>NC_136068.1:1747282990-1749782990 GCF_964261635.1 Lissotriton helveticus
TCATGAGGAAGAGGAGCGGCGGTGAAGTGAGGAGCGCGGGAAGGAGCGGCGGCACAGGTAACGTAAAGGCACATTGGAGTCGGGGCGGGAGGGAGTCGGGCGGGAGCGGATGTGCACAGAGGGACGGGCAGAAACAATTAGTGCACAAAAAACCTAAAATGCTGCACCCAGCCCCTTTCTGCCCCAGGCAACGCTGGGGTGGGCTGCTAGTATTTTATAAAGGGTATTATTATAAGGGAGGGAAAACATAATGGGTTTATTTACATAAAGGTAATACACTTTTGTGTTTGTTTTGTTTTTGGGCTTAAGATAAAATGACTGCCTGTGAATCCAGCAAGGCTGGTACTTGCATTAAAAAGAGGAGAGAATGCGCAAATTAAAAGCAGCTTGCCTCAAGCAAAGAAGGAGTCAAGGCCACTGTGAACTGTACATCCTTGTGATTGTGCCAATGTACAAGTGTTAGTTAAAGTATCCTTCCTGCCTGCGATGGGACAGGAAGGAAGGGAAAAAGATAGAAACATTTTTCCTTGTAAATGTTGCTAAAACATATAAATGTATTCATCATTGAAGCTTTTTTAGTTAAAACCGGTATGGTTTAGAATTTCCAATGAGTCAGAAAGTGAGACCTCATGCCATCATTGGCTTACCAATCAGGTACAAGCTTTACTGAAAATGCAACATTTTGTGTAGTCTGCCAAGAATTAGAGTATTAATATTGATCTCTTAGGTGGTGTGGGGGCTTTTTTCTCATTAAGCCAGGAGGCCTCTGTCAGAGAGGGAGGAGAGAGGAAAGGCAGGAGATGAGATCAGACATTCATATGGGTTAGGTACGTGATAGTCGCAGTTACAGCCTGGGAGGAGATTTGCGTCTGAGGAGAGTCAGGTGGGGGGCGTTCCTTTGCTCATATTTTTTCAGAGAAGTCCTTGCACGTCATATTTTTGGCAAGGCAGACCACATTCCTCTGTGAACTGGTGAAGGGCGGGCTGTTAGCTCCTAAACACAGACAGGCAGAAGATAGAGCTGGATGCTAAAATTCTAAGTTCATACCTTGATTAATTAATTAGTTTTGAAAAGACTTATTTGTCTTATGCATGTATTTCTCTTTATGGGACATTTTTGCCAACTAAATTATTGATTAGCCTTGCAAAAACCTACTCTTTTTCTTAGAAACTCTTTAAGAGTTTTGACTGACATTTTGCGCCACATTTTCTTTTCTACATGTGATGCTTATATGCAGATTGTAATATGTTCTGTAATAATGCTATTTTTCCTGTTTTCCAAATTCTGTAACCTGATTGATGTTTTACTAATGAAAAAGGGTCAGAGAAAAAATTTACTTTTGACTAGAAAATAAACCCATTAAAATACCCAACAACACTTTTGAATTTGTTTAAATAATAATTGCATTTTTGACTGTTCATGTTAATGTAAAGTCTCCTGAAAGGTAATACATCTTCTCCAATTTGATTGGCATCTCCTATCAATCCTCTATCCCGGTTCTCTGGTCAGATCACTTTATTGTTAATTTCTCGATTACAACGTGCGAAGCTGTTTCATTTAGGCCTGACCCTCCCCACAAAGCCAGTAGGAACTGGAAACGCTTAGATCTAAATAAACTAAATTCTCTTCTAGCCAGTTCCAAACCTTCGGTTTCTAACCTGACTATCAAAGAGCTACCGGTGGTTAGATCATGGCTAACTACTGCTTTGGACTCCTGCCTTCCTACACAAAAAAACAAATCTCAAATTCACCACCCCCCGGCACCCTGGTTTAATGATTCCCTTCGTTCTGAAAAATCCAATTGCAAAAAATTGGAACGAATTTGGCGTTCAAATTATAATCCTGAGCATAAAGTAAACTATAGGTCAGCTCTTAAAACCTACCATGCGGCATGTGATACCGCTAGAGCTAACTTTGCTAACAGCACCATACTTACAGCTCAAAACAGACCCAAAGCTTTGTTTAAAATAGTCAAGGAGCTCTCAGGTGCCTCCTCTGTTCCCAAGGATCCCTGCCTAGACACGCCCCTGTGTAATGCTCTAGCCAATTTTTTTTGTGCAAAAATTGATAAAATCTATGCGAATTTTAACCCTACTCCAGCCGCCTCAACTCACGCTGCTCAAACCCCTTGCTATTTTCCTCCGGCTACGACGCCTTGCTCGCTGCCTACTACCACCCCACTTCATGCTTGGGACCCTATTTCCCCCACGCTTCTAAAAAAGTATCTTCAGGACATCAAATCTGGCTCCCCCCTTGACCCTCTGCCCCCTCAAGTTCTGAGTTCCCTTGACCCAGCCTTACTCCACATTATTTTGGACGTCCTGAACGCTTCCCTCACAGAAGCAATTGTCCCAAACGAATGGAAACACGCAATGGTGGTACCATTACTAAAGAAGGCTAACGCAGACACCAATAATCCTTCCAATTTCCGCCCTATCTCTCTGCTTTCTTGCTTCTCCATGATTTTGGAGAAGCATGTTAATTCTTTGTTGTCTTCCTTTGTTGAATCCACTAATTTTCTCCATGGTTCGCAATCCGGGTTCAGGGCTGGTTTTTCCACGGAAACTACCCTCCTTGGCGTGTCAGAAACCATCAGACGCCAAGTGGATAATGGTGAGACGGTGGCACTCATTCTGCTTGACTTGAGCGCAGCTTTTGACACCGTCTCCCATTCCATCCTATTATCCACCTTGGAGGCAGTTGGTGTCGGTGGTACCGCCCTGGCCTGGATTGCTAACTTTCTTTTGGAGCGCACTTTTCAAGTTTTTTCCTCTACATCTGCTTCATCTATTTTTCCTTCCCCTCACAGTGTCCCTCAGGGGTCTATTCTTAGTCCCCTTTTCTTTAACCTGTACGTTAGGCCGCTTGCTTTCCTGGCGGAACAAGCTGGCCTCACAATTTATTCCTACGCTGATGACACTCAAGTCATCTACTCTCTCTCCACCAATAAAAACCTCCCCTCTTCCTCTCTGCAAGTTGGACTGAAACATATATCGGACTGGATGTTGAAGCACAAACTAAAATTAAACGGGGATAAAACAGAGCTGCTCCTGTTTGGCCCAGACACCTCTCTCTGGGGCCCACACCATTGGCCTCCAGAGATGGGCCCTCTTCCCGTTCCATCTGTGTCTGCCCGCAATCTTGGTGTAATCTTCGACAACCAACTCACTTTCAAACAACACGCTGTGAAAGTCTCAGCCACCTGTACTACCATCATCAGGTGGCTGAGAAAGATCACCTGGATATTACCGGCGGACACCTTGAGGACCGTAGTTCAGGCTCTCGTCATCTCACGCCTGGACTATGGGAACATCTTGCTCCTAGGTGCTGCCAAAGAGGTAATCAAGAAGTACCAGGTGGTACAGAATATGGCTGTTCGTTTGATCTGTCACCTTCCTGCCCGATCTTCGGTCGCGCACCACATGCGGAATCTGCACTGGTTGCGGATTGAAAGCAGAGTTAACTTCAAAGCACTCTGCTACATGCACAAAATTATGACTGGTAGAGCCCCTCGCTATCTCTCTGCTCTGGTGCAGCAATACATCCCCCCCCGTACACTTAGGTCTTCGACGCAGAATAAATTTAAGATTCCGCGCATCAGAAGAGCCAAGATGGGAGGACGCTCGTTTTCCCTGCTGGCCCCATCCTTATGGAATTCTCTTCCTCAATCCCTGCGCACTGAATTGTGTTTTCTGAAATTCCGTAAGGGAATAAAGACTTGGCTTTTTAACAACTAATTTGATCTTATGATCCTTCCCCCCCTTCTCCGTTCAGTTTGCTCTAGCGCCGGGAAACCTCCGGGTAGCTGCGCGCTCAACAAATGTAATTATAAATAAAATAAATAAATAAATTGTGTCAAGGGCCCAATACCTTTTTAGCAGTAAAATAGAGCCAGATGAGGTTTTGTATTGAGAAATTACTGTGAAATTACCGCTGTATCAGTACCTGCCATCTCACAAAAAATGAAGGGATGTCCTCAAACACCACCAGGTGTCATGCTTCATCAATGTTAGTCCTCACTCTCTAAAAAGTGAGTGGGCTTACACCTGGAGACGGGGAGGCACTTCTAAATCTAAGTGGGGGCATGTGACAGTAAGTGATATTTAAAATCAGTATACTTGTCAAAATACATTTATTCAACTAGGCAACTACTTGATATTAAAATCGAATACCGGTGACATTGGGGAATTAGCACCCCATCACCATAGTGATTAACGTCCCCAGGGTTATTGTGTTGCATGTGTCTGAATTCTACCAATCTGCCACCAGGTGGCACCTCTGGAGGATCTCTATGGTTCTGCCTTTAACCTGTTAACCCAGAACTCTCCCCAGTAGATTGCACACCTTGCGCTACATCACACTATAGTCTTGGTTTTCACATCACCATCCAGATGCAGCAGTTCCCTTTCTCACCAAAGTCTGCTGCATCAGCCCCAGGAGGCAGAGCTATGTTCAGTATCACCATTCCTGGTTCATGCGGATATTCTGAATGCGAAGCCAGCTCTCAGCCTTCTTGCATCCGTCTGCTGAGATTCTGTTCAAACCTGCCCCGTTCCGCTGCTCGTCTTAAAGACATGTTCAAAATATCTTTGTCATTCTCTAGTGCTTGTTATCCCATTACCTATATTGCAGCTTTAACTTCTCTGTCGAAACATGATGATGCACAGACACGCTCTGTACAGATCTAAGTACCCTAATGGGAGGACAAAGTGCTGTCATAAGATTTGTATTCAACTTTATACCACGATGCATGTGTCTGTGACAAACGAGTGCTGGGTTTCACTTTAAAAAAAGTGTTTATCTAAATGTTTGAGACTGCCATATTTGTTGCGATGAAATCAATTCTTTAATAATTATAATTTTATGAATTTCAGTCTTTCTTACAGTTAATACTCCATTAATCTGCTGAATGTGAGCATTAGCTCCGTGGTGAAGTGTTGAATTCATTCATTTAATTCATTTTTTATCGGCTGATATAGTTTAGCTGACAGTCAGTAAAGTCATAGCAAATATACCGACCCTTAATTGCAAAAAGATGAATTGAATGCTTGAATGAATCGCACCCACCTATTTACTCTGGCTACATCACAGTCCATTGTTTTGGTCACTCTACCACTACAGTCATAGACCATCAACATTATTATATGTTGGATATACTATGATTTAATTGTAGGAGAATATAGTATGCCGTTTTGGGATAAGCATTCCATGGGCAAATTAGGTCCTAATTTGAGGGGGTTTTATGTGTGTTAGATCTGGGGGTCTCTAGTTGGCAGAGGTAGGTACCACTGTCCAAATAGGGACCCTTGCTTCTAGTCAGGGCAAGGAGATAACCCTCTGAGATAACCCCTGCTCACCCTCTAGGTAGCTTGGCACGAGCAGTCTAGGCTAACCAGAGGCAATGCGTAAAGTATTTGTACCAGCACTCACAGTAACACAGTGAAAACACCACAAACTGACTCCACAACAGTTTAGAAAAATAAAGGTATTTTTAATCTAAACTACACAAGACCAAAACGACAAAAAACCAACATACACAGTTCAAGAATATGGTTTCAAAAAGAGTTCTTAAGGTTGCGTTAAAGTTCTTCAAGTTGCGGTAAAAATAAACCACAGATGCGTGAAAAGTTCACAGTTGCGTCACGTTTACTCACAGTACCTTTAGTTGCAACAAAGTTCCAAAAGCAGAAGCTGGTGCGGTGGAAAACAAGCGATGCGTTGCTCCTGAGACCCTGGGGAGGCGATGCGACAGCCCCGCTGCAGCAGCGGGCGTGTTGCGACGAATCCGGTCTGTATGGGGAGGAAGGCCACTTGTATGGATTCCGGTGCGTAGGTTCCGTAGGAAGTCTGTTCTCGCAAAGGCACGATGCGACGATCTCGTAGGGGCTGCGACGATCTCCGGGGCGACGATGCGCGGTCCAGCGGGATCCTCTCTCTCGCAGCTCCTCGATGCGTTGATTCTGCGACGACACTCGCAGCGACGTGATACGGTCCACAAGCAAGCGGTGCGGCGGTCTCACCCAGCGACGACAGGCTCTGCGACGACACTCGCAGCGATGTTCGATTCTCCCGCACCGGTCTGGTGCGTCCCCCAAACGAAGGATGCGACGGCTCTGGCAGCGGCGTCAGGCGCTGCGACGATCTCGACCTTCGTAGCGGCGGGAAACTTCTCGCACTGTCAGGGATGCGCTCCGCAAGCGAGCGATGCGACACTTTTCAGATTCAAAAAGTCTCTCAAGCTTAGTTTCAAGCTTCCCAGCACAGGTACAACCTCCAGAGGCCCCACAACTGGATCAAGCACTCTAGGAGGGACAGAACTCTCTCAGCAGAGTTCAGGGAAGCTGGGGGTGAAGTCCTTTTGTTCCTGGGACTTCAAAAACAGGGAGCCAGCTCTTCTCAGGCCCTTGGAGATTCCTTCAAGACAGGGGACACAGCACACAGCAAAGTCCTTCCCCTCTCCTTGGCAGCAAAGCAGCAGGTCAGTCCAGCAGAGCAACAGCAGGACAATCTTCCTTCTTCAGTTTCAGCTTTCTCCTTGGCAGAGGTTCCTTCTTGATTTCCAGGATGATCTAATTTTCTGTTGTCAGGGGTCCTGTACTTATACCCCTAAAGTCTTTGTTCTCTTGGTGCATGTGGGCCCTGAGCCCGGTCTGAACCAGTTCTGGGTGGATCCTGAGCACTTTGTTTTGCTGGCTGCATCTTTCCTTTCAGAGTGAGGGGCAGGGTCCTCAGCCGCCCAGCAGGGGGGTGGAGCCAGCATTGTGGAAGGCAGGCACAGCCCTATTCAGCCCAGGTGCTAACTCCTCCCACCACTCCAGTTGCAAATGCAGTCATTCAGCATAGTGCTGACTCATCCAGCCTCCTGGGGAATCCCCCAGCCCCTGTCACTCTCAAACCAGACAGTCAATACACAAACAGGCCCAGGCACACAGAAGGGTCAGACAAGAGAACAGCAACTTTCTAAAAGTGCTGTTCTCAAACACAGGATTTAAAAACAACCTTTCCTAAAAGATGTGTTATTAAATTCTGAGTTCAGGGATACTAGATACTTATGTCCTATCTTGTTCCTATGGGAAGAAATGCTGTTAACCACTGTAGCCAGCATCCCCCATGTTAACCTATGGAGCAAGATAGCCTTACAGTAGTGAAAAACGAAAATGGCTGTCATTCACTTCCAGAGCATGTCACCTGCACTAGTACATGCTCTACCGTTTACATACACTGCACCCTGCCCAGGGGGGTACCTTGGGCCTTCCATAGGGGTGACTGATGTGCACAAAAAGGGAAGGGTTATTATTATTATTATAGAGGCTTTTATAACGCGCCCTGCTACTAAATAGTATAGTATCCTGGCGCGAAGAGAAAAGAAGGGGACAGATCACAGTAAATGCAAAAGAGGGACAGCTATTAGGCATTGGTGTTGAAGAGGTAGGTTTTTAGGCCTTTCCTGAAAGCCATGATGGTAGGGGCTGTTCTCAGTTGCAGAGGCAGGGTATTCCAAGCTCTCGCTGCTCTGACAGAAATGGATTGTCCACCAAGCCTGCTATATTTGAACTTTGGTACTGGTCAGTGGGGACACTGACCAGGAGGACATGGCAGTTCTAAACTGCCCATAGGCACTGCAGTGGCAGGCCTGAGACACCATTTTAGAGCTACTCCCGTGGGTGGCACAATCAGTGCTGCAGGCCCACCAGTAGCATTTGTCATCACCAGCCCTGGCACACCCAGTGCACTTTACTAGGGACTTCATGGTGATACAAATATGCCAAACATGTATATTCAATCAGAATAACAATTTACATAGAGAGCATATGCACTTTAGCACTGGTCAGCAGTGGTAAAGTGCGCAGAGTCCTATTGCCAACAGCCACGGGTCAGGAAAAATAAGGGAGGAAGAAGCAAAAAGTTTGAGGATGACCCTGCAAGAAGGGCCAGTTCCAACAATGTGCAACTTTTATTTTGAGTAATTTAGTAGGCCAATAATGCTATTCTTCTTCAGGCACTCAAGAAATGTGAAGGACTATGTGGGATCTCACATTTCCAAATTACAGTGCTTAATAGTGGCAAAGATACACTTAGTAAAAGGCACAGTGTGCTCAGCTACATAACGTTTATAAAAATGCTCTAAAATACTGCAATTGTAACTTGTGGAGGACAGTTAAAAACACTTTCTTTGGCAAAACAACATTTAATTTGAAAAAATATGTTAAATCAATTAAATTAACTTACTTTAGGTCTAAACACATAAATACAGTAGTCCTTAGAACAGTTATTATTCTTTAAAAATGCAATTTTAAAATGTAACAAAGCAATAATGATCATAATTAGAACCTTATCATTGACTTTATGGTGATCAAACATTGACACATGGGCCTAGGAACTTTTATGGAACAAATGATATGTATTGTGAAGTTTTTATTTTTTCTAAAACAAATATAGGGTCTATCGTGAATTGTCACATTTGAATAAGGGGTTCTGAAGTGGACCCCAGATGTACCAATACCAGTGGTTCCGGGGGTGGGGAACATCCTGCCCATTCCATGTTGGCCCCTGAGAGTCCAATAAGAAGTTAGAATAATATCAGGACAATCCATAATTCAAACTCCCCGAGCAATTCCACATTTTGGCCTGTACGTTCACCCAAATATTTCAGCATCTTTCATGAGTCTCTTAATTTGCTTAGGACCAGTAATTGCTGTTAATGGCCTCACTGGAATTAAGTGGCCACTCTTGATGAAGATTCCTAATTTGTAGGTATATCATGGCAGACTGGCCAACGATTGATTGCCAGAGTGGGACTGATATATGTAAGGAAAGTTGACAACATTTAAGATTTGAGCTAAAGGAAGTTCCCTCATGAGTTAATACTTTGCTCTTCTGTCCATCCCACATTACTGACATGGGCGCTGGGACAAGCAGGTTGTTGGGAAATGCACTGACTGTACACAACACAGAATGTGCACAGTTAGCTCAGCCTTTCAGTGGGAGGAATGGAGCCATGATGACATCCCGGAGTCTCCTGACCATTGGGCAGCCGCGGCTCCTCCACTATGGCAGAGGAGCATCTCCCCACAGTGAAAATAAAGTGATAATAAGACCATGTTCATTTCATTTCATATCTCAGTACTTGCTCTGTTGCATTTCTTTAGGGGCGTGACGGGGTGGGGCGGGGTTGGGCTGCCCACAGAGCAAGGGTGGGAGTGGTGGGCACTTTCTAAGTGCACATTATAGTTTGGCTGGTTTCCAGGTTAACATGCCCACATTATCAAGCAAGCTTTGGGTGTAGGCATCAGGAAACCTGTAAAAAGTATATATGTATCAGTTATTCCACAAACTGGAAAAGAGAGTAACAAGGAAAGCAAAGCTATCTCTCTTTAAATCTTTCTCCCTTTAATTCTATCTCTTATACCCTTTTTTCCTCCACCTAGTCTTGCTAGCTCATACGCTTTTTTCTATTAGGTTTCAAGCTCATTTGTCATAGTTTAAGATAACCTCACTCACCCTATCCCCTAGTTTGTGTCATGCTTAACATTAAAGAGGAGCTGGTTATTTGGGTGCAGTGTTCCGGAAGTAGCATGTAAATAAGAACATTATATAAATAGATATCTTTCTTTCTCTTTTCAGAAATTGAATCCCCAAACCAGCCGCGTGTGGCCATCATTGGGGGAGTGGTTGCAAGTCTTGTTGTCCTGGCTGGGGTGTGCTTTTTGGCCTGGATGATGTATTGCAGAAGGTAAGATCCTCTTTTTTGAATTTAGGTAAAACGTTTTCCCAAATCCACATTTATATTCTCTAATCTTTTGAGCAAATCAGTGACACTCAGATCTGTCCTGTCCCAGTAGATAGTTTCCAGTCCCTGCCTGGTGCAATTATCTAGTAGTCTGCTGTTTCAAAGTGTTCTCTAGGGGAACACACACTCGTGCATGTGCATTCAAATCCTCATGTATCCTCACATGCACATTCAGGCTGCCGCAAGTTCACAAATGCACCTAAATCTATACAAGCCCTCACACTAGTGAAAAGCCAAATCCTCTAAATATGCATTGCGGCATGCACATTCAATCTTGTGTGACAACACATGGCTAAGGGGATTGAGCCTCTTAGCCACGTGCTGTCACACCAGATTGAATGTGCATCCAGACTCCTATACATAATCCTATAAATTGTTAAGCATGTGCATTTAGACTCTCCAGGTTCTGCAGCCCTGCATGAGCGTTCAAACCCTCAAGATTGTGAAACATTATTTCGCTCACAAGCACTAAATAATTTGCATTTTATTATACAATTTCTTATTACTGGTTGTGTGGTCAGACTGCCTTAGAACCGCTACAACCTCCCTTGCAGTGTTGCGGCGGTCTTGAGGCCAAAATATGCTTGGCTGCATTACTGCCAAGCATATTTCGAGTTTCCTCTATGCCACGGTTTTCATGGCAGTGGACCCGCTATGAAAAACTGTGGCAGAAAGGAAATAAAGGGGGTCGTACAGGGCCCTCTGCTGCATCATGGCCAAGGGGTTCATGCATCCACTTTCCTTCACTGCATGGAGTTTACAGTCCATGCCGCGCAGCATGGATTTTGGAATTCCCATTGCGGTGCCATTTTAATATGCAGTGCTGTGGGAACATAAGAGGACCGCCCATCAAACTACGAGATTACTTGTAATCTGTTGGGTGGACAGGGATCAAGTACAGTGGTCATGTAATGCGTCGCTGGTGTGGTGGCCTGCCCTAAAACTGCCAAACTCTCAAAAAGACCCTTACTGTTCAGAAATCAACTTACATAATGGAAATCCATGTTTTAGACCACCAGCAAGGCCTTCACATAGATAACCAGAAGAAGTCTTGCAGTTAGTTCCATTTATTCGTTTTTATTATTCTTTTTTATCCAAATGGACATGTATTAAAAACATTTATTACCGCCAGTTTTGCCAGCAGAAACGTTTCGTCACTTCATTTTCTCAAAGCTGCAAATAACATATACAGATATATGTTTGTTTATTTAATGCTGTAACTGCAAATTTATTAGAGATATTAAATGAAATAAACTAAGATTAAACCTTTGTTATAGTTAGGAAAATGTTATATATACTTTCGATACCAACTACACAAACATTACAAATTCTAAAGTTATAGTTATACCTTAAATGTATAATATACGTACCACCTTCAAATTACTATAACTTTGCTTATTATTTAGATACAAATCAGACTTAAACTACACTTAGACTTATACCTTTAATTTATGAGACAACTTTAAATTATTATAACTTGCGCACATCCATACACAGTGAATTCAACTCTGTAGCAACACCAGAAGTGGAGTTGCATACTGTGGAATAGCTTAGAGTGGAGTGGATTAGTGTAGAAGAGAGTGGAATGGTGTACACTGTAATAGTGTACAGTGGAGTGGTGTAAAGTGGATTGTGCTACAGTCGAGTGGTGTACAGTGGAAAGGTATGTAGTAGAGTGGCATATAGTGGAGTGGAAAAGCATAAAGTGGACCACCTTAGAGTGGAATACTTTAGAGTGGAGTGGCATATACTGGACAAGCATATAGTGGAGTGCATACTGTAGAGTGCCATAAAGTGGAGTGGCATAGAGTGAACTAGCGAAGAGTCGAGTGGCATACAGTTGAGTGGTGTATAATACAGTAACTTAGAGCGTAGTGGCATAAATTCGAGTGACGTAGTGTTGAGGTGTACAATGGAGTGTCATACAGTGAAATAGCATACAGTAAATTGCCATACAATGGAATCGTTTTGAGTGGAGTGACGTATAGTGTAGTGGCATAGAGTGGAATGGCTGACAGTGGAGTGACAGAGTGGAGTGTAGTAAAGGGGAATAGCATAGAGTGGAGCAGCATAGATATTATTAGCGTAGGCTGGAGTGCAACACACTGAAATAGTGTACAGTGGAACATCATTCAGTAGAGTGGCGGAGAGTAAAATAGTGTAGAGTGAAGTAGCATAGAATGTAGTGGGGCAGAATGGAGTGTCCTAGAATGGAGTAGCGTGCGGTGGAGTGGTATAGAGTGGTGTGGCACAGACTGCAATGGCAAAAAGTGGAGTGGTGCAGAGTGGAGTGGAGTTGCTTAGAGTGGAATAACATACAGTGGCATAGGGTACAGTGGATTGGCATACAGTATAGTGACGTAGACTGGAACAGCATACAGCAGAGAGGCATAGAGTGGAGTCGTGTACATTGAAGTGGCATAGAGGGTTGACTGACAAAATATAGAAGTTGAAAATATAGAAGTAAAAAATATCGATGCAAAAATATATAATGCAAAAATATTGATCCCGATACTTAAACAGGTAAGTAAAAAAATGTTGAGAAAAAAATATTGACGTACAAATTATATTTGTACAAAATATCAAATTGTATATTCATATATAAAATCAAATAATACATATTAAATATGTTAAATAATACAATGAATATTAAATGTAAAAGTAAATGTGTTGGACTTGTAAAGCCCACAGCTGCCCGTAAGCGTCCCGGCGCTTGCTTAGGGAACCCGTCCTGGTATTCCCCTGTGAGAAACCCCGGCAGGGTGTCCACAAGGTGAAAGCCAGGCATCCCGCCGCGAGGGGCTGTAGTGGAGATTAAACAAGCTATTGCCCAGAGTCGCAGAGTGTGACCACGTGAGTTGAGTAGGCACCAGAGCGAGAATTGTCGAGTCCGTGGAATTTTGAGCCCGAGACCCGCCGAGACGGGGAATCGAACCCTGGTCCATGGTCGATCTCAGCTTCCGGGTCTGCCGCCTCTAACCACTGAGCCACGCTTCTCCACTTAAAGAATAAAGTAGATTTAAAATACATTTAAAACAATAAAATAAACCTAATTAAAAACACACATACATATTAATTCATGTATATTTCCTTAAAAAAATTAATAATCTAATAATAATTTTAATTTATTTTATCATTTTAAAATGATAAACAAATGTAAACATATATAAATTATATATATATATATATAACATATATTTGTTTCATCGAAGAAGAGTCACTTAGAAAACTCATCAATCTACAATGATCATTTCATATCTCCGATGGTGAAAGATTTGAATTCGGATCTAAGAGACACTAAAGACTTCTTACGGATCATTGATGGAACATGCTGGGACTCTGAAATGCTTCTGATAACTCTGGACATTACGAGTCTCTACACCTCGATAGACCATGAGAAGGGCCTCTTTGCTTTGAATTTCTTTCCTAACAAAAGACCTTTAAAATTCCGCAAACACAATCAAATGTTGATGGAACTTGCCAGGTTTTGCCTCTATAACAACATTTTCATTTTTTCAGGGCAGCTGTACCTGCAGAAACAGGGGACCGCGATGGGCACGTGCTTCACCCCCAGCTATGCGAATTTATTCGTTGGCTGGTGGGAGAAGCACGTGGCCTGGGCGGAGTCAAATGAACAATGGATGGACAAAATCGCTCTTTGGACGTGATACATTGATGATCTTTTCATCGTGTGGCGTGGTCTGAGGTGCGAGGCTGAAAATTACATAAAAGCCTTGAATGATAATGACCTCAATCTTAAATTCACCGGTTGCATCAGTGCCAAAGAAGTTGTTTATCTGGATTTAAAAAGTATATATTGATAACAACAAACTAAAAACCGCACTGTATCGCAAGGTCACAGCAGGGAAGTAGTCACCCAAAAAGAGTAGTGAGAAACATCCCAGTAGGTAAATTTTTAAGAATGAAATGGAATTGCTCAACACCAAGAGAATGTGACAAGGCAATAGCTCAAGCAAAAGAAAGATTCAAGAAGAGAGGGTATTGTAGAGGCTTTCTCGAAAAAGCGGAACAAAGGTGTAATGAAACAGAAAGAAGCACCTTACTAAGGGATAAAATCAAGTTAGAGGACAAAAGTGTAAGACTAATTAGTAATTACACAGAAAAATCATCTGAAATCTACCAGATCCTAAGAAAAAACTGGAACGTAATAAAATCGGATATTGTAGTGGGAAAGAAACTTCCAGAATATCCCTTAGTAACATACAGGAGAGGAAATTCGTTAAGGGACCACTTGGTTGACAGTCATTATGATACCAAAAAATAGAAATCCACTGGGGTAACAGGATTCTTCCCCTGTATGAAATGTAAGTCGTGCAGATACAGCTGTAAGGTCAAAGACTACATAGTACCAGGGATACAAGAAAAAGTGTCAATTACAAAGTTGTTAAACTGCAATTCAGATTACACTATCTACTGTTTGACCTTCCCAAGTGGTAAGAAATATGTAGGGAGCACCATCCATCCCGCCCAAAAAAGAATTTTGGAACATCTGAGAGCGATCAATAATAAAGACCCGAATTATCCGGTCGCACGCCACTTTGAAAAAGAATATGACAGTAACAGTAGTCTCCTAACCTTTTTCTGTTTGGACCAAATGGTAAAATCAGAGAGGGGGGGGTATAATGTGAAGAAACTTCGCACACTAGAATCTAAATACATTATTAAATTCCAGACAAAGGCACCGAAAGAACTCAACAATGAAGAGGAAATGTGGGTCCATGTAGACTAATGTAATAAGATTCTGACCTTACTTCACACATTTTAATTTCCGCAATAGAGAGAGCACACTAGTTCTACGTTAATTCCAAAAATAGCAATGTCATAATGGTTCCTTAGAAATCACGCACATGCTACTGTATTCAGCCCATTAAGGGCATGATAGTAAATGAAGCGGCCAACCGGTACCCGTTACAAAAATCATATACAATGATCGACGTTAAAATATACCTATTATGATATACATTTATTGTAGTACATGTATGCACTTATAGACTCACAACATGATTTACATTGTGTATACAGATGAATTGTATTCAATGCGCTTTATTTAATTTGATTTGCTTATGATTTAAAGATATGACGAGCAAAATGTATTTACTGGCTTGGATGCAAAAAGATCCATTACAAGATGGCCGCCACACTATAGTCTATTGTTTATTTTATCCCTTTTTTCTATATTTACTGCACATGACACTTTCTATGTCTCTGAACCGGGACGCACTCTTTACTTAAACATGAATGAGTAAAGTTTTGGTTGACACTGACGAAAGCGGAAACGCTGAATCGCGTTTGTCAACTTGCTGCAGAAGCGTACAATAAATCTTGAATATTGCCTTAAACCCATTGCTTGGCGCCTTCAGTGTCCGCCCATGAAGAAGTGCGCTTCGGGCACGAAACGCGTCGGCAATTGGACTTTGACATTTTGAATGCCGTTTTACCATATGTGGCACTGCAGCTCTCACATTAAAGCTAAGAACAAACTTACCTGCTGTGTGGCCTTCTTTCAAGGGGACAACCAAGGGGCAACCTTTGTTTCTGACTTGATATTCAGCGGCCAGTCCTGCCGCGGAAGAAGCCCCGCTGTGCTTGCATGGTCCTGGAGGGCGCCAAACGACGTCAGCTGTTGGGGCAGGTATGAGCTGAGTGAGAGTCATATGGTGCAGCCCCCCCCATATGCAAAGCGTGCATCAACCCACTGGGGACAACACTTTGTTTTTATTCCGAAGACGCATCAGCATTTCACTTGAATTTGACATCACGGCACTCGAATGACCAGAAGGCAGCGCGGATGTTCCCGCCCATTCTAATGAGTGTCCAAAGTATTTCAGGTGCCGTGGACTGCTTGGCGCCTTCAGTGTCCGCCCATGAAGAAGTGCGCTTCGCGCACGAAATGCGTCGGCAATTGGACTTTGACATTTTTAATGCCTTTTTACCATATGTGGCACTGCAGCTCTCACATTAAAGCTAAGAACAAACTTACCTGATGTGTGGCCTTCTTTCAAGGGGACAACCATGTGTGGTGACGTCCTATGGGGTCTTGGGCTGCCCAATTCATCTTGACATTTGTGACTGGAGGCTAGGGGGGGGCCCTGGGGGTCTGAGTTGCACCAGGGAGCAATTTAACATCCCGGAGTAAATTGATCCGGACTGAAGCCCATAACATTTGCAAGGAGACGGCTGCTGCAGTAGTACAGGAGTGTTAAATCTCTATATACAGCTGCTTGCACAGGGGTCACCCGCAAGGGATGTGCAAAGCCAGGGGGAACTACAGTGTTAAACGCAGCTGAATAGATGCCAGAGGCTTTAAAGTTCTGGTTCCGGCCTTCTGTTCCCCCCTTCAGTCTCCCCCTTACACTGCTTTTAGAGCTGTCTTTAGTATGAGCATGCTTGTAGGGGGGCATGCGTTTGGCCAACTAACTGCAATTGCGCTTCCATAGCAGTAAGCTCCAGTGGCGTTCCCCCTGGGACACAATCTGGCGGCAATGGGGAGGGTGGACAAGGTTCAGTCCAAGCTCTTGTTTGAACAGCGTAAGACCAGAACCCGGGAGACTGTTGACGCCCAGCCCCCTCTGGAGAGGGGCGACATGAGTGAAGTGACCCCGAGAAATTTCAGCTAAATCCTCGCCACAATCCAATACAGTCTCAGTGCCATAGATGGTAAGATAGACTTGTTGGTCTATCGCATCGACCAGATATCTGAACGCCTGGATAAACACACTGAGAGGATCGACATGACGGAGAGGCGATTCATTAAAGTCGAGGAGGTGCACATGGAGACAGATGCAATACAAAAACAGATGCACGACAAATCAGAGGACCTTGAAGCTCTAAAGGACTACACCAAGTTTCAACAATGCACAACAGCTGTGGAACAGTCGCAGGGGGCTGTGGGAGGCAGTTTGGATGATTATGACTAGGTACGCATTGCATGCTGGGCTAACAGCCGGTCACACTATGTTGAGAGGTCAAGGGCTGAAAGGGATTATTGAATTTTATTACAGTTAATCAAGACATGTGTCTACTTGACAATCAGACTGGGAGATGCATTTGATTGTTCTTTGTTGTTAGATTTAGAGTAACTTGTTCCTCCTAAATATTCACCACTAAGTTAATTTACAAGTGTGAGCATATTGAGTCTGCGCACCCCTCACTACAAGAGAAGAGTTGATAGGGCTTCCTTGATGTTGGGCCTGAGTTGCTAGTCGGTCTGCACTTTTATGGAGTGTGTGAACACGTCAACTCTTTGAGGGGGACCTGTTATCCTATAGGAATTAGGAGACAATCTCAGCACCATACTTGAAGATAGTTGATGATTTTTGAAAGGGGATTTTTTTTGTTCTTGTTGGGCCACAGTAGAGAACATGAGATATATTACAGGTACTTTAATCTGTTGGATGGGATGGACACAGTGGGACTGACTTTGAAATGTAATTGATTATCTTAAATGACATAGCACTACTCCAAGAAAGTCACCTGCCAGTGGCTAGCATGATATTATACACAGAAAATGCTGCAGGGCTTGTTCCATGCATTGGGGTTCACTTCCCATGCCAGAGGGGTGCTTACATGGGTAAACGCGAAAAACGGATTTGAAATAGACCCGGAGGTGACTGACTCAAAGGGTAGGTACATTATCTCCAGGTGTAGGGAGGAAGGCCTTGACTTGCGGGTTATCAACATGTATGGTCCTAATTATGACAACCCCCACTTCTACATCTCTCTTTTCACATCCCCGAGTGTCGAGGCTGGGCTCCCGCTCTTAGTGAGGGGCGACTTTAACTGCATATTGGTTCCAATGCTAGATTACTCTGGGGGTCCCGAATGTCACACTTCGGCTGCTGCAAAACTTACTGCGGACACAACAATACGATTAGATATGGTGGACGTCTAGAAGGCACGATTCCGGGAGCAAGGTAAGGGAATTTGTTGGAAGTAGTGTTTCAACCTTATCTTTCTAAAGAACTGGTGAAGTTCTACCTTGAGATTAAATTGATTGGGCTTGGCTGTAGGGACGAAAGAAAGTCCCTTTTCCCGGATTTTTTGTTCATCTAACGAGAGTGTATAGTTAGAGAGATTGACCACTGGATTGTCTCTGGCATATGTTACCACCTGTAGTGCTGGTGGCAGGTTTGTATGTCCCCATGATTGTCCTGTTGGAAGTGGATGGATTTCCTCTGTCGTCCCCTCCCTCCTCTGCTGTAGTTGGATTCTCTTGTTTCCCTGAATCTGCCTCAGGGGCGTCCCCAGCCTCGGTGTACCCACCATAGTCCCTCTGTTAAAAAATGGGGCTGTTCTGTGTATGTATTTCCTATGCTGGGGGTGGGGTTGCTCGATCCTGCTCTATCTGTGTCGCTCTCTGATCCACAGGCTGAGGAGTTAGAGAAAGTAGTGTACTTCCTAAACCCTCTCCTTCCCCTGTGTCTCCCTTGTGTTGTAACCTTCTTGGAGGTAAGGGTATGTCACTTTTTTGTCGTATAGGCTTACGTCTTTTGCTAGTTTATCTAGTTTGAAAGACTGGGAGTACAAGTCAAACTCCTCTATGGTCTTTGTCAGCCCTTCAAGTGCCTCCTTTGAATTGGCCAGTGCCTTATCGTAAATGTCATTAGACGTTGTACTTCTTCTACCGCTGTCTCTATCCCAAGCACCATCCAGTGCCTGGAACAATTATTAGAGACAAAACTGAAATTTTCTTTTAACTTTGGATTTTCTAGAAAAATAGCGGGCTCGTTTCTTACTTGTAGGCCTCAAGCACTTTTTTATTGCACGTTCCCTTTGGAGCAACCAGCGTTATTATCATTGATAAATGCATATGATTTTAGAATGAAAAATACATTTATACTGCTGACTTATCAATTGAAGTCTACGCACATCCTCTCTTATATTTTGAATTTTTTTTTTAAATTGATGTTTTCGTTTGTATATAGATGTATGTACAAAACTAAAAAAGTATATGGTAGGACAATTTTGGGTCTAAAAGGAGCCCTAGCTTGATTCTTAGCTCCCGACTTAGAAATACAATGAACGAATGTCATATGTCTAATTGGTTGGTTTGAGGACCATTGTTTTCTATACCGTACGTTACCCAGGTCCACAGACTTTTTTGGGTCACCCCATACCTGTAATGGCTACCTGAATACAGTCGTCGTAAGTGGCTGCTAATAATTTCTGATATACTATGCCGATGGCTTCTCTGCCTGTGGTCTTGAAAAATTCAGATAGTATTTCAGAGGGACTTACCATCTCTAGTATCCTCTGCCCCCATAGGGGAAAGTCCCTTACTTGCAGATATTTAAAACATGTACTTTGTGGGAGCCCAAACTCTTCTTTTAGGACTATAAAACATCGAAACCCTTGTCCGTCATAAAGCTGACCAAGTTGAGAAATACCCTTAAGTTGCCAACATCTGCCTATATAATCATTAAAAATATCGGGTAGTATAGGATTACCCCACATCATCGTATACTGATGCATCACTGGCAGAGATTATTCCTTACAGATGTCTTGCGACACCCTGTTATCTCTTTAATTATCTTGAACCTAACCCGCTTACAGTAATTGGGGTCAGCTGATGTATACAGCAAAAACCCAGTAATTGGTCCACAGGCCAATTGATAAGACAGCCAAGCCGTGCCTGTGTCAGGCCCGCAGAGCAAACTACGAATTTGTCCAACAAAAGAGGCCCAAAAGTAAAGTTTAAAATCTGGAAGCTTAAACCGGCAGTGTTTATACAGTAGTTTAAATATAGCTGAGAACTCTCCTTGCACGCCTGTAACCTCATATAAAACTGCCAACAACACTATCTAAGCACTTAAAAAATGTCCAGGGGACATAAAATGTGGTAGAATATTAATTTCACTGTATTGCACCTGCCATATATACAAAGAGGGAGCCGGTGCCAACTACGCATTTTTAGCAAAACATTTTCAAGTAATGGCTCATAGTTCAGAGCGACCACTCCGCCCACTCGACTACTAAGACAGACTAGACTCCCAGATATGTTGCTGTTGTTGTAATCCCTAGTGCTGATGGGGGTGCATCAGGTTGAAAATTTAATATTGTCTGGGTCTTATTCAGATTCAATTTGTAGCTGGAAAAAGAGCCAAAACGATGTGCCTCTCATGTTATTTCTACTATAGCATCAACCGGGTTAGAGGAAAAAATAGCAATGTTGTCCGCTTAAGCTGTTAATTTAAATACCTATCCACTAAGAGACACTGGAGAAATTTTAACATTATGCCGCAAGTGTCTTATGAAAGGCTCAATGTACAAAGCAAACAACAATGGGGATAGCGGACAGCCCTGCCGTGTACCCCTTTGCACTAAAGAATGAACAGAAGAAAGGCCATTTAACTTGTCAGCAGCTGTCGGCTTACTATAAGTTTTTGTACCGTGGAAATAAACCTCTGACCACGGCCGAATGATGAGATGATTGGCCAAAGCGCTCCCCGGGCAACTTGGTCAAAGGCCTTTTCTGTATCTAGCATCACCATCCCTATATGTTGATCTAATTCTCCAGAAATATCGAATGTAGCAATAGCTGTCTCGATGTAGGCTGCTGTGTCTCTACCTGGGACACACCCATGCTGTTGTTCTGAAACTAACTGATGTATGAGAGGGGCAAGCCGCAAGGCCAACATTTTAGTTTTTTGTTATCATCAGAATTAATTAATGAAATAGGGAGATGCAAACTCATATCTTTAACCAACTTGACCTTTCTTAAGGAATACAATAATGTTAGTAACATTCCAAGAGGAAGGAACATCTTCCCCATAAATATTATTGCTAAATAATGTAAAAGGGACAGGTGGCAGGATATCCTTACATTTTTTATAGAATTCCAATAGAATAGTATCCTCGTCAACGGCTTTGCCTGGTAGTAAAGCGCTAATTGCCTCCTCCAAGGTCTCCGAGCTCGATATCTGTCTGGAAAGACTCATTGTCCCCCATAGTAAGAACAGGTATCGCTCTCTCCTGAATATAATCCAGAGTAGTTTGTCTGCTAGATGTTTATTTGCCATATAAATAAAACGCTATTAATGTTTTTTCCAACATTATTCTACTAATAAATATCATATCAATTCAAGAATAATGTTTATGTGGGTATGAATAAAATGTATGCCCTGGAATTGTTGGAAATAGTTTCCTCCACGCATCTTCCAATCAATGCCTATGTAGGAGTTCTAAAATAGCAGCCCTAGTCCTGCCCATTCTAGCCCGGACTGCAGTGTTAGTGGTATCAATCTTCTTGTCAATAATACATTTAAAATCCCCCATGACAATCAAATCACCAGCCCTGTCGAGTAGTTCAGAGCCTAAGTGGTAAATAACCTCAGGACAGTCTGTATTTTGGCCATACACCACACATATTTTAGTCTTATGCCCGTGGATCAGTAGTTGAACGATTGCCCATCTCCCCTCAGTATCAGCTAATGTGCGCAATACTGTTGCTCTACAATTATTAGATTTCAATATGGCTACCCCTCGAATGAAGATCGCCAGTGAGGCACACACAAGTATATCCATGCCTAGTTGTTTAAGCTGGTATCTATCCTTGTAAAGCTACAGGAGTCTCAGTGAGAGCCAATATATGAGGTTTAAATACACAGAGTTCCTCCACTACTAATATCCGTTTTCTGGCCTGATTAAGCCCCGACAAATCCCAGCGCATATATTCAAACTCAGGCATTACACAATCTTTGTAAACTTAATACAGTTGTCTCCCCCCTTGTTCCGTCAAACTCCCCCTTTTGCTCTACCAGTAATACAAATGCTATTTTAACTAATATGCGACTGTTTAAGTCCCTCCCTCCCCAAACACCCCCTTGCTGCTACACCAGATCACCATGGAGCCAACAGCTGCCATTCTCTGCCCATCACCAACCCAGATTATAGTCCCCGTACCTACAAAAAGCAATCATCCTCTTTCCCTGCTGTTGCTAACTGACAGCATTGAGAGAACACCTCCCCCCCACTCCGGGGCTCTGAAGACCCCCCACCACCTTCCTCCCCGATGAGTACTATAAGTGTCCTAATAACAAATACAAAATACAAGTGAACAATAACAGAGGGAAGCTACTTTACTACTGCAAAAAAACTTGGGGCCCACTGCCTTAACATAAAATCTAATAAAACAAGCTTTCTATTATATATTAAAACATTAAACTATTTAAAAATCTTCGAACTTAAATTTCCCTCTCCAGTGAGTAGGGAAAGTGTTGGATAGCAGAGGGGTAAAAATTACTATTCCCACTCCAGTAAGAGCAACAATAGGGAAAGTGTAGGATGGCAGAGGGGTAAAAATTACAATTCCAACTCCAGGGAGAGCAACAGTAGGGAAAGTGTTGGATCGCGGAGGTGTAAAAATTATTGTTACCACTCCAATGAGTGCAACAGTAGGTAAAGTGTTGGATAGCAGAGGGGTAAAAATTACTATTTCCACTCCAGTGAGAGCAATAGTAGGGAAAGTGTTGGATTTCAGAGGAATAACAAGTAATATTCTCACTCCAGTCAGTTCAAAATTAAAAACAAACTACATTTTAACAACAATAAAAATATTTGAAAAAACAAAATCAATTACAAAATATATAAGTATGTTAAACATTCAAATACAAATATATTTAATATTAAAAAAGTTGAAGGAAATTATTATAATGTTAAATACATATAACATATACCTATCAGTATTATATATAATAAAATAAAAAATAATTTCCAAACAAATATTTCTAATTAAACATAATTTAGAAACCATATTAATTATTTTATTTCCTATCCTATAACACCAAACAATTCACAACATACATCTAAATTAAAAAAATACTTCCTCAATTAACATAATTAATTACCAATTAAAGAAATATTGTTAATTAAAAATAAAATATTAAACATATTTTACCTTCCCTCACTTTAACCCTGTAATCCCCACAGACCAGACTTAATAATGAAACTATAAAAAAATATTTACAATTACAAAACTACTTGTATTTAACAACTAATTATAAAGTAAGTCAAATTAATTTACTTCCCACTCTGTACCCCATAACAATAAAATCCGCGCACAAAAATATAAACAAATACCCTATTTAAATATAAATTAATAATTAATATTAATGCTCAACTAATTTTTAATAATTAAACAATAACTAATTCCCACCCTTTACCCCTATAAACCCCACAACCCACACCTAAAATGAATTACACAAATTCCATAATTAATTTTCAATCAAGTAATTATTATAAATTAACAACTATTTATTAATTAATCAAAAATAAATAACTTCCCACCCTTTACCCCTATAAACCCCACAACCCACACCTAAGAAAAATTACACAATTACCATAATTAATTATGAAATAACTAATTAACATTAATTAACAACCAATTAATAAGTAATTACAAATACATTATTTCCCACAATTGCTATAAAATCAAAATTGAATAAATCAAAATATTCATTTATTCATTAGAATTAAATTGCTTACCACACTATTTCCCTATCAACCCACAACTCACTACAGAACTAAATAATGCAAAATGCATATATTAAAAAATATAAACAATATTTATACAAAAAACATGCATCACATACATGTAAAACATAAACTAAAATACATAACACTAATGAAAAAATCGATATTTTAAACATTTATATTTTTGCTAACAATATTAATGACTTATTTAATATTAAAAACAATATTTCTTACCTTATATTTGATATTCTTGACCACGATGTACTTGCTGTCAATATTTCAGAATCACAATATTTCCAACTCTATATTTGTGTAAGTTGACATTTCCAAGTCGATATTCTGTCTCAGCACCGCCATAGAGTGTTGTGAGGTAAGGTGTAGTGGTGTACAGTGGACTACTGCTGAGTAGAGTGCCCTAGAGTGGAGTGGCAAAGAGTGGAAGATCGTACAGTGTAGTGTCAAGGAGTGAAGTTGCGTGCAGAGCAGAGGAATAGGAGCGTACTTTGGAGTGGCATTGACTGGAGTTTTGTACAATGTAGTGGTGTACAGTGTCATAGCATACCGTGGAGTGCTGTAGAGTGGAGTGGCATAGAGTGGAGTGGGGTAGACTGAAGTGGCGCACAGTGGATTAGCGTAGAGTGGAGTGGTGTATTCTGGAGTGACGTAGAGTGTAATAGCATCTGGTGGAGTGGCGTAGAGTTGAGTGGCATAGAATGGAGTGACGTAGAGTTGAGTGCGGTGCTTGAACTAGACTTACCATGAAAGTGGGTGAATGGATTCAGATATAATGTGGCAGAAATATAGATTATGAGGTGTTATTGGTAATTTTTGGGTAGTAGGTGTAAATAGTGTAAGTAGTTATAGGTGTTAAAATGCTTAGTTATTAAATGTGCCATGGTATACCGTGGTAACTTCATGGTATACTGCGCCACATACAGATGAGAAGGCAGTATCTGATTGCCTAATGCCTGCATTTGCTAAACATAAAAGGCAGCCAAGTAGTTATCAGGCCACTTTGTCTGCCTTGTGGGTTAGTCCCTTACATAGGTAAATAATAGATTTTCTTGTTGTTCCCTAATTATTACCACTTTTAAAAAATGAAAATAGGTAGAGAAATGTATTTATACTTTTCTATACATTTTTACAGCACTTTATGGACATTTAGGGAGTGGTTGATGATAGCTCTAACTGGGATGTCACCTGACCCGGTCTTTGAAACTCTTGTGCATGTGCATGCAAACATGAAATCAATCATGCATAAGATCACAAACCCAAATGTGTGTGCAGTTATACATTTATGATTTTTCACACAAATCACCATACTTGTTCAAATTCAAACACTCATGTATGCACATACAAACTCATTAACATGTCCATTAGACTCTGTTCTATGTTCTCACAGTCAGCGCTCACTTCAGTTAAACATGCATGCCAGTGCATAGAAACGCTCATGCGTCCAAGGTTAGACCGTGTTTTAAGTTAAAAAAAAACCTTTCTTCTAGATTCATTGATACTGTTATGTAAGAACACACTTGTGCATACTGAGTTAAACACTTTAAGAAGTCCTGCATTATCAGTTATAGATGAATTGAAATGAGGTGAATATTACATGTGAGGACTTTTTTAATGCAGGACAAAGAATGCCAGCATTGAGTCCAGTGATAACATGGAAGCAGTCGGTGACAGCACAGTTATCTACAGTAACATTAACAAGACCCCAAAGGTACGTGCTGTGTGTAAGGTACAGTCCCTATGACGGCTTTAAGCTAATGAATACAGAGATTATGTTTTGGGCCTATTCCGTGACCATTCTGATCTAACCATTATTTTATTTGTGTGTGCTTTTGTTGTGTAAACGTATGTTTTCATTGACAATGAGGGCTGTCATAACTTCCGACGTCTGATCTACAACAATACAGGGTCTGAACTACACTCATCAAAATATCTATCAAAAATATATCTAAATAAACATAGGCTGTTGTAAATTAAGTGGGCATGGAAATGTAACCCAACTCCCCAGCGGAAACGAGAGGATCATTTCATAAAGTGGTGTTAAGGTTAACATTCCAATCTGCCCTTCAGTAAAGAAGCTGGGCCATCAGATTAGGTTTTTAGAAAAGTGATTTTATATTGAGTTGAGATCAGGTCATTGGTACATGTGTTGACGTAACTACCAGAATTGTTTCGCTGCTGGGCGAGCTGAAAATCCCTTATGTTTTTATTACTTTGAGTGACTGACGGACCATACTTCTGATAAAATTTCTGTCTTGCTCCATATGAGAGGCAGACCACAGGGTGGTGGTGCTAGACTTAAATATCACTACACAGTTTGCCATGCCTAATCTTAAAAGAGGACTTGCTTTCCCATGTTTACTTGAAGGGCCTGGCTAGCAACCCTATCAGCCACCATGGTTAAGCTGGCACTGCGCATTGTGACTTGACTTTCTGGCCTCTTTTAGTGATCTCATTTGTCTGACCAGACTCTTTAAACTTTCAAAATCTTTTTATTCGATCTCTTGTATTGATTGATTATTTGATTGATTGATTGTTTAAACAAATTATAAAAGCATCAATTCATCAAATAAACTATAACACAGTATTATAAGAATAGACCCATATAAAACCACAGTTAAAACATTTAAAGTAATTTCAGAATCATTAATTTCGAAGGGAGGGTCTACCAGTAATAAGTATTATTTAAAATCATGAATAGGAGCAACTGTGCACTTTGAACAATTCCAATAACTAAGGCCCCCAACATTTAAATTAGGGAATCCCAGTTCTTCCTCCTTCTCAAGCATGCCAACAAAAACATGCTACAGAGGCAAATAAAAGGGTCATAAAGTGCCTTTAGAAAATACAATGCCACCCTACATTGAGTGAAATTGTGATGCCTTAAAATCGGGAGGATAAAAGTTTTCCTTTCAGTATGATAAAACTTGCAGAATAAACCTATGTGTAAGTCCAATTGGTGTGAATGATTGTCACAGGGGCACATCTGAGGGTTTAAACTTCCTCACTGGGTAGGCTAGCATCAGAGGAATATAGTTCAGTCGGAAATGCAATAGAATAAATCTATGGTGAGCAAAGCTAATAGCTACAATACAGAACCAGGTGGCAGGGATTATTGCCGCACTAACTAACAGTTTTAAAACCGTTCCTTGGTTCTAGCAACCATACACACTATTGCCCACCTCCTAAGACCAGCCACCTATGTTGGTTTTAACTTTTCATCAAACTTTTTTTACACATGTGGAGAGGCAACGTGTACAATACAAATTCTAGCTTCAAATGCCATGCATAGTATATAAATAGATAGCAGGAGTGAAGAATCTCCAAACAGAAGACGTAGATTTCAATGCTTTTATTTTGATTCATATAATCCACAGCCTACGCGTTTCGCCCAACACGGGCTTCTTCAGGGCTTATCTTTATATCTTGAAACTGTAACGTAATTTCTCCAATCAAGCAGTCTTCGTGGGATTCCCAATCCTGGAAAGGCGGATATCTCCTGGACCATGAGGTCACCAACTTGTTTAATGAGTAGAGTTTTAAGAATTTCCCTTCTATATGCCTGAGGGGTATCCTTCCTTCTTGAATCAGAAAGATGCATGTAACGGTAGCAGTGTTGCTGTCATGTGCCGATTTGGGCACAATTGATTATCTCCTCTATAGAAGTCTTCCTTCTCGCGTCCTCGAGGACAGTGGTTCTTAAATGGGACCCCTAGGTAGGAAAAGCAGTCTACCACTTTGAGTTTCTTTGAGTTCGGCCAGGACACAGCCCTGCCGAACTCTCTCTCGATTTTAAATGGGAGTGTACATTCCCCATTTGCGCCACACTGAACAGAGGAAGATGCATTGGCGTATAACTGGCGGAGGAAGCGGCGTATTAGTGGGTCAACCCCGTCTCTTCCAGCATAGGCCACAACTTCTGGTGGAAAACGCAGTTAAAGGCCGCCGAGAGGTCCATAAATGCCATATAGATCCTCCCCCTTTCACTTTAGTGTATTTATCAATACAGAGTGACAAATTAAGACATTGGTCCACCGTCCCCTTTTCCTTCTGGAATCCATATTGTGCTTGCATCAGTATGTTATTTTCTTCGGGCCAGTTCTTCAATTTGGATAATAGGAGCCAGCCCATACGATTTGCGGTGATATCCAGAAGGAAGATGGGATAGTAGGTCTTTGAGGAGCACCTATCCCCTTTCTTATAGATGGGAACAGTTGCACTCTGGTTCCAGGATGGTGGAGGGCCCTCATCTGCTATTCTATTGAACATGTTTGTTAGTAGTGGGACTCACAAATCAGAATTCTACTGGAAAAGATATATCCGGACCCCAGCAGGGCCCAGTGCTTTCCCTGGTGGCCAAGACTCCAACCCTTTTCTGGCTTCCGATAGTGAAACTTTCAGACAGCCTGATGGAATTACATCTGAATCAGCAAGAAGTATGGGTGACGTGTTGTTGGAACCAAAAATGATTTCAAAATGAGCCACTTCATCTACATGAGAGTCCAATGAGGGATCCTTAGAATACTTAAAATAAGGGGCATTTATGACTCTCCAGAACTCCCTGCTGCTTCCTGAGTTTGCAGCTTACTCCAAGTCATTTCAGGCCTTCTCTCTTATATCCTTCTTTCTTATTTCCCTAAAAGGTTTATAATTACTCCACAACAATTTGAACCCTGCTGGGTCTCTGCTGTGGGCTTTGAGAGCCTTCATACATGAGTGTGGTCCTTGCTGTAGAACATTCATGATTGAACCAACCTCTGTTTTGATTAGATTTCAGAGGTTTGGTGCGAGTAAGTGCCATTTTTACTTTTGTTAAAAGTACTTTAAAATGGGTAACTTAGGTCCCCATGAGGATGGAGGGTAGACTCCTGTCCGCGCCGGGACTGGCTGCCAGTGTTGTGGTGGTCCCGTACCGTCAATTGGGATTGGCAACCGACATTCACAACATTGTAGCGGCCAGTGCTCACAGCACTGTCCGACACAATGTTGTCAATGGCCATTGCGCATTGACATGCACAACGTGACAGGCACAGTACGGTGCCTGCCACCTTGTCCATGACAATTGTGGGCAGTACCATAGGTACCTCCCAAGTGCAGCCACCCAGGGGGCCCACAACAGGCCCCCGTAGCAAATGCTGCATGCCTTTCCATGGCGTAGTCTTCGCCATGGAAAGGCATGAAATATGCCACATCATAATATGGATGGCAGTGTCTTGGAGACACCACCACCATATTGTGTCCCTTTTCCGCCCAGTCAAGATTTTAACCGGCAGAAAAGCGGCGGACGGTCCTTCCGTACGCCGCAGTGCCCCCCACCATACTAATATGGCGGGGGATAACCAGTGACTTATGGCGGACGGATCGCCACCGCCGGGCCGGCTGTGAGCACCACAGGCGGTGGTGATCCGCCCACCATCATAATGGGACCCTAAGTGTGGAGACATAGGGGCAGATTTACAAGCCCCACGCGCCTCCGGTTCATCACATTGCGTGATGCACCGGTAGCGCAGCCTGCTAAGGGATATTTACAAGCACAGGTAAAGTCACCCTGTGTGACTTAACCTGTGCTTGTAAATATCGCCCCTGTTCACGCAACACTTTGTGTGTTAGTGGCGGGACATGGGTGTTGCTGGGGGTGTTCCCATGCAACACCCATGTTCACTGATGCATTTCCATATTTACAAGAAATCGTAAACCTAGAAATGCATCAGTTTTCTGCACCACCATAGGGGTGGCGTAGCCAAGTGAAACGAGGAGAAATGTTTTAATTTCTCCTCGTTTTTTCCCTCTTTCAATGTGTGCATGGAGCACGCATTGAAAGAGGAAAATGGCTGCAGTGATTGCTTTTGTGCAGGAAGAGGACCCCTTCCTTCACAAAAGCAATCGCCCCATGGCGCAGACATCCTTGCACCATGGTGCAAGGGGGCCTGCGTCTGCCCATGGCAGCTGTTTCTGCACCAGCACAGGGGAGAGCACAGGAATGCGACATATCATTGTAGATATGTTGCATTCCTGTGCTCTGAAAGTGCCTCAGCGTGGCACAGCCAAAGGGCTTGTGGTGCAGCGCTGCTGCACTTTCTGGTAGATCTGCCCCTTTGTTCTCTCAGCCAGACAATGTATGTCTTCACTTACTAGCGCTATTATTCATTGCCAAAATTCAGCTTTTCAACCTGTGCCCATTTTAACTGGTAGCCACTTTTCCTGAGTAACAATAAATTATCTGCTACCTGTTGATGTTCTTTCGCCTTACAAGGGAGATCTACGGAACTAAGGAAGATACAATGATCACTATAAGGTGTAAACAAATTGTCTAAATGGACCACTTTTTTACTCGAATAAAGTCAATTGTTGTGTGCCCCGCCTGAAAGTTTCCCTAACTGGACAGAATTTATGTTGTTGATTATTCCCAGATTGCTTGAATATCGGAAACTATTCAGGGTATCACCATATTCCTTGTGCGAAAGATATGTGAGGGGGTTATCCTGAGGATCAGTTAAAGCACACACCTTACTTAGACTCTGTATATGTACATAGGTGAGTGTTAAAATCCCCCACCCAAATTATCTGGGGTGTACCTTTTTTGTTAGTTCGGGTGATTTTCCCTAACTCCCTGATTAGGTCTTCTGCTACTTGTACCATATTTCACCTGAATTCATTATTATAGATGTTAATTAGAAACCATGACCCCTCGTTTTTAAGCTCAAGGAAAAGAAGCTGGATATGGAAATTTGGGGAGCCAACCTGCCTTTTTTTGAATGGGGATGGTATTAGAAATCAAGGTTAATAGTCCCCCCTTCGCTCTGCCTGATATAGAGGGCACTGCAGGAGTATGAAGAGTGCGAAAACCAGGGACAAAGACCGGCTCCGTAGCCCATGTCTCCTAGAAACAACTGATCTCCAGGGAGTGCCAAAGGTTATGCCACTGTTCATAGACTATTTTAGAGGCAAGTCCTGCCACATTCCAGGATGCTACGGTAATCCTATTTGTATCCATGTTACACTGCGTGGAGGTGGTCGAAGGTGTTGCCTGTGTTCCATGTGATAGACTAGCTGGCATGGCTAATCTACCAAGAACGATGCTGGTCAATCACAGGAGCCTGAAAGAGGCGCAAATCTATTTTGTAACCTTACCCCCTGGGAAATATTGGGGCCATCCACATATCTTGTAGGGAGCTGAGCTAACGTTAACGCACCACTATTCCCCTCCCCTGAATTTGCAACTTGTTCATAAAAGTGTTGCTATAGAAAAGGTATCATTTAGTGCTCCTAAAGGCAGACCTCTGGAGATTGGCTCGAACAAGTTGACCCACCTGTGGGTTGTTAACATTTATCACCACACAATCCCCTCCTGTTGTTTTGGAGAACTACCCTCCCACCCCACTCTCCTAGCCATGATGATCTTATTTGCCAAGTAGTGATTACTAATTTCTGAATTCCTTAGATCGTATGAGTGCCAATGAAGGCATGTCCCCATCAGTTGTGACGTTGATTCCAGCTGATTGTCCCAGAGAGGGGGTACACTAGCCAGAACCAATACCAGAGGGGAGGCTCCTGGCGTAAGATGGAGTACTATTGGAGTGCGATCAACTGTGCGGTCTTCAGTAGGGGTGGCGAGAGTGCCACATATTCCTGAAGCCTGGTAAGGAGGCCTTGAGACCACCTCTGATGAGAGTGGTTGGTGGCGTATGTCCCCTGGTGCCATAGCTTTAAGATTTTGAACCTCCCTTTGCGCATTTACATGACCGCTCATTGTTGAGGACAGCCCATAGACCCGGGTAGCGGGGCTAGATGTATTGCCTCATGTTGGTGTAGATGAAGGGGCTCGGGCCTCACTAGGGGGAACTAGAGATACGTCTGCAGGTATGCGTGGAGAATGCATTCTGGAGGGATCATTCAAAAAAACCCGACAGGTGTGTTGGATGCCATTAAGCTGGCCAGTCGTTCTTCAATCATAGTTAACTTAGTTAGAATTGGGTCCAGGAGTATAATCTGCCTTTTACTTGCCTCTGCTCAAAGGTCCTCATTATTTGGGGGTTGTAAGGGCAGACTGTTTGAGTCATTGCTGGCATTCCATGAGTCAGTGTGGAGACTTTAGGTTGTATACCCCTTGATTTTGTAGCGCGAGTGGCTTCAGTCTATTTGGTATTAATAGTCGAGCCTGTCCTGCACCGCTTTGTAGGGGGATCATTTGAGGGGTCCGTTAATAAAGCAGTTGGGGGAGATTGTGGTATATAAATAAATAATATCGGATCTATTTTTGAATGAGTGAATGAATAACAGATAGCTCAATAAATAAGAGTCAAGATTCGAGGTAGTGGGAGTTTTGCAGGTTTAATACAGCATAAGGACAGGAACAGGACAACCTGCATAGGAATAGGATGACAGGGCCCAGCAGCTGCTGGGGCTGGATCTGGGATGAGCGCGCTAACTTTTAATAACAATACATGAGCATATATACATAGCGCAAACACATAGCATTACATTGCAGTAGGCGTAGCAGTGGGTGGAGTAGTAGGCATGACGCGTAGCAGTCGCGAAAGATAAGAGTAAAAAGAAGGTGTAACTCAGACATGTGATGCAAACGTAACAGAATATGTCATGAAGGGGTGGAAACATTGGAGGGGGCTACCTAAGGAGCCGGGACCTCTAACCTGGTGGTGCGCGCAAACTGGCAATGACGTGTTACTAGGAGAAGCTGGGGGCTACGAACTCTGTGCTAGGAGCAGAGACTAAAGTCTGGAGGGTCGGAGCGACATGTACCTAAACCCTATCTGGTATCTAATGTTTAGGGAACATGTTGATATAAACTAGAAGTCATGAGGGGAAAAGCTAACGAACTCTAAGACTGAAGCATGCATTTATTCTACATGTAGTGCGTGATGAAGAATATTAAATGACCATTAAATACAGTATTTCTCTTAACATGGAGCCGCATAGGCTAGACAATGACGGAAACTATTGATGCAGTTCAGTAGCTTAGGAATGCAGAAGAGGAGGACTAAACTGATAGCTGGAATCATAACATAGTCTTGGCAGACTCAGAGGCAGAGCCAAGCTGCACCGGGCACTGCGAGGCAGGAAGTAAGTGAAAGGTCGAGGATACAGGTGGGGGCTGGGTCGCTCCTCAGCGAGGCTCAGGAGACAGGAGCTGAATCTGATGTCCGGGCCCTGTTGAGGCCTGGAAACGGGGACTTTATAATGAAATAACGTGCACACTGAGAAACGTGGCCACATAACTTTACATAGGCCTGATACTCATATTACTCATGAGGACTGGGGAATGACATACCAGAGGTGGACACAACTATAATTGCGTCTTTAATCGGACATGGGGAATGCATATGCATATTGATCATGCACACATAACATGTGATGGATGACACGTAGTGACACAGAACATGACAAAATTTACTTTTCCACATTCCCTCCTTGTCACTACGTTTCCATCAGGAAACATCAATACTCATGATACCATCTATCATTTCATACAGTACCATTTGTTCATCTCGAATTGTCTTGGAACGAGATTTAGAACGGGGCTTGGGACTAGGAATACAAGAGGTAGCACACATGCCGCAAATCGCAGGGCCACATTGTATACAGAGGCAGCAGCTGAATATGATCGCTACTGCAATACCTAGAAAGGACAGGACTTTCCATCCCCATGCAGAAATTATATTCCAGAACCAACCGGACCATGTCCAGGTGCCTGAATCTTGGTGTAACAGATGGGCAATTTTATGAAGTCTGGTTATAGCTGAATAAACAGACGGCGCGTTATTTGGAATGAAAATGCAGCAACTGGATCCGATGAGTCTACAGGCCCCGCCCCTATCGGCCAGTATGACGTCAAGGACGAGACGATTCTGGAGCACAACAATTCTCATAAAGGATTGCTCTTCGGTTAAGTTACCTAGAGCGGAGGCAGTCTCATCTACTACAGCTTCAAGGGTTCTTGTTAACCTACGAATTAGCTTACTGTTTACAACTGTACCTAAATAAGGGAAAACACCTTTATCAATGTCAATGAATTGCTCTGCAGCAGTTTCAGTATAATCGACAATCGGGAGATTTCTCTTGTGTCTGGTATGTACTAGGAAGGAATTCCTATGGTAGTCTGGTGGGGCTAGAAAAACAGGTGGCAGTAGGAAGGCAAGGTAACAGGTTCCCTCCCAATCGAGGGGCAGACGAACATATGCAGTTTGACCACAAACAAAATAAGAATGACGTGAAGCTTTGAAAATAGATTTCCCACTGTCACTATACTTGATAATAGTAGTACAATCACTATGTCCTACGTGTACAGAACCATGATTTCGGACACATAATTCGCCTTTGACTGGTAATACTGAAATAGCAGGTGAGTCTGGAGTAGTATCAGACTGAACATTCAGGACCATAAAATTCGAAGAATAGTTACCTAAATTGTACACTTCATTTTCTAGATCTAAACCTGTTCTGTGGGGGAGACCTTGCTTGTCTGGGAAACATGTGCTGTTAAGAAAAGACATATCTGTTGAGGATGACGTTAACGTGGACCATGCTCCACACGAACCATTATGTGAAAATGGATAAGGAAAAAGTGGCAGAACTCCCTTTGACGTCTGAAAAGGGGGGAGTCGACCACACACCCAACAATTAGTGGCATTGCTGGTCTGGTGTGAATAATGCAACATGCGGATAAATGTATTGTTACGCATAGCGAGGCGGTATGAATATTCGTGAGGAGGCAGATCACTAAACGTGTGCTCTACGGTAACATTAGAATGCTTATTTACATGAGGAACTGGAAAACACAGGAAAAATGCGTAACTAGTGCAGGAAATCATTATGCTGATGAATAATATGAAACTTAGAAAAACGATACATCGAATTGAGTTTTGACTGACTCTCTCACTATGGGGGTCTATTTTATACATGTCAGAAACAGTCTAACCGTTTCACCTAGGGGAGGACTTATACAATCAAACTGACTGACTTATTTTACTAGACCGGAGTTTTTGCTTATACTCCTGCTGCGGAGTTTTCTCTACCAAGGGAGGGGTTGTATCAATGTCATTTGCGGGACAGTCCTTAGGAACAATGTTTTGACAAGTCTTTAAGTCCTGGGAAATGTTCTTGGAGACCGGCTTTAATCCGTAGAATTTCTTGACGTGCGAAAGATGCACCCAGCCGCGGCGTCCTTCCAATTTCACAGCTGTACGGGTGGTGAGGAGGACCTGACGGGGCTCCTTCCAACGTGGCTCCAGCGGACTTGATCTGTCGAAGTTCCGGACGAGCACCATCGAACCTGGAACGATTTCATGCGGTGCCACCTCGGTATTGTCTGGAAATGTGGCGGCTACCTGTGAACGACATGAGTTGAGGGCAGACATCAAGGAAGCTAGGTAATCTGTCAGCATATTACATGAAACATCAGTAATACTTCGGGGTCTAGGAGTACCCCATATGTTAGGGGGGCGGCCGAATACGACCTCATACGGGGACAGACCTGATCTGGAATGTGCGACCATGCGCATGTAAAACAAAGCAACTGGCAGAGCTACTAGCCAGTCCACACCCTTATCTTTACATATTTTGGCGATTCGGATTTTCAGAGTCTGATTATGTCTCTCGACTAGACCAGCTGCTTCAGGATGGCGTACACAATGAAACTTCCACTGGTACCCTAACAACAGGGAAACGTGCTTCATGAGTTCAGATGAGAATGGCTGACCGTTATCAGAATATACGACTCTAGGGAGTCCATATCGAGGGAAGAATTCACGAACCAACTGCTTGGCAGTGGTCGCGGCTGTGTAATCTGGGACTGGATATGCTTCTGTCCATCTGGACAAAGCGCATACAACTACAAGAACATACTTGAAACCTCGACATCGCTCCATCTGAATATAATCCATCTGGAGGACCTCAAAAGGATGGTCAGGAGGCTGGAATCCCCCTTGTTCCACCGGGACACTTTTACCTGGATTAAACTGACAACATATCATACAGGTACGGACTTTCTGCTTGGCTGCAGCTCGTAAATGCTTGTTGAACCAAATGTTCTGGATACTGTCTAACATTGCTTTTTCTCCTAAATGTGCTGGACTATGTGCGGTATTAATGATGACTTGAACCATAGAGTCGGGGAGAAACCATGCGGTCCTACCCTTTGTCACCCATCCTTGATCTGTCTGGACCCCTCCTTGTTCAGACCATTTCTTGATTTCATCGGGAGTAGCATGTAACTGGATATCTATGACATCTTGAGTAGGGTCCTTAACTGTCATACATGTAGTCGGATCTGGAGTATGTGTCTGTGTCGGATTAACTTGAGTGTCTGGAGTCTGAGCTGTAAGCTTGGCTGTGCGATCTGCTAGATCATTACCTTGAGAAATAATGTCAGTGACTTTCGTATGTGCTTTGCATTTCATGATAGCGATAGATGTCGGTAAATGTATGGCATCTAACAGAGCTTGAATAAGGAGACCATGCTGAATCTTGGTTCCATGAGAAGTCATGAAACCTCTCTCCTGCCAGAGCACTCCAAAGTCGTGAACGACTCCAAATGCGTAACGTGAATCTGTGTAAACATTAACTTTCAAGTTCTTGGCGTGTATACAGGCTTGTGTCAGAGCAACTAGCTCTGCTGCTTGAGCGGACAGGGTGTCAATGCGGTGTGTCTCAATAACTTCAGTGTCAGTAGTCACTGCATACGCGGCGACTAGTTCTCCTGTACTAGTTCTCATGCATGAACCATCCACATAAAGTGTCAGGTCAGGATCTGGTAACGGAATATCTGTCAGATCTTGTCTTGGCTTTGTCGTAATGTTGACTACTTCCACACAGTCGTGTGTGGCAGAATTTGAATTAACTGATGGTAACAGTGTAGCAGGGTTCAGAACGTTGCAGCGTCTGATTTCTATGTGTGGCTGGAACAGTGTCAATTCATAACCTGTTAAACGTGCAATTGTCAAGTGCTGTGTTTGTGTTCGATTTAAAAGAACTTCCACGGAGTGTGGAACGTGTACTGTCAGGGAGTGTCCTAAAACTATGGAATCACTTTGTCTGATAGCTAGTGCTGTGGCTGCAACTGACTTGAGGCACGCAGGCAACGCCTGGGCTACAGGATCTAGTGTGCTAGAAAAATAAGCACAAGGCTTGTATTGTCCTGCTTGATCTTGTGTGAGAACAGATAATGCTGTACCTTCACGTTCTGTGACGAAAAGTGTAAAAGGCTTACTGTAGTTCGGTGTGGCCAGAACTGGAGCTTGGCATAAAGCTTTCTTTAACTCGTTGAAACTAAGTGTATGTTCAGATGTCCAAGGGAGGACAGTCGATACGGCTGCCTCCTGTGTCGTTAACTGTATCAGTGGCTTGGCTAGAAATGCATACTGAGGAATCCATTGTCTACAATAAGAAGTAAGGCCGATAAAAGCACGTACCTCCTTCTGGGTTCTGGGCTGGGGAAGACTCGCTATCAACTGGATGCGGTCTGGTGTCAACTGCCTACCCCTCTTGGACAGTAAGTGTCCTAAGTAAACCACTTGCTGGACACAGAATTGAAGCTTCGAAGGTGACACCTTGTGCCCCATCTCGGCTAAGAAATACAAGACTGTAAGGGATGCTCGCTCGCAGTCACGTTCAGTACGGGCTGTGATCAGTAGATCATCGACATACTGGAGCAGGGCAGTGTCAGTTGGCATGTGAATGTTGTCTAGTTGTCTCTTGAGTGCTTGACTGTAAATACTAGGACTTTCTGTGAAACCTTGAGGAGCGCGTGTAAACATATAGCTCCTTCCATTTAAACAGAATCCGAAAAGAAACTGGCTGTCTGGATGAATCGGAACACTAAAAAATGCATTCTTGAGGTCTATGACAGTGAAGAACATGGCTTCGGAATCAATAGCAGTTAACAGGGAAGAGATATCTGGGACAACTGGGTACTGAGGAATAATACATTTGTTAAGCTCTCGTAAATCAATCACTAATCGATATACTGGGGGTGCATTTGGATCAGTACGTTTCATAACTGGAATGATCGGAGAGTTACATACATTGGAGTCAGTTTCCACAACTACTCCTTGAGCCATGAGCTCGTCTATAATTTTGGATAAGGCTGCTACAGCCTCAGGTGGCAATCTATACTGCCTGATTCGTGGTAACACTACACCTGGTTTCAGGGTCACACGATGGGGTGTGATTTGCATGTAACCTACATCAGTTGGACCTTGCGCCCATAAATGCTGCGGGACTTTAGACAGTCTGGGATCAAAATCTCGTAATACATAGTGACCCTTAAAGTCACGTAGGAACAATCGTATTCCCTCTGGGGAACAACATATAACTGCACCTAACTCTTTCAGTGTTTTAATGCCTAATAGGTTTTCTGGACATGACTTAGTAAGTAACAGATCAGTAGTACGGGACAATGGACCTACTTCTAGAGTGACTGGCTTTGAAATCTCATTAACGATAGGCTTTCCTGAAAATCCAAGGGAAACATTTCTTGAGCCTGAGAGCGGAGCCCCTGGAACTTCGGCGTGACTAATTGTGGTCCTACTTGCCCCTGTATCAATCAAAAACTTTCTGTCTTTCCCTAATACTTGACTGTGAACATAGGGACCTTCTTGATCTACAGGTATCTCGATGAGAGGCAAGCCTACCTCCCTCTCTAGGCTGTTTCATGAATATTGCTGGTACTCTGGATACTCAGACTGTGCATACTGGTACATCTGCGATGTAACATGCTGTGTTGCAGCAATAGGCTACGGTGCTGTAACTGTCTGTGGTGCATTCTGTGACTGAGGAGTCTGTGAAACTTGTTCTTGTCTAGGCGGACGTGGTCTTTCTTTAGTCTTACCAGTAGCTATGTTATGTTTCAGAACCGTACACTCGTTTATGAAATGACCTGGTTGTTTACAATAATTGCAGTTCCCTTTAACGGGTGCTGCAGGATGACTGGCTTGATTCGGACCCCTCTTCTGACTGTCTTGAGGAACAGATTGTGCAACTAGCACTTTCATTTTCGTGTCTTTCATACGTTTTCTCTCGTGTTCTTGCTCTTCCCTGATTCTATTCTGGTGATACTGGAGCATCTGGAGCATCTGGGACGGAGTATTTGCTTGCCAGGTGCTTTCGACTTTCAAAACTCGGTTTTTAACTTGTGGGCTTGAATTCTCGACTAATTTAGTAACAAAAAGGTGAGGGTATGACTCACTACTTGTCTTGAGACCACTGTTGATACTAAAGCACTTTTCAAACCTCGAATAAAAATCACTAATATCTTCATCTTGTTTCTGTTTACAGGCTGAGATTGCATCCCAGTCTTCCTTTTTCGTTGTTAATAATCTGGGTAAAACTTGAATCAATAATTCTGGTAATTCTTTACATTTATCTCCGAGACCAGTACCTGGTACTCGTATCTTATCTTCAGCTTCTAGGACTGCCCAATCGATCTTTTTCTCTCCCACCTCCCATTCTTTTTCTTTAAGCTTTTCATACACCCCTGCGGGCAACAGAACCTTTAACATTTTAATTATATCCGGGTATGTGTATTCTCCCATACGGAGCATGTCTTTTAATTCTCTATGGAACCCTGCTGGATCTTTGTCATGACAGGGAATTAATTTCTTCATCTCTAGAAGTTCCATCTTTGTTATCGGAGTGTATACAAACACTCGCTGCATTTCGCCACCCGCTCCTCTGACTGGGTGGACTTCTCGTAACGGATTCTGTCTGTCTATGTAGAATGATTTACTTTCTGGGGGTGAGACATGAACAAAATGCGGGTTCAGGAATGTTCTATATTTGTGGCGCTGTTCTAGAATGACACTAATTAAATCGGTACCTAGACCTCTCCATTTGTACTGGAGTAACTCGTTCAGGATATCATGTAACGGGCCTGGATCAGAGTGCTGACCCTCATACAGTGTAATGAGGTGCTGAATCATATACATACCCACCAGTCGCTGCTCGGCTGGGGGCAGTTTCAGAAACATTTGTGCCACTATTTCGTCTGGAAAAGTGGTAGAATCAGTAATCTATCTGACTGCTGATCGGACTAGTTCTTGTTCGTGCATGGTACTTAACTCACTATAACCGATTCGTGATTTCAGAATGTGATCGGTAGCTTGAAATACTTGTTCTAGGGAACCTTGTTCTGGTGCTGAATGATGGAAAGTAGACTTGGGTTCTAGACGTAAATGGCAATCTGGAAATCTAGGTTTTCCTACATACGCTATTCTGGCAGTATTCTCGTCGTCTTCCTCTTCAGGATCAGAGATACTTTCTTTCTCGCTTACTTGTGCTGCTTTACGCTGTTCGTGTATCTTTATTATCTCTCTACGGATTTTCTTGTACATGCTTTCCATGGCACCAATAGTATTGTGCCTACCTTCGGCTATATTATCACTCCACTTTGTTAGAGTTTTCATTTCTTCCGGGTCTTTAGACGGGTAATCCTGTTCTCTTATTAGACAGTTAATTAAGAACTTTAATATCATGCGCTGAATCTCGGCTTTCCTTTGAGACATGGCATCACTAATACTTTGTGGGTCATCCCCTGTACGGATGAAACGATATATCCTGTCTAGATCTTCTTTCATACCTGGCAGGGTGACTAGATACTCGGTCACCCTCCTTACGCGTACGGAATATAAAACCATATTAAACTCGCCTGGAACTGGGTCATAGACACATTCGCCAAGGGTTTGCCTGATTTCTGCAACAGACTTATTACTCTTAGGAGTACGCTGTGATGCTTGAGCATGTAATTCGAGTGCTGATAAACGCTTGTATGGCGGCGGGGTTTGAGGAGGACCTCCTCCTGCGGCCCCTAAACTAGAATCATCAACTGATGCTTTTCGTCCTGGCAGGGTCGGTAATTGTAACGTGGGCTGGACTTGTATGGCGGGCTGACCCGGGGGAGCTGTTAAGGGCACCCCGGTGTCTGGAGGAGCAGGATTTACCTGATTTACAGGGACTGGCGGAGTGCGAACAGGATTTGCATATTCTGGGACTGTGTCGTCCAGATAGGACGAAATAAAGATATCAGCTGCGGTCGGTGTGTGACGTAGCTTGGTCGGAACTAATGGTGGCGGAAAATTACTGGATGCCTCCGGGGTCGCTTTTGGCAAGCCTTCGGCAAGAAGAGGATACATACCCTTAATGAGGGCATTCCTCCGTCTGTCTGATTGTTCAGCTTTGACTTGTTCACCTAACTCGATCAATTCTCTTTCTTGGGCTCGTTCTTGGGATTCTCTACTTAGTTCTGACTTTCTGATTTCTTTTTCGGTTCTTTTATGAGCTTCTTTGCGCCATAACTCGATGGCGTCTTTCTGGGACTGTCTGGCTTTCTTTTTCCATAATGCCTCCTCTACTCTCATGATGCACTCGGCATCCCATGTACCCGATACGGGCCATCTATACTTTTCTTCTAACTGTTTGGTATACTCTACCCATAAATCTAGATACAATATGGCACTTATGCCATGTTTCTGATACGTAAAATGACCTGGACTGTCCCTAGGCGGGACGGGAACTGCTGCTTCCAGCAGACCCTTTCTAGTTTTTAACTGACGTAACTTTGAGAAGAGCGGCATGACTGGACTCTAATCTGGACAAAATACAATACACAATGAAAACACGAAATCACGTCGCACTCATACCACAACATTAAAATACATGAAGAACATTTAAAAAAACCAGTTCGAACAGAATACTACCTGAAAATACCGTGAACAGAACACTTGAAATTTCTCGAGAACAGAACTGACTAGAACAGAAACTAGATGCACTGCTGAAACAGTACGAAACTTACCGGTCTCTTAAAGAGACACGTCAGGACCCGTATCCACCGAAGTGAACACTTCGTTTTGCGGGACTGTGTACCACCAACCCACAGACCAGAGTCAATTAAATTGACCCTGTCTAGATACCACCCCAGTAACGGTACTCACCGGGCAGCAAGAACGGAAGGCCTCGGACTGGACTGGACTGCTACGACGATGACGACGAACTTCGGACTTCGGACTTCAGTTACGGGTGGACCTCCGGATACCTCGGACCTTGGACTCTTGGCTTGGGCTCTGGTCGGGACTCGCCGCGTTCCTCCACCGTCTCGTCTGGATGCTGGACCGCCTCCTCCGTCTTCTCCGTGGGCCTGAGGGATACTTGAGCAGAAATATCTGCCACTGCGCAGAAGAGTTCCGTCACGACTGCAGAGGGTCAGGGGGTCGGCGTGGCTTCACCGACGCGTGGGGAAAGGGCAAGTCCCTATTCGGGCGCCATTATGTGGTATATAAATAAATAATACGGGATCTATTTTTGAATGAGTGAATGAATAACAGATAGCTCAATAAATAAGAGTCAAGATTCGAGGTAGTGGGAGTTTTGCAGGTTTAATACAGCATAAGGACAGGAACAGGACAACCTGCATAGGAATAGGATGACAGGGCCCAGCAGCTGCTGGGGCTGGATCTGGGATGAGCGCGCTAACTTTTAATAACAATACATGAGCATATATACATAGCGCAAACACATAGCATTACATTGCAGTAGGCGTAGCAGTGGGTGGAGTAGTAGGCATGACGCGTAGCAGTCGCGAAAGATAAGAGTAAAAAGAAGGTGTAACTCAGACATGTGATGCAAACGTAACAGAATATGTCATGAAGGGGTGGAAACATTGGAGGGGGCTACCTAAGGAGCCGGGACCTCTAACCTGGTGGTGCGCGCAAACTGGCAATGACGTGTTACTAGGAGAAGCTGGGGGCTACGAACTCTGTGCTAGGAGCAGAGACTAAAGTCTGGAGGGTCGGAGCGACATGTACCTAAACCCTATCTGGTATCTAATGTTTAGGGAACATGTTGATATAAACTAGAAGTCATGAGGGGAAAAGCTAACGAACTCTAAGACTGAAGCATGCATTTATTCTACATGTAGTGCGTGATGAAGAATATTAAATGACCATTAAATACAGTATTTCTCTTAACATGGAGCCGCATAGGCTAGACAATGACGGAAACTATTGATGCAGTTCAGTAGCTTAGGAATGCAGAAGAGGAGGACTAAACTGATAGCTGGAATCATAACATAGTCTTGGCAGACTCAGAGGCAGAGCCAAGCTGCACCGGGCACTGCGAGGCAGGAAGTAAGTGAAAGGTCGAGGATACAGGTGGGGGCTGGGTCGCTCCTCAGCGAGGCTCAGGAGACAGGAGCTGAATCTGATGTCCGGGCCCTGTTGAGGCCTGGAAACGGGGACTTTATAATGAAATAACGTGCACACTGAGAAACGTGGCCACATAACTTTACATAGGCCTGATACTCATATTACTCATGAGGACTGGGGAATGACATACCAGAGGTGGACACAACTATAATTGCGTCTTTAATCGGACATGGGGAATGCATATGCATATTGATCATGCACACATAACATGTGATGGATGACACGTAGTGACACAGAACATGACAAAATTTACTTTTCCACAAGATGACTCTGAACCCCCTCTAGATATGACAGGCGGTGAACTGGACATGGGCAGCGGATCCTGTTGCCTACGTAGATGGTCCCAACACGAGCAAAGAAAAGATTGAATTCTTGGATATATGGATTCAAGTGGTGGAGGGGGTTATCGAGGTGGAGAAGTGTGGCTCACTGGTTAGAGGAGGCAGACCCTGATGCAGAGGTCAGACCCGGGACCAGGGTTCAATTCCCAACGCGGCAGGGTCTTGAGCTCAAAATGTCCACGGACTCGATAATTCTCGCCTCAGTGCCTACTTGAATCATGGGTTCACACTCTGCAACTCTGGGCAATAGTTTGCTTAATCTCCACTATGGCCCCACTGCGATGGGATGCCTGGTCTTCACCTTGGGGATGCCCAGTAGGGGTTATCTCGCAGGGAAAGCCAGGACGGGTTCCCAAAGCAAGCGCTAAGAGACCTGTCGGTGATTTGGCGCTATATAAATCGAAATTAACATAACATAACATATCTCTCTCTACCGAACCTAATGCCAGAAACACCCTGCTTCAGTACCAAAGTTTCCACCCCTGCAGCCAAAAAGACAGTATTCCATTCAGTCACTTTGTGAGGCTGCGGAGGATCTGTACCAGCATAGGAAACTTTGAGATACATGTGGAACAACTCCGCACTAAGCCTCTTAACCGAGGATAACCACATGGGCACATGAGGGATGCCTATAAGAGAGCAAAATACTATAACAAGAGATGCCCTACTTCAGAATAAACACCCCACAGAGGACACAAAATTAGTAAGTGCCATTCAAATTTTAATAACAATTTGCGCCAAGTCATATGCTCTCAATGGCATATTCTAAATTCTGGGTACCAGTCTAACCCATTGCCTAGACCGATGTTTGCATTTCGCAAAAACAGAAATCTACGGAACATACTGGGCAAATCTAAGGTGGACACTTCTAGATAATTCCTCCAGAAATCCATCACGGGCAGTCAACCCGTTAGCGGCACCCATAAATGTGGTAACTGCCATGCTTGCAGTACAGCGATCGTCTCCACTGAACTCCAATGGGGAAAAAGAAAATTCTCTTTCAAGGAATTGACAAATTGTAGATCTGCCAACGTCATTTATTTAATCTTGTGCCCTTTTAATAAGGGCTATGTAGGTGAGACCAGCATAGAGTTCAGAACTAGGCTAATTGAACACAAATCGGCTATTAAGAATAAATAAAGAGGGGCTCCTCTTGTAGAACCTTGGCATGATAAGCAACATCTTGAATCTGACCACAGATGGATTATCCTAGAAAAAGTACACAAGCTCAAAGATAACAACATCAATGGCCTGAGAGGCAAAAGAGAAGTGTACTGGATGTACACTCTCCAGACTGCAACCACAGGACTTAATGAACACTGCCCTTGGCAAAATGCTCTGCAGTAATGGGTTCATTTTTTCCCGTGCTAACCACCTGGTGGGTTGTTCACAATATAACAGGACGGGGTCTTTATGACCTGCTCTGTTATTACCTGGGACATAGAGTTCTCTGCCCTAGTTGGATGCTGCTTTCATTTGTCCATTGTCAGGCCGGCCTTCTCTGAATATTTTATTTCAGGGTTTATGTTTTTTCTTTTTCATCAATCTTTCCGCTCTTCCAGTTTTCCTTTCCTGCCGGCCCCCACTTCACCCCCCTTCATCTCCTCCCCATACCCCTTCCCCACACACATTTTGTTGTTATATTGGTTGGCTTGTTTCCTTACACTGACCATTTCTCAGCGCCTTTTACCCTTTTATTGTTCTGCAATACATACCTGTATTTCTGCAGGGCAGTAGTGTTCAGTTTCAGCCATCCCTTACCATTTGGTGACTGTGGGGAAGCTAGGGTGTCCTTGCTGGCTCTGGTCCGTTCCCTTTTTGTTGTTCATCGCTGTGCACATTCTTTGCGGTTTACCATGGTTTGCTCTGGATATTTTCCTGAATCCTGTGTTGTCTGTTTTTTAGGTCGAGCCTACAGCAGCGCATGCACTGCTTGCTCGACATTTAGTAAAGGGTAAAAAAAAGGGCTACCTACCATAGTTTTACTGGCCTGAAGCTTGAGTGCACGTGCACATGCACGTGCACGCACGGAACAGCCATCTGTCTCCTCCGTCACGGGTCATTAAGTTGCTTTCCCCTCTGCGTCCGTCCGATCACTTTAACTTTCGTGGCTTGGCTTGTTTATACTGCTGGGGTGATGCAAAGCCCCTAATTGTTTCCCTTTGAAAAGCTTGCAATGTCCTTGTTTCCCTTGCCTTTGCAAAGTTTGTGTTTGCACTTTGAAATAACTGTCATTTTATCGTGAAATAATGTCTCCTCAGCCAAAACTTCCATCCCCTTTTCCCCTCTTTTTTGAAAGATAAAATAGCCGCCAGGTCCAGCCTCTGTCTCTTGTTTCTAGTGCCAAAGTGAGGCAGCCAATTGGGCCAAAGTGTAGCAGTCTGTTTTTTCACAGCCCGAGTCTGCGCCATCTCTTTGACAGATGTGTCAAGCACGTGAGCAGGTGAGAACGTGCCGGGCTCGTAACTTGTCTCCCGGCATGACAGCTAGGGCTGGACCGTGCAAACAGCAAACACTTTTCATCTCAGGTGCTATGAAGGCCCAGGTGTGGCACTCTCTCTCCCTCCGCTGCCTTTCATGCAGCTTGGCACGGCTCTGCAGCTATAAATGGGCCCACACGCTGCATGATAAATACTACACATGCCAACTCAGAGACCAGAACACACCAAGGAAGGGTCAATAATAACACTCTGGGTGCCAGTGAGGGTGTCTAGACTATGCTCACACGTTTTAAAAGTGCCAGATGCCAAGCTGCAGGGGTGCTCCTGCGTCACAAGCCCGGACATGAGGGGCAGGCACTCTGAGGTACAGTAACCCAAGACTCAGGAGCGTCAAAAAAAGTGAACAGCAGGGAGTGTCACTGCAGCACAGACGTCGGCTCTGTTCACAGTCTTAGCAGAACAGGACTCGGGCACTTTACAGGGCAGCTCCCTGCATGGTTGACCAGCTGCTTGAAGCTTTTATCTCGGGGGCTTATTCAGGCTAAAACGTAATCACATAAACAGTATAAAGGGAAATCACGTCCACCACCACGTCCACCACCACCACCACATCCACCACATTCACCACATCCACCACCACTACCACATCCACCACCACCTTTCCACCACCACCACGTCCACCACATCCGCCACCACCACCAGGTCCACCACCAGCATGTCCACCACCACCCCCACCACGTCCACCTCCACATCCACCACCACGTCCACCACGACCACCACTAACCCCACCACCACCACGTCCACCACTACCACATCCACCACCACCACATCCACCACCACGTCCACCACCACCACGTACACCAACACCCCCACCACCACCACATCCACCACCACCCCCACCACCACCACATCCACCACCACCACAGCCACCACCACCACGTCCACCACCACCACGTCCACCACATCTACCACATCCACCACTACCACGTCCACCACCACCACGTCCACCATATTCAACACCACCACAACGTCCACCACAACGTCCACCACCACATCCTCCACCACATCCACCATGTCCACCATCACCACCCCCACCACCACTGCGTCCACCACCACCACATCCACCATCACCACTACCATGTCCAACACACCACATCCATCACCACCACCACATTCACCACCACCACGTCCACCACCATCACAACCAGCACGTCCACCTCAACCACATCCACCACCACCACATCTGTGGAAAAGTAAATTTTGCCATGTTATATGTGCCTACGTGTTCCCCATCTTATGCTATATGTGCATGATCGATATGCATGTATTCCCCTCTGATCGATTAAAGACGCAATTATAGTTGTGTCCATCTCTAGTATGCCAGTTTCCAGTCCTCGTGAATACAACGAATATTAGGCCTATGTAATCCTATGTTGCCACATTTTACAGTGTGCACGTTAATTCATTGAATTGTCCCCGTTTCTAGGCCTCAAAAGGGCCCGGACTCAGATTCAGCTCCTGTCTCCTGAACCCTCTCCGAGGAGTGATACAGCCCCCACCTGCATCCCTGACCCTTCACTTACTTCATGCCACGCAGTGCCCGGCTCGGCCTGGCTCTGCCTCCCAGTCTGCCAAGAGTATGTTATGTTTCTAGTTATCAGTCCAGCCCTCCTTCTCTGCATTCCTAAGCTACTGAATCGCATCAATAGTTTCAGTCATGGTCTAGCCTTTATGTCTCCATGTAAGAGAAATACTGTATTAATATTCATAGAATATTCCTCACACAAGCACTACATATGGAATTATGCATGCACCAGTCTTAGTGTCTGTTAGCCTTTGCCCTGATAACTTTTGGATTCTATCAACATGTTCTCTAAACACCAGATACTAGATAGGCTTTAGGTACATGTCGCTCTGACACTCCAGACTTTAGTCTCCTCTTCTAGCGCAGAAGTCATAGCCCCCAGTTCTCCCTGGAAACACGTCATTGCCCGTTTGCGCGCACCACTAGGTTAGAGGTCCCAGCTGCTCAGGTAGCCCCCTCCATGTTTCCGCCCCATTTATGACATATTCTGTTACGTTTACATCACATGTCTATGGATACGCCCTGTACACGCCTCTTGTTACACCCATTTTGCCCTTATCTTTCGGGACTGCTACGAAACCACGCCCACTGCTACGCCTATTGCATTGAATGTAATGTGTTTTGTTTAACTATATATACTAATGCACTGTTATTAAAAGTTATGCGCATCATTCCCAGATCCTGTCCCCGGCAGCTGCCGGGCCCTGCCATCCCATTCCCGTACAGGCTGTCCTGTTCCTGTCCTTTTATGCTTAATTAAAGCCTGTCAAACTCTAGCTACCTCGTATCTTGACTCTTATTTATTGAGCTACCTGTTTATTGATTATAGTCAAAAATAGAACCGGTAATTAATTATTTATTTACCACATAATGGCACCCGAATAGGGACTTGCCCTTTCCCCACACGCCGGAGATGCCACGCAGGCCCCCTGATCCTCTGCAGCCGTGACGGAACCATACCGTGCACGTGCAGATATTTCTGCTTCAAGTATCCCTCAGGCCCACGGAGGAGACGGAGGTTGCGGTCCAGCGTCCAGACGAGGCGGTGGAGGAACGCGGCGAGTCCCGACCAGAGCCCAAGCCGAGAGTCCAAGGTCCGAGGTATCCGGAGGCCCACCTGTAACTGAAGTCCGAAGTTCGTCCGTCTGTCGTCGTAGCAGTCCAGTCCAGTCCGAGGCCTTCCGTTCTTGCTGCCCGGTGAGTACCGTTGCTGGGGTAGTATCTAGACAGGGTCAATTAATTTGTCTCTGGTCCGTGGGTTTGGGTACACAGATCCAACACGAAGTGTCCACCTAGGTGGATGCGGGTCCTGACGTGTCTCTTTGTGAGACCGGTAAGTTTCGTACTGTTTTAGCAGTACATCTAGTCATTCTAGTAAGTTTCTGTTCCAGTAAGTTCTGTTCTCGAGAATTCATGTGTTTTGTTCTCAGTATTCCAGGTAGTATTTTGTCCGAACTGTTATTTTAAATGTTATTTCATGTGTTTTCAATGTCGTGGTATGAGTGATTTGTTTCAGTTATTATTATTGTGTTTATCGTGTATTGTATTGTGTCTAGATTCCAGTCTAAGTCATGCCTCTGTTCTCAAAGTTACGTCAGTTGAAAACTAGGAAAGGTCTGCTCGAGGAAGCAGTTCCTGTCCCGCCTAGGGACAGTCCAGGTCATTTTATGTATCATAAGCATGGTATAAGTGCCATATTATATCTAGATTTATGGGTGGAGTACACCAAGGAATTAGAAGAGAAATATAGATGGCCCGTATCAGGTACGTGGGATGCCGAGTGCATCATGCGAGTAGAAGAAGTATTATGGAAGAAGAAGGCCAGACAGTCCCAGAAAGATGCCATCGAGTTATGGCGCAAAGAATCTCATAAAAGAACAGAAAAAGAAATCAGAAAGTCAGAATTAAGTAGGGAATCCTCAGAAAGAGCCCAAGAAAGGGAATTAATCGAAGTAGGTGAACGAGTTAAAGCCGAACAGTCAGACAGACAGAGGAATGCCCTCATTAAGGGTATGTATCCTCTTCTTACCGAGGGCTTGCCGAAAGCAACCCCGGAAGCACCATGTAATTTTCCGCCGCCATTAGTTCCGATTAAGCTACGTCACAAACCGACCGCAGCTGATATTTTTCTCTCGTCCTATTTGGACGACACGGTCCCAGAATATGCAAATCCTGCTCCGCCCGCTCCTGTAAATAATGTAATTCCTGTTCCTCCAGCCACCGGGGCACCTGTTACAGCACCTGTTACGGTACCCCCGGTCCAGCCCACAGTACAAGTACCCGCTACATCGGTCACTCTGCCAGCACGAAGAGTATCAGTCGACGATTCCAGTTTAGGGGCCGCGGGGGGAGGTCCTCCTGGTACCCCGCCGCCACACAAACGTGTAACGTTAGTCGAGTTACATGAACGTGCGTTACAGCGTACGCCCAAATATCAGTCCGTTGCAGATATCAGGCGAGCTCTTACCGAATGCCGTTATGATCCAGTCCCAGGCGATGATAATATGGTTATATATTCATTGCGTGTAAGACGGGTGACCGAGTATTTGGACACCCTACCGAATATGAAAGAAGATCTAGACAGAATACATCGTTTCATCCGTACAGGAGTAGATCCAGAAAGTATTGGCGAAGCCATGTCTCAAAGGAAAGCCGAGACTCAGCTCATGCTATTAAAGTTTCTAATTAATTGTTTAGTAAGGGAACAAGATTGTCCGACTAAAGATCCGACCAAAATGAAAGTCCTGACAAGGTGGAGTGATAATATAGCCGAGGGTAGACACAGGACACTCAGTAGTATAGAGAGTATGTACAAGAAAATTCGTAAGGAAATAATGAGGTTACACGAGAAACGAAAAGCAGCACAAGTAAGCGAGAAAGAAGACGACTCTCCTACCGAAGAGGTAGGCGACGAGAATCCCTCCAGAATAGCGTATGTAGGTAGAACTAGACTTCCCGACCGACATTCACGCCTAGAACGCAAGAAAGTTTTTCCTCTTCCAGCACCAGAACAAGGTTCTCTAGAACAAGTATTTCAAGCCACCGATCACATTCTGAAATCACGAATCGGTTATAGTGAACTCAGTACTATGCATGAACAAGAACTAGCCCGATCAGCAGTCCGATGGACTACTGATTCTACCACTTTTCCAGACGAAATAGTGGCACAAATGTTTCTGAAACTGCCCCCAACCGAGCAGCGACTGGTGGGTATGTACATGATCCAGCACCTCATTACACTGTATGAGGGACAACATTCTGATCCAGGTCCGTTACATGATGTTCTGAACGAGTTACTCCAGTATAGATGGAGAGGTCTAGGTACCGATTTAATTAGTGTCATTCTAGAACAGCGCCACAAATATAGAACGTTTCTGAATCCGCATTTTGTTCATGTCTCACCTCCAGAAAGTAAATCATTTTACATAGATAGACAGAATCCGTTACGAGAAGTACACCCAGTTAGGACAGAGGGTGGTGAAATGCAACGAGTATTTGTTTACACCCCTATCACAAAGATGGAACTCTTAGAGATGAAAAAGTTAATTCCCTGTCACGACAAAGACCCAGCAGGGTTCCATCGAGAATTAAAAGACATGCTCCGTATGGGAGAATACACGTATCCAGATATCATTAAAATGCTAAAGGTCCTGTTGCCCGCAGGGGTATATGAAAAACTCAAGGAAAAAGAATGGGAGGTGGGAGAGAAAAAGATTGATTGGACAGCTTTAGAAGCTGAAGATAAAATACGAGTACCAGGTACCGGTCTTGGGGACAAATGTAAAGAGTTGCCCGAGTTATTGATTCAGGTCTTGCCTAGGTTACTAGTCACGAAAAAGGAAGATTGGGATGCAATCTCAGCATGTAAACAGAAACAGGATGAAGACACTAGTGATTTTTATTCTAGATTTGAAAAATGTTTTATTATTAACAGTGGTTTGAAGACAGGTAGCGAGTCGTACCCTCATCTTTTTGTTACCAAACTAGTCGAGAATTCAAGTCCACAAGTTAAAAATCGAGTTTTGAAAGTCGAAAGTACCTGGCAAGCTAGTACCCCGTCACAAATGCTTCAAATGCTCCAGTATCACCAGAACAGAATCAGGGAAGAGCAGGAACACGAAAGGAGACGTATGAAAGACACGAAAATGAAAGTACTAGTTGCACAATCTGTTCCACAAGACAGTCAGAAGAGGGGTCCGAATCAAGCCAGTCATCCTGCAGCTCCCGTTAAAGGGACTTGCAATTACTGTAAACAGCCAGGTCATTTTATAAACGAGTGTGCAGTTCTGAAACACAATATAGCCACTGGTAAAACTAAAGAAAGACCACGTCCGCCTAGACAAGAACAAGTATCACAGACTTCTCAGTCACCACAGAATGCACAACAGACAGTTCCAGCACCGAAGCCTATCGCTGCAACACAGCATGTTACACAGCAGATGTACCAGTATGCCCAGTCAGAGTATCCAGAGTATCAACAGTATTCATGAAACAGCCTAGAGAGGGAGGTAGGCTTGCCTCTCATTGAGATACCTGTAGATCAAGAGGGTCCCTATGTACACAGTCAAGTATTAGGGAAAGACAGAAAGTTTTTGATTGATACAGGGGCAAGTAGGACTACTATCAGTCATGACGAGGTTCCAGGGGCTCCGCTCTCAGGCTCTAGAAATGTTTCCCTTGGATTTTCAGGAAAGCCTATTGTGAACGAGATTTCAAAACCAGTTTCTCTAGAAGTTGGTCCATTGTCCCGAACTACTGATTTGTTACTTACGAAATCATGTCCAGAAAATTTGTTAGGCATTAAAACATTGAAAGAATTAGGTGCAGTTATTTGCTGTTCCCCAGAAGGAATCCGATTGTTCTTAAGGGACTTTAAAGGTCACTATGTATTACGTGATTTTGATCCAAGATTGTCAAATGTACCGCAGCATTTATGGGCGCAAGGTCCAACTGATGTAGGTTTTATGCAAATCACACCCCATCGTGTGACTCTCAAGCAAGGTATAGTCTTGCCACGAATCAGACAGTACAGATTGCCACCTGAGGCTGTAGCAGCCTTATCTAAAATTATTGATGAGCTCATTGCTCAGGGAGTGGTTGTAGAAACTGACTCCAATGTATGTAATTCTCCTATCATTCCAGTCATGAAACGTACTGATCCAAATGCACCTCCAGTATATCGATTAGTGATTGACCTTCGAGAACTTAATAAATGTATTATACCCCAGTACCCAGTAGTCCCAGATATTTCTTCCCTATTGACAGCCATTGATTCTGAAGCTACATTTTTTACTGTCATAGACCTCAAGAACGCATTTTTCAGTGTCCCGATTCATCCAGACAGCCAGTACCTTTTCGGTTTTTGTTTAAATGGAAGGAGCTATAAATTCACACGAGCTCCTCAAGGTTTCACAGAAAGTCCTAGTATTTACAGTCAAGCACTTAAGAGACAACTAGACAATATTCACATGCCAACCGACACTGCCCTGCTCCAGTATGTCGATGATCTACTGATCACAGCCCGTTCTGAACGTGACTGCGAGCATGCGTCACTTACAGTCCTGTATTTCCTAGCCGAGATGGGGCACAAGGTGTCCCCTTCGAAGCTTCAATTCTGTGTCCAGCAAGTGATCTACTTAGGCCACTTACTGTCCAAGTGGGGTAGGCAGTTGACACCAGACCGTATCCAGTTAATAGCGAGTCTTCCACAGCCCAAGACACAGAAGGAGGTACGTGCTTTTATTGGCCTCACTTCTTACTGCAGACAATGGATTCCTCAGTATGCATTTCTAGCCAAGCCACTGATACAGTTAACGACACAGGAGGCAGCCGTATCGACTGTCCTCCCTTGGACATCTGAACATACAGTTAGTTTTAATGAATTAAAGAAAGCCTTATGCCAAGCACCTGTTCTAGCTACACCGAACTATAGTAAGCCTTTTACACTTTTTGTCACAGAACGGGATGGTACAGCATTATCTGTTCTCACACAAGATCAAGCAGGACAGTACAAGCCTTGTGCTTATTTTTCGAGCACATTAGATCCAGTAGCCCAGGCTTTGCCTGCGTGCCTCAAGTCAGTTGCAGCCACAGCTCTAGCTATCAGACAAAGTGATTCCATAGTATTAGGACACTCCCTGACAGTACAAGTTCCACACTCCGTGGAAGTTCTTTTAAACCGAACACAGACTCAGCACTTGACAATTGCACGTTTAACAGGTTATGAACTGACATTGTTCCAGCCACACATAGAAATCAGACGCTGCAACATTCTAAATCCTGCTACACTGTTACCGTCAGTTACTTCAAATCCTGCCACACATGACTGTGTGGAAGTTGTTAACACTATGACCAAGCCAAGACAAGATCTGACAGACATTGCATTACCTAATCCCGACCTGACACTTTATGTGGATGGTTCATGTATGAGAACTAGTACAGGAGAACTAGTAGCCGCGTATGCAGTGACTACTGAAACTGAAGTTATTGAAACACACCGTATTGACACCCTGTCTGCTCAAGCAGCAGAGCTAGTCGCTCTGACCTAAGCCTGCATACGTGCCAAGAACCTGAAAGTAAACATATACACAGATTCACGTTACGCATTCGGAGTTGTACACGACTTCGGAGTGCTCTGGCAGGAGAGAGGTTTCATGACTTCTCATGGAACCAAGATTCAGCATGGGCTCCTCATTCAAGCTCTGTTAGATGCAATACATTTACCGACAGCTATCGCTATCATGAAGTGCAAGGCACATACGAAAGTTACTGACATCATTTCCCAAGGTAACGATCTAGCAGATCGAACAGCCAAGCTTACAGCTCAGACACCAGACATTCCAGTTAACAAGACACAGACATCCACTCCAGAACAGACTACTTGTATGACAGTTAAGGACCCTACACAAGATGTCATAGACATACAGTTACATGCTACTCCCGAAGAAATCAAGAAATGGTCCGAACAAGGAGGGGTCCAGACAGATCAAGGATGGGTGACGAAGGGAAAAGCCACATGGTTTCTCCCCGACTCTATGGTTCAAGTCATTATTAATACCGCACATAGTCCAGATCTTTTGACTGGGGGAGTGTGTGACATTGATCCACATTCAGTCCATCACTTGTTGTTTTTGCAATTGCCGCCCTAAGTGCGCTGGGGATGCCCAGACGTGGGTCCCAGGCACTCCACACCACTTGGAGTCAAGCTAGCCGGGCTGAAGAGAGGTGTTACCTCGAAACCGGTCCGGTCCTCGGATGCTTGATTCCGTTCTGGGAAGGACATGGCTTTTGTAGTTCGGACTGGACTGTTCCCATGGGGCAACAGGGTCAGAGCTGATTTGCATATCGCCATTGTCTAACCCAGGGTGGTGTGGAGTGCAAAAAAACGATGGATTTGGGCCCAGATCTTTTGACTGGGGGAGTGTGTGACATTGATCCACATTCAGTCCATCACTTGTTGTTTTTGCAATTGCCGCACATAGTCCAGCACATCTAGGAGAAAAAGCCATGTTAGACAGTATACAGAACCTTTGGTTCAACAAGCACTTACGAGCTGCAGCCAAGCAGAAAGTCCGTACCTGTATGATATGTTGCCAGTTCAATCCAGGTAAAAGTGTCCCGGTGGAACAAGGTGGATTCCAACCCCCTGACCACCCTTTCGAAGTCCTCCAGATGGATTATATTCAGATGGAGCGATGTCAAGGTTTCAAGTATGTCCTCGTAGTTGTATGCGCTTTGTCCAGGTGGACAGAAGCATATCCAGTCCCAGATTACACAGCAGCGACCACTGCCAAGCAGTTGGTTCGTGAATTCTTCCCCCAATATGGACTCCCTAGGGTCGTGTATTCTGATAACGGCCAGCCATTCTCATCTGAACTCATGAAACATGTTTCCCTTTTGTTAGGGTACCAGTGGAAGTTCCATTGTGTGCGCCATCCTGAAGCAGCCGGTCTCGTAGAGAGACATAATCAAACTCTGAAAATCCGTATTGCTAAGACATGTAAAGAGAAAGGTGTAGACTGGCTAGTAGCCCTGCCAGTTGCTTTATTCTTCATGAGGATGGTTGCACATTCCAGATCAGGTCTGTCCCCTTATGAGGTCCTATTCGGCCGCCCCCCAAACATGTGGGGTACACCTAGACCCCGCAGTATTACAGATGTTTCTAGTAATATGCTGACAGATTACCTAGCTTCCTTGATGTCTGCCCTACACTCTTGTCGTTCACAGGTTGCCGCCGCATTTCCAGACAATACCGAAGTGAAACCGCATGAGGTCATTCCAGGCGACCTTGTCCTTGTAAGGAACTTTGATCGTTCAAGTCCGCTGGAGCCTCGTTGGAAGGAGCCGCGACTTGTCCTTCTGACCACCCGCACGGCCGTGAAGTTGGAAGGCCGCAAGGGGTGGGTCCATCTGTCCCACGTCAAGAAGTTCCATGGAATTCGTAAAAAGACATTCGAAAAGGACTGCCAAAATTCTAAAGACTGCCTGAAACCAGACTTTGAACTTGATTATTCGGAACTGAAAGTTCCTCTGTTAGAGAAAACTCCGCAGCAGGAGTATAAATTGAAACTCCGGTCTAGTAAAATAAGTCAGCCAGTTTAATTGTCTAAGTCCCTCTCGGGTGAAACGGTTAGACAGGTTTCTGACATGTATGAGATACACCCCCATAGTGAGAGAGTTAGTCAAAACTCTATACGATGTATCGTCATTCTAAGTTTCTTATTGTTTCTAAGTTTAATGGTTACCTGCACAAGTTATGCATTGCATTTATGTTTTCCAGTTTCTCATGTAAATAAGTTTTCTAATGCTACAGTAGAGCACACATTTAGTGACCTGCCTCCTCACGAGCTATCCTATCGTCTTGCTATGAGAAATAATACATTTATCAGAATGTTACACTATTCACACCAGACCAGCAATGCTACTAATTGTTGGGTGTGTGGTCGACTCCCCCCTTTCCAGACACCGAAGGGAGTTCTGCCACTCTTTCCCTATCCGTTTTCACATAATGGTTCGTGTGGAGCATGGTCCACGTTAACGTCATCCTCAAATGATATGTCCCTTCTGAATAGAACATGTTTCCCCGACAAGCAAGGTCTCCCCCATAGAACAGGGTTAGATCTAGAAAATGAAGTTTATAATTTAGGTAATTATTCTTCGAATTTTATGGTCCTGAATGTTCAGTCTGATACTACTCCAGATTTGCCTGCTATTTCAGTACTACCAGTCAAAGGCGAATTATGTGTCAGAAAGAATGGTTCCGCACATGTAGGACATAGTGATTGTACTACTACTGTCGAGTATAGTGACAGTGGGAAATCTATTTTCAAAGCCTCACGTCATTCTTATTTTGTTTGTGGTCAGACCGCATATGTTCGTCTGCCCCTCGATTGGGATGGAACATGTTACATTGCCTTCCTACTGCCACCAGTTTTTTTAGCCCCATCAGATTATCACAGAAACACACATCTAGTACACGTCAGACCTAGAAGGGAGATCGAGTCCCCAATTGTCGATCAAACTGAAACTACTCTAGAACAATATCAAGACTTTAATAAAGGTTTCTTCTTCTTTATAGGACCTGTCCAGAATAGTAAGTTAATCCGTAGGTTAACCAGAACCCTTGAAGCAGTAGTGAATGAGACTACTTCTGCTCTAGGTAACTTAACCGAAGAGCAATCTGCTATGAGATTTGTCGTGCTCCAAAATCGTCTCGTTCTTGACGTCATACTGGCCGATAGAGGAGGAGCATGTAGAGTCATCGGATCTAGTTGCTGCATTTTCATTCCTAATAACGCGCCGTCTGTTTATTCAGCTATAACCAGACTTCATAAAATTGCCCATCAGTTACACCAGAATCCAGGCACCTGGACATGGTCCGGTTGGCTCTGGAGTATTATATCTGCTTGGGGATGGAAAGTATTGTCATTTCTAGGTATTGCAGTAATGATCATATTCAGTTGCTGCCTCTGTATACAATGTGGCCCTGCGATTTGCGGCATTTGTGCTACCTCTTGTATTCCTAGCCCTAAGTCCCGTTCCAAGACAATTCAAGACGAGCAAATGATGCTATATGAGATGATAGTTGGTATCATGAATATTGATGTTTCCTGATGGAAACGTAGGGCACAAGGAGGGAATGTGGAAAAGTAAATTTTGCCATGTTATATGTGCCTACGTGTTCCCCATCTTATGCTATATGTGCATGATCGATATGCATGTATTCCCCTCTGATCGATTAAAGACGCAATTATAGTTGTGTCCATCTCTAGTATGCCAGTTTCCAGTCCTCGTGAATACAACGAATATTAGGCCTATGTAATCCTATGTTGCCACATTTTACAGTGTGCACGTTAATTCATTGAATTGTCCCCGTTTCTAGGCCTCAAAAGGGCCCGGACTCAGATTCAGCTCCTGTCTCCTGAACCCTCTCAGAGGAGCGATACAGCCCCCACCTGCATCCCTGACCCTTCACTTACTTCATGCCACGCAGTGCCCGGCTCGGCCTGGCTCTGCCTCCCAGTCTGCCAAGAGTATGTTATGTTTCTAGTTATCAGTCCAGCCCTCCTTCTCTGCATTCCTAAGCTACTGAATCGCATCAATAGTTTCCGTCATGGTCTAGCCTTTATGTCTCCATGTAAGAGAAATACTGTATTAATATTCATAGAATATTCCTCACACAAGCACTACATATGGAATTATGCATGCACCAGTCTTAGTGTCTGTTAGCCTTTGCCCTGATAGCTTTTGGATTCTATCAACATGTTCTCTAAACACCAGATACTAGATAGGCTTTAGGTACATGTCGCTCTGACACTCCAGACTTTAGTCTCCTCTTCTAGCGCAGAAGTCATAGCCCCCAGTTCTCCCTGGAAACACGTCATTGCCCGTTTGCGCGCACCACTAGGTTAGAGGTCCCAGCTGCTCAGGTAGCCCCCTCCATGTTTCCGCCCCATTTATGACATATTCTGTTACGTTTACATCACATGTCTATGTATACGCCCTGTACACGCCTCTTGTTACACCCATTTTGCCCTTATCTTTCGCGACTGCTACGAAACCACGCCCACTGCTACGCCTATTGCATTGAATGTAATGTGTTTTGTTTAACTATATATACTAATGCACTGTTATTAAAAGTTATGCGCATCATTCCCAGATCCTGTCCCCGGCAGCTGCCGGGCCCTGCCATCCCATTCCCGTACAGGCTGTCCTGTTCCTGTCCTTTTATGCTTAATTAAAGCCTGTCAAACTCTAGCTACCTCGTATCTTGACTCTTATTTATTGAGCTACCTGTTTATTGATTATAGTCAAAAATAGAACCGGTAATTAATTATTTATTTACCACACATCCACCATCATTATGTCCACCACCACCACCACCATGTCCACCACGTCCACCACCACTACATCCACCACCAGGTCCACCACCACCGCCACCACATCAACCACCACGTCCACCACCACCACGTCCACCACCGCCATATCCACCACCATGTCCACCACCACCATATCCACCAAATCCACCACCACCATGTCCACCACCATCACCATGTCCACCATCACCACATCCACCACCACCACGTCCATCACCATCACGTCATCACCACCATGTCCACGTCCACCACCACCACATCCACCACCACCACGTCCACCACCACTATGTCCTCCACCACCATGTCCACCACCACCACGTCCACCACCACCATCACCACACCCACCTCCACCACCACCACGTCCACCACCACCACACCCACCTACCACCACCCACCACGCCCACCACCACTACCACCACCACATCCACCACCACCATGTCCACCACAACCAGGTCCACCACTTCCACGTCCACCACCACCATGTCCACCACCATGACCACGTCCACCACCACCCCATCTACCACCACCATGCCCATCACCACCATGCCCACCACCACATCCACCACCATCACATCCACACTACCACATCCACCACCACCCCCACCACCACCATGTCCACCACCACCACGTCCACCACTACCACGTCCACCACCACCACCATGTCCACCACCACGTCCACCACACCCCGTCCACCACCACCACATCCACCACCACCATGTCCACCGCCACCACCACATTCACCACCACCACATTCACCACCACCACATCCACCATCATCACGTCCACCACAACCACGTCCACAACCACCAGCACGTCCACCACATCCACTTCCACCAAATCCACCACTACGTCCACCACCACCATGTCCACCACCACATCCACCACCATCACCACGTCCACCACCACATCCACCACCACCACACCCACCACCACCACCATGTCCACCACCACTACCACCACCACCACATCCACCACCATGTCCACCACATCCACCACCACCATGTCCACCACCACCACCACCATGTCCACCACCAACACCACGGCCGCCACCATGTCCAACACAAGTTCTCCACCATGTCCACCACCACCACGTCTACCACCACCACATCCACCACCACCACATCCACTACCACCACCACGTTTGGTTCACCACATCCACCACTACGTCTACCACCACCACGTCCAGCACCACTACACTCACAACCACCAAGTGCACCACCACCATGTCCACCACCACTACCACATCCACCACCACGACCACGTCCACCACCACCAAGTCCATCACCACCACGTCCATCACCACCATGTCCACCACCACCACTTCCACCACCACAATGTCCACCACCACCCCCACCATGTCCACCACTACCATGTCCTCCACCACCACGTCCACCAACATCACCATCTCCACCACCACCATGTCCACCAACACCACCATGTTCACCAGCAACACCACCACATCCACCACCACCACCAAATCCACCACCACCACCACGTCCACCAGCCCCCCACCATCACCATAAGGTCCACCACCATGTGCATCACCACCACCACATCGGCAACCACCACGTCCACCACACCACGTCCACCACCACATACACAAGCACCACCATGTCCACCACCACCACGTCCGCCACCACGTTCACCACCAACACCACGTCCACCACCATGTCCACTACCACAACCACATCCACCACCACCACCACTACCTGTGACGAGTAAACTGTCACTGGTGGGCAGGGGCAATAGGAGTGTCAACCTTGGCTGTACATGGGACATTTAAGGATGCATTGGGTTCTAGAAGATGGGAATAGGGGCTAAAAGTATTACACCAGACCCAAGATACATTTTGAAGAGGCACAATGTCACAGGGGTGCTATAAAAGCACTCACATCATCTCTACCCCACAGTGACATACCTTCACAAGCCACTCACTCAAAACAAGCATTGGCATAGCCAATAGGTCTAGCCTTTGGGACCTTATAAGTGTTTAGCCATGCAACACTTGTCTGTTCTGGGCACAGTTTCGAACAGTCTTTGGGGTCAGCTCATGATTTCTTGAGATGTAATGTCTATGAGAGCTCTAGTACCAGCCCATAAACAACCTGTGTTTTTGCTGGGGCCTCATTACTGCGTTTCTGCCAGTCTTCAGAGAGCCTTCGAGGAATGCGCTTCCTCAAGATAAGCACAAGTTTTATAGGGTCCTTTTGTTCCACCCAATGAAATCTTTGTGTCCTCTTTAGAAGTGGAGTGGGGGGGCGAGGGTTTTATGACCCTTCCGTCCATTTGCCTGGAAACCCTTTGCAGACGTGAGCTGCATCTGGTGCTATGTTAGTTTTGCAGCACATGCCTACAATTCTGGAGCAGTTTTGTTCCGATTAGTATCCCTCTAAGTACAGCATCCGCTATTTTGAACTCTGGCTGATTGGAAAGTTTGGATACCTAACCCCTCCGTCCCTCCACCCCCAAATCCATTTTTGAGTGTTATATCAGCCTTGTCTTCGCGTAAGCAAACAGAATCAGTAGCACTCTCAGCAGCCCATAATAAATGCAGCTTCCTTTGATCTTCACCATTACTCCAAATACCCTGCTTGTAGGCTGCACACTGCTCCATAGCTCTGTATACTCTGCAGCAAAGCCAGGGAGATGACTAACACCTTTACAACCCCCCCATTGCTCAGCAAAGAGGCCAAAGAGTTGACGAGCAAATAGTCTGAACACCGTTATAGTCCTCATAACTTGGTGCGCTCAACACAGAGGCCAAGTAGAGAGTGAGCAGGTATTGTTAACACCGATATGGACACGCACCAGGCACTGCCTCACCTATCCAGCACAGCAGCCCACACACCTGATGCTGCTCGGTTCTTAATGGGGAGACATATTATTGGAAACTAATCAGGGACCCCGGATGATAAATTTGGAGGCAAACAAGGGGCCGGAGGCATGTGCGGTGAGGCACACCACACAGCAGTGTCACTATGCACAAGCATATGCACGTGTGCTCTTTGTGAGCTGTGGTGCTTTGGGCCAAGAATAAAATTTCTCCCAGCAAGAGCTGTAGTGTTGTCTTTGGAGTGCCTAGTGAGTGAAGAGGGAAGACAGAGGAAGTGCAAAAATGTGCTGCATACATGTATGGACTCAGCTGAAAACTAGCTAGGGCTTAGAATACTTCCTACTGTAGGGATATGACAGCCTGAATTAGCCTGAGAACCTTCCTCTACTGACACTACAATTGCTATTTAACCACCCTTCGAGCATCTTTGCCCTTCACTGCACCACCACACTACCACCAACAAGGCAATTTGTGTCTGTGGGACACACACACCACCAGCCGTCAGTGCACGCTTTGCCAACAGGCACACACACCACCAGCCATCAGTGCACGGTTTCAACAGGCACACACACACCACCAGCCATCAGTGCACACTTTCACCAGGCACAGACACAAACAGCTGTCAGTGCATGCTTCGACCAGGCACATACCACCAGCCTTCAGTGCACGCTTCCAGACACACACACCACCAGCCGTCGGTGCTCGCTTTGCCACCAGGAACACACACCACCAGCCGTCTATGCACGCTTTCAACAGGCACACACACACCACCAGCTGTCAGTGCACGCTTTCACCAGGCATACACACCCGCGGCCATCAGTGCACACTTTCACCATGCACAAACACCATCAGTCATCAGGGCACGCTTTCACCGGGCACAAACACCACCAGCCATCAGTGCACGCTTTCATCAGGCTCAAACACCACCAGCTGACAGTGCAGGCTTCCACCAGGCACATACCACCAGACGTCAGTGCACGCTTTCACCAGGCACACAAACACCAACAGCCATCAGTACATGCTTTAACCAGGCACCCACCACCAGCTGTCAGTGCACGCTTTCACCAGGCACACACACCACCAGCCGCCAGTGCACACTTCCACCAGGCACACACACCAACCACCATCAGTGCACAATTTCTACAGGCACACACACCACCAGCCATCAGTGCACACATCAATCGCAGTATGGCGCACTTTACTTTTAAGCTGTGTGGGACCGTAGTGACCAGTCACAAAGATTTGCGCACTAATTTCTTGAAACACAGTTGTTTCTTCACTGAGTTATCCGTGAAATAATAAGATCATTCACTCTGTTATACTTTCATTATTTTTATTCTGTTCTTGATTTCATCATTGCTTCATGATTAAATTCATTTCAAGACTATTCACATCATACTGCGGGCAAAAAATACTTTTTTCAACACCCAATGCATTTCGGGTCATACAAAGTCAAAGTCAAAAATGTTTATTGCATAATTAATTAAAATTATTACAAGTTACACAAAATAAAATAACAGTACAAAAGTTAATAAATTTGTCCGGGCTTGGAGCTGCAAAGCATCTACAAAATGGAATAAAATACAATGTGTAAAAAAAATGTTTGCATGGCAGCTCCAGCCATCTCAGTTTTTACTGTTTATAGTTTCCGTAATAGACCCGGGAATTGGGGAGGCCTTAGAGGCCCACCTCCTCCATGTTCCCTCTACTCGGTTTGTCCTAAGCATTTTCTCACCTCTGCCAGGAATTTGATACCCCGGCATGCCAGGATTATGGAGGAACCTCCCAGCCAACTTGTTACTGCGTGTCTACAGGAATGGATGTTTAGTTCGTTAAAAATAGGTTTCAAGAATTGTCGCCTCTGAGCCGTGAGTGTCGGGCATTCACAGAGAAGATGGGCTTAGGTTTCGGTTTTGTAACCGCAGAGGCGACAGTTCTCCGTCTAATGGGAGCTTTTCCAGGACGGTACTAAATCCTTCGAGATGTTCAGACCCATCCGGTAATCTGTAAACGCTCTTTTTAGATAACCGCTAAAGTGGGATGTGAGGTATGCATGAGGTTTTAATGCTGTAAAGGAGTTAATAATGGTCCAACCATGCCGACGTTTTGCAAGTGTGTATTTATCCTCCAAAATGGATCTTCTTTTTGCTGCCGCGTTGGCTGATCTGCTTAGGCCTCCTTTGTCCATCCCAGATATCCATGCTGGTTCCAGCTCCAGCTCTTTCAAGCAAGTTTTCAAATACTTTCCCCAGGTATTTGGGGTTTCGATGACCGCCTGTTTTTTGATTTCTTCCCAGCTCAGCCAGTCCATTGTATCTGTGTCTGCAGATCGAAGTTTGTGACAGAGTTTCACGAAGCCGCACATGCTCTCCAATTTCTGATTTTGCAGTCCAAATTCAAGCCTGATTTGCGATGCTGATGCGGATTTTGGAAGGTTAAAGACCGCTTTGTAGGTTTTGATCTGTAGGTCATTTAATAGGTCGGCCTCCTTGCCACACCAAGTGACTAGACCGTGGGATAGGGTTGGCATAATTTGGGCAGCCATTACTTTTAATAGGTGCTTGTAGTTGGGGCAGTCCATTTTTGCTTTTAGTAGACGGTAAGCGAAGATTAAATATTGGGCTTTTGCTTGTATTGCTGCTTTGTGCGCCTTGTGATTTGCTCCTTGTGATATTATTATTACGAGATACTTGTATGACCCTTGTTCTTCCACTGTTGCCCCATTTGCCATCCATTTGTACTTGAGCTTTTGTGGATCGACTAGACGGACCACTTTTGTTTTATCTTTGTTTATTTCCAGCCTTTCCCGATTCAAATAAGTTGTTAGTTTATTTATTGCTCTTTGTAGGCCAGTTGGTGTTTTACTCAGCAATACAATGTCGTCTGCGTATTGTAAAAAATGTATTGGGTTGTTGGCCAATGATGGTGGGTGGCAATCAGGCGAGTCCAGGACGCTTGTGAGGTCGGAGAGAAAGAGGTTAAAAAGAGTAGGAGCTAAAACGCAACCTTGTTTTAGGCCTTGGTGCGTTAGGATACTCATGGTTGTGCTGCCTCAGTTGCCCAGTTTCACTCTTGCCCAAGTGTTCTTGTATAGGACTATTATTGCCTTTAAAAGTTGGTTCGGCACGCCCCAGCTCTTTAATTTTCCCCACAAGCGCTCTCTATTCACCCGGTCAAAAGCAGACTTGATATCGATAAAACAGGCATACAGCCGCGCTCCCTTGGCTACCGCAATATCCATTAGGAGTGACAGACAAGTTAAGTTCATTATCGTTTCCATTCCTTGCCTGAACCCTCTTTGAAACTTGGGAATTATGTTTGTGACTCCTATCCAATCTTGTAGCCCTGATAGAATGCAAGAGGCGTAGAGCTTGGCCTCCACATCTATTAGGGATATCAGCCTATAGTTTGTGGGGTTGCGATGGTCTCCGTGCTTAAATATTGGTTGAATAATATTGCCGTTCCAGGAGGCTGGGAGCTCTGCTTGTTTGTATGTGTGATCAAAAAGAGACGTTAAGATCTCTGACCACAAGGCCGGATCATGCTTGAAGATCGCATTCGGCAGCCCATTCGGGCCTGCTGCTCCTTCAGACTTCAATCTTGATATTAAGATTCTCAATTCGTTTTTGGTTGTTAAACCGACCAATTCGCTGGGCCCCTTAGGATCTTCCTCTGTCTCTAATTCTTTGTGTTCCTTACTCTTGGATCGGTTTGTTTTCTCCTTGTTTACCTGTGTCACCCGTAAAACATTGACCGGACCTGGGTCTGTGCCACTGTATAAGTTTTGCACGTGGAGGGTCCGGGTTTCGGCTCCTACACCTGCTTCCTGTTGGAGTTTGGCCCCTTTGTTTAGATCATTAATGATTCCCCAGAAATCCCGACTATTTTGGTGTTTCCCCGCACATAGGAGTTTGTTCGGGTCATACTTGTGACCCTTCTTCAGGGGTCTAAACAGGAAAGATACAAGGCCAGTTCAGTCACTAGAATCAAATGTTACTCAAATATTCATCAAATATACATCAAATATACACCAAAAACATTCATGTTACTCTACATACTTGAAGTGGCTCAGTTTCAAAAATACATCATTTGTGATACACGCTGTCAGTCAACTATTATTATATGAGAAATACATCCTGTTGTAACTATTAAAACAAATGTCAAAGTTTGCATGATTAATTATAGGAGAATACTCGTGTGTTACCTATCGATCGTTTGCTTAAGCATCCTTTAACGGTGTTATCTCATTGTCGGGATCAAGGGTTACTGCATTCTAACCATTTACAGCGATATGTAATGTTTGGTGCTTTCTCGAAAAAGTACGGGTGATTCAACAAGTCTAGTTAATTGCGCTGCCATTAGATGCACTGACAGTTTGCCGTTAGGAATTTGATAAAAGATCTGCTCGCTCTACTTACGGTTGATCGTGAAAGCGTTTATGCTCGCCGCGCAGTTCTGCATTTCCTGGTGAGGAATTATGGGAGAATGTAAGAACCAATAGCGTTCTGTGTATTAAACCTATGTTACCCATGTGATATGAGGGTACGGCTTCAAGGTGAGTTTTACATCACGTGATATGAGTGCCCAATCGAGAGCCAGATCTATGTGTTGTTGACGCTAAATTTCGCAATACTGTGTTCAAATGGGTTCTGTATTAGTATGTCCTGATATTACACTCGTGAGGTAATAAAAATTTAAATTAAAACCGAAAAATGAAAATGAATATAAAAATAAAGACTGAATGACAAGTTCTGACTAGGATCTCCTAGGATTCAAACGTGTATGCATTAGCTGCAATTGTCTCGAAGAAGTTAACTACATGTATCATAAATGTGCATGGCCATTATACATACATTAACACTTGTGATCAGATTCAAGTTTTTACGGAAATTGAGAATTAAATGAAGGAAATGACGTGATCAGTTAATCAACTATAAAAAGCAAGCGTATTCCACCCTGTCATTCACGCCATATGGTTGTAGAGAGTTCAATTTTTTAATCCAATGAAATACTGCTCGCAAGCTTGATTTATATGGGTCCATGTCACAGCGTTGTTGCCCTTTACTTTTAAATATATTCATCTCAAGCTCAGCATGCCACCATTGCTCCAAAAATAAATACACATTTTTTGGGCCTACAATTTATAGACTTTTGTTTCAATTTGTGTTGCAATATTTAGCAATGCCAATAGCTCAAACTTAACTAATGCAAGACCTAATGCATTGCAAATGTTTGTTATCTTTAGTGCACTATATTCTATCTCACTTTTGAGGCTGTCCCCCGCTGCCCCATTGATGTATAAGTACTGCGGCCCTCGTATTCATCTTTTTGACTTTGGTGGCCTTCTGTGTCCGGGCCACCTATTGTTTTTCCACGCACTGGCTTCTTGACAGCAGCTGGCATGGAAGTTAACTATACTTCCAATATGGCGTCCGTCTATATCCAATGTTGGTCTCTGATTCACAGTCCAGGCGTTTCCTATAAAGTTACCGCCCCAGGTGAAATGTGATCCGGCGAACATATTTATTCAGCCACGCGCGGTTGTTTGGTCACTGATTCCTACGGAAGCAGAGACCCCCAGCACATTTGAACCAGAAGAATATAATGGTATGTACGCCCTCCAGGGTTATAGCTAGCTCAGAATCCTCGTACCCGTGTACATGCGGTTCTGCATTATACTTCATTGTCGTCCCCTCCTTTCTCCTCAGCTGTGGCCTTCACCTAGCCAGGACATCCTTTAATCGGGCGGCCCCAAGCTTACATTAGCTCATTTGGCTTTCCCAATTTGGAATTCACTGCTTAAGTAATTAAGGTTCTCTTCTACTTACGCTACCTTTCCGTTTTTAAAAATACTGACTCAGAGTACCGTGTCCACTTCCAGAGGACCATGTTTTCATTACTTCATGTCTCCTCTTTGGTTATTTAACTCTTACACTAATTTTACTGTCTAGGGTCCACATTTAATTTGCCCTTCGTTTGTGAAAAATAGCATCTTCATGGCATAGCTGCTTGAGGCTTCCACGCTGCCCAGTGTCCGCCTCTCCGTTACCGTCATCCCGGTTTTATCTCTAGACACATTTAGTGCAGATTTACTACCTCCACAGTATCATTGCAATGTTTCCTTTAATAATCGATTGATGCCTGCTATTAGGCGTTGTGTGTTTCATTGATCCCCGGTCTACTTTTTCTTCAACTCTGCTTACTACTCCACCTAGAGCTAGTGTGTCCACTCTGTACATTCTTAGAGGTCTGAGTTCTTAAGGCTCCATGTTTATATGTAGGTCTCTATTAGAAGGCGTACTCTATTTAAAGTGTGTTACTTGTATGCAACTAACCTTGGTCAATGCCCTATCATTTCATGAGTCAGTTTCCCACACAGTCATCAGAAGCACTAGACACTTTATAACTAGCACTGATTTTGCCTGTTCTATTTTTTCCGCGTGTTGCTTTCAAACTCCAATGTACTTCTGACCTTCTTGAAGTTTTCCTGATTCTTGACCTAATACATGGTCTTTTCTCCTGCTTGTCTGTGCCGCCGAAGTAGGTTCTTTTGTAGGATTGTAATCTCCATCATTTGTCGCTATGCTTGGCACTTTGTGCTATCTCTTTACTTTACCACTGCCTGAGACTGTCACCATTAGATATGGTTCTCTGTATCTTGCTTATATATGGCCTCCTGTTTCAATCTCTATATCTATCTGACACTTAGTAGTGGTGGCGTTATGCACAATAACTTCCCTTCACACTGGCATTCTTCTAAGTAGACAGTCCTCTTTGCACTTTCACAATTCGGGTTGGGGTTGTTTCTAATTCACCTTCACCATAGCTCCTAAAGGTATTGGTTATTTTTATATATTTATACATGCTTCTCCATTGTCATCCACAGATTATGTTTACACACACATATAAATAATGTAAAAAAAGAGGACCCTACACCACTTTGTAAATATTATGAGAACACATAACAGAAGTGAAAAAATACCTTTTGACCAATGCGGGGTATTAGGGGGGCCCAGCCTAAACTCTTCCAGGCTCCGATGGGCGTGGCCGGGGCCGCCCTTGGCCCAGGCTTTGCCCGGGTTCGGTCCCGGCTGCTTCCTGCACGAATCCCGCACCGCAGTACAGCTGGTGCTCTTTTGTGCACGACATTGAGGGTGTTGGCAGCACAAGGGCTGCTGGGACTTCGAGTCCCTGATGATGCGCGGTGCTCCCAGCGGTAGAAAATCAGACAGGAGAAATGAAGAAGCGGTTATAGCACCACTGGAATCCTGGGGTGCTTTTGTGCACAGCGTTGAGGGCTTTAGCGGCTCAAGGGCTGCTAGGACTCTGAGTCCTAGATAATGCGTGGTGCTCCCAGCAGGAGAAAATCAGGCAGGAGAAAGGAAGGAGTGGCTCTTTAGCGCTATATGAGAGGCAGACCACAGGGTAGTGGTGCTAGATTAAAATACCACTGCACAGTTTGTCATTCCTAATCTTAAAATAGGATTTGCTTTCCCATGTTTACTCGAACGGCTTGGCTAGCATCCCTATCAGCCACCATTTTTAAACTGAGACTGTGCATTATGACCTAACTTTCTGGCTGCTTTTAGTGATCTCATTTGTCTGACCAGACTCATTATATATTTGTCTTGCCATTGTTGCCTCAGAAGGTCGGCTCTAAATCACTTTGTCGGAGTTCTGATCCTGTTTAGATAAAGGTTGCATGGTAGACACACCGCCCTCAATTCATCTGTTTACCACCAGTTGACTTCCAATTAGAGGTTTTTCCTTTTTTAACTGGAGAAATTGTCTGTTCAGTAACAGTGGATAGACAGTGGTTACATACTAAAGAAAGCTCTACTGGGCTAATAGTTGGCAGAACCAAAGACCACAACTTTTTAAATTTCGAAATGGTTTCCTCCATCTTAATTTTAGATAAGACGTGTTGATTGAGAGACATCAGTTAGGGCAGCTGAGAAAGCGGGTTTGTTAGCAACGGTGATATCAATTTGAATGAAGAAATGAGCAATAAGATCCTTTAAAACACCACACCAGGAGCAAACATGTCTTCAATGTCAATCGAATTCAATTGCTTTCACTGCTCACTTACCTGAGCTGGAAGCTCTTCCACACAATAAACAAAACAAGACTGTTTGACTCCACATGTAGGGCCAGACTTACAAAGGTTTTGCAGTACTTAGACACAGTGCAAAATCTTTTCCAGGATTTGCAAACGGACGCAAACTGGTATTTGCATTAGCAGGGGAGTAGCTAGAGCTTGTGGCGCCCGGGGCTATCCCTCAGATTGCCGCTCCTGGCAGAGGGGTGCTGGGGAAAAAGGACAGCAAGCACTTGAAAGAGGTCCGAGAGGCAGGTAGTATCACCATTAAAAGTTTAACCCAATCATGCAAGTTACATGCACATACATGACACGGTCCAAGGCTACACAGTTGAATACACCGGTGAGAAATAATGCGTGAGAAAGTGCCTACAGTTATACCTCTTGAGAAAGCAGCACTAATTCTTACCAGACAGCAGCCGCTGCGGGAGCAGCCACGTGGCTCAGCTCTAGCCCATACAGTGGTGGTGATCCAGCTCGCTCTGTCCTGTACATTAGTGTCAAGGTATTTAGCTCCTATGACACACTTATGTTTTAAATTTAAATTTCCTGCTCATCAGGTCCTTGAGTTAATTACACCTCCTGCGCGGAGTTAAATAATTAAGGGAGGAGGCCCGTGTTCGGCCTGTCACCTTCAGACCCTCAACACTTGCTGCATGCTCAGGCTCTATCATGGTGGGTTCTTTCCGGTCGGTGTGAGGCTGAGAGCAGGTGCTGAGTGTCTTTAAAAGACACAGGGCACAGCTCTCAAGACAGCGGTGCCACTTTACAGCTTGTCTCACCATCATCGGTCTGTGCGTGATGTATCCCAATTGCCAGCAGCTGTCCACAGCCAAGGAAGGTGACACTCCAAGGGACTATAGGGGCCCAAGGCCAGCAGTCTCAGTCTTTATATCCCTAGCTGCCGCATTGTGACTCACAGACTTGGTAAGTGTCAAAATGAAAGCTGCTGAGTGCTAACATTATAAATGTTCCTGTTAAGGTCGGAATTTAAGGTTTAATATCATAATCATGACTAGATATTTGTTTTACGATACGATTAGGTGACTAAGGCACTTCTGTTTCTCATGCTTTACATCACTTTTAATATCTTCCTACAGTTTTTCATTGCTCAAATGAGTGTAAATTCTGATACTTATATGTTTAACTCATATTCATTTTGTTTGTGTGAAAGTTTCACCCATAGTTGTTGAAGTATCACTCATAAATTAAAAAAAATAATGAAAATGTCACACACAGCAATCTGAAACCTTGGCAGTTATGTTCCTTCCCTATGAAAACCGTTTAGTTCTTACCTCACTCAGCCTCCAGAAGCACTCCACAGTGGTGGCAGCCAGTGCCAAGGTCTCTATGGCAGGGGTTAGTTCCCTTCTGCTGCAGCAGTAAATCGCCCAGCACTGCCACTGTCCCAGACTCCACTCCTCATGAGAGCGCGTAGTGGTGAAGCGCGACACGCTTCACTGCTACGTTCTTAGCGCGAGGGCTGGCCAAAATAATGCCTAGGGCCGTCATTGGTGGCGCTGGCACGCAACAAGATTGACGGCTCTGGGACGGACCCACAAGGAACTACAATAAACGTGGTACGTTGGAGCAGCAATTATAATCACAGAGTAACGGGAAACATTTACAAGCCAAAAAGAATTGCACCGGGAGGTCAGTAGAGACATGATTGGCAGATTGAAAGCGAGAGGATATAGCAAGAGCACGATCAATAGGGCAGTTCACAGTGCTGATAACAGAAGGAGGGAGTGCATTCTATTGGGAAGAAAAAGGGTTGAAATCAGTCAGAAAGGTCAGACACCTAGGTTAGTAACAACATACAATAATGAACATCTATTTGTAGGTAACAGAATGAGAAAATATTGACAGGATGCACCTAAGAACCAAATCATCACTTTCTGTAAAGCTAAGTCAGTGCGAGACTATCTGGTTAGGAGTGACATGCCCAAGGAGAAGCCCAAGTGGATGTCATGAAGCCGGGATTTAATAAGTGCAGGGCCTGCAATGCATGTAAGCAAAGGTAATAAATTCAAAGCCTGATGATGCTGTACCAATACAGACCCTTTACACGCGGCGCCTCCGTCTAAAACTGAACTCGGACAAAACGGAAGTCCTTATCTTAGGTACATCCCCCTCCGCCTGGGACGACTCTTGGTGGCCACCGGCCCTGGGAAACACACCCATACCGACGGACCACGCACGTAACCTGGGCTTCATCCTGGACCCCTCACTCTCGATGACCAAACAAGTCAACGCCGTATCTTCATCATGCTTCAACATCCTTTGCATGCTCAAAAAAACAATCCGTTGGATCCCCACCGAAACAAGAAAGACGGTCACCCACGCACTGGTCACAAGCCGGCTGGACTACGGAAATACCCTGTACGCCGGAACCACCGCCAAACTTCAGAAAAAACTCCAACGCATCCAAAACGCCTCAGCTAGACTCATATTAGACATTCCTGCAAAGATCACATTTCCGGTCACCTGAAAGACCTTCACTGGCTCCCCGTCAACAAGAGGATAACGTTCCGCCTCCTCACCCACGCACACAAAGCCCTCTACGAACTTGGACCTGAATGCCTCAACACGCGCCTATCCTTTTACACCTCCACCCGCGATCGTCCAATCAAGCCCTCGCCGCTGTTCCGCGCATTCACAAAGCCACCATGGGGGGAAGATCCTTCTCCTACTTAGCGGCCAAAACCTGGAATTCCCTCCCCATCCACCTCCGCCTTGCACAAAACCACCTATCCTTCAGAAAACAACTGAAAACTTGGATATTCGATAAGTAAAATTCCCCCCCCCCTGCCTCAAGCGCCTTGAAACCCTCTTGGTATGTAGTGCGCTATATAAGTGTTGACTTGACTTGACTTGACTTCTCACACTCCTCTGGCAATGACACACGAAACAACAATGGACAACAGCTGGTCTCTTATCACCAGCCTCCTACCAGTAGTGAGCGGCAGTCCTGTTTAGCACTGCAATGCATGTCAGACAGGCACGCCACCTCGTCCACTTCACCCCCAGAGGCAATCACACTATGGCAGAAATGAGCTAGGTAATTTTACCTGCACTCTAGCATGGGCCAGAGAAAACAACATTTTCATTCGCCGTCGGAGCACCCTGCGAAGGGGAGGGCTCGTCCAAAGCTTGATCCGACCCTGAGCTGACAGAGCTCATTGGAGTCCTTCCCCCTCCATCTGCCATTCGCCGGTCCAGTTGCGCACCACACCACCACTACGCTCACCACTACGCTACGTCGTGCTGCATGTACTGCAAGATATAGAAAGCAGACTAGTTGCAAGGAGGGCGGGGCGCTTCAAACGGAAACTGGGCCGCGCCCATTGCGGCGGTCGTTCTAATTTATTTGGTGACAAATAAATTATAAAGTCCGCCGCAATGGGCCCCAAGTGCCGCGGCGCGGCTGCTGCCCCAGAATAGAGCCGCCTGGGGCGGACGGCCACCCCTCGCCCCCCCTAGCTACGCCGGTGTGCATTGGTTTGTAAGACAACGTGCATGAAGCACTGCTTTGCAATACTTGCATCAAGGGGGCATCCCATGGGTTGTACATAGACATTCCTGTGTAACCACACAGGGTTTTTTATACAAAACCCTATCTACTAACAATAGTGCACAGAGTGTTGCACTAACAATTAATGCCACTTTGACGCAGGTGTTAAAAGGAGGAATGGTTTAATTTCTCCTTCCTTTACCCACTTTGCATGTGTATTGCAATGCACAGCACACATTCAAATTGAGAAAAGGTTTAAAGTTAGTCTAATCATAGTTTTTGTGTACTGGAAGATTATGGTGTAAAGGTATGAGCATGTGCTCAGCTGTGTGGTGCTGCCCTGCTCTCACCTTGTCATGCAATGCAGCACAGCGTCCCTGGGTGCTGCACTGCGTTGGGACACATGTCTGTAAATCTGAGCTGTTAAGTTTACCAGTGCTGGTTTGGGGTCAGGGGTAAAAAAAATTCTCAAGTAGTGGAGCTGGAGTTGGGTGTCATTTGCATCTGGAATGATGAGACCAATATCAGGTGTTATATCTTGTTTTTACCAGAATTGGTTATTTGCCTGGTGTGGGAATATGTATGCCTGTTAGTTCTCACATGAGTAGAGACTCACTGTTGTATATGTCCCCCGCATGTTGAACCTCTTATGCATGTACCCTGGTTTAGTTCGAGACCTTCAAAGTTGTTTTACTTTGTATGGACAAAGCCTACTTTTTTCATGTATAAGATGCATGTCGTGCCATTTGAGTATCCTTCCAATTTTAGAATTATTTTAATTGCTCACATTTACTACAATGAGACAGCAAACTAAGTTTGATCCCCTTGACAACATGAAGACGGAAGCTTATGGGTAGTGGGAGCTAAAGTATAGCATGTCTTCAAATGCAGATAATGAGGACTAACTCTGTCCTCTGGAGGAAGAGGTAACAAGTGAGATTAGCAACCTGTGCAATAATTCCAAACCAGTCAAATGCAGAATTAATCTGAGAAAATTAACATTACGTCATGTCATAGCTGCAGTCTAACTGTGTTCCAATGAAATCTACAAAGTATTTGCAAGTTTTTAAAATGATAAAAGCTGCAATAAAATAAAGGCTTGGGAGAACTTCCTGGCTCTGGAGCTTTTGTCCCGACTAGTTGTAAATCTATGTTCCAATAATTAAATTACCCTTGTCTGCATTCCCTGTAGGGTCTCAAGACTGAAAACAATCCGTGCACTGACGCCAGTACAATGGACGACAAAGAAGATTTGTATGAGAACTTCAGACGTGACATCTTTCAATACTCGTCCATCCACTTCTCCAGAGCCAAGCCTGGAAGCCAGCCCATCCCAGTTCCAGAAGAGACCTTGTATTCAGAGGTCAAAGTGCACTAGCTTATGGGCGTCCCTAATTTCATGATCCATGAAACCATATGTTTTCAGTGAAATAAGAATGATTTTCTGTACATACACTCACCTGCCTGTATATGCCTCCACTTCTTAAGAAGTGCTAGCAACAGTCCATTGTCCCAGTGTAGAAACATTCTGTGCTGCTATTGGTTGTGGTAATCTGTTGGAAGATGCAGATTATGATGCATGAACTCTCATTGGCTGCAATATTTATAGACTCTACTGCTTAGACAATAGGTAAGCTTGCTGACTGTAAATCTCTGTGCTGGTGATTGCCTCTGGTGTTTCTCAACCATGTATCCAATTGATAACAGCATCCTAGGTGAAGCATGGGTGGAGATAGTAGTCTGAAGGTGTCTAAAAGAGTGAAACTCCATCTTTTAAATCGTCAAATTAAGCAGACTGAGGCCTTTTGATACTGAATACTGACAAGGATGAAGAATTACTTTAGAATCAGTCTGGAAGTAATCTGCTTTTGGCAACATTCATGTTAGGAGGTTTGAGACGCAAAGTGTAGCAGCAGCCATGATCCCTATCGAATGTTTCGGAATGGCAGGATGTTTTTCTGTGTTTACAAGTGACTACACCAGGGTTGTTTCTTACAATTGAAAAATGTAATTGTACTATCGTTAAAAAGGCACTTTTAAGCAGTGATACCTAGGTTTGCAATTGATTATGTTTAAAGTATTCAAACCACCCCTGAGAGTGTTAATAATTGAAAGGAGGGGCCGAGTCAATTCCATTTCCAAACTTTATTTCGCAGTAAAATGCATAAAAGTACATAGACAAAAACTCAATTCATACAAATAAAATCTACAAAAACCAATACAGTCCAAGATTCTAATCCTTGGGGAACTACCGGTGCTGCTGCGGGAGATCGCAAACAAAATGTTCGCAGCAATGACTTCTTCTTCCTCTCTATGGTATAAAAAGAACAATAAAGCAGAATATGCAAAATTGATTGTTTTGACGGTTTATCAAATGGGCAGAGGGGAAGGTGACTTATTGGGAATACATTCAGCGGATGTCCCAGAATCAACGGAATGTAGTTTAATCGGAATCTAGTCAGAATATAACGATGCTGGCAGTTCTCTACAGAGGAGAAGTATGAGAGTGCACCATAGTGCACTTGAGTTAACACCTGATATACATTTATGATGTTTTTTTCCACTGGATGTTCCCCATCTGTCCTTTGCACTTTTCTCCATAAAATGTTTTTTCAGCTTTGATTTAGATACGCTTTCACAAAGAGCCTGTATGTCAGAGCCGTACTAATCCCAGAGAGCTAAAAGTTTGTCTAACATAAAATAACCATGTCATTTTAAAGGCATAATCTAAATCCATAATTTGTTTTGTACAGTGTTCCTTTTTCATATCGATAGCCACATAAATAATGGGGCCAATTTGACAGCAACACAAATATAGGGCAGACCTACTTCATTGTGAGAGAAAATATTGGGGCATTCTGCTGAGAAGGACAGTAAGCTTTTAAGACATTTGTCTTCCATACCTTGGAGAGCCTCCACATCCGCGGTCCCCCAAATAGCTGCCCAGTATGTAGCTATTGATATCGTTTTGGCTAAATACATTTGAAACATTTCCTGTATTGGTTTCCTGCCAAATTTGTTTGAGAATCTACAAATTGCAGCTATAACTTTACCCATATGGTTTGCTCTATTTGGGAATTGGGACTATCTCTTTCCATAATAATTTGGAGTCAAAGACAATACCTAATTAATAAAAACATTCTACCCGTTCTTTCTTCCCCCATCTAGATGGAATCTCATTGTCTTCTTTGTATCCCCACCTACAACAATAATAAAGGACTTCTTTTTATTTACATGGAGATCCAGAGCACCCATAAAAGCATAATGGAGAGCCATGGGAGTTCTAGCCAACAATACTGCATTGTCTGCATATTGCAGAATCTGACGGGGTGTTGGCTCTACCCGAGGGGTGGCTTTAGTATTTTTAATCAGAACATCATGTAATTTATTGGTATACAGGAAAATAAAAAGGGGGCCAGAACGCACCTTTGTCTTACATCTTTTTAAATTTTAAAAGATTTGTGCATTCCCCTTGTTTCCCATAACAGACCATGACAGATGCATCTGTATATAGATGCCTTATAAAATCAATCATCAAGTCCTCCACTCCCATGGCTTCCATAATATCCCATAATTTGCTGTGTATCACACAATCAAATACCGTTGACAAATCCATAAAGGCCATATAGAATTGGCCTTTCTTCACAATGGAGTATTTTACCGCTGCTAGTGTCAGGTTGAGGCACTGATCCAATGTGCCCCTGCCCTTCCTGAAACCGTACTGCACTTCAGCAAAAATCTCGTTTTCTGACTCCCAAATTTCCAGCCATTTAATAGTCGTCTGCCCCTGAGTTTGACTCTGCTATTTATTAAAGGGATAGGTCGATAATTAGCTGGATTAGAAGCTTCCGCTTTTTTGTATACAGGTATTATCATTGATTGCTTTCAGAAAGGTAACGGCACAGTTTTAGCTATTGAATTCAAAATATTTGTCAGTAAGGGAGACCATAGTGATTTATTTTCAAGGAAACTATCCAATGAGATCCTATCTGGCCCTGCAGCTTTCAAAGTAGAGGACTATGAGATGGCAATCTCTATTTCTTCAGAATCAAAGGACATGTACGTTTTATCCTAAGAACAGACAGCAGGTGGAAAGGAATCTTCCACCTTTCGAAAAATAGCCTGAAAATGACTTATCCATGTTTCCTCGTCTATATGCACATCCAAGGATGGTCCACCCTTATCTATCAAAAAGGGGGAATTAATCAACTTACAGAAGGCTCTGCTATCACTCCTATATGAAGCTTGATTATATATTTTCCCAGGCCTCCTATTTTAACTGCTTCTGTTTTTTTTCTCCAGCTGATTTGTAGTGACTCCTTAGGGATCAAATAAGATATTTATCTCTTGGATGTGTTTTTAGGGCTTTACGAAAATGTGCAGATGCTTCTGAACAGTTCCTATGAAACCAATGGTTTTGCGGAGTGTCTTTTACAAACATTGTGCGGGTTAATTGTAACCTAATATGCGCTAGGATCTTTCCAAACACTTCAATCACCTGGTTATCATTTGCCTGGGGATCTAGACATAGCAGAACTTCCTTATCCTTTGAAGTTATGATATTTGTAACATGGTTAAGCTCGTCTACATTACTCCATTTTAGGATGTAACCATTTTTTTTGCTAGAATGGGTTTAGAGGCAAGTTTACCATCCCTTTTCCCATGGTCTCTCTATGCCAAGACACATGAAAGCTAGGCATGATCACTGAATTCTGGTATTCTAACCTCCATCATGGTGATCATGCTTTTAAGATTGTCACAGGTGATTATGTGGTCGATCGTGGACCTATGATCTGTTCTTTTGAAAGTGTGAACCAGTTGGCCAGTGTCTAGGTCTATCTCATTTCGAAACTCTGGATGCCTGATCATCAATAAGCTATTCATTACATTTCCATGTAAAGTGTGATTTTAGTAGCTTTTTGGATCTCCCTTGTCGTCCACTATCCCGGTTCTTCTCTTGGACAAGTTTTTATGTTAAAATCACCAACCCAAATAAGTTACAGAGGATTTGGGTGGGGAAAGATTAGGTTCTATATGGCCTTTCCTAAGTTCTCAACAACCAATGCAGGGTTCTCAAATTCATTATTATAATAGTTTATTATAAATAGATCCCAGGTATCATAGCCTTTTATGACGAGGATATGACAATAGGGAGTGTTATTTAGAAAGGGCCCAGTTTTGAGCACAATTGTATTGGCTAGGATTGTTAGCATTCCCCCCTTCGCTATACCCCCATTTGATGGACGTGCTGGTGTTTGGAATGAGCAATAGCCATTTATATAGATCAGTTTGATCTCCCATGTTTCTTGGATACATATGATCTGAAAATGTACCAATTCTTTATACCATTCTTCATCATTCCTTATGTTTGTTATATCCTGCTTTGTTCCATGAGAGTCGGGTACAGTACAGGATATTTTCACAGTTTCTAATTTCCTTTTCTTCATTAATGGGAAGGTAATTGTCAAAATACCATCACTCCGGCCAAACTTTCCGTCCCTGTTTCTCCCACTTTGTACGCTATTCTGCTCACTCCCTTCTGTGCTCGCTGTGGTTAGTTGGTTGACACAGCTCAATATAATTCTCAATGCAGTCACATGAATCCAAATTTTCCAATGGGGCGAACCTATTTGAAATAGTGATACCAATACTTTCTTTCGACATAAGCCAATTTCTACCTATAGGAGGCTCCATGTCTAACACTGGAAATTATCCTCTTAAGACCCTATCCAGTTTGTAAAAAAAGCCCAATGGGACGGGATATATCTGAGTCACTCCTGTAGGGGCTGAGGGAAGTTGGAATAATAAGTCACCCACAAGCTGAGAATTATAAAAATTAAGAACAATACAATCCCCATCAGCGTACTTTATTGTTGGGCCTACCCATGGGGTTCTCCTTGCCATGATAAAGTGATTCTGAATGAGGTACCCTGAACTAGCATGCTTAGAAAGCCAATGGCGTGCTTTCTCCATAAGCTGCTTGGTGCACTCTTGTTGCATTGATCTTAGGACTGGGGCATTGATCACAATTAAAACAAAAGGGCAAGCCACTGGCGGGAGATTTAGGACCTGACAGTTAGTTACCCCCCCAAGACCGGGTAGTATCTCTCTGCTATTGGTTAGTAGTAGCTTTGTTCATGTCTCCCTGCGGGAGTCTGGTGCTCGAACCCCCGCCATAGATTTTCTAGAGGGGAAACGTTCATCATACGTGCCTAGGGCTACTAAGCATATGCTCATTTCATCTGGGGCCCTTTGTGGACTATTGTAGCTCTGCACTTTGGGGTAGCGTCATATGAATGGGGTTTGTCTTAGTGAGATCTATCCCTCTTTTCTCCCATTTACTACACCTGCTTTCAAATGCCTTTGAAATCAAATTTGCAGAATAATTATTTTGAGCGTGTATTAATTGAGTGTTAACATCTATATTTCTCAATGTAAGTGTCCCATTTTTCAATATCTCTTGTATCTTAAGCTGTGCACAAACATAATATTGAGTTTTTAATTTTGAACTACAAAAATATCGAGTTGTATATATTCAAAGGGACATAATATTGACATCAAGATTATCGGTGACCAGAATATCGACCTGAAGGTAAGAAATATTGTTTTTTGTTACTTTCGAAATCAGTAATATCCTTTGCAAAAATATAGTTGTTAATAATATCGATGTTTATATTAGGGTTATGTATTTAGTTTATATTTTATATGTATGTGTTCTATATTTTTTGTTATGTATTCTATTTTTTTTAAATATATATACATTTTTATAAGTTAGTCATTTTATTAAAGAAGATTTTGTGTTTTAGTACTGTAGCGGGTTGTGGGTTTCTAGGGGAACAGGCTGGGAAGTGATTTAATTATGATAAAGTAATTATTAGGTTTTATTTATTGGTATTGATAATTTATTGTTAATTTATTATGAATTAGTAATTAATGTTTAGAGGGTTGTGGGTGTATAGGGGAATAGGGTGGGAAGTAATTTAATTATAATAAAGTAATTATTGGTTTTTATTTATTGGTATTGATAATTTATTTATTGTTAATTAATTAATAATTGGTAATGATTTTTTATATCAATTGTGTTAATTTATTTTAGGAGTGGGTTGTGGGTTTATAGGGAAGTAGGGTGGGAAGTAATGAAATATTATTAAAGTAATTATTCATTTTAATTTATAGGTATTCATAATTAATTTAAAGTTAATTAATTATTATTTGGTTATCTAATTAAAAAACATTTAATTGCTAAGCATGTTCATTTTAACCCCCTGCTATCCAACACTTTCCCTACAGTTACACTCTCTGGAGTTGGAATAGTAATTTTTACCCCTACGGTGTCCAACACTTTCCCTACTGTTGCACTCTCTGGACTGGAAATAGTCATGTTAACCCTTTCGCTAGCCAACACTTTCCCTACAGTTACACTCACTGGAGTTGGAATAGTAATTTTTACCCCTACGGTGTCCAACACTTCCCTACTGTTGCACTCTATGGACTGGGAATAGTAATTTTAACCCTTTCGCTAGCCAACACTTTCCCTACTATTGCAATCTCTGGAGTTGGAATAGTAATTTTTACCCCTACACTTTCCAACAGTTTCCCAACTGTTGTACTCTCTGGAGTGGGAATAGTAATTTTAAGCCCTTCGCTATCCAACACTTTCCCTACTGTTGCACTCTCTGGAGTGGAAATAGTACATTTTACCCCTACTCTATCCAACGCTTTCCCTACTGTTACACTCTCTGGAGTGGGAATTGTAATTTTATTCCCTCCACTTTCAAATATTTTCTCTACTGTTTTTGTTAATGTAGTGTATAATATATTTAAAAAAAATATATATATAGTATTTTTTTAATCTGTTATATATACTTTCTATATTTGTATTTACATTATTGTTGTATGTGTATAGATGTATTCATAATTTATACAATGTTTTTCAACAATGTATAAGTTATTAACATAATTATTTATGAATACTATTAAGTAAACATTATATTTTACATTCTATGTATTATTTAACTATGTTTCTTTAAATTATATGTATTATTTACTTTATTTTACATTATTTTTTTCACATTATAAAAAAAGTTATTTATAACAACGATATTTTACCCTAATGTAGATAGGACATCAATATTCTTGCGCCGATATTTCTGTAGCTCGATATTCTGACTGTCGATTTTTGTCAGTAATCAATCTTAAGCTCAATAGTGTCCAGCCGTGCCATTATTGGTTCTAATATTGAGGTAATCTTATCAAGTGGGTCTTCAAAGTTGGGGTTAGTCAGCAGTAAATCATAATTGTCTTTATGACAACTTAAGGTGGTCTGTGTTTGTGATGTCTTTCTTAATATTTTAGATTTGGTAGGTAAGGATTCTTTTAAAGCACCTCTATTTCTTTTGCCAAGAGAGTCCACATTTAGGGGGTCATTAGGCCATCCTATCGGGATTCGGGACCGCCCGCCACAAGGGCGGGGGTCCTGTGGGGGGTATTAGGATGCGGCCGCCACAGTGGCGGCCGCAACCTGCATTTATTTTATTTTTTTAAGTTTGATTTATTGAGGAATAAAAAAGGGGGAAATGAAGGGAAAGGGAGGGAAAGAGAAGAGTTACAATAAGCAAATGGCAGAAATAAACATTAAAAATAAAAACATCATAAAATAAGCATTACAAGCATGAGAAGGCATGAACATATCATAAAGACAGGAATAATGTAAGCAACAATATAATATATATGAATATAATAACAATAATAATCAAATACAAGTATGAATAAACAAGTAATGAGGAAGTCATGGGGGTTTACGGACTTCAACTATGTCCGGAGCAGGAGAGGGAGGAACAGGAGCAGAAGGAGAGAGATAGGTTACCAAAGGGAGCCAAAGTAGGTCCCGTTTAATAGCTAAGGAGACGGGAGATACGTAATTGGTGTCTAAACGGTGATTAAAACAAATTGCATTCCACCAGGATTGATAGGTAACATTCGCAGCTTGTTTCCAATTAGAGGTAATGATATGAAAAGCTATAGCAAGGAATAGGTCAAGTAAAGAGTAATGGCTGGAAGGGTGGGGAAGTTCTGACAAGAGGGAACCTAGAAAAACTAGTAGAGGCGAAAAGGGGATCTGGAGTTGAAAAATCTTTTGAATTTGCTTCCAGACCAACTGCCAGAACTGGGAAATGGGGGGCATTCGAACAACATATGTTTGAGATCAGCAGAGGGGAATGGACAGGACCAACAGGGAGTGTCTGGTGCGAAACGGGATAGGGCAAGTGGGGTAAATTAAATTCTATGGTAAATAAAAAATAAAGTCTGGGTAGTGTTAGCAGCTCTGGAGGTCTTATGGAGTTTAGTCCAAATTTTGTCCCAAAGAGGAACCGGCCATGTCTGAGAAAAGTCCAGTTTCCAAGCGAGTTCAGTATGAGATTTTAATCTATCATTGGTAAGACGAAAAGAATTATATAAGGTGGAAGCAGAAGGAGACGCGTCCAATAAAAGGGAAGTGGTTCTGCAAGTTGCCGGAATTTCGTTAGAAGAAGGAAGAGCTTGAAGATATGAAAGTAAGGCTGGATAAAGGGTGTCGTATTGAGCTCGGGCAGAAACGGGTAAAGAGAAAAGAGATTGAAGGTGTTGAAATGAAATAGGTTTACCTTGAGACACTAATTGAGATATCCAAGAAAGACCTCGAGAATGCCAAGTTTTCCAATATATGGTACAGTTTTTTATTTTAAGAAGAGCATTATTCCAAATCGGTTGTTCATGAAGGGAAAGAAGAGATGAATAAGAGGACGAGACGTAAGGGGAAAGGAGATTACGAGAATGTGAAAGAATAGGGGAGCGAAGCAACCTGCATTTATAACATTGTGGCGGGCGGTGCTCACTGCACCGCCCCCCACAATTCTATAAATGCATGTATGCATTAGCAGGGGGGTACCACAGGTACCCCCGTGTGCACCCCCCACCCCTCCTTCTCTTTGGGAGCCCGCAGGGGGCCCCCAAAGTGAAGACTGCATGCCTTTCCGTGGCCACGCAAAGGCATCTGCCCTGGCCCATCATAATATGGCTGGCGGTGTCTAATAGACACCGCCACCATATTATTCCTTTTCCGCCCCGGCAGCAAGGCAACCGGGGCGGAAAAGCGGCAGACGGTCTTTCCGTCCGTTGCTGTCCCCCCACCATACTAATATGGCGGGGGGATTTGGGAGAGGATGGCGGGCGGATTGCAATCCGCCCACCATCCTAATGAGCCCCTAAGTGCGGTAATGTGATGGGGGAGGTACATCTAAAATGGGTACTTTAGAAGCTTCATGTGGCCTATTGTCCCCTTGTAGCCCTTGTTTCCCTTGATCCATATTATCCATATTAGCAATAGTTGAGTTTCCAATTATTCACAGTACCCCCTCATGAAGGGTAACTCTCCTACTGCAATGGCAATCTCCTTTGAAATGGCAGTAGTAGCTCTAACCAAATGGAACCTAGGGGCCGATTATGATCGCGGTTTTCCCGCATCCTCCGGGCCGGAGGAAGCGGGAAAACCGCTGCGGAGCCTCCAAAGACCCACCGCCAAATTAGGATGGCTGGTGGGTCTTGAATTGCGTCTGCAGCTTTTCCGCCGCGGTCGCCTTCCGACCGCGGTGAGCACTAACATGGCTGGCGGTGTCTATCAGACACAGCCAGCCATATTAGGATGGAGGGAATCACATGCTTTTCCGTGGCGGATTTTCCGCAGTGGAAAAGCATACGGACATTAAACTTCGGGGGCCCGTTGCGGGCCCCCTGGGTGAAGGAGGGGTGGGGGGTGCACATGGGGGGTACCTATGGAACCCTCTGCTTTTGCGTGCACGAAGCGGCAGGCAGAAAATACTTGCTTGCCTATGTTTGGTAACAGCAGTAGGAATTTAAAGAACTTTTATGTCCTCCATTGAGGCATAGGGTCGATGCATGTATGAAAGTGATGGGTTTGGTTGTTGTGATCCAGTTGTAGTTTGCAGAGGTCTGGTTTGATGAGTGCAGGGGAGGTGCTTCAGTTGTATTGCATGTGAGGTCTGCAGCAGCACAAAGTGAAAGATGCATTTGACAGAACTTTTAGTCAGAATAAGAGACAGGAAGGCCATGTGCCGTGTTTGCATTACTTTTTAACACAGACTCAACATAACATATTTTTTAGGATTTACAAGCAAAGGTAAGTTGGTATTTGCATTGATTTGTAAGAATAAGTAATGCAAACTAGTGTGAAGTGCTGATTTGCGTTACTCTGCACCAAGTGGGTGTTCCATGGGTGGTGCATGGCTGTTCTGGTGTTTCCTTCCATGATTTTTTATGCGAAATCCTATCGACTAACAATAGTAGCCAGGGTTTTGCACCAAAAATAATGCCAAATAAAAGCAGGCATTAAAAGTAGGGGAGGGGAAACTCGCAGAGTTTTACTCAGCGGAATTCTAAGGAGCTACATAAAAACTATGTGTTATTAAGTAAAGTTCCGCCCACCCCTAGTATTTACCCCATATCCTGTCCACTGGAGTTGTTTTTTTTTTTATATTTTATTTATAGAGCTTTCAGATACAAGTTACATTATTGATAACATACCTCTCCCCCCTCCCGCACCCCCAATTATGCAGTGAATCCCCTTCGCATCAGACACCTGTCTTCACAGTTTCCAATGGTTACACAGCCTTTTAGCCAACAACCCACTTTGTAGGGCAGGCGGCGTTGGAAGTACGAATGTGCAATTGTACATTATCCAGGAAGCGCCAGGAAACTCGGCCATTCAGTGAAATTTTCCTGGTGTTGGTGCAGCAATATGTCCAAGTGTCATCATCTAATACTGTTTGTAAGTCTGACTGCCAAGCCAATCGCGCTTTGGTGTACGTATGTTCCCTGTGTGATTGCGATAGGCTGTATAGGTGAGATAGCAGCTTCTGTGGTGATGTCGCCTTTACTATATATGTGAGTTCTTGTACTTCTGGCGGTTCCGCCATGTCGCCCCTTAGAAGGTCCGAAAGAGCATGTCGAACCCTGAAGTATTGGAAGCGCGTCAAGAGTGATGGCGGTTCGATACCAGCCGACACCTGTTCCCAAGTCTTAACTACTCCGTCCTGAAACAGGTATCCAGCTGTCGCTATTTTGAGGTTCAGCATTTCGGCTACCACTCCCTTCTCTCGCAGCGGAGGCAGCCATCTAGTCCAGTCAATGGGCATGATGGGGGAGTACAGCAGAACTCCATTCTGCTTCTGAAGGAGACTATGCCACGCATGATTCATAGCTGCTAGTGAGTCTAGGTTCCCCGTCCTGCGATCAGGTGGTTAAAAAATCGTGTGTGGGAGGGAGAGAGGGCTAGCAAACAGGGTTTCCATTTTAACGTGCGGTATGTCTCGGTTCCCATGTACCCATGTGAGCAAATGAGCGGCCTGCGCTACTCGATAGTACAGCTCCAGGTCCGGTGCTCCGAGACCCCCCATCTTGTACGGTAGGGTGAGTAGTGACCATTGCGCATGAGGTTGACCACCCGCCCACGCAAGTTTCGTCATCACCTGCTGCAGCCATTGGAAAAATATCTTAGGAAGTACCATCGGGATAGTCATAAATAAAAACAAAAATCTGGGGAGCTCTACCATGTTCATGACGGCAATCCGCCCCAATAGAGATGGCGGAAGTTGGCACCAGGCAGTGACGTCGTCCTCCAGTCTACTGAAAGCAGTGCCGTAGTTAGCTCTAAATATGGTCTCTGGGTCCGTATGCAAATGAACACCCAGGTATCTAATTGGGTCCGTGGTCCAAGTGAGTGGGTACTCCATGTCCGTAGGCTGCGTGATAGGGGTCAAGGGAAATGCAAGCGACTTCGACCAATTTACTCGAAGTCCCGATAACGCTCCAAATCTAACTACTTCCGTTAGGACCGAAGACAGGTTGTTATCTGGGTCGCGGACGTATAGCAAGGTATCATCCGCGTACATTAACACCACTATCTTGTAGTTCGGGAAGCACACACCTTCATTGCCATGGTATTCCCTTAAGGCACAAGCCAAAGGTTCTGCCACCAGAGCGTACAGGAGAGGCGAGAGTGGGCACCCCTGCCTAGTGCCTCTAGTGATCATAAAGGAGTCCGTAACTAGGTCATTTATTCTAATTCAAGCCCATGGTCTGCAGTATAGAGCCCCTATCATCTGTAGAAAAGGCTGTCTGAGTCCCATGCGCTGTAAAACCATCCTCATGAGCGACCATTCCACCGAATCGAAGGCCTTTCCCATGTCTAGGAAGACTGTTAGGGCCTTCCTATCTTGGCGTACATGTTGCATCGTACCAAACACCGTTCGGATGTTATACGTTAGGTTTCTGCTCGGAACGAGCTACCAGACTAGGCGCCAAGAGAGCCAGCTGAGTGGCCAAAACCTTAGCAAACAGTTTGGCATCTACATTCAGCAAAGACAGGGGCCTATATGAGCTACATGCCTCCCTGGGTTTACCCGGCTTGGGGATCGTGACAATCAGAGCCTCCATCATGGATTCGGGCATGCATCCCTCAACACATATATCGTCAAAAAGAGCGGACAAATGAGGAATTAGTTGATCTCGAAATGTTTTGTAAAAGCCCGCCGTCAAACCGTCTGCCCCCGGGGCGCTCCCAGACTTCATGCTTGCCAGATCGTCAGTGATTTCGTCCCGTTCAATTGGTTGCATAAGGACTTCCCTGTCGGCGTTCGTTAGTACAGGGATCTCAATATGCCCTAAGTAGTCCTCAATGTCGTCTTCAAGGTCCCCACCCTCAGTAGTGTACAGCTTCTCATAGTAAGTTTTAAATGCAGTAGCTATGTCGATTGGATCAGTTAGTATTTCCCCGGTGTCAGATTTTAACTCTGTTATTTGTTGTCGTTTTCTCCCTCCCCCTATGACCCTAGCTAACAGAGCACTAGGCCGATCACGTTCTCCATATACCCTAGCAGTGGCGTATTTTCCCATATGTTTGACCTCTCTGTCAGCCTCGTCGTGGAATTCCGCCAGAAGTGTTTTAATTTCTTCGCCCACCTCACTATTAGCGCTCTCTACTTGTCTCCTCTCCAGGGCTTCCAGCTGTTTCTCAATTTCTGCCACCTCGTATATATACCTTAAAGGTCTCCCAAACAGTTTGAAAACTCTTCCCCGAACCTATATTAGTGTCAAAGAATACCTCAATTGCCTCCGCAATTTCCCCCTGAACAGCGGGTCTAGTAACAAAAATGGCGGGAACCACCAAGTAAATGGCGGGATGGCAGTGCTCCTAGTTTTCAGCCCCAAGAGTACAGGCGAGTGGTCTGAGAGAGTCCTAGGGAGTACACTACACTCACCTATCATGTCTAACTTTAGGGCAGGGATTAGCCAATAGTCAATCCTGGTGTGTATGTCATGGTACGCAGAGTAGTGAGTGTAGCCCCCCGCAGTGGATTGCAGGACCGCCAAGCGTCTTCCAAGCCCAGGCACGTCATCGCACTCTGCAGTTCGACGGCTGCCGCCGCAGGTCTGCGATGTGCGCCCGCAGACCTATCAAGGGCAGGATCAAGGGTGAGGTTCATGTCTCCCCCACACAAAAGATCGTTTGAGTCATAACGTCGAATTTCGCTCGCCAGTGCTTGATAAAACTCTGGGGAGTCGAAATTGGGACCATATGTGTTAACGATTACAAGTGACATGCCTAAACCAATACATCTAGTGATTACATATCTACCCTCCGAGTCTGTGTCCAAGGTTTGTTGTGTTCATTTTGACTTCGTGTTCACCCATGTCATGACCCCCCTGGCGTGTGTTGTGAATCCCGCTACTGCTACCTTTCCCTCCAAGCCTTTACATTTCAGCATCGTACTATTATTAGGCAGGTGCGTCTCCTGAATCAGGGCGAGGTCTACATGATGTCGCTGCAGGTAGCTGAGCACTTTGCGTACCTTCCAGTGATCGTTGAGACCCCTAACATTCCACGTGAGCGCTTTAAGCCTGACTGGATTTGTGTTTCCTATGTGGTCAGCCATAGCTTTAGCAGAGCAGCAATCATGCGCGCAGTGAGTGCATGTGGCATCCGGACATGTAATGAGGCGCTTCCGCCGCAAGCTTGAGTTGTGGTGGGATTAGGCGTTCTAAAACCTGTTTTCGAGGAACTCAGTGTGTATGCACTTGTACAGTAACATTCCTCCCTTCTCAGAAACCTTCCCTCCCCCACCCACAGCAGACCAACCCCAACTCGGCCTCGCATGACAAAACATCCCCCCGCAAACAGTCCCAGAATCCCCAAACTGTCCCCATTTGGAATCATTAGTGCTTACAGCGCTAGGGCAGAGGTAGCCAGGAGAGCAAATAACAGCACTGCACCAGAGTGCACCACAATGTCGCCCCTAGCGCCATCACCCCATTTGTATTGGTCAACATGAGCCTAAAACGTACCACAGTGTACCTTCAAGTGCCACCCCGCATCAACATTTTCACTCCCCCCAACAGTTGTTTGGGCCGATTAACAGGATTGATTGTGCTGAATGCGGGAGCCACTACTACTCCCGGCAGGTTTAGGGCTCTGGCTGGTGAACTGACAACATGGTAATGGAAAGATCTCATCCAGCTTTAGGTCGGAGGATCATCGATAGGCCCCAGTAGTTCTCGTAGTTCGTTGTTGGACAGCGAGCAGAGTACTCTGGGAAATAGTCTCTAGTCCCTGCATGGATAATCCGCTGTACCTCAGTTCAACCAGCGGGAAGACCCACTTTTGAAATATGTAGCCTATTCTTGTTCGTCCAAATGGCTGTTATCGTCCTGGTCGCCTTCTTGTCTCCTGGGGCTGTTCCTGTGTTCCTTAGTCCACACCTTCAAGGATTTTTGGAGCTCTCTGGGGTCAGTGAAGAAGTGCGAGTGTCCTTGTCTGTTGATTCGCAGTTTGGCTGGGTAAAGCATGGCATACTCCAGCCCAAGGTCTCGGAGTTGCTTCTTGTATGGAGCGAAACGCCGCCGTTCCTCCTGCACTTTCGCAGTAAAGTCAGGGCATATAGAGATATCAGAACATTCAAACTGAAGCTTCCCTTTCTCTCTGGCAACTCGCAACGCCGTGTCTCTGTCCCGATAATTCAAAAGTTTCGCAATGATTGGTCCCGGGGGGCCCCCGTGGGTGGGCGCGGGCCTAACGTGCGATACGCTCTCTTCACAATGAACTTGGGTGAGAAAATGTCGTCTCCCAGCAGGGTGGTCAGCAGTTTCTCCACAAACAGCTGCATTTTTCCGGTTTGCGTCGTCTCTGCAATCCCCGTGATGCGTATGTTGGAGCGTCGCGAGCGAGCTTCCAAGTCTTCTGACTTATCTTGTATGACTTGGAGAAGTTTCCCGATCTGCTTTCGGTCGTTATCTATTTCCAACGGTGCTTCTTCTACTTCGGTCAGACGCCTCTCGGACATGTCGAGACGCTCTGCGTGTTTGTCCACCCTCTCTGACATACGATCCATGCGGTATGTGAGGGCGTCGATCTTAGTGCCTATCGACGCCATGCTGTCCTGGAGGCCCTTCTCCATGGTAACCAGTAGATCTTTGATGTCTTCATATATTGAGCCCTCCAGGCCTTTCTTCTGCTGCGTTGGCTTGGGCTCTTGAGATGATGGAGTCCTCGATCGCCGCTGGTCGAACGCTAGCTTTGTCTGTGTTTTGACGCCTTTTCCCATGACGGCCTCCTAGGCAGCCGGAGCGGTAGGCCTCACAGCACGTGGTCAAGAGTTGTCCGCGTTGTAGTCCGGCCGCTGGCCATGCTTCAGACTGCTCCGGTGCTTCCGATAGTGTCTCCAATTCTCTACACCCGCAGGCTTTAGTGTCCCACCTCAAACTGTGGTGTGGAAGGCGGTGTGCGACCACTCAGCCCGGCGCCCTACTCAGCCGCTGAGCTTTTTGCGTCCGCACTGCGCCTCACAACGGAGAACGGTGAAAAGCGGGGGCAGCCCGTCCACATCGCACTCCAAGTAGGTGCCAGAAACGCCTGTGTGATAGGTAGGGTCACCGTGGTGCTTTTTGGTCCCGCCACTGCATGCAGTTCTCCGTCTCGCCCACCTGCACCTGTCCTGGGTAGATTTGTGGTGAGGCACCCCGAGCGGCCGCCGCAGTGCAGAGCCTAATTGTAGTCGCCAGATCAACTCCTCGTGGCGATGCCTTCGGGGGTAGCAGTCCCGAGGCCCACGGGCGTCCCCCGAGATGCAGGCCGATTACGCGGCACAAATGCCAGGCATTCAGCACCTAGCGGCACTCCGGACCTCAGGCGCTTTCCGGTGTTGCAGGCTTCCACTCCGGTGTGTTTTTCTCCCGGGGGAACTTTTCGTGCGCCAGGCCCGCCGGGCCCGAGGCTCCAGTACCGGCCGCACGTCAGTGCACGCACGTCGGGGAGCGATCCAGGCAAGTCCGCTGCTTCACGGACCAGTCCGCCGGGGCGTCCGTCTGTCCGTATGCCTCGCCTCGGCAATCCGGCGTCACCGCAGCTCCCCACTCCGATAGCAGCGGCCGCAGGGGGACTCGAGGCACCACTGCTCACGCCCAGGCTCTGCTGGTTACAGGATTAATATAGAGGATCCTGGGTGACGGCGCGGAGCTCTTCTCTTAGGTGTCCGCCATCGTTGCCGGCAAGCTCCGCCCCCCTGTCCACTGGAGTTGTATCAACTCACCAAAATGGCTAGAACATTTATAATTCATAGTGCTTCATCCTGTGTGTGGAAAGTAGAAAGTGCCACGTTCGCCTCTGCGAGGAACACCGCTAAAAAACCACTACCCTTGGAAAGAAACAATCTTCGAGTGATACATCTGCTGCCCATTTTTCGGCTGCCTGTAAATCACATACAAACCCATCCAATCCATGTCTTGCTCCTATGCTTTGGGGAGCTTATTTGATCAGTTATTTAAATTGTTTCCGCCCCACGGCCTGTGCTGACAGTAAAAATACTCACTGTGCGGATGAGGTGAACACTTCAGTGAGGGGATCCTTTTCATGTTTTTCTTTTTCATCTGCTTGTTGGTAGGAGTCTCTTTAAATGATTATTTTTGGAAACGTAAAGTGCATTGCTGAAAAAGGACTTGTATTCTGTAGTGAAGGGTACATGCAAGGAGCTAATCTGTCTGTGTACTTATGATCATCAAGTACTCCAAACTACATAAAACAGCTTAATTAACAATAGAACAGAAGGATAAGTAATACTGTTATTGATTCTACCTGGGGGATGCATTCAAAGTTAAATATTTTTATAACTGCAAATGGCATTTTGTATTTGTTCTTTTGGTGTCAGAGCAGGGCAGGGAGAAGTGGTTTGCCCACTTCTAAGTGTGCAATGATTGTTTGGTCGGCCCTCTCGGGCTGCCCAAAACAGCCATGCACACTTTCCCCTTTCTCAATACAAGCTGCATTACAACCTGCATGGAGAACATGCCCAGGCCCCCATATCCTGTTTGAGCATTGAACAAGGACGCTCAAAACCAATCACAATGCTGCATTGCAGTGTTGTGATTGGTCAGTGGGGACTGATTATGCTTTCTATTCCTTCGAGAAGAGCAGGAGTAGAGATGTGGGACCTGGTGGCAAGGTAAGCTAAGTGGTTAATTTTTACTATCCGCACTCTCCTGCAATCCCCCCCAGTGACCTCCTCCCCGCGACACCCGCACCTGCCCCTGGCCCACCGCCCGAGAGACTTGCTGGCCACCATTGATTTTCTGATCAAAGCACAAGAAACAGAAGATTCCCATAAGTATCCTCAGACAATAAAAAAAATGTATAATAATTGTTCTACTTTAAGGTGAAAGACTGTCAGAATTCTGGGTCATTCGAAGTTGCTAATATGAAAGGGCTTATTGGCATAGACGTGAGGCATTGTTTGTGATAGTGATCCCCCGAATCATGATTTCTATTTTGCCAAAGTATAATTTTATATACTTGCTAATTATCCAGTCATGATTTGTGGCAAGACATAATCTGAGCGTAGAGCAGTCAACATCTGAGCGTAGTTTGAGTTTCTGCTGAATCTCTGTATCATCCACATAATTTTAGGCCAAGGGAGCTGTTTGTAGGCAGATTTTGAATCATGTTGATGAGATCTCCGGGCCCTATGGTGTGCCAGATTTCAGAAGATGAGAAGAATGATGGAGTTGAGTTGATGTGGAGGCCTTTGGAGAATAATAAAATCCAGTTTTAGACATCTACTTGAAGTCATGGAAGCAGACAACCAGTTTACCGAGTAGTGGAGAAAGGTGGCAGGGCCTCCGGTGAGTTGGCGGCTTTAAAAAAAAATAAGGAAGGGAGGCTGCATGGTCCCCCTTCCCTGGACCATTTTGGACCCCTGGGACCACATCCTCCAGGACCTGCCCCTTTATAAATGTAATTTAATTTTTGAAACGGGAGGGGGCCATGCAGAAAACTTCGGCCCGTGGACCCTATCCCCCAGGACCAGGCCTTCACCCTGGGGACCTAATCCCCCAGGGCCTGACCACTTCATTGGGACTGCAGGGGGGACTGACGGGCCTCGCGGTCACTCCCAGCTCTGCGTCTTGTGCGCGAGCCGGCATTGCTTATAAACCCAAGGAACTGCTGATTATGCAGCTCTCTGGGTCACAAAGCAATTTGTATTTCTCTGCTCACGTAACAACGGCCAGGAAACAGACATGCTCTGCTTTCAGCAAGCAAGAGATTTCTGCTCTTGCTTGCTGAAAACAGAGCAATTGTTTGCTATGGCTCGGCGGGAGCACATCGCAAACTGCAATGTCCCAGGGGTGGGAACCCCAAGACATTGCTGGAGCCATCCCTTGGGGGTGGCGGTCCCCAGGGCCATATAGGGCTCCATTATGGAGGCTGCGCGGTCCCCCTCCTTTGTTAAATAAGCCCAGTGGAGGTGGCAGTCCACAGGGCTGTGTGTGGGGGGGGGGGGGCAGAGCATTATTATTTATTTTAGCCCTGGACAGTTGGTGGTCCCCAGGGCTGCGGTGAGGGCGTAGGGCCTCCCAAGGCATAGTTGAATTTTTTTAAATGTATGTGCCCATGGGGAGGTGGCGGTGCTCAGGGCAGTGAGTAGGAAAAGTGCCCCCCACACTGGTCTACAACAGTGCCCTAGGGGGGTGGCAGGCCAAGGGACTTTGAATAGTCCGAGGAGAGGGGCCTGTATGCTCTCCACCTTTATTTTTGCCATGCCCCTGTTATTTGGTCCACCCAGGACCTTTAGAAAAAAGACTGAAGCTTGTGTTATTTCGGCAAATCTGCCGTAATACAGGCTCCTATAGAGAAATGGGGGTTGTAAAACTCTGCATCCTGTGACAGGCACAGTGTAGGGTTTTACAGGGGGGTACCCTTTGTACCCCCTCTACCACCGACCGTAGGCTGCGGAGGCATGTGCGCCTTCAAGGGGCCCCCAAAGTCACTTTCCGACAGCCTTTCTGTGTCAGACAGCCCGGGACGGAAAGGCTGTGGGAAACCGACATCATAATCCTGATGGCGTAAACAGCGTCCATAGGGTATTACAGTGCAGTTCCAACCGGCAGGAAGAAGCTGTGAGCCGGTTGGAACCGTGCCGGAATGACCGGACAGTTTCTGTTCCAACAGGCCGACATTGTAACGCCGACGTTGGATCGCAAACCAACTGTGTCAGTCAGAAAGCCCCAACTGTGGTAGGAAAGCTTCTGACTAGTGGTCGCAGGCTTTCCTACCATCTTCGTTATCGACCCCATTGTTTTTAACTGTAGTTACAGGTATGACATTCCTGACATATCACGCATACAGAATCATGGTTACAGGCAGAAGATATAGGAACTGACAAAGCAATTGATTTAATTGATACCTTAAAGGAGCTAGTCCTTCCCATAGAAGGGGAGATGTCCTCCTAGGCCTGTACCCGGTTAAGGGAAATGGGGAGAAATAGCTAACTACTAACTTGAGGACCACCAAGGGATAGCTAACAGGGGGTGGAGTTGGTGGTGGGCAGGTCGTTCCTTTTTATTTGTGGCTATATGATTAGGGTTGTTGGGGTTGCGGGGAGTGGCAGGAGAAGGCCTTACGGGGAGTTGTCGACGGTAAGTGCTCATGCATGCGGAGTAGGGGACATTGGGAGGGAGGGCCTGCTTGAGACCCCATGGGAGGGTGTGCTGCGGGGCACCTCGGTGAGACTTGCAGTGTTGGGATGTCAGGGCATTCTCATATGATTGTCTGGAGATCTAAAGGAGCATAGCCCAGTCAGTGGAGATGCACCGTTTGTGCATTCCCTGTACCTCCACAAGTCAGATCGCATCCTCCTCAGCTGCACCCCACTCACAGACTGCTCCTATCCAGGCCGCCATTGGAGGCCCCGCGGGCGCACACCAATGCATTGTGATTCCTCGCTTAGATAGAAGGAGGGCCAGGGTTTCGCACAGCATCTGGACTTTGCAATGTTTCCAGCATTGGAAAAAGCCTAGTGAGCAGGCCTCCCAGGTGGTAATGTCAGAGAGTCCCATGACCTCCCGTAATGTGTTGTGGATACCTTCCCAGTAGTGCTGTAGGGTGGGGGAGTCCCAGAGCATATACAGAAATGTTACACTAGGGGCCCGACAGCAGAGGCAAGAAAACTGTGACTCTGGTTAGTAGTGTTGAAGTCACGCCGGTGTGAGGTATGCACGATGTAGGATAAAGCATTGTATGTTTTTGAACCGAAAGTTTCGGGATACTTTCTTCAGGAAAACTAGGGCATAATCCCACCATTTGTGGTGTAGAAGCCACTCAGACTCTTCCTCCCATTTTTCCTCAGTTGGGTGAGTAATATGGCTGTGAGCTCGTGGATTGCCTTGTATAGCCAAGTAATTAAGATAACAGGGCCCATGTACAGTATAGTGTGGAGTAGCGGCTGCGTCAGGGGTTCACCCCAAGACAGATCCTAAAGCCGGTGGCAGTCCAAGATAATTTGCCGGTAGAGAAGGAACTGACCTCTAGGGGGGTCTGATCTTGTCCGCCAATTGTTCGAATGGAAGGAGTTGGCCTTCAGCAAAAAGGGATTCTACCTTGAGAATCGAATAGTGTGAGCAGGCCTAGCACCTGGGCTGTATTGTGACTTCTGCCTTGGGCAAGCCCACCAGTGGTAGCAAGGGGATGTATAGCGGGGTTCATCAGGACAGGCGATGTATTTGAAGCATACATGATCTTGCCACCGCTATCTGGACTAAATGGGTCAAGAGACTCGAGACAGGTCAAGTTCCCAGCAGGAGAAGACGTCAGATTACCAGTATCGATTAGGACCGTGTCAGAGCTGGCCACTGAAGCTGTGCCACAAGGAAATATGCTTCAAATGATGGGGCCTCCAGCCCCCAATCGACAGGCAGCTGAATCTTGGCTAGGGCAGCTCATCAACAACCATTAACCCAGATAAGGGAGCAGAGTAGGGGATCCAGTTCCTGAAAAAAGGGGCAGGGGAATGACCGATAGATTTGTGAAGTGATAGTGAAGGTGAGGGAAAAGGGCCATCTTTTCCAGGGCGATATTTACTATATAGAAATCAAAGGGAGGGTCTTCCAGAAACTAAGTGCTTGTATTTCTGCCAGTACCCTACGGTAGGTGCCCTCATAGAGATCATGGGGAGTGTGATAAAGTCGAACCCCTAGATAATGAGGAGCCTGCACACTCCAGCTGAGAATGATGTCTCCTATATGAACCTCTCGTATGCTGGGAGGTTGGGGTCAAGAGGATAAGTAGAGGAATTCCTCCAGTTGACCCTCAACCCGGCCGTGACAGCGAAGTCGGAAAGCGTGACCCAGATTGGCTCGAGGTTCATCGTAATATCCTACATGTAGAGTAGCAGGTCATCTGGCACACTGTGGGTAATGCCCGTCAGAGGAATACTGCAGTCTCTGCCCTCACCCTGGAAAAGAACTGGAAGGAACTCATTACTAAAGTGATTAGTAGAGAGCGTACACCCCTGGCGTGTACACCACGACACTTGAAAGGTAGCCGGGATATAGGACCCCAGACAAACATAGGACATAGTGTTTGAATATAGCAACCCTGTGTAGGCCAGGAGAGTGGGGCCCGCTCCGAGACACTGAAGCACTGCAAATAGATATGGCTAGGACAAGGTATTGAATGCCTTCGCCTTCTCCAGGTCTAAGACCAGACAAGTGGCACGGGGAAAGAGACCCCTTACCCGATCCAGGACATGGACAATCGTGGATGTTTTAGGAGGTGCTCCTGCCTGGGACAAACCCACACTGTTCTGGATGTTTAAGTGCTAGGGGGACTTGGGCATATCGCTCTGCCAGGATCTTACCAAGGATCATGTAATAAGCCGGTAGAAGGGCAATCAGACTATAGGGGGGGATCACAGATGGATCTTGACCTGGCTTTAAAAACAATACCAGAAGGGATTCCCGGAGTGAACCAGGGAGTTTACAACCTTTTAGTGCCACCCTATACATGTCCGCCAGTTGAGGTTGAAAAGGTGCAATATCAATCAGAACATTTGTAAAGCGCACTACTTACCTCTGAGGGTCTCAAGGCGCTTGGGGGGAGTGCTGCTACTGCTCAAATAGCCAGGTCTTGAGGAGTCTTCTGAAGGTTAGTAGGCCCTGGGTCTGCCGCAAGGAGAGGGGGAGGGTGTTCCATGTCTTGGCGGTGAGGTGGGAGAACAATCTGCCACCGGAGGTTGCTCTTTGGATGCGGGGGACTGTGGGGAGGGTGAGGTCGGCGGAGCGGAACTGGCGGTTGGGGGTGTGGAAGCTGAGTTCTCTTTTGAGGTATGCTGGTCCGGTTTTGTTGAGTGCCTTGTATATGTGGGTGAGGAGCTTGAAGGTGATCGTTTTGTTGACGGGGAGCCAGTGCAGGTCTCTCAGGTGGGGTGTGATGTGGCTGCGGCAAGGGATGTCGAGGATCAGGCATGTAGAGGTGTTCTGAAGGCATTGAAGGCATTTCAGGAGTTTAGCCGAGGCTCCTGCGTAGAGGGCGTTTCCGTAGTCCAACCTGCTGCTGACGAGGGCCAGGGTGACTGTTCTTCTTCTTTAGGTGCAGATCCACCTGTACATCTTGCGGAGCATATGGAGGGTGTTGAAGCAGGAGGATGAGACGGCGTTGACCTGCTTTGTCATGGAGAGGGTAGAGTCGAGGATGAACCCTAGGTTGCGTGCATGGTCAGTGGGTGTTGAGGCTGTTCCCAGTGCGGTCGGCCACCAGGAGTCATCCCAGGCAGAGAGGGTTGATCCGAGGGTGAGGACTTCTATCTTGTCCGAGTTTAGCTTCAGTAGGTTGTTCCTCATCCACTCGGCGAGGGCTTTCATTCCTTCATGGAGGTTGGTTTTGACGGTGTCGGGGTCCTTGGTGAGGGAGAGCTATAGTATTCTAGTGGTAGGCCATCTAGGCCTAGGGCTTTGTTGCGGGCCAAGATTGCCTGTTTTACATCAGTTGATGTAATCGCCACATCCACATCTAGGGGGGTCCTATTGGTTGGAGAAATTTGGGGGCAGGGTAAGGGTGGTGAGAAATGAGTCTATCAATTTTGAGCAATCGTGCTCTGGAGCCCTGTATACCCTGGCATAGTAGGTGGAAAAGATCTGTAGGATTTCTGCTTGAGAGTGGACCAAAAGACCAAATGGAGTGAATATTTCTGTAATGGGCCATATGTCAGTATCTTGGTGGATAATCCAGTCCAGCATTCTTCTTGGTCCATCCCCCTCTCGATGAGCTCTGGCGCCATGCGCCCTAAAGTTATACCTCTGAAGGTCTGCCAATACTTCTGGGTATGCAGTCTTTGCCTCTGTGATCTGAGTCGGTGACCACCGCAGCCTTGGTAAGAGTTGCCAGTTCATGCTCCAATGCTTGTAGGTTTTGGTCTAGTGTTCTATCAAATGCATGCACCCCTGGTAACAACTTTAAAGGTGTCCCATTCCACCATCCTGGAGGATGCCGTATTAGCATTCTCAGAAAAGTAGCACCAAATGTTTTTTTTATTGGCCATGGTAAAACACTGGATCCTCTAGGAAGCTGCATGGCAGCCACCAGGTGGGAACTGGGGGTGGGAAAGGCAGACATTCAATGGTTATGAGGTGTTCATCATGATCAGGTAGAACCCGTCCCAGATACACGAGCAAATGAAGCAATTGAGGCGCACTCAGAGCTAATGTGGGATGGAGTAAAATGAATATAGTTTGACCACTGGATGCAGCATCTCCGGACATCTATGAGTGACTAGTAGTTCACCCAGAATCAGTAGTATTCTGCAGGCACTCTAGCCAGGGAGCGGAGAAGGGGTGGGTGGGATCTGTCCAGGGAAAGGACAAGCACACAATTGCAATCCCTTTTTAGTGTCCATGGTGATGTTGTAAACTGGGCTAAGATACCCAACAGAGTCCCAGAAGTTTCCGGTGCACAGATGCTGCCTAGGAGTACTGGCTGGCCTTCTAAGAGCCCCTCTAAAAGTGCATTCTGTGCCTCTGTATCAACCACCCTGCGGGATTCCTGATGGGAATTCCAGGCCAAATCCATATCAGTTGCTACCCACACGTATGCTGAGTACAAAGTAGCCCCGAGGGTACCTAGCCAATGCTTTCGCAGACGGTCTAGTTCTCCAGCAGTGAGGTGCATTTCTTGTAATAGAGATATCTGTGTCTGCAGGTGCTTAATATAAGAGTAAAGGGAGATTCATACAAAAAAAGTATCCAAAAGATAATTTAATTAGACTTTTGTATTTTTTTCGGATTATCTTATAACTGCAACATGGCAATGAGCATCCTACTAGAATTCTGCAATCAATTTAGTAGTAGTACATATAACACCTTTTGCTTAAAGTATGGATGAATGAAATACCATACATAATATAAATTCTGTGTAACAAATCATCAAATTTATAATCACAATAAATTAATATATAAGCAAAATGATGTTGATGCGTCAACGTTTCGGTCCTCCGTCGGTCTAAAAGATCCTCGGGACCATCATCAGGGCGAGAATGTTGCACATATATGTATATCAGGAACTTCCAGCCGGAAGTAACCAGGGAGAAAAGGGTCTAAATATCCTGAGTAAGTGTTGTTGAATCTATCTCAACACCTACAACACGAAATTAAATCGAATATCCTGTGTTACCGAAAGACTCCTCAAAATAGCATATCAAATCGCTTAATCTTGAAACCCGCTGCGTTAGTTCCAAACACGCCCGACTCCACAAGACATTGGATTATTGGGTGGCTCTATTGTGCTTAGCATAATATCAGAGTAAACAGCGTAGAATTTGCGGGCTGTGTGCATAGCGCATACATATACAGTGAGAAAACATGTCAGCTGTGGGGGTCATGATGAGACAATGGTGGTGTCAGGTGGGAAAGGGTGAAAGGAGAGATACCACATGGACCTCGCTTACACCATGGAGATAGCCATTTTCTAGATTTGGAGGCACCTGCCCACCATATGGATAGGATTAGAAGGTAGGTGAGGGTCAGATGATAGGGTAACAACTGGGATGGGACATGTTCCTGATACTGGGAACCTACCACAACTAGCAGTACGTCCAAGCTAAACATGGTGCAAATGCACTAGTGTATGACCAGGGCGAGCCGTGTATATACCCAAAGCAAGTGGCGTGAGCCTCCCATAAGAAACCAGGAAATCGGTTGGGACCGGGAGCCTGAGGAAGCTCCACTGCCAGCGTCATGTTAGTGTCCAGATTATGATACAGTAAAAAATAGAAAAGAGAAACAAGAGTTACAGCAATTGTCATTTAAATGAGCGTGTCTATCGTTTGAAGGGTCACTAAGGGCGGAGTCACTGACTGCTCAAGAGGTGCTCGGCCCCACCGGTTCAGATGCTGGTCTATTGTTGGGCTTGCTCACAGAGCTTCAGGCAAGCATGTCTGCTATCTTGGCTGGCTTGGCCACGCCTGTACACCTAACTATCACTTAACTTTAACCTTTGAATTTGTGTCAGTGATTTTCTAGGGTTTTTGTTTATCTGTAAATGTAATAACTAATTGTCATACGTAAAAGTAACCCCGATCAAGCTTGGCCATTGTCTGTGTGTGATGGGGACTTTGCTGCAGGGAGTGGCCTGCAGCAAGGCCCTTCAACCAGCAACCCCAATACAGTCAACCTCATGCTGCACAAAGTGAAAGGCTGGGCATGGTGGGGGTTTGCCTTTATGTATGAAAATTAATTATTACTTTACACTTCTGGGGTTGTCCATATGACCAGGCCTTTGGGATCCCATCACATGGATACTCTTTAAAATTATGCACGCAGCCCCATTGCCCAAGCCCATTTTAACCCGGGGACCCCTCGCCCATCATTTTGAAGGAGGCAAGCAGCCTCCTCCCTTTGCCAAGTACCCTATTCCCCAGGGCTGATTTTGGGCCCAGGGACCCCATCCACCAGAGTTCAGCACTATAGTGAAGAGAGAGGGGGGCATGCATCTTTCTCCCTAGGCCAATTTCAGCCTTGGGGAACCCATCCACAGACCCATGCAACGAAGTGTGGGAGCCCTGGTGTTCAACCAGGGCACACACCATATCCTGGTTGGGAGCCCCAAGCAGGCTCTCTGCATCCAGCTCGAGCCGGCATCTCTCCTGCCCGCAGGGACCAGCTAAAAATTCTTCTCCCTGCATATGGGAGCAATATTCTGATCTGTTCCCCCTCCTGCATCACTGTATGCAGGGAAACAGATTTGACGACCCCTCCCATTGGGCGGCAGCCTTTTTAAAGCTCTCACCAGCTGGGAGCAGAGTTTGTGTTTGCTGTCGCAGTGCCGGAGGTTTGAAATTGTTCACTACCAAGCGAGAGCAAACACAGGTTTCCCTTCCTGCACCAGTACTCTATGCTCTGGGGTTGGTTCCCCCGAACATAACCTGTGATCTGACTCTGGTGGTGAACTCCCTGGGGTCTTTCTAGGTTCAAGGAGGGAGATCGTGTGGTCCCCTTTGTGTTATTATATATTTTTCTTTACCCGGTGTCAGCTCTCCTGGGCACCTCGAGGCTTGGGGAGGGGGCTATATGGCACCCTTCCCCATAATTCTAAATGTTGGCCAAAGGGTGGGTTCCTTGGGGACATTAAAGGCTTCAGGAAGGAAGCACGCAGCACCCCTCCCCATAAAAAACATCACTCTAGTGGCAGGGTACCTGGGGCCTCTGACGGTACAGGGAGGAGGGCCGAGGGAACCCTCTCCCCAAATAAAGTGTTTTTTGCCCAAGGGTAGGCTCCCTGATGCTTATAATGTAGAAATGCAGACCAGAGCCATTTTATTTTTGCAACATTTCTTGCAGTTTTTTGTTCTTTTTTGTTTGGGCGGGGGGTCCCTACCCTGCTCCCATATTGCTTTTTTTTCTTTAAAACTTTAGGACAGGGGAGCAAGTTTCTCATGTTGTTGGGAGCCAATCAGAGTGCTTGCTCTCGCAGGAGTGAGACTCCCATGAGGGCAAGATGCCTAAGGGAAAATACATCTTCTGGATTGGCAGTCGGTGAGTTTCCTGGCTAAATATTGGCCCTACTCCAGACCCAAATAGACTTAACAGCGCTCCAGACACTGCATTAAACTAAGACTAAACATTAAAGAATGGCCCAGAGAGCTGGAGCATGTCCATACTGCATTATGCAATGCCAGATACCGCTACACCCATTTGAACTTCCTTCACATGACATAATTCACCCTATAATGGTTCAACACTATACAAGGCACTTCTGACCAGAAATATTCCAGCTGTAATGAACTGGTCACTGACTTCAAGCATATGATCTGGTTGTGCCCACAGATCATGCAGTACTGGCGTGAGGTGACAGCTGATTGCAACCACACACTAGATCATCCAGAACATGTCTCTTGGAACTACCTACAGCTCTGAAGATGATGACAAGGGTGGGAACTTAATTCTTGAGCTTGACTCTGGTGCTTGCCAGATGTGCTCTTGCCACATCAGGTGGAAGAACGAGGTCAAGTGTTACAATGATGGAAGGTCCAGAGGTGGTAGGTTTCAAGTAGGTATTTATTGAGATACAAGGTGATGTTAAAGCCAGGATGTAAAGTAGGCCAGTAAGTATCCTTGTAAATATGCCCCACCAGGAGCTGTCCTCCTGGCAGCTCAGCCTTCAGTCACCAACTGAATATGTACTCTCATTCAACATTCTTATGACATGTGTAACATTCTACTTAGGGAGCAGGGGAAGAAAGAGAATATATAAATACCTATACAACATATCCCCTTTCTTTAGACTAGAGATAAAAAGAAAAGAAGATTCAAAGAATGAATAAAATATGTTAAATGTAATAAACATTAATTGATGAAAGCATATATGTCAACGGAATAGAATAGAAGACTAGGGAGTAAATTGAATAGAAGAACTAATAAGCTAGAATATTTATGAAAGCAGAAATGTCAATAGAATAGAATAGAAGACTAGGAAGTATATTGAATAGAATAACTAATAAGTTTGAAAATAAGAGAACACACATCTATCTCTCTTTAATAGTAAAAGAAAAAGTAAAACAGTTACAAGAAATAGAGAAGAATTTGAAAAATGGATAGTTAGTGAAGAGTTCACAGACACATCAACACACACCAGTTGGCCGGACCAGGGTGGAGAGTAACCAATGAACATGAACACCATGAAGAGAAAAAACAAGAGAAGTACTCCCAACAGGAGAATTCATGAGAAAACTCCATTTCAAAATTGAGAAACGAGAAGTAAATATGTAAGAGAATATGTACACTGAACAGGAGTACAATGAAGAAAAATAATTTTTTGCATTTGCCAGTAATAAGGAAACATATGCATAAAGGAAGAAGAACTGGCATCAACTTTAAAATATAAATATGAAGGGATACACTCACCCAACACTCTAATTGAATTCCGTGTGACGTACGTCTACGCACAGGAAATACAGGAAAATTATGAATAGAGCTCTAGAATAATAATCATAAAACAGTACTGAATTTTAAAGAATGACGTCAAAATTTACATTTTAAACCGGTAAATGTAGACATATGTCCACTAATAAAACATGTTTAAGCTTGAAATATTAATATATTATTTGTATCCTTTAAACCGGTAACTGTAGACATGTGTCCACTAATAAAAAGATGTTTAAATCTAAATTATTTAAATACCATTTGTATCATTTAAACTGTTAATCGTAGATAAATACTGTCCACTAATATAGCATGCGTAAAATCATCAATAAAGTATGCATTAAAATTGACTTATATAAACAAACACTCATATTCGGAACAAAATCTACAGTAATCATACCTGCAGCAACTCATAAATAAATAGCATTGAAATAGTAAAAGGCTTATATAAACTGTACTTCCTTAATGATACAGGTTATTATTTCCAAGTTCCCACAAACTCCATGAAAATATTTAAAAGTGGAACTTCATGTTCCTTCAAACTCCATTAAATATTTTTAAAAAAATGGAACACTAAGTTCCATAAAACACCATGTAAATATCACTCCCATTCCTAGGAACAAAATTACAGGGAGCTTAGCTCCAATAAACTCGGTGAGCAAACGGTGAGCGATGTCTCACCCAAGATCTTCATAGGGGTAGAGAAGTCTGTCCTTAAACTGCCGGAATTTATTTTTTATTTTATTTTATTTTAACGACTTGTAGAGCACCTGGTGACCCGAAGGCATCCCCGCGCTGTGATGATTTTGATATCCAGATGAGATGGAGGAGAAAAGGAAGAGGGGGGACGTTATTTCGGGAATAGGAGTGTTTTCAATTTTTTCCTGAAAGTAAGATAGCTGGGTTCCAGTCTGAGGGTATGGGGGAGTGAGTTCCATCCGGTGGAAGCTTTCACAGAGAAGTGTCGGCCTCCAGTGCGTGTCTTTTTAAATTTGGGGATGTTGGCTAGGTGTTCATTCTCGGACCGCAGGGATCTGGCAGCTATATAAGGGGTTACCAGGTCGCTGAGAATCGGAGGGCCAGCTCCATTAATCAGTTTGTAGGCCGTGCACATGGCTTTGAATTCCACCCTTTGACGGACCGGGAGCCAGTGCAGGGCTTTGATGGCGGGTTTAGCTGACACTCTGGAGGGAAGGTTCATGAGGAGTCGGGCTGCAGCGTTCTGTGTTCGTTGTATTTTAGTCAAGGTGGCCTCTGGTGCTCCCAGGTAGACCATGTTACTATAGTCCAGCCGTGACAGTATTAGCCCTTGGACTAAAAGTTTCCTGGAGGCGGGCGGGAGTAGGGGAAGAATCTTGCGGGTGGTGCGCATGAGCCCAAAACAGGTTCCTGCAGTTTTGGTCGCTTGTGTTTTCATTGAGAGTTCGGGTTCTAGCCAGACTCCTAGGGTTTTGATTTCTTTTTTCGGGGTGGGAATTTCCCCGAACACGTCTGGCCAGGCTGATGGGGGGATGGTCACCCATTGCTTTCCCATGAGCATCACTTCGGTCTTCGACCCGTTTAATTTGAGTGATGATTTACACATCCAGCCATAGATTTCCGTAAGGCAATTTGCCAAATTGTCTGGGTGGTCGTCTAGTTGGGATAGGGAGACGACCAGCTGTGTGTCATCCGCGTTACTCACTATTTTGATGCCGAAGGGCGTCACCACGTCTTCAAGGGGGGCCATATAAGCATTAAAAAGCGTAGGGCTTAGAGATGATCCTTGGGGGACCCCGCTTGTGAGGGGGAGGGTGGGGGAGTGGTGGTTGCCGTCCCATACCTGGAACGTGCGCCCGGCAAGGAAGGACTCTATCCACCTGAGCGCCATCCCGGTGAGCCCTGCTGCCGCCAGCCGCTGGAGGAGTACACGGTGGTTGACTGTGTCGAAGGCTGCACTTAGATCCAGGAGGATCACTGCTACTGACCCTCCTGAGTCCACAATGCGCCTTTCCTCCTCAATAACGGCCAGAAGGGCGGTATCAGTGCCATGACCCGGGCGAAACCCTGTTTGGGATTGCCGTAAGATGTTATTTACCTCGAGAAACTGAGACAATTGTCCGTTGACCAATTTCTCGGCTATCTTGCTAATGCCAGGGAGGAGTGAGATTGGCCGGTAGTTTGCCATGTCTGCTGGGTCTAGCTGGGGTTTTTTAAGGAGTGCTTTCACCACTGCGCTCTTCCAGCTATCGGGGACAGATCCTTGGGCAAGCGTGCTGTTAATAAGCTCTGTGATCGTGGGGACGATGATAGGGGCTACGGTTTTGAGGAATCTGATTGGTGCGGGATCCAGAGGTGATCCGCTTTTCATGTTGGCCAAGGTTGCATCTACCTCGTTGCAGGTTACTGCCCTAAATGTAGCTAGTTGGAATAAATGTAGGAATTCACAAATCCAAATCACAAACCAAAGACCATAGAGTGTATTGAGAAGTTTGCTGAGAAATACACCCTGCACAGACATTTTCATCTTCTTCACATCGACATGTCGATGTATATGGTTAATTGCGGCAGAAGTTATCAAAACAGTACCTTTTCCTGAAGTGTCTCAGCTGAAACATGAAGCATTTTGACATTTTCTCACATTTCCTTGCTGTCTCCGTGAAATGCGCTGTAACTCTGCTCCACAATGTAGGTGTAAACTGAATGGTGTAAGCTCCATGGCTCTGACTTCAAAACGTAGTGTTTCCATGGTTTCAAATAGTTGCAGACTAAAGTGGAGGCACGCAGTTTACGTTCTGCCGGATGGCTACCGGCACGTTAAAGTGGCAAAGCGTCTATATTCAGCACAATATCGTCGAGCAGGCAAGGTAAGGTGTGCGCGTGTGAAAACCGAACTTTCACAAAGGTTTAAACATCGCACACTTCAACGGCAATTACTTCAACTGACTCTGGAATGGCTTGTTTTGCTTCGTGTTAGAAGATAAAATAAAGCAACAATTTCTTTCTTTGGGTTCATAAACAGTAAAGCACGAGTTAGTTACCAAGTGCATTTGCCGAAAGTGAAGCTCTTAGGTGCAATAGTATATACGTTCATGTTTAAATTGTTTAAAACGTTGGGCACTTATCTGTTCTCCATGACTCATGAAAGCATACATACAGGCAGGCTCTCGCTTGGACATAGCTGTTTTCCAGACTACACCAGCTGATTTATGCTCTAGTAATTGAAGTGCTGTCTCTTCTCAGCTGTTCTCTGCCACATCGCATTTCTATATGCTGCTTTCAGTTACTGTTTGCCGTTTCACTGCTCAGTACAGCTCCAGTTCAAGCAAGAGCAGGCAGTAGAAAAATGGCACACTTCTCTGGTTATGATGTTATTAAAGATGACTTCACTTTAAACATGTAAGTTTAATTCGGTTGCTTAGTGTCAGTTGGTTAAACACATGTAAACATAAAATCTTCACAAGTTCAACAGAATTGTAAAATAAAACACTGCAGGTTTTCAATAGGCAGCCGAAATTTGGGAATAAATACTGCAGGCTTCATTAAGTGCAGTTTTCACTCGACATGGGTGTGTGGGAATAACCCAGCAGGCTCCATAATCATTGTGCTTCAGACTTTCAAATTAGTAGGTTCATAAATCAAACGCTCTAGGCTTTTAAATGAATAAGCTTCTTAATCAGGTGAAGCAGATTTTAAATCGGCAGGCTTGAAAATCTTGTGCAGCTGAAGATAATTTAAAAGGAAATACAATCAATTTAGAATATGTAAATGAACTCACCAAGCTTCAGTAGCAAATTGGCATGCCCGAGTTGAGGCTGACGGTATCTTTGTCACTGGTGGGGCTGGGGCTGCCAATGAAATTTTGCTGAGTAAGTACAAGCTTGGGTTCTTTGAAGCGGTTTCAGTCTTTTAAAATATATAATTCTTGTAGTTGTAAGTCTTTTGAAATAGGATCCACGCAGGTTTTTATCCAGAAACGTCGCCAATGTTACAATGATGGAAGGTCCAGAGGTTGTAAGTTTCAAGTAGGTATTTATTGAGATACAAGGTGATGTTAAAGCCAGGATGTAAAGTAGGCCAGTAAGTATCCTTGTAAATATGCCCCACCAGGAGCTGTCCTCCTGGCAGCTCAGCCTTCAGTCACCAACTGAATCTGTACTCTCATTCAACATTCTTATGACATGTGTAACATTCTACTTAGGGAGCAGGGGAAGAAAGAGAATATATAAATACCTATACAACATATCCCCTTTCTTTAGACTAGAGATAAAAATAAAGAAGATTCAAAGAATGAATAAAATATGTTAAATGTAATAAACATTAATTGATGAAAGCATATATGTCAACGGAATAGAATAGAAGACTAGGGAGTAAATTGAATAGAAGAACTAATAAGCTAGAATATTTATGAAAGCAGAAATGTCAATAGAATAGAATAGAAGACTAGGAAGTATATTGAATAGAATAACTAATAAGTTTGAAAATAAGAGAACACACATCTTCTCTCTTTAATAGTAAAAGAATAAGTAAAACAGTTACAAGAAATAGAGAAGAATTTGAAAAATGGATAGTTAATGAAGAGTTCACAGACACATCAACACACACCAGTTGGCCGGACCAGGGTGGAGAGTAACCAATGAACATGAACACCATGAAGAGAAAAAACAAGAGAAGTACTCCCAACAGGAGAATTCATGAGAAAACTCCATTTCAAAATTGAGAAACGAGAAGTAAATATGTAAGAGAATATGTACACTGAACAGGAGTACGACGAAGAAATATAATTTTTTGCATTTGCCAGTAATAAGGAAACATATGCATAAAGGAAGAAGAACTGGCATCAACTTTAAAATATAAATATGAAGGGATACACTCACCCATCAAGCACATGGCATTGGTGGAGAAATCTGCATTAAGGGACGAGGGAAGTAGGATGGATGCCCAATTGCAGACAACTGGGCTTCCATTCTGGCAGATTTTATGGGGGTCAGGGGGAATTGTAGCTCTTGTTGCTAAATGGACCAGGGCTCAGATAGGTCTAATAAGCGAGCGTCCTAACCTGACCTCAACACACCACCCAGGTGTATACACATATGAATGGTGGCAGGAAAGCAATAGACACAAATGAAAATGACAGGCGACTCTGGACCAAATGCCTAAAGTTATGTTTTTATAGCTGTTTTGATGAAATGATTGTAGACAAGCCCCACCTTTGCTGATGTAGCCGTTACATGCCTGACTCTGTGCCTATGGGTAACACTATCTAGTTTCATCACTTTTACACTTTTCATGTTTCAGCTAATTACCATGGACTGTGCAAGTGACAGATAAATACTGCATTGTTCTGCTTGTTAAGATGTGTTGATACCGTATTGTAAGACTGCAACCACTAGTAAATACACAATCATTTTGGCAAGTATAGGACCACAATATTCTTGTGTTAGTTTTGGCACAGTATTTTTGTGTTCTGATATTTTTAGACACAATATTCTGTTGGTGCTCCACATCTTCACCTTCAACATTGGCATTTATCATTGGACCAGGCTTTGAATGGTCATTATCCCCTGTAATGGTGACTTATAGCCAGCTTTTATGGTTTTTAATAATAACCGAATAAAGTAATTTTGACTGACTGACTTATAGCCTGCTTTCAACAATATCTGTCATTTAACGTTTGCCATGAGTTGGACATGCTACCTCGCGCTTGATACCATGGCACATGAAATCCCTCTGGTGCAGGCACCAGAGAGATTTCCTTTGCCCCTAGACAGCCTCAAGAGCTGGGGAACAGCTTCCCCAGCTCCTGGGGCCATTTTGTTGGTTTCCCTGAAATGACGGTCAGTGTGCACGTCAGGCTGATGTCATTTCAGTGAAACCGAAACTGAAATGGGCAGATAGTCTTATTTCAGTTTCACTTGTAACATGTTTGTGGGGCTATCTCAGCCCCCCGAGCACGTGGAAAGACAGGAGGGGTATCATTGGACAGCATTAGCCTCTGATCTGCCCCCCTCCCACCGGGGCATGGTAGAAAGCACACTAGGCACCATGGATTTGTTTTATGTATATGGGGGTGGGTGTGCCTAAAATGGGCATGCCAATGCCCCCACCCTTCCCTGGGAGGCAGTTGGGGGCAAGTCTTTCTGCATCCCCTGAGAGGTAGATGGGGCAATAGCCCCAGATCTGCCCCCCCCCCCCCGGGGGTGGTAGAAAGCACACCTGGCACCAGAGATTTTTTTATATATATAGGGGTGGGGCTGCCCACAATTGACAAAAAAAATCCACATCCCCCCCAGGAGCCACCCCCCAAAAAAAATCCCCCCCCCCCCACCAGGAGCCAGCCAGACAGGGGGCTGAAAGCCCAGTAGGCACCAAGGATTTTTTTTAAGTGTAGCGCTTTTGTATATGTAAGGGTGGGGGCTGCCCAAAATGGGTATGCCAATACCCCCCCAAAAAATTGCCACAGTCTTTCTGCCCTGCTCATGAGGCAGATGGGGCAATAGTCACTGATCTGCCGCCGGGGGCAGAAAGACCACTAGACACCAGGGATATGTTTATGGGTATGCCAGTGATAAGACCCATAGGCAGTGTGTGTAGATTGGTGCTTGCCTGGTGTTGTGTGTGGAGTGGCTCTTGGCTGGCGGTGAATGTGGACTAGTGCTCGGCTTGCTATGTAAATGTATGGTGCTTGGCTGTAGGGGCAGAGTGGGCATTGTGTGTTTCTTCAGTGTGCCGGGGGGGGGTGGGGGCTGGTTTTCTGGCCATGGGGGCCAGTTTTGTCACTGGGCACCAGTTTTGCAGCAGTCCTGCAATATCGGCCACGAGTAAAAAAAGTGGTACCGGTGTGTTTACCTAGCAAGCCCCACCCCTCTCCCTGGGCAGGTCGAGAGCAATGTGTCAGCGCTGGTTCCCTGCTTGGCTGGTGGAGTGCGTGGGTGGCACTTGACTGGCGGTGTGGGTGGATAGTACTTGGCTGACTGTGTGCATGGATGGCATTTGGCTGGCGTGTACGTGGGTGGCGCTTGGCTGGTTGTGTGCATTGATGGCACTTGGCTGGCAGTGTTTGTGGATGGCGCTTGGCTAGCGGTGTGTGTGGATGTTGCTTGGCTGGCAGTGTGCATGGATGGCACTTGGCTGGTGGTGTGCAGGGATGGTGGTGTGTGTGTGTGTACTGACTCTTGGCTGGTGGAGTAGATTGCATAGATCACCCAGCGTTTTCTTACCCAGAATCCCCTGCAAACCTCAAATTTCTGTGTGGATAATCTGTAGGATCACCGCAGGGGCACACATTTGCTACCACCCAGCATTCCCCTTGGTTTCCCAAGAAAAATTATACCTCACTTGTGTGGGTGCCCAAAGTAGCGTCAGCCAAAAAAACAAACTGCCCTTTTGACCCGCTTGGGCCCCCTCAATCTTTACACGTTTTTGGCCCTTCCATGTCATAGGCACTTGGCCCCTCTATACAAGTAAGGTAGAATTTTTTTTATCAGAAGACTCAGATGAACAGTGAGTGGTAGGAAATTTGTGATGTGCAATGCTCTGACAACTTTTCCACAGATATTAGAGAAAAATGAGAGATTTCATTCTTTTCTAGGTTCCCCTAGATGTTTGCAAACCCGGGACCAAAACACAGGTGCTCACCTATCCATCACAAAACGACCTTGTTTATCAAGGGTATCACCTGCGTTTTTTGTCCTGGGCTCAGCCGCCATATAGGGAAACCTATCAAACACAGACATTTCTGAAAACTAGACACCCAGGGAAGTCTAGGGGACTGTGGCTTGCATGGATCTCTCAACATTTTCCTACCCAAAATCCCCTTGCAATCCTTAAATTTAGCAAAAGAAAGTCACATTTTCCTCACGCTTCTGTGTGGGAAAGCTGTGGGATCGCTGGAATGCCACAAATTTCCTTTAACCCAGTGTTTCCCCAGGTCTCCTGATAAAAATGGTACCTTACTTGTGTGGGTAGGCAAAGTATCAACACAGAAATCCTTGGGTCTGAAATTAGCTCCTCAAGCATGAAAAGTGACAAATAAAATCACACAGGGGAAGCTGTCGGATGATCCCTTTAAGGACAAAAACCCTCACCCACCATAGGAGGCATGCTTCTTCATTTGGGTTTCTCCTCTTGGTGAGAATTCCTAGTCTCACCAAGAGCTACAACTCCCTTTCTGAGAGGGAGGAGCTCAGAGATGTTTTTGCATTCCAACTCTGCAGAGGATATATCAAATCCAAATTTATGAAAGACAAAGGTCAGTCGGATGAGGTCGCACCGCAACTAAGAATAAACAGTGAAGGGGTGATATTAAAACGGAGTATCTGGAACAAAGGAATAGCCTTTAATAACTTGTTCACACTGACAGGATTAAAAACAGTGCACCTGTAGTATGGATTTAAAACTGCTTGTGTGAGGCAAAGGCCTTACATGTTTCAGCCAGGGTCACCCAACAGGTGTCCAGGCTTTCGTCAGGACCTAAAAATGGTGCTTCTGCTAGAAAAACAGTGAAATAGTGTGAAAAAATACAGATAAATTAATTGAAGTTCCAATCCGAACTATTAATCCTGCTCTTTTCAAGTCCAAGCTCTGACAAGACAGAATGAAAGACCATAAATGCAGTCACTTTTACCATGCTTACAAACGCTTTGTATGAATAGTGTGTGATAACCTTTTCACCACATCTATGTGATGCAACTTGCAAAAATATTAGTTAATGGATTATTTTACCCATAGTGCATGGATAAGTAGCCTCACCTCTACCTGGTGACAGCTCAGGGAAGGGGGCACCGCTCTGTAAGAAAGGGGGGGTTGAACAAATGTCAACATGACATACATTATGTTGACATTATCACAAGTTTAAAGTTCAAACGAGGTTCAAACAGATCACCAAGAACGGCCGCTCAAGTGGAGGGCTAACCCATACGTCAGCATTAAAAACTTACACTTAACATTATTAAGAGAAATTACCCTTATGATGACATAGGTTGTCATTGATATGTCACAAGAGGCCATGACAAGTTGTAGATATAATGCTTGTCCATGGTCTCTGCTGTAAATGTCCATATTATGTTTGTCCATTTCCTTGAGAGGTTTACATGTGGGTTCAAGAGTCAGGTCAGATAGTCATCTGATAACCTAGGGGCATATTATCAAGCCTGTGCGATACAAATATCGCTGCTTTATCGGCCGAAAACGGCCGATAAAGCGGCGATAATGGGCTTGATAATATGCTCTAAGGAATTCCAATCGAAGCCCATGTTAGATGTCTTCACATCTAACATGGGCTTCGATTGGAATTTCATAGAGCATATTATCAAGCCCATTATCGCCGCTTTATCGGCCGTTTTCGGCCGATAAAGCGGCGATAATTTTATCGCACAGGCTTGATAATATGCCCCTTAATGCCTTATATAGTTGTAGTTCAAAGTAATAGTATCATGCCACATCGGTGATACTAGATATAACCAATAGTATCACCTCTAACCTGAAGCAGGCTTCTGGGTGGAGACTTATACGCACAAGATGCTCATACCCATAAACAACATCTTACTCAGCCTTCCGGTAGTATAAATGACTCAGGTTCTCCAGATCTAAAGGTGTAGGTATTAAGCCATTATCCTATGATGGATCCACCTCTAGGAGCACAATGCCAACACCCATGTGCGTTGTGTTCTATAGCGTGCTATCACCGAGAATATTTACCAAAATTGTAATCATTGCTAAAGTCAATTCTAGTATGTTTGAAAAGATAAGATAAGCGCTCACACACCTAATTTAGTACTTGTCTAGCTTTGCAATGAAAAGGTTGAATTTAAACAAATGCGGTAACCTTGGGACATTGACAAGCTCACACCCAGAACATTTGTAATCTTTGTGTTGTCTGCTAGAATTAATGTAACCATTGCGCTAGCTACCAGTATAGGTTAACAAGGTGCCAAACAAATACCTAGAGCATTATGGTAAACAGAGTAGCACCCGCTTTCTTCTAAGAGCCCATACGATCTATGGCACACTCAAACGATCTAAAAAAGGGGGCGTCTACACAGCCCTACCACACCCCACCTACCTGTCAGTCGGTACCCTTGGATGGTACACAAACTGCGACCAGAGGTGGGGGCCTTGGCTTCCTGGTTACATTCAAAAAGCCAGTAACAACATGAAATGACATTGCCACGCTTTAAACACGTGCACTATGATAATACAGAACGTGAATAGAACAGACAGGCATGGGTAGTCCCCTACGTATATTCTCTATTGGTTCTTAACGATCAAATATTGGAAATTGGAGAATCATGTTTGTAAATGCCAATGCGGTCACCTCTCAATAGTGCGAGCAAAAATTAAATGCTTGCATATATTAATGTTGTAATCCCAGCCAACTACGATCACCCTAAGTACGTGCGGACCGAGCTATATGCTCGCACCTATAAAGTGTGTAGAAAAACGTAAAACATGTTTACAAACGGGCAGGTATGCTGGGAGTGGTGGATTTTGCAAGTGTCTTCCAATAGTATTACAAAACAGGCCTGTACTATCACTCTGAAGTCTATGGACCCATCTTTCTTCGAGTCTATATAGAAATTTGGAAATATCTGTAATGTGCGAAGGGCTCCAGGGTTGTTCTAGTACTGTCCAATTCAGATCATCAGGTTGATGATTTTTCTCCAAATAGTGATTGGTAAGTTTAGTTGATTGTTTTCTGCAGCAAATGGTGCTCTTATGCTTCATGATACAAATTTTAATTTTGCATGTCGTCATGCTTACATATTGTAGGCCACAGGGGTAGGTGATCAAGTAAATTTGTTTCTCACTATTACAGTTTGTGTGTCTGGAAAGTGTCCATGGTCTCTCAGTACGAATGTCTATAGAAACAGTGTTTGGTTTGGGAGCATACAGCACAACCTCTGCAGGGGTAATGCCCCTTGATTGCTGGTAGGCCTCATAGACTCTCCTGGTCATGGGGATTCTTGAGCCTATGTCGAGTATGTACAAGCTGATCTTTGATGTTCGTGCTTCTTTTAAAAGCAAATAGTGGTCGAGTAATTAAAACGTTCCCCATGTTCAAAAGTTTCCAATGTCCCTATATACTTCTTTTTATTTGATTCGAGTAGCTGCAGAACATGTTCACACATGTGATTCTAGGCGAATCCTCTTTAGGGACTGCTGGGTGGGTGGATGTTTGTTTTTCCATGCAAATTCCAGAACTTTCCATCACAGAAATGTGAGGAAAATGTGTTTTTTTCAACAAAGTTTGAGTTCTGAAAAGTATTCTGGGTAACAGAACTTGGTGAAATCCACACAAGCCACACCATCCTGAATTCCCCTGGGGGTCTAGCTTTAACAAATGTATAGGTTTGCTAGGTTTCCCTAGGTGGTGGCTGGGCTAATGTTCAAAACCCACAGGTCAGCACATTGCAAAAAAGGGTCAGTCAGTTTTCACTGGAAAAATATTATGTGTCCATTTTGTGTTTTGGGCCATTTCCTGTAGCGGACACTAGGCCTACCACACAAGGGAGGTACAATTTTTAGCGGGTGATGTTGGGGAATGTGGGGTGCATGGACGCTTGTGGATCCACAGAGATACCCGAACTTTCCATCACAGAATTGTGAGGAAAAAGTGTTTTTGACTAAGTTTGAGGTTTGAAAGGGATTCTGGGTAACAGGATCTGATGAAAGTCACACAATTCACCCCATTCTGGATTTCCCTGGGAGTCTAGTTTTCAAAAATGTATAGGTTTGATAGGTTTCCCTAGGTGCCGGCTGAGTAAGTGGTCAAAATCAACAGTTAGGCACATTGCAAAAAGAGGATCAGTTTTCACTGGAAAAATGTGATTTGTCCACTTTGCATTTTTGGCCGTTTCCTGTCACGGGCACTAAACCTTCCCACACAAGTGAGGTACCATTTTTATTGAGTGACTCTGGGAAATGCATAGTGCATTGAAGTTTGTGGATCCACACAGATTCCAGAACTTGCCATCACAGAGATGTGAGGAAAATGTGTTTTTTTGACAAAGTTTGAAGTTTGTAAGGGATTCTGGGTAACAGGACCTAATGAGAGCCACACAAGTCACCTCATCCTGGATTGTCTGGTTTTCAAAAATGTATAGGCTTGCTGGTTTTCCTAGGTGCCGCCTGAGCTAGGGTTAAAAATCAACAGCTAGGCACATTGCCAAAAAAATGGTCCTTTTTCACTGGAAAATGTAATTTGTCCACTTTGCGTTTTGGGGCATTTCCTGTTGTGGACACTAAGCCTACCTACACAAGTGAGGTAACATTTTTATTGGGTTACTTTTGGGAATGCTGGGTGAGTGGAAGGTTGTGGATCCACACAGATTTCAGAACTTTCCATCACAGAAATGTGATGAAAAATACATAGAAGGAGGTTGAAAGTACAAAAAGTAGCAACAATAGTCTATGTCCTAGTTAAATGCCAAAACTTTATAGAAATTTTTGGTTTCCTGACAAAAGTCTGCCTGTCTCTGAAAGCTGGGAAGTTAAAGTTAAAAGTTTTATAGAGCGCTCGTAGACCAAACGGTTTCTTGGCGCTGAGGACGGAAGTACATGGAGAGTAGGGAGGCAACCTACTCGGCAAAAGCCTGCAAAAAGACCTGGGTCTTCAGAACCTTACGAAAGTCCATATAAGAAGCAGTGGTCCTATTACTAAGGGGTAGGGAATTCCCAAAAGAAGGAGCCAGAAAGGAGAAACTCATGCCACCATGTTTCTTCCTTTTACAGCGGGGAATGCACAGAAGGTGTTTAGAAGAAGACCGAAGGTCACATGTGGGAACGTAAGCCTTAAGTTTTGCGGCTGTAAGGGCAGGAGCTGTGCCGGCAAGAGCCTTAAAAATCAAACAGCCGTGTTTGAAAAAAGAACGTTCGGAGAGAGGTAGCTACTGTAATGCCTTTAAAAGTGGGGTAACATGGTAATGTTTGGGGAGTTTGTAAACTAACCTGGCAGCCTGGTTCTGGATTAGTTGGAGACGGCGAAGCTCGTATGCCGGAACACCGACATACAGAGCATTTCCGTAATCCAGACGTGATATGACCATGGCCAGCAAGATTAGTTTCAGTGCCGCATTAGAAAAGAAACAAGAGATTTTACGTATAATACGTAAATTGAGAAAACAAGATGAGACCACCGCACTGATTTGGGAGTGCATGGAGAGATCACTACTGACTTTAATACCAAGACTTTTAACATAGGCAGAGGGAGAAGGAGGGGGACCAAGAGAAGAGGGCCAGAAGGACGTGGACCAGGGACTGGAGGGACCACCAGTAAGCACCAGCTCGGTCTTATCAGGATTGAGCTTTAGGTGGTTGAAATTCATCCAGTCGCTGAGGAAGGTCATAACTGATTGAAAGTTAAGAATGGAAGACGGAGAAGAAGAGATGTTAAAAATAAGCTTTAAAGTTACAAAGGGGGTGGGGTCGCACACTACTCACACACTGGCGGTGTCGCCCCTAAGGACTCTGGTCAATGTAGTAAAATGTTCGCGATGCATCATCTATCGATCTTCTGCTATCTTCGCTGTCTTCGCCATCCCTGGACACGTGTTTCGGGGTATCACCCCTCATCAGCAGGGATAGGCCGTGTACTGGGGTTGCCGATGGCTGCCAATATATGCCAGGTATAGTACCACTCAGGCGCGTAGGTGCGGGATCCCAGGTTCGTCAGCCCACTGCTCACAGGAGCTTTAAAGTTACAAAGGGGGTGGGGTCGCACACTACTCACACACCGGCGGTGTCGCCCCTAAGGACTCTGGTCAATGTAGTAAAGTGTTTGCGATGCATCATCTTTCGATCTTCTGCTATCTTCGCTGTCTTCGCCATCCCTGGACACGTGTTTCGGGGTATCACTCCTCATCAGCAGGGATAGGCCGTGTACTGGGGTTGCTGATGGCTGCCAATATCTGCCAGGTATAGTACCACTCAGGCGCGTAGGTGCGGGATCCCAGGCTCGTCAGCCCACTGCTCACAGGAGCTTTAAAGTTGCAAAGGGGGTGGGGTCGCACACTACTCACACACCGGCTGTGTCGCCCCTAAGGACTCTGGTCAATGTAGTAAAGTGTTCGCGATGCATCATCTTTCGATCTTCTGCTATCTAAAATAAGTTGGAGGTCATCGGCGTAATTAAATACCGTGACGTCCAATTTTGGAAGAGCAGAGATAAGGGGAAGAATGTAGAGATTGAAAAGAAGAGGGTAAAGAGAGGAACCTCGGGGGACACCACAGGTGATATTGCGGGCAGCGGCAGAGAAACTGGCCAGCTGAACGGCCTGAAGGCGATTCTCCAAGAATGAGGAGATCGAAGCCAGGGAGGATCCCCGAAGGCCAGCGCCCTTGACAAGTTGGTGAGTTCAGCACCACAAACTCTTTGTTGATATCATTTGCAGGGAGAAAAACAGACACTTTCTTCTGCAGCGTTTTTTCCCCACTTTTTAAACAAAAACAACATTTAGCTGTATTTTGACTAATTTCTGGGTTCCTGTTCAGGGGAATCCATAAACCCTAGGTACCTTTAAACGCCTCATAATGTTGAAAGAAAAGCATGCAAATTTAGCATGGATGCCTTATGTGGACAAAAAGTTACAAAGGCCTATGCGCAAACTACCCCAAAGAGCCACAAAAAGTCTTAGCACTGGGGGAAAAGACCTTGCAGCGAACGTGTTATGGATGGTAAACCTAGTTCATGCCATTGCCAAGAGAAGATATTTTAATGAAGGAAACAACCTTCATAAACAAATATAGTCCAGGCTAATAGACTACAAACCCATTAGAACATCCTATGCTTTGAGGGTAAACCATTGTAAATTAACCCCTTTGCTGCCAGGCCTTTTCCCCCATGTGCTAAGCCTTTTTTTGACTATTTGGGGTAGTTTGCACTTAGGCCCCTGTAACTTTTTGACCACATAAGGTATCCACTCCAAATTTGCGTCTTTTTCTTCTAACACCATGGGGATTCAAAAGGTACCCAGAGTTTGTGGATTTCACTGGAGGGTGCCCATAAATGATCCAAAATACATCTAAATTTTGTTTTTGGGGGAAAAATGGTGAAAAAGTGCTGCAAATGAAAGTGTCTATTTTTTCTTGCAAATGGTATCAAAAAACGGCTTTTGGGGCGAACATCACCATTGTCCCAGCTTTTAAGGAATGACAGACTTTTGGCTGAAAACCAACATTGTTTGCACAGTTTTGGCATTTTTCTGGGACTAGCCTATTTTTGCTATTTTTTGTGCTTTCAACCTCCTTCCAGTCAATGGTAGAAACGGAACGGGTATGAATGGATCCTGGAAAGCTATACATTTCAGAAAAGTATACAAAATTCTGAATTCAGCAAGTATTTGTGTAGATACTTCAAGGTTTCTTTATAGAAACTAACAGTTAAATATAGGAAAAATTGAAAATTAGTTGGAAAAAACAGCCTTTTGTATCAACGTTTTCACCTGTAACATCTTCTAATTTTGACAGTTCTAACATTTTCTAATTTTGACAGTTCTTTGAAATCAATATACCGTTACATCCGCTCGACCTAAGTGGTTGTGGGGATACATAGGACTTGTGGGTTCACCAAGAACCCGACGAACCCAGCGCAAAACACTGAGCAGCGACTTGCAATGGTTTTTCATTATGTACCGGGAAAATAGCAATTATTCTGGGAAAATTTATACCTTGAAAAATTGGTATTAAAGACACCTATGTATTTCTGAAATGGAAACAAAATATAGATTTTAGAGATAGTAGGTATTTGCACATTTCCCAAACTGGGAAAACTCATACTAGTATGATTGGCTATTTTTCTAAATGACTTCTTTTTTACATATTGGCTTTCATTTGGAAGGCAGAAATGCATCGAAAGTCAATAGGTAATTACAGCTGATTTATAAATCTGAATTACCTTAAGTCTCCCTATAAAAATGGTACCTCACTTGTGTGTGTAGGCCTACTGCCCGCAACAGGAAATAGCGCAAAAAGCAACATAGACACATCACAATTTCACAGTGAAAAATGACCCTTTTTTTGGCAAAGTGCCTAGCTGTAGTTTTTTACCCTAACTCTACTGGCACCTAGGGAAATCTAGCAAACCCAGGGAAATCAAGAATGGGGTGACTTGACTACCTCTCACCAAGTTCTGTTACCCAGAAACCCTTGCAAACATAAAAAAATGTCAAATGAACACATTTTCCTCACATTTCTGTGGTGGAAAGTTCTGGAATCTGCATGGATCCACAAAATTCTATGCACTCCGCATTCCCCAAAGTCTTCCAAGAACAATGGTACCTCACTTGTGTGGGTAGGCCTAGTGGCTGCGACAGGAAACTGCGCAAAACGCAACGTGAACACGCCACAATTTCACAGTGAAAAAGCACCCTTTTTTGCAAAGTGCCTAGCTGTAGTTTTTTAACCCTAGCTCTGCCGGCACCTAGGGAAACCTAGCAAACCTATTCATTTTTAAAAACTAGACACCCCGGGAAATCCAGGATGGGCTGACTTGACTGCCTTTCACCAGTTTCTGTTACCCAGATTCCCTTGCAAACCTAAAATATTATTAAAAAAAACACATTTTGCTAACATTTCTGTGGTGGAAAGTTCTGGAATCTGTGTGGATACACAAATTTCCACACACCCCGTGTTCCACACTTGTGTGGGTAGGCCTAGTGTCCGCGACAGCAAACGGCACAAAACGCAACATGGAAACACCACAAGTTCACAGTGAAAAATTACCCTTTTTTGGGAAAGTTCCTAGTTGTAGTTTTTGAACCCTAGCTCTGCCAGCACCTAGAGACACCTAGCAAACCTATACATTTTTGACAACTAGACACCCAGGGGAATCCAGGATGGGGTGACGTTACTGGATCTCACCAGGTTCTGTTACCCAGAATCCCTTGCAAACTTACATTTTTTTCAAACTAACACATTTTCCTTATATTTCTGTGGTGTAAAGTTCTAGAATCTGCGTCAACCACCCAATTTCCACCCACCCCGCGTTCCCCAAAGTCTTCCGAGAAAAATGGTACCTCACTTGGGTGGGTAGGCCTAGTGCCCGTGACAGGAAACGGTGCAAAACACAACATGGACACAAAACACCATTTCACATTGAAAAATTACCCTTTTTTGGCAAAGTGCCTAGCTGTAGTTTTTGAACCCTAGCTCTGCCAACACCTAGAGAAACCTAGCAAACCGATCCATTTTTGAAAACTAGACACCCAGGGAAATTGAGGATGGGGTGACCTCTCACCATTTTATGTTACCCAGAATCCATTGCAAATCTAAAACAGAATGTAAAAAAACATATTTTCCTCACATTTCTATCTTGGAAAGTTCTGGAATCTGCGGGGATCCACAAATTTCCACCCACCCGCGTTCCCCAAAGTCTTCAGAGAAAAATGGTATGTCACTTGCGTGGGTGGGTCAATTACCCACGACAAGCAAAGGCCCAAAACCTATTGAGGTGACATCAAAATTACCTATCACAAACTAACCTGGTTATGCAAGGGGGATATGGGTTTTTGGCCCAAGGCTCGGCGGCCATCTAGGGAAACCTAGGAAACCCACACATTTTTGGAAACTATACATCCAGGGGATTCCAGCGAGGTATGGCTTGTGTGGGTCCCCCAACATTCTCCTACCAAGAATCCCCTCCAGAGCGTGAATTTCGCTGAAAAAAAACTTTTTTCCCAAATTTCTGTGTGAGAAACTTCTGGAATCTGTGTGGATCCACACATTTTCTCCTACCCAGCGTTCCCCCAGGACTCTTAATAAATATGGTACCTCACTTGCGTGGGTGGGTCAAAGGGCAGGCAAGGGCCCAAAACCTATTGCGGCGACATCAAAATTACCTATCACAAAGCAATCTCGTTTTGCAAGGGGGGGTCCCATGGGTTTTTGGCCCAGGGCTTAGCGGATACCTAGGGAAACCTGCCAAACCCACACATTTATGGAAACTAAACACCTGGGGGAGTCCAGCGAAGTACGACTTGCATGGTTCCCCCTCCATTCTCCTACCCAGAATTACCTGCAAAGGATGTATGACGTTACAACACATACTTTTACAATGCATACCTTTACAACGCATTTTTTACAACGCAACATCCATTACAACGCATTCCATTACAACGCATGCCATTACAACACATTTTTAAAAACTACCTTTACAACGCATTCCATTACAACGCATACTGCCGTTACAACGCATACCATTATAACGCATAACATTACATTGCATGTATGGTAAGTATTGGATAGTGTAGGGTTAAAAATTACTATTCTAACTCCAGGGGGGGTGCAACAGTAGGGTAAGTGTTGGATAGTGTAGGGGTAAAAATTACTATTCTAACTCCAGGGGGGTGCAGCAGTAAGGTAAGTGTTGGAAAGTGTAGGGGTAAAAATTACTATTCTAACTCCAGGGGGTGCAACAGTAGGGTAAGTGTTGTATAGTGTAAGGGTACTATGCGTTGTAATGTTATGCGTTGTAATGGTATGCGTTGTAATGACATACGTTGTAGTGGTATGCGTTGTAGTGTCATGCGTGGTAATGGTTGCGTTGTAATGGGATGCGATGTAATGGATGTTGCGTTGTAAAAGTTTAATTGTAATGGTATTGCGTTGTAAAAGTTGCGTTGTAAAGGTTATTTCCCCCTGCAAACCACACATTTTGCTGAAAAAATCACTTTTGTTTCAAATTTCTGTGTGGGAAAGTTCTGGAATCTGCGTGGATCCACAAATCTCCTCCCACCCAGCATTCCCCCAGGTCTCCTGATAAAAATGGTACCTCACTCGCGTGGGTGGGTCAAGGATCCGTGATAGGCAAGGGCCCAAAACCTATTGAGGTGACATCAAAATTACCTATCACAAACCAACCTACTTTTGCAAGGGGGGTCCTATGGGTTTTTGGCCCGGGGCTCGACAGCCATCTAGGGAAACCTACCAAACCCACACATTTCTGGAAACTAGACACCTGGGGGAGTCCAGCGAGGTATGGCTTGCATGGGTCCTCTAACAATCTCCTTCTCAGAATTCCTTGCAAACCTCAAATTTCACTAAAAGAAATCTCTTTTTTCTCAAATTTCAGTGTTGGAAAGTTCTGGAATCTGCGTGGATCCAAAAATTTTCTCCCACCAGCGTTCCTCAAGGTCTCCTGATAAAAAAGGTTCCGCACTTGTGTAGGTAGGCATAGTGGCTGCAACAGGAAATAGCCCAAATCGTACTGTGGAGACTTGAAAATCACCTATAACAAAACTACCTGGTTTTGGGGAGGAAGGGCACATGAGGAACGCTTGCCTGTTCCACTAGAAAAAGGCTGCCTCTTACAGACTCCTGAAACTTAGCAAAAGTCATCTTTGACTCAGGACAAGAATCCTTGAATACAAAAAAAGCATTAAAGGTTGCCAAGTGGAAAAGATGGATAGCCAACTTCTTATACCAAATGTAAGCCTTAAGAAGAGCAGCGTAAGGTTCCAACCTCTGATCTACTCTATCAACTCCACCCATGTGCCTATTATAGTCTAAAATGCACACAGGTTTGCATGCTTCAGCAACATGACCCCAAACAGTCACAGGTGAAGTGCTTTCATCATGGATGGTAGTCAGCATGTAGACATCTCTCCTGTCTGAAAACTTCACAGTTAGAAGCTCCTCGCAATGCAACGCACTGCACTGTCCCCACACAAGCTTTTGACAAACAAGTTATTTTGGGAAACCTTTACAGTTAGAGCGGATTGTGCCACAAGCAACAGTGTCCACTTTGGCCAATTCCCTGAACAACCACACACCAGTGTAGAAGTTATCTATGTATAAATGGTAGCCTTTGTTAAAAAGTCCTCTACCAAGTTCCGACACAATTTGCTCAGTCACTCCAAAAGTGGATGGACAACCAGGGTGGGTAATCTTGGATTCCTTACCGGTGTACACCCTGACATAAGAGACGTATCCAGTCCTACTGTCACACAGCATATACAGCTTAATTCCATAGAGTACCCTCTTACTTGGAATGTATTGCCTAAAAACCAAGCGGCCCTTGAACAACACCAAAGACTCATCTGCTGCTATTTCTTTCCCTGGAGCATAGATCCCAGAAAATCGATCAACAAAGTGATCAACGACAGGCCTAATCTTAAAAAGACGGTCACAATCAGGGTTATCTTGTGGCAACGCTAAATCATTATCGACAAAATGCAGCATCCGAAGCAGAAGCAAATACCTATCACGACTCATGACTGTCGGGGATATAGTGGTTGCCATCAAGGGACTAGTAGACCAATATGAAGACATTGATGGCTTCCTTAGCAAGTCCATCAAAAAGGTGAAACCCAAGAACTTCTTCATCTATTCCAGATTCGTGGGAGTCCACCGGGTAGCTCTAGAGTGGGGCCTAAGGCTGGCACTGTTGCCCCCCAAAACTGTTCAGCATACAAATTAGTCTGCTCAACAATCTTTGCCAAAAATACATCGTCCATTAACAACTGAAAACAAATTATTGGCAAAACATTTTCTGTGTTCACTCTACAACCTGGAGAACCAGTAAGGTCGGGCAACGCTGGCTGCACTATGCCTGGGGCAACCCAGAGGTCATCCCTCCAACCGAAAGCCTTGCAGTCCTAGGCTGCAGCCTGGGTACCTCTTGCTGGGTACCTCTTGCTGCACATCCGCGCTAAGAGTAGCTTCATCCACACTGAGAGTAGCTTCATCATCTGAGGATACCATTTGGAGAGAAAACTCACTGCCTGAATCTTCCTCTGCCTCCTTTGCCTCAGATGCAGAGTCAGTCTCTGAACCATGGTCAGAGGAAGATTCAAAAACCATACCAACAACCTGTTGAGCAGTAATCCTGCGGCTAGCCATTATCCTTACTAAGAAAGGAGACTGCACAAACAAGTCAACAACAACCAACACTGTGCAAAATAAGTAAAAATAAGTAAGTAAAAAAAGATTGTGTGCCGTTATCACAAAGATCTATATACTCAAAAACCAACGATATCCCACTAGAAAGAAAAAAATAAAACCATTTACTCACAAGACAATAATATAAACATTTAGCGCAAATGCAAAACGTTTTTGACACTCAAAACACAGAAACCAAACATACTACTATTAATACACCATTTGCAAAAAACACATTCATGCAGAGAAATGAAACTCGTTTACATTGTACAAAAAAGTATCTTACCAAACACAAGCAACTACACAAACAGCAGAACCAAAAATAACAAAAACCATAAACCTGGAACAGTCTAAAGAGCAAAAGATTTCAACTAGAACAAAAAGGGAGAAATAAAGTAATACAATTGCAATTTACAAGAAATAAAACAATTAACATTATAACACGCTATATCACTTCCCAAATGGTCAATCTTCCAGATGGGCCTTCAAATTGGGCTGTGAAAACTGGGGGGTTAACTTGCCCGAGGGATTGGGTGAGCTTGTCTGAGGGTGGGGCAGAAAACAGCAGACAGAAATGTGCCCCCTAGCAAAAGAAATGAATCCCTGGTGCCTAGTAGGGTTTTATGCCTCCCCAATCCTACCTAGGGCAAAATGGCCCAACAAAAGGGGCAGATCTGTCCCCAGGAGGGGCAGAAAAAACATTAACCAAATTTGACCCCCTTGGAAGCAACCATGTTGCTTTCATTGCACACAAAACAAAATCCATGGTACCTAACAGGCCGATCTGCCCCCAGGGGGGCAGAATACACATATTAAGAAAATCTGCCTCCTGGAAGCTACCCTTTGTCTACGGGTTCACTTCCATTTTTTTTTTCAAATAAGTACCTGGGGTCTAGTGAGGTTTTCTGCCCCCCCGGGGGCAGAAAGGCCAAAACAAGGGCTGATCTGCCCCCAGGGAGGGCAGAATACAAATTTAAAAACAATGTGGCCCCTGGAAGAAACCCTTCCCCAAGGGGTTGCTTCTGATTTTTTTCTAAGTATCCTGGCTCTAGTGTGCTTTTCTGCTCCCGCTAGGGCCAGAAACACCAAAAAACCAGGCAATCTGTACCCAGGGGGGGCATAAAGGTATTTTTTTTTAAATGTGCCCCCAAAGAAAGCGACCCTTGCCCAAGGGGTCACTTCCTTCACATAATTAAAAGGACTCCCTGGTGTCTAGTGGGTTATTCTGACCCCCAGGGGTAGAATGGCCAGATACAAGGGGCAGACTACACATTTTTTTTAATGAGGCCTCTGAAAGCGACACTTCCCGAAGAGGGCGCTTCCTTTTTTTTAAAAAAAAGCACCCTGGCTCTAGTTGGCATTTCTGCCCCCCCACCCCCGGGCCAGAAACGCCAAAAAACCCATGCGATCTGGCCCCAGGGTGGGCAGAAAAGTCTTAAAAATATATGCCCCCCCTAAGAAAGGTCACTTCCTTTAAACAGAAGAGAAATCCCTGGTGCCTAGTGGGGGCATTCCTGCAGCACGATTGCGTCGCTGTGAGCGATCGTGCTGCAGGAATGCCCTGCATTGAGACATCATGGAAGAGGAAATACTCGTTCCTCTCCCTCGATGCCTCAATACTTTACAAAATCCCCCCCGCGCAACCGGAGCAAGGAAACTCACCTGCTCCTCCTGGCTGCACTGGAAACAAATGGTTTCCAGCACGTCCAGTGCTTCTTGATGATGTTGGCACACCCTGTGTGCGCTGATGTCATGTGATTGCATGGGGTGTCAGGGGTGGCAGCGGAAACTCTTCCGCTGCCATCCCCCTCTGTGGGGGCTAGATCGGCTGCCCATGGGTGGAGCGCCAGTGCTTCCTCCATGGGAGGGTGCCATGACGGAGCGGTTTCGTCATAAGCCCACGCCAACCGTGGCTCATGACGGAACCGCTCCATCATGAGCACAGAAATAGTTAAGACAAGGGAGAAACAAAAACACAGAGACTGTAAACATGGATAAGAAGTCATATGCCAGGCTCTATTAGCCCTGAACCACTTTGTTGACTTCAGTGGAGCTGGCAACATTTGAATGTTATAATATGCAGTCTCAGTTTACAACCTATACAGTACATTAATTTCCATAATATTCATGGAAATAGTACATAACTGTTGAATGTTCACTGTATATTATATATCTTGCCTACTCGTTATTATTTTTCAGTGGTATTCAGCATCTTCCTGTAGCCTATTTTCCACTCACCTTGGCAACATTAGAGGAAAAGGAAATAAGGCTACGGGAACAGGGCAGAGTGACGCAATGCAGCTATGTGCACTATTTTTCTTTACTCTGAATTTATCAAACCACTCAGGGCCACGCAAGGTGGCCTTTCATGACTTTTTTGTAAGTAAGTACATTTTTATTATGCTTGATTAATTAAAACCATAGCATACAGGTCATTAACTGTAAAACTGAGAAATATTGCACTAATACAAAAATTACAAAGTTTAAAATGCTTTGTTTTATGAATAAAAAACTTAAAATATTCTCGGAGGTGCTTGCATCACTGACACGGTTATTTCTCAGTCTGTTAAAAGTCAGTTTGATAAGAACTTTCTGTTTAAGCCGACAAGATGATCCAGTGCAACAGTTTACAGCACTCTGCTAACACTGATGGAGAAGACCAGATGCCACTGTAATGAGCCCTTGTGTTATATTACGAGGCTGGCTCGTGTAGTGCCCCAAACCATTATACGGGGCTAGATCTTAACTGTTGAGAATGTTTTTTTGCAGTCTCATGCTGTTAGGTCAAACCATTTTGTAAGGTGGCAGTTTAGCTGTACTAAAGTTGGATTAAATCACAGCATCACCGCCTGCCTACTTCGTGCTGGTAAAACAATGGTTTTAACAGAGTTTTCCATATGTCCTTTAGCTTGTAGCAGATGCATATGATGTGAATCTGATTCTTTTCCATTTGTCGTACTATTTGGCTGTGAAATGTTATGCCGAATAAATAGTAAAATTGTATAACGCACTAATTTTTTAACTTACACGTATCTCACTACCTTCACTCAAACCACTCACTTTTCCTTATCCCTTGCGTCACCCCACGATTGGCCACTCAAAATGCTATTTCAAATGTATTCCATGACTGAGATACATGTTCAGTGTGATTAAATAACTCTTCTGCAATTTTTATCTTTCGCTTGATTTTTCTAGTAATGTAAGGTATGCTTTAAGAACGCCTTTTGATGTTAGATTACTGGGACCACCCTTTATTATACTGCCTCTTACATGAGCAGCTAGATCTACGATTTTGAACAGACACATGGCTCAATGATTTTTCTACCCCGGCGGTTGAGTTAGCCATCCCTAGGGGTTACAAAATAGCGAGGGCAGACCGTAAAGTGGGTAGGGGTGGAGGGAGAGCAGTGGTTTTAAGAGACTCGTGGGTTTTTCCGCGAGGAAACAACAGGCATTTGACAATGGGGAGGCAATTGATTTTACCATCACTATGTCGCCACATTTGACGGTAGGCGGCACACTGGTGTATCTGCCCCACGGCCCCACCAGAGCATTTTTGAAAGCCCTGGATTAAGTAATTGTCCCTTGGGAGCTGCGCTTTTCAAATTTCTTACTTTTGGGCGACTTCAATATCCATTTGGATTGTTCAGAGGCTAGTGATACTAGGGAACTTAATGTCTCACTCAATCTGGCACAATTGACACAATGGATCAGCTCTCCCTCCCATAAGGGGGGTCATACTATAGACTTGGTTTGCTCTAATTTTACTTTACCCATCAGGTAACCCCTCCAAGTCTCTTGGTCAGATCATTTTCTGATCCAGTTCTCTTGGATTACCACAAAGCCGCTCTTCTCTAAAGGACTGTCTCAAGGTAGACCGTCGCAGAGAATAGACACTCCTGTTTGTTTGCAAGGCTCTGCTAGACACACGGCCTACTGCCGCTTTTAATTCGGAGAGAGCGCTAGAGAGCCTCCCTAATTGGATTTCCCAGGCGGTCAAATCTATAACCATGCCCCTCTCTAATAGACGAGTAAGAAATGCACCCTCAAAACCCTGGTACTCCAGCAAACTTAAAGAACTTAAACAGGGCTGTAAAAAACTTGAACGTAGTTGGAGACTGGAATACTGCCCTTAGACTGAAACTAGTGTAAGAATTGCTTAGAGGGACTACTGTACGGCCATCAGGGAGGCGAAAAGCAGCTTTTATGCGGAGCGTATTGCCAGGTTTAACAATAACTGTAAGAACATTTTTGCCATTGTCCAGAGTTTTTTAACACCTTGCGCTGAGCGTATTGCTCTCCTTGCATTGGCGGAATGGTGAGAGAAGCTGTGGTGCTTATTCATTGATAAAATACAGGCCATTCAGAATAGGTTAGGAACTAGTTCCCCTGAGGAGGCTGTTTTCCACATCCCGAAGATTTTAGTTCCCACTCCGTCAGCTTCTCAGCTGATGGAATTTTCTCCTATCGCTTTGTTGGACTCATTGTTTATTCTTAAATCACTTAAGTCTGGTTCTCCAACAGACCCATGTCTGGCTAGGTTAGTAGCAGTGGCTGCGGTGGTGGTTAATCCGGAGGTAAATGCCATCATTAATTTGTCTCTCCTGACCTCCATTGTCCCATTGTCATGGAAACAGGCTAAATTGCTACCGCTTCTGAAAAAGCCCTCTTTAGATCCTATTATACCCGCAAGCTATCACCCTATCGCCCTTCTACCTGCTGTAGCAAAGTTGTGTAAGAAAGCTGTCTTTAGACAGCTTGCTGCCTTTGTTGAGTCATCTAGTGCACCGACAGCACAGAGACTGCACTAGTTGAAATGTCAGAGGCAATAAGGGAGTGCTTGGACGCAGGTGGCAGAGCGGCTCTGATTTTATTAGACCTCTCTGCTGCCTTTGATACGGTGCCCCATCAACAACTACTTGCCCATCTTTCAAACACTGGAGTGTCTGGACATGCCTGAGATTGGCTTAAATCTTCTTAGAGGATCGCACCCAGCAGGTTTGGCTTCCACCATTTTCATCGACCCCCAGAAGGGTGTCCACGGGAGTACCGCAGAGCTCTACCCTGAGTCCTCTGCTTTTTAATATCTATATCCCACCCCTGATTTATCTCACAGAGGAGTTGGGAGCCAAGATCATAGCCTATGCTGACGATACCCAGCTCCTCTTTATTTAGAGGGAAAACGAACTGTCCCCGGAAACAGCTCATAACTTTCTTGCTACCATTTTCAAATGGCTTGCACTAGCGCAGCTGAAGTGCAACGAAGACAAGTGGGAGGTCCTGTTGTATGAATCTTTACCCCCATCGTTCAGGGAGACTCTGTGGCCCTCAGAGTTACCTCTGCCCAATTCAGTGTGCAAACCTGCTAAGAACTTGGGGTATGGTTTGGGGAGGACCTTTTATTATTATTATTATTATTAAATGAAATTTGTAGAGCGCACTGGCACCATGAGTTTCCTGGCGCTATGAGACATCGGATTCCAGAGCTGAGGTTGGGTGCAGGGTTAGCAGGGAAGGGGAAAGAGAAAAGTTTTGAGCAACTTCCTAAAATGCAGGAGGGAGCTGCTTGATTTGATGTTCAAAGGAAGGGAGTTCCAGAATTTCGGAGCCAAAAAGGCAAACCTACGTCCACCAAATTTGTTAGTTCTAATTTTGGGTGTGGTAAGAGATTTAAGATGGATAGAGCGGAGGTTGCGGTTTGGACAGTAGGGGGTGATCAGAGAGGTCAGGAAGGCAGGGCAGGGGCAATTGAGGGCTTTGTATGTGAGACAGCCCAGCTTGAAGGCCACCCTTTGTTCTATTGGTAACCAGTGAAGTTTGTGCATCATAGGTCTGGCAGATTGCCATTTTGGGGATTTAAAAATGATCCGGGCTGCCTGGTTTTGGATCACCTGAAGACGGTGAAGGAGAGTTTTGGGAAGTCCGTGATAGATGCTGTTGGAAAAATCCAAGCGGGAGAGCACAAGAGAGATGATGACCTGAGTCAAAGCAGGGGTGGGAAGCAGATGACTGACCTTCCGGATCTTTCTAAGCTGGAAGGAGCAGGATGAGATCACGGAGCTAATATGAGGTCGGAGAGAAAGGTCGGCGTCAATTATTACGCCGAGGCTTTTTACAGAAGTGGAGGGGGCCGGCGGGGGTCCCAGTGCGTGAGGCCAGAACTGGGTACCCCAAGAGGAAGGGCTAGAACCTGGGAGAAGAAGCTCAGTTTTCCCGGGGTTTAGCTTCAATTGGTTGGAGTTCATCCAGTCTTGAATGTGGAGCATGGCGGAGTGAAAATTGTCTATTGCATTGGGGGAGTTGAGTGGGAAGATGATCTGCAAGTCATCCGCATAGTTAAAGACTGTAATGTCCCACTTGCGGAGTGAATGGAGTAGGGGACGGAGGTACAAGTTGAACAGGAGGGGTGATAAGGAGGAGCCCTGAGGGACTCCGCAGGTTGTGGAGGTCTTGGGGGCTGTGTAGGGGCCTAGGCGGACGGCTTGGGATCTGTTAGACAAGAAAGACCGGATCCAGCCGAGGGCGGGGTCCTGGATGCCAGCCTGTTCGACACGGTTGAGCAAGATGTTGTGGTCAACCGTGTCGAACGCGGCCGAGAGATCCAGGAGGACGAGAGCCTGGGGGATTCCTGAGTCGGCATTTCTTCTTAGCATGTCGAAGACAGCCAATATGACGGTTTCAGTGGAAAATGAGGGCCTGAAGCCAGCCTGATTAGGCTCCAGATAGCGGGAGGACTCAATGAAATTGGAGAGGCAGCTGGTGACATGTGCTTCAAGGAGTTTTGAGAAGTAAGGCAGAAGCGAAATGGGGCGGTAATTGGAGAGTTCCGCTGGGTCCGCGCCAGGTTTTTTTAATAGCGGGACAAGGATGGCTTCTTTGAAGGGTCTCGGGACAGTGCCTGTGCTGAGTGAACTGTTCAAGAGAGGTAAGATGCAATCAGGTAAGGAGTGACATACTCTACGCAAGACCGAGGGTGGACAGCCGTCGTTCAGGGAACCTGATTTTATCCGGGAGGCGAGCTGTCCGAGGGAGGTAGGGTTGATAGGGGGGAATTCAGTAAAAATAGGAGTGTTATTGAGGGGGGTTTCCAGAGTGATAATCTGGGGGACAGTGGAGATCGATGCCTTGATTTAGTTGATTTTTTCGACAAAAAAAAGGTTAAGGGCATCACAGGTTTCTTGGGTGGGAGTCTGGCCTGGGAGGGTTCTGTCGTCGGATGTCAATTCATTCATAATTTGGAAAATTTCTTTGGATTTATTGTCTGAGGAAGAAATTCGGTCCGAGAAATGGGAGGATTTGGCAGAGACTATGGCAGTTTTATAGTCTCGGCGAGCTGAGATGTATTGTAGTCTGGTTAGTTCGGAGTAGTTACGTCTCCATGCCCTTTCTGATTGACGTACCTTTAGTTTCAGTTTTTTGAGGTTATCCGAGAACCATCTGTGGGAGTTTTGGTGTCTGGTCGGGGGAAATTTAGTGAGAGGGGCGAATTTATCACTGGCTGACTGTAGCCAAAGAGTGATGTCATGTTCTAGTTTATCCACATTAGTGCATGGGCCAGGGACGGGGCAAGTGTCTGACAGATTCGCAAGGAATCCTTCAGCGTCATAGGCATTCCATTTGCGGGATAGACCTCCGGCCATCAGAGGGATGGGGGAGTGGCCACTGAGCATGAGAGTGGTGTCTATTAAATGGTGGTCAGACCAAGTACAGGGTGAGACGGAGGGAGGTGAAAAAGAGACGTTTTGGGTCCAAATTTGATCTAAGATACGGCCCTTGATATGTGTGGGCGAAAGAAATTGTTGAGACAGGTTCAAACTGGTGAGGGCCTCGAAGACCTCCAAGGCGTGGGTCCCGGCATTGATGTCGTTGAACCAATAATTGAGGTCGCCGAGGAGGGCGAATCTGGGATGGGAAGTGAGGAGGTTGATCAACTGGTCAGACAGAGTGGTTGCGAAGGTTGGCATCGGTTGAGGGGGACGGTAGAGAAGGAGAAAGGTTAAGGCCCCACTTACCTTAGGTTCTCCGTGCAGATTAAGAGGTTTGCTGGAGTATGCTTTGGCACACTCAAATCGTTCAGAAAGTTTCTCCCTCTGTTGCACAGACCGGCCAAAAGAAATGGTGGCTCGTGCCCTGATCTTGTCACGCATTGATTATGCCAATGCTCTATACATTGGCATACTAGGCTACCTGCTAAAAAAAATTCAGACAATACAGAATGCAGAAGCCAGGCTTCTGCTGGACATGCCAGGAAGATCAAGCATAAAACAGCATCTGCGGGACCTCCATTGGTTCCCTGTAGCCCACAGAGTTCAGTTTAATGCCCTCACTCTGGCTCATAGAGCCTTGCATGGACTAGGGCTTGTGTATTTTAGGAGGCGCTTTGCCTTCTATGCCCCTCGCAGAACTTTGCGTTCTGCTGACCAGCGATTGGCAGTAGTCCCTCGCTTCCATAGGGGGGGTTGCTCCATTTCTGTCAGAGCAGCGGAAGCCTAGAACTTGCTCTCCTGGAGCTTCGGAATACTCAGGATACTAGGCTGTTCAAGAAGCAACTAAAGACCCTACTTTTTAATAATCCCATTTAATCCCACAACCCCACTGTCACGCTCACCGCCTGTGCTGGGACACTCTTGAGTATCTGTGCGTGTTATGAATGGATTATAACATAACATATATATTTCCTTTAAAATAATTAATTAACTATTTTATTTATTTTAAAACATTAACATTATATACAAATAAAATATATTTATATAATTAATTATACAAATTAAAACATTAAACTCTGAAATAATATTCATACTTAAATTGCCCAATACAATCAGTGCAACAGTAGCACAATAATTAAACCTACTATTCCAACTCCGGTGAGTGCAACAGTAGGGAAAGTGTTGGATAGCAGAGGGGTAAAAATTACTATTCCCAATCCAATGACAGCAAAACTACGGAAAGTGTTGGATAGCGGAGGGGAAAAATGACTAGTCCCACTCCAGTGAGTGCAAGAGTAGTGAAAGTGTTGGATAGCGAGGGGATTATTTACTATTCCCACTCCAGTGAGAGCAACAATAGGGGAACTATTGGATAGCCGAGGGGCAAAAATGAATATTCCCACTCTAAAGAGTGCAACAGTAGGGACAATGTTGGATAGCAGGGGGGGTAAAAATTTATATTTCCACTCCACTGGTTGTAACAGTAGGATAAGTGTTGGATAGCGGAGGGGTAAAAAAAAAAATATTCCCACTCCAATGAGTGCTACAGTAGGGATAGTGTTAGATAGCGGAGGGGTAAAAATTAATATTTCCACTCCACTGGTTGTAATAGTAGGATAAGTGTTGGATAGCGGAGGGGTAAAAAATAAAATTCCCACTCCAATGAGTGCTACAGTAGGGATAGTGTTAGATAGCGGAGGGGTAAAAAATACTATTTCCACTCCAGCGATTGCAAAAGTAGGGAAAGTGTTGAATAATGGAGAGGTAATAAATACTATTCCAACCTAAGTGAGTACAACAGTAGAGAAAGTGCACGATAGCGAAGAGAAATACATTAGTATTTCCACTGTGGTGAGTTAAACAGCAGGGAAAGTGCTGGATCGCAGAGGGGAACAAATTACTATTCCAACTCCAGTGAGTGTAACAGTAGGGGAAGTGTTGGATAGCTGAGGGGTAAAAAATACTATTCACACTCCAGAGATGGCAAGAGTATGGAAAGTGCATGAAAGCAGAGAGATACAAATTACTATTCTCACTCCTGTGAGTACAACAGTAGGGAAAGTGCTGGATAGTGGATAGGTAAAAATTACTACTCAAACTCTAGCAAATGCAACAGTAGGGAAAGTGTTGGATACCAGAGATTTCTTTTTTACTATATACACTCAAACACCTTTCAAAAACTTGAAAAAATAATACAAATGAATAAATAATATTTAAAAAATCAAAATAAATAACATTACACATGGAAAAAGAACACATATTATAATATTAATTAAATACAACCAAAACCTAAACATATTACATAAAATAAATTATTAAATACATTTCCAATAAAATAATTATTTTAAACTAGAAAATATTTACCAACACATTATTAATTAAAACATAAATGTATTTATTTCCTACTCTATAACACTACAGCAATAACAAAACACTTCAAAAATGTTAATTAAATGTATGTACATAGTTAACATAATTAAACATCGATTAATAAATATTAATAAATAATAATCTAATACACTTAAATTGACTACACTTACTTTAACACTATAATATCCACAATGCACATCTAAATTAAACTATAAAAATATAAAAAAACAATAAAAAATCATTTGAAAATTAAAAAATATTACGATTAACAACTAATTATTAAATAATTAAAATGTATTTCGTACCCACCCTTTACCCCTTTAAAAGTAAAAACAACCCAGAAACAAATAAACAATTACGCAAAATAAATATCAGATAATTAATATTAATTAACAGCTTAATATTAATTAAATGAACCCAAATTACTTCACACCCTTTAATCCTATCAACACCACAACACACACGTAAACTTAATTACAAAAATACCATAATGAATTACTGATTCATTAATTAAAATTAATTAACAACAAATTATTAATTCATCAATTAAAAATAAATTACTTTTCACACTTCCCACCCTTTAAACCTATAAAAAACACAACACTCACCAAAATGAATTACACAATTACCAAAATGAATTACAAATTAATTATTTAAAATTAATTAACAACAATAATTAATTAATTAATTAATATTAAATTACGTCCCACCCATTACACCTATAAAGACCACAACACACACCTAAAAGTAATTACAAAATGTATAACCTATTAAATCATTAAAATTTATTAACAACCAATTATTAATTCCTGAATTTAAAATAAATTATTTCCCACCATTTAAACCTATAAACACCACAACACAGGCCTAACATTAATTACACAATTACCATAATTAATTACCAATTAATTATTTACAATGAATTAAAAACTAATTAATTATTAATACAAAATACCTTTACACATATAACACTATAACATCAATGAAACAAATATTAATATATAAACATTAATCAATAAATGTAATGTCATTAATTATTATAATCAATAATTAATTAATGAAAATGTCTTCACACATTTAACACTATAACATCTCAATTAAACAATTATGAATTAAAAATATAATCAATAAATGTAATATAATTAAATTACTTCCCAACCTATTCCCCTATAAACCCACAACCTGCTACGGACCTAAAAACACAAAATTCAAATACTTAAAAAAAATAAATTAATATCATTAAATTACTTCCCATCCTATTCCTCTGTTAACCCACAACCCACTACTGAACTAAAAGCTCAAAATTCAAATAATTTTTTTGATAACTACTAAAAATGCAACACATATATCAAAAATACAAACAATTCTTATACCAAAAACAAACATCACATACTTATAAAATATATACTAAACTACATAAGAATAAAAAACGATATTTTCAACAACTATATTTTTGCAAACAATATTAAACACTTCGATATTTTTAAAACCGATATTACTTACCTTGAGTCAATATTTTTGATCACAATATTATTGCTGTTGATATTTCTGACCCAAGATATTTTGTACTTGATGTTTTGTCTCTGCACCGCAAAGACATGAAGATGCCAAACAGGTCCCTTCTTTATGGAAACATAGAAGAAATATATCTAGATAGGAAATTAATGCATAACAGTCATAGGATGAGCACAAAACATGGGAGTAAAACATGAAATACAGAAGATGGTAATGCTCAACATATTAAAAAGGAGACAGTGATACTCAACATCATAAAAAGAAGACATGATGTTAGTTAAAATTAAATCAGGCAATACATAAAATAAACAGAGCAGGGAAGGAAATAATGACACAATGCCAAGAATTACACACACATGCATCACTAAAGTCACCAACTCTTAAGCATAGCATAAAGGTGCAATACATGTCCCGCAACAGGTGCCATACATCTGCCAAATCAACCAACAACATAAGAAGATCTATAGGGCTCATTATCATGGCGGGAGGACATCAGTCCGCCCACCATCATAAGGGTGATGGGACCGCCCTCCAGGTATGCGGCGATCTTCCAGCCCAAATAGGATGCGCCCGCCATACTGGCGGGCGCATTCTGGATTTTTACCATTGCGGATGGTCCTGTTGCCTGCTAGGCACCGCCACCATATTAGTGGCCCAGCGCCGCCCGGCAGGCAATAGTAACGATTACCACCGGCGGAAAAGCGGCGGATGGACTTTGCATCAGCCCCGATACTATTCCCATCCTATAATGGCGGTGGGTAATTCTCATTATGATGGCCCAGCGGTGGCGATCCTTATGCCATCATAATGAGCTCCTAAGAAAGTGAAAAACATACTCCCCTATGAGTACAAAACATATGCAAGAGGCAAAAGGTTTGGGCATAAAGAAAAATGGCCCATTGCAAGTACTAGTAAGATGTTGTGATGTAATATTGTTTGGGTAGTAACTTACCAGACCATTCTTATGTAAACTAAGTACGGTTTAGGTGCAACTTAATGACTATTACCAGTAACATAAATGTAAGTACAGTTTGGGCACAAAACTGGTGACTCATCACCAGCAACAGTAAGAAATGTCTTAGTATATATAAACATCCCCAGTACAAGTAAAAGCAACAATGTGCCCCATCACCAGCAATGGTAACAGGTGACAGGGTGTAAATGCACATGCCTCAGTACAAGTGAAAGCAAGTAAAGTTTGAGTGCAAAACATTTGCCCATAACCAGCAACAATAAGTAGGGTTTCGGAGAAACCAACATGCCCCAGCACCAATAAATGTAAGTACAGTTTGGGTTGCAGATTACTTGCCCCATCACAAGTAATCAAATGAATAGTTTGGAATGCAATAAACATGCCCCAAAACAATTAATAGTAAGGAACATTTGGGAAATGCATAACCCTCATAACAAGCAACAAAAGTCAATGTAGTCTTTATGGTAAGGTATGGTAGGGTATCCAGTAATATAGTTAAAACAGGATAAGATTTATTCTTGTGATAGAAGTCTCAGGTTACAGGTAAAGATGGTAGTAACGAATCAGGAAGGCCCCACCAGAAGAAGCATCCTTGCTGCTCAGCCCATGCATTCCAACGGAGACTCAATCAAACCATGCACACATCAACATTCTACTACTACACAGTCAGACTGGGTGACCAGCAGCAGACATATATCTAAGGAGAGAATGCATGGCAAAGACATGAAGATTCCACAAATCTGAGAGGGACTTGGAGGAAAAAAAGTTACTACTGTCTCATGAACTGTGGGAGCTGGATCTCAAGGCCAGATAGGCATAGTCCAGCAGCGATGCTGGCAGCATACCTTCAGTGTCTGGAGGAGATAAAAAGGTCTACATTCCCAAGGATTTTGTGCCCTGTTATGTGGTGGGGGATGACATTGACAAATTGTTTTCTACTTACAATGTAGCCCTGAGGGTTCACAAGATCATAGAAGAGCACTGGGGGGAGGTGGTTTGTGAAAACACATGCCTACAGTAGGGCAGGGACACATCTTTTTCTTTAGAGGTTGAGGACCAAACCAGGTTCTCCCCCCTGAATGCCATCTTGATTGCTAAGTTTGGGCTGACCCATCAAAAGTACCGCCAAAGTATCAGGGACAACCATAAGCTTCCTACCCAATTCTGGATAGATTTTGTGGGATACTCTAGCAAGTCACCGAATGGATGGGTGCAAGGGAGCAATGTTAATGAGTGCAGTCGGTTGTACAATCTAATCTTGAGAGAGCACTTGCTTTGTATTTGTTTTCCAGAGCTGTGCCATTACCTAGTTGACATCAAGCTGACTGGCCACAGGAAGCTTGCTGATGAGGAGAACCTGGGTCATCACAAAAGTGTCCAAATGTATTTGAGGTAGACTCTCACAAGGTTGGCCATGGTTCCCACACGAAGAAAGAAGAGGGAGAAAACTTTAAATAAAGGAGTCCCCAAAAGGCATGCAAAATAATTCCAAAGGGAGCAGCCTCAGTCTGAGCCTAAAAAGAAGGGGTTATTTGATAAGCAAACAGGGAAATGTGTACCCCAATGATTCTACTATGAGCACTCCAAGGGCAACTCCAAATGTCCCGAGTGGGTACAGCCCCGACAGGTATTAAGACAGCTGGGTCAGTGAGTGTAGTGCTTGTGGAGGAGGTCAGCACCAGTTAGCTTTGGAGAGCAAAAGGAGATGGTGCCAGCAGCCCATATGCCTGAAAATATATCAATGGGAAATGGGTGGAGGCTTTGTGGGACACAGAAGCCAACGTTCATACTCTGAGGTACCAGCTGGAGTCCTCAGAGCATGTCCTTCCTAACCCATTCCACCAAGTCAAAGTCACCGACAATCATGTGAGCCATTTACTGGTGGCTCTGGTTCCCTTTGAGTGTCGTTCTGTTAAAGTAGCTGGGAGCCCTCGTGTGCATGTAGATTGTCTGTTGGGCAATGACCTGGAGCACACTATCTTGAGGGAGATTGAGCTTAGGTCACACTTTGATAAGTTGGGATTGCCTGAATGGATCTATGTGATCACACTGTCCATGGATGCCCGGAAACAGAGTCAAGGGTGCCTGAAGCATGGAACAAGGGCAAAGGCTGCTGCCAAGAAAGAAGGGCAAGGGGCACTGGAAACCAACCCCTGAATTTCCCATGGTCGAGGTTGACCGGGCACCTGAGGAGGATGTCCCTGAGCCAACCTGTAAGGACATTGGTACCCTAGATAATCTGCCTGAGCTTGCTGGTTGGCAAGTTGAGGGTAGGCGCACCAGGAAGGAATTCATCAAAGTGCAGAAAGAGTGCCCTACTCTACATGGCTTGAGGCGGTAAGCTGGGGCACAGGCATCTGGTGATTCCTCTGGATCTCATCTGATCCATTGGGAGAATGACCTCCTATATAGCGAGCCTAAGATTCCTGGTTCTGTGGCAGCCCATGTACTTGTAGACCCTCAATGTTACAGGACCTGCCTTCTGGGTTTGGCTCATGACATATCAGTGACAGTACCTCAACAGGCTTGTTGCCAACTTCTATAGGCCCCAGATGAAGACAGCCTCAATTGCTTTCTGTAGGATCTGTCTCACCTGCTATGCCTGTGATAAGTTAGGGAAATAGCTCAAGGCTCCCCTGAACCCACTATCTGTCATTGGCCCTCCCTTTGAGAGGGTAGGGATCGACATTGTTGAACCCGTGAACCCTAAGATAGCTTTAGGCAACAGGTTCTTCCTGGTCTTGGTGGACCATGCCCCCATTACCAGGAGGCCATCCTCTGAGCCTGGTGACTGCACCTGTAGTGCTAGGGCCCTGGTGGGGATTTTCCCCCAGGTGGCATTCACCAAAGAGGTAGTATCTGACAGAGGCACTTACTTTATGTCCATGTACATGAAGTCCATGTGGGATGAGTGTGGGGCAACTCATAAGTTCGACACACCCTATCAACTCCAAACCAATGGTCTTGTGGAGATATTCAACAAGACCCTGAAGGGCATGATAATGGGCCTTCATTGGCCAATGAGGCATAAGTGGGATGTCGTCTTGCCATGCCTTCTCCTTGCCTACAGGGAGGTGCCACAGATGGGAGTTGGGTTTAGCCCCTTTTCTTTGCAACTCCTCTATGTCCACCCTGTTAGGGGACCTCCTAGCCTTGTGAGAGAAGAATGGGAGCAAAATCCCATGAAAACCCAATAAGGTATGGTCAGCTACATGCTGGCCCTCCACAAGCAGATGCACCACTTCTAGTAGAAGGCAAAAAGCAATGTTGAGGCCAGTTAAGAGGTTGTGAAGCTTTGGTATGACCACAATGCCGCTCTGGTGGAGTTTCAACGTGTCCAGTAGGTGTGGAATATGTAGTCTGTGGAGCCAAGAGCTCTCCAGGATTGCTGGATAGACCCATATGAGGTGAATGATCGAAGGGGCAGTACACCAATGTGGTAGATCTCAAAACCCTCCAAACCCTTCAAGGGTGCTTCTCGTGAACTGCATCAAACTGCACTTTGGTAGGTCCAAAATTAGCATGTTCCTAGTGACAAATGAGGGATTAGAAGAGGAAAGAAAGCCTCTTCCTGACACCTGTCTGCCCAAGAACATGATTGGTTGGTAGAGGATGGTAACATCTCCCCTAGTCTGACCCCAGAACAGTAGAGTGACTGTTGCAAGTTACAAGGGCAGTTTACCTTTCTGTTCTCCCTCACTGCTGGACTCACACACTTGTGCGACCATGATATAGACACTGGAAATAGTCCATCTCTTAAAAATAAGATTTGAAAATTGCCAGATCAGTTGAAGGTCAGTAGCAAAGAGGAGGGCTCCAGGATACTGGCTATGGGAGGTATTGATCCCTGTAACAGTCCATGGCCCAGCCTGTCGGTGCTGGTAACCAAGGCTGTGACTTAGTAGAAACCAAGGCTGCCCCACCTGCACCACACCAGAACATAGATTCCATGTGGACTACCAGGGTCTCAACTCTGTCACGAAAACTGATGGCCACCCCATCCCCAGAGCTAATGAGCTCAAAGACAGGTCGGGTGCTGCCACGTTTTTCAGTACTTTTAATTTAACAACAGGGTACTGGCATATCATTCTGACTGAGGGGGCAACAAAGAACCACTTCCAGTTTAGGGGGATGCCCTTTGTTCTGAAGAATGCCCCTGCAACTTTTCAAAGTTTGTTCAACAAGATCCTGGCTTTCGACAGCTCCATCTGGGAGGGACACCTTTACCACCTCCAGGAGGTCCTTCCGGCCCTGCTACAGGCAGGGCTGACTATCAAGTTTCTTTAGTGACAGACGGGGTAGCGTTCCGTGGTATATCTGGGCCACATGGTGGGGTTGAGGTACAACCCCTTCAGGCCAAGATTGAGACTATCCTGGCCTGGCAACCCCTTAAAACACAGACTGAGATGAGGGCCTTCCTGGGCCTCACCCGATATAATGAGAGGTTTGTTATGGGATATGGCAGCACTGTTGCCTCCTTAACAGGGCGACCTCAAAGAAGCATCCTGACAGGTTATCTGAAAAGAGGCCATCAAGAAAGCCTTTGATACTGTCAAGGATGTCATGTGTAAACCACCAATACTCATGGCTCCTGACTTCTCATATCTCATAGGAGCTCATAGTGTAGACAAATGCTTCAGAGCATGGTATACGGGTGGTTTTAGAACTGTTAAAGGAGTAGAGCGTAGAACAGCTGGTAGCCTTCATTAGTGAGAGGTTACTTCAATGGGAACAGAGGTGGAGGAAAGCTATCCCGTTTTGCCCTGATCACACCCATTTGTGACTGATGCTGGTGGTTACTGATTCTGAATGTGCCCTGGGCTCTGCTAACCAGGCTCAAAGGTAGTGCTCTATTCTCTAAAGGCATATTGTAATTGATGTACTTTACTTGGCAAAGACAACCTACCTGTACCTACCAGTGAGTCCCTAGAAAATGGTAGAACGTGTACTTTTAGAAACCTCTGTGCTCTGTCCTATAAAGGTATATGGTAATTGGTATACTTTTAGTTGGCACAGACAACCTACCTGTAAGAGCCTATAATATTGTAGAACATGTAGGTTAAGAGACCCCTAGTGAACTTAATGCACTTAAGTGTGCACTGCTGTGGTTTCTGATGTCACTTTAAAGCCAGGCCTGCTTTGCAGGCTTTTTTTAAAATAACACTATGTCCAAATACAAATTTGGAATTAAAAGTACTTTCAAAGTCCAAAACTACTATTTTATTAATTATAGGTCACCCCTAGGGTTTGCCCTAGATGCCTAAAATGTAGGGTGCATAGTTATAAAAAGCAGTGACAGTATAAAAGGTGTTTTATATGCCCTTGTAAGGAAAAACAGCCATAGTCATACTTCTCTATTGTAGTCCTGCTAGCCCTATAGGCTTACATGGGGGAGGCTTTATTAAACTTAATAAAGTCAATCTTTGCTTTAGATCTAGCTTACAATATCATTCACAGTATTAAACGAAGGGTCACATTAAAACCAACAACTAGTCAAAGTTAGAATTTATGTAATTGTTACAGGACAGCAGTTTTAGAACCCACTATCCTTACGTTACATGAAGCAGCCCTGTCACATCCTCTTCTGGTTGACCGGCCTATGACAGCCTAAGCCAATTTGCTCCCAGATTAGGTGTGAAAAGGACTGGAGATTTAACAATACAGCCATTTAGAGGGAGGACAATTTCTTCCTGGAGATGCCAGGGAGAGGAAGGGGCAGGGGAGATAAGCTGGAAGTCAAAGGCAGGAGAACAGATGTTGTAGGACCCATGCCAGCCCACACTTCCTTGATCCCCAACCAGATGAAAGTCCCCCCTAATTAGATTACGAGATGGATTGGAAGGGTAGTGTAGTGAGGGTTGAGGGTTTTGGAGCCATTCTGGTTTCTCACTGTGCAGCTCCTCACAGGGGAGTCAGAGCACAAAAGATCAGATCATTAGCAGCCAGGAGAGGTTCGGCTCACCACCGGTCCCAGTCAAAGATCTCCATACAGGTACCTCGCCACCCCCAAGCGTACAATCCCCAGTCCTATAATCGTACACCTTCCCCGCAAGTAGCCCTCCCAGGTCGGCTTTGGTCCGATCAATGGGGGTCAGTTACTGGGGGGAGGGGGAGTAACAGCCATGGCTAGGCTCCCTATCTGCATTGCAGGAGTCCTGCACCTATAGTAAGGCTGACCCAGTTAAAATAGTGCAGGTCCGCACTGTCACACTGATTAATACAGCCGGAAGCACCAGCAGGTCATGCTCAAACGCCAAGGATCCAGGGGGGCACAAGGAATCCATGCGTCTCTTCAGCGGAGCTGCGCCCGGCCTGGCTGCCCACCTGTGCACTCACACATCTGACGCCTTCTATTCTCCACTCTGGGGTGATCATGTGCTGTGATCCGGGGAAGTGTACTCCGGCGACAGCAGACGAGAAAAGGAAGTGCTTACTTCAGTGTCCGCGCTCTGATCAAGCACCGATTCGCTCACCACTCTCTTCGCTGCCGGGATTTACCGCTCAGTACCCCCATAGGGTGCATGTACACGCTCCAGTGTCAAGCAGTAAGTAGCCCTGAGCTCACCAAACCCAAGTGGAAGCTGGTAGGGATCCGGTCAATGTCCCGGATCCCAGGACGCCTGCTCAGCCCAGGCTGGTGCGCTTCGGTCGTCCAGTTCAGCCATGGCGCAGTGTGTGTGAGCCGCTGCTTCCGCCATCAATCACCTCCACGCTCCTCTTGTCGCTCAATTTACTCAGCTCTCCACCACGTCAACTTCCAGGAACTACGCTGGGTGCGCAATCGAGTCCCCTCGGGAAGAGCACAAGAAGGAGCCCCCGTGAAGGGTCACTGCAATGCAGGAGCTTTTGGCTCACTCATCCGCCATCGGTGGCTTCGTAGCCACGCCCCTTCCCCTTTATCGTCATTTGTTGACACCTTAAGTACACTATTGTCATGTCTTTGTTTTTTCCTCAACAGCATCTTTCATTTCATTCATAGAAAATGCAGTATGCTCTATGTTCTTCGCAATAACAACTGCTTGATTTAAATCAGGAGCATCAGCTAATAATTTCTCTTGTTTTTTCTTGTCACGAGTACACCTCACCAATTGATCTCTGATAAGAGAGTCTGTTAATGTACCAAACTCGCAAGTAGAAGCTAATTTACCACCTTCTCATTCTTCCCTTGTGATCTAGAGAAAAATGTATGGCGTTCTAATACCACATTGATTTTTTCTCTAAATTGGATTTCTAATTTTTTAAGGGTATTTTGATAAACATCATGTTGAGGATCTCCATCAGCATCCTCACTTACACTTTCACCCTCAATTACAGTGTCAGGGAGATCATCAAAAATTTCTCTTGCATGTTTACCCAAATTATGTAACAGAATATGCTATTTGCGTACAGAAGAAAATCTGCCCCGCTCAATAGCAATTACATAAGATTCAAAAAGATTCACCCATCTCTTCCAAGGAATGAGCGGTTCACCCTCTTCATTCAAGAATTGATTGAGGTTGAGACATTGCAAGTGACGCCATAATGTGAGAGAAAACAAGCGAGAAAATAAGAAATAGACAGAAGAGAGAAGAGAAGAGTGTAATAAGAGAGAAAGAATTGTGAGGGGAGGAAACAAGCAGAGGAGCTAATCAGACAATACTGTGGGGAAAAAAATGAACACCACTAATTTGTGGAGTGTAAATATAAATTATCACAATTTCTTAGGCAAAGTGCTAAACCTTTGAAACAATAAAATGTTATCAAATATGGCATCAAATTGGAAAGTCATAGTCACCAAGTGAAGCAAGGCTGTGCCTGTCAGCTATGTAAAAAAACTGGTAAGCCAAACATGTATATCAGGTGAATGATGATACCACAGGCTGAGGAGATTGACGTTAACTTCTGTGGCTGGAAGAAACTATTACTGCCATGCTTGACTGACTCTAAAAAGAAGCAATCCTCACTACTGCGCAGGGAATTAGGTCTCCCGCAACGCGCAGAGTGAAGATAATTAGTCAAGACTAGGCTGACTGACAGACGACTCTAAATGGTGAGGAAACTTGCGAGGACCGCCTTCAGCACCGATGATACATTCTATGGGAAGCCGTTCATGTCAAAATTACAGATACCCACTTAGGACACCTTCTGAAATCCATAGGCTGCTGCAAAATTAATATGCACACACCAGAATGAATGTAAAATGTGTCGATATTAATATGATCCCTGGCAGAGTGAATCTGACTTGAATCGAAAATAAATATGAAACCTGGCAGATTGAATATGCTACTTAGTGATTGATATGAATACAACACAGTCCAAACTGAATAAGAGCAGTAAAGAAATATATATCACTCATACTGAAATAAATATGGCCCTCACCATAAATAATATAGCTATCACTGAAATGTATACAATATGCATCAGACAGAATGGGACATTTCTTGAAATGACTGACATATGCCAAGAGGTATACGGCATGCATTGAAATTAATATGACAGATTGAAATTAATGTAAGTTACTGAAATTAATATATTGTATCCTGAAAAGAATATAATGAACATTGAAAATAATATAACATAAACTGAAATAAGCATTACACATGTTGAAATGAATATGAATTGTGGTGAAATGAATGCTACCCAGATTGCAATGAATATGAGATATACAGAAATAAACAGAAGATGATTTAAAAGTAATATGGCTTGTGTTGAAAGGATTATAAGCCCCTTTGAATTGAAGTTGACATGCCTTAAAAAGAGTATGACCAAAGCTGAAATTCTCATGTCATTCGTCACAATGAATATGGCATGCATTGAAATGAATATGACACATATTCAAGTGAATATGATATGTGCTAAAATGGAAAAGTAGGTTCTTAAAATTAATATGACAAGTGCTAATATGCATATGGTATCCAATGAAATAAATATAACATTGATTGAAAGGAATATAACACATGTTAAAATTAATACGAAATGTGTTGAAATGAATATGAACTTAATTGAAATTAATTTTGACATGTTTTAAAGTTAATACAAGTAACGTTAAAATGAACATGGTATTTATCAAAATGAAGATCGGTTACATTGAAAGTAATATGATACACATTAACATGATTATGATACCTGTTGAAATGGATATGTTTCATGTTAGAATCAATATAAGATGTGTTAATATGAATGAGACATCCATTGAAACGAGTATGATACATGCTAAGATGACTATGACATGCAATAAAATTAATATGAGCCCCATTGAAATATATTCAACATGTCCTAAAATGAGTATGACCAATGCTGAAATTAAAATGAAACTTGTCAAAATTAATATATTATGCTTTGAAATTAATCTCATGCACATCAAAACAAATATTGCATGTACGGAAATGAATATGACCTATGTTGAAATGGATATGACCCATGTTGAAATTATTATGGTGGGTGTTAAGTTGACTATGACATCCATTGCAATAAATATGACATTCATTGAAAGGAATGGGACACATGCTAAGATGAATATGAACCACTTTGAAATGAATATGACACCAGGTGAAATTGATATGGCCCACATCAAAATTAACATGGCATTTAATAAAATTAATATGATATCTTTTGAAATAAATATGAAACTATGTGAGATAAATGTGGCTTGCTTTGAAATGAATAAACCACATATCGAAATGAACACAAGCCATGTTTAAATGAGTATGACCCCTGTTTAAATGAATATGGCTTGCATTAAACTCATGTTGAGCAGCTGTAAAATTAATATTACATATTAAAATTAATATGACATATTCTGAAAGGACATAATAAGGACCGAAAACGAAGTAACTAAAATTAATATAACACACAGGAACCAGCCTTTACCACGCATCAATTACATGCATTCATTTGCCACACAGTTAAGTATTTCTACATTTGTCACACAGTAATTTATCAGGCAGGTAAGTATTTTTGTAAATAAGATCATTTTTTATGGGCGCATAGAGATAAAGGGAGGGAAGGATGATTTTAGGGTTTAAAGATGGTTAGAAGTAAAGGGAGGTGAGGATAATTTTTGGTTGCAGGAAGTGGGTGAAGGTAAAGGGAGGTAAAAAATGAAAAAAGGGATTTCTCCATTAAAAAATAAACACACACACACACACACACATATATATTTTTTATATATGCATAAATATATACATATATGTACCGCGTGCCTACGTGCAGACAAAAAGGATTTCTCAGGAATTTTTTTGCATGGCAGTGCGAAATGGAGTACAAGAGGAGTTATGTCTCCTCTTGACAACTTGGACTCTCTGGCATTGTGCTCAAAGATATGGTGATACCATGGGCAGTACATCATGAGGACTTTAAACATGGAAGGTAAACGCTACACAAATTATATGTGACATTTTATTTTTTGAACATTACATTGCACTGGGAGTTTTAAACTGTGATTTGGGACGCTATCCAGCAAGATCTATATTACATTACAGTCCAAGCATTGTGCAATGATTTTAATCAGAATGTGACATCTGGACCCTATTCAGCATTATTGTACATGTACCACAGTTTGCAACAACACCCCAGGTGCATTTTGGGAACTGTAAGATTGCACCGGGTCATGTGATCATTGTGATTTAAATGGTGCGAGTTTATTCAATGAGACTTTCCTCACCTGTGAGCAAGGCCATGACCAACAACTGAAACGCGTAAGGATTGATGCTCTGCCACCCTTGAGATACAATAAAGCCAGCTATTTACTGTTGGGCTTCACTTCTCTTTTTCTTTGGTGTGCCAAATCACGGGATGAGCCCGGGAGGTGAAACCATGCAAATTACAGAACTTTGTCCGCACGAGAGACTGGCAGCTCACTTGGGCGTTATGTTAAAAGACTTCCATTCCCAGAATGCTTTGCTGTCTTACTTACCTGATGGATATGCAAATAAAAAGAGGTGGAATCAATGGGAGCCTTGTATGCTGGTCTTTTGCACTGCAGTCTACTTATGAGTAAGGGCGCCAGGCCCGAAACGAGTCAGGACATCGCTAAGGTGTGAAGGTGTGTTTTACCAACGGACTGTCCCTGATTTGACCGGCTCGCAGCGAGTGTGTCCTGCATTGTGGTAAACCCTTTCTTCTCATTCATATATATATATATATATAAATATATATATATATATATTCACTGAAAAAACATAGGTTTCACACACGTTATAGTTAGGAATTAGTATTTAAAAAAACCTTAGAAATTCACTGAAATAACCATAGGTTTCACACATGTTATTGTTAGCTGGAAATTTCAGTCATACAAAACCATTGAAATTCCCCTGTTATAGTTAGTTCAGCTAACTATAACTTGCGCGCCCGCAATCCACTAATGATGACATCACAAATTACATCACTCATGACATGGTCAGTGACATCACTCATGAAATTACAGATGACATCTCAAATGACATCACTGATGACATCATCCTTGTGAAAGAGTGGCAGACCTCCTCTCACCCTAATATAACCTTTGATACACACATTGAAAAATAGAAACTAACATTTTCAAAACAATGGAGATATCAATACCAGTTAGAACAACTTATTCAGTAATTCTCTCCTCTCATTCAACAACAGTTCTATATAGTCACTCATACATGTACTCACTCATCATATGTACTCATACACCTGTACATCCTGTTACACACCTAGACTCATACATATAGTTACTCACACACATACTCACACATGGAAATAAACTATCAAACATCCATTTACTTGCATATACAGCTATACACACACCACTACACTTACTTCTACAGAAACGTACACATACTTACTCTCTTAAACAATCACTTATAGAAACACATACTTATTTATACAGGAACTCTTCCAATCTCTCACTGTCATATATACTCACTTATATACATCAATACTCACAATACTAGTTTAAAACATATGTACTTACTCATAAAGACACTATTGAGACAATCATTCACTCACTAACACACCCATACACTCACTCATCCACCCATACAGTCCTGCACACATGCTGTCTTCAAAATACATACACAGTGAGTCGCTCATTCATGCATCTATGCACTGAGTAATACCCCCACCAAACCATACAGACACTCAGACACTCATACTGATACTCAAAAAACCAACTAATAACCCATATAGACACTCCTGTAGCTTCTCGCCAACCCATGCAGCCACTTATACACAAAGTGAGAGACTGATACAAGATATTTACATATTAAACATTACTCACTAACCCATGTATTCACTAAGATACATTTAATCAGTCAGGTATAAAATCAATTTTAAAAAGAAACATCCATTTAGCCACTTATATACCCATTTATTCTTCCATCGACCTTGAGATATACATTTATAAAACATATTTAATTTTCACAAAAACACACATTCATTGAATGATGTCATGAGTGATGTAATTTGAGATGTCATCAGTGATGTCATGAGTGATGTCACTGACCATGTCATGAGTGATGTAAGGTAATTACTGGAGGTTAGTGGTGGGCTAGTTGGCCCCCAGGGCCCCTCAGGACTCAAGGGGACTTAATACCCCAATTTACAACACACCAGGGAGTGCGTTTGCGCAGTGGTGCAGGGATGGGGCGACGGGTGGTTTCGAGCGAGGGTGGTGTTTAGCTGGTCTTTGGTGACTTTGCTTCAGCATTGGCTAGGAATCTGTTGGGTGCGGTGGTGTGTGGTTGGTTTCCAGAAGGTGAAGTGGATGCAGCGATGGACGGTCCAGTTCAGTTCGGTGGTGTGGCTGATGGAGACGTGGGAACTTGCGTAGAAGATGAGGTCAAGCGTGTGGCCGGCAGAGTGGGTGGGTGTAGTGACGAGCTGTCTGAGCCCGAGGTTGTCCAGCAGGGTGGTGGAGTTGGTGTTGTCGTTGTTCTCGAGGTGGAAGTTCAGGTCCCCAAGGAGGATGTAGTCCGTGCAGGCAAAGGCGTGTGTGCTGACGAAGTCGGCGATGGCATTGCTGAACTGTGGCCGTGGTCCAGGGGGTCTGCAGATGAGGGTTTCTCTGAGGGTGGTGTTGGAATCGGTATGGATCTGGAAGTGCAGGTGTTCGGCGGTGCTGAGGGTGTCGTCGGTGCTGGTTGAGACTCTGAGAGTGTTCCTGTGGACGATGGCGACTCCTCCTCCTATTCCATTTGTGTGGTCCTTGCGGTTGATCTTGTAGCCGTCAGGCATGGCTATGGCGATGTCAGGTGCCGAGGAGGGGTTCAGCCAGGTCTCCGTCAGGAAGACTATGTCTGGGGAGGTGGCATCGAGTAGTTCCCAGATTTCGATGGAGTGTTTCCTGGCTGAGCGGGTGTTGAGAAGAATGCATCTGAGGTGGTTGTGTCTTTTCTCGGTGTGTGGTTTGGTGGCTCGGAGGCTGGTGTAGCTGCAGTTCCGGCAGGAGAAGTGTCCCTGGGTTCACTTCGGGGCAGCCAGGAAGCAGGTGTGTGATCATCCGGTATTGAGTGCGTGGAGGGTGCTGGCATCGTAGTGGAGACGGGCATTGTGGCATTCGTGGGGGCCCGGGGTTCTAGCGCTGGGTGCGGTCCAGGCACAGAAGGGCGTAGACGGGCTTGCCTTAGGTGCGCCAGCAGCGCCCCCGCTGCCGGCGGCCACACAGCGCCCGCCATAAGAAGGGGAGGCGAAAGGGAGGAGCAGCTGGGAGGTGGGAGCGGACGAATGGGAGAGTGGGGGAGCGGGGCCGTAGGGGACGCAGCAGCGTGAAAACGGGAGGGGGGAGCGGCGAAGGATACAGGAGACAAAAAGGGCACAGAAGTGATACAGAGGGCAAAATGGGCACAGAAGTGATACAGAAGGCAAAAAGGGCATGGACACTCAGGTGGTGTTGTGGGTCAAGTGTCGCTCTCCTTACCGCGCAGCAACCGCCATAAGAAGGGCAGGCGGGAGGGAGGAGCAGGTGGGAGCAGACGAATGGGCGAGCGGAGGGCGGGGACGCTGTGGCAGGAAAATGAGAGGGGGGAACGGCGAGTGGCAAAGGATACAGGAGGCAAAAAGGGCACAGAAATAATACAGAAGGCAAAGAGGGCACAGAAGTGATTCAGAAGGCAAAAAGGGCACAGAAATATTACAGAAGGTAGAAAGGGCGCAGAAATAATACAGAAGGCAAAAAGGGTGTAGAAATAGTACAAGACGGAAAGGGAGGAAGACAGCGAAAACAAATAAACAAATAACACAAAATGCAATACAATCACTACAAGGCAAACCTACGGCCAGTCATTGGCTAATAGGCTTTGAATTAGCGTGTGAAAGTTGTTTTAAATAACATGGATAAAAAGGATTTTATCTACAAAAATTGCGCACTATACTATACCATGGGCCTTATTTATGAAGGCATTGCGCCGCCGGTGCGTCACTTTTTCCCATTTTAAAAGTGGCGCACCGGCGGCGCAAGGCCTTCATAAATAAGGCCCTATATATTTATATATGTAAGTCAACACAGTAGTATTAGCGTACAATACATCGCGCACAGGGTTATGTAACTAAAGACGAGACCAAAAAAGAATATGAATATTCTTTACAAAATCCTGCAGTCTGCAAAAAATATATAATAGTGCACAAACAGAGGTAAAAATGGTGGACAAATGAAGGTCATAAACCAAACAAAAGCAAGCTTCTACGAACACATACATTTGAATGACTAGCCAGTAGAATGGTTTAAATAAGACACATTTTGAAATTGCTATAAATAACAGTGAGGCAAATAACACTGTTCTCGATATGAATACGGACACCGCTGAAATTGGATATGAATCACATTGAGTTGCATAGAGTACTGAATGAACTGGATAAGGACGTGAATGAATTGGATATGGCGAATTGTGTGTATAACATGCACTGAAAAGCATGTGACACTGACAGCCAATCACAGTGGAGTTCAATGCAAGGCGCTTTGGACACTGAACAGGGTACTCCGCAAGAGGAAGGGCTGAGGACAGGAGCACATGGAAAAACACATGCAGAAACAGTCAGCATGGAGCCCAGCCACACTCTTTCCTGCTGTGCTGTTTGAATCGCAACGCCGTCAATCTCATAGAGTTGAAAAGCCTACCAATGACGGCCCTGTATGTTGGCCTGCCCCCGCCCATACCTTCTCGGGCAGCACTGCTCCTGGGGAAGCACTTACAGCCATATGTCCTTGCTAAGGGTGCCTGAGGGGCTTTTGGTGGAAAGTGACACTGATTCGGTGTCTGCCAATGCCGAAAAGCTACTCAAGTCAGCAAGCCAAGCCCCCAGCCTGACTCCTAAACCCCACACCTCCCTCTGAAAACATTGTGTATTGTGTCCTGTCCAAAGGCACATATCTATGTAAAGTATCGAAGGTGAGTTGATAGGTTAGTGGGCAACCTCCAAGCAGGGGGTGGGTGGGGAAGAAAGCAGAGAATTAACTCACAAACCCTCAGGACAGGGCAGGGCCGGATTGGGATCCCAATTCGGCCTGGGCACTGACGAAAAAAGTGGCCCACATTCAAGAGGTGTGGCCCATATTTAAGGGGCGTGGCCCACATTCAAGGGGCGTGCCCTTTCATGAAACACCATTTGCACAGACAAGGAATGAAAGTGGGAAGATACTGTTCTTGCACAGGGCCAAGGTGACAATGGCCTACATGCTGAGCAACTAAAAAAAATAGCAAGGCCCCTTTCTGTCACAAAATTATTCCAGCCCTCCAGCACAAGAGCACCTGAAAAGCAGCAAAGCCCCTGCTATTACTAACCTACTTAGCCCTCCCCAGACCTTGAGCTCAGGAGCACATGAACAGAGGTAAGGCCCCTGTGATTAGTAAATTAATCAGCCCTCCAGGCCACGGGAAAATGTCCTGGCAGGGGAGCACAAAACACAGCTTTCTGGGTCATCCAAGGTAGCCAGGTGGCCAGGGGGGAGGCTGAGGTGAAGCTGGTGCATGGGAAGTGCCTTCCCAGTGTGTTCTGGCAGTTTGAGTTTTTACCATTTACTGTAGTATTACCCTTGTACCTGTGTATGGTACCCTTTTGTAACTTGCACACGTCACTTTTCTCTGGTATCACACTGTATGCTACCTCTCACTTTTGTTTGCTTTTGATACTTGCACAAGTGCCACCATTGCCTACGTAACGTTTGTTCTTGTGCTGGAGTGTCTGCCATTTATTGCAGTATTATACCTCTACTTGTACTTTGTACGCTTTTGTAACCTGCACACATGTCACTTTTTCCTCCGGTAATGTACCGATTGCTACCTCATGTATTTTGGTTGCTCACTATTGTCACTTTTGATTCATGTAACTTAACGTTTGCTTTTGTAATTTGTCCACTTGTAATTTTTCTCCTCATGTATTATTGCTGTTCCTAGTGTGAAGCGCTCTGACACCTTCGGGTAAAGTCCGGGCTATATAAAATCCCATAAATAAATAAATAAAATAAAAAAATTCCAAACATCACCTGGCCCCCACAGCAAGACCCATTCTTCCTCGCCCACTATGCCCTGAATGTGAAGGGCTGTGGGCGAGGTGTTAAGACTAACACCGTTTCTAGGCTGCATGGGCCCCAGGGGGGCCGAGGTGAAAATGGCTTAAAGGCCTGAGAAACACCTGGCCCCCAGGGAGGCCGATTCTTGCAAACAATCACCCCTCCCCAGTCCAGCCTCAGCTTGATTGCTTGGCAGGGCAGGGGTGAAGGAGAGGCCACAGCTGACAATCGCTGTCCGGCTGCTCAGCGAGGCTGCTTTCATTTTCTCTGTCTGTCTCCGTGCACTCTGTGGGCCAGTTTTTTATCTCCCCTTTCCTAGTCCACTCTCTGTGGACTGGGACAGGGGAGAAAAAAACGGCCCACAGAGGGCACTGAGGCACCGGCCCTTCGGCCCATGCCCGAATGCCCGCCTTGCCAATCCGCCCCTGGGACAGGGGAGTGAGGAAGCCGCAGCACGAGCCGGTGTGAGCTTCTGCAGATGGAGCCCCCAAGCGGCCGTCTCTGGACCCCCGGCCTCTGAAACGTATAATCCCATGGCCAGCGCTCAGCTCACCATGGCACTGGTGATGCCGCAGCCCTCGCCCACCCCGAGCGCGGCATCCTCCGGAAGCACAAACAAAGTAAGCCAGACAGGATGCGGTTGGGGAGGCTGGGAAAGGACGGGGAAGAGCCGAGGCTTCAGGGTAGGCCGCATGATTCCTATGCTCCCGCAGCATGGGAGGGGAACTGAACGGCTGCTCTTCACTGCCTGGGAATTATGTTTGTCCACCTCTCTATTCATTTTATTTTTATTCTAGCACTGTTTGTAGCGGAACGGGAACGGACGTACCTGCATTTAATATATTTATACCAGCCTGATTTGTGTTTTATTTTCTGCTCTGAGCACCCATCACGTGCATGTCGGCAAGGTGTATGTGTTAGCCACCTGCGCCGAAGGATCCTGGAACATTTATTTTATTTATTTTATTTTATTTATGCATTTTTATATAGCGCGGACTTTACCCGAAGGTGTCAGAGCGCTTCACAAAAGGAACAGAAATGGAACATAATGATAAACATTACAAAATCATACGTTACGTTACATAAGGTAATAGTGACATTTGTGATCAAACAATATACATCAGGTAGTAAAAATTGTGATCAACCAAAAATACATGAGGTAGTAAAGGTAATAATGACAATTGTGAGCAAACAGAATACATGAGGTAGTAAAAATTGTGAGCAACCAAAAATACATGAGGTAGTAAAGATAATAGTGACAATTGTGAACAAACAGAATACATGAGGTAGTAAAAATTGTGTGCAGCCAAAAATACATGAGGTAGTAAAAAGTGCACAGGAGGAAAAAGTGACAAGTGTGCAATTACAAGAGAAAACAAAGTATCATTTGAGGTATAATACTGCAAAAGGTGCTAGACACTCAGGCACAAGAACAAGCGTTATGTAGGCAAAGGTGGCACTTGTGCCAGTATCAAAGATAAAAACATGTGAGAGGTAGCAAACCGTGTGTTACAAGGGCAAAGTGATGTGTGCATGTTACACAAGGGCACCAAACACAAGTACATGGAAAATACTCCAAAGAGGCAGACACTCCAACCCCAGGAATACCCTGGGAAGGCACTTCCATGGTCGGGGAAAATAGCAGTAGTGGGGAGTCTTCCTCCAAATAAAGACGTGAATTACTTTTGGAGGTGTCTCTGGAGGAGGAGAACTTTGAGGTCCCTTTTGAAAGCCTGGGAGGAGGCAGTGGTCCGGAGCTGAGGCGGAAGGGAGTTCCAGATTCTCACTGCGTTGCCTGAAAAGGATTGGGCCATTGTTCTCTCCTTCTTGAAAGTGGGAGGTTCAAGTAGAAGATTCTCCGCATTGCGTGAGGGTCTAGAGCCTCCAGAGAGTTTCAGTTTATTCGCCAGGTAGTGAGGAGAGGAGGAGTGCAAGGCTTTGTGGGTGATACAAGCGGTCTTGTAGATAGCTCTAGCCTCGAAGGGAAGCCAGCGAAGGGTGGATAGCATCGGTGTGATGTGATCGCTTCTTTTGGCCCCATAAATGAAGCGAGCTGCTGAATGGAAAACAGACTTAAGTGAGGACAGGTGGGATTTGGGGAGGCCAGTAAGAAGAGAATTGCAGTAGTCTGGTCTGGAGAGGACCAGCGATTGCACCAGGGTTATAAGGTCCTGTTCCGGGAAGAAGCGTCTGATTCCCCAAAGAAGGCGCAGTTGGTAACGAGCAGATTTTGCAATAGAATTGATGTGGGGAGTTAGACTGAGTTTTTTGTCTAGAATAACTCCAAGGGATTTTGCGCTGTCGACAATGATGGGTTTATTGTTTAGTAGATTCATCTGATCCATCAATGATTGAACCGGGGGGGGGGGGAGAGAGTGAGGAGGAATTCAGTTTTGGAGGGATTCAGAATCAGTTGATGGGTTGACATCCAGTTTTGGATGGAGTCCAGAGTAGAGCTTAGGAAGGAGAGATCATGAGTGGAGGCAACCTTAAGGTAGAGTTGAGTGTCGTCTGCATAGAGATGGTAGTGAATCCCGGATTTGCTTAGGAGGTTTCCTAGTTGCTCTAAGTAGAGATTGAACAATGTGGGTGCAAGTATAGAGCCTTGAGGAACACCCTGACCTACCGCCACAGGAGAAGAAAGACTGTTCGCAATTTTGATCATTTGGGATCTGTCAGAGAGGAAGGATGCAAACCATTTAAGCACAGTGCCCTCCATGCCCATCTCTGTTGAAGGATATTGAGGAGGGTGTTGTGATTGACAGTGTCAAAGGCTGCAGAAAGGTCCAGGAGAAATAGAAGACAGGACCCCCCCGAATCGAGTATCCTCAGCGCGTCATCAACCACTTGCAGTAGGGCTGTTTCAGTGCTGCAGTTTTGCATGAAGCCAGACTGACAATTGTCAAGAAGATCATTGTCCTTGATATGACGAGAGAGTTGTTTTGCTACACATCTTTCTGTGATCTTCGCAAGGAAGGGAATGTTAGTGATGGGGCGGAAGTTGTTGAGGTCCTGTGCATCAGCAGTGGGCTTTTTAAGCAGAGGGGTGACCTGCCCAGTTTTGAAGGGGACAGGAAGGGAGCCTTGCCAGAGGGAGAGGTTGATCAGAGTGGCCCAATAGGAAAGGGAATGGGTATAGAAGTCCAAGGCAATGGCACTGGGGGATAGGGTCAAGAGAATGGTTGGAGGGCTTTGTTTCGTGTATGCACTTGAGAAGGGCATCTTCAGATATGGGGTCAAAGCTCTGCCAGATGGCTAAGGATTTGCGCTCCTCTGGAGGTGTAGGATGAGCGACATGATCCACAAGTGATTTCACTTTTTCATCGAAGAAAATAGCGAAATCCGCTGCTCTCTTAGTAGGATCCTCCACCTCGGAAGAAGGGGGAGAGCAGCTCGGAGACTTGACGAGATCAAATAGTTTATTGGGTCTATTTTTGGCGGAGTCAAGGAGGGTTTTGAAGAGCGCCGCTTTCTCAAGGAAGATATGCTTGTGGTACCTGGATCTTGCTATGCGAAGCATGGCTAAATTGTCTGTGGAGGGCACTTACCTCCATTGCTTCTCCAGGAATCTTAGCTGCTTCCTTTCCTCATAAAGGGATTTGTTGAACCAAGGTGCTGAGGGAGTGGGCCTTATCCTTTTGCTTTTCAGTGGAGCGACGTTATTAATTTCAGCTGCAAGAACTGTGAGGCATTGGGAGGTGAGATCGTCAACAGTTATGTTTGGGTCTAGCCTTGGAAGTGATAGCAAAGCTGATTCACAGAGGGGACCGACATCAATATTTTTGGCATCACGGAACCAGGAGATGGCCCTCTTGGGTTGGCCAAGAGTTATAGAGTGTGAAAGTTGAAGAGAGAGTGGGATGAGGTGGTGGTCAGACCAATCTACATGGAATGGGGAAGAGGTAGAAAGCATGCCTGCTTTAGAAATAACAAGGTCCAGGATTGCGCCCTTAGAGTGGGTTGGTTCAATGCAGTGTTGGATAAGATCATTTGTAGAGAGGAAGGTGGCCAGAGAGTTCGCAGAGGAGTCTTGCGGTACGCCCCAGTGGAGATTGAAGTCACCCACGAAGGTCTGATTGTCACTTTGTGTATATTGGTCACTGATGAAGTCAGTGAGATCCTCTATAAACGAAGGGCCACTACGAGGCGGGCGGTAAATGATATGGAATCTGAGTGATGGACGGTGTTTCAATTGAAGCTCAAGAGAAAGGCATTCAAAGGTGAGGGAGGAACTGTGTTGTATGGTATATAGTACAGATGACCAGAGGTAGCCAGGAGGTAGATTTCCATGTAGAGGATTTATTCATGAGAAGTTACAAGTTACAAGTTGTAGTCATATAGTGGTATAGTAGTGGTCCCACCAGGAGCAGCATCTTGGCTACTCAGCCCACTCTCTCCAACTGTCATTCTCTACACAAGCAGGCACACCAACAGTCCAATCGCTCTCTCATCAGGCACACCAACATTCCACGCACACACCACATTCATCCTGGCTGAGTAGCTGAGGGAAGGATGCATCAGGGGTAATCAGGTTACAACACATCCCCTTCCCTTGGCGAACAACGAATAATAAAAGTCTACAACTTCTCTGTAAAGAAAGAAACATGAAAGTAGTGTGGCAGGGAAGAAAGAAATGAAAATGTAGTACAAGGAGACTGGAAAGGAGGGAGAGTGAAATGGTGCAAAAGCTACAGTATAAAAAGCTTCAAGACAGCACATCCCCTTCCCTTAGAGCAAAACACAATAAATAGAAATAATCAACATAGCATGTAAAACGTTGCATGTGAAATGTTGCAAGAAAGGTCTCCGAGAAAAGGATCAAGAAAATACAGAGAAAAGAGAATAAAAAGGAGGAAGAAATGATGAAGAAAGAAAAGCAAGACAGTAATGTAAACATTACAGATGCTTAAAAACATGGGGTAACTAACCAGACAGGTGTAGTAAACAGACCCCATAGTGCAAGAACAAATAAAGTTGCTCATAGCACATTACATTTCTAATGTAGGTAAGAATTAGAAACCATGGCGCATAACACGTAAGATGGGTACATTGCCCACAGCGCAAAAAAACTAAAAGTGGATTCACTGTCCACAACACAACACAGCCAAAGATGGGTACAGAGCCCAAAGCGCTATAAAGAAAACAAAGGTGGGTACACTGCCCACAGCGCTAAAAACCAAGATGGGTACACTGCCCAAAGGTGGGTACACTGCCCACAGCGCAAAAAAACTAAATGTGGATTCACTGTCCACAACACAACACAGTCAAAGATGGGTACAGAGCCCAAAGCGCTATAAACAAAACAAAGGTGGGTACACTGCCCACAGCGCTAAAAACCAAGATGGGTACACTGCCCAAAGGTGGGTACACTGCCCACAGCGCTGTACAGAAAGCAAAGGTGGGTACACTGCCCACAGCGCAAAACAGAAAGCAAAGGTGGGTACACTGCCCACAGCGCAAAATGCCAATTGTGTACAACAAACTAATAGGTGAACGCAAAGAACTGTAAATAGAGAAAAAGTAAGACGTACTGTCACATGGGAACATGTAAATGGTGATGTGAGAGTGAGGAATAAGAAGGGCTTGAGCTGCTAGACAAACAAGACTAAGGGGAATACAATCAGAGGAAAGGGTGTGCACTACCCCCACTGAAAGAAAATGTAATCAATGTAAGGAGACCAGCTCCTAAACAATAAATCCCCAAAGTAGAGGTCACAGCGCCAAGAAAATACTTGCCCTAAGAACAACCTAAACAAGACTCAAGCTCTCAGTAAGACACCATAGCACAAGAAATGCTTAACACAGGAAAATACATGCTATTAGAAACAAATTCATGAAAACCTACACTCTCACTGAGTCTACAGTATGGAAAAATGCTCAACACATATATATACCAACACAGTACATATGACTTAACACACCATGTACCTAATGAAATAACCACAAGGGAATCAGCTTAAATAAATATGCATGACTAAAAGCAGTAGTGCAGTAAATAAGAAATCAATACTCATTGGAAACTGACAGTAAAATAACAAACAGTCGATGTGATGTGAAGAAACTGTTTCACATGAAAGCACAGAAGTTGGTTTTAGTTAGAGTCCCACTCGATCTTAAGTGGAGACAGGACGGTCCAAAGTCAATAAAAATGACAAATGCCCCAAAGAAACAATGTTAGACTGGGTCGTTGCTCCGATCCAATGCGTGTGAAGCGCAGACACTTCAATAAAATTGACGAATGCCCTAAAGGAAACAATGCTTAAACTAGAATCTGAGGAGACTCGTTACCGCAGTCAAAAGTAAGTGAAGACGATCCAATGTTGAAGGTTGGCAGCAAACGGGAGTTCGGTGAGACAAAATAAAAACTGCAGATACACGCAATGAGATCACAAGTCCACGTACTATTCTGTGATGGAGGCACGCTTGCTGACGGTGTGCCGGGTGGCTCACTGCACGCCAGAGCAGTAAGGCGTCACATTAGCAGGATGCAGAACGTCACAGAGAAGGGCACAGCAGCGTCATAGAAATGTAGGTAAGTGCGTGCTCAAACCCGTGGCATAGTTTTGAAATTCAAAACGGCAGTTAGCAACAATTTGACACGAAGAACTGAGGCAAAGATAATTTTGTAAATAAATAAAATGTCTCACACGACTTTGCCAATGAGTGCCAATTATGTTTACACAGCCAGACAAGTAGGTTGAATATGCCGTTTTTTTCCCTTTCTCAAAAGTATTGTACACCGCAGATTGCATTCTTCAAAGTGTACTCCCAAAGGAAAGTCGGCAGTTAAAAAAATACTTGTGGCAACTTGAGGTACTAGGGATAACCACATTGTTTAGCATAGGCTGCGTTATGGCACTATTTAAAAAATGAATACAAATGATGTAAGCTGAATTATAAATCAAGTCTCTGAGACGAATTTTTTTTTCACTTGCTCCGTCAAAACGCTGCCTTTAATTCTAAAACTGTTGGTGCCAGCCGCTCCAATAGAACTACTTCCTTGACAACAGATAAATCGGTAGTTTGGCAGCTTAAAGTTTTCACAGCAAGTAGGATATCAAAAAGCTTATTAAAGGAATGTGAAGCGCCCTGAGCAGGCTGTCCAGGAGGTAGAGGACACTGGTGGGACACGGGAGGGCGTTCTTTTCCTTGTTATTGTTTTAAAAATAGCTCTGCTTCGTTTCTAAGTTGCTTTGCTTAGTTTCTTGTCAGATTAAAGTTCATCAAAATTGTAGGTTTCCTCACCTCCTATACTCTTGTGGCTGTAGCACGTAGGGTTTCTCCAAGACTGTCGCCAAAATGTTGTATGGTATATAGTACAGATGACCAGAGGTAGCCAGGAGGTAGATTTCCATGTAGAGGATTTATTCATGAGAAGTTACAAGTTACAAGTTGTAGTCATATAGTGGTATAGTAGTGGTCCCACCAGGAGCAGCATCTTGGCTACTCAGCCCACTCTCTCCAACTGTCATTCTCTACACAAGCAGGCACACCAACAGTCCAATCGCTCTCTCATCAGGCACACCAACATTCCACGCACACACCACATTCATCCTGGCTGAGTAGCTGAGGGAAGGATGCATCAGGGGTAATCAGGTTACAACAAACTGCTTGGAGAAGCCTTAAGTTGGAGGGCGTTTCTAAAGATGACTGCAACACCTCCCCTCCGTGTTGTCAGTTCTGTCATTCCTAAATATGGAGTAACCTGTGGGTAATAGGAGATCAAAAATAGAGTGAGAGGTATCTTTGAACCAGGTCTCAGTGAGGAAGAGCATGTCAAGTTTGTGAAGGGTGATGCTATCGGAGATTTCAAGTTTGTGTTTTATTGCAGATCTGCAGTTGTGAAGCATACAGCGCAGCTCTGTCAAGACTGTTTTGGTGACGGGGGCACTTGGGCTCTGAAGGGTGATTGGGATATTGTACTTATGTGGGGGTGCTCGGGAAGGTTTAGGTGGATGCTTTGTTCTGACAGAGGTGATGGTCGGAATAGTGTAGATAGTGGGGTTGCTAGGGTATGTCTGTTGAAGGAGGGTGGCGTTCAAGGGCTTGTGTGAATTAAAGACGTTGCGTACGGGAGGTTGGGCTTGGCTGTATTGGGGTGAAGGGGCGAGGTGCATCTCATGGGAAGTTGAGAGGGAGTAGAGGTGAATGGATGGGTGGAGATCTTAGAGCATAAAAGTGAAATGGCAGCTGTAAGCTGGGAGATGGAGGTGATCAGAGAGCCTAGCGTATTTTCCAGTGAGAATGAGGCAGAGCACAGAAGGTTGGGTGGCTCGATTGAGACAAGGGGTGGTGGTATTGGTGGTGGAAGGCAGGGAGAGGTGGGGGGACAGGAGGTAAGTGGTGGTATTGGTGGTGGAAGGCAGGGAGAGGTGGGGGGACAGGAGGTAAGTTGGGGAGAGGTGGGGGGACAGGAGGTAGGTTGGGGAGAGGTGGGGGGACAGGAGGTAAGTTGGGGTGTGGGGTTCACAGGTGGAGTAAGTGCATTGGGCGTTAAAGGAGAGTTGTCATTGTTGGTGTCGCAAGAGGGAGAGGAGTTAAGGACAAGTTTAGAGGGAGAAAGGTGCGGAACACGGCAGTAGGGGAGTAGGAGGGGGGAGGCCTGAGTAGCGTTATGGGTATGTAGGAGGTTAGGGAGGAAGCGAGGAGCAGTAGTTGTGGAGGTCCTGACAGTTAGGAGAGGTGGCGGTGAAGGGACGGTCATCTGGCAGATTGAGGGGGATTGCAAGAGAGGGAAGTTGTGGAAGGGAAATAGTCCTGCTGGGCCCGAGGGAGGGAGATGGGAGGGGTTACTGGGAGAGGAAAGGGGGTAGTGCAGCAGTACTGGAGGAGTAGGAGGGAGGGGAGAGAAGCAGTGGGAATGTGGCGAAAACGGGATTAATGGCGAGGGGATGAAGGGGTGAAGAGGAGGGATGGAAGGAGGGGTAAGGGAAGCATAGGGAAAGTTATTCGGGGGAGAGGGTTGAAGGAGAGGTGAACTAAGAAGGGGGGTGATAGGGAGAAGTATGGGGGAGGAGAAGAGATTTGAGTATTGCGATAGTGCGGATGGGACGAGGAGCGTATTAGCTAGTGGTAAGGCTGAAATAATGTGGGAGGGGACATGCTGTGAGGGGGGAGGAATAGGAGATGAGGTAAGTTGGGGCGGGGAGGGAAGAGGACCGACCTGTGCTACTCGAGAGTGCATCCAATTGGAGTGGGGTGGGGTCGGCGGGGGAGAAAGGGAGAAATGGGTGGAGCTGGAAGGAGAGACAGGGGGAAACCCGATTGCAGAGGAGGGGAGTAAGGAGGGGAAGAGGTGGTCAAAGAGCGAGAGGCAGGTGTCTTTGCCTTGGATCATGACAGTACCGTTGTTATAGAGTGAGATAGTGAGGTAGCCATTGAAGCACTCGGAGGGGGAGATTTTTAGTTGTTTCCCATAAGGGATAGAGGAGGAGGAGGTGACGTTGAGGGAATTGTAAACACTGTTGGACCAAGAGGGGGTGTCGCGAGTGAAGAAAATGAGATCGTTTTTGAGCCTCCCAAGACAACCATTGTAAAATTGATCAACAAAAAGGGAGTCCGGGAAACGTTCAATAGTGTTATGCTTCAGTCGTTTTATTGTAGCTTTAGATTGATTGGGAGGAAAAATGATTTTGTAGCAATTGGCTCCAGACTTAACTCGAGAGGTGGCCATGTTGTGTGGATGAGGCGAGGAAGGGTGAGGGAGGGATGAGAGGGGTGTTATTGGGAAAGCGGTGGTGAGGAGAAATAAAAGGGCAAAAAGGGGGCGCATAATCCAGGCGTTTATGGTGAGAAAACCGAATTAATGTACAGTCAGGGAAGTGAGGTGGGAAATTGTTGGGCCCTTCATCTAGGAGTATGAGGTGCCACCTGGCACTAGATATAAGTTACAGGGGACATATTTGCAGATAGTAGGGACCCATCACAGAGCAGATACAGACAAAGTAGAACAGAATAAAAAGGACCACCCAGAGATCGTTGGAGTACACTGAACTTAGTACCAGCCGCTGATAGAACCAAATTCGGTACCAGCCGCCATGTAAGCCCAAGTTCTCACCAGACTACTATATGACCTGAAGCTCCTATGAGACACTAACGTTAGGGCAAAGAGCATAAGGTGGATCACAAGATGTTTAACAATGTCTAGAAAATGCACAGCAACCTCGTCATCTTCAGACCACCTCTGATGCCGCTGGAGTCATGACTCAATTTGAACTGATCCCACGGAGAAAGTTACTTAATAGGTGCAGCAGGCACTACTAGATGTGCACCTGTGAAAAGGTCTAAACAATGCAGCTGGTATTATTTGCTGTAAATCTAATTGGTGGCCTAAACGGTGCAACTGGCACTACTTGCTGCGTAGCTGTAAAAAAGGGGCCTAAGCGATGCAGCTGGCGCTACTTGCTGCGCAGCTGTAACATGCCTAAACGGTGCAGCTGGCACTACTTGCTGCGCAGCTGTAAAAAGAGCCTAAGCGATGCAGCTGGCACTGCTTGCTGCGTAGCTGTAAAATGCCGAAATGGTACAGCTGGCACTACTTGCTGCGCAGCTGTAGAAAAAGGCCTAAGCGATGCAGCTGGCACTACTTGGTGCGTAGCTGTATGAGGCCTAAACGGTGCAGCTGGCACTACTTGCTGCGCAGCTGTAAAAGGCCTAAACGGTGCAGTTGGCACTAATTGCTGCGCAGCTGTACAAGTGTTAAAACTAAGAACCACACAGTTAAAGAGTTAAGCGGATGGCGATTATGAAGGAAGAATGCATTTCTTGCAGAAGCCCGCAGAGCTGTCCGGTTGTTGCAGGAAGCATTGGCTGTGAAGAGGACACATCTGGAAGACAGACTGCTAGCTCACTTAATACAGCTCAGTAGTAGGGAATAAGTAATCTGGAAGACAGTGCGTGCTGGTGCGCGCTGTGCGCGGCGACGAGGCGCTCACCAGCTCCCAGGTCTGCTCCCAGCTCTCCACCGTGTTGAAGGGCAAGCTTGTGTCCAAGAAAGATCAGACAGAGACAAAATGGTGTATCAGCAGAGGACTTGCTGCGCTGAAGAAAGTGAGAGTCTTCCCGCCCTCCTGTAGTGCTCAGCAGTTATCGGGCTCGCTCACCGCACCCCTCTGTTCTCGCCTCTACTCTTGCTACTTAAACTGAGACCGGTGCCTCGATGCATCCAAAGCCAGCAATGGGGGGAGGGGACGGGGGGAGTCCCTTAGCACCCTGCAGAACTTCGTTTCACATGGGAGTGCTCACCGGGGCATCGCTCATCCGACCTCACTCGAGGGCCACCCACAGGGCACCCAGTGACTCATGCGCCGGTAGGGGAGAAGCAAGGAGAGGCCCTCAGGTCGCCACAGCGTTTCGCGGAATCACCGCGGCCGCCATCTTAAGGTCAGGCAGAGGGAGTCTGTTACCTCGACGCTGCTACCAGGCACCGCACCTCCGCTCACTCTCCGGGGCTTACCGCCAGTATCCTCGTCGTCCCAGTACCCCCTTCTGAGCTCGGCAGCACCGCCGCGACCGCCCGGCAGCAGCTCCTCGCCGCGGCTCACCGGAGCTCACCGGAGCTCGCCGGCCGCCATCTTGTCCTCGCTGACCAGCCGCAAAGTCCACTCGTGGGAGCCCCCACGGACCCCCGGGAAGCCAAAGGTACCGGCCGCTGGTGCCCTGGGAGCTCCGCCGCACTAGGCTGCTCCGTGGAGTCAGTGCTGCATGAAGGGCCGGCACAATCGCCCGCCGGACAGCGCGCGGACCGGGAGCCGAAGCCCCATGCTCGCATCTGACTGCATGCATGCCCTAGAGACATATAAAGGTCCCCCTTTTATCATGTCCCAACCTCATTGTTTACCTGGTGTGCTGCTGTAGCAAAATGTCCGTCTCAACAGTTCTGTTCCAGAATGAATCTAATCTGCTTTGCTGCTCCCAAAGACGTGGTCTGCAGAAGGGAGCAAAGTGCTCCAGATGTGAGCTCAAGGCATGACCACACAAGTCCAAATATTGTTCCATAAGTGCACCAAATACTGTCTCTGCTCCCTACAAATGGCCACCATATTTCAAATGTGTAATTAAAGCTGGTCTCCGTGTTTCAGAATTAGAACAGGCCATCATACTCCTGATGAAGCCTGCAAGATACAATCATCTAAATGTGGCAGCCACAACTGACCGTCGTATGCCAGATGAGCACTTAAAGTTAGGACACCATATCCAGAATGTTAGAAAATGACAAAATACTGCCCTGCGGAACAATGTACAGATTTCCAGATGTGGAACCCATGACTGGCCCAATATTCTAATCAAGATGTTTACTTACATTTGGGAGCCATACTCTATAGCATGTTAGAGCAGGACACCATACTCCCAATAGGGTCTGCAGAACTACACACAGCGCTTTAATGTGTCACCCATAACTGACCGCCATAATCTAAATGTATGCCATACTCCAGGATATTACTGCAAGACTCCCTACTCCAGGGATTTAAGTGGGCTGGGTCCTACCTATGCTCAGCACTGGCAGTTGTGAAAAGCAGGGACCTAGACAGGTCCCTATTGGGCTCTCCATTTTTACACTTGGGGTGTAAAAAAACTTTGCAATAGTACCATCCGTCACTGCTTTTGATGCAACTTCGAAGAAACTCGTGTTTCAGTTTTATACTGCACGAACATGGAACGCTTTACATGAGCACCAGTTACATTACACAAGAACATATCAATTTGTTGAATCACAGGATGTTGATCCAACCGCAAGCTCGAACCTACTTTCTCTGCTTGAAAGTCGACAGCTCTAGCCTTTCGCCAAAACCTTGCGCACAATAACTGAAACATTTTCAAAATGATATACAACGAAGTCATAGTTGTTGCTCATTTATCTTATGCAATTTACAACCATTGACAAAGCCAATAGTCCTGGCTTGTTGTAGGTGTAATGTTGCTTCTTGTGTTGTATATCTGGATGGATGAATTGGCAGAAGCATTAAAATACAAGTCTGGCAGCACACTATGCTATGTGCAGATTTTTAGCTTAAGTGTTTTAAGCCACATCCTTAATTACATCGGCCACGCCCCTATGAGAGACCCCCCAAATTTGTTCAGCCCACTTGAAGCCCTGCCCTACTCCCAATGCTGCCTGCAGTACTGGACACAATGATGGCCACCATATTGTAGACGTTCATTTACAGTTAGACAACATTCTTTAGAATGTTAAAACAGGATACAATACTCACAAGGTGGCCTGCAGAACGGCCCACAATAATGTGGGTGTGGCCTACAGATCTGGCTCTGTACTCGGGTGTGGCCAACAGAAATGGACGTTATACTCAGGTGCGAGTTGCAGAACTACACATAATACTTGGGAGGAGACACATGCTCAAGCAACTGGGCACAGCATTGCCCTTCAGGACTGGATGCAATACTCCAGGCTGGCCTTAAGTATTATCTGGAGTGACTTGCAGTGCTAACTACAAAGTGCAACTTGCTGAACTGGACACAGTACTCAAATCTTAGGCAAAGTGTTTGCCTGGGACAGAAAATAGGCCCGGGCACCGAATTAAAGTGGCCCCTTTAGTAGGTAGTTAAAAATGTAACCCAGATTTTCAAATTAGGTCGTTTTGAACATATAAAAACATTGTATAGCTGTTGTGCAAAGTATGTGGGTCTGCATGCGTTTGTCCTTGCTGGAGTCAATATTTGTTATATTTGGAGAGTTAACATTAAACCTGCCCCACAACACTACAAAACAGGCCCACAGACCAGCCTATCAGACCAGCTCTTTAAGCATTAAAATGCTTTACACGGCCATCCAGCTTGGGACTTTCTCAGGGAGTTTTAAGGGGATTTAATCGGTGAGTTCGTCTGGGTCAATAAAGTTTCCTTGTTATTTCTCTAATATCGGGCGTAATGCTGTTACCGAAGTGCTCTTGCTGATGTCGATAACCGAAGCCCCAGGCTGGATGGCCGTGCAAAGGGGTGAAACACTCATTGGCTGTTCTTTCACTCACTCTCAACAATAGAGTGACAGCACCCTTATAAACACCTAACAATATGAACCATTGTTTGATTGGAATTTGTTTCTTAAAGAGTACGAGATACGAATCTTGACATGACAACGTTGTTGAACCCAGTATAAGAAACTGGCATTGATGGTTAATGAGGAAGCTAGCACTGGTTAACCTTGTGAGAAGCTGGATTGGGTAAACAGTGTGTGACAAATTGGTATTTGTTGGCAATACACGAGCAGAGCAGGAAGCTGACACTGGCAGTAATTGCAAGAAAAATGCACAGCTGAGCTGCAGAAAGGGGGCACTGGTGGTTTGTGGGGACTAAGCAATGCCAGGAAATATAGGAACTGGTACTTGGGGTACTTTATTCTTCTATAAAACCAGATTACTATGCAACAGGCCAACAACGCAATCGAAAGAGAAACAAATCCAGGTCAACACATTGCGATATCATGCAGCGGAATGGCAGTCAATCCAGGAGAGTTTAAACCTGAGACCATGAAGTCAAACACAAATTCCTGGAGCGAATGCATTGAGCTATCAGACCTGCCTTCAGCTTATCATTGTATCTGAATGGAACCACATGCAGAAAGATTATGATGTAGGTATTATCAAAAATAGGCAAGTCATGGTTAATTGGATTATCTAAAACTTTTCAACTTCACATTATAGTTAAGAGGCATCCTTTCCACACATTTGTGTAAAGAATGTGATTTTTTGCATCAGTTTGGCACAAAAGGTAAACTTACAAACGAAATTCAGTGCATTTTTGCCATCACAAATAGAAAAAGTCTACAAAATTTAAGCTTGGTGACAGTCTGCTTATATTTTCAAACTTGGTTGGCTTTGATACGAGTGGTAATTACCTTACTGTATACCCCTTCTATTTAGTTATGTGTCTATATGTTAATTACTTAGGGCCAGATGTAGGTCGCCCAATACCGGTCGGTAACGGCCGAAATCTTTTTAGATGTAGGTGGCATTTTTGTAGGATTCGGTATTTTACCGAATCAGTAATTTAACGATTCGGTAAAATACCGAATTCTTAACATACCGATTCGGTTATTTACCGAGTCCAGGATGTAGGCAGCACTCAATTTAGTGCATTCCTCAGTTAAGGATTCGTTATTTACCACCAACTAGAAGTTGGTGGTAAATAATGATAACCTTTGAAAAAGCATTTTTTTTGCTTTTTCAACAGTGCCATGTTGCAGACATACATGCCCTTAGGGCATGTATGTCTGCAACATGTGCACCCATACACAATTGAGGGGTGCAACAGGGAGTCAAAGTGACACCCTGCCACCCTTCAATGTTTCCCCCGTTTACTGAATCAGTATTTACCAATTCGGTAATTGCCATTCATTCCTATGGGCCTGGAGCCCCATAGGAATGAATAGCAATTACCGAATTGGTAAATACCGATTCGGTAAATACCGAATTTTACAGATTGGGTAAAATTTACCGAAAAACCTATTCTTAAATACCGAATCGGTATGATTCGGTATTTAAGAATAGGTAAATAGTATTTACCTACATCTGGCCCTATATTTCTCCAGTAAAAAAACATGTATATCCTTTCTATGTAGTTATGTATCTCTATAAATGTATTACTTTACTCCTACTTTAGACAAAGAAAAAAGATACTAAAATGTAAATAAAAATAACAAATTCAACACTTGACTCTTTCGTATGCACGACTGTCTCACCCTATACCTCTCTCAATATATCCTCTACCTCCACACTCTGTCTCATCCCAAACCTCATTCTACTACTGTGATCGCCAAAATAAATCTTTCTAGACTCTTCCCCCTCTATCCCTGCTTGGTTCACCCAAAATCTTATTTTACTACTAGGATTTCCCTTTTTAGACTCTCCCCTCCTCTAGATTCCTTTTACTCCTCCCAAGGCACCTCTTACAACTATCACATCCTAAATAACACTTTCTAGACTCTCCCCTCTTCTATCTCTCCATTATCCTATTCAATCCAACAAACAGACTGACATGTCCACCACTCAAATTAACACATATTTTCCTACACTAACCCACCACTAATCATCTTTGGGTTCCGGAGCAGGTTGCTACTCGCTGAAAAGCACTTAGTCTTGCCAGGGGTAGTAAGCGCTATCTAGGTAAAATTACAACGTTTTTTTTTCCATCTGGATATCACACACCTCATCTTTCCTCTTCAGCATCCTCTTTTCATTGTTTCGTGAAATGCACTTGCATCTCCTTCACTCCATTCCCAACACAGCACACCTACTCACCTGTAACACTACATTTTCCTTTACTTTCATCACGTCAATATTTTGACAACTGTATACCCCCTTCACACAGTTGTAAAGAAACACAATTTGTACTCAAATACCTGCCCATTGCTCTGTGCGCTCTACATGGGTTTAAATGACCATGTACTTTAACACCATATTGACTCCCTGGCAGGCACTGTGAGAAACTTGCACTTCTGAGGTCTGAATCATGACCAGTAATAAAAATCCGGAGGGTACTCAATTCAAATTATGCACTGTATAAGTATAATGCTATGGGGAAAAACATATATTTGGCCCCGCTCGCATCCGTTGTCAAAGCACACAGACTCAACATCACATCGTACTCAGACGACACCCAGCTCATCCTCTCACTACCCAATGAACCCACCCTCCTCAAACGCAACTTTCAAGACAGAATGGAAGCCGTCGCCAGATGGATGAAGAACAGCTGCCTCCAACTCAACACGTACAAAACAGAGATAATCATCACAGGCACACACATTGATGCCTGGAACGACACCTGGTGGCCCCGCCCTCGGAAACCCCCCACGGACCACACACGCAACCTCAGAATCATTCTGGACTCCAAACTCAAAATGGACCACCAGGCCAACACCATCACCTCCTCCTTCTACCACACCCTACGCCTCCTCCGCAAGACCTTCTAGTGGATCCGCCCCGAACACATGAAAACCGTCCCACAAGCCCTCATCAGTAGCAGACTTGACTACCGCAACACACTGTACTCCGGGATCAGCAAAAACCTCACCCGCAAACTCCAGAATGCCGCCGCCAGACTAGTCCTCAACCTACATTGCCATTGCCACATCATCCAGCACCTACTGACTCTACACTGGCTCCCCATTGAGAAGAGAATCACCTTCAAGCTCCTCACTCATGCACACAAGGCCCTCCACAATTCCGGACCCGCCAACCTGAACCACCGCCTCGTGTTCCACGCTCCCTGCCGCACTCTCCGCTCGGCCCAGCACTCCCTCGCAGCAGTACCTAGGATCAAGAAAAGCAGAACAGGAGGGCACTCCTTCTCCTTCCTTGCCCAAGACTTGGAACTCCCTCCCTCTACACCTCCAACAGATGGCATCGCTTCCCAAGTTCCGAAAGGATCTCAAGACCTAGATCTTTGATGGAACTCAATGAACCTCCATGAACTGCGGACCCGCCCTTTCCTTCAGCACCCTGAGACCAGCTCAGGGTGAGTAGCTAGCGCTTTACAAACCCTTGATTGATTGATTTATTGATCTTGGATATAGCTAACTCCCCATTAGGGAATGCAAGATTAAGTAAAACATGTGAAATATAAATAGAAACTAAATTGGTGACTTAGATCACATTAACTTTATTAGTTAAATGTGGGGCATTCTTTGGTATGTTGAGCCAGACTGAATCCAAATACTTAGTTGACTTAGTATGCAACCGAGTGTAAGTGGTACATGATCCAACTCGATTTGTAATCTGACCAGCGTCAAGTAGATTTTTTTAATCAAAAAAGAAAAGGAAAACAATCCCTTTTCTCACCAGGCCTAAAATGCAAGCAACTTGAATTTTTCCAAAAGCAAAGCTCAATTCCTTGAAATTGTGTGACAGTGGTAAAGCGGTAAAAATACTATATTGGACCTGGACTTAATCACCTTGCCAGTTGATAGGGCACTGTACTTCAAGTTTAGGGTAGGTACCCTCCCGATCGGGGCCTTTGGCTCAAAATGGAAATCCGGTGTTCACCTATCCCCCTTCTGTGCCCTTTGTCAATCTAGGCCAGAAACGGTAGCGCACATCTTCTTTGAGTGCCCGGACTATATTAATCCTAGGCGGTTTTGGCTTAAACCTCTCTTTAGACGCTTGGGAACACGTAGGCATTTGGATGCACTACGTATTTTATTGACTGATACCGCCCCTCCAATTGTTTGTGGTGTTTCCAAATTTTTAAAACGCTCATGGTTGATTCGCTGCAAGAGATTGTCAATTTCAATGTAATTTACTTTTTAGCTAATTTATTTAGGGTTACTTCTATTTTATTGTCTTAGTATCATAATGTTGACATACCTATTTGTTTGTCTTGAAATGCTGTTTTTATATGTATGTATGCTTTCAAGATATCTTGCATATCGAATAAAGCTTTCAATCAATCACTGTATTTATTTTAATTATTTATTTTAAGAGTTTTATATAGCGCTGGCTGGAACGAGGGATATCAGAGCGCTTTACAGCAAATACAGTTATGTGAAAATATACGGTACAGGAAATTGGGAGAGCAAGAGGGATCGCATCTCCAAGGGAGCATATACCTGAGCGAAGGGGCAGAGGGGAGTAGGGAGCAAGATAACCTGATGATCGTCAGAGCGTAGACATTGTTCAATTAGTTCGTACACAAAGTTTTCTTAATCTGAATCAGTGTAGTTGGTCCCAGATAATGGTCAGGAGGGGCTTTGGCTAGGCACTTCCTTGGCTCTTTCACTTCGTTCGAGATCGGTCGAGGGTGAGGGCTTTGAGTAATGCCTTGAATTTAGGAAACAAGGGGGTTGTTCTGATGTGGGGGGAAAGCAAACACAAATGTCTCCTGCACAATACAAAGTCACAATATATTACCTAATTTCAGTTTTACTGCATCATTTGCATGGCATTTGTAATCTACCAACTTCTTATCCACAGCACTGAGTCCTGTCATTTGTGCTGGTTGGCAGCCAATAAACCAGAGCCAGTCAGAGTGAATAATCCGCATGCAGAACATGGAAACGTCCCACCTATATCTTTAACGCCTACACGACGTCGGAATCCAAAGGAATGCCCTGGACTGGACCACATCCTTTCTTTCCAGCAGAACTCAGAGCGTCCGCCTCCCCCCCCCCTTCCACTCCAATGCCACTGAGATCATCTGCGGCGTACCCCAGGGCTCGTCCCTCAGCCTGACGCTGTTCAATATCTACATGGCACCCCTCGCCCACTTTGCCTGTCAACATGACCTCAACATCATCTCCTATGCCGACGACACCCAGCTGATCATCTCCCTCACCAAAGACCCTCACACAGCCAAAACCAACCTCCACGAAGGAATGAAGGCCGTTGCCGACTGGATGAGGAAGAGCCGACTGAAGATGAACTCGGACAAGACGGAGGTCCTCATCCTTGGGTCCACCCCTTCGGCCTGGGATGACTCCTGGTGGCAGACCTCACTGGGAACTTCTCCGACACCCACAGACCACGCACGCAACCTAGGGATTATCCTCGACTCCACCCTCACCATGACTAAGCAGGTCAACGCTGTCTCCTCCTCCTGCTTCAACACCCTCTGAATGCTACGTAGGATCTTCAAGTGGATCCCCACTGAAACAAGAAGAATAGCCACCCAGGCTCTCGTCACCAGCAGGCTGGACTACGGTAACGCCCTCTATGCAGGAGCATTGGCCAAACTACTGAGACGGCTGCAACGCATCCAGAACACCTCTACACGTCTGATCCTCGACACCCCCCGCCGCAGCCACATCACTCCCCACCTTAGAGACCTACACTGGCTCCCCCTCAACAAGAGGATAACCTTCAAGCTCCTCCTCCACGCACACAAAGCCCTCCACGACACCGGTCCAGTGACCTCAATAGACGGCTCAGCTTCTACACTCCCATCCGCAAGCTCCGCTCTGCCGACCTCGCCCTCGCCGCTGTCCCCCTCATCCGAAGAACGACAGCAGGAGGCAGATCCTTCTCCCACCTCGCCCCAAGACCTGGAACACACTCCCCACCAACCTACGGCAGACCCAAGACCTACTGGCCTTCAGAAGACTACTCAAGACCTGGCTCTTCGATCAGTAGCAGAACCCCCCCCCCCATTACATAGTAATGTATGTTATTACTTAGGCATAACTGATGCAATCTCCGCCCTATAAAGTGTCACTTATGGGTGATAAGTGACACACAAATGGAGATGAAATGTCTAACATGCTGAAATACAGGCAGACGGAAAACCTGGCTGCTTCACTGATGCCATTATCAGCAGCCAACCTGAGCTTTTAAAAATCTATTGGCTCAGGTGAGGATGTGCCCATCACAGCACCTCCTCAGCTCTAGTGAGGCCCTCGGGAAGAAAAGGGAGGCGCGTAAGAGAGTGAGTTGCAGCATCCTCAGCCAATCAAGAATTCCCAGCCAAACAGGAACCTTCCCAGCTGCCACACTTCTTGGGAACAGCACACATCTCTTTTCCCAGACCAAAGTATCAAACACAATAAGGTGAAAAGCAAACAGCCCCCGCATGTGGATTGTGAGAATGCAGTCCAGAGTGGCCATCTTGGTACTCTCCCATTCTCACTGAATTTCTAGTTATGTAATTTGCTTTTGTCTATGTTGTCACTCTGCTCACGTGTTCCCTGCAATTGCACCTCTACTTTATGGTCAGTTTCTCTACCATAACACATATTTCAATACTCCAGGTAGACCTTTCAAGTGCAAGTGGGAGGGTGTGCTAGCTAGTGGAGTTTATATACACTCTATCCTAAACACTCACCCAACAGTACGTTCTGCTCGTTGGGCTGGTTCCCGAGTATACCTATGATGCCCGAAAGTCTGACATGCTTTCCTCATCACCTGCCATGCTTACTCCATGTTGACCAGTGGGAAGTCTTCTATTAAAGGGAGGGGAAGGCGAGCAGGATTGTGGCGATGGTAACAAACTTTCACACCAGGACTAGAAGTGTTCACTGTTGTTAACAGCAGATAATCTAAGTTTGATGTGTTTTTTTGTGAAATGATACATAGCAAATCATTAGGGGTTTTTATTGTTCATGGAACAATCATTACTGTATTTATTTAGCAGATGGAATACAAAAAATCACAATTGTTGCAGTAATCGTTTAACTAAAACATTTTTTCTTCTTCTTTTAGAGCTTGCATGTGAAGCCAGATTATGACATTCTCTGTTTTGTGACTGGTACAAGCACAATTCCAACATTTGGCTTTAATCCTCAACCATCAAAAGAGTTTCAGCATGCATGCAAAAGCCACGTTCGAATGTCTGTTTCCAGAGGCAAACACCTTTGGAAATGTGTTCTGCCCCCCCTTTTCAATATCCTATGAAGCATTTAACACAAACGACTTTGGGATACTGGATTCACCTGGATTTGGACAGGCCTAGTCATCATATTTAGATGATGGGTAGAATGCATGCATATATTACGAAGTAGTTATAGATACAGAAGATTGACCATGCTGTTGTCTAGGAAGGTATGGTAGTCTTATGGAAGCTCGTGAAATTCAAGGCCCTTAGGCTTCCGGAAAATCATCTAGTAGCATGGTGCAGGTCTCTGTGCCTTTAGAATAGCACATTTCTTTCCCTTCCTTGCTCGTTTATCATGGCATTTTAGAAAAGACTACTGAAAAAACGTTTTCTTCCTGAAACTTTGTCAATATTTGGTGGTGCAATGATCAATCAAGTTTTTTCCAAAACTACCTATACCAATATATTCTACACCGGTTGTCAATAAATAGATGTTCTTCAGATTGACAGTTCTCGTTTTCATCTTTTTTGTATTTCTTATATCAGTGTCAGACCCTGTTTTGGTGGCCACAAGGCAAGCAAGGGCTGCTGGGCCTGCAGTCATTCATCCTCTGGTGTACAGGTGTACAGTCGCCTATAGCTCTGCAAACTGGGCTAAGTACAATCTCTTTAACACTCGACTTCAGTTCTAACAATGGCAAACAGTCACATTCTTCTCAGGAGTAAGTGTGAAGGTGTGAAAACTCGAACTCAACTGGCCTGCAGCACAGTAACTGATCGTCCCAAAAATAATTTTATACACATGTAAAACGTAATGCTTCACAGAACAAGCTATAGGTACAATTATTTTACTGAGCTACTGTGCCTTGCGTACACATACGCACCTTGAAATACTTAAGCTCAACATATGTGATGTACAACAAATTATCATGTAGTGCAAAGTCAAGAGTGGAGTCTGGCTCAAAGATTCCATGCACGAGCCAAGGCTTCAGAATAACTGCCACGTAAATTATGCCACGAATATTTTATAATATAACGTGTTCAAAATAAGAAAAAGTGGATTTCGTTAACACTCTGAAGCTTCATACCTTAGTACATCACAGAAGTATTAAATATAAAGGTTTTTAAACATACACTGAAAAACCTTCCTGATCTCGCCCTCGTGACATAACTATCAGTGAACTTAAAGGTAAGTCAGTTATGGATACTCAATATACAGGGCCATTGGAATAATGTGAGTTAGCGGCGGCAGCTTTTATGGATTTGCCACATAATTTAACACCTGCTGTGTAATCTGCAGATTTGAACGAAAAAAAATGTTTTTAGCTCAAAGGCTGACAAGTTACGACAAACATGGCGACGTGGGTTTATGCGCAGGGCAAGGCCCTTTGCAAAGTTTAACTGGTCATCTTTTGGAATTTTTTTTTTACTGCTACTACTGAAGTGAAAACTTTGCCCAGACATTATTACCATGTGCAAAAGTTACAAAATAGTAAAGTAACCATATCAAAAATGTGCCTTATTAGGCAGCATAATTTGCCTTTTCTTGCTGCATAATTTAGTCATCCCCACTGCATAATTTGGTGCTCTTCTAACACAATTCCAGTGGCCCTGACTATATAATATAGAATTATGAGGACTAGATTCTAATTATGGCTTGAGCAACATTTTAGGTTACAAAATGAGACATGAGGTTTTTGTCCTAGAAGTAGGTGAGCCACTGAAAACTCAAACCAGGCTCAAGCAAATGATGGCTCTGGCTCAGCTCGACGTCCTCATGGTCCCTGGAGCTCAAAACTAACCAAGCTTTCATGTGGGTACTTGCTGCCAGCCACTCAGTCTGCCACCTCATGCACCAAGAAATGAAGACAAACCTTTGATGTAAAACAGACAAGAGAACAGAAGATACACAGCTAGTGGCTGAATTGTATACTACAAAACAAGAAATCATGGCTTCCCCGCTTGACAAAATTGTGTAATCTCATGCAAATGTTATATTTCACCAAGACTCCTTTTTCTTCATTATCGCATTTGGGAGAGCCTTCAAATCGGAGCCATCAGGAAGTACGCTATCCAGTAAGCACCTGTTTTTTGTTTAATAGACTGTAAGGTTGCTCCGTCTTCAATACAAATCTACACCACAAACATTTGGATACACCTGTTATGTTATGTGTATTGTAAAGCAAACTATGAGGAGGGCATCCTGGCACTGAGCCGATGAGTGTGCCTAGCCATGCCTAGGTCAGGGCAGGATGGTGAGTAGAAATGCAACGTTTTCAGATTCTTGCTGGATCCAGGGAGAGAAAAGAAGGCTCTGGCATGTCTTGGTTGAGTGACCATGCACGAGAGGGTGGGTTACTGTGTGGTTGGTTAGTGTGCATGTGGGGATCTGGGTACGTGAGCGGTGAAAGTGGATGGGGGCTGGAGGGCTTGAGGGAGATGCAAGTGAAGACTCCCTTTGTGGAGTGTGGAGAAGTGCAGTCGTTGGGGATAGGGGTTGAGAGCCAGGGACAGACAGGCTTGCCATGGCACACTGAGAGCGGCTCCTTGGATGCCTGTGTTGTGCAACTTTGTGATGTATGTGTGTGGGAGAGCATATTAAAGGCTGCTGAGAGGTCTAGGAGGATCAGAGCTGCAGTCCCTCCTCAGTCGAGTAGGGCTTGGTAGCTGCGATAAGGGTTGTGTTGGTGCTGTGGTATCTGCAGATTCCGTTTGAGAGGAGTCGAGTAGTAAGTTCCATTCCAGATGTGAGGAGAGTTGTTGGTTGATGTTTTTTTTAATACCTTGGCCAGGATCAGGGACATCAGTCAGTAGTTGTTGAGTTTGCTGGGGTCTGCCGATGGTGTCTTTAGTAGGGCATTGAATTCTGCAGGTTTTCAGTCCCCAGGGAAGGTGGCCATGGCAATTGACGAGTTGATCAAGGTGGTGAGTATGTGGTTGAAGATGTGGTGAGGGCATGGGTCGGTAGGGGCCCCTGAGTCGACGGAGCTCATGATGGAGGTGATGTCCTGTGGGGCAAGCTAGCTTCATTCACTTAGTCAGGTGTCTGTGGTGGTAGCGGGGTCGTTGTGCTGCTTGAAGAAGTCGATGTCCTTGGGCTTGGGTTTGAAGTTTCTGTAGCTGTTGGGGATCTTGTTGTGGAAGAAGTCTGCACTGTTGTCTCAGAGTTCCTGTGAGGGGGTAATGTTGTTTGTTGTGGCTGAGAGGTTGGATCATTCTTTGATAATGTTGAAGAGTTCTCTACTGTTATTGGAGATTCATTGGATGCTTGAGGCTAAGGACTTTTTCTTTGGTTCTCTCAACTTTCCGTGGTAGAGGTTGAGGGCTGTCTTGAAGTTGGTTCTGTCCTTACTATTGTGCCAGCTCCTTTCCAGTTGTTTACATTGTCGTATAGTGGTTCTTAGGCTTTCAGTGTATCAGGTTGCCTTCTTGGTGGACCTTCTGTGGGTGTTGTCGCCGATGGGAATGACACTGTCAGCGCAGTCAGTGATCTAATCATTGAAGTTTCTGGAGTTCTGGTCCAGGTTGTTGGAGGAGATGGGGTGGGTGGTGTTGATGGTGTTGATTCATTTGTTCTATGAGACTTAGATCCAACTGCAGTGGGGGGCATTGGGCAGACTGTTGGTGGATGTTTGCGAGTTGGTGATGTTGAAGTGAACGAAGGAGTCGTCGTCCAGGTGAGTTCTGTGGTGTGGCTGTACCTGATGCAGTCGCTTGAGATTTATATGGGTTCTAGCGTGTGGTCTGTGGTGTTCGTGGCGCCATGGACAAGTTGGGTGAGTCCGATGTTGTTCATGCTGTCGAGGAGGTTAATAGTGATTGTCATTGTGGTCGTTGAGATGGAAGTTGAGGTCACCGAAGAAAATGTAGTTGTTGTAGTCTATGGCGAGGGGGGCGATGAAGTTGCAGAAGGCTGCACGTGGCCCTAGAGGATGGTAACATGGGAAGAGATAACAAAATAATGCAATAATATTATGTGCTGCATTATGCTGCATAATTTGCCTTTCTTGACGCATAATTTAGTCATCTCTGCCATACAATTTGGCCTTCCTCTGCTGCATAGTTCCAGTGGCCCTGTGTGTTATACATAAACAGTCCATAAGTGTCCCTCTTGTCACAGAAATCCTTTCTGCACATCAAGATGGCACCTCTAAAGTACAGTGGCATTAATCACAGCTAAAATGGGGCTCAAAGATTGCTTCAGGTACAATGGAATGTGGAGCTGTTGTACAGGAACTAGTCTGTATACACATCCCCATCATTCTCCCATCCCTCCCCCATTCTGCATGTTTAGCACAAGCTTTAACTGGTTGATGCAATTTCTATAATGAATTAACAGATATTCTTTCAAGGGGCCACAAATGTTCCTGGGAAATGGTGGAACAGTAGAGTTCCAGTTGGTCGTTGCAGTATATCATACAGCCAGGTCTTCACTGTAGGTTTACAATCCCATGTTCCACACACAACACAAGCCTCTCCACATCCTTTACTCCTCATGTATCCCTTCTCACTCATCAGCCCTCGTTCCACAGTCCTGATCCATTATTTATCCTTCTCTTCTGTCACGCTTAGGGCCCGGTTTAAATTTTTGGTGGAGATGGAACTATGGTACCTGCCAATCCTTGAAATGTCCATCAGGCCAGTGGATATTTCAAAATGTCGTGGAATGCACCTCCATCAGGATGATGCCACTTGGATGACAGAGCATTGTTTAAAACTGAACGGGACTAAAACGGAGGTCCTCATCATTGGAGGCAATGAGGCCAAATTGACAGCTGAATGGTGGCCCAGCTGCTTGGGTCCTCTGCCTCCTCCTAACCGTGAGGCGAAGAATCTAGGCGTCTGGGTTGACAACAAGCTGTCCTTTGATAGCCATATAAAGAAAACTGTAGGCAAATGCTTTGGGGTGATGAAAACGCTCAATCGCACCCCGGACCTGTTACCTCTTAACTCCAGACGTACCATGGTGCAGGCATTAATAACTTCCCGCATTGATTACGGGAATGTACTGCTCCTGGGTACATCGGAGAAAAACATCAAGAAACTACAGGTTCTGCAGAATTCGGCAGCGCGCCTGGTGTTAAGGCTTCCCCGCAGAGCCCCCTCACGGCCTTCTCTGGCAGCCCTCCATTGGCTACCTATTAGTAAGAGGATTGTTTTTAAAGCCATGCTATGGTGCCATAGGATAATCTATCACAGAGCACCGGCCTATATGTTGGATCTAGCATCCTTGTATGAACCCAATAGACCACTCAGATCCAAAGGAATGGGTCTGCTCAGAACTACCTGCCCCAAAAAAGCTAGGATGGGAGGTAGATCATTCCGCACTTTAGCGGCTAGGCACTGGAACCTCCTGCCTCTGGATATCAGGCTAGAGATTAATGAGTCCTCTTTTAGAAAGAAGCTGAAAACTTGCCTCTTTGCGTTGTGATTGTGCTCTCTCTGTTCTTCTAATATGCTCGCTCCACAGCGCGGGGACACGCCGGGAGGCGTCACCAGGCGCTCTATAAACTCCTTTAAACTTAAACTTAAATGTGGTAATTTACTCCGTCACTCTGGTGGAGGACAGCCCGACCAACAAAATATAAAGGAGGAAGTAAATGTCCTACTTCCTCTTCTACCCTCACTCTTCATTTCTCACCACCCATCAGCCATCCTCTATTCCCCATAAACAAGATATATCTAACTTCTGAATTCCAATAATCACTTCATATCACTCACTTGACTTTTTATGTTTCATCCCTCACCCCTGAGTTGTCCCTTCACATCCCTCATTCCATCTCTTTATCTCCCAGTCTTTTTTCCTACTTTTCATTCTCCTATTTGTCATTTTCCTTTCAATGAAGGTCATATTCATTTCAATAATGTCTTATTCACCTTAACAATTGTCATAATTTTAACATGGGACATATTTGTTTCAATATAGCTTATATTCATTTCAATACATGCAATATTTATTTTGATGTATATCATATTAATTTCAAAACATACTATATTCATTTTGACAAGTTTCATTTTAATTTTAGCATTGGTCTTATTCATTTTAAGGCATGTTGCATTATTACAATGTGGTTCATATTCATTTCCAAGCATATTGTATTCATCTTAGCACATGCCATATTCCTTTCACGAGATGTCTCATTCACATTAACAAATCTTATATTCATTTTAACATGAATCATAACCATTTCAACACGTATCATAATCATGTCAATGTGTATCATATTACTTTAAATGCAACCCGTATTCATTTTGATAAATGTCATATTCATTTCAACCCATGTCAAATTCCTTTTTACATATTATATATTCCTTTCAAGCAATGTTATATTTATTTCAATGAATGTCACATTCATATTAATACTTGTCTTATTAATTTTAAAATGCAACATATCTATTTTAACATATATCATATTCATTTGAATATGTATCATATTCATTTCAAAGCATGTTGTATTCATCTTGGCACATGTCATATTCCTCTCAAGAGATGTCTCCTTCACATTAACACATCTTATATTCATTTTAACATGAATCATAACCATTTCAACACATATCGTAATCATGTCATTGTGTATCATATTACTTTAAATGCAACCCATATTTATTTTGATAAATGTCATATTCATTTCAACGCATGTCATATTCCTTTTTACATAATATATATTCCTTTCAATCAATGTTATATTTATTTCAATGGATGTCATATTCATATTAATACTTGTCTTATTAATTTTAAGATGCAACGTATCTATTTTAACTTATATTGTATTCATTTCAATGCATGCCATATTAATTTTGACAAATGTTGTGAGAATTTCAGCTTTGGTCATACTTATTTTAAGACATGTCAAATATAGTTCAATGGGTATTATATTAATTTCAAAATAAGCCATATTAATTTTAAATCAACTTCTATTCATTTCTGCATTTCTCGTATTCATTGCAATCTGGGTAACACTCATTTCAACGCAATTCATGTTCTTGCAACATATGTAATGTTCATTTTAGTGTAAGTTATAATATTTTGAATGTGCATTGCATTCTTTTCAGAATATAATATATTTATTTCAATTTGTTATATTCATTTCAATGTATGTCAAGTCAAATGATCTTTATTCGGAATTTCGTACATCCATAAAAGTACATACAGAATGAAAATACATTTTAAAAACAGATTAAAAACACATGTATATAAAAAATTAAAAGCAGATTATCCAATAGGGTTTAAGCAGCATGTATGGCGTAAAGTGCAATGTGCATAGTATATAAGGTACAAGAATGCATAATAGAAGAAGAGCATTAATCTATTTGTATACATAATCTCAAAATTCAATTTATATTCTCCCACAGGGATTATCTAATTCAAAGCACGTATACAATTAAATCTATAATCAGTTTATAATAGAATAATAAAATGCTCAAAAACCTGAGATGGCATAGTACTATTATCCATTAGCCATGTTCCATACTTGCCCTCGATCTCACACAAGCTTTTATGAAGCAACTTACAGTATATATGACTTCATCTGTATGCAACATTTGCAAGAATTTTAGTGCAGGAATGGAATCTCGAATGTTATATTTGCGAAGAATCGGCTTTAAGTATTGACAGGTATACAATTTGTAGTGGCCACAAAAGAAGAGATAGTGCAATAAACTTTGTTTACCGCCTTGAGAACAAGGACAGTCCAACTCTTCTAATTTTTTGTTATAGCCAATTGGGAAGCTAAGCAAATTAACTATGCTTCCCTCACGAAACCTGAATAAAAGGCTCCGATTCCATCTACCTATAGAGATTGACAAGTATCCTAAAGGATTGTTCAAGTTTTCAATACCTGGGTCAATAATGCACAAATATCGAGTGACAACTGGTTTAGAGGATTCTGATCTCATCCGATCCTCATTATATAAGTCCAGCAATGCTCTTTTAATACTATTCTTATGAGCGGGTACAATAGAGTCAGGGGAGCTAAATAAGGATCCTTGGCCCACGCTCAGCAGACTATTTTTGACTGCATTTAACCAGGGTATGTGATGGGATCTATCACTTAACAAACAGTCTGATATTATACTGCGCGTTAAGGATGCTGCTGGATTTAGCCATATTTTAATCCAAAAAAGCGCAGGCCGTGACTTAATAAAATCGACAATATATGGCAACCTTAGTTCATTGTGACAAATAAATGTAGGTGCACAAGGAACTCCCCCCCAGGACCCTCCTACAAAATCTATTTTCCTCCAACTGGAGGGCCATGCTGTTACAATAGCCCCACACTTCGGCTCCATAAGTCCCAGTTGGCCGGCATTGGGTGCAATAGATATTGAGGAGGGGAGTAACAACATCAGCCTGTTTTGGTTGACGGAGGGATAAAATTGAATTAATTGACTTGCCAATTTTATTTCTCGCATGGGCAGCGTGTGGCTGCCATGAGCCTGAGTTAGAGAATAACAACCCTAGGTAAGGAAAAGTGCTGGTGCATTTTAGAGTGTTGTTACCAGATTTAATGGATGTAATGTTATACTTCTTTAGTCCGCAATTCATAATAAAAGATTTTTTAAAATTGGTATTTAGACCAAGATCGGACATGAAAGCAACAAACCCAGAAATTAAAATGCGTAAAGCATTCGGTGTACGTCCCATTAATACTGCGTCATCCGCATAAAGTAGGGTAGTAATGGGGGAACCATTTATAATTGGAACGTCCTTAGTGATCTTACTCAGAGTGCTACTCAACCCATTGATATATAAAATAAAAAGCAGTGGGGCGAGTACGCAGCCCTGTCTAACTCCTCTGCTAATAGGGACGTCATTAGATAAAACACCATCATTATTAATTCATACTCTCGCTTTTAAATCCCTATGTAAATAAGATAAAAAATACACCAGTGAGTCATCCAAACCATAATCAAGCAAAAGTGACCACAACCTAGAACGATTAACAAAATCAAACGCAGAACTCAAATCCATAAAACCTAAATAAAGAGGGGATTTTTTAACAATGATGTATTTAGCCATGATCAAATTTAAGTTTAAACATTGTTCAATGGTGCCTACATGGCTTCTAAAGGCCAATTGACTACAGTGAAGAACATTGTTATCCTCAGCCCAATCCCTTATCCGTTTAAAAATTACCCTTCCGAGTACCTTTAAAGTGTTATCGATCAGTGAAATCGGGCGGTAACAGGCGGCATCCGACCTGTCGCCTTTTTTAAATATTAGTACGATGACACTGTTCGACCAGGATTCGGGAATTGAGCTATCATTCAGGTTATTAAATAAGTTGCATAATAGGGGGGCCCAAAAATTAATTTCTGATTTAATCTGGTCAATTGACAGGCCGTCCGGGCCAGGTGCTTTATTACTAGCGCTATCAATAATAGCATCCTCGACCTCTGATAATAAAAAGGTCAGAGGTTCAGCGCTATTAGATAGAGAGACTGTATCTAAGGGAGTGGCTGATATGGCGTACCCACGCCTCAACCGTTATATTACTATTAATTGGATTGATGTTAGAACCAAAAGATCTTAAGGACTTGACTTCTCTCCAGAAACCTGTTGTGTCCTTTAGTGTGGCAGTACGCGTGAGAGATTCCCAGTGATTAATCACTAGGGCCTCAGATCTAATTCGTAAGGCGATTTTATATTTTGATCTTAATTCTCTCACGAGTGGAGCATCCCTTGGGTTGTTATTTAGGGCTACCCTCAAGTCCCTATTGGCCCTGGAACAAGAGGAATCGAACCAGCGGGGGCCATGGGATATATTCTGCCTAACGGGTTTGGAAGATTCTGTTTTAATAGCCCCACATAAATCACCAAAGGCGCCAACCACCTCATTACTGGGACTTGTGTATGACAGACAAATCTCTACTGTCTCAGGATGTTTTTTAATTACTCTGGATAGAATCTCTTTGTTATCAACTCCCTTCCATACTAGTCTTAATCTATCCGTTGATAAAGCCAGATTTTGAGGCCCAACCTCTGGCTTAGCTGCAACCTTTGAGGTCTGTGGATTGTGTAAATATATTCTGAGCGGATAGTGGTCACTGTAAGCGGAACAGATGACTTCTGCTTTTAAAATTATGTCGCTTAGAGTTGGGCATGTAAATATGTAATCTATCATAGAGGCACAGCCCTGGCCTATGAAAGTGGGGGTTGTTATATTATTTGCACTAGTACCTGCAATTTCCATTACATTTACTAGTTCGCGGGAAGCTATGTGGTTTTTCAGTTTCTCACCATTTTTGCATAGTGGGCTGTTACGATACATATGGGCGTTAAAATCCCCTCCAATGCAAATACCATCAAAGGGCCCATACTTTTGCCCTCCCATAATTTCATCTATAAAATTAAACAATAATATAAAATTACCATTAGGACGGCTAACAAAGTCATTGTTATAAAAATTAATAATACATAATTTCAATCTGTTGATGTACTTCATAGCCATAAAACAACAATTACCCGGAGTAGGGATCAATTTAGTTGGCACCCCGGATTTTATTTTGGACCAGATAGATAAACCCCCACTGGGTCGTCCCATGCGAGAAGTGGAGGCTTTATGGTTATAACAACAGAAACCCTCCATTGTTGGTGACGTTGTACTCCAAGTTTCTTGTAGCATCAGTATATCGCAATTATTATCAACCCAATTAAGCCATTCTGTAATTTTCAATTTGGATTTTAAACCTGCTATATTCCAGCTAACAAGAGATAATTCTAAATCCGAAGACACTTGGTTATGAGTCGGAGGTATTTGACTCAGAGCAGTTCGAGGCAAGGATTATGAAACAGTCTGGAGTTCAGGTGTTGGTGTCAAAGGTAATTCGACAGAAGTAGTGGAAGATGGTCAATCTTGCATATCCAGATCCGAAAGAGGTGCAAATCTATTATACATTTGAAATGGAAATGGGGGGGGTTGAAATTGCATAGGCGATGGCCGGAAGTGCATAGGTGGTGGTTGAAAATGCATTAATGGTGGTTGAAATTGCACAAGAGGAGGACGAGGTTGTGTTGCCATTTGTCTATAGAAATAACTCAAGGGTAACATAGTTGCAACAGTAGAAATGGTAGAATAGTTGCTATTTCTATTAAGGAGGTTTCTTACAGTCCCTGGGTTTTTAAAATTAAGAACTATACAGTCACCTTCCTTGTCCTTGAGTAAAGGCCCAACCCATGATACCCTACGGGCCGATATAATCTCTCTTGAAATTTCAAATCCAGCACCTTTGTGCTTATTCAGCCAGTCTATGGACTTATTCCGCAATTGCACCCATGATTCCCCCTGGTCCTCCCTCAACGGCGGTACTCCTGCTAGGACCAAAACAAACGGACAAGCCTCCGGTGGTAAATGTAAGGCTGGCCCTTGGTGTTTAAATGGTTTACTTGTCCCTTGTGGGCCAATACCCACATTATTATTGGCAGCAGTTGGTCTTGATACTGTAGTGGATTTGTTTGAGCCATTGTTGCGATTAGAAGCAGGGATATTAGAAGTAATTTTTCTAGGAGCAGGTATAGGCGTCGGTTTTGTAGGTAGATTGGATGTGTTTAGAGGTGGACCTGTGTTAATAGAATGCAGCTGAATTGTAGGTGGTTCAATAGACGGAAATAATGATCCAGAATTGCTCAAAACCCCACCCAAAAAGCTGGTAATCTCCTGTTTCTGTGATGACAATGTATTGTTTGCAGTTTCCAATTCCTTTAAGAAGCGATCAGCTCTGATTTGGTCCAGGACAACAGTCCCCTTCCTTTTTATTTCTCCATTCTTGACCAGGTTATCCAGTCTGTCCAATCTTTTAAAAACGTTATTAAACTGATTGACCATTTGCTTTTCTGTGCGGTTAAAAATAGTATCCACTATGGTTTCTATGAGGTTCCCATTCTGTCTTGAGAGATTATAATTATCTCCCATTAGTGCAGTTTGAGTCCATATGGTTTTGGAATTCCCAGTAGAGTGAGTGGTATTTGCAGTAGAAATACTGTCCCTGCCAGAGGAATCTTTGTCTTCCGTAGGGACAATTTGTGCCCCCGAAGGTTTATTTTTATTCCACAAACTTTGAGGTGTGGGCTGATCCTTGTGGATTAAGGACTGTTTCCTTTTATTAGCACTTTGCTTGGTTATGGCTCTTTTACGTTTTTCCCCTCCCAGTTTAATACTACTAGAATCGGTACTATCCAGGGTGATGATATCGTCCTGGGAAGCTGTTATAGTAGTAGAGACACTTTCTGTCAGCAGTGATACTGGGGATGTTGATATCAGTACCGGCTTAGAGATTACTACCGCCGGTAATGAAGAAACAGGGTCAGGTGCTATGTAAGTAACAGTATTTTCATCATCCAAAATAGTTGGCACGTTAACAGAAGGATGTGACGATTTTACCACAATTACTTCAGGGGTTATGTGTATATCTCCATGTATACAACTTGGACCACTTGTTATACTCGATTTGTTATTGCTAGTAAGGGAACCCATCGAGAACCTCCGTTCAGTCTCCACAATTTCGTTAAAAGCAGTGTCTATCAATGTCTCAAAGGATGTGATGAGGGGGACAGAGGTGTCTACACCATGGGATAATACGTCAATGTTATTATTATCACCCATTTTACAGTCCTAGTTAGATGCTCACCTTTGAGTAGAATGTTAGAGGGGTGGCCCGCCCGTCCACTGCTGACCACTGACGGCCACAGACGGCCCGCCCTCTGCCCGGGCTCAGCCCAGCGTCGCCCGCGCGCGTCCGCGATACGGAGAGAGCCTCCGCCTTTTACAGCGCCTCCGGGCGCGTGATGACCGGAAACAGGTGTGCTAGCCTCGTGAAGCCTGCTGGGAGCTGCAGTTCCACCTCGCAGCGTCAGGAACCCAGCAGCCTCGACAGCGGTAGCAGCGTCTGCTGCGGTGGCCCCCAGCGTCAGGTAAAAGATTTCTGGAATGCCCCCGCTCTCCAGTGAGAGCCTCCGCCTTTTACAGCGCCTCCGGGCGCGTGATGACCGGAAACAGGTGTGCTAGCCTCGTGAAGCCTGCTGGGAGCTGCAGTTCCACCTCGCAGCGTCAGGAACCCAGCAGCCTCGACAGCGGTAGCAGCGTCTGCTGCGGTGGCCCCCGGCGTCAGGTAAAAGATTTCTGGAATGCCCCCGCTCTCCAGTGAGAGCCTCCGCCTTTTACAGCGCCTCCGGGCGCGTGATGACCGGAAACAGGTGTGCTAGCCTCGTGAAGCCTGCTGGGAGCTGCAGTTCCACCTCGCAGCGTCAGGAACCCAGCAGCCTCGACAGCGGTAGCAGCGTCTGCTGCGGTGGCCCCCGGCGTCAGGTAAAAGATTTCTGGAATGCCCCTTCTCACTCATCAGCCCTCGTTCCTCAGTCCTGATCCATTATTTATCCTTCTCTTCTGTCACGCTTAGGGCCCGGTTTAAATTTTTGGTGGAGATGGAACTATGGTACCTGCCAATCCTTGAAATGTCCATCAGGCCAGTGGATATTTCAAAATGTCGTGGAATGCACCTCCATCAGGATGATGTGGTAATTTACTCCGTCACTCTGGTGGAGGACAGCCCGACCAACAAAATATAAAGGAGGACCTAAATGTCCTACTTCCTCCTCTACCCTCACTCCTCATTTCTCACCACCCATCAGCCATCCTCTATTCCCCATAAACAAGATATATCTAACTTCTGAATTCCAATAATCACTTCATATCACTCACTTGACTTTTTATGTTTCATCCCTCACCCCTGAGTTGTCCCTTCACATCCCTCATTCCATCTCTTTATCTCCCACTCTTTTTTCCTACTTTTCATTCTCCTATTTGTCATTTTCCTTTCAATGAAGGTCATATTCATTTCAATAATGTCTTATTCACCTTAACAATTGTCATAATTTTAACATGGGACATATTTGTTTCAATATAGCTTATATTCATTTCAATACATGCAATATTTATTTTGATGTATATCATATTAATTTCAAAACATACTATATTCATTTTGACAAGTTTCATTTTAATTTTAGCATTGGTCTTATTCATTTTAAGGCATGTTGCATTATTACAATGTGGTTCATATTCATTTCCAAGCATATTGTATTCATCTTAGCACATGCCATATTCCTTTCAAGAGATGTCTCATTCACATTAACAAATCTTATATTCATTTTAACATGAATCATAACCATTTCAACACGTATCATAATCATGTCAATGTGTATCATATTACTTTAAATGCAACCCGTATTCATTTTGATAAATGTCATATTCATTTCAACCCATGTCAAATTCCTTTTTACATATTATATATTCCTTTCAAGCAATGTTATATTTATTTCAATGAATGTCACATTCATATTAATACTTGTCTTATTAATTTTAAAATGCAACATATCTATTTTAACATATATCATATTCATTTGAATATGTATCATATTCATTTCAAAGCATGTTGTATTCATCTTGGCACATGTCATATTCCTCTCAAGAGATGTCTCATTCACATTAACACATCTTATATTCATTTTAACATGAATCATAACCATTTCAACACATATCGTAATCATGTCATTGTGTATCATATTACTTTAAATGCAACCCATATTTATTTTGATAAATGTCATATTCATTTCAACGCATGTCATATTCCTTTTTACATAATATATATTCCTTTCAATCAATGTTATATTTATTTCAATGGATGTCATATTCATATTAATACTTGTCTTATTAATTTTAAGATGCAACGTATCTATTTTAACTTATATTGTATTCATTTCAATGCATGCCATATTAATTTTGACAAATGTTGTGAGAATTTCAGCTTTGGTCATACTTATTTTAAGACATGTCAAATATAGTTCAATGGGTATTATATTAATTTCAAAATAAGCCATATTCATTTTAAATCAACTTCTATTCATTTCTGCATTTCTCATATTCATTGCAATCTGGGTAACACTCATTTCAACGCAATTCATGTTCTTGCAACATATGTAATGTTCATTTTAGTGTAAGTTATAATATTTTTAATGTGCATTGCATTCTTTTCAGAATATAATAAATGTATTTCAATTTGTTATATTCATTTCAATGTATGTCATATACCTCTTGTCATATGTCAGTCATTTCAAGAAAAGTCCCATTCTGTTTAAAGCATATTGTATTAGTGTCAGTGTTTGCTATATTGTTTATAGTGAGGGCCGTATTCATTTCAGTATGATTAATATATATTCAGGTATATCCCTTATTTACTTTGGAGTGTGTGTTATTCATATTAATCACTAAGTAGCATATTCACTCTGCCAGGTTTTATATTTGTTTTGATTCAAGTCAGATTCACTCTGCCAGGTATCATAATTATTTTGACACATATTACATTCGTTCTGGTGTGTGTCATATTCATTTTGCAGCATGCTATGCATTTCAGGAGGTGGCTTATTTGGGTATCTGTAATTTTGACATGAACGGCTTCCCATAACATTCCCTACGTGAGCAGAGTCAGTGTGTTGAAGTTGACACGATCGTTGAGGGAGAGAGCAGCTGAATGGAATGCTTGCTGAGGAAAATTAACAGCTGAGCGCCAGCCAGGCCGATTGGCCGCCACTACGTAAACAATTATTTCCTGCTGTGAGCAGAGCCACCTTGTGTAAAATAGGCACCGTTTCTAAGAGAATGAACAGACGCTGAAGAAATAAAAATGTGCCACTTGCCAGGTAGAGAGGCTGTGAAACAACTACCTCTGAGTAGTTGAAAGGATTCCCCTGCTGGGAGGTTTCAAAGGTCGCGCAGGGCTCAGTTGACAATCACAGCACCAGTTACCTTCACAATGTGGCGCAGGGCGCAGCTGACACCAACGCACAAGTTTAGGGGGAAACGGTCTTCAATTCAATACACCTGCCATGGGTGAGATGAAAAAAAGCGTTGCCTCTAATTGGCATTCCACTGGGACCCAGGACATTAAACCACATAAAGCGCTCCTCTTACAGTCCAATAGTAGCTGCTAAGGAGACAACACACTGCTGAACAATGCTTTATATTTGCATGGATACCCAGCTCCAAGCCAGAACACAGTCACCCTGAGCGCTCAATATTAGTATGTGAAGCAATGGCGGGGAGCTTGCCCAGTTGAATTAAAGTGGAGCGTGAAAAAATTGTCATAAGTTATCACTCACCAAGAGAAGCAAACATGGGAGTCCAACGAAGTTCAGAAAATTAGTGGACCTTCAGCTGGTGTGGAAGAAGCAGGGGAAGAATCTGGAGCAGCCCCCAGCGCAGCCAAATTGTCACCAAAATATTAGAATAAACTGTTGAGACAGGAAGATGAAGAGAATCGGTTTATTCAAACCAGATGCTCAGGCACCAGCTGGCAACTGAGGCACACCAATATTCTAAGGTGAGCTTCACTCTAACATTCTGAGGTAGGATCGTACCAAGGGTGAGGGCAAAGGAGGGGTGGGTAGGCAGGGGAGATACCAATTATGTAAGAGATATACAAAATGTGGAATACCAGGTATAGATTACAACAACCTATAATGAACAATAAGCTGTTTCTTGATCAAAACTTAGATGTGGTGTCATATTTTTGAAAAGGATAAGGATTTTTAGATGGGCCCGTGACCAGGACTGTAAGAGTGTAATTCTACTTGACTTGTGTTAGTTATTTTCCGTAAACATTTCCCTTCACATTTGTGCAGGAAATGCCTTTTTTTCTTGAAAATATTCTATGGCATATGTTTGGGTAGGCTGGACAATTATTCGATAAATGTCTCATGAACTTGGGAATGCCTCTATCCTGAATAAATAGAACAGTTCTTTAAAGCATTTACGTGGGATGTGTGCTTTGATTCTAAGTGTGAAAATATTCTATATGTGAAAATAACTGTAGGCAAAGGGTTAAATGGCCCGACTTCCAGGATTCCCCAAGCAAACTTGCTGACCTGTATGAGACCGCAATTCCATTTATTGCTGAAATGGGGGACCCTGATTGTATGGGAAGGGCCACTGACATACATAATCATTAAAGGATGCCCTTTGCCCTTTGGTAAGGACTAGCCAGCCCCGGGCCAACATGCACTTGTGGTTTAACGCCTCATGCCGCAAGTCCAAAACAGCCTTGTTATCAGTGTTAAAAACCAATGACGTTGGAGCTATTAAGGTTCAACGCACTCTATATAAGAAGGCAATTTGTGAAGCTAAGAGGGAACCTGAGGTTCTCCTGTGGAAGGAGTTATTTTTAATTTTTATTTTTTTTGCTGTTTTATAACGCGCTCTGTTACTACCAGAGTGTCCTGGCGCGAAAGAAAAGACAAGCAGGTGGCCAAAGGAAACGAAAAAATAAAAAGAAGAAAAAAAATAATCTAATAAGCAAACCTAAAAAGATACGTTTTTAGTGCCTTCTTAAAAGGTAAAAAATTCTGAATTGATCTCAGGAACAAAGGCAAAATGTTCCAGGCCGAAGCCGCCAGGACAGCAATTGACTGGCCTCCAAGGCGCACTCCTCGAAAGCGGGGTACATTCAGTAAATTACAATCAGCTGAGCGCAAAGATCGAGTGGGGGTGTAGCGGCTGAATCTTTTCTTCAGATACGAAGGCCCCAGATCATTGACTGCTTTAAATGCTAATGTTAGGATTTTGAAAGTAATCCTTTGAGTCACTTGTAGCCAATGTAGCTCTTTCAGATTGATTTCGTACACTCTCTCTACAGGGCACATTGCAGAGAAGTCTCGCCGTCGCATTTTGGATGATCTGTAGTCTAGCGGCTAGGAAGGCTGGGGTTCCACTAAGAAGAGAGTTGGCATAGTCGAGCCGCGAAAGTATTAGAGCCCTCGCGACCGACTCTCTTGCCGAAGATGGAAGATATGGAAAGAACTTTCTCATAGCCTTAAGAGAGCCGAAGCACACCCCTGTAAGTTTTTTGATGTGTGCCTCGAACCTCAAATCCTCCTCAAACCATACTCCCAAGTTCTTTGCAGGGATGGTAACTGAGCTTGGCTGGGGAACATCCAGAGGCCACAAAAGTTCTCTAAAATTAGGCGGAAATGAGCCATACAACAAAATTTCTGTTTTGTCTTCATTGCACTTCAGCTGTGCCGCTGCTAACCAATTAAAAACCGAAGACAGACAGGAACAAATAACCTCAGTGTCAAGTGCTGTATCAGGCCATGTAAATAAAAGTTGCGTATCATCTGCATACGCTATTATTTTGGCCCCCATTTGTTCAGCCATCACTATAAGCGGGATAAGGTACACATTAAAAAGCAAGGGGCTCAATGTGGACCCTTGGGGTAACCCTGTAGTAAGAGGCTTGGCCGAGGAAGAAAACGGTGGGATCCAAACCTGCTGGGACCTATCGGACAAAAACGATTTCACCCATTCTAGCGCTGAACCCAGCACACCAATCTCAGCCAATCGAGTCAGGAGGAGAGAGTGCGGGACAGTGTCGAACGCGGCAGAGAGGTCCAATAAAATTAGAACCGCTCTGCCGCCACTGTCCAAACACTCCCTAATAGCCTCTGTGATCTCCACCAAAGCTGACTCCGTGCTATGTGCTGCACGAAAGCCGGATTGGGCAGGGTGGAGAGCCTCAGAAGATTCCACAAAGGCATTAAGCTGACGAAAAGCAAGTTTCTCTCCAATTTTCACCATGGCTGGAAGCAGAGAAATAGGCCTGTAATTGCCCGGCACAGCAGGATCAGCACCCGTTTTCTTCAATAAAGGAAGAAGCTTTGCCTGTTTCCATTCCTCTTGAACTTTAGATGTTTTAAACGATAGACCCATTATTTGCGAGACCTCTATTGCCACTGATTCTGCCACTGCAGCCAACACTCGGGCCGGGCATGTATCACCAGGGTCACATGATCTCAAAGACTTAATCACAAGCAAGGTGTCTTCCACTGAGGGGGGGGGGGGGTAAATGTCTCCATAATATGGGTAGGTGGTGCTATGGGTGTATCATTGTCAGCAGTCCTACTCCCACCATTGACCACTCTGAGGCTCTGCTGTATTGTAGCAATTTTTGATAAAAAAAAGAGGAAAGATTCTCACACCACTCAGTAGAAGGCTTCACCGACACTTGTTCTGCACAGGGGGAGGGAAAACTCTTGACAATGGAAAAAATTTCGAGGCTGGTATTATTAGCCTTCACAATTCTTCTGGCAAAGTATTCGGATTTGGCCAGTTTAATACTGGCATAATAATTCCGCTGTGCTGCGCGGTAAGCCGCCTTGGCTTGTGGGCAATAGTCCGCCCTCCATCCTCGCTCCAGTTTCTTACAGGCAAGTTTAAGTGTGCGTAATTGTTGGGAGCTGCACTTACTTCTAGGGACTCCAAATTATTTTGGTCTATTGTTGCAACCGGCTTTCACGGCCTCAACCCTGTGCCTGGCCCTAATATTGCTTAGAAAATTTGGGAAAGGCACTTTGGTGGCCTATATGGAATCCATGAGACTGACATCGTACCTTGTGGTATTTCTGAATCCCAACAAATTTTAAATGCTCCTGGGCCTGAAGAGTGTCGAAGGATGACTACAGTCCCTGGTTTCCACCCGCAGGTTGAACTTTTTACACTGAGAGAGGTTGAGGCAGCAATAGGTAAACTGCTTCCCAATAAGGCCCCAGGGTTAGATAAATTGCCAGGGGATTTGTTTCGAACACAGCCCAAAATGTGGGCACCTTACCTGGTCGTTTTATTTAATGGGGTTCTTCAGGGTGCTGATTTACCCCCTACTTGGTTGGGGGCTGAGATTGTGCCAATCCTTAAAAAGGGTTGTCCGCTTACCCCATCGAATTATAGACCAATTAGCTTAATTGATACATCACAAAAGCTAATGGGGAGGATTATCCTTGATAGGATCCTTGGGTGGATTGATGAGAATGAGATCCTAACTACATTCGAGGAAGGCTTTAGGTCCGGCACTTCCACCTTAGATCAGATATTTCGCTTGCAGGTCCTGTACTGGAAAGCAGCAAAGGTGGAGGGTGGCAGCCTCTACCTTGTGTTCGTGGACCTGCGGGCACCTTTCGATCTAGTTCCTCAGGCGAAATTGTGGAAGGTACTGGCAGACCTAGGACTTCCGTCTTATCTGCTGTCCATTCTGTCTAGGCTTCATACAAATAACTATGCCCAGGTTAGGTGTGGTAGGCATGGCAATCTTACGGACCAATTTCCTGTCCACAAAGGGGTTCGCCAAGGGTGCGTATTGGCTCCCACGTTATTCAGCCTTTACATCAATGGTCTTGTGGACCATCTGAATGGTGTGGTAGACAATGATGCCCCCAAACTGGCCACGGGGAGGGTGTCTGCTCTGATGTTTGCAGACGACACTCAGTTGTTGTCTAAAACATCGTCGGGTATCCAAAAAACACTTGATGGCTTTGAAGAGTTCTGCGCGCTCCGGGGATTGGAAATCAACCTAGAAAAAACAAAGTTCATGATATTCAATCCCCTGAAGCGGACTCGCCCAAACCCGGTCCTATATGGTATTCCCCTTGAGAGGATTGAGACATTTGTTTATTTTTGTGTTACCCTTACAGAGAATTTTGAGTGGAACACACAGATTGCCAAGTCGGTACTAAAACTATCACAGCTAGCTGGGGGTATTAGCAAAGTAGTTAAGGGGTCAACATTTAAGCCGGTGAAATATACTGTCACCAAGCTAGAACAGTAGTAATTTATGGGGCGGAGCTTTGGGGGCACAAATACATATCGACCCTTTCAAGGGTGGAACAAACCTTCATGAGGACTCTAGTTGGATTACCGGCTAGTACACCCTTGATCCCCCTTAGAATGGACCTTGGGATGGAGCCAACAGAGGAAATTTCGAGTGCAAGACCAATTATGTACTGGAAGAGGTTGTGGTCAGTCCCAGAATTAGCCGCCTACAGAGCAGAACTATCCGAGATCTAGATTTCTCTTAAATGCAAAAAGATACCGTGGTTGGAGCATATTAGGGCAGACAGTGTCCGGTTGCGTCTCCCGGACTTGTGGGAAAAACCAGAGGCTTTTTGCCCTGGGATATCAAAACGAGAACTCCATGCTCTGATACGTATGCAGAACTTCCAAACAATTTTGAGCTCTGCAACTATGGGCAGGCTAACATCTGAGTTCCTCTTAGTTAAATCAGAATCCAAAATCGAGGAATTCATGGATGTAATTGAACCCCCTCTTGCTAGAAAGTTGTATCTTCAGTTAAGGCATGGCACTTTACCCATTAGGTCATTTACAGCCAAATGGTCCAAAACTAATATTGAAGGTTGCCCTGCCTGTGACTATAAAACTGAAAATGTACCACATGTTTTGTTTTTTTGTCCTGCTTATTCTGCAATTAGAAATTGTTGGCTGATTCCAATCTGTAAGAACCTCAAATTTCTGCATTTTATCCATGCATGTAGAATATTGATTTATGACACCCATCCCCCCATTGTGTTTGCTGTATCTCGATATCTACTCAGTATGTGGCCTAGGAGACAACATTTTTTAACCTAAATGTTAGCAATTATGAAATTTTATCGTTTTTCTTTATTGATAACTTACAGTTTAATTCTCTTCTTAACCCCTTCGACGCTCATGACGAGCTGCGCTCGTCATGCAGTAGCCTCCTGCTACGCTGATGACGAGCCCAGCTCGTCATGAATAGTGGTATCTGCAAAATTCCAGCACAGGAGAAAAATCCCCATAGCGTTCAAGGTGTTAAACGTGTAATGACTATTTATTGTTTTAACAATTTGTACTGGTTTGTATTTTATGAGCACTTTTATGGTCATTGACCGAAATAAAGTTATCAATTGTATTGTATTGAAAATATTCTCCCTAGATCTAAATACTCCAATGGCTCTATTGTTTTACGTCCTAGTTTCCATTTAAAGTAGATATGATGATTCTTTCCCCTAAAAGGGACCACTTTTGTCTTTGAAATATTTACTTTCAAGAAGGTTTTTTCAGTGCAAGTGAAAATAGCATCTAAATTGCGTTGTAGACCAATGTGTGTTAAGTAAAAATTGACAATATCGTCAGCATACATTAAGGCATGGATTTCATGATGAGCTATTTTAGGTGGGAAATTCTTTATATCTACTAGACACTCCTGTAAGGCACTTACATACAGGTAAAATTGTAAGGGTTCCAACAAACTTCCTTGCTTAAGGCTGTTCAATATATTGCAAGTACAATTCACTGGTGGAGTGGATGGGTAATAAATGTTTCAGAAAGATTGAGTAGGATCTGCTTCTTATAGTTACTCCCACTTTTTGTTGATATTTCACTGTTTTCAACTTAGATTGGGATCCCGCTATCCAGGACCCCAGCCTAGCTGATTTCTCCTCTAAATTGATTGCATGTACTTTAGGTACACTCCAGATTGGCTTCTGGGGTACCCTTATAAGTCCCTAGTAAATGGTATACCATGTACCCAGGGCATAGGTACCCCAGAGGCCTCCCAGGTGCTGCAGCATATATTGTGCCAATCCTGAGAGACCACTCAAACTGACACCACTGGTCTGCTACTGCAGCCTGTGTAAGGTGGGGCATGCACACATTACTTAGATGTAGGTTCACTATATCTATCATATATTACTGCACATATAAGCCTATCATTCACCCCTATGGCAGGCTTATCAATCCTGAAGACAGGGTGCTGGGTTTATGTGAGAGGGTGTCCATGCATGAGCAGAGTCCCTCTGCAGTCTTCGGAACGTATTTTCCGGATTTGCTTGTGATGCAGCCAACCATATACTTTTAATTGCATTATAACCTCATGGCAAATGCTTACTTTAAAACGGCTGCTTAGAAACATGTTTTGTTTGGTGTCAAACACCTTGGAATCATACCTCCCTGCCAGTAACTGATGGGGGAGGTATGATGCCACCCTCCCAAAGGGACATTTGCGACACACCGGTACACCGGTACCGGTACCAGCTTTCTCGACCTGGGCATCACAAAATGGATGCTGCCAGACACAGAATCACATCTGCCGCCCACCTGCTGCTGAGCTGAGATCATGCAGGGAAGGCTGGACAATAGTCTTCCTGTCACAGGGAGGTGTAACCACCTCGCAGACAGGCTTTAGTGTATTGGGGCTGGGTGGGTGTACTCTGAGAGTGCTTTGTTGTCTGCACTGGGGGCCCATTTGGTGTAAAAACAAACATACAGGACTGTCAGCGGTCTATACTGTAAACAAGGGCAGAATAGAAAGACTATCTCTCTGATGTAATGCAAGTATCACCATAAGCAGGAAAAGAATCCCATCAGCCCACCCATATGGCGGATCATCATCATCTGGGACTCTTTATGGATACTGGTCCAGATAGGGAGACACGCCTGTTGGAATAGTGTGCTATTCTCCACTTCTCCGAGACCATTGTATTGTATTCCAGCTCCCCAACAGCATATCATGTATGCACTTTCGTACCCACTGTGTAAAATATACTGTTGTTTTTATGTGTCTTTTATGGCCAGATTGGGCCGAAATAAATAAAGATTAATGAAATGAAAATACTCCATTGTCTCTATGGTTTTACACCCTAGTTCCCATTCAAAGTAGATATGATGATTCTTTCCCCTAAAAGGGACCACTTTTGTCTTTGAAATATTACTTTCAAGAAGGTTTTTTAAGTGCAAGTGAAAATAGCATCTAAATTGCGTTGTAGAGCAATGTGTGTTAAGTACAAATTGACAATATCGTCAGCATACATTAAGGCATGGATTTCATGATGAGCTATTTTAAGTGGGAAATTCTTTATATCTACTAGACACTCCTGTAAGGCACTTACATACAGGTACAATAGTAAGGGTTCCAATAAACATCCTTGCTTAAGGCTGTTCAATATATTGCAAGTACAATTCACTGGTGGAGTGGATGGGTAATAAATGTTTCAGAAAGATTGTGTAGGAGAGTAGGGTCTGTTTCTTATAGTTACCCCCACTTTTTGCTGATATTTCACTGTTTTCAACTTAGATTGGGATCCCGCTATCCAGGACCCCAGCCTAGCTGATTTCTCCTCTAAATTGATTGCATGTACTTTAGGTACACTCCAGATTGGATTCTGGGTTACCCTTATAAGTCCCTAGTAAATGGTATACCATGTACCCAGGGCATAGGTACCCCAGAGGCCTCCCAGGGGCTGCAGCGTATATTGTGCCACTCCTGAGAGACCACTCAAACTGACACCACAGGTCTGCTACTGCAGCCTGTGTAAGGTGGTGCATGCACCCCTTACTTAGTTGTAGGTTCACTATATCTATCATATATTACTGCACATATAAACCTATCATTCACCCCTATGGCAGGCTTATCAATCCTGAAGACAGGGTGCTGGGTTTATGTGAGAGGGTGTCTATGCATGAGCAGAATCGCTCTGCAGTCTTCGGAACCTATTTTCTGGAGTTGCTTGTGATGCAGCCAACCATATACTTTTAATTGCATTATAACCTCATGGTAAATGCTAACTTTAAAACGGCTGCTTAGACACATGTTTTGTTTGGTGTCAAACACCTTGGAATCATACCTCCCTGCCAGTAACTGATGGGGGAGGTATGATGCCACCCTCCCAAAGGGACATTTGCGACACACCGGTACACCGGTACCAGTACCAGCTTTCTCGACCTTAGCATCACAAAATGGATGCTGCCAGCCACAGAATCACATCTGCCGCCCATCTGCTGCTGAGCTGAGATCATGCAGGGAAGGCTGGACAATAGTCTTCCTGTCACAGGGAGGTGTAACCACCTCCCAGACAGGATTTAGTGTATTGGGGCTGGGTGGGTGTACTCTGAGAGTGCTTTGATGTCTGCACTGGGGGCACATTTGGTGTAAAAACAAACATACAGGACTGTCAGCGGTCTATACTGTAAACAAGGGCAGAATAGAAAGACTATGTGGCTGATGTAATGTAAGTATCACCATAAACAGGAAATGAATCCCATCAGCCCACCCATATGGCGGATCATCATCATCTGGGACTCTTTATGGATACTGGTCCAGATAGGGAGACACGCCTGTTGGAATAGTGTGTTATTCTCCACTTCTCCGAGACCACCAGCGATGGATCCAACCATACAATGCCAAAAAATGGGTGAAGTGGTGTGAGATATTAATTGCAGTGAGAAAAATGTGTAAACAAAAACAGGTGTATAACTTAAAATTGGTTACCATGACAACAATGAATAATTTTAATAAGGAACATTCGTGGTGTCAATGTTAAAAAAGAGTGTATGACAGTTTGACATAATAACTGCCAGGAAAAGATGGTATTGTAAATGTAAATGTAGGCGTATTTGTAAAGCGCACTGATACTCCGGAGTGTCCTGGCGCTGTACTCATACCGTTAGGGAACCCTTCCTGGTTTTTCCCCGTGAAATGTCCACTCCTGGGCATCCCCAGGGTGCAACCAGGCATCCCTAGCGCTGTAGGGGGCCGTTGTGGAGACTAAGCAAGCTATTGCCTAGAGTTGCAGCGTGGGACCCATGCTTAGAGTAGGCACCGAGGCGAGAAATCAGGTCCGAGGAATTATGAGCCCAAGATCCGCCGAACCAGCCGAGGCAGGAATTGAACCCTGGTCCCGGGCCAGACCTCTGCATCAGGGTCTGCCGCTCTAACCATTGAGCCACACTTCTCCACTGTGGTCAACATGTTTCTGCCATTTCAAAGGGACATTCCCTACTGGCTTTCATCAGAACCTAATAATACACTACTGCAATAAGATGTGCAAAACAAAGCAAAACAAAGCAAAACAAAATATTTACACCAACACAAATGATACCGGATATATTGTTGTACGCGGAATATCTCCTGAGTCTCTTTGTCCGGTTCACAGCTCTAATAGATTCTTTCCTGAAAAATTCCAAGCAAAAAAACATACATATAACAGACACATAGAACACATATTTCTAGCCTAATATAAAATGTTGCTCGTAGGTCAACCTTCTAAGAGATAGTAATCATGTTTATGATGAAATCTTTACTTCAATCACCCAATAATTCTTGGGAGCAAACCTCACCTCTCATGGCCACTGCTCAGGAATTGGAGGCCCGCTCTAAAATAGTGAAAAAATAATTAATGGTAGTATTGGTTCTCTCTCAAGGTGATGCCAAAACCCATTATTCCACTATATTTACAAACTTTAATTGAACCTTGGTATTCAGTTCTGAGAAAATGAAGACAAAGGTATCCACTGCAGCCCGCACACAGCGGCGACAGTGTTTGGTGATGTTAAATCAAGCTGACAAAAAAACCCCGCTATACCAACCAGGGATGGTCGTGGCTGCCAATTGAATGTTGTTGAAAAAAACTCAGTCTAAATTAACCCAATGACTAGGGTTATCTCCCCTGAGAGTGGTCTATACCAAACAGTACTGCTGGCTGCTCAAGCGGTGATGCCGGTGTTTGAAGAGGCAGCAGTAGATAAATTCACAAGCTAACCTGGCTGAACTATTCCACAGCATAAAACCCCTTTAAAAAACGGTAACATTTGCTCAATGCAAGGGAATGGTGAAATCCGCTGCATACAAAGCAGCGCCCGTTGTCCTGCCACCGCTCACCTCTCCGTCGGTACCTCTGGCCTCGTCCTAAGCCAAGGGGGGAGGTATCGACTGAACAAGGCGATGTGCTTTTCTACGGTGTGTGAGAAAATCATGGCCCTCAATGCACTCACGTGCTAATGTGGACCGAAGAGGGTAGTGCACATATCACCGGCGGACCTCAATGAGGCCCGCAACCTGTCATAGACACCACCACCACCCATTGGACCGAGGTACAGCCAATAGCAGGCTTTGATAGCTGCCGGCTCATATCCGCTGTACCAAAAGTACGACCTTGTTGTTTAAATAAATAATAGGTATAACCAGGGAGCGGCCATGTATTTTCTCAAATCACCGCCCTCAAAATAATTGCGTAATATTGCGGACCCGAAGAGGGCAAAGCACGTGTCGCCGGCAAGCCTCGATGAGACCGTCATAGGCACAGCCCCTGCTGTTTGGACAAAAATGCAGCCAATAGCAGAGAGCGGTGTCAGAGCTGCAAAAGTTGGTATCTGCTGTATCTGATGCAACTTTGTCGTTTCAAACAAATAAATGAAAAGTGGATGTTACCAGATTGCAGGTCAATAAACCTCTCTGTAGTTTTTGTAAAGAAGGCTGTAACAGGAACCTTCGTTAGTCCGACTAAGGACCGATATAAAGCCCGCAGACTCAAAGCCGTATGTCAACATCCGGTCTATCGGAGGCAGGCCTAAGACATGCCGGAGAGACCGGATCCCCTGATCAGTACAGTACGTCAATCATTAGCGGAAAAAGGTCGTTAAGGACCATAAGCCTTGTACAATGGTACCGCGGGTTGGTATCTGGCCCATAGTGTAATCAAAAATGTGTATGGCTTTATCAGAGCTTCAATCAATATTGAGGTATTACGTGAGCCACAGCCCAAACCCGAGGCCCGCAGCCAGCAATGACAGCCTTCATTGGATCAATGATGGAGCATATGTATGTACCTGGAGGCGAGTCTCAAACTGATGGAACCGTCATAGTTGTAGTAAAGTCGCTACTAACCACCGTGTCTCATGTGAAATATTTACATATAGGAAGTCTACATGTTGCATCGATATCTATCACAACACAGTTTAGCAACTGATCATCAAGAAGGCAGATTGAGTAGACAGTCTTGAAATAAAAGATGTAGTCGATGTTTATTATCAGCACCTACTGTTGGAACGCCCGGAACATAAATGGTCCTATAAATGTTTTAGAGAACTGTTATGATACCTGAGCAGTTGATGTATCTTTGAAATGTATGAATGTACGGGTTGTACCCAACTGTAGTTGCTGGAACCTGGGTAAGTTAAGCAATAAGAGGAAGGGGTTCCAGTGCAGTAGAACAATTTATAAATGAATATCAATTCATTAAATTACAAAGAGACTGAATCTGTCCACATTGTTTTAATCACAATGAGGAAAACATGATATATATCATCTCATAAACAGTCAATAATTGTATTAAACAGTGCCCCGGTAAGGGGAGGGGGAGTGAGTGATAGCAAGTGAGGAAGCAGTGATGGGGAGTGAGAATCGTGACAGAATAATCAATCAATTAAAAGTGACACATTGAATAGTTACATATTCTGTACAAAAAGGACTTGGAAGTTCAAAAATACTGTATTTACACAGAACATACTCCATAAGTTCCAATAAATGAAAAGTTAGGGCATGGAGTTGTCATACAAAACAAAAACGTTGTCGACGTTTCGACCCCCAGAGAGTTGCAGGAAATTCTTATTATCCTTGCCGTGGGGTCTTCATCAGGACGAGGGGTGGGGCAGGTAACCTATTTAACATATACCTTCTTTTAGTTCTAGCCGAATTAGCCGCCCACCATGTGACCGCGTCTTTTTTGTTTGAGGGCAAGCGGTGCATTGGCCACATGGATAGTTGCCCTGTACTGGTGGCAGATTCCACAGGGTATTCACAGGTACTATCTCTGTCCCATTCGATCTGGGCCTGGTGTGTACTAAGCTATCCCTTATACTGGAACCTCTTTTGAATGAGAAGAGTAGTGTCTGAATGACGGAACATGCAGTGTTCAACATTTTCTAGTTCTTCCTCACTGTGTAGACAGGGTACTGAATGTAGTCACAAAAGTTAGTCTCTCCAAAGGAGGTTTGGCTACAGGAGGGTCTAACAAGGCATCACAATCGTTATTGCGAGCTCGCTTCTGTGCTCTTTTTTTATCAGGCGTCGTGGATAGTCACGCTCCTGTAACTTTGAAGCCAGCTAGATGTTGTAGTCTGATATATCAGAGCAGTTCCTGCGGACCCTCAAAAATTGTCCGACAGGTAAGTTTTCCCGTAAGGACCTGGGATGGTGGCTGGTGAAAGTCAGCAAAGAATTGCGTGCCATCGGTTTTCGATATAACTTGCTACCGAGTCACCCATCTGCAGAAAAAATGGTGATGTCCAGGAACGAGAGCTCGTTTTTACTGTACTCAACCGTGAACTTCAAATATGGATTCTGATTATTTAGCCACGTTTGGAACTCAATGATGGTCTCCTGAGATCCCCGCTATACCGCGAAGACGTCATCTATATACCGTTTCCACACCAACACCTGATGTAAAAACGGGTTAGTGTGGTTGAGGACACCAACCCGGTTTGCTAATGAAGGAGCAAACACACTCCCCATCGAGGTCCCCGATGTCTGTAGATAGATGTTCTCTTCAAATGCGAAGAAATTTTCTGTCATGGCCATGCGTGCACACTCCATTATGAAGCTGACTGGCGTGATGGTTTCCAATTCAAGGTTTTCCGAAAAGGCCTCTCACTGCTTGTAATGTCTCCAGTTGTGGTATACAGGTATAGAGTGATTTAACATCGAAACTGACCAAATAGTCAGTCTCGATGTTGTACTCTATTTCAGGTAGAAGCCGCAGGATGTCCTTGTTATCTTGTAGGAACGTCTGCATTTTCTTCACAAGTGGCCTCAGGAAAAAAATCAACGAAAGTAGATAGTGGTTCCAACAGTGAGCCAATACCTGAAATGATCGGGCATCCCGGGGGTGGTCTCTGCACTTTATGTATTTTCGGCAGGATGTAAAAATGCGGAGTGACCGGGTACGCTGTGATAAAAAATTTAGCTTCTGATGCCGTGATCCAACCCTCGGCAGCCTCTTCCTCGACCATAGTTTGAATTTCGGTCGCGAGGGGTAGGGTCCTGTGTGAGGAGACGGTAGTATCTGGCATCATCAAGTTGCCTAAGGCATTCTTCTTGATATGTTGGTAGATCCATAATCACCGTGGCACCCCCCTTATCCGCCGGCACATTTGGTGTCATTGTGCATAGTCCAATTCAAACCGGTTGTAGGAGCCCTTGGCCCTCTGCCATGAAACAGGACAAAGGACATGGGTGTAACCACTCCTCTGTCCTGACCATCCCATAGGTGGGTCCCCAGAGTTTGGCCCACTCCTTCCTTGGGTATAAAGTAGGAACCCCAGACTACAGGACTTTAGCTTTTACCTGGACTAAACTCTGCTTAGAAGCTAAGTACTTTGACAATCTACACTACGCTGGATGACTGAACAATATCCCCTGCAGTAAAGGAGTTACTTCCCTGCAAGGCAGGCACCTAAACGCATCTGACCGGTTTGAAACTCCTGAGCTGTTGAGGGCTCCGAAGATTTCTGCAACACAGGAGGTGGGTTCCTGAGGATGATCTGTGCTGTCAGCAATTCTGAGGCCCGTATCCCCTGTGGGGACTGTGCAACCCAAATCCCTGTGCACCGTGTACGTTTGCAGCAGCATATGCTTCTTGGCAATCCCTGAGGCTGTGCTTTGGGATACTTGTATTACTGACACAGAGCAGTGTTTCCACTGAATATTTCTGGCCTACACTCGATGAGTGTTCATGGGCTGATATTTTGTGATTCATCTCAATGTCCCTTGGCGATCCGGGTCCGTTGGCCTGTGGGTCTCTGTGAAGGTAGCTTTATCTTTCTGTGGGTTTTCTGGTTGCTCCAGACATACCCTGACTCTCCATTGCTTTGAGAGTCCCCAGGACCTTGCTGGTCCTCACCAAAGCTGATTTCCTCCGACCGCGTGGGTTGCAGTTGCCAAGGCTTGTTGGTGTTCCATCCAGACACTGACCTCCCAGCACTCGACATGCTTTGTGGGACAGCTCACCTCCAGACTTTGGTCATTGTTGATGTCTCCTGATCCCCATGGCTGCAGAGTAAAGCATTACGTCACCTGAAGCACCCAACATCAGTGGGCATTCGTCTACCGAGCCCCTGGTCACCTTGAAGTGACCCAGACTCTGTCCTCTCTGCTTTCAGGTACTTATCACCTCGAATCCAGGATTGGATTTCACCGGACACTTTTCATCTTCCCGGCATCTTACACCCCTTTTGAACTCCTGTTTGGACATCCAGTTAGGGGTCCATTATGTCTAGGGAAAGAGGGATGGGCGTTACCTCTCAAACCCCCTAAACAGAATATTGTGGACTATGTATTTGGTCTCCGATCCAGGATGGCTGAGTACATGAAGAAGGCAAGTAAAAACCTTGAGGCTAGACAGGAATTGCAAAAGACCTGGCATGATCATACGGCTGTGTTGACTGTTTGCCAGGACAGAAAGTATGGGTGTTGGAGCCTGTGGCCCCAGCAGCCCTCCAAGGCAAGTGGAGTGGCCCTCATATAATCATGGATAAAAAGGGAGAGGTTATATAACTGGTGGACCTCCCAGGAGCCCCATAGGGTACTCCATGTGAATAGGCTCAAACCATATGTTGACGGGGCAGACATGGGCTTTCTCATGGCTACTGATGATTGACAGGAGGAAGAGAGTGATCCACTTCATGACCTGCTCTCACAGAACCCTAATGATGGATCAGTGGATGGTGTATCCTTGGCAGGCAGCCTTACTGGCCAGCAGCAAGCTGATTGCAGAAAAGTTCTCAATCAGTTTAGACATATGTTCTCACTGACTCCAAATCAGACTACCTGGTGCACTCATCATGTGGACACAGGGGACAGTCTGCCTGTTAAAAATAAGATTTACAGGCAACCTGAACATATCAGGGACTGTATCAGGACTGAAGTCCAGAAGATGCTGGACCTGGGAGTGATTGAGCCCTCAGATAGCCCATGGGCTAGTCCAGTAGTCTTGGTACCAAACCCTCACACCCAGAATGGTAAGAAAGAGATGAGGTTCTGTGTTGACTACAAGGGTGTCAATGCAGTCACTAGGACTGATGCCCATCCAATACCATGGGCAGATGAGCTTATAGATACTTTGGCCTCAGCCAAGTTTCTGAGCACATTTGACCTAACAGCTGAGGATGCAAAGCCAAAAACAGCATTCTCAACCCCTAGTAGGGACTACCAATTGGTGGTGATGCCCGTTGGTTTGAAGAATGTACCTATATTAGAATGAAAACAAGCGAACCGCTTGCCCTCTGCGCACTGTTGCAAATCCACAGTGGATCTCTACATCATATATAAAACAAGGTCACATGAAAACTCTTAAACCACAGAAATTGTGTTTCATATATGTTTTACTGATTTAATCTCAGTTAAATTTCATACTTGATCAATACATACAAAATGATAAATTCGATTTGTTCATCTAAGCACAAAAAAAAGACTTATGCTGTTTTGACATTGCTATGAATTTTAAATTCTTCTAGTTTCTTTTCACGAAATTGCCCTGCCCAATGCATTTCGGGCCCCTTGGCCCTTCGTCAGGGGCGATACCTGCAAAGACATAAAATGAATGGTTGTCTTTTTACAAAACTGGAATCATCTTCAATTTACAAGGTACATATGCGAGCCACAATTTTAAGAAGAAAATATAACATGAAGGCTGTAGTTCAAAAAACATGTGTTATGTGAAATATCGACGTGCAACTTAAAACAGTGAATCAACCTCTCTAGTTCAAAAACTCACTTGTGCCGCGTTAGAAGTGATAACTCAATGTATGCGCTGGTAACACGGTAGACAGGTATGAATGTATAATGGGTGAGGTCGATGTTCTGAAAGATCTGTAAAGAAACCGGAATGGTTGGGGTTTTGTTTGTGGAGGCGGGTGTACTTTATGGCGAAAAATGATGAAAGAAATGCGCTTACGTTTCAATGCAAAAAAAATGCACTGGAAAGACTGATCTTCCTGCTGAGTATATTCATACAGGGGGGGACCCGGAGCACTGCACCACACACGGTCTGATGGCATAAATCTATAACAAGAAACGGAACCTCTTATTTAAATCTGAATACTGGATTTGCACTTCCAACATCGTGAAGTCCTGCAGTTTTAACTAAAATCGTAAACAAAGTGACGAACATCACCAACATGCACGCTATGTCGTAAGACGGAGTTAACGGTCTCATTTCCTGAACTCTCGAAACTAACCTGTTCCGTTTATGTTACTCCTTGACTTGAACCAAACTTGACGCGCCCGTCTGACAAACGTCTACTACCAGCTACCCTGCAGAAAACAATGATATTATCGGAATTGGTACAATAACTATCTCGACTCGCATGAAATCGTCTAGCCTGTAAACCAGCGCTGCAATTACCTTAGTACAACGGTCACAGATTCGAAATCGTCTGGTCCCTCTGTGTAGACAATCCCCAATGGTGAAGGTAGTTCGAACTCAGTGTAAAGCGCGACGGCCTTATACGATGACGTCGGTTGGCGGAAAGAACCAAAAACAAAAGACGGACCAAATAAGAAATGACGAGCAGAGATACTGCTTCCACATGAAGTTTGTAGGGACTTGTACTGAAGAGATGTTTCAGAAATATGAGGGGAATAAATGTATGTGTGTGAGCCATATGCTGCAATGGGTCATTGTACGATATTAAAAAATACAAAAATAAGAAAACTGTGTATGTCAGAAACAACTTTAGCAATAACAGGTCCTAATGTGTGCACCGTATGTGCAGGTATCATAAATAACAACTTAAATCCACTCGATCATTGATCCCGTAGGGATCTTGTGTGTTAAGTCGTTTGATCCAAAAGATCTCTCTTTGTAACAATGTTTTTGTATGATTTCTTCCTGGGGTGGGAAACACCATTTCGAGGATCTGGAACTTCATCTGGGCTATTGTGTGTTTGCTTTTGTCCCAATGAGTTGTCAAGCTGCTGTTGATGTTTTTGTTCTGAATCGTGCTCTTATGCTCGGATATGCGGGTTTTTATTTTCCTTTCTGTTTTGCCCACATACAGCAGTCCGCAGGGGCACTTGATGGCGTATACCACGTTTGTGGTGTTGCAGTCCGCATTAATCCTAGTAGGGATCAAGTCTCCTGTGTGCGGATGTCTCACTGTGTTGGTGATCATGACGTTATTACAGTGTACACAGTTAGTACATTTTCTCATTCCCTTGTAAATGATTGTTCTGGTGACAGATTTAGGTTTTAATAGCTCTTTGATATTTTGTGATCTCCTGTAGGCAAAAATTGGTCTGTTCACAAATAGTTCCTTGAAGTCAGTTTCATGGCTTAGCAAATCCCAATGACGGTTGACGCTCTTTTTTATGTTCTGAGAACTGGTGGAATATTTACTGACAAATACCTGACATTGACGTAGTTGTTTGTAGCTCTTTTTTAACAGACTTTCCCTGGGTAAGTTGTCAGTTTTGTTTCTAGCTGTTTCCAATACATTGATTGGATATTATTTGGATAAGTACTTCGAAGTGATTGTCTCAAGATTAGTTTGCAATGTTTCTTCTTGTGAACAAATTCGTTTAGCTCGGAGCATTAAGGAATATGGCAAGTTGTCAATGAGTTTCCTTGAATGAAAGCTGTTATACTGAAGTGCAGTGTTTTTATCAGTATCCTTGTGATATACTTCGGTTTCAAGTGAGTTATTCTCCAGTTTGACTAGTACATCCAGAAATGGAATAGCTTTCTCATTGATGTGATAAGTAAATTGAATGTTCTCATCATATAGATTGAGTTGGGATATCTTTTGCTCCAACATTGTTTTGGGATTGTGCCATATTAAAAAAATATCATCTATGTAACGACAGTACAGAGTCGTGTTGTCTGTCCAGTCTTTATCTGTCCTCAAGAACGTGTCTTCGAACCTTGCCATATAGGTATTAGCATATGCTGGGGCTCAAGAAAAACCCATGGAGGTCCCCTTGTTTTGCTGTATGTGGGCAAAACAGAAAGGAAAATAAAAACCCGCATATCCGAGCATAAGAGCACGATTCGGAACAAAAACATCAACAGCAGCTTGGCAACTCATTGGGACAAAAGCAAACACACAATAGCCCAGATGAAGTTCCAGATCCTCGAAATGGTGTTTCCCACCCCAGGAAGAAATCATACAAAAACATTGTTACAAAGAGAGATCTTTTGGATCAAACGACTTAACACACAAGATCCCTACGGGACCAATGATCGAGTGGATTTAAGTTGTTATTTATGATACCTGCACATACGGTGCACGCATTAGGACCTGTTATTGCTAAAGTTGTTTCTGACATACACAGTTTTCTTATGTTTGTATTTTTTAATATCGTACAATGACCCATTGCAGCATATGGCTCACACACATTCATTTATTCCCCTCATATTTCTGAAACATCTCTTCAGTACAAGTCCCTACAAACTTCATGTGGAAGCAGTATCTCTGCTCGTCATTTCATATTTGGTCCGTTTTTTGTTTTTGGTTCTTTCCGCCAACCGACGTCATCGTATAAGGCCGTCGCGCTTTACACTGAGTTCGAACTACCTTCACCATTGGGGATTGTCTACACAGAGGGACCGGACGTTTTCGAATCTGTGACCGTTGTACTAAGGTAATTGCAGCGCTGGTTTACAGGCTAGACGATTTCATGCGAGTCGAGATAGTTATTGTACCAATTCCGATAATATCATTGTTTTCTGCAGGGTAGCTGGTAGTAGACGTTTGTCTGACGGGCGCGTCAAGTTTGGTTCAAGTCAAGGAGTAACATAAACGGAACAGGTTAGTTTCGAGAGTTCAGGAAATGAGACCGTTAACTCCGTCTTACGACATAGCGTGCATGTTGGTGATGTTCGTCACTTTGTTTACGATTTTAGTTACAACTGCAGGACTTCACGATGTTGGAAGTGCAAATCCAGTATTCAGATTTAAATAAGAGGTTCCGTTTCTTGTTATAGATTTATGCCATCAGACCGTGTGTGGTGCAGTGCTCCGGGTCCCCCCCTGTATGAATATACTCAGCAGGAAGATCAGTCTTTCCAGTGCATTTTTTTTGCATTGAAACGTAAGCGCATTTCTTTCACCATTTTTCGCCATAAAGTACACCCGCCTCCACAATCAAAACCCCAACCATTCCGGTTTCTTTACAGATCTTTCAGAACATCGACCTCACCCATTATACATTCAGACCTGTCTACATTGTTACCAGCGTATACATTGAGTTATCACTTCTAACGCGGCACAAGTGAGTTTTTGAACTAGAGAGGTTGATTCACTGTTTTAAGTTGCACGTCGATATTTCACACAACACATGTTTTTTGAACTACAGCCTTCATGTTATATTTTCTCCTTAAAACTGTGGCTCGCATATGTACCTTGTAAATTGAAGATGATTCCAGTTTTGTAAAAAGACAACCATTCATTTTATGTCTTTGCAGGTATCGCCCCTGACGAAGGGCCAAGGGGCCCGAAATGCATTGGGCAGGGCAATTTCGTGAGAAGAAACTAGAAGAATTTAAAATTCATAGCAATGTCAAAACAGCATAAGTCTTTTTTTTGTGCTTAGATGAACAAATCGAATTTATCATTTTGTATGTATTGATCAAGTATGAAATTTAACTGAGATTAAATCAGTAAAACATATATGAAACACAATTTCTGTGGTTTAAGAGTTTTCATGTGACCTTGTTTTATATATGATGTAGAGATCCACTGTGGATTTGCAACAGTGCGCAGAGGGCAAGCGGTTTGCTTGTTTTCATTCTAATATATGTTTCTCATCGCAATCTGGACATTGCGTCATTCTCCGCAGCACGCTTGTGTTTAAGCATTTTAAAAAAAAACATTTGTTAAATTATTGATTTAGGTGTGCATCTCCCATCACTAATCATTGTCTTGTACCCTGTCCACAGGGAGGTAGCACCCACTGTTCCAAAAATGTCTTTTGATGCCATCACAGGCCTCACTGAGAATCGAGCTAGTACTCTAGCTTACACCAGCGATCAAGCAGCAGAAATTTACTCTTTGATTCAGGCTATCAAGTCCTTCAACGTGCAAGGAAGTAGCTTGCCACAGCAATTGAAATAACTTGAGTTTTTAACAAAAAGACAACTAAATCAGCGCCTACATGCGTCTACACTTGTGCAGTATCATCGTGCAAAAAGAATCCCAAGAGGTCTAAGAATGCCAATTAAACCCATGCTCTTCCGATTTCATATGAAGAAAGATTTTATGGACCGCTGGTATGCAGTTCTCCACAAGTGTTCCTTGGATCTCATATTACTTTTGGTAGAAGAACTTGCAGCAGTCATTAAAGAGATCACAGAAGAGATTGCTACAATTGAAACCAACCTGGAGTCAAGAATGGATCCAGAGGATTGGTCAAAATTTCTTGAGGAAATGAACATTAGGATGGATAAACATACCAAGGAGATTCAAGAGGGCAAACTCAGGAAATACAAACGAGATACACTGGACTATAAGCTCAATGAAGTGTACACATGGGCAGAAGTGTACGCCCAAAGGAGAACATTCACAAAGAGAACCTCCAATACCTCCTCACAAGAAAGCATGGCTTCTGAAGGAGATACCAATGTGAACAGGGCACTGCCAACAGTAGTTGAAACCGTAGCAGGAGATAAAAATACATCAGCTACAACAGGGGCTTCCTCTTCCAAAACGTCTTTTTCCGCCCAGGACGCGGATACAACACAACCGCCAGGAAAAACAAAAGGAAAACCAGGAGAGGTAAAAGAGGTAACAAAACCAAATCTGAGGAGTACCCGTCCAACTTAGTTATCAACATCTCAAGCCAAGAACTTTCAAGCCAACAACAAAAAGTTTTGAATAAGGGCTTCAATTTTGTGCCAACTTATCAAACAAACACATTGGAGATGGAAGTTGATTTTTTCAAATTCATGAGAACACTTCGTCTGAAATATTTCTTTTTGAATCTCCCTGATCAATCCACTGAACCAGATCCTGCTGAGTATTTTCAATTTAAACCCAAATCTACCTTTCAGGCACCTATCTCTCACAAAATACTGGACGCTTTTGAAAACCTAGTACTGAAAGATCTCAAACAAATCAACACCAAGAAGAAGTGCCATTGGAATCTTTCAAAATATGAGAAAATGATGCTGAAAGGGTTGGCGGAAAATTCGGTAATTCACATTCAACAGGCAGAGAAAGGCGGCGCCATTGTCGTCATGGATCGTTCATATTATAAGTCGAAGGTAGTTGAACACGTATCTGACACAAACACCTATCTGAAACTAGATATAATACTAGATCAAGCCGAAGAAATGAAATGGATTAACTCCAAAACCCGTCAATTTCTTACAGTGACATTCCCCAAACAGCCAGGAATATACATGCTGCCAAAAGTCCACAAAAATCTTTCAAATCCACATTTCCGTCCTATTGTAACCGGGTGTGGCACCATCTTCGAACCTTTGGGACAGTACATAGATCAATTCCTACAACCCTTCGTTCAATCATGGTATTCCTACACAAAAGACACCATACATTTTTTGCAAAAGCTGTCGCAAGTAGTCATCCAACCTGACATGCTGATGTGTACATTAGACGTCAAAGCCCTGTACACCTCCATTCCGCACGATGCAGGAATAGAGGCAGTAGAATGGGCTTTATTGAAACAAGAAGACTTACCAGTTAACAAAATTTTCTTGTTAGAACTTTTGCACTTCAGCTTACGTCACAGCTATTTTAAGTGGAATGATGACTTTTTCCTGCAAAACAAGGGGACCTCCATGGGTTTTTCTGGAGCCCCAGCATATGCTAATACCTATATGGCAAGGTTCAAAGACACGTTCTTGAGGACAGATAAAGACTGGACAGACAACACGACTCTGTACTGTCGTTACATAGATGATATTTTTTTAATATGGCACAATTCCAAAACAATGTTGGAGCAAAAGATATCCCAACTCAATCTATATGATGAGAACATTCAATTTACCTATCACATCAATGAGAAAGCTATTCCATTTCTGGATGTACTAGTCAAACTGGAGAATAACTCACTTGAAACCGAAGTATATCACAAGGATACTGATAAAAACACTGCACTTCAGTATAACAGCTTTCATTCAAGGAAACTCATTGACAACTTGCCATATTCCTTAATGCTCCGAGCTAAACGAATTTGTTCACAAGAAGAAACATTGCAAACTAATCTTGAGACAATCACTTCGAAGTACTTATCCAAAAAATATCCAATCAATGTATTGGAAACAGCTAGAAACAAAACTGACAACTTACCCAGGGAAAGTCTGTTAAAAAAGAGCTCCAAACAACTACGTCAATGTCAGGTATTTGTCAGTAAATATTCCACCAGTTCTCAGAACATAAAAAGAGCATCAACCGTCATTGGGATTTGCTAAGCCATGAAACTGACTTCAAGGAACTATTTGTGAACAGACCAATTTTTGCCTACAGGAGATCACAAAATATCAAAGAGCTATTAAAACCTAAATCTGTCACCAGAACAATCATTTACAAGGGAATGAGAAAATGTACTAACTGTGTACACTGTAATAACGTCATGATCACCAACACAGTGAGACATCCGCACACAGGAGAATTGATCCCTACTAGGATTAATGCGGACTGCAACACCACAAACGTGGTATACGCCATCAAGTGCCCCTGCGGACTGCTGTATGTGGGCAAAACAGAAAGGAAAATAAAAACCCGCATATCCAAGCATAAGAGCACGATTCGGAACAAAAACATCAACAGCAGCTTGGCAACTCATTGGGACAAAAGCAAACACACAATAGTCCAGATGAAGTTCCAGATCCTCGAAATGGTGTTTCCCACCCCAGGAAGAAATCATACAAAAACATTGTTACAAAGAGAGATCTTTTGGATCAAACGACTTAACACACAAGATCCCTACGGGATCAATGATCGAGTGGATTTAAGTTGTTATTTATGATACCTGCACATACGGTGCACGCATTAGGACCTGTTATTGCTAAAGTTGTTTCTGACATACACAGTTTTCTTATGTTTGTATTTTTTAATATCGTACAATGACCCATTGCAGCATATGGCTCACACACATTCATTTATTCCCCTCATATTTCTGAAACATCTCTTCAGTACAAGTCCCTACAAACTTCATGTGGAAGCAGTATCTCTGCTCGTCATTTCTTATTTGGTCCGTCTTTTGTTTTTGGTTCTTTCCGCCAACCGACGTCATCGTATAAGGCCGTCGCGCTTTACACTGAGTTCGAACTACCTTCACCATTGGGGATTGTCTACACAGAGGGACCGGACGTTTTCGAATCTGTGACCGTTGTACTAAGGTAATTGCAGCGCTGGTTTACAGGCTAGACGATTTCATGCGAGTCGAGATAGTTATTGTACCAATTCCGATAATATCATTGTTTTCTGCAGGGTAGCTGGTAGTAGACGTTTGTCAGACGGGCGCGTCAAGTTTGGTTCAAGTCAAGGAGTAACATAAACGGAACAGGTTAGTTTCGAGAGTTCAGGAAATGAGACCGTTAACTCCGTCTTACGACATAGCGTGCATGTTGGTGATGTTCGTCACTTTGTTTACGATTTTAGTTAAAACTGCAGGACTTCACGATGTTGGAAGTGCAAATCCAGTATTCAGATTTAAATAAGAGGTTCCGTTTCTTGTTATAGATTTATGCCATCAGACCGTGTGTGGTGCAGTGCTCCGGGTCCCCCCCTGTATGAATATACTCAGCAGGAAGATCAGTCTTTCCAGTGCATTTTTTTTGCATTGAAACGTAAGCGCATTTCTTTCACCATTTTTCGCCATAAAGTACACCCGCCTCCACAAACAAAATCCCAACCATTCCGGTTTCTTTACAGATCTTTCAGAACATCAACCTCACCCATTATACATTCAGACCTGTCTATCGTGTTACCAGCGTATACATTGAGTTATCACTTCTAACGCGGCACAAGTGAGTTTTTGAACTAGAGAGGTTGATTCACTGTTTTAAGTTGCACGTCGATATTTCACATAACACATGTTTTTTGAACTACAGCCTTCATGTTATATTTTCTCTTTAAAACTGTGGCTCGCATATGTACCTTGTAAATTGAAGATGATTCCAGTTTTGTAAAAAGACAACCATTCATTTTATGTCTTTGCAGGTATCGCCCCTGACGAAGGGCCAAGGGGCCCGAAATGCATTGGGCAGGGCAATTTCGTGAGAAGAAACTAGAAGAATTTAAAATTCATAGCAATGTCAAAACAGCATAAGTCTTTTTTTTGTGCTTAGATGAACAAATCGAATTTATCATTTTGGATGTATTGATCAAGTATGAAATTTAACTGAGATTAAATCAGTAAAACATATATGAAACACAATTTCTGTGGTTTAAGAGTTTTCACGTGACCTTGTTTTATATATGATGTAGAGATCCACTGTGGATTTGCAACAGTGCGCAGAGGGCAAGCGGTTCGCTTGTTTTCATTCTAATATATGTTTCTCATCGCAATCTGGACATTGCGTCATCCGCCGCAGCACGCTTGTGTTTAAGCATTTAAAAAAAAAAATTTCGTTAAATTATTGATTGAGGTGTGCATCTCCCATCACTAATCATTGAAGAATGTACCTGCCACTTTTAAAAGGTTGGTGAATATGGGCGACATTTGCGAATTCGCGGTCCGCGAATTCTTGCGAAATTGCAAAAAAAGTCAGCGAGTTTGCGAATTTTCCTGCGAACTCGCGGATTTTTGTGCCATTTGCACGGATGTATGACGTTACAACGCATACTTTTACTCCGCAGACCGTTACAACGCGACTTTTACACCGCATACCGTTACAACGCATAGCGCTTAGAGGTGCTGGATAGTGGTAAGTATAATTTACTATTCTAACTCCAGTCCCCGTGGACCCTAGGGAAGGTGTTGGATAGTAAATTATACTTATTCCCTATCCTAGAGCGCCCCCCAGCGCAATGCGTTGTAATGGTATGCGGAGTAAAAGTCGCGTTGTAATGGTAGTGCGGAGTAAAAAATGCGTTGTAACAGGTGTATACCCATTTGCACAAATATGTGACCACATGTGCCTGTTTCTTTGCCAGCGCGCCAAAAGGCGCCGAGGTCCCTTGAGTGAGCTGGCCATTATAGTGGGGACGGGCGGGAAGACGTTTCATACCTCTAGTGTGTGGTGGATGGGGCCAAATGGGCGAGGCTTCTATGCGAGTTCACATGCCTCTTGTTTATAAAGGGTCAGAGACCGAGCAGAGCAGCAGATGAGGAGAAAGCAGCCTCCTGGTCACAGGAGCTACACGGGGATGGCGTTTGGGAAACTCATGGATGCAAAAATACGTTTTGCACAGGACCCCAGAATCCTTCAGATGTCCCATCTCATACTAAACTGCCCCGTACAGGCATATGCTGGCGCTGGGCAGTAGGCTGCAGTGGCATGCGGGTGCTCCACGCCTGGTACATGAGAATACCGGTGCCAGGGGGGACACGTGTTTATTGGTGCTGTGTAGCAAGTTATGACTTTATATTTTGACTGCACCAGACGGTGGTACCACCTACACGGATCAGGAACATCCAGGCACCAGACTTCATAGTGCAAGAGCATAATGGTGCTGTGCGGTACGGATATATGTACTGGGGGCAGGGGGACACTTAGCACAATAAGTGCTCACACCCAGAGGGCTCCCAGGCAATTGAGCACAAATGATTTTCACACTGAGAGGGCTCCGGGGCAGTTCAGCAGCACGGGGGCTTACACCCACTGGGCCCCAGGGCAGTTCAGTAGCATGTGGGCTCACAACCCCTGGGCAGCTCAGCAGCACAGGGGCTCACACCCACAGGGCTCCCGGGCAGTTTAGCAGCGCTGGCCTCTAGTTCATCACTGCCACCCTCTGGTTCATCGCTGCCACCCCCTGGTTCACCACTGCCACCCTCTGGTTCATCACTGCCACCCTCTGGTTCACCACTGCCACCCTCTGGCTCACCACTGTCACCCCCTGGCTCACCACTGTCACCCTCTGGTTCATCACTGTCACCCTCTGGTTCATCACTGCCACCCTCTCGTTCATCGCAGTACGTTCTGGTTCACCACTGCCACCCTCTGGTTCATCACTGTCACCCTCTGGTTCATCACTGCCACCCTCTGGTTCATCACAGCACCCTCTGGTTCACCACTGCCACCCTCTGTTTCATCACTGCCACCCTCTGGTTCATCACTGTCACCCTCTGCTTCATCACTGCCACCCTCTGATTCACCACTGCCACCCTCTGGTTCATCACTACCACCCTCTGGTTCACCACTGCCACCCTCTGGTTCATCACTGTCACCCTCTGGTTCATCACTGCCACCCTCTGGTTCACCACTGCTAGCCTCTGGTTCATCACTGTCACCCTCTGGTTCATCACAGCCACCCTCTGGTTTATCAGTGCCACCCTCTGGTTCACGACTGCCACCCTCTGGTTCATCACTGTCACCCTCTGGTTCACCACTGCCACCCTCTGGTTCATCACTGCCATCCTCTGGTTCACCACTGCCACCCTCTGGTTCATCACGGTCACCCTCTGGTACATCACTGCCACCCTCTGGTTCATCACAGCACCCTCTGGTTCACCACTGCCACCCTCTGGTTCACCACTGCCACCCTCTGGTTCACCACTGCCACCCTCTGGTTCATCACTGCCACCCTCTGGATCACCACTGCCACCCTCTGGTTCATCACTGTCTCCCTCTGGTTCATCACTGCCACCCTTTGGTTCATCACAGCACGCTCTGGTTCATCTCTGTCACCCTCTGGTTCATCACTGCCACCCTCTAGTTCACCACTGCCACCCTCTGGTTCATCACTGCCACCCTCTGGTTCATCACTTCCACCCTCTGGTTCATCACTGCCACCCTCTGGTTCATCACAGCACCCTCTGGTTCACCACTGCCACCCTCTGGTTCATCACAGCACCCTTTAGTTCACAACTGCACCTTCTGGTTCATCACAGCACCCTCTGGTTCACCACTGTAGATTATGGGGAGAAAGCACACCTGCCCAGCCTCAACCGGGGGCTGGTTAGTGTGTTACTGAATTTGGGCTTCAAGTCTGGCACCTGCTTCCTTATCTGTAAGTGCTTCCTGTTGTGCTTTAATTTCGTGACAGCCTGGAGCATTGTGCCATACATGTAACTATTCTCTGACCCTGCTTTGAGGGTCAGAGCAGGTCAGAGAATAGTTGCAAGTAGGCAACGAGGCGCCTCAGGAAGCACTTACAGGGTTACAGCAAATGGTTACAAAGAAATTAGCTTCAACTTGGGCACTGCTGTAACCCTGTAAGTGCTTCATGTAATTCAGTTTTTGAAAATCCGTCCCGAACACGATTTCGCGGATTTATCTGCAATTTTGCGAGATTCGCGGACTGCGAAATTGCAGAAAATGTCTGAGTATACCCTTCCACGCTTAGGGTGGACAAAAATATTTACAACAAGGGGTGGTGAGGGACAGAGTCTCTGAATTAAGCAGAATACTCTCACCCAGTCAAGAGATCAGGGCTAGATCCAATACCGTTTTTTAGCTCATTGCACCAGCCCAGTTTCAGAACCTGGCAAATTAGTCTGTCCCTGGCCCAGTGCATCATGGGAACAGGGCAGACCAGACTACAAAAGCCAATTCTTACACTGGGAAGGAAACAAGCTTCCGGGGACCGGTTTCTGGCATTACAGCCGTCTTTGGCCCGGCTTGCTTGAAATCCTGATGTCTTGACTGGGTGAGAGTATTCTGCTTAATTCAGAGACTCTGTCCATCACCACCCCTTGTTGTAAATATTTTTGTCCACCCTAAGCGTGGAAGGGTATACTCAGATGTGAGTCCCTTGCTCATTGCACCATCAGGATTCAAGCAAGCCGGGCCGAAGACAGCTGAAATGCCAGACCCCGGTCCCCGGAAGCTTGTTTCCTTCCCAGTGTAAGTCCTCTTGGCTGCTAAGATGAGGTGGTGGTTGCGGATGGCGTCCTTGTGTGATGAGTGGCTGTCCGGAGTTTGTTCACTGTGCCATTTCTTCTCTAGTTTCCTGCAGGCTTGCTTGGAGGCTAGGAGTTCTGGGGTGAACCAGCTGGCCCTCTTGCTGGTGTCTCTGTGGGGGGGTTTCTGCAGCGGGGAGAGGGTGTTGGCGCAGTCCTCGATCCAGAGTCTGAGGCTGTGGGCAGCATCATTGAAGTTGGTGTGTTTGGTGGGTGGGCTTAGAGCGAGGTTTGCATGTAGTTGGTCTTTCGGTGATTTTGCTCCAGCAGCAACTGGGATCTGTTGGGTGCAGTGGTGTGTGGTGGGTTTCTGGAAGGCGAAGTGGATGCAGCGGTGGTTGGTCCAGAGGAGTTCGGTGGTATGGCTGATGGAGACGTGGGGGTCTTTACGATGGTGGGTAGACGTGAGTCCGCCCGCTATCGTAGCGTGAATTGGGCCCGCCCGCCTGTCATGCTGCGGTCCTGCACTCCACATTACGATGAGACTGCCATCATGGCGGTCGCTTCCTGCAATGTAACATTGCTGGCTGCAGCACCAGCCACAATGCATGTAGTGAATAACTTGCACCACGTGGCAGGCACCACATGGTGCCTGCCACTTAGTGTCGGGAAATGAAGGGGGATACGATGGGTATCCCCCAGTGCACCACTTTCTATCCCCAACAAAAGGGAGGCCCGTAACAGGCAACAGGCCCCCAAAAACAATCTCCACCAGCTGTTCCATGGCGGTTTCATCGCCATGAAAAGGTTGGCTGCAGCCAGCATCATAATGTGGCAAATGGTGCCTGCTAGGCACCGCCACCTTTTAAGGCATGCTCACCATTCCGCAGCCAATTGGAACAATTACCTGCGGCGGAAGCGCAGCTGGCTGTCTTTGAGACCGCCACAGTCCTAATGAGATTCCCACCACCATTGTAATTTTGGTGGGGTAAAATCGTCATCAGCAAGGAGAGCATAGTGTGTCGGCATAATGCAAAGTGCAGGCTGGGCATCGCAGATGTGTCCAGATGTGTCGGCTGGAGCTTTGTGTTGGCGGTCCCCTGAGAGTGGTCGATGCTGCACTGCAAAGAGATGATCTGGCGCTGGCTTGCCCTAAATTTCAGTGTGAGCAGTGTGGTCTGAGGCTTAGATCAGGAGTCCAACAGACCAGCTCTAGGAGTTACTCGGGGTCCTGGTTTCAAGATGAAGTTGAAGGTCCAGTTCTCCTTCTCCAGGCAAGAGGGCATCAGTCCAGTACAGCAGGACAGCAGTTCCTTCAGAGCAGCAGTCCAGCAGAGTGTCAGTCCTTGTAGGATCACAACAGTCCTTTTTCCTGGCAGAGTATCCACAGGTCCAGAAGTGTACTGAAGAATTGGTGTCTGGAGTACTTGGTAATTGGTGTCCAGTATTCATACCCAATTGTGCCTTTGCATTGGTGGGGAAGCTTCTAGAGGTTTTTCTTTGAAGTACCCAGGCATCTTACCTTCCCCGCCCTGGTTCCAGACTAACTAGAAGGGCTATGCATCCCTTTGTGTGGAGGCAGGACACAGCCTATCTAAGTGTAAGTGGGGTGGTGTCAAGCTCCTCCCACCCATCCAGCCCGTGATATGTATATTTGTTTAAAGGGAATGTTTGGGCCTGGCAAAAGGTTTACTTTGAAAGTTGGCATGCCAGTTCAAAACGGCATGCACAGGCTCTGTAATGGCAGGTCTGAGATATATTTTAAGGACTTCTTACCTGGCTGGCACAACTAGTGCTGCAGTTGTACTAGCAGCATTTAATTCACAGACCCTGGGCACATGTATTTGTACCTTACTAGGGACTTACAAATAAATTAGGTATGCCAATTAGGTATGAGTCGATGTTATCATGTTTTGAGGAGAGAGCACAAGCACGGTTAAAAGTATGAACAGTTGTAAGGCCAGCAAAAACGAATTCAGTAAAAAGAGGAGGATGATACCCTGCAGAGAAGGCAAGGTCCAACAAGAGGTATTCAACATATGGTGCAGTCTTGGAGGGATGCCTGACTCAGAGGCAGAGAAGTGGCCCTGGTTGTAGCCTATTAGATGTTCAAAATTATGGTAGGCACACTTTTTGGGGACATGGCTAAACATTGCTCTATGTTCCTTTGTCATCTTCTGAAAGATTTTAGTATTTATTATTTCACCTTCCTACTGGCATTTTGGCACTAAACTCCACAATATTCTGCTACAAAATGCAAATATGATCCCCCAATTTCCAAAATATTCTTGGGTGCAAGAGCCTCTCACCAAATTCATTCATTCAGGAAGTGTCCCCTTAGTATTTATTCTATCTTTCTCTGAAGGTGTGAAGCTGAAATGATGCCTCTCCACTGCAGATCCAGTTCATTGGAGTGAAAGGGAATAAAACATAAGTTGTGCATTTCTGTTGGGCAAACAGACCATGCCTGGCCCATGTCAGTCACAGTTTTATTGCACAGAGAGCTGTATTTCAGAATATCATTTTCAAAAATACTGTCCAACAAGAATATTGTGTCCTAAATATCATCTAAAAGTTTTTTGTCACACAGGGTGTAGATTACGTATTGTTAACTCCAATGGGGCAATGTTGGTGTCAGTGTCTACATATTTTTCTTGATGGAATTAACCCCCAGATTCATCAAAGCCACATTCTGCGAATTCTAAAATGCGAGAATTACTGAATCGCAATTCAGAATTCGCAGAATGGGATTCATGAAGAAATGCGATTAAAAAAAGCGAATTGCTATAATCGTAAATAAAATTGCAGAATCGGCCCTTTTCCGTGTAGAAATAGCAATCCCGCAATTACCGAAATCCCAAATTGCGATCTCGCTAATTGCGAGCTTGCAAAAACGGGAAGTTGCATTTCGAGCACAGTGATGACATCACAACCAGGAAGCAGGCATTTCTCTCCCTCATTCAGCACACTGATCCTGAAAGTGGAAGCATCATTGGCCAGAGCTCCACTACAGACCACCTTCAGCTGCAAATCAGGAGACAAACCACCCCAGAAAATGTCCCAGGAAGCAGCAGGGAGCAGTGCCTCAGGGAGGAAACGAAAAATCTAATTTTCCGAGCAGGAATTGGAATATTTAATAGAGGGAGTAACCAAAGATCATGACCGGCTCTTTGGGAAGGATTCAAGGAGGGTGCTCGAGGCGGAGAAGAGGCGCATTTGGCTGCGCATCCGCGCTTAAGTAAACGCAGCGGGAGTGACCCAGCGCTCCATAGAGGAGCTGAAAAAGAGGTGGTATGACCTCAGGGGGCGTGCCAAGGGCGTGCCCCATACAGCCAGACCTGTCCAGTGAGAGTCATTCCTAAAGCCAGGCAGGGAATGCTAGCCTGCATGCATGTAGCAACCTCCCATGTGCAAGAAACATGTCATTAACCACCATCCCATTTACATCACAGGTGGCGCAGAACAACCCAGCACCGGTTTGAGGCCCTTCACATTGAGGACAATCCCGAGGACACCGAGGGAGAGGGCCATCCTAACCCTCAACCAGGACCATCACAGCCAGCACCAGCAGCAGTGGTACCACCGCCTGCTCCTGTGGACAGGGCCACCCCTGCAACAACAAGTGCGCCACAACCACCCCCAGTGGCACTGGCAACTACAGCTGCAGCACGGAAGCAGACAAGGCGCACAGCCACTGTGCGTACACAGTCCAGCGGACTGGTGAGGGAGCCGCGCAACACAACACCACGCGCCGGCAGGGGGGTGAATGTCCGGGTACCTGGCCTGTCTATTGAGCGTCGGATGCTCCGTGTGCATCAACAGCAGGCACTTCACTTGGCAGCCATCCACCTGCAGCTTGCCAAGACTGCAGGTAATGTGGGACAGCTCAGTGACAACATGGAATGCATGACCGCTGCTGTTCGGGAAAACAGCCAGGTCCTGGTATCCCAGCAGGATGTCAACCGCCAGCTGCTGACCCACCTGTCAGTGTACACACGCTCCAACCACATCATTGGGAATGCCACCTCCCAGCTATCGTGTCGATCATTAGCGATGCAAATACAAATTGTGCAATGCTGCCAGGATGTCGCTAGGGCACTGGAGCAAGTCACCACTGCAGTGCAGAGTCTGCTGGTGAGGGGACATGGCCAGGCAGGTGGTTGGGATGATGCCAATGAGGGCAATTCCAGCCACAGCAGCATGTCGGTGCCCCTGGTGACGGTACCCCGCCACAGCACCAGGCCAAATGCAGCCTCACGGGCTAATGCTGATGTGGAGGAGGTCGAAAGGTGACTGGGAGCGTTCACCCGGAGGCGCCACTGACCTCAGGCTGGTATTTGAGGGCCCCACCAGTCTTGTGCAGTATGCGGAATCGGCTCTTCAAAAGCCCGAATGTCCACTCAATGCAATTTCTTGAGCGGATGTGTGCTGCATTGTAACGCCATTGCTGTGGTGTGGCAGGGTTGAGGTATGGGGTGAGGAGGTACTCACGGAGACCGTAGGCGCTGTCACCTGAATGAAAGGAGCAGAGGGTGAGTGCCTGTTATGCACAACTACATGGTCGCAAGGTACTACTTGTTGGCATGTGTACTTACCTAGTAGGTGTCCTTCCCCAAAGTCTCCCCTGGCCAGTCGTGTGTGCAAGCCGCTGTGCCGGAATATGAAGGAGTCATGTGTGCTCCCCGGGTATTGTGCCACTATGTCCGTGATGATTGTCTTAGCGTTACACACCATCTGAGTATTCAGGGAGTGGTAGCACTTGCGGTTCCGGTACATGTATTCTGATTGTGCAGGTGGGCATATGTGGATGTGGGTACAGTCAATTATGCAAACAATTACATGGGGGAATTGCGCAATGTTGTAATAATCAAGCTTGGTTTGATCCAAGTCCTGTTGGGTGGTCGGGAATGTGATGTAATGGTGTAGCCGGGTCAGCATTGCCTCCAGGAACCTCCTTAAGCAGCAGGACATGGTGCTCTGGGAGATCCCCCCTGCAACAGCAACTATCCCCTGGAAGCTTCCGGAGGCCAGGAGGTGCAGGCTGCACAAGACCTGGACATGGGTGGGCAAGGCATTGGTCCTCCTTGTTGGGTGCTGCATCAGGGGGTCTAGGTCACAGATCAGCTTTGTAATCGTTGCCCCATTCAGGCGGTACTTAGAGTAGATTTGCTCCGCAGTTTGACCCAGAAGGGTGATCCGCAAGTGGAAGATTCGCTCCTGGATCCTGCATCTGTTCCTTGCTGCAGCCTGGAGCCTTCGCCGCCTGGCCACCATGTAGAGTCCTCGCATTGTGAACGTCCTCATGCTCCTACTGTGTCTCCTTAAGTGTGTTTGGTCAGGCCCGCACCTGTGGCTAGTTTTTTTATTTTTTTATTGACTTCATGGTTACCACCTGGTTTGGGTTATCCTTATTTTGCGCCTCGCAAATAGCGATTTAGCGATTTTTCGCTATCTGCGATTTTTCTTGAACTGGCTTTGCGAGTATTTAGCGAAATCGCAAAATAATTCGCAGAATCCTTGGAATCTCGCTGATTCTGATTCGCTAAGGGGGTTCCACATAGATTCTGCGATTTATTTTGCGAATTCGCATTATAGATTTTGCGAAATCACTATTTATTCAATTTTTACATCATGAATTGCATTTCATTTAATTGCGATTGCAATAGTTAATTCGCAGCTATTACGATCGCAATTTTGTTTGATGAATCTGGCTGCAAGTCCACAATACCTTATTATCGTACTATTCTGAGTACTAGTTCAGAGAGCTTGGGCCTAAATGCACCAAGCAGCTTTCCAACTGTTCACCTGCTGGCCTGAATCAAAACTCGCAGTAAGATTCTGAGCGCAGGCATCGCTGCAAAGATTTCAATTTGATTAAGTGTGACTGCAAAAAGAACAAAGGTAAGATACACATCTGAAAATACCCACTTTGTGAAACATAATGGCTTAGTAGTGGAGTTAAAAACCCAGGGCCAGATGTAGGAGAGCAAATACCGGTCGGTAACAGCCGAATTCGGCCGTTACCGACCTGTATTTGGGTTTTCAGATGTAGGGGCCATTATTTTACAGAATCGGTAAATTTACCGATTCGGTAAATCCAAATGTAGGTGACACTCCTGAGAGTGTCACAGGCCCTTAAGAGTCGGTATTTTACCACACAATTCTATTGTGTGGTAAAATACCGAATCCAGGTGTGCATGCACATCTGTGCATGCACACTGTGCAATGTGACACACAGACATGCCCTTAGGGCATGTATGTGTGCCACATGTCACACATGCCTTTACTTCGGGTGCTAGAGGGTGTCAAAGTGACACCCCCTGCACCCTTGCAACATTCGGTATTTACCGATTCGGTAAATACCGAATCGGTATTTCCCTTTGCCCATAGGAATCAATGGGAAATACCGATTCGGTATTTACCGAATCGGTAAATACCGAATGTTACCGATTTGGTAATTCTAATTAAAAAATTAGCTACATCTCCCTCCTTCATATTTACCGATTCATAAATACCGAATCGGTAAGATTCGGTATTTATGAGTAGGTAAATGTCCCTCACCTACATCTGGCCCCCAGAATGCTATCTGATTGTGACTAAAAATCGAGGGCAGACCAAATGTTTCAGACACCCAACACACAAAACCTTTTGCCAAATACAACATAGGTGTAAGAAATTGGGTTATTAGTTGAAGTGGTTTGAAGCCCCAATCAGGCAACAACCACAATGAGGCACGAAAGCAGTCAGGCTTAACTTAAAGGCACTATGTTAACTACACAAACAGTCATGAAGTGAAAACACAACACAAGATTGTTTTGGAGGAGGAGGAGCCAAGATGGCGATCAGAACAGTCGCATAAACGCTCGGCTCCGTGGGCTCTTCCTCCCCGCACGTCTATCCTGAAGATAATCCTGAGCGAGGTTTGCCGATCTAAGTTGCTGCAGGGTAGCAATCACTTACCGTCTATTTCTGGGGCTCCACCGTGCAGTAGATCCGAAGAACTGTCCCCGTCTGCTTGCCGGCCTTCATGGCACTGAAGCCGGGGCCTCGAGTGCAGGGGTTGCCCGGCAGTGATCGTAGTGGTGGCGGCCCTGTTCGGGATGAGAAGCCGGTCAGTGGGAGCCTGTGAGCCGCGAGCCGGGAGAGTTGGTACCAACCCACTCCCAGTAGTGGGTTGCCCCGTGAACCCGAGATATTGCCAAGCCGGAGAGAGCCCGTGTTGCCCGGTTCCCCTTGGGTGAGACACCCGGACATGTTAATAGTCCCGTCCGGGAACCAGCGGGTGGCTCCCGACGAGCTGCGGGGAGCATGTCCGGCCTTTTGGTGACTCTCCTTTCTGCAGCAAGCGCCGACTGTCGAGGTCCAGTCGTGGACCTGCTAACTCTAGTGGTCGGACGAGACTCTGAAGTGGAGGGGCAGAGAAGGAGAACAAGATGGCTGAAATGGCGGATGGCGCCTCGGAGTGCGCCCCTCCCAGGGACAGAGAAACCGCTGAACTTGAGAGCCCCGGAGTTTGGCTACGTGGGGAAACGCTTACGCGTAGCCACGTACTGGCTGCACTGATAACCTTGCGGACTGCCCTGCTCTGGGGAGCCCGGGACTTGGAAGAAAGGATCGCCGCCATTGCTGACCCGCCATTTTGTAGCGGAGTGGTTTGCTTCCGAGTCGGTGCCGATGCGTCTCCCTCTGCTGTGGTGTCATGTTCCCCGGATGAGTCTACAGTCTTGGAGGCGCGAATAGATTTGGTTCCTGAGCTTATTGTCGTCACACCTGTTTCACAAGTGGTTGTCTCACCGGGGCCTTTTTCTGACCAGCAAGTGGAGAAGCTACATCGATCCATGGTACATGAGGCCCGGATGTGCTGCGGTGCTCCTCACATCCTGTGCTTTCCTTTCCGTGCTTGGCGGACCCGTTTTTGGACTTGAGACTGTTGGTGGTCTGGTTATTGTTGCATTCCGGCCTCCGCCATGCATCGTCAGTTGTCTTTCGGTGGCTCGGACCATGTTGGGCGGCGGCGCTACCTGGTCTGCCTGGAACGATTGAACCTTTTGTACCGAATTGTATCCCGTCTGCAGGACTGTTTAACATTGATACTATTGACAGGAGTGGCAAGGGGGGACCTCGCTTGGGACTTGGAGGGACTTCTTGTTGGTTAATGGTGATTCAAGGGCACGTTTTGTGGGGCTGTAATTGATTGCGTTTTATGTGCTTGCTGATACTTGTACTTTTCTATTACTTCTGTTTATACGATTTTAGTATGCGGGGGTGGGAGGGAATGGGTAACTGAATTGCCGGCTCTTCTCCTCACATTTTTTCTTCTTTTTCTCTTTCTTTTCTATATTTCGGGTCTCTCATTTAGGACGACAGGCACGCTGCTGGGGGGGTAGGCCGTAGCCTTTTGCAGGGGTGCAGGGTGGGAGGTTGGGGGATGGGTTTGTTTTCTGCTCCTTTTTTTGTTTCTATGGCCCTTTGCCCTTTCCTTTTTCGATGTCCTTGTCATCATGTCTCCCATAGTACAATCCCTTTTAGGGGTGGGGCTCGCATGCTGTGCTTGGTACGTTACTATTGCATTTATCCTGACTTTGGTACTATTTTCCTTTCCCATTCAATCTATGTTCTTCATCGGAGTGATAATGTGTTTTTAACTGACTGTATTGGGAGCGGGAATGACATTGCGACGTCGATTGTTCGATTTACTTTGGTTATTTAAAAATGAACCATTCCTAATCCTTGTTATTCCGAATTATCTTGATTTTCTGCTGTAGTCCTGGATGTGGCTTTGTTTTTAATCACCGGATTGATATGCTGCCTCTTACTTAATCTCTGCTCGATTTAAATAGCAGCCGGCCGCGCTGGTTGTAGGCCCGTGTTTGTAATTTGATGCTAATAGAAATAAAGGTTCTTAAAAAAAAAAAAAAAGATTGTTTTGGAGCCATGGGACGGAGCTGTGTGTGAAGAATTCTAACTTCGGAATTTGGTACTTTTTTGGAAGTCTCAAATCTCCAGTGCAACAAAGTTACTGCTTGTAGCCAACAAGAGCTCCACAAGACTGGATGCCTTTGGTGAGAGGACCAGCTGAACATGATATGCTGCTGTGGAGAATAAGGTAGTGGGAGCTATGCAGAATCAGGGTGACTAGCAATGCACCTAGTGTGGATTGGTGAGCAGTTAGGTCTGGATCTTCTATCTGTTCTCAGGCCACACATTTGGCATTAGTCAGTTGCAGCAGCTTCAGCACCACCACCAAGGGTCAAAGACTAGAGAGGCATCATTTGGGAGGGTCAAGTCTAACTCCAGCAAAGGTCTAGTGCAGGGTTCAAGACTTCTGGAGCTTGTTATGTACCTGTGGCTCACCCAAGAGGCCAGGCAACTAGCCATAGGATTCACCGTGGTGGCGCTGGGTTGAAGTAGCAAGCAGCAAGGTAGTCTTCTGGGGGTTCAAAGCAGTCCTTTTGATGTCCTTTGCAGGGCCAGGTGTGTACAGAAATGTTGCTCTGAGGGTTCAGTATTTGAACCTCATGCCAGTCTTTGAAGTGGGATAAACTTCTAGGCTACCCCTATTTCTGGTTCTGGAAAGTTGCTTCCTTACCCTGCTCCCCCTGCATAGGTTCCAAGAAGTCTAAGGTGACAAAATACTAATGTTAGGCTTCTTTGCATGTGCTGGCAGCAGCCCTTATGGAAGTGCAGGTGGGGCAGGGAACAGCCCTGTCCCCACACATCCTGTCAGGATTGACCATCCTGCCCACACCTAAACGCTATTATCTCACTGTCTAGGAGGAATACACAAAGCTTAATAGCATGAACCAGGGCACTGGCAACACTAACTGGTTATGACTAGAAAAGCATCTTTAAGTATGTTCAACAGAATAAATTAGAAGTAAAACGTACAAAAAAATGTGGTTAAATTCACGAAGAATATCAGAGGCTCCCAACTTGTGTGGACCTCACAGTACAAGTATCTTGGAGTGGTGTTTGAGTCCAGAGGCTCTTTTACCCTGCATATTGAAATCAAAGGCTGCCTCCCTAACATTAAGCTTTTGGTAGTTCACAAACGGCCACATGCATCAATCTAGGATTTTGCATTTCCTAAATAGCCAAAATTAAGGAATCGCTATTTAGGAATTGCAAAATCCTATGCATCAAGAAATCCTAATTTTTTTTAGGATTTCTTAAATTTCGGAATTTGCGATTCCTTAATTGCTAATCGCAATTAAGGAATGGCATTACATTGATTCTTATGGGCCTAGAGGCCCATAGGAATCAATGCCGTTTTGCATTTCTTTTTTTAGGAAATCGCAATTTGTTGATGCATTGCAAGGGTGCAGTGGGGGGTCCAAAGGACACCCCCCCGCACCCCTGAAATGTATTTTAAAGTGCATGTTTCACACACACATGTCCTAAGGACATGTGTGTCTGTAACATGACACTTCTAAAAAATGCATTTTTGTGCTTTTTTTAACAATTTCGCAAATTAACACGAGGGTCAACCTCGTGTTAATTTGCACTTCCTATTTCAAAATTCGCATTTTTTTTTAAATTGATGCATTGCATTTAAGGAATCGCCCAAATGTGATTCCTTAAATGCATTCGCATTTTTAGGAAATGCAAAATAAAACGAATTTTGAATCCCAAAAACGTATTTAGGAAGCGCAAACGACCGAATTTACCGATTCGCACCGTTTGCACTTCCTAAATAGGTTGATGCATGTGGGGGTAAATCTTTGCACAGTCCCATTCTTGGACCCCCACAGAAGGTAATGGCAGCTATGTTCGTGCCCACCATAACATATAGTTTCAAACGTGCGAGAGAGAAAATGGCAAATTTCTTAGATCTAATTACTGCCAAGACCGATTGCTTAGCCTTCAAACTGCCAAACCATATTATGCACACCCAGCTGCACCATTAGTTTGCCTTTACAAAACACACCTGTGCTATTAAAATGCTTTCCTGGAAATGTGCCATGGTGTTTGTCAGGCTGAAAACAATTCTATGCCTGCCTGGGTCTAGCAGGTAATACATTTCCTCAACCCAACGGCGTGACTAAAAGACTCTCTAACTGACTCACCAGGTCACCTTCTTTACAGGAGGATTAATATACCCTGCCTGAGAAACTGTACTCCTGGAAAGTCACAATTATACTTGCGCATCTTGGAGCACAGCCAACCCTGGACCAGATTCCTTCCTAGTCTAGAGCAACTGAAGGCAACTGAAGGCAATGAGTACAGGCTTTGTGGAATTGGAAAAGAGACGATGATCCCTATCTTCTCTGGCTGCCCGTGCTTATCTTTGAATGAAGAAAATGACTATGGACCCCTTATATTCAATCTGAAATAGGTACTTGTAGACAATCACTTACGAAGGTCCTCAACACTGAACACAAACACCTGAATATAAAGGTTGTCAAACTTGTACAGTTATTTATGGCAAAAGTGAAGGCCCACACCATTGAGGGCAAGACTAAAAATAACATATGAAAACTGCATATGAAATAAAGTAGCTAGCTTATTGGAAATGGCTCAAAAAGAACAGATGATAAACGGAATGCTGAATCAATCAAACATTCACCTCCAGTCACGGATCTGGGTTAAATCCATTGCTTTTTTGCATGCCATGCTATTTCAGATTATACCCAGCCATATGCAAATCAGTCTTCACACTGTTCCCCATGTGACTGGGGGTGAATGTTCGATTGGTTCAGCATTCCGTTGAGCGTCTGTTCTTTTTGCATTTATTGAAATTAGCCACATATGTGGTAACAAGACACTGTAATGTTGTCTGGTGAAAAACTCCAGACTCCAACACATTAATTGTTTTATTATGCTGCTTTTATTGGAATGGTTATAATAAGTATTTAGGTGTAATACTTTTAATTAACTATGCACTTTACTCATAAATCTGAATCAGACAAGAACATGCCAACTTTCTAAAATTGGGATATCAGAATTGTGACTTAAATTCTGCATTTAACATGATTTTAAAAAACAATTCAAGTAAGACCAACCAAGACATTTCTACCCGTTCCCAATCAAAGGTTAGTACTTATTAGATGTAATAAGGAAACCAAATGTTATCTTGTGGGAGAGGTTAGCCTTACACAAGTAAATAATTAATTTTGGATATTTTTTCTAGCATGACAAGTAAATCTAAGAAATGAATGTCCTGCTTTTTAACTACAATGCACCCTGCCCTATAGGCTGTTTAGGTCCTTCCATTGGAGCTACTTATATGCAGTAAAAAGGAACGTTTAGGGCTGCCAACAGGTGATTACAACTGAATCAGAGGCTCCAATGACACCCCTTAGACATGTTACAGAGTACTACTTTAGTAGGTGGCAGAATCTGTGCTGCAGGCCCGCCAAAAGTATTTAATTTACATTTCATGGTTATGTGTAGTACAAATTTACTAGAGACTGACAACTTCATTAAATGTATCATTTTGGTGTAAGCCCCTTTTACCATGGTAAAAGAAGAGAGCACAAGCGCTTTTACACAAGCAGTCCTAGTGCCAACAAAACAAAATCCAGAAAACAGAAGAGAGAAAAGAAAAGGTTCCGGGGAAGATCACACCAATGACAATGGATTTGTCATTTTCCTTGACTACCACTATATGTGTACAGCCCCAAACCCATGCAAACATGCACGTGTACACTCTCAGAATTTCACATTTCGCAAATTATTCTTTTTAGTTCACTGTTGCAAAATATAGGACTTTTAAACATCAATTTAATGTAAGCAAATCCACTATGAAATGTGCAAATGAAAAGAAAGAACTACATTTCCCAGAATCCATTAGGTGTTAAAGAACTACTCTTGACTTGGCCACAAATTTCACAATAACCCCACAAGACAGCTTAACAGCGGCTTAGAAGGTCCTACCTGTGACCTTTCAATTATTTCCAGCTATTTGTATGTGAGGCTAAAACTACAGGGCTTAACCATGAATGTAAACAGTAAAACATCACCCCATATTTTGCTTGAATCACAAGAATTAAAGACAATCCCTTTGAAGCAGAGATTTTGAGAGAAAGGAATGCATAGGCACAATTTTCGCCTTGTCCTGACGATCACAGCCGATTTTAGGGCTGGAGATCGAGGTGCAGTATTGACATATTGTACGGCGGCCATATTGAGTGAGGGGGCGAGAGCAGTGAGAGAGCTCCAGTGTCCTCTACTTAAGGAGCCCCTAGGAGGCAGGCGCGAGATTCCAGCGCTTTGCAAATACTTTGTTTGTGCTCAGATCACGCTAGGAGCCATTTAGAGCTACTGCGTGCAACGTGTTTGAATTTTTAAAAAACGCCGATTTTTATTCCTAAATTGTTGCATTTCCATACTGCTTGCACCCAGCACACCTGGCACTCAGTAGGCACTATTTTCGCCTTGTCCTGACGATCACAGCCGATTTTAGGGCTGGAGATCGAGGTGCAGTATTGACATATTGTACGGCGGCCATATTGAGTGAGGGGGCGAGAGCAGTGAGAGAGCTCCAGTGTCCTCTACTTAAGGAGCCCCTAGGAGGCAGGCGCGAGATTCCAGCTCTTTGCAAATACTTTGTTTGTGCTCAGATCACGCTAGGAGCCATTTAGAGCTACTGCGTGCAACGTGTTTGAATTTTTAAAAAAACGCCGATTTTTATTCCTAAATTGTTGCATTTCCATACTGCTTGCACCCAGCACACCTGGCACTCAGTAGGCACTATTTTCGCCTTGTCCTGACGATCACAGCCGATTTTAGGGCTGGAGATCGAGGTGCAGTATTGACATATTGTACGGCGGCCATATTGAGTGAGGGGGCGAGAGCAGTGAGAGAGCTCCAGTGTCCTCTACTAAAGGAATCGGTTGTTCTCCGCGCTAGCGGGCGCGTTTGTGGACGCGCCATCTCAGCGCCGGAGTCACGCCAGAGTCAGCCCGTCCGCGCCTCGGACGTGCTTCTGGGCGATGGCTTCATCATCTAGCTCGGACCCTGACTCAGCACAGGTATCTCCTACAGCCAAAGATGTGATAAACCCCTTAGAAGCCCCTCATATTAAATATACGTCAGCCCATTTGAAGGCACTACAACCGGCTATTAAATCTTCCTGCAGACTCTTACACTTAGAGGAGGGAAAGGATTCCTGTCCAATATGCCACCTACATATTGACCCAGTAGGGACCAAATCCACGCAGAATGATACCTTCAAAACTCAGCAAAAATCACAAATTTTTTCCTTCATTAGTCTCAACTGTCGCTCCTTACCAAAACATAAATCAGAAATTTTTAATTTGCTCTTAGATGAAACACCGGATGCACTGTTTGTTACAGAAACATGGCTCAAAGATAGCTCAGGACCTGATATAGTTATGGCACTTCCTGATTCCTATGCCATTACCAGACTGGACAGGGATAAGAAACCTGGTGGAGGAATTGCTGTAATTTTTAAAAAATTATTTCACTGCGATTTTAAGCCGCTTTCATGCGGTGGTTCTGAGGCGGCGATTTTTAAACTTACACTAGCCCCTAATTTCACCCTATCCGGTATCCTTATATATCGTCCTCCCGAGGCGGCAGCATCCAAATGGGTCACAAATATGTCTGAACTCATCGGTCCACTGGCTATGAGAACTGCCAACTTTACTATTCTAGGTGATATAAACCTGCACTTAGAGGATGAGGATTGCTCCTTGGCCAAAGTTCTTATAAATGACTTAGCAGCTATTAATTTAACCTTAAAGAATTCCGGTCCTACTCACCGTGCAGGGCATCTGTTGGATCCCATCTTTTCCAACCTCAACAACATTGAGACGCAGTCTGCCCAGCCTTTGCCTTGGTCCGATCACTTCCTGATTAAATTTAATCTTCAGGTTGACCTATCAAACAACGATAACATACCCTTACCCACTCAGCTCATAAGGAAATGGAAAAAACTTGATATTGACAATCTCAATGCCCTACTGGAAAAACATCGCCCTTGCACTAAGACTACTGTTCAACAGCTCTCCTCCACAGTACAAAACTGGCTTCTTTCAGCCATTGATTCCATTCTGCCTAAAACAAAGTTAAAACAAAACACCCATCGCTCTCCTGCACCTTGGTTCAATGATATTTTACAAAATGAAAAAACTAAATGTAAGAATCTCGAACGTCATTGGAGGAGATTTTACTTACTTGCAGATAAGGAAAAATATAAAATTCAGCTAACAGCTTACCAAAAACAGTGTAACAAAGTCAAAGCAGAATTCATCTGCACAAAAATCACAAATGCTTTAGACCACTCTAAAACACTTTTCAAGTTAGTCAAAGAGCTGGCGGGATCCAATACGTCCCAACCTCCACCTGAGCTAAACAAAACGCAATGTGACATGTTAGCCAACTTTTTTATTCATAAAGTTGATAAAATTCACCTAGACATCAACTATGCTGCCAATGAACACGACTTCACTCCTGAAGCGACCCCCAATTTTTCATCACATACGTCAGGTAATACCATAGGTACTACTGATTGCCCTTCCTTGGATGATACATCTTTTGCCACACTAGATAGTTGGCCCCTGCTGAATCCTGACATGGTTCAAGGGCTACTAAAAACCATCAAATCGGGCTCTCCTAGAGACCCACTGCCATGTTCAATCTTAAAACAACTAAGCAGTAACGTTCTAACTACAATTACCGATCTCCTTAATACGTCGTTACTTGAACAAACTGTACCCAGTGAATGGAAGCATGCGATGATTCATCCACTCTTAAAGAAAGCTGGCGCAGACCCCAACCTGCCAGCGAACTTTCGCCCAATATCATTGCTACCCACCTTTGCTAAATTATTAGAGAAGCATGTTCATCGTTGCCTTACAGATTTCATCACCACTCATGATCTGTTACCATCTCACCAGTCGGGATTTCGTGCAGGTTTTTCCACTGAGTCTACATTGCTAGGAGTGACCGAAAACATCCGTCATATGGTAGATAAGGGCGAAACAGTAGCACTTGTGCTACTCGACCTCAGCGCGGCATTCGACACCGTGTCGCATGCGGTCCTCGCCCAGACTCTCCACTCCCTAGGTATTCGCGGGGCAGCTCTTAATTGGATCAGATCACTATTAGAAAATCGAACGTTTCAGGTATTTTCGCAAACTGCCTGTTCTGATACAAGGACATTTAAACACGGAGTACCTCAGGGCTCCATTCTCAGCCCGTTGCTTTTTAATATTTATATGAGTCCCCTGTCCAAGATTGTGGAAGACACTGGGCTTTTAATGTTTTCTTACGCTGATGACTCTCAGCTGCTTTTTTCACTATCAGCAGCACACGCTGACAATTCATCCTCCCTACAACTCGGACTTAGTAAAATCGCCGGTTGGATGCAGAAAAACTTTCTAAAACTTAACGGCGAGAAAACCGAGTTAATCGTGTTGGGTAAAAACAAAGATCTTTGGGGACCCCAACACTGGCCATCTGAAATGGGTACCCCCCCTACCCCTGTCGCGCATGCCCGCAACCTGGGAGTCATTATTGACGACTCACTCAGTCTACACCAGCAAGCAGTAAAAACTTCATCCACCTGCTTCGCCATATTGAAATGGCTTAAAAAGATCTGCTGGATGCTACCTGAAAACACCAAGAAAACAGTTGTCAACGCCCTGATCACATCCAGATTAGATTATGGCAATGCTCTGTACCTGGGGGCAAATAAAGCTACTGTCCTCAGGTTACAGTCAGTACAGAATGCAGCAGCCAGACTACTCTGGAAAATTCCCATCACTACTCCAACTACCAAATACATTAGGAAACTACACTGGTTAAAAATTGAAAATCGGGTCAAATTCAAATCCCTATGTTTCATGCACAGGATTTCCACCAACACCGCCCCAAAATACCTACAAAGCCTGATGCGCCCCTACCGTCCTTCTAGATCTCTTCGGTCCTCTATGGCAAATAATTTTGAAATCCCAAAGATCAAGTTGTCACGCATGGGTGGCAAGTCCTTTTCTTTTCTAGGACCCACACTTTGGAATTCAATGCCACACACATTGCGGTCTGAACCAAGCTACATCAAATTCAGGAAAGCCCTAAAAACATGGCTATTCAACATCTAATTCCTGTAACCGCATTGACACTGGGATCTGTCGCGCCGGGAAACCCTTTGCTGGGTAGCTGTGCGCCATATAAATTCAAACAAATAAATAAAAAATAAAGGGGGTAATCACTGACAAAATACTGATGCATACAATATCATTGAGTCAGTCATTAAGGGCCAGATGTAGGTGGCCATTTACCGGCCGGTAACGGCCGATTTCGGCCGTTACCGACCGGTAAATGGGTTTTTGGGATGTAGGGGGCCAATTTTACCGATTCGGTAAATTTACCGAATCGGTAAATTTACAGAATCGGTAAAATACTGATTCAGTATTTTTACCGATTCGGTAACTTCTAGATGTAGGTGGGACTCTTCTGATTCGGTATTTTACCACCCAATCCAATTGGGTGGTAAAATACCGAACCCTGGTGTGCTTACACATGTGTGCATGCATGTGACAGACAGACATGCCTTTACGGCATGTTTGTGTGCCACATGGCACACATGCCTGTATTTGGGGTGCTAGAGGGTGTCAAAGTGACACCCCCTGCACCCTTGCTGGAATCTGTATTTACTGATTCTGTAAATACCGATTCGGTAATGCCCGTTGATTCCTATGGGCTTCAATGCATTACCGAATCGGTATTTACAGAATCGGTAAATACCGAATCTTAACGATTCGGTATTTACCGAATCTGTAATACCTACATCCCCCCCCCCCTATTTTACCACTTCTTAAATACCGAATCGGTAAAATTTGGTATTTAAGAAGTGGTAAAATAAAATTACCTACATCTAGGTCTAAGTCTTTATTGCGATTCTTCATCAAAAAAGACAGTCTATAACAAATAATACAGAATCCATGCAAGATAAAATTCATTGTATACAAGATAAAAAGAAAAGCACGTTTCTAAAATCCAATAATACATGAATACATAAATATTTACATTGTAAAACTTTCCCTAAAATAGAATTAAATATATAAATAGGCAATAGACTTAGACATATTTAAAATACAAATATCTCTAGTACAAAAAACTCTAATATGAGCTCGCCAATCCTGTGATAATTCCCAACTGTAGATCCTACTTCAGATAACCATGAGTTCATACATTCCTGCCGGCTATACCTTACCCTTTTTAATCCGAAGGACCCACGCCCAACTCAAAAAGTTTGCTACACCAATTACATCTGGATTTGTGGTATCATTTTTCAATATTCTGCTTGCAACCAGGACTGATCTTGTTCCCATAAGCAAACAAACAGGTTTTAACTATACGCGCCTAGGTTGTTGGTACGCAGGGCAGGCAAATAAAAAATTATCAATGGTTTCAATGTGATCTGGAGAAAATACACATTTATCACTACCAGCAGAGTTCCATCTACTAGATAACCATCGTAAAGGTAGTGTACCTACTCTGAGCTGGTGATACAGTTTGTGATCGAGATGCTCCGTAATGGTATCCCAGTAGTCTTCCAGGAAGGGTTCATCCTTAATATCAAGGAAGACTGTTGTCAAAGAACTACCGACATGGGAGGAGAATCTTTTGGCTTTTATCATTTCCCAGTACACAGCACTATAGACTTTTTTTGATGGAAAGTCAGCTGAGTCCGGATTGGCCCAAAGTTCCCGCATCCCCATATCTGTCAACAGTGACTTGATTTCAGCCAGCCAGGAGATCTTATGTGAACCACCCAGCCCTTTCACTTCCACCATAGCTTTAGCGTATAAGGAGAGCTCTGGTGTGGTCCAGAGACGTCGCCAAAATGCCACATCCTCAACTGCCTGGCAATCAAGGTCTAACAGTAAAGGAATACGCGGGGTGAATTGGGGTAGGCCTAGAGACGACCACAAGAATGTATTCTGTGCGACAAGAAGTGAGGACAGGTTGCTGAAACCCCATAATTCTGCACCATACAAAATTGCGGGCAACATTTTAGAAATATAGGGGCACATGCATCATTGAGACATTTTGCACTTCTTAATTTGCGAAAAATACCGAATTGCAAATTAAGAATTGCAAAATGCTATGCATCATTTTTTTCGGTATTTATTTGTGATTCGGTAAAAATCGCAATTTTTACCGAATCCCAAATAAATACCGAATTCTTAAGTGCATTTTCGCAATTCCCATTGATTCCTATTGGCCAAAAGGCCCATAGGAGTCAATGGGAAGGCATTTACAGATTCGCAATTTGTTGGTGCATTCCAAGGGTGCAGGGGGGGGTCCAAAGGACCCCCCTTGCACCCCTGAAATGCATTTGAAAGTGCATGTTTCACACACACATGTCCTAAGGACATGTGTGTCTGTAACATGACAGTTTAAAAAATTCATTTTTTTGCTTTTTTGACAGATTTTCGCAAATTACCACGAGGTTCAACCTCGTGGTAATTTGCACTTCCAATTTCAAAATTCGAATTTTTTTTTAAAATGATGCATTGCATTTAAGGAATCGCACAAATGCGATTCCTTAAATGCATTTGCATTTTTAAGAAATGCAAAAAAATGCGAATATTGGAAAAGAGTTTGATGCATCCCAAAAACGTATTTAGGAAGTGCAAACGGCCGAATTAACCGATTCGCACCGTTTGCACTTCCTAAATAGGTTGATGCATGTGCCCTATAGATTTTAACAATTGGGGAATTTGGCTGGTTAGGGACAACCTATGCTCTTTAATCAAAGCACCAGCTAGTTGGGTGTGTTTTAAAGCTAGCATGTCAATTTGTGGCTTCCAGCTCATTTTATCACTATAGGTGACGCCCAGGTAAGTGAAAACAGTTGTCTGCTCCAAGGGGTCACCTCCCATATAAACCCGTGCTCTACCAGGCCTCGACCCATGGAGCACCATGAACTTGGTTTTCCCCACGTTGACCTCCAGCTCATGTTCGCGGCAGAACACCTCAAAGCGAGACAGTGCCAGTTGTAATCCCTGTCTCATCTTGGATAAAAGCAGGGTGTCATCCGCGAACATGAGCAGTGGAACTTTCATGCCAGCTAATGTTGGCGCGTCAGTCGGGTGATTTACAAAGTGCTGGACTACCCCGTTTATAAATAAGGAAAACAGGGTGGGAGCCAGCACACAACCTTGTCTGACTCCTTTGCACACCGCAAACCTGTCAGTAACCTCCCCTGGTTTGCCCCAACGAACCTGAGCATAGGTGCGTTTCGTGGAGTTTAACCAAGATTGCAACCAGTTCCTTAGGCATCCCCTGCTCGAAAAGTACTTCCCATAGTTTTGCCCTTGGCACAAGATCAAAAGCGGATCTAAGATCCACAAAGGCCGCAAAAAGCATGCCCCCACCTAAAAATACCTCCTTGCAATATAGTAGCACTAATCTGAAGGCCTGATCCAGGGTCCCTATATGTGACCGAAAGCCGCTCCTGAAGGGGAGTTATGATGTCAGCTTCGGTCATCCAACACTGTATTCTCCCTAGTACTAGTCATGCTAATATTTTCTGTACTACATCAATTAGGATAATCGGTCGATAATTGGCTGGAGCAGAATGGTCACCTTTTTTAAAAATCGGTAGAATCTCTGCTCTGAACCAAGTATTAGGAACCAATGCACCACTAGGTTAGGTATTTGCTAATACAGTTATATATGGGACCCATAAATCTTGCTCGTGCTTAATTAAATCTGCAGAAATGCAGTCAGGCCCAGGAGCTCTGCCACTCGGAATCAATTTCAGCACAGATTCCACCTCTTTGTGTGCAAATACCAGTGGTGCATCATAACTGGGGGGCAAAAACAACCTTGGCATTACCATCAAGAGTCTTAAATTGCTTTTCAAAATAGGTTACCCACTGCTGCGGCTCAACATGATTAATAGGAGTCAGTAGTTGCGGGCAGTTCCCCCACTTTAATAAGTGTCAAAAGTGTGTCATATTATGACCATCACAGGCCTGTAGCAACTCCTTCCAGCGGTCTTTGTGCCATGTTTTCTTAGCTTCTATCTGCACTGCTTTATAGATAACCCTGCATCTCTTAATATTATCATGTGATCTAGTTTTAATAGCTGTCACCAAGGCTTGTTGGGCCTGCCTACAGCTATTATTATACCATGTACTAGACCTCAGCAATTTGTCTTTATTACTTTGGAGATTTTTTATAAAATACTTTTTGAGACCCAAACAAAGAACACTATGGATGCTCAATAACTTAGCATTAAGGACCTCTTGTGACTCGCAGCCGTTAAGTTTACACAGGGAACTTGAGACCATGTCCCTAATGTCGGACCGGACCCTTTCATTAGTGGCTATCTTTGGCCACCGAACCCTTCTTTGGTCGTTGGAAATAGTTACCTTCTCCCGAACTATTGCATCTTCACACGTGGGGGAACTCCTAAAGCTACTATCATTGACTGACAAAATCAGAGGGTTGTGATCACTTTCTGGCCTACTCACGACCACCGTATCTAAAATATTCGGCCACATCTCCACATTAACTAAGATGTAGTCATTGCGGGTACCAGATCTACCGTTGTCGAACGTTTGTACACCCTGCCTATCTGACTGGGTCCTGCCATTGACCGCCCTCAAACACTTATCCAGGCACAAACCCTTCAATTGCAGAGCAGCCATGGACCATTTCCTTATGGGCTGTAGGTCCAGCTGTGGAATACCCCACAGTGCATCCTCATCTTCGGTGAGCTTACCATTATCCAGGTCTAGGGGCTCCAAGCACGTGTTAAAATCACCTGCATAATCCGATAGCTAGGGTTATCCTCCTGATTAAGTTGACCTTCCAGGATAGAGACAACTTGGGAGCTCCTACCACCCGGAAGACCCCTTGCATAAACATTATATATACATTGAGACCCTTGGATGATCTAACCCGGATAGCCATAATGTCAGGGCTATTGATGGAAACCTCATTCACCCTTAACCCCTCACATTGCCGTACCCAATATCGAAACACAAAAATATAAGACAAAAAATACTGGTAAACATAATGCTTTCCTATGCTTAACTTATAAAACCACAAATATTGAGATTACAAATATTGTTAAAAAAAATCCATACATCAAAAGCACAAATATTTAAAAATAAAAATATTGTCACCTTTAAATAAACATATAATATGTCAAAAATATTGATTGACACAATATCAACAGTAATAATATCGACAACATAATGAAATTATCATTAATAAAAACAACACTTTATTAAACAATTATTTTAAAAAACATAGAACATTATATACATATGTACAATTATAAAATAAATATATTAAATCATCAAAATATTTATAATTCACCTAATAGGTTGCTACTAGGTAGTTATATTTAAGTCTGCTTCTCCATTCTTGGACAAATGATCACTGCCACAATCAAACAGACTCTTGTGGTGGCTCTTTTATCCCCAAAGAATATTGTAGGTACACAGCACTGGGCCTCTTATTGGCTAAGAAGCAGGTATCATGCAAATGGGGTAGCGGGAGGGCACCTACATTTAAGGACTGGATCAGAGATCTCCACCTCTGGTAAGAACAGACGTTAATATAATTACTGCCCACGGCCTCTAGACCAAGAGACATATGGGATTCATTGGACACATATTTGCTTACACACCTGCAGATAACCAAAGATGATAAGGATAGACTCACTTCCTCAGTTTAGATGAGGCAAGCCCAAAGATTGAACACAAGACACCAATACCCCCTAACGCATGCAATCCCTTACATGAGGCAGCGCATGAGGCAGCGCATTTACCTGAGATTTAGGGTAGGGGGCAACGAGTGGGGACAATTGAGAAAATAACACAATCCCAGCGCAAGCTGGCATTGACTTTTCATATTATGCACCCGGTGCGGACTCCACGCTATGAAACAAACGCACTACACGTGACCAAACAATTTGGGTGTCCATGCAGGTTAATGTTAATGGGACTCTTCGAACTGTGAATATGCTGTATGTATACTGTCTGCTGTACTTTTGGAAAACAATTTTTAAAAAAAGTTTGTTTCTCCATAGAAAGAAAATTTTCTTTTGTTTGCTAATAACTTTTACCCTGTTGGATGGATCTTCAAAAAACCTTCAAAACTGAATGTTCATCCACCTCAGCTCCTTCCTGAAAAGTTTTGGCCTGATCAATCCAGTGGGGGCCAAGGAAATAGGGCATCCCATAACACAAAACCCTCATTCTTTTCCCAGAGACTTCTTTGGACAAATACAACAGAAAAAATTGAATTTTTCCAAACTTGGCAGGTAGCTAGATCTTGGTCCACAGAGTGTGCTTTTTGTGATTTGGTGTACATCCATTCAGCAGTTTTTGAGGAAATTTAGGGTGAAAAATAATTGTTTATTTTGCCAGTTGGGTCCACGGGAATCTTGCAAGTGTCCCACTAGAGCGCAAATAAAAAAAGAAATGGAGCCCTGTGATAGGTGGAAAGGCCCATTTTTCGCTAGTACCCCGCAAGCTCTTGTGGTAGCAAGAGTCTCCAGTGAGCCCCTCAAGTGTTCTGATAGGCTAGCTGTTCGAGTTTTAGAAATGACATGGCAGCCATTACAGTGTACTGTGAGAAATGACAGTAGTTGTCGGCCTGAATAAAAAAAAAGCTATATAATGGGACAGCAAAAAGGCATTGTGTCCCCCTAGATATGAAGAGTAGATCTGTAAGGCATAAATGCTTTTATTAAAATAAATGTATATTGTTTTTTTATTTTTTAATGATTATCTTGCTTGTCTCTTGTGGGAATTTGAATAGTAAAAAGGAGTAGATGAGTTCTCAATAGACTAGAAGAAATGCATATTTTGGACCCTGTTATTTAGAGGAGGAGTGTAAGACAGAAGAACAATTGTTACTTACCTGTAAACAGGTGGTTCTCCAGTATTGGTGTCTTTCATAGATTCACATGCTTGAATATTCCCCGTCGTCGAAGTGGGAGTACCACAGTAAATATCATAGCAATACGATGCTAATAACATAAGTATGTAAAAAAACATAACACATAAAAATACACAGTAGAAATGCATAGAAATACCAATACATAATTCCTACATAGGAATATATGGTAGAGAGAAAAAACACTTGCAACATATCCATGTCATTATGTTAGTCCAAACTGCAGCCAATCAGGTGCAAGCACCCCTCCAGATCCTTCTCCTTAGATTTTCGTAGCACAGGAGTGACAATAGACTCTATGAGGAGAAGCGAGCCTCTGAGGGGAGGTGGGTGGTTCGCATGTGAATCTATGAAAGACACCAATACTGGAGAGCCACCTGTTTACAGGTAAGTAACAATTGTTCTTCTCCAGTATTGGGATGTCTTTCATAGATTCACATGCTTGAATAGAATAGTGAGCAGTAGTAGCCGAAAAGGTTTGAAGAAACCATGGAACAACATGGAAGAAACTCAATAAGACTATAATAAAGTCATGCAAGTAATAACTATAAGCAAAAGAACCATAATGGAGGAGGGAAGACAGAGGCTCACCTTAGTTAAAAAGATTGCGAAGCACTGCCTGTGCCACTGCCGTATCTGCGTCATTGATGGCATCCAGGCAATAGTGTCTTGTGAACGTATGCCTGCTGGACCACGTGGCCGCTCTGCAGATTTGATGAACTGGCACACCGGCAAACAGGGCAGTAGAAGATGACATCGCCCTGGTGGAATGGGCCCTCACGGAAGACTGAAGAGGCTTGCCGTCTTTCTGATGGCAGAAAGCAATAGCTGAAGAAATCCAACATGCAATAGTTGGCTTGGTAACAGGACGTCCTTTGTGCATGCGTCCATAGGCAATGAACAGTTGATCAGACCTGCGAAAGGGTGCCGTCCAAATTGATGTAAAATTTAAGACATCTTTTAATGTCCAAGGAATGTAGGCATGGCTCTGCCGGAGATTGAGGATTGGCAAAGAAATTTTTTAAGAAAACAGGTTTGTTAATGTGAAAGTCAGTAGCTACTTTAGGAAGGAAAGTTGGGTTGGTACGAAGCACTACACAGTCCGATTTGAATTGGAGGAATGGAGGTTTAATGGTGAAAGCGTGAATATCGCTTACTCTTCGAGAGGATGTCAGAGCAAGGAGAAGGGCTACCTTCCAGGTGAGAAATTTTAAGTCCGCTCTGTGGATGGGCTCGAATGGTGCTTTCATTAGTTGAGCCAGTATGACATTAACATGCCACGTGGGAGGAGGACGCCGAATGGGCGGGAACTTCCGGAATAATCCTTTAAAAAACTGGCAAATGACTCTGGAGGAGCAGAGCGAAGTGGAACCATCTTGACGGTAGCGCAAAATCGCCGCTAAGAAGACTCTCAAAGTGGAATGTGAAAGTCCTGATTGAGCCAGTTGCAGAAAGAACGGGAGCAGCTGATCCGGAGTGGAATTAAGAGGATGAATATTGGCATCAGCGCACCAATGACAAAACCTCTTCTACTTGAGCTTGTTGGTTTTGAATGTAGATGGAGCTCTTGCCTGAGCAAGAATGCCCCTGCATGCTGGTGAAATATTTAAATGGGCAAATTCAAGGTGCTCAGGTTCCAGGCCGATAATTTCAGAGAGGAGGGGTTCGGATGACATATCTGACCCTCGTCCATCGTGAGGAGATCCGCTCGAGGATGCAGAAGGATAGGCTCGCACTGGGAAAGGAGAAGCAGCTCCGAGAACCACGCTTGTCGAGGCCATCTGGGAGCGATCAGGAGGATGTGGCAATGTTGTCTCCGCATATTCCACGTTACAAATCAATTAATTCACGAGATAAGTTCTGTATTACACCATACAGACATACACCACAAGTTGATTTCACCGACTAAAACTGAATAATTCTAAAGAAGGAATATACAGTATTCAAATTTCAAATTGCATTTATTTATGCAATGATGTACTTCCGTAGTTTGTTCAACATATTATATCTCATATATTCAACAACATTACTTCAATGTAATTGTGAATTCATTACATTAGAGTGCTCTCAGTGAGGAGGGGAAGGGAAGTGCAACAGTTGTGAGGGACTGGGTAAAGGTGGTGTAACTCTTTAAGAACATCGAGTTAAAATCAAAAAACACCTTTACAATCAAAGTAGTATAGAAGTTCCCAAGTTACATCACACTTAGGTTATTTCAATTCTTTTCTTTGAGTCCTATGGTGTGTTGGGTTGGCGTAGTCTACGTTTCGACCCCCAAATACGTTAAAGGGTTATTCATGCCTCATGTTGGGGTCTTCGTCAGGACAGTGAATAGAGAGCCTATAAGATAATGCGAAGGCTAAGGTTAGATTGCTGTGTGGTGAACTGTCTTTAAATCAAAGAAAGAATCAGGGATTACATACATCAAAGGACGGTCGCCATCTCTGCCGTCATTGAGTGGGCCTGGGCGTGCTCCTAGTGGTTCTAAAATACATAATTTTGAGAAAAAGTCTCAGAGGACTATAGTTGGCTGTGGGGCCAAGCTCTGTCGATTAAGAATGAACTGGGGAAGACTTACTTGGACAGAATTCATCATTGGAGAATAGACATCACCGTGTCGAGTGTGGTTTCAAGGATCACTACTTAGGTTCAATATGCTGCGTGCGCCGTTCTGGGGAATTAACAAGACGGCGCCATTTGGTTAATATTGAGTATTTCAGGTTTATAACAAATGTGAGGCCGAATATCATTAATACGGTGGAATAGGTATCAGATGTACCGATATATTAGTTGGTGATCCACGGGACTGAAAAGTGTTTTCCACTCCCGTTATTTGTGATAGCGGTAAGTGCATGAGCCTAAGGATCGGGTGTACCGGTAAATGGTTCACGATCCCGGGGTCTGCCTATCATGCTGATACACCGTGTATTTCTTACCTAATCGCCGTGTAACAACCACCGTCAGCGCTTGTAGCCGCCTCGATGCATCTGAGGATGCTCGCGGTGCCTCCGCTGAGTGCTGGTTGTAAAGGGGGCTCGCCTGTTCCGGACCAATCACGAGCGAGTAGTACAGGACGCCCTGTCACCGCGCAACGCATGAGTTAGGGAGCGTCTGTTAAGGTGCTGAGTTGAGTAGAGGGGCTGCAAGTGAGTTGGTTCAAATGTTGGTATCAGTTGCTATTATGAAAGGGAAACGTCGGTTTACTGAAGCGAGATATTGATCTGCCTAGGCTGTGGCTTGGCAAGGATGGGGCATGAGGCTGGTAAGGTCTGAAAAATGCGCTGGGCTATTAGCACATGAAGCGATGTTTCTAAATAGAACAGAGGTTAACATGTGTAACAAGGAGAATTTACAGTTTGGAAGAATTACAAACTCTTAGCAGGAATCACAGTTTAAGCATATGGATTTCAGATTTCATGACAAATGTGATAGACTACCCATGGTTAACATGACACTTAGAAAAAACAGTAATACCCCTGTCTGGTGGAGTACTAGGTGGATCGTGTGTTTGGACTAACCATGGGTAGTCTATCACATTTGTCATGCTGTATGTTTTGTTGATAAAAATATACTATATACGTTGTCCGATACCGATATCCCTATTTGTATCACACTGTATAACCCCTACTGAAATCCAGGGTTATACAGTTTAAAGCTTTGGGCTGCCCTGTCCATTAACTGATGGAAGCTGGCAATGTCCACTGGCGGGGAATCCCCAGGTGTCACTGGAGGAGGGGATGGCATCTGAATTTGGTAGTTGTCCCAATCGGCCATGGTGTCGTCATCGTTGTCATCATCCTGGACTTCGCCCTCTTCACGATCAGGGCGAACATCATCATCGTCATCGGCATACACAGTAGTGTGTTTCTGGACTCACGTCTGGACTTGCGGGGACGGTGCTAATGGTGGTGGTAGCGGATCCACAGGTGGAGGTACTGTAGGCACAGGTGCTGCCGGTACTGGCGAACCCTGATGTGATGAGGGAAATCGCCTGTTATAATCCTCCAACATATGTTGTAGGTTGGAGAGGAGAGACAGAGGCAGTGTCGCTGTTGGAACCGATTGTTCTTCGTCTTGAAAATAATTCTCTTCAGGTTCCTCACCATAGTCTAGGCACTTAATGACTAATTCTGAGGGACTGCATGCCGCCCGAAAAGGGCCACTCTCATCCTCTTCCGAACCAGAGTCCTCTTCAGAGCCAGTGGCAAACAATGACGAAGGTGGCTGTTTGTCATCTGGAATAGACAACTGGTCTACCTGAACCTGGCGACGTTAGTGCGGTGGACCAACGTTGGAAAGACCAGATCCCGACGGTGGAAGTGGCACCAGTGGCAGCGATGCAAAAGAAGAGGTAGTCACTGTCGACAATGTCGTCGTCGACTTAGCTGATGACGACGGCATAGGCGTCGACGAAGATGTTGATGAGGATCCCGCCGTCGACGGTGCCACCGTCGACGGCTTTGTCATCGACGGGCCTGACGTTGACGAGGCCCTCGTCGTCGATGATGAAGTTGCCGTCGACGAAGTCGTTGTCATCGATGAAGATGCTGCCGTCGACGAAGCACTCGTTGACAGGATCGACGACAAAGATTTAACAGCTCTCGTCGATGAAGATGTCGTCGATGATGAGAGAGCTTTCTTTTTCATCGACGACACAGGTCCAGAGCTCATAGATACCTTCGTCAACATAGATGACGTAGACGTAACTGTCGTTGACGAGCCAGCCGCAGATGTCATCACAGTCGCCGTCGACGAGCCGGAGACGGCAGATCTCGTCGTCGGGACGATCGTCGACGCTCCCGTCCATGATTTAACACGTTTTTGGGTGGAAACATGACTGGAAGAAGCAGAAGATGCCTGAAAGTCATATCTCGTGGGCGTGGGCGTAGCAGGAGTAGGTGAAGACACCGCAGGAACCACAGAAAGGGAGAGTTTTTTCTTCTTTAGAAATGGAGAAAGCAATTCCTGCACACTGCTATGCTTACTGGCTGCTTTTGAAGTACTAGACAACAGGCTGTCTGCATCAGAAAGTGGGCTATCCTTGTCTTTAAGTCTCTGCAAGCAGAGGAGGAGACGACCTTCCCTGTCTTTAAGGGTCTTAGTAGAAAAGGTCCTGCAAAACTTACATTTGCTCACCTCATGGTCCAGGTAAAGACAATATATACACTTGCTATGCGGATCTTCAGAGTATAAACGCAGCTTCCCACAAGAAGAACAGGGTCTAAATAAAGACTTCTTACTTGAAGACATGGTAAACACTGGAAATCCAGAAGAAAGTTGAGAAAAACTGAGCAGAGCTCAGGGAGACCCCCTTTACACGAAGTGCGGTAGAAAATCTGAGGGACTGAGCTCTGAGGAGAAGGTTCTGGAGGCGTGCTTGCGCCTGATTGGCTGCAGTTTGGACTAACATAATGACATGGATATGTTGCAAGTGTTTTTTCTCTCTACCATGTATTCCTATGTAGAAATTATGTCTTGGTATTTCTATGCATTTGTACGGTGTATTTTTATGTGTTATGTTTTTTTACAGACTTATGTTATTAGCATCTTATTGCTATGATATTTACCATGGGACTCCCACTTCGACGACGGGGATGCATGCTAGTTACTGAAGGAAGGAGTCTTATTGGAGATTGTCTTTATCAGTCTACTATTTATGCCCATTGGTTTGAGAAGAGTTGTGAGTAAAGTTAAGGCTCTTCCCACACCCTACTATGCACAGCCGTCAAACAAGAGAGGGGTCTCAGCGGAGAAGGCAGTCCCTCCATACACTCTACAATGCACACTGGTCATATAAGAGAAAGGTTTTAGTGAAGAGGCTCGTCCCTCCACACACACTTCTACACACACCTGTCATCTAAAATGTAGGTCCCAGGAGGAAGGCTACTCCCTCACCACACACTACTATGGATGCTTATTACCACGTGGAGGGGTGTTAGTGGAGAGGTTAGTCCCTCCACACACTCTATTATGAATTGTAAAACACTCAGGATCTCAGACTGTTTAAAAAGCAGGTAAAGACTTTGCTTTTTAACTAACTTGGATTCCCCCGTTGCTCTGTGCTTTGTGCTCTCCGCAGTTGGCTTCCTCGCCGGGACACTCTTGAGTATCTATGCGCTATACAAGTGCGTTATAACATAACATAGCATAGCATGTAGATCTGAAGTCCTGGGGAAATCTGTTAGCAGAGATACCAGTCCCTCCACACACCCTACAACGCACATCCATCATCCCAGAGAGTGGTCTCAACTAAGAATCTAGTCTCACTCCACACACTTTGCACACCTGTCATCTAAGAGAGAGGTCTTAGCAGCGAGGACAGTCCCTTAATACATCCTGCTGTGCACCCCAGTTATCTGATAGATAGATTTCAAAGGAGAGAACAGTCTCTACACATACCCTACTACGCACAGCTCTCACCATAAACAAAGGTCTTAGTGCAGAGACCACATCTCTTACAACCAACTATACATACTCCACATGCCAGAGAAGTCTCAGTGAAGATGCCACTCCGCGCCCCACATCTACTCTACACACTCATCATTCAAGAGAGATTTCCCAGAAGAGAAGTCAGTCCCTCCACTTGCCCTACTACACACGCCCATCTGCCAAGAGAGAGGTCCCAGCAGGTGGGCTAGTCTCTCCACATACCCTACCATGCATAACCATCATACAAGAGAAGCAATGGCGAGGCCAGTCCCTCCATGCACCCTACAGATTTGTCAAACTTTGCACTCTTTCCTGCTATGTTATAATGCAAAGCCATCCCCTTTCAAAATAATGTCTGCACAAAAGATATATTTGTCAGTTATTCTACCATACATACACTTAAACAATTCATTTACTTTTAAAAAAAGCAAAAAATAAAATGACAAAATCAAAGGTTAAGTAACATCATAGTTAAATGGGATAAAAATAGCTGTTGCATTTTTACTGCATTTTTTATTTTGGACATAATTACTATCGACTTCAAGTCGATGGTAATTGCATTTCCTAAATGCCCAATTCACATTTAGGAAATGCTTTGTGCTCCTGCTTTAAGAATCACAAATAGGTAATCCCTATTTGTGATTCCTAAATCGCAGTCACAATTTGAGATGTAGAAATCGTAAATTGTGACCAGTTTTGTTGAGAAATGCTAAATGGCTTCATACATCTGGGTCTTGATGTAAAGCCTTGAACAACACCAAATAACAGAATAAGAAAGTCACACAACAAGAGAGAGACATCTCAACCATTTATAAAAAAAGAGGATATTTTTTATCAATTTTTAGAGACCTTGAACATCAGAATCTACTGGAGGGTTCCTGAGTAATAGATTTTAGAATTTGTTATCAGTTTTAAATGCAACCTCAAAAATCATTGATCAAAAAAAAATTGTAAACTTCAGAAGTTTGAAAGAGTTATCGCAAATCCTCCGGCCTAGGTTGAGTGACCAGCTATGGTAGGGAAATGGTATAGGAGGCCTGGAAGGATACTTTGGTCAGATACCTGGCCACCAGAGTGTTTTTAAGGCAAGTTTTAAACTTCACAAGCCTGACCGTCATAGACATCTATGGAGTGGTCCTGATGCTAAAGATACTGGCATAAAATGCCCAAAGGATGCTCCGGTTGAGTTGCGATAAACAGGGGTGTCTTTGTGGTTGTCTCGTGGTCCACAGGTGATGTAAGGGGACTTTGACCACAGAGATTGGGGCCCCTCGAAGCCCCGGACGTTGTAGTGGCAGGCCAGCTCCTGCTGGGCTACTGGTCTCCTTCCACCGTGGTTGCGACAAAAACCTTAGGTGGAGGTAGCGACAAAACATCTGCAGTGGCTACCAAGTTGTCAGTTTGGGCTTCTTCAGCTCTTGCGTCCCTGGAGCTGGTTCTAGGGGATGAGCTGACTGATCCTGGAGTCACTGCTGTAGGTTGGGTATGGGAATTAACTTTATCCTGAGCCAAGAGCTGTAGACACAGTCCAAATTTCGCTAGCCTATATTGCAACAGCTGCAGTCCTTCTCATAGTGCAGGCACTCTTTCTCCAGTTTCAAGGGCAGCAAGGCAGTCCTTCAGTCTTCTCTCGGATTCCAGCAGGATCTGAGGGGCAGGGTTCCAGGGGTGCCTCATTTATCCCAAAATTGGCCACGAGGGGATCATGCAGTCATGAGCCAATGGGCTACTGGGTCCCCTCTTATCTAGTGATGTGTTTTCTGCAATGTGTGGCATCTGGATATCCCAGAGTGACCCATTCTTGCCCCTCTCAGAATGGCATTCCTTTTACGTGCTCATCAAAAGCATGGTAGCCAACTCTAGAGGTGTGGCTACCAGTGGGATACAGACACACAGGATAACGAGTTTGGGTACAGATTTTCCCTCTCAGACTCAGTCTCCTAATTGCGTGCAGCAACAAAACACAGCCTGCTCAGTGGTTCTGTTGCAGTCGGTCCATCAAAGGCGACTTCCCCATTGAAGCTCATCTTTTGCCCTAACACCCTGAGTGGCCATCCGGGAGACAAAGTCTTACCTCGCTCTGCGGCAACTGCCTTTGTTCCTGGTGCTCATTCACAAATCTTTCTAGGTGGTCAAAAATCCATAAGTGTGCCACAGCCTTTCTGAGGCCACTGAACTAGCTGGAGGGCAGAATCGCAACTTTCTAAAAGGCCTTTTGACATATCAGTCCATATGACTTTTGTTGGTTGTTTCTTGGAGGTTAACTCTGTTAAAGGTGCCACTATAGTGCCATACCTTTCCAAAATCTCCTGTGGTACCCAGTCAGGCGTAAAAAGGCTTTGACTTGGGTTTTGAGTCTTGATAGGTTCCCAGGACAGAATTATCCGGATTTTGGGTTAGAGAAGTTGTACTTAACATCCACCTATTTGGTGTCCCAAGTACACTACAGACCTTTTCTCTGTCTGGCAATTACTTGCCTGATAGTCAGCCCTGCCTGTTGAAGGGCTTGTAAAACTTCCTTGACCTGGATCACGTGATCCAGGTGGGTCTAAAGACAGCTATATCATCCACAAAGGCTGCATTAAATCCTTCCAGTCCTGAAAGTACTATATTCAACAGCCTCTGGAAGGTGCCAGGTGCATATTTCAGTACGAATGGCATCATTTTGAATTGAAAATGGCCTTCTGGGATTGAAAAGGCAGACCTCTCTTTTGCTCCCTGTGTGAAGGCTACTTGCCAATAACCTGAAGTCAGGTTAACGCCTTCACTGCGCTGAACGTTCCGCGCTGGTGCGGAACGCTCTATTGAGCGGGCGCGGCAGGAACGTTTAGCGGATGTGCGCAGCACTAGCGAGGTAGTGCACGCAACGTCCGCTGAACTGGCACCGCACTTAAAGGGTTAAACGTGCTCACATATTTTGCTGCCTCCAACTTATGAATGAGCTCATATAGTCTTGGTATAGAGTGAGCTTCAGTCTTAGTGACTGTATTTAGGCCTCTGTAGTACACACAACATTTTAACTCTGGTTTTCCTCCTTTTGGATTTGGTTTGGGCACCAAAACAACTGGACTGGCCGGAGTGCTCAATCAATACCCCAACTCTAGCATTTTTGTGACCGTTGCTTTTATGCTAGCCTTGACCTTGTCTGATAATCTGTAATTGTTATATTTGACAGGTAAATTGTCACCTGTGGCCATATTATGGGTGCATCATGTTATCAAACCTGGGGTCAAGGAAAAAAAGTAAGAAAACTGTGAAAGCAAGGTGTAACAGTCTTTCCGTTGCTGACTAATGTATTGTGCTCATTTTCAGTATGATAAATAAATATGGTAAATGTGATTTATAGTGAAGAATTAACATTGTAATTTACAATAAATGTCTTGAAAGCTATGAAAATAGTCCTGAAAGTTATGACATTAATTTATGTAAAACTACTATACTTAGGGTGCTATCAGTCATTGGGAAGTGCAAGGTCCAAGTGATGTCTGTTTTTGGAGAACTATTTTTTAAGCGTTTGTATATACTCGCAAGGGAAAACTGTAGTCATTTAAAGTAAAGGTATCCAGTGGCTGACGTGTGATGGTCTGTAGATCTATACTTTCTGCTGGGGTATGAGGGAGTATAATTTGAGTGACATGTCAATAGGCCAAATGAGAAAGAGTGTTGATGGGGAGCCCTTTTATATGTATTTTTGTATGATTTTGTGGGGGGAAATTTGAGGCTAGCAAGTCAGCTAAAGCTGCCTTTAGGCAAGTTGGCAAGTTGCAAAAAAACACAGTGTTTACAAACAACAGGCCTAACTTACTACTTTTTGACATAGGGCAGCATTTCAATTCTCTATGCTGAGATGCCTTGCGTCAAAAGAAAAGGGCTGGAATGTGCTGCATTTAACAACATACCACTCATTCCTGTCCATTCTGCCGGTTCACAAATTGTTGCCTAAAGCCAAGTGCAAATGTGTCTGCGTTGTTGGCACAATTGTTTTTGTGCAAGAAGGGACACCCTTTCGTACAAAAACAATCCATGGCGGTGTTTTCCTCTTTCAGAATATAGCACACATAGAAAGATGGAAAAAAGGAGGTGAAATAAAGTTATTTCTATTGGTTACGCCTCCCCTGGGGAGGATCACAGTTTTGATGCATTCTCTCAGGTTAACAGATCCTTGCAAACCTGGGAATGTGTCAAAACCAATGGGTGTTGCCTGGGAAAACCCACCAAAACCCCCACGGAATGCCTCCGTGGTGTAGAGTAAGCTCCATCTATGAGGCCAGGCAGGGTGGCTTTGCCTCATAATTTCATTGTAAATATGCGTGACATTTAAGTGACTATGATTGACACTTTCTAGTGAGCAAAATCAAGTAATGAGGATGAGGAAAACATAAATATCAGAAATAATACCGATTTGAGCAACTCCAAGAAGATCTTAAAACTGCTTTAAAGCATCAGAAATGGAAAGGCACTAATCTAGTGCCTTTGTAACCTGATTGTACTGTTAAATGACTGTGTCACCATGATATTAAACAAATCTTTCAGAGCTAGTACTTTATTAAAGTTTTGTGCACATATACAGACTCACGTGTAGTTAAATAAAAAATACTTACTGGCAGTGCTGCCAAATACCATGCATCAGGTGTTAGACTAACGCATTTCAGTATGGTGCTCCGCATCACCGCACTGAAATGCATTATCACGCATTTGCATAGTGTCTCAGCGGGAAACAACCTTTACAACGCAACTTTTACAACGCACTACCATTACAACAAAACTTTTACAGCGCAACATCCATTACAACGCATGCCATTACAACTCAACCATTACAACGCATGACACTACAACGCACACCACTACAACGCATGTGTTTACAACGCAGTCCTTACAACGCATACCATTACAACGCATAATATTACCATCCAACACTTACCCTACAGTTGCACCCCCTGGAGTTAGAATAGTAATTTTTACCCCTACACTATCCAACACTTACCCTACTGTTGCACCCCCTGGAGTTAGAATAGTAATTTTTACCCCTACACTATCCAACACTTACCCTACTGTTGCAGCCCCTGGAGTTAGAATAGTAATTTTTACCCCTACACTATCCAATACTTACCTAAACATGCAATGTAATGTTATGCGTTGTAATGGTATGTGTTGTAAAGGTATTATGCGTTGTAATGGAATGCGTTGTAAATGTAGTTTTTTAATTTTCGTTGTAATGGCATGCGTTGTAATGGAATGCGTTGTAATGGATGTTGGCTTGTAAAAAATGCGTTGTAAAGGTATGCGTTGTAAAAGTGTGCGTTGTTGTGACATACATCCGTCTCAGCTGCCACTGAAGCGATGCCTAAAACTGTTTATATTGGAGTGTGTGGCACCTGGCAGCATACCAACTGTGGCGTGTGCGTGCTGCTCTAGCACCTTTAGGGCTCACAGCTTATTGCTATTGTATAGAGGTGAGTGGCAAACTCCACTTCGCTGGCAGAGTTCACAGAGTTTTGTAACTCTGCTTGAAATGCAAAGTACGGCAAAAAATATTGCGAATCAGTAGAGAGGTGAAAGTATGTGGACCATTTATAGCAGGGAAAAAGCGTTTGGAATGGTGACAGATGAGAGGGTGGGGTCCCTTAGAAAGAGAGGACGATGCTGGCACTGCTGGCAGTGAGACAACAGCGACCTGTTCAGAGAAGAGTGCTTAGAAAGACAGCTGAGAGGACAGAGTCCTGTGAAAATAGATGATAAAACTGGTACCGATGACAGTGAGTGGTTAACACAGAAAGTAAGGTTTGGGGACTGATGCCAGTTGACAGCACGGGGATGGTTGTATTAGGTTTGACGACACATGAGAGAATGACAACCAGTATCTTTGGACAGGAGGGCATTGAGAATGATGACAGCTGTGAAGATGAAGAGCTGGTCCCAAGGAGGGGCTACACGGATTAGTAAGAGGTGGCGCAGAGAGCACACCCAGCCCTCCGTCTGAGCTGGAAGCGGTGCCCGTGCACAGGGTGTGCACTCTGTCATCACTAAGAGGCAGCCAGGGCTTCCCAGCAGAGAAAATCGCAAGCCCTAAAAATACCCATTGAGTCCCAGTGCTGGGATGAACAAAGCGAACAATAGAAGGAGGGACATTGGAAATGGGCAGAGAGAGGCATATTACCTCACCTGGGAACACTCACTGCGGTGAACAGCCTTTGCTCCGACAGCTGTTTTTGGACTCTGCATACCTCTGTTTACCCACAGCCCCCAGCTGAGATAAGAAGAACTAGGGAGCTACAACCACACACAGATCTCTGCACTCAGTATGTAACCTGCAGAAGATGCCCAGGTGCGTCAGTCAAACCCAGTGGCTTGGTAAATTTGTTTTATACTCAGCCTTCAACAATGCAAACAGCATATTCTGCCCTTTGCCAATGTGTGTGACCCTTGGCAGAGCGCACCTTGGGTGTGTGCAGAGAGTCGCAGACTGTAAGTTGGATGCAGTGACCATGGACTCGCTACACATATGCCAGAAGAATGACACAGAGGAGGGGGCCTTGGTTGATGGGACTTCGGGCCAATGGCAGAGCTCTTCAGGTGGAGCTGAAGACATGGAGTTTGTTAGTTAGCCGCACAGAGTAGTCATCTGAAGCCCCTTTCACAGATATGTACCAATGATCAGGAAGCCTGGGGAGCTGGTCAGCCACCATGGCCCCTTCTCCACCCTTCATGTGGGAATCTGCTACCAATGTACGAAAGTCACCGATGTGCAGGCAGGTCAGTGCCCAGGCCAAGCACGAGCACAAGCATAAACCTTAAACTCAATAACAGTTGCAGCTGATCCAGCATCAGGGTGGATTTTCCTTCTCAGCTTTATCACCCAGGTGCTCTACAGAAAGTACTGGGGAAGAAGGAGGAGAAGCCCTACAGTGAGTTTGCCATCTCTACAGGGTGGGAACCAGCATTGACGGTGAAGAGGAACATGTTTGGGATCACCAACCCCAACATCTGAGACAAGGACATCGTGCCACTCCTCCAATGATACAAGACCATTAAGACGGGACCCACCAAGGTCAGAGACAACAGAGGAATCTGGAACATGAGCTGGCAAGTGATTGTCAGCCTCCAAACGGGCCCAGCATCAAGGGACAGCCTGAGAAACCCACCAGCAAGCTTCTACTGAGGAGCTGACAAGAGAAGGATCACATATCAAGGACAAACCTTCAAAAGCCGGAAGTGCCAGGCTGTTGAACACAGAGGAAAGGAATGCCTGGAGAAGTTCTGCAGGACCTGCAAACCAACCGGGCATGAAGTAGGCACATGCAGAGTGATCAAAAAGTGCAACTTCTGTAGAGGTTCACACCTACTACTGATGCCCCAAGTTTGACCTGCCAAGGTCTTATGCATCTGCAGCAGCAGGAATCCCATCCTGGAGAGTCACCAGACTGATGGTATCCCCAGTAAAAAATGCCAAGGTGAACACCCTCCTGATGGATGCCAAGTTACAGGTGGCCAAAACATTGGAAGCACCCAGGAAGGTGAATCGGAAGGGCCAGGCCCCAAAGTGCTCAACACCCCCGGAGCCAGACCCAAAGACCATGGAGGACCCCAAGGCAGGATCAGCCACAGTGGAGGAGCCAACATCCCCAACTGGGATGGCACAAGCCAAGAAAGTACACTACCCCAAGGGAGCCCCAGAGGAAGGACCATCGCAAGCAGCCCCAACGAATGATACCCCAAGGGACACAGACCCGATGCCGGGACCAGAGGCAGAGAAGGAGAAGGTGACAGAAAACTTGGCTACGGAGAAGAGAAAAAAAGAAGAATAAGGGGAAGCCCGACAAAAAGGCAGGAAACCAGCAGCGAGGATGACAACTTAGACGAGGTATGGAACCAGGTTAAGTCCCGGTCACATCAGCAGAAGTGTGTGAAGATAAAGTAGGAGGCGGAGGAACGGAAGAAGGCCAGCGCCAAAGACCAACAGGCACCCCCACCAAAAGTACCACTGCATGCTCCTGAACAGAAAACAGGGGAGGGGAACAGAGCTATTGACCCTCTCCTCTATGACAATGAGGCAGAAAATGGATGATGACAACCAAAGAGGATTCCTGGCAAGCAGGAGGATCAAAAAAGCTGAGACGGAAGAGGAGGACGACACCATCATCATCCACAATGACACCGAAGAAGATGAGGGGGAAATGAAGGCTGAAGAGGAGGAACAAGAAGTAGCCTCCATACCCCACGCACTCCAGGAGATCTACCAACAGCTGAATTTGATGGGACACACTGAAGCCACAGGAGAGGCAGCACAGTGGATCCCGGACAAGGGTACAGAGGTGTTCATTGGAAACACAGAGGACAGCACAGGAGAGGGAGATCAGGATCAGCAGGTAGCTCAGCACCCCAAGTAGAGCAACCCAGGGCCTTCAACCCCTATAGGTTTCGAACCAAACACTGACTGCTAGTGTGGAGACAATGGCAATATCATTGTTCACCCTACACATCAAAAGTGTGATGGATAAGGTCCGTTGATTGGCACCTTGTGCTTCCTGGCCGCTAAGAACCGAGATATCTGCTTTCTGCAGGAATGTAGGATTCTGTACACTCAGTCGTACAGCCAGCTTGAATGGAAGTGGACGTAAGGGTCATCGTGTTGGTCTGAAGGTACTGATTACAAATCATCTGGAGTGGCCATTCTGATCAAAGGGTGGAATTTCACCATAGACAAGGACAATGCATAGTGCTGGCCATGGACAGCTCATGGGCCTGTGAGCCCGATAGGTTCATCAATGTCTATGCCCCCCAGAGAAGAATGAGCTGCTTGAGATGTTCAGGGTGCTCAGGATGCAACTAGTGATCTTCAGGACCATTCTGATGTGTGGTGATTTCAACTGCAGAGTAGAGTTGGATGGACGTCAACTCTGTAGGGATGGACGTGACGTCCAGGCTGTTGATGGAGATGGTAGGTGAGGCATCCCTCCACAATGTCATCGGGAGCATGGGTCGAATCTTAAGAATTTTTCCTGGGGTATGCTGGATGGATCCGTACATTCACAGATCAACTTCCTATTCACCTTCCCCATGGTCTCCATCCACTTCTCTGACAACAGAGCAGTCAGTTTCGAGGGGGAACTTACAGTGAACGTATCCGTTGCCCCAGGAAGCTGAACTGTTCGCAGCTGGTGAAACTCAGAGTCGCGTATGTAGAGTGGAGGGACATGAAGGACCTCTTTCACCAGTGAGTGGTGGGAATGGGTGAAGGACAGGTTCCGGAGCTTTTTCCAGGATGCAAGCAGAGCTGCTGCATGGGAAAATATGATGATGTTCAGGAAGCTGCAGAGCAAACTGCAAGAAATGTGTGAACTTGAACACGGCGATGGGACGTGGATGAAGAACTGGAGGAAACCTAAAAAGGGCTCACTGAGCACTTAAGGGAGGAATCCAGGAAAATTATCTTCTGGATGGGGATGGGACGTGGATGAAGAACTGGAGGAAACTTAAAAAGGGCTCACTGAGCACTTAAGGGAGGAATCCAGGAAAATCATCTTCTGGACCAGAACCGAGAACCTCAAGAAGGATGAGAAATGCAACTCATTCTTCTTCAAGAGCCTTCAGTCAGCTCACACAGCACTGGTAGAGCTTCAGGGCACTGTGCTACTGTGCTACGTGCAGCTCGCGTAGTGCGAAGTTGCAAAATCTTCGCAAACTCCGCGAGCGTAGCGTAGTGCTTCGCCCAGGGTTACCCAGCACCATGAACAGAGAAAGAAAACAAGATGGCGCACCCATGCAAACTGTGTCTTCATGGGTGATTTCCAATGTGAGGATGCACTCTGCGTTGTGTTTGACAGGAAAATGCAACGTAAAGAGGTGTGCTGGGAAATTCCACCACCCACCGAAACTCTTGAGTTTGTTTGCCACTCAGCAAAGTTTCACGGACTGTGACTCACGAACTGCACTCAGGCCTAGCTGTGAATGTGCATGTGAAAAGACACTAATGTGGGCATGTTGTAACTGGGTAAATTATGACAAAAGGCTAAATGTTATCCATCATTTAATTAATTACAACTTGCCTTCCCATCCCTTCAAAGTTATATTTTGCGATTCTGCCAATGTAAAGTCCATCTGCATACATTTACCTGCCCTAAATTGTACCCTGCATGTCATTGATTCTGCTGAATCCCAAGGGAGAGGTGTGGTGCTGCGGCCAGGGCAACTGACGCTGGTTTCTGGGGCTCACGGTTCGATCCCCAACGCCGGCGGCAGATTAGCCCACACCATGTGACTCTGGGCAATAGCTTCCTTAATCTTCCTTATGGCCCCCAGCGCCTGGAGACCCTTGCGGGTGATTGTTTGCGCTTTATAAATATGGATTATTATTATTATTATTATCCCTAGTTCAACATTCTTAGGATGCTAAAACCTTACCTCCCTGTAGCTGACCTCACAACAGCAGTTCAAGCCCTTGTGCATTTGAAATTAGACTATGACAGTACTACCCTGGTAGGCCTCCCACAAACCTCACTTGTACCATTAACCACTTCGCTGCTAGGCCTTTTCCCCTTCTGTGCTAAGCCTTTTTATGGCTATTTGGGGTAGTGCATGCTTAGGCCCCTGTAAAATTTTGACCACATAAGGTATCCACGCCAATTTTGCATCCTTTTCTTCCAACATCATGGGGATTCTAGAGGTACCCCGGCTTTCTGGATTCCCTTGGAGGGGTCCAAGAAATTAAGCAAAATACAGTAACATTTTTTTTTTTTTTTTCAGAAAATTGGGAACAACAGGCTGCAAAGGAAATCCTCTGGGTTTTTCCCTGCAAATATTATCAAAAAAGGATTTGTGGGGCTAAAATCACCATTTTCCCAGCTTTTAGGGAATGACAGTCTTTTGTCAGAGAACCAACATTTTTCACACCGTTTTGGCAGTTTTCTGGGAGATAGCCTATTTTTGCTATTTTGAGTGCTTCCAACCTCCTTCCAGTTAATGGTAAAAATGAGTATGAAAGCAATAATGGATCAAGGAAAGCTATGCATTTTATTAAAGTGGACAACATTCTAAATCCAGAAAGGGGTCATTTGTCTAAATCCATGAAGGTTTCTTTATAGAAACTAACAGTTAAATATTGGAAAAAATAAAATTAGTTGAAAAAAACAGCCTTTTGTGTCAACATTTTCACCTGTAACTTCTTATAATTATGACAGCTCTTTGAAAGCAATATACCGTTACATTTTCTGGACCTTCCTAGTTGTGGGGATATACAGGACTTGTAGGCTCAGCAAGAACCCGACGAACCCAAAGCCAAAAACTGTAAAGCAACTTGCAATTGAATTTTATTATGTACCGGGTTTAGAGCAATTATTCTTCGAAAATGTATACATGGAAAAATCGGTATGAAAGACACCTATGTATTTCTGAAATGGGTACAAATTATAGAGTTTAGAAACAGTACATATTTGCACATTTTCAAAATTTGGAATACTCATACTAGCATGAGAATTATTGGTTATTTTTCAAAATGACTGCTTTTTTACACAATGTCTTTCATTTGGAAAGGAGAAATGCATAAAAACTCAATAGGTAATAACAGTTGATTTACAAATCTGAATTACCCTAAGTCTCCCGTTAAAAATGGTACCTCAATTGTGTGGGTCACCTTGTGCCCGCGACAGGAAACGGCGCAAAACACAACGTGGTCGCACCTCAATTTTCGCAGTAAAAAATGACCCTTTTTTGGCAAAGTACCTAGATGTAGTTTTTGTACCCTAGCTCGGCCGGCACCTTGTGAAACCTAGCAAACGCATTCATTTTTGAAAAGTAGACACAATGGGGAATCCAGAATAGGGTGACTTGACTGCCTCCCACCAGGTTCTGTTACCCAGAATCCGTTGCAAACCTAAAAAATTGATCCAAAAAAACAAATTTTTCTTACATTTCTGTGGTGGAAAGTACTGGAATCTGCGTGGATCCACAAATTTCTACCCACCCTGTGTTCCCCAAAGTCTTTTGAGAAAAATGGTACCTCACTTGTGTGGGTCGGCCTAGTGCCTGCGACAGGAAACGGCGCAAAATGCAACATGGTTGCACCTCAATTTCTCAGTGAAAAATGACCCTTTTTTGGCAAAGTGTCTAGCTGTAGTTTTTGAACCCTAGCTCTGCCGGCTCAATTGGAAAACCTAGCAAACCTATACATTTTTGAAAACTAGACACCCAGGGGAATCAAGGATGGGGTGACTTGACGGCCTCCCACCAGGTTCTGTTACCCAGATTCACTTGCAAACCTAAAAAATTGACAAACAAAACATACTTTCCTCATATTTCTGTGGTGGAAAGATCTGGAATCTGCGTAGATCAACAAATTACCAGCCACCCCGCCTTCCCCAAAGTCTGATGAGAAAAATGGTACCTCACTTATGTGGGAAGGCCTAGTGCCTGCAACAGGAAACGGCACAAAACACAACATGGTTGCACCTTAATTTCGCAGTTAAAAATGACCCTTTTTTGGCAAAGTGCCTAGCTGTAGTTTTTTAACCTTAGCTCTGCCGGCACCTAGGGAAACCTAGTAAACCTATACATTTTTGAAAACTAGACACCCAGGGGAATCCAGGATGTGGTGACGTGACTGCCTCCCACCAGGTTCTGTTACCTAGAATCCCTTGCAAACCTAAAAAATTGACGAAGAAAACACATTTTCCTCACATTTCTGTGGTGGAAAGTTCTGGAATCTGCGTGAATCCACGAATTTCCACCCACCCTGCGTTCCCCAAAGTCTTCTGAGAAAATTAGTACCTCACTTGTGTGGGTCGGCCTAGTGCCTATGACAGGAAATGGCACAAAACGCAAAGTGGTTGCACCTCAATTTCGTAGTGAAACATTAGCCTTTTTTGGCAAAGTGCCTAGCTGTAGTTTTTGAACAGTAGCGCTGCTGGCACCTAGGGAAACCTAGCAAACCTATTCATTTTTGAAAACTAGACACCCAGGTAAATTCAGGATGAGGTGACTTGACTGCCTCCCATCAGGTTCTGTTACCCAGAATCCCTTGCAAACCTAATAAATTGACAAAAAAAACACATTTTCCTCACATTTCTGTGGTGGAAAGTTCTGGAATCTGCGTGGATTCACAAATATCTTCCCACCCAGCATTCCCCCAGGTCTCCTGATAAAAATGGTACCTCACTTGCGTGGGTGGGTCAAGGACCCGCAACAGGCAAGGGCCCAAAACCTATTGAGGCGACATTAAAATTACCTATCACAAACCAACCTGGTTTTGCAAGGGGGTGCCTATGAGTTTTTAGGGAAACCTACCTAACCCACACATTTCAGAAAACTAGACACCCAGGGGAGTCCAACGAAGTACAGCTTGCGCGGGTCCCCCATCGTTCTCCTACCCAGAATCCACTGCAAACCTCAAATTTTACTAAACAATTCACTTTTTTCTCACATTTCTGTGTGATAAAGTTCTGGAATCGTATACAAATGAAATGGTGGTGTGGCACACCGTGGGGTTTAGAATGTAATCCAATAGTAGAACACAATAAGCTTTTTATTGACTTTTTCGGGCGCCTCAAGAATGTATCTCTCCCGGCCGGTAAGAGAATAACTTGGAAACAATATCGAGGGGGGCGTAGGAAAATCCCACGCTGAATCTTGAGGAGCACCAATGGGCCTTGGCCTCAAAAGTATCAAACGTTGCTTCAGTTTAAAGCTGAATATATTTTTATTCCAATTGTATCTTCATAGTTGTATATTTAAACATCATATAATCAACCGTAGATATGTCATTGGTGTCGACATTTAAGTTTCAAGCCATGGTAGATCCCATAATTAATCCCAATGCATTTCGGGACATAGCGTCCCTTCATCAGGGGATCTATTGAGGAGATAAACATCGTATTAGGGGGGACATTGCTTTGCTTTAACATGCACGGCATGGGCTAGAACTATCGTTAGGGTATTCTAATAGGCACATCTGTCAGATACAACCCGATTTTCGTATTATTCACGTTAAGATTTCTTTAGCTCCAGTTGCATGCTAGCACTCTCATTTTTTACTTATTTTTAACGTTTTTCACCAGTCCTAACTACTCGCATGTTTTCACTTCCTCACTTGGGATGGATTATAAAGTGAGTACATGTTTTTGGCCTGTGACGCCACACCTTCGTGTGAAACACTTACTTTCTTTTCTCACATGTGTGTAAGATGAGCCCTGTTCTTATGTCCCCCCTATTACGATGTTTATCTCCTCAATAGATCACCTGATGAAGGGACGCTATGTCCCAAAATGCATTGGGATTAATTATGGGATCTACCATGGCTTGAAACTTAAATGTCGACACCAATGACATATCTACGGTTGATTATATGATGTTTAAATATACAACTATGAAGATACAATTGGAATAAAAATATATTCAGCTTTAAACTGAAGCAACGTTTGATACTTTTGAGGCCAAGGCCCATTGGTGCTCCTAAAGATTCAGCGTGGGATTTTCCTACGCCCCCCTCGATAAAGTTCTGGAATCTGCATGGATCCTCAAATTTCCTCCCACCCAGCGTTCTCCCAGGTCTCCTGATAAAAATGGCACCTCAATTGCGTGGGTAGTCATAGTGGCTGCAACAGGAAAAGGCCCAAATCGTACAGCTTTCTACTTTTCAGAAATGTGTGGGTTTGGTAGATTTCCCAAGATGGCCATCGGCAACGGGGCCAAAAACCCAGGTGACCCCCTTGCAAAAGTAGGTGGTTTTGACGCAGGCAATTTTGAAGTCGCCTCACTACGTTTTGGGCCCTTGCCTGTCATGGGTACTTGGGCCTCCCACACAAGTGAGGCACCATTTTTATCGGTGAGACCTTGGGGAACGCTGGGTGGTAGGAAATTTGTGTGAGCCCAATGATGCCACGCTTTCCTACACAAAAATGTGTGAAAAAACAGATAGATTTTTTTCAGTTAAAATTGAAGTTTGCAGGGGATTCTGGGTAAGGAACCGTTGGGGGATCCACGCAAGCCATACCTCCTTGGAAGCCCCCAGATGTCTACTTTTCAGAAATGTGTGGGTTTGGTAGGTTTCCCTAGATGGCCATCGACAACGTGGCCAAAAAACCAGGTGACCTCCCTTGCAAACCTAAATTGATTTGACTCAATTATGTGTTCAGTTCTACAGCGTGAGATTTTTGGGACAATATTGCAATGCAATTGTGACAGACATTTTCAAGTTTGCAGGACATTGTGGATAAAAAAACTTGGAATTCACAAGAGAGACATCACCATATACTCCCTTGGTTTAACAATAATATCTACATTCAGTAGGTTATTCTTAGCTGGAATGTACACCGTAACAGAGACACTCAAAAGTCAAACATTCCAGCACAGCTATCTATTCCTCAAACACATACACATACTGGTTGGATTTGGCATGAGGGCGAGTGATGGTTCAGTACTAAACATTTTATTAACAAGAGATTTTACACAAATGAAATGCTCTGTCAATAATTAAATGATAAAAACCGAACCAGTGACTCGCAACTCATGAGCTGTAAAGCCATGACAAGGCACCAACCGTTTTACAGGCCATTCACACACCTTTCATACCTGATACACGCAAGACCATTCACCCCATCCAGGAGCAAAAACAACACATTACAACATTCACAATAAGGGACAAGGTACACCCAGCTTCAGAAAGAGAAAAAAGACAAATATTACTGCACAGCCATCTAATCCTCAAGCACACACACATACTGGTTGGATTTGGCACAAGGGTGATTCAGTATATACAGTTGTATTAGCAAGTCATTTCACAAAAATTAAATGCTCTGTTAATAATTGAAAGAATTAGAAACTGAATCATTGACTCACAGCTCGTGAGCTGGAAAGCCACGTCAAGGCACCAACCTCTTTACAGGCCATTCATACACCTTTCATACGTGTGATACATACAAAACATTCACGCCGCCAGCCGCGGCCCATCACATTATAACACTCACACCAGCAGACAGCGCCATTCAAGGGCCCATCACTTTCACGCGCCCACAATCCAGATACAGCAACTACACAAAGTGATGGACTGCATGGAGTGGCGCTCAGCTAGTGTGTGTAGTGACCAACAGAAAGTAACTACTCACACACCACCAGCCGAGCGCCAGTCCACCCACACCCCCATCCAAGCACCTGGCCATGCACATCATCGCACACCGCCAGCCAAGTGTCACTCCATGCACAGCGCAAACCAAGTGCCACTCCACGCACACTGCAAGCCAAGTGCCACTCCACGCACACCGCAAGCCAAGCGCCACTCCACGCACACCGTCAGCCAAGCGCCAGCCTACACACACCACCATCAGATTTTGAATAAAAAAAAAAAAAATAGCTAATAGCTACAAATCTAGTAACACAAAATCTGAAACTAAATACATTGCACTAATGCCAACCTTAAAAGAGAATACAAATTTCAAAAAACATAGACCATGCAGTTCATTTTACCACTCACGGATACTCCCAAAAATTATTTTGTGTGTGGTAAGCTCTATAACAAGCAGGCACACACAGCCCAGGGTTAGAAGGACACAAAGGGCAGAAAAGACGAGTCTCCTTTTGCAAACCTCTTCGCCAACAGACTCTGCATCTCCTAGTGGGAAAGTCTTTTGTAGATGTGGGAGGAATGTAATCAGGAAAGTGGCGATCTTTCAATCGAGCCACATCCTCCATCACTCCAAATCCTGGAACACTTACTTGTTCCACAACAACAAGGCTAGATATCACAGAGTGAAGAAACTGAATAAATGACAACTTGGACGCAGGAGAACACTCCTTGAACACAATAAAAGCATTGAAAGTTGCTAAGTTGAAAAAGTGGATGGCCAACTTCTTCTACCAAACATAAGGCTTCCGAATAGCAGTGTAAGGTTCCAACCTCTGATCTACTCTGTCAACACCACCCATGTGCTTATTGCAGTCCAGAATGCACACAGGTTTGTGCACATCAGCAACCTGACCCCAAATAGGCACAGATGAAGTACTCTCATCATGGATGGTAGTCACATCCCTCCTGTCCACAAATGTCACAGCTAGTAGTTCTTCACTATGCAAGGAACTGCACTGACCCCTCTGAAGTTTCTTGCAAACAAGCTCTTTCGGAAAACCTTTGCGGTTAGAGCGGATTGTGCCACATGCAAAAGTGTCCACGTTAAACAATTCCTTAAACAATTGCACAGCAGTGTAGAAGTTATCAAGGTACAAATGGTGGCCTCTGTTGAACAGTCTTCTAGCAAGATCCCACACAATTTTCTCTGACACTCCAAAAGTGGACAGACAACCAGGGGGGACAATAGTGGAATCTCTACCAGTGTACACACGAAAATTAAAAACATATCCTGTCTTACTCTCAGACAACATATACAGTTTAATTCCATAGCGTGCCCTCTTGCTAGGGATGTACTGCCTAAAAACCAAACGACCCTTGAACAAAACCAAAGACTCATCAATAGATATTTCTTTCCCAGGAATGTAAATCTCTGAAAAATGATCAACAAAGTGATCAAGAACAGGCCGAATCTTAAAAAGATGGTCACAGTCAGGGTGACTACGTGGTAACGCCAAGGAATTATCCACAAAATGCAACATGCGTAGCAAAAGTAGATACCGATCACGAGTCATAACAGCTGGAAATATGGCTGTTGCCATCAAGGGACTGGAACATCCAATTTGAAGCCAGGTTTGGCTTCCTTACCAAACCCATCAATAAAGTCACACCGAAAAACTTCTTTAGCTCTTCCAGATTTGGGGGAGTCCAACGGGTAGCTCTAGAGTGGGGTCTAAGTTTGTCACTGTTGTCCCTCAAAAACTGTTCAGCATACAAATTAGTCTGATCAACAATCTCACCCAAAAACACATCATCCATAAATAACTGAAAATACTGTATAGGCAAAATATTTTCACAATCCACTCTACACCCTGCGTTACCACTAAAGGCAGGCAACACCGGCTGCACCATGTTAGGATCAACCCGGAGTCCAGCACTTCCAGTAGGAAAACTAGCAGCCTCAGGCTGCAATCCAGATACCTCTTGCACCATCGGCACAGCAGTATCCTCCTCTAAAACAAGCCCTTCATCTGCACTGACAGAACCTTCATTATCCGATGATTCCATGTGGAGAGAAAACTCACTGCCAGAATCTTCCCCTTCCTCCCCTCCCTCAGATGCACTGTCAGTGTCATAATCCGTCTCAAAGGAAGATTCAAGAAGCATACCTACCACCTGCTGAGCAGTCATTCTACGGCTAGCCATAATGATTACTAATAAAGGTAACTTGTCACACAAGTGAACAACAACAAACACTATGTAAAATAAGCAATGAACAAAATTCACCTTTTTCAAAAATACCTATACACTGCAAAACGATACTACTCACTTGCAAGAAGCAGTTACACCACGTACTCTGCACAGACACAATATGGATCAACAATAACCCACAAAAAAAAGAGAAAAGAAATTACATTAGACAATGCAAAACACATCACAAAGATTTTCTTGCTCTAAACACTAACTAAATATGCTGCCACTATGAGACCCCTTACAAAAAAATTCATTCCTACATTACAATACTACTCATTTGGAGCAAATACAACACAAATATTTTACTTACCCAAAAGCTGCAAGTACGCAAAACTGCACAACAACCACTGTCGAAACCAGAAACAGGAATCAAAAGCTTTACACTAGAATAAAAAGGAGAAAAAAACATTACAATCACATATGCAAACAATGCACCAAACCACCATCCAAGTTAAGGGGTAGGTGGGCCTAAGAGTATAAATTAAATATTCACCCCCGTAAAAGGAGAGGAACCCTTGCCCTCGAGGCCACCCCCCCAAAACAAAAATTTAAAAGATTCTGGTGTCTAATGGCTTCTGCCACCCTTGGGAGCAGATGGGCCTAAAAAATTAATGCTACTCTGCCACCCAAAGAGGGCAGAAATGGTCACAATCATCCTCCCATAAAGACAAGTAACCCATGTCCAAAGGCAGCACCCCACCAAACTGCCCCTCATGGTGATATCAAAAGGGATGATGAACGGAGCGCTTCAGCAAATCTAACTCTCACCCCATCAACTAATCTGGGTTTAATCCATCATCATTCTTTAGCTCACTCCACCACCCGAGTTCTACACATTTAAATCAGCCCCCCCCCCCCCCACGGGGGGAAAATACAGTAAAATTATAGGCCACCAAAAGTAGAGCAACCCTTGCATAAGGGGTCCCTCCCCCAAACTACATCTGATGAACTGGGCTCCCTAAGATGGCCCCCATGGAAGTGACCCTTGCCCAAGGGGCCACTCCCCAGCACATTGGCCCAATTTAAAAAAATAATAATTCTGCACCCCCAAGGTGGCAGACAAAGCTAATTAAAATGTCCCCCAAACTACATATTAAAAAAAAAAGCTACCTAAAATGGCCCCCCATGGGAGTGACCCTTGCCCAAGGGGCCACTCCCCAGCACAACAGCAAAATTTATAAAACATAATTACAATTCTGATGCCCCAGAGGGGGCAGACAAAACGAAAAAGATTGCCCTCAAAAGGGGAGCGACCCTTGCCTAAGGGGTCGCTCCCCAAGACTAAATATTTAGCCCCCTCCATGCTCATGACGAGCTCAGCTCGTCATGCAGCACAGTGCTCGTGTGCTTATGACGAGCAGAGCTCGTGATGACCACACCTGTTTTTATAGCTGTCCAGCACAGCAGGGGAAACTCTCTAGCAGCGATGAGGTTAGGCAAATGCATGCCTTAAATGACCCCCATGGGAGTGGCCCTTGCCCAAGGGGCTGCTCCCCAAAACAATGCCCGATTTTCGTTGTCGATTTAAAAAAAAAAAGAATTTTCTCCCCCCTCCCGGGTGGCAGACATCGATATAATAAATGCCCCCATAAAGGGGAGCGACCCTTGCCCAAGGGGCCGCTCCCCAAACCAAAAAACGTTACCAAATTAAAAAAAGAAAATCCCTGGCGTCTAGTGGGCATTCCTGCTGCACGATCGCATGATCGTGCAGCAGGAATGCACAAAAGAGGCCTCGAGGGAAAGGAAAACTCTTTCCTTTCCCCTGATGGCTCTTTCTTATAAATCCCCCCTCCCCAGCCCCAAAACTTACCTGTTTCTCCTCCGATGTGCAGGAAGCAAATGGCTTCCCTGCGCGTGGGAGGAGAAAGGGAACCTCCAATGACATCAGTGCACTGACATCATTGATGACGTGGGCGGGGGGTGCAGGGGAGGCTGGGGAAGGTCTTCCCCTGCCTTCCCCATGAAAATGATTAAGATTGGGCACCCACGGGGGGAGCGCCAGTGCTCCCCCGTGGGTTATGCTCATGACGAGCTCAGCTCGTCATGAGCACCCGAGCGCTGTATGCCATGATGAGCTGAGCTCGTCATGAGCATACACGGGGTTAAAGACCACACTAAATGCAACAGCTATGCTCACCACTGGCTCTAAAAGAAGTGATCACACCACCTAGAATGAACTTAGACACTGATGTGGCATAGTGTTCATGTCACTGTGCCTTCACCTAAGAGCTAGTGCACCATGCTAGAGGGGTGACATACCTAGGCCTCAGGCAATGGGCTGCAGGCATGACACAGAGTTTTTTTTATTTTTTTTAACTTTGAACTCAGATCTCCCGAGGCGCTCTGCCGGGAGCAACGTTACCCTGCCTTCTTTTAATTGTGTGTTTGGACATTGTGCACATCTTTGCTGCTGCTGTGTTTTTAACATCCCTACCTGCACGCACTCCAGAGCGTCTCCTCGTTGATCGCTCCCCTCCTCTGCCGAGCCGGTTGCTGGAGCGGGGACGGGCGAGGTCTGGCCGCCATCTTTGGGTGCTCTGGGTTTGACGCTGCAGTCTTTTGGCCACTCCCCCCTTGGCAAGCTATTTCTGGCGCATGACGGCTACTGCGCCTGTTTTGACTTTGAACTCAGATCTCCCCAGGCTCTCTGCCGGGAGCAACGTTACCCTGCCTTCTTTTAGTTTTGTGTTTGGACATTGTGCACATCTTTGCTGCTGCTGTGTTTTTAACATCCCTACCTGCACGCACTCCAGAGCGTCTCCTCGCTGATCGCTCCCCTCCTCTGCTGAGCCGGTTGCTGGAGCGGGGACGGGCGAGGTCTGGCCGCCATCTTTGGGTGCTCTGGGGTTGACGCTGCAGTCTTTTGGCCACTCCCCCCTTGGCAAGCTATTTCTGGCGCATAACGGCTACTGCGCCTGTTTTGACTTTGAACTCAGATCTCCCAAGGCGCTCTGCCAGGAGCAACGTTACCCTGCCTTCTTTTAATTGTGTGTTTGGACATTGTGCACATCTTTGCTGCTGCTGTGTTTTTAACATCCCTACCTGCACGCACTGCAGAGCGTCTCCTCGCTGATCGCTCCCCTCCTCTGCCGAGCCGGTTGCTGGAGCGGGGACGGGCGAGGTCTGGCCTCCATCTTTTGGTGCTCTGGGGTTGACGCTGCAGTCTTTTGGCCACTCCCCCCTTGGCAAGCTATTTCTGGTGCATGACGGCTACTGCGCCTGTTTTGACTTTGAACTCAGATCTCCCGAGGCGCTCTGCCGGGAGCAACGTTACCCGCAACGTTACTGCAAAAAAGCCTCCTGGTTCAACGATGACCTTAAAAAATCCAAGAAGTTCTGTCGTACTCTCGAGAAAACCTGGAGAAAAAACCCAACCACTGACAACCTAGCCACCTTCAAGAATGCCACCCGCAAACACCATCAACTGATCCAATCCACCAAGAAATCAGCATTCAAGGATCGACTCGACAACAATGCCCAAAACAGCAAGGATCTATTCAACATCGTCAAAGAATTCACCAACCCCTCCGCCGGCACTAACGACATCACTCCCTCCCTCCCAAGACCTCTGCGACTCTCTAGCCTCGTTCTTCAACAATAAAATCGCCGCAATACATAACAGCTTTGAAAACCAGTCCGAAGACCAGTCCACTCCACCCACCTCCGAACCAAAACCGCACCCTAACAACCTATACGCCTGGAACCCAATCACCACCGAAGACACCATCCGCCTGATGAACTCCATCCACTCAGGATCACCAACCGACCCATGTCCCCACCACATTTTCAACAAAGCCGACTCCATCATCGCACCCCATCTCCGAGACGTCATCAACTGCTCCCTCAACTCTGCTATCTTCCCGGAAAGCTGGAAACATGCCGAAATGAGCGCCCTCCTGAAAAAACCCACAGCAGACCCAACTGAACTTAAGAACTGCCGCCCCATTTCGCTCCTCCCATTCCCCGCCAAAGTCATTGAGAAAGCAATCAACAGTCAACTCGCCGCCTTCCTTGAATCCAACAAATCCCTCGACCCCTCACAGTCCGGCTTCCGAGCCAAACACTGCACCGAAACCGCCCTCATCGCTGCAACAGATGACATCCGAACACTACTGGACAAAGGAGAAACAGTCGCTCTCATCTTACTTGACCTCTCCACAGCCTTTGACACAGTCTGTCACTGCACCCTCATACAACGCCTCAGCAACATCGGAATACAAGGAAAAGCATTGGACTGGATCATCTCGTTCCTCACCGGAAGAACACAGAGAGTCCGCCTCCCCCCTTTCAAATCAGAAACCACCAAAGTCATCTGCAGCGTACCACAAGGATCATCACTCAGTCCCACCCTCTTCAACGTTTACATGAGTCCCCTCGCCTCCATTGTATGACAACACAACCTCAACATCATATCCTACGCAGACGACACCCAGCTGATCCTCTCCCTCACCAAAGACCCAAACACCGCCAAAACCAACTTACACGAAGGAATGAAAGAAGTAGCCGAATGGATGAAGAACAGCCGTTTAAAACTAAACTCGGACAAAACAGAAGTCCTCATCCTAGGGCCATCCCCCTCTGCCTGGGACGACTCATGGTGGCCTCCGGCCCTCGGAACCGCACCCATACCTACTGACCATGCACGTAACCTGGGCTTCATCCTGGACTCCTCCCTCTCGATGACCAGACAAGTCAACGCCGTCTCATCATCTTGCTTCAACATCCTACGAATGCTCAAAAAAATCTTCCGTTGGATCCCCACCGAAACTAGAAAGACGGTCACCCACGCACTGGTCACAAGCCGACTGGATTACGGAAACACCCTCTACGCCAGAACCACAGCCAAACTACAGAAAAAACTCCAACGCATCCAAAACGCCTCAGCCAGACTCATCTTGGACATCCCTCGGCAAGCTCACATCTCCGGCCACCTGAAAGACCTCCATTGGCTCCCTGTCAACAAGAGAATAACGTTTCGTCTCCTCACCCAGGCACACAAAGCCCTCTACGACCTAGGACCCGAATGCCTCTACACGTGTCTATCCTTCTACACCCCCCCCAACAACTACGATCCTCCAATCAAGCCCTCGCCGCAATTCCGCACATCCACAGATCCACTATGGGGGGAAGATCCTTCTCCTACTTAGCAGCCAAAACCTGGAATTCTCTCCCCACCCACCTCCGCCATACACAGAACCACCTCTCCTTCAGAAAGCAACTAAAAACCTGGATATTCGATAAATAAATACACCTCCCTTCCCCAAGCGCCTTGAGACCCTCTGGGTGAGTAGTGCGCTATACAAATTCTGGAACTTCAACTTGAACTTGCCTTCTTTTATTAGTGTGTTTGGACATTGTGCACATCTTTGCTGCTGCTGTGTTTTTAACATCCCTACCTGCACGCACTCCAGAGCGTCTCCTCGCTGATCGCTCCACTCCTCTGCCTAGCCGGTTGCTGGAGCAGGGACGGGCGAGGTCTGGTCGCCATCTTTGGGTGCTCTGGGGTTGACGCTGCAGTCTTTTGGCCACTCCCCCCTTGGCAAGCTATTTCTGGCGCATGACGGCTACTGCGCCTGTTTTAACTTTGAACTCAGATCTCCCGAGGCCCTCTGCCGGGAGCAATGTTACCCTGCCTTCTTTGAATTGTGTGTTTGGACATTGTGCACATCTTTGCTGCTGCTGTGTTTTTAACATCCCTACCTGCACGCACTCCAGAGCGTCTCCTCGCTGATCGCTCCCCTCCTCTGCCGAGCCGGTTGCTGGAGCGGGGACGGGCGAGGTCTGGCCGCCATCTTTGGGTGCTCTGGGGTTGACGCTGAAGTCTTTTGGCCACTACCCCCTTGGAAAGCTATTTCTGGCACATGACGGCTACTGCGCCTGTTTTGACTTTGAACTCAGATCTCCCGAGGCGCTCTGCCGGGAGCAACGTTACCCTGCCTTCTTTTAATTGTGTGTTTGGACATTGTGCACATCTTTGCTGCTGCTGTGTTTTTAACATCCCTACCTGCACGCACTCCAGAGCGTCTCCTCGCTGATCGCTCCCCTCCTCTGCCGAGCCGGTTGCTGGAGCAGGGACGGGCGAGGTCTGGCCGCCATCTTTGGGTGCTCTGGGGTTGACGCTGCAGTCTTTTGGCCACTCCCCCCTTGGCAAGCTATTTCTGGCGCATGACGGCTACTGCGCCTGTTTTGAGTTTGAACTCAGATCTCCCCAGGCTCTCTTCCGGGAGCAACGTTACCCTGCCTTCTTTTAGTTGTGTGTTTGGACATTGTGCACATCTTTGCTGCTGCTGTGTTTTTAACATCCCTACCTGCACGCACTCCAGAGCGTCTCCTCGCTCCCCTCCTCTGCTGAGCCGGTTGCTGGAGCGGGGACGGGCGAGGTCTGGCCGCCATCTTTGGGTGCTCTGGGGTTGATGCTGCAGTCTTTTGGCCACTCCCCCCTTGGCAAGCTATTTCTGGCGCATGACGGCTACTGCGCCTGTTTTGACTTTGAACTCAGATCTCCCGAGGCACTCTGCCAGGAGCAACGTTACCCTGCCTTCTTTTAATTGTGTGTTAGGACATTGTGCACATCTTTGCTGCTGCTGTGTTTTTAACATCCCTACCTGGACGCACTCCAGAGCGTCTCCTCGCTGATCGCTCCCCTCCTCTGCCGAGCCGGTTGCTGGAGCGGGGACGGGCGAGGTCTGGCCTCCATCTTTTGGTGCTCTGGGGTTGACGCTGCAGTCTTTTGGCCACTCCCCCATTGCCTCGCCCCCCCACCCCTATATAATGACATTACTCTCCAGGCCGCGCAGCGGGCGCGACGAAGGCGTGCCGAAGTTGCGCCTAAGTTAAGCCCGTCTGCGCCCATCCGCGACCGGCCGGGACCAGGGGCCATGCACCCTGCTCCTGCTCCTGTCTATTCCTCGATAAATATAGGGGGGGGTTTACCCAAATAAGTCACTAGGGACCTGGGTGTCAGTAGTATACAAAAAAAGGGGTCCCAGTGAACCGTTACAAGCTCAACATTTTAATCACAATAGCATAAAATACGTATATTGCATATACTCATCAGAGCGCATTGCTAATCAATCACAATGTGCTAAATCCACAGTACATTAGAAAACAATACTGGCAAAACACTCATCATAGTGTCCAAAGGAAAGAAAGGAAAAAGGAACAAAACGTGATAAAGAGAAAGAAATGTGCGAGAAATTAGTAAATGTAACCACAAGTTATTTCACATTTGAGGTATAACATAGATTGGCTTCAGAACCCTGAGCCAATAGGAAATGAATGATTTCGAAATGCTAATCAAAGTTCATGTGTATGACATTGATATTTAATATCCAACACAGAAGTGGCGTCAAACTGAAGTACAGGGAAGTAGCCGTCGACGTTTCGACCCCCAAGCTACAACTGTAGGCGTGGTTGAAACCTTACACCAGGGTCTTCATCAGGACAAAAGGTCACTTTGGATATATCCTCCGCTGCGTGCGACAGTCGGCTAACGCTCCCGGGGTCAGTCACTGGAGGGCTCATTGAAATACCACATATGGGACCACTCTTCGAGATTAGGTCTCGAGTTGTCCCCCCAGTCCCGGTATTTACCGATGATAAGAACTGGCAGTACTAACAAAATTTACGACTTTGAAATCACCCATATGACAAGAGAGCAACATGATTTATTGCACTGAAGCTTTTCTATATCAGCCTGTGGCAATTAGACATTCCACCCATCATGAAGACATAGTGTACCTTTGGTTTCACCTTTTGTCCTGATGAAGACCCCGGTGTAAGGTTTCAACCACGCCTACAGTTGTAGCTTGGGGGTCGAAACTTCGACGGCTACTTCCCTGTACTTCAGTTTGACGTCACTTCTGTGTTGGATATTAAATATCAACGTCATACACATGAACTTTGATTAGCATTTCGAAATCATTCATTCCCTATTGGCTCAGGGCACTGAAGCCAATCTATGTTATACCTCAAATATGAAATAACTTGTGGTTACATTTACTAATTTCTCGCACATTTCTAATCCTGTCTATTCCTCAGCACAATTGCTTTCTTTTTATGTTAATCAGCCCATTGCCCCTTCCTTGCTTCAGCGTATTGCTGCACTTGGCATTTCTGTTCCTTCCGCCCTCTCGTCTGTTCCTACTCTGCTCTCTCCCCTGCAACATGCTTCTCTGCCTACTCCCGTTACTCTCCCTCTCTCTTTACCTACTACGGCCACTGCCTACCTTCTTAACACACGATCGGCAGGCAGGCACCAGCTGGAGCTCTTCAACCTACTGGATACCGATGCTCCTGATTTTCTGTTTCTCACAGAGACTTGGTTCTCGGCCGATTCCCTGCCTGATGTATTGTCCACACTCCCCGACTCCTACTACACCCTTTGGGTGGACCGCCTTGATGGTAAAGTCGGTGGGGGTGTGGCTATGATCATTCGCTCCAACCTCCAGTTCCAGCTCCTCCCACACCCTCCCATACCTAGTGTTGATTTCCTAGTTGCCCATTCAGTTAATCTTCTGGCCCCCCTCACCATAGTTCTTATGTATCCCACTCCCCAAAACATGCCCTCTTTTGTGTCCACCCTGCAGGAACTCCTGGCTACGCTCGTGGTCAATAATTTGTCCGTTCTCCTTTTGGGAGACTTAAATTATTGGCCGGGCGACCCTAGGGAAGACCAGTCTTCTAAAGATTTTTCGGCCACCCTCCATTGCCTTAACTTCTTCCCTCACGTTCACACCCCTACCCATGTCCATGGCCATATTTTAGATCAAATATGGTCAGCCATTCGCACCATTCTCTCTCCTAGTATTCTCCCATGCACCTGGTCCTATCACTCATTGATCTCCTTTTCCATCGACCTTGGTGCATTTGAGAAACCCCTCCTACCCAAGAATATTTCTGCTCGAAATTGGAATCGGGTCGATTTTTAATCTCTTTGTGCTTCCCTCACTTCTTCTCCTCCTGATCTCTTTGAGCTCCCTCTTGACCTCCAAGCAGACGCCGTGAATTCTTGGCTGTCTTCATCCTGCGATCTGGTTGCCCCTCTCAGGAAAGTCAAGGCCTGCCGCCCTCATGATGCCCATAAGTGGTTCACTGGCGAGCTGAAAACCCTTAAATTGGACCTCAGGCGCTCTGAACGCCATTGGAGGCGCAATTATTGTCCCCTTTTGCCAACCAAATACAAGTCACTTTTAATTAACTATAAGAGAGCCTTCCTCTTAGCCCAAACCACATATTTTTCAGAGAAAATTACATCATCAGCCAACAAGTCCAAAGAGATTTTCTCCATAGTTCGCAACTTAGTTGCTTCTGATAGGGTCAACCCTAATCTTGTCCCCTCCCCTCCCAAGCTCTCTGTTCGTCCCTTAATTATTTTTTTATAGAGAAGATTGCGAAGATTAAATCTAATATTCCATCAGCATCCTCGCCACTCCCTTCCCCTGCTCTTTCTCTGCCCTCCTCTCTTCTTGACCACTTTCCCCCTATCTCTATGGACTCCTTTCTTGTTTTACTCCAGAAAGTGAAGTCAGGCTCCCCGGCTGATTGTGCTCCGGCCCGGATCCTGAGAGAGCTCTTCATCAATTGTCCTGATGCCCCCCTCTCCCTTCTTAATGCCTCTATTTCTCAAGGCTTAGTTCCTAAATCCTTTAAATCGGCCATAGTTCTGCCCATTTAAAAAAAAGCCTGGTTTAGACCCTTCCCTTCCGTCTAATTTTAGACCCATTTCCCTCCTTCCCTATCTAGGGAAGATCATGGAGAGCCACATTACCACCAGCCTCTCCACTTTTATTGAGGCCCGGTCCACTCGACTGAGTCAGTGGTCCTGTCCGTCCTAGACGAGCTAAAGAGCAAGGCGGACTCCAACTTACCTCAAGCCTTGGTGCTCCTTGACTTGTCCGCTGCGTTTGACACGGTCGATCATTCCATCCTTCTCGGTCGTGTCAGCGCAGCGGGCGTTTGGGGCACTGCCCTCTCTTGGCTTGCCTCTTTTCTCAAAGGGCGGACTCAGGCGGTCCATCTCTCCGGCTTTTCTGCCTCTACCCGCCTGGTTCCTTGTGGGGTCCCCCAAGGTTCTTCCCTGTCCCCCCTCCTTTTTAATATTTACATTCACCCCCTTATTCTTTCTCTTCTATTATTATTATTATTATTATTATAGATTTTATAAAGCGCTTGGTTACACCGGCTGGTGTGTCCCCGCGCTAGTAGCTGCTGTTGTTTCCCATTGCGTTTTTGATGCTGGTTGTAGAGAGAGGGCCTATTAGAGCACTAAAGTTTGGGGAACAGGATTGTTTTAAGTTCTTTGCGGAATGTGAGCTCCGAGTTTTCCAAGGGCAGCTTTTCTGGCAGCTTGTTCCATAGCCTAGCAGTCGAGGCTCTGAAGGATTTTCCCCCCATTCTTGCTCTTTTTACCTTCGGGACCTGTACCAGCCCCACACCACAGGATCTTAGTTGGCGTGTTGGCTCATACCGCTTGAGATAGTTATGCACGTACCTAGGGCCTTTCCCCTGAAGGATCCTATGTCCTATACAGAGGGCTTTAAACTTCACCCGTTCCCTAATAGGGAGCCAGTGGAGTGTTCTCAGGGCTTTTTGTGATGATGCCATTCTGGGTAGTTGAAGAATCAAGCGGGCCGCCGCGTTTTGTATGTGTTGCAGTCTAGAGACGCATTTTTCGCTGGCTCCTAGGTATAGTACGTTTCCGTAGTCCAGCCTGGATGTTATCAACGCATGGACTAGGGTCTGGCGCACCGGCGTGGGCATAAGGTCCAGTGTTTTCCTAAGGACCCGTAGTGTGCGAAAATAAGTGCCTGCCACTTGTTTGGTCTGGTGGTCGAAGGATAAATTTTTATCCAGCCAAACTCCTACATTTTTCACTAGATTGCTGGGAGTGGGCAGTTCACCCAGCTCGTCCGGCCACCACGCTGAGGTCCACACTGAAGGAGATTTGCCTATGATCAGTACCTCCGTCTTGTTTCCGTTAAGACGGAGGCAGTTTTCCGCCATCCACTTGGCCAGTTCCTGCATGCAGCTCTTGAAATTAGCCGCACATTGCTCTTCTGGTTGCTTCAGCGACACAATCAATTGTGTGTTGTCGGCGTACGCTACTGTCTCAACCCCAAATTTGTCTGTGATCACTCCAACCGGAGCCACATACAGATTAAATAAAGTGGGGCTGAGACTGGAGCCTTGTGGGACTCCCTGCTTGAGTTTTATTTCATTAGACCTGAGCTGTCCTTGTGCAACCTGGAATCTGCGGCCAGTAAGGAATGATTCCAACCACTCCCATGCTTTGCCTCTCACTCCTCCCTTTTTAAGACACTGTAGCATTGTGTGATGTGCTACAATGTCGAAAGCGGCACTGAGGTCTAATAGGATCAGTGCCGCTGTCTGGCCTTCATCCGCATATCTCCGTAGGGTTTCCGTTGAGGCCAGCAGGGCCGACTCCATAGAGTGTAGAGCCCGGAATCCCGATTGAGAGGGGTGGAGCAGTCCGTTGGTCTCAGCGAATACAGAGAGCTGTTTATTAACTGCTTTCTCCGCGATGTTGGCAAAATAGGGGAGAAGGGAGATAGGTCGCAAGTTTTCCAGCTTAGCAAGGCTAATGTTAGGCTTTTTCCTCAAAGGGAGAACTATTGCTTTCTTCCATGCAGCAGGTACTTGTCCTGATGCAAATGAGATAGCGAGTAAGTGACTAATATATGGCTCCAGAGTGGTCAAGCTGCCATAGAGATTTTTTGGGGGGGCTGGGTCATTCGGTGATCCTGATTTAATGCTACCTGCTATCTGGCATATTGCTTCCCGTGAGGGCACTAGGAATTCCGAGAGGCAGTTGCTGTTCTGTGCAATTAGGGGAGTTTCCCCTCTCCCATCCCCTACTCTAGCTGCCTCAGGAAATGCTGCATAGATTTTATCCACTTTACTGGCAAAGAACTCTGCTATTTGATTACAAGCTCTCACTGATCCAGCTATCGGGGCTGCCAGTGGGGTGAGGTCAGACAGTTCCCTATATACTAGGAACATTTCTTTCATGGAGTTGTTCGCATTCTTAATTCAGGTGCAATAATATGTTTTTTTCGTTCTTCGTTCTAGAAATGGGGGTCTCCGTGTACAATTATGCGGATGACCTCCAGCTTGTATTTGATCTTTCTTCTTCTTCTGACTCCCTGCCGAAATTTCATTCTACCCTTGTTTTCATTTCTGAGTGGATGAACCACAACCACCTTAAACTCAATCTGGACGAGACGGAGCTGGTCCTGACAGGCGCTACCATCACCCCTTGGTCCGCCGCCTTTTGGCCTTCCATCTTCGCCCCCCACCCCAGTACCGGTGGCCTCATTTAGGACCATGGGCATTAAAGTCAGCCAGGACCTCGCCATGCATGCCCAGATTAGTTCAGTTGTCTCCTCCTGCTTCCTATCCCTCCGGATCATTCGGAAAGTCTCCCGTTTTTTTTCTCCTGGTGCTCTCAAACTTATTATTTTGGCCATGATTCTTTCCCGTCTTGATTACGGGAATAGCGTCTATGTGGGTATCCCTGCCTATGAACTTCGCCGTCTACAGGCTATCCAGAATCAGGCCGCCCGCCTCATTCACCACCTTCCCAAGTTCCACCACATCACTCCTTTTTTTAAATCCCTTCACTGGCTCCCCATTTGTCAGAGGTCCTTTTTCAAGATGGGATGCCTGGCCTTCATGGCCCGTGCCCGCACTGTCCCGGTTTTCATTAATTCACTCATCAGTCCCTACACCCCTAGCCGTACCCTCCGCTCTTCCAATCAGGCTCTCCTTAATGTCCCTCGTTTCCGCAGGACCAAAACTGGAGGTACCAGATTCTCTGTACTAGCTCCTCGCTTCTGGAATAGTCTTCCGCTGTCCATTAGATCCATTCCAGTTTATTCACAATTCCGCAAGGCGCTCAAGACTTTCCTGTTCTCCCAAGCGTACTCCTGCTGATCTTCACCTTGGCAGACTTCTGTGCTTCTCAGCCGAAACTCTAGCGCCAGGAAGCCGCTTGGTCACAGTGCGCTCTATCAAGATCTTTTAACTAACTAACTAACTAACTTCATGTGTGCTACGTCGACTCTTAACTTTTCCCTGCACCAGAACACGCAGCCTGCAATGGCAGGGTGTGTGTTTTAAGGTAAAGGGCCTCTAAGGGTGGCACAATAGGTGCTGCAGTGCTTGGAGGCCTTTCCTGGTCACAGTGCCCTTGGTACCAATGGTACCTGTTAAAAGGGGCTTACCTGGGGCTATGGAGGTGCCATTTGTGGAAAAAGGTGTGGTGTCAGAACCAGCAAGGTCAAAGAAACTTACCACGAGCAGGTAAGTCACAGCAGGCTTGAGCAAGCAGGAAAGCCCATTGGAGCCAAAGAAGACACTCAAGGTGACCCACGGTCCGAAGGCATAGGAGTCATAGCAGCTCTCCAAATGATAAAGGCCCACATTGCAGAGGAGGTGGTGCAGGTGAAGACCTTAGTTGTAGGAGATCCTTGAGGATGGAGCTTCGTGAAGCCCAAAAATCTCTGGTTAAGAGAGTCAACAAGCCTTTGCAACGGCAAGTAGATGCGGTGCACAGGGGTACTGCTCCAGCAGTTCCGACAAGGGATGATGGCTTCAAACTTGCCGTGAAGACAGTGCAGGCCTTGAGGGAGTTGCAAGAACCACCATCTGTGTTGCTGAAGCTTTTGGAGTCTTAGCTCAGGAACAGCAGACCGGTCAGCTTATTTGCAGTGCTTGCAGATGCAGTGAAGTGACTCCTTCACTTCAAGGGAGATTCCTTTTGGTGTCTTGGATGTCCACAGGACTGTAGAAAACCCTATATGGAGCAGAGGCCCAGACACAGCAGAAGAATTGCAGGACAACAAGACCAGGAGCAGCAGGAGTCTTCCCAGTTGCAGTCTCAGCTCCCCCACTCTGCACACCTGTAGGAAGAGCTTCAAGGCCTGGCTTTTTGGCTGACTTGGAGCTGCAACCCCGACCCCCCCGGTGCCTAGACACCCTCACAGGTGAGTAGCGTGCATTAAACCCCCTGATTGATTGATTGATTGAAAGCAAGGTCCAGCGAAGTCCAAAGTGCCAAGGTGGTTGAAGATAAAGTGGTTTCTGGTCTAAATCTTGTCCCATGACGAATCTAAGGAACGACCCACAATTAATCCCTTAAGTACCTTAAGGAAAGGGTTTGGGCACTTCAGGGGTCCCTCCCACAGGAATGTCTAGACAGTGGGCAGAATACTCCCATGTCCTTTGTCCAGTTTCACAACAGAGGGGGAGCCAACGGCTCCCTGAACTGATTCCAACAAGAGCATGCAAGGAGAGTACCAAAAGTGCCCTTCAAACCATCTAGTGGCGCTGGCACGCATCCCCACCCTCTCCCAATACACTAAGTCCTGTCTGGGAGGTGGTCACACCTCCCTGTGACAGGAAACCTATTGTTCTGTCTTCCCTGCTCGAGCTTGGCTCAGCACCTGGAGGGAAGAATCGTGTCTCTGATTGGCAGCAGCCATAGAATGCAGTCTGGGTCCAGAAAACTGGTACCAGGAGCACTGAGGGCCTCTCAGAGGAGCTTTACAATGCATGGAATCATACCTCCAACATCGTTTATGGTCTCCCATGGGTGGCATAATACATTCTTCAGCCCATGTGGGACCCCTAATGTACCTATGCCCTGGGTACCTTAGAACCATATACTAGGTACTAACAAGGGTACATCAGTAGCCAATCTGGGGTGTACCTAAGTACTCACCATGTCCAGAATAAAATATGCACTTTTTGTACAAATATTTCAGAGACTTAGCTATACCTGGTACAGCTTTACCTTTTCACCATCTGCAGTGCTACCTCTTGGTTAAAAGTATTAATGCATCAAGAGTAAGAGAAGATATAGCGCCTCCTAGAAGCCTCACGCTAGATTACTTGACAAGGAGTAGATAATTAGTTGGTGGCATGGCACAGCAGGGCAACACATTATCTGGTCCTCTACGCTTTAATAGCAGCACACATGCATTGGACAGATTCTGGAAATAAAAGAACTTTTCTCCATGAGAATTCATGTATCACTTCTGATTACATTGAGTCAATTAAGAAATAGTGGGCGGAGTCACATAACTTTCCTGCCACCACAGAATCCTCCCCTATGGTGAGGGCCGAAACATGGATCATCAGCTTAGTAAATGATTCCTCACACATGCACACTGTGAGAAGGAGGCTGGGTTTCCCAATAGAGCTTCTTCAGATTGTAGTGTTCATGGTACATCATTTCTAATAGCAGAAACCTGGCAAAATGGCACTTCAATGCTTTAAAAAAGGCCCCACCTATGTTAAACAGTGTTTACATTGTAGGCACAGGAAGATGAATTGATTTGCCTTGAATCACAATTAGCTGCTCCAACTCCAAGATTCGATACCGGAGACTTCATGTTTCAAAGTCGACAGATTTAGTCACCAGGCCACAACACCATTGGGTACGTGTTTTAATGTGGGCTGTAGGGAGTGGTATGTAGGCTCCTAACACCAGCAATAAGGCCAACTTGGTACTGGGCCTTAAATAGGTTCTCTATAAATCAGCCCCTTGTTCAACTTTAGGAAGCTGCTACTGAGCAAATGGGCTTAACTTAGGAGACAGGCATGTAAAGCATTTAAATACACCAATACAGGGAATAAGTGAGACACAACACACAATAAAAATCCCATACTAATTTATAAAAATAGGAAATATGAAAATCCAATATAGGGAACTGGAGATATGAATTTTTAAGGAATAAGCACCTTCTAGTGCTCAGAAACCAATAGTGTTACTTCTGGAAATCTGGTCGCGCTTGACCGGAACAATGTCAAAGTTTGAGGCAGACTATGATGGAGTGCAGCTCGGCTACCCCACGTGGTAGGCATCAGTCAAAAATGTTATGTTCAGACTTAGAAACTTTTCTGGAGCTTTTTCCACCAAGGGCCCAAGCTGCTCTCAACCAGTGTGCATTTGTTCAGGGTTCCCGGCTTGACATTCAGGGAGCACCCAGTCTAACTCTGGAAGTCAGACCTCTGGAGACAAATCTGGAATCAGGGTAAGCTCACTGTTGAAGGTGGCCAGCTTGTTTCTTGTGGTTGTGTAGGTCAACTCTTGGAACTTTTTCCAAAAAGTTTCCCAAACTTTTGCAAAGTTCTCGAGGTCCTTCTAGAAGGTCTCCTGGTGGCTTCGAAGTGTCCAAAACCCAAATCCAAGAGTCTGAAATCTTCGAAATTATCTTTGGCAGGCCTGGGCTTCATTTCCCACAATGCCCTTATCAAGCCATTAAAACTGCACTGGACACACACCAGGATGGGGACTCTGGCTGGAAAAGGGTCAGGTAAGCTCTGTTAACCTGTAGCTGCAGGGAGTCCAGTCCGTACCCCTTCTTGATGCCTGGCAAGTTCTCAGAGTTGTAGTCCCAGATAGAGCAGTAGGCACAGTCTTCACCAGGCAGGCCCTAGGGTCCAGATCAGATTTCCAGCCAGACAATTTAGATTTTTACCGCCTGGTGGGCAGAAAATCTGGATTTCATTAAAGACACTGAGGCTAAGATTATGCACATCTCCTATATTTGCCAGTTAACAGAAGCAACAATTGAAGAATATAGAACTACAAGGAACATTTTAACAAGGTATAAAGTGTCCCCCACATGAAGCCTTCTTCCTCTTCCAGCTCGGTGAACAAGATAACTCCAAAGAAACTTAAACTTCGGTGGATAACAGTTCACCAGTAGTAATCCCAAACAGAGGTAACTTCTTATTTTTACAGAAAACCAAATAATGTAGATAATAACAGACATAATATATTTAATACCACTTGGAATAAAATCTAAATTTGATAGCATGACATGGAGGCTAACGTTATGCAAGTTCAAAGTATATTTAACATTTTATCAATCGTGTTTGTGATTGGTCTAAAATAACTATTCTTAAGCATACTTTTATTGGACAAATCTGCGGCCCTAAGAAATAGTTCTATGAGGCTATTTATTGGAAATTAACAGTGTGCCTGTGTTTCCTCTCAAATTCTCAATTCTCTCATATTGTTTCAAGCACTTCACTACGCAAAATCTCGCGCACTGAGAAATGAAAGAGTAGAAGGCAGAATATGGCATAGTTTTTGTTCTACTTATAATATAGAAACATACTCCTTTAGGTTGATACGCCCTGCCAGTGATATCTAAGGCCTTAATTACTGAGGGCTGCCTAAAAGACACCAGGTTGAGTAAGATTTTAAGTTTATAAGAGATGCATTTGAGAGACAAATTAGAGTTCTCAACCCAACTAGCTAATACCTGAAGGACAACAGTAACATCCCACAAAGCAGTCTATTTTGCAGTGTGAGTGCTCAGAACCCGAAAACGTTATGTTATTTTTTTAGTTAGTAAACTCTACCCCACACAGACCCCGTTCACCAAACAATGTCCAGCTGATATAGCTGATCTGTAAACATTAATTGCTCTATAGACCAGACCTGAGGTAAATATTTCAAATAGGTATTTGATTACATGCGGTAGATTAGTTGAAATAGGTTTGTAACTCCATTGAAGACACCAACAAACCCATTTCTTCCAAGTCAATCAATATGTTTTCTTTGTTCCAGATGCCCATGACTCAGATATGAGTTGGAAAGCATCTGACGAAAGATCTGGGATTCACCACTGTCGCTTGAAATTTTCCAGGCCATCAGTACCAGTTGTCCTTGCTCTACAAGAGGGTGTGACTCTTCTTCTGGGCTTAGAATTACTTCCTTGAATGATGGAATTAACATAGGCAAATCTACAGTAATTTCGGGCATGATTGGGAACCAGGCCTGTGACCTCCAAAGGGATGTTATCACCATCACGAGGGAAAGAATAAGGTGCTAAATCCCTCCAATCATTGAAGAAGGCATCTACCCTCAAATCCTGTGGGTCCAGCCTCCAGTTGACAAAATCTTGTCAGCTAAATTTTTATTTTTATAATCTGTTTATTGGCATTTGAATAAAAAGACATGTCATACAAACAAACATATAGTATCCAATGCAGCGAGTAATAAACAGATGCATTTTACAAACAACCATTTCAAAACCACAAGATTGTGAGCAAGTCAGGGAAAAATTACCATAGCATCGGATGCTCAGACCTCAAGTTATTGGATAGTGATTTCATATTTACTGACGGAGTGCGCGTAAACAATAGGTGGGCACTGACTCACATATAGTAGACATATGGTGTTCAGGTATGATATACACAGCTCTACAATTAGGAACCCGGGAACATCACATAGGAACGTCATTACCATAAAATGGAACGTGTGGTTGTGACTGCATCTCAGAACGTCGAGACAGGAACACCCTTCCCACCCAACATCCCACAGACACATCAGGGATTCTCAAGAGCCTTCCTCTTAGGTTTCGGGTTGGGGAGATTGCGCCCTCGACCTAGACCACTGCAGAAAAGGCTCCCAAATATCTCTAGGCCTGGAGGCCACGGGCATCAACTCCCAGAAGGTCCCCAACTGCGTGTGACCGTAACTCACATCCTTTAGCCATGCTCTAAAGGTGGGTACCCTGCGTCTACCCCATTTAACAGCAACCTGTCTACGGGCATATAAAAGCAGAAGGGCATGAAGTTTTCTCCTCTGTGGCACCGTGTCCTTAACCAAACCCAACAAGCCCAGATGTGGCACAATGTCGTTATTTCTACCAATTATTTGATTAATTGCAACAAACATGTTCGACCAGAACTCGTCGAGCTCCGGACAGTTCCAAGCCATATGGAGGAATGTAGCTGGCTCAAACCCACATCTCCAGCTTCCAGCATTTTCCCTCAATCCCATTCGGTGCAAGCTAACAGGCGTTCTGTAATATCTGTGTAAAAATTTTAAATGAATGAGGCGAAGTTTATAATTGGGGGAGAGGTCCAGGAGCTGTCTACAGCAAAAATACCACAGTTCCTCCTCTAGCGGGGGATCTAGGTCAACATTGCAAAGTTCCAGGGATCGTGGCGTGACAATTGGGGCCTGGACCTGCATGGTCGTATATAGTCTAGTCACCAACTTTCTCGGCGACGCCCGCGCAAGTAAATTCTGTAAGGCTTGGAGCGTGGGGGGAGCCTCAGGGATGCCATCCCCAAAAGATTGACATGCCGATCGAAGTCTGTGGTATGTAAATTTCTCCATAAAGGGGACCTCATTCCCATCTACACCAATGGGCGGGGGCCAAATGTACCATCTGGGTACAAATCCGCAAATGTCAGTAATTGGGTACCATCAAGTTCAGGAACTCCACCTCCCAGCTCCAAGCATGCTAACTTTGGATTGTGACGAAGTTGGATTGCAGGAGCATACATGAGCGGTAGGTGTGCCCACCGCTGCAGGGCTCTCCACGCCCATCTCATCGTGTCAGCTGTATTCACATCTGCACCTGGACGTGGCACTTTTTTATATAGTGCCACCGTCAATGGCAGTGGAGCCACTGTGTCCATCTTCACCGCAACATGTGGTTGATAGGGATTTTGGTATATCCAGAAATGCAAGAATTGGGCTTGTGCGCATAGTGCGTAGAGTTGCATATCAGGGGCCCCCAGTCCTGCCTGGCGCAGCGGCAAAGTCAGGAGATCATATGAGACGCGTGCCTGGCCACCCGCCCAAATTAGAGAGAGCAAGTGGGATCTGAGACATTAAAAAAATTGTTGTGTAAGCGAAATCGGTATGTTCGCAAAAAGATATAAAAATTTTGGAAGTATAACCATTTTTGACAGCGCCACCTTCCCAGCAACGGATAGGGGGAGCTTGGACCATATCGCTACCTTTCCCCCAAGCCACGTAGTGGCCCCTACAAAGTTCATGGAACAGATGTCTTTTAGATTGCGACACACCCAAACACCTAAATATTTGACTTTGTCCGCTTCCCAACGCAATGGGTATTCCGAATGAACCTCAGGTGTGCCATCGGTTAGCGGGAAAATGACTGATTTCTCCAAGTTTATGGAGATCCCTGAGAGGCCCCCGAATTTAATAAATTCCCGCAACACTGGATCCAGGTTCTTGGAGGGATTAAAGATATACAACGTAACATCGTCAACATACATTGAAATCAGCAAACTACGCAAACTAAATCCTATTCCCCTGGCGGTGTGGTGCTGAGGAATGTGGGCAGCAAGGGGCTCCATAGCAATAGCAAACAGGAGTGGTGATAAAGGACACCCCTGCCTAGTTCCACGTGTAATCGGAAATGCATCGGAAATCAAGCCATTAATCCGCACTCTGGCCAGTGGGGCAGTGTACAGCAATTTTATGCGCTGTATGGACAGAGGACTAAATCCCATACGTTTTAGAATGCGGAGCAAATAGGGCCATTCAAGGGAATCGAATGCCTTCGTGGCATCCAGAAAAATTGCGGCAGCTTTTACCGAGGGGTGCAAATAGTGTAAGACTGAAAATAGTGTCCTGAGATTGTGGGATGTCGAGCGACCAGGTATGAACCCAGACTGGTCAGGTAATGCCACCATCGGCAGGAAGGGCTGGAGGCGATTGGCCAGTAATTTCGCATAGATTTTAACGTCCACGTTAATGAGCGACAGAGGACGGTACGAGTCCAGTTCAGCTTCGTTCTTGTCTGGTTTGAGCAATGCCATAATCAGCGCCTTTAGCAAGGATGCTGGGAGGACTTCTGCTTCAAGGGCTTCCTCATAGACTGCATGAAGGCATGGAGCCAGTTCGTCAGTGTGTGTCTTATAAAATGCTGTCGTAAGACCATCAGGCCCTGGGGCTTTATTAATGGGAAGACTTTTTATGACTGACTTGATGTCTGCAACTGTGAAAGAGAGGTCCATGTATTTACGATGTGAGTCGTTGAACCACACGAGTGCAACTGAGTCAAGAAAGGCCTGCAATCCCTCCATATACTCCGTCTGTGTAGCAGTGTAGAGGCGAGAATAAAAGGTGCGGAATTCACCAAGGACCTTCTCCTGACCTACCACGGTGGCTCCCTCTGGGGTATGGATTGTGTGTATGTAAGGGGGGATTCCGATTTTCGGATCATAGTAGCTAGTGTGTGTCCTGGCTTACCCCCCTCACCGTAGCATCTAGCTTCAGCCTGTTTGCCTAAGAACTTTAGTTCATGTTGCGCCTCCTCTGCAAAATCCAAGAGTTTAGTTTTCAAATCCACCGCCACTTGGGGGCTGCTGTCCATGCAGAATCGTTGCTCAAGTTCTCTTATTTGCATTTCTTTGTCTGTCAGGGTGCCTCTGATTGCCTTCAACACCCCAGCTTGTCTCGATAAGCATTTGCCCCTGATCACCACCTTGAAGGCCTCCCACAAAGAAGCGACCATGGACACCGAACCAGTGTTTAATTCAAAATAGTCTGTGATATCAGATCGAATGCCTTCCTTAAACGCCTCGTCTAACAAGGCATGTTGCGGGAGCTTCCAGTTGAATGCCCTAAGCGGTAGATCAGGGAGGGCAAGGGTCAGTAAACAAGGGGCATGGTTAGATAGAGAGCGAGCAAGGTGTCTGACATCAACAGTCCAAGCAGCCACATCAGGGGATACAAGCCAAAAATCTAGCCTGGACCAAGCAGCATGGTAACTGGAAATACATGACCCCTCCCGCAAATCTGGGTGTCGGAGCCGCCAGATGTCAAGCAGCTGCCCCTCGTCCATTTATGTCATGAAGGGCCTGGGTTGAAGCAGGGTGCAGTGGCCTTGGCGCCCCTCTCCTATCTAGCATGTCCTGTAGCACCACGCTGCAGTCTCCACCACAAATGACAGTAGAGCAGTCAATAGAATCTAGTTTAGCCCAAATATCACGCAAAAAATCTGGGGAGTCTACATTCGGTCCGTAGAGGGCCACCATGATAACAGGTTTCCCGCTCAGCAGACCCTGAAGTATAACAAATCTACCTTCGGGATCCAGTTCAGCTCCACATTCCCTCCAGTCAAGGCCCCTACATAGGAGTATGGCTACCCCACACGCATAATTAGAGTATATTGCAAAATGAACACCTGACCATCTAGTATGTTTCAAGCGTGATGATGGCGTGGCATTTAGGTGGGTTTCTTGTAAAAAGCATATGTCTATGCGATGCCTCACCCAGTAAGTATGAATTAGGCGTGCTTTCCGGCAATCATTCATACCTCGTATGTTCCAAGTGAGGATCCTACATAGATTAGAGTCAGTCCCTATCGGCGCGCCTGGGCCATATCATGGTAGCTCACCACCTTTATACAGATACCACTTCCATATACTTATGTAGATATAGAAAGCCCTGACAGCTCAAACATAAAAACAAACCCAACAACCCAGTCCACCCCCCCACCCGCCTCAACCCCCCAATTCGGTGGATCCCCCCTGATCCACTTAAACAGTGGGAACAACTGAACAGTGGGGACAATCCCTGAGAGGCATGGGAGCACACGCATAAGCCCCCGCTTGCACAGGGTGGCTGAGCCCGTGACAAAGCTCGCCATCAAGGTCACAAAATAAACAAATTAAACCAAAAATACAGTGTAGAGTAGTAATATCAGAAAATATGTGATAGACCAATTTTCGGAGCATTGTGGTTAGCGGCAGCATTATATCATGTAATACATACTTTCAAGCATCAAATGATTTATTTATTTATTTTTATTTTAGGAACTTGTAAAGCGCAACTGTCACCATTGCAGGCATCCTGGCGCTGACAGAATCCAAACCCAGATAGAAAACAGAGGCAGCAGAGTATATGGAAATAGCACCAAAGTTCAGGTATTATAGCACTCATGGAAGACATTGGGGTCAATCATTGTCTCTAAGGTGGCCTTGAGTTCCATTTGCTTTGGCCCCTGATTTCTTTCCCTTAGGGCCACATATGTGTTTAGCAAACTTAAGTGCAGATTTGGCATCTGTGAAGAAATTTACAGTGCCATCGTGGAGGCCTTCAGTTTGGCAGGATAGAGTAGTGTATACGGAACTTCAGCCTCCATCAACAGACGCTTGGCCGGTAGAAATACACGCCGCGCTGCTTGCACTGTCGGCGTAAAATCAGGGTAGAAGGAGATGGTATTACCTTTATGCGTGATACAACCCTTTTTGTTTGACAGTTTTAACACTGTGTCCCTGTCCTGATAGTTTAGGAGTTTAGCCAGTATTGGTCGAGGCGTGCCGCCCAATGGTAGCTTTTGGCCCAGGGCTCATGAGCTCGCTCCACCACAAACACTGAGGATAGGTGAGGATCAAAAAGTGCATTCAGGAGATCTGTAACAAACACCTCCATCTTCGTGATGGCTGTCGTCTCTGGAATGCCAGTGATTCGGACGTTGCTGCATCGGGAACGCGCCTCTAAGTCGTCCGACTTCGCACGTATGACGTCCAGTACCTTTTCCATACTTAGGAGCTGTTCTCTGGCTTCTTGTTGGAATTCATGCTGCTCGGTGTGGCGATTCTCCAGGCAATCTAGCCACGTTTCATGGGTGGCTACTTGGGTTTTACAGAGTCAAGCTGGGTCGTCAGGGTATCTAACTTTGCATCTATATTTCGTAGACTATTTCGCATTGACCTAAGATCTTCACCCTGGTTGTCGCCGTCTTCCTCGCCTCCCGCGGCACCCTGTGCCTCTTGGTCGTGGCCCACCTGTTTTGCCTGGCGTTCATTCTCAAACGTGATTTTGGATTGACAGGTGTCATTTTTGCCCATGGTTCCCTCATGGGCCAATGCAGCCGTCGCGGTGTTATGTAGGGCGACGTGGGGCGGAAGAAGGACTTTCTAGACCCAACTCTCTCTATTGCCCAGAATCAGGTCTTGTCTGCGTGCACCCCCTTCTAAAGTTCAGGCCCCACAGCACGGATCGTTCGCTGCAGAGCATAGGCAGCGGTGTCAGTCTCCCATAGTCTTCCAGCACCCCTGCGCCGGACACGCAATAAGCCCACAGGATTATCCACTCAACACAGTCTCTGAATGAAGCACATCAGCAGCGGGACTGGGAATGACAGACAATGCTGGGCCAAGTCTCAAAGCGGGGGGGGTGCAGGATCATGCAGGGCAGACTCTATCTTATCTCCGGGGTCCTCACCCTCTGTGTCCCGACCGGCAGCTCCACACGGGGTCCACAGAGCACCACTATCGCCCAGGGCACACGGGGCAGCAAGTGGCGGCTGATCCGGTAAACGCCGGGCAGCGGAAATAGGGGCAACAGGAGTGGGGCAGTGGTCGAGTAGGAGGCAGGGGTGATGTTCAGATGTACAGATACGTTTGTAATTTTAAATACAAATTGATTTAAACAAATTTTGATACCCGCCTTGGATGATTATGTCGCCATAGTGAGCACGTAACACAAGGCCAGGGTCCATTTGATCCTGATGAATGCTGAGCTGACGTTAAACTTTTGCAAGAAACATGTCGACCTCCTAGGACATTTGGTTCTAACTAACTCAACCTTATATATGTCCGACTTTGCACGATTGCTTTTAACAGAGTTAGAGCTACCCCTATATTAAAATTCTAGTCTGGGGAGTAGTCCATACTCTTTTTAACTGAGCACTTTTTCCTTTTCATGACTACATAGTTTTCTCACATATTCACAACAAGGACCCAATGAAGACAATTGGCAACCAATCTATGTAGTTGGTGCCTGAGGGTTCTTTTTCCTCACTGAGGTCTCGTCTTTTCCACCGTGCCTATTCTTGGTGTGACACATTTCTTTCACCCGACGTTGGTGGTCATTCACTCCTCATTTTTATAGTTGCTAATTGTAGTTGTAATCAGTTTTTTACTATTGGTACTCTTTTGTTGTTTCCGATAATTTAATAAAATTGTCGCCAAAGAGGAGCCCCAGAAAGGCACGACCTCCTTCCTTGTTTGCCAACTCGACCAGTTTAAGTTCTATTTTTAGTAAGACACCCTTTCTTCTTTCATTTGATATTGCTGTATTTGCATTGCCTAGAAAGTAGACAGCCCTTTGGACCCATTGATGCAGCTATTTGGGGTCAACAGATGGGTTGCCAATGTAAGCTACCACAGCCATTTCAAAAATGTGGTTAGGGGTCTTGTGATGTCAAAAAGACGATCCTGGCAAGACTTCAGGCCCTTGACGAGCCCATTTCTAGTGTCCTCGCCACCCTTGGCAATGGATGCCACCACCTTGGCATCAAGGTTGGAGGTCATTCCCACCTTGTCAGCAAGGGAGGTGCATGGATATTCTGATCTTAAACAAGACCTGAGCTCCTTTGGGATTTCTTTTCTAAGCCAAAATGATAGGTACTCAGCAACGTGGTGAGAGGGTCCCCACTCAAGGACAGGGGTGTTTGAATAGCAGTTAGACAAACATATCATCCCCAGGGGATCATTGATATCCATTTTAGATCCTGAGGCCTTACATGACTCCTAAGATCATCCCATCCTCCTGACCCCTATCTTCTCAGTATCAGAATCGAAATCTCTATTTCGGCCTCAAGGGCTTCATCAATATCACTGGGGATGGGAACCTCTGGGCCTGTATCTTGCCTGTCTGTAGTGCCCAAAGCACCATTCTTGTCATGGCCTGTAATGTGTGATAATATTGTCTTGGTGATTTTTGGCTTTTTTGCACTCTTTAGTAGGTTTCCCCGAGCAGGCCTCTTTGTCATGGCTTTATCCACCCAATCTGAACATTGGGGCTCTCCTGGCCCTGCAACAGGCCATGCTTTTTGTGAAATGGTTTCAAATTTCTTTTTAATGGCCTCACTCAGGGACCCCATTACACTTTCTAGGGCCTTGTTTACCAGGTCCTCCAATTTAGTAAAAACGCTACTTCCCAGAGATTCCATAGATATGTCTGCAGTTAAGTGATTAGAGGAAATGTAAGTGGTAGCAATTCAATCATTTTGCCCCTGTGGAAAATGAAAGGAAGTTGGCAGTTCGATAGATCATCTGTACCTTGCCCTAGCATGAACTACAACTGGTTACAACTGCTAAAATGTTCTGTTTACGGTGACCAATGGGTTAAAATGGGTGCTGTATTCATAATAATGTGTATTTCTCAATGTGTGACCGCCTGCCAAGGTCCATTCCTTGTTTTTTATTAGTCTGGGTGTTGCAGTTGTAATGCACCACACCACCGAAGGAGATGGGACCTGGTCACCAAGTGAAGCAGGTGATCGTGGGGAAGGGGTTGCGTTGACTGGTTGTTGGCACTGCTCAGGTGACATATCTTATGGAATACAAGAGGCCGTGCCGCTGGTAAGTAAGCTCATGAGTGCAGCCACTGCCATGGAGGCCATAAAGCTGATCGGCTGATCCGGTAAACCCCCGGCAGCAGAAATAGGGGCAACAGGAGTGGGGCAGTGGTGGAGTAGGAGGCAGGGGTGATGTTCGCCACACGGTCACCACCTTTTCCATGTGCCAGGACCGCGTCTGGATATTACATCAGCGGCCGCCTCACCGCCCGTCCACAAAATGGCGCTGTGCAGGAGCAGAGGTCATCCACTCATCGCAGTCCCGGACAGGCTCCGTAGGGCAGCCGATACTGTCTTGCCGCCAGAGGGCCGCAGCAACTCCGCTGGGGCCCCGCCAATCCGAGGAAGGCTCTCACCGTCCACCGCAATGCCCCACTACAATCGCAGCAGGCCCACACAGCCCTTGCCTCATTTTGGGAGGCGTCCAAGGAGGGTTGTTCCAGTCCCGGCCACACCAGTGCGCCACCCCCGAGCTTTTCCGCCAACCGCGTCAGGGTAATGTAGGAAGCACCGTGAACTACCAAACTCGGTCCGCAGGTGCTGTGTGGGGTCAGGTGCACAAATCAGCGAAGTTGCGACCCTGAAGTCTCGCTTTTAACAGGATATTAGCAGGATTACTGGCTCAGCGGGCGGAGCTCGCTTACATAGCGGCCATTTCGCTGCCTGGCAAGCCACGCCCCCTTGTCAGCTACATTTTTAGAGTGTCTGCAAAGAGCTCTGCCCCTAGGAACCCCCATTTCACTTGAATAATCAGCAATATGTCCCAGTCTAACCTCAAATTGCTAAAATCTTTAAAATTCCTGGAGAACTAGTTTCCACACCATTGCTTAACCAAGGAATGTGTTCCACCACAACCGAGACTCCTTACTCAAGTAATACCCCCAAATTACCTTTGCTAAAACTGCAAGCCATTGGAATGAGGGCCCCCCAAGTTGTTGACATACCTCACTGCTGATATGTTGTCCATGTGTTGCATCACACAATACTTCATCAAGCCCTGGGTAAAGCAGCAAACTGTGAATGAACCTTCTTGTAATTTTCTTCTCTTGATCTGTTCAGCGCGCCTCTTCTGATGAGTTGCCACATCTAGCACCCCTTCCTTCTAAACTTGCATCCGATTCAATTATTTTTTTCTGTCTCCTCCCCAAAAATGACCCTGTTGTTCCATGCCTCTACATTCCTCAGCCACCACAGTAATTCTTTTCTTGACTCCTGGTCCAAGTACAACATTTGGGAGTAAGACTGTGTAGCTCTCAATGTCCTTTCTTTGAGCCTTAGGAGTGCCTGGTAATACCCGGGTGAACTGCCTGGATCGTTGAGGACAGGAGACTTGTATTCTTGCTAGAAACCTTAGGGGAAACTCATTTTTCCCTAGTATTTTCCTCTGCTCATTGGGAAGCTTCCTTAACTTGTCTCCTCGTAATTTTAACTTCACTATGTCGATGGCAAAGCCCAGAAATTGCGTTTCCTGGCTCGGTACCATGCAAAAATAATTCTTGATGAGAAACCCCAGGTATTCTAGTAAATGTATGGTGACATCTGCATGCTGGGAGACCACGACTCTGGTTTGAGCCATTAGCAGATTTCGTCCAGGTATATTATCATCCTGACTCTCCTTGCCTGATGCCAGGCGGCTACTGGGTGAAGGACATTGGTGAAACACTAAGGTGCCGAAGGGAGGCTGAAAGGGAGACTGCAAAACTGCCAAAGCCTTCACTTTTGAATAAATTGGAGACATTTCTGATGTGGGGGCCAAATTGAAACAGTCAAATACAAATCCTTGAGATCTAATCTTGTCAGCCAGTTCCCTTTTCTCAGTACATCCCTCAGAAGATGGACCCCTTCCATTTTGAATTGATGGTAGGTTACCCACTTGTTTATATCTTTCAAATGTATCACCAGTCTTAAACCTTTGTCCTTCTTCTTTACCAGGAAGATATTATTGGCAAAACCTGACTCTTTTCACTCTTGAATTGCTCCTTTGGTCAGCAATTCCTCTACTTCTTGTAACACTAATTTTGTGTCCTCCTGTGAGAACACAATTTCTTGTGGAATCTTCAGTTGGACCAGGCTGTCTACTAATTCGAACATGTACCCTTTGAACATGTCCAAAACGGGAGAGTCCGTTATTATTAATTATGTTCTAATTCTCAAAAAATTGAGCCAGTCTGCCTTTCATCTTTATTGTAGTACCTGAAAGGTTTTTCCATACCCTTACCTGCAGAGAATCCTCCCTTCCTATGTTCACCTCTGAGTGGTCTCCCACAATACCTCTGCTTTTGTGGATAGAAGGTTTGGTGGGAGCCGAACCTTGACTGTGTAATTCTTCTGCCACAGCCCAGAAAGGGTATTGTTGTGGTTTGACCACAGCTGGGGAACCAACCCCTTGTTCTCTCTGTCCTGCCAAACACCTTATACTGAAAATCCCTTGTTATGTATTTTTCGGATTTTTGAATGTACCTAAATACCCCCACATATTTGGCTATGTCCCTAATAAAATTGTCGCAAATAGGAGCCCCAGAAAGGCACGGCCTCCTTCCTTGTTTGCCAACTCGACCAGTTTAGGTTCTATTTTTAGTAAGACACCCTTTCTTCTTTCATTTGATATTGCTGTATTTGCATTGCCTAGAAAGTAGATAGCCCTTTGGACCCATTGGTGCAGCTATTTGGGGTCAACACATGTAAGCTACCACAGCCATTTAAAAAATGTGGTTAGGGGTCCGGTGAAGTCAAAAAGAGGATCCTGGCAAGACTTCAGGCCCTTGACGAGCCCATTTTTAGTGTCCTCGCCACCCTTGGCAATGGATGCCACCACCTTGGCATCAAGGTTGGAGGTCATTCCCACCTTGTCAGCAAGGGAGGTGCATGGATATTCTGATCTTAAGCAAGACCTTACCTCCTTTGGGATCTCTTTTCTAAGCCAAAATGATAGGCACTCAGCAATGTGGTGAGAGGGTCCCCACTCAAGGACAGGGGTGTTTGAATAGCAGTTAGACAAACATATCATCCCCAGGGGATCATTGATAACCATTTTAGATCCTGAGGCCTTACATGACTCCTAAGATCATCCCATCCTCCTGACCTCTATCTTCTCAGTATCAGAATCGAAATCAGAGGAGCCGGAAATCTCTATTTTGGGCTCAAGGGCTTCATCAATATCACTGGGGATGGGAACCTCTGGGCCTGTATCTTGCCTTTTTGTAGTGCCCAAAGCACCATTCTTGTCATGGCCTGTAATGTGTGATAATATTGTCCTGGTGATTTTGGGCTTTTTTTGCACTCTTTAGTAGGTTTCCCCGAGCAGGCCTCTTCGTCATGGCTTATCCACCCAATCTGAACATTGGGGCTCTCCTGGGCCTGCAACAGGCCATGCTTTTTGTGAAAGGGTTTCAAATTTCTTATTAATGGGCTCATTCAGGGACCCCATTACACTTTCTAGGGCCTTGTTTACCAGGTCCTCCAATTTAGTAACCACGCTACTTCCCAGAGATTCCATAGATATGTCTGCAGTTAAGTGATTAGAGGAAATGTAAATGGTAGCAATTCAATCATTTTGCCCCTGTGAAAAATGAAAGGAAGTTGGCAGTTCGATAGATCATCTGTACCTTGCCCTAGCATGAACTACAACTGGTTACAACTGCTAAAATGTTCTGTTTACGGTGACCAATGGGTTAAAATGGGTGCTGTATTCACAATAATGTGTATTTCTCAATGCGTGACCGCCTGCCAAGGTCCATTCCTTTTTTTTTATTAGTCTGGGTGTTGCAGTTGTAATGCACCGCACCACCGAAGGAGACGGGACCTGGTCACCAAGTGAAACAGGTGATCATGGGGAAGGGGTTGCGTTGACTGGTTGTTGGTGAGGTACTGGGTTTTTCATAACCGGTACCGAACCGGTAACCCAGTGGTGTCAGGGTACACCCAAAGACCTCGGGTACTTTCCTGTTTAGACCACAGAAACTCAGAGTCTTCTAGGTGAAGTCAAAGATCGAATTTATTGGCTGCAACCAAGTAACAGGTCCTAGAAGTACAACAACACGGTGTGTATATTTTCAGGAGACTGGTCAATCTTACAAAGCCAGGCTTCTCTTTTTATACAAAATATTAAGCTCCAGGCAAACATTGTTACATTTACAGTAGACTATTCACAAAATTTCACTACAAAGAAAAAGCAGAGTCATGATGACAAGCCTACATTACAGTTCGTCCAGCCCACAACAAATTACCCGGCAAGGCCCAACATTTTCATCAGATATCGGTGTACCCCCAATAAAAACGGGCACCTCCTCATCATAAAGCAAGTGAGAGAAAAGAGCAGGGACAGGTGTGAGCAAGATTAGGCAGGGTGTGTGTGCGATGAAAAGGGTTTATGGCATGTTGTGCCTTGATGCTATCTCGTTCGGCCACTGGGAGAGGAACTGACCAAACAGGTTCGGCCTGGGGCAATGGTTTCAGCTTGCCCAGGTCAGAGAAAAGTCAATTAAGGTGTGCGTGTCCTCTGGAATCGAATTTAGCTGTATTATAAGCCTATGTGAGGGCAACCCACAAAATGGCTGCCGTACACAATATGGAAGCCAAGGATTCAGGACGAAAATGACGACTTCTAGGGGAAATCGTTTTTGGAATATGACGAAAATGCTTGTACGTAGTGTACTAGCCATTCTCGGTCTTTTGATACAAAAATCGTCATACTACGACGAAGTTTTATTCACGAGTCCAGAATTTTCAGAACTACAAACCCTCCTTTTGCCCTTACATAGGCAATTAACCTATCCTCATGCTAATGTGAGTCCAGGTCTAGATTCCTAAAGTCATTGAGATGTTGCTGTAACATCATTCTATTACGTAGCTCGTCTCTTGATACAGGTTTCCTTACACATGATGTAGCACAGAGGCCACATATTGCAGGAGCACACTGCACGCACAGACAGAACAGGAAAAGAATGGCTAAGACCATCCCAATGACCATCAGAATTTTCCATCCCCAGGCGGATATCAGTTCCCAGAACCATCCCATTAACGACCAATCTCCTTTATCCACATGAATAGATTCGGAAATCTTATGCAGTTTGGAGATGGCCTGGTACACTGTTGGAGCGTTATCTGGAATGAAAACACAGCAACTTGATTGGATCAATTTACATAGCCCACCTCGGTCTGCAAGTATGACATCTAATGCAACCCTGTTCTGAAGGGTCATAAGACGATCCGACTGGAGCTCAGCAGTCAAGTAGAGCACCAGCAGTTTCAACTACTGTGGACTCAACTACCCTTGTCAATTGCCTTATGTTCCTGCTGTTAACCATGGGTCCCCAGAACGACAGAAAACCCTTTGCGAAGTCCCCAAATTATTGTTCTGCAGTGTCTTCTTTACTCAAGACACCTCTAACTATCCTTGTCTTGTGGTAATCTGCCGCAGCTGTGTAGGTGGGAGGCAACAGGAATGAAACAAAACATGTGCCCGAAAAATCAGGGGGCAACCATGTATAGGCTCTATCATGGCAGATGAAATAGGTACCCTTAGCTGCTAAAAACGCAGGGGAAGTCTGAGACCCAAAAACATTCGTTTCAGTACAGATACTCTTCCCTAACTGAGCTCTGGGATTCTTGCCAGTACCTTGCAGACACAGGTGACCCTGATGGGGTACAATCCAAATCGGGGAAGATCTCTTGGCTTGCTGTTTCTCACTCAGAGTAGTTCCATATCCGGTCACGTTCCATCCTATATAGGCAAGTGTCTCATCTTCGGGGGTAGTTTCATAAGAAATATCTTCCTTAATCATGTCGACTATAACCTTAACTAGAGCACTATTCTTAGGATTGTCTTTTACAGAACGTAGGGGGTGGACTTCACTAGCATAGATGAACATCGTTCTGTATGCCCACACAGAACCATTATGGCAGAAAGGCAGGACCAGATAAGGGATACCTTTATCCGTGGTGTGAGGCATAAGACCACACACCCAACAGTTAGTCGTGTTCATGGAAGGGGTTGACAAGTTGGTGTTGGTGCAAGAGCTGAACAAAGGAGTTATTAATAAACTCTAATCTCCTAGCTGATTCGTGTTCAGGAAGGGGTTGAAAAGAATGTGAGGAAACAGTGGAAGGAGGAGGTATAGGCGATGTAGTCGGTGCAAATGTCACTCGAAAAGAGAATAAAACATAACTTATTAAAAATATCATCACACTGAATAACATGAAAATGCACAATATCAAAAAGCTTTTCTTTGTCATTATTTTACATATCCTGGCTTTAAAGTTCATTGTTTTGGCAGGTCTTTCCATCTCGAAAAACTCCATCCTCTCTAAAAGTGCTGCCCGCGATGGGAGGTTGTTTCTGCTAAGGAATGCTTCTGTCAGTCTAGGGCAACTCCCTTAGACCAACCAGAACTGTCGACCTAACGTCGTCAGCTGCACCCCAAAGACTTTGGGCAATCGCAGCCCTAGCAGCGGAACCCGGATGGCGGTTCGAAAAACAAAAATAAGCAAGTTTCTCAGATGGGAGAGCTGCGCTTTCAAAAATAGTACTTGGAGGAAAAAAACACTTTAATTAGTTCGTATTTCTCGGCCTCAGATTATACCGTTGTTTTCCAGGTATGGTGTGATCTCGGAAAAGGAGTTCCGGTTCTGCAGTGTCCAATGGAACTGACGGTGATACAGCTGGTTGAAAAATATGGTCACTCTCTTGTTCAGTAAGTGTTCCTTTTACACGTGCGTCACTGAAAGGCAGAAAACATGGCACAGTTTCAGTCTCTGAGTCGGCGATACCCTTCTGGACCCACTGGTCGTACGGCAGAGGCAGAGGGATCCGCTTGCAGTGGATCCCGTGGATCCAGTTTTTCTTCCCCTCCACTCAAACAGCTGATCTTGTGGAAAGAAGGACGAGGTGCGGTCCTGTCCACCTGGGCTGGTCGTTCTTGGTTCACTGGAAATTCTTCACGAGAACCCAGGATCCCGGGTCGATGGGGTGACCTGGAGTTTCAGAGACCGGAGGCAGGGTGTCATGGACCTGTTGGTGTAAAACACGCAATTTAGCCGTCAATTCGTACAAATAGTCAAGCAAAACAGGGTGTTCGATTTCACTGAACTTTGTGGGCCTTGGCACTCCCCATATGTTGGCCGGGCGGCCAAAAACAATTTCATAGGGACTAAGTCCCACTCGCGAATGCACAGTCATTCTGGGGGATAGGAGTGCTAAGGGTAGAGCATCAGGCTATTTAAGACCAGTGCTCGCTTGAATTTTGGCCAATTTTAACTTTAGCGTGCCATTGTAGCATTCTACTAGTCCAGCTGATTGGGGGTGATTTGCAGCGTGGAACTTTTGCTTAATGCCTAGCCCTTCACATACTTTCTTCATCACTCGACCCACAAATTCACTCCCATTGTCACTCCAGACCATTCTAGGCATTCCGAATCTAGGGAAGAACTCTTTCACAAGGGCTTTCGCTGTGGACAAGGCAGTATTGTCCATTAGGGGATATGCTTCTACCCATCTTGAGAAGGCACAAACAACAACGAGTGCCTATTTTAAATTGTTGCACCTCTCCATGTGGATGAAATCTAGCTGCAAAACCTCGAACGGATACGTAGGAGGCGCAAAATGACCAGCTGGAGTTGGGGTTCCCCTACCAGGATAGTGTTTCAGACACACCATGCAATTCTTGACCACATTCTCTGCACACTTAGGAATTCCAGCATTTTGCCATACTGGAGCCAACAACTTACAAATCCCTTTCACACTGATGTGAGCCATTCCATGAGCCATTGTAACCACTGCAAGCACATACGCATCGGGTAGCAACCATCTCTGATGCTCTGACAATTCAATCCAGCAACCATTGGCATACATTTTACCCGTACTTTCTCTCCACACACTCAACTCTTTCTCTGTAGCCTCAGCTTGAATAGACTTCACACTCTCTATCGTGTCTTCACACATTCCAACATCACCAACCCATCTTGCAGGGCCTGTAACATACATTCAGCTCATCGCATTCCTTGCAGTTTCTTTCACGATTTCGTCAGCAAATGCATTTCCACGACCAACATCATCAGTCTCCTTCTTGTGAGCACTACATTTCACAATCGCCACTTGCAGAGGCAAGGTCAGTGATTCAAGAAGCTCTTTCACCAACTGACCATACTGAATCTTAGCTCCATGCGAAGTCAGGAACCCACGTTCTTTCCACAATCGTCCAAAACAATGAGCCACTCCAAATGCATACTGACTGTCGGTGTAGATGGTCACTTTCATTCCTTTCGACAACACACATGCTCGTGTAAGTGCAATCAATTCTGCTGCTTGAGCTGAATTATGTGGAATACGTGCAGCTTCAACAATTGTATGCAAAGTCGTGACAGCATATGCTGCAGTCGTATCACCATTCGGAAGCTTGAAGCATGAACCATCCACCCATAAGGTACCATCACACTTTACAAGAGGAGTGTCCTGGAGGTCTATTCTCCCTTTCGTTTCTTCTTCTGTTCTAAGAAAACAATCATGCTGTTCTGAAGCATCTAATTCCTCTACAATTGACAACAGCGTAGCTGGGTTGAGTGTGTTGCATCTTTTTATATGCACATGACTCGTTAACAATGTCAACTCGTAACCTGACAATCGAGCACTAGTTAAGTGCTGTGTCTTGGTTCTGTTTAACAACGTGTCTACTGCATGTGGAACCATCACAACTAACATGTTATTCATAACTAGAGCAGCAGACTGTCGAATAGAAACAGCTGCTGCCGCTGTTGCTCTTAAACAACCCAGCAATGCTTTAGCTACCGGATCCAAAGTCGACGAAAAATATGCACATGGACGCTGCTTGTCTCCAAACAACTGAGTCAACACAGACAATGCACAACCTTCTTTCTCATGGACATACAATGTAAAGGGCTTACTGTAGTCGGGGGTACCCAACACAGGAGCCGAACATAATGCTGTGCGCAATTCGGAAAAACTTTTCTGACACTCTTCAGACCAAGGAACGGGATTGGGTGTATCTTTACACGTTAATGCCACCAAAGGTTTGGCCAATAACGAAAAATTCGGTATCCACTGCCTGCAATATGATGTAATGCCCAAGAAAGCACGCACTTCTCTCTGTTTTCTTGGCACACTCAATTTTGCTATTGCCTGAATTCTTTCTGGGGTCATTTTCCTTCCCTCCTTCGATAAGAGATAACCTAAGTAGGTCACTTCTTGTCGACAATATTGCAATTTTGAGAGAGACACTTTGTGATGCAAATCACACAAATGACGCAACAAGGACAACGTGGCTTCTTTACAGATTTCCTCAGTATCTGCAGCAACAAGCAAATCATCAACATACTGAATGAGGGTAGCGCCATCAGGTAAAACAATCGTATCAAGCTGTGTTTTTAAAGCTTGACTATATATTGATGGACTTTCACAGTAGCCCTGGGGAGCGCGTTTAAAGCGGAAGCTTCGTCCTCCTAAAATGAAGCCAAAAATATCCCTGCTCTCCTCAGCAATCGGGATGCTGAAGAAAGCATTCTTCAAGTCAATCCCCGAGAACCAGGTGGCAGAAGCTGGAATCATAGTCAATAGGGCAGTAATGTCAGGGACAACTGGAAATTGTGGCACAACTATTTTATTTACCTCTCTAAGATCAATCACAAATCTGTAAACAGGTGGCTGGGAAGGGTCAGTTCGCTTCAAAACGGGCAGAACAGGACTATTGCAAACGTTGCCTCTTGTCCCTTCAATTACATCTTTTTCAATCAAATCGTAAATGATCGCTAACAACGCTTTTTCACCTTCACTAGAGATTTTATATTGGGGAATTCGTGGCATTTTAACATTGGCTTTCAATGTCACAATATATGGTGGTATTTCCAAAAGACCCACATCATTAGGACCAGTAGCCCAAAGAATATCAGGAAGAAACGACAATTCTGTCGGAAGTTTATCCCTTGACAAATACATTGGAGAAACCACTTTTTTACCCAGTGTAAGTTGTACTCCCGAAGGAGAACAGTACAAAGTCGCATACAATCTTTTTAACAGATCCAATCCTAGAAAGTTTTCACCACAACCTGTTGTCAGAATGAGGGGTGCTTCGAATTCACAAGGACCAACAGAAAGAGACAAAGGGTCAGAAATCGGATTTCGAACTGGGGCGCCAGAAAAACCTACTGAAACATTCATTTCGCCAGACAAAGGTGCGCCAGGGAGTTTGGAGTGCATAATAGAACTCTTTTTAGCACCAGTATCCAACAGAAGAGGCTCTGACACACCTGATGTAATCACCTCGACGTATGGTCCACTCTGATCTACTGGAACTGAAACAACTCCCTCTCTTTGTCTATGGCTGTCCTAGCAATCATTACCTGCATAGTAATCATCAGCATAGTACTGAGCTGTCCTACCACACGCGTTATTCTGCTGATCGAACCTATTCATCGAATTTTGAGGTGGAAGAGACTGTGTGTTCTGGGGAAATTTCCACGTCCTCTACCTCTAGGCGCTGGCTGAACACCTCGACCTCTTGAGCCAGAAACACCATTTGCGCGCTGTAACAAGATAGGGCAACTATACTTGAAATGACCCTCTTCCTTGCAATACGAACACTGGTTGGGACCTACAGGGACACGTGGTTGAGTATACTCGACTCTTTGTGAGTTCCTCTGAAACTGTTAAGGCTGCTGATAGTTATTCTGATAGTTACTCTGAGCACCACTATTCTGACCACCACCACCACGTGGCGGATACGCTTGCTGTAACAAAACCTTCGTTTTCAACTCTTTAGTTTTCTTCTCTGCTCTATCTTTCTCATCTTTGTCTCGATTTTCGTAATATTGTGCAGTAGCCAATATCTGTGCTGAAGAGGAAACTGCCCAAGAACTCTCTGAATCCTTTAACTTCTTACACAACTCGGGAAGCAGATTGTGCACAAATTTATCGACGAACAACTGTTGGCCACCTTCTGTACTCATATCTTGACCACTGTGGTCGAAAAACGTTTCTTCAAACCTGGTGAAGAAATCTGAGACCGTTTCATCTTTCTTCTGCTTACACGCAGACAACTTATCCCAATTTACACGCATCGCAGGCATTAAAGTTTTCATGTAATCAATTATCCTACCAGGGAGATCTGCTACTAAAGGCTCAGGTTTAGCACCACCAACTTGTCGGGCATCGACAGCAGCAATATTAGCCCATGAGTCACCTAACTCCTGATCATGATCTGCATGGCGAATCTTTCCCCATAAAGGCTGTGGAACAACGTTCCCAAACAACATGTCTATATCCGCTAAATTCATGATACATGACCCAGCAGTCTGTGACAACTCTTTGTAATACCCTGCGGGATTTTTACGGATATCAGGCAATGTCTGTTTAAGGGCCAAAACTTCAGCTCGCTTCCATGGGACATGTACCCACACACGCTGAAAATGTGCTGGTACAGCATCAATATGAAGAGCGGCATCAGCCTGCACGGCTTCCTTCCATACCGGAGGAACTTCTCTCATTGGGTATTGTCTTCCTTTCTTCTTAACAGAAGAATCAGACTCAAACAATGAACGAGAAACACCTTCAGTCCTTAACGACAACAACGTCGCAACTGCTTTCTTAACATCTGAACCCACAATTGCGCCTTTTGAAAACTCGAACCGTACATGGCTCAACTCAGGCGGATTGGAATCCAAATCATTTTTCTCTAAATCTTCACACAGGAAAACACACATTTTCTCAAAAACGTATCTCTGCTTCGATGTTTCCCACTGGGTGAAGACATCCATAACACATTCGAAATCATATTTTTCCGGGTCAGCAACCCATTTATGTACCAAACAATTCAACGTTTCCTTTTCCCTAGAATCAAGCAGTTGACTACGCAACTGCTTGCGCTCTGTGTCAGGAGTTACACTTGTTGCGCCAAAGAGAGAATGCAAAAAACTAGCGACAGTACTAGCCACTCTCTGACGAACAGAAGGAGAAGTCGATGAAAAGACAAGAGGGAAATCAGGGTGAGACAAGGCAGATGCAGTAGCAGTGTCAGGAGAAATACCAGGAGTGGTAGTCGTTATAGTAGTCAAAGTTGTAGGAAGTAAAGGCAGAGCAGATGTAAAAGCCGGTGGCCCTTGAGGAGGCTGCACTGGAGGAGCAGGAGCCAGCTGAAGAGTAGCTGGTGGGTGCTGTGGAGGAGCAGGAGGCAATGCAATCACAGGTTGCGCAACTAAAGGTTGCGGAGGTGCCGTAGCATTTTGCGCATAGGGGAGTGGCGAACTTAACAAATGCGCCATTAACGGATCTTTTCAAGCTCTTTTGCTGCATCTTGCTGAAGAGGCGGCAAAACTGGATAGCATTTATCTATCACCATTTTACGTTGCCTGTGCAACTGCTCACTCATCTGTTCTTCTTCATTATCTTTAAACTGCATAGCAGCGGAGACTGCTACTTACCGCATTAGACGCCGCCACCGCCAGGAGTCACACAGGGGCATCAAGCCACAAGAGAGCACGCCGCCACCGCCAGGAGTCATTCTGACGCTGCCAAACCGCGCCGCCGCCCCGGGACTACAATTCCCGGTTGCCTCAGCGGCGGCGCGCTCTGTGACACCGCGCCAGCGCCAGGAGGCGCAGTTAAGCAGTGCAGCGCCCGGCGGAGCGGGGGAGACTGCTACTTACCGCATTAGACGCCGCCACCGCCAGGAGTCACACAGGGGCTGCAAGCCACAAGAGAGCACGCCGCCACCGCCAGGAGTCATTCTGACGCTGCCAAACCGCGCCGCCGCCCCGGGACTACAATTCCTGGTTGCCTCAGCGGCAGCGCGCTCTGTGACACCGCGCCAGCGCCAGGAGGCGCACATAAGCAGTGCAGCACCCGGCGGAGCGGGGGAGACTGCTACTTACCGCATTAGACGCCGCCACCGCCAGGAGTCACACAGGGGCTGCAAGCCACAAGAGAGCACGCCGCCACCGCCAGGAGTCATTCTGACACTGCCAAACCGCGCCGCCGCCCCGGGACTACAATTCCCGGTTGCCTCAGCGGCGGCGCGCTCTGTGACACCTTGGCAGCGCCAGGAGGCGCACATAAGCAGTGCAGCGCCCCGCCTCGCGGGACGCCCGGGGCTAAGCCCGGGCAAAGGGCGTTCCCTCTACGGCCCTCATTGGCAGGAAGAGACAGGGACAGGGCCAGGAACGCTGCCGGAGAGTCGAAAAGCCCCAAAACCCAAGTAAGATACAGTCGCCCTTGATAAAGTCCCTATACTGATTCTTGAAGTGGTAGGCCTCTGGGTATAGTGTTAGTATGTAAAAAAAAACTATTGCTATTACATCTAACACTATGGATAATTATTTGGTTCAAACTGTGAAAAAAATAAACATACAAAGGAGAGAATCATTGGGGCTGAGCCAATCTCCAGACCTACGATGCCTGAGCCCTACTATACTTCCCCTCACTGATGATATTCCATCCCTGGAGTCTGATCTCGTTGACCATCTTAGCCTCCCTATTAATCATGTTATTATTAACGATTCGTCTGGGAACGTAGTACCTACCCCCGAGGTATCAATTGTAGATCCTGAAAATGACATGGATATTGACTCTGACCAGGAGGTACAGGTGTGTCGTTCAGATGAAGAACAGTCCTCCACAGACCAGGCCCCTCGGCCAGTACGTACATGTGTACAAAACCAGCCAAAGCGGGGAGGGCTACGGTCTGGGGCAAGGAGGAAGAGGGCAACCACTCCAAAGGCAAAACTAAAGGATAATGGAGAAGGGAAAGTAAAATACATTGTTGATGACGATTTGTTTTTAAAAATTGCTGATTTGATTGAATGTAAAATTAAAACTATTATCAAACCTCTAGTAGCAAAAATAGATAAACTACAAACCGAGGTCAAAAAGCTGGGAGGACTGCAGAACAAGGTAGTGGGGGGGGGGTAGAAAACATAACCATGTTGGTTGCTAATTTGGGCAATAACACAGGAGAGAACGTTGTTGGAGAGGGAACACATGATCTGTTACATACCAACCCCCCGTGGCAGTTACCGATAATGAATGTTAATCAGGTAGCTGGTAAAGATGATGGGGCATTAACAATTAATATCCCCCCAGTACAAGCCCAGGCAATGGACCCTTTACAATTCATAGTCGAAGCCTCGCCAGTTGTACTAGTATTAGCTAATGTTCCCCCCCTAGAAGGTGGTACAGTTGAATCACCTACTTCTCTATCAAATAAGGCATTACAATGGCTAACAAACAACATGAAGTTAGCTCCGGGGGGAGAGCAGCAATTGGGTCGGGATATCAAGTCCGCAAAAAGGGTTTCCTGGCTAGGAAATCGTCCCAAAAAATTTAAGGGGGATTGTGTGGCAGTGAGCTTTTCACATCCAGGCATCCTGCCAAACATCCTTATTAATCTTCTCCCGCCCCAACGTAGACAGGGTACTGTCGTTCCATTAACATTAAAATTCTTCTACGGAGAACAACAGAACGTTACTTACCCAAGGACCCCTGCACCAGGGTGGGATAGCAACTGGAATATGGATAACAGATGGGGCCAAGACCGAGGTCGTAATACAGTAAACTTCCCAGCACATTCAGTTCAGCAAAATCCTTTTGTACAACCTCTTTTTTTGTCCAATCGTTATACTCCTTTATCCTTTTTGGACCAAAATGATTGACTCTCGCCCAAACTAAACAGCCATGATGGGCATTATGCACCTGCACTTAGTATACTTACTTGGAATGTTGCAGGAATTAAGGCAAAGGTGGGAATCCCTGAATGGTCAGATTTCATTAGTAAGTTCAACATTATCGCATTACAAGAAACCTGGGACACACAAGATAGTTTTTCATTGGATGGGTATAGTTATTTCTGTATCCCAGCAGTGTCCAGTGTTGCAGGAAGAGCCAAGGGAGGACTGTTAAGTCTTTTTAAACTAGACATAAAAGGACATCTGAAGAAATGTGACTCGGGCTCTGATCATTGTTTAATTGTTGAACTTTCACTAGCAGAACATCCCAACATTTTATTTATAAATTTTTATAATGCCAACGCATCTGACTGTACCTTGCATAGTCTAGATAGATTGGATCAATTTTTGTCAGTCTATAGTGAAAATGTAAATTCTTTTGAAATCATTTTTATGGGGGATTTTAATATCCACCCTTGTACATTAATGTGTGTCTGCGGTGAAGAAGAATCCCCCCCTAATTGCTCACCGATCCATCTTGAACATAACAAACAGGGGGAATGTTTAGAATTTTTTTTAGCAAGATGGAATTTATATGAGTCTGGGTGTGGGGAGGGGGGGTTAGGGTCCCTACCTTTAAGGGAACTGACAATGGCTCTATTATTGATTATATATTTATACCATCATGTTTGTTAGGTAAAGTTTTAATGTATAAAACTGTGGTTTCTGTTTTTAGTGATCATAATCCTGTCACCATGGATCTAGCAAAAACTGACTTAATTCAGCGAAAAGTTGGTCCTCGTGACAACAGGCTAGCACTTAAAGTTAAAGACCAGGGTCGCAGACTGAAATGGGATAGCATAATCCCAGAATCCTTCATACAAGAGGTACTCTCCGACGCTGAGGTTGAGGTTGGTGTGTGCTCATCGAGTGAGGCTAAAAACAGTGATGTGGTACTTGCCTTTGATAGCATCTGCAGTAAGATTAATCATAGACTGCTTGCCGGCCCAAAAAAGCAGTCACTGCCCATCAAAAGATGGTTCGATAGCAGATGCCAAAAGCACATTGTGCGCTATTAAGTGCCTTGAAGGCTGTTCCAAAAGTTCCCGCACTTATCACAACCTGTAGAGTCCGGTATAAAAAAGCAATAGCCGATAGGAACAAAGAGATCAAAGATGAAGCTTGGTCCCAACTATCTGACCCAGCGATATTGAAAAATAGTGGAGAATTTTGGAAAATTGTTAACCAACCTCTGTTCACAGGAGAGGAGAATACTCCTCTAGAAACTAACATACCTGATGAAGGTTGGATAAAACATTTTAGCGACATCTATTCTGACCACAGTAGTGGAGGTCCCGGGGGCCTGGTTGGCAGCATAGTTAGTGGAAATCAAGTGCATTTTGAGGTTGCAGAAGTCTTAAAAGCAATAGATAGTACTTTGAAAAAAAAGGCGCCAGGACCTGATGGTGTTCCTGCTGACGCTTTTAAATGTTTCCCTAATTTTTGGCCCAGATTACTTTGCAGAGTCTTTAATGCCTTAAGCCATGATAATATTCCAGAGTCATGGAAAACTTCAATAATTATCCCCGTGTTTAAAAAGGGAAATAGGCAGGATCCTGCATGTTATAGACCAATCTCATTGATTGACTCATCAGTTAAAATCTTAGGAAGAGTCATATTAGCAAAATTAAATGAGTGGGCAACTGAGAACAGCATCCTGACCAATGTTCAATATGGATTTAGAACCAAAAGAAGCACACAGGACCAAAGCCTTAATTTACATATGCTGATAGAGAAATACACCAAGGCAAAGGTGGGGTCCATGTACCTTGGTTTCATGGACCTCTCCTCTGCTTTTGACCTGGTCAACAGGTCAAAGCTTTGGTCCCTATTGCTAGAAATGGGTTTGGACAGGACAATAGTTAACTTACTGGCAGACTTGCATCTGGGCCTCACAGCAAAAATTAGAGTCACCACGGAGGACTTTGCTTCAGAAAAAGGGGTCAGACAGGGGTGCATTCTTGCACCCCTGTTGTTCACATTATATGTGAATGCTTTAGAACCCGCTTTGAGGGGTGTGACCCCCGCCATTCCGCGTGTAGGGGAGCAGGGGATCCCTGTTCTCCTTTACGCGGATGACGCGGTACTTCTTGCACGTACCGGGGTGGGGCTCCAACGTCTTTTGGACGCTTTTGAAACCTTTATGGGCTCACTCGACCTTAAAATAAACGCGAAGAAATCCCAAATTATGCTTATGGGTAGCGCAGGAAGGAAACATTGTCATAAAACTTTTTTTTGTGGACGGGAGAAGCTTGCTCGAGTAGCTTCCTTCCCTTATCTAGGGATTATATTCGATGAAAAGGGTAACTGGGGACCCCAGTTAAAGAATAGAGTAATCTCGTTAGCAAGAACATCTTCAGCTCTACAGGGGTTCTCTAAGAAACTGGGGGCCAGGCCCATTGCAGCCATAATGAAAATTTATAAGGCTAAATGTATTTCGGTTGCATCTTATGGCAGCTCAATTTGGGGCTACAGGGGCCTAGACTCCCTACAGACCATGGAAAATAAATTTTTCAGATCTGTTCTTGGTGTCCCACAGTCAACTGCATCCTACACTGTACACTTGGAACTTGGGGAAGGCTACATCACAGACTTGATTAAAACAGCACCTCTTGTAGCTTGGCTGAGGATGTGGCTAAATAAAGAAATTCCCCTAAATCATATCATTATGAAAGACTGTCTGTGTTTGGATAAAGCCAATAACATTAAGTGGTTGACTTACATCAAGGAAAATTTTGCCAAGATGGGGAGGCCAGAGTTATACTCAGTAACAGAGTCCATAACACCCCAAGACATTGCATTAACAAAGTGTGCAATGAGAGAGCTTTTATCCCTGGAAAGAGAAGAGAGTGAGATGAAATAACCAAGTGTTAGGGCCAGCTTAATATCATCTATTCCTGATGGCCCAGAAAGCTACCTGAACATGGTGACCCATCCGTACCACAGGTTTATTTTAACTCGGTTTCGTTTTAACTTGATACATTTTAATCTTGGTTTTTATCCTGTATAGAGTACTCCAGAAAAAGGCCTTACCATGTTCCTGTGACCACTTCTCCGAACAAAATACTATGCACCTAGTGATGTTCAGTGGGCATTACGAGGAGGCGAGGAGGAAGTTTCTTGTGCCTATTTTAAAAGAGGCTGGATTTATTCAAGTTAAACCTTCTCTTATTTATTTACAGCTTATGCAGACTCCTAGGACTATGTTTCATGTGGCAAGTTTCCTAGTGAGTGCTATTAGGAGCAGGAACATTAGGTTAAAAAATCATAATGATCCTCCTTCAATAGCACAAACTTAGTATATAAAAGGCACTTTGCGAATATAATGGGCTTTGTACCAGGGACTCATCTGGTTTTAGATTTGACCTTATCTCGAGGCTATCAGTACTGCATATGTTGCATTATATGTATGAATTTTTGTATGACTTCTATCCTTCTTGTATGTATTTTAACTGTTTTTAACCATGTATTTATTGTATATGTATAGCCATTGTCTTTATATGATATTAAGTTATCGCAATAAAGTATTTTGACTGACTGACTGGCATAGCAGCTTGCATTATCGAAATACCCCTTTCTCTCTTATTTTTCTTTGCTAATTTAATTTCTTTCTGTTTGGCTTCCTTACGCCATAGGCGGAAAGAGTCAAACATCGCCGGCCGGGCTTTCTTCTTAAAAAGTTTAACTTCAAGGTTATCCAGGATTTCCGTGTCAAAGCTACCATATTGGGGCCATTTTAAAACACCATCTTTTATGGTGTATTTGATCCACACTTCATTATATGTGATGGGGCCTACTCCATGTTTCACATATAATTCATAAGTTGGAGTTCCAATCGGAGGAACCGGACACGAGTCCTCCAATCGGGAGTCCCTATTACTACAACCAAGACAAAACAAATTTCCAAGTCTGCTAAGACCAGGCATCTTCGCTCTCTAGTCTAGCTTCAAACTTCAAAGGATTATCGATTACGATATTCTCGTGAATACACGAGTCCTTCGGCCTTGGCGCTTGCAAGTTCCAAACAAAGTGATCCCAAAGGCTACCCAAAACTAAGACCAACTAAGGACTGGGAGACGCTCCACTTAGATATCGATGACGTCACCAGAAGACTCGTCTTTTCGTTTCGCTCTATCAAACTTCAAGGGTCCAAATCAGGGCGATAGCCAGGGCAGCAGTCCTTTGTAGCCGTCGGGAAGCGGAGAACCTCGCAGCAAAGGCTTTCGGACCACGTCGACATGCAGGGGTCGATGAAGTGGCGGCCTTCCTCCAGAATTTTCACACGAAGCTCCTCACGAACCTCTGGCTGGACCGGTACCGCTGGTATCGCCCCATGTTGGGCGCCAACTGAGGTACTGGGTTTTTCAGAACCGGTACCGAACCGGTAACCCAGTGGTGTCAGGGTACATCCAAAGACCTCGGGTACTTTCCTGTTTAGACCACAGAAACTCAGAGTCTTCTAGATGAAGTCAAAGATCGAATTTATTGGCTGCAACCAAGTAACAGGTCCTAGAAGTACAACAACACGGTGTGTATATTCTCAGGAGACTGCTCAATCTTACAAAGCCAGGCTTCTCTTTTTATACAAAATATTAAGCTCCTCTCCTGGGGGGCGTGGCCAAGATGGCGGCGGAGTAGGACGTGCTTCGTGTCCCCTCCGTCCCCAGGCCCTACATAGCGTTGTTTGGCGAGACCCCCGGAGCTCTTGTGGGGCAATTGGTGGTCAGGGTAACCCTCCGTGGCGGTGTCCGGCAGGGCCGACCGCCCGGCGTCGAGGAGATCCGCCTGCGAGTTGCCCGTATCGCCGGCTGTGCCGGGCCCGGACGGGAGCTGAGGGAGCGGTGCGCTGCGGAGAGCCGGAGACGGTGTGCGAGGAGCGGCGAGTACCTGTGCTCTCCTCCGGTCACTAAAGAGAGGCGCTTCGGACCGAGAGAGGGAGAGCCGGTCGGTGCCGGGCTCCGGGACCCCGGAGGGGGCGGAGCCTCGTGTCCGGAGCGCCGGAGCAGCGGAGCGGCCCACCTGCTACACGAGGCCGGGGTCTGAGGCCTGGCTGGGGGATCGCCGGCGCGGCTCTCTGGGCTCCCTCATCGGCACAGGACAGCAGAGGGCACCTGAACGTTGGCGGCACGACAGGAGGCACAAGGCGCGACCCCGGACGAGCGACTTGGGTCGGCGGCTGGAGGGAGGGTGCGTCCCTGAGGTGAGCACCGATCAGAGCGGAGCTTTCTGCCCCTTGGCATGTCCTGCCTGGGGGTCCAGCGGCCTGGCGGAGGAGCTTGGACGGCGGGGGAGCTTGGACGGCGGGGGAGCCCTCTCGGCGCCTATCGGGAGGCCTCTACTTTGGCGGTTTCTGCTGGGTTGCTGGTGTGGGGTGACTGCGGACCTCACTACTCCCGCCGAAGCACGGACTGTGGTGGTGGTTAGCGATTTGGGCCTAGCGCAGAGACGCCGAGTCGAGCCCTCGTGGAGCCTTGGCCTGGTAGCGGAGGGGCGGCCTCAGGGTGCCACCCAGGAAAGCTGGTGGGGCCGCGATGACTTCAGTGGTGCGCAAAGGGAAGACGGTGAAGGATAACCAGTCGAAGACCACCCAACAGCCGGCCTGGCCCGAGCGCCTCTCCTAGGCCCTCAGATGATGAAGCACCGGCCACTAAGGCCTTCATGGCGGACCTCTTCAAATCCATTAAGGAGGATATCTCGGACCTCCGGGCGCAGCTCACATCTGATCTTCGAGAAGTAAGGAGGGATGTGGATGCGGTGGGTGAGAGGGTGACAACGTTGGAGGACCACGACCTCAACATGGCGGGTGACGTTCACCAGCTGCAGCAGGACATTCTGAGGCTCACCGAACAGAACTTAGACCTGCAATCCCAGACGGAGGATTTGGAGAATCGCTCATGGAGGAACAACATTCGCATTCGAGCGGTGCCGCAAGGCAGTGAGGCGGGTGACCTCCGTGGGTACGTGCAGGACCTCTTCATTCAGCTTCTGGGGGACGAAGATGTGAGTGAGATTCGAATGGACCGGGTTCACCGAGTGGGTCTGCCGAGGAGGGGAGGTGGACCGCCCCCGGACATCCTAGTGTGTATCCATGACTTTCAGCTCAAGGAGAGGATCCTCAGAAAGGCGCGGGACTCCAGCGACTTTATGTTCCGTGAGCACCGACCGCAGCTCTTCCAGGATCTGGCGGCAACGACCCTTAGGAAACGGCGTGAATTCAGGCCTGTCACGGCGTTCCTGCGGCAGCGGGGCATTCCTTACTCGTGGGGACATCCCTTCCGCATAGTGTTTTGCTGGAACAACAAGCTGGAACAAATACGTTCACTGCAATTGGCCAAGGAATTGCTAGGCATTGAGGAAGAGTCACCGACCTCGAGGGCGAGCAGTCCTTCACCTAGACGGCGACACCAATCTTCTTCTTGGCATCGAGTGGGGTCGGCGGCGAACCGCGGGCGGCCCGATCGGGCTACTAGCCTGCAAGCGATGGGAGACGCAGTGGCATCCGTCGTTTCTGCAACGTTGACTTCTTCACAGCAGGGCTCCGGGGCGGCATAGCGGCTGCCTAGGGGTCTGGAGGCTCCGGAGGGGCACACGTTCTTTGGTCCATGGGGCAGCAGGTACTTTGTGAGAAGACCCCCAGGACCGCGGCCTTGGAGGGCCCACCCGAGGTCTTCCACCCCCCTCCCAGAGACTGTCCGGTGCGCTGCACTGTTCTGGGAGTCTTCGTTGAGACTGTAACGTATTACTGTTTTTGTTTGACATGGGGTTTGGGTTTTGGGGGGGGGACACGGGGACACGGGGAGTTGTTTGTTGCTGCCTCCGCTAAGGGGGGAATTGGGGGGTGCTGATCGGAGGGGGGAGGGGTCGGGGGGGTCCATGGTGATGATGAGTGTGGCGTGTGGGGTGCTTGGTCAAGGGGTGGTTTGGTAGGGCAAGGGAGGGGAGAGGGGATTTGCGATGCCTGTTAGCATAGGGACTTGGAACGTGAAAGGGCTTAAATCGCCGCAGAAGCGACAGAAAGTGTGGAAGTATGTGGTGGACCATCAGCTGGATGTGGTGGGTCTCCAGGAAATTCATCTGGCACGAAAAGATGAACTGCGCCTTAGGCATAGGGCTTACCCGATCATTTACAGGGCCTCTGCTTCCACAAAACACCGAGAGGTGGCTCTCCTCTTCCGCGAGGCGCTACACTTCCAGCCAGTTGAGGTGCAGGCTGACAGGGACGGCCGGTGGCTGATGGTGAAGGGGATGGTTCAGGGTCGCATGTGTACATTTGTTGTGCTGTATCTTCCTAATGCAGGCCAGAATAAGTTCCTACAGGCAGTCTTGCAGAAGGTGGGGGATTTCGCTGAGGGGAGCTTGTTTCTTTTGGGTGATTTTAATTTGGTCTGGGACAAGGATATGGATAGCTCTAGGACCCACAGGGCTGAGGCGGGGGTGTTCTCGGCTACGACACAGGGGTTGATGGGGAAACTGGGACTGGCTGATGGTTGGCGATTCTATCACCCCACCTCCCGGGATTACACGTTCTTCTCGCATGTGCATCAGTCCTACTCCCGATTAGATTAGGTTTTCATCAGTCAGGCGCTTAAGGGGGATGTCCAAGATGCTGCCATTTTCCCACTCTCGGTCTCCGATCATGGGTTGCTGGTGCTCACCCTCCGTTGGTCGCCGTCTGGTGACGGGCAGCGGAAGTGGTACTTTCCTGCCTCGGTGGTCAGAGATGAGGCCTCGAGCCGGGCGCTTCGAGAGGCCATTCGGGAGTTTATTGCCCTCAATCCCACGTCGGATACGTCAGTGGCCAATACCTGGGACGCCCTTAAGGCGTCTGTGAGAGGTACCTGTCTAGCGCTTAATGCCAAGCTTAATAAGTTGCGGAGGGAGGATCGGGAGGAATTGGAGGCAGAACTGTCTAGGCTAGAGCGGGAGCACAAGCTTAATCCATCCAGGTCTACCTTGCGACCGCTGACGGCGGTTCGGGGGAAATTGAGAGCCCACTATAATAATAGAGCCGAAATCACGATGCTGCGATTGGGGAGATACTCCTACTCCTCCGGGAATAAAGTGGGGAGACACCTGGCACGTCAGTTGCGGGAGAGGAGGGAACGGGAATATATCGGAGGAATGAAGGACGACGCGGGCGTGCTACAGCACAGGGACGACGTAAAGGCGAACATCTTTGGCCGCTTTTATGCGGACCTTTACGCAGGGGACGATCTCGACACAGAAGCTCAGAGGGAGTATCTGCAGCAGCTGCCACTCCCCCAGGTGTCGAAGGAGTGGAATGAGCTGCTGGAGGCCCCGATCACCAGGGAAGAGGTCATTGAGGCCATCAATAACCTGAAACTGCACAAGGCGCCTGGTCCGGATGGCTACACGGCCATTTTCTACAAGTCGTATGCTTCCGACCTCTGCGATCTTCTGGTGGCCCTGTTTAATGACATGGCCACTTCTGGCTCAGCAGCTGGTACACTGGCGGAGGCGGTGGTCACGGTCTTGCCCAAACCGGGGAAGGACCCTACCCAGTGTGCTTCCTATCGCCCCATAGCGCTCCTCAACTTAGACTCTAAGTTGTATTCGGCGATCCTGGCCCATAGGTTGCAAGACCTGCTGCCGGCAATTATTCACCCGGACCAGTCCGGCTTTATTAAAGGGCGCCAAACCCATGATAACACAAGGAGGGTGGTGCATCTCATTGAAAAAGCCGACAGGTTCCGAATCCCGGCGGTCCTTGTGGGGCTGGATGCCGAAAAGGCCTTCGATCGAGTGGATTGGGGCTTCCTATTTGCCACTATGTCGGCGTTTGGCTTTTCGGATAGGTTTATCACTATGGTGAAGGCCAACTATAGCAATCCCAGATCGCGAGTGACGGTGAACGGACACAAGTCGGCGTACTTCCCTCACTCTAGGGGTACCAGGCAGGGTTGTCCTCTTTCGCCCCTGCTGTTTGCGCTTAGCATAGAACCATTGGCGCTGGCAGTACGGAAATGTGAGGGGATTCGGGGCATCCCATTCACAGGAGAGCAACACAAAATCATGCTCTTCGCGGATGACATTCTGTTCTCGGGTTGCCGACCCGGAGCGATCGTTACCCTGCATTAGGGAGGCTCTGTTGCAAGTTGAAGTGGTGGCCGGCTTTAAGGTCAATTATGGTAAGTCCTATGTACTGAACCTCTCTCTGTCGCAGGCGGAAGTGGTGAGGGTTCGTCCGCTGACGCCCCTAGCTTGGACCGTCAATTCGATAGTATACTTGGGGGTCCATCTGACCCCGACGGTGGGCAAATTGTTTTCGGCCAACTTCCCCCCGCTCTTGGCTAAAACGCGGGCAGAATTGGATAGGTGGAAGCCTAAATTTCTGTCTTGGCTAGGTAGAATCCATGCGGTGAAGATGGTCCTCCTTCCTAAATTTCTATACTTGTTTCAGGCGCTGCCCATACCGCTGGACACCGACTTCTTTAGGCGCCTTAAGACGCACATAATGCGGTTTATATGGCAAGGGGGACGGGCTCGTCTCTCTTTTGCGGTCTTGCGGCGGCCGCGGACGGAGGGTGGAGTTGGCCTCCCGGACCTGCAACTCTATTATAAAGCGGCTCAATTGAGGGTATTGGTGGAGTGGTCGCAGCAAACATCTGAAAAGCACTGGCTCCACATGGACCGGAGTGTAGCTGGCAGGTCGGTATGGGACCTAGCATGGAAGCCCAAGAGGGACAGGCCTCTCAACGCGTATATCAGTACACCGACTGGTACGACGCTGAAGGTGTGGGACACGCTCGCTTCGGACGAGCGCTGGACGACCTTCCCCTCTCCATTCATGCCCATCCATTTTAACCCTGCTTTTGCTCCGGCGCTCCAGGAGGGAGCCTTTGACGCCTGGAGGGAAGGGGGTTGCAGGGCACTGACACATCTGTTTCATGGGCAAGACCCCCTCTCCTTTACCAACTGCATGAGGGACTATGGGGTCTCCCAAGATGAGCGGTTTCGCCACCTGCAGATGCTCCACTGGGCCACATCGCCTGGGGTGCGTGACGCGGCTACGAGACCCCCCTCGCCATTTGAGGCCTTTCTGTCACGGACGTCCACCATGAGGGGGACTATCTCCTTTTTATACCGCCTCCTGCTTCAATCTGCTGTGGCCCCGAGGCCGCGGTATATGGAACACTGGGAGGACATGGTGGGGAGAGGAATTTCCGATACCGAATGGACGGCACTATGGAGGGATGTTACTACATTCAACCACTCTCTGCAGTTGCGGGAGGCACACCTTAAGACCCTTACGCTTTGGTATCTTTGCCCAGCTAGACTCCATCGCATATACCCGGCTACGTCCGACAGGTGTTGGAGGGGTTGTAGGCTCCTGGGTGACTTTCGCCACATCTGGTGGGACTGCCCAGTGATTCGGCCCTACTGGGAGGAAATCCTCTCGCATATCAAGGACATTCTGAGCTATCCCATTGAGGATTCCATCGCCTCGGTCTTGTTAGGCCTGCGGGATCCCGACTTGAACTATCAAACCCGGGCGGATAAGAGGATCTTATGGCTCTGCTTAGGAGCTGCCAAACTTACTCTGGCTGCCGCTTGGAAGCAGAGAGGGGCACCAGCAATCTCCTTATGGCATGCTCGACTGTGGAGATATCTGAGTCTGGAGAGAATGGCAGATATCCATCTGGGTAACTTCAAGAACTTTCGTTATAACTGGGGTTCCCTGGTGGAGTTCATTTCTAAAGGGTTGCCCTCGGCCGTTTGCCCGGCCTCTATTAGATCCCTTCATCTCTTTCAAGTCTAGTGTGCATGTCGGCGGACCAGCCAGAGTGTGTGTTGGGTCACCACCATGGGGGAGGGAGAGGGGGTGGGAAGGGGGGGATTGGTTCCTTCTGTTTCGGGTTCGGGGGCCCCCTGGGGAGAGCGCTGCTGGGCCGGTTGGCCTCAAGATGATTGGGCCCTTGGCCTTGCGAATATTTCACGCTGTGCTCTCATGCTCTCTTAATGGATCTTTGAAGACTGTATACCCCTTGAACTAGATCCTGTGGAGCCGGACTTGAGGTACAATTGTCAGTATGACATATCTGTTCTATTGCTTCTTATTGCGCCCCGTGTGCGGGGAACTGATGGCACCTTGGGGGCCCTTGCCATGTTTGTTTTTCATATGTAACTCAAAATAAAAAAAATTACAAAAAAAAAAATATTAAGCTCCAGGCAAACATTCTTACATTTAAAGTAGACTATTCACATATTTTCACTACAAAGAAAAAGCAGAGTCATGATGACAAGCCCACATTACAGTTCGTCCAGCCCACAACAAATTACCCGGCAAGGCCCAACATTTTCATCAGATATCGGTGTACCCCCAATAAAAACGGGAACCTACTCATCATAAAGCAAGTGAGAGAAAAGAGCAGGGACAGGTGTGAGCAAGATTAGGCAGGGTGTGTGTGCGATGAAAGGGGTTTATGGCATGTTGTGCCTTGATGCTATCTCGTTCGGCCACTGGGAGAGGAACTGACCAAACATGTTCGGGCAATGGTTTCAGCTTGCCCAGGTCAGAGAAAAGTCAATTAAGGTGTACGTGTCCTCTGGATTCGAATTTAACTGTATTTTAAGCCTATATGAGGGCAACCCACCAAATGGCTGCCGTACACAAAATGGAAGCCAAGGGTTCAGGACGAAAATGACGATTTCGAGGGGAAATCGTTACTGGAATATGACGAAAATGCTTGTACATAGTGTACTAGCCATTCTCGGTCTTTTGATACAAAAATCGTCATACTACGACGAAGTTTAATTCACGAGTCCAGAATTTTCAGAACTACATGGGCACTGCTCAGGTGACATTTCTTATGGAAAACAGGAGGCCGTGCGGCTGGTAAGTAAGCTCATGAGTGCAGCCACTGCCATGGAGATGATAAAGCTGATCGGCTGATCTGGTAAACCCCCGGCAGCAGAAATAGGGGCAACAGGAGTCGGGCAGTGGTCGAGTAGGAGGCAGGGGTGATGTTCGCCCCACGGTCACCACCTTTTCCATGTACCAGGACCGCGTCTGGATATTACATCAGCGGCCGCCTCACCGCCCGTCCACAAAATGGCGCTGTGCAGGAGCAGAGGTCATCCACTCATCGCAGTCCCGGACAGGCTCCGTGGGGCAGCCGATGCTGTCGTGCCGCCAGAGGGCCGCCGCACCTCCGCTGGGGCCCCGCCAATCCGAGGAAGGCTCTCACCGTCCACCACGATGCCCCACTACAATCGCAGCAGTCCCACGCAGCCCTTGCCTCATTTTGGGAGGCGTCCAGGGAGGGTTGTTCCAGTCCCGGCCACACCAGTGCGCCACCCCCAAGCTTTTCCGCCAACCGCGTCAGGGTAATGTAGGAAGCACCGCAAACTACCAAACTCGGTCCGCAGGTGCTGTGTGGGGTCCGGTGCACAAATCAGCGAAGTTGCGACCCTGAAGGCTCACTTTTAACAGGATATTAGCAGGATTACTGGCTCAGCCGGCGGAACTCGCTTACATAGCGGCCATTTCTCTGCCCGGCTAGCCACGCCCCCTTGTCAGCTACATCTTTAGAGTGTCTGCAAAGAGCTCTGCCCCTAGGGCCCCCCATTTCACTTGAATAATCAGCAATATGTCCCAGTCTAACCTCAAATTGCTAAAATCTTTAAAATTCCTGGAGAACTAGTTTCCACACCATTGCTTAACAAAGGAATGTGTTCCACCACAACCGAGACTCCTTACTCAAGTAATACCCCCAAATTACCTTTGCTAAATCTGCAAGCCATTGGAATGAGGGCCCCCCAAGTTGTTGACATACCTCACTGCTGATATGTTGTCCATGTGTTGCATCACACAATACTTCATCAAGCCCTGGGTAAAGCAGCAAACTGTGAATGAACCTTCTTGTAATTTTCTTCTCTTGATCTGTTCAGCGCCCCTCTTCTGATGAGTTGCCACATCTAGCACCCCTTCCTTCTAAACTTGCATCCGATTAAAATATTTTTTCTGTCTCTTCCCCAAAAATGACCCTGTTGTTCCATGCCTCTACATCCCTCAGCCACCACAGTAATTCTTTTCTTGACTCCTGGTCCAAGTACAACATTTGGGAGTAAGACTGTGTAGCTCTCAATGTCCTTTCTTTGAGCCTTAGGAGTGCCTGGTAATACCCGGGAGAACTGCCTGGATCGTTGAGGACAGGAGACTTGTATTCTTGCTAGAAACCTTAGGGGAAACTCCTTTTTCCCTAGTATTTTTCTCTGCTCATTGGGAAGCTTCCTTAACTTGTCTCCTGGTAATTTTAACTTCACGTTGATGGCAAAGCCCAGAAATTTGGTTTCCTGTCTCGGTACCAGGCAAAAATAATTCTTGATGACAAACCCCAGGTATTCTAGTAAATGTATGGTGACATCTGCATGCTGGGAGACCACAACTCTGGTTTGAGCCATTAGCAGATGTCGTCCAGGTATATTATCATCCTGACTCTCCTTGCCTGATGCCAGGCGGCTACTGGGTGAAGGACCTTGGTGAAACACTAAGGTGCCGAAGGGAGGCTGAAAGGGAGACTGCGAAACTGCCAAAGCCTTCACTTCCGAATAAATTGGAGACATTTCTGATGTGGGGGCCAAATTGAAACAGTCAAATACAAATCCTTGAGATCTAATCTTGTCAGCCAGTTCCCTTTTCTCAGTGCATACCTCAAAAGATGGACCCCTTCCATTTCGAATTGATGGTAGGTTACCCACTTGTTTATATCTTTCAAATTTATCACCAGTCTTAAACCTTTGTCCTTCTTCTTTACCAGGAAGATATTAATGGCAAAACCTGACTCTTTTCCCTCTTGAATTGTTCCTTTGGACAGCAATTCCTCTACTTCTTGTAACACTAATTTTGTGTCCTCCTGTGAGAACACAATTTCTTGTGGAATCTTCAGTTGGACCAGGCTGTCTACTAATTCGAACATGTACCCTTTGAACATGTCCAAAACGGGAGAATCCGTTAATATTAATTATGTTCTAATTCCCACAAAATTGAGCCAGTCTGCCTTTCATCTTTATTGTGGTACCTGAAAGGTGTTTCCATACCCTTACCTGCAGAGAATCCTCTCTTCCTGCGATCACCTCTGAGTGGTCTCCCACAATACCTCTGCTTTTGTGGATAGAAGGTTTGGTGGGAGCCGAACCTTGACTGTGGAATTCTTCTGCCACTGCCCAGAAAGGGTATTGTTGTGGTTTGACCACAGCTGAGGAACCAACCCCTTGTTCTCTCTGTCCTGCTAAACACCTTATACTGAAAAACCCTTGTTATGTATTTTTCGGATTTTTGAATGTACCTAAATACCCCCACATATTTGGCTATATCCCTAATAAAATTGTCGCCAAAGAGGAGCCCCAGAAAGGCACGGCCTCCTTCCTTGTTTGCCAACTGGACCAGTTTAGGTTCTATTTTTAGTAAGACACCCTTTCTTCTTTCATTTGATATTGCTGTATTTGCATTGCCTAGAAAGTAGATAGCCCTTTGGACCCATTGGTGCAGCTATTTGGGGTCAACAGATGTAAGCTACCACAGCCATTTAAACAATGTGGTTATGGGTCCGGTGATGTCAAAAAGACGATCCTGGCAAGACTTCAGGCCCTTGACGAGCCCATTTCTAGTGTCCTCGCCACCCTTTTCAATGGATGCCACCACCTTGGCATCAAGGTTGGAGGTCATTCCCACCTTGTCAGCAAGGGAGGTGCATGGATATTCTGATCTTAAGCAAGACCTTACCTCCTTTGGGATCTCTTTTCTAAGCCAAAATGAAAGGTACTCAGCAACGTGGTGAGAGGGTCCCCACTCAAGGACAGGGGTGTTTGAATAGCAGTTAGACAAACATATCATCCCCAGGGGATCATTGATATCCATTTTAGATCCTGAGGCCTTACATGACTCCTAAGATCATCCCATCCTCCTGACCTCTATCTTTTCAGTATCAGAATCGAAATCAGAGGAGCCGGAAATCTCTATTTCGGGCTCAAGGGCTTCTTCAATAACACTGGGGATGGGAACATCTGGGCCTGTATCTAGCCTGTCTGTAGTGCCCAAAGCACCGTTCTTGTCATGGCCTGTAATGTGTGATAATATTGTCTTGGTGATTTTTGGCTATTTTGCACTCTTTAGTAGGTTTCCCTGAGCAGGCCTCTTCTTCATGGCTTTATCCACCCAATCTGAACATTGGGGCTCTCCTGGGCCTGCAACAAGCCATGCTTTTTGTGAAATGGTTTCAAATTTCCTATTAATGGCCTCATTCAGGGACCCCATTACTCTTTCTAGGGCCTTGTTGACCAGGTCCTCCAATTTAGTAACCACGCTACTTCCCAGAGATTTCATAGATATGTCTGCAGTTAAGTGATTAGAGTAAATGTAAGTGGTAGCAATTCAATCATTTTGCCCCTGTGGAAAATGAAAGGAAGTTGGCAGTTCGATAGATCATCTGTACCTTGCCCTAGCATGAACTGCAACTGGTTACAACTGCTAAAATGTTCTGTTTACGGTGACCAATGGGTTAAAATGGGTGCTGTATTCACAATAATGTGTATTTCTCAATGCGTGACCGCCTGCCAAGGTCCATTCCTTTTTTTTATTAGTCTGGGTGTTGCAGTTGTAATGCACCGCACCACCGAAGGAGATGGGACCTGGTCACCAAGTGAAGCAGGTGATCGTGGGAAGGGGTTGCGTTGACTGGTTGTGGGCGCTGCTCAGGCGATATTTGTTATGGAAAACAGGAGGCCGTGGCGCTGGTAAGTAAGCTCATGAGTGCAGCCACTGCCATGGAGACCATAAAGTAGAGTCAATTTTGAAAGAAACCGGTCCACCATAAGGAGGTCTTTTGGTCTGAGTACACCAAAAGAAAGTGTTAGAGTGCAGAAAGGACCCCTCTACGAAACACAGAGCAGAGTAAAATATGGGGAAAAAAGGCATTATCCCCCAAAAGAAAATTTGTTGAAAGGGGAAAGTGAGAGTACTTTCCGATGGGGAGGAGGATAGGGAAGACCAAACAGTAGGCTAATTCAGTTAGTAAAAGAAACTAGCAGCCATATAAAACTTATCTTGTGAGCAGCAGCAAGGAAGAATGAAGAAGGCTGCGCATGGGGGACTTTATACTTTGTTAGACTGTTTCTTAAAGTTCTGTCTTTTTCAATTGGTGCTGCTGTGAGCTGGCAATGAAGGAGACTTACATAATGTTAGCATCCGTATTGTGCCATAAAATCTTCCTTCTTCTTGTAGTTTCAGGCAGTTGATCTGGGAGGCTCTACATCTCTCACATATTTATCCAGTGTTCTCTGGTGACAAGGAGGGGAGCACCCTTGCCCAATAAGGGCAGCGAAACACCCCCAAAGCATGACACCTTCCTCCAAAATGTGGCATAGACTTGTCCTAGAAAGCACTATTCTCTCAAAATCCATCATGGCAGAAAGTTAAGCATTGCAGCAAGAGGTAACTAAACCAAACTCAGAGTATGGTTTAATTCTATAAAACCGATCCATTCACATCTGTGAAATCCTTCCATGAGCCTCCAATCTGGCAGGGAGAGGGGGTCTCCCTGGCTGACAGGCTTGCTTGACCTGGTCAGTCTTTGAATGATATATTCCACACTCCATAATGTCCATAACATATTACCATATTAGCCTATGAGGCCAACTATCTTCCAGGGGAAAAATGAAATAGGAAATTCCTTCCTCACCAGGGTTTATAAAACCTCTTGTATAAAGTCATTGCTAACAACTACAGGACCCCAACCCCTGGAACGCCAAGGGGAGACCTGGGGGGTTCCTAATATGGAAAAAGTATTTGGGGTATTATTTCACAGTGCCCACAACACCAAAGTCAAAACTGTAGTGAGTTGTCTGCACTGGGTAGAAATGGGCAACAGTATTTATAAAACCTCTTTTACACTGACCCTGCTTATAGTTACATGACCCCCTCTACCCCATCCATGGAACGCCTATACAAGAACTTAAGGGTACCCACAATGTACAAATAATGTAGATCATCAATTTAAAAGTTTCCATACCACCAAAGTTGAGGTTGCAGTGAATGTTACTTTTAAAAGCAGTTCTGTAACACAGAGTTGCTTTTAAAATAACCTCATGCTCTCAGCACTGCACACATTTAAGAGCAACAAAGACTGCTGCCCTCTAAACTGCCATGCCCTATTATTCAGTTTTCATACCCTGGCCCTATTATCTACTATGGACTTGTAGGGTAGGGCATGCCAATTATAAGTGTCCCTCAATGTATCTGTTTGTGTGTAACATAGCACTGGCCCAGGGCCTGACTAGCTGAGCCAAGGACAGAGTCAGCTACCACCATTTCTATTCAGCACAAAAAAATGAGGGTGACTGGCCAAAAAGGGTGACTTTCTAACAGTAAGGAAGCTGGAAGGTAGGCTGGATAAGTGTTCATTGTCCCTGCTGCCATACTGATCTTCAGCTTAGGGAAAAGGAAAGCAGTTAGAAAGAATATCCAGTGGAAGAGTGGGAGTGAAGTATATGTAGAGTGTTTGTGTGTAAAGTAACTGTGTAAAAATATGTGGTTGCGCATATGCCATGGCTGCTGATCCCTGACACTGAGCATTCTTGACAAAGGTATGGCTATCCCTTCCATAATGCTATTAAAGGTACATATGTAGACTGCACCAATGAGGTGGCATCTGGGCAATGTTCCTCAATGGTACTAATGTAATCAAACTCAAAATGATCAACAGCTAACTGGATCAGCATGAGTTGAACCTGTGACAATGGGATCATATACAGATCACTATAATGGATGCATTTGGCCCGGAGCCACTAGGCACACCTGTAGTAATATCGATAGACCATTAACATATAGTGGGCAATATTTATAATATTCTGAATGTTCCAGGCTTATCAGAGGGATGAGATGGGCTTGAACCATTGCCCATTATCTTCTCCCATGCCCCTGTGACTAAAGAGAATACATTTTACAAAAACTAAATACATTTAAAAAGCCAGAGACCTACAAACAACAGTAGCTGATCAAGTATTGGAGACAACATGCTGACCACAATTTAATAAAACCCAAAAGCCTGACAATGGAGTTTAGATCTCAGTTTTCCAGAGGTCAAAGAGTCTACTATAAAGCAACCTAAAAAAGCAGGAGCCTACCTGCCTGGACTTTGATATAATGTCTTGGGCTTGCTCTGAACATATGATAATACTATTATTGCATCTTGTTTTATTAGATTGCTAAATCCCTGCCAGAGGAGATTCTTAATGACCTAAACGAACCAGTTTTGTTCCCGCTTAATCTACACAACTACTGCCCTCTAACCAGAATACTTGCTATCACATATTATATTTGTCTCTCAGCTCTAAGCATTTGACAGCTTAAATAGATATCACATACTCTATAGGTATCATCATTCCAATCATGAGATAGTACAGGTGTCAGTACTAGACGATGTAGCAATGATGAGATAGTACTGGTGTTAGTACTAGACCATGTGCTCGGTGCTAAGGCCAAAGGCGATATACCGCTGTTTGTACATCTGGATCTGTCTGCAGCCTTTGCCACAGAAGATTTTGAAATTTTGGTCTCAAGGCTGAAGCTTACAGCTTCTCAGTCAGATAAGGACTTTAGGGCTCTGGGTTATTTCTGTGGGCAGGACACTGAGGGTAAAGCTGGACCCTTTTCAATATAGTAGTGCAATGTCATGTGCTTTAAGAGTCACCAACAACGTCATTTTGAATTTCAATTTTTTTTCCTGAGTTCGTTGGCCCTTCTATGTGAGACAACAGAAACAAGCACTAGCCTGTGTGGATGAAATCTTCACAGAAGTATTATTGGCAGCCTTGCAAATTTAAAACTTGATTCACTAATGCCATATTGAGAGTTCTTACAAAGTACCAGGGGGCATATTATCTAGGGCTGGCGATAAATAAAGAATAGCGCTCTTAGCGCTTCTTTATTTATTGCCGTCCATGCTGGAATTTATCACCCTGGTAGCGCGTTATTAACAACGCATTTCTCCAGGGCAATAAAAATTCCAGCGATAGCTGGAAATCACCGTTTTGCAGGGAACATCGCAGATTTTCCAGCGATGTTCCCTCCAAAGCGGCGATAACCTTGCTGATACGGCCCTGTGGTAGTATCAGCATAATCCACCCCAATGTTATGGATAGATAAATCTGCATTTTAAAAGACTTAGTTTTTGGCAAAAACAGAGGTTTTCTCCAAACACAAACGTCTGCTTAAATGCTGGGGCAGCCTTGTAAATATCGTGATGTGCACATCAGCGTTATTTGCAAGGTTGTAGTGCCCAGTGACGCCCACTTTGCATCTCATTAGAGATACAAAGCGAGGCGTTGGTAACAAGGCTGCTAACCTGCGCTAATGCATGTTAGCACTGCCTTGTTAATAGGGCAAAAATATTATCTCCACTTTTTGGCATTTAAAGCCAAAAAAGCAGAGATAAGGCCCTTGATAATATGCCCCCAGATCGGACAGCTCTTAATTGTACCACTTTTGTCAGTCAGGCAGACCTAACAATAAGAAAATACTAATGCCTTGGGGAAAGCTTTTCTTCCTTCCCTTGCCGTCAGTTACAAGCACTTCAGGGTGACCATCAAATGCTGCTCAGAGTTCCAAGAACCAGGCTGCATTGAGCAATTAATCACTGTTTTACTGTCTTGGGGCCTAACTACTCAAGGAAATCAAACAGTTTCCCACAACTGCTGTATATTGTAAAGCTAACTCTTTTAAAGCTATCTCTTTTATATTGTAAAGTTCTCTTTTTATATTGTAATACTATCTCTTTTATATTGCAAAGCTATCTATTTTATATAGTAACACTGTCTGTTTTTTATAATGTAAAGCTCTCTTTTACATTGCAAAGCTATTTCTTTTATATTGTAAAGCGCCCTCTTTTATATTGTAAAGGGATTTCTTTTAAATTGTAAAGCTCTTTTTATATTGTAAAGCTACGTCTTTTATATTGTGAAGCTATCTCTTTTATATTGTGAAGCTCTCTTTTATATTGTAAAACTCACTTTCATATAGTAAAACTCTTTCTTTAGTATTGTAAAGCTATCTCTTTTATTTGGCAAAGCTCTTTCTTTTATAATGTGAAGCGCTCTCTTTTATATTGTAAAGCTATATCTTTTATATTGTAAAGATCTCTTTTTTATATTGTAAGCTATGTCTATTTCTTTTAAATTGTAAAGCTCTCTTTTATATTGTATAGCTCTCTCTTTTATATTGTAAAGCTCCCCTTTTTATATGGTAAAGTTATCTCTTTTATATTGTAAAGCTATATATTTTAAATTGTGAAGCTCTCTCTTTTATATTGTGATGGCCTCCTATATATTGTAAAGCAGCTACCTTTTATATTGCAATGCTCTTTCTTTCATTTTGTAAAGCTATTTCTTTTATATTGCAAAGCCCTCTCTTTTATAATGTAAAACACTTTCTTTTACATTGTAAAGCTATTCCTTTTATATTGCAAAGCTTTCTTTTGTAATGCAACGCTATAACTTTTATATTGTAAAGATCTCTCTTTTATATTGTAAAGCTATTTCTTTTATATTGTAAAGCTATCTCTTTTATAATGTACAGCTATTTCTTTTAAATTGTAAATATTTCTCTTTTACATTGCAAAGCTCTCTCTCTTTTAAAGCTATGTATTAATTATTGTGAAAGTCTGGCTTTTATTTTGTAAAGATGCAGCACATCTTCTTCTTATGCGTACTTTGGAAGGTGTATCTTTTGATGCAGTCCCAGGTTTATTAGATCTTGTAAGTATGACTATGTGTTTAAATCCATGGACGTTGCATGGGAACACCCAGGCAACAGCCATGGAACTCCTTCCCAATGCAGAGTAACGCAATGCAGCGATTTGCACTGTGTTGTGTTACCCCAGGTTTATTAAGTGGTTTTAAAAATCTGACTCTGAGGTTTGCGCCACACATGTACCAGGTTGTATGGTGAAAACATGTTGCAAACCTCTCATAAACAAACCCCTATTTGCAGTAAACAAACATTTACAAACAAGCAGGAGTAGTTCTTCACCAATGGAAGAGCAAGGAATAATTAGTGCTTTGCTGTCCTCTTGTGGTTAAATTGCATTAATTCTCTCAGGAGAGCATTATTTTGAAAGTGTTAACACAATACATTTTCCTTTGATAGTCTATGGTGGAAATTGCCTTGGCAGACTGTGCAGGAGAGAAGTCACAGTCTTGTGAGCTAATACTGGTTTCCTTAGTGCCCAATCCTCACAGATGAACGTGTTTCACTGAAGGTATTTCTGCTCGCCTTTGGATAGGAAAACCTTCAGGACACTGCTCCTGAATTGGATCCATCCCTGCCAAGTACCGCACATCAGGGATTTGGCTAATGCATTTTAGTGTGGTGGTCCGCACCACCGCACTGAAATGCATAGTCACGCATTCATAGCGCCTCCTCAGCTGTCAAGCCAAGCACTAGCTGCTAATTAGCACCACTGACAGGAAGCTGGCAACGCATGGTCCACGGTGCTTGAAGCATGCTTGGGGCTAATTAAGCTCGCTCTGGGCTGGATTTAGTGGCTACAGTGTAACAACTTTATACGCAGTACCGCTTTCAGACTCACTTATGTCGCGTGACGACTCAAGAGAATCAGTGTTTGCATGATTTTTCCTGCCCAATGTTTTCTTCCAACAGGCACTGACTACACACACCCATGAGCATGCCCGGGCACCCACGGCGTGAGCAGGCAGGGCAACAGTCAGTATAAATTTGGCAGCGGGCACCATGCATTGTCCTGCCATGCGGCAGTAATATGATGACAGCAGCGACCCAACCCGGACTGTGGTCACTGCCAGAGTGGCAATACTTCAATTTCAGCAGGCAGTCTGCACGAGTTATCAAGTCCTGGACAGCGGCCACTGTCCGCAGCCCTGGCTGTGCAGGGGGCAGTGTGGGTCCAACTAGCTTTGAACCAGGCTTGCTGATGCTAAACCCTGTTCCCCCATACCAGACATGCTGTGGAAGCGGCCTGATCACTGCAAGCACGATATTGTAGCTTGCTGAGTCTGAGTATGGCGGCCATAACTCAGGCTGGGAAACCTGAGGACAATGGACCCTCACCTTGCTGTATCTTTTCCCAGCACTGTGGCAGTTAAATAAACAATGCAAAAAGGGAGATTTACCTATGCCTCTGATATTATTTCAGACAATTAATGCTTAAACAAGGATAAACAAAACTTTATTAGTTTATCCTGACACTTTATTTATGTCATTTTGTTTAATTATCGATCATATTTTATAGTTAGCCAGAGAAAGAACATCATCAACTGAACGTATTGTCGTACAGTTAAAAAATTCATAAATCAAGGAAAAATACATTTTACAGTGAAACACACAAAAAAAATGCAGAATATATTCGAATGTGAAAAACAAATCAATTGTCAATTTGTAAACAAGTTAATATACAGTTGCCAAGGAACAAATTTGTACACAAATTAATATACAGTTGCCAAAGAACAGTGAAAATCAAAAAACAATTATGTATTGAATTCCCAAGGGGTAAGAGAGAACTTTTTTTTCAAGAATAACCCTACAGTCTGATCAGTGTCACATTTAATACAATTTGATCAGGGGATGGATGCCGACGTGTTTCGAATCCCGCTATATAAATCACAGGACTCTCATCAGGGCAGGATAAGTCGTATCCATGGGAAACTTTTTTGTAGCCAAGGTTGCCCTTGCCTTTAAAATGTTGTCAATGTCGTGGGTGTCACGCTTTATGGTGTTGAGCCAGCGGCATATTACGTGGCCGTCGTATTTTTCAAATGGACTCTGGGTGCTGGTTTGTTTGAAGTTGCATTTTCGTCAGTAGACCGGTCAGGGGCAGAAATGGATGCCGCTGTTTGTCGGTTTCCTCGCGGTCGTGTGGACTTTTCATTTTCTGACTTCCAGCGAGGTCAATTACATTTCACTCACGGGTATGTTTGGTCGGCCAGTATACTGCAGTTTCACTCACGGGTATGTTTGGTCGACCAGTATACTGCAGTTTACTCTTTTTGCAGTACTTAGGGGTCCAACCTACCCTCTTTCCCACAGGGCCCAACCCCCCTCCTTTTTTTCAAAAGTTAAATAAACAAAGCACACATATTATTTACATTGGGATTCATCAGCTCCTCTGAATGTTAAAAGCAGATATCTCACTCAGCTTCAAGAAAATATTTATTGTGATTATGTGTTATTGTTCCCCATATGCAAAATGGAATCTTTTACACATTTCTTAATAAAAAAGTTTGTTACCACAAAGCATGCATTGTAAAACCATATTTCCCTGAATTTTTTGTTAATATTTAAAAATTCAGCTGTCTTTTAATCTTACAAGAAGTTTTTAAGTTTAAGAGGTTGTCTCTTAAGTGTTGATCACTTTATCATCCCTTTAACAATGAAAACCACCAAACGCAATAGAAATTATTCAATAACCCTCATTAGATTTACAAGAAAGAAACAGCAGTATATTTTTGACTCCACTGTGACAAGTAGATATTTAGGGGCAGATTTATGATGCCCTTGCACCTCCTTGCGCCGCAATTGCGTCACGTAATGTGACGCAACGGCGGCACAAACAATGCGCCCTATTTACAACGTGACGCATCTAGGAGATGCGTCAAGTTGGAAATCCCTGCGCCATGAGGAGGCGTTCCTGCGCAGGGGGGGTTCCTGCGCAGGAACGCCTCCTAAAAGTGACTGAGTGAAATCTATGAGATTTCACTCAGTCACTTCCTACGTCAATTCCTTACGCCTGCTTGAAGCAGGCGTAAGGGTGACGCACAATGCATTGAATAGGTGGCTATTGTGCATTGCAGGAGTCATGTCGCACTTGCGACATGACTCCTGCAATGCGCCGCCCGTACTCCGAGAGATGCGTCACGCATCCTCACTGCCTTGCACCATGGTGCGCCGCATCATAAATGCGGCGCACCATGGGTGGCGGAGCAGTGGCACACTGTGGCGCATGTTAACTGGCGCATCCCTGGGGATGCGCCAGTTAACATAAATCTGCCGCTAAGTGTGTTGTGGGAAAGCACTCATTACCCCTTTAGATTACTACTGACGCAGTAACGTCAAATCTTGGATGAGCCGTCTACCTGAGAGTTTAGGCAGCTGCCTAATTCTTCAAAGCAACAGGCTTTAGGCAATCAAAAGCAGGGGACTTAAACTTACATTCAAATTAGCCAATTTCCCCCCCAAAATGGAGCTGGACAGTAACAAATGAACTTTCATCCAATAACATCCTTTGGAAGTGATTTAGTTGCTCAAGTGGTGTAACTTTTGATATTTATGTTTCTCTCCTATTCATTGCTTGGTTAGGCTCACAAAAAAGTGTCACTCATAGTCACTGAATGTTATTCATAATTACACTGGAATTATGAAAATGTCAATCATAAGCCATCAGAAACATTGACAGCTATATTGGTCCCAAGACTCAGTGCTAAGGCACCGAAAGCTTCCTGATTATTTCTGGTTGGTGGTCCTGAACATCGTGCAGAGCACTTAATCTGCCATGTCTTAGATCAACTGTGTCACATCCCAGTGTCCCCTCTACTATCTCAGTAGCCACAATCTGAAATGGATCATGTGTTTCAAAACAGACATCACATGAGACTTCTGAGGAATTGCGGGTTTCAAGTTGATCTTTGAGTCACAGTTCTAAGCCTCATAGAGAAGACTCTGGGCGTCACTTACAAGCGGGCTGCACCACTGTTGAGTCACTTTTTTGATGATACAGCGGCGCAAGTACTTCAATCACACCTATGAGGTGAAGCAAAGCCACTCTGCATGCCTTTGAATGGCCCCATAGATATGGAGTAAGATAAAGCAGCGCAAATCGCTGCCTTGTTTTACTCTACATCAAAGAGGAATTTCATGGGCATTGATGTGAGTTTTCCCACGAAACACCCATGGATTATGACACTAACCCAGATTTGCTTAATTACGTAAACCTGGGGCAGCGCCAAAAATATACACCTCTCCAGAGCAGGCATAACAAGGAGAAATATGTTTTCTTCTCGTTTGTTCTGCTTTCCATGTGTTGTGCTTTGTGCAGCACACAGAGAAAGAGTAAAAAGCCTCTGAGTACGTTTTGTGTGGGAACAATGCAGCACACATAGAAAAAGTAAAAAGCCTCTCGGTATGTTTCATGTGGGAAGGTATCCTTTCCAGCTCAAAAACAATCCTGCATGAAACGGAGGCACCCTTGCACCATGGTGAAGGGTGCCTAAATTGGTGCTAGGCACTAAATTGTGTGCCACAGCAGAGGGAAAAGGATTGCACCTTCCTTCATAAATACAAATATGGAACATTCCTTCCCTTTCACATTGGCGTATGGAAGAACAGCAAGAAGACTTGAGGTGCTGCCCTACATAAATTCCTCATAAATTAGTCCCTAAGTCTGCCCAAGAAATTCTTAGATGTTGCATACATTGGTGAGAAAAAAAGCTTTGAGGTCCTTTTAGACTGAACATCTCATGGTTAGTGATCTAGCCAGACTCATTATTTGTTGAACATACACCAACTTTATTGCATTGTCCCATTTCACCGAAATACTATTTCATGCTAATTTGAGCCTTGCGAACGTTCATTGGGTACACACTGCTCAGTGGTACAATGACTCTCATGCTGTACTCTCTATGACACATTCATCTTGCTATACAACACTCTTGACCCACTGCCCACGTGTTTCCTCTTGGAAGCTGCTTCTTAGCTTTTAGACACCATAGAAGCAAGCAACTAAATGGTAACAGAATGCTTAGTGTTGCTGACAACTCCAGACAACACCCAATCACACCTGTGTCAGAATTTCAGAAGGGTGGAAGACCTGCTGGACCACTACCCCTTGGCTTCTCCAGGGATAAAGTTCTCCATTTAATAGTCAACAGTTTGTGCGATCTAACCTCCCCAGTGGGTCTGCTCTAGAAACATTTATATGTCAGAATATAATTTTTAAAAGTATTGGCTCCAAGAAAAAAAACATGAACTAACTCATATACAGCCCCATTGGGTGTAGTTTTTCTTTATTCAACCGCAAAGGAGCAATTTATTTTAAAATTACATTTAAGATACATTACATATGTCAGTCAATATTCTGGTGATGATGTTCTAGGGCCCCACCCTGGAGGCTTGCTCTGCCAAGTATGAAGCAGGCATTCAGTTAGAAGCAGAAGTCTTCTTCCCCTGCACCTCAGCAGGGCAAACACTTCCAAAAATCAAACTGACTGTGTATTAGGACTGAAATTTTATCATCTCCCCACCTGAAAGAAACACATGACTGCTTTACTATCCATCACAATGATCTAAGAGTATGCGGAGTCTGTATGTGTCTACATCTCAGTAATGAAGGCAGTGGACCAACAACACACCTTATTGATATATTTCACAAGACCCACAACAGCATGCCTCATGCTCTTGGGACATTATATGAACCTGGTTACATGTGGTGGTATCTCATAGGGACTTCACAAATAAATTAAATATGCTGCTTAGTCGTATACCAATTCTAATGTTTTTATATCACAAACACATTGCCACTGGTTAGCGGTAGTAAGGTGTACACAGTCCAATGGCCAGCAAAAACAAATACAGCAAAAGAAGGCAAGGATCTGGGGAAATGCCACACAAAAGGTGATCATTATCAACAGTCATGAAGGCTCAATAATACGTGAAGAAAGCTGCTTCCAATTTCCAAACCAAAATTGTGTCACACTGCCATCACCACAGTAGCCAGGTGCAAAAGTATGAAAAGTATCAAGGTCAATTTAATGACAGATTTGTTTGCTTAGGCTGCTTTCCCTGTGTTTACTTGTTACCACCCACTAAACGTCATGTGGCAGAGCAGGACGGATATGGGAACAAACAGTACAGTCCAACAAATATAATTGCATTCTGTGTTGCACAAGTGTGGAACATTGGTGTAGGGGGACATTGCCCAGAGGTGGAGTAGAACATTGGGATGATCAGCTACAGAGTTTGATCATCTGCACTTTTCAGAGTACTCTCTCAGAGGTGAGTGGGCCTTTTCTTGCTAGTCCTGAAAAGGAGCTGCTCAAGTTTGAGATGATGCTGGGAAGAAAGGGATGCAGTTAGCTAGCCACGCAGCCTGCAGCATATTTCACGATTTATCAGACAGATTAATAAGGATCAGCCATTGTATCCCTCTTTCAAATTCTCATTTGTCTCAGATAAAATGTCAGAAGGAAGTTAAACCCATTTGAAGTCTGGTTCATTGTTCAAACCTGCCCCATGCACCCAACGGCTCCCACTGAGACCAAGTACATCACAAATGTTGTATAAAACTAAACGAATTTATGCTTAGGTTTTGACTAATTATATACATGTTCACTATATCATTGTGGCTGTCTTCTTTTTGGCTCTTCAAAGTCCACCACTTAGGGCTGTATTCTTGCTCCAAAAATCCATCTCCTCTTTGCCAACTCTGTACTGTCAAAATCTACCATCCACATCACTCAATCTCCTCTATATAAGCAACATACATATATACATACATAATTTAAATGCTCAAGAATTCAATGTGTCTACAGGTGGAACCCAACCTACAGACAAAGCTGGCCCAATGGAAGTAGGATTGGCCCATAAACCGCATGGTGTCTTAACAATGTGCATCATAAAACCTGACTCTCTCCATCAGATGGTTCTGGTGGCCACAGTGAATTATTGATGATGTTACCTATGATTAACAGGCTGAGAAAAGGATGGATTTTAGATTTCTAGTGTCATTTTAAACTTTATTTGAAGGAATACACTTTATCTCATAATGATGTGCTCTTAATCGCGCCAGGGTGAGAAGTCCGACTTCACAGGCATCCTTGGTAGCACACCCTCTCATGCTATACCTTTCTTCAGGGATACCTGAAACACAAAGACAGTACACCTCATTTTCCAATCCTCTAGTGCACTTTATAAGTTGGTAAAACTGTAGAATTATTTGACTGGGTGGGGTAGTGTGTGTATAAAAAGCTGTACATCATATACATCTGCATGTTTGATGATTTAACTGAGACTTTTGTTTCTACAAAAAGAAGGCAACAAACAATTCACTTATTTATATTCAGTTATGATACTAAGAACTTAATTGACTGCAATTATTGGGAATCTCATACCCAGATGGGTAATTTTCTCAGGGAGAAAATAACACATTTCTAGGATGACCACTTTTGCTGCAATAAGTCACTTCAGTATTATATTATTTCTTCATTGTACTGCATTCTACATTCTTGAAATCTTTAAGCTGACACATGTTTTGCTTGGTGTTTGGATTGATCGAATAAGATTTCTGAAGGCTGAATTGGGCAACAAAACAGGAAACCAAAAGTTGAAACGAACAAAAAAACCTCATTCAGAAGTTAATCTTATATTTTCTTAGGTATGCAGTAAGTATATTAGTGGAATTAGGGTATCATGTGCTTGACTAACAATACATTTTAAGAGCGTAACCTTCCACAGCAATAAGTGAGTACAGGTGCCCAACAGCCAGGACACTGATCTATAAGGATATCAGTGATGTATATTTTAGTGGAAAGACAGCAGGTGCACTTAGATCACTAAAACCTTGGCACATGGTTATCAAAGCATAACATTTCATTTATGTATTGTACTACCATAGCTGCTGTGGCTGTTCAGGCTAGCTTTTACTGAACCATTGTTCGTTGTTCTGACTGTTACCCCCATTGTACATATGGTGGCTCAACAACTGTTCATCTATTTTAGTTCACGGTAAGATGAAGCAAATCTTGGGGAGACCCACTTTGTCTTACCAGGCAATCAAAAATAATAGGGAGAGCATATCAAACCATTCTACAGATGACTACATGTTTGCCACCCCCCATGCCACAGCTGTTCCTACTGGCTACCATATAGCCATTAAAAATGATGTAAGTGCAAGGCTTTGCTCTGATTGGATGATTGCTTAGTCTGTTGTATAACATTTTAGGACCCTATTGTAATTTTCCCAATTCATGCCCTTATATAGGTATAAATCACCATATCCTTATATAGGCATAAGAATCATAACCATATTTAGACATAGCTCATGCAGTCCAAATATGGCAGGGCTACTTCAACTAGTTCCAAAAATCTACGCCGATATCTTTGAAAACACGGCTTCAGCAGCTAGGAAATTCCCCTTGCTCGAATACTGCCTTGTCCAAGAACTCATGGAGTTTTCAAAGAACTGAGACTCTTTGATGACGTTATTATGTCCACCTTTACGTCAAACTCAGTACCTTCAAGGTATAAATATGCCCACACTTGCCATAGCAAACACACGGTGGTTTGGAGCAGTTCGACTATCTACTTGCTCAACGCGCCCTGCTACTGCAAGTGCCGAAGGAAGCCGACCCTCCAGCAGATGCACTGAGAGAGATGCTGTCTTTTCTCCTGCTGAGAAATCCAGCTCCAGTGTTTCCAAGCTACCCTTGCGGGTTGTTGGGAAATCGAGTCGTGAGCCTGACCTTCTTCATTCCAAATCAAGGTGATAGAGAGCACAGGTCACCCGACTATAATTTTACCATATGCACATTGGGCCCATAAATTCAATTCACCATGAATTTTATTAATCGGGTAATCCTACCAGTAACCCTGTTCCTTCCTATTTATTTCCAAGGTACCCGACTTACCAATCCACTGTTACGGGTACCTATGATCACAATGGATCAGGGAGCTAGCTGTAAAAGAAAGGCAGACACTAAAATACAAACTACCATTTATATTCTTTGTACTCATGTAATAACCACAGACTCAGGAAGTTTTAAAACCTTTATCTAGAGTTCATCGGATTCAGAAAGCATAAGGTTCACAGCAAGTACACTGTCAAAAACTAAGATTATAAAGAGCACATATCCATATAGGAAGTAACTAAGACCAACCATTTATGAGTCTAAAGGGAAGGTAAGAACAGGGAACATGCTAGTAAGAATTTTCAGGAATTTAGACTTGACGTGGAATAACTAAAGGACGGGGAAAAATAAAGAACATGCTAGAATGTCACAGTTTGTATTCCCTCAAAAGTGGGCAAAGCACGAGAATTTTAGTCAGTCTATGGAAACTCGAAGGTAACATGTAACTATAGGGAAGGAAAAAGTGGAACATGCTAATATTCCAGAGTAATCATTTCATTTAGCTAAAGGAGGGTAAAGAAAAGGAACATCTATATTTCATGAACTGTATGCAGGAACGTACTTAAAGGATGGAGAAAAATTGGAACATGCTAGTATAACAACTATAATGTATGACTTTATCATTTATCAGTGCAAAAAGGAGAGTAAGAAGAAAGGATAATGTGCAAGTACAATTTTATTAAAAGCAAAGAAATAGAGAATGCAAATTTGGTTCCCTCAAATTTATATTTACCTAGAACGGTGTGGAGACCAACCCTGGCCACGGGTCAGTTAAGGACAGGAGAAACCCCAAGGAAAGACAGTCGCGAGTAGGCCACCAGGTGCAGAATGTAACCCCAGGACAGGACAGGAAGACCAGATTAGAATCAGGACAGGATCACCAAGGTAAGACCAGCACCCGCAGTTCGGTAGCAACGCCTGCGCTCCACCCTCTATGCAGTTATCAGTCAAAACCACGATTGGGTTATCAAATTCCCCAGCAAAGTGCTCCGCCAGCACTTAAGGTTCTCAAAACCCCGCTTGGGTCTATGGAAATTACGGACAGAGTGCTCCGCAGCTCTCTGTATCAGTCACCTATTGAGTGCGTCGGGTCAGTGACAGGTCAGCTATTCGGAGAAGTCGGACAATTTCTCCAGCTAAACCTAGGCTAGTTATACTGTTTTCGGGTCAGTGTACCACCCTCCAAATGTTGCAAGTGTAATAATCCCCAATTTTGATTGGTCCTCAAGTAGGACAGGTCAACACACCAACTAGGATTTTACTTTCTCAAGCCTCAATTTACATCTTTTAGGACCACCTATTGAATTTGGGGTTCCCATGACATAGGTCTCCATTGGCATAGGCATACACATATTTTATTACAATTGTTTCAAATGCAGTACATTTCGGCTCCGTTAGCTGGGCTACAGGTCGCTTCCCAGGAGCATCTTGACTGTGGCTGCCAGCTGGCTGGGTTCCACTGGTACAAGGTTTTCTTCCCTCTGCCAGGGTGACATGCGAAGTAGGGACTTCTAAGATGGAATTTCAAACACCTCCCAGGCCCAAAAGATTCGCCACATGAAAAGTAAAGGAAAACAATTTAGAACATAGAAATAAATGAATACACTGTATAACAGGAATCCCTATATGACTCCCCTTACTTTATACTAACTATAGCATTAATGTTAGTGCAAGACGAACAGCAGGGCAAGCTTCGGCATGTGAGAACACAAAGCAGCCATTTTAAACTAGTGCGCAAGCGCAAAGTTTTCCCACCAGAACTGCGAGTACGTCACGTCACGTGAGTGTGACCAACGCATGCCCAGAAGAAATACCCGCTAAGCAGCGGCCATATTAGAGGCAAGCGTATTTAGGATAAGTAAACACATAGGCAAGCGTCACTGGGACACCCCGCGTAATGTAGAAATGTGCAATATTAGTAATACGAACAGGTAGATTACATTTTATTAACGTTATTTGATCCAAGCAAGTCGCTTTACATGCAAATCCTTGCTCCATCAAAGGTACGGAGCTGATTAGACCCTAAGAGCAATCTTGGACAGATTCTTTGCAAAGAATACTACATTTATGCTACACCTCACTTACTTCTTCTCTCATACTAAGCTTAAGTTAGGTGCATCGGGGTAGGCGTATTTTAGAAGCAGCAGTTGAGTACTTTTAGCCTCTGTTATTTATGTATGTATTTATCTATGGTTTAGGAACCATACAATGCTCTAACAGTATTATTTTATCCTACTCTTTCTACTGTATGCATTATATTTTGAAACCAGTTTTACGATTGTAGCAGTTCATTTCTCATGCTTGAGAAACAAGACTGTTCAATAAATCCTTTTATTGAAAACGCCTGTCTCTCTATTTCTCTGCACTTCCGGTGAAACAAAGCATGCACGATTGACTGAGTGAAATATCTATCTATTGTTTCCACAACTCTGAAGATCAGTTTTATCTTGGGGAAACAAATTTGTCACGTTTATGCAGTTGTCAGAAACTAAGTCCCTTCTTGTGAACTCAAGAAAGTTTCTAGTGACCTCTGAGCTAGCTGGCACTCACAATTAAGTCTAATATATTTGATAGAGACCTAGTAGACATAAGTCTTATGTCACATCTATAGCATATATTGTTCCAATGCGCAGAGCCTATTGGGAATATAGGAACTACACTACAAGTCAATCTGATTCTTCAACAACATGATCTTTCAACAGATCTGATTGGGCATGCTTTCAACCAATTAGAGTATATTTATTGGAATTAAGTCCATTCTGATCGGCTGCTAGTGGATTTCTGTGTTTGGGTGCAAAAGCATTTTCTGCCATTCGCTAGCCTGCTCTAGGGGCATATGTTTTTGCAGTTTTATACATTGTGATCTTGGTTCTCAAGGAGGGTTCTACAAGAGAGCCAGTCTATGTTACATATATATTTTTGTCTTGTAGGGAAGCATAATGTAAAGATCTGGATTGGAGGTATCTATTTGTGGAATAGGTTAAGAAAAGAGAAGCCAAGTAACTATCAGTGGTGTGGCTGTATATGGCCCAGGAACATAAGAGCTTCAATAACAAACACTTGCTCATAGGGAGCCAGTAAATGAGAGGAAGGTGGACAGAAATACCAGTTTTCCTGCTCCGCCCCAGGAAAAGCACTCTGGTTGAGTTGTGGTTTTTAGCGGAGATCCTACAAAAGAGAATTGCAATAGTCGAACCTAGCAATGATAAGGCCATGAAATAGATTTCTCTGGATCAGCTCTGCAGGAATTGACTATTTTTTTGATTGCTTTAAATCATAAAGAAGCAGGTGGTAAGCTTCTCAATATGTACCACAAAAGAGTTTGTCATCAAACATAATGCAGAGAATTATTAGACAACAACTTGCCTGAGGACAATATCATCATGCCCAATATACCCCACCTATACAATACAGTCAAATAGTTCTGGAGAGATACAAATACTGCATTGTTATTGAAGGCAGTGCATTCCTCACAATTTCAGACGATTTAGTGGAAACATATGTTTTTTATTTCAAATGGCTATCAGTGCTGTTGTGTTAAACTAGACCTGGTGTTTTTTTAAATTAATTTATCACAAAAGTTCACATCTCTATTATTCTCCTTCATATAAATGGTAAACAGCATATGTGTTTGCACCCAAGTGACTTGCTGTAAATGAGATAAAGTGTTCATGACTTTTATACAGAATATGTCACGTACATTAGCATTCGGGTCCAACACTCTACTTACAAAACCTCAAAAACTCACTTCCACCACATCTATAAAAACTGCATAAAACAGCAGACACACTGGTCAACCTTCAAAAACTGAATATACAATAGGCAACCATCAAAAACTGTATGGAAATCTTCTTAGGTGAACTACTTCCATTACTTTCTGCAGTATATTTTCTGTTTTGCATCTCTAAAAAAAATCACAACAATTAGACCTAACGTCTCTTTACACCTATTAGCCTTCCCACTTACCCTCCTCGAACCTGTACTACACTAAGTACTTGGCTGCTTCATCGGACACTATCTCAGTTCTCTATGTATGCTCATCCTTCTTGAGCTCCATTGCACCCGTTTAGTCCACAAAACACAGAGGGGCATATTTATAAGAAGATCACCACCAGAACAACATGTTTAGCGATGTTTTGGTGGCAATATGCCCTAATCGATATTTACACAGTGGCATTAAGCCCCCTAAGTGTAAATAAGACCCCTTTACACGCATCACTTAGCGTGAAAGGGGCATGCAATGAGTGGTTCTGTGGGTGTTCTACTGCAACATCCATTGCTTTTGATGCTGTCCCAGATGTAAATCTGAGGCTGCGCCAAAAACTAATGCCATGCAAGAGCAGGCATTAGAATGGAGAAACGAGGAGAAATACTTTTATTTCTCCTAGTTTTTGCTTATTCTATGTGTGCTGCATTGTGCAGCACACATAGAAATAGCCTCCACGTGGTGTACATCAAAAATCATGAGAAAGAGAACACAATGCCTTGTCTGGTAACACTTTTTAAAATTCTGTATGAGCTGGGCATTGCTTAGCGAGCTAAGATGGCGGTCGCACCTTGACAATGCTCCCAGACCCCTCCGCCATCCACCCGCAATCCGCTCGTTCTGGTAACCATCCTACTCTGAGTCTTGTTTCCGCTATCTTGCTGCACCCCTGGTGGAGATTCTGGCCGTGGGGACCTGGCGTTTTATCACACTCGGCCGACCTGTCGGGGGCCCTCCTCTATAATGGCGGCCTACGTGCTCGGAGCTGAGATGCCTGCAATCCTTGGACCAGGCTGCCGCAGCTCACACCTGAACTTCCGTGCTGGCGGAGATGACCCCTGAGGCTGCAGCGTCTGGTGATGAGCTGTGGGATTCCCTGGGCGAGACGCCTACCTGCATTTTCTTTCCCCCACCCGGCTGAGGCCCTGCACGAGCGGCCGCTGCCAATACTTCCTGCCTGCCGGTGCTGGGCTTGGCACACCTGATCAGAGGCTGAGGCCGCTGGCTACGGCTGTCGGAGTCGCCTGAGGCTGTGCCCCTGCTCCCCTGTGGCATTGCTGTAGTGCCGGCTGCCATATTCGGGCGGCGGAAGATGGGGATTGGCAGCGGCTGGGGCCCGGCTGATGCTTTGGACACTGGGTGATATGGACTAAGATTTGGCCCTGCTGTTTCTCCCCTCCTGATGTGATCCACCGCTGCCGGTCTGGCCTAAGGAGCCCCTGGAAATGCTTCTGTGCTATTCCCTTGGGACCTTGACAGTACTCCAGACAATAGGAAGCCCTGGGGTGGGTGGGCCCAACCGTGCCCATTGTGCGGCGTGGGGCCCCAGGGGAGGGCCCTCTGTAGCCCCCTGCTCCAACTCACCTTGGTATTTCCTAGTGCTGTCTTTGGGCCTTCTACTCCCATGACCCCTCTTGCTGCCCTTGGAGTCGGGCTGTGGCTGTGCTGCCTCTGGGGTGCTGTAGCGCGGGGAGTGGGTATCAGCCGCATCCGCCAAGTGGCGTGAGGTCCTGGGTGATGGCCTCCCCATTGTCAACCTCTGCCCCTCGCATTGCTTTTTGTGGCACCTGAAGTGGACAGTGGGTCCTTCAACTCATGGCCCAAGCTGTGGACACTGAGGCCAGACTAATATTATGTCGCCTCTGGTTGGAGGTGTGATCCCGGGGACGTGGAATCAGCTACATGTAGCGAGCGGCGTGAGTTCCTGGAAGGAGCCTCCTCGCCATCCCCCTGCCCCCGAACTGTTCTTGTGGCGCCTGGCGTGGTCTGTGGATCCTGGCATAGAGGCCCTTCTGTGGACCCTGGGGTTGCACCTCTCTGCTGTTGCTTCCGGTGTGGGGTCCCACCCGGGGAGGTGGAACCGGCCGCATGACCCGAGTACCATGAGGTCTAGAAAGGACCTGCTCCATTGCCCCTGAGGCTGTCTTGCTCTGGGGCCTACTGAAGCTGACTCTGGGCCCCCGCTGCAGACACCTTTGTAATAGGCTCGTTTGGGCCCTCTGCCCTGTTGGATTGCGGCCATGGGTCGTGACAAGCCAACCAAAACCCCAGCCACCCAGAATAATGTATTTATTTGATTTATTTAAGGAGTTTTATATAGCGCTAGCCGGGCCCGGGGTATCAGAGCACTTTACAACAGATTATAAATCAGGAATCACACAATAAGAGAAAAAGTGTAGATGTTGGATTCGGAAGTCCCAGCGAGTAGTGCAACAGTAGGGTACAGGAGTTCTGGGGAGCTTTGCTGAGTGCATGTGGTCTTGAGCGTAGCCCTTATCTGTAAGAGGAGGCCGGATGGGCGTTTGGGCTGGTACGTCTTAGAGGCAAATATCATGAAGGTGCGGAGGTCTTTTAAGAGTTTTTTAAATTTAACAAAGGATGGGATAATCCTAATATTCACTGGGATGGAGTTCCAGATTTTTGGTGCGCTTCCAGCGAAGGATCATGTGGCATTTTTTTTTTGTGTTTTCATAGGGATGATTACTAGGAAGTTGGAGCTCCTGAAGATCCTTGCTAGCCTGGTCTTTTTGAGATTGGTGGCCAGGTATTCTGGTTTCCCCGTGAGTAGGGCTTTATGTGTGAGGTAGGCAGTTCTGAAGCTGGCAGGCATTTCTATTGGGCGCCATTTTAGTTCTTTGAGTGCAGGTGATTTTGGATCAAAATTCTTGACTCCAGTGACCATTATGGCTGATGCATTGAGAGTTAGTTTGAGGGGGGCCAGGTGGGATTTCTTTGCACCGGTGAGGATTGCATTTCCATAATCCAGTCTGGTTATCACCAGCGATTGAGTGACTTGTTATAGGTCTGTGGGTGGGAAGAAGGGTTTTATTCTGTTGAGTAGCTTCAGGTTGAGAAAGGCATTCCTCGCAGAGTTTTTTATGTCTTTGTCCATGTCAAGTTTGGGGTCAAGGGTGATTCCTAATGATTTTACAAATTTTGCTAGTGTGAGATTGTCGTTGAGAGCATCGATTGCTTTTAGTCATTCCATGATAAGGTTTTCTCCTGGTTACATTTAAGGTGGTTGATATTTAGCCAGTGTTGGACTTCTTTGAGGGTATTATTTAGTCTCTGGATGTCTTCAATAGAGGAGGTTTCCAGATAGATCTGGGTATCGTCTGCATAGAGGTGGAAGGGGATGTTGGCTTTTTTAGAAGGAGAGGTGAGGGGTTCCATATATATATATTGAATAGTTGGGGGTAGAGCACTGATCCTTGGGGGATGCCTCTGCTGACGGGGTGTAGTTCAGACATGTAGGTTTTGATTTTTATCCTTTTGGAGCGATTGTGAAGGAAGGAGGTGAGCCAGTGTAGGACCTTTTCATCTGCACCCACTCTGTCTTGGAGCGCCTTGAGGAGTAGATTGTGATTTACTGTGTCACAGGCTGCTGAATGATAAGTCTAGGAGGATGAGAAGGCAGCATTGGTCCGTATCCAGAGATTTGCAAATGTTGTCCACGATGTTGAGGATCACGGTCTCGTTGCTGCAGCCTTTTCTGAAGCCTGATTGGTGGGGATCAAGAAGGTTGATGCTGACCCTGTGCTGAGTCAGTTGTAGGAGCATGGATTTTTCAAGGATTTTAGAAAGGAGGGGGAGATTGGAGACAGGTCTAAAGTTGTTCAGGTCATTAGGGTCTAGGCCTGTTTTTTTCCAGAAGTGGCGTGACTTGGCCGACTTCGAGGCAGTCAGGAATGTCAGCGGATCTCAAGGAGCTATTTATGATCTTAGACCAGAATAGAGCCAAGGTAAGTTTCAGCTTTTTGGTCAGGTGGGTGCGTATAGGATCGAGGGCATGAGAGGTGGGTTTGGAGGAGTCGATTAGTTTAATAATCTCTGCTTTGGTTGTGGTGGTGAAGGCTTTCCAGGCTTTCACGGGTTGTTTGCATGTGTCAGCTTCGGTTTTAGGGAATGGGATTAAGCCAGAGGGATAAAGGATGTCATTGAGTGAGAGTTCAATCTTAGTGATTTTGTCATTGAAGAAGTTGGCGAAGTTGTCGCACAGGACTTTGGAGGCCTGACCTAAGGAATTAGAGGACTTGGATGTTTGCAGCCTGATGATGTTGAATAGTTCCTTGGGTTTGTTCTTTGCGTTGTCCAGGACAGGGCCAGGGATGGACTGGCCATAGTGGGCAGCGGGCTATCCCCCGGTGCGCCGCATGGGTGGGGGCTGTTTTTGGGCCCCTGGGGGCCGGTTTTGTAAAAAGACAGATTTTGCAAAATCGGCCCTGTACCACAATCGGCCGAAAACAGGCCCCAGCATAGAGCTCGGCGGCACCTCTATACCCGGGGTCGGGGGGGTAAGCTCTTTGCCCGGGCCATTTGTGGTTCCCAGTCAGGCCCTGGACGGGGCAGAAGAAGGTTTTTTTCTTTTTGGATGTGTTTTTTGTGATTCCTTCAGGTTGCTTTGAGTTTTTCATGGAGGCTTGTGGAGGGGTTGTTCCTCCATAAATGTTCTGTGGCTCTAAGTTGTCTCCTTTCGGCGTTGATGCCCCAGTTGAACCAGGATCTGGATGGATATTTCTGGGTTTTAGGGGTGCTAATTGATCTAGGATGTCGATCATAGTGGAGTTGTAGTGAGAGGTGAGTTCCGATGTTGAGAGATCATCGGTGTGGGTAGGCAGAAGTGCGCAAACCTTTTCCTCCAGGTTGGCCATGGAGATTTGTGTCAGGTTTCTCGTCTATGTGGGGGGTCTTGGTTGGGAGGTTGATAAATGAATGGTTGAGTGATGTGAAATAGGACTAGGTGGTGGTCATACCAGTCAACAAGTAGGGTGTGATTGACTTTGATAGTGTTATGTTGGGCGATAATGGCATCAAGGATCGCTCCTTTGGTGTGGGTTTCCTCAGAGCAGTGCTGGGTAAGTGTTGTTATTGTGATGTAGCTCATTCATATTCTGGGTTAATGAGCTGTTTTTATCATTCCAATGTAGGGTCTCCCAAAATTAAAGGACCGTTTCACCACCAGAGACCCCGGGGCGACTGGGGGAAGTGCGGATAAGAATGCCCCACCTGCTGCGACCTATCTAACATCCTTCAAGCTACCAATGCTTCACAGTCCTCCATTGAGGGCAAGATTGCTGAGGTCCAGGTTGATGTGACTCTCATCCGGCAAGACCTTCCGAAAGCTGCGGCCCATGTTAAAGATTTTCCACTGTGGAAGATGATGTTCAGCAACTTAAGGGACAAGTCGCTCGTCTCCAATCTCACACCCCGGAGCTACACTGGCGGGCAGAAGACACAGAAAACAGGTCGCGCCGCAACAAACTTTGCCTGGTGGGGTTTCCAGTGGGGGCGGAAAAAGGCCAAGCGGCGGACTATATGGAGAAATGGCGCCAATGCCGCTTCCTGGAGACCCCTGGTCATGTGGCAGTCTGGCTCTTCCGGCCGCCTGGACCCTGGGGGTTCTTCGCCTTGACCCACACTGCTGGACTTACCAGATACAGATCTCTCATGTAGCCCGATGCTTCCCACGGGCCCGGCATGAGACCGTCACTGCCTGCCGGGCATAGCTCCACGGCTAGAGGCGGCACATCGGCTTACCACTACTTAAATTGCTGACAGACTTGATTATGCACATTCTGCTATGAAGAGGGGTCCTCCACACACCCCCATTCCCAAGGGGTCTAGTTTGGTATTTTGTTTTTCACTGTTAGGGCGACAGATGCTTTTGTTCCTGAAGTATAGGGTGGGGGTAGGTTTTGGGTTGGGGATGGGAAACAACTATACACTGATCGACATTGTAATTATATGCCTGCTACCCCGCACACTTGCACTACCACACTCCTTGCCTGCGCCGGGTGCTGGACTACTTGCCCAGCCTCCCCATGCCTGACGGTTGTTCCAGATTAACATCACTTCATGTTATGTCCTGAAATGTTAACGGCCTCTTAGATAAGGTCAAGCGCACTGCAGTCCTGTGTTACGCCCAGTGACACAATGTAGATATATTGATGCTTCAGGAGACCCACCTGGTAGGCAACCACTGTCCCTTTCTGGCGCACTATGGCTGAGATGTGATTTAGCACTCTGGTTTTACCCGTGGATCTCAGGGGGTGGCGGCCCTGATGCGCTGCGCTCTTCCTTTTGTGGCACGTAAAGTAGTACATGATCCAGGTAGCTACTTTGTCATCTTGTAAGGGAACATTGGGAACCAATCCCTGAATCTGATCACTGTGTACTTCCTCCTTCTGCTGTCCTCTATGCTCCAGTGTCTTGCTCCTCTAGTGGCCGCCCTAACCCCGGGGACGACTGTTGTTGGGGGGGACTTCAATGCAGTTATGGATCCGAGCCTTGACACTGCTGCGGCCCCTTCTGCCTCTTGGGTTTCCCAATTCACGCTTCTTTCAAACTGGGCTACATCTCTGGGCCTCGGAGATGCCTGGAGGCTCTGGAACCCGACTGTTCGTATGTACACTCACACATCAGCCTCCCACCACACGCATACCAGACTGGACTATCTATTCCTTCCAGCCCTGGACTGTTGGTCAATCCAGGCCATCATACTCCTTCCCAGGGGCTTATCAGATCACTCCTCAGTATTTATGCGGATAGGCAGCCTCCCGGTGTTTTCACGCCCGATTTGGAGGCTAAACACCTGGTTTCTAAAGGACAAAGAGTTCCCGAAACATATAGGGGACATACTTCATCAATACTTCCCCACTAATCAGGGCTCGGTCTCATCTCCTGGTACTTTAATAATAATAATAATAATAATAAAACCATTTGTAGAGCGCATGGTTACACTATAACAGTGTGCCCCGCGCTATGGAAGCAGTCCGTCCAGCAAGCAAGACCTTCTGTACTTAGCATCACAGAGGGGGAAGAGGAAACTAATAAGTGTACTGAGTTTGAGGGAATAGGTACGTTTTCAGTTTAAGTCGGAATCTTACCTCCGACGATTCCGGGAGCTCGTTCCATTTTTTACAAGCTAGGTACCTGAACGAGCGGCCTCCCATTCGCGCTTTAAAGATACAAGTGACCTGTAACAGCATGCTCTCTGATGATCTCAAATTACGTCTTGGACGATGGATCGTTAAGAGCTTTTGAAGATAGCTAGGCCCTTTCTCCTGGGCTACACGGTGTGTAATGCACAGTGCTTTAAACAGGATGCGTTCCTGCATGGGCAGCCAGTGGAGAGTCTTAAGAGCCTGTTTCCCTGAGGCTCTTTTAGACAGATTCAGGACCAATCTGGCAGCTGAATTTTGTACGCGCTGCAGCTGCTGTAACCCTTTCTTACTCAGGCCTATAAACAGGGAGTTTCCATAATCTAGGTGGGGGTGACCAATGCATGTATTAAAGATTTCCTGGTGTCAATGGGCAAATAATCAAGTATTTTACGTATGGTTTTAAGGACTCCATAACATTTACCTACTAGCCTTCCAATGTGCTGTTCATAGGATAGGCTGGAATCCAAAAGGACACCTAGGTTCTTAACCGTCTCTGAGGCCCTAACTCAGATGGCCACCATACTGATGACCAGATTGTGGGAGCTCTACCAATCACCAATAGAACCGTTTTATTGCCATTAAGGCGTAGACAGTTGTCATTCATACATATAGATAGCTACTTGAGACAGGAGGCAAAGTTCGCTGCTGCCTCATTCTGGCCTTGGGCTGGGGTGATCATCAATTGCGTATCATCAGTATACGTTACAATGTCCACTCCATACGGTGCCACAATTCTAGCCAGGCGTTCCATATAAATATATATATATATATGTATATATATATATATATACATATATATATATTCACTGAAAAAAACATAGGTTATAGACCATATATAGTTAGGAATTAGCATTTACAAAACCTTGAAAATTCACTGAAAAAACCATAGGTTATAGACCATATATAGTTAGGAATTAGCATTTAGAAAACCTTATTTCACTCACACAAAACCATTGAAATTCCATATATAGTTAGTTGCACTAACTATATATCGCGCACCCGCAATCCACTGCTGATGATGTCACATATTACATCATTCATGACATGGTCAGTGACATCACTGATGACATCACTGATGACAACATCCAGTGATTATGTGTTTCTGTAAAGTTTAAATATGTTTTACATATTGAAGAATGAGTGGATGTATAAGTGTCTGAATGAAGGTTTTAGTAGGTGCGTGATTGACTGTATGAGTGAGTGATTAAATGCGTCTTACTAAATGCACGGGTTAGTGACTAAACTGTCTGAAAGTGTGCATCAGTATGTCTGTTGTTGTGCAAGATGCTGCATGTGTTGATCAGTAGCTATATAAGTAGCTATATGGGTTATTGATTGGTTGCACAAGTATTTGTATGGGAGACTGAGTGTGTGTATGGCTGGCTGGGAGGTGTGTGACTCTGTGCAGATCAATGTGTACTTGTATCAGTGATTCTATAAGAGAGTAAGTATGTGTTAGTATATGTTTGAAAATGTAAGGTACTCTATGTTTAATTGTGTAGATTAGAAAATGGAAGTGTGATTGATTCTTTACAGGACTGACTAGGTGTGTGAGTAACTCCATGGATGAGTGGCAGAGTGTGAGTGTCTGTATAGGTGTATGAGTGCATATGATAGTGTTGTAAAGATGAGTGATTGTATGTATGAATGATTGTATGGGTGAATGAGTGAATGTGTGTGTAGACGTAGGAATCAGTGAGTGCGTATGTAGTAACTAGTATTGGTGTGTCAATGGTTTCAAAAATTATACTCTGTATTTAACACTGGGTGTAACAGAGGTTATATTAAAGTGTGAGGAGATGCATTGTATTGTCACATTAATGATATCATCATTGATGTGACCATTGATGTCAAAAGAGATATCATCAGTGATGTCATTTGAGATGTCATCAGTGATGTCATCAGTGATGTCACTGACCATGTCATGAATGATGTAATATGTGACATCATCAGCAGTGGATTGCGGGTGCGCGATATATAGTTAGTGCAACTAACTATATATGGAATTTAAATGGTTTTGTGTGAGTGAAATAAGGTTTTCTAAATGCTAATTCCTAACTATATATGGTCTATAACCTATGGTTTTTTCAGTGAATTTTCAAGGTTTTGTAAATGCTAATTCCTAACTATATATGGTCTATAACCTATGGTTTTTTCAGTGAATTTCATTGGTTTTTTAACAGCTAATATCTGTAGCTGTAAAATGTATTCTTCTTTAAATCCAAAAATATATTTTATATGTTTATTAATAATTTTTTTTTAAAATATTTTTTTTTCTTCGTTCCCGCTTCGCGAATCGGGAAACTTCCCGTTAGCTGACCTTGATGCCGCGAAATAGACCGTGAGCCGGTAAACGTTTCTTTACCGCAACTGCCGCGTTAGAAAACAACATCGTGACGCCTCCCGTCCACATGACGTTTCGCGTTGTCGCGTGATACGTCATATGACGTGCTACGTTAGCGAACTGGTACGCGAAGCGAGGCGCAAAGCGCAGGTTTCTGGAAGCAAACCGGGAGGCCCTGCAAAGCGCGTAACGTAAACACAGCAGGTCATGTGACTTGGTAATAACACTTTTCATTGGTTCATTTCACTTTTGGTTTCCTAATGATGTAAGACTAGGTCATATAATCTAAAATGAACACTTTTCATTGGTTGAGAACTATTGTTTTTCCCAAATGATGAAAATCCCTCCTTCTTTCCACACTCTGACTTTCATCATTGTGAGAGAAAGACCCTTTGTTACCAGTGAGCAATGGCTTCTTTAGTGGCTTCAGCTGGTGCTTCCCCACCACCTCCACCACATCCAAGGAAGAGTGGACCACCTGCTGAAGTTATAATTCAGCAAGAAGAGGAAGAAGAGGAACAGGACGACGAGCACGAAGAGAGACACTTTTTGCCTGAGGAGCCCAGGACGTCTCACCGGAAAGAAAACTTCATTTGGCAATTTTTTTAAATTCCCAAAGGTCAGAAAAAAGTAAATGCAAGATACGTAACTTGCCTTATATGTCAAGATAGACTGTCCAGAGGGACCGAGAAAAAATACAGTTTCGGAAACTACACAATGCATCGCCATATGACTAGGTGGCATCCTAACAACTACAGTGCTGCACAGTTTCGTAACGACCTAGATAATCTCCCTATTATGGCCAGAAGATCTGTTGTACCGGAAGTAACGGGACCAGAGGGCAGGGAGATGGTGCCAAATATACAAACGAGATTTCGTGAAGTAAAACAAGTCTGCGTACATTGCAGTGGATTCATTTGCTACGGAGAAAGAAGCATCACTCTGATCAACAGAGCTATTGACAATCATGCTCATGTTTGTCCGAAACGCCCCAAACAATAAATTCTTTTTTTTTTTTTTGCTCCTGTTGAGCCCTTTACAATGAATCGTTTTCGTTGCCCCCTCCGAAAAAAAAACCAAAAAAATATAAAACTGTTCAGAAAAATTCAAAAAAAGTTAAAAAATGTTCAGAAAAATAATAAAAAAAATATAAAACAACAAAAACAATAAAAAAAAAAGTTCTTTTCAGAACTACCTCCCCGGTATTAAAAAATTAGTACAATATTTGGAACTGTGCCAACCTCTATTTCTCTTAGTTCGCTTCCCAGTTCGCTCGCCGGTACGCAAACCGGAAGCGAACCAAAAAACAGTAAGTATAAGGGAAGGAAACAGACAGTTATGTTAAAAGAAAGACAGCTATAGGGGAGTAAACTAGAGATACTATTACCCGTAATCCACTGCTGATGATGTCACATATTACATCATTCATGACATGCTCAGTATGTATGGAAAGGGGCAGATTTATATTAACTAGCACATCCCCAGAGATGCACCAGTTAACGTGCACCGCTGCTCTGCCACCCACGGTCTGCCGCATTTACAATCAGATAGGACAAAGCTGCATCAAAACCCTGCGCCTGCTTGAAGCAGGCATAGATCTTGATGCAGGTAGGCTGAAAGCTAAAGCAACAACTAAGTGTCGTGTGCAGAAGTTGCAAAAAAGGAAAAATGGCGTTTAAACCAGTAATGAGCCCATGCTAACTTAACACAGTGTAAAGATATCCAGGATCTACATCAGTTTGGGGTTCAGGAACCTGGCAGATACAAGGCACTGAGGCTTTGCACCGTGCATATCTCATCCCAAATCATATGTTGTTTGTGAATGAAACAATTTCCCAGACCAAATGCTTTGGATTGGCTACTTCTAAAAAATTAAACACCCCTACTATCCCGGAGTTAGAGGAATATGATGGTTGGAGTAATTTTACTCGGTTGTCCATTAAAAATTTACAGGCCCTACTCCATAATTCTTCCTTTAACATTTCCAGTATAAATCCAAAAGGTTGGCTGCTTTGGCAACGTGCCTTATCCACAGTTTAATAACGCTGCCTTTTGCTTTATATAAGTTTTCAAATTGTATGAAATATATACCAATAGGTCGTTATGCACCTTTAGGTAGTGGTTTTCTTCATGAGGTCTGGTCGCTTCCATACACATACAGATGTTTCAAAGATGATCAAGAAGTTTATCTGAATGGAGAGGAATGCACTGAGACGCCAGATCATTCACTAATGTGTAGGCACATACAGTTACACGGTACATGCAACAAACACCGACCAAATATGGCTTGCGTGTTGCAAGGCACGCCAGTTCCTGCTATCATCCCCACGTTCAAGTTGTTGGAAAATGGTAGTTATTTGATGCTCAATAATGACGATTGTTCTGGGTTAATTAAAAGTATTCCTTTTATCGTAACAGTAAGTGAACGGGTTATTTGCTGCAGAAATGTTCTATTTCCTCCCACACATGAACATAGGGAGTTTTCAATCTGGCCACAAATACCAACCTTGGGAGCAGATTTCAACGGCATGGCAAGAATAAGAGCTCTTTTGTCTCAGAGAGAGGTGGCCTTGAGTTCGGCCCGTGAAACTTTCGTGCTTCACATAGCGAACACCCGTACAGAGGTGCAGACCCTTTTAAATACAGATTTGCCTTTCCATTTCAGCAAGATGGTTCGGACTATCTTTAACGCGTCCTCCACAAAGGGCCTGGTGCACTTTTTTAAAGTTGTTACCAGTGGTCTCGTGACTTCATTTGAGAAAATCTTTGGAGTCATCCCTGCTTTCTTTCATTCTATTTTTTCCACTGTGCTTGGTGGATTCCCATTTTTACTTGCATTACCAGCGGACGCTCTTGTGCTTTTTTACATTTTTAAATATGGATGTCCCTCCTGTGCAAGCTCCCGCCCTGCAGCTGCTGACGCTGTTCCGCAATCGCATGCTTGAATATTATGGCACAATGCCGTTGGCGATATTAAGCACGGCATATGGATTATCTTTTCGATTCTCCTACTTCACCTGTGTCCAGCCTGTATTTCACTGCCTGACCTGTGATTTCGATTGGGCCATTGATTTGTGTCTCTGCGGACCGGTTTCTCCTGACGTCGACTTTAATCAGCTGATGACTCCTATCATTACTCACGAGTTGGTTTGTCCTGGCGAAAGGATTATGGCTGTGGCATTGATGCATGGACTAATTGGTCCCTGGAATTTACTGGCGGCAACACAGTCTTTCTTGGAACAGAGCTTTCTTGAAAACCCACCGAGCTGTCCTCTGATGGTGATAGAGGATCCGGTGCTGGGAGAGCACGTATGTTCTTTTCCGCTTTTAAATTGGATGGCTGAACTCTTTTCGGATGAAGACGGTGACTTCCTATTGGAGGCTGTTGCAGCTTATTTTGCATACACAGTTATGTCATAGACCTTTTTCATGTTTGATATGCTGAGTACTAGCATTTCATTGACAATTCATTGACTTATTTGTCAAGTTTTTATTATTTAGCTTGCCTATTGGCTTAAGCCTCGATAAAGTAATTGGCTGTTTTATTTTTCTTTAGCATTAAATTTTCCTAGTTTTTAATGTTTTACCTTGCGGACCGTCCACATATAAAGTTGCAATCTGCTCTCATGAGATGCCACTTCTATTATCTTATTCAGTTCGTTTCCGGATCATGGGGAGGTGTCATCTAGATCCTGGATATCTTTACACCGTGTTAAGTTAGCATGGGCTCATTGCCGGTTTAAACGCCATTTTTCCTTTTTTGCAACTTCTGCACACGACACTTAGTTGTTGCTTTAGCTTTCAACCTAGTAGTTCATCGTGGTTTACATGAGAATAATATGTTATTGCTCTACTATCTGCTTTGCTTGTTAAACTATATCTGTACAGCGACTGCTGAAGTTTCAAGAACAACACGATACAGAATTGTTATGAGGTCTGATCTCCACGACATAAGGCGGGTTTTATATTGCTTTGCCGAACACACATACACAACACTTGATGCGGTTCACATGAAGAGAGAGCTGGTGTATACTGATGTGATTCCTTCAAATCTAAGACACTAAAGTATGGGCACGCCCTAAACCAACACAAAGAGACCTTCTTAGCAAATAATATAATATGTGTATTAGGGAGGGTCAGATATAAGCAGCCGCGGGCCGTGGAGGGAGTTACGGTGGGGCAGGGAGGCGGGGAGGGGGAGGGGCAGGGTGGAGCCCTCTCCACCCTGCCCCTCCCCCTCCCCCTCCCCGCCTCCCTGCCCCACCGTAACTCCCTCCACGGCCCGCGGCTGCTTATAAGTCTTGGTAACTCTTATTCATTTACAGCATGTTAACATACTGTCACCATTCGCTTTTTATGTACTAGTAACTATGCTGGTAATTTTGCTACTGATAATATGTGTACTTGTATTATCTAAGATACTACGCCTGAGAAGACGGCATTAGTAAATAAACATTTCAAATACACATGTGTTCTTCTTAACTCCATGTTCTGGTTTTTAAGAAATATATAACGACCGACTCTTCATGAGTTCCACGTATCCTGAGGTACTATAAGTTCATATTCTGGATTGTCTAAACATTGAGAGTTTGTTATATCCAATGTGACACTGTACCTAGCTTGCTAAGGGGTTTTTGATTACTAAGGTGAGTTTTGGGGCACCCTAATTTGCCGAGGTTCCAATCCTCTGTCCACAGTTCTGTGTGAGAACAGAAACCCTGCGACAGGGGCGCCCCTGACCCTTGCTGGAGCTTCATCACACTTGCGATACAACTCCAGCAATGCGCCACCTTTACGGCACAGATATGTCACGCATCTGTGCTGTTTTTGCCCCATGATGCGCCGCATTGTAAATGCAGCACACCATAGGTGACGGAACAGCGGCACAGAATGACTAACACATCCCTGGTGATGCGCCAGTCATCATAAATCTATCCCTATGCTTCTTATCTTGTTAGAGATGAACCGCCATATGTATCATCAAAGTTTTTTGCATTTCCTAAATAGCGAACTTTAAGGAATAAATAGCGATTCTTTACCATTCCTAGTTTGCGATGAGCTATTTGCTAATTACAAATTACCCATTCATTTCCATGCAGCAGGAGGCCCATAGGAATGAAGGTGCAATTCGCGATTAGCAATTACCTCATCGCAAATTACGAATTTTTCCGAAGGTGCAGGGGTGTCTCAAGAACACCCTGCTGCACCCCTGAAAAAGAAATTTGGGGGCATATGGCGCACATAAATTTTGAAAACATTCCTTTACCTCAAAAACGATTTTCAACTCATAATTTGAAAACACTGCACATGGGGAAATGACTTAAAATGTCCTTAAGACACATAAAAGCGTTTTTTGATTGCCTTTGCAGCATGTTTCAGTCACCTTTAACATGCCTATGTAACGCAAACATTCAAAATCTAAATTTGCCATGCACAGGTGGGAGCATATTTACAAGCAATTTGGTCCACAGACAAACTTCTTACATTGAAATGGGAAAAATAACATCAGAGACTCTCAATTACCTTATAAAGTAGCAGACACCATTATGTCCTTGTCATCAATATTAAAACCATTGCTTTTTCTCAAAAACGATTTACAAGTCATAATTTGAAAACACTCCACAGCTCCTATGCACATAAAAACCCTGTCAGTACTAATACTTCACATTTTCTCCAATTACAATTTCTCAAAGAAACAAAATCTATTTGTAAAACACTTGAGACAAAGCAACATTTGAAAAACACAACTTTCTTCATAATTTTCTCCTTAAAGCACACTATTTTCTATCTAAATTAAAGAAATCTTTTCTCACCTTAGCAAATACTTTGAGTTTCAAAACAGTCTCAGAAACACACCAATTTGTCTTCAGCAGAGCAAAAGGTATGCACTCCAGAGTCTGCAGCTATCAAAAGCACAGAAATACTGTAATTCTTCACACATATCTCTCATGTCACCCAATCAAAACTCTTCCCTCACTTTTTTTCAAATCAAAACCCTTCCCCCCTCTGCCCCCTCTCTGCTTTTTCTGCATAGCAACCACCTCTTGCAAGACCTCTGGTGTTTCCAAGTTCACACAACAAAGTTTCAATTGAACTCTGAACTCTCAGTGCACCTGCATATCCAATGCAATCTTTCATTTAATTATTTTTTCTTCGCCACTCAAAATACATCTTTCAACGAACTCATCCATGCACCCTAACTTTCTGTTTTCAGCAATCAAAATCCACCAATCACTCTTACTGCTTCATTAACACAGAAACTCCTCAGTTTTTTTCATTTTACACTCTCATTTTTTCAACTGCCATTTCATTGCCACACTTCATCTGACTGCAGGAGAACCTTCTCTCGCCATGTTTTCTGTCTGGATTGTTGGACATAGTTACATCTATTGGGCTCAGAGGTACGCTGAAAACAGGAATTTACCTAACCTCAATTTACAAGATGTGGAAATTAAGTGGTTTGGCCACAGAGGATTAAAATGTCACCAATTGATACCATTGGTGAAAACCTTTATGCATTTGCCAAAACCTGACCTGTTAATTGTGCACTGTGGAGGTAATGATTTGGGCACTTTGACTGGGGTAGGTCTGGAAATGCTTTTAAAGGACACCTTTGAGCAATTGATGGCACTTTTTCCTCAGACTGCCTTGGTATATTCAAATATATGCCAAAGACAAAAATGGAGGTGGTCGAACCAATTTTGTCCACAAATTGAGAAATCGAGGAAGCATGTAAACAAATCTGTTTCAGCTTACATGAGAGACCATCAAATGGGCTCCCTGTACAACAATAACTTGCGTTACTACATGCAAGATATCTACAGAGGAGATGGAGTTCACTTCTCAGATGAGGGCAACAGAATTTTCACTCTGAATTTAAGACTGTGCATTGGTACCTACTTATAAGTACCTAAATGTACCATAAACCCAAAAGCTCTTCTCAGAGCTACCCTACATCTATTCACTCACAATTATTATTTTACTCTAACTTTTTTTACTAATTTTCAAGAAAGTACGCTCCCCAGAACGCTTCCCGGTTCGCGAACCGGGCGCACTCCACGCAAAAAAACAAAAAAAACGATATATATTTTTTTTGCCCTGCGAGACCCTTTTAAAGCCTCCACATCAAACCTAGGGGGTCAGGGAGGATCTACTATGCCCCCTTATGGTCATTTGCCCCTTCCCTTTCGCCTCCTCTTGTCTCTCGATCCTACCGAGAGACAAGATGGCGGCCGGCGCACTCCACGCAAAAAAACTAAAAAAACGATATTTTTTTTTTTGCCCTGCGAGACCCTTTTAAAGCCTCCACATCAAACCTAGGGGGTCAGGGAGGATCTACTATGCCCCCTTATGGTCATTTGCCCCTTCCCTTTCGCCTCCTCTTGTCTCTCGATCCTACCGAGAGACAAGATGGCGGCCGCTACGGACTGTTTGGAATGTTGACAGACGCCGGAGAACCAATCAGCTTCGCTTCACAAAGCTCCGTTGCGCGAAAAGTACGCGAACTGGAGCGCTGCCCGGTCCGCTGTTACAGATATATATCTTTTTTTAAACGTTAATTTCTCAAAATCCACTGGAGCACATATATTGAGACCTACAAAAGGCACATCGGGCTACCAGTCCCTACAATTTTGCCAAGTTTCGTGCAAATCCATTCAGCCGTTCGGGCTAAAAGTGAGGCCAACCGCCCTATGGAAAACTCAATGTTAAAAACACGTTTTGGGACCCCCCTTTTTTCTCGACCCCCCCTGGACGAACCCCCCCCCCCAATTTTCAGGGGCTGCTCAGAAACAAAATGTGCCATTTTCCTGAAAATTTCAGCCAATTCCGTCCACAAACGCCAAAGTTATTAGACATAGAATTTTTAAAAAACCCATAGAGAAAAAATCCTAACTATATATATATATATATATATATATATATATATATATATATATATATATATATATGCACTGAAAAAACCATAGGTTATACACCATATATAGTTAGGAATTAGCATTTACAAAACCTTATTTTACTCACACAAAACCATTGAAATTCGCATATATAGTTAGTTGCACTAACTATATATCGCGCACCCGCAATCCACTGCTGATCATGTCACATATTACATCATTCATGACATGGTCAGTGACCTCACTGATGACATCACTGATGACATCTCAAATGACATCACTGATGACATCACTGGTGACATCTCAAATGACATCACTGATGACATCACTGATGACTACATCCAGTGACTGTATGTTTCTGTAAAGTTAAAATATGTCTTACATATTGAAGAATGAGTGGATGTATAAGTGTCTGGATGAAGGATTTAGTAGGTACATGACTGACTGTATGAGTGAGTGACTAAATGTGTCTCACTGAGTGCATGGGTTAGTGACTAAACTGTTTTAATTTGTGCATCATTATGTCTGTTGTTCTGTAAACTGCTGCATGTGTTGATCAGTAGCTATATGAGTAACTATATGGGTTATTGATTGGTTGCTCAAGTATTTGTATGGGAAACTGAGTGTGTGTGTGGGTGGCTGGGAGGTGTATGACTCTGTGCATAGATGTGTGAGCAGTTGATTCACTAGATGTATGGGTTCAAAAGTGCATGTGGAAACAGCTGTATGGGCGGTTGACTGTGTGCATGAGTGTATTGGTGAGTGAATGGATATCTCAGTGCTACATGTCAAAGTAAGTACATATGTAAAACACAGTACATGTGAGAGTTGACATATATAAATAACTGTGCATAAGAGCCAGTGAATGTGTGAGTGGCTGTATGGATCATTGTGAACTTGTATCCGGGATTGTATAAGAGAGTAAATATGTGTTAGTATATGTTTGAATAAGTAAGGTGTGTATAACTGTATAGTTGAGAAAATGGAGGTGTGATTGATTCTTTGCATGACTGACTAGGTGTGTGTGTAACTTCATGGATGAGTGACAGTCTGTGAGTCTCTGTTTACACTGAGTGTATCTAAGGTTATATTAGAGTCTGAAGAGGTTCATCGTATTATCACATGAATTATGTCATCAGTGATGTAATCAGTAATGTCAAATGAGATGTCATCAGTGATGTCATCAGTGATGTCATTTGAGATGTCATCAGTGATGTCATCAGTGATGTCATTTAAGATGTCATCAGTGATGTCATCAGTGATGTCACTGACCATAGCGATCCGGGGCGCGGCGCAGAGCGCGTAACGTAAGCATAACAGGTCATGTGACTTGTTAATAAAACTTTTCATTGGTTCATTTCACTTTTTGCTTCCTAATGATGTAAGGGTAGGTCATGTGACCTAAAAATAACACTTTTCATTGGTTTAGAACATTTTTTTTTCACAAATGATGAAAGCCCCCACCTTTTTTCCTCACTCTGACTTTCATCTTTGTGAGAGGAAGACCTACTTTCAATATTTGCAAAAATGGCAAGTCTTGTAGCTGCAGCTGCTGGAGCCAATCCACCACCACCACCACCACCAAAAAAAGATGGACCACCTCCTCAGGTTATCCTTCATCAAGAGGAGGAAGAAGAGGAAGAAGAGGAAGAGGAGCAAGAGAGGAGGCAGTTTTTGCCTGAAGAGCCAAGGAGGTCCCATGTGAAAGAAAATTACATCAGGCAATTTTACACATTTCCCCGGGGCCAAAAAAAAGTAAATCCCCGCTACGTTACCTGTCTCATCTGTAAAAAAGATCTGTCCAGAGGGACTGATAAGAAGTACAGCTATGGCAATTACACCATGCATCGGCACATGGAGAGGTGGCACCCTATAAATTATAGTGCTGCGCAGGTCCGTGACCTGCAGGAAAAACCCCCTCCTGTGGCCAGTACATCAACTGAACAGGCAGTGACGGCACCAGAGGCGAGGGAGACAGTCCCAAACATCCAGTTGAAGTTCGGAGATGTGAAGCAAGTCTGCATTTTTTGCGGCAAATTAATTTGCTATAGGGAGAGTAGCATAAATGTAATCAACACAGCTATTGAAAATCATAAATGTCCAAAACGCCCCATAAAGTAAATTATCTTTTTTTTTGTTGCTCCTGTTGAGCCCTTTATAATGAATGACTTTCGTTCCCCCCCCCAAAAAAACCAAGAAAAATATAAAACCGTTCAAAAAATACAAAAAAAGTAAAAAAATGTGCAGAAAAATAATAAAAAAATATAAAACAACAAAAACAATTAAAAAAAAGTTCTTTTCAGAACTACCTACCCTTTATAAAAAATTGCTAGAATGTTTAGCACTCTGGCAACCTCTATTTCTTTTGATTCGCTTCCCGGTTCGCGCGCCGGTACACGAACCGTGAGTATAAGGGAAGGAAACAGAGAGTAATATTAAAAGAAAGACAGCTAGAGGAAGTAACACATAGATACTGTTTAATAGATCTATTTACCGAAGAAAAGATGTAAGAGGGTATAACTGAGAAAACCAAAATAGATAAGGAAGTGAAAGAAAAAAAGGAGAGTAGAAGAATAATAAACAAGAGTTTCTTAGAGAATGTGAGTGATTGTTCAAATTAAGAAGAAAAACAGTAAAGGATGTGGAATGAGAGGTAGGGTTAGAACCGGACTAAAAGAACAATCCTGAGGGAAAGTGTTAAGAAAACAGTGAGCGAAAGTAAATAGCAATAAAACAAGATGTATGACAGTGACTAAGGTTAAAACATGTGGAATAACAGAGAGAAAAAAACGAAAGCAGAAAAGAAGAAGTGACAGAAAAGGAATGATTGAAACAGCAAAGAAATGTAAATAACATAGTGTGCTTAAACTACAGGGAGAAAGCATAATGAACAAGTAGTGAAAGAGTGATGAGTCAGAGACAGTGAGAGTAATAGAGACGGAGTGAGTGAACAGGAGTGAGGAACTATGAGAACAGAGGGACTGAGAAAAGGAGTGGAAGGAGTAGAGTAAGTAAGTCATAGAAAAAAGAATGAGGGAAGTAGCAAAGGCAGAAAACTGAGGGTTAAAGAAATGAAGCAGTGGAACTAATAGAAGTTAAATGTGATAGAAATGTAACGAAAAGAGTACAAAACACTTACCTTATAATTGTCGTTAACTTAGTCACTTGTTATTTTTATACTTTCAATCTGTGAAAGAAAGAACTAAAATTTGAAAAATATTAAAACATGTATTTAAAAATTAGAAAAGACAAGGGAAAAGATTGAAAATCATCCAATTTTACAAAGAAATAAAGTTAGAGATAAACATGCAGAAAAAAGAGAAAGAAACGGTGATAGACAGTCAGAGACAAAACGAAATTGTAATAGAGTAAATTACTAAGAGAAAAAAAAGGAAGATACTTTCAGTGACAGAATAGAAGGATAGAAGAGAAAACTAAATTGAAGTTGCGTAAGCTACTAAAAGAAAGTGAGTAAGGTAAACTATATAAGGAAAGGGTGAATAAGGAAAAGAGAGTGAGGGAGAGAGGAGACAGAGGAAGTGAAGGAAAGACTGTCAGATACAGACTGAGTGAGGCAACAAAGAAAGATAAATGAGTGAGGGTGAGTTATACTAACTGATTGCACCAAAAAAGGAGAACCCAAAAATATTTAATTTAGAAAACAAAGGGAGGAAAGATGGAAAAGACAAGCGAAGCAGAGGGTATAAAAGCTGGAAAATGGTGCAAGGGAGAAAAGAAAAAAGCAGAGTTGGAATAGGGAAACAAAGGTTGAAAGATAAGTGGAGTTAGAGAACAAGGGTGAAAGAGATTAAAACAAAAGGCAATGTGAGTATGTAAAGAGGATTGATAGAAGGTAGTAAAAGACGAGTGAGCATGAGACAAGACGAGTACAAATTAAAATTCACTATACAAACTACAGAATTAATTATACATGTTAAATGGTTTATTTTTGCTGTTCTCAGAATATATCAAATTTCACTAAAAAGAGTGAGTTGAAGGTATTCATCATATAACAGCGGGGAAAAAAAACACAATCAAAATGATTGTGTTTAAAAAACCCATATAACATAACCAATCAGAAATCAGAACTCCTCAAAAGTAACTTACTTTCCATGACGTCGAAGGATGTCCTACGAACAGCTTATACTCTGTTGTGCTGTTATTATTTTCAGCCCGCCACTTTCTGAAAGAAAAGCTCCATCGTATTGACAAATATGTTACATACAATAAATGACTTCTCGCTCTCTACCGCACTTCTCCTCAAGGCCAAATAGTGTAAGAGCCATTTATAACTCTTGGAATTCTTCTAAGCAAATCCCGTCATTTTCTTTTTCCACAACTTTCAGAAAGAAAACGTTCAAGATCACTTTCACAATCCTGTACTAGAATATCTCACCCTTCTTGCTCACTCATGTTCCACATTTCCTATGACATTGATACTGCTTACTATGAGGCACACTTACACTACCTCTATGACTACTACAATTATTGAATTCTCTTGATCACTGTTAATCACAAAGCAATTTAAAACAGTACATACAATTATATCAACTCCTAGAATCATTATAGGCCAGTTACCTACCCTAAATTCTCTCTTCTGAAAACACAAAATAAGAATATTTTTAAGTCAAAAGGCAACATTGTTTCATAGTCAAATGGGAATCATTTCCGAAACACCAGCTTTTTTTACATTTTAAATAAGCTGTGTAATAAGCGGATGTTGTCAAAGGACCATCATGTCATATAATAGCTGCAGTTACAAATGTTCTTCCTAAAATCAACGACTGTGTAGCCACAACATTTGTAATTAAAGTTGAAAACTTACTTTCATCAGGTTTATATATTTGGAATTTTAAAATGACATTATAACCAAAGGTTTGTACAAATAATGTGGACAGCATTGCAGACTTACATTACCTCTACTCCATGTTTTGATTGGCTGCTTGAATTAGCTTATTAAAAGAAACATTTTATCTGAACTCATTCAAAGTACAGTTATTTTTCCATGACGTCAAGTGTTATGGTAAGAACACCGTTTGCTTTGGGAAATACTCTGTTGTCCTTTAACTAATCCGTGCCCACCACTTTCTGTAAGAAAACCTTCTTTTTTTTCAGGAACTACTTAAAACTCAAAAATAACTTTTCACTCTGTACTACACTTATCCTCAAGGCCAAATAGTGTAGGAGCCATTAGAACCTCTTGAAATTCCTCAGAGCAAATCCCGAGATTCCTTCCCTAAAATTTTGGTTATAAAAACACCAGGTAAGAATTTTTAAGGTCAAAAGGCAATCTTTTTTTGAAAGTTAAAACAGATTCATTGCAGAATGACCAGCCGTTTCCAGACTTCAAATAAGCTGTGTAATGGCTTGATGTTGTTGAAGGACCGTCATGATATATAATTGCTGCAGTTACAAAAGTCCTTCCTGATATTGACAACTGCGAAGCCACAACATTTTTAATTAAAGTTGTCAATTTTGTTCCATCAGGCCTACATCGTTGGAACATTAAATTGACATACTGGCCATATGTTCGTATAAATAATGTGGACAGCATTGCAGACTTACATTGGCTACACTCCATGTTTTGATCGGCTGCTTTTACTAGCTTATTAAAGGACACTGATTTACTGTCTGGCAAAGTTAAATATATAAATCTTTCTGAGTCTACACTAGTAGTACTTGATACCCTACAGTTCTCGCAGTCATGCTGCCATTGATAAGAAAGGCCAAACAGATGATCTACATCTACACCTTCAGCTTGAAATACATCAAGCATATACATTAAAAACTCCTGACAATCTTGCTGAATATTTTGAGAGAATTGCGTTTGACCTGAACATTTGTCTAACAGATTTCGAATTTCAGACACACTTTCTATTTTTGTTCTATCAGTGCTACATTTCTCTAACACAGAATTCAATAAACAGCAAAAACTTTGATCCGAATTGATCACAATCTGTTCTTTTAAAGTTTCTAGAGAAAAGACAACATTAACCACTACATTAGCATAGCAGTTGACACCAGAACTATTTTCAAATTGAAAACCAACAACATCTTCAACAGAATCCATTTTCTTTCTGCTTATAATTTCGGGTTCATCGACTTTTCGTCTTTTTGCTACAACCTCCCTACTATTGGTCACATTTCTTCGTTTCCGGCCTACCACACGTTTCTCAAACAAAGGATATTGAGGCAAATGTGGCGCATACTCTCTTCTTAACCTATTGTATTCCTTAACACAATCTAGACCCGCACAAATGTTTGTGACATCACACTCAATCAAGTACAATCCCGATAAAGTTCTGACTCGTGACAATGCCACATATGCCATACCCTCCTTGAACACACAACTGCCAATATTCACCAATGCACTGTCTACACTTAAACCTTGCGATTTATGGATTGTCACCGCATATGCCAAGCAAACAGGAAACTGCTTACGGCGAACATATAGGTCTTTTACAAGCAAAAACCTAGCAGAGCAATGACCAATTAGCTGTACTTCCTCAATGCCATCAAATTTAATTTTTAAAAATTCAATTCCATCTCTATTTCTGTATTTCTCAAAATCAACAACATTACCCATTGATCCATTTACCAGACCTCTTTCAACATGTAAATTCCTTCTCAAAATGATACGGCAATTTAAGCACACATTCAGAGTCTTTTCAAAACCAGCAGTTTTAGATATAGTCTTCTCTAATGAATCCAATTTAGATTTCAAATTCTCAGACAAAATAATTGTTGCTCCCATATGCTCTATTCTGTCAATAGCTTCCAGTTTCACAATGTCTTGGTTTTCTAAATTCAACATTTTGTTGTTGAAGATGGCACATTCTGCAAGAGTTGGCATCAAACTTATTCCAATTTCTTCTCAGTAATTTTCCGAAAAATATTCTCTGGCAGAACGTCTTCTTCTGGATACAAATTTGACAGTAATCGTGCATGTAAAGCTTCTTTCCCATGCTTGGTCACTTTTCCGATTCTAACATCTTGTAGAATATTCTTATAATCTTCATCCTTCGCTTGACGCATATTTTCACACAGTTCAGCATAATTGAAGTGTAACCATATATTAACGTTGCCAATGCTCCCTAGGCACTTCCTGGTATCTTCATGTGTAAGTAGTTTAAACACCGGTTGTCCTTTCACTGGTGTCAGCTGCAGAAGATCACTGAAAACAATTATGTGTTTGCCACCAAATAACACATCATACTCTGTTTTAAGAACTTCTTGCATTCTCAAATGCACAAAGGCAAGCATGACATTGGAAACCATGCTTACTTGGTCAATGATAAGAAGTTTCATTTTTCTCAAGACTCTTGAAACTTCACAACAAGCATCTCCAGATAACTTGTGGTATTGTAATTTGTTATCATGCTCCACTGGCAGCATCAGTAGACGATGCAAAGTAATACCTTTAATGTTATGTGCTGCCAGTCCAGTTGGAGCGGTGACAACACAAGACAGCGATGACTCAGTCCTTTTCTGCAAATAACATGAAATTGCTTTAATGAGGAAATCTTTTCCAGTTCCTGCTTCTCTACTCACTGACAGTCGGACAGGCTTCAACGACGTACATGAGCACTCTTTCTTCTCATGACTTAATCCATGATCAATTTGGTTGGTAACTTTGTCATATATTTTCCTCTGCTCAACGTTGAGTTGTCTTTCCAAATCTTCTAAGTTAACCGCATCCTCCTGAGCATGTGCCATGGCTCTTTCCACTTCAATCATGGCAGTGGCAGCTTAATTTTCGATAACTGGTCCTCCTAGTGGATCCTGACTCAATGAAACAGAACTCTGACTGTCCTGAGAACTGTCTCTAGCAATCTCGGCTGCAATTGTTGCTTCCTGCTCGATTTCCGCATTCAACATTTCTAGATATTTTGGAAAAACAGGACATTCTATGGTCTCCTTGGCTGCATTGAAAGAGTCTTCATAACAGAGGAAATCTCCAAGCAGTTCCTCTTCTGCACGCCAAGGCTTGAAAAGTTGCAAAAGAGCTAGATAGAAAAACTCTTTTCTTTCAGGAGATTAGCCACTCAATTTTCGATGATTTACCAATTGCCATTTTCTTTGCTTGACCAGACATCCCTCACTTCCAATTACAGCATACACTCCTTCATCAATATCTTCTTTGATGTTCCTCTTGAATATGTAATTTTGTAGAACCTCATACAGACAAACATTCTCGAGGTGACTGCTTCTATTTGGATAATATGTATCCAACATGTTGGTCTTCAAAATATCTGTACTGTTTGGCTCCTTTTCCGCCAAATACTCAATTTCCCGTACAGGTTTCAGAACCCGATTACGCGTTGCAGCAAGACCAAGACTCGCCCAAATGATACTCCTAGATTTGGCATAGAGACTTGCTGAAGATAACCGGTCAGAACATTCGTAAGCTCCGATTTCTCGATGCAACAACATCTTCAGACTGAAACTGTACAACTTCTTACTGAGGCTCTTTTCATGAGAAATGTCCTCCCACATATCCTTCAATTCTGTCTTTTCTTTTTTTGTGATGGAAGATGTCACATACCGAGCCACAGCCATACAGTTATCAGCCACAAACTGTATATCCATGGTAGCATTCCACATGGACAAAATCACTGGGTTGTAGTCGTTGATGTACTTGGACTCTTCGTTTCTTTTCAAATTGTATGTATTTTTGGGTGATTTCCTCGTCACATTATGTCGCAGCGAAGACATCTAACTGTTCACTCTTCCTTTATAAATCACCGGTCGTGGAAAGCCGAAACGACATTTTGTGTAGAACTTGTCCTTGCTTCTGAATTTACGACGACAGTACTTTCCACAACGATGGCTTTGGAAGCGTAAAACTTGTTCTCTTAGGCTTTTGTCTTCCTTTGTCTTTGGAACAGCACATGTAGAATACTGTTCTATGAAACTCATCACTAAGTCATCCGGATCTGTTCCAAATGTGGGTGCATCTTTGATCCATAGCAGCATATGTATATGAGGAGCACCTCTTGCTTGATACTCCTTTCTCCAGAAGAAATCCAACACCTCTCCAAGAGGTGGATTTTTCTTGTTCATGATGAAAGACATCATAGCTTCAAATCTATGATTTAAGTACCTGCATACATTCACTGGATCCAAAGAGCACAGTTCTCCGGGTGTCTTGAATTCGATATTTTCAATGTTTCCATTTGCCTCTCGTAGAAATTCAAGTAAGTCTTTCCAGCCATACTCGGCACAGCTGAGAGTGAGGAACCATGTGGGAGTTCCTAAGTTCCTCAGCATACATTTTAAATCTCCATGTCGACGGTACCAGTACTCATTAGTACCACGCTGACATGCCATGAGATTAATCAGGTGAGAATCCAAAATACTGTCTTGCACATTGACTTTATCCATGAAGTCCCTTGCCGAGATATTTTGCATCTGTACACCACTTTTCAAGATGTGGTTCACTGCATATGACAGTCCAGACAGATCACTTTCAAACAGTAGATGAAACAAATAGGGAATGCATTGACGAAACCTAGGATCTTCTGCATACAATCGTAAAGTCCCGTATTCAGAAGCAGGAATTTGATCAGGTCGCTCATCATATCTTCCTCCTTGACCTGTTGGAAATAGCTGTGGGAAACACCGAGCTTCCAAACTTTCCTCCCAAACACTAATGGGACTCCCTTTGGCTTGTTTCATTGAAACAACTCAATAGCATTCCCCATGACTTCCTTGGAATGCAAAGGATGAACACTATAATGTTCATATATTTCTTCATTTTTAGAGGCTTCTACTTTCTCAATTTGTCCAGCACACAAATCGCTGTCCTCTTCCTCACTTACTTCCTCTTCTGCAACACATATATTCTTGTAGTACTCATTGTTTTTCATTAAATACAATGTTGCCTTTTTGACTTTCCTAACATCCACTAAATCTTGCCAGATTTTCTTACTCTTTGTCGGAACCCCATTAACTAAGATAACCAGAGGTTCCTCTTCCACTTTCTCTACTCCAATTGTATTAATGTTTTTCTTCAAATCTAGAGGCAAATAAACAACTCTTCCCTTTAATCCTCTCTGTAAATCTGATGGAGGCAATTTCCCTGTCTTTGGCTCCATTCGTACAATAGCCTGAAAGGGATGGACACTTTGAATCAAAATAGATTCATAAGTATTTAAATCCTTCAATTCAGAAGGAATGTCAACCAATTGCAGATTATTATGAACCGCTCTAGCAGGCATCCGGTTTTGATTTAATTTGTTACAACAATAAGTACACACACGTTGATCCGATCCCAAATCAAAACAATTTTCTACCATCAAGTATGTTGCGAAATCCTTCCATTCACTATTATTTTCCCTTTCACTTTTTGCATATAAATCCACTAACTTAGTCTGATTCTTATAATAAGTGCGTCGACAACACACACAAGTGAAATTAGGCCTCTCACTTGATTTCACCGTAAACGTGGCAATTTCCTTCTGAAAATTATCTGTACTGGAAACCTGTACACTCTCTTCCACATTACCTTCTTCTTCTGGGTCAATTTCAACAGTCTGCTCTTTTCTTGCAAAGTAACAAAACTCAATTTCTTCACAAATATTCTTCACATCTACTTCAGAACCATGCAAAAGAGCACTGCTTAATTGTTTAAGCTTAATTGCTGGACTCTTAGCAAAATACAACATACTCACTAATTTCCTCACTTTATTATGATGGACTGCTAGCATCCTGAAATGATGAAAAACACTCTGGCATACTCTCCTGGAAAGACAAGCCAATGAATGACCATGCAAACCACCTCACTTCTCTCACTCTGCATGGATCTAATTCCTGCAACAACTTCATTTTCTGTTTTAAACTTTTCTTATTAAATGTCCGTACAAAATCACAAAGCAAATTGATGGAATCCTGTCGCACACTGCAAATACTACTACACTTCCAGGTGTACACTGGACCCTTAGGACGTCCCCCTAAAACTTCATCACCTAACACCTCTTCTGCCTCTGTTGACACAAGTTTTTCTTTTTCAACTGGACAACCGTCTTTCACCTCATTTGCTCGACCACTGGTGTCAACTGCATGCACCAAATCATTGTCCTGGAAGTAACTCTCCTCATTGAAAAATGCCTCACAACTTGAACTATGCATCCATTCTCCTGAAAATACTTCACAAAAATTTGTACGATTAACTATTCTCTTCCATCTACTATTTGTTTTGAATTCATAAATTGCCTTGTTTAGTTTCCTAATTCTATTGATTACCAAAATGAATAACTTTCGCTTCACTGATCAATAATTTTCTCAACATTTTTCTTTTTTTTATAAAAAGCCAGTTTCTGTGGACCTTTCTTTACATTTTTCATCAAATTTACAATTATCCTGTTGCGGAACATTCGTGTACGAATGTCCCTAAATTGATTGTGCCTTCTACCGGCACTCACAGAGTTTTCTCCTGCTCTACCACTAACTTTATTAAGGGGCCTTTCCTTCCTGTTTAAATTGACTCTCTTCTTCTGTACTAAAACCTGTTCTTTAGTGATACATTTTTTTCTGGAAATGTTTCTTAGGAAAAATTTTGTTGTCTTACCCGGAGCTTTTTTGGTGACTTGACGAGTTTTTATTGTAGAGGACTGCTGCAAGCATGTAGTAAGCTGCTGTGTTTGACGTTTTGTAGCCTTTCTCCTCCTTTGCCTCGAAGGCATGGTTTAATTTTGAAATGATCTGCAGTTGAATCTGTGGTAAAATATAATAAAAAATGTTATTAACCACTATTACCAAACAGTAAATCAATAACAGTCGTCAAAAAATTAACACACTAGTTGTCAATTCTACATACAATAATTTTTATCGCATTGACAAATTTAAAACTCACAAATAGTAGCAAAGAAATGGAATGCTTCTACATTTGACCTGTGCTCTTTTATATGTGAATGTGAACTAATTTTATTAGCATATTTCACTATTTTATTAAAGACACTTCACACAAGCTGTTTTTGAAGTTGTATTTATTTTAAATAAAACGGTTAACATGGTTACTTTTCATTTCCAGTAACTTACATTTATTTTTAAAAGTCTTTATAGTTTAATAGGCTCGAGCAGGTCAGCTGCCCACCCAATGTCATACAATTCTGACAAATCAGCATCCTCGTCATATTCTTCATCATCCACAGGCTATAAATCATCCAAGGGATCTACTTACACTGACGTTTCAATGACAAGTTCAATGATAAGATCGAGATCAACAGATTGCTCATTATCACTCATGGTTGATGTTGTCGTTATCTTTAAAGAAAGAGAACAACAATGAGATGTTGCAAAGTAAGAGACAAATCTCAGAGACTATAATAGTAACATTGTTTACCAAGAGTAACATTTTGCAGATATTATTTAGCCATGTCTATCAATGCTGAGGAGATGAGGCCTATGTCCAAGTTTTCAATGAACAGGACCGATCTCTTCTTAACCTTGGATAAGCCTCACCGACTCTGTGTCCCCTGCTCATACTTAAATGTAAAGGGGCAGATTTATGTTAACTGGCGCATCCCCAGGGATGAACCAATTAACGTGCGCCGCTGCTCTGCCACCTATGGTGTGCCGCATTTACAATGCGGAGCACCATGGGGCAAAAACAGCACAGATGCCTCACGCATCTGTGCCGCAAAAGGAGCGCATTGCAGGAATCACGTCGCAAGCGCGACATGACAACTGCAATGCACATGGGCAAGACACACATTGCATGGTTCGTCACTCCTTATGCCTGTTTCAAACAGGCGTAAGGATTTGATTCAGCAATGCCATAAAGCTGACTCAGTGAAATCTTGTAAATTTCACTGTGTTAGTTTTACAGGGCTTTCATTCAAGTGAACGCCCACCCTGCAACAAAACGCCCACATGAAACCTGACGCAGGTTTCATGTGGCGCAGGACTTTACAGCGTGACACATCTGCCTAAATGCATCAAGTTGTAAATATGTTGCAACATAGTGCATCTTTTGCGCCGCCGCTGCGTCACAAAAGTGACGCAACGGCGGCGCAAAAGAGGCGCACGGCCATCATAAATCTACCCTAACATTTTAAATGATTGGTTCAGGATGCCGATAAGGTGTGGCCTATCCAGAGGTTTGTTTGAGGTGAGGCCTACTCAGGGTTACAGATGAAATGTAGGCTTGTTGAAGAGTACAGAGGAGATAATACATGAGCAGGGCTACCAATGAAGTGAGTCATGTCCACTGCACTCTTGAACAAAGGCCAGACCTCCTCTGTCTCCCTGGACAGGCCTAAACCTCATCTGCACAATGTGATTCGTAATGTTAGGAAACACAGGTGATGTAATTGAAAAACGTGCAATTTTGTTTTGCTCATTTCACAATCACATCACCTGTGTTTCCTTTGCTTAGGTATCTCATTGTGCAGATGTAGTCTAGCATATCAAAGAGTACGCAGAAGGTGAGCACTGTATGCAACAACTTTGACACTTAGAGAAGCCTCAGCTTCTCCATGCCCCCTACACAGTCCTAAATGTATACAGTTTAAACTGACGGTATCTTGTTGCAGATGAAGTGAGGCCTATCTTGCAACATGGTGCATCTTTTGCACCACTGCTGCATCACAAAAGTGACGCAACGGCGGCGCAAAAGAGGCGCACGGCCATCATAAATCTGCCCCTAACATTTTAAATGATTGATTCAGGATGCCGATAAGGTGTGGCCTATCTAGAGGTTTCTTTGAGGTGAGGCCTACTCAGGGTTGCAGATGAAATTTAGGCTTGTTGAAGAGTACAGAGGAGATAATACATGTGCAGGCCTACCAATGAAGTGAGTCATGTCCACTGCACTCTTGAACAAAGGCCAGACCTCTTCTGTCTCCCTGGACAGGCCTAAACCTCATCTGCACAATGTGATTCGTAATGTTAGGAAACACAGGTGATGTAATTGAAAAACGTGCAAATATTTTTGCTCATTTCACAATCACATCACCTGATTTTCCTTTGCTTAGGTATCTCATTGTGCAGATGTAGTCTAGCATATCAAAGAGTATGCAGAAGGTGAGCACTGTATGCAACAACTTTGACACTTACAGAAGCCTCAGCTTCTCCATGCCCCCTACACAGTCCTAAATGTATACAGTTTAAACTGACGGTATCTTGTTGCAGATGAAGTGAGGCCTATCTTGCAACATGGTGCATCTTTTGCACCGCTGCTGCGTCACAAAAGTGACGCAACGGCGGCGCAAAAGAGGGGCATGGCCATCATAAATCTGCCCCAAACATTTTAAATGATTGGTTCAGGATGCCGATAAGGTGTGGCCTATCCAGAGGTTTGTTTGAGGTGAGGCCTACTCAGGGTTCCAGATGAAATTTAGGCTTGTTGAAGAGTATAGAGGAGATAATACATGTGTAGGCGTACCAACGAAGTGAGTCATGTCCACTGCACTCTTGAACAAAGGCCAGACCTCCTCTGTCTCCCTGGACAGGCCTAAACCTCATCTACACAATGTGATTCGTAATGTTAGGAAACACAGGTGATATACTTGAAAAACGTGCAAATATTTTTGCTCATTTCACAATCACATCACCTGTATTTCCTCTGCTTAGGTATCTCATTGTGCAGATGTAGTCTAGCATATCCAAGAGTACGCAGAAGATGAGGACTGTAGGCAACAGAGCAATGTACATTACTCACCTCCCTCGACACTTACAGAAGCCTCATTTTCTCCATGCCTCCTACACAGTTCTAATTGTATTTCATTATCATCATAGTGACTCTGAAACTCTAGCGTTACATATTGTGAAACCTAAATGTCTTAAAGTAACGATTTTTTAACCGACAAACAAGGAAATTATTCTCCCAGCTTGATGGTGAGAAGTGATATATTTATTTAAAGAAGCCGACACCTTTTTGTCATTGTCATAAATGTAAAAAGCATTCCTTTTCTTTATGAACCATTTTCATGTCATAACACACCACAGCTCCTATGTACAAACACACCCTGTCAGTACTTAAATTTGCCAAGCACACATGGGGGCTTATTTACAAGGACCTTGCACCACGGGGAAATGACTTAAATTTGCAAAGCACCCATGAGGGCGTATTTACAGGGACCTTGCACCACCTTTAAAGTCACTTTTAACGTGATGAAAATGACGTGAATGTGGCTCATAAGCTTTGTAAATTTGCCCCCATGTTGACTATGAAACTCTTGCAGAACATATTGTGAAACCTTAATGACTTCAAGAAACGTGTTTTTAAACCGGCAAACAATGAAATTATTCTCCCATATTCATGGTGGAAAGTGAAATATTTATTTAAAGAAGCAGACACCATTTTGACCTTCTCATAAATGTAAAAAGCATTTCTTTTTTTAAAAAAACGATTTTCTGGTCATAATTTGAAAACACAACACAGATCCTATGTACAAGCACACCCTGTCAGTACTTAAATTTGCCAAGCACACATGGGGGCGTATTTACAAGGACCTTGCACCACGGGGAAATGACTTAAATTTGCAAAGCACTCATGAGGGCGTATTTGCAAGGACCTTGCACCACCTTTAAAGTCATTTTTAACGTGGGGAAAATAACGTGAACGTGGCTCAAAGGCCTTGTAAATATGGTCCATGCTGACTATGAAACTCTATCAGTACATATCAAGTAACCTAAATGATTTCAAGAAACGTTCTTAAACACATCAAGTAAGCAAACAATTCACCCAGATTCATGGTGAAGTGACTTAAAATGCCCTAACACACATGAGGGCATATTTTACAAGGCCCTTGCACCACTTTTGCGTCACTTTTAACATTGGGAAAATAACATGAAAGTGGCTCAAACATGAGAGTGTATTTACAAGGCCCTTTCATCACTTTAGCGTCACCTTTAACATAGGGAAAATAACGGGAAAGTGGCTCAAAGTCCATCTAAATAGGCCCCATTCTGGCTATGAAACTCTAGCAGCACATATCAAGAAACCTAATTGACTTCTAGAAACGTTTTTAAACACATCAAGTAAACAAATTATTCACCCAGATTCATGGGGAAGTGACTTAAAATGCCCTAACACACATGAAAGCGTATTTTTAAGGTCCTTGCACCACTTTTGCGTCACTTTTAACATGGCTATGAAACTCAAAGAAACTAAATCTATTTGTAAAACACTTGACACAAAGCAACATTTTAAATACACAACTTTCTTCATAATTTTCTCCCTAAAGCATACTATTCTCTTTCTAAATTAAATGAATCTTTTCTCACCTTAGCAAATACTTTTTGAGTTTCAAAACAGTCTCAGACACACACCAATTTTTCTTTAGCAGAGCAAAGGGTATGCACTCCAGAGGCTGCAATCAACAAAGGCACAGAAATGCTGTAATTCATCACTCATATCTCTCATGTCACCCAATCAAAACTCTTCCCTCACTTTTTTCAAATCACCACCCTTCCCCCCTCTGCCCTTTCTGCCTTTTTTCCATAGCAACCACCTCCTGAAAGACCTGTCATGTTTACAAGTTCACACAACAATGTTTCAATTGAACTCTGAACTCTCAGTACACCTACATATCCAGTGCAATCTTTCATAAAATGATTTTTTTTGACCATTCAAATTACATCTTTCAAAGAACTCATCCATGCACCCTAACTTTCTGTTGTCAGTAATCAAAATCCACCAATCACTGCTACTGAATCATTAGCACAGAAACTCCACAGTTTTTTTCATAACAAACTCCTACTGTTTCAACTGCCATTTCATTGCCACACTTCATCTGACTGCAGCAGAACCTCCTCTCACCATGTTTTCTGTCTGGATTGTTGGACATAGTTACATCCACTGGGCTCAAAGGTATGCTGATAACAGAAATTTACACAACCTCAATTTACAAAATGTGGAAATCAACTGGATTGGCCACAGAGGATTAAGATGTCACCAATTGATACCATTGGTGAAAACCTTTTTGCATTTGCCAAAACCTGACCTGTTAATTGTGCACTGTGGAGGAAATGACTTGGGCACTTTGACTGGGGTAGGTCTGGAAATGCTTTTAAAGGACACCTTTGAGCAATTGATGGCACTTTTTCCTCAAACTGCCTTGGTATATTCAAATATATGCCAAAGACAGAAATGGAGGTGGTCCAACCAATTTTGTTCACAAATTGTGAAATGGAGGAAGCATGTAAATAAGTCTGTTTCAGCTTACATGAGAGACCATGGAATGGGCTCCATCTACAACAATAACTTACGTTATTACATGCAAGATATCTACAGAGGAGATGGAGTTCACTTCTCAGATGAGGGGAACAGAGTTTTCATCCTGAATTTAAGACTATGTATTGGTACCTACTTATAAGTACCTAGAACTTACACAGAACCCAAAAGCTCTTTTCAGAGCTACCTTAACTATGATTACTCTTTAAAAATTTCAAATGTACCTTTTTTCACTAATTTTCACTTTTGTTCGCTTCCCGGTTCGCTACCCGGTTCGCGTACCGGCAGCTAACCTCGCGAAAAATTCAAAATGTTTTTTTCTTTTTCGACATATATGAGCCTCCTCAGCCATCCTTAGAAAACCTAGGGGGTCAGGATACGTCTCCCGTGCCCCCTTATACCCTTTCCCAACATTCTTTATCCTCCATCTTGTTTCTAAATTCATCTGAAACACAAGATGGCGGACTCCCGTTACGCTATCGGTTAGCTTCCCGATCCGCGAACCGGGGTGCGCAACGGCAAACGCAGTTAAAAAAAGGTGGGAAGTTAATTTACAAAGAAAGCACTGCAGACACTTTCACCAAATTTAAAATAGTTCCTAATGCATACCAGTCCCTACCATTTCCCCAAATTTGAATGAATTCCATCGAGTCATTCAGGCTCTAGCCCTGTCTAAATATCCTTAGGTAAATTACATGACAAAAACACATTGGAAAGAGTTGACATTTCCAACCATTGATAACATAACTTTCAAGTTGTATTTTTGTGTGCTGTCATTTGATTGGTTTGGTACATGAATATATATGAAAAATAAGAGGGAATGACTGGAACTCCCTGAGGCACATTTAAAGAGCATGTCCTGGCAAAACCTTAGACACTTTTGTAAAGGTGAGTAAATAGATTCTATGAGGAGATATGTTGTGCACCTAAAGTTAATTTTATAAAAACGTTTTCTGTTAGTTATTTACTATCCCTCAGTTATAGTTATGGATTGACTTAGGCTTCTCTGTTGTAGTCATGGTTTGAGTTAGAGTTCATCACATGCTGTACTTTATATTTCTACTTCCTGCCTTGTACCATACACTGTCCAAACATAAATTCACTGTTAAAAACTCAGAACTATGTTGTACACGTTAATTAAAAAATAAAAATGTAGAAGTTTCTAACTTAAACTCTATTTCTCTCCCTCTTTTTATGCTACCTTAACAGCAATTATGGATAAAGAAGCTCAGGAAGCTAAACTTTAATCAGAAATTCAACAGGACATAGATGATTTTTATAATGAGGCTGTGGACAAACAACTTTTAGAATTCATGGACAATTTTGATAAAAAAGAGACAATTCATGAAAATAAAGATGAAGAAATTCCAGATGAACTTTTACTCGAAATTTCCAACAATTCTTAAATAAAATGTTATTTATAAATTAAAAATTGTTTGAGACATTATTATTTTTTCCAAATATAAGATATAATAGTAGAGTAATTATTTAAAAAATTCAGACTAATGGTTAAAGATTCAACATTTTAATATTACTATGTGCTCAGGGAGTGCTCAAAGGATCTGTTTCTGGTTTCCTGACAGACTATGTTATGGATTCCATATTAGAACATGCAAGACATCTACAGAGGAGACGGTGTACATTGAATTTTAGACTCTTCATTGGTACCTACATGTTGCTACTTTCATCACCCACACAACACAACAGCTCTATTCAGAGCTACCCTACCTCAAAGCACTCTAAATATATTATTTTACTATTTCCCTTGGTTTTCCCCTTGTTACGCTATCCGGAACGCTACCCGGTACGCGAACCGGACGCTAACCGCGTGAAAATTTGAAAAAAAATGTTTTTTTTTTGTATATATGGGCCTCCTCAGCCACCCTCAGAAAACCTAGGGGGTCAGGATACGTCTCCCGTGCCCCCTTATACCCATTTCCCACATTGTTTTTCCTCCATCTTGTGATTAAATTCGACCGAAACACAAGATGGCGGACTCCCGGTACGCTACCGATTAGCTACGCGGTTCGCATACCGGGTGGCGCCTCTACCGCGAAAAAACTGACATTTTTATTTTTTTAATTTTTTGCCCCGCGGGACCCTTTAATAGCCCCCTCATCAATCATAGGGGGTCAGGAGGGGTCTACCTTGCCCCCTTTCATTAATTTCCCCCTTCATTTTTCTTCACCTCTTGTCTCTCGATCCTACCGAGAGACAAGATGGCGGCCGCTCCGGACATGTTGACAGACACCGGAGAGCCAATCAGCTGCGCTTCGCGAAGTTCCGTTACGCGTCAGGTACGCGAACCGGGTCGCTAACCGGAGCGCTTTTACAGATATATATATTTTTTTGAACGTTAATTTATCAAAATCCACTGGAGCACATATATTGAGACCTAGCAAAGGCACATCGGGCAAACAATATCTACAATTTTGCCAAGTTTTGTGGAAATCCATTCAGCCGTTCGAGCTAAAAGTGAGTCCAACCGCCCTATGGAAAATTGCATGGGAAAAACGCGTGTTGGGACCCCCCTTTTTTCTAGGCCCCCCTTGACGAAACCCCCCCAAATTTGCAGGGGCTGCTCAGAACCAAAATGTTTGATTTTCCTGAAAATTTCAGCCAATTCCGTCCTCAAACGCCAAAGTTATTCAACATAGAATTTTCAAAAATCACATAGGAAAAAAATCCTAACTATATATACCTACTGGCGACCGCCAGTAGGTATATATAGTTAGGATTATATATTCCCTGAAAAAACCATAGGTTATAGACCATATATAGTTAGGAATTAGCATTTATAAAACCTTATTTTAGTGACACAAAACCATTGAAATTCGCATGTATAGTTAGTTGCACTAACTATATATTTCGCGCACCCGCAATCCACTGCTGATGATGTCACATATTACATCATTCATGACATGGTCAGTGACATCACTGATGACATCACTGATGACATCTCAAATGACATCACTGATGACATCACTGATGACATCTCATTTACATGACTGATCACATCACTGATGACATCATTCATGTGATAATACGATGAACTTCTTCAGACTCCAATATAACCTTTACTCAGTGTAAACAGACACTCACAGACTGTCACTCATCCATGGAGTTACTCACACACCTAGTCAGTCATGCAAAGAATCAATCACACCTCCATTTCCTCAACTATACAGTTATACACACCTTACTTATTCAAACAGATACTAACACATATTTACTCTCTTATACAATCCCTGATACAATTTCATAATGATCCATACATCCGATCACACATTCACTGGCTCTTATGCACAGTTATTTATATATGTCAACTCTCACATATACTGTGTTTTACATATGTCTTTACTTTGACATGTAGCACTGAGATATCCATTCACTCACCAATACACTCATGCACACAGTCAACCACCCATACAGCTGTTCCACATGCACTTTTGAACCCATACATCTAGTGAATCAACTGCTCACACATCTATGCACAGAGTCATACACCTCTCAACCACCAACACACACACTCAGTCTCCCATACAAATACTTGGGCAACCAATCAATAACCCATATAGTTACTCATATAGCTACTGATCAACACATGCAGCAGATTACAGAACAACAGACATAATGATGCACAAATTAAGACAGTTTAGTCACTAACCCATGCACTCAGTGAGACATATTTAATCACTCACTCATACAGTCAGTCATGCACCTACTAAATCCTTCATCCAGACACTTCTACATCCCCTCATTCTTCAATATGTAAGACATATTTAAACTTTACAGAAACATAAAATCACTGGATGTTGTTATCAGTAATGTCATCAGTGATGTCATTTGAGATGTCATCAGTGATGTCATCAGTGATGTCACTGACCATGTCATGAATGATGTAATATGTGACATCATCAGCAGTGGATTGCGGGTGCACGAAATATATAGTTAGTGCAACTAACTATATATGCGAATTTCAATGGTTTTGTGTCAGTAAAATAAGGTTTTATAAATGCTAATTCCTAACTATATATGGTCTATAACCTATGGTTTTTTCAGTGAATTTTCAAGGTTTTGTAAATGCTAATTCCTAACTATATATGGTCTATAACCTATGGTTTTTTCAGTGAATTTCAATGGTTTTTTAATAGCAAATATCAAAAGCTGTTAAATGTATTCTTCTTTTAAAGGAAAAATATATTTTATATGTATTTAATATAATTTTTTTATGTATATATATATATATATTTTTTTTTTAGTTTCGCTACCGGTCCGCGCACCGGGTAGCTTCCCGTTAGCTCATTTTTATGCCGCGACCCGGTCTGCGTACCGGGAAACGTACCGTTTGCACAACTGCCGCGTTCGAGAACAACATCGTGACGCGTCGCGTAAGCACGACGTATCGCGTTGCCGCGTAATGCGTCTTATGATGCGCCGCGTTCGCGCATTCGGAAGTGCTCCGGTGCGCGAACCAGGCGCGAAGCGCAGCTTACCGGAAGTGCTCCGCGCGCGGAGCGGGACGCGTAACGTAAGCGTAACAGATCATGTGACCTGTAAATAACACTTTTCATTGGTTTAGAACTTTTTTTTTCCCAAATGATGAAAACTCCTCCTTCTTTCCTCACTCTGACTTTCATATTTGTGAGAGGAAGACTTGTTTTTGCTTATTAAAATAATGGCATCTGTAGTAGCTGCAGCTGGTGGACCCCCACCAGCACCACAAGCACCTAGGAAGGAAGGACCACCTCCACAGTTCCTTCCCAACCCAGAGGAGGAAGAGGAAGAAGAAGATGAAGAAGACGTAGAGGCAGTTCTTACGTGAAGAGCCCCGGAAATCCCACCACAAAGACAGTTTTATTTGGCAATTTTATTCTTTTCCTCGAGGCCAAAAAAAAGTCAATGCCCGACATGTGACATGCCTCATTTGTAAATCTGTTTTGTCTAGAGGTACAGACAAAAAGTAAAGTTATGGTAACTATACTATGCACCGCCATATGCAGAGGTGGCATCTACTGAATTACAGCGTTGCAGAGATGCGTCACCTCCAAGACAACCCACCAACTCCTGTGGCCAGTACATCGGCACAGGTAACTCTGTCGGGACCAGAGGCGAGGGAGAGGGTCCCAAACATCCAACAGAATTTTGTGCACATGAAGATAGTGTGCCTTTATTGTGGTGACCTAATTTCATGTGCGAATATGAGTATTATTTTGATAAATAGAGCATTTGAGAACCACAAGTGCTCAAAACGCCCCAAGAAATAAAAAACATTTTTTGCTCCTGTTGAGCCCTTTCTAATGCCTGTTTTTCGTTGTTCCCCCCCAAAAAAACAAAAAAAACATAAAATTGTTAAAAAAATAAAAAAATAAAAAATGTTGAGAAAAAAAAAATATATAAAACAACAAAAACATAAAAAAAGAAGTTCTTTTCAGAACTACCTCCCATTTTTAAAAAATTACTAAAATTTTTAGCACACTTGACTTCATTTTTCTCATGAGTGCGCATCCCGGTACGCGCACCGGGGAGCGCCCCGTTAGCGCAACACAAAAAACAAGGAAAAAAAAACAAGAGAAGGAGAGCATAAGAGAAAGAGAAAGAGAGAGTAATGTTAAGAGACAGACAGCAAGAGAGAGCAACACAGATGTACTGTGTAATACATAGTAAAACAGTGTAAAAGATATAACAAAGTGTAAGAGAGAAAATGAAAACAATATAAGGCTGTAAAACAAAGAAAGAGAGAAGAAGAATACTAAAGCGGAGGCACATGAAGAATATGAGCGGCTGTAAAGAGTAAAAGGAAAGAGAAAAAATGATGTACAAATAAAAGGTAATAACGGAACCAGATTTAAATAACACTGGTAAGGGAGAGAGAGAAAAAAGTCATGTGCGTAACTAAAGAGGGATGAAATAAGATGGATAACATCGAATAAAGTTAAAACATGTGGATTGACAGAGAGAAAAAACTAAAAGAAGAAAAGAAGAAGTAACAGAAAGGGAATAATTGAAGCAGCAAAGAAATGTAAATAACGTAGTGTGCTTGAACTTCAGGGAGAAAGCATAATGAACAAGTAGTGAAAGAGTGAAGTGACAGAGACAATTACAGTAAGAGAGACGGACTGAGTGAACGGGAATGAAGAACTGTGAGAACAGAGGTACTGAGAAAAGGAGTGGAAGGAGTGCAGTAAGTAAATCACCCACACAACACAACAGCTACCCTACCTCAAAGCACTCTAAAATATTATTTTACTGTTTCTCTTTGTTTTCCCCTTGTTACGCTCCCGGGTGCGCTACCCATAGTAAAAGTAATCAGGGGTGATAGAGGGAGAAATATTGAATTAGGATAACACATGGTGAGTGACAAAGAGAGAGGACAAAGGGAGTAATGGAAACAGTACCTGAATGACCTTGAGTACAACAGCAAAAAAAGATAAGTAATGCAGTGTGTGTGACTTACAGGGAGTTAGTGGGTGTAGGTCAAAGTGTGGGTGTGTAAGGTGTGTCTGTGGGTGTGGTTGTGTGGAGTGTTTTGGTGTGGGTAGAGATGAGGGTGTGTGAAATATGTGTGAGAAGTGTATGAGTGTGGGGTGTATATGTGTTCGATGTATGTGTGTGTATGGAATGTGTGTGTGTTTTTGAGGAGTGTGTGTGGGAGGTTTTTTTGTGTGTATGAGTGGTGTGTGTGTGGGGTGTATGTTACAGGTGTGTGTATGTGTTGGGAGGGGGATGAGGTATATGTGTAGGAGTAAGGTAAATAATTAAGAAAAAGAGAATGAGTAAAGAAGCAAAGGAAGGGAACAGAGGGTAAGTGAAGTAAAGAATAGGGATCAAAAGAAGTTGAATATGAGAGGGTAAATAGGGAGAGGGGAGTAAACATTGAGAATAAGAATAAGTGAGAGAAGCAGAGTAAAAACACAGGAGTGAGGTAGATTGAGAAATTGTTAGTGACCTTAAAGCAAAGGGTGATAACAAACTATATTTTTTTAGTCATACTTACCATATAATAAATGTAACTATAATTCTTTTTTACTACAGTTGGTATCTATGAAAGAGAGAAGAAAAAATAAGTTATAATTAGTAAAATATGTATTTTAAATTAAAAGATACAAATGAAGAGCTAAAAACATCATAACACTCTATTTAGAAATAAAGTTAGAGTGAAGAACACAGAAAGGGAAATAAACTAAGGTAGAAGGATAAAAAGAGGGAAAAAGAAATAGAAGGAGAGCAAATTACAAAGAGTAAGGCATATAGATTCACTAAGAAAAAGACAGAGAAGAACAGAAAAATTAACTGAAGGTAAGAAAGATATTAAAACAATGTGAGTTACCAAAACTAAATCAGGAAACAGAAGTAAGTAAAAAGATAATGACTGAGACAGAAAACAGTCTAATTAAGGATGCGTTTAGAAGAATGAGGAATAGAAGATAACAGAGTAAGTGAAGAACAGTCATAGAGTGAAAGGATGAAGGGAGACAGAATAATATACAACAATTGAAGGAAATAGACTGAGGAAGTTATAAGGTAGACACACTAAGAGAAAAACGGAGTGAGGTGGAGTACAATGAGTGAGAAAAGAAAAAAGTAAGTGAGCAAAAAAAAGGGAAGAGAGGAGAACACGACTAAAACAGTGCTACTGAGAGAAAATTATTTGGTCATGAAAGTAAAGAGAAGGACATTGAAAGAAAGGAAATGATGGATAGTAACGGAACCAGAGTAAAAGAAATGGGATGAAGAACGACGAGAGAGGAGCAGTGAAGTTGTTGTAAAAGAAGTGATAGAAGGTAGATAAACACAAGTGAAAATAACACAAGTAGAGTGAGACACAGAGCACAGAGAAGTAGTGAACGAAAAATAGAGAGAAGAGGTCAAAAGTAAGGAGCAAACAAAGATAAGCGAGGGAGAGTGGATGTCAGAGAATGGGAATACAATTTAATTTACACAATCCAAAGTATAGAATAACTTCTACAACATGTTACATAGTTTATTTTTGCTGTTCTCAGAATATATTGAATTTCACTTAAAGCAGTGAGTTCAAATTACTCATCATATGACAGCGGGAAAAAAAAGCCACAATCTAAAAGATTGTGTTTTAAAAAAAACCTTATATACTGACAAATGACAAATGTATGCTAATCTTTGATTGACTTACTTTTCCTTGAGGCCAAATAGTATATCATGGAGGTCCTTTTCTCGTTGCATAGTATTTTGCTGTTCATCTAGAAATCCATTTCATCGACTTTCTACAAGAAAAGCTCCAAGAACATCTGAAATATTTTCAAAATTTTAATATACTCCTTTTTTTCAGTCATGACTCTTTACTCATTCTTGCACCTTTCCATTTGGCCAAATAGTGTCAGATGTATGAGTATATATGAGTACTCCTCCCATCTTCATAGGCCAATTACCTTTACCTAAATTGTGGCTGTAAAAACACTAGGTATGAATTTATAAAGCCAAAAGGCAAACGTTTGAAAGTCAAATGAGTGTCGTTACATTGGGTCCAACCTTTAGAAGTTTTTAAATAGCATGTGTAATGCCCTGATGTTGTAGAAGGACCGTCATGAAATATAATAGCTACAGTTGCAAAGGTTCTTCCTGATATCGATAACTGAGAAGCCACAAAATTTTTAATAGAAGTTGTCAATTTAGTTCCATCAGGTCTACATCGTTGGAACATTAAAATAACATAGTGACCATAATTTTGTAGAAATAATGTGGACAGCATTGCAGACTTACATTGGGTACACACCATATTGTGATCCGCAGCTTTAACTAGATTATTGAAAGACACTGATTTGCAGTCTGGTAAAGTTAAATATATAAATCTTTCAGAGTCTATTCTAGTAGTACTTGATGAAGCACAGTTATCACAATCATGTTGCCATTGATAAGAAAGGCCAAATAGATTTTTTATATCTACTCCTTCATCTTTTAATACATCAAACATATACATTAAAAATTCCTGACAATCCTGCTGAATATTCTGTGAAAATTGATTTTGACCTGAACATATATCTAGAAGATTTCTAATTTCTGAAACACTTTCTATTTTAGCTCTATCACTACTACATTTGTCTAACACAGAATTCAATAAACAGCACAATGTTTGTTCTCGATTTTCAACAATCTATCTTTGTAAATTTTGAAGAAAAAAACAACATTAACTACTACATTAGCATAGCAGTTGACACCAGAACTGTTTTCAAACTGAAATCCAGCAACATCTTCAACAGAATCCTTTTTGTTTCTCTTTACAATTACACTTTTATCTACTTTATGCCTTTTTGCTGATACCTCACTGCAATTACTCTAATTTCTTCTTTTTCGGCCTACCACATGTTTTTCAATCAGAGGATATTGAGGCAAATGTGGAGCATACTCTCTTCTTAACCTATTGTATTCTTTTACACAATCTAAATCTGCACAAATCTTTGTTTCATCACACTCAATCAAGTACAATCCTGCTAAAGTTCTGACTCGTGATAATGCCACATATGCCATACCCTCTTTAAACACAGAACTTGCAATGTTCACCAAAGCGCTATCTACACTTAAACCTTGAGACTTATGAATTGTCACCGCATATGCCAAACAAATAGGAAACTGTTTTCGGCGAACATATAAGTCTTTCACGAGCAAAAATCTAGCTGAACAACGACAAATTTGTTCTATTTCATCAATGTCATCAAATTTAATTTTTAAACTTTCAATTCCATCTCTATTTTTGTAATTCACAAAACCAACAACATAACCCATTGCTTCATTTACCAGACCTCTTTCAACATTTAAATTCCTTCTTAAAATGACACGACAATTCAAACACACATTCAGAGTCTTTTCAAAACTAGCAGTTTTAGATATAGTCGCGCGCGTAACTACCCGGAGGCCTCGCAGCGCCATGCTTACTTCATCTATGATAAGAAGTTTCATTTTCTTCAGGACTCTTGAAACTTCGAAACACGCATCTCCTGATAGCTTGTGATACTCCAATTTGTTATCATGCTCCACTGGCAGCATCAGTAAACGATGTAAAGTAATCCCTTTAATGTTATGTGCTGCCAGCCCAGTTGGAGCGGTAACAACACAAGACGGCGGTGATTCAGTCCTTTTCTGCAGATAAGTTGCAATGGCTTAAATCAGAAAACTTTTTCCAGTTCCCGCTTCTCCACTCACGTACAGTTGGACAGCCTTAAATGATGTACATGAACACTCTTTTTTCTCATGACTGAATCCATGTTCAATCTGTTCTGTGACTTCGTCATATATCTGTTTCTGCTCAAGGTTTAGTTGTTTCACCAAATCTTCTAAGTTAACTTCATCATCTTGAGCTTGTTCCATAGCTCTTTCCACCTCATCCATGGCAGTAGCAGCTTCATTTTGGATAATTGGTCCTCCTAGTGGATCCTGACTCAATGAAGTAGAACTCTGACTGCCTTGAGAACTGTCCCTCGCAATCTCTGCAGCAATTGTGGCTTCTTGCTCTATTTCTTCATTCAACATTTGCAGATAATTTGGAAAAACAGGACATTCTATGGTATCCTTTGTTGCATTAAAGGAGTCTTCATAACAGAGAAAATCTCAAAGAAGTTCCTCTTCTTCACGCCATGGTTTAAACAGTTGCAAAAGAGCCAAATAATAAAATTCTCTATTATCTGGATTATCACAACTCAATTTGCGATGATTAATCAAATTACCTTTTTTCTGTTTCACTAGACATCCTTCACATCCAATGACTCCATATATTCCATTATTGATATCTTCTCTGATGTTCCTCTTATAAATATATCTTTGCAGAACTTCATAGAGACAAGCATTCTCAAGGTGATGACTTCTATTTGGATACTATGTATCCAACATGTTTGTCTTCAAAATATCTGTACTTTCTGGTTCTTTCTCCGCCAAATACTCTATCTGTTGTACAGATTTCAAAACTCGATTTCGTGTTGCAGCAAGACCTAGACTTATCCAAATGATGGTTCGAGATTTGGCATAGAGACTTGCTGACGACAATCGATCAGAACATTCATACGCTCCAATTTCTCGATGCGACAACATCTTCAGAGTGTAACTGTATACTTTCTTGCTTAGACTCTTTTCATGTGAAATGTCCTCCCACATTTCCTTTAGTTCTGTCTTTTCTTTTTTTGTGATGTAAGACGTCACATATCGAGCCACAGCAATAGAGTTGTCAGCAACGAATTGAATATCCATGTTAGCATTCCAAATGGACAAAATCACTGGGTTGTAGTCGTTGATGTACTTGGACTCTTCGTCTCTTTTTAAATTGTATGTATTTTTTGGTGATTTCCTCGTCACAGTATGTCGCAGAGAAGACATAAAATTATTTACTCTTCCTTTAGAAATCACTGGTCGTGGAAAGCCGAAACGACATTTTGTGTAGAACTTGTCCTTGTTTCTGAATTTTTGACGACAGTACTTTCCACAGCGATGGGATTGAAAACATAAAACTTGTTGCCTTAAACTGTTTTCTTCCGTAGTTTTCGGAACAGCACATGTTGAATACTCTTCAATGAAGCTCATCACTGTCTCATCCGAATCTGTTCCAAATTTTGGTGCATCTTTAATCCACAACAACATATGTATATGAGGAGCACCTCTCGCTTGATACTCCTTTCTACAAAAAAAATCCAAAACCTCTCCAAGGGGAGGATTTTTTTTGTTGGTAATAAAAGACATCATAGCTTCAAATCTATGATTGAAATATCTGCATACATTCACTGGATCCAAAGAACACAGTTCTCCAGGTGTTTTGAATTCTATATTTTGTATATTAGCATTGGCCTCTCGTAGAAAATGAAGTAAGTCCTCCCATGCATACTCGGCACACCTAAGAGTGAGGAACCATGTAGGGGTTCCTAAGTTTCTCAGCATACATTTCAATTCCCCATGGCAACGGTACCAATACTCATTTGTACCACGCTGACATGCCATGAGATTGATTAGATGAGATTCCAAAATATTATCTTGCAGATTCACTTTCTCCATAAAGTCCCTCGCCGAAACACTTTGCAGATGTGCTCCACTTTTCAGTATATGATTTACTACATAAGAAAGAGCAGACAAGTCACTTTCATACAGTAGATGAAACAAATAGGGAATGCATTGTCGAAATCTTGGATCTTCAGCATATAATTGTACAGTTCGATATTCAGATGCTGGAATTTGAAGTGGTCGATCGTCATATCGTCCACCTCGACCTGTTGGAAATAGCTGTGGAAAACAACGAGCTTCCAAACTTTTTTCCCATACACTAATGGGACTTCCTTTTGCTGCTTTCATTTGAAACAATTCAATTGCATTCCCCATTACTTCCTTGGAATGCAAAGGATGAACAGTGTAATGTTCATATATCTCTTCACTTGTAGACACATCAACTTTTTCAATTTGGCCGCCTGAACAATCACTGTCTTCATCTGCAGCTTTTTCCTCTGCTGCAACACATACATCTTTGTAGTACTCATTATTTTTGACTAAATACAACGTTGCCTTTTTGACTTTCCTAACATCCACTAAATCTTGCCAGATTTTTTTACTCTTTGTTGGAACCCCATTAACTAGAATAACTAAAGGTTCCTCTTCTACTTTTTCTATACCAATTGTATCAATATTTTTTTTCAAATCTAGGGGCAAATAAACAACTCTTCCCTTTAATCCTCTCTGCAAATCTGTAGGAGGCAATTTCCCTATCTTAGGCTCCATGCGAACAATTGCCTGAAAAGGATGGAGACATTGAATCAAAATAGACTCATATGTATTTAAATCCATCAATTCACGGGGAATGTCTTCCAACTCCATATTATTATGAACAGCTCTAGCAGGCATTCTGTTTTGATTTAATTTATCATAACAATATTTACACATACGCTGATCAGAACTCAAATCAAAACAATTCTCCACCCACAAATAGGTTGCTAAATCTTTCCACTCATAATTATCCATCTTTTCACTTTTTGCATATAAATCAACTAACCTAGTCTGAATTTTATAATGAGTCCGTCGACAACACACACAAGTAAAATTTGGCCTTTCACTTGATTTCACCTCAAACCTGGTAATTTCCTGCTCAAACTTTTCTGTAATTGAAATCTGTACATTGTCTTCCACATTACCTTCTATTACTGTGTCAATTTCTACACTGTCCTCTTTTTCACCAAAATAACAAATCTCAATTTCTTCACAAATCTTCTTCACATCTAATTCAGTTCCATGCAAAAGAGCACTGTTTAATTGTTTAAGCTTAAGTGCTGGACTTTTTGCATAATACAACATTCTCACTAATTTCCTCATTTTGGTATGATGCACTGCTAACATCCTAAAATGATGAAAAACACTCTGACAGACTTTTCTAGAAAGACAAGCCAGTGAATGGCCTGGCAAACCTGTGATTCCTCTCACTCTGCAAGGATCTAAGTCTTGCAACAACTTCACTTTCTGCTTTATACTTTTTTTACTATATGTACGTAAGAAATTACAAAACAAATCAATTGATTCCTGTCGCACACTACAAATACGACTACACTTCCAAGTGTACACTGGACCCTTAGTACGTCTCCCTAAAACTCCATCAGATAACACCTCTTCTGGTTCTTTAGGCACATGTTTCTCTTTTTCAATCGGACAACCGTCTTTCACTTCATACGCTCGACCACTGGTGTCAACTGCATGCACTAAATCATTCTCCTGGAAGTAACTCTCCTCATTAAAAAATGGCTCACAACTTGAACTGTGCATCCATTCTCCAGAAAAAACTTTACAAAAATTAGTCCGATTAATTACTCTTTTCCATCTACTGTTTGATTTGAAAACATCAATTGTCTTGTTAAGTGTCCTAATTCTATTAATTACTAAAATAAATATTTTTTTCTTAACTTCAAAAGCCTGATCAACCCTCTTCTCTACACTTTTCTTTTTCTTATAGAAAGCAGCTCTCTGTTTACCTTTCCTAATGTTTTTTAACAAATTTAAAACCACTCTATTGCGAAACATTCGTCTACGAATGTCTCTAAACTGATTTTGCCTTCTATTGCTATACATATTATTCTCTCCTGCTCCAGTTTTAGGATTCTTTGAAGTTCTCTCCTTCCTTTTCAATTTTACTCTTTCATTTTCTTTTTGGTCATGGTGTCCATTATTTTTTCTGGATGTACATATTTTGCGTAAAAAAGACTTAGTTGTCTTACCAGGAGCTTTGTTCCTGTTTTTTGAAGTATCTGTTGTGGAAGAATGCTGTAATTCCGTTGCTGTTTTTGATTTCTCCCGGTTACGTTGTTTAATTGACCTTTCCCTCGTGGGCATCTTTATTTATTCTTGAAATAACGATTTCAATCTGTGTTAAAGAAAAAAATAGCACATTATAGACCACTATTACCAAACAACAAAGCAATGACAAAAAGCAAACAATCTATTCAAAATTACAGATCAGGTGAGGATTCTCCAGGGGTGCACAAAAGGTGAGGCCTGTATTGAAGAGTATAGTGGAAGACAGCTCTGTCCATAAGTACAAAGAAGATGAGACCTATGTCTAAGTCCACTGCACTCTTATAGACAGGCTTCACCACCTATGCTTCCCGAGAAAGGCCTCTCTCCTACTACAATCTTGATCATAAACCTCACCTCCTCTATCCCTCTGGACATGTCTCACCTCATCTGCACAATCTACTTCCTAATCTCAGGTAACGCAGATGACATAATTGATCCTCATTTATAAATCCATGCGTCAGTTTTGTGCTACTGAAGGTTTAAATGTGAAGATTTTTTTTTATTTTTTATTTAATTAATTAATAAATTATTAATAAATAATTTTTATATATATATACATACATATATATATATATATATATATATATATATATATATATATATATATATATATATATATATATATATATATATATATATATATATATATATATATATATATATATATATATATATGAACAGGAACCTCCCTCCAACAAAGAAAGAAGCAGAAGCCCAGAGGAGAAACTTGACGAAGAGGCTTTATTTTCCCAGTGCAAATCCAGTGGCGGCGAATGCATTTCGGCTTTCCGCCTTCCTCAGCGCCCATCACCAGAATAACAGCCACGGTGAGAGTGTGTGTCCTGCCTCCTATGATGCTGTGAGCACAGGTCCGCTCCTCCCCCCTGCAAATGGAGCTCACCTGTTGCAGATCGTGTAAGTACTCCGAACTACAACTCCCAGAAGGCCCAGGTATGTCAGCAATCCGGGTTGGTGGAAATTGGGGGAGAGAGTAGATTGATGTGACCCTCTGTCACGGGACCCACAAGGAGCAGGACGCGATGAAACACCAGTCTGTTCTGAGATCATGCAGCCCCTCCTCGAGTCTCCTCGTACCATCACAGCCTCTGCCACCAAAAAGTCCAAAATGCGGGGGCTATATGCACAGTGCAGATTGCCACAAGGAGAGGTAAGTACCTCAACCGCGTCTGTCCTCATGAAAGCAGGGGCGGGTCCGGACCCATTCCATTCCTGGAAGAACAAAGTGAGCCGTGAGGCATGCCAGTTGACAGTCCAGACCCTCGACGTGACAGGGGCTTCTGTAACACGCTGCTGGCAAGTGCGAAAATGTGAACAGGAACCTCCCTCCAACAAAGAAAGAAGCAGAAGCCCAGAGGAGAAACTTGACGAAGAGGCTTTATTTTCCCAGTGCAAATCCAGTGGCGGCGAATGCATTTCGGCTTTCCGCCTTCCTCAGCGCCCATCACCAGAATAACAGCCACGGTGAGAGTGTGTGTCCTGCCTCCTATGATGCTGTGAGCACGGGTCCGCTCCTCCCCCCTGCAAATGGAGCTCTTGATGTCAACAGCTTGTATACGTATATCAAACACAATCTAGGCATACAGGCTGTTGAACACTTCCTGAAATCCAGATCCATTGCGTTTTTGGAACATTCAAAAATGTTGCTGGAACTAATTGAATTTTGTTTACAGCACAACTTCTTTGTCTTTGATGAGTTGGTATACCGTCAGTCACAGGGCACGGCGATGGGCACCTGCTTCGCCCCTAGCTACGCCAACCTCTTCATGGGTTGGTGGGAGGAGCAGGTGTCCAGTGAGATTGCCGAATTTAACAGCAAAGTTGTCCTGTGGCTGAGGTATATCGATGATATCTTTCTGATATGGAATGGCACAGAAGAGTCAGTAAAAAGATTTGTGTGCCAACTAAACATCAATGAAATGAATCTTAAATTCTCTGAACACATACACAGATCGGAAATTGAATTTTTAGACACAAAGGTTGAAATTAGAGGGACAGTGATGATGACTAGTCTCTACAGAAAAACAACAGTGGGCAACAGTTTATTGAATGCAAGAAGTGCACATCCCAGAAATCTCATTAACAGCATCCCGTATGGGGAACTGCTCCGTGCCAAACGGAACTGTAGCACCAAGGAAGCGTTTGCGGATGAACAAGTAACAATGATCAAACGCTTCAAAGAACGTGGGTACAATAACAAAACCATACAAGGGGCCATAAAAAGAGTAGAAACCAAAGAGAGGAATGAACTGTTGGACACAAACAGAGTCAGTGACACCACATCCAACATTAGATTCATTACAACATTCTCAGGTCAAGCAACGGCAGTAAAGAAAATTTTGAATAGACACTGGCATGTGTTGCTAACTGATCAACATCTGAAATCACATCTAAACAGTAACCCTCAAGTTACGTTTAGAAGGAGTAAATCCTTAAGAGATGAACTCAGTCCCAACTCCGTGACTAGTAACACCACACCTAAAGATACCCCAGGTTTTAGATGCTGTAGATCGTGCAAGGCCTGTAGAAACAGCATTAACTGTAGAGAGGTGGTGTTGCCTGGAACAGGGAGAGTGTTCTCTATACAGAAATCAGTAACATGCAACACTATGTACTGTGTCTATTTACTCATCTGTTCATGTGATAAATGGTATATAGGAAGTACTACCCTAAAAGCAAAAGAAAGGGTGCTGCAGCACCTTAGAGCCATTAGGAACCATAACACCCAATATCCAGTGGCCAGACACTTCTTCAAGTATCATTTCCAAGATGAAAGTCTGTTAAGAATGGTGGTACTTGACAAAGTTGATTTGGGAATACGTGGTGGTGACAGAACCACATGCCTTCGCAAAATGGAATCCAAATATATCATTGACTTCGAAACCACATTTCCTCAGGGTCTGAATAATCATGAGGAGCTTTCTGTTCATTTGGAAAAATAAGAATGTTGAAAATGTAAGGCATTTATATATTGGATATTGTCAGAAAAGTGATAACAGAAGTAGCTGGACAGCTTAGTCGTCTTTTTTAAAACCTTTGTATATATGTTTTTTAATTTTTCAACAGAATCTATTTCTACAATTATGGACGCTTGGGACAATTGCACACGGGAACGCCAGTTCAAAAATTGTGTATGATATGGGAGAAACTTTTTTGTGACTTTAACAAAATCCAATAATGAGAAGGAATCACACGTATGAAACCAGCTGTAAAGAATAATATATATGTCAATAATATGAAAAGACTTGATAAATCAAGTGGTTACGTAATTTAATCAGAATGTGACATGTGCTTATGCCCATTTGGGCTTGATGTGTTCAATGTTACTGTCTTTAACTATAGTGTGTTTCTGTAAGACAGATCTCGAATGCCCACTAGGGGAAGAATGTAGATTTATATTTTCTTTTTATTTTAAAAGAAGAACAGAAAAAATCACCTTATGCTAACAAACATGAACTGAATGATACTGTTGGTTAAGACAATAACTATGACATTTCATTTAGTGTCACTGCTGAGATAGGGATGTGCCCATCTAAACATAAAGTTTTTCACGCCCACTGGGGCAATTTTGTGCGCACGCATTTCCGCTTTGACCACTTGATAAATTTAAAGAACCATCCTCTATTGGAAAAAAATATGAAATACATTCTGTGATTCAAGTACAATGGTTTACATGAATTTTGGCATCAATAATGCTGTCACAACCATGAATATCATAATTAGAAGAACGATGGTGATTCTAGTTCCAATATGTCCGTGTTATTTTCACTTATGGGTGTGCACTATTAAGTCCTATGTTTATGTTTAACAATTGAGAATGTAAAAGGACTATGGTTTGGAGTTCACAACAAACGTGAGCAAGCCGTGAGGTGAAACGCGTTGTTTGTTTTGCTGCCAAAATAAACCTTTGAGCACAGCAACTCCTGGTGTGTCGTTTACGTATTTCCCTGACGGGAGAAGTGTTGGTTAAATATATATATATATATATATATATATATTATATATATATATATATATATATATATATATATATATATATATATATATATATATATATATTCACTGAAAAAACCATAGGTTATAGACCATATATAGTTAGGAATTAGCATTTAAAAAACCTTATTTTACTCACACAAAACCATTGAAATTCCATATATAGTTAGTTGCACTAACTATATATCGCGCACCCGCAATCCACTGCTGATCATGTCACATATTACATCATTCATGACATGGTCAGTGACATCACTGATGACATCACTGATGACATCTCAAATGACATCACTGATGAGATCACTGATGACGTCATCCAGTGACTGTGTGTTTCTGTAAAGTTTAAATATGTTTTACATATTGAAGAATGAGTAGATGTATAAGTGTCTGGACGAAGGATTTAGTAGGTGCATGACTGAATGTATGAGTGAGTGATTAAATGTGTCTCACTGAGTGCATGGGTTAGTGACTAAACTGTCTTAATTTGTGCATCATTATGTCTGTTGTTCTGTAAACTGCTGCATGTGTTGATCATTAGCTATACGAGAGGCTATATGTGTTATTAATTGGTTGCCCAAGTATTTCTATGGCAGATTGAGTTTGTGTGGGGGTGGCTGGAAGGTGTGTGACTCTATGCATAGATGTGTGAGCAGTTTATTCACTAGGTGTATGAGTTCAAGAGTGCATGTGGAAACAGCTACATGGGCAGTTGACTGTGTGCATGAGTGTATTGATGAGTGAATGGATATCTCAATGCTACATGTCATAGTAAGTACATATGTAAAACACAGTACATGTGAGAGTTGGCATATATAAATAACTGTGCATGAGAGCCACTGAATGAGTGAGTGGTTGTATCGATCATTGTGAACTTGTATCAGGGATTGTATAAGAGAGTAAATATGTGTTAGTATATGTTTCAATAAGTAAGGTGTGTTTAACTGTATAGTTGAAGAAATGGAGGTGAGATTGTTTCTTTGCATGACTGACTGGGTGTGTGAGTAACTCCATGGATGAGTGGCAGTGTGTGAGTGTCTGTATACACTGAGTGTATCTAAGGTTATATTAGAGTCTGAAGAGGTTTATCGTATTAGCACAAGAATGATGTCAAATGAGATGTCATCAGTGATCTCATCAGTGATGTCATTTGAGATGTCATCAGTGATGTCATCAGTGATGTCACTGACCATGTCATGAATGATGTAATATGTGACATGATCAGCAGTGGATTGCGGGTGCGCGATATATAGTTAGTGCAACTAACTATATATGGAATTTCAATGGTTTTGTGTGAGTAAAATAAGGTTTTTTAAATGTTAATTCCTAACTATATATGGTCTATAACCTATGGTTTTTTCAGTGAATTTTCAAGGTTTTGTAAATGCTAATTCCTAACTATATATGGTCTATAACCTATGGTTTTTTCAGTGAATTTCAATGGTTTTTTAATAGCAAATATCATAAGCTGTCGAATGTCAAGTACGTGGTAAGTGAAATTTTTTTTGTGTTTATGCACACTGATCTGCTTTGAATGGTGCCCCCCCCCCTCATTTCTATTAGGAGTACTCTCTCTTTGCAGATAGTGAAAGGTAGTTAACGCAGGCCTTTGCCCCCGTTGTAATCCGTCGTGCCTGCTTCTCTCTCCATTTGATTGATTGTTATCCAAGTATTTACTGTTTTAGAATTAGTTCTCTTTGGTTCATTCTCTATTTACAAACAAACACAGAGTCGCAATACTCTGTTTAGTCTTTGCAGATAACGAAAAATCGTGTAAAAAAAAAGAAAAGGAATCAAGCAAAATCAGTAGGCCACTAATGGGATCTCTTTTTGACCTCGCTAAAATAGAAACATTAGGAACAACCCCTCATGACAAATACAAAACTAGTGAGATGAACTGAACTCCACACAATGATGGCTGCAAAACAGCTCGGCTCCGCCACCCACCCCGCCCAAAATAACGATAAAGAGCGGCTGCCATGATTGGTTGCGGAATGGCCACAACGGAGCTACGAAATGGTGGTGCTCTCATGCTAACCCCAGCTTCAGTCTGAAACATCCAGAAACACTGTAGACTACCAATTCGATCAGTTCCGGTAGCGCCCCAATGTAACCCGGTAGAGAAGAACTAGCCCTCCCCTCTTTGACTGATGGTTCTTGTTGCCTGTCCCTTCTGTTGTCATTTAACAGAACTATTTAGCCTGCTGAAAGGGGTTGTGTTTCGACCGCTGGTTGGTGGAGACATTTTGACTATATTCTGGACCTGCGTTGTCGCGTAATGCGTCATATGACGCGCCGCGTTAGCGCATCCGGAAGTCATCCGGGGCGCGCAGCGCGTAACGTAAGCATAACAAGTCATGTGACTTGTTAATAAAACTTTTCATTGGTTCATTTTACTTTTCTTATTCTAATGATGAAAGCCTTGGTCATATCACCTAAAAATTACGCTTTTAATTACTTCCGAACATTATTTTTTCTTAAATATATGTTATAATGTTCCAGGCTAATGTACTTTCCCGGAAATTTTACAACTGTCCTGCAAGTAAAATATATTCTTTTTTCGAGAAAAAGAGCGTTTCTTCGTCCCATGACGGAGCCGTTGAGCAAAAGAGGGTCGACCTGCTGTCTTAGTCGCCGATACGCCTGAATATGAGATTCTTATCGATCACTTTATGTTGCAGGAATAGAAAACACAACAGCCCTTGACCATTTATCTTTACTGCGTTCCTTCGTATTATACCTTTTACCCTTCATGTAATTGGTCTGCTTTATTTCACTTGCCTTTTAATGATTCTAAAACAGTGACTATTATTAAAAACTTTACCAATGTATATACTACTACCATGTTTTCTTTTAAAAACCTTTATTGTGAAAATTTCATTATACAAATACGAGCCTATAACCACGTGGGCCTGCCACGGAGCAAACTGTAATCGTATATGATGAATAGACATTTACACTGTAGAGGAACGTAACGGGCGGGCCATTAGGTTGCAAGAACTAAGGTGTCTAACAGTTACGGAATCGGTGGACGTACATTTTATAATTAAAATACGACAGGGCCAGTTACAATAAAATTATCTAGATATACATTTGCGGGCAAGTACCATGGGTGACGTTAATTCGAATTTTCAACAGTACAGTAATCAATAACACATCAGAACTTAATATCAATAGGGATGTCGAAATATTCAATCAATTCTCGTCCCCGCCCGCCATGTGCTTCAAAACTGCATACGTATCTCGTGATTTCAAGGTTCTGCAACCAGTACACAACAAGGAGTTACGAGTCCCATTTATTCCGGCGCCATTTTGGGCGAGGACGGGCAGGTCCAGGATATAGTCAAAATGTCTCTACCAACCATCGACTATGATGATGTTCATATGCTGTATTTATTAGAGTAACACTCATCTGTCCACATGAAATTAATTTACCACAATCTAAACATGTCATTTTAATCTTTCCAAAGTTCTTCTAAATATTTTGGACCGTTTCCCTTGCCTCTGAAGCTCTCAGTGCCACTTCTTTGATGAATGTACTAGCAGGTCAGGGGTTCTCCTCCAAATCTCTCTTTTATGCAGCACTATAATTAATTGGTGCCACCTCTCCATATGACGATGCCTGGTATAGTTACCACAACTATATATTTTTTCGGTTCCTCTGGAGAGTTAATCGTGGCAGATGAAGCGTGTAACGTACCAGGCATTTACCTTTTTTTGCATGTACAGGAAAGGAAAAAAAATCGAGCGTCCGAGTTCTAAGGTGTCCCAGGGCCATTTTAGTGGACCAGGCCCAAATCCAAAGAACAGGCCGCCATTTTGAGAGTCCTCTTGCAGCCGCCTGTCGCTGTAGCATCAAGAGCAGCCGAAACTCAGCTGAATGGCAACTGAAACGGTAAATGGGCGCCCCACTACATTTCAGCATTGTAGGATGACCACACCAGTACAGCAACTTGCTAGACATCACCTCGGTGCCATCCGGATCTCGGCGCCCCACTGCAGATGAAGTGCCTCTCAACTATGAAACCACCACGGTGACATCCGGATCTTGGCGCGTTGTGCTGCCTTCGGCCTATTCGCACATCGGTCCGCTACTGACGCCATCTCACAGGCTAATGGGGTGACCCACGCCGAGTTTCAGCATTGTAGGATGACCACACCAACTTGCTAGACACCACCTCGGTGCCATCCGAATCTTGGCATCTCAACGCCTAGTGGTATCTTCCATACAGAAAATATTGTTACGCTGCCTTTGGCCCCATTCGCACATCAGTCCGCAACTTAGACATCACCTCGGTGCCATCCGGATCTTGGCATCTCAGCGCCTTGTGGTGTCAGTCAGAAAATATTGTTGCGCTGCCTTTGGCCCCATTCGCACATCAGTCCGCTACTGACACCATCTCACAGGCCAATAGGGCGCCCCACGCCGACTTTTACCATTGTACGATGGCCACACCAGTGGCACAACTTGCTAGACATCACCTCGGTGCCATCCGAATCTTGGCATCTCAACGCCTAGTGGTATCTTCCATACAGAAAATCTTGTTACGCTACCTTTGGCCCCATTCGCACATCGGTCCGCAACTTAGACATCACCTCGGTGCCATCCGGATCTTGGCATCTCAGCGCCTTGTGGTGTATTCTCTTCAGAAAATATTGTTGAGCTGCCTTTGGCCCCATTCGCACATCGGTCCGCAACTTAGACATCACCTCGGTGCCATCCGGATCTTGGCATCTCAGCGCCTTGTGGTGTCTTCTACTCCGAAAATATAGTAGAAAATATTGTTGCGCTGCCTTTGGCCCCATTCACACATCAGTCCGCTACTAACACCATCTCACAGGCCAACAGGGCGCCCCACGCCGACTTTTACCATTGTACGATGGCCACACCAGTGCCACAACTTGCTAGACACCACCTCGGTGCCATCCGGATCTTGGCATCTCAGCGCCTTGTGGTGTCTTCAAATCAGAAAATATTGTTGCGCTGCCTTTGGCCCCATTCGCACATCGGTCCGCTACTGACGCCATCTCACAGGCCAACGGGGCGCCCCACGCCGACTTTCAACATTGTAGGATGGCCACAGAAGTGCGACAACTTACTAGACACCACCTCGGTGCCATCCGGATCTTGGCGCGTTGTGCTGCCTTCGGCCTATTCGCACATCGGTCCGCTACTGACGCAAACTCACAGGCCAACGGGGCGCCCCACGCCGACTTTCAGCATTGTAGGATGGCCACACCAGTGCGGCAACTTGCTACACACCACCTCGGTGCCATCCGGATCTTGGCATCTCAGCGCCTAGTGGTGTCTTCTATTCCGAAAATATTGTTGCGCTGCCTTCGGCCCCATTCACACATCGGTCCGCTACTGACGCCATCTCACAGTCCAACGGGGCGCCCCACGCCGACTTTCAGCATTGTAGGATGGCCACACCAGTGCGGCAACTTACTAGACACCACCTCGGTGCCATCCGGATCTTGGCGCGTTGTGCTGCCTTCGGCCTATTCGCACATCGGTCCGCTACTGACGCAAACTCACAGGCCAACGGGGCGCCCCACGCCGACTTTCAGCATTGTTGGATGGCCACACCAGTGCGGCAACTTACTAGACACCACCTCGGTGCCATCCGGATCTTGGCGCGTTGTGCTGCCTTCGGCCTATTCGCACATCGGTCCGCTACTGACGCAAACTCACAGGCCAACGGGGCGCCCCACGCCGACTTTCAGCATTGTAGGATGGCCACACCAGTGCTGCAACTTGCTGGACACCACCTCGGTGCCATCCGGATCTTGGTGCGTTGTGTTGCCTTCGGCCTATTCGCACATCGGTCCGCTACTGACGCCGCCTCACGTGCCAACGTATTTTCTCCGCATTTTACACCCTATGCCGCATAACAGGTCATGTGACTTGTTTATAAAACTTTTCATTGGTTCATTTTAATTTTGGTTTCCTAATGATGGAAGGCTTGATCATGTGACCTAAAAACAACACTTTTCATTGGATGAAAACTTTTTTTTTTTCCCAAACGATGAAAGCCCCACCTTGTTTCTGGATGTTTCAGACTGAAGCTGGCGTCAGCATGAGAGCACCACCATCTCGTAGCTCAGTCGTGGTCATTCCGCGAGCAATCATGGCAGCCGCTCCCCACCAGAAGCCTGCAGGAGTCGGAGCCCCCAAAACTTTTGATGAATTCTCAAGGCGGAGGGGACGCTTTCGAGAATGGGGTCCAAGACCTAGCAGACAAGCGTCCGATTTCCAAGGTGTCCCAGGGCCATTTCAGTGGACCAGGCCCAAAAAGGAAACAGCCTGCCGCCATTTTGAGAGTCCTGTGACAGCCGCCTATCGCTGCACCGCAAGAGTGGGCGCAACTCAGCTGAATTGCGGCTTTTGACACAGTGGACCAAAAACGGACGGAATGGCAACTGAAACGGTAAAGGGGCGCCCCACTACAACAGATGACACTCCACCTGGAGAGGCCCGTTCACGCCGCCTCCCCCGGGGCGCCCCACGCCGTTATTCGGAGCAGCATTGTAGGATACCAAAACCAGTGCGGCAACTTACTGGACATCACCTTGGTGCCATCGTTCTGCTGCCTTGGAACTATTCGCGCAACAGTTTGCTACTGATGACCCACCCCCCGCGACGCCCCATGCCGTTATTTGCTGGGTGGCAACTTACTAGACATCACTTTCGTGTCATCTAGATTTCAGCGCGTTCTGCTGCCTTGGAACTATTCGCACAACAGTTTGCTACTGATGACCCACCCCCCGCGACGCCCCACGCCGGAAATCTGGACGTTGTGCTGCGTTGGGACTATTCGCACAGCCGACCGCTACTTCGTTGTTTTTCCCTAAAAATGTTTATATGTTATTACTATTTTTGTTTTCTTGTATATATTTATAAATTATTAAAGTTTTATAATCTTACTACTTTGTCGGAGTGCTATATATTTTTAATGTGACACATAATTGTAAAAACTTTGATGTACAAAGAGTCATCCCTGGAATCTTCTGCTTCAGGCTCGGTCCCCTCCCCAATCACAATACAGGATGGTTTTCAGATAATAGCAACGCTTCTGCTGTGACGGATCTCATCGAGTGTGGGCCTTGATCTACTATAACTCCTTTGAAGAGGGGTGATTCTTTACAGCTGTGGCCATAAACTACATCTGCAGGGCTAGCTGATACCCTAGGACCAGCCTGGACAATCGGACACAGAGGAAAAGGAGTGTCAGAGGGTGCGGTAGTGAATAGGGCGAAAGGGAGGTGTCGGGCGGGCACAGGGTGTGATTCTCAGGGAAGAGCAGCGCAGACGGGGGGAGGTTTATTACCCATGCATAAGACAGAGAGCGGGGGTGACCACTGCCTGGGGGAGATGCTTGCGAGGGTGGGGAGCCATGCTAAGGATCGACAGCGTGCACAGAGTGGGTCTGGTCAAGGCATCTAAAATGGCTGCCGTGCACGACAAAAGTGTGGCATTTGAAAAAAGACAAGATGGCGCAGACAATGTTTTTCAACACTTCCTGATTTCCTTCCAATCGAACGTTAACAGACGTTGGGGCATATTACCAAAGTTAAGCGATATTTATCCCTAACGATGCTTAGCAACGATTTTTTTACCGTCAGAAATGATCGCAGATAAACCTTGCTATTATCAAGGTTTATCGGAAATACGATAAAAAACGACCGCAATGCATTAATATCGCTGAAAACTCAGCGATATTCATGCATTACCGAGCTAATGCTCTTAGCCATGTTATCCACCTCCCATTGGATAACATGGCTAAGAACTGCTCAGGGCAGGTGGTAGCTTTTGGAGATATTCGCGCTTATCTCGAATATTTCCAAAAGTTGATAATAGGAGATAGCGATGTTAGCGACTGTTTCCAGTCGCTAACATCTTGGCATGCCCACTTTGCATGTCATTAGTGATAAATATCACTCACATGCAAAGTGGGGCCCAAGATGGTCGCTATCTTCTACTAGCCGTCGCTAACTGGTGTTAGCAACAGCTAGGTAATACACATATAATTTTATCTCCGCGAAGCGGAGCGCTGTTACAGATATATATCTTGTTTCTGAACGTTAATTTCTCAAAATGCACTGAAGCACATATATTGAGACCTAGAAAAGGCACATCGGGCTACCAGTCCCTACAATTTTGCCAAGTTTCGTGCAAATCCATTCAGCTGTTCGATCCTACCGAGAGACAAGATGGCGGCCGCTACGGACTGTTTGGAATGTTTACAGACACCGGAGAGCCAATCAGCTTCGCTTCGCAAAGCTCCGTAACGCGAAAAGTACGCGAAGCGGTGCGCTGTTACAGATATATATCTTTTTTTGAACGTTAATTTCTCAAAATCCACTGGAGCACATATATTGAGATCTAGCAAAGGCACATCGGGCTACCAGTCCCTACAATTTTGCCAAGTTTCGTGCAAATCCATTCAGCTGTTCGATTATTATTATTTTAATTTTTTTTTGCCCCGCGGGGCCCTTTTAAAACCTCCACATCAAACCTAGGGGGTGAGCGACAATGTACTATGCCCCCTTATGGTCATTTGCCCCTTCGCTTTGGCCTCCTCTTGTCTCTCGATCCTACCGAGAGACAAGATGGCGGCCGCTACGGACTGTTTGGAATGTTGACAGACGCCGGAGAACCAATCAGCTTCGCTTCACAAAGCTCCGTTGCGCGAAAAGTACGCGTAGCGGAGCGCTGCCCGGTCCGCTGTTACAGATATATATCTTTTTTTGAACATTAATTTCTCAAAATCCACTGAAGCACATATATTGAGACCTACAAAAGGCACATCAGGCTACCAGTCCCTACAATTTTGCCAAGTTTCGTGCAAATCCATTCAGCCGTTCGGGCTAAAAGTGAGGCCAACCGCCCTATGGAAATTAACATGGGAAAAACGCGTTTTGGGACCCCCCTTTTTTCTCGGCCCCCCCTTGACGAACCCCCCCAAAATTTTCAGGGGCTGCTCAGAAACAAAATGTGCCATTTTCCTGAAAATTTCAGCCAATTCCGTCCACAAACGCCAAAGTTATTAGACATAGAATTTTCAAAAATCCCATAGGGAAAAAATCCTAACTATATATACCTACTGGCGACCGCCAGTAGGTAATATATATATATATGTTCACTGAAAAAACCATAGGTTATAGACCATATATAGTTAGGAATTAGCATTTACAAAACCTTGAAAATTCACTGAAAAAACCATAGGTTAGAGACCATATATAGTTAAATGGACATTTTATTGACATAAAACCAATGAAATTCCATATATAATTAGTTTCACTAACTATATATCGCGCACCCGCAATCCACTGCTGATGATGTCACATATTACATCATTCATGACATGGTCAGTGACATCACTGATGACATCACTGATGACATCTCAAATTACATCACTGATGACATCACTTATGACATCATCCAGTGACTGTGTGTTTCTGTAAAGTTTAAATATGTTTTACATATTGAAGAATGAGTGGATGTATAAGTGTCTGAATGAAGGTTTTAGTAGGTGTGTGATTGACTGTATGAGTGAGTGATTAAATGCGTCTTACTGAATGCATGGGTTAGTGACTAAACTGTCTGAAAGTGTGCATCAGTATGTCTGTTGTTGTGCAAGCTGCTGCATGTGTTGATCAGTAGCTATATGAGTGCCTATATGGGTTATTGATTGGTTGCCCAAGTATTTGTATGGGAGACTGAGTGTGTGTGTGGCTGGCTGGGAGGTGTGTGACTCTGTGCAGATCAATGTGTACTTGTATCAGTGATCGTATAAGAGAGTAAGTATGTGTTAGTATATGTTTGAAAATGTAAGGTGTTCTATGTTTAACTGTATAGATGAGAAAATGGAAGTGTGATTGATTCTTTACAGGACTGACTAGGTGTGTGAGTAACTCCATGGATGAGTGGCAGAGTGTGAGTGTCTGTATAGGTGTATGAGTGCATATGATAGTGTTGTAAAGATGAGTGATTGTATGTATGAATGATTGTTTGGGTGAATGAGTGAATGTGTGTGTAGACGTAGGAATCAGTGAGTGCGTATGTAGTAACTAGTATTGGTGTGTCAATGGTTTCAAAAATTATACTCTGTATTTAACACTGGGTATAACAGAGGTTATATTAGAGTGTGAGGAGATCCATTGTATTGTCACATGAATGATATCATCAGTGATGTGATCATTGATGTCAAATGAGATGTCATCAGTGATGTCATCAGTGATGTCATTTGAGATGTCAGCAGTGATGTCATCAGTGATGTCACTGATCATGTCATGAATGATGTAATATGTGACATCATCAGCAGTGGATTGCGGGTGCGCAATATATAGTTAGTGCAACTAACTATATATGGAATTTCATTGGTTTTATGTCAATAAAATGTCCATTTAACTATGTATGGTCTCTCAACTATGGTTTTTTCAGTGAATTTTCACGGTTTTGTAAATGCTAATTCCTAACTATATATGGTCTATAACCTATGGTTTTTTCAGTGAATTTCAATGGTTTTTTAATAGCAAATATTAAAAGCTGTTAAATGTATTATTATTTTAAAAGAAAAATATATTTTATATGTATTTAATATAATTTTGTTTGTATTTTTTTTTTTTGTTTCGCTCCCGGTCCGCCAACCGGGTAGCTTCCCGTTAGCTCAATTTGGTGCCGTGACTCGGTCCGCGAACCGGTAAACGTTCCGTTTGCGCAACTGCCGAGTTAGAAAACAACATCGTGATGCGTCGCTTAACCGCGACGTATCGCGTTGTCGCGTAATGCGTCATATGACGTGCCGCGTTAGCGCACCCAGAAGTGCTCCAGTGCGCGAAGCGAGGCGCGAAGCGCAGCTTCCCGGAAGCGATCCGGGGCGCGGCGCGGAGCGCGTAACGTAAGCATAACAGGTCATGTGACTTGTTAATAAAACTTTTCATTGGTTCATTTCACTTTTAGTTTCCTAATGATGTAAGGCTAGGTCATGTGACCTAAAAATAATACTTTTCATTGGTTTAGAACTATTTTTTTTCCCAAATGATGAAAACCCCTCCTTGTTTCCTCACTCTGACTTTCAACTTTGTGAGAGGAAGACCTTCTTTCATTACTTAGAAATGGCAAGTCTTGTAGCTGCAGCTGGTGCACCCCCACCACCACCACCACTTCCTAGGAAGAGAGGACCACCTCCTCAGGTTATCATTCAGGAAGAGGAGGAAGAAGAGGAAGAAGAGTAAGAGGAGCAAGAGAGGCAGTTTTTGCCTGAAGTCCCATGTCAAGGAAAAGTTAATTTGGCAATTTTTCAAATATCCCCGGGCCAAAAAAAGTAAATGCCTGCTATGTCACTTGCCTTATCTGCAAAAAAGATCTGTCCAGAGGGACAGATAAGAAATATAGCTATGGCAATTACACCATGCATCGCCATATGGACAGGTGGCACCCTATTAATTATAGTGCTGCGCAGGTACGTGACCTGCAGGATAACCCCCCTCCTGTGGCCAGAAGATCAAATGTAGAGGCAGTGACGGGACCAGAGGCGAGGGAGACGGTCCCAAATATACAGATGAACTTCGGGGACGTGAAGCAAGTGTGTGTTTATTGCGGCCATTTGATTTGCTACAGGGAAAGTAGCATACATTTAATCAATGTAGCTATTGAGAATCATAATTGTCCAAAACGCCCCAGAAAATAAATTATCTTGAGGGGGGCAAGATGGCCGCTAGTCCATTGTAGAGAGCAGTCGCACTACACTCCTTCTCCTGACCAGGATGATGAGCTGACTCAATGACTGGGAGTATGCAGTGAAACCAAGGCGATTATGTGGCTGATATACTGGACAGTAATAAGGCTCTGGAGCGAGGCACAGAAGAAGCGCTAGGCAGGAGTCTTTAACGGGGAGAAAGTCAGAATGGCGGCACGGTCTAAGGAAGGCAACGGACCGGGGGCCATCCCAAAAACTCTGATACCGAACAAGAAGATAACTCCCGCAATAAGTGCTACACAGAAAGCACAACAGCGAAAAATAGAGAGGGAGAGAAAAGCGGAGGCAAGAGCACAGGCCGGTGCAGAGCGCATAGAAAATAATAAACAGAGCAGTAAAAACAGCTGCGCTATAATCAAAGATAAGGAGAAAGAAGCGGCGCTGAGGCAGTCTACCTTGTCTGAGTCGTTTGTCAGGAGGCCCTGTCCTATGGCGGTTCTATCTGGCGGTTCGGGAGTTGCTGCAGAAATGGAAACCGTGTCCGCACCCAACATGCAGATACAGAAGGCGGAGGCGCTGGGCGCCGTTGGCAGCGACGGAGTTGGTGGCAGAGGCAGTGAGGTGCGGCCGGCAAAGAGCGGCGAGCAGAAGGAAGCGCCGACTGAGGGACAACCAGCGAGCAATGGCGTTCTCCCAGCCGGCTGCAGTACGAAGCAAACTCACCTCACGGAAGGAAGCATCAGGGTTGCCGAGCAACCAGAGGAGCACGCAGAGGTGCGCACACCCAGTGCAGAGTTGGATGGAACGCCGGGGGAATCAGACCTAGCAGTAGAGGCGCCGGAGGCAGCAGCTGCAACACCCCAGAGCACAGCTCTCTGCTTGGGGGAGAGTAAACTCCGTGGAGGAAAAGGTAATGGCAGGCCCACACTAAAGGAGACTGAAGGTTTAAACAACGCCTCGATGCTGGATACAAGTAGAGGCTGAGCTCGGTAATAATGTCAGAGCAGAAGCAAACTGGGGGAGCATGGTGAGCCTAGACTCACAGAGAGAGCACGAAGGAGATACATTTTACACTGTGGATGAAGGCTCTACCTCAACAGGTGAGGGAGAAGAGATAGTGTCCACTGACATATCATCTGAGGAAGAAGGATGCTCAGAATCGGATATATCAGGCGCAACAAAAAGAAGAAGAAAAAGTCAGACATAAAACGCAGCCTGAATGCAAAAATAAATAAAAAACTTATGTGGGATTATTCTGCCACCACGGGTCTCTTCCAAGAAGGATTGCAGGATACACAAGGGGCACAAGAAAAGGACGGGGCAAGGGGAGAAGCTGACCCGAGAGATCACGCCACCCTGAATTTATTAGTTGATATGTTGAAGCAAATCCAGGGAGAGGCGAGGGTAGAGAGCCGCAGAGCCAGGCATGACACAAAAAAAATACAAGCCTCCATCAGGAAGATGAATAAAAAGTATGAGGAGGTGGAGGGGAGAGTGGTGCTAGTAGAGGAAAGAACGGGAAACCTGGAGGACGAAGTTACTGATTGGCATAAATTTTAAAAGGAACAGACTAAGATAGTGGAAGGTCGAGGATTTCGAAAACCGTCAGAGACGGAATAACGTAAGACTTTTGGGACTGGAGGAAGGAGTGGAAGGACAAGATGCCAGGGGCTACGTGATCAGGCTACTACAGGGCGCCTTCCCAGAGGCTAGGTGGCGATGGGAGGATGAGGTTCAAAGAACCCATAGATTCCCACTGACAATTAAGAAAAGGCAAGGAGGGGCTCAGGACAACATGCCTAGGGCAATGCTAGTATTTTTGGGCAATTTTCTGGCAAGGCAGGAGGTGATAGAAAAGGCAAGACCAGACTCCAAAAGAACAGCAGAGGGGGCCACCTTCTTTGCAAGACCAGACTTTTGCCATGTTACGGTTGAGAGGCGATGGCGATTAAGGCAGCTGATAACCCCACTACAGCAGCAAGGGGCTGAAGTGTATCTGATGTATCCGGCTAAGCTTAAGGTCATCATGGGCGGTCGTACTAGGATGTTTTTTTCAGAGATAAAAGCAGGGGAGTACCTCGCAGAGTTAACAGAGCAACGCAAGGAGAAATGAGGAACAACAATATGGATACTGCCTAGGGTATATGTATCTTGGTCAATGGATTAAGCTTTTTGGAGTAGCTGGAAGGGAGAGGGAGAGCGACGCTACAATGCTAGCAGTCAGCACATAGGTCAGGATTGACCTATTTGCCTGTATAAGGGAGGGGAGGGCCAGCTTGGGGAGGGAAAGGGGGGGAGAGGGGGGTGGGAAAAGATCTGACAAAGATGGAAAAACAACACAAAAGAGCGTACTTTAATGAGATAAAACTTGCAACAGATGGGACTATATTTAATAAAACATGGCATTAAGGGTTGCGACAGTGAATATATGTGGCTTAAATGACGGAGGGAAAAGGCAAAAGGCGGCATCGATGTTTAGATTATTAAAATTAGATGTGGTTTGCTTACAGGAGACACACATAATGGGAAGGGAAAAATACAGATTGGAACAGATGGGCTATGAGGTACTGGCTAACACAAACCAAGATACAAGAACAAAGGGGGTAGCTATACTGGCAAGGAAAGGAGTTATAAAACTTGGAAGGAAGAAAGAAGACTCTGAGGGGAGATGGGTTATAATCGAAGTAGAAACTACAGCTGGGAATCTAACAATTGTAGCTGTATATGGCCCTAATGACGACAATTCCGAGATATTTGAATGGTTAGATCAGGAGCTTGTACTATGGTCAGAGTCTGTCATTTTTTGCGGTGATTTCAATATTGATGGTTTATTCGGGTTGGGGGGACCAAGCGGAGGGAGGTATGGAGGCCGGAAAAAGAAAATTTGTCATGCCTTAAACAATTTAATGCAGAATAATGCTCTATCTGATCTGTGGTCCTATTATACCCATTTGGCTCAGGGGGCCCCTTTTACTCGGCTCCTCATAAAACAATCGCTAGGCTGGATTATATTTTGTTGTCTAACGACAAAATAAGCGAGGCTCAGATAGAACGGATGCCTAGAATGATTTCGGACCATAATATATTGGTAGTAACCATGCCAAGGGCAGATAGAGGGAGTAAAAAACCGTACATATGGACTTTTGAGAGAAGGCTGTTAAAAGATGATAGTTATATTAGTAGGATGAATGAGTGGATAAAACAGTTCTGGGAAATTAACAGGGGAACGGCCTCACCAAAAATAGTCTGGGATACATTTAAGGCTGGGATAAGGGGAGAAACCCTGAGTTACACGTTCAAGAGGGGTAAGATGGAGAGATTAAGGATGGATAGGTGGGTAAAAGAAATGATTAGGTTAGAAGAGCGACTAAATAGAGCAGTCTCTAGACAAAATACAACAGAGATAGAGGATACATTACTAGAAATGGAAGTTAGGAAAGCAGAGACGGGAGAAGTCCTAATGGAAAAGACGGCTGGGAACTACCTCGCCAAAAAAGAAAAGTGTTATGAGTATAGCGAGAAGGTAGGACAGTTACTGGCTATCAGAATCAGGCAAAATTTAGCTGCGGGGGAGATCAAAGAAATCAAAAATACCGCTGGTGTAGTCGTAAATAAAATGGAAGATATCCAGGAGGTATTCAGGGATTTCTATGAGAAGTTGTATGATCAGAAGGCGGAGGATACAGGAAAAGGCTGCAGGGACTTCTTGGCAGGGATACCACATGAGAGACTGGATAGCGAAGAAAGAAAGAAATTAGACTTACCGCTAACATTGCAGGAGCTGAAAATGGCAGTGTATAACCTACCAGGGGGCAAGGCCACGGAGCCAGATCAAATACCCGCTGAATTTTATAAAACATTCTGGGATAGGCTTGGGGTGGATATGCTGGAGACTTTTCGACAGGCACAGATGCAAAAATCTGCGCCACAGTCCTGGGATGATGCAAATATAATTGTGATACTTAAAAAAGACAAATTCCCATTAGACCCCGGGTCATATCGACCTATCACCCTCCTAAATGCGGATGCCAAAATGTACGCCAAAGCACTTGCGCAAAGGCTGAGCAGAGTAATAGAGAAATTGGTAAGCAAGACACAACATGGCTTTATCCCTGGGAAGGGGACTACTCAGCATACTAGACAGCTAATTACAATATTAGATGCGGCTGAGGTAGCAGGAGACCCTGTCGCAGCTATATTTCTGGATGCTGAAAAAGCCTTTGACAGGGTCTCCTGGCAATTCCTGTGGAAGGTAATGGAGTGGTTCAACATAGGTAAAGGGTATATCAGTGCTATACAGGTCTTGTATATGCAACCAAAGGTCAGTGTGAAAATAAACAAGTTTTACACAAAAACGGTAAAGATCACACGCAGCACCAGGCAGGGCTGCCCGGTATCACCCTTACTTTTTGCCTTATATTTGGACCCACTACTTAGAAGATTGATAGGCAATATTAACATCCCGCCAGTTGTGATACAGGAGCTAGAGCACAAAGTATTTGCATACGCAGACGATGTGGCGCTGGTAACCACGGAACCAGAAAGGGCTATAAGGGAAATTGAGCAAGAGGCAACAGCTTTTGGAGTATTAGCAGGATACTCAATTAATTAAGGGAAACTCAGATCATTACGAATGAATTTATACTCTATTCAGACCCCAGAGTGGTTAAGGAGGCAGTGTACTTAGGAGTAAGGGTGTCAGCAGACCTAGAGGGGTTGGTGAAGTTAAACATGGAACCACTATTAGCTAAGGTTAAAAGCAACACGGAACGAATACACAATCTACACCTGACGTTAATGGGACGTATACATGTAATTAAAATGGTTACACTGCCGAAACTGCTTTATTTGTTTAGGGCCATACCTCTTCTTTTTGAACAATTTTGGTTTGCTAAGCTAGAAACAATTCTGAACAGGTTAGTGTGGGCACAGGGGAAAACCAGAAGGGCCTATAGGTATATGACACTCACACGTGAAAAAGGGGGTTGGGGCGCGCCGGATTTTAAATTATACTACTGGGCCGCAGCTCTGCAGTATTCTCAAGGATTATTAGGGGGAGGATATGAATATAAAAATGTGTATAGAACTGTATTGGGGGCAGGAGCGGTGGATGGACTTCTGAATACAATAGACTATGGAATTTTTAAGAACACTAGGTATAAAACTTTAAAAGCAGTGTACACAATCTGGAAAGGGGTGGGGGAAAAAACTAGGTATAGGTAGATTTAGTAGATACACCAGATTGACGGCTAATGAAACCCTTCCAGGGGGGATATTTAGAGATGGAATAATGAGGATATGGAATGATAGGGGTATTAAGAAAATAGGAGATCTCATGGACACTAATGGCGGGATAATACAATTTGTAGAGCTACAAAAAAGATTTTAGAATACCCTCTAACACTTTTTTTAAATATCTACAGGTTAGGAGTTATCTGAGGGACAAAAGGGGTGGACGGCTTGGATTTAAACATTGCAGGCTAACGGACTATATAGAACAGAGTAGACAGTGTAAGATACGACAGTTACATGCGGAACTGCATGCATATAAAATAGATGATAGAGAGAAATTTTCAAAAAAATGGATCGAAAAGGTGGAAACCTCTCCGGAAGGGTTTCAGAAGTCTTTAGATTTAGGTAGATCAGTTCTATATTCGGCAACATTGCAGTCACAGCACTATAAAACATTATATAGTCTTTATCACACGCCAGCAAAAATTGCACAGTGGGGTGGGACGGAAGGTATAACTTGCTCTAGATGCAATGCAGTAGAAGCTGATATAGTACATATGTTTGCACAATGCCCCCAACTGTATACCCTGAAAAGAGCCATAGAAGATTTTATGGAGAAATCACTAAATATCAAGATTATATTAAATAAGGAATTATTACTACTGGGGGTGAAGAGGGAGCATGAAAACGACGACACGGGGTTTTTGTTTATGATGACGGCTGAATATTTAAAACAACAAAAATAATTTAAAAAAAAGTTATTTTCAGAACTACCCCCCCTTTATAAAAAATTGCTAGAATGTTTAGCACTCTGGCAACCTCTATTTCCTCTGGTTCGCTTCCCGGTTCGCGCGCCGGTACGCGAACCGGAAGCGAACCAGAAAAAATTAAAAAAGAAGAGTAAGTATAAGGGAAGGAAACAGATAGTAATGTTAAAAGAAACACAGCTAGAGGGAGTAACACAGAGATACTGTTTAAAAGATCTATTTACCGAAGAAAATATGGAAGAGGGTATAATTGTGAAAATAAAATAGATAAGGAAGTGAAAGAAAAAAAGGAGAATAGAAGAATAATAAACAAGAGTTTCTTAGAGAATGTGAGTGAATGTTCAAATTAAGAAGAAAAACAGTAAAGGATGTGGAATGAGAGGTAGGGATAGAACCGGACTAAAAGAACAATCCTGAAGGAAAGTGTTAAGAAAACAGCGACCAAAAGTAAATAGGAATAAAACAAGATGTATGATAGTGACTAAGGTTAAAACATGTGGAATAACAGAGAGAAAAAACAGAAAGCAGAAAAGAAGAAGTGACAGAAAAGTAATGATTGAAACAGCGAAGAAATGTAAATTACATAGGGGCATATTATCAACACAGGCGATAAAATTATCGTCGCTTTTATCGGCAGAAAACTGCCGCTAAAGCCGCTTTTGCGGCAGAAAACTGCCGCTAAAGCCGCTTTTGCGGCAGTTTTCTGCCGATAAAATCAGCGATAATTTTATCGCCTGTGTTGATAATATGCCCCTTAGTGTGTTTGAACTACAGGGAGAAAGCATAATGAACAAGTAGTGAAAGAGTGATGAGATAGTGAGAGTAATAGAGACGGAGTGAGTGAACAGGAGTGAGGAACTATGAGAACAGAGGGGCATATTATCAACACAGGCGATAAAATTATCGCTGCTTTTATCGGCAGAAAACTGCCGCAAAAGCGGCTTTAGCTACAGTTTTCTGCCGCAAAAGCGGCTTTAGCGGCAGTTTTCTGCCGATAAAAGCAGCGATAATTTTATCGCCTGTGTTGATAATATGCCCCAGAGGGACTGAGAAAAGAAGTGGAAGGAGTAGAGTAAGTAAGTAATAGAAAAAGGAATGAGGGAAGTAGCAAAGGCAGGAAACTGAGGGTTAAAGAAATGAAGCAGTGGAACTAATAGAAGTTAAATGTGATAGAAATGTAACGAAAAGAGTACAAAACACTTACCTTATAATTGTCGTTAACTTAGTCACATGTTATTTTTATACTTTCAATCTGTGAAAGAAACAACAAAAATTTGAAAAATATTAAAACATGTATTTAAAAATTAGAAAAGACAAGGGAAAAGATTGACAATCATCCAATTTTACAAAGAAATAAAGTTAGAGATAAACATGCAGAAAAAAAGAGAAAGAAACGGTGATAGACAGTCAGAGACAAAAAGAAATTGAAATAGAGTAAATTACTAAGAGAAAAAAAAGATACTTTCAGTGACTGAAAAGAAGGATAGAAGAGAAAACTAAATTGAAGTTGTGTAAGCTACTAAAAGAAAGTGAGTAAGGTAAACTATATAAGGAAAGGGTGAATAAGGAAAAGAGAGTGAGGGAGAGAGGAGACTGAGGAAGTGAAGGAAAGAGTGTCAGATGCAGACTGAGTGAGGCATCTACACAATGTGATTCGTAATGTTAGGAAACACAGGTAATGTAATTGAAAAACGTGAAATTCTTTTTGCTCATTCCACAATCACATCACTTGTGTTTCCTTTGCTTAGGTATCTCATTGTGCAGAAGTAGTCTAGCATATGAAAGAGTATGCAGAAGGTGAGCACTGTATGCAACAACTTTGACACTTACAGAAGCCTCAGCTTCTCCATGCCCCCTACACAGTCCTAAATATATGCATTTTAAACTGACGGTATCTTGTTGCAGATGAAGTGACGCCTATCTTGCAACATGGTGCATCTTTTGCACTGCTGCTGCGTCACAAAAGTGACGCAACAGCGGCGCAAAAGAGGCGCACGGCCATCATAAATCTGCCCCTAACATTTTAAATGATTGATTCAGGATGACGATAAGGTGTGGCCTATCCAGAAGTTTGTTTGAGGTGAGGCCTACTCAGGGTTACAGATGAAATTTAAGTTGTTGAAGAGTACAGAGGAGATAATACATGTGCAGGCCTACCAACGAAGTGAGTCATGTCCACTGCACTCTTGAACAAACGTCAGACCTCCTCTGTCTCCCTGGACAGGCCTAAACCTCATCTACACAATGTGATTCGTAATGTTAGGAAACACAGGTAATGTAATTTAAAAAGCGTGCAATTTTTTTTGCTCATTCCACAATCACATCACTTGTGTTTCCTTTGCTTAGGTATCTCATTGTGCAGATGTAGTCTAGCATATGAAAGACTACGCAGAAGGTGAGCACTGTATGCAACAACTTTGACACTTACAGAAGCCTCAGCTTCTCCATGCCTCCTACACAGTTCTAAATGTATATCATAAATACAAAAAGTACAGAATTAATTATACGTGTTAAATGGTTTATTTTTGCTGTTCTCAGAATATATCAAATTTCACTAAAACAGTGACTTGAAGGTATTCATCATATAACAGCGGGGGAAAAAAAACACAATCAAAACGATTGTGTTTAAAAAACCCATATAACATAACCAATCAGAAATCAGAACTCCTTAAAAGTAAGTTACTTTCCATGACGTCGAAGGATGTCCTATGAACAGCTTATACACTGTTGTGCTGTTATTATTTTCAGCCCGCCACTTTCTGAAAGAAAAGCTCCATCGTTTTGACAAATATGTTACATACAATAATTGGCTTCTCGCTCTCTACCGCACTTTTCCTCAAGGCCAAATCGTGTAAGAGCCATTTATAACTCTTGGAATTCTTCTAAGCAAATCCTGTCATTTTCTTTTTCCGCACCTTTTAGAAAGAAAACGTTCAAGATCACTTTCACAATCCTGTACTAGTAATATCTCACCCTTCTTGCTCACTCATGTTCCACATTTCCTATGACATTGATACTGCTTACTATGAAGTAAACTTACACTACCTCTATGACTACTACAATTATTTAATTCTCTACATCACTTTTAATCACAAAGCAATTTAAAACAGTACATGAAATTATATCAACTCCTAGAATCATTATAGGCCAGTTACCTACCCAAAATTCTCTCTTCTGAAAACAGAAAGAAAGAATATTTTTAAGTGAAAAGGCAACATTGTTTCATAGTCAAATGTGAATCATTTCCGAAACACCAGCTTTTTTTACATTTTCAATAAGCTGTGTAATAAGCGGATGTTGTCAAAGGACCATCATGTCATATAATAGCTGCAGTTACAAATGTTCTTCCTAAAATCAATGACTGTGTAGCCACAACATTTGTAATTAAAGTTGAAGACTTACTTTCATCAGGTTTATATAGTTGGAATTTTAAAATGACATTATAACCAAAAGTTTGTACAAATAATGTAGACAGCATTGCAGACTTACATTACCTCTACTCCATGTTTTGATTGGCTGCTTGAATTAGCTTATTAAAAGAAACAGTTTTTCTGAACTCATTCAAAGTGCAGTTATTTTTCCATGACGTCAAGTGTTATGGTAAGAACACCGTTTGCTCCACCACTTTCTGTAAGAAAACCTTCTTTTTTTTCAGGAACTACTTAAAACTCAAAAATAACTTTTTACTCTGTACTACACTTATCCTCAAGGCCAAATAGTGTAGGAGCCATTAGAACCTCTTGAAATTCCTCAGAGCAAATCCCGAGATTCTTTCCTTAAAATTTTGGTTGTAAAAACACCAGGTAAGAATTTTTAAGGTCAAAAGGCAATTTCTTTTTTTAAAGTTAAAACAGAATCATTGCAGAATGACCAGCTGTTTCTAGACTTCAAATAAGCTGTGTAATGTCCTGATGTTGTTGAAGGACCGTCATGATATATAATTGCTGCAGTTACAAAAGTCCTTCCTGATATTGACAACTGCAAAGCCACAACATTTTTAATTAAAGATGTCAATTTTGTTCCATCAGGCCTACATCGTTGGAACATTAAAATGACATACTGGCCATATGTTCGTATAAATAATGTGGAAAGCATTGCAGAGTTACATTGGCTACACTCCATGTTTTGATCGGCTGCTTTTACTAGCTTATTAAAGGACACTGATTTACTGTCTGGCAAAGTTAAATATATAAATCTTTCTGAGTCTACACTAGTAGTACTTGATACCCTACAGTTCTCGCAGTCATGCTGCCTTTGATAAGAAAGGCCAAACAGGTGATCTACATCTACACCTTCATCTTGCAATACATCAAGCATATACATTAAAAACTCCTGACAATCTTGCTGAATATTTTGAGAGAATTGCGTTTGACCTGAACTTTTGTCTAACAGATTTCGAATTTCAGACACACTTTCTATTTTTGTTCTATCAGTGCTACATTTCTCTAACACAGAATTCAACAAACTGCAAAATCTTTGATCCGAATTGACCACAATCTCTTCTTTTATAGTTTCTAGAGAAAAGACAACATTAACCACTACATTAGCATAGCAGTTGACACCAGAACTATTTTCAAATTGAAAACCAACAACATCTCCAACAGAATCCATTTTTTTTCTGCTTATAATTTTGGGTTCATCGACTTTTCGTCTTTTTGCTACAACCTCCCTACTATTGGTCACATTTCTTCGTTTCCGGCCTACCACACGTTTGTCAAACAAAGGATATTGAGGCAAATGTGGAGCAAACACTCTTCTTAACCTATTGTATTCCTTAACACAATCTAGATCCGCACAAATGTTTGTGACATCACACTCAATCAAGTACAATCCCGATAAAGTTCTGACTCGTGACAATGCCACATATGCCATACCCTCCTTGAACACAGAACTGCCAATATTCACCAATGCACTGTCTACACTTAAACCTTGCGATTTATGGATTGTCACCGCATATGCCAAGCAAACAGGAAACTGCTTACGGCGAACATATAAGTCTTTTACAAGCAAAAACCTAGCAGAGCAACGACCAATTAGCTGTACTTCCTCAATGCCATCAAATTTAATTTTTAAAAATTCAATTCCATCTCTATTTCTGTATTTCTCAAAATCAACAACATTACCCATTGATCCATTTACCAGACCTCTTTCAACATGTAAATTCCTTCTTAAAATTATACGGCAATTTAAGCACACATTCAGAGTTTTTTCAAAACCAGCAGTTTTAGATATAGTCTTCTCTAATGAATCCAATTTTGGTTTCAAATTCTCAGACAAAATAATTGTTGCTCCCATATGCTCTATTCTGTCAATAGCTTCCAGTTTCACAATCTCTTGGTTTTCTAAATGCAACATTTTGTTGTTGAAGATGGCACATTCTACAAGAGTTGGCATCAATCATATTCCAGATTTCTTCTCAGTAATTTTCCGAAAAGTATTCTCAGGCACAACGTCTTATTCTGGATACAAATTTGACAGTAATCGTGCATGTAAAGCTTCTTTCCCATGCTCGGTCACTTTTCCGATTCTAACATCTTGTAGAATATTCTTATAATCTTCATCCTTCGCTTGACGCATATTTTCACGCAGTTCAGCATAATTGAAGTTTAACCATATATTGACGTTGCCAATGCTCCCTAGGCACTTCCTGGTATCTTCATGCGTGAGCATTTTGAACACAGGTTGTCATTTCACTGGTGTCAGCTGCAGAAGATCACCAAAAACAATGATGTGTTTGCCACCAAATAACACATCATACTCTGTTTTGAGAACTTCTTGCATTCTCAAATGCACAAAGGCAAGCATGACATTGGAAACCATGCTTACTTCGTCAATGATAAGAAGTTTCATTTTCCTCAAGACTCTGGAAACTTCACAACAAGCATCTCCAGATAACTTGTGGTATTGTAATTTGTTATCATGCTCCACTGGCAGCATCAGTAGACGATGCAAAGTAATACCTTTAATGTTATGTGCTGCCAGTCCAGTTGGAGCGGTGACAACACAAGACAGCGATGACTCAGTCCTTTTCTGCAAATAACATGAAATTGCTTTAATGAGGAAACTTTTTCCAGTTCCCGCTTCTCCACTCACGTACAGTCGGACAGGCTTCAACGACGTACATGAGCACTCTTTCTTCTCATGACTTAATCCATGATCAATTTGGTTGGTAACTTCGTCATATATTTTCCTCTGCTCAACGTTGAGTTGTCTTTCCAAGTCTTCTAAGTTAACCGCATCCTCCTGAGCATGTGCCATGGCTCTTTCCACTTCAATCATGGCAGTGGCAGCTTCATTTTCGATAACTGGTCCTCCTAGTGGATCCTGACTCAATAAAACAGAACTCTGACTGTCCTGAGAACTGTCTCTAGCAATCTCGGCTGCAATCGTTGCTTCCTGCTCGATTTCCGCATTCAACATTTCTAGATATTTGGGAAAAACAGGACATTCTATAGTCTCCTTGGCGGCATTGAAAGAGTCTTCGTAACAGAGGAAATCTCCAAGCAGTTTCTCTTCTGCACGCCAAGGCTTGAAAAGTTGCAAAAGTGCTAAATACAGGAGATTCGCCACTCAATTTTCGATGATTTACCAATTGGCATTTTCTTTGCTTGACCAGACATCACTCACTTCCAATTACAGCATACACTCCTTTATCAATATCTTCTTTGATGTTCCTCTTGAATATGTAATTTTGTAGAACCTCATACAGACAAACATTCTCGAGGTGACTGCTTCTATTTGGATAATATGTATCCAACATGTTGGTCTTTAAAATATCTGTACTGTTTGGCTCCTTTTCCGCCAAATACTAAATTTCCCGTACAGGTTTCAGAACTCGATTACGTGTTGCAGCAAGACCAAGACTCGCCCAAATGATACTCCTGGATTTGGCATAGAGACTTGCTGAAGACAACCGGTCAGAACATTCGTAAGCTCCGATTTCTCGATTCGACAACATCTTCAGACTGAAACTGTACAACTTCTTACTGAGGCTCTTTTCATGGGAAATGTCCTCCCAGATATCCTTCAATTCTGTCTTTTCTTTTTTGGTGATGTAAGATGTCACATACCGAGCCACAGCCATACAGTCATCAGCCACAAACTGTATATCCATGTTAGCATTCCACATGGACAAAATGACTGGGTTGTAGTCGTTGATGTACTTGGACTCTTCGTTCCTTTTCAAATTGTATGTATTTTTGGGTGATTTCTTCATCACATTATGTCGCAGCAAAGACATCAAACTGTTCACTCTTCCTTTAGAAATCACCAGTCGTGGAAAGGCGAAACGACATTTTGTGTAGAACTTGTCCTTGTTTCTGAATTTACGACGACAGTACTTTCCACAACGATGGCTTTGGAAGCGTAAAACTTGTTCTCTTAGGCTTTTGTCTTCCTTTGTCTTTGGAACAGCACATGTAGAATACTGTTCTATGAAACTCATCACTAAGTCATCCGGATCTGTTCCAAATTTGGGTGCATCTTTGATCCACAGCAGCATATGTATATGAGGAGCACCTCTTGCTTGGTACTCCTTTCTCCAGAAGAAATCCAACACCTCTCCAAGAGGTGGATTTTTCTTGTTCATGATGAAAGACATCATAGCTTCAAATCTATGATTGAAGTACCTGCATACATTCACTGGATCCAAAGAGCACAGTTCTCCGGGTGTCTTGAATTCGATATTTTCAATGTTTCCATTTGCCTCTCGTAGAAATTCAAGTAAGTCTTCCCAGCCATACTCGGCACAGCTGAGAGTGAGGAACCATGTGGGAGTTCCTAAGTTCCTCAGCATACATTTTAAATCACCATGACGATGGTACCAGTACTCATTAGTACCACGCTGACACGCCATGAGATTAATCAGGTGAGAATCCAAAATACTGTCTTGCACATTGACTTTATCCATAAAGTCCCTTGCCGAGATATTTTGCATCTGTACACCACTTTTCAAGATGTGGTTCACTGCATATGACAGTCCAGACAGATCGCTTTCAAACAGTAGATGAAACAAATAGGGAATGCATTGACGAAACCTAGGATCTTCTGCATACAATCGTAAAGTCCGGTATTCAGAAGCAGGAATTTGATCAGGTCGCTCATCATATCTTCCTCCTTGACCTGTTGGAAATAGCTGTGGGAAACACCGAGCTTCCAAACTTTCCTCCCAAACACTAATGGGACTCCCTTTGGCTTGTTTCATTTGAAACAACTCAATAGCATTCCCCATGACTTCCTTGGATTGCAAAGGATGAACACTATAATGTTCATATATTTCTTCATTTTTAGAGGCTTCTACTTTCTCAATTTGACCAGCACACAAATCACTATCCTCTTCTTCACTTACTTCCTCTTCCGCAACATATACATTCTTGTAGTACTTATTGTTTTTCTTCAAATACAATGTTGCCTTTTTGACTTTCCTAACATCTGCTAAATCTTGCCAGATTTTCTTACTCTTTGTCGGAACCCCATTAACTAAGATAACCAGAGGTTCCTCTTCCACTTTCTCTACTCCAATTGTATTAATGTTTTTCTTCAAATCTAGAGGCAAATAAACAACTCTTCCCTTTAATCCTCTCTGTAAATCTGATGGAGGCAATTTCCCTATCTTTGGTTCCATTCGTACAATAGCCTGAAAGGGATGGACACTTTGAATCAAAACAGATTCATAAGTATTTAAATCCTTCAATTCAGAAGGAATCTCAACCAATTCCAGATTATTATGAACCGCTCTAGCAGGCATCCGGTTTTGATTTAATTTGTTACAACAATAAGTACACACACGTTGATCCGATCCCAAATCAAAACAATTTTCTACCATCAAGTATGTTGCGAAATCCTTCCATTCACTATTATTTTCCCTTTCACTTTTTGCATATAAATCCACTAACTTAGTCTGATTCTTATAATAAGTGCGTCGAAAACACACACAAGTGAAATTAGGCCTCTCACTTGATTTCACCTGAAACGTGGCAATTTCCTTCTGAAAATTATCTGTACACTCTCTTCCACATTACCTTCTTGTTCTGGGTCAATTTCAACATTCTCCGCTTTACTTGCAAAGTAACAAAACTCAATTTCTTCACAAATATTCTTCACATCTACTTCAGAACCATGCAAAAGAGCAGTGCATAATTGTTTAAGCATAATTGCTGGACTCTTAGCATAATACAACATTCTAAATAATGTCCTCACTTTATTATGATGCACTGCTAGCATCCTGAAATGATGAAAAACACTCTGGCATACTCTCCTGGAAAGACAAGCCAGTGAATGACCATGCAAACCTGTCACTTCTCTCACTCTGCAAGGATCTAATTCTTGCAACAACTTAATTTTCTGTTTTAAACTTTTCTTATTAAATGTCCGTACAAAATCACAAAGCAAATTGATGGAATTCTGTCGCACACTGCAAATACTACTACACTTCCAGGTATACACCGGTCCCTTAGGACGTCTTCCTAAAACCTCATTACCTAACACCTCTTCTGCCTCTGTTGTCACAAGTTTTTCTTTTTCAACCGGACAACCATCTTTCACCTCATAAGCTCGACCACTGGTGTCAACTGCATGCACCAAATCATTATCCTGGAAATAACTCTCCTCATTAAAAAATGCCTCACAACTTGAACTATGCATCCATTCTCCTGAAAAAACTTCACAAAAATTACTACGATTAACTGTTCTCTTCCATCTACTATTTGTTTTGAAATCATAAATTACCTTGTTTAGTTTCCTAATTCTATTGATTATCAAAATAAATAACTTTCGCTTAATTTCGAATGCCTGATCAATAATTTTCTCAATATTTTTCTTTCTTTTATAAAAAACCACTTTCTGTTGACCTTTCTTAATATTTTTTAACAAATTGCCAATTATCCTGTTGCGAAACATTCGTCTACGAATGTCCCTAAACTGATTTTTCCTTCTACTACCATGCACAGAGTTATCTCCTGCTCTAGCAGTAACATTTTTGATTGGCCTTTCCTTTCCGTTCAAATTGGCTCTCTTTTTCTGGACTAAAACATGTTCTGAAGTGATACTGTTTTTTTCTGTAAATGTTTCTTAGGAATGATTTCGTTGTCTTACCCAGAGCTTTCTTGATGACTTGACGAGTTTTGTAGAGGACTGCGGCAAGCATTTAGTAAGCTGCTGTCTTTGACGTTTTGTAGCCTTTCGGCTTCTCTGCTTCGATGGCATACTGTAGTTTTGAAATGATCTGCAGTTGAATCTGTGGTAAAATATAATAAAAAATGTTATCAACCACTATTAGCAAACAGTAAATCAATAACAGTCGTCAAAAAATTAACATACTTGTTGTCAATTCTACATACAATAATTTTTAGTGCATTGGCAAATTTAAAACTCACAAATAGTAGCAAAGAAATGGAATGCTTCTACATTTGACCTGTGCTCTTTTATATGTGAATCTGAACTAATTTTATTAGCATATTTCACTATTTTATTAAAGACACTTCACACAAGCTGTTTTTGAAGTTGTATTTAATTTTAAATGAAATGGTTTACATGGTTACTTTTCATTTCGAGTAACTTACATTTATTTTTAAAAGTCTTTATAGGTTAATAGGCTCGAGCAGGTCAGCTGCCCACCCTATGTCATACAATTCTGACAAATCAGCATACTCATCATATTCTTCATCATCCACAGGATATAAATCATCCAAGGGATCTACTTCCACTGACGTTTCAATAACAAGTTCAATGATAAGTTCGAGATCAACAGATTGCTCATTATCACTCATGCTTGATGTTGTCGTTATCTTTAAAGAAAGAGAACAACAATGAGATGTTGCAGAGTAAGAGACAAATCTCAGAGACTATAATAGTAAAATTGTTTAACAAGAGTAACATTTTGCAGATATTATTTAACCATGTCCAGCGATGCTGAGGAGGTGGGGCCTATGTCCAAGTTTTCAGTGAACAGGACTCATCTCTTCTTAACCTTGGATAAGCCTCACCAACTCTGTGTTCCCTGCTCATACTTAAATGTAAAGGGGCAGATTTATGTTAACTGGCGCATCCCCAGGGATGCACCAGTTAATGTGCGCCACTGCTCTGCCACCCATGATGTGCCGCATTTACAATGCGGAGCACCATTGAGCAAAAACAGCACAGATGCGTCACGCATCTGTTCCACAAAAACGGCACATTGCAGGAATCACGTCGTAAGCGCGACATATCTACTGCAATGCAATGCACAGGGGCAAGCCACACATTGCATGGTGCATCACTCCTTATGCCTGTTTCAAACAGGCGTAAGGATTTGATTCAGCAATGCCATAAAGCTGACTCAGTGAAATTTTCTTAATTTTACTGTGTTCGTTTTACAGGGCTTTAATGCAAATGACTGCCCACCCTGCAACAAAACGCCCACATGAAACCTGACGCAGGTTTCATGTGGCACAGGACTTTACAGCTTGACACATCTGCCTAGATGCATCAAGTTGTAAATATGTCGCAACATAGTGCATCTTTTGCGCCGCCGCTGCGTCACAAAAGTGACGCACAGCGGCGCAAAAGAGGCGCACGGCCATCATAAATCTGCCCCTAACATTTTAAATGATTGATTCAGGATGACGATAAGGTGTGGACTATCCAGAGGTTTGTTTGAGGTGAGGCCTACTCAAGGTTGCAGATGAAATTTAGGCTTGTTGAAGAGTACAGAGGAGATAATACATGTGCAGGCCTACCAATGAAGTGAGTCATGTCCACTGCACTCTTGAACAAAGGCCAGACCTCTTCTGTGTCACTGGACAGGCCTAAACCTCATATACACAATGTGATTCGTAATGTTAGGAAACACAGGTGATGTAATTGAAAAATGTGGAATTTCTTTTGCTCATTTCACAATCACATCACCTGTGTTTCCTTTGCTTAGGTATCTCATTGTGCAGATGGAGTCTAGCATATCAAAGAGTACGCAGAAGGTGAGCACTGTATGCAACAATTTTGACATTTACAGAAGATTCAGCTTCTCCATGCCCCCTACACAGTCCTAAATGTTTACAGTTTAAACTGACGGTATCTTGTTGCAGATGAAGTGAGGCCTATCTTGCAACATGGTGCATCTTTTGCATCACTGCTGCATCACAAAAGTGACGCAACAGCGGCACAAAAGAGGCGCACGGCCATCATAAATCTGTCCCTAACATTTTAAATGATTGATTCAAGATGACGATAAGGTGTGGCCTATCCAGAGGTTTGTTTGAGGTGAGGCCTACTCAGGGTTGCAGATGAAATTTAGGCTTATTGAAGAGTACAGAGAAGATAATACATGTGCAGGCCTAACAGTGAAGTGAGTCATGTCCACTGCACTCTTGAACAAAGGCCAGACCTCCTCTATCTCCCTGGACAGGCCTAAACCTCATCTGCACAATGTGATTCGTAATGTTAGGAAACACAGGTGATGTAATTGAAAAACGTGCAAATATTTATGCTCAATTCACAATCACATCACCTGTGTTTCCTCAGCTTAGTTATCTCATTGTGCAGATGTAGTCTAGCATATCCAAGAGTACGCAGAAGATGAGGACTGTATGCAACAGAGCAATATACATTACTCACCTCCCTTGACACTTACAGAAGCCTCAGTTTAATATTTCTCAGTTCAATATTTATTTAAAGAAGCAGACACCAATATGACCTTCTCATAAATGTGAAAAGCTTTTTTTTTTTTTTAAAACGATTTTCTGATCATAATTTGAAAACACAACACAGGTCCTATGTAGAAGCACACCCTGTCAGTACTTAAATTAGCCAAGCACACATGGGGGCGTATTTACAAGGACCTTGCACCACGGGGAAACGTCTTAAATTAAAATGGGAAAAATACCAAGTGACTCAAAGTCCTTCTAAATATGCCCCAAGCAGCCTATGAAACTCTAGCAGTACATATCAAGAAACCTAATTGACTTCAAAAAACGTTTTTAAACACATCAAGTAAAGCAATTATTCATCCACATTCATGGGGAAGTGACTTAAAATGCCCTAACACACATGAAAGAGTATTTTTAAGGTCCTTGCACCATTTTTGCGTCACTTTTAACATGGCTATGTAACTCAAAGAAACAAAATCTATTTGTAAAACACTTGACACAAAGCAACATTTTAAATACACAACTTTCTTCATAATTTTCTCCCTAAAGCATACTATTCTCTATCTAAATTAAATGAATCTTTTCTCACCTTAGCAAATACTTTTTGAGTTTCAAAACAGTCTCAGACACACACCAATTTTTCTTTAGCAGAGCAAAAGGTATGCACTCCAGAGGCTGCAACCTACAATGGCACAGAAATGCTGTAATTCATCACACATATCTCTCATGTCACCCAATCAAAACTCTTCCCTCACTTTTTTCAAATCAACACCCTTCCCCCCTCTGCCCTCTCTGCCTTTTTTCCATATCAACCACCTCCTGAAAGACCTCTCATTTTTACAAGTTCACACAACAATGTTTCAATTGAACTCTGAACTCTCAGTACACCTGCGTATCCAGTGCAATCTTTCATAAAATGATTTTTTCTTGACCATTCAAATTGCATCTTTCAAAGAACTCATCCATGCACCCTAACTTTCTGTTTTCAGCAATCAAAATCCACCAATCACTGCTACTGAATCATTAGCACACAAACTCCACAGTTTTTTTCATTACAAACTCCTACTGTTTCAACTGCCATTTCATTACCACACTTCATCTGACTGCAGCAGAACCTTGTCTCACCATATTTTCTGTCTGGATTGTTGGACATAGTTACATCTACTGGGCTCAAAGGTATGCTGATAACAGAAATTTACACAACCTCAATTTACAAAATGTGGAAATCAACTGGATTGGCCACAGAGGATTAAGATGTCACCAATTGATACGATTGGTGAAAATCTTTTTGCATTTGCCAAAACCTGACCTGTTAATTGTGCACTGTGGAGGAAATGACTTGGGCACTTTGACTGGGGTAGGTCTGGAAATGCTTTTAAAGGACACCTTTGACCAATTGATGGCACTTTTTCCTCAAACTGCCTTGGTATATTCAAATATATGCCAAAGACAGAAATGTAGGTGGTCGAACCAATTTTGTCCACAAATTGAGAAATCGAGGAAGCATGTAAATAAGTCTGTTTCAGCTTACATGAGAGACCATGGAATGGGCTCCATGTACAACAATAACTTGTGTTACTACATGCAAGATATCTACAGAGGAGATGAAGTTCACTTCTCAGATGAGGGGAACAGAATTTTCATCCTGAATTTAAGACTATGTATTGGTACCTACTTATAAGTACCTAAATCTACCACAGACCCAAAAGCTCTTCTCAGAGCTACCCTAACTATGATCACTATAAACAAATTTTAAATGTAACTTTTTTTTTACTAATTTTCACAATTTACGCTTTCCGGAGCGCTACCCGGTACGCGCACCAGATGCTAACCGCGCGAAATTTTGAAAAAAAATGGGGTTTTTTGCACATAAGGGCTTCCTAAGCCACCCTCAGAAAACCTAGGGGTCAGGATACGTCTACCGTGCCCCCTTCTACCCATTCTGAACATTATTTGCCCTCCATCTTGTATCTCAATTCTACCGAAACACAAAATGGAGGACTCCCGTAACGCTGCCGGTTCGCGTACCGGGGCGCGCACCGGGAAGCGCTCGCTTAAAAAAGGTGGGAAAGTAATTTACAGAAAAACCACTGGAGACACTTTCACTAAATATAGATTAGCTCATACTACATACCAATCCCTACCATTTTCACAAATTTGGTTGGAATTCCATTTAGCCATTTAGCCTGTAGACCTCTCTAAATACCCTGAGGTAAATTACTTCACAAAACACATCTGAAGTGTTGGAATTGACAACCAATGAAAATGTTACTTTCATTTTCTACTTTTTTTACCTGACATTTGATTGGTTGTGTACCTGAATATGTATAAAGAAAGAGAGAGAAACACAGCCATTTTGACTACTACTTCCTGAAGTACATTGCAAGAGCATTTTCACTGACAACTTAAACTTGTTTTTAAAAGGTAAGATGTTATTTTGAAAACTGAAGTATATTGTGCACTTTAAGTTAATATGGAAAACTTTTTTCTGATAGTTATATACTATCCCTCTGTAATAGTTATAGATTTAAATAGACTTCTCTGTTATAGTTATGGATGGATTTAGGCTTGTCTTGTATAATTATGAATTTACTTAGGTTTCATCACATACATTTTTTTATATTTCTACTTCCAGTCTGATACCATACACTGCCCAAAGATAAATTCACTGTTAAAAACTACCTATCTAAAATTAATCCCAACAGTGCCCTATCTCTACTGATATATATATTTTTTTATGCAAATTTCAGGCAAAATGGAAGGAGAACAAAAAGTGTCATTTGAAATTGTCCTTGCAGAGACCAATCAAGAACACATTGAACCAAATGACATTGAATTCATGGATGAATCACGGGACCATGAACTACTACAATGTGTACAATCTGTAGATTTCCTCCTTCAAAATGAGGACATTACAGACACTCAAATGTTGCAAGTTATGGTCACTCAAAATAATGACATTTCGGACACTGAAAATGACGACATTTCGGACAGTCAAATGTTAGACGTTCTATTAAATTTTAAAAAACAATCACAAAAATAAATTTATATTTAATAATCATAAATATTGCTACTTAAATTATAAAAAAAACAAAACGAACAATCAATAAACATACAATATTTGAAAAGTCTATCATTCTTTTTTCCTCATAGTACACTCCCCGGACCGCTTCCCGGTGCGCGTACCGGGCGCTCCCCACGCAAAAAAAAGCGTTTTGTTTTTTTTGCCCCGCGGGGCCCTTTTAAAGCCTCGAGGCTTTAAAAGGGCTCCAAGGAAAGCCCAAACATGTACCTTTTTGCACCATATTTAAAAAATGACACATGTAATTAGATGCGTCACTTTTTAAACCTCTGCGCCACAATATACTCAAATATGTAAAAAACATTTATTTCTCCAAAATCGTTCTTAACATCACATTTAGGAAACACAGCACAAATCCTATGTACAACCATCTGCCTCACATCAGAGATAAGACTAAGACAAAAGCTTTCACATGAAGCTTCACAATTTTACAAATTACAATCCCTCTATGCAAACAAACTCAATATGTTTCCTACACTGAGGTAACACAGGTAACATCATTGTAAAGAGTCAAATTCACACCTGTTTCTAACAGTGCAGTCAGGGATAGGCTTCATGAAGCCTAGTCGACTGCACTCTTAGACACAAGCCTCACCACCTACGCTCCCCAGGAAAGCCCAAACATGTACCTTTTTGCACCATATTTAAAAAGAGACACATGTAATTAGATGCGTCACTTTTTAAACCTCTGCGCCACATTATACTCAAAAATGTAAAAACCAGGGATAAGACTGAGGCAAAAGCTTTCACATGGAGCTTCACAATTTTACAAAATACAATTACTCTATGCAAACAAACTCAATATGCTTCCTACACTGAGTTAAAACACAGGTAACATCATTGTAAAGAGTCACATATATTTCTTTAAACATGCACACATTCTTTATTCCTTTTTAAAAATGTAAAATCCATTTTTTTTTTCCCAAAATCATTTTTGACATCACATTTAAAAAAACATAACACAGGTCCTATGTAGAAGCATTCCATGTCACTACTAAAACTTCACAATTTTACAGAATACAATTACTCTATGCAGTAAAAACTTTTTACCAAGCATTATCAAAAAGCATGACACAAAGCAACATTAAAAACCCACAATTTGCTTCCAAATCTTCTCCATAGAGTATACAAGTCTCTATGTATATTAAATGAATCATAACTCACCTTTACAAATGCTTTAGGAGATTCAGAACAGTGTCAGATACACACACCAATATTTCTTTAGCAGAGCAAAAGGTATGTTCTCCGGTCACTGCAACCATTAATGGCACATTAAACCTCTAATTTTACACAGATATTGCTCATGGTAACCAATCACAACTCTTCCCTCTGTATTTTCAAACCAACACCCTTCCCCCCCTAAGCCCTTTCTACCTGTTACCATAGCAACTCCCTCCCTACTGACATGCCAGGGTTAAAAGTTTATTCTACAATGTTGCAAATCACCACTGCAAGGATGTTTGACCTGCAAATACACCAGCTTATCTGATGTAAGGTTTCTTTCAATGACTTTTTTTAACCATTCAAATTACTTCTTACACAGAACACAACCATGCACCCTAACTTTCAGTTTTCACCTATCTCATTCTACCAATCATTGCTTGTAATTCAAAAGCACTGAAACTCCACAGGTTTTTTTTTGCAAACTTCTATTGTTCCAACTGCCATTTCTTTTCCACACTTCATCTAACTGCACCAGAATCTCCTCTGACCATGTATTCTGTCTGGATTATTGGACGTAGCTATATCCACTGGGCTCCAAGGTATGCAGCTACCAGAAATTTACAAAACCTTGATTTATCAAACGTGAACATAAAATGGATTGGCCACAGAGGATTAAAATGTCACCAATTGATTCCACTGGTGAAAACCTTTTTGCATTTGCCACACCCTGACCTGGTAATTGTGCACTGTGGAGGAAATGACTTGGGCACTTTGACTGGGGTAGGTCTGGAAATGCTTTTAAAGGACACCTTTGATCATTTGATGGCACTTTTTCCACAAACTGCCTTGGTATATTCCAATATATGCCAAAGGCAGAAATGGAAGTGGTCCAATCAATTTCGTCCACAATTTGAGAAAGCACGGAAACATGTGAATAAATCTGTTTCTGCTTACATGAGAGACTATGGAATAGGTTCAATATACAACAACAACTTGCGTTACAACATGCAAGATATCTACAGAGCAGATGGTGTGTACTTTTCTGATGAGGGGAATAGAATTTTCCTCCTGAATTTAGGACTGTGCATTGGTACCTACTTGTAGGTACCTAAATCAGCCACAGACCCCAAAAGCCCTTTTCAGGGCTACCCTATCTCTGATCACTCCAAATAATTATCTTTTTTTAACTTTTTTCACTATTTTTCACCATAGTACGCTCCCCGGTACGCTCCCCGGTGCGCGTACCGGGCGCTCCCCCCGCGAAAATCGAAAAAAAAAAATACATTTGTCCCACGGGACCCTTTTATGGCCCCCACATCAAACCTAGGGGGTCAGGGAGTGTCTACCGTGCCCCCTTATACCCATTCCCAACGTTGTTTATCCTCCATTTTGTGTCTCAATTCTACCGAAAGACAAAATGGAGGACTCCTGTTGCGCTTCCGGTACGCGTACCGGGACGCGCACCGGGAAGCGCTCCAAAAATGATCAAAGTAAATTTACATAAAAACCACTGGAGACACTATCACCAAATATAGAATAGGCCATACTACATACCAGTCCCTACCATTTTCCCAAATTTGGTGGAATTCCATGGAGCCATTTGGCCTGTAGCCCTCTCTAATTATCCTGAGGGAAATTACATAACAAAAACACATCTGAAGTGTTAGAATTGACAACCAATTAAAATGTTACTTTCATTTTCAATTTTTTTTTCCTGACATTTGATTGGTTATGTACATGAATATAAATAAAAAATGAGAGGGAAACACGGCCATTTTTACTACAACTACCGGAGGTACATCTTGGAAGGATTTTCGCATTTTGTCTTCTTCACCTCTCTGTAAAGTAAGTTGATAATTTCCAAGGGGCACTCTAAGTTATTTTTTAAAAACATTTTCTGATAGTTATTTACTGTCCCTCTGCTATAGTTATAGATAGAGATAGGCTCCTCTGTTATATTTATAGATTGACTTAGGCTTCTCTGCTATAATTATGAATTTACTTACGCTTCTTCATAGGCACTTTTTAATATTTCTACTTCCTGCCTGTTACCATACATTGCCCAAAGTTAACTTCACTATTAAAAAATCAAAACTACCTGTCTGAACTTAAACCCAACAGTGTCATGTTTCTACTGATTTTTTTTTATGCGAATTTCAGCACAAAAATGGAAGGTGAACAGAACGTTTCCTTTGAAATTGTCCTAGAGATGAACAATGAGGAAATCATTGAACCCATTGACTTGGAATTCATGGATGAATCACGGGATCATGAACTTCTACAATGTGTAGAATCTGTGGATTTGTTAATTCAATATGAGGACGTTTCTGACAGTCAAATGTTGGAAGTTATGTTCAGTCAAAAAGAAGACATTTCGGACAGTCAAATGTTAGACGTTCTATTACATTTTGAAAAAGAATCAGAAAAATAAATTTATATTTAATAATCAAAAATTGTTCGAGACATTATTCATTATTATATTTAATTCATAAACTAGTACCAAATTGATTATAATATAAACTCAGACTTATAGTATACTTTGCAACGTATTTCTGTTACATAATAATTTTGCTCATAGTTACTTCCTTTCTCCCACTATATTATCTCCAATGTGTATTTGACATCTCTTTTTCATCTCCTGCCTCCATGTTGTTTCTGCTTCCCTGACAGACTATGGTATAGATTCCATATACCACAATAACTTCTGTAACAACATGCAAATTATCTAAAGAGGAGACGGTGTACATTGACTTTAAGACTCAGCATTGGTACCTACATGTTGGTACTTAAAACACCCAAACAACACAACAACTCTGTTCAGAGATACCCTACCTCTAAGCACTTTAAATTATTATTTTAGTGTTTCACTTAGTTTCCCCCATGTGTAGACGTGGGGGAGGTGTGTGTGGGGGATGTGCGGGGGGTGTCTGTGAGGTGTGTATGTGTGTGTGTGTGTGTCTAGGGGGGATGAGGTATATAGGTGTGTGGGGTATATGGATGTGGGTGGGGATATGGGTATGTAAGGTGTGTGTGTGGGTGTGAGTGTGTGGGGTGTTTGAGTGTAGGTGGGAGTATGGGTGTGTGAGGTGTGTGTGGGGTGTGTGTGGGTGTGGGAGGTATGTGTGTAGGATGTGTATGTATGTGTGAGATGTGTAGATGTGTCTGTGAATTGTCTCTGTGTGTGTGGGGGGGAGATGTGTGTGTGGGATGTGTGGGGTGTGTCTGTGAGATATTTGTATGTATGTGCATGTGTGTGTGTGTGTGGTGGAAGGGGGGTGATGTGTGTGTTTGAGTGTGGGTGTGTGGGATGTGGGTGTGGGTGTGTATATGTAAGGTGTCGATGTGGGGGTGTAGGGTGTTTCAGTGTGGGTGAAAGTGTGCGTGTGTGAACTGTGTGTGGGGAGAAATTATTATTTTAGTGTTTCACTTAGTTTCCCCCATGTGTAGACGTGGGGGAGGTGTGTGTGGGGGATGTGCGGGGGGTGTCTGTGAGGTGTGTATGTGTGTGTGTGTGTGTCTAGGGGGGATGAGGTATATAGGTGTGTGGGGTATATGGATGTGGGTGGGGATATGGGTATGTAAGGTGTGTGTGTGGGTGTGAGTGTGTGGGGTGTTTGAGTGTAGGTGGGAGTGTGGGTGTGTGAGGTGTGTGTGGGGTGTGTGTGGGTGTGGGATGTATGTGTGTAGGATGTGTATGTATGTATGAGATGTGTGGATGTGTCTGTGAGTTGTCTCTGTGTGTGTGTGGGGGGGAGATGTGTGTGTGGGATGTGTGGGGTGTATCTGTGAGATATTTGTGGGTATGTGCATGTGTGTGTGTGTGGTGGAAGGGGGGTGAGGTGTGTGTTTGAGTGTGGGTGTGTGGGATGTGGGTGTGCGTGTGGATGTGTAAAGTGTCGATGTGGGGGTGGGGGGTGTTTGACTGTGGGTGGAAGTGTGCAAGTGTGAAGTGTGTGTGGGGAGTGTGTGGGTGTGGGGTTGTGTGCAAGTGTGGGACACACTTGTAGGTACCTAAAACAGCCACAGAACCCAAAAGCTCTTTTTAGAGCTACCCTACCTGTAATCACTCAAAATTATTATTTTACACTATTATTTTCACTATTTTTCACCTAAGTACGCTCCCTGGTACGCTCCCTGGTGCGCGTACCGGGCGCTCCACCAGCGAAAATCGATTTTTTATTTTTTATTTTTTTTGTCCCACGGGACCCTTTTATGGCCCCCACATCAAACCTAGGGGGTCAGGGGGGGTGTACCCTGCCCCCTTTTGCTCATTTCCCCCTTTGATTTTTGCAACCTCTTGTATCTCAATCCTACTGAGACACAAGATGCTCACTGTTTCGAATGTTTACAGACACCCGAGAACCAATCAGCTTGCCGTGCGCAAGTCGCGTGTCGCGCCCGGAGCGCTCCCCGGTACGCGTATCGGGGCGCGCTTTCAGATATATACATTTTTTTAAACCTAAATTACTCATAATTCACTGGAGCACATATCTTAACACATAGCAAAGGCACATCGGGCTACTAGTCCCTACAATTTTGCCAAGTTTGGTGCAAATCCATTCAGCCGTTCAAGCTAAAACTGCGACAGACTGCCCTATGGAAATTAACATGGGAAAAACACGTTTTGGGACGCCCTTTTATCTCAGCCCCCGCTTGACGAATCCCCCCCAAACTTCCAGGGAAGGAGCGGAAAGCCGCGAGGCAAAGTTGCTGAAAAATTCAGCCTGATTGCTCAACCGGCGCCAAAGTTATTCCAAATAGAATGTTGCGATTTCCCTATGGAAATCGATCCTAACTATATATACCTACTGGCGACCGCCAGTAGGTAATATATATATATATATATATATATTTATATATATATATATATATACCCAAAAATAGCAGGATGCCCAAAGTGAAGATGGGTTTCACAAGCCACTGAAGAAGGGAAAATGAACTTCCTGAAACGCGTCTGGCGATTATTTCACTGATGTGATTTGCTGTCCTTTTGCCTGTGTGCAAGCTGCCATTAAATTTCGTGAGCAAATATTTCAACTTCCTGTGGCCTCTTCACTTTGGGCATCCTGCTATTTTTGGATTTTAATCGGCCGGTCCCGGTCGAGAAGAGGCCCATCGCCGGTGTGCGGATCCCGAGCTTGCACTATGAGGTGTAAGACGAACAGGGAGGAAGGAGGTCCGGCACCTTGCAGGGTGGTGCCCGATCGCTCCAGAATGTCAGCTACAAAGCGGGGCAGACAATTGACAAGGAATGCATCCACCCACTTGGGAATTATTTGGTGATTAAGTTTGGGGACTGGAATAGCACGCCCACTGTGGAATAATTTTTGCGCACTACAACACCCAAAAGGTTTTGCACATGGCCACGCCCACCATGGCAGGTGTTTGCAATTGAGGTGTGCATAAGAACTGTGCTTCCTGCCCCCATGGGTTTCACAAGCCACTGAAGAAGGGAAAATGAACTTCCTGAAACGCGTCTGGCGATTATTTCACTGATGTGATTTGCTGTCCTTTTGCCTGTGTGCAGGCTGCCATTAAATTTCGCGAGCAAATATTTCAACTTCCTGTGGCCTCTTCACTTTGGGCATCCTGCTATTTTTGGATTTTAATCGGCCGGTCCCGTTCGAGAAGAGGCCCATCGCCGGTGTGCGGATCCCGAGCTTGCGCTATGAGGTGTAAGACGAACAGGGAGGAAGGAGGTCTGGCACCTTGCAGGGTGGTGCCCGATCGCTCCAGAATGTCAGCTACAAAGCGGGGCAGACAATTGACAACGAATGCATCCACCCACTTGGGAATTATTTAGTGATTAAGTTTGGGGACTGGAATAGCACGCCCACTGTGGAATAATTTTTGCGCACTACAACACCCAGAAGGCTATGCACATGGCCACGCCCACCATGGCAGGTGTTTGCAATTGAGGTGTGCATAAGAACTGTGCTTCCTGCCCCCATGGGTTTCACAAGCCACTGAAGAAGGGAAAATGAACTTCCTGAAACGCGTCTGGCGATTATTTCACTGATGTGATTTGCTGTCCTTTTGCCTGTGTGCAAGCTGCCATTAAATTTCGTGAGCAAATATTTCAACTTCCTGTGGCCTCTTCACTTTGGGCATCCTGCTATTTTTGGATTTAAATCGGCCGGTCCCGGTCAAGAAGAGGCCCATCGCCGGTGTGCGGATCCCGAGCTTGCACTATGAGGTGTAAGACGAACAGGGAGGAAGGAGGTCCGGCACCTTGCAGGGTGGTGCCCGATCGCTCCAGAATGTCAGCTACAAAGCGGGGCAGACAATTGACAACGAATGCATCCACCCACTTGGGAATTATTTGGTGATTAAGTTTGGGGACTGGAATAGCACGCCCACTGTGGAATAATTTTTGCGCACTACAACACCCAGAAGGCTATGCACATGGCCACGCCCACCATGGCAGGTGTTTGCAATTGAGGTGTGCATAAGAACTGTGCTTCCTGCCCCCATGGGTTTCACAAGCCACTGAAGAAGGGAAAATGAACTTCCTGAAACGCGTCTGGCGATTATTTCACTGATGTGATTTGCTGTCCTTTTGCCTGTGTGCAAGCTGCCATTAAATTTCGTGAGCAAATATTTCAACTTCCTGTGGCCTCTTCACTTTGGGCATCCTGCTATTTTTGGATTTTAATCGGCCGGTCCCGGTCGAGAAGAGGCCCATCGCCGGTGTGCGGATCCCGAGCTTGCACTATGAGGTGTAAGACGAACAGGGAGGAAGGAGGTCCGGCACCTTGCAGGGTGGTGCCCGATCGCTCCAGAATGTCAGCTACAAAGCGGGGCAGACAATTGACAACGAATGCATCCACCCACTTGGGAATTATTTGGTGATTAAGTTTGGGGACTGGAATAGCACGCCCACTGTGGAATAATTTTTGCGCACTACAACACCCAGAAGGCTATGCACATGGCCACGCCCGCCATGGCAGGTGTTTGCAATTGAGGTGTGCATAAGAACTGTGCTTCCTGCCCCCATGGGTTTCACAAGCCACTGATGAAGGGAAAATGAACTTCCTGAAACGCGTCTGGCGATTATTTCACTGATGTGATTTGCTGTCCTTTTGCCTGTGTGCAAGCTGCTATTAAATTTCGTGAGCAAATATTTCAACTTCCTGTGGCCTCTTCACTTTGGGCATCCTGCTATTTTTGGATTTTAATCCGCCGGTCCCGGTCGAGAAGAGGCCCATCGCCGGTGTGCGGATCCCGAGCTTGCACTATGAGGTGTAAGACGAACAGGGAGGAAGGAGGTCCGGCACCTTGCAGGGTGGTGCCCGATCGCTCCAGAATGTCAGCTACAAAGCGGGGCAGACAATTGACAACGAATGCATCCACCCACTTGGGAATTATTTGGTGATTAAGTTTGGGGACTGGAATAGCACGCCCACTGTGGAATAATTTTTGCGCACTACAACACCCAGAAGGCTATGCACATGGCCACGCCCACCATGGCAGGTGTTTGCAATTGAGGTGTGCATAAGAACTGTGCTTCCTGCCCCCATGGGTTTCACAAGCCACTGAAGAAGGGAAAATGAACTTCCTGAAACGCGTCTGGCGATTATTTCACTGATGTGATTTGCTGTCCTTTTGCCTGTGTGCAAGCTGCCATTAAATTTCGTGAGCAAATATTTCAACTTCCTGTGGCCTCTTCACTTTGGGCATCCTGCTATTTTTGGATATATATATATATATATATATATTCACTGAAAAAACCATAGGTTATAGACCATATATAGTTAGGAATTAGCATTTACAAAACCTTGAAAATTCACTGAAAAAACCATAGGTTATATACCATATATAGTTAGGAATTAGCATTTAAAAAACCTTATTTTACTCACACAAAACCATTGAAATTCCATATATAGTTAGTTGTACTAACTATATATCGCGCACCCTCAATCCACTGCTGATCATGTCGCATATTACATCATTCATGACATGGTCAGTGACATCACTGATGACATCACTGATGACATCTCAAATGACATCACTGATGACATCACTGATGACAACATCCAGTGACTGTATGTTTCTGTAAAGTTAAAATATGTCTTACATATTGAAGAATGAGTGGATGTAGAAGTGTCTGAACAAAGGATTTAGTAGGTGCATGACTGACTGTATGAGTGAGTGATTAAATGTGTCTCACTGAGTGCATGGGTTAGTGACTAAACTGTCTTAATTTGTGCATCATTATGTCTGTTGTTGTGTAAACTGCTGCATGTGTTGATCAGTAGCTATATGATTAACTATATGGGTTATTGATTGGTTGCCCAATTATTTGTATGGGAGACTGAGAGTGTGTATGGGTGGCTGGGAGGTGTATGACTCTCTGCATAGATGTATGGGCTCAAAAGTGCATGTGGAAACAGCTGTATGGGCGGTTGACTGTGTGCATGACTGTATTGGTGAGTGAATAGATATCTCAGTGCTACATGTCAAAGTAAGTACATATGTAAAATACAGTACATGTGAGAGTTGACATATATAAATAAATGTGCATAAGAGTCAGTGAATGTGTGAGTGGCTGTATGGATCATTGTGAACTTGTATCCAGGATTGTATAAGTGAGTAAATATGTTTTAGTATATGTTTGAATAAGTAAGGTGTGTTTAACTGTATAGTTAAGGAAATGGAGGTGTGATTGATTGTTTGCATGACTGACTAGGTGTGTGTGTAACTTCATGGATGAGTGACAATCTGTGAGTCTGTGTTTACACTGAGTGTATCTAAGGTTATATTAGAGTCTGAAGAGGTTCATCGTATTATCACATGAATGATGTCATCAGTGATGTGATCAGTAATGTCAAATGAGATGTCATCAGTGATGTCATCAGTGATGTCATTTGAGATGTCATCAGTGATGTCATCAGTGATGTCATTTGAGATGTCATCAGTGATGTCATCAGTGATGTCACTGACCATGTCATGAATGATGTAATATGTGACATGATCAGCAGTGGATTGCGGGTGCGCGATATATAGTTAGTACAACTAACTATATATGGAATTTCAATGGTTTTGTGTGAGTAAAATAAGGTTTTTTAAATGCTAATTCCTAACTATATATGGTATATAACCTATGGTTTTTTCAGTGAATTTTCAAGGTTTTGTAAATGCTAATTCCTAACTATATATGGTCTATAACCTATGGTTTTTTCAGTGAATTTCATTGGTTTTTTAATAGCTAATATCAAAACCTTTACAATGTATTATTCTTTAAATAGAAAAATATTTTTTACATGTTTTTAATACAATTTTTCTTTAATTATTTTTTTTGTTTCGCTCCCGGTACGCGAACCGGTTAGCTTCCCGTTAGCTCAATCCGGAGGCGCGACCCGGTCCGCGAACCGGTAAACGTTCCTTTTGCGCACCTCTCGCGTTAGAAAACAACATCGTGACGCGTCGCGTCAGCATGACGTTTCGCGTTCTCGCGTAATACGTCATATTACGTGCTACGTTCGCGTACCCGGAAGCGCAGCGGTACGCGAACCGGAAGCGATCCGCGGCGCGGCGCCGACCACGTAACGTAAACACAGCAGGTCATGTGACTCGGTAATAACACTTTTCATTGGTTCATTTCACTTTTGGTTTCCTAATGATGTAATACTAGGTCATGTGATCTAAAATGAACACTTTTCATTGGTTTAGAACTTTTGCTTTTCCCAAATGATGAAAACCCCTCCTTCTTTCCTCACTCTGACTTTCATCTTGGTGAGAGAAAGACCCTTTATTTACACTTTGACATGGCTTCATTAGTAGCTTCAGCTGGTGCTAACCCACCACCTCCACCAAATCCAAGAAAGAGAGGACCACCTGCAGAAGTAATTTTGCAAGAAGAGGAAGAACAGGAAGAGGAGGAAGAGGAGGAAGAGCCAAGGTTTTTGCCAGAGGAGCCCAGGAGGTACAATCGAAAGGAGAATTACATTTGGCAATTCTATAGAATTCCTGAGGGGCAAAAAAAAGTGAATGCACGCTACGTGTTTTGCCGTATATGCGGTGATAGATTGTCAAGGGGAACTGATAAAAAATACAGTTACGGCAATCACACTATGCATCGGCATATGAGTAGGTGGCACCCAAATAATTATAGTGCTGCCAGCTACGTGATGAGCAACAAAATCCCCTCCCAATGGCAAGAAGATCGGTTGTTCCAGAGGTGTCGGGACCAGAGGCGAGGGAGATGATCGCAAACATCCAAATGTTGTTTGGGCACGTAAAGCAAGTGTGCGTGGAATGTGGCGATTTCATCTGCTACAGGGAAAGTAGCATCACTTTGATTTTGCGAGCTATTCAAAATCATGTTAATGTTTGTACGAAACGCCCCAAAAAATAAATTCTTTTTTTTTTGTTGCTCCTGTTGAGCCCTTTACAATGGATCGTTTTTGTTTCCCCCCCCCCCCAAAAAACCAAAAATTTTTTTAAAACGTTCAGAAAATACAAAAAAAGTAAAAAAATGTTCAAAAAATACTAAAAAAAATATAAAACAACAAAAACATAAAAAAAAAAGTTCTTTTCAGAACTACCTCCCCATTATAAAAAAATTGGTAGAATATTTAGAACTCTGCCAACCTCTATTTCTCTTAGTTCGCTCCCCGGAGCGCTACCCGGTACGCGTACCGGAAGCTAACCAAAAAAAATATTTTTTTAAAAAAAGAACAGTAAGTATAAGGTAAGCAAACAGACAGTTATGTGAAAAGAAAGACAGCGCTAGGGAGTAAACAAGAGATACTGTTACCTACAATCCACTGCTGATGATGTCACATATTACATCATTCATGACATGGTCAGTAACATCAACAGCAGTGGATTGTAGGTAACAGTATCCTTAGTTTACTCCCTATAGCTGTCTTTCTTTTAACATAACTGTCTGTTTCCTTCCCTTATAGTTACTGTTCTTTTTTTAAAAATTTTTTTTTGATCAGTCATAAACAGTGACATTAATAGAAACAGAGAGAGTGAACAAGAGTGAAGAACTATGGTCCTCCTCAGCCACCCTCAGAAAACCAAGGGGGTCAAGATACATCTACCGTGCCCCCTTCTACCCATTCTGAACATTATTTGCCCTCCATCTTGTATCTTGATTCGACCGAAACACAAAATGGTGGACTCCCATAACGCTGCTGGTTTGCGAACCGGGCCACTTCCCGGGAAGCGGTCCAAAAAAAAAGGTGGGAAAGTAATTCACAGACACTAAGAGTAATAGAGATGGAGTGAGTGAACAAGACTGAGGAACTATGAGAACAGAGGGAATGAGAAAAAGAGTGGAAGGAGTTGAGTAAGTAGGTAATAGAGAAAGGAATGAGGAAAGTAGCAAAGGCAGGAAACTGAGGGTTAAAGAAGTGAAGCAGTGGATCTAATAGTAGGTGAATGTGATAGAAATGTAACGAAAAGAGTACAACTATTTACCTTATAATTGCCGTTAAATTAATCACTTTTTATTTTTATACTTTCAATCTGTGAAAGAGAGAACCAACATTTGAAAAATATTAAAACATGTATTTAAAAATTACAAAAGACAAGGGAAAAGATTGAAGGACAAATAGTTTTTCAACAACTTTGACACTGACAGAAGCTTCTGCTTCTCCAGGTCCCCTACACAATCCTAAAGATATACATTTTAAACTAACAGTATCTTGATGCAGATGAAGTGAGGCCTATCTTAAAACATGGTGCATCTTTTGCATTGCTCTTGTTTCAGAAAAGTGTCGCTTCAGGATGCCAATAACATGTCTCCTATCCAGAGATTTGTTTGAGGTGAGGCCTACTCAGAGTTCAAGATGAGATTTACACTTGTTGAAGTGTACAGAGGAGATAATATCTGTGAAAGTCTACCAATGAAGTGAGTCATGTCCACTGCACTCTTCAACAAAGTAGAAACCTCCTATGTTTCCCTGGACAGACCTAAACTTGATCTGCACAATGTGATTCATAATGATAGGAAACACAGGTGATGTAATTGAAATATGTGCAATTTATTTTGCTAATTTCACAATCACATCACTTGTGTTTCCTTTGCTTAGGTATCTCATTGTGCAGATGTAGTCCAGCATATGAAAGAATACGTAGAAGTGCAGCACTGCATGCAATAAATTTAACACTTACAGAAAACTCACCTTCTCCATGCCTCCTACACAGTTCTACATATACATCATAAATGCAAACAGTACAGAATTAATTATACATGTTAAATGGTTTATTTTTGCTGTTCTCAGAATGTATCAAAATTCACTAAAAACAGTGAATTGAAGGTATTCATCATGTAACAGCGGGGAAAAAAAAACACAATCAAAATGATTGTGTTTAAAAAACCCATACAACATCAGAAATCAAAATTCAGAACTCCTTAAAGTTAACTTACTTTCCATGACGTCCAAGGATGTCCTATGAACAGCTTACACTCTTTTGTGCTGTTATTACTTTCAGCCCGCCACTTTCTGAAAGAAAACCTCCATCGTTTTTAAAAACACGTTACATGCAATAAATGACTTCTTGCTCTCTACCACTATTTTCCACAAGGCCAAATCTAGTCAGAGCTATTTATAACTCTTGGATTTCTTGTAAGCCAATCCCATCATTTGGCATTTCCGCAACTTTCACAATTAAAATGTTGAAGATCATTTTCACAATCCTGGAATAGTAATATCTTCCCCTTCTTGCTCAGTCATGTTCTACATTTCCTATGACACTGATACTGCTTAATATGAAGCAGACTTACACTACCTCTATGACTACTACAATTATTTAATTCTCTACATCACTTTTAATCACAAAGCAATGTAAAACAGTAGACAGCATTGCAGACTTACATTCCCTCTACTCCATGTTTTGATTGGCTGCTTCAATTAGCTATAAAAAGAAACAGTTTTTCTGAACTCATTCAAAGTGCACATATATCTCCATGATGTCCAGTCCTATGATTAGAAGTTATGTCTCTGAACTACACTTATCCTCAAGGCCAAATTGTGTAGGAGCCATTAGAACTTCTTGAAATTCCACAGAGCACATCCCGAGATTATTTCCTTAAAATGTTGGTTTTAAAAACACCAGGTAAGAGTTTTTAAGGTCATACGGCAATTTTTTTTTGAAAACTAAAACAGAATCATTGCAGAATGACCAGCCATTTCTAGACTTTAAATAAGCTGTGTAATGTCCTGATGTTATTGAAGGGCCGTCATGATATATAATTGCTGTAGTTACAAAAGTCCTTCCTGATATTGACAACTGCGAAGCTACAAATTTTTTTATTAAAGTTGTCAATTTTGTTCCATCAGTCCTACATCGTTGGAACATTAAAATGACGTACTGGCCATATGTTCGTATAAATAATGTGGACATCATTTCAGATTTACATTGGCTACACTCCATGTTGTGATTAGCAGCTTTTACTAGCTTATTAAAGGAGACTGATTTACTGTCTGGCAAAGTTAAATATATAAATCTTTCTGAGTCTACACTAGTAGTACTTGATACCATACAGTTCTCGCAGTCATGCTGCCATTGATAAGAAAGCCCAAACAGCTGATCTACATCTACACCTTCAGCATGTAATACATCAAGCATATACATTAAAAACTCCTGACAATCTTGCTGAATATTTTGAGAGAATTGTGTTTGGCCTGAACATCTATCTAACAGATTTCGAATTTCAAACACACTTTCTATGTTTCTTCTATCAGTGGTACATTTCTCTAACACAGAATTTAACAAACTGCAAAATCTTTGATCAGAATTGACCACAATCTCTTCTTTTACATTTTTTAGAGAAAACAAAACATTTATTACTACATTAGCATAGCAGTTGACACCAGAACTGTTTTCAAACTGAAAACCAACAACAGAACAGAATCCTTTTTGTTTCTGCTTGTAATTTTAGGTTCATTCACTTTTTGTCTTTTTGCTACAACCTCCCCAGTATTGTTCTCATTTCTTCGTTTCCGGCCTACCAGACGTTTCTCAAACAAAGGAAACTGAGGCAAATGTGGCGCATACTCTCTTCTTAACCTATTGTATTCCTTAACACAATCTAGACCTGCACAAATGTTTGTGACATCACACTCAATCAAGTACAATCCCGATAAAGTTCTAACTCGTGACAATGCCACATATGCCATACCCTCCTTGAACACAGAACTGCCAATATTCACCAATGCACTGTCTACACTTAAACCTTGCGATTTATGGATTGTCACCGCATATGCCAAGCAAACAGGGAACTGCTTACGGCGAACATATAAGTCTTTTACAAGCAAAACTCTAGCAGAACAACGAGCAATTAGCTGTACTTCCTCAATGCCATCAAATTTAATTTTTAAAAATTCAATTCCATCTCTATTTCTGTATTTCACAAAATCAACAACATTACCCATTGATCCATTTACCAGACCTCTTTCAACATGTAAATTCCTTCTTAAAATTATACGTTAGTTCAAGCACACATTCAGAGTCTTTTCAAAACCTGCAGTTTTAGATATACTCTTCTCTAATGAATCCAATTTAGTTTTCAGATTCTCAGACAAAATAATTGTTGATCCCATATGCTCTACTCTATCAATAGCTTCCAGTTTCACAATCTCTTGCTTTTCTAAATGCAACATTTTGTTGTTAAATTTGGCACATTCTGCAAGAGTTGGCATCAAACATATTCCAGATTTCTTTTCAGTAATTTTCTGAAAAATATTCTCAGGCAGAACATCTTGTTCTGGATATAAATTTGACAGTAATCGTGCATTTAAAACTTCTTTCCCATGCTCAGTCACTTTTCCAATTCTAACATCTTGTAGAATAGTCTTGTAAACTTCATCCTTCGCCTGACGCATATTTTCATGCAGTTCAGCATAATTGAAGTTTAACCATATATTGACGTTGCCAATGCTGCCTAGGCACTTCCTGGTATCTTCATGCGTGAGCATTTTGAACACAGGTTGCCCTTTCACTGGTGTCAGCTGCAGAAGATCTCCGAAAACAATGATGTGTTTGCCACCAAATAACACATCATACTCTGTTTTGAGAACTTCTTGCATCCTCAAATGCACAAAGGCAAGCATGACATTGGAAACCATGCTTACTTCGTCAATGATAAGAAGTTTCATTTTCCTCAAGATTCTTGAAACTTCAAAACAAGCATCTCCAGATAGCTTGTGATATTCTAATTTGTTGTCATGCTCCACTGGCAGCATCAGTAAACGATGTAAAGTAATCCCTTTAATATTATGTGCTGCCAGTCCAGTTGGAGCAGTGACAACACAAGACAGCGATGACTCTGTCCTTTCCTGCAAATAGCATAAAATTGCTTTAATGAGGAAACTTTTTCCAGTTCCCGCTTCTCCACTCACGTACAGTCGGACAGGCTTCAACGACGTACATGAGCACTCTTTCTTATCATGACTTAATCCATGATCAATTTGCATGGTAACTTCGTCATATATTTTCCTCTGCTCAACGTTGAGTTGCCTTTCCAACTCTTCTAAGTTAACCGCATCCTCTTGAGCATGTGCCATGGCTCTTTCCACTTCATTCATAGCAGTGGCAGCTTCATTTTCAATAAGAGGTCCTCCTAGTGGATCCTGACTCAATGAAGCAGAACTCTGACTGTCCTGAGAACTGTCTCTGGCAATCTCGGCTGCAATCGTTGCTTCCTGCTCAATTTCCGCATTCAACATTTCTACATATTTGGGAAAAGCAGGACATTCTATGGTCTCCTTGGCGGCATTGAAAGAGTCTTCGTAACAGAGGAAATCTCCAAGCAGTTCCTCTTCTGCACGCCAAGGCTTGAAAAGTTGCAAAAGTGCTAAATAGAAAAACTCCTTTTTTTCAGGAGATTCGCCACTCAATTTTCGATGGTTTATCAATTGGCATTTTCTTTGCTTGACCAGACATCCCTCACTTCCTATTACAGCATACACTCCTTTCTCAGTATCTTCTTTGATGTTCCTCTTGAATATGTAATTTTGCAGAACCTCATACAGACAAACATTCTCGAGGTGACTGCTTCGATTTGGATAATATGTATCTAACATGTTTGTCTTCAAAATGTCGGTACTGTTTGGCTCCTTTTCCGCCAAATACTCAATTTCCCGCACAGGTTTGAGAACTCGATTACGCGTTGCAGCAAGACCAAGACTCGCCCAAACGATACTCCTGGACTTGGCATAGAGACTTGCTTAAGACAACCGGTCAGAACATTCGTACGCTCCGATTTCTCGATGCGACAACATCTTCAGACTGAAACTGTACAACTTCTTGCTGAGGCTCTTTTCATGGGAAATGTCCTCCCACATATCCTTCAATTCTGTCTTCTCTTTTTTGGTGATGTAAGACATCACATACCGAGCCACAGCCATACAGTTATCAGCCACAAACTGTATATCCATGTTAGCATTCCACATGGACAAAATCACCGGGTTGTAGTCGTTGATGTACTTGGACTCTTCGTTCCTCTTCAAATTGTATGTGTTTTTAGGTGATTTCTTCATCACATTATGTCGCAGCGAAGACATCAAACTGTTTACTCTTCCTTTAGAAATCACCGGTCGTGGAAAGCCGAAACGACATTTGGTATAGAACTTGTCTTTGTTTCGGAATTTACGACGGCAGTACTTTCCACATCGATGGCTTTGGAAACGCAGAACTTTTTCTCTTAGGCTTTTCTTCTCCTTTGCGTTTGGAACAGCACACGTAGAATACTGTTGGATGAAACTCATCACTGAGTCTTCTGGATCCGTTCCAAATTTAGGTGCATCCTTGATCCACAGCAACATATGTATATGAGGAGCACCTCTTGCTTGGTACTCCTTTCTCCAGAAGAAATCCAACACCTCTCCAAGAGGTGGATTCTTCTTATTCATGATGAAAGACATCATAGCTTCAAATCTATGATTGAAGTACCTACATACATTGACTGGATCCAAAGAGCACAGTTCTCCGGGTGTCTTGAATTCGATGTTATCTACGTTAGCATTTGCCTCTCGTAGAAATTGAAGTAAGTCTTCCCAGCCATACTCGGCACAACTCAGAGTGAGGAACCATGTGGGAGTACCTAAGTTCCTCAGCATACATTTTAAATCACCATGACGACGGTACCAGTACTCATTAGTACCACGCTGACACGCCATGAGATTAATCAGGTGAGAATCCAAAATACTATCTTGGACATTCACTTTATCCATAAAATCACTTGCCGAGATGTTTTGCATGTGTATACCACTTTTCAAGATGTGGTTCACTGCATATGACAGTCCAGACAGATCGCTTTTAAACAGGAGATGAAAAAAATAAGGAATGCATTGTCGAAACCTAGCATCTCCTGCATACAATCGCAAAGTCCGGTATTCAGAAGCAGGAATTTGATGAGGTCGCTCATCATATCTTCCTCCCTGACCTGTTGGAAAAAGCTGTGGGAAACACCGAGCTTCCAAACTTTCCTCCCAAACACTAATGGGACTCCCTTTGGCTTGTTTCATTTGAAACAACTCAATAGCATTCCCCACGACTTCCTTGGAATGCAAAGGATGAACACTATAATGTTCATATATTTCTTCACTAGTAGAGGGTTCTACTTTCTCAATTTGACCAGCACACAAATCGCTATCCTCTTCCTCACTTACTTCCTCTTCTGCAACATATACATTCTTATAGTAATTATTATTTTTTTTTCAAATACAATGTTGCCTTTTTAACTTTCCTAACATCTACTAAACCTTGCCATATTTTCTTATTCTTTGTCGGAACCCCATTAACTAAGATAACCAGAGGTTCCTCTTCCACTTTTTCTACTCCGATTGTGTTAATGTTTTTCTTCAAATCTAGAGGCAAATAAACAACTCTTCCCTTTAATCCTCTCTGTAAATCTGATGGAGGCAATTTCCCTGTCTTTGGCTCCATTCTTACAATAGCCTGAAAGGGATGGATACTTTGAATCAAAATAGATTCATAAGTATTTAAGTCCTTCAATTCAGAAGGAATCTCAACCAATTCCAGATTATTATGAACTGCTCTAGCAGGCATCTGGTTTTGTTTTAATTTGTTACAACAATAAGTACACACACGTTGATCCAATCCCAAATCAAAACAATTTTCTACCATCAAGTATGTTGCAAAATCCTTCCATTCACTATTATTTTCCCTTTCACTTTTTGCATATAAATCCACTAACTTAGTCTGATTCTTATAATAAGTGCGTCTACAACACACACAAGTGAAATTAGGCCTCTCACTTGATTTCACGTCAAACGTTGCAATTCCCCTCTGGAAATTATCTGTACTGGAAACATGTACACTATCTTCCAAATGACCCTCTACTTCTTGCTCAATTTCAACATTCTCCTCTTTACTTCCAAAGTAACAAAACTCAATTTCTTCACATATATTCTTCACATCTATTTCAGAACCATGCAAAAGAGCAGCGCATAATTGTTTCAGCATAATTGCTGGACTCTTAGCATAATACAACATTCTAACTAATTTCCTCACTTTGTTATGATGCACTGCTAGCATCCTGAAATGATGAAAAACACTCTGGCATACTCTCCTGGAAAGACAAGCCAGTGAATGACCATGCAAACCTGTCACTTCTCTTACTCTGCAAGGATCTAATTCTTGCAACAACCTCATTTTCTGCTTCAAACTTTTTTTGTTAAATGACCGTACAAAATCACAAAGCAAATTGATGGAATCCTGTCGCACACTGCAAATACTACTACACTTCCAGGTGTACACAGGACCCTTAGCACGTCTTCCTAAAACCTCATTACCTAACAACTCTTCTGCCTCTGTTGTCACAAGTTTTTCTTTTTCAACTGGACAACCATCTTTCACTTCATAAGCACGACCACTGGTGTCAACTGCATGCACCAAATCATTATCCTGGAAATAACTCTCTTCATTAAAAAATGCCTCACAGCTTGAACTATGCATCCATTCTCCAGAAAAAACTTCACAAAAATTACTACGATTAACTATTCTCTTCCATCTACTATTTCTTTTGAAATCAAAAATTGCCTTGTTTAGCTTCCTAATTCTATTGATTATCAAAATAAATAACTTACGTTTAATTTCAAATGCCTGATCAATAACTTTCTCAACTATTTTTTTTCTCTTATAAAAAACTAGTTTCTGTTGACCTTTCTTAATATTTGTTAACAAATTGCCAATTATCCTGTTGCGGAACATTCGTTTACGAATCTCCCTAAACTGTTGTTTTCTTCTACTATCATGCACAGATTTATCTCTTGCTCTAGGAGTAACATTTTTCATTGTCCTTTTCTTTCCATTTGATTTCCTTCTCGTGTTATGGACTGAAACATTTTCTGTAGTAATATTTTTTTTATTACAAATATTTCTTATGAAATATTTAGAGCTCTTACCCGGTGCTTTCTTCGTGGCTTGAGAAATCTTTTTGTTAGAGGACTGCTGCGTTTTTTTTTCTCCTGCTGTCTTTGACGTTTTGCAGCCTTTATCTGTCTTTGTATTGTAGGCATATTGAAATCTTGAAATGATCTGCAGTTGAATCTGAGGAAAAATATAATAAAAAATGTTAATAAACATTATTATCAAACAGTAAATCAGTAATAGTGATCAAAAACATAACACACTACTTACAATCAGATAGGAGAAAGCTGCGTCAAAACCCTGCGCCTGCTTGAAGCTGGCATAGGTCTTGACGCAGCATTGTGGAGATGGGGCACCCCTGAGCCTTGCTGGAGCTGCATCGCACTTGCGATACAACTCCAGCAATGCGCCACCTTTACGGCACAGATGCGTCACGCATCTGTGCCGTTTTTGCCCCATGCTGCGCCGCATTGTAAATGCAGCACAACATGGGTGGCGGAACAGTGGCGCAGGATGACTGTCACATCCCTGGTGATGCGCCAGTCATCATAAATCTATCCCTAAGCTTCTTATCTTGTTACAGATGAACTGCCATATGTATCATCAAAATATTTTACATTTTCTAAATAGCGAATTTTAAGGAATAAATAGCGATTCTTTACCATTCCTAATTTGCGATGAGCAAATTGCTAATTGCAAGTTACCCATTCATTTCCATGGCCTAGGAGGCTAATATGAATGAAGGTTTAATTTGCGATTAGCAATTTGCTCATCACAAAGTAGGAATTTTTCCAAGGGTGCAGGGGTGTCTCAAGAACACCTGCTGCACCCCTGAAAAACAAATTTGGGGGCATATGGCACACATACATGCCCTAAGGGCATGTGTTGGCGTCATATATCACCTTTTGTTTTTTTGAAAAAAAGCTTTTTGAAAAGAATTCACAAATTACCACTAATTTACCACAATAGTTTCCAAATCCTTAATGTCATTTTTACATAGTTTTTGTTTGATACATTGCATTTAAGTAGTCACAAAATTTGCAAATGCTTCAGTGCAATCGCAAAATAAGGACTAGCAAATTTTGCTACTCCTTATTTTGCATCAAAGTTGTTTGATACATACCATTTGTCTAATTAACATTCGCAAAGGCCGAAATTCATAGAATTTTGATCTTTGCAAATGCTAATTAGCTTGATACATATGGCCCCAAGTGAGGCCTGTCTTGCGACATGGTGCATCTTTTGCATCACTGCTGCTTGTGTTTTATGTGGTACGTTTTTTTTTACACCATGACATATCTGCCTAAATGCATCAATTTTTAATGTTGTCACCTCATAGCAAATCTTTTGCACCACCGCTGCATCATAAAAGTGACGCACAGTGGCACAAAAAAGGCATACACCTATCATAAATCTGTCCCTAGCATTTTAAATGATTAATCCAGGATGACAATAAAGTGTGTCCTATCCAGAGATTTGTTTAAGGTGAGGCCTACTCAGGATTGCAGATTAAAGTTACGCTTGATGAAGAATACAGAGGAGATAATACATATAAAGGACTACCAATGAAGTAAGTAATGTGCACTTTATTGCGCCAGTCATCATAAATGTATCCCTAAGCTTCTTATCTTGTTACAGATGAACCACCATATGTACCATCAAACTATTTTGCATTTCCTAAATAGCAAATTTTAAGGAATAAATAGCAATTCTTTACTATTCCTAATTTGCAATGAGCAAATTGCTAATTGCAAATTACCCATTCATTTCCATGGGCTAGGAGGCTCATAGGAATGAAGGTTGCAATTTGTGATTAGCAATTAGCTCATCACAAAATAGGATTTTTTTCAAGCGTGCAGGGGTATCTCAAGAACACCCTGCTGCACCCCTGAAAAAGAAATTTGGGAGCATATGGCACACCTACATGCCCTAATGGCATGTATGGGCGTCATATGGGACCTTTTTTTTTTTTGAAAAAAATGCTTTTTGAAAAGAATTCGCAAATTACCACAAACTAGAAGTTGGTGGTAGTTTCCAAATCCTTAATATCATTTTTTACATATTTTTTTTTGATACATTGCATTTAAGGAATCGCAAATTTTGAATTATTGACATTTTAAGTCATTTCCACATGTGCAGTGTTTTCAAAATATAATTTGAAAATCGTTTTTGGGGAAAAGTAATGGTTTGCAAATTTATGACAAGGACATAATGGTGTATGCTTCTCTATAAGGCATTTCAGTGTCTCTGATGTCATTTTTCCCATATTACATTATAAGACCTTTCCCCATGAAGCACATTCCTTGTAAATATGCTCCCACCTGTGCATTGCGAATTTAGATTTTGACTGTTTCAGTCACATAGCCATGTTGAAAGTGACCCAAAAAAATTGCAAACGTTTTAAAATAACACATTCATGTGTCTTAAGGACATTTTAAGTCATTTCCCCATGGACAATGTTTTCTAAGTGGCACAAAAGAGGTATACACCTATCATAAATCTGTCCCTAGCATTTTAAATGATTAATACAGGATAACAATAAGATGTAGCCTATCCAGAGGTTTGTTTAAAGTGAGGCCTACTCAGGATTGCAGATTAAATTTACGCTTGATGAAGAATACAGAGGAGATAATATATGTAAAGCTCTACCAATGAAGTAAGTGATGTCTACTTCATTGCGCCAGTCACCATAAATGAATCCATAAGCTTCTTATCTTGTTAGAGATCAACCGCCATATGTATCATCAAACTATTTTGCATTTCCTAAATAGCGAATTTTAAGGAATAAATAGCAATTCTTTACCATTCCTAATTTGCAATGAGCAAATTGCTAATTGCTATTTTACCCATTCATTTCCATGGGCTAGGAGGCTCATATAAATGAAGGTGCAATTTGCGATTAACAATTTGCTCATCACAAATTAGGAATTTATTCCAAAGGTGCAGGGGTGTCTCAAGAACACCCTGCTGCAACCCTAAAAAAGAAATTTTGGGGCATATGGCGCACATAAATTTTAACAACATTCCTTTACCTCAACAACGATTTTCAAATCATAACTTCAAAACACTACACATGGGAAAATTACTTAAATTGTCCTTAAGACACATAAAAGCGTTTTTTGATTGGCTTTCCTGCATGGTAGGGTCACTTTTAACATGGCTATGTAACACAAACATTCAAAATCAAAATTTTCCATGCACAGGTGGGAGCATATTTACAAGCAATTTGCGCCACAGAGAAAGGTCTTACATTAAAATGGGAAAAATAACATCAGGGACAGTCAATTGCCTTATAAAGAACCATACACCATTATGTCCTTGTCATGAATTTAAAAACAATTCCTTTTCCCCAAAAACGATTTTCAAATCATAATTTCAAAACACTGCACATGAGAAAATGACTTAAAATGTCATTAAAACACATGAAAGCGTTTTTTGATTGCCTTTCCAGCATGGTTGGGTCACTTTTAACATGGCTATGTAACACAAACATTCAAAATCTAAATTTTCCATGCACATGTGAGAGCATATTTACAAGCAATTTGCGCCACAGAGAAAGGTCTTACACTAAAATGAGAAAAATAACATCAGAGACAGTCAATTGCCTTATAAAGAACCATACACCATTATGTCCTTGTCATGAATTTAAAAACAATTCCTTTTCCCCAAAAACGATTTTCAAATCATAATTTCTAAACACTGCACATGGGAAAATGACTTAAAATGTCATTAAAACACATGAAAGCGTTTTTTGATTGCCTTTCCAGCATGGTTGGGTCACTTTTAACATGGCTATTTAACACAAACATTCAAAATCTAAATTTTCCATGCACATGTGAGAGCATATTTACAAGCAATTTGCGCCACAGAGAAAGGTCTTACACTAAAATGAGAAAAATAACATCAGGGACAGTCAATTGCCTTATAAAGAACCATACACCATTATGTCCTTGTCATGAATTTAAAAACAATTCCTTTTCCCCAAAAACGATTTTCAAATCATAATTTCTAAACACTGCACATGGGAAAATGACTTAAAATGTCATTAAAACACATGAAATCATTTTTTGATTGGCTTTCCAGCATGGTTGGGTCACTTTTAACATGGCTATGTAACACAAACATTCAAAATCAAAATTTTCCATACACATGTGAGAGCATATTTACAAGCAATTTGCGCCACATAAATCATAATTTTCTCCTTAAAGCACACTATTCTCTATCTAAAGTAAAGAAATATTTTCTCACCTTAGCAAATACTTTGAGTTTGAAAACAGTCTAAGAAACACACCAATTTGTCTTCAGCAGAGCAAAAGGTATGCACTCCAGAGTCTGCAGCTATCAAAAGCACAGAAATGCTGTAATTCTTCACACATATTTCTCATGTCACCCAATCAAAACTCTTCCCTCACTTTTTTTCAAATGAAAACCCTTCCCCCTCTGCCCTTTCTGCCTATTTTCCATAGCAACCACCTCTTGGAAGAACTCTGGTGTTTGCAAGTTCACACAACAATGTTGCAATTGAACTCTGAACTCTCAGTGCACCTGCATATCCAGTGCATTCTTTCATTTAATGATTTTTTATTGACCACTCAAAATACATCTTTCAAAGAACACATCCGTGCACCCTAACTTTCTGTTTTCAGCAATCAAAATCCACCAATCACTGTTACTGCTTCATTAACACAGAAACTCCTCAGTTTTTTTCATTTTACACTCTCATTTTTTCAACTGCCATTTCATTGCCACACTTCATCTGACTGCAGGAGAACCTTCTCTCACCATGTTTTCTGTCTGGATTGTTGGTCATAGTTATATTCACTGGGCTCAAAGGTACGTTGAAAGCAGGAATTTACCTAACCTCAATTTACAAGATGTGGAAATTAAGTGGTTTGGCCACAGAGGATTAAAATGTCACCAATTGATACCATTGGTGAAAACCTTTATGCATTTGCCCAAACCTGACCTGTTAATTGTGCACTGTGGAGGTAATGACTTGGGCACTTTGACTGGTGTAGGTCTGGAAATGCTTTTAAAGGACACCTTTGAGCAATTAATGGCACTTTTTCCTCAGACTGCCTTGGTATATTCAAATATATGCCAAAGACAGAAATGGAGGTGGTCAAACCAATTTTGTCCACAAATTGAGAAGTCGAGGAAGCATGTAAACAAATCTGTTTCAGCTTACATGAGAGACCATGGAATGGGCTCCCTGTACAACAATAACTTGCGTTACTACATGCAAGATATCTACAGAGGAGATGGAGTTCACTTCTCAGATGAGGGCAACAGAATTTTCACTCTGAATTTAAAAATGTGCATTGGTACCTACTTATAAGTACCTAAATGTACCATAAACCCAAAAGCTCTTCTCAGAGCTACCCATCATCTAATCACTCACAATTATTATTTTACTCTAACTTTTTTCACTAATTTTCAACAAAGTACGCTCCCTGGGGCGCTACCCGGTACGCGTACCGGGAGCTAACCTCGCGAAATTTTTTAAAAAAAATGTTTTTTTTTCGCACATATAAACCTCCTCAGCCACCCTCAGAAAACCTAGGGGGTCAAGATAACTCTACTGTGCCCCCTTCTACCCATTCCGAACATTAATTGCCCTCCATCTTGTATCTTAATTCGACCGAAACACAAAATGGTGGAACGCTTAAGGTCCGCGAACCGAGGCGCTCAACGGTTCGCGTACCTGGTCACTCCCTGGGAAGATAAAGGAAATAAAAAATAATCAAAAAATCCAACAATCAATTAACATACAGCATTTGAAAAGACTATCATTCATTTTTCATTGTAGTACGCTCCCCAGAACGCTTCCCGGTTCGCGGACCGGGCGCTAACCACGAAAAAAAACAAATTTTTTTAAAATTTTTTTTTGCCCCGCGGGGCCCCTTTAAAACCTCCACATTAAACCTAGGGGGTCAGCGAGGATCTACTATGCCCCCTTATAGTTATTTCCCCCTTTGTTTTGGCCTCCTCTTGTCTCTCGATCCTACCGAGAGACAAGATGGCGGCCGCTCCGGACTGTTTAGAATGTTGACAGACACCGGAGAGCCAATCAGCTTCGCTACGCGAAGTTCCGATACGCGTAAGGTCCGCGAACCGGGGCGCTGCCTGGTCCGCGCTTACAGATATATATCTTTTTTTGAACGTTAATTTCTCAAAATCCACTGCAGCACATATAATGAGACCTACAAAAGGCACATCGGGCTACCAGTCCCTACAATTTTGCCAAGTTTCGTGCAAATCCATTCAGCCGTTCGGGCTAAAAGTGAGGCTAACCGCCCTATGGAAAACTCAATGTTAAAAACACGTTTTGGGACCCCCCTTTTTTCTCGGCCCCCCCTTGACAAACTCCCCCCAGGGGCTCCTCAGAAACAAAATGTTCCATTTTCCAGAAAATTTCAGCCAATTCCGTCCACAAACGCCAAAGTTATTAGACATAGAATTTTCAAAAAACCCATAGAGAAAAAATCCTAACTATATATACCTACTGGCGACCGCCAGTAGGTAGTTATAGTTAGGACCTAGTTTCCATAGGAAATCGTCAACATTCTATTTAGATTAACTTTGGCCCTGGTGGATGAATCTTTGCGAATTTCTCAAAGAAGATGGCTCGGTCTGCTCCGCTCCTTCCCTGAAAGTTTGGGGGGGGATTCGTCAAGCGGGGGCTGAGATAAAAGGGGGGTCCCAAAACATGTTTTCTCCATGTTATTTTCCATAGGACATTTAGACACGGCTACAGGTCGAACGGCTGAATGGATTTATAAGAAATTTGGCAAAACTGTAGAGTCCGGCTCGCAGATTACGCTTTTTGTGGAATGGTGTAAATCCGTTCAGTAGTTGCTGAGAAAATTAAAGTCAAAGTCAATTATATATCTATAAGCGCGGACGGGTGCGCGCACTCAAGCTGCTGCGTGACGTCTGTTAACGTTCGATTCAAAGGAAATCAGGAAGTGTTGACCGCCATTTTGTCACTGCGAGTAAATATATTGTCATTTCAAAGCGTTGGAACATGGAAAGGGGAGAAGGTAGACATTGTTTTGCTGCGTAGGTTTTCTCAGGGTGTGCAGTAAGGTCCTTAAAGGCGAAAATATATATATTTTTTTTCTCGAAAAAGTTGCGGGGTGCGCGCACTCGGGTGCGCACACCTATTTACAAGAGTGTGAAAATGGAGATAAATCAGAAGTTTGAGTGCTTTGATATAAGGTGGCTCTGAAAAGAGCCCTTGTGTTAATTGAGTTGTTTCTGCATTTATAAGTAAGTACCGATGCAGAGTGTGATATAATATTGTTGGCAGCATTTTGAAAGGAAAGACAGGGGCCCATTTTCTGGTTAACAGGCGACCAGGCCAACTTTTCACGCCAGGCCCATTCCTGCAAAGTCGACCGCCATTTTTAGGAGATCTGCAACCACCGGCAGTCACTGGGTTGCAGGAGCAGATGGACTCAAGCCTGTCGGGCGAAGCATCGTTGCACCGCCACAGTGGACGAGACCCTGCTGGGTGAGTGGAGCGTCGCTGTACCGCAACAGTGGGCGAGTCCTTTGCTGGGCTCGTGGAGCGTCCCTATACCGCCACAGTATGCGAACCCTTTGCTGGGCTCGTGGAGCATCCCTATATCGCCCCAGAGGACGAACCCTTTGCCGGGTGCGTGGATCGTTGGGGGTGCAGCTGAGGGGCCTCCACCTGGGGAGGCGGGAGAGGCTCGTCCGCGCCGCCTCTCCCTCCCAGTGCACCCCATGGCGTCTTGCTGACATTTGTTATGGCCGGACCAGGCGATGAAGAGAGGGGGGGGGTCGGATATATATGAGTTATACTATTAGGTATGTCACATCCCCCCTTGTGGCCTGCAAGGCACCGAAAAAAGAAGAGAATGGGAAGAATGGGAAGACAACTACATCTCGGGTCGGGCCCATGCCTTCTCTGGCCGATGGCGGCCGGCCGCTCTTTGCCACGGCCCCAGGAACGGATCCCTTGGGTTATCCTGGGGACAGGCCTTGGCGCGTGGTGTCGCCTCCGGACTATTCGCGTAATGGTTCTCCACCCCAGGCCGTTGCAGACGGTTTTTGTGGACTTTCTGATGCTCAAAAACCCTACTAGAAAGCAGCCCAAAAGTAGCCCAACATTGCTACTTTGGGGAAGGAGGGACAGGGACGGCGTCAAGTAGACGGCGAAATGCATTGTGGGTTTGTTGCTGCGGCCGTTTTTTTTTTTGCTGCATGACGTCTGTTAACGTTCTATTCGAAGGAAATCAGGAAGTGTTGACCGCCATTTTGTCACTGCGAGTAAATATATTGTCATTTCAAAGCGTTGGAACATGGAAAGGGGAGAAGGTAGAGGTTGTTTTGCTGCTTAGGTTTTCTCAGGGTGTGCAGTAAGGACCTTAAACGCGAAAATATATATTTTTTTCCCGAAAAAAGTTGCGGGGTGCGCGCACTCGGGCGCGCACAATTATTTACAAAAGTGTGAAAAAGGAGAAAAATTTGAAGTTTGAGTGCTTTGATATAAGGTGGCTCTGAAAAGAGCCCTTGTGTTAATTGAGTTGTTTCTGCATTTATAAGTAAGTACCGATGCAGAGTCTGATATAATATTGTTGGCAGCATTTTAAAAGGAAAGACAGGGGCCCATTTTCTGGTTAACAGGCGACCAGGCCAACTTTTCACGCCAGGCCCATTCCTGCAAAGTCGACCGCCATTTTTAGGAGATCTGCAACCACCGGCAGTCACTGGGTTGCAGGAGCAGATGGACTCAAGCCTGTCGGACGAAGCGTCGCTGCACCGCCGCAGTGGACGAGACCCTGCTGGGTGCTTGGAACGTCAATGCACCGCAAGAGTGGACGAGTCCTTTGCCGGGTGCATGGAGCGTCGCTGCACCGCAAGAGTGGAGGAACCCTTTGCTGGGTGCGTGGAGCGTTGGGGGTGCAGCTGAGGGGCCTCCACTTGGGGAGGCGGGAGAGGCTCGTCCGCGCCGCCTCTCCCGCCCAGTGCACCCCACGGCGTCTTGCTGACATTTGTTATGGCCGGACCAGGCGATGAAGCGAGGGGGGGGGGGTCGGAGGCATATGCAAGACATTCCCCCCTTGTGGCCTGCAAGGCGCCGAAAAAAGAAGAGAATGGGAAGACAACTACATCTCGGGTAGGGCCCATGCCTTCTCTGGCCGATGGCGGCCGGCCGCTCTTTGCCACGGCCCCAGGAACGGATCCCTTGGTTCATCCTGGGGACAGGCCTTGGCGCATGGTGTCACCTCCGGATTATTCACGTAATGGTTCTCCACCCCAGGCCGTTGCCGACAGCTTTTGTAGACTTTCTGACGCTCAAAAACCCTACTAGAAAGCAGCCCAAAAGTAGCCCAACATTGCTACTTTGGGGAAGGAGGGACAGGGACGGCGTCAAGTAGACGGCGAAATGAATTGTGGGTTTGTTGCTGCGGCCGTTTGTCATGTAAATAGTTGTTTTAATATATTTTTGTTCAAGAATAAAAACGTTTTAACCTGTTATTTTGCTGTTGTGTGGTATATTTCTAATATTTGTCGCTCTGATGTCGTTTCCCCTCCCAAATGTGATTGTAATTTACAGCCGGACATTCCGACAGGACATGAGAGCAAAAGGGGGGGGGGGGTTAGATCTGAAGTTGGGCAGGCGATAAGATCACGTTTTGCTATGTGGGGCTATCTATGTTCGTGATGGGGCCTAAAAGGGGGCAAGATGGCGGGGCCACTGTGCCGTGACTTTCGCTTTAACTCCAACAGTGGTGAGGGTGAACACAAATGAACGCTGCTTATGTACATATACATTTTCATTTTCTACACCACATGAAACCTGCGTCAGGTTTCATATAGGCGTTTTGTTGCAGGGTGGGCATTCATTTGCATGAAAGCCCTGTAAAACTAACACAGTGAAATTTAGAAGATTTCACTGAGTCAGCTTTATAGCATTCCTGAATCAAATCCTTACGCCTGTTTGAAACAGGCATAAGGAGTGATGCACCATGCAATGTGTGGCTTGCTCCTCTGCATTGGAGTAGACATGTCGTGCTTACGACGTGATTCCTGCAATGTGCTGCTTTTGCGGCACAGATGCGTGACGCATCTGTGTTGTTTTTGCTCAATGGTGCTCCACATTGTAAATGCGGCACACCATGCGTGGCAGAGCAGCGGTGCACATTAACTGGTGCATCTCTGGGGATGCGCCAGTTAACATAAATCTGCCCCTTTACATTTAAGTATGAGCAGGGGACACAGAGTTGGTGAGGCTTATCCAAGGTTAAAAAGAGATGAGTCCTGTTCACTGAAAACTTGGACATAGGACTCACCTCCTCAGCATCGCTGGACATGGCTAAATAATAGCTGCAAAATGTTACTCTTGTTAAACAATTTTACTATTATAGTCTCTGAGATGTGTCTCTTACTCTGCAACATCTCATTGTTGTTCCCTTTCTTTAAAGATAACGACAACATTAACCATGAGTGATAATAAGCAATCCGTTGATCTCGATCTTATCGTTGAACTTGTCATTGAAACGTCAGTGGATGTGGATCCCTTAGATGAATTAAATCCTGAGGATGATGAAGAACATGATGAGGATGCCGATTTGTCAGAATTGTATGACATAGGGTGGGAAGCTGACGTGCTTCAGCATATGGAACTATAAACATTTATTTTTAAAATTTACTGGAAATAAAAAGTGAAAATGTAAACCGTTTCATTTAAAATTAAACATAACTTGAAAAACAGGTTATGTGTAGTGTCTTTAATAAAATAGTCAAATATGCTCATAAAAATATTTCTAAACCAATGAAAAGATTATTAACAAGTCACATGACCTGTTATGCTTACGTTACGCGCTCCGCGCCGCGCCCCGGATTGTTGGTCATTCAAACTGAGGCTGGCGTCAGCATGAGAGCGCCAACGTCTCGTGGCTACGCTTTGGTCGTTCTGCGGGCAATCATGGCAGTCCTTTTCCATCGGGGGCGGTCGGAGGCCCGCGGAGGCAGAGGGCCCTCCGCAGCTCTCGTAGAATCTTCAAAGTTGAGGAGAACGCCTCTGGACAGGTGTCTTCCATTCAGAAAATATTGTTGGCAGCATTTTGAAAGGAAAGATCTGCAACCACCGGCAGTCACTGGGTTGCAGGAGCAGATGGACTCAAGCCTGTCGGGCGAAGCATCGTTGCACCGGCACAGTGGACGAGACCCTGCTGGGTGAGTGGAGCGTCGCTGCACCGCAACAGTGGACGAGTCCTTTGCCGGGTGCATGGAGCGTCGCTGCGCCACAAGAGTGGACGAGTCCTTTGACGGGTGCGTGGAGCGTTGGGGGTGCAGCTGAGGGGCCTCCACCTGGGGAGGTGCGAGAGGCTCGTCCGCGCCGCCTCTCCCTCCCAGTGCACCCCACGGCGTCTTGCTAAGGCGCCGAAAGAGGAAGAGAATGGGAAGACAACTACATCTCGGGTCGGGCCCATGCCTTCTCAGGCCGATGGCGGCCGGCCGCTCTTTAACACGGCCCCAGGAACGGATTCCTTGGTTCATCCTGGGGACAGGCCTTGGCGCGTGGTGTCGCCTCCGGACTATTCGCGTAATGGTTCTCCACCCCAGTCCGTTGCCGACGGCTTTTGTAGACTTTCTGACGCTCAAAAACCCTACTAGAAAGTAGCCCAACATTGGTACTTTGGGGAAGGAGGGACAGGGACGGCGTGAAGAAAACGATGAAATGCATTGTGGGTTTGTTGCTGCGGCCGTTTGTCATATAAATAGTTGTTTTAATATATTTTTGTTCAAGAATAAAAACGTTTTAACCTGTTATTTTGCTGTCGTGTGGTATATTTCTAATATTTGTCGCTCTGATGTCGTTTCCCCTCCCAAATGTAACATGTGATTGTAATCTACAGCCGGACATTCCGACAGGACATGAGAGCAAAAGGGGGGGGGGGTCAGATCTGAAGTTGGGCAGGCGATAAGATCACGTTTTGCTATGTGGGGCTATCTATGTTCGTGATGGGGCCTAAAAGGGGGCAAGATGGCGTCGAGCTCGGTTTCTCTCACTAGTTTCATATTTCTCATGAGGGGTTGTTCCTAATGTTTCTATTTTAGCATGGTCAAAAAGAGATCCTATCAGTGGCCTAATGATTTTGTTCGATTCCTTTTGTTTTCTCTAACGATTTTTAAGTTAAATTTGCTAGTACGATACAGCGGCTAGTCCGCATTTTATATATATGTCTTTTTTATTAGGGGTGTCCTCCGGTGGAGTCGGACGATCTACCTCTAATAAACGGTAAGCGTTCCTCTGAAGGAATGCGTCTTGAAAGTGGCTGACTGTAATGTATGATATTTCACTCAGTGACTTTCAGGCCCATGCTGTTTCAAAACTGTGCATGTGTTTGAAGCAGGCGTAGGTATTGACGCAGCATAGAAACTACTAGGAACCAATTGGAAGTGTTGTTTTCAAGTCACATGACTTCACATGCGCGTCTCAGGACGTGTACGCGGTGATAGTATCTGGTTGGAAGTAGCGGTCTAATTCAGGGAAGTTTCAAAACGTGAAAAGGAGTAAATCGAAACATATCCGGATTTAATATATCTTCTGAGTAGTATAAGTTCTATGATGGGTCTATGAAGAAATTTAATAAGTTGCAATCGCGAAGTTTTCCCGAAATATATAGGCGGGTGCGCGCACACGGTCGCGCACGATCGAAAGCCAAAAAACGAGAGATAAACGCCCTTTATAATATGCTCCTGGAGCTGTTTTTGGTACAATGAGTTAGTTCTGAAAAGAACTTTTTTTTTTTTTTTTTAAAACAACTGTTATGTTGTTTTTTATTTTTTAAACTTGCAACAACATTTTCAAGTGTGACACAGGATCAAAATGAAATGAATAAATTTATCTTTTCTCTGGGCATTTATGACTCAATTTTTAGTTTAGTAAGAATGAGGCTCTGCTCTCCGTACAGAAGAATTTCTCCACACTCGTTGCATTTCATGTGCACCTTTGCAAGATATGGTCTCAAGTCCATCACAGCACTCGATGGAGATACAGGTCGTCCACCAGAAGATGTGCTGGCCACCTCTGATGGTAATAGCGTGGCCAGGGCTCTTGTCGATGCCTTTGCAAATTCCACAGGGTGCACTTGTTTGACATGCCGCACCATGGTATGTATGGAAAAGGAATATTTTTTTCTTGGATTTCCTCTTGAGAGAACCGAATTGCATATCGTGCAGGTAACTTTTGGCGCATTCACTTTCTTTAATTCTTCAGGATAAGTAAAAAATTGCCAAATAAAAGATTCCCTGTTTTCTTTTTAAAGGTAGTCGCTCATTTCCTTCAGATTCGGAAGATGAATGCGGGGCGGCAGCCATTTCAGCAAAGTCTTCCGAAGGGTGTTGAACGTTGTTCTCTTTTGAGAGTAGAAAAGATAGTGAGAGAAGTGGGTGGAGTACTCCATGTAAATTGCAGAATAGAAACTACTAAGAACCAATTGGAAGTGTTGTTTTCAAGTCACATGACTTCACATGCGCGTCTCAGGACGTGTACGCGGTGCTAGTATCTAGTCACGTACGCTATTTGGAAGTAGCGGTCTAATTCAGCGAAGTTTCAAAACGTGAAAAGAAGTAAATTCAAACATATTCGGATTTAATATATCTTTTGAGCTCGATTCAAGCATACAATTGTTAAAGTATAAAACCTTTTATATTTTTTTTAAAAATACCAAGGTGTGTACATTCGGTCACACACGAAAGTTTAAAAAGACATTCGGCTCCATTTAATGAAAATTTTCATAATATTAAAAAAGAAGCCTAGGTTTAGTCTGTTTGACGTATTATAAGTTCCTTGATGGGTCTATGAAGAAATTCAATAAGTTCAGATTGCAAAGTTTTCACGAAATATATAGGTGGGTGCGCGCAGTCGGTCGCGCACGAAAGCTTGGAAATGCGCTATCCATTTTATTGAGAACTGTTGCCGAGAGTGCGCACACCGGGTCGCGCACGAAAGTTTAGAAAGGCTATTTTTATTTACAGACAAATTTTAATGCGTTCAAAAAAAGGCAAGGTACATACTTTCTAATTCTGTATCGTTTTACAAGGAGTCTCTATGCAACTTGAACAGTGAAGAAAACGGCTTGTTTTCGAAAAAAATATTACCAGAACTTTATTGACAAAAGTATAGGTTGTATACACGAGATAGTTAGGAATTAGCATTTTAAAAACCAATGAAATTCACTGAAAAAACCATAGGTTTTACACACGTTATAGTTAGGAACTAGCATTTACAAAATGGCGCCGGGAAACCCATTACGGGTAGCTGAGCGCAATATAAATTCAATAAATAAATAAAATAAAACCTATGAAATTTTAAAAACCAATGAAATTCACTGAAAAAAACATAGGTTTGACACCAGTTATAGTTAGCTGGAAATTTTATTGATATAAAACCAATGAAATTCCATGTTATAGTTAGTTGGACTCACTATAACTTGCGCGTGTAATGCACTGCTGATGACGTCACATATTACATCACTCATGACATCACTGATGACACCATCCTTGTGACACAGTGACAGACCTCCTTTCACTGTAATCTAACCCTTGAAACGCATATTCAAAAATAGAAACTAAAATGTTCAAAAAAAATGGAGATACCCATACCAGTTACAACAACCAATTCAATAATTCCACCATCTATATACACATGCACTAATTCACCAACAGTTCTATATATTCACTCATAAATATATTCAGTAATCATATGTAGTGATACACCTACACATCCTGTTACACACCGAAAGTCACCCAAAAATTATTCACACACATACTCACACATGCAAATAAACTATTGAAAATAAACAGCTATACACACACACTATTACTTTGCTTCTAAGGAAACTTACACATACTTACTCTCTTAAAAAATCACTTATAGAAACACATACTAATTTAAAGAGGAACTCTTATAATCCTTCACTCTCACATATAGTCACTTATATACATCAATATTCACATATACTACATTAAATTAAATGTAGTTACTGATAAAGACACTAAAAAGACAGTCATTCACTCACTAACACAGACATATGCACACTAATCTACCCATACAGTCCTGCACATATGCTGTCTTCAAAACACATACAAACAGAGACTCAGTCATTCTTGCATCTATGTACTAAGTAATACCTCCACCAAAGCATGCAAACACTCATACTGATACTAAGAAAAACATCTAATAACCTATATACATACACATGTATTTACTCATCAACCCATGCAGCCACTTATACACAAAGTGAAACACTAATACATATATTTAAATATTTAAGCATTACTCAGTAATATATGTATTCACTAAGATATTCAATAATATATACATATGTAACACATATTTATTTTTCAGAAAGACACACATTCACTGGATGGTGTCATCAGTGATGTCATGAGTGATGTAATATGTGACGTCATCAGCAGTGCATTACACGCGCAAGTTATAGTGAGTCCAACTAACTATAACGTGGAATTTCATTGGTTTTATATCAATAAAATTTCCAGCTAACTATAACTGGTGTCAAACCTATGGTTTTTTCAGTGAATTTCATAGGTTTTGTAAATGCTAGTTCCTAACTATAACGTGTGTAAAACCTATGGTTTTTTCAGTGAATATATATATATATATATATATATATATATATATATATATATATATATATCACTGATATAGGAATTAGCAATTTAAAAACCTTTGAAATTCACTGAAAAAAACATAGGTTTCAGGCCTTATATAGTTAGGAATCAGCATTTAAAAAACCTTTGAAATTCACTGAAATGTGTGATGTCATTTGAGATGTCATCAGTGATGTCACTGACCATGTCATGAATGATCTAATATGTGACATCATCTTTAGCAGTGGATTGCGGGTGCGCGAAATATAGTTAGTACAACTAACTATATAGGAGCAATTTCATTGGTTTTGTATGAGTAAAATGTCCAGCTAACTATAACAGCACTAAAACTTATAGTTTTTTGAGTGAATTTCAAAGGTTTTTTAAAAACAAATTCCTAACTATATAACTCCTGAAACCTATGGTTTTTTCAATGAATTTCAAAGGTTTTTTTAAATGCTAATTCCTAACTATATAAGGCCTGAAACCTATGGTTTTTTCAGTGAATTTCAAAGGTTTTTTAAATGCTGATTCCTAACTATATAAGGCCTGACACCTAAGGTTTTTTAAGTGAATTTCAAAGGTTTTTTAAATGCTAATTCCTAACTATGTAAGGCCTGAAACCTATGTTTTTTTCAGTGAATTTCAAAGGTTTTTTAAATGCTAATTCCTAACTATATAAGGCCTGAAACCTATGGTTTTAAAAAAAAAAAAAATTGATTGGTTAACTGGCTTATTAAGTGTATCTAAGTGAATACATATATTAGCGAGTAATGTTTAAATATTTAAATATATGCATGAGTGATGTAATATGTGACGTCATCAGCAGTGCATTGCAGACGTGCAAGTTATAGTGAGTCCAACTAACTATAACGTGGGAATTTCAATGGTTTTATGCGAGTAAAATTTCCAGCTAACTATAACTGGTGTGAAACCTATGGTTTTTTCAGTGAATTTCAAAGGTTTTTTAAATGCTAATTCCTAACTATAACTGGTGTGTAACCTATGGTTTTTTCAGTGAATATATATATATATAAAATTTCTATGTCAAAATGAAACCCCTCATTTTGTTCCTTTTCAAATTAAATGTATTAAATGTTACCACTTTATTCCAATCAAGATGACTTCAGGTGTGCCGTACTTTTGTCATAAGTAAGACTGTTAGCGTTCTAGTTGTTCTTTAGAACACTCTGGGACATTCGGTCATTGGGCTATAGTTGGGCTACATCTGGCTGTTATTTGGGCTACATTTGGGCTCTTTTGTCTCTGGTGGCCATCATGGGAGACTGAATATCAGAAATTTTTATAATGAAATATAAGAGGATTTGTGAAGTCACTGAAAATGTGCCCTAATTTTTCTTTCTTCAGCACTAATCATAATTTCTATGGCAAAATGAACCCCCTCATTTTGTTCCTTTGCAAATTAAATGTTTTAAGTGTTAACACTTTATTCCAATCAAGATGACTTCAGGTGTGCCATACTTTTGTCATAGGTAAGACTGTTAGTGCTCTAGTTGTTCTTTAGAACACTCTGGGACATTCTGCCATTGGGCTATAGTTGGGCTACATCTGGCTGATATTTGGGCTACATTTGTTTTTTTTGTCTCTGGTGGCCATCTTTGGGCTACATTGGGCTACATTGGGCTACATTGGGCTACATTGGGCTACATTTCGGGCTCTAACATATATATTGCCCAATGTAGCCCAATATATATTTTTTCAAAGTTAATTTTCGTAAAAACCACTGGAGCACATATCTTGAGACATAGCAAAGGCACATCAGGCTGCCAGGTTTGGTGGAAAACCATTCAGCCGTTCGGGCTAAAAGTGAGTCCAACCGCCATATGGAAATTAACATGGGGAAAACACGTTTTGGGACCCCCCTTTTATCTCGGCCCCCGCTTGACCAATCCCCCCCAATCTTTCAGGGAAGGAGCGGAGCGCTGCGAGGCAAAGTTAAGGAAAAGTTCAGTAAGATTCCTCAACCGGCGCCAAAGTTATTCCCAATAGAATGTTGCGATTTCCCTATGGAAAACATTACTAACTATATATACCTACTGGCTATCGCCAGTAGGTAATATATATATATATATATATATTGAAGGCCAGTAAGATCACCATCCGTGGCTTCACCAAAGGCCAACTCCAATGCATGAAACAAGATGCCCGGCTCACACTTTTCGAGGCTCAGGCTGGCTGGCTTGAAGCCCACCCGCCAGGGGAGTGAACAGAGGCCCAGGATCAGAAACTGATGTTTCAGAGGGATTAGATCAAACGGGCCTCCATGGAGTCCGCTAAGCTGCTATGGAGGTCCTCTGTGGCGCAAGTGTATGGATGGGGAGATAAAAATGGTAAAATTCCTGCATCGTTTAGCCACCTATCCTATGGCTGACAGTATTATCCCTGAAGTGATTGACTCCCACGGGGAGATCCATCGGAACCCCACGGCGGTTGCCCAATGCTTTGCCTCATACTACTCCACTCTATACTTTGTCAAGCCTCCAGACCTCACACTCTCAGAGCTCCTCCAGCGTGAAAGGTTCCCCTCCCGCGGCTCAGTGACACTGAGGCAGAGCACCTGTATCTCCTGATTACTCCAGAAGACATTAATGATGCTATCTCCTGCATGGCTGTGGGTAAGGCACCGGGACCAGACGGACTCCCGCAGGAATTTTATGTGTCCTACCGGTACACACTGGTTCCCCACCTCCTAGCAATGTATCAAGAGGCGGCTGACCGCGCCTCCTTCCGCCATGAAACAGACCTTGCCACTATCGTAATGATTCCTAAATCTCAGCCTCCCTCATCCCACCGCTCTGATTATCACCCCATCTCCCTCCCGGGGCCAGACACGCTGACGGTGAGAGCGCTCAAATAGATAGAATTGTCTGGTCGAGGGATAACCTATGGTCTCTCAATACTTTGGCGGAAACCTGTGCACACAGCATCGATCTTGGGTCCTCCACTCTCCCTTATACTTGTAGGACATGTGGGCTACAACTAGGCATACCAGCCAGTACAAAGGCTGGAGGATCTACTAAATCCAAGCCACCAATCAGTAAAAACCTTAGCGCGGGACTTGTGAACTGTAGATCCCTTGCAAAGCATGCAGATGATATATGGCTGCTGTTGGAAGGTCACCAATGGGACATATTGTTTCTAACAGAAACCTGGCTTAACGATGATAACATGACTGCCATTGCACTGGCTATCCCCTCTGGATATAAAATTTGTTTCTCCAATCGACTAGGTGACAAAAGAGGGGGGGGAGTGGCAGTTATATTTAAAGAACAGCTCACACTCACCTCCTCCGCCCCCGTATACACCCAGGGTCTAGAGGGACTACACTTCTGCTTCCAGGTGGGATCTCAGCTATCCCAAGCAGGACTAGTTATCTACAGGCCTCCGGGGGGGAAAGAATCCAACCTCACTACTCTGATGGATATGATCATACAAAGCTCCCTCCTTCACCCTCAGTTTCTTGTTGTCGGAGACTTCAACGTTCACATGGACAGGGCAGATTGTCCTTCAGCAGATTTACTGAGATCTACATTGATCTCAGCTAACCTCAGACTCGTTAATAAGGCCCCCACACACAGAGCGGGCCACACGCTTGACCTAATAATAACCAACATTCCAAACGTGTCGGCAAATATACCGCTACCTCTAATTTGGTCAGATCATTTTCTGATACCATTCCGAATCAAAATAACAGTTGATAAACCGGCGCCAAGCAAGTGCTCTTTTATGAAAAGACAATGGAGCAAACTAGTCCCCGATATCATGGGTCCAGTTCTTGCCCAGAACCCTCCGACCCTCACCTCCAATGTGGAGACGGATGCCCGACTACTCAATGACTGGATTGGGAATATGGTAACATATATTGCCCCGGCGACGGCCGCTACATCTAAACGAGACTCTCCATCTGCTCCCTGGTTCTCTCAGGAGCTTAGACTACAAAAATCAGATTGCAAAAAACTGGAGCGCTTATGGAGGAAAAACTACGAACCTCTACAGAAGACTTACTATAAGGAAGCATCCAAAAAATTGCATAGAGCTATTAGAAAAGCAAAAAAACAGTTCTATGTGAACTCTATTCAACAAGCTGAACACCCAAGTAGGGAAACTTTCAAAATAATACAGTCTTTCTTTAAACCTATGAGTGTTGAGAGGGATGTCCTCCCATCGGTCTCATTCTGTAATAGCATCTCTGACTTCTTTGACTCTAAAATAAAGAAAGTCTATGAGTCCTTTGGCCCAGAGAAGATCACAGAAAAAAACGATCTAGCTGGCACTACATCGGACCGCGCTATCTTGACACAATTTGCTCCGATAGACCTGAGTACAGTTAAGCTAGAACTCAGCCGATGCAAATCGGGCTCGCCGGACGACCCATGCCCTCCCAAACTTTGGAGTCGCATAGCCGACTTCGTGGCCCCCACTATTCAGCATATATGGAATTCATCCATCTCTTCGGGGATATTCCCGAATATCTGGAAACATGCTACTCTACTCCCCTTAAAGAAAAAAACAAATGGGGACCCCAAGGACCTCAACAATCTTCGCCCGATCTCCCTCCTGGCAGCACCAGGCAAAATACTTGAGAAAATTATCCAGCGCCAATTGAATCAATTTATTGAGCAAAACAAAATATTACACGAGACACAATCAGGCTTTAGACCCGGCTTTAGCACTGAAACAGCACTAATTGAGGTGGCCGAGTCAGTGAGGTGGTCAATGGATTCGGGAGACTCAGCTATATTGGTGATCCTGGATCTGTCGGCCGCCTTTGATACGGTCGACCACAATATTCTGCTGCTGCGACTGGCGAAGCTAGGCATCCAGAGCAAGGCTTTGGAGTGGATACAATCATACCTGACTCAAAGGACTCAGAAGGTGGCTCTAAAGAATGTCTCCTCTTCTCCAAAAACCCTCAGCTGTGGTGTCCCCCAGGGTTCGGCCTTGTGCCCACTCCTATTTAATGTTTACCTTGCTCCACTCTTCACGCTAATTGCCAACTGGGGGATCAAGGCAATTTCATATGCCGATGACACCCAGCTGGTGTTCCCATATTCAGAGGTGTCAGAAACATCCTTTCTGAGTCTGAAGGGGTGCCTACAAGACGTGGCCTGCTGGATGAACACCAATAAACTAACACTCAATGCCAGCAAGACAGAAGTGATCTTTTTCGGAAAAAGCCCCCCTCCACCATCTGAACTATGGTGGCCGGCAGAGATGGGACACGCCCCCTCGCCCAGCCACTCAGCAAGAAATCTTGGAGTCCGGTGGGACGACAAGCTGTCATTTGCTTCACACATCCAGCAAGTGGCAGGTTGCTGCATGAGCAAATTGAGAAATCTCCGCAAGATTCTCCGATTTTTACCAACTAGCTGCCGAAAAACTGTAATCCATGCCACAGTTACTTCAAGGCTGGATTACGCCAATGGCTTGTATCTGGGCTTACCAAAGTATCTTATACGACAACTCCAAATGGTCCAAAATGCGGCTGCGAGACTTTTAATGAGGATTCCTTACAAACACTCTATCTCTCCGCATCTCCTTTCCCTTCACTGGTTACCAGTGGCAAGCAGAATACAATTTAAAGCACTCACCCTGGCTTTTAGATCTCTGTTCGGCAACTGCCCTAATTACCTGAAAGCTAGACTACCAAGATACACCCAAGCCCGGTCCCTTAGATCCAACAACAGTGTACGCATTACAGCCCCTAGAGCAAAAAGAGCCAGGTTAGGTGGTCGCACCTTCTCGGCCAATGTGGCGGCACTATGGAACTTGCTACCCCCTGCTCTCCAACAGGCTCCATCCGAAGCATGTTTCAAGAGATTACTGAAAACCTGGCTGTTTGCCCAACCATGCTAGGCACCACGTTAGACTCCAGCTCTCTACCTAAACGGGCACAACACTGTTGCTATAGCGCCGGGACACCTCCTCGTGAGGTAGCTGTTCGCGCTTTATAAAACTCTGTATTATTATTATTATTAATTTAGAGCTCAAAACATTTGCCTCGGCCCTGGCGAACCGCATACGTCCTTACTTGGATAAGCTGGTCCAGATGGACCAATGTAGATTCAAGCCCTCCAGGGAACCAGGCACTTGATTATCAAAAAAAAAATCTATATGAGGTCAAAAAATTCCTAATCCAAAGGTTGCAGCAAATAAACTTCCTTCTGCTCGACACATCGCTGCAGGGGGGACTTCAGCCCCCAGACTGCTCTGCTGCTCATCGTGCCCAGAAGCGCCGTCATTCACCCGCGCACCCGGAGTCGCATAAAGGCACTCGTGGCTCCCGCTCTGTTGGAACTTCTTGACACATCACTGCAGGGGGGACTTCAGCCCCCAGACTTCCCTGTTGCTCATTGCGCCTGGAGGCACCGTCATTACCCCACGCGTCCGCAGTGCATAAAGGCACTCGTGGCTCCTGCTTTGCGGGGCCAAGGGTGGGCCCGTCCGAGCCTGTCACCGACCGGAAGAGGCTGGGCTGGGCCACCCCTCTAACATCAACAATGGGTATGCGGAAACAACTTTATAGCCAAGACCAGGGAGGTTTAAAAGCTAAAATTCCAAGGAAGTCTGTGTCTATTATTTCATATTTAACCTCAGCGGTGGGTGTATTAAACAAGGAGATAGCTAACACAGAAAAAGAACTGGGTTTGGGGATGAGCCAAGATCCTGAGGTGAGGAAGTCTTTGAATAAACTTCCCATACCTCTGGAGTCAAAGGTAATGATACATATCCCAATAGCAGAGAGTGAAGTAACTAACGATGATGTGGCTCTAACTGGAGGCACGGGTGGAGCATCAATCAAAATTCTTGAAAGGGTGTCAATAGGCCCATTTTTGGGGCCTCTTGGGAAAAATAGGTCCACTAGAAAAGGGAACAAAAGGCCTAAAGGCTCAATAAAGAGTAACTCTATTCTGGGCATTGTTGCAGATAAGAATATTCAATTAACATTGCAGAACCTGGTGGAGGGCAGATTAAGCCCGAGGATGGAACGACACTTACAAGAATTGCTAAAGACATAATTGACACTTTGAATACCTGTGCTGCTGGCAATTTGAATAAATGTGATTGTATTAATTCCTTTCTAAGGGAATCGAGAACCCCGCATGACACCTCCAGCCAAATTAGGTTATCCAAGGCACAAACAGATTAGAGGCCCCATATTGGAGAGTCAGATCCTGGTACTCAACCCCAATCGCACCCACAGGTCAGGTCAAAACCTAATTCCCCAGATAGAACCGAGGTAACCCAGGGTCCTTCTGCAGGGTGGGGAATACCGACTCATGGTGCTCAGAACCCTTTAAATGGCATGGCCCAGGCTTCCAGTAGGACACCTGCGACGCTGGAGAGGAACTCAAGATCAAAATTTTGCAGACTCAACCTTCCCGCAGAAGCTACCCCTCTGGTAGCGTTTTTTTTAGGGGTACCCACACCTGGTGGTGATAGGGAGAGCAATGTTTGGCTGGATGGGTTTAAATCTTACTCCTTATCCGTACGCCCTGTCTCGGCAGGTAGAGCTAGTGGAAGCCTTATGCTCTTCTTCTCATAAAAACTAAAAGGGTCTTTAGAGAGGCTGGAGGTGCATTCCCATAATTCTCTGATTGTAGAACTAACCATACCTAATTCTCCTAAAACATTATTTGTCAATTTTTTACAATTCATGGGAAAGTGATTTTATGAATCAACAATTAAGCTATTTGAAATGTTTTTTAGAAGACTACAGGCTAAAGCAATCCACTTTATACCATATTATACTCATGGACAATTCTAATATTCATTTGTGTGACTTGAAGTGTTAGGTTGATGATCACCAAGGGCCTGACCACTCAGTTATACCACACTTTGAGCACATGCAACAGGGAGAGACTCTGGAGCAATTCCTGGCCGGAGCAGACCTCTTTGAACCTAGTTTCAATGATTGAACTGATCGGTTCCCCACGTTTAAAGCCAAGGCAAGGGACACCGTCATTGATTATATATTCATGTCCCCCTCGATGTTAGCCAAGGTTGTGTACTACAATCCCGTAATTTTAGAACTTGACAAAGTCTGTGGCCTTTTTGGAACAGCAGGAAAGAAAGTGGGAGCTAACTGTATGACAACAAGTGCTCAGGGGAGGAGGCTTATATGGTCCAAGGTAATCCCTGAATCTTTCTTTGCGGATCTCTGTGAGAAGGCCAAAGTAAGCATTGTAAAATGTGTAGACTGTAAGACCCCAAGGGCTGAGGTTATTAGCGCCTTTGAAGGTACCTGCGGCCAGATAGCTTCTGATTTTATTGTGATAACCAAACCCAGACTGAATATGGGCGAATGGTGATTTGACAACAACTGCTCAAGGGCCCACTGAAATCTGGTCCGAGCACTAAAAAATACCCCTTGTGACAGGGAAGAGATAGCTATATTAAGGAGGCAGTATAAGTCTGTGGTTCATACACGGAAAAAAGAGATTAAAGAAGAGACCTGGAATGCACTTTTATCTGTTGAAGTTTTAAAAAATAGTTCGAAATTCTGGGCTATTTTTACTGCACCTTTTTTCTCCGCCACAGAGAACAATGCTATGGAAAGCAACATTACAGAGGCGCAGTGACTTTCCCATTTTGAGGCAATCTATGGCTCTAATATTATTCCAGACCCCTTCCCTAGCCTAGAAAATGACAGAGCTTTACTTGGTTGGTTTTTAAGGAGGAGGATATTGAAAGGGCGATAATAGAGACATCAAGTAATAAAGCACCTGGCCCAGACTGTGTGCCTGCAGATTTGAATAAATGTGACCCTAAACTCTGGGCTAAGATACTAACAAATGTTTTAATGCCTCTGGTGTCCAAGGGTTCCCTGTATCCTGGTCCCTGTCGACTATTATACCAGTTTTTAAAAAAAGCTAGAGAGGGGATCCACGTCGTTACAGACCAATATCATTGATTGATTCTGCAGTCAAAATTTTAGGTAAAGTGATTCTTGTTAAAATCACGGACTGGGCGAATGACAATGAGGTTTTATAAAACTTACAATATGGTTTTAGACAGGGCAGAAGCACTATGGATCAGTGCCTTAATGTATACCTATTAATAGGCAAATATACTATAGCAAAAAAGGGTCTCTGCAAATGGCTTTTATGGACCTTTCCTCTGCGTTCAATCTGGTTAACAGATTGAAGCTGTGGACTATTTTACTTGATCTGGGCATTGATCCTCCCCTAGTTTATTTCACTCAGGATGGTAAATGCACTAGGCACTTTAAATCGGGCAGAGGCGTCTGTCAGGGATGGATATTGGTGCTACTAATTTTTACTCTATATATTAAAGCGTTAGATAAAACCTTAGATCATGCTAGCTTGAACATCCCGCGTGTAGTAGTAAGGACTATTCCGGTCCTCCTATATGCGGACGATGCTGTGTTACTAGCTCGTACACCTATAGGCCTCCAGAGGCTTTTCAATGCCTTCGGGGCCTATATGAAGTCCCTGGACTTGATAGTTGAGATGGGAGTACCACAGGGTTCCATTCAGGGTCCAACACTTTTCAATCTTTATGTGACCCCTTTGGCCAAGGTGATCCTATCAAATGGTTTTGAGGTTGTCTCTTAGGCTGACAACACTAAGTTCTTGGTCACCCTTGGTCCTGATCCATCTGAAACGAAGTTGCGCTTTATTGACTATGTCTCAATTTGAGAAGTGGATGAGCACTAACCACCTTCAGTTGAATGGTGGGAAAACAGATTTTACTTTTTGGCAATGCGGATGAGTACTGGACACCAGACTGGTGGCCCTCTAGCCTTGGCCTCTGTCCTACTCCGACTCAGTCCGTAAGAAATCTGGGTTTCCAATTGGACAATAAACTATCAATGAAAGACCACGTCAATAAGACCTTTTGCGCTTGCTTTGGAATTATGTGTAGCCTGTGTAAAATTGTTAAGTGGATTCCACCGGAGGCAAGAAAGCCCCTAGTCCAGGGTCTTATCATCAACCGTATGGACTATGGGAATGCCCTATATGCCTCCACCAAAGAAAATCTTCTGTCTAAGTTGCAGGTTCTGCAGAATACTGCAGCAAGATTAGTCCTTGATCTTCCTTCAAGATCTCCTTCGGATCGCAGTTTGAAACTTCTGCACCTGTTGCCTGTACGAAAACTTATCCGTTTTAAGGTACTTTGCTTGACGCATAAGAACATGTACGTAAAAGTCCCAGCTTTCTGGGCAAAAAATTAACCTGGTATCTCCCTGGCAGAACCCTGAGATCCAGCAATCAAGCGCTCCTTGTGTCTCCCAGAATACGCACCACTACTGTTTGAGGGCGTTCTTTCTCCTTCCTTGCTCCATCTTTCTGGAATTAATTACCCTTACACCTACGCACTATTAGTGATCATAATAATTTTAGTATAAACCTAAAGACATGGTTGTTCGACCTTTAGCTGCATATGAAGTCTTATCCTTTCAGTGACATCCACCAGTGCATTGAGACTCCTGAGTGATATGCGCGCTCAATAAATGTTTATGATTTGATTTGATTGTGAACATCGCAAAATCACGTCACGTCAATGGGTCAAAGAAACAGAAAAAACAAATATGTTCTTCTTTAACGGAGCACAGGTGTCTAGGGTGACATCTTTTACATATCTGGGGGTTTTATTTGACGATATATGTTCCTGGGTCCCCCAACAGAAAGCCAAAAAATATGTAGTAGTCAGATCAACGTCAGCTTTATTAAGGTTTGTACAGCGTTTGGGGGCTAGGCCTCTAGAAGCCATGCTTAGCATATATAGAACCAAATGCTTAGCTATTGCTATGTACGGCTCAGCTATCTGGGGTTACAAACAGCTGGAAGGAGTTCAAATAGCAAAAAACATACCTACTCTCCTGTCTGTACCTCAATCAACCCCAACTTTTGTTATCCATCAGAACCTGTGCTGGTTTATGTGTCTGATCTGTTGAGAACAGCACCATTGGTATGCGTGCTTAAAACCTGGAATAACCCAGATCTATCTCTGAATCACTTGATCATGAGGGACTGTATTATATTGGATAAAGCCAGCAGTAGCCCATGGCTGTCCTATGCTAAGTCTATGTTCTCGAAGGGGCGCTAGAGGGCGCGCTTACGGAATGGCTGCCTAGACGCGCAGCTCCCGTTCCTCGGCATATGATCCTTCTCCGATCCTGCGCCACAGGGTGCTAAAACGACCCAGAAAGGTTGGCTTCTGAATCCTGCATCGTTCCCCACACTCGCTCCAAGTTTGGTGGCTCTACGTGCCCTGAAACCGGAGATACGGCCGGTAGAAGTTTGACCGACCCTGCCACTGGAGCTCGGGCAGGCGCCGGACCGGCTGCTATATTCACGCGACCCTGGGGATCGCCACGAGACTACAGGCCGCACCTTGCCGCCACGACCTGTGATCCTACTGAGAAGACGTGCGGCGATCACCGCGGAGGTAGGAGACGACTGGCTGCACATCCCGGAGCTGCGTCCCACCCCCCTCCCCATCGCTGGTGGCCCCCTGTTGTTGGTACTGGGGGGGGGCTGATCCTCCCATGCTGGACGGGACTGCGGCCTGCCCTGACTGCTCCCCGCCTCGCCACCGCAACTGGCCGGCATAGCGGAACTTGACGGACCTACAGGGTCTGAGGCCTGACCCCATCGCGCTGGACCTTACCGCTGCACCGTGCTCCCTGCTGACGGGCCCCTACGCGGGGGCCACATCAGGAGATACTGTCGGGTCGTGGGATTGCCGTGTCTCCCTCCTGTGTGAGGGCCCTGGACTGCCCCCTTGTGTGGCGATCCCCGGGGGGGGCTCTCTTCCTCGCTGCTGGCCGCTGCTGTCTGTACTGCTGGCCTGAATCCTACTGACCTGGAACTGCCACGGGCCCTGAAGTCTGGGCTCCGCCTTGAAGGACCCTACGACACTAGTGTCCACTGAGTGCTCTGCGCATCTTTGCTCCTGCATCCACTGTCGCTTCTCTGGAGCCTCGGGGGGCGCAGACCGACGAAGCTCGTCGCCATCTCTCCTGTTTTGCACTGCAAAAGTACACTGCGGCGGGGCCGTCCTCCCCCCTCTCCGACTGCCACTCCTTCTGAGGCCCATTGAATTGTCCTGCCACTGCCCATCCGGGATTGTGGACTGTCGCTGGGAGCTACCATGGGGCGTCCTGAACACCGCCAGCCCAAACTAAGCTTCGACACTGCTCGCAGAGGCGCTAAATCGACGCCGCTAAACCCGGGGCCTAGCACATCTTCTCCACAACCCACCCCCCCCCCTCCCCCGGCCCCTGCGGCAGATCTCACGAGTCTGATCCAAGAGATGCGACAGGGCTTTGCCACTGTCGTGGAAAAAGTGGATGGGGTAACAGCTCGGTTGGATGCCCTTGTGCACAAGGTTGACCGCCATGAGGAACGCATTACGACTGCGGAGCAGCGGATATCCGACAACTCGGACACCACCGCGACCCATACGTCACAATTGGCCAGGATGGACAATTTGCTGCGCGTCATAGCGGCGAAGAACGAAGATTTGGAAGCGCGCAGTCGCCGTAACAACATACGCATAACGAATGTGCCGGAATCCACGGCCACAGGCAGAATGGAGCTGTACGTGGAAAAACTGCTTAGGGGTTCCATCGGAGAGGACGCTTTTTCTCCTCAGTTCATAGTGGAGAGGGCCCACCGCTCTCTGGCGCCGATCCCCCAGCCTGGCTTGCCTCCTAGGCCTATAATAGCACGGCTATTGAACTATCGGGATCGCGACACGGCCCTCCGGGCGGCCCGCACTCAGAACTCGCTGCAGTATAATGGAGTCACTTTCTCAATATATCCCGATTTTACACCGATGGTCCAAGACGAAAGGCGCAAATTTCTGCCCGTCAAGAAAAAGCTGCGAGAGGCCCAAATTGATTATGCCCTCCTGTATCCGGCGAAACTGCGAGTTACCCATCAGGGTAAGCAACGTTTCTTTACTAACCCGCAGAAGGCGGAAGATTTTTTTAAATCTGTGCGTGCAGCGCGCAGGGGCGGGAATGTGCCTGCTGAGGACCTGGAGAATGCTGATGTCCCCCCTGGACAACAAGATGACTAACTGTGCTTGCGGGATGTGTGAACAACGCCGGCCACGCCTGCTGTCTCTCCACCAGCGTATGGAACTTTGGTAGCTGGAGCGAGGAGAGAACGATAGACATGCATGGACACTGCACCCCAGTGGTAATGTACGCCGAGGACCACTCCCTTGGCCTTAGTCTCCATCGAGGGTAGTACAGTACTGGAGCTAAGGACCGGGTGGTGGCAGTACGCACTCTATGCCTTACCCCTACTGGGTGTTCCCCATTACATGGTTGTGTTGTTTTTTGCTGCTGTTGCGGCTGGAAGGGTGGTTGGGGTGGGACTACGAGGGTGGGATCCATGGCCACTGGCAAGTTCGGGATGCTGGGGTGGGTGGGGGGAGGTTGGTTTTTACGAGGCTGCTGTTGCTCAGACTGTATCTTTATCTGCTGATTTGGTGTTTCTTTGGGTTTGGGCGGGATGGCTGTGGCTATGACATTAGGTCCCTTCGGGCGTTTTCACATATAGACTTGCTGCATCTATGGCGGTGTTGAATGCAAATGCGAAATTGACATGCGTATCGTGGAATGTCAGGGGTCTAAATAATGCTAGGAAATGCAGAAATATAATTGCCTATCTGAACAGACATCATGTACAAGTTGCTATGTTGCAGGAGACGCATCTGCCTGCTCGGGGCGATGCCTTTTTTGCGACAAAATGGGCTAGTGCCCGTGTTTTTTCCTCATACTCGACTTATGCAAGGGGGGTCGCGGTGCTTATTGCCCGCGGAGTGCCTTTTCTTCGTCTCGGAGAGGCGGTGGACGGAGAGGGGCGTTATGCTCTACTGTGGGGACGAATTGGCCGTGATGTCTATGTATTTGTATCTATGTATGCACCAAACGTTGATACTCCTGCCTTTTTTTCTACGTTATGGGGGAAGATTGTAGCTGTTGGGGCAAGACATGTTATATGGGGTGGAGACTTCAACCTCGCACTAGTGCCCCCCATGGATAGGGCAGATGGTGTTAACTCCTACAAGCCCAAGTCTAGAATGACACTGGAGGGAATCATGGAGGAGGGTGGGCTCTTGGATGCCTGGAGACACCTGCATACCCAGGAGCGGGAAGGGACACACTTTACCTCACACACTGGGACATGGGCGCGACTCGACTATTTCCTAGTTGACAGGGAGGTCACTGCAGAGTTGATAAGAGCAGAACACCTGCCTAGAACCTTTTCCGATCACAGCCCTGTGACTATGCAATTCAACATTCCTGGGTGGGACGATCCACGTCCTCAGTGGCGACTGCGTCCTGATGTACTTTTGGACAATGTCTTCCGCACTGAGCTGGGTGAGGAGATAGCAGATTTTTTCCCAAGGAATAAAGGCTCGGTAGACTCAGTTGATCACATCTGGGAGGCCTTTAAGGTCACCATTAGGGGCTTCTGCATCTCCAAGAGTCACGGGGTGCTGCGCGATATCCTACGGTCCATAGCCTCACTGGAGCGCGACCTGCGAGCTCTGGAACACCGCATGACCACGGATTCTGACCCGCACTTACACGCCACCTTTAGGGAGACACTATCGCAGTTTGAGGAGGAGGCAGCCAGGGAGGCGAAATATCGGGGCAAACACTGGGTTGCTCGGAAATATTGTGAGGGGGATAGGCCAGGAAAAGTGCTCGCTGCAATCACGCGACCATCTCGGATGCACAACACTATACTTGAGCTTACTGATGACACCGGCACTATAGTCAGGGACCCGGCAGAAATACTATCGACCTTCACTACACACTACTCTTCCCTATACACTTCTACGGCAGTGGAACACACCTCGTACGCTGAATACCTTAACGAGGTGGCATTATGTTGGCTCAGCGATGGGAACAGGGAGTTTCTTGCGGCTCCTATCGAGCTAGACGAGATCCGCGAGGCCATCATGTCCCTTCGGAATGGCAAGGCGCCGGGGCTCGATGGCTTACCGGCCGAATTTTATAAAACCTACATTGACATAATGGCGCCGGTGCTCCGCGAGGTCTTCACGGAATCCCTAGCTGATGGGATACTGCCCCGCTCTATGCGTGAGGTGGTGATCACCTCCCTTCTGAAACCGGATAAAAACCCCACCACCTGTGAGTCATACCGACCACTGTCCCTACTAAACTGCGATGTCAAGATCCTGGCCAAGGTCTTAGCCACCCGACTGTCGCTACTCATGACCAGGCTGGTCCTACCTGATCAGTCTGGCTTTGTGGCGGGTAGATCTACATCCCATAATCTTCGCACCCTCTTTGCCGTGCTTCGCACGGTTCACCCCGACGTCCCTGTCGCGGCCGTGTTCCTAGATGCCACTAAGGCATTCGACTCGATCGAGTGGCCTTACCTCTTTTCGGTTCTAGCCAGCATGGGTTTCCCCAAATTGTTTATCTCTTGGGTTCGACTCTTGTATACTGACCCCACTGCGAGAGTGCTCATTAATGGCCGCCTATCACTGCCTATCGCACTTACAAGAGGCACCCGGCAGGGATGCCCGCTCTCTCCCCTATTATTTGCCATCGCGGTCGAACCGCTTGCCTGTCGTTTACGGCAGCTACACCGAGAGGGAGCAGTGCTATGTCTGCAACGGCAAATAGATGTGTCCCTCTATGCTGATGACATCACATTATATGTTAAACGTCCTGAGACGCATCTCAATCCCCTGCTTAGAGAATTCATAATGTTCGGAGGGGTTTCAGGTGTCCACATCAATTGGGCAAAGTCGCAGTTTTTTCCCCTCACTGATGCCGTACAGTCCTTCCCTCTCGATTACCCGCTAGAGTGGTGTAGCGATGATCTTAAATATTTGGGGATTCGTATCTCTCGCGATAGAGATGAGACTTTGCGTGCCAACTATGGAGTAGCCATGACCAAATTAACTGCTTCAGTGGACAGATGGATCACTCTGCCACTCTCCATGGCGGGTAGAGCCTCACTCATCAAAATGGTGATCTTACCTCGCTTCCTGTATCTATTCCTCAACATCCCCTATTACCCTGGCGCTTTTTACTTCAGAACGCTCCGCACGGAACTGCGCAGGCTTTTCTGGGGTGGCAAATCTCCCCGCTTAAAATGGTCGACTCTGACCCTCCCCTACGATAGAGGTGGCTTTGACGTCCCTGATTTTGAAACCTATTACCAATGTGCACAAGCGCATTTTGCCTACCATTGGATGGCTCCAACTCCTTTTATGCCGCACATAGCGGTAGAGGACTGGATCGTACACCCTATACCACTCAACGGCCTGCTGCACTGTCCTGAGACATCCATCACCACTGCGAACACTTCAGTTTCCTGCACGTTGGATGCATGGCGCCGCATTGCTAGACACCTGTCATGCCCGCTGCCCTACTCTCCTAAACTGCCACTTTCTTACCACCCACAACTATCTCTCTTGTCGGAACGCGGTTTTCGTCAACTGTGTGACAAATTACTCATCGCCTGTTGGGGTGACCTGTTCCATGAGGGTAGGTTTAAGACTGAGGAATTGTTCTTCAAGGCACAAGCGCACACCTCCCTTGAACTCTTTTACTACATTCGGCTACGTGCGGGGATGCGGGACATCTTACCTGATTATCCCAATGAACCTGATACCCTAGCGCCATTGCACTTCCTACTGGGGTCGCAAGACGGGACCCACTTGGTCTCCGGTCTTTACCGCCAAATTCGCGTTGCTGCCCCTGAGCCGGACTCTAATACTCGGTTGCGCTGGTCGACTGAACTCGCCATCGACATTACCGATGAGCAGTGGAAGTATTGCTGCACGCTCACCTCTCGTGTATCTGCTAGCAGCAGATTGAAAATTATTCACTACAAATTCCTTCAGAGGATGTATTACACTCCGGCTCGGAAATATAGGTTTGGTCTGGCTGACAGCGACCGATGTGACCGCTGCCGTGCTGATCATGCTGATTTCTTGCACCTGGCATGGGACTGTCCTCAGGTTGCTCATTACTGGCAGTTGGTTGTAGAGGCTCTTGCAGAGATGGTGGGTGAGGCGGTGCCTGCAGACCCTCTGGTCGCCATACTCGGATACACGATGCACATGCCTAAAGGATGCCGGAAATTTGTTGACACCGCCTTGCTCTTAGCCAAGAGACGAGTTGCTTGCCGCTGGGGCAGAGGACGGGCGCCTAAGTTTAAGGACTGGCTTACAGATCTGACGTATTGCCAAGATCAGCACACCACTTTTGCCGAACTGGTACCCCTCTCCTGCAGGCCCAGAGACATTTGGGAACCACTAACGCACTATCTGCTCACGCGTCCGGATGACGACGCACGCTCGGGCGACCTGCCTCCCCCTCCTCAGCGCGCTGATATCCCTCCCGGATCGCAGCCCCTTGATACATCCTGCGACATCTGACTTTCTTCGTCCCCACACGCTCTCATGCCCCTGCGACGTCCTGTATGAACTAGGCCGCCCAGGCGTGGCCTGACCCACACCCCCCCCCTCCACTTTGGGCATGACTACTCCCCTTTTTCTGCGTCCACAGCCCGTTCCATGATCTTGCTAGCGGACACCCCGTTTTACACTCTACGTCTGTAGGACACACCTTTGCAGGCTTCTGCCACACAGTGATAGCAGACCCAGACATTAGTTCCGCCATGGGCTACGGCCTGCCTGACCCACCTTGCTGCACCACTCATCATTCGCGCTTTAGTACAGTCACATTCGGCCTCGTAGTTATAACCTGAGTTGGGAAGTTTTGGGTTCCTGGTTTTTTTTTTTTTTTTTTTTTTTTTTACAACACACATAACGGTGGGGGATCTCACCTCTCGACCACAAAACCCTGTTCAACTGCTGCTCATCCTTGCTTGTCCTACTCCCCAGGCTGCTGAACCAGTATCCTATATGTCTTTCTATACGCCGCCGGGCCCCCGGGATGCCGGCTACTGGGCTGTGTACTGTTCGTTAACTTTGCTGCCGGCCTCCGGGTTGTAGGCGACTCAAGCTGTGTATCATATTTTGTTTACACCAATAAAGCAGGTTGAACCCAAAAAAAAAAAAAAAAAAAAAAAAGTCTATGTTCTCGAAACTGGGGTGCCCAAAGTTTTTAATGCTCCAGAAGGAATTAAAAAAGAAGACATGAAATGGGTCAAATCACAATTTATGAATATTTTGATAATGGAACGTGAAGAGCTGGAGCTAAAGAAACCTTGTGTCAGGGCTCATTATTTGATAAAATCCTCACCATCAATGGAGCCATATTTTATTTATTTTATTTATTTTAATTTCTTGTATCGCGCTGGAATCAATCCCATAAGGGTATCTCCGCGCTTTGCCAGCCAAGAAATTATCGTAGTCCTTAAATGCATCAGAGGGCCTGAAATGCTTCCTGGAAGAGGAGAGTTTTCAGGGATTTTCTAAAGGATAGATGGTTAGTATTCATCCTTATTTCTATGGGAAGTTTATTCCATTGGGCAGGACCGACCGATGAGAATGCTCGGTCTCCCTGCCTAGCTCTTTTTGTTGCAGGGGGTTTTAAAAGTGCTTGGTTACTCGAACGAAGTGACCGGCTGGGTTGGTACAGTTCAAGAGTTTGAGATAGATATTTAGGACTGTCCCCATATACGCATTTGTGGACCGTGCAGCATATTTTGAAGCTGATACGCTGCCGTATAGGGAGCCAGTGGAGCTCTACCAACAAAGGCTTAGAGGGAGTCCTGGCCGGTACACCCATAACCAACCTGGCCGCCGTGTTCTGGACTACCTGCAAACGACCTACTGCATCAGCGTTTGCTAGTGTAAGCAGGCCGTTGCAGTAGTCCAGGCGGCTAGTGACCAAGGCCTGCACGAGTGTCTTCCTGTAAGTATCAGGAAGATATGGAAATACTCGTCTTAGGAGGCCAATGGTGTAAAAGCAAAGTCCTGCAATGTGATTGATATGCTCAGTTTTTGGTCAATCTTAACCCCTAGATTTTTTACATGAGGCTTAGATGTAGGAACTGGGCCCAAGTCCAGCGGCCACCATTCAGGAGACCAGAGAAGGCTCGCCCTGCCGAAGAGCATAACCTCTGTTTTTGCAACGTTACATTGGAGGCAATTTGCGGCCATCCAATGTGACACTGCCCTCATACCCTCAGCAAAATTTTCCTTGACTGTAGGGCCAAGGGAGCTGAAAGGGTAGAGGAGCTGGGTGTCGTCAGCGTAGGAAACTGGTATGAACCCATACTTCCGCACAATCTCAGCAAGGGGGGCCACATATACATTGAACAATGTAGGACTGAGACATGAGCCTTGTGGCACCCCCTTTGTGAGCGCCTTCGAGGTGGAACGATAGGGGCCCAGGCTGACAGATTGCAATCTCCCGGAGAGAAAACTCTCCAGCCAAGATAGTACTGAGCCTCCGATCCCTACTCCCTGTAAGCGACTGAGAAGGATGTTATGGGACACGGTATCAAAGGCCGCAGACAGGTCCAACAGCACTAATATCATGGAACCTCCTCTATCTTGTGACATTTTGATCTTATCAGTCACAGAGAGGAGGGCCGATTCAGTGCTGTGGTTGGGCCTGAACCCAGATTGTGATTGGTCCAGGCCCCCTGTCGCCTCGATAAATTTGGAAAGGGTGGTATTAACGTGTTTCTCAGCCAATTTGCTAATAAAAGGGAGAAGGGAAATAGGGCGGAGGTTGGAGAGTTCTGACCAGGGAAGAGAGGTGTTTTTCCGTATAGGGTTCACTACCGCTTCTTTCCAGGGTTGTGGAAGTTGTCCCTCGGCAAAGGAAAGATTCACAAGCTTCTGAATAGTGGGGCCTAATGATTCCACCAAAGGGGAAATCATTTTTGCAGGGATCAGATCAGTGGGGGAGCCAGTCTTCATATTACCAATAAGGGTGGTCAGGTCTTTTAAGGTAACTTCTGGGATTACATGAAGCATTTTATCAGGGGTCATTGTGGGGAGAGTCTCAGGGGCCAAAGTCTCTAAAGGACCTGTGACTTTTGTGATTTTTTTATATATTCCCTCAATTTTTTCTTCAAAGAACTGGGAGATGTTATTACAGAGATCTTGAGTAAAAACATCCGGGCTCTCACATATTACAGGGTTGGTAAAAGTCTGTATGATTTTAAATAGCTCTCGGGTGGAATTACCTGCCTCTGTTATTTGTGAGGTAAGACTGACTTTCCTTGCTCTTTGAGAATAGTAATTAAGCCATTCCATCGCTGGCTCCTGATCAGGTTTTGTTTTAATTAATTTCTCGCTCGGTAACCTGACGGGGTGGTGCAAACCAGAGGATATAGGCCTGTGTCAGTGTGATAACTTCTCACCACAGGATACACTGCATTTCATGATGCTTTGCGAGTATTATATTCAAATTCGTAGAAGGTTTTTGGTCCCTTTCCTGAGGAACAAGGGTTTCTTACAGGTTAGACCTTCATTACTTTATATCCAAATGCTTAATAATTACTGGGACATTATTAGTATTGCTAGTTTTCTAGTTGCTGCTGTTCCACTTAGGAAAAAAAAGACTTCCATCGTTAATCTCTGTATGAAATCCCAAATTTTATATTTTAATGAAATTTTATCCTATTTACTTTTTTCTTAGCTTTGATGAATTATACAATTGCTGCTGATGTTATTACTTTTTTTTTACCATCGCTCATATGTATTGATTGACAACATGAATTGACTTACTGTATATTGTACTTTTATGATTTTAATTAATCATTAATTAATAGTTGCCGGTTGAATGACAGCTAACTGCCTCCAACTGAACGCCAGCAAGTCGGAGGTGTAGCTGGTGGGAAGGGACCATGGGTTGTGGAACGAGCATTGGTGGCCCTGGAATTTCGGTGCCCCCCTCCCGCTAAACAGATGGTAAAGAACTTGGGGGTATGGATGGACTCCTCGCTCGGTTTCCAGACGCAAACGAAGAAGGTAGCGGGCACCTGTTTTGGCCTATTACGTGGGCTTAGACCCATTCTAGGTTTCTTTGATGCCCGACCAGACAGATCATTATTCAGATATTAATCATATCTAGGCTTGATTATGTGAACTCCCTGTACTTAGGGGCGAACAAGGTAGAAATACATAGGCTACAGAGAGTACAGAATGACGCAGTTAGAGCTCTTGTGGGGTTGTGTACAGTCTGTTCGGTGACAAGCACTATTCGCCGCCTTCACTGGTTACCCGTGGCCCAACGGATCGAGTTTAAGGCTTTTTGTATTGCCTTCAAAATTCTGAAGCTCGGATCCCCCAGCATCTTGACGGATCTGCTCTCTCTCTTTCTATGTTCCTTCCATCAGCTCCTCTCCATGGGCCAACATTTGCTGCTGGTCCCTCGAGTTGGGAAAACTCGGGCCGGAGGTTGTTCCTTCCGGTACAGAGCGGCGATTCTCTCACTGATTTTAGGATAGACATTAAAAAATGTCTTTTTCCTGCTGTGTAGGCCGCTGTCTGTGGTGTTGCTGCCTTTTTGCCGTTATCGCCAGGATGCCCTTTGACTGGGGCAGCTGTCGCGCTCTATAAATGTTTTAAATAGAAATAGAATAAAGTGGTTTTGTCTGTATGTCTGTCTGTCTGTCACTTCCTTCTGATGCTTTGATATGTTGAACAGAAAAATATGACATGCTCAGCTGATTTGGCTACCTGAGGGCAGAACAGGCAGAATCTGTCACAATCACTAGAGTGACAATTCCATTTTAGTGTAAAAGAGCAAATAGGCAAGATCCCTTTGCAAAATTTAAGATAGAAAGGCTTTGGAAGGAAGGGGTGTTCAATCTTATCCAAGAATGCTTCCAGATGGTAATCTACTTTGAACTCTAAAAAAGAAGCAGTAAGAGTCCCGGCCTTAAGAGGGTATAGAATTTGGTTGTCAGTATGATGCCAATAGGTGACTTTTAGCTCAGATATAAAATTAACCCAGCATCTGCAGGGTAAACCAAAGTTGCTTGCACCCATTCTGGCTCAGCCGATCTTTTGTTATCTGAGCCACACAATCTATGGCCGTATGAAATGTCACGAGCAGTAGGGCCACTCAGAGTCTCAGCCAGCACAAAAGCTGTCTTAACCCAGCTGTGTCATTGATACATCTAAGCCATAATCTAGATGTAGGGGTACAAGTGGGTGCTAGCAGGTAAGCTACTTAGAATCCTCCTAAAAATAATTTTCTATAATCTCTAAGGGTATAAAGTCTTGGAAGCCCAAAAGCTCTCTACCGTACAGAGTAGATTCTAATGCTTGTCTTTTGTAGATTTCAAGGGCTGGAGTCACCGGAGCTGCGGTGAGCTCTCAAAATACCCCCACAATGTATTTTAAGCCCTCGCATCTAAATATGGGGTAACCAATCAAATCTATGGTGAGCGCAACTCCCAGATAATTGAACATCTGAACTCTCTCAAGAGCCACTCCACTGATAGTCGGGTTTGCTTGGGTAGTTGGACAGGGGTTGAAAACCATTTATTTTGTCTTGCTGAGGATAATCTTTAGCCTCAGCTGCTTGCAGAAGGAACTAAAACAATCCAGAAGACGTTAGACCCTTATAGGGAATTTTGATAATAAAAGGGTATTGCCTGCAAATAATAGGGTTGGTGTTAGAACTGGGGGTCTCTAGTTGGCAATTGTATACACATTTGACCAAATAGGGACCCTTGCTTCTAAGTCAGAGAAAGGGGAGGACACTACTGGATAACCCCTGCTCACCGTCTTGGTAGATTGACATGAGCAGACAGGCTTATCTCAGAGGCAGTGTGTTAAGCATTTGTGAATATGCACAGTAATACAGTGAAAACACTACAGATGGACACCACACAGATTTTGTAAAAATAAGTATTCTTTATATAGACTTAACAAAAGACCACAAAGAACAAAAATCCACAATACTGTATTTAAAGATGAGTTTAAGATGGTAGAAGTTGCATAATTCAAGTTGATGATAAATGCGACAAAGTTCTCATAAAAGTACCTTGATGTGTAACGCAAAACAAACAAAAAGGCTTGTAGGAATGGAGACGCGTCGGTTCCTTGCTTCGGGGGAGAAGATCCGTCACGCCTCAATGCTTGTGCGGAGTAGGGGATCCCTCTTGGTCCTTACCGGAGAGGAGGTGATACGTAGATTCTCACGATGCGTTCCGATTGCGATGCGACAAGATGGTGCTTCGATGCGATGTGACAATCCGGTGCGATGCAATAAGATGGCGCCCTTGATGCGACGACGTGAAGACAATGTGTGCACACTCTGATGGCCGTGCAGCGAACTCTGTACTTTGGAACCGCGACAGGCCCTGCAACACGCTTCTCCGGTGATGTAACGGCGGCCCTCAGGGTGGAGAAACGCATCTCCGGTGATGCAACTGCAGACATCTGCGACAAAGACACGCTTCTCAGTAGATGTGGCAGCGGCACGCTTCTCCGGTGATGCGAGGACAACAGCTGTGGTGGCAACACGCTTCTTCTCATTGCGTCACGCTTCAAGCTCCCAGCGACATGCAGGCTTCCGCAGATAGAATTCCCAGCAAGGAAATTTAGAGGGGAGCTGGTGGTGAAATCTTATAGCCCTGAGACTTCAGCAGAAGGCAAGCACAAGTTTAAGCCCTTGGAGAAATATTCCACAAGATGATGAAGTTCTATAAAAGTTCCTTCTCCTTTTCTTGACAATGAAGAGACCACTGCAGGCCAACCCAGCAAACAGCACTCTGGCAGAGGGGCAGTCCAAACTCCTGCAGCTTCCTTGGTTCTTCTCCTTGGCAAAAGGTTTGTCTTGTTCCCAGAAGTGATCAAAAGTCTTGGGTTCTGGGTCCCCATATTTGTACTCAAATTTTCTTTGTTCCCTGAAGGCAGAGAGGCCTCTGCCTAGTCTGAACCAGTTCTGGTCAGTCCAGAAGCACTTTGTTGACAAGACTCCTTCTTTCCTTGCACAGTGTACGCCAGGGACATCAGACACACCACAGGAGGTGGGGCCAGCATTGTAGAGGGAAGGCCCAGCCCTATTGAGGTCCCAGGTGCAACTCCTCCCACCCATCTGGATGCAGTTCTCTCTATTCAGCACTGTGCTGACTCACTCTGCATCCTGCAATCCCCCAGCCCCTGGCATCTAAACTCCAGCCAAGGAATACATAACCTAGAGGCAGGATTGTATAGTAAGGCAAGAAAATACCTACTTTCTAAAAGTGGTATTTTCAAACACAGAATATTAAAACCAACTTCACTATAACAATAATAATAAGGGAGATATATATAGCGCCTGGTTACGCTGAAGCGTGTCTCCGCGCTGGAACTGAAAGCTCAGAGACAGACGTAGGGGAAAGGCCCGGTTATCCTAGAAATAGATGTGTTTTAAGTTTCTTTTGGAAGCTTGGTTCTGAGGGATCCAAGCGAAGGTTAAGAGGTAAGGCGTTCCAACTCTTCGCCACCAAGTAGCGGAAGGACCTCCCTCCCATGCGGGTCCTGCTTACCCTGGGGACCTTTAGTAGGCCTCCGTATGAGGAGCGCAGAGCGGGAGGTGGTACATGCCTAGTAACAAGGTTCTGGAGTGGTGCTGGTGCCTTCCCAGCAAGGATGCGATGGCAGGTGCAAAGGGCTTTGAATTCAATTCTGCTTCTTACTGGCAGCCAGTGGCGGGTCTGAAGGCAGCTTTGGAGTTCGATCTTTTATAGAGATTTAGAATAAGGCGTGCTGCCGCATTCTGTAAAACCTGAAGGCGGTTTGTTGCCTTACAGGTTGCTCCCAGATACAATAGGTTACCGTAGTCCAACCGCGATGTGACGAGTGCATGCACCAGCGTTCTACGGGCGGACGTAGGAAGGAGAACAAGGACCTTCCGTAGGCTTTTTAAGATGCTGAAGCATACACCCGCCACCCGTTCTATCTGGGGTCCAAAGGATAGGTCAGTATCGAGCCAGACACCTAGGTTTTTGACTTCTTGACGGGGCGTTGGGACCTCTCCTAGACATGGGGGCCACCACGCCGATGACCAAACAGATGGGTTCTTCCCCACCACGAGCACCTCGGTCTTGTTGCCATTTAATTTAAGGCAATTGGTAGACATCCAGGTTGCAAGATCTTGCATGCCAGCTCTGAAACTGTCCATAGCAAGGCCAGGCGCACGTGAGAGGGAGATAACCAGCTGTGTGTCATCGGCGTAGGACACAATTTGCAGCCCATGACCTACAGCAATGGAAGCCACTGGGGAGACACAAAGATTAAAAAGGGTGGGGCTCAGGGACGATCCCTGGGGAACGCCCTGGCCCAATCCTATGTCCCTGGAATAGTGGTCGCCCTGGCGGACCTGGAAACTTCTCCCAGTCAGGAAGGATTGGATCCACTGGAGTGCAGCTCCTGATATTCCTCCATTGTTCAGACACTGTAGCAAGGTGGTATGGGCTACAGTGTCGAATGTTGCACTCAGATCCAATAGGATGAGTGCCATAGTATGACCCTCATCCGCCCCGTGACGTAGGGTCTCCACCGCCATCAGGAGCGCAGATTCCGTTGAGTGGCGAGGACGGAAGCCAAATTGGGTATCGTGTAACAAGGCAGCATTTTCCACGAAGTCCATCAGTTGCAGATTGACCGTTTTTTCAGCCACTTTGGCCAGGTAGGGTAGAAGGGAAATTGGCCGGAGGTTCTCTAGTTTGTCAAAACTGATATTAGGTTTCTTCCTAAGGGGTAGGACCACTGCCTTTTTCCCATCGTTGGGCACGGTCTTGGTGCTAAAGGACACGTCTAGTAGATGTCTAATGTAAGGTTCCAATACCACTAAGCTATCCGCTAGACGTTTTGCTGTGGTGGGGTCCCGTGGAGATCCCGACTTCACGGATCTGCAGATTTGTAGAAGTTCTTCTGCAGGCGGGGTGACAAAGTTGGTCAGTCTTTGTCTATCCCCCCATTCCCTAGGGCTTTCCACAAATTCCTGCCCATTACTGGGTTGAATTGGAAATGCCGAGTACATTTTAGATATTTTTTCAGAGAAGAAATCTGCGATCCTATCGCAGGATTCAGGCAAGCAGTCAGCTGGAGTAGTGGCTGGTTTTCCACCCGATAGAGTTTTACAGAGTGAAAAAAAGCTCCTTCATCGAGTTACCAGCTTCGCTGATTCTGGTCGTATAGTATGCTGATTTGGACTTTCTGATTAGTCCATGTTAAAGGCGCCTTTCAATCAAGTAGGCGTCTCTGGGGACTTCAGAAAGTGCCCTTCGCCAATGTCTTTCTACTTTCTTCAGTGCGGCTTTCCTGACTCGTAGTTCGTCATTGAACCATGGGGCAGTTTTTTTAACACGCCCACCAGTTATGGCTTTTGAGAGAGGAGCTGTAGAGTCTAGCGCCTCATTCATGCGCTTACATAGGTTGGTATTAGCCGTGTCGGCGTCATTCCCTCCGGGGTTTCCCCCTTTAGTCAGCGCCTCGCAAAATTTGGATTGGGAGAAGGTAGCCCATCTCCGCCTAAGGTGGTACAGTGCCGCTGGCTGCGGAGATCTTCCTCCAGGGATTCGTATAGAGAAAGATACTAGATAATGGTCCGACCAAGGAATAGGGATAGGGGTCATAGCTTCTACTTCGTTCCAGTTAACAAATATTGGATCGAGCAGATGTCCTAACTGGTGAGTGGGACCCTTAACAATTTGGTTCAGTTGAAGGGCTTCTAATGCCTGACAGAAGTTCTTGCTGACGTTATCTGAGGGATTGTTAAGATGTAAATTGAGGTCTCCAAGTACCAAAATTTTTTCTTTACATAACGCAGTCTCTATAATGCCCTTGACCAGACTCTCTTCAAACCTGGCCAAAGGGCCTGGGGGGTCTATAAATTAACACGCCCCTCAGGGTGCAGCAATTATTCACTTTAATGGTGAAACTCCCTGCCTCACTGTCTAGGATGGGGGAATGGTCTAGTTGACATCGTAAATTTTCTTGGACTATCATTGCAATTCCCCCTCTTCTTCCTATGGGTCTATCCTGCCTGTGCATTATATATCCATCTGGAAGTGCCTCTAGGACATCAGGTGTAGACCCTTCATCTAGCCAGGTCTCAGTTAGAAACATAAGATCCCACTGTTTCTCTGTGAGTAGATCATATAAATCTAATTTATGTTCCCGCAGCGAGCGTACGTTGAGTAGTCCGCAATGCAAGATATGGTCCGTAGTGGCCATATTCTTATGAGGATCAGGATCATAGGAGAAGTGACAGTATTCGCAACCTATGTTATTCTCCACTCGCAAGGTATGCATGCAGGATTCAGCAATGTTGTAGCGGAAGGTTGATAGTTCCTGCTTGCTCCACCGTATATGGTCCTCCCGAGGGGCATAAGGTATGGCCCTGGACCGCGTACGATCGCGGACGGGCGCAGACGGGCTTGCCTTAGGCGCGCCCGCTGCGCTCGTCCGCTGCGCTTCCGGGGGAAGCACATTTTTATAATATGAGGGGGCGTGGCCTAAGGGTGGTGGGCGTGGCCGCAGTGATTCCACTCGAATGGCGGCAACCGTGGAAAGTTTCCCCTGTCAGCGCTAGGGTCTGCTGCGCGGGGAGTACACTGGGCGAGTGGCAGGTAGGATCTGTTTTTGTTTTAAAACAAGCAAAGTATCACACAAGTTTTAAAATGATTAAAAACACAACAATTTAGCAAATTCTCCTGGCTTTCCGCCTCAGGAGCTTAGCAGTACTAAAATATGTATTTTATCATTCTGTGTTCAAGCATACTAAACTCAAATTTCTACCATGCTCCCTGAGTCAGTTAGGATTATAAGATATAATAATCAAACTGCCCATTCTGGCCTATGGAAAACAGATAGCCTTGCAATAGTGAAAAACGAAAGTGGTTGTAATACAAGCGGCTTCTGTGGGTGGCACAACCTGTGCTGCAAGCCCACCAGGAGCATTTGATTTACAAGCCCTGGGCACACATGGTGCACTGTACTAGGGTCTGACAAGTAAATCAAATAACCCAATCATGGAGTCACTAATTAGTACAACAAATTAACATAGGGACCACATGCACTGTGGCACTGAATAGCAGTGGTACAGTGCCCAAAGCATCTATAACCAGCAAACAGATCAAAAACAGAGGATGCAATCAGTAATAAATGGAAGGGAGACTCACGCCAATGATACCAGGTCTGACAGCTGTGATCTTCACCCCGGCAAGATGTGAGGTGTCACTCTCACATTTCCAAAGCTGTGATACTAAATCATTAGTATATAAGAGAAAGAGGGTTGGAGCCAGCACACACCACTGCCTTACTTTCTCAATGATTATACAGGATGGAATGTATTAATTCACCCTAAGTCGCGCATCTGACCTGGGCATAATTGGTCGAATGACGTTTAGTTAAAACGTCTATAAGATACTCAGGGACCCCCATCTATGCAAATACATTCCACAGAGATTCTCTGAGGGCTAGATCAAAAGCAGACTGAAGGTCCAAAAATATAACGTAAGGTCTGCTGCCCCACCCCACATGAATGTGATTCCAGTATAGCAATTGCAGGCAGAGCACCTGGTCAATTGTTCCTAAGCCATCGGTGAAACCCACCAACAAGGAAGTTAGTACATTCGAATCGGACATCCACTCATTCAAACTTTTCAAAATTATCCAACTAAACAAATGCTATGAACTATCAATGAGGCTGATTGGTCTTTAGTTAGTTTGGATCATTTCACCCCGCCCAAGTGGAACGCATAGATGCACCGATCACTATAGCACTAAAGAATAGAGGAAAAATAAGAACCCCATGCATCTTTATAGGTCTTGAAAAGATCACCTGGCATCTTATCCAAACCCGGGCCTTTATTTGTTAGAATCCAATCTAATGCTTTAAATATCTCAATGTTGGAAATACTGTGGGCTGTTTGCGTCACTGACTCAATGGAATCCTCAGCCATAAAATTGCGGAAGGGGTTAATACTTGCCACCCTGGTGACTTGAGTATGAAAGACAGCCTGGGACAATCCCTGGTCAACAGCTCCCGAATCTAACTGGGAGAAATGCTCAACTCAAGCAGCAGCAGAAAAGTTACTATCCAATGGGACATTGATGCCAGAGTCCTCATTGGCGATGATGCCCCAAAAAGAACGACAAAACTTGCATTAGATGGCCCTCAGAATAGCGTCCCATTTAGAAGGCTCCCAATCTCTTTTAGAATCAACAATTGATTTTTGTAGAGTGACCTGACCATCCAGCCAGGGACTCTACACCCAGTTTTTATGGATCAGGAAAGGCAACACCTGGCCACTCAGCAGGTGTAGCAGGAGTCATCTTTCTTCCACGTGGGAATGGGCCTAGTTTCTATCAAGAATTCATGACTTGGCGAGGAAAACTTAAGCTTATGAATTTCACTCAATTTCAACAGGGAAGCTGAGTCATCCTGGGTCCTAAGATCTGCGGCTACAGCGTTCAAGCTAACAGACACTACCTCAAACACTTTTCTCAATGCTATTTTTGATTGTGTCAGAAAGCTCCGCTTGAGCCTAAGCTGATTATTGGTTGGAACCAACCTTCTGTCTAGTGCCTCATAAAAAGTATTCAGAAGGGTGTTGACCAGAGCACCCAATATCAGCCACAGAGCATTATGATCATTATTGTGCCTGGGGACTACTGCCATGTCTACAAAGGATTTCCACAACCTAATGTCTAAAAAGATATAGTCAATATGGCTGGTGGACCGTGGGAAATGATACATGTGGCTCCCCTCCCTGTCAGTATTGGTCCTCCCATTGCACGCCCCTAGACAATTGCTTTATGTGAAAGCATTATGCTGTATCCCAGCAGCAGACCATCTCTTGACCAGTGGGAAGGGTGAGGCAAGGATGACCCCAGGCTTCAACAATATCACTGATAGGATCTTGTAGCAGGACAGACAAGGGCTCAAATTTCCAATTAAAAAGTGCCTGCTGCTATTTTAAAAGAATCTGCAGGTAGATCAGCCATATGTGAACCTATCTGTTCAGGGGAGAGGATGTAGCTCGTGCAGTCGACCTTGAAGCTGGGGAACCGTGCTTGAGTCTCAGCGTAGTCGCTCAACATCCTGTTATTCTGGGCAAATCATTTAATCTCCGTGTGCCTAACAAAAATGAATGCGTCCATCTGTAACAAAATTGGTGCTCATGTAAAGTGCTCTGATACCTGATATCATCGGGTCTAGTTCACACTATATAAAATAAAAAATAAAATAAAAATTCTGAAACTTGAGCTCAGCACCAATACCCCCATGCCTGCAGTACACATTATAAGTAGTATACACTACCTGTAGGAAAGCGAAACATACTGTACGTCCGCACTACCTAATGCAAACTCTCTGGTCATGCAGCAAACAGTAGTTTTGATCCAAACGACAATGCTCCAGAGGGTCACCCTTTCCCTATGGTGACAGCAGTCAGGTTAAAATTGACAAACCCTGCTAGGCGTCTGTGGCAACTAACCAAGAGGAAGACTTAATTCTGTGTTTGTGTCACAAACTTGAAGCATATTGGCGCCAAATCTTTTTGTCCAATTTTCTTTCCAGGGCTAAACTTGTTTAGCACTGGAAACAATGTGAAAGTATCTCGAAGCAGCACGTAATGCTGCTTTGAATTACTTAGTACCATGGGCATTTTCATGGAACCATCCAAGGTTTCTGATGTTAAATCAAATTTCCTAAATAAAGTAGACAGAATTTAGCATCAGAAAATAGCTCACCCTTCAACCAAGCGCTATGAAGAAAAATTTTGTTTTTCTCCTTTATTTACTGACTTTGCATGTGTGCTACACTTTACAACACATATACAAAGTGGGAGAATGTTTAAAATTAGTCTAAGCATATTTTTCTAACTGGAAAGGTATCCTTCCAGTACAGAACCTATGCATGATTCACAAAGATTCATTTGCACTGTAACGCAAAGGTGTCTCTGTGGTGTCGGAAAGCTAATTCAAGTGCAACACTAGGGAGAGGGAAGGGGAGTGCCATATTTCAGTAAATGTGGTGCTGTCCTGCTCTCTCCTTCTCACACAGCACAGAACTTGTGGATGCTGCACTGCACTGCATGAGAAATTTGGTAAATCTGGCCGAAAATTTCTTGGAACAGGCAGATGTCAAATGAATTTGTGGAATGACCCGAATCCGGGGACTCAAGCATTGACACCAAGCCAGCAACATTCCAGGAGACAAACTTAGTATGGGTATGCAGGTGCGGCTCAGTGTTGCCCAAAACAAGATACGCCAAGGCTATGTGGGATAAAAGAGGAGGCCCAAAATAACTAAGGGAGAGGATGCACACTCCAGAAGGAGTAGGGGAAGAACACGGGGGATTAGTGGGGGACGGCTGCACCTTGGTGGGAAGTAATTTAGAGACTAGTAGCCAGAATATCGCTATTGCTGGTAGACAGACCAGGGCGTCAGTCTAAACTATCCAGGTTAGAGAGAGGAAGAAATCTGTTGGAGGTCGAGACTGAAAACCCATCCTCAGCAGCAACCCTGGAGGGCTTGGATCCCACCCTTTCTCTTGCTTATAAAAAATGCCAGGGGGACAGGTTATTTTATCGCTCACTAAAAGGGCTCTAGCCCCACTTTTGACTAACCACTGAGCCGGACCAGTGTTCCTAAAATTGATAAAAACACAATCCCCTCTAATGTTTTTGGGTGATGGGCCCACCCAACCTTGGCTCTCCCTCCTTCCTCCCTCCCTCTGTCGTGTTTTGGCAGCTCCTGAGTTAGCGTTTAGCACAGCTACACGGTCTTTTCTGTTAACTTGACCAAAACGAACGGGGGCCATTTTGAATCCCTCTGACTTCCGTTTTCTATGAACACGCTGCCTCGTGGTCAGTGTGCCCTTTTGTCCTTTCTTGATATTTGTGGTCCCTTATTCTGCTCGGCAACAGGCTATTTTTAGTACTGGTCAAGCGCACATGCGCATCATGCATTCACTGGTCACTCTTTAGGAATGTTGGTACTAACTGACCAGTACTATTTAACTCCTCCCACCTGCTGGCTGTGTTCCAAAAATGACCTTATATGTACCTAAACTGTGTAACTTGTGACCGCCTATCTTTTTATTGCTATTAAACTGTATAAAAGAGGTCGCGCACAAATGTTCGGTGTGCTACTTCTTACACTGCCGAAGGGTGCGGTAGGAATGTATCACCACCCCATAGGGTCTTAATAAACTTGTCTTTTACCTTTTCCAGTGTCCGTGCCAACTTCTATACTAAGGTGTTCGAGAGCTTAGCAGAATATGTAGGCCTGATTTGAACCCCAACACCACAATTGGCGACCACGAAGGGACTCATCGGCGACTCGGACGCCCGAAGGAGAGGTCGTGACGAAGGTCAGGAAACTCGCCATGGACGCGTACGCTGCCACTTAGTGACCCGAGTCTTGGCACCCACGGTGTGTCTTTCCTTTCTTCCGATCTGACCTTCCAGGTGGCGCCGGTCTCCGACTGAGATTCTGATCTTGGATTGTCGTGATGTGCCGTTTTGGCTGATTTGACCACAGAACTTGGCAGTTGGACTTTGGACGTTTGAAAATATTTGGTAAGCTTTTGATTGGTGAGGTAGTCTACTGACACTTACTGTGGCTTTTTGAATTTTGAATTTGAATTTGAATTTGTTTGAAGTTAGCTAACGTTTGAATCTTTGAATTTGAATTTGAATATGTGAAGTGCACCTCACATAGGCAGGCATGTAGGGATATTTCTCTGATTTATTTGATTTGAACGGTACACCGCGTTAGGTGTCATTTTTGTAGTATCGCGTTCTCGTGGTACTTTTTGAAACATGCCTGTTTTTAGGACAATCCGCAGGATGTGCTGTCCTGAAAATGGTACCAATTATCGATTAAGTAAAAAACAGCCGGCTCCCCCAGAGGGGACTCCAAATCGTGAAATGTATGTCAAATTCGGTATTCCACCAATAATGTATAGTACATTATGGCATAAGTATACTAAGACTGATCGTGAATTACAGTGGCCACTATATGGATCGTTTGACATTCGAAAGGTACAATATGTAGAGCAGTGTTTGTTTCAGCGAAGGTCTAGACAAGATATGTTTGATTGTGTGCGTATGTGGGAGAAAGAGGTGCGTGAACGAGCGAAGCGTGAGGAAGCCTTGGCGGAGAAAGTGCAGCGGAAGGCTGCACATGACAAAGCTTTACAGCTACAGGAGAAGGAATTACAGGAAAAGAAAGCGAGGGAGAGACGAGAACGCAATTTACAGGTTAATGGTCAATTCCCTATCAGGCGTCCTCTTTATCCAGTCCTTACTAATGAAACAGATGATTTTTCATTACTAGATCGTTGTCCGCCTCCGTACGTCGCACCTACGGCTCCGAACGAGGAATCAGACGAGGATAGTGATCGAACACAGCGGTTACATGCGGAACGAACTGCGGAATTACGTTCGTTTGCACAAAAGCTAAATATTAATACTGTTACTGTTTCTGACATTACTGCGAAAATGGAACAGTGGTCTGATCAGGAGCGACTGTATTTTTTAGATCATTTTGGAGATGAAGTTGTTGAGCAGTACAGAAAATATTCTCTCGAGTTAGAGCCAAAGGAGATATCCGAGGGTCGTGAGAATTTTCGTAAAGGTCTTTTTGTTCTTTCAGATGCGGACGACTTCTTCAAGCGTTTGATTCAACTGCGAAATGAGGCGACACGACTACGGGAGTTGGCAAAGTCGAAGAATTCGTCTGCGTCCGGAGCGACGGGGATATCCAAAGAATGCCCTATCTTTGAAACAGATAAGATCGCTGCGATTAATGTTAGACCTATGCGAGAAGCTGCGCCTTTATATGTCCCTCATAAAGGGGATGGCACAGATGATGATAAAAGATCCAAAGATGCGAAAGGGTATTTTGTATATAACTGGGTTTATACGCCTTGGAATAGAGCAGATGTTATGGCGCTTAAGAATGCTTTACCTGATCCCCGTAAAAATCCTGCGGCTTTTTATGAAAATGTTGAAAGCGCGATTTCTTCGTGTATTATGACGTTAGTTGATATTGACCTGTTTTTCGGGTTGATATTGCCTCCTGATATGTGGAGAGCGATTCGTAAGTTTGATGACCTCACGACTCTCGGGGCCACTTGGAAAGATCTTGTTCAGGCTGATTTAGATAGAGAACCAGCATGTAAGCCGTGTCAATTAATATTAGACCTTCCACAGGCCATACTAACAAAATTAAAGACTCTTGCTCCCGCTAAAAAGATTGATTGGACTATGTTAGCTTCTTGTACACAAAAAATGGATGAATCGGTTTCTGATTTTTTCTCTCGCTTCGAGGAAGCGTTCCATGATTACAGTGGTCAATCATTAACAGAAGATACAGGCAGGCACTTATTCGTTGATAAGTATGTGGCTAATCTCCTACCGGAGATTGCGAAACGATTAAAAGCGAGTGAAAGTTCATGGACCACAGCAACCCCTGCTTCTTTATTGACTATGGCTCAATATTATGAACGACAGGAATTGGAGGCAAAAGAAAGTAGTGAAAAGAAGGCAAAGGATTTGAAGACGAAGGTAATGTTAGCTCAGGTTCAGGCTACGAGAGGAAACAATAGAGGAGGGCGAGGATCGTACAGTAATGCTCCTCCCCCTCGTTCTGACATTTCTGTGAATCAATGTGCAAACTGCAAACAGTTTGGGCATTGGATTGCAGACTGTCCGGTGTTTCGAGAGCAGCGTAATTTGAGGGGACGAGGAAGTGGGAGGTCTAGAACTAATTATGGGGGGTCAAGAGGAGGCTATGGAACGACTGATCGAGGAGGTTATGGCACGAATGATCGCGGAGGATATGGAGCAAGGGGTCGTGGTCAGACAGATTATAATACGTTTGATAATCGTAATCAATATCAGATAAATGAGGGTGGTTCTGCTGAGCCACGGGATGAGCACTATGCATAGGATTGCGTAGAATGGGGTGTGGAATCGGTTGAGGTACCAGTTGATCAAAGGGGTCCATATATAGAAGCACATGTTCTGGGTTCTACTGATCAATTTCTGGTCGATACAGGAGCTACTCGTAGCGCCTAGTCCAAATACTTGGTTCCAAGGGCTCCCCTGTCTGGCGAGGTAATTACAGCTATAGGGTTCGATGGAACACCTACTTCTAGCCCACTGTCTCAACCAGTTGCATTTCATGTTGATAAATTTGCTGCCCCTTGTCCTTTTTTGTTGTCTCCAAATACACCAGATAATATTATGGGACTCGATATGTTAAAACACTTTCGAGCCACTATTCGCTGTGCCCCAGAAGGAGTGCGAGTTGTGTTGAATGAGAATTACCCAGAATTAGAGCGAGTGTGTTTTCTCCATGAATCTGAAGTACTGGCCTCCTTACCGAAAACGTTGTGGGCCACTTCCGATACGGATGTGGGGCGGATGATAATTCCTCCAGTACGTATTACTGTAAAGGAGGGAGTATCTCTACCACGTGTCCCACAATATAAGATTTCCCGAGAGGGTGAACTTGCTTTGATACACATTGTCAATGATTTGATTTCGGCAGGAGTAGTTGAGGAAGTCCCCTACAATGTTTGCAATAGCCCCATTTTACCGATCCTTAAAAGAGATACAGATGCTAAGGTTTACCGTTTCATTATTGATTTGAGGGAAATAAACAAGATAGTAGTGCCTCAATACCCGGTGGTGTCTGACATCACCACGTTGCTTACGTTGGTTCCATTGACGGCAACTACTTTTACAGTCATCGATTTGAAGAATGCTTTCTTTTCGATCCCTGTACATTCTGATAGTCGATATCTATTCGGCTTTACATTGAACAATAAATCGTAAAGATTCTGTCGAGTTCCTCAAGGCTATACTGAAAGTCCTAGCATTTATAGTCAGGCATTAAAAAGACAGCTTGATTCCTTTGAATTACAAGATGGAGTGGCTCTTATTCAATATGTAGATGATATCTTACTTGCTGCAGACACGCCAAAACAATGTGAGAAGAGTACCTTTTCCTTGCTTTCCTTCCTGGCCAAACATAATCATAAAGTTTCGAAGAAAAAGCTGCAATATTGTAGACCAAAGGTGACCTACCTCGGTCATCTTTTGTCTAAGGAGGGCCGTGCATTGACACCAGATCGAATTCAAGCAATCCTAGACACTCCAGTTCCTCGCACCCAGAAGGATGTTCGTGCCTTTATAGGTTTGACGTCTTTTTGTAGGCAATGGATATTGGGTTTTTCACATATCGTTAAACCATTGTTGGCATTGTTGTCTAAAGATGCACCGATCCCCATTGAATGGACGGATGAATGTCAGAATGCTTTTGAACAATTAAGACAAGTTCTTTGTTCTGCACCAGTGTTAGGTACACCTGATTACACGAAGATTTTCACATTGTATGTACACGAGAAGGATGGGTGCGCATTGTCAGTGTTAGTGCAGACACACGGAGACAAACAGAGGCCTTGTGCATACTTCTCGGCGGTACTCGACCCTGTGGCTCGAGGATTGCCTGGATGTTTTCGAGCAGTTGCAGCAACAGCAGTTGCGATACGACAAAGTGAGGGAATAGTTTTGTCACACAAATTGTTGGTGTTAGTTCCCCATGCGGTAGATGCGTTACTGAATCAAACGAAAACACAGCATCTAACCAGCGCCCGTTTGACAGGATATGAGCTAACATTGTTGGCGCCGCACATCACACTAAAACGATGTACGACACTGAATCCTGCTACTTTACTGCCGGATCCTGTTGCTGAGACTCAGAAGGAAGAACAACATGATTGTGTTTTTCTGACTGAGGAACAGACAAAGGGTCGTATCGATTTACAGGATACACCGTTTCCAGATGTAGATGGGGAACTGTGGGTTGATGGATCATGCGTGAGGTTACCAGATGGTACGACTTCTGCAGCCTACGCGATCACGACACTTAAGACAGTTGTAAAAGCAGCACGAATACCCCAGAAATCGGCTCAAGCAGCTGAACTGATAGCCTTAACGAAAGCATGTGAGTTAAGTGCTGGACTATGTGTGAACATTTACACGGATAGTCGTTACGCTTTTGGAGTAGTGCATGATTTTGGCCTACTCTGGAAGGAACGAGGATTTTTGACTTCACACGGAGTACACATCATGCATGGAGAATTGGTACGCGATCTCCTGAATGCACTGTTATGCCCAAAGAAAGTTGCAATAGTCAAGTGCAGTGCACACAAAAAGGTGACGGACAAAATAGGGCAAGGCAATGATTTCGCAGATCGCATTGCGAGAGAGACCGCTATGCTACAAAATAATTTCCCCATGTATGTGGTGAAGTCACAAGCTGAGCGGTGGCATGATGCTAGAGAAGAAATATTAGATATACAGAAGTCAGCATCTGAGGCAGAACTTATGAAATGGGCCACTGAAGGAGTATTGGATGATGAGGGTTGCTGGCGTAGTAAAGATATGGAGAGATGGAACCTACCCATGGCCTATTTACAAACAATGGTGCAAATGACACACGGGCTGGCACACATTGGAGCTCTCGCAATTACTAAATTGCTTACACGAGTTTGGGAAAATGCTGATATTGCAAGCGCGGCTAAGAGAGTAGTACAGACTTGTCTGATATGTTTACAGCACAATCCTGGACAAGGGACTCATACTCCCAAAGGAGGGTTTGTTCCACCTACTGCACCATTCGAAGTACTGCAAATGGATTACATCCAGCTGGAGCGCTGTAATAATCTCAGGTATGTCCTAGTGGTGGTGTGTGCCTTCAGCAAATGGATTGAGGCTTACCCTACGAAAGACAATACAGCATTGACAACAGCTAAGGTGTTACTCAAAGAGTACTTCCCGCGCTATGGTGTTTGTAAACTTATGTGGAGGGATAATGGTCCTCATTTCATCGGGAAAGTAATCGAGTACATCCTGAAAGGATTGGGAATCAAACAACGATTCCACGCAGTCTTTCACCCACAATCAGCAGGTTTGGTCGAGAGATACAATGCAACTCTGAAACTGAAGCTAGCAAAGATAGTGGCATCCACATCTCTGAAATGGCCGGATGCTTTGCCTTTGGCATTGCTGTCCATTCGATCAGTCCCACATTCTCGATCTGGCCTCACACCCTATGAAGTGGTGTTTGGAAGGCCGATGAATATTTGGGGAATTCCAAAACCTCGTTTAATACATGATGTGCCTTGTATAATGATGAACGATTATTTGGCACGATTAACAAATGATTTGCTTTCTATTCATCAACAGGTTCGAGAGGCGCTCCCTGATAACTCCACTGGTGAGGCTCACGATCTCCGCCCTGGGGACCACGTGATGGTCAAAGTATTTGAGCGATCCAGCAGTTTGGAACCGAGATGGCATGGCCCTGAACAAGTGCTGCTGGCTACGCGAACTGCTGTGAGAGTCACCAACAAGAAGCAGTGGATACATTCAACGCACTGCCGACGTGTCTCTCCGGATCTGGTGAGCCCTGTGGTGCTATCCGACTACAGAAAGATTTTGGATACAGAAAAGAGCCCAGCTGTCACGCCTGATGAATTGGAGGGAGCCTTCCCGGACCACGTTGTTTCTGATAAAGTGAAGTACAATCTACGTTCCAGGAAATAAGATTCCCTTTTGTGTTTTTGAAACTGGTTGGTAACCGCTCTGAGGTTTGTAAAACGGAAGCCGGGAATATCAAGGGGGGGGGATCAGTTCTACCCAGTGTAGCGACACCCGTCTTGAATCCCGGAGAACAAATCAACGGCAGCCTCGGTCCAGAACCATCGTTTTTATTTTTCCGCTTAGTGTTGCTTTTGAAGAATATTGTTTTGTGAACTATGGCATCTCCTTCGACACGAAAAGGGAGGATTCTTGGTGCTGTTTTTTTTGTCTTGACCGTAGTGGTGATCGCAGTATTAGCTTGGACTATAGAACTATTGTTTCCTGTACGAGAACATTTGCTGCCCACCACTCCGAGTCCATCTGAACATTTTCATTTTACTTTGCCTTTTCACGAAGAAAGACATAGGCAGACTTATTTGAATAACAGCTTTATTCAGATTTTGCATCATACTCATAACATGACCAACATGTCCAATTGTTGGGTATGTGGAATGTTGCCCGGACATCAGAAGAAGGGAGGAACACCACTTATTCCTCTCCCGTTTTCTCATAATGGTTCTTGTCATGCTTGGTACACTTTTCTCTTCACCTTGCGATGGCCAACGAAAGGTGGACTACTTTTTCGATTGAATAAAATATGCTATAACGATAAAGAAGGCTATCCACATGCTGAAGGAACTAAATTTGAATGAGAAGAGTATCGTCCGGACAATGTTTCTACACCTCGTGTATATACGAATCAAAGATTTATAAATGTGACGAATTTGCATATGATAACAGTCATTGATACAAAAGCAGATTTGTGTATTAGAAATAAAGGTACAATCCCTGTAGGTCGCAGTGAATGTAATATTACACTTATCTTTGACACACCGATTGGAATTGCATTTGTAGCTTCACGTAACACATATTTCATTTGTGGAAATAAGGGATACCATCGTCTACCATTGGGATGGTTGGGAACATGTTATATAGCTTTTGTATTACCACCTGTGTTTATTGCTCCTCCCATGTATCACAATGATTACGTTCTGTACCATGATTTCGTGCTGAACAGAGTTAAACGAACATTAGATCTTGATGAAATTGATCAGACTGATACCACTTTACAACAATATGTAGATTTCAACTTGGGGTTATTTTCATTTGTAGGAACTGCACTGAATAGCAGGAAGATAAGGCGGCTTACACGTGTGGTGGAAGCTGTCGCCAATGAAACTGCCTCTGCTTTAGGGAATATTACTGAGGAATTGCAAATTACCAGAATTGTAGCGCTCCAGAATCGAATGGTTTTAGATGTGATACTAGCTGATAGGGGTGGAGCATGCCGCGTCATCGGGAGTAGTTGTTGTGTGTACGTGCCAGATAACTCACCTTCTGTATATGATTCAATTACGAAATTACATAAGATAGCTGCTGAGATCCATCCAGAAAATGGAACATGGACCTTTTCTGGGTGGTTCTGGACTCTGCTTACTACTTGGGGTTGGAAATTATTAACGATCCTCTGTGTCTTTCTTGGAGTACTATTTACCCTTTGTCTATGTATTCAATGCGGCCCTACGTTATGTTCTGTATGTATCACAGCCTGTATTCCGTCCAAACGAGCTATTGTTAAGCAAGAGAATCTGATCAACGACGAAGTATTGAAACTAATGGTTATTAACATTGATGATGAACATTCTGATTATGTTCAGTATGAGGTAGCTTTTGCTAAACGCTAAAAGGGCCGTCTGTCGTGTTTTGGCAGCTCCTGAGTTAGCGTTTAGCACAGCTACACGGTCTTTTCTGTTAACTTGACCAAAACGAACGGGGGCCATTTTGAATCCCTCTGACTTCCGTTTTCTATGAACACGCTGCCTCGTGGTCAGTGTGCCCTTTTGTCCTTTCTTGATATTCATGGTCCCTTATTCTGCTCGGCAACAGGCTATTTTTAGTACTGGTCAAGCGCACATGCGCATCATGCATTCACTGGTCACTCTTTAGGAATGTTGGTACTAACTGACCAGTACTATTTAACTCCTCCCACCTGCTGGCTGTGTTCCAAAAATGACCTTATATGTACCTAAAATGTGTAACTTGTGACCGCCTATCTTTTTATTGCTATTAAACTGTATAAAAGAGGTCGCGCACCAATGTTCGGTGTGCTACTTCTTACACTGCCGAAGGGTGCGGTAGGAATGTATCACCACCCCATGGGGTCTTAATAAACTTGTCTTTTACCTTTTCCAGTGTCCGTGCCAACTTCTATACTAAGTTGTTCGAGAGCTTAGCAGAATATGTAGGCCTGATTTGAACCCCAACACCACACCTCCTTACCAATAGGATGTCATCAAATTCAGGGATTTTGAAATCCATATGATTGATCAACCAATGACATACCTTATTTTTATGATACCCATAAGACTCTTTACGGCATCCCTGGGGTGGGGTAACACCAGTTAGAATGTCCAAATAGGGACAGTAGGCAGGGGGCGGCTGAGACAGGACTCAGGCAGAGGGGAGGTACTTGAATCAGCTAGTTAGGCCCTTATCCATGTGCCCTGTACAGGGCACCCACTCCTAAAGTTTGAAACCCTGAACCATCTGCCCCTCTTGCTTGTGACTGTGGGGGGCACAAATCACCTCGAGGTTGAGAGGGCTGTTCAGGACCTATGTTATCCAGTAACCTTGAGGGGACAGCTGATGGAGTAGTATTATCAACAGAGGTAGTCAACTGCGGCAGCGCTGAGAACTGTCAACCTGAGGAAACCTTTAAAGAAGAAATCAACAGGCTAACAGTATGTAGAGGGTAATAAATCTCATCCAATGAGGGAGAAATACATGCATGCACAGAGGATGAACATCCAAAATGCCAACCCAGATGATAGGTGGCAGTACACCATCCTCATGTAGGTTTAATTGAAGCCTTCCCATACAGCAACAATGGGGGTCTAGAGACTCCTTACAGAAAGTATAGCAACTGAACCTGCATTGTAATTTAGCACATTCCCCATCCTTCAATTTATGCTTCATTTTGGAGCCAGGTTCACTGTCACTGATTTGTGTAACATTCGGATTGCAGAAAAATGGAGTGGTCAGAGCAGCCATGTGGTCTGTAGCCATATCCACCATTAACCCAGGTGGAATGATAGGACCTGTGGATAGACCTACTGGGGAAGCTAGAGGACAACCAGAAGCAACTCCAAAATCAAGAGAGAGAGACGCCTTTCGGTCAGTTCTATTTCCTGTGAAACAACATTGACAACATGAATCAAAAACAGACTCCAGAAGTAAGTGTGAGAAGTTAGCCTGGTATATGATGTCCACTATTCTAGTGGGCACCTTGAACCAGTCCAATCGACCCTTATTGATGGTAGGTTATAAAGTCAACCTTATAGAAAGCTATCCTAGAGGTAGCTGTGGAGAGCAGCCTTCAGGCTAAGACCTGGAGACAAGTTAAGCAAGTTGTTTTACCAATTATAATCTCTTGAATGATCAAATGAAAGCACACCACACAATATATATATCGAATATATATGCATCTATTCTAAGCACAACTCCTCTGCACTCTTTATGAGGTCAGAGGTAAATGTACAATACAAGGAACCTAAATAGCATACGATAAGTTGCACAGTATACGTTACGCCCTAGAGGCCTCACAAACCATATACTAAAATAGTGGTATAAGAACCACGTGAAACTTAGATAGCAGGCCTAGGGCCTGTGGAATCGCTGGGGTTGCCTAGAACCACCAAAGGTTAGGATGTAGGAGGCCCACGGGAGACGCGTGCAGTGTATAAACACAGCCACGGGTTACCGCTGACTTTCCATGGAGAACGAACAAGTTACAAAGTTACAGTTTAAGGGTACTTCTAGATGAACTACGATGGAACCCTTTTAGACTAGGACACTTCGAGAGTCAAGACCCACGGGAGCACCAGAGTACTTGTGTTACCTCACCCACGGAAACCAGGTGCATAGGTGCCTTTTGGTGTCGGGTTTCATCTTCGATTCAGACGGAGAGCTGCGAAGAAGTGCAGCAGGCGACCAGAGGAAAAGTGTCCAGGTGGATCCAAGGTTTGGTCAGAGCTGTGAAGAACCTGAAAGCGGAGGAGACAGAGTCTGGGTCACTAGCCAGTGACCAGGATGGTGACCGGAAGATGCCAGCCGATGTTGGGTGGTTTCAGGTGAAAAGGTGAAGCTTGTCTCTTCAGCAACGAGGACCAGGAGGCATTGACGATAACCAGGAGCTGGATTCGAGCTGGCCCACAAAGGATCTAGTTGACTGCGGTGTCGGTATCCAGATTGGACCCAACAAGCCTTGACAAACGCAATCCACGCAAGATGCCAAGATGGGCTTCGGTGCAGACCAGCAAGGTCTGAGGAACTCCCCCTCTGGAGAGAAGTTGGAGCAAGTCTGGAGCAATTAGAAAAGCAAAGTAAATCAAGGAATGGCCGTCTTGGGTGCTCACTAGCCAACGGACTAGGAACCGTGAAGACTCATCAAGCTGAAATGCACAAAGTGGGCCCACGGGACACTCGTAGAGTGTGGGCCTCTGAGCTTTTGTGCAAAAGTTGCTCGGGCTGGGGCTTCAAGCACTCCAATGCACAGCTTCGGGATACCTCGGGAAGTAGGTGCAAGTTGCAAAATGCAGAATGTCCAGGAGTTCTGGTCGCACGACTCTCGTGTCCGCTACTGGTCTCAGCTTTGCTGGGAGCACAGTTCAGCGTGAGGGATGTCTGGAAGTCTGTGTCCTGTGTCGCAGATTCTTCAGGATCTGGTGGGAGCCTCAAAATTGCAGACCGGCAAAGATGCAGTTGGTGCCTGTTTGAACAGGATTGTCATTCCTTGACCACAAGGGTGATTTCTTCCGTCTTCCTGTCTATAAGGAATGTCAAAGGTCCAAGATATATGTTGCAGAGTTTCGTCCATGGTAATCTAAAGTCCTAGGGACCGGGTTTCTATACTTAGAGCAAGTTTAGGGGTTGGACTAACTCTAAGGTACCTCCAATGGGTGGACCTGAGGAGGGGGTGATTACATCCCTTCCCCTTTGTCCAGTTTTGCACCAGAGCGGGGGCTGAGTGCCCCAGCAACCGGTTTGAACTAGGAAATGCATGGAGCACCTTGTATGCCCCAGGCAGTGTCTGAAAAGCATTCACTGAATGCAACCCTCCCTGCCCCAATACACTAAAGCCTGTCAGGAGAGCCAGCACCTCCCTGGACAGGACTCCTATTGTCTAGGCCTCCCCTGACAGAGAATCATCCAACAGCAGGAGGGGTAGACTCGTGTCTGTGGCAGCAGCATCCATTTTGTGATGCTGGGGCTCTGTTCATCTTTTACTGGGTTTAACAGTAACTGCATGTCTTCTCCCTCTAGAAGGATGGAATGCTGCCCTCGCTACCTGGACTGGTGGGGGTAGTATTCCAAAGTGTTTTACACCTTACATGCATGTTTTGATGAAGCCAAACCAAAGTTAGCATTAACCGCGAGGATTATAATGCACTTAAGGGTTTATGGTATGGCTATATCATAGAACAGCTATAAGGAGATGGTTCCGAAAGCTGCAGAGGGGCTCAGCTCATGCTAGGGCACCCTCTCACACAAAACCAAGCACTCTGCCTCCAGGATTGTCACGGCCTGCCATAGGAGTGACTTATAGGTTACTATGTGTCTATATATATAAGGTAGATATAGATATACAATATCTAAGTAAGCGGTGATTACACCACCTTACCCAGGCTGTAAGAACAGACCTGTGGTGTCAGTTTGGATGGCTAACCAGGGGTGGCACAATACATGTTGCAGCCCCTGGTAGGCCTAGGGTGCACCTATGCCTTGGGTAACTAGAGTACCATATACAGGGGCTCACAAGGGTGACCCAGTAACCAATATGGTATGTACCTAAAGTACATGGTATCAATTTAGAGAGAGTACAGCTAGGCTGTTGGCCTGATTAGCAGGACCACAGCCATACTAAAGTTGAAAAACCTGTGAATCACAGCAAAAAGTGGGGGTAACCATAGGAAGCATACCCTACTCTCATACTGTAAGGACCCTTTCCCTTACAATTTTCTTTTTTCCTTTTATTCTTTCCCTGCTATGCAAGTACCTCAAGAAAATGTGGGGTAGGAGTGAAATGCAGGTGCTATTTTTATTTATTTAATTTTATTTATAAAGTTTTATATAGCACAAAAAAGATCCAGAGGGATATCAGAGCGCTTTACAAAGGAAGGAAGATAGGACATAAATCCAGTCTTGATCACAAGTAAGAATATACAACCAGAATAATCGCATATATCCCAGACTAATAAATGCATAGTTTCCAGACAAATGATACAAGGAGAATAGAACAGTAAACAAGTATGTAACAGTCTAAGAAAGGGGGTATACAATGCAGAAAAAAGAGCATAGACCCAGTAACAGGAATACTCGCATGTTTCCCAGACAAGTGAATCACGGGGAATAATATGGAAAACCTGAATATAACAGGCTACGAAATGGGACAAAAATGAAGTAAAGAACGAGCAGCATCACATGAGGGTACAATTGTTGTAGGAAGAGAGGTTGTGATCCAAGCCCAAATAAAGGTAAAAAGGTGTTCATTAGGAATCTTTTGGCTTCAAGTTTGAAAATAGTTGTTGAAGAGATTCTGTGGACTTACTGTGGAAGAGAGTTCCAATTCGTTGGAGCAGCGCCAGAGAAGGCCCAGAGAGCAGTTTTCTTTTTCTTAAGGATGGCTGGTTTCAGGAGGGGAGTGATAGCGCTTCTTGATGCTCTCCCACCACAGGATAATTCAAGCTTTTGGGCAAGGTATCTGGGAGTTTTGAAATGCAGGGATTTGTGCACTAGAACGGCAATCTTTAGCTAAATTTTCACTTCATCAGTCAACTATTTAAGAGATTTTAGTATTGGGGATATGTGCTCACTTCGTTTGGTATCTGTGACTAGTCTGGCCGCAGCGTTCAGTGATGCCCTTAGTGGTGGCAGAGTGTATTTGGGCAGACCGCAGAGCGTTGCGCTACAATAGTCCAGCCTCGGCAGGACTAGAGCTTGTACCACCTGCTTGAAGTCCTTTTGTGTCAGGAATGGTTTGATGTTTCTGAGTATCCTCATCAAGTGATTAGCTCCCATATACACTTTGCTAATATGATTTTTCATATTCAGGTGTTTGTCCAGGGTGATTCCGAGTCTATAGTGAGAGGGGTGCAATTGCAAGCAGTAAGGTGATTCAGCCAGGGGACTAGATTAGGGATGTGGTTCGGAGGAGACATGAAAAGGATTTCAGGGCCGTATTATCAAGAAAGGGCGATACATTATCACCGCTTTTATCGGCAGGAAACTGCCGCTAAAGCGGCGATAATTTTCTTGATAATATGCCCTGTGAATTCCCATAGAAGCCCAGGTTAACACCAGAACCTGGGCTTCTATGGGAATTCACAAGGGCATATTATCAATACCATTATCGCCACTTTAGCTTAAGTTTCCTGCCTATTAAAGCGGCGATAATGTATCACCCTTTCTTGATAATATGGCACTCAGTTTTAGAGGTGTTGAGCGGTAGATGGTCCTAAGCACACCGGAGCCGACAACCACCTAGAGATAGCGCAGCCAGGGAACTACACGACAACAACAGGAGGGTCAGCAAGTTACAAATGAAAGAAAACAAATAGGCCTGGCCTCTTCTTTCGCTCCGAGACTCCCCCCGCTCCCAGGCTCCGCCTTGCACTGGAAATGTCTGGGGGAAGTTGTCGCACCCCAAACTGGTGCAGAGAGAAATGTTTTAGCATTATGGCAAAACCCCCACTAGCACGTGTCTACATAGTTGTGGAGACTTTAAATGGAATTATAGCTAAGTAGTTTCTGGTGGGGGGTTAGGATAAGTAGCATATTCTGGAGGCAGCATCCACCCCCTGCCCCAGCGTCTGCTTTAAAACATATTATTCCCTGATAAGCTAATGGGATTCACTAAATGGAAAAGCGTTGCTGCGCTCACGTGCCCAAGAGCATGCAAACAAGGTTCCTTTCCAATGGCCAATCCGGCAAATAAACAATGGAGGGGCCACTAAACACATAAGGCAGTGTATCTGCATGAGTTCCAGATGGCCCAGCGGGTTCAGTCAGGTAGATGGGCCTACTTTAAAAAACCGAGAGGGGGGCCCAGCCCAACCTCCTCTGTGCTCGTGTAGAACATAGAAAACTTCTCACGGATCCCACTGATACTTAGTCCTTTTAAACTCACCAAGAAGAAATTGGCACAGAAGCTGAAATATAAAAGAACATCTTTATTATCCTCAAATGAGTGAGACCACGTCACACAGAAGCCTTAGCAACTGAATGAGGCAGTCTGAGGAGTGCAGAAAACAGAGGCCTTATATATGCTTAGGGCTATATAGTCATCATAAGACCAAGGGGCAGTCCTGGCACATGTAAGCATGCAAAAATGACTAAGATGGGCATACAAGATCTGCTTGCTCAACAAAGTGGGAGTAGAGTTACTTCTCCATACAGCAGCAAAAATAGCCTGACAGTTATACTAGAGAAGCAGGTGCATTCTACTAGCTAGGCCTTTCTTGGCATGTGCGAAGGTGGAACCTATCTTTTACCACGGACATAGTACCCCTGGCCTGGAAACAGGCTCGGGTTTCTCCCATCATTAAAAAGCCCACTCTTGATCCCTCTTTGCCTGAGAGCTTTAGGCCTATTTCCTTGCTTCCATGGGTTGCCAAATTGGCAGAGGCACATGTGAACGAGGTGTTATCTCGGCACATGACCCTTAACAACATTCTGGACCCGTCTCAAAACGGCTTCAGACCGGGTCATAGTACCGAGTCTGCCCTGCTAGCCTCCACTGAGTATTTAAGAACTATTCTTGACGCCGGTCAAAGTGCAGCGCTTATATTATTAGATCTCAGTGCTGCCTTTGATACGGTGTCTCATGACATCTTGTTATACCGTTTGGAGGCAATAGGGATCATGGGCCAGGCCTTGGAATGGTTTTGTGCATTCCTGTCGGACAGATCCTTCCGGGTGTCGGCACCACTTTTTCTATCTCAAGCTCTTTCCATTCACCAAGGGGTTCCGCAGGGCTCTGCGTTGAGCCCGACTCCGTTCAATCTCTATGTACAACCACTTGCGGTTGTGGCAAGAGATTGGGGCCTAATATTAATATCGTATGCTGATGATACTCAGCTGGTTATCACCTTAGCTGAAGGCCCTTCAGTAGCTGCCACAAGGTTTCAAGATGGGATGACGGCAGTTGCCCAGTGGATGGCTGACTACTGTTTACAGCTGAATTCCACAAAAACGGAAGTGATGCTGGTAGGGAAAAACATCTCCCTCTGGAATGAGCACTGGTGGCCGGCTTCGTTAGGCACTATGCCAACTTCCAAGCCAGTGGTTAAGAACCTGGGAGTCTGGCTGGATGTGGGTCTTAATTTTCAGGCCCACACGAAGAAGGTGGCAGCGACGTGCGTGGGCCTGTTGAGAGGCCTCTGTCCTATCCTGAGGTTCTTTAACGCGCCTGGTCGGCAGCTCATTATCCAGGTTACAATTCTATTGCGCCTATTCCTATATCCTATTTTTAGGCGCAAATAAAGCTGAGATTTTGCGGCTCCAATGAGTTCAGAACTCGGCAGCCTGTGCTCTTGTGGGACTCCCATATAGATGTTCCGCTAGAGACACTATCAGAGCTTTACACTGGCTGCCGATTCAAGCAAGAATTCAGTTTAAGACGCTCTGTTTGGCGTTTAAAATCCTAAAAGGTACTAGTCCAGAGCTACTTCGCCCTCTTTTAACTCCCTATATCCCTCAACGTAGCCTGCGCTCCTTGGGTCAGCATCTGGTGACCATACCCAGGATCAGACTTTGTCGTGTCGGAGGCCGCTCTTTTCGGCTTCTGGCAGCCAAATTGTGGAATTCTTTGCCTGTCTCCATTCATAGTATTGAAGAATAACTGTCATTTCGGAAAGCTATTAAGACCTTTCTTTTCCCACTGATCTAGGGCCCCCATCTTTTCAGCCTACACTGTTATCTTGTACAATTAGACGGTCAGCGCTGGGACGCCCCTTAGCTAGGGCAGCTGTGCGCTTTAACAACATTTTAACATAACATAACATAACAAGATGCTAAATATAGTTTGTCTCTAGGCAGATTACAAGAGCAGTTAACAGAAAGGTAGGACAGAGCACATGGCGAGCACATGGCAAACAAAATGGCTGCCAGAAATACAAAATGACTTTCACAAAGCGGATAAGATAACTTCTAATTACAGGATGGCTTCTGCTAATGCTAACCCATTGCTGCCCATTTACAACAGACGACCGTTTTAGCATTAGCTAAAGACATTCCTATGATCCAGTAGGAACATAGAAAATATTTGCACATTAATTTTCATAATTTTATCAATTTTCTAATTCATGGCTAGGTAGGCATTTTCCATTCTAAACATTTCATTAAGCGGGTATATATAAGCATAAGCAAGAATACAAAGAGAATGAACATTGGGTCATAATTAACATACAGCAGGAGAAAGCAGGAGAAAGTAATGACCACTATCACAAACAGAATTATCATTTTTCACAACCCTAAGCAAAAGCAAATCCTGAAATCATCTAGTAAACATTTTCAGGGCTCCTATACATTTCAAACTATTCATTTTAAATTTAGAATAGCCAACAACACATATCTAATAAAAAAATTCCAATTGACTGTTACATTTTCCTTTTATGAGGGCTAGAACATCAATTATATCTGGGACCAGGAGGACCACACAGGGCCATAGGAATTAGGACAAAGAGCTGCAAAGGGCTGCTCCTCCTCAAAAATGGGACGACTAAAAGGGTACATTATTGACAAGAAAAAGAAGAAGTCCTTGGGAAAATTGAAGCTGCTGTACAACCAACCAGAGGGGAGTTTTCCCCTGTGTCCGTTTGAGCCTCACAGGCAGACTCTTGTTGTTTCCACAGTGGAGCTGCACAACTCGCAACTCAAGAATCACAGCCAAGTTTCAAGGAAAAAGTCTCTTCTTTCAGGATAGGGCAGTCACCCAATGCTCTTAGCGATCCTGTCCAGTGTCATGGGCAGTGCACCAGTTTTCTTCACTTCAATCTAACAGGCACCAGAGACACAGCACCTGTACCCTAATCTCAAGTCCTTCCGTAACTACTGTATTGCTCTGCTGGAGCACTGCTCATTCGTTGGGGCCACACATTACATCCAGTGTACCCAGGTATCTCTTGACCAACAAACAAAGGAGCAAACTTGCATTCACTGTAGGACCAGAATTCAGAGGCCTATTGCTAGGATCTCTGAAGCAACACTTGTTTCAAAAGGGGTCACCTCAAGCAATGCCTCCTTGCCATTCTGGTCGGTCTGTGGCTCTCAGCTCGGCATGATCAACAATTTCTCCTTTCTGATTTGTGACCCCGTCTTTCGCCCAAGACAGTGGGAGGGGTACACACTTGATCACAGGGCTTCCGCCTGCACTGAGGTACTAGTTGCCAGCAATGCCTGTGCTGGTTACCTTCACTTTGGCTTCAAGCTGGACTGGTGCTGACGTTGACTCCCCAGGCTGAATCTGATGTCCGGGCCCCTCTGGCAATGGTTGTAAAGCAGCAAATTTCTATTGGTGGACAGAACAAAAGGTCTTTAGACAAGGCACAGAAGCAGTCTATCAACAGAGAGGATAGTTTAAAAATACTTCCTAGTCTTGGGACGCCTCATATATAATAGCAAGGCACCCAAAAAACACTTTCATCTATCTATGAGAGAGTAAAAAAAACAACATCCTGGACCTATTGGCAAGTATCAAAGGAACTCTTTGGTGAACAAGAGTAATACATCACCGATTCCCAAGCAGCCAAGGAAGTCTGTATTCATTTACTAAATTCAGAGGAAAAAGAGAAAAACAACACAGACATACTCTAAATCCTTACATTAGTGTATTCCTGTGTACTAATCAGAAAACACTCAAAAAAAGAAATGTTCTACACTTTTGCTCATAAACTTTACATTACTTGTACAGGACTACAGACACTTCTAAAATGATTCTTCTTAATAAATGCACCTACATTGTACGTTTTAGGACCATGCTCTCATGTTATAGGAGCAGCAGGAAAATCTAAAACTGCTAATTTAACAGGGTTCTTATCTATAAAACATTTCCTTCCCAAAATTTTTTTTGCTAAGGATCACATGGGCATCTTCCCTGCGTACTACTTTTCATGATTTTGAATCCGAAACCGGTCCCAGGATGCTTGTTTCCGGTCCAGGGAAGACATGGCTTGGCAGTTCGGGCTGGACTGTTCCCATGAGGCACAGGGTAAGACTGATTTGCATATAGCCATGTCTGAACTGGGGTGGCTGAGTGGGCTAAAGAATGGTGATGGATTAAACCCAGATCAGTTGACTGGGGGTGAGTGTTTGATTTGCTCAAACGCTCCGTCCATCATCCCCTTTTGTATCGCTTTGTTCGCCCTAAGTGTGGCAGGGTATGCTCAGATGTGAGTCCCTTGCTCACTTGGCCACTGGATTCAAGATAGCCTTGCTGAGGAGGATTATGAATCCGAAACCGGTCCCAGGATGCTTGTTTCCGGTCCAGGGAAGACATGGCTTGGCAGTTCGGGCTGGACTGTTCCCATGAGGCACAGGGTCAGACTGATTTGCATATAGCCATGTCTGAACTGGGGTGGCTGAGTGGCCTAAAGAATGGTGATGGATTAAACCCAGATCAGTTGACTGGGGGTGAGTGTTTGATTTGCTCAAACGCTCCGTCCATCATCCCCTTTTGTATCGCTTTGTTCGCCCTAAGTGTGGCAGGGTATGCTCAGACGTGAGTCCCTTGCTCACTTGGCCACTGGATTCAAGATAGCCTGGCTGATGAGGATTATGAATCTGAAACCGGTCCCAGGATGCTTGTTTCCGGTCCAGGGAAGACATGGCTTGGCAGTTTGGGCTGGACTGTTCCCATGAGGCTCAGGGTCAGACTGATTTGCATATAGCCATGGCTGAACTGGGGTGGCTGAGTGGGCTAAAGAATGGTGATGGATTAAACCCAGATCAGTTGACTGGGGGTGAGTGTTTGATTTGCTCAAACGCTCCGTCCATCACCCCCTTGTGTATCGATTCTACTTTTCATGATCCAGACTATGCAACATCAGCTCTAATAAGAACTGTCAGTTTATTTACACAGACTAGCTAATAAAAAAAAACTAGCAATGCCCTTGCAAAACTATGTAGCATGGAAAAACATACAATAATGGTGTTATCACCTAAGGATTTTAGAACAAAAACTACCTACATCTAGCTCCCCTTAAATGTCAAAATAATGGAACAATCTAGACTACTGAACCTGTCATAATTTCATCAAACAGGATGGGCAGTAAGGAAACATATATGTATTCATTTTATTAATGCTAACAATGTTCAAAACAGTATTACTGAATAGCCAATTAAATGTCTCACTGCTATTTCACAGACAGTTTAGACTGGAAAAAAAATTGAGAAAAGGAGAGAGCAACATACATATTACCTAGCCTTAATTTGTAGAGGAGCGAGCCTCCTTCCCCCATTTTGACAGTAGGAAACCTGATACAGGTTTCACTTCTGTCAACACTATCAACCCCTATTTGTAGCAACTAGGCATTAACATAGTTATAGGAGGTACATAGCACTTTTGCGAGAGCTAAAAAACCATGATTACCCAAACCCCAATCCTTCTAGCAAATGTACAAATGTAACATGAAGGCAAATTAATTCAAACTAAATCCCATTAGCTCAGCCCTAGTAAGCACCAAGCTAAAAACATTAGTGCTGTATATATGGCCAAGCTCACAGATGCAATTGTATTGTGGTGTATTCATATGAGTGCATAAAACTTGCTTTTGCCAACATAAAATAAGCACAACTCCTCCATGTGATGCCATCTTGTCCTTCAAAAAGTTTCAGATGTCAAAATGTCAAAGCAGAACTTGCTCTGGTCGCTCTGCCAGACTTCTAAATATAGAACTGACTTTTAACTCTTCCCAGCTGTCCTATTCTGTGTGCAGATTTTCCATGCAGCTTTCCCTATTCAAAGTCTCCCTTAAAACAGAAACCTGACCCATTCCTCTGTTTGCCAGTTTAATAACTTCTGCTCATTTGTGATACATATTTTCAATTATAAGCAGTGTGCAGTATACTTTCTTTTTTGTCCTCATACGCCAAAAAAGATATTCTCAGAGTAACCGATTTCTGCCACCCCCTGCACAGCAGCAGAAGGGCCCCTTCTTAAACTCTGAAGATCTTAATGGATGCTCTTTCTGCAGATACCCAATGTGTACCACACGGTACTACAAAGTATAGATTCAATTCAGTTCTTCCATCTTTCCAAGCCCTTGATCTGATCTTAGGGTAACCCACTCTGCAAAAAGGCATAATCATTGGACAAAATCGTTCACAACCTATCCAGCCAGTTAATACATGGGATCCAAAAATGCTTCCTTCTCTTCCTGGCTACCATATCCAATTTGAGTGTATGCCTAATTGCCCTGATCCAATCTAGGTATGAAGGTGCAGTAGCACTAACCCAAAGTTTGCATATCTCTCTACGATCGAGAATAATTAAATAAAGAGATAGTTTATTAATGTCTTGAGGAAGTTCCTCATAATTAGAAAAAATTCCAAAGAAAACAAATGATATACTAACCTGTATATCAAAATTGAAGAGCGCTTTCATACCTTCTTCTACCTCAAACCATAAATTCCTTAGAGCAGGGCAAGTTAAAAACATGTGAAGGTTGTCTGCCTTTTCCTGGTTACACTTTGGGCAACAGGGAATAGGACCCTTAGAAAATTTAGCCAGCCTGGCCGGGGACCAATACTATGGAGAGAAAAAAAGGTGATTGCGCTTTAAATTGGCGGGTGACACTGTACCGTAAAGTAAATCAAAGGATACTTGCCATAAATTCTGCAAGTCAACATCCGGAACTTGGTCCCTCCAAAATTGTACCGGGAGACAGAAATCTCCATCCTCTGCTTCCAGGATTGTCCAATAAAGAACTGATGTTTTTATTCTTCTTGCTTTCTTCAATAAAAGCTCCTTCAGAACTGAGTTAACGCCAATTTCCACTGCCATAGCCTGAGCCCAACTCTTGATTTGTAAATATTTCAACTTAGATAAGTTGCGTAAGATTAGAGATCTCCTCCCAGCTCAAGAGGACCCCTTCCGGCATTAATTGGCCCCAAGATTCTACATTTGCTACCCAAAGCGGAATAGTCAATGAATCTTTAGTCCACTCTGGAGAGCCTGGTAAGTCCCAAATTGGAGCCATCGCAGAATAATATGAGATATTTAGCGACCTTCTTACTCTGGTCCAAGCATATGCCATATCTCTAAGAACCTTTAAACGAACCTTCTTAAAAAAACGTGAATCGCCGAACTTAAACAAAAATCCCTGAGTGCCTCCCTGGAGCTCAGATAGCATAGTCTGGAACATAAAGTCTGTTTCTGTCCTCGATGGGGAATTGAATAGCCTTATTCCCGCTTTAATTAGTAAAGTCCAGGCATATATTTTCAGATCTGGCGCACAGAGCCCTCCTTTACCTTTCTTTCTACGCAGCTTCTTCCATGAAATCCTTATGCCCTTTGAAGCCCAGATACATGAATTCCATTTAGCTTGAATCTTACTTAACTGGGCTTCCTTAAAAGCGAGTGGGATATTCTGAAATATGAAAATTAATTTAGGTAGCAGCATCATTTTAATAATATTGACTCTCTCAATTAAAGTCAGAGGAAGAAGTGACCAGCCTTTCAAAGATTCCGCAATTTCTCTCTCAATTTTCACCAGATTTTTGTGGGCCAATTGGTGTATGTCCTGCGTAATTTGTACCCCCAAATATCTTATTTCATGTTTTAAGATTGGGATAGATGTTAAGGGTGTTATATTCCATATCATGCATTCTGATTTAGACTGATTGATCTGATATCCAGAAATGTGTCCAAACTGCTCTGCCGCACTATAAATAAGAGGAATTGCCTTAATAGGATCTGATGTATACAACATCATATCATCAGCATATAGGGAGACTTTTTTCTCCCAATTATTATATTTGAATGGTAAAATACTCTGGTCTTGTCTAATTTTTTCAGCCAATGATTCAATATATAAATCAAAAAGCAAGGGTGAAAGAGGACATCCCTGTCTTGTACCTCTATTCATTTGTATGGGTGATGAAAGACTTCCATTTATTAATACTCTGGCTATTGGGGCCTGATAGAATGCGGATATAGATCTACCAAAATTCCTGCCCAAGTTAGACATTTCTAAGACTTTAGCCAGAAAAACCCAATTAACGCGATTAAATGCCTTAGTGGCATCTAATGTTATGACCGGCAACGGAATTTTATGGAGGGAAGCAAGATCAATTGCACCTACTAGTGCTTGCCTAAGGTCTTGTATAGAACGCCTCTGACAAATCCCTTTAGATCTGAGTGTAGTAGTCTGCCAGCAACCCCATTCAGTCTCTCTGCCAATATTTTAGCCAAAAGCTTATAATCTGAGTTAAGCAGAGAGATGGGTCTGTATGAGTCACACTGCGATGGAGACTTCAGTGGTTTGAGAATAAGGACAACTGTAGCCTCATTCCAAGAAGAGGGAATTTTACCTCCTTCCTCAAAAATAAATGCGAAGAGCCTCTGAAGAACTGGGGTTATTACTGGAGCCAGAACTTTATCAATCTCGAAAGGCAACCCGTCCGGTCCTGGAGCCTTACTTCTTATAGCAGACTCTATTGCCATGGCTATTTCAATCAAGCTGATTTCTCTATTTAGATTCTCAGATGCCTGATCATCTATTCGCCGGACAGCATATTGGTCAAGCCATGTCTGAATTAAATCTTGGGGTTGTGGTAAATAAATAATTAATTACCGGTACTATTTTTCAATACAATCAATAAAACAGGTAGCTCAATAAATAAGAGTCAGGATTCGAGGTATCTTGAGTCGACAGGCTTTAATCAGGCATAAAGGACAGGAACAGGACAGCCTGTACGGGAATAGAATGAAGGCAGCTGCCGGGGGCAGGATCTGGGAATTAGATTTGGGGCCTTTTTAATATGGGTGCACAGTATATATATACTTAAACAAATACATTACATTCAATACAGTAGGCGTAGCAGTAGGCGTGACTCGTAGCAGTCGCGAAAGATAAGAGCAAAATGATGTAACAAGAAGGCGTGTACAGGGCGTATACATAGACATGTGATGTAAACGTAACAGAATATGTCATAAACGGGGCGGAAACATGGAGGGGGTTACCTGGGCAGCTGGGACCTCTAACCTAGTGGTGCGCGCAAACGGGCAATGACGTGTTACCAGGGAGAACTGGGGGCTATGACTTCTGCGCTAGAAGAGGAGACTAAAGTCTGGAGTGTCAGAGCGACATGTACCCAAGACATATCTAGTATCTGGTGTTTAGAGTACATGTTGATAGAATCCAAAAGTTATCAGGGCAAAGGCTAATAGACACTAAGACTGGTGTATGCATAATTCTACATGTATTGCGTATGCGAGGAATATTCTATGAATATTAATACAGTATTTCTCTTACATGGAGACATAAAGGCTAGACCATGACGGAAACTATTGATGCGATTCAGTAGCTTAGGAATGCAGAGAAGGAGGGCTGGACTGATAACTAGAAACATAACATACTCTTGGCAGACTGGGAGGCAGAGCCAGGCCGGGCCGGGCACTGCGAGGCATGAAGTAAGCTAAGGGTCAGGGATGCAGGTGGGGGCTGTATCGCTCCTTGGAGAGGGTTCAGGAGACAGGAGCTGAATCTGAGTCCGGGCCCTTTTGAGGCCTAGAAACGGGGACAATTCAATGAATTAACGTGCACACTGTAAAATGTGGCAACGTAGGTTTACATAGGCCTAATATTCGTTGCTTTCACGAAGACTGGAAACTGGCATACTAGAGATGGACACAACTGTAATTGCGTCTTTAATCGATCAGAGGGGAATACATGCATATCGATCATGCACATATAACATAAGATGGGGAACACGTAGGCACATACAACATGGCAAAATTTACTTTTCCACATTCCCTCCTTGTGCCCTACGTTTCCATCAGGAAACATCAATATTCATGATACCATCTATCATTTCATATAGCATCATTTGCTCGTCTCGAATTGTCTTGGAACGGGATTTAGGACTAGGAATACAAGAGGTAGCACACATGCCGCAAATCGCAGGGCCACATTGTATACAGAGGCAGCAACTGAATATGATCATTACTGCAATACCTAGGAATGACAATACTTTCCATCCCCAGGCAGATATAATACTCCAGAGCCAACCGGACCATGTCCAGGTGCCTGGATTCTGGTGTAACTGATGGGCAATTTTATGAAGTCTGGTTATAGCTGAATAAACAGACGGCGCGTTATTAGGAATGAAAATGCAGCAACTAGATCCGATGACTCTACATGCTCCTCCTCTATCGGCCAGTATGACGTCAAGAACGAGACGATTTTGGAGCACGACAAATCTCATAGCAGATTGCTCTTCAGTTAAGTTACCTAGAGCAGAAGTAGTCTCATTCACTACTGCTTCAAGGGTTCTGGTTAACCTACGTATTAACTTACTATTCTGGATAGGTCCTATAAAGAAGAAGAAACCTTTATTGAAGTCTTGATACTGTTCTAGAGTAGTTTCAGTTTGATCGACAATTGGGGACTCGATCTCCCTTCTATGAATGACGTGTACTAGATGTGTGTTTCTGTGATAATCAGATGGGGCTAGAAAAACTGGTGGCAGTAGGAAGGCAATGTAACATGTTCCATCCCAATCGAGGGGCAGACAAACATATGCGGTCTGACCACAAACAAAATAAGAATGACGTGAGGCTTTGAAAATAGATTTCCCACTGTCACTATACTCGACAATAGTAGTACAATCACTATGTCCTACATGTGCGGAACCAGTCTTTCTGACACATAATTCGCCTTTGACTGGTAGTACTGAAATAGCAGGCAAATCTGGAGTAGTATCAGACTGAACATTCAGGACCATGAAATTCGAAGAATAATTACCTAAATCATATACTTCATTTTCTAGATCTAACCCTGTTCTATGGGAGAGACCTTGCTTGTCTGGAAAACATGTTCTATTCAGAAGGGACATATCATTGGAGGATGACGTTAAAGTGGACCATGCTCCACACGAACCATTATGTGAAAACGGATAAGGAAAGAGTGGCAGAACTCCCTTCGGTGTCTGGAAAGGGGGGAGTCGACCACACACCCAACAATTAGTGGCATTGCGGGTCTGGTGTGAATAGTGTAACATTCGAATGAATGTGTTATTTCGCATAGCAAGACGATAGGATAGCTCGTGAGGAGGCAGATCACTAAATGTGTGCTCTACTGTAGCATTAGAAAACATATGTACATGTGAAATTGGAAAACATAAATGTAAAGCATAACTTGTGCAGGTAACCATAAGACTCAAAAATAACAAGAAACTTAGAACAATAATACATCTTTTAGAGTTTTGACTAACTCTCTCACTATGGGGGTCTATCTCATACATGTCAGGAACCTGTCTAACCGTTTCACCCGAGAGGGACTTAGACAATTAAACTGGCTGACTTATTTTACTAGACCGAAGCTTCTCTTTATACTCCTGTTGCGGAGTTTTCTCTAACAGGGGAACTTTGAGTTCAGAGTCTGTTTTTAGGCAGTCTTTAGGAATAAGGCAGTCCTTAGCAAAAGTCTTTTCTCGTAATCCATGGAATTTCTTTATATGGCTCAGGTGGACCCACCCCTTCCTGCCCTCGAGTTTTACGGCGGTCCTTGTTGTTAGCAAGATCATGCGAGGCTCCTTCCAGCGGGGCTCCAGCGGACTTGAACGATCAAAATTTCGGACGAATACGAGGTCACCGGGAACGACTTCATGCGGTTTCACCTCGGTGTTGTCTGGAAATGCGGCGGCAACCTGTGAACGACAAGAGTGTAGGGCAGACATCAAGGAAGCTAGGTAATCTGTCAGCATATTACTGGAAACATCTGTAATACTGCGGGGTCTAGGTGTACCCCACATGTTTGGGGGGCGGCCGAATACGACCTCATACGGGGACAGACCTGATCTGGAATGTGCAACCATCCTCATATAAAATAAAGCAACTGGCAGGGCAACTAGCCAGTCTACACCTTTTTCTCTACATACTTTTGCAATGCGTATTTTCAAAGTCTGATTATGTCTCTCTACGAGACCGGCTGCTTCAGGATGGCGCACACAATGGAACTTCCACTGGTACCCTAACAGAAGGGAAACATGTTTCATTAGCTCAGATGAGAATGGCTGGCCGTTATCTGAATACACGACCCTAGGGAGTCCATAGCGGGGAAAGAATTCACAAACCAACTGCCTGGCAGTGGTCGCGGCTGTGTAATCTGGAACAGGATATGCTTCTGTCCACCTGGACAAAGCGCATACAACTACGAGGACATACTTGAAACCTCGACATCGCTCCATCTGAATATAATCCATCTGGAGGACTTCAAAAGGGTGGTCAGGAGGTTGGAATCCACCTTGTTCCACCGGGACACTTTTACCTGGATTGAACTGACAACATATCATACAGGTACGGACTTTCTGCTTGGCTGCAGCTCGTAAGTGCTTGTTGAACCAAAGGTTCTGAATACTGTCTAACATAGCTTTTTCTCCTAGATGTGCTGGACTATGTGCGGTATTAATAATGACTTGAACCATAGAGTCGGGGAGAAACCATGTGGCTTTTCCCTTCGTCAACCATCCTTGATCTGTCTGGACCCCTCCTTGTTCGGACCATTTCTTGATTTCTTCGGGAGTAGCATGTAACTGTATGTCTATGACATCTTGTGTAGGGTCCTTGACTGTCATACAGGTAGTCGGATCTGGAGTGAGTGTCTGTGTCGTGTTAACTAGAATGTCTGGGGTCTGAGCTGTAAGCTTGGCTGTTCGATCTGCTAGATCGTTACCTTGGGAAATGATGTCAGTAACTTTCGTATGTGTCTTGCACTTCATGATAGCGATAGCTGTCGGTAAATGTATTGCATCTAACAGAGCTTGAATGAGGAGACCATGCTGAATCTTGGTTCCATGAGAAGTCATGAAACCTCTCTCCTGCCAGAGCACTCCAAAGTCGCGTACGACTCCGAATGCGTAACGTGAATCTGTATATATGTTTACTTTCAGGTTCTTAGCACGTATGCAGGCTTGGGTCAGAGCAACTAGCTCTGCTGCTTGAGCAGACAGGGTGTCAATACGATGTGTTTCTATAACTTCAGTTTCAGTAGTCACTGCATACGCGGCTACTAGTTCTCCTGTATTTGTTCTCATACATGAACCATCCACATAAAGTGTCAGGTCGGGATTAGGTAATGCAATGTCTGTCAGGTCTTGTCTTGGCTTTGTCATAGTGTTAACAACTTCCACACAGTCATGTGTGGCAGGATTTGAAGTAACTGACGGTAACAGTGTGGCAGGATTTAGAATGTTGCAGCGTCTGATTTCTATGTGTGGCTGGAACAGTGTCAGTTCATAACCTGTTAAACGTGCAATGGTCAAGTGCTGAGTCTGTGTTCGGTTTAAAAGAACTTCCACGGAGTGTGGAACTTGTACTGTCAGGGAGTGTCCTAACACTATGGAATCACTTTGTCTGATAGCTAGAGCTGTGGCTGCAACTGACCTGAGGCACGCAGGCAGAGCCTGGGCTACTGGATCTAATGTGCTCGAAAAATAAGCACAGGGTTTGTACTGTCCTGCTTGATCTTGTGTGAGAACAGATAATGCAGTACCATCATGTTCTGTGACAAAAAGTGTAAAAGGCTTACTGTATTTCGGTGTCGCTAGAACAGGTGCTTGACATAAGGCTTTCTTTAACTCATTGAAAACAAGTGTATGTTCCTGGGTCCAAGGGAGGACAGTCGATACGGCTGCCTCCTGTGTCGTTAACTGTATCAGTGGCTTGGCTAGAAATGCATACTAAGGAATCCATTGTCTGCAGTAAGAAGTAAGGCCAATAAAAGCTCGTACCTCCTTCTGTGTCTTGGGCTGTGGAAGACTCGCTATTAACTGGATACGGTCTGGTGTCAACTGCCTACCCCACTTGGACAGTAAGTGTCCTAAGTATACCACTTGCTGGACACAGAATTGTAATTTGGAAGGGGACACCTTGTGCCCCTGCTCGGCCAGAAAATACAGAACCGTGAGTGACGCACGTTCGTAGTCACGTTCAGAACGGGCTGTGATCAGTAGATCATCGACATACTGGAGCAGAGCAGTGTCAGTTGGCATGTGAATATTGTCTAGTTGTCTCTTAAGTGCTTGACTGTAAATACTAGGGCTTTCTGTGAAACCTTGAGGAGCTCGTGTGAATTTATAGCTCCTTCCATTTAAACAAAAACCGAAAAGGTACTGGCTGTCTGGATGAATGGGGACAATGAAAAATGAGTTCTTGAGATTGATAACTGTGAAAAATGTAGCTTCAGAATCAATGGCTGTCAATAGGGAAGAAATATCTGGGACTACTGGGTACTGGGGTATGATACATTTATTAAGCTCTCGAAGGTCAATCACTAATCGATATACTGGAGGTGCATTTGGATCAGTACGTTTCAGGACTGGAATGATAGGAGAATTACATATATTGGAGTCAGTTTCTACAACCACTCCTTGAGCAATAAGCTCGTCAATAATTTTGGATAAGGCTGCTACAGCCTCAGGTGGCAATCTGTACTGTCTGATTCGTGGCAAAACTATACCTTGTTTGAGAGTCACACGATGGGGTGTGATATGCATACAACCTACATCAGTTGGACCTTGCGCCCATAAATGCTGTGGTACATTCAATAATCTTGGATCGAAATCACGTAATACATAATGACCTTTAAAGTCTCTCAGGAACAATCGGACCCCTTCTGGGGAGCAGCAAATTAGTGCACCCAATTCTTTTAAGGACTTAATGCCTAACAAATTTTCTGGACATGATTTCGTAAGTAACAAATCAGTAGTTCGGGACAATGGACCAACTTCTAGAGCAACTGGTTTCGAAATTTCATTAACAATCGGCTTTCCTGAAAATCCAAGGGAAACATTTTTAGAGCCTGAGAGCGGAGCCCCTGGAACCTCGGCATGACTGATAGTAGTCCTACTTGCCCCTGTATCAATCAAAAACTTTCTGTCTTTCCCTAATACTTGACTGTGTACATAGGGACCCTCTTGATCTACAGGTATCTCGATGAGAGGCAAGCCTACCTCCCTCTCTAGGCTGTTTCATGAATACTGTTGATACTCTGGATACTCTGACTGGGCATACTGGTACATCTGCTGTGTAACATGCTGTGTTGCAGCGATAGGCTGCGGTGCTGGAACTGTCTGTTGTGCATTCTGGGGTGGCTGAGAAGTCTGTGAAACTTGTTCTTGTCTAGGCGGACGTGGTCTTTATTTTGTTTTACCAGTAGCTATGTTGTGTTTCAGAACTGCACACTCGTTTATAAAATGACCTGGCTGTTTACAGTAATTGCAAGTCCCTTTAACGGGAGCTGCAGGATGACTGGCTTGATTCGGACCCCTCTTCTGACTGTCTTGTGGAACAGATTGTGCAACTAATACTTTCATTTTCGTGTCTTTCATACGTCTCCTTTCGTGTTCTTGCTCTTCCCTGATTCTATTCTGGTGATACTGGAGCATTTGTAACATCTGTGACGGAGTATTAGCTTGCCAACTACTTTCGACTTTCAATACTCGATTTTTAACTTGTGGACTTGTATTCTCGACTAGTTTGGTAACAAAAAGATGAGGGTACGATTCACTACCCGTTTTCAGACCACTGTTAATAATAAAACATTTTTCAAATCTAGAATAAAAATCACTAGTGTCTTCATCCTGTTTCTGTTTACAAGCTGAGATTGCATCCCAATCTTCCTTTTTCGTGGCTAGTAACCTTGGCAAAACCTGTATCAATAACTCGGGCAATTCTTTAACTTTACCCCCAAGACCGGTACCTGGTACTCGTGAAGTATCTTCAGCTTCTAGAGCTGTCCAATCTATCTTTTTCTCTCCCACCTCCCATTCTTTTTCCTTGAGTTTTTCATATACCCCTGCGGGCAACAGGACCTTTAACATTTTAATGATATCAGGATACGTGTATTCTCCCATACGGAGCATGTCCTTTAATTCTCGATGGAACCCTGCTGGATCTTTGTCGTGACAGGGAATTAACTTTTTCATCTCTAAGAGTTCCATCTTTGTGATAGGGGTGTAAACAAATACTCGTTCTAGATCACCACCCGCTGTCCTAACTGGGTGTACTTCTCGTAACGGATGCTGTCTATCTATGTAAAATGATTTACTTTCTGGAGGTGGGACACGAACAAAATGCGGATTCAGAAACGTTCGATATTTGTGGCGCTGTTCTAGAATGATACTAATTAAATCAGTACCTAGACCTCTCCATCTATACTGGAGTAACTCGTTCAGAACATCATGTAACGGACCTGGATCAGAATGCTGTCCCTCATACAGTGTAATGAGGTGCTGGATCATATACATACCCACCAGTCGCTGCTCGGCTGGGGGCAGTTTCAGAAACATTTGTGCCACTATTTCGTCTGGAAAAGTGGTAGAATCAGTAGTCCATCGGACTGCTGATCGGGCTAGTTCTTGTTCATGCATGGTACTAAGTTCACTATAACCGATTCGTGATTTCAGAATGTGATCGGTAGCTTGAAATACTTGCTCAAGGGAACCTTGTTCTGGTGCTGGAGGAGGGAAAACTTTCTTGTGTTCTAGGCGTGAATGTCGGTCGGGAAGTCTAGTTCTACCTACATACGCTATTCTGGAGGGATTCTCGTCGTCTACCTCTTCAGTAGAAGAGTTGTCTTCTTTCTCGGTTACTTGTGCTGCTTCTCGTTTCTCGTGTAACTTTATTATTTCCCTACGGATCTTCTTGTACATACTCTCTATACAGTTCTGTGTCTTGTGTCTTCCCTCGGCTATATGGTCACTCCACCTGGTCAGGACTTTCATTTCTTCCGGATCTTTATCCGGATAATCTTGTTCCCTTATTAAACAATTAATTAGAAACTTCAAAAGCATGAGCTGTGTCTCGACTTTTCTTTGAGCCATGGCATCGCCAACACTTTCTGGATCTACTCCTGTACGGATGAAACGATATATTCTGTCTAGATAACTTTTCATATTCGGTAGGGTGTCCAAATATTCGGTCACCCGTCTTACACGTAATGAATACAGGACCATATCATCATCGCCTGGGACTGGATCATAACGGCATTCGGTAAGGGCTCGCTTGATATCTGCAACTGACTGAAGTTTGGGCGAACGCTGTAACGCTCGTGCATGTAGTTCGAGTAACGTTATACATCTGGGTTGAGGCGGGGTTCCAGGAGGACTTCCCCCCACGGCTCCTAGACTAGAATCGTCGACGGGTATCGTACGTGCTGGGAGAGTGACTGATGTAGCGGGTACATGTACTGTAGGCTGGACCGGGGGTACCGTAACAGGTGCTGTAACGGGTGGCTGGAGGAACAGGAATTACATTATTTACGGGAGCTGGCGGAACAGGATTTGCATATTCTGGGACTGTATCGTCCAAATAGGACGAGAGAAAAATATCAGCTGCGGTCGGTTTGTGACGTAGCTTAATCGGAACTAATGGCGGCGGAAAATTACATGGTGCTTCCGGGGTTGCTTTCGGCAAGCCCTCGGCAAGAAGAGGATACATACCCTTAATAAGGGCATTTCTCTGTCTGTCTGACTGTTCGGCTTTAACTCGTTCACCTACTTCGATTAATTCCCTTTCTTGGGCTCTTTCTGAGGATTCCCTACTTAATTCTGTTTTTCTGATTTCTTTTTCGGTTCTTCTATGAGATTCTTTGCGCCATAACTCGATGGCATCTTTCTGGGACTGTCTGGATTTCTTTTTCCATAATGCTTCTTCTACTCGCATGGCATCCCACGTACCTGATACGGGCCATCTATATTTCTCTTCTAATTCCTTGGTGTACTCCACCCATAAGTCTAGATATAATATGGCACCCAAGCCATGCTTATGATACATAAAATGACCTGGACTGTCCCTAGGCGGGACAGGAACTGCTTCCTCGAGCAATCCTTTTCTGGTTTTTAACTGACGTAACTTCGAGAATAGAGGCATAGTTTAGGCTGGAGTCTGGACACAATACAATACACGATAAACACAATAATAACTGGAAAAACAAATCACTCATACCACGACATTGAAAACACATGAAATAACATTTAGAATAACAGTTCGGACAGAACACATGAACTTCTCGAGAACAGAACTTTACTAGAATGACTAGATGCACTGCTAAAACAGCACGAAACTTACCGGTCCCATAAAGAGACACGTCAGGACCCGCGTCCACCTAGGTGAACACTTCGTGTTGGATCTGCGTACCCAAACCCACGGACCAGAGACAAATTAATTGACCCTGTCTAGATACTACCCCAGCAACGGTACTCACCGGGCAGCAAGAACGGAAGGCCTTGGACTGGACTGGACTGCTACGACGACGGACTACGAGCTTCGGACTTTAGTTACAGGTGGGCCTCCGGATACCTCGGACCTTGGACTCTCGGCTTGGGCTCTGGTCGGGACTCGCCGCGTTCCTCACCGCCTCGTCTGGATGCTGGACGGCAACCTCCGTCTCCTCCATGGGCCTGAGGGATACTTGAAGCAGAAATATCTGCACGTGCACGGTATGGTTCCGTCACGGCTGCAGAGGATCAGGGGGCCTGCGTGGCTTCTCTGGCGCGTGGGGAAAGGGCAAGTCCCTATTCGGGCGCCATTATGTGGTAAATAAATAATTAATTACCGGTACTATTTTTCAATACAATCAATAAAACAGGTAGCTCAATAAATAAGAGTCAGGATTCGAGGTATCTTGAGTCGACAGGCTTTAATCAGGCATAAAGGACAGCAACAGGACAGCCTGTATGGGAATAGAATGAAGGCAGCTGCCGGGGGCAGGATCTGGGAATTAGATTTGGGGCCTTTTTAATATGGGTGCACAGTATATCTATACTTAAACAAATACATTACATTCAATACAGTAGGCGTAGCAGTAGGCGTGACTCGTAGCAGTCGCGAAAGATAAGAGCAAAATGATGTAACAAGAAGGCGTGTACAGGGCGTATACATAGACATGTGATGTAAACGTAACAGAATATGTCATAAACGGGGCGGAAACATGGAGGGGGTTACCTGGGCAGCTGGGACCTCTAACCTAGTGGTGCGCGCAAACGGGCAATGACGTGTTACCAGGGAGAACTGGGGGCTATGACTTCTGCGCTAGAAGAGGAGACTAAACTCTGGAGTGTCAGAGCGACATGTACCCAAGACATATCTAGTATCTGGTGTTTAGAGTACATGTTGATAGAATCCAAAAGTTATCAGGGCAAAGGCTAATAGACACTAAGACTGGTGTATGCATAATTCTACATGTATTGCGTATGCGAGGAATATTCTATGAATATTAATACAGTATTTCTCTTACATGGAGACATAAAGGCTAGACCATGACGGAAACTATTGATGCGATTCAGTAGCTTAGGAATGCAGAGAAGGAGGGCTGGACTGATAACTAGAAACATAACATACTCTTGGCAGACTGGGAGGCAGAGCCAGGCCGGGCCGGGCACTGCGAGGCATGAAGTAAGCTAAGGGTCAGGGATGCAGGTGGGGGCTGTATCGCTCCTTGGAGAGGGTTCAGGAGACAGGAGCTGAATCTGAGTCCGGGCCCTTTTGAGGCCTAGAAACGGGGACAATTCAATGAATTAACGTGCACACTGTAAAATGTGGCAACGTAGGTTTACATAGGCCTAATATTCGTTGCTTTCACGAAGACTGGAAACTGGCATACTAGAGATGGACACAACTGTAATTGCGTCTTTAATCGATCAGAGGGGAATACATGCATATCGATCATGCACATATAACATAAGATGGGGAACACGTAGGCACATACAACATGGCAAAATTTACTTTTCCACAGTGTGGAACTAAATCCTCCTTATATACTAGATCAAAGTGATTGAAGAAAGCCTGTTCAATATCAGCTCTATTCTCTGAAGTCACATCCGTATTGCCCAACTGAACTCCTATGATGGTGTTCCTCTTCTGTTCTTTTTTTTTCCTTCCAAGCTAACGGCTTACCATTAGCTTCACCATATTCAGAATGAGCCAGAGAGCTAGCCTGCCATTGTTTCCTAAGTCTTTCATCTAAAATCTCCTTAAGTTGCAATTTACAGGCTATCAAATCTTCCTTAATATTTGCTCCTGCCGCTGAAGTTGGGTCCAATAAAGCACGTTCTAAAGTCCTAACTTTTGACTCAATCTGCGAGATCTTCGCCCTATATGTTTTGTGTTTAGAGGATTGAATGGCCAATAGTAGCCCTCTCAAAAAGGCTTTATATGAATCCCAAACAACGGGAAGTGTAGCTGTCCCTAAATTAATTTTGAAGAACTCATTTGACTCGAAGAGCAACTTCTCTGTTATCTATTCGTCCAAGAGAATACTCCTATCTATGGTCCATCTTTTAATACTCTGTGGACCTGATAGTTTAAGAAATAAAGAGACAGCATAATGATCTGAAATATGAGCTCCTAGATGTTTAACCTCCTCCATGAGCTCACATAACTGTTCTGCAATTAAGAAAAAATCTAATCTGGACTTATGGCGCAACTTCTTATTATGAAAAGTGAATTCTCTTTTTGTGCCTGATTTCTACCTCCATATATCCTTCCAGCCTAACTGGCTGATTGCATTTAATAATATAGATCTAGTTTTAGGATTATGAGAAGCCTTAAGTTTATAAGATTTATCAATTTGTGGGTCAAGAACTAAATTGAAATCACCTGCAAGAATTAAGGGATCATCAAAATCTAGGAGTTCAACCAGGAGTTCTCTAAGAGGGAGTGCATCATCTAAATTTGGACCATAATATCCTGCAACTGTAAATTTATGTGAATAATATTTTATCTTTGCTATGGCCCATCTCCCTTTTTATCGGCTCTTGACTCAAGTAACGTAATCTCGGGATTAGATTTAATCATTATAGCCACTCCTTTATTTGAAGTTTGCTGCAAAGTTGTTATTACATACTGAATCCATTTGTTCTTACTGCACATGTCTCTTAACTCTTGTTCCGTAGAATGCGTCTCTTGTAGAATGAAAACATGTTTAGGCGCATCCTTTAAATATTGGAATATCCTCTCTCTTCTATGTTTAACCCTTAAACCATTTAAATTTCATGACAAGATCTTGATATATGCCAACGGGGCTACCCTATCCTGCGACATTTTATATTTACTAAGTGTGAACGATTAAGTATCATATTTGGTGATTTAGACTTTTTTTTGTTTTTTCTCCCACATGTCCCCCACCCAGTGCCCTACCCACCCCCCACACCCCTGTACAGACCTAAACCCTCCCGTGCTTACCTGGAGAAATCCCCTCCTTTCTCTTGGCCTGCCTCAGGCCATTAAGGCTCCGTCCCCGGATGTCCGGATGGTATATATGTTAATATAGCTATTATATATAAAAAAAAAGGATAAACTATTTACAAAATCAGACTAATGAGGACTTTAGTTATTGTGTCTGCTATTGAAACTAAGAGTCGCTTATTATTACTTGCCTTGATCACTTTTACTGTCATCTGTGACTAGTTGGAGATACTCTTCTGCCTCATCGACCATTTTAAAGACTCTCATTTTGTTTTTGTACATTACTTTTAAAGATGCAGGGAACTTCAATTGGGCAGTGGCACCAAGTTGCTAAAAAGGATCAAGTAATTTACCAAGCTCCCACTGCCTAGATGCTGTGATCGAAGATACATCCGATCTAATCTGAAAAATAATCCCATCAACTGATAAAGAGCTACTTTTTAGTGCCCTATTGAGTATCTCTTCTTTTAGAGTATAAGTCAAAAAGTGAACTAAAATCTTCCTGGGTCTGCTTTTATTGGGGTTTTGTCTAAATGGACCCTTATGGACTCGTTGGATGTCTCTCATTAATTATTCTTCTGAAAGTTCGACCTGAATCGCTTGTTTTATTAGTTTAACCACAAACTCTTTAATGTTCCCCCCTTCTGCCCCTTCCGGAACTTTCAGGATGCGCAAATTATTCCCCCTTTGCGCATTTTCTAGCGACTCCATTTTTTCTGGGTATCCCTGTTCACTAAGCATGGGCGGATTTTGCGGATCCACGATTCGCGGATTAGCGGATTTGCGGATCGTGGATCCGCAAAATCCGCGGATTTTGCGGATTTGCGGATCCGTGGATTTGGGGCGGGGCTTCCATGCGAGTGCACATGCCTCTTGTGTGTCAAGGATGCAAATGCCTCTATCCAGCATCACAGCTGATTTTCGACGGTAGATTTGGGAAGAAGGCACACCTGCCCAGCCTCGATGATGAGCACGATTGTTTTTGGGCTGATGAATGAGTCACTGCATTTGAGCTTCAACTAGTTCAAGCGACCATGTGTGTGTTACTATGCAATCGCCCGAGGGGCGCAGGGGTCCCTTGGGTGAGCTGTCCATCGTAGTGGGTCAATGGCGGGAAGACGGTGCACACCGCGAGTGTGTGGCAGGGGCTTCCATGCGAGTGCACATGCCTCTTGTGTGTCAGGATGCAAAGGCCTCTATCCAGCATCACAGCTGATTTTAGATGGTAGATTTGGGAAGAAGGCACACCTGCCCAGCCTCGATGATGAGCACGATTGTTTTTGGGCTGATGAATGAGTCACTGCATTTGAGCTTCAACTAGTTCAAGCGACCATGTGTGTGTTACTATGCAATCGCCCGAGGGGCGCAGGGGTCCCTTGGGTGAGCTGTCCATCGTAGTGGGTCAATGGCGGGAAGGCGGTGCACACCGCGAGTGTGTGGGCAGGGCTTCCATGCGAGTGCACATGCCTCTTGTGTGTCAGGATGCAAAGGCCTCTATCCAGCATCACAGCTGATTTTCGATGGTAGATTTGGGAAGAAGGCACACCTGCCCAGCCTCGATGATGAGCACGATTGTTTTTGGGCTGATGAATGAGTCACTGCATTTGAGCGATCAGAGCAGTAGATGAAGAGACAGACCCTCCTGGTCACAGGAACAGCAAAGGGATTGCGCTCGTGAAAGTCAAGGATACAAAGGCCTCTATCCAGCAGAAAGCACACCAGCCTGGCCTGTTGTAACTATTTTACGATGGTGCCGGCAAGCTGCCAGCGCCATCGTAAAATAGTTACTAAATTAGCTTCAACAGGAAGCTCTAATAGATAAAATCGAGCACCTGCTTTATTTTATCTAATAGAGCTTCCTGTTGAAGCTAACTTAGTAACTATTTTAGGATGGCGCTGGCAGCTTGCCGGCGCCATCGTAAAATAGTTACAACAGGCCAGGCTTCAACTTTTGCCCCCGGATCCGCCGCTCGCGGATTTGCGAATTTGCGGTAAATTCGTGGGAGTTCGCGGATCGCTAATTTACCGAAAATTCGCAAAATCCGCGAGCGTAACGGATTTTGCGCCCATGCTTACTGTTCACGCTGTCTGCGATCTTCAATTTTTCTGGAATGTTGGACTGTGAGTAATTTGAGGTCTGAAACAGTGGACTCCAGTTCAATGGTTCTAGCAGCCAGTACATCAAACTTTTCTTCCAGCTTCTCGCAGTACAGTTTTATTTCTTGCTGATTACTCTGTGAGGCTAAAAACCCGCTTTTAACCTCATGGCTTAAAGCCTGTAGCATTAAAATGACAGACTGATCAGACGTGTCCGTAGCCAATATGGCTGGGGGAGTAGATGTTAAGTCATCCCCGCTGTTACTTGATGATGTACTGATCAGCCCTTTAGGCTCATTATCCGCCATTTCAGAACTCTGCATCCTACTGAGCCCTAAAGCCTCTGTTTGCTCCAGACCTTGATCTAATTCTAAGTTTCCCAGAAGATGATATTTATTAGATGTTTGGAGACCCCTTGAAGACTCAAGTGCTGAAATCCCATCGGAATGTTTAGGTTCCAATACAGCAGGCACTGACTTAAAATAAGCCTTCAATGAGGGTGGCGGTTTGAACTTCATAACGGGCTTCTGTGTTTTAGAAGTATTTTTTTTTTCCAGTCTTCTTTGAAGATTTTCCCTTGGATTTAGTCAACGCCGATGGCGGAATGTCTGTAGATGCGTTTGCAGCAGCCTTCTTCCCACCTTTGCTTCTAAGCGTGTACCTGGAAGCCTGGCTTCCTTGAGACTCGCTGCCTGACATACGCAGTGAGGATACTATAGGCACTATCCCTCCATCAACAGTGTAACCGGCTTTATTCAATTTTCTATTGAAGGAGTTTTGGATCCAAGTGCATTGTGGTTTAGGTGGTTTTCTCTTCGTGAGGACAAAATCTCTCCCAAAGTAGGAAATTCTAAATCCAGCCCTTCTTCCTCTCCTAACTTCAGAGGCCGCCTTACCCCAACAGATAAGCCTCCCTCCAGAAATATTGTGCTGTCTCAACTTTAAGTTGGTGCCAGGAATATGTTCTGTGAGAGTAGTAACGACTTTTGCCGCGTCTGAGCTTTGTGCCTTCTTCAGGCTGAATTGACCTGCAGGGCTCACGATAAAGAAAGCAAACTCGCAGACAACTTCAGACGTTTTCACTGGAAATCCGATCCGTGTCTGACCTCCACTACCGAGCTCTCTGTCAGCCGGCGTCTGCTCAGAGTTGCCCGGCCCCGCCTTCCACCTCGCGTATGCTGTCACAGCTCCAGCCGCGTTTCCCCCGGTCGTTGCCGACGGGTAAGTAAAAATTGATAACCCACTGAGAGCGGTATATTTTATGCACAAATAGTGTCCTCAATATTGGGGAGAGTCAAAAAATAGTCAGAAATAGATAATTTTGACAGACTGGCGTTGTAATAAGCCGCCCGGACACCCGAGCCTCTGGAGCCTCCAGACTAGCCGCGTCTGCTAGCCACCATGTGCAGTATACTTTTGCAGCAATATAAAGGTCAGCTATTTGTTTTATACCTAAATGTATGCATTTACTGAAACCTAAGGCACTTTAAAAGCTGCTCTGAAATAAAAAAAAATGCTGTTTAAATAGTCAATTTTGCCCAATTTCGACTTTGATATTTGGGGCACTTAAAAATGAATATCCTTTCATTTTTTTGCATAATAATCATCCTCAGAATGTTCTTTAGATAGCCCAGAAATAAAAAATAAGAAATATAGTATAGTTACACTTTAAAAAAATTAGTTTATTACGCCTGCGCAGAGTGATATTTCATAAGCAAATGTCCTCATTATGCGGTACAACACAACTTAAATTTAATTTTAATGCTAGGAGGTCACAGTATGAGTATTAAACTTTATAAATATTAAAAAAGGAATTTAAAAGCACTTATTTTTTTAATAATTTTTCATAATTTATATATATATATATTCACTGAAAACACCATAGGTTATAGACCATATATAGTTAGGAATTAGCATTTACAAAACCTTGAAAATTCACTGAAAAAACCATAGGTTATAGACCATATATAGTTAGGAATTAGCATTTAAAAAACCTTATTTTACTCACACAAAACCATTGAAATTCCATATATAGTTAGTTGCACTAACTATATATCGCGCACCCGCAATCCACTGCTGATGATGTCACATATTACATCATTCATGACATGGTCAGTGACATCACTGATGACATCACTGATGACATCTCAAATGACATCACTGATGACATCACTGATGACATCATCCAGTGACTGTGTGTTTCTGTAAAGTTTAAATATGTTTTACATATTGAAGAATGAGTAGATGTATAAGTGTCTGGACGAAGGATTTAGTAGGTGCATGACTGAATGTATGAGTGAGTGATTAAATGTGTCTCACTGAGTGCATGGGTTAGTGACTAAACTGTCTTAATTTGTGCATCATTATGTCTGTTGTTCTGTAAACTGCAGGATGTGTTGATCAGTAGCTATATGATTAACTATATGGGTTACTGATTGATTGTCCAAGTATTTGTATGGGAGACTGAGTGTGTGTGTGGCTGGCTGGGAGGTGTGTGACTCTGTGCAGATCAATGTGTACTTCTATCAATGATTGTATAAGAAAGTAAGTATGTGTTAGTATATGTTTGAAAAATGTAAGGTGCTCTATGTTTAACTGTATAGACAAGAAAATGGAAGTGTGATTAATTCTTTACAGGACTGACTAGGTGTGTGAGTAACTCCATGGATGAGTGGCAGAGTGTGAGTGTCTGTATAGGTGTATGAGTGCATATGATAGTGTTGTAAAGATGAGTGATTGTATGTATGAATGATTGTATGGGTGAATGAGTGAATGTGTGTGTAGACGTAGGAATCAGTGAGTGCGTATGTAGTAACTAGTATTGGTGTGTCAATGGTTTCAAAAATTATACTCTGTATTTAACACTGGGTGAAACAGAGGTTATATTAAAATGTGAGGAGATGCATTGTATTGTCACATGAATGATATCATCAGTGATGTGGTCATTGATGTGGTCAGTGATGTCATTTGAGATGTCATCAGTGATGTCACTGACCATGTCATGAATGATGTAATATGTGACATCATCAGCAGTGGATTGCGGGTGCGCGATATATAGTTAGTGCAACTAACTATATATGGAATTTCAATGGTTTTGTGTGAGTAAAATAAGGTTTTTTAAATGCTAATTCCTAACTATATATGGTCTATAACCTATGGTTTTTTCAGTGAATTTTCAAGGTTTTGTAAATGCTAATTCCTAACTATATATGGTCTATAACCTATGGTTTTTTCAGTGAATTTCAATGGTTTTTTAACAGCTAATATCTGTAGCTGTAAAATGTATTCTTCTTTAAATCCAAAAATATATTTTATATGTTTATTAATAATTTTTTTTTAAAATATTTTTTTTTCTTCGTTCCCGCTTCGCGAATCGGGAAGCTTCCCGTTAGCTGACCTTGATGCCGCGAAATAGACCGAGAGCCGGTAAACGTTTCTTTACCGCAACTGCCGTGTTAGAAAACAACATCATGACGCCTCCCGTCCGCATGACGTTTCGCGTTGTCGCGTGATACGTCATATGACGTGCTACGTTAGCGAACTGGTACGCTTACCGAGTCGCAAAGCACAGGTTTCTGGAAGCAAAGCGGGAGGCCCTGCAAAGCGCTTAACGTAAACACAGCAGGTCATGTGACTTGGTAATAACACTTTTCATTGGTTCATTTCACTTTTGGTTTCCTAATGATGTAAGACTAGGTCATATAATCTAAAATGAACACTTTTCATTGGTTGAGAACTATTGTTTTTCCCAAATGATGAAAATCCCTCCTTCTTTCCTCACTCTGACTTTCATCATTGTGAGAGAAAGACCCTTTGTTACCAGTGAGCAATGGCTTCTTTAGTAGCTTCAGCTGGTGCTTCCCCACCACCTCCACCACATCCAAGGAAGAGTGGACCACCTGCTCAAGTTATAATTCAGCAAGAAGAGGAAGAAGAGGAACAGGACGACGAGCACGAAGAGAGGAACTTTTTGCCTGAGGAGCCCAGGACGTCTCACCGGAAAGAAAACTTCATTTGGCAATTTTTTAAAATTCCCAAAGGTCAGAAAAAAGTAAATGCAAGATACGTAACTTGCCTTATATGTCAAGATAGACTGTCCAGAGGGACCGACAAAAAATACAGTTTCGGAAACTACACAATGCATCGCCATATGACTAGGTGGCATCCTAACAACTACAGTGCTGCACAGTTTCGTAACGACCTAGATAATCTCCCTATTATGGCCATAAGATCTGTTGTACCGGAAGTAACGGGACCAGAGGGCAGGGAGATGGTGCCAAATATTCAAACGAGATTTCATGAAGTAAAACACGTCTGCGTACATTGCAGTGGATTCATTTACTACGGAGAAAGAAGCATCACTCTGATCAACAGAGCTATTGACTATCATATGCAAGTTTGTACGAAACGCCCCAAATAATAAATACTTTTTTTTTGTTTTGTTGCTCCTGTTGAGCCCTTTACAATGAATCATTTTTATTGCCCCCTGCAAGAAAAACCCCAAAAAATTTAAAACTGTTCAGAAAAAGTCAAAAAAAGTAAAAAAATGTTCAGAAAAATAATAAAAAAAATATAAAACAACAAAAACAATAAAAAAAAAGTTCTTTTCAGAACTACCTCCCTGTTATTAAAAAATTGGTACAATATTTGGAACTGTGCCAACCTCTATTTCTCGTAGTTCGCTTCCCAGTTCGCTCGCCGGTACGCGAACCGGAAGTGAACCAAAAAATTTTTTTTAAAAAAAGAACAGTAAGTATAAGGGAAGGAAACAGACACTTATGTTAAAAGAAAGACAGCTATAGGGGAGTAAACTAGAGATACTATTACCCGTAATCCACTGCTGATGATGTCACATATTACATCATTCATGACATGCTCAGTGACATCATCAGCAGAGGATTGCGGGTTTTTTGGCAACGTGCCTTATCCACGGTTTAATAACGCTGCCTTTTGCTTTATATAAGTTTTCAAATTGTATGAAATATATACCAATAGGTCGTTATGAACCTTTAGGTAGTGCTTTTCTTCATGAGGTCTGGTCGCTTCCATACACATACAGATGTTTCAAAGATGATCAAGAAGTTTATCTGAATGGAGAGGAATGCACTGAGACGCCAGATCATTCACTAATGTGTAGGCACATACAGTTACACGGTTCATGCAACAAACACCGACCAAATATGGCTTGCGTGTTGCAAGGCACGCCAGTTCCTGCTATCATCCCCACGTTCAAGTTGTTGGAAAATGGTAGTTATTTGATGCTCAATAATGAAGATTGTTCTGGGTTAATTAAAAGTATTCCTTTTATCGTAACAGTAAGTGAACGGGTTATTTGCTGCAGAAATGTTCTATTTCCTCCCACACATGAACATAGGGAGTTTTCAATCTGGCCACAAATACCAACCTTGGGAGCAGATTTCAACGGCATGGCAAGAATAAGAGCTCTTTTGTCTCAGAGAGAGGTGGCCTTGAGTTCGGCCCGTGAAACTTTCGTGCTTCACATAGCGAACACCCGTACAGAGGTGCAGACCCTTTTCAATACTGATTCGCCTTTGCATTTCAGCGACATGGTTCGGACTATCTTTAACGCGTCCTCCACAAAGGGCCTGGCGCATTTTTTTAAAGTTGTTACCAGTGGTCTCGTGACTTCATTTGAGAAAATCTTTGGAGTCATCCCTGCTTTCTTTCATTCTATTTTTTCCACTCTGCTTCGTGGATTCCCATTTTTACTTGCATTACCAGCGGACGCTCTTGTGCTTTTTTACATTTTTAAATATGGATGTCCCTCCTGTGCAAGCTCCCGCCCTGCAGCTGCTGACACTGTTCCGCAATCGCATGCTAGAATATTATGGCACAATGCCGTTGGCGATATTAAGCACGGCATATGGATTATCTTTTTGATTCTCCTACTTCACCTGTGTCCAGCCTGTATTTCACTGCCTGACCTGTGATTTCGATTGGGCCATTGATTTGTGTCTCTGACGTCTACTTTAATCAGCTGATGACTCCTATCATTACTCACGAGTTGGTTTGTCCTGGCGAAAGGATTATGGCTGTGGCATTGATGCATGGACTAATTGGTCCCTGGAATTTACTGGCGGCAACACAGTCTTTCTTGGAACAGAGCTTTCTTGAAAACCCACCGAGCTGTCCTCTGATGGTGATAGAGGATCCGGTGCTGGGAGAGCACGTATGTTCTTTTCCGCTTTTAAATTGGATGGCTGAACTCTTTTCGGATGAAGACGGTGACTTCCTATTGGAGGCTGTTGCAGCTTATTTTGCATACACAGTTATGTCATAGACCTTTTTCATGTTTGATATGCTGAGTACTAGCATTTCATTGACAATTCATTGACTTATTTGTCAAGTTTTTATTATTTAGCTTGCCTATTGGCTTAAGCCTCGATAAAGTAATTGGCTGTTTTATTTTTCTTTAGCATTAAATTTTCCTAGTTTTTAATGTTTTACCTTGCGGACCGTTCACATATAAAGTTGCAATCTGCTCTCATGAGATGCCACTTCTATTATCTTATTCAGTTCGTTTCCGGATCATGGGGAGGTGTCATCTAGGTCCTGGATATCTTTACACCGTGTTAAGTTAGCATGGGCTCATTACCGGTTTAAACGCCATTTTTCCTTTTTTGCAACTTCTGCACACGACACTTAGTTGTTGCTTTAGCTTTCAACCTAGTAGTTCATCGTGGTTTACATGAGAATAATATGTTATTGCTCTACTATCTGCTTTGCTTGTTAAACTATATCTGTACAGCGAGTGCTGAAGTTTCAAGAACAACACGATACAGAATTGTTATGAGGTCTGATCTCCACGACTTCATACTCATAACATAAGTGCAGCTTCTGCCAATTCTGGGCATGAGGCGGGTTTTATATTGCTTTGCCGAACACACATACACAACAGTTGATGCGGTTCACATGAAGAGAGAGCTGGTGTATGCTGATGTGATTCCTTCAAATCTAAGACACTAAAGTATGGGCACGCCCTAAACCAACACAAACAGACCTTCTTAGCAAATAATATAATATGTGTTTTAGGGAGGGTGAGATATAAGCAGCCGCGGGCCGTGGAGGGAGTTACGGTGGGGCAGGGAGGCGGGGAGGGGGAGGGGCAGGGTGGAGCCCTCTCCACCCTGCCCCTCCCCCTCCCCGCCTCCCTGCCCCACCGTAACTCCCTCCACGGCCCGTGGCTGCTTATAAGTGTTGATAACTCTTATTCATTTACAGCATGTTAACATACTGTCACCATTCGCTTTTTATGTACTAGTAACTATGCTGGTAATTTTGCTACTGATAATATGTGTACTTGTATTATCTAAGATACTACGCCTGAGAAGACGGCATTAGTAAATAAACATTTCAAATACACATGTGTTCTTCTTAACTCCATGTTCTGGTTTCTAAGAAATATATAACGACCGACTGTTCATGAGTTCCACGTATCCTGAGGTACTATAAGTTCATATTCTGGATTGTCTAAACATTGAGAGTTTGTTATATCCAATGTGACACTGTACCTAGCTTGCTAAGGGGTTTTTGATTACTAACGTGAGTTTTGGGGCACCCTAATTCGCCGAGGTTCCAATCCTCTGTCCACAGTTCTGTGTGAGAACAGAAACCCTGCGACAGGGGCACCCCCGACCCTTGCTGGAGCTTCATCACACTTGCGATACAACTCCAGCAATGCGCCACCTTTACGGCACAGATACATCACGCATCTGTGCTGTTTTTGCCCCATGATGCGCCGCATTGTAAATGCAGCACACCATAGGTGACGGAACAGCGGCACAGAATGACTAACACATCCCTGGTGATGCGCCAGTCATCATAAATCTATCCCTATGCTTCTTATCTTGTTAGAGATGAACCGCCATATGTATCATCAAAGTTTTTTGCATTTCCTAAATAGCGAACTTTAAGGAATAAATAGCGATTCTTTACCATTCCTAGTTTGCGATGAGCTATTTGCTAATTACAAATTACCCATTCATTTCCTTCATTTCCATAGGGCGGTTGGACTCACTTTTAGCTCGAACGGCTGAATGGATTTCCACGAAACTTGGCAAAATTGTAGGGACTGGTAGCCCGATGTGCCTTTGCTATGTCTCAAGATATATGCTCCAGTGGTTTTTACGAAAATTAACTTTGAAAAATATATATTGGGCTACATTGGCCTATATATATGTTGGAGCCCAAAGTTAGCCCAATGTAGCCCAATGAAGCCCAATGAAGCCCAATGTAGCCCAATGTAGCCCAAAGATGGCCGCCAGAGACAAAAAAAACAAATGTAGCCCAAATATCAGCCAGATGTAGCCCAACTATAGCCCAGTGACAGAATGACCAATCAGCTTCGCAAACCTCCGTTACGCGAAGCACAGCGCTGTTACAGATATATATCTTTTTTTGAACGTTAATTTCTCAAAATCCACTGGAGCACATATATTGAGACCTAGCAAAGGCACATCGGGCTACCAGTCCCTAATATTTTACCAAGTTTCGTGCAAATCCATTCAGCCGTTCGATTATTATTATTTTTTTATTTTTTTGCCCCGCGGGGCCCTTTTAAAACCTCCACATCAAACCTAGGGGGTCAGCGAGGATCTACTATGCCCCCTTATGGTCATTTGCCCCTTCGCTTTGGCCTCCTCTTGTCTCTCGATCCTACCGAGAGACAAGATGGCGGCCGCTACGGACTGTTTGGAATGTTTACAGACGCCGGAGAACCAATCAGCTTCGCTTCACAAAGCTCCGTTGCGCGGAAAGTCCGCGAACCGGAGCGCTGCCCGGTCCGCTGTTACAGATATATATCTTTTTTTGAACGTTAATTTCTCAAAATCCACTGAAGCACATATATTGAGACCTACAAAAGGCACATCGGGCTACCAGTCCCTACAATTTTGCCAAGTTTCGTGCAAATCCATTCAGCCGTTCGGGCTAAAAGTGAGGCCAACCGCCCTATGGAAAACTCAATGTTAAAAACACGTTTTGGGACCCCCCTTTTTTCTCAGCCCCCCCTTGACGAACCCCCCCCAAATTTCCAGGGGCTGCTCAGAAACAAAATGTTCCATTTTCCAGAAAATTTCAGCCAATTCCGTCCACAAACGCGAAAGTTATTAGACATAGAATTTTCAAAAATCCCATAGAGAAAAAATCCTAACTATATATACCTACTGGCGACCGCCAGTAGGTAATATATATATATATATATATATATATATATATTCACTGAAAAAAACATAGGTTATAGACCATATATTTGAGATGTCATCAGTGATGTCATCAGTGATGTCACTGACCATGTCATGAATGATGTAATATGTGACATGATCAGCAGTGGATTGCGGGTGCGCGATATATAGTTAGTAGTACTAACTATATATGGAATTTCAATGGTTTTGTGTGAGTAAAAAAAGGTTTTTTAAATGCTAATTCCTAACTATATATGGTCTATAACCTATGGTTTTTTCAGTGAATTTTCAAGGTTTTGTAAATGCTAATTCCTAACTATATATGGTCTATAACCTATGGTTTTTTCAGTGAATTTCATTGGTTTTTTAAAAGCTAATATCTGTAGCTGTAAAATGTATTCTTCTTTAAATCAAAAAATATATTTTATATGTTTATTAATAAAAAAAAAATTAATATTTTTTTTTGTTCGCTTCCGGTCCGCGAACCGGGAAGCTTCCCGTTAGCTCAATTTGATGCCGCGACCCGGTCCGCGAACCGGTAAACGTTCCGTTTGCGCAACTGCCGCGTTAGAAATCAACATCGTGACGCGGCGCGGAAGCGCGACGTATCACGTTGTCGCGTAATGCGTCTTATGACGCGCCGCGTTAGCGCACCCAGAAGTGCTCCGGTACGCGAACTGAGACGCGAAGCGCAGCTCCCCGGAAGCGATCCGGGGCGCGTCGCGAAAGCGCGAAGTATCGCGTTGCCGCGTAATGCGTCTTTTGACGTGCCGCATTAGCGCACCCGGAAGTGCTCCGGAGCGCGAACCGGAAGCGATCCGGGGCGCGTTCCGCAGCGCGTAACATAAGCGTAACAGGTCATGTGACTTGTTAATAAAACTTTTCATTGGTTCATTTCACTTTTGGTTTCCTAATGATGTAAGGCTAGGTCAGGTGACCTAAAAATAACACTTTTCATTGGTTTAGAACTATTTTTTTTCCCAAATGATGAAAGCCCCCACCTTTGTTCTCACTCTGACTTTCAACTTTGTGAAAGGAAGACCTATTTTGCTCAGTGGAAAATGGCTTCTCTAGTAGCTGCAGCTCGTGGACCCCCACCACCACCACCACCTCCTCATAGGAAGAGAGGACCACCTCCACAGTTCATTGCCAACACAGAGGAGGAAGAGGATCAAGAAGAGGAAGAGGAAATACAGGCACCACAGTTTTTACAAGAGGAGCCTCGGGTATCCCATCATAAAAAAAGTTTCATTTGGCAGTTTTTTTCTTTTCCTGAAGGACAGAAAAAAGTTAATGCTCGGTATGTGACGTGCCTCATATGCAAAGAGGACTTATCTAGAGGCACAGATAAGAAGTATAGTTACGGCAACTATACTATGCACCGTCACATGCAGAGGTGGCATCCATTAAATTACAGCCGGGCAGAGATGCGTGACCTGCAGGACAACCCACCAACTCCTGTGGCCAGGACATCAACACAGATATCTCTGTCGGGGCCAGAGGCATGGGAAACAGTGCCAAACATACAGGAAAACTTTGTGCACATGAAGATTGTCTGTATATATTGCGGTACCTTACTCTCATGTGCCAATATGAGCATTAACTTAGTAAACAGAGCATTTGAAAATCACAAGTGCTCTAAACGCCACAAAAAATAAAAAAAATTTTGCTCCTGTTGAGCCCTTTCCAATGCCTGTTTTTTGTTGTTTCCCCTCCAAAAAAACCAAAAAAAACATAAAATTGTTCGCCAAAAAAAAAAAAAAATTTTTAGAAAATTAAAAAAAATATATAAAACAACAAAAACATTAAAACAAAGTTCTTTTCAGAACTACCTCCCCTTTATAAAAAAATTGCTAGAATGTTTAGCACTCTGGCAACCTCTATTTCTTTTGGTTCGCTTCCCCGTTCGCTCCCCGGTACGCGAACCGGGAGCGAACCAAAAAAATGTAAAAAAAAAAAAAGAAGAGTAAGTATAAGGGAAGTAAACAGAGAGTAATGTTAAAAGAAAGACAGCTATAGGGAGTAAACCAGAGATACTGTTTAATAGATTTATTTACCGAAGAAAAGATGGAAGAGGGTATAATTGTGAAAAACAAAATAGATAAGGAAGTGAAAGAAAAAAAGACAGTAGAAGAATAACAAAGAAGAGTTTCTTAGAGAATATGAGTGAATGTTCAAAATAAGATTAAAACATGTGGAATAACAGAGAGAAAAAACACAAAGCAGAAAAGAAGAAGTAACAGAAAAAGAATAATTGAAACAGCAAAGAGATGTAAATAACATAGGGCCATATTATCAACATAGGCAATAAAGTTTTGCAGCTTTTATCGGCAGAAATGTGTCGCTAAAGCTGCTTTTGCGGCAGAAAACTGCAGCTAAAACCACTTTTGCAGCAGTTTTCTGCCGATAAAAACAGCAATAATTTTATTGGCTGTGTTCATAATATGCCCCTTAGTGTGCTTCAACTACACAGAAAAAGCATAATGAACAAGTAGTGAAAGAGTGATCAGTCAAAGACACTAAGAGTAATAGAGATGGAGTGAGTGAACAAGAGTGAGGAACTATGAGAAGAGAGGGACTGAGAAAAGGAGTGGAAGGAGTAGAGTAAGTAGGTAATAGAGAAAGGAATGAGGGAAGTAGCAAAGGCAGGAAACTGAGGGTTAAAGAAATGAAGCTGTGGAACTAATAGTAGGTGAATGTGATAGAAATGTAACGAAAAGAGTACAAAACATTTACCTTATAATTGTCGTTAACTTACTCACTTGTTATTTTTATACTTTCAATCTGTGAAAGAGATAACAAACATTTGAAAAATATTAAAACATGTATTTAAAAATTAGAAAAGACAAGGGAAAAGATTGAAGGACAAACAGTTTTTCAACAACTTTGACACTTACAGAAGCTGCTGCTTCTCCTGGCCCCCTACACAGTCCTAAAGATATACATTTTAAACTAACAGTATCTTGATGCAGATGAAGTGAGGCCTATCTTGGAACATGGTGCATCTTTTGCTCTGCTGTTGTCTCACAAAAGTGACACAATGGCAGCGCAAAAGAGGTGCACAATCATCATAAAACTGTTTCTAACATTTTAAATGATTGTTTCAGGATGGCAATAAGGTGTGTCCTATCCAGACGTTTGTTTCAGGTGAGGCCTACTCAGGGTTGCAGATCAAATTTAGACTTGTTGAAGAGTACAGAGGAGATAATACATGTGCAGGCCAACCAGTAAAGTTCAGACTTCCTCTGTTTCCCTGGACAGGCCTAAACTTCATCTGCACAATGTGATTCGTAATGGTAGGAAACACAGGTAATGTATTTGAAAAACGTGCAATTTCTTTTGCTCATTTCACAATCACATCACTTGTGTTTCCTTTGGTTAGGTATCTCATTGTGCAGATGTAGTCCAGCATATGAAAGAGTACGCACTGCATGCAACAACTTTGACACTTACTGAAGCCTCAGCTTCTCCATACCCCCTACACAGTACTAATTATATACATTTTAAACTGACGGTATCTTGCTGGAAATGAACTGAGGCCTATCTTGCAACATGGTGCATCTTTTACACAAAAGTGACGGAACAGCGGTGTAAAAGAGGCACACAGCCTTCATAAAACTGCCCTTAACATTTTAAATAATTGTTTCTAGATGCTGATAAGGTGTAACCTATCCACAGATTTGTTTCAGGTAAGTCCTACTCAGGGTTGCAGATGAAATTTAGGATTGTTGAAGAGTATAGAGGAGGTAATACATGTGCAGGCCTACTAACGAAGTGAGTCATGTCCACTGCACTCTTGAACAAATGTCAGACCTCCTCTGTCTCCTGGAACAGGCCTAAACCTCATCTACACAATGTGATGTGTAATGTTAGGAAACACAGGTAATATAATTGAAAAACGTGCAATTTTTTTTGCTCATTCCACAATCACATCACCTGTGTTTCCTTTGCTTAGGTATCTCATTGTGGAAATGTAGTCTATCATATGAAAGACTACGTAGAATGTGAGCACTGTATGCAACAACGTTGACACTTACAGAAGCCTCACCTTCTCCATGCCTCCTACACAGTTCTACATGTACATCATAAATACAAACAGTACAGAATTAATTATACATGTTAAATGGTTTATTTTTGCTGTTCTCAGAATGTATCAAATTTCACTAAAAACAGTGACTTGAAGGTATTCATCATATAACAGCGGGGGAAAAAAACCACAATCAAAATGATTGTGTTTAAAAAACCCATATAACATAACCAATCAGAAATCAGAACTCCTCAAAAGTAACTTACTTTCCATGACGTCGAAGGATGTCCTATGAACAGTTTACACTCGGTTGTGCTGTTTTTATTTTCAGCCCGCCACTTTCTGAAAGAAAACCTCCATCGTTTTGAAAAATATGTTACATACAATAAATGACTTCTCGCTCTCTACCACACGTTTCCACAAGGCCAAATCATGTAAGAGCCATTTATAACTCTTGGAATTCTTGTAAGCAAATCCCGTCATTTTGTATTTCCGCAACTTTCAGAAAGAAAACGTTCAAGATCACTTTCACAATCCTGGACTAGTAATATCTTACCCTTCTTGCTCACTCATGTTCTACATTTCCTATGACACTGATACTGCTTACTATGAAGCAGACTTACACTACCTCTATGACTACTACAATTATTGAATTCTCTACATCACTTTTAATCACAAAGCAATATAAAACAGTAGACAGCATTGCAGACTTACATTCCCTCTACTCCATGTTTTGATTGACTACTTGAATTAGCTTATAAAAAGAAACAGTTTTTCTGAACTCATTCAAAGTGCAGTTATTTTTCCATGACGTCAAGTGTTATGGTAAGAACTTATGTCTCTGTACTACACTTATCCTCAAGGCCAAATCGTGTAGGAGCCATTAGAACCTCTTGAAATTCCTCAGAGCACATCCCGAGATTCTTTCCCTAAAATTTTGGTTTTAAAAACACCAGGTAAGAATTTTTAAGGTCATACGGCAATTTTTTTTTGAAAATTAAAACAGAATTGTTGCAGAATGACCAGCCATTTCTAGACTTTAAATAAGCTGTGTAATGTCCTGATGTTATTGAAGGACCGTCATGATATATAATTGCTGCAGTTACAAAAGTCCTTCCTGATATTGACAACTGCGAAGCCACAACATTTTTTATTAAAGTTGTCAATTTTGTTCCATCAGGCCTACATCGTTGGAACATTAAAATGACATACTGGCCATATGTTCGTATAAATAATGTTGACATCATTTCAGATTTACATTGGCTACACTCCATGTTGTGATCAGCTGCTTTTACTAGCTTATTAAAGGAGACTGATTTACTGTCTGGCAAAGTTAAATATATAAATCTTTCTGAGTCTACACTAGTAGTACTTGATACCCTACAGTTCTCGCAGTCATGCTGCCATTGATAAGAAAGCCCAAACAGGTGATCTACATCTACACCTTCAGCATGCAATACATCAAGCATATACATTAAAAACTCCTGACAATCTTGCTGAATATTTTGAGAGAATTGTGTTTGACCTGAACATCTGTCTAACAGATTTCGAATTTCAGACACACTTTCTATTTTTGTTCTATCAGTGCTACATTTCTCTAACACAGAATTTAACAAACTGCAAAATCTTTGATCAGAATTGACCACAATCTCTTCTTTTACATTTTCTAGAGAAAACAAAACATTAACCACTACATTAGCATAGCAGTTGACACCAGAACTGTTTTCAAATTGAAGACCAACAACATCTTCAACAGAATCCTTTTTGTTTCTGCTTATAATTTCAGGTTTATCGACTTTTCGTCTTTTTGCTACAACCTCCCTAGTATTGGTCACATTTCTTCATTTACGGCCTACCACACGTTTCTCAAAGAAAGGATATTGAGGCAAATGTGGCGCATACTCTCTTCTTAACCTATTCCTTAACACAATCTAGATCCGCACAAATGTTTGTGACATCACACTCAATCAAGTACAATCCCGATAAAGTTCTAACTCGTGACAATGCCACATATGCCATACCCTCCTTGAACACAGAACTGCCAATATTCACCAATGCACTGTCTACACTTAAACCTTGCGATTTATGGATTGTCACCGCATATGCCAAGCAAACAGGAAACTTCTTACGGCGAACATATAAGTCTTTTACAAGCAAAAATCTAGCAGAACAACGACCAATTAGCTGTACTTCCTCAATGCCATCAAATTTAATTTTTAAAAATTCAATTCCATCTCTATTTCTGTATTTCACAAAATCAACAACATTACCCATTGATCCATTTACCAGACCTCTTTCAACATGTAAATTCCTTCTTAAAATTATACGGCAGTTTAAGCACACATTCAGAGTCTTTTCAAAATCTGCAGTTTTGGATATAGTCTTCTCTAATGAATCCAATTTTGTTTTCAAATTCTCAGACAAAATAATTGTTGATCCCATATGCTCTACTCTATCAATAGCTTCCAGTTTTACAATCTCTTGGTTTTCTAAATGCAACATTTTGTTGTTGAAGATGGCACATTCTGCAAGAGTTGGCATCAAACATATTCCAGATTTCTTCTCAGTAATTTTCTGAAAAATATTCTCAGGCACAACATCTTGTTCTGGATAAAAATTTGACAGTAATCGTGCATGTAAAGCTTCTTTCCCATGCTCGGTCACTTTTCCAATTCTAACATCTTGTAGAATATTCTTGTAATCTTCATCCTTCGCCTGACGCATATTTTCATGCAGTTCAGCATAATTGAAGTTTAACCATATATTTACGTTGCCAATGCTCCCTAGGCACTTCCTGGTATCTTCATGCATGAGCATTTTGAACAAAGGTTGTCCTTTCACTGGTGTCAGCTGCAGAAGATCTCCGAAAACAATGATGTGTTTGCCACCAAATAACACATCATACTCTGTTTTGAGAACTTCTTGCATTCTCAAATGCACAAAGGCAAGCATGACATTGGAAACCATGCTTACTTCGTCAATGATAAGAAGTTTCATTTTCCTCAAGACTCTTGAAACTTCACAACAAGCATCTCCAGATAACTTGTGGTATTGTAATTTGTTGTCATGCTCCACTGGCAGCATCAGTAGATGATGCAAAGTAATACCTTTAATGTTATGTGCTGCCAGTCCAGTTGGAGCGGTGACAACACAAGACAGCGATGACTCAGTCCTTTCCTGCAAATAACATGAAATTGCTTTAATGAGGAAACTTTTTCCAGTTCCTGCTTCTCCACTCACGTACAGTCGAACAGGCTTCAACGACGTACATGAGCACTCTTTCTTCTCATGACTTAATCCATGATCAATTTGCTTGGTAACTTCGTCATATATTTTCCTCTGCTCAACTTTGAGTTGTCTTTCCAAGTCTTCTAAGTTAACCGCATCCTCCTGAGCATGTGCCATGGCTCTTTCCACTTCATTCATGGCAGTGGCAGCTTCATTTTCGATAACAGGTCCTCCTAGTGGATCCTGACTCAATGAAACAGAACTCTGACTGTCCTGAGAACTGTCTCTGGCAATCTCGGCTGCAATCGTTGCTTCCTGCTCGATTTCCGCATTCAACATTTCTACATATTTGGGAAAAGCAGGACATTCTATGGTCTCCTTGGCGGCAGTGAAAGAGTCTTCGTAACAGAAGAAATCTCCAAGCAGTTCCTCTTCTGCACGCCAAGGCTTGAAAAGTTGCAAAAGTGCTAAATAGAAAAACTCCTTTTTTTCAGGAGATTCGCCACTCAATTTTCGATGGTTTACCAAGTGGCATTTTCTTTGCTTGACCAGACATCCCTCACTTCCAATTACAGCATACACTCCTTTCACAATATCTTCTTTGATGTTTCTCTTGAATATGTAATTTTGTAGAACCTCATACAGACAAACATTCTCGAGGTGACTGCTTCGATTTGGATAATATGTATCCAACATGTTGGTCTTCAAAATATCAGTACTGTTTGGCTCCTTCTCCGCAAAAAATACTCAATTTCCCGCACAGGTTTCAGAACTCGATTACGCGTTTCAGCAAGACCAAGACTCGCCCAAACGATACTCCTGGATTTGGCATAGAGACTTGCTGAAGACAACCGGTCAGAACATTCGTAAGCTCCGATTTCTCGATGTGACAACATCTTCAGACTGAAACTGTACAACTTCTTACTGAGGCTCTTTTCATGGGAAATGTCCTCCCACATATCCTTCAATTCTGTCTTTTCTTTTTTGGTGATGTAAGATGTCACATACGGAGCCACAGCCATACAGTTATCAGCCACAAACTGTATATCCATGTTAGCATTCCACATGGACAAAATCACTGGGTTGTAGTCGTTGATGTACTTGGACTCTTCGTTCCTCTTCAAATTGTATGTGTTTTTAGGTGATTTCTTCATCACATTATGTCGCAGCGAAGACATCAAACTGTTTACTCTTCCTTTAGAAATCACCGGTCGTGGAAAGCCGAAACGACATTTGGTGTAGAACTTGTCCTTGTTTCTGAATTTACGACGACAGTACTTTCCACAACGATGGCTTTGGAAACGTAGAACTTTTTCTCTTAGGCTTTTCTTCTCCTTTGCGTTTGGAACAGCACACCTAGAATACTGTTGTATGAAACTCATCACTAAGTCTTCTGGATCCGTTCCAAATTTAGGTGCATCCTTGATCCACAGCAGCATATGTATATGAGGAGCACCTCTTGCTTGGTACTCCTTTCTCCAGAAGAAATCCAACACCTCTCCAAGAGGTGGATTTCTCTTGTTCATGATGAAAGACATCATAGCTTCAAATCTATGATTGAAGTACCTGCATACATTGACTGGATCCAAAGAGCACAGTTCTCCGGGTGTCTTGAATTCGATGTTTTCAATGTTTCCATTTGCCTCTCGTAGAAATTCAAGTAAGTCTTCCCAGCCATACTTGGCACAGCTCAGAGTGAGGAACCATGTGGGAGTTCCTAAGTTCCTCAGCATACATTTTAAATCAGCATGACGACGGTACCAGTACTCATTAGTACCACGCTGACACGCCATGAGATTAGTCAGGTGACAATCCAAAATACTGTCTTGGACATTGACTTTATCCATAAAGTCACTTGCCGAGATGTTTTGCATGTGTATACCACTTTTCAAGATGTGGTTCACTGCATATGACAGTCCAGACAGATCGCTTTCAAACAGGAGATGAAACAAATAGGGAATGCATTGTCGAAACCTAGCATCTCCTGCATACAATCGTAAAGTCCGGTATTCAGAAGCAGGAATTTGATGAGGTCGCTCATCATATCTTCCTCCCTGACCTGTTGGAAATAGCTGTGGGAAACACCGAGCTTCCAAACTTTCCTCCCAAACACTAATGGGACTCCCTTTGGCTTGTTTCATTTGAAACAACTCAATAGCATTCCCCATGACTTCCTTGGAATGCAAAGGATGAACACTATAATGTTCATATGTTTCTTCACTTTTAGAGGGGTTCTACTTTCTCAATTTGACCAGCACACAAATCGCTATCCTCTTCCTCACTTACTTCCTCTTCTGCAACATATACATTCTTATAGTACTTATTATTTTTTTTCAAATACAATGTTGCCTTTTTGACTTTCCTAACATCCACTAAATCTTGCCATATTTTCTTATTCTTTGTCGGAACCCCATTAACTAAGATAACCAGAGGTTCCTCTTCCACTTTTTCTACTCCAATTGTATTAATGTTTTTCTTCAAATCTAGAGGCAAATAAACAACTCTTCCCTTTAATCCTCTCTGTAAATCTGATGGAGGCAATTTCCCTGTCTTTGGCTCCATTCTCACAATAGCCTGAAAGGGATGGATACTTTGAATCAAAATAGATTCATAAGTATTTAAATCCTTCAATTCCGAAGGAATCTCAACCAATTCCAGATTATTATGAACCGCTCTAGCAGGCATCTGGTTTTGATTTAATTTGTTACAACAATAAGTACACACACGTTGATCCGATCCCAAATCAAAACAATTTTCTACCATCAAGTATGTTGCGAAATCCTTCCATTCACTATTATTTTCCCTTTCACTTTTTGCATATAAATCCACTAACTTAGTCTGATTCTTATAATAAGTGCGTCGACAACACACACAAGTCAGAACCATACAAAAGAGCAGCGCATAATTGTTTAAGCATAATTGCTGGACTCTTAGCATAATACAACATTCTAACTAATTTCCTCACTTTATTATGATGCACTGCTAGCATCCTGAAATGATGAAAAACACTCTGGCATACTCTCCTGGAAAGACAAGCCAGTGAATGACCATGCAAACCTGTCACTTCTCTCACTCTGCAAGGATCTAATTCTTGCAACAACATCATTTTCTGCTTCAAACTTTTCTTATTAAATGTCCGTACAAAATCACAAAGCAAATTGATGGAATCCTGTCGTACACTGCAAATACTACTACATTTCCAGGTGTACACAGGACCCTTAGGATGTCTTCCTAAAACCTCATTACCTAACACCTCTTCTGTCTCTGTTGTCACAAGTTTTTCTTTTTCAACTGGACAACCATCTTTAACCTCATAAGCTCGACCACTGGTGTCAACTGCATGCACCAAATCATTATCCTGGAAATAACTCTCCTCATTGAAAAATGCCTCACAACTTGGACTATGCATCCATTCTCCGGAAAAAACTTCACAAAAATTACTACGATTAACTATTCTCTTCCATCTACTATTTCTTTTGAAATCATAAATTGCCTTGTTTAGCTTCCTAATTCTATTGATTATCAAAATAAATAACTTTCGCTTTATTTCAAATGCCTGATCAATAACTTTCTCAACTTTCTTTTTTCTCTTATAAAAAAAACACTTTCTGTTGACCTTTCTTAATATTTTTTAACAAATTGCCAATTATCCTGTTGCGGAACATTCGTCTACGAATGTCCCTAAACTGTTCTTTCCTTCTACTATCATGCACAGAGTTATCTCTTGCTCTAGCAGTAACATTTTTGATTGGCCTTTCCTTTCCGTTTAAATTGCTTCTCTTTTTCTGGACTAAAACATTTTCTGTACTACTACTTTTTTTTCTACAAATGTTTCTTATGAATGTTTTCGTGGTCTTACCCGGTGCTTTCTTGGTGACTTGACAAGTTTTTTTTGTAGAGGACTGCTGCATTATTTCATGGACCTGCTGTTTTTGACGGTTTGCAGCCTTTCTAAGTCTATCCTTGGTTGGCATTCTAAAAATTTTGAAATGATCTGCAGTTGAATCTGTGGTAAAATATGATAAAAAATGTTATTAACCACTATTACCAAACAGTAAATCAATAACAGTCATCAAAAACTTAACACACTACTTGACATTTTTACATAGAATATTTTTTAGTGCTTTGGCAAATTTAGAATACACAAATAGCAGAAAAGAAATGGAATTCTTCTTCATTTTACCTGTGCTGTTTTATATGTGAATCTGATCTAATTTTATGAGCATATTTTAATATTTTATTGAAGACACTACACATAACCTGTTTTTGAAGGTGTGTTTAATTTTAAATGAAACGGTTTACATTTTTACTTTTCATTTATTATACATTTTAAATATAAATGTTTATAGTTCCATAGGCTCAAGCACGTCAGCTTCCCACCCTATGTCATACAATTCTGACAAATCGGCATCCTCATCATGTTCTTCATCATCCTCAGAATTTAAATCATCCAAGGGATCTACTTCCACTGACGTTTCAATTACAAGTTCAATGATGAGGTCTAAATCAACTGATTGCTGGTTGTCAGTCATGGTTGATGTTGTCGTTATCTTTAAAGAAAGAGAACAACAATGAGATGTTGCAGAGTAAGAGACAAATCTCAGAGATTATAATAATAAAATTGTTTAACAACAGTAACATTTTGCAGCTATTATTTAGCCATGTCCAGCGATGCTGAGGAGGTGAGGCCTATGTCCAAGTTTTCAGTGAACAGGACTCATCTCTTCTTAACCTTGGATAAGCCTCACCGACTCTGTGTCCCCTGCTCATACTTAAATGTACAGGGGCAGATTTATGCTAAGTGGCGCATCCCCACGGATGCACCAGTTAATGTGCACCGCTGCTCTGCCACCCATAGTGTGCCGAATTTACAATGTGGAGCACCACTGAGCAAAAACAGCACAGATGCGTCACGCATCTGTGCCGCAAAAGCAGCACATTGCAGGAATCACGTCATAATCGCGACATGTCTACTGCAATGCACAGGAGGAACCCTCACATTGCATGGTGCATCACTTCTTATGCCTGTTTCAAACAGGCGTAAGGATTTGATTCAGCAATGCTATAAAGCTGACTCAGTGAAATCTTCTAAATTTCACTGTGTTAGTTTTACAGGGCTTTCATGCAAATTAATGCATACCTTGCAACAAAACACCTATATGAAAACTGACGCAGGTTTCATGTGGCACAGGACTTTACAGCATGACACATCTGCCTAGATGCATCAAGTTGTAAATATGTCGCCACATAGCAAATCTTTTGCACCGCCGCTGCGTCACAAAAGTGACGCACAGTGACGCAAAAGAGACATACACCTATCATAAATCTGACCCTAACATTTTAAATGATTGATTCAAGATTACGATAAAGTGTGGCCTATCCAGAGGTTTGTTTGAGGTGAGGCCTACTATGGGTTGCAGATGAAATGTACGCTTGTTAAAGAGTACAGAGGAGATAATACATGTGAAGGCCTACCAATGAAATAAGTCATATCCACTTCACTCTTGAACAAAGGCCAGACCTCTTCTGTGTCCGTGGACAGACATAAACCTCATCTGCACAATGTCATTTGTAAACTTAGGAAACACAGGTGATGTAATTGAAAAATGTGGAGTTTCTTTTCCTCATTTCACAATCACATCACCTGTGTTTCCTTTGCTTAGGTATCTCATAGTGCATATGGACTCTAGCATATCAAAGAGTACACATAAGTTGAGCAGTGTATACAACAATTTTGACATTTACAGAAGATTCAGCTTCTTATCTTGTTGGAGATGAAATAAGGCCTATCTTGCATCATGGTGCATGTTTTGCATCACTACTGCATCGGTTTCATGTGGCACGGGACTTTACAGCATGACACATCTGCCTAGATGCATCAATTTTTAAATATGTCGCCACATAGCAAATCTTTTGCACCGCCACTGCGTCACAAAAGTGACGCACAGCGGCGCAAAAGAGGCACACACCTATCATAAATCTGTCCCTAACATGTTAAATGATTGATTCAGGATGACAATAAGGTGTGGCCTATCCAGAGGTTTGTTTAAGGTGAGGCCTACTCAGGGTTGCAGATTAAATTTACGCTTGTTGAAGAGTATAGAGGAAATAATACATGTGAAGACCTACCAATGAAGTAAGTCATGTCCACTTCACTCTTGAACAAAGGCCAGACCTCTTCTGTGTCCGTGGACAGACCTAAACCTCATCTGCACAATGTCATTCGTAAACTTAGGAAACACAGGTGATGTAATTGAAAAATGTGGAGTTTCTTTTCCTCATTTCACAATCACCTGTGTTTCCTTTGCTTAGGTATCTCACAGTGCAGATGGACTCTAGCATATCAAAGAGTACACAGAAGTTGAGCAGTGTATACAACAATTTTGACATTTACAGAAGATTCAGCTTCTTATCTTGTTGGAGATGAAATGAGGCCTGTCTTGCAACATGGTGCATGTTTTGCATCACTGCTGCACGGTTTCATGTGGCACGGGACTTTACAGCATGACACATCTGCCTAGATGCATCAATTTTTAAATATGTCGCCACATAGCAAATCTTTTGCACCGCCGCTGCGTCACAAAAGTGACGCACAGTGATGCAAAAGAGGCATACATGGCTATATAATCAAAATCTAAATTTGCCAAGCACACATGGGTGTGTATTTACAAGGACCTTCCACCACGACGAAATGTCTTTAATTAAAATGGGAGAAATAACATCAAAGGGACTCAGATGCCTTTTAAATGTACCCCAAGCAACCTATGAAACTCTAGCAGTACATATCAAGAAACCTAATTGATTTCAGAAATCGTTTTTAAACACATCATCTAAATCAATGATATACCTACATTCAAGGGGAAATGACTTAAAATGGCCTAAGACACATGAAAGCGTTTTTTTAAGGTTCTTTGCACCATTTTTGGGTCACTTTTAACATGGCTATGTTAGTCAAAGAATTAAAATCTAAATTTGCCAAGCACAGATGGGGGCGTATTTACAAGGACCTTGCACCACGGGGAAAGGTCTTTAATTAAAATGAGAAAAATAACATCAGAGAGACTCAAATGCCTTTTAAATATACCCCAAGCAACCTATAAAACTCTAGCACTACATATCAAGTAAACTAATTGATTTCAAAAATCGTTTTTAAACACATCATCTAAATCAATGATATACCTACATTCAAGGGGAAATGACTTAAAATGGCCTAAGACACATGAAAGCGTTTTTTTAAGGCCCTTGCACCATTTCTGGGTCACTTTTAACATGGCTATGTTAGTCAAAGAATTAAAATCTAAATTTGCCAAGCACAGATGGGGGCGTATTAACAAGGACCTTGCACCACGGGGAAAGGTCTTTAATTAAAATGAGAAAAATAACATCAGAGAGACTCAAATGCCTTTTAAATATACCCCAAGCAACCTATGAAGCTCTAGCAGTACATATCAAGAAACCTAATATTTTTCAAAAAACGATTTTAAACACATCATCTAAATCAATTATATACCTACATTCAAGGGGAAATGACTTAAAATGGCCTAACACACATGAAAGCGTTTTTTTTAAGGCCCTTGCACCATTTCTGGGTCACTTTTAACATGGCTATGTTAGTCAAAGAATTAAAATCTAAATTTGCCAAGCACAGATGGGGGCATATTTACAAGGACCTTGCTCCACGGGGAAAGGTCTTAAATTAAAATGGGAAAAATAACATCAGAGAGACTCAAATGCCTTATAAATATGCCCCAAGCAACCTATGAAGCTCTAGCAGTACATATCAAGAAACCTAATATTTTTCAAAAAACGATTTTAAACACATCATATAAATCAATTATATACCTACATTCATCGGGAAATGACTTACAATGCCCTAAGACACATGAAAGCATTTTTTTAAGGGTCGCTTTTAACATGGCTATGTAACTCAAAGAAACAAAATCTATTTGTAAAACACTTGACACAAAGCAACATTTTAAATACAGAACTTTCTTCATAATTTTCTCCCTAAAGCATACTATTGTCTATCTAAATTAAATGAATCTTTTCTCACCTTAGCAAATACTTTATGAGTTTCAAAACAGTCTCAGAAACACACCAATTTGTCTTCAGCAGAGCAAAAGGTATGCACTCCAGAGTCTGCAGCTATCAAAAGCACAGAAATGCTGTAATTCATCACACATATCTCTCATGTCACCCAATCAAAACTCTTCCCTCACTTTTTTCAAATCAACACCCTTCCCCCTCTGCCCTTTCTGCCTTTTTTGCATATCAACCACCTCCTGAAAGCCCTCTGATGTTTGCAAGTTCACACAACAATGTTTCAATTGAACTCTGAACTCTCAGTGCACCTGCATATCCAGTGCAATCTTTCACAAAATGATTTTTTCTTGACCATTCAAATTACATCTTTCAAAGAACTCATCCATGCACCCTAACTTTCTGTTTTCAGCAATCAAAATCCACCAATCACTGCTACTGCTTCCTTAACACAGAAACTCCACAGTTTTTTTCATTTTAAACTCTTATTTTTCCAACTGCCATTTCATTGCCACACTTCATCTGACTGCAGCAGAACCTTCTCTCACCAGGTTTTCTGTCTGGATTGTTGGACATAGTTACATCTATTGGGCTCAGAGGTATGCTGAGAACAGAAATTTACCTAACCTCAATTTACAAGATGTGGAAATTAAGTGGTTTGGCCACAGAGGATTAAAATGTCACCAATTGATACCATTGGTGAAAACCTTTATGCATTTGCCTAAACCTGACCTGTTATTTTTGCACTCTGGAGGTAATGACTTGGGCACTTTGACTGGGGTAGCTATGGAAATGCTTTTAAAGGACACCTTTGAGCAATTGATGGCACTTTTTCCTCAAACTGCCTTGGTATATTCAAATATATGCCAAAGACAGAAATGGAGGTTGTCGAACCAATTTTGTCCACAAATTGAGAAATCGAGGAAGCATGTAAACAAATCTGTTTCAGCTTACATGAGAGACCATGGAATGGGCTCCATGTACAACAATAACTTGCGTTACTACATGCAAGATATCTACAGAGGAGATGGAGTTCACTTCTCAGATGAAGGGAACAGAGTTTTCATTCTGAATTTAAGACTGTGCATTGGTACCTACTTATAAGTACCTAAATGTACCATAAAGCCAAAAGCTCTTCTCAGAGCTACCCTACATCTGATCACTCACAATTAATATTTTACTCTAACTTTTTTCACTAATTTTCAACAAAGTACGCTCCCCGGAGCGCTACCCGGTACGCGAACCGGAAGCTAACCGCGCGAATTTTTTTAAAAAAATGTTTTTTTTCGCACATATGGGCCTCCTCAGCCATCCTCAGAAAACCTAGGGGGTCAAAATACGTCTACCGTGTCCCCTTCTACCCATTCTGAACATTATTTGCCCTCCATCTTGTATCTTAATTCGACCGAAACACAAAATGGTGGACTCCCGTAACGCTGCAGGTTCGCGTACCGGGGCGCTCCCCGGGAAGCGCTCCATTAAAAAAGGTGGGAAAGTAATTTACAGAAGAAACCCTGGAGACACTTTCACCAAATATAGATTTGCTCATACTACATACCAATCCCTACCATTTTCACAAATTTGGTTGGAATTCCATTTAGCCATTTAGCCTGTAGACCTCTCTAAATACCCTGAGGTAAATTACTTCACAAAACACATCTGAAGTGTTGGAATTGACAACCAATGAAAATGTTACTTTCTTTTCCATTTTTTTTTTCCTGACATTTGATTGGTTATGTACCTAAATCTAAAGGAAGAGAAGGAAACACAGCCATTTTGACTACTACTTCCTGGTGTACATTTCAATAGGATTTTCACTAATAACTTCAACTTCTTTGTAAAGGTAAGTTGTTATTTTAAAAACTGAAGTTTATTGTGCACTTTAAGTTAATATGGTAAACTTTTACTGATAGTTATATACTATCCCTCTGTAGTAGTTATAGATTTAGATAGACTTCTCTGTTATAGTTATGGATGGAGTTAGGCTTGTCTTTTATAATTATGAATTTACTTACGTTAAATCACATACACTTTTTTATATTCCTACTTCCACTCTGATACTATACACTGCCCAAAGATAAATTCACTGGTAAAAACTGCCTATCTAAAATTAATCCCAACAGTGCCCTATCTCTACTAATATATATTTTTTTTATGCAAATTTCAAGCAAAATGGAAGGCGAACAGAAAGTGTCATTTGAAATTGTCCTTGCAGAGACCAACCTAGAAATCATTGATCCAAATGACATTGAATTTATGGATGAAACTTGGGACCAAGAACTACTGCAATGTGTGCAATCAGTAGATGTCCTCCTTGAAAATGAGGACATTTTACACACTCAAACATTACAAGCTATGTTCAATGAAAATAACGACATTTCAGACAGTGAAATGGTAGACATTTTATAAAATTTTGAAACACAATGACAATAATAAATAATTGTTTAAAAAATAAATAAATAAAAAAAAATCAACAAAACAAACAATCAATTAACATACAATATTTAAAAAGTCTATCATTCTTTTTTCCTTATAGTACGCTCCCCGGGCCGCTTCCCGGCTCCCCACGCAAAAAAAACTAAATTTTTTTTTTTTTTTGCCCCGCGGGGCCCTTTTAAAGCCTCCACATCAAACCTAGGGAGTCAGGGAGGATCTACTATGCCCCCTTATGGTCATTTCCCCCTTTGTTTTGGCCTCCTCTTGTCTCTCGATCCTACCGAGAGACAAGATGGCGGCCGCTCCGGACTGTTTAGAATGTTGACAGACACCGGAGAGCCAATCAGCTTCGCTTCGTGAAGTTCCGTTACGCGTCAAGTACGCGAACCGGAGCGCTACCCGGAGCGCGCTTACAGATATATATCTTTTTTTTAACGTTAATTTCTCAAAATCCACTGGAGCACATATATTGAGACCTAGCAAAGGCACATCGGGCTAACAGTCCCTACAATTTTGCCAAGTTTTGTGCAAATCCATTCAGCCGTTCGGGCTAAAAGTGAGGCCAACCGCCCTATGGAAATTAACATTGGAAAAACGCGTTTTGGGACCCCCCCTTTTTTCTCGGCCCCCCCTTGACGAATCCCCCCCCAAATTTTCAGGGGCTGCTCAGAAACCAAATGTTCCATTTTCCTGAAAATTTCAGCCAATTCCGTCCACAAACGCCAAAGTTATTAGACATAGAATTTATATATTTTATAAAACCAATAATTTTGATAACTCCACGTAGGAAAAGCAAGCTGCATCCCTTGCCTATCATATTTAGACGTATTCATTCATAAGCCTAAGCACAGAAGCCTAACTTGAAACATGAAACATTTTTGCGCCACTTTTTTAAAAAGGACAATTATTTAACATTAGAACCAAGAATGTGCATATAAAAAAATGCTTTAAGAAATGAAATCCTCACTTGAAATGTTTTCCTGTTATACAAAATAATGAATCTGATTTTTGTAACTTTTTAAAACAGCAGTCTGAAATGCAGGATTTTACCACACTGACAAAATCCTAGCTGAATCAAAATCCCTGTCTCTCCGTGGCCTAAAAAAACGACAGCTGCTGCTTAGTGACTGTTGACACAGCGGTTGAAAAAGCCTTTTTTCAGTGTTGAAATATAAGCACAGTGACAGCCTATTAAAACTGAGTAATTTCTAGTTCTAAAATGTGTGTGCAGTTCAGCAACATCCAATTTATTCAGATGATGTGTTTGCCTGTTAATATCTAATACAATGTATCTAAGAAAAAGGCTGTAATATTTTACAACCGTTGATTTATTGTAAAATACACAATTTCGTTTTTGAAGCCTATTTTATTCCTATTCAATGTGAATTCTAATGTTATCTTTTAAGCATTAGCAGTTTGTACATGTGCATAATTGCTTACTCTATAAATTAAATAGTAACATATAGCTATTTTAGCATATCATATGGTTAATTTCTGGATTTTTATTAAATTTTTTATTTAATATTAATTAAATGGCATTTTGCATAAAAGACTGATGACAACAAGAAAAAAAACACAAAAACACGCATTGAGCTCATTCCAGACATATACAGAAGGGGTCACACACTCAGAATCACACAACACAACGCGCTCAAGAGCCATTATTTAACCAATAGCGCAATCGCTATTTACTCACAGAAGTTGCAATGTAAAACCACGAACCACACAGACATCCAAACACATGATTAAGCCACAGATCAACACTTAGGACACAAACAATGGACAGCCCACAGACTGTACTTAAACCAAACCATTTGTAAATACTAGTTGTAAGTCATATTTACAAGAGGCGCTTCTCAATAGCATTCCTAAACACTGCAAAAAACAGCTCAACAGACTTTTTTATTTTCAAGATGCCAAAATACACTCAATTTACTAGCTTTGGCTGGCAAAACACCAAAAAATCGCTCTGCATATCTCCATCCATAAATATGCGCAGAAAAAGGATCCTTGTTTATATTATGTCCATACTTGAATTCCATGGGGATGCAGAATCACCAAGGAAGAAATATATTAAGATGGCGGCCGCTGCTGTGGCTGGTGAAGTGCTGTGAATGCTGCGCTCTGCATGACTCTCCAGTAATCCCCCCTCATTAGTCCTTTTCTGCACCTCGTACCTGTTGGATGGCGGCGTTGGTGGTAGCGCATTGAGGACGCCGATATTGCTGCTTTTCTTCCGTGCGCAGAGCTCGGAGTCCTAGACAAGCTGTTTTCTGGCGTGGAGCGCGGAGTACGGGGCTCCTGGGGCTGTCGGCTGTCGGCAAAGTGGAGAGGCGGCCAGTGGCTGGAGTTGCTGAGGAGGCGGTCCTCGGAGTAAGCTGGGAGGGCTCGCCCAGTAACTGGCAAATACGCTGCAGCTGTGCGAGAATCAAGAGTCGAGTAGATTGGAAAGCTCGGCACACGCAAAGACGGGACATTGTTTGAAGGTGAGCTTTACCATTTGAATATTACCGGTGGTAGCTGCTCGGTATTACATGTGCGGTGGCTAACGGACCTACAGAATACGGTGAGCTACGCTGGAGGGGGTAAAAAGAGACTTGTTGCTGCTGCGGTAGTACATCCGCTAGATATGTTCAAAGCATAAGACTTCTTTGAAATTTACAAGTAGTGGAAACACCCAACTGCTTTGAGGTTTAGGGAAAGTGCCCCTGCAGCCTCATTCGCATTTTCCCATTTCTGGCAGATTTAAATATAATGGCGAGGGGTAGAGGTGGCACAAGGCAACCGAGGAGCAGCCGCTGCTTCAGTCTCTATGAATACTCCAATAGTGGGGAACGCAGCAGGGAATATCACAGAGAATACTGCTGATGATCCATTGCAGTGCTCAAGCGGAGATGAAACGCTGGGGTCAGCACCTAATGGTGGACAACTGAAGGGGATAATTAATATGCGACAGGGTGCTTCACCTATAGTGACAATCCCCAGTGCTCAACCGTCCCAAAAAAATGCCGCAATACTCTCAAGTAAAGGCCCGCAAGATGGGGCAGTGAGACAGCGAGTTGTCCCGGCAATTTTTAATAAAAAAAATAACAAATCCAAGGTAGACGCATGCAATGTGGAATCTGATAATGTTCAAATGATGGCTGGACTCCAGAATGATCCGCAACAAACTCCGCTGCCAGATAATGATCTACTTGTAATTTCCCAGCTCGAAACAACAGAGGAAATCGAAATAGAAATAATTAACAGTGAAGATGGCGTTGTGAACATTATAGAGCCAAATATTAATCTAGAGGTTGAGGGTCGCAATGGTTCTGAATATGCTGGCTCGGACGGAAAATTGTATTCAATGTCGGATCTGACCTCTCCATGAGACAAGGAAAATGAAGGAAATGATGAGGACAGCCTAAGCAATCTAGGAGATTGGGGGACAACGCCAGATGAAGAAAAACAGGATGGCTATGGACAGGGTGTTGCATGGGAGACAGTCAGGAAAATGCCAGAAGAGGCAGGAAATGAAAGCCAGAATCAAGGCTCCCCATGTGCCAAGTTCAATTTGGAGGAAGAGGAGATAAATGAAGATGAAGTCACCTTGGGTCTGATTTATAAAAGCGTAATGGCTCATCGGAATGAGACTAGGGCTGAAGGGCTGCGGACACAAGGAGCGGTGAAAAAGCTGCAGAATACTGTAAGGAGCCTAGTGAAAACTTGTACTTAGGTAACTACCAGGGTGACGGAGGTGGAACAACGAGTCTCCTCAACTGAAGATAGCCTGGGAAAACATCAGTCGGCTATTGAAATACTACAAAAATCAAATTCAGACATAGACTGGAAACTCACTGACCTTGAGAATCGCGCTAGGCGCAATAATTTACGCGTCCTGGGCATTCCGGAAGGTAAAGAGGGATTGGATCCCGTAGGTTCATTATACAGCTGTTCAGTGAGGCCTTTCCGGAATTGAAATCCTGGAATTTTGAAATTGAAATCATTCGCGCACATAGATTTCCGTTTATGAATCGTCGGCGGGACAATGGACAGAAAGCATACCCAAGGGCCATCTTGATCTGCTTAAATAACTTTCTTCTGAGAGAGGCTTTATATGATCTTGCACGACCAGTGAAAAGGAGGAAGGCGGCTGGGTGTGAGTTTTTTGTTCATCCAGACTTTTGACCAACAACCGTTAATGAGAGATGGCAGATGCGGAAGTTAATTGCAGCATTCCAGGCAAAAGGTGCTCAATGCTTTTTACTCAACCCAGCCAAATTGAAGACTATCTTTAGAGATCAAACGAGATACTTTACTTCTGGGTCTGAGGCTCAGGTATACTTGAACCAAATGGACAAAGAAGCGAAAGCCTAATCTCAAATAGAGAACTTTCTGAAATAGACTATAAAGGCTATAAAGGATATATCGCAAGTTTGAGAGGGAATTACATTTGAGTCAAAAATTTAGGGGGGTGAACATGGGTGGTCAGGGGTGTAGGTGATATAATGTAATGTTGTCCTGCTCCTAAACTATAGGCTATAGCACATTAGGAGTTGTGTCCTCACATAGAACATTTTTTTTTTTTTGGTATATTAAGTAGGCAATCGGTGGCCTGGGTTTAAGGCCCTTGACATTACTGAATACTACAAAGAAAAGTATAAAGATAATTGAATGAGCAGATAGAGGTCGAGGACCTTTGATCATACATGTACGAGAGAAATACACTCATCTATGATAAATCACGGACTCTTGTTGGCTCTAGAATGGCTATTTATGGAGGACATCCTAATGTGGTTACAATCAGCCTGAAGCAAGGCTGCTGATTATGAGTTTGGGAGGGGGAATAAAAAAAGGTGGGGGGGGAGAAGGGGAGTCATGACACGCAGTGAAGGCACTTCTGCATCACAGAGGACACGGTCCTTAAGCCTCATGATTGCTGGTGGCGAGGGTGGGAGGGTGGGTTCTGGTGGGGAGGGGTTAAGTGGGGGAGTGGGGAATTGGGGAGAAAAAAGAATATAACACATGAGTTAGGGTTGAGAAGAAACTTGGATTTTGGTGATGTTGGGGAGCATTTGGTGAAATTTATTTGGAGCAAAGATGCAAAATCTGAAGTGGCGAAATGGCAGGTAGGAGTTTAAGGGAGCTGAATGCACTGGAGAAAAGACGGAGAGTTACACAAGAGATACGGGCTCTACAATGTGACATCATATTCTTACAAGAGACCCATGTGGCTTGGTCAAAGAGACACCTATTAACAGAACTTGGGCTCAATGTAATAGCTTGCACTAAATATTCAGGAGCGGCCAGAGGGGTCGCAATCCTTGCCAAGACTCATATAGTTACCACAGGGAGTGTGCAATCTGATAGGTTGGGACGTTGGGCGATAGCAGAATGTTTGGTGGGTAACATTAAAGTTACTGTGTGTGTTGTATATGGAGCAAAATTAGACGAAGTAGAAACTCTTAATTTTTTTAATGTGGAATTGGCAGCTTGGCCCACACCACTGATTATGTGCGGTGACTTTAATATAAATCTAGCACCTAATGTGCTAAATAACGAGAAGGCGAGATATACAGGCAGGAAACCGAAAGTATTTAAAGCCTTACAGTCACTTCTGGAAGCACATGGATTGGTGGATGCTTGGTCCGCTCTGAGAAGCGGGTTGCCTGGGTATACTTTTTGTCTTTTCCACATCGCATATTGGTTCGATTAGACTACTTTTTTGTTTCTATTTTGATGTTGAATCAGGCGGCAATCCAAGTATATCCTAGAGTGACATCAGACCATGGGCCAGTCGTATTGACGCTCTCTAGTATCATTTCTAGTGAACGCCCACGACAGTTTTCTTTTGATCGCAAATTATTGTTTGAACAACTCTTTATTGTACATATGAAGCAGTGGATTGTATCTTTTTTCAACATTAATCTGGGGAGTAGTAATGTAGGGTGTGTGTGGGATTGTTTTAAGGCTGCTTTTCGTGGGGAGGCATTGAGTTGGGGTCTGTACAATCAAAAAATACAAGCGTCAGAAATAAAGTCATTGTATCAAGAGCTGATCACGGCTGAAGAGGCGCTTAGGGCAGGGATACAGGCAGGGAGCAATATTGATGCAGAGATCAATGAAGTAGCGCGTCTGAAGGCAAGAATAAATCTGAGGTAGTCTCAGAAAGCAGCAAAAAAAATTCTCTCTGGAAGGCAAAGTCACTATGAATATGGCGAGGCAAGTGGAAGATGCCTCGCCCAAAGATTAAAAGCAAAAGCGGCAGCCCAGCGGATTGATGAGATACTAGGTCATAAAGGTGACCCTGTTAAGGATGAACAGGGCATCTTGGAGATATTTAGACAGTTTTATGAGCTACTTTATCAGGCGGATGTGTATAACAGTGATAATTCTGCATCTTTGACTAGTCAATATTGTATGAAAGATCTTTCGGAAGATGATAGGGTAATGTTAGATGCGCCTATTACTCCGGAGGAATTAGAATCAGCGGTAAACGGATTGGCACTAGGCAAGGCCGCTGGCCCAGATAAATTACCCTTAAAAATATATAAAATGTTTTTCGCGCTCTTAAAAGGCGACCTTTTGGCAACGATGCTCGCAGCACAGAAAGGCTCTGCCCCCAAAACTTGGCAAGAAGCGACTATAGTGGTTTTTCACAAAAAGGGCAAGCCACTTAATCTACCGGGATCATATCGCCCTATATCGCCTGCTAAATGTAGACGGTAAAATGTACTCGAAGATTTTAGCAAATAGGCTTTCTGGGGTCATTTCGGGTCTTGTTTCAAAAATACAGCATTGGTTTATTCCTCAACGTAGTACAACTAATCATGTTAGAAGAATGATAACATTACTTGATTATGCCAAGGTAACCAGGGAACCCTTTTGTTTAATTTTATTGGACGCCGAAAAGGCTTTCGACCGCGTGGCTTGGTCTTTTTTGTGGGATAATTTGATGAGTCGCGGTTTCGGTCCTGGATTTATCAAATCAGTACAGGTTTTGTATCAGCAACCGGTAGCCCGGATCAGTACCATGGGCCTGGAATCGGCGGTAGTACAAATAGGTAGGGGGACTAGACAGGGGTGCCCCTGTTCCCCCTTACTATTTGCGCTATATATTGAACCTTTTTTTAAGAATGCTGGACTCCAGTGTTAATTTCACTCCATTAAAGGTACATATATATCATGTTAAGGTGCTAGCATATGCTGACGACGTGGCAGTGGTCACGTCTAAACCCATCATGGCAATGCATGCTATAGAGCATCTGGCCCTAGAATTTGGTAAATCATCGGGTTATAAATTAAACTCAGCAAAAACCCAATTACTTAGTATAAATATGCCAAGCTACACCGATGTTAGATTATGTCAGGAGGTGGTATATCTGGGAGTCACGTTGCGAGCTAGTACAACTGCTTTAGTTACAGGTAATTGGGATCTGCTCTTAGTTAGTGTTCGGAAAAAACTAGATCAGGCAGAATGTTTACATCTTTCATTAGTAGGTCGTTGCAACCTATTAAACATGCTGATTCTGCCTCAAATTTTATATTTCTTCCGATGTGTACCCCTAGAAGTCCCGAAGACCAGTTTGGAACAACTGCAGACAGTGTGTATGCGTTTTATGTGGTCTGGAGGGAAGGCTAGAAGGGCTAGGCGTTTCATGATTGTCCCAAGAAATGTGGGAGGTTGGTCGGTTCCGGATTTTACACTTTATTATTATGCGTATATGTTGCAAGGAATGGGAATTTTATTAACCGGCGAAGATTCAGCAAGACCCGCAGATTCTCCATCGATCTATCAAATGTTGCTGGGGGTAAAAGTTAAAAACTGTTTATTTAAGTATCTTGAACAAAGCTACTACAAACGTACAGGTTTTAAGACTATGACAGCTGCATATAAGGTTTGGCATACAGTTAGGAGGCTATTGGGTCTTGGGAGAATAACGTGGTACACCCCATTCTTATCGTCGTTTTTCCTACCTTTAGATGTCAGGGATAGAATTGCACTTAATAGGAGGGAGAAAGGCATTAGAGTGGTGGGGGATTTGTATGATGCTAGTTATTGTAAATCTTTTGAACAATTACAAGAACAATATTCTCTCCCTAGTTCTGCTTTTTGTACTCTTTGTCAAGGGGGCAATCAGAATTTGGAACATCTTCTATTTATATGTCCAAATGTAGAAATAGTAAACGCAAGGTTAACATGTCTTTCGCCCATTTATCGGTCTTGTAGGATTGTAAACTCAAAAGACTTTTTATTAATATGCAAAAACCCTCCAAATGAATATATCTGTTATAGAATTTTTAAATTTTTGAAAATTTCATTGAAAATGTATTAAATGAAAATGTATAAATCATATATTTTATTTTGTGGTCCTCAAAAGAGTACCGTAACAAAAATAAACTTTTTGACTTTGACTTTTTTTGACTTCTCTCCCTAGAGACCATTTCGCAAAATACCTACAGATTCGTAAATATTTAATGGGTTTAGGAGGTAACTTTAAGCCGAATTCTTTGATTGAAGACATTATGAAAGGGGTAAGAATTGGAGTATTATATAAACATTTGTTAGACACTAAAGAAAATGATCTAGAGCAGCAGAACAGTAAATGGTGTGCTAAACTAGGCAGACAGGACATTCAATTAGAAACTTCAATAGTTATGGTAAAGAACTATTCGTGTCGGCAAAGTTGGTGGCTCAACATTTTAAATCAATCTATAATCTATATTATACCCCAGATAAGGTGTCTAAATGGTCGGGAGATGCAATAGGTAAATGCTTTCGGTGTGGGTTCACCTCAGCGGATGATGTTCATATTTTTTGTACATGCACTATGTTAGCTCCCTTGCTGTCTCAGATAGAAAAATGTGTCTCAGCATTTGTGGGTAGTCAGATACAATTATCAGCAATGCAGATATTATTTGGTGTTGAAATGGGCACAGTGAATACTAGCATCCCAAAGAAACATGCTAAACTTATTTTTTTAGTAACTGCAGTGTACAGGCTATGTATTGCATCTGCATGGTTGCAACAAGACCCGCCCGCTTTTGAAGCCTGGCGAGCTCGCTTTTTTTCGATACACAACATGGAGCATAGTCTCTATGCCTTAAAGAGCTCCCGCAGAAAGAAGATCGGGGAACAGATCTGGGGGTTAGTCACAAACTATCTCGAGTTGTAAATGGGGAGACCTATCTTGATTTTGTATAATTCCCTGTTGGATTTAATTAAGATTGCCCTGTATATAATTCTGTTTATTCATATTTGTTTTTTTATGCTTCAAAATGTCAAGTGTTGGAGATGTACTGGATCGAAAAAAAATATATAGTTTTTCCCCTTTCGCTGTTTTTTTTTTGTTTGTGTTTCTGTATCAACCGACTCATGTGTTTCTGCATAAATAAAAAAAAAATAAAAAAGGAAGAAAAATGTTTTTATACATAAACCTGTGTCGCTATTTCCTCTAGGGGAGCTGGCTAATTCACTTCACATCTCACTATGGTACCTCCAAAAAGCAACACATTATTCAATGTGTGCTTGAAACAGGCATGCCAAAAATATTGCAAAATATGCAAATATTATAATCAAAGCAGCGCTGAAGGTACTCTTCGTACGTTGCGCCGTTCAAACAAAAGTCAAACAGAGAAAAATCTCCTCATTACCTGCCTACATAAATTGCAATTTACATGTCTATCCCATACAAATCCAAAGTTGGGCAACACAAATTCCAAAATTCCAAAGCCACAGTAAGTGTTACTGAACTACCTTACCAATCAAAGGCATCAAAACCAACAGCAAGTGCCGCAGAACGACTCTTACCAAACAAATGGTTGTCCAAATTGTAACTGCCAAGTTCTTTTAGAATACTCACGCCAAAAAGGTTCTCAGTCAGGAGTGACATCATGTGGAGGATCAAAATCTGGAAGAGCAGAAATATACTAGGCTGCAGAGACAGAGAATCCCAAAAATCTCGGTGCACAGAGTACCTCCTTAGTAGAGTCCTGTCCTGTCCTCCTCAGTAGATTTCTGTCTCCTGACAAGATCACTCCCTTAAATAGCCACTTTTCTGACGAGCCCCACGTTGGGCGTCATTTTGTAGAACATAGAAAACTTCTCAGGGGTCCCACTGATACTTAGTCCTTTTAAACTCACAAAGAAGAAATTGGCACAGAAGCTGAAATATAAAAGAACATCTTTATTATCCTCAAATGAGTGAGACTACGTCACACAGAAGCCTTAGCAACTGAATGAGGCAGTCTGAGGAGTGCACAAAACAGAGGCCTTATATATGCTTAGGGCTACATAGTCATCATAGGACCAAGGGGCAGACCTGGCACATGTAAGCATGCAAAAATGACTAAGATGGGCATACATGATCTGCTTGCTCCACAAAGTGGGAGGAGAGTTACTTCTCCATACAGCAGCAAAAATAGTCTGACGGTAATACTAGAGAAGCAGGTGCATTCTACTAGCTAGGGCCTTCTGGGCATGTGCGAAGGTGGAAGATGCTAAATATAGCTTGTCTCTAGGCAGATTACAAGAGCAGTTAACAGAAAGGTAGGACAGAGCACATGGCGAGCACATGGCAAACAAAATGGCTGCCAGAAATACAAAATGGCTTTCACAAAGTGGATAAGATAACTTCTTATTACAGGATGGCTTCTGCTAATGCCCATTGCTGCCTATTTATAACACTCCGGCGTGGATGGGCTTGCCCTTGGCTTGGGTTCTGCCTGGTCACAACCCATGTGCGGCGTCCCGTGCCACAAGCTCAGGTGCAACACTTTGTAGTGCTGATGACCGGGCAGTCCAGCTCCTCTGTGTGTGTTGGCACTCTGATATCATGGGGATATCTGGGACTGAAGTTCCCTTCCAGGAATGCAGAGATGTTTAATATGGCAGGGGGCTCCGTACCCCCACAAACAGCAGCAGCAGTCCTCTTCTACTATTACCCCTGCTCCTAGGTATGTATAGTTTCCTTCTGATATCAGGGAATTTACCACCACCATAATGTTATCACTACCAAAGCTATGCATAACATTCTAAATCTATGTAAAATGCATTCTAATTCCACTTCCCAGAGAGATTCACTTTGGCACTGAGGACCCTTTCTGCAAGTCATAGTTGTAATTAACTTGTTCGTTATCAGAAATTAGGTCAACTGCATTAGTATTTGAGTGACCCTTCCATATCACTTACTCACCACTAAAGCACTATTCCCTCTGCCGTGAACACCCCTGGCTGGATTCAGAAAGTTTGATATATAAGTATGTGTGACTTACTATTGTAGTACCTCTAGCTTACTCATGAATTTCACAAGTGAACCAAGATTACCCCTGGCATTCTCCTTGAATTAAGGAGTGAAGCAAGTGTAATCACATCAACATATTTGTGAATTGGGAACCTCTACTTTTACACTATTGCCAAGCTGACGGGCTCTTCATTAAGAACAGGTCCCTCCCTCTACAAACTACTTGCAATAGTCCTCAAAGCATTTTATGGTAATCCCAAAATTTTCTTTCTGGTGCCAAATTTATCAATCAATCAATCAACAATTTGTATAGCATGCTACTCACCCAGTAGGGTCTCAAGGCGCTGGGGGGAGGGGTTTGTTACTGCTCGAAAAGCCAGGTTTTGAGTTGTTTCCTGAAGGAGAGGTGGTCCTGGGTCAGCCTTAGGTGGATGGGGAAGGAGTTCCATGTCTTGGCCGCCAAGTAGGAGAAGGATCTTCCTCCAGAGGTGGCTCTGCGAATGCGTGGTATGGCGGCGAGGGCGAGGTTGGCCGATCGTAGCTGGTGGGTGGGTGTGTAGAAGGTGAGGCGGCTGTTGAGGTACTTCGGGCCTATGTCGTGGGGAGCCTTGTGTGCGTGGGTGAGGAGTCTGAACGTGATCCTCTTGTTGACGGGGAGCCAGTGCAGGTCTCTCAGGTGGGTAGAGATGTGGCTGCGGTGAGGGATCTCCAGGATGAGTCGTGTGGAGGCGTTCTGTATGCGCTGGAGTCTTTTCTGTAGTTTGGCAGTGGTTCCCGCGTAGAGGGTGTTCCTGTAGTCCAGTCGGCTGGTGACGAGTGCCTGGGTGACTGTCTTCCTGGTTTAGTTGGGGATCCATTGGAAGATCTTATGGAGCATGCGAAGGGTGTTGAAGCACGATTACGATACGGCGTTGAATTGTCTGATCATCGAGAGGGAGGAGTCTAGGATGAAGCCCAGGTTACGTGCATGGTCCGTTGGCTTGGGGGTGGTGCCCAGGGCAGGGGGCGATTATCCTAGGATGAGGACTTCCGTCTTGTCTGAGTTCAGTTTCAGGCGGCTGTTCTTCATCCACTCGGCGACGTCTTTCATCCCTTCATGTAGGCTGGCTCTGGCGCATCAGCTGGGTGTCGTCGGCGTAGGAGATGATGTTAAGGTTGTGTTGGCGTGCGATGGCTGCGAGGGGGATCATGTAGACATTGAAGAGGGTGGGGCTGAGTGAGGATCCTTGTGGTGCGCTGCAGATGACTTCGGTGGCCTCGGATCTGAACGGGGGATGTGGACTCTCTGGGTTCTTCCGGCGAGGAACGAGATGATCCACTCCAGTGCCTTCCCTTGGATTCCGATGTTGCTGAGGCGCTGTACTAGGGTGCGGTGGCAGACGGTGTCGAATGCTGCAGAGAGGTCCAGGAGGATGAGGGCCGCTGTTTCCCCATTGTTGAGCAGGGATCTGATGTCGTCGGTGGCTGCGATGAGGACGGTCTCGGTGCTGTGGTTGGCTCGGAAGCCGGACTGCAAAGGGTTGAGGGATCCCTTTGTCTCGAGGAAGGTGGCGAGCTGTTTGTTGACGGTCTTCTCGATGGCAGGAAAAGGTAGGAGCGAGATGGGGCGGAAGTTCTTGAGGTCGGTGGGGTCGGCTGTTGGTTTCTTCAGGAGGGCGCTGAGCTCGGCGTGCTTCCAGCTCTCTGGGAAGGTGGCGGTGCTGAAGGAGATGTTGATGATGTCCCGGAGTTGGGGTGTGATGATGGAGACGGCCTTGTTGAAGATGTGGTGGGGGCAGGGGTCAGTTGGTGATCCAAAGTGGATGGTGTTTATCGTGCGGGTGGTGTCTTCGGTGCTGACCGGGGTCCAGTTGCAGAGGGTGGTGGTGGGGGGCATTGGTTCGGTGATTGAGTGCGTGGTCTGTGCGCCAAAGCTGTTGTGTATGTCGGCGATCTTGCGGTGGAAGAAGGTGGCGAGTGAGTCGCAGAGGTCTTGGGAGGGTGTGATGTTGTTGTTTCCCTCGTTGGGGTTGGAGAACTCTTTGACGATGCTGAAGAGTTCCTTGCTGTTGTGGGTGTTGTTGTCCTGTCGTTCTTTGAATGTTGTCCTTTTGGTGGTGGGGATCAGCTGGTGGTGTTTGCGGGTGGAGTTCTTGAGGGCAGTCATGTTTTCTGTGGTCTGGACGTGGCGCCAGGCTTTTTCAGGGTGCGGCAGTTTTTCTTGGATGTTTTGAGTTCGTCGGTGAACCAGGAGGCTTTCTTGCTGCCGGGTCTGCTGGGAGGGTTCTTCAGTGGTGCGAGGTCGTTGGCGAAGTTGGTGAGCCACTGTATGAAGGTGCGGGCTTCTTCGTTGGGGTCCGGTGCATTGGCGGGAGGGTTCTGGCTGAGGGAGGTGGTGAGCTGGACGGCGGTGACCTTGCTCCAGCTCCTGCGAGGAACCTGTTGATGGTGGTGGTGGGTCATGGTTCTTCTGAAGCTGAAGTGGACGCAGCTGTGATCCGTCCAATGAAGTCCGGTGGAGTGGCTGAAGGAGATGTGCTTGCTGGAGGAGAAGACAGGGTCGAACTTGTGGCTGGCGTAGTGGGTGGGGGTGTTCACCAGTTGCTTGAGTCCGAGGTTGGCGAGGTTGTCCAGCAGGGTGGTGGTGTTGGTTGTTTTTCTCCAGGTGGAAGTTGAGGTCCCCTAGGAGGATGTAGTCAGCGGAGGGGAGGGCGTGGGGGCTGATGAAGTCTGCGATGTCTTCGCTGAATTGTGTGCGTGGTCCCTGGGGTCTGTGGATGAGGGTGCCTCTGAGGGTGGTCTTGGGGTCGGTGTGTATCTGGAAGTGGAGGTGCTCGGCGGCAGTGAAGGTGTCGTCGGAGTTGGTTGTGATGCAGATAGTGTTCCTGTGGACGATGGCGATGCCTCCTCCGGTCTGGTTGACGCGGTCCCTCCGGCTGATCTTGTATCCGTCCGGGATGGCTATGGCAATGTCGGGCGCTGAGGAGGCGTTCATCCAGGTTTCCGTGAGGAAGGCGACGTCTGGTGATGTTGTGTCGATCAGGTTCCAGAGTTCGACGGCGTGTCTGTGGACGGAGCGGGTGTTGAGCAGGATGCACTTGAGGTGGTTGTTGCTGGTGCCTGGCCTTTCGGGTGCGGTGCAGGTCCGGAGGCAGGTGAGCTTGCAGGTTTGGCAGCTGAAGGGTCCGTGGGTGTGTTTCGGGGTGGCTCGGTAGCAGGCGAGGTTCCGGTCGGGTTTGAGTGCCTTGAGGGTGGCTGCGTCGTAAGTCCGTCGTGTGGGCTGGCATCCTCGGGGGCCAGCAGTCCAGGCGAGGATGGGCGCAGACGGACTTGCCTTTGGCGCGCCTTTGGCGCACAATCAGCGCACCCGCTGCACGTAATTGTGGGCTCCATATGAGGCCAAGTGGGAGGGAGGAGCAGCTGTGAGGAAGGAGCGGGGGGGCCAATGGAGTTCACAGAAAGAAAAGGGGTGGGGCCACGAGGGAGCAGCAGCGGGAAGCGGGGGGCACACCAGGGGTACAACAGTTGGACAGAAATGAGGAAAAAAAGTTATTTACACGCACAGAATGAGGGCCACAGTACAACTAACGAACAGTACACAGTGACTACAAGTACAGTGCAGTCACGACACACAGCAGGGAGAGAGGGAACGAGCAGCAGCGAGGGGCGCCGAGGGACGTACTTCAGCTGGCAAGCCGAGCAGCGTGGGGGGTGTCCTGAGGTCAGGTCATCTGTTCCTGCAACTTAATATCAATTCATCATTGCTTCATAACTGCAAATAGACTCCCCCTTTGCACCTGTTGGTCCGGTTCTCTGGGACCAAAGCACTGGAACACTCTTCCAGTGGCCCAACTTGACAGGAGTTCAAAGCTTAACTGTTTATGCAGCTAGACTTTAAATGGGCTGGATCCCTCCAGCTCTCTGACCAGATATTATTTTAGAACAAACATTGAAACTGGTCCCTATCGTGGCCTATATTTATGCCCTTGACTTCCATGGGATTTCTGAACAATAAATATAATAAGGTTTCAGGTAATCCATGGCAGTGATTCAGTTCTGGTTTATATTTCACATCTCGTCCTGAATCTTGCACTCCATTAGTGTTAGCTATTTCCAGGATGTTGCTTTTCTGTATTTTTCTGTAGCATATTACTCTTGTGTTGTGCATGCTTTAGACTAAGCCATCTTCAGGTGGTTATGGCAGCTACGACTGAGAGCTGTGAACTTGAGACTAAAAGCAGTGTGAGTTTCTCACAATGCCTGTCATTGAGATGTTCGGAATACATGGTCAACCAATCCCTGGCTTTTCTCCACGCACACAACCATTGACAACGCCAACATTATCGTCTAGTTTTAGGTGTTCTTATGTTGTTGTGTTATTATATGGGATAACGTAATAAAAAGCTCAGAGAGAAACCAAAATATTGGTCGGGTGGCACATATGCACAGAAATTGTTTGTGTTAAAGTCACGGCTATAACTGCAAAGGCCACACCCCTTGCAGAGATCCCTCCCACCTTTTATCTCATTTGAGCTCTGCATGTACTTCTTCCTACGAGTACAGCTATGTCAGTTGTGCCTATGTACCTCAAGCAAGCAGTCATTTGCCAGTTACACCGACCTATTAACATGTTTCAGGTTCTACTGTACTCACATAACTATGGCCTTGTTGTTTTTTGTTTCACTCCATCCGTTTTCACTCCCATGTATTAGGTGTATTCTTTCTTTAATGTACAACACTGTTTTGAAAAATGTTAATTGCTGCTGCATAAAAATAAAAGCATATTTTATTTTATTTAAGAAATACATGTTTATTTTATTGTAGCATTCTTATCAAGTGCTCTGAGGCACAGTGTTTCAGTGTGCTGTACAATTATACAACATTTTGCGCAGCTTTTTACTTGGACCTGTTAATAAGTAACCATATTAAATAACTGATGCATCATCCATGAGGATTACCTGGTATGGAGAGTGATCTAGTGAATGTGGCACACTGGTCCTCCTTTCCTTCACAGGAAACGTCCCTCTCTGGTGTGCATCCATCAGAGGACTGGTTCGTGTAGCAAGCTGGACAATTGTATCCATTCACCGTTACTTTTGCAAGACTCGCTGAAGGAACAAGGAAAATACATCTCAGGGGATTTTTCACTACATTTGGGGAATAAAACACTTTACAAAGGTGATGATGTCCGATCCAACATCAAAGAGATATAAGGACCTGTCCTTACAGGACAACCTCACTCCTGGAAATCCAATCCAAGTTAGCCAACTCCATGGGGTAGCTACTCAATTCTCAAATCTCCCATAGAAAGGGAGTCCCAGTGTCCACTCCTGGACAAATATACAGCTTCCAGACAGAGGATAACCAAGTCCATCTGTACATGTCCTCTACTCAGGACATGCTGCACCATAGGTCCTACCAGTCTTACCTACAATGCAAGCTGTCCCAGCATCTTTATAAATGAATGGATTAACAATTTCCACAGAACCTCTGACCACAACACTGTGGCCCGTGGACTCCACAGAATAAACTTTCAAGCCTACCCCATAGACTTCATACAATGTAGACTGTAAGGCTTTTTTCACTCTCTATTGGGGTAGTGGAGCCACGCCATTAAGGCGTATTCTTGGAGAAGTATTTAATAGAGACTAAGCTATAGCATAATAAATAAATAACACACAAAATCAAAATGAAGATGGCTTTTATTTACAGGTGTGTTAAAGAGTAAATTAAACACAATACACAGAGAACTCTTAAAGACCTCAACACCTTCTTGTGTTGAGGAACAATATAGAACACTCACATAGCGTTCATGCGCTCACTTGGATGCTATAACATTGGTGTATGAACTGGCTATGCTTGAGTTGAACAAGGTAACTTTGGGACTTGCCACAAGTGATGCAATGTTACATTATTGCAACAATATTATGATATTTCTGACTCTGTTCTAATGGCTCTGGCCCAAGAGGATTAGTCTGCTGGTTGAAGCTTCAGCTACTCAATTTTAAGACATAACACTATAGCAGTTTTTTAGTTTATAGCAACTGAGTGATGTCATAGTGGATTGATATTCACTGTGAAGTCCTCCATTGATTATGGATGATGATATCACACTCCCGGTCACAACAGAAATCCTCTAGTTGTAAGGTATACCACCAGTCCTCATGAGAACAGGACTTTAGAATGGAGACCCAGCACAAAGAAAAATAGTATCATCTCTATAAGTTCCTCCAGCTATTCCTCTTTTTTGCATCCTTGGAAGTGTAGATTGATGGCTCTAGGTTGGGCTCTATTCATTGACACATCCTCCCAGGGCCGGACTGGGAATGCAAAGCAGCCCTGACACATTTTGTCAGACCAGCTCCCCAACGATACATACAATGTGCATTGAGAGACCCTGACCACTACAATGGGGGGTGTTTGGGAGGGGGTTTTCCACCCCAAAACATGTTTCACTTTACGTATTCAATTGTATTAGCTTTAAAGCATAGTAAATGATGACCTTACTGTGCACCAGGATACGATCACCAGCGACTCTCATCTCTGCACAGCCTCTCGCTCACATGTATTTTATTTGTTTTGTAGCACTTTTCATACCAGTGTAGGGCATTGGAGCACTTCACACACACATAGACACACACACACACACACACACACACACACAGACACACACACACAGAGGCAATGTATCATACATGTGTAATAGGAGTATAGGATGTAGGATTAACATGCTACTGATACTTGTAGGCAGGTTTTAAGAGTGCTTGGTCTGGAGAAGCACAAATCTAAGATTCAGAACATAACACAGTGGTTAGGGTTGACTTTGCTACCCAAACAAACCTTTTTTAGTATCATCAGGAAAAAGAAAGACTGGGAAAAACATTACTTTCTAACCTATACCATGCAGCATGTATGCAGCTCTTTGGTGGCACTTGACTTCTCATAGTGCTTGATTACCATTTCAAATTATGAACTGCACAGTCATAAACGAATCTCTGTGATAAAATAAGTAGCCAAATGAGCTATAAACGAAAAGTACAGTTCTGTGCAAATGCATGGTACTTGTTCTTTGCAGCAGGAATAGTAACCCTCTGCGCTACCTTCGATGAGGCAATAATGACACTAAACAAAGCACCCATCTATCTCAAGCAGGTACTTTAATCACTAGCGTAATCTTGACACTTTCATTGTTGCCTTAAAACTGCTGAATACACAAGAAACTTGCAGTGCTTTTAACACTGGCCCCCACTAACAAAAACGCCACCCACCCTTCCATCCTCCAGGGGAAATAACTGATGCCCGATAGGGCCTGTCCAGCGTTGCATCCTCCATACTCTCCATCCTGCTGAGCCTTGTGCAGATCATCCCATTATTAGGACAGCCTCTATTTTTTTTTAAAGAAATTCAGCCCCTCTAGAATTTGTATCCCTCTTTAGTGGTCAGGGCAAGAAATCTGACATAATCAAGTGCTTCTTTATTTTAATAGGCAAGCCTTTTTTTAGTCAGGGTGAAGAACATCACATTAATATGTCTGGGCTCCACAGACCATAGAACAACTGCCTGTTCTGTACTATAGGTTCAGGATATGCTATCTCACTGGAGAGTATTCTATATTCGTAACCATTATGAATGCACATGCTTTCCACCATTGGGCTTGAGCTGGTACATTCTATTGGAGTTTTCATAAATTCTAATTTGCCGGGACTTTCAACTTACAGCAATGGCTTACATTCAGGTAGGATCTACTGCTAGCATTTCTCTTCCTTCACCATATATGAATGCACCTGAGATAGTGCTTATGTCATGCCTAGACCTACCTAGGCAGGTCCACGTTACTTGGTGGAGGCACACTCCAAGTGGTTTCTTGTGGCAGCTTGTGCTTTGGTTAGCACTACCTCAATTTTTAGGACCATTGCCCAGCATGCATTCCATACCTAGACCTTATTTTAGGGCAAGAGTAGCTGGCCTGGACTCACCATCCATCTTCAGCTCATCAGTTGCAATGATTATGTGCCAAGGGATTATGAGGAAATTCTTTGACTGGCCTACTGTTTCTGAAAGAGACATAGTTGGACAGAGAGTGGTGGTATTACAAGTGAGCCAACCTGATGCCCTTTAAAAGCAGAGGCTCCTGGTATTCCTGGCTGTTAGTTGGGTTGTGAGGTTTGGTACCTTTCCTCCTATCCCAGCCATGCACAGCCAACTCTATTACCTCAGAAGGGCTTCCAGCGCAACTCCAATAAATGTTCTGGACTGAAATCTATACAGGTGGGGAAATATTTGGGCCATTACACTTTAAGTGACCCTGTGCCACACAGCAATAACGCCTAGTCCTATTGAGCTGATGTGCCTCCTTCCTACCTCCGCCATTCACATTTTTGTGAAACCTAAAAAAGGGAATTACTGCGGACAAAGGGGTTGGGATCATGGTAATGTACATCGACAAGTACAACCTCGAACTACAAAGACAACTGTCCAACACCCAACACTACCGCAAACGTACCAAAGACCCCTTGCCAGGACTAAAAAACTAAATTCAGGAAACAACAAGCCAAGCAAGATCCAAAGAGTTTGCATTTTGGAATAACGTACACCCCTGAATGCCACTGATTTACATACTTCCAAAGGTACACAAAGACAGAAAACCCCCTTCTGGGCAGCCCATTATCTCCGAATGTGGCTCTATGCTCGAGCCACTGGGCAATTACATCAACGCTGTCATAAAATAATTTGTTCCATCAACAGAATCATTAATACGCAACAGTATGGACTTCATAACAGCAATCGAGGACAGACCATTTGACACCAACTCTGTACTCATGGTGGTATTGGACATAGAGTCTCTTTACACCAACATCCCCCATGTTGAAGGCCCAGCAGTGATTTTAAATCTGCTCCAGAACAGACCAAGACCGACCCACATTCCCACGGAATTCATTATGGATCTATTGCACATTGCCCTGGAGAACAACTATTTTTTATACCGGGATACATTCTACCTACAATCAAAAGGCGTCTCCATGGATGCTTGTTTTGCCCCCAACGTCTCATTATTTTTGTTTACAACCTTGAAATCACACATATACTCACACGTAACAACCCATCCCAAACCAACATCTCTTTCTGGTGTTGCTACAAAGACGACATCCTACTTTTCTGGAATGGACAATCTGACTTAATCGATTCCTTTGTCTCCTGGCTAAACCAATCCCAAACTCATCTAAAATTTACATCAGATCACAAATCCAACGATTTACCATTCTTGGATCTCACCATCCATGCCGAGGACGGCATCATTGACACCTCGCTGTATCAGAAACCCACCGAATGGAATAACTTGTTGCACTGTTCCAGCTACCACCCACGTGGTCTCATGGATGGCCTGCCATAGGGACAGATCTTGCGAATCCGTATAAATTGTAAATGGCGTAAAGATTACTTCCGTGAATCAGACATCCTCTGAGACAAATTGATCGCCAGAGGGTACCCCCCATGCTTAGTCTCAAGGGCCCACAAAAGAGCATGGTATTGCCACTGAGAACTTCTATTGACACCATATGCCAATAGAGTGAATACCAGAATCCCTTGGTTACCAAATTTAGCCCCTGCAGCAACCAAATCAAGAAGATCATCACACGCAATTGGCCCATTTTGAGATCCCAGCAATCATTCACAGAATTGCCACTTTTTTCTACCAAAGAGGGGAAACTCTGTCCAAACATCGTGTCCACGCCATCACTTGACCAACTAAACCTACCTAACAGCATTCCATCACCACTGCTTGGGGCCACAACCACCAAGAGGACACAACTGATGTTTGTCCTGTGTCATGAATGACCTCACTTGCAACACCAAAGAATTCAAGGTCAACAACAAATCCAACCCACTCAAAACATTCACCAATTGCCATTCACGAAATGTAATTTACGCAATCCAATGTCCCTGCGACCTCATCTATATCGGGCAAACGACCCAAATGGTGAACCAACGTATAATACAGCACAAAAGCAGTATTAATTGCAAAGTGTCAACAGACCCGCTGGTCTCACATTACCTTGAAAAAAACCATAGCGGACTAGACATTGACTGGCAGGTCATTGACCAACCACTACTCCCCATCAGGGGAGGCAATCTTTAGACACTCCTAAACAGAGGTGAAAGCAAATGGATTGCTCGCGGTAACTCAGTTAACCAAGGCTTCAACACCATTGACGAGTTGAAAAGTACTGTGCAAGTGTGTTCCTCCACATTCCTTGACACATTTCGAGTTCCTACTGATGGAGCAAAGATCCATAATGAAACTTGCTCAGGGCAATCTCCTCAAGTAAACCGTTAATATAAAGTACTAAAATATGTTTGTCATACTAATCTTCCATCGAAAGAGACATATTATTAGATAGAGGAAAGCTTGCCTATGTGTATTACTAAGGAACAACTCAATAAACTAAGATGGCTGCTAAAAACGTGGGAGATAAATTGCGCATGTGCACTCCGCATGAAGACATAACGCTTTGGAGGGAAAAGTTTGCTTCTGCGCAGTGGTAATAATAATGGCTGCTCAGAAACTCAAGTGCTAAGCATCTGCTTTGCTAGAACTAACATGAGTGATATACTAAATGCTAATGCATATATAGTTAACATAAATAAATGGGAATAGTGTAGAAATAAGTGGTATACAGTGAAATCATTTTATGTTGAAGTTAATACTTGTTTTCTTTGACTTTCCTAAATAGTTCATAAAGGAGTCTTTAACATGTGACTAAGTCACCTGGCCAACCGTAAGGCACCCTAAACGAGATGACCTCAATTATTGGGATCCGTCCAAGGCTGAGACCTTACAGTGGCCTTGGAAAGCAGGAACATCCTGAAGACTCAACGGACAAATCATGCAAATTTATATACAATGTATTCTAATGGTATGAACATTGGCTAGGAAATAAAGCTTGGGAACCCATATTGATGGGCAGGAACTTAAAACAATAAATTTAAAGTAAATATTGCAATTAGAATGTGGTATGATGATCATCCCCTCTGCCCCAACTAATCAGAATAAAGTAATGCCATACAACTGAAACATTTGGAGGTGGTACATACCCGAAGAAAGGTATAATTGGTCTGACTGATTAGTTTAATTGCGCACGCTGGCTGACTTCTATAGACCCAGACTCACACAGACGAGAGACAAGAGAGCTGCTGGTCGAGTGCCCGATGCTGCAGACGGAATGCTGAGAAGCAGGGATGCTGACTGCATTCTGATCATCTTAGAGAGAGGCAAATTAGAAGTTAGGTACTAGTGAGTTTATTTGCAGTGTAGTCGTAGTGTTGCTTTGGAGAAAATCCATGAGGAGATAAGACTCTGACCTGGATGAAGGAGAATTAGGGAATAGATTTTGCGTAAAGTCCTCAAGGAAGGTTTTTATTTTTGTAGTGTCAGAGAGGGGTAAGAAACAGGCATCTAATCCAGAGGAAAATATCTGTCCTGTCCTGAATCTGTCCTGAAATCCTGTCTGAATCTACCCGGAGACTTTTGATATTTGAATCTTTCCTGAGGACCCATAAACACTTGGCCAGAGGGTTTTGATTTCCACACCTTGTTAGGTAAATATAAATGCGAATTTGCCTATGTCCCTTTTCTCTCTATCCTCTCTTTTCCTGAGGTATCCGTTATTGCTAAAACACTATAATGAAACATAAATGCTTTAATGAATCTTTCCGTGTGGGTACAGAGTTAACACTGTATTTTGCTTGCTCTAAAAGAATGATGTTTATAAACATTTAAAACTATAATTAAGTCTGTGAATATTTACAATACATGATAAAGTAAACTATTAAATAATTGACACAACTATCCAACTAAAATCGATCCATGAGTCATAAATAGGGCTAAATCAGGGTAAAGAATATAACATTTGTCATAGCTCTATATAATTGATTCCCATCGGTGATTATCAATATTGATTTCTGGGTGTATGGTGCATTTATGTATGTGTTAGATGGGCCCTGATGATCGCTTGGTATTAGTTGTCCGCAGATTGGTATACCGCTGGATCAGATTGTTGGTAGCAGAAGTATGGTTTTTGTTCTTTAGTTTGCCAATTATTGGTCATTGATTTGGTGATTTTTAATTATTGGTTGTTGATTTAAGTGTTTTCTGATTATTAATTTATGTACTAACAAATTTGTATGTTTAAAATTGTTATATGTTGTCTGGAATTCCGGGGAAAAGTATAGTGGGTGGTAAATTGGAAGCCATAATGCAGTGAGGTTTTTCATCTGGTTTCTGGAAATCGAATATGTGAGAGTGATTGAGTTGAAAAGGAGTTCGCTAGTGAAATGTTGGTGGTATATCACCTAGAAAGGGTAACACTAGAAGAATAGCAGGTTCTGCCGAATCGTTTGAAGAGGTAAGACGGAAGGGTTTTACTCGCAGTGAATAACGAGTAAGCAGAAGGTTTTACTCACAGAATAAGAGACTGGTTGAATGAGTTTTGTGAAACCGACAAATAGCAAATGTTTTATGTGGGAAACATCCTTTACAATGAAACTTTTACAACGCAGTGCTTTTACAACGCAGGTTTTACAACGAAAACCATTACAATGCATTGCGCTGGGGGGCACTCTAGGATAGGGAGTAGATTTAATTTACTATCCAACACCTTCCCTAGTGTCCACGGGAACTGGAGTTGGAATAGTAAATTAAACTATTCACTATCCAGCACCCCAAAGCGCTCTGCGTTGTAAAGGTTTGCATTGTAACAGCATGCGTGGTAAAAGCATGCGTTGTAACGTCATACATCCGTTTTATGTTGGTATTGATGAAGATATTGATGACATTTGAAAGAAAATAAGTTTTCCGTATTACCTTGTGAAGGGAGGGTTGGCTGCAGGAGTGCGGGGAAGTTAAAGAGTGCCGTGCTGGGATTGGAGGAGACAGTGGGCGTGTGGTTTATGGAGAAATTGTAAAGGAGGGATCTGTCATAAGGAGTGGTAAAGACGTCACAGTAGAGCCAAGCTAATATTGGCTAACGTGGTGGTGTAAAATCAAAGTTGATTGGACAAAAGTTACAAACTACCTTGGGATTGGTTAACTAGAGTGTACACAGAAAGAGATTAATTAGGTATCAAAATAGGAGTGAAGATTTTAGTGGATAGGGGAAATTGTATGTGGGTAGAAGATCGAACTTTAGTAGGGAATTGCCTTGACAGAAGATATCTAGGTTTTTTCTGAATAGATTAGGAAACGAAGTCTAAACATGTACGGAGAACAAAGGAAAATGTCCTTCTTTTAGAAAATTAAAAATTATTTCAAGACAAGCCTATTAAAACTAGGGAGGGAATTTTAATCCCACCACCTAAAACTCCTGCTTCATTTATAATGATGGAGAGAGGTTATCAAACCTGTGAGTGTTAGAGGATTGGAGGGAATATACAAAGAGGTTGGAATACTAGCCTTCCCAGAAAATGGTACTTTTAATGGATGAATTCTTCAAAATGTAAGGGCTAGAATGAATTAATTAGAACCCTGAACAAGACTATCTTGATGTGAAGCATTAGAAAAATGGGAAATGGAGTCATTTGTTAGGGACAGATCTAGAGGTTCTAGGGGGTACCGAGGGTTTTACCCTAAAAGAAAAAAACAACACCTGGGAAGACCAAATGAGACAGTGGAGACAGGCAATGGTCACAGACGGACTGCATCCTGTATTAATGTCAGAGGAACAGTCAGGAAGTAAAAGCGCAAGGAAAATAAAACATTTGACAGGCTGTGGGGAATCAGATGATGAATTATTAGAAGACATGTTAACTAAACATCCTCCAACATAACAGGAAGGACCCATTAGAAATAATCCAAGTGCTCCTATTTTTGAAACACCATTAGTCCCACAGATGTTAAATAATTCATTGAATGAAAAAATATTGCAAGAAAAAGAGAGAGAAGCAATAAACAAAAATAGAGAAGAAATAATACCGAAAATAACCCAATTGAGTGTAAACCCTGAGTCATTGACTATACCAGTAACTATAGGGCCTGTTGAACCATTAGACAGTGATAACGGAAGTTATCCAAAGCCACCTGTTATGACTACTCCAAAGGAGAACCAAGAAAAGAAAATAACATAATTGAAGATCAAGCAAGTGAATGTGAGTCAGTGATATCCTTAATGGATATGCCAATAAGAGAACAGATAAATGAAACACTAAGAAGAGTTACTTCTGGTTGTTCAAAGGAAATAAGACTAGAAACATTGATAGGAACTAGGAGTGCTACTATACTGTCCCCAGAAGAATAAGAGAGGTGGGCACAGGGAATGGAAAAACCAACCCAGCAGCCAAAGGTTCTTGATATTTATAAATATAAAATTTAATTAGAGGAAATAATAGCAGATAATGTGGGAATTGACAGGCTAAACACATACAATGATGAGGAACTGCTGTTCTTATGCAAGAGTATAACTAGAAATGTAAAAATATTCCACAAAAAATTAACAGAACTTGCTTCAGAAATGGGAATCAAGATGGGGAAATCAAAAGTATTACAGAAACCGTACAGAGCAGAATTTACTGACAAAGATTTAGAGAATATGAATGTGCCAGGGAGAAAACTACAGGTAAAAGAATTAATGACTATTTTTTCAGAAATGGGGAGATTTAGATCAATGGAAAACAAGGTGGACATAGAAAAAGGAAGAAGCACAGGCAAATATAACAACAACAGAATACTAATTAAAAGAAACTAAAAAGGCAGAACAATTGTACCCTATGAGAGAAGTACCAGGTAGAGGGTATGTGCGTGTCCCATGGACTAGACAAGATATTTTAAAATTTAGAAATAATTTCCCCAAATTAGGAGAAAAGCCATTTGAGTGGTACAGACAGGTTGACAGATTTGTAAAAGTTTCAATGATTTTATTGAAAGATTTGGATGGCCTATTTGACATAGTGGTAGCTGCTGATTTATGGTCAGAATGTAAAATCACTGTTGATTGGCCAAGTGAGGAATACCCTAGAGATGAAAAAACAGGTGCTCCTTCAGTAGAAGTCATGAAAAAGTATCAGCAAGTAATTACTTTCTTGAAAGGGAAAATTTCCCCTAAAGAAACAGATTAGATAAAAATAGACAGAGCTACTCAAGATATATATGAAAGTGTATATGCATATTATGAGCATTTACTACAGGTATTCAAACAGTATAGTGGATTAGAAACAATGGGTGACAAGGGAATGGGACAATTTGTGTAACAAATTGTATCTGGGTTAAAAGCTGAGGTTTGTCAAATGATACCGAATCATATTCTGTGCTGGCAGATGAGGTCCTGAAATATGCAAAATACTGTGAAGATGAAATAGACAATCGAAGGGAAAAGTTAGAAAAAAAGTAATGTGGGCTCATGTAAAATTAGCAGAACACAAGGTTTAAAAATTACTAGTCAAAATAGCAATCAAAAAGGATCAGGACATAATGAAAATAGTGGGGGAAATACCAATGAGCAGAGATGAGGTAAAAAATAAATTTCCTTGTCACGGGTGAGGAAAATTGGGGCATTGGAAAAACGGATGTCAACTTATCAAGAATAATAATGGCCTAAATCAAAATTTAAATCCACAGCTGCAGAATGAAGGGATATTGAGTCAACCGCAACCGGTTGTAAACCAGCAGAGTCAGTTACCACCTGCCCCTATGCCAAATTTTGTGAACTGAGCAAAGTACAGTGTGGACTCCGGATTTACAGGAGAGAGTGGTTCGCTAAACTCCGTAACATCACAACTTCTTTTACAGAGTAGTTGCTCTTTTTTAGAAGATGATCAATGACGGTGCCTGGGGGGGGGAGGGGGGGAGGAAGAGAAATGCGTACTTGGTGCATCCTTGCAGGTAGATCAGTCAGGTCCATTTATTGAGGGAAAGGTAGAGGGAACATTACCTTTTTATTGGATACTGGTCCCAAACCTTCCCCTCTCAAGAGAGGCTATCCAAGTGGTTGGTGTATCAAATAAGTATATTAGAACTCCAGTAACAGAACCCATGGAAGTTCAAATAGGTAATTTCGGACAGATGCATAGGTTTGTGGTGTGTGACTCTAGTCCTGTAAATCTTTTGGGACGATATCTATTGTGCAAGATGAATTGCACCATTTATTGTTCACTGAATGGTGTTACATACAGACTCCTGATGAGAATGGTGTCTATAAAATAATGCTGGCAAAGCAAGGCACTGAAGTAGACGACATGTATTCTATGATGACAAAAGATGATTTACCTGATAAGTTAAAATTGACAGTCAATCTAAAAATATAGGATTTTACTGGAAAAGAAGTAGGATTAATGGCAAATGTAGACCCAATAAAAGTAACACTGAAGGAAAATGCAGTTTATCCAAAACACAAAGCAATACAAAATGTGCCCTGAAATTAAAGCAGGTGTCATTGCAGAAATAGAACAAATGGTCCAACAAGGCATTCTGAAAGAAATAATGAGCAGTCCTTGTAATTCCCCTATAATTGGCATTAAGAAACCTAGTGGGAAACACTGGATAGTACAAAAAAAATAGTGGTGCCTTGTCGCCCTGTGGTACCCAATCCAGCAGTAATATTGTATCAAAAACCCTTGAATGCAGGATGGTTTACAGTAATTGATTTGTATCATGCCTTATTCTCTATCCCACTACATCCAGATAGTCAGTATCTATTTACATCTATGTGTGGAATGAAGTTCCCCAAGGGTATACAGAAAGTCCTTCAATATTTAATCAGATTCCTAAACAAAATGCTTGGAAAAACTTGTGATGCTGAGAAAATCAATCCTAGTTCAATATATTGATGACTTACTGGTTGCATCAAGGACTCAAGATGATTGTATTCAAGATGCCATTGCATTGTTGAAATACTTGGCTGATGGAGGACACAAAGTATCACCATAAAAAAGCCATTTTGTCAAACACAAGTTAAGTGCTTGGGGCATCAATTGGAAAGAGGAGTGAGGAGAGTTACTCCTGAAAGAGTTAAGATAATAAAACAAATGCAGACACCCCGGTCTCAGAAAGAAAACAGAAGGTTCGTTGGTGCGATAGGCTACTGCAGGTAGTGGATTGCAGGGTTTTCACTGCTGGCCAAGCCACTAATACAAATGTCAAAAAAGCGAGCAAAGGATCCCATAGAATGGGATGATGAAAGCATGACAGCTTTTGTGAAGTTAAGAAATTGTTTATGTGTAGCTCCTGCTCTTGGAATGCCAGATTACAGAAAAGAATGTGCTTTGTTCTTTTGTGAACGAGATAATTGTGCTCTATCAGCATTAATTCAAAGACATGGACTAATGCGAAGACCAGTGGCATATTTTTCAGCAATTCTCGATCCCGTAGCTTCATTATTACCTGGTTGTTTTAAAGCAGTAGCAGCGACCTGTATGAGCAATGAACAAAGTGAGCCTATTGTGGTGGGACATCCTTGAAAAGTCTATGTTCCACACTCTGTTGAGATATTATTGACCAGGACTCAAACACAGTACTTACCCCACGTCGAATGACAAAATATGAAAGAATAATATTGGGAGCACAAAATGTGACATTAATCAGATGCACTGTCTTAAATCCTACTACGTTACTACCTGACACGTATGATGAAGAAGTGAGGGATGACACTGAACATGATTGTTTAGATGTAAAAGAGTACCCAAGTTGTACAAATTTTGGCTTAAGGAATCGCAAAATACCACCAACTTCAGGTTGGTGGTATTTTGCGATTTGTTTGAAAAATGCACTTTTTGGCATTTTTCAAAGTGCCATGTGGGTCACATGTGGGTCACATGTGCAGACATGTTAATTTCAGGGGTGCAAAAGGGTGTCACATTGACACCCTTATAACCCTGAAATTGCATTCTCAATTTGTGATTCTCTAATTGAGAATCGCAAATTGAGAATGTCTTCCCATTCATTCCTATGGGCCTTCTAGCCCATAGGAATGAATGAGAAGGTATTCCTTATTTGCAAATCTCAATTTGCGATTCGCAAATAAGGAATAAGTGGGATGCGCAGAAAATGTTGCTAATCCTACCTACATTGCGTTTTGCGATTCTCTAATTACGATTCCCCAAAAATCTCACTTTGAGAATAGCAAAACACAAATTACCTAAATATGGCCCTATGTGACTGCTGGTAACCGATATGCTGACCAAATTGCTCAATACTTTGCTAAAACAAATTGGCAGTAAACAATAAAATTGAAACAACAGGACTCAGATGCCAGCTTATGCTTATCTCATCCATAGAAACATGGGGTGAAGTGAAACATTTACAAGATGAACCAGATGTAAGTGAAAAGGAAGGTTGGTTGAAAATAGGATGCAAAAGAAGGGAAGAAGATGGTGTCTGGATTTACCCTGAAGGTAGACCAATTATGCCAGACTGTTTACTTTAATAATTTCCCGGAATGTATCATGGAGAAACACAAATAAGTAGAGATGCTATGATCAGACTCTTTAGGCAAGATTGGTTTAACCAAAAGTTTAGGACTGTTGCAGAGAGTGCTTGCCAGACATGTTTAATTTGTCAACAGAACAATCCAGGAATTAAAACAGTGGTTAGTTGGGGAAGAATTGGAATGGCAGAATGACCTTTTATAAGGTTGCAGCTAGATTCATTCAGTTACCACCATGCAGGGGATTAAAATACATCCTTGTCATTGTCTGTTTGTTTTCACGATGAGTGGAGGCATATCCAACTAGAAGAAACTACAGCATGACAGTTGCAAAACTATTACTGAGAGAGTTGATCCCACATTTTGGTTTTCCAGTAACTTTGGAATCAGATAGAGGATCACACTTTAATAATGAAGTAATTCGAATGATCTGTGAAGCATTTAAAATTGAACAAAAACTGAACTGTGCATATCGCCCAGAGGCTTCCGGAGTGGTAGTACAAATGAATGGCACAATAAAGACAAGATTGGCAAAGGTGTGCTTTTCCACTTCAATTTTGTGGTCAGACGCATTACCTCTTGTTCTGATGGGACTCAGATACAATCCTGACTGGAACACAGTTTGAGTCCTCATTAAATAATCATAGGAAGAACATTGAGATTAGCATTTATTCCTGGACACACACTGTTAAGCATTGCTGATGATCAATTGGACTATTGTAAAAGATTGGCTGACCTGGTACGTTCTGTTGCTCATCAGGTTGGAGAAGATGCACTTGGCAGACAGCCGGACCGAGCACATGAGTTAAATCCTGGAGATCGGGTGGTAGTGAAGAATCACACCCATGAGACGTGCCTTGCACCGAGGTGGAGTAAACCAAAGCAGGTCATATTGGTCACTATTACAGCAGTGAAATGTGCAGCTTTGCCTAATTGGGAGCATGCCAGTCATACCAAGAGAATTCCAACTCCTGAGGAGATAATTCCTCAACTGATTCAAGAAGTTGAGAGTGCCGAAGGTTGAACAGCTGAGGGATCTAAAGTTTTAGATTCCGAAATAGCTGACGAAGAACAGCCAAGCACTAGTCAGGATGATTGGTTACCAGTGGTTGACATTCCTGAAGTCATTATCAAAACAAGGAGGAGAACACAGCTAGAAGAACAGGAACATAGAGAGAACCAGATAGGTTTAGAAGAACTAGCTCAGGAAATAGAATTTGAAATTGCTGAAAATAATGAGCAGGCACAGTTAAGGAAAGAAAACTCCACTCAGACAAAGGGGAATCAGAAGTTTCTTAAGTCTGAGAAGGGACAGGTAGGTTTAGCACGTTCAGGCAGCAAACAAATCAAGTGCATTAAGACCTGATCAGGACCAGTTAGGAATAGCAGAAGATGTTAAGGAAGAAGAAAGAATTAAAGAAAACCCTGAACAGGGACAGTTAGACATTGTGTAACATATTCAGGTGAATGCTAGCACATCGAGAAGCCCTGAATTCGGTAAGCTAGAGAGAAATTCAGAGACCAAAGAGAATCAAGTTGTGCCACAATGGGCTGAAAAAGAAAGTGTTCACACATCTGGAAAGACTCATGCTGTAATGGCCCTTGACTATGAAAAGTTAGGAAAAATGTGTCTCCAAAGGTTAAAGACTGATTATAACAATGTATTTACATGCTCCAGGGAATGGGAACACAATTTTTAAATTCTTAGAGGATGGGGTTTAAAAGGAGGAACAGATCCAGTATTTCCTGGAATTTATTATGTGTGTGTGGGAATAAGGCTTATGGTAGGCTTCCTGAACGATGGTATGGGAGTTGCTATTTTGGAATAGTGTTCCCCAAAGTTTATCATGTGAAAATATTCACTGGAAACAATGAAAACAATAGTGAACTAATATGAAATAGAAGAGTTAGTTTCTCAGAAATTGTAGGTGACATATTCAGTGCATTGATTCCTTCAGTGGGGTCACATAGAATTTGTCAATTATCCACAGTAGTTGATACTGCTGGAGGTTTTCTGATGATCAAAACCAAAATGGTTGCAATCAGATCAACGGTTATGCCAAATCAACTTGCTCTTGATATATTGTTGGCAAATAGGGTGGAGTCAGTAAAATGTTGAAAGAACAGCATTGTTGCACGTATGTACCTGACAAAAGTATTGAAATTGGAAAATATATAAGGAATGTTACAAAATTAGAAGAAGATTTTAAACCACTGGAAGTTGATAGTGTATGGAAGAAATTAAACAATAATCTAACCTCAATAGATAAAAGAATTGCTAATATAGGTAAAGGAGTGGTAGCACAAGTAATCTTACCAATACTTGGAATAACAATGATAATATTAAAAGTAATGAACTGATGTAAATGTAGAAAAGGAAGAGGAAAGTATGTGTGAGCAGACAGGGAAAGAAAAGAAAGGATGAAGAAATTCAATTAGAATAAATGAAAGGAGAACTGTACGAGAAAATTAAAAATATGTAAGGCAAAGGGTATGTTGATATCGTAAAACCAGAGAAGGGAATTGAGATGGGCTAAAGCTGGTATCTGATTGGGTATAGGTAGGTTTTGATGGCATTAATGAGGGGATTGATGGAGCAAGGATCCATAATGTAACTTGTTTGGAGCAATGTCCTCAAGTGAACCATTATTATTAAGTATTAAAAAGTGGTTATTATTAGATAGAGGGAAGCTTGCCTATGTGTATTACTAACAAATAACTCAATAAACTAAGATGGCTGCTAAAAAAGCGGGAAGTAAATTGTGCATGCGCACGCCACATGACGACATAACGCTTTGGAGGGAAAAGTTTGCATCTGCGCAGGGGTGATAAAATGCCACTCAGAAAATCATGTGTTTTGATTACATTAATGAGGGGATTGATGGAGCAAGGATCCATAATGTAACTTGTTTGGAGCAATGTCCTCAAGTAAACCATTATTATTAAGTACTAAAATGTGGTTATCATACTAATCTTCCATTGAAACAGACATATTATTAGATAGAGGGAAGCTTGCCTATGTGTATTACTAACGAATAACTCAATAAACTAAGATGGCTGCTAAAAAAGCGGGAAGTAAATAGTGCATGCGCACGCCACATGACGACATAACGCTTTGGAGGGAAAAGCTTGCATCTGCGCAGGGGTGATAAAATGGCCGCTCAGAAAATCATGTGCTAAGCATCTGCTTTCCTAGAACTAACATGAGTGATATACTAAACGCTAATGCAGATATAGTTAACATAAATAAATGGGAGTAGTGTAGACATAAGTGGCATATAGTGAAATCATTGTATTTTGAAATGAATACTTGTTTTCTTTGACTTTCCTAAATTGTTCGTAAAGGGGCCTAAAATCATAATGCAGTCTTAAACATGTGACTAAGTCACCTTACCAATTGGAAGGAACTCTGAACGAGATGACCTGGGAAAGCAGGAACATCCTGAAGACTCAATGGACAAATCATGCAAGTTGATATGCATTGTATTCTATTGCTATGACCGTTGGTTAGGAAATAAAGCTTGGGAATCCATATTGATGGACGGAAACTTAAGACAATAGACTTAAAGAAAATATTGCAATTTTAATGTGGTGTGATGCTCATCCCCCCTGCCCGACCAATCAGAATAAAGAAATGCCATACAACTGAAACATTTGGAGGTGGTACATACCCAAAGAAAGGTATAATTGGTCTGTCTGATTAGTTTAATTGTGCACGCTGGCTGACTTCTATCGACGCAGACTCCCACAGACGAGAGAGCTGCTGTCCAAGTGCCAGATGCTGCAGATGGAATGCTTAGAAGCAGAGATGCTGTCCGAATGTTGATCGACTTAGAGAGAGGCAAGTTAGGTATTAGTGAGTTTATTTGCTTTGGAGAAAATCCATGAGGAGATAAGACTTAGACCTTGAGGTAGGAGAATTTATGGAATAGATTTTGCATAAAGTCCTCAAGGAAGGTTTTTTTTCTAGTGTCAGAGAGGGGTAAGATGCAGGCATCTAATCCAAAGGAAATCATCTGTCCTGTCCTGAATTTGTCCTAAAATCCTGTCCGAATCTACCCTGAGACTTTCAATATCTGAATCTTTCCAAAGGACCCATAATCTCTTGGCCAGAGGGGTTTGATTTCCACACATTATTAGGTAAATATAAATGCAAATTTGCCTATGTACATTTTCTTTCTATCCTCTCCTTTCCTGAGGTATCCGTTATTGGTAAAATACTCTAATCAAACGGAAATGCTTAATTAATCTTTCCTTGTGGGTACGGAGTTAACACTGTATTTTGCTTGCTCTAAAAGAATAATTTTTATAAATATTCAAAACTATAATTTTGTCTGTGATTATTCATAATAAATGATAACGTGAACTGTTACATAATTGCCACAACTATCTAACTAAAATCGATCCACGAGTCATAAATAGGGCTAAATCAGGTAAAGAATTTAAAATTGGTCAAAGCCCTATAAAAATTGATTCCCAGCGGTGATTATGAATATTGATCTCTGGGTGTATGGTGCATTTATGTGTGTGTTGGATGGGCCCTGAATGATTGCTTGATATTAGTTGTCCACAGATCAGTATCCCGCTAGTTTACTAACCCTTTCAGAAGATAAACCATGCTCCCCCATGAGACAGATACCTAGCGTCCATGCTATAACTTGATTCCACCATGCTCCCCCTATTGCACCACACGCTTGTTGTAACTGTCCCAGGGATTGCGCTCCGTTTAGCACATCCATTGTCTCTACTCTAATATGTGTAATTAGCTTCACCACCGTTTGTAGATGCCATGCCTGCACAATGAAAATTGTAAATTATATAATACCTGTCTATTTTGCCACCATTGATGCAGACAACGCCCGCACCATTTTGAAATGTAATACTTGTCTAATTTTGAATCCCTTGATACAATCTATGTCCACACTCAGTTTAACTGTATTTTATGTAAAACGTGTCTCACTTGCAATCTGTGTCATACAGGTTCTTTGTGTTGCCAAAGTTGTTTTCCGCTCCGTTTAACTCAGAGATTATCACCAAGTAACATTTTATCTTATGTGATACCTGTCTAAATTGCATTTGCTGAAGTACAGATTAATTGTGCGTATAAAGTTTATTCCCTCTCCGTTTGTTTCCGCTCCCACCCTCCCCCTTTTTTCCACCGCCCCTCCCTTCCCGGCTCCATCTGCTGCGCGTCCCTCTCCACAATCTTGCTGTCATACATGCGACACCCCTGATGTCCCTCCCACACTCGTCATTGACCGCAGTGGCCTCTGCCACGTGACTCAGTGACGTGCTGAACCCAGAAGCGCAGCTCCTACTTGACCTGGGCAGTTTCACTATCGCTCTAGGCACTTGAACATTCCATACACGATTGTGGGGGCCCAGGACTGATCTCTGAAAATCCGGCAGTCCCAGATTTCTTCCTCATTAAAAACCACAATAAGCCTTCCCATATTATATACTTCCACTGCTCACACTCGAACCATCCCACCCTCCCGCATCCCCCTAACCACTGCCCCTTCCTCCAACAGATTCTGAATTTCCTTGTGGTTCTGTGTTTCCCTCTGATCGTCACACACCACTACTGGATTCACTCTGCACCGCACAAAAGGGATCTTCCTTCATTCAATAAGTTCTCCTTCCCAGCATCTTTTCTGCTCCCCTTCTTCCCTTGGTTCCCCCTCAGCTAATCTTGACCCTTGGTTCTGAGGAAATATGAAATCTCCAAATACCGTGTCCATCTTGTATTCAGACTCCATTTTGTATTGCCATTACCCAGGCCTAGCTGTTCGAGTCACGCGCTCAACACTCAGCCCTCCTTGTCCCTGAAAACATCTGCAACGCTCGTTTAAGAAAACAAACTAATCTTTGTTGGCTCTGCTCGAAAGGATCAATCCTTCACACAAAGGGGATTGTGTAAAATCCCAGCCCGCATTATGGCTCATGTTTGTGGTAGAGTTCATCTGTCCTTGTGTATTGTGGCTCATGTTTGTAGTTGGGCTCGTCTGTCCTTGTGGTGGGTGGTGTAAGACACTAAATAATGTTCATGATTAACTCTGTTGTAAAAGACGTTGCACGAGAAAAAAACGAAAACACGCAATGATCACGCCGCACTCTGGCAAACAAGAAAGTCACTGGTGATTGGTTCAGATTTATTTGAGTGTGGGTTGGATATGGGTGTGTCTATTGCTATAAAAGATTGTCCGCTACGGATTGAAGCAGCAGTCTCCCGAGAACTTACTGTATTTTACTTCTGGGACCACTGTTCATGGCTGCAGCCAAATAAATATTTACTCTTTCTCACAAATAGAGTGTTCCGTGTCTCTGTATACCTGGACAGGTGAATTCGGAGATTTCAGGCGTGCCCTGCGCCGCTGGGCCATTAAAAGGTCCGGTTCTTCAATTGGCCCCCAATGTAGGACGTTTTCAGTGGTTGCGGTCAAGCTGGAGGTTGGTGAGAGGTCTCATGAACAAACTCTGAAGAAAGCGCACCATCTACTAAGACCCCTGCATGTCTTTTTGTGGACCCGAGGTTTTTGTAGCGCTACTTCTCCTTCTCGAAGGGTGCCTGACTGCCGCCCTGACTGCCGCCCTGTCTTGGTCCCATTAGCTGAGAGAGCGAGACATTAGACGGACCTCTATCTATGAGAAGAGAATTTGGTCAGGTAAGAGTGTGTAGCTCCCACTTGTCTGGTTTAGTTATAGATGGATTGTTTGTTCGCATTTTGCAAAAGGCGAAACCGAGGAGTAAGTAACTGAATTGAGAAAAGTACATGATTAATTTTACCTCTTGATGTTTGTTTTTCGAGCCAGAGTTTTTTAAGATGCCTGGTTTTAGCAAATTTTGTCAATGGTGTTGTTGTTCTTGTTCAAGGGACTCCGGACTGGAAGACACTTGTCCAGTGCCTCCCGTAGGAACTCCGAAATATGAAGTTTACTCCAAACATGGGACTGGTCCTATCATTTTTACGGACCTTTGGGGAAAATACACTAAGAATGATGGTATTTTACAATGGCCGAGAGATGGTAGTTTCGAGCCTTGTGTGTTGGACAATTTAGATGAGCGATTGTACAAAAGAAAAGCCTGGCCGGCAATGTTTGATTCATTTCGCATTTGGCGAAAAGAATCAAAACAGAAAGAAATTAAGCAACAGAAATCTCAGGATAAACAAGCTTGTATGTATATTATACAAAAAGCTCTGAAACATGAAGACGATTGAATTGAAAAAGACATAGAGATAGTAGATAGGAAGCATAGAATGGAGATAGATAAGTGTTATCCGGCTTTGCCTACTTCTCCGTCAATAGATGAGGAGAATGAAAAAGACCCTTTAATGTCCCTTATGTTGTCTGCTCTACCGCCTTATGTACCAGCCGTTGCTGGTACATAAGGCGGTGGTACACCAGTACCTATTGTGCCTCCACCTGTGCCTCATCCCTTGATACCAGTAGTGGTCCCAGCTACTTCTGTGGGTCCTGTAGTCCCTGTGATACCTCCTGCATCGACACATGTCTCCACCTCTACTCCTTTGCCACAAGCTTCTACATCACAAACGGTTCGAAGAAAGTAGAGTGGATTCTTTTCAGCCTTTTCCCCTATAATAGACCGAGTTCGTAATTCCCCTATCATGAAAAGAACTCTTCAAAGTCAGAGTCGCCTTGACCACCACGAGGAAACAATACTCCAAACTGAGGCTCGAAAGTGGATGACAAATGGAAACATGTATGGGTCATCCGATATCCAAACTGTGACCATACAATGGCTTCCATCCACTCAACGTTATGTTTTTGACCTCATGTGCGAAATATTAGTTCAAATGTGGGAGAACGAAGTCGGGAATGGCCCACCTAGGGAATTAATGGAATTACGAATGGAAGTAGCTTCTGAATCAGTGGTAGGACAGGATTATCAAGATGCAGTAGCGAAATTAGTGACATTTCGAGACCTTCTGTCATGTAGAAATAAGGGATCAGGAGGAATTGTCCTCTTGTACTTTAACATTATCTGATATAGACATGTTGATGGGCCACATCATCGCAGCACCGAAACCGCCCTCATCGCAGCCACCGACATCAAGGATCCTCACTCAGCCCTACCCTCTTCAACTTGTACATGAGCCCCCTAGCAGCCATTACCCGCCAACACAATCTCAACATCATCTCCTACACCGGCGACACCCAGCTGATCCTCTCCCTCACCAACAACCCCGCCACCGCCAAAGCCAACCTCCAGGAAGGAATTAAAGACGTCGCGGAATGGATGAAGATCAGCTGTCTGAAACTGAACTCAGACAAGACGGAAGTCCTCATCCTCGGACCATCCCCTTCCGCCTGGGACGACTCCTGGTGACCCCCTGCCCTGGGCAGTGCACCCAAACCAACGGACCACGCACGCAACCTGGGCATCATCCTGGTCTCCTCCCTCACTATGACCAAGCAAGTGAACGCAGTCTCATCATCCTGCTTCAACATCCTGCGCATGCTCCGAAAGTTCTTCCGATGGATCCCCACCGAAACCAGGAATACGGTCACCCAGGCCCTCGTCACAAGTCGTCTGGACTACGGGAACACCCTCTACGCTGGAACCACAGCCAAACTCCAGAAAAGACTCCAGCGCATCCAGAATGCCTCAGCATGACTCATCCTGGACATGCCGCGCCGCAGCGCATCTCTGCCCACCTGATAGACCTGCACTGGCTTCCCGTCAACAAGAGGATCACGTTTAGACTCCTCACCCACGCACACAAGGCTCTCCACAACTTGGGCTCGAAGTACCTCAACAGCCACCTCACTTTCCACACACCCACCCGCCAGCTCCAATCCGCCACCCTCGCCCTCGCCTCCGTCCCAAGAATTCGGAAATCCACCGTCGGAGGAAGATCCTTCTCCTATCTGGCAGCCAAGACAAGGAACTCCCTCCCCACTCACCTACGGCTGACCCAGGATCACCTCTCCTTCAGGAAACTACTGAAGACCTGGCTGTTCGAGCAGTAGCGACCCCCCCCTCAGCACCTTGAGACCCTTATGGGTGAGTAGCGCGCTATACAAATTTTGTGATTGATTGATTGATGGGCCAAATAGTCCCATCCGAAATATGGAATAAGATTCGTAAAGAGGATCACGCAGTTCAGTTAGGTGGTAACTGGGCTGCCATTTTACAAGCAGATCAAAGGCAGGTGGGTGGGGCTAAACCAGAACCAATGATAACAGAATTGCCCGACAGAATAGTAACACTCATGAAAACTTTGATGCCTGCCCACGCAGTCAATTGAGACAAATTATCTGCGTGTAAACAAAAGAAAGATGAGTCGGTGTCCGATTTCTTTACCCGTTTTGAGGAATCATTTGTTGATCATAGTGGACAAGATAGGGCCGCACCAGGTGGCCAGAGATTATTTGTGGATAAATTTGTTTCAAAATTACTGCCGGAATTATCCACTAGACTCAAAATGTCTGAGAGCGCATGGCCTGTAACAACGCCCTCAGGGATTTTGACGATGGTCCAATATTATGAGAATAGGGATCTGGAGTAGAAAGAGAGGCTGGATAAGAAAAATAAAGACCTCAAAACGAAGGTCCTTTTGCAACAGGCTTATTCTCCACTGGATCAACAGAGGATCCCCCAGAATGCATCTCAATTTCAGAAACCGTATCAGTATCAACGTCAAGGATATAATTTTCCATGCTCACTTCTTGGTCCTAATCAATGTGTCTACTGTAAGGAAGAAGGTCATTTAAAATATAGATGTCTACACTTGGATATGGGACTAGTACCTAGAGGCCAGGGCGGATATCAGTCTGTGCCACAGGGCAGGGGACGAGGAACTTTGATACAAGATCGACGACCTTTAGCACAGTGCAATGCAAATTATTTGGATCAGTCATTAGGGCAGACAGGACATTATTATAATGATGATTATCTAGGAGAAGAAGGTCAGGTTTTTGTTTCCCAATAGGACAGCCTAGGACAAAGTGAGGGAGTCGTGACTATTCCTGTGGATCAAAGTGGTCCTTATTTAAATGTCACTACATTAGGGGTGCAGGAACAATTCCTATTGGGCACCGTCACATCTGAAAGCTCCATTGTTTGCTCCAAGCTCCCTGGGGCACCTTTGTCTGGCATTACAAATGTTTCAGTAGGATTTTCTGGGACACCTGTACAGAATCCTGTTTCTAGCCCCTTGCCCATATCGGTAGGACCATGTCATTTGGAGGCACCTCTTATTCTTACTACTGGCTGTGTTGAGAATTCGCTAGGTCTTGACCTTTTGAAGAGATTATATGCCACACTATATTGCTCTCCTCAAGGAGTACATTTGACCTTAGGCCAACGAATAGTGTCCCCAGTATATTTGTCCATTAATGCCTTACCACATGAGCTCCGACAGTTACCTGTCTCCCTATGGGCGCAAGGTCCTAACGATGTCGGATTGTTGCAAATTCCACCCTACTCTATCACATTGAAAAGTAATATCAAGTTGCCACGCATTTCTCAATGTAAGATATCTAGTGAAGAAGAACAGGCTCTGCTCTTAATAATATCTGATCTGATACAGAAAGGTGTTGTCGAAGAAACAAGAGAATATGTGTAACAGCCCTGTTCTTCCTGTAATTAAACGTACAGATCCGACACAGCCTCCTGTTTATCGCTTTGTCATTGATTTACGTGAAATCAATAAGTTGGTTTTGCCTCAATTCCCTGTTGTGCCAGACATTACTGCATTACTAACTATGATACCTTCTACTGCTTCATGGTTTTCCGTTGTTGACCTCAAAAATGCATTTTTTAGCATTCCGATAGCTGAAGATAGCAGGGATTTTTTGGGATTCCCTTTAGGAGGTCGTAGTTTTATATCTTGTAGAGCTCCTCAAGGTTACTGTGAGAGTCCCTCTATCTACAGCCAAGCACTTAAATCTCAGTTTGATGCATTATCCTTGCCAGAAGGTACTGCCCTAATACAGTATGTGGATGACTTATTAGTAGCAGCAAATTCAGAGTCATTGTGCAAAGAGGCTACTCTTTTATTTCAATATAAGCATAAGGTCTCCTTGTCCAAATTACAGTACTGTCAACAAGAGGTTAGTTATTTAGGTCATCTCTTGTCAAAAGAAGGGCGTAGACTGACTCCTGAAAGAATACAAGCTATTTCACAGATGACGATCCCACGCACACAAAAGGAGATACGTGCTTTCATTGGCATTACCTCTTATTGTCGTCAGGGGATACCACATTTTTCTCTGATAGCCAAGCGCTATTAGCTTTGACACTACAAGATACACCACACCCTCTCCCTTGGACACCAGAATGTCAGAAGAGTTTTATGGACCTACGGTCCTCTTTATGTTCTGCACCAGTACTAGGAACTCCTGATTATACTAAACCCTTCACACTGTACGTCCACGAGAGAGAAGGTTGTGCATTATCAGTATTGACACAGCATTTTGGTGATAAACAATGCCCTTGTGCATATTTTTCAGCAGTTTTGGACCCTGTCGCAAGAGCATTACCAAGCTGTCTGAAAGCAGCAGCAGCAGCGGCAGTATCAATCCGCCAGTCAGCAGGATTGGTATTAGATTCTCCACCTACTGTTATGGTTCCCCATGCTGTAGATACGTTATTGAACAGAACGAAGACACAACACCTTACTAGGGCCCGTCTCTCTGGGTACGAATTCACATTGCTAGCAAGCCACATCACCATAAAGAGATGTATTACACTGAATCCTGCCACTTTGCTGCCACTTCCATCAGATTCAGACACTATTGAGCATCATGATTGCATTTTTGAGCAGTGGAAGAGACAAGGGGTAGAATAGATCTCAAAGATACTCCGATTCCTAATCCTGATGGAACACGGTATGTTGATGGTTCATGTTTTAAATTGCCTAACGGCGATACCACAGCAGCCTATGCGATTACAACATTGCACACAATTGTAGAGACAGCTAAAATATCACACAATTCAGCTCAAGCAGCAGAATTAATAACATTGACGAGAGCTTGTGAATTAGCCAAAGAGAAGAAAGTTAACATATGTACGGACAGTCAATATGCATTCTGAGTGGCGCACAATTTTGGACGCCTCTGGGAAGAAAGAGGTTTTCTTACTTCTCATAGGACAAAAATACAACACGGACAGTTAGTTAGTCACTTGCTTGAATCACTTACTTTGCCCACACAAGTAGCAATCATTAAGTGTAGTGCTCACAAAAAATAACAGATGACATTGGAAAGGGAAATGCTTATTCTGACCAAGTAGCGAAAGAAACAGCTAGAGATTTGTCCACCCGAATGTAAATTGCTGGTCCAGCACGATGGATTGTGGAGGTAAGAATGTGTGAGGATACTCTAGAAAATGTGAAAAACATACAAGCAGAAGCCACTCAAGAAGAGAAAGATAAATGGAGAGAAATGACAGGTCGGCTAGATGACACTAGTTGATCTGTCAGATTTGTCTGATCATCAAAGATGGTTACTACCTAATGCTTATGTTCTTCCTGTTGTGACAATGGCACATGGTCCAGCTCACATTAGTGCCAAAGGAATATGCAAGCTTTTAGCACCAGTTTGGCAGAACTCCAATATTCCCAAATACGCAGATAATCTAGTAAAAAACTGTATACTGAGTCTGATGTATAATCCAGGAAAAGGAATGCCAACTTTGCACCACCGACATGTTCCTTTGAAGTCCTCCAAATAGACTACATTCACATGGAGAGGTGTAACAACCTAAAATACGTACTTGTGGTGGTATGTTCCTTTTCCAAATGGATAGAGGCCTACCCCCTTAAAGACAACACAGCCTTTGCAACTGCCAAAGCATTTTTGAAGGAATTTTTTCCGAGATTCGGCTTACCCCGAATCATCTGGAGCGATAACGGAAGTGAATTTGTTGGCCAAGTCATGCAGAAAGTTTGTACTGGTCTAGGTATTCGTCAGAAATTTCATGCAGCACACCATCCACAATCAGCAGGTTTAGTGGAACGCTATAATGGAACCTTAAAACTTAAGCTTGCAAAAATACAGGCCACCACGGGCCTAGCATGGCCTGATGCAATGCATCTTGCCCTTCTATCCAAGAGGACTACAACACACTCGCCCATGGGGCTAAGCCCCTACGAGATTGTGTTTGGACGTCCAGGTCTGGGGTGTCCCTAGACCAAAGAAATATCCTGTATTACTTGACTATTTGCATGATTTAACTAAAAGAATGTCCGTCCTTCATCAACAGGTGCATGACGCTTTGCCTCCAGCTTCCACTGACCAGGGCCATTCCATACAACCAGGAGATTGGGTCTACGTGAGAAATTTCCAGAGGACCAAGAACCTCAAGCCAAGGTAGAAGACTCCGCAGCAAGTCCTACTTTCAACAAGAAGAGCTGTCAAGGTTGCCGGAAGAAAAAATTGGGTGCATGGGGTACACTGTAAAAAGGTACCCTTACCCTTGCCTTATGATCAATGGGTGAAAGATGGACTAGGAGATGTTGAGTGCGAAAAAGTTCCAAGATTCGTACCCTTCAGTGATGCGCACTTAAAGTACACCAAGTCTGAGAAAGAAGACGACGAGATTTTCAAAGCAGCGGTGCCATCTTCACTGAGATTAGAGACTACCAAGCCTCACCTTCTTTTTCAAGACCAAACTGTACCTGGTTCAAAAAGATACTGTGATGTATTTACTATGGGTACTGTACCGATCCCCCTATTTCTGACCCTTGTCTGGTTAATAATTAACTAGCAGCCATTCAACGGCACAAAAGCCCGTTATCTGATTAGCCATACCACGGCACAGAAGCACGTTATCAGATTAGGTCATAGCGCATGCCACCTCATTAGGCACTGTGAAACAGTAAAGGTATTGGATCCTACATCTGACCAACCCGGATCTCAACAATAGGAAAAACAGAACAGGGTGGCTGGACAGGATTATTCGTGAAACAATTCCCTAGACACACAGTCAATCTGTACCGTGTGACCACTGGATTTAATTTTCCAAACAAGTTTATTTTTCTTTTTTACATTTATCAGCAATTTTTTGAAACACAAGCACAAACAAAACCACTGTCAATTCAAAAGGTTCATATATACAGTATCTAAAAATGCACACATTTACAAATTTACAACAAAGAATCAAACAAAAGATTGGTTAGACACACCAAAAGACAATCACAAATGTATAATAATTCAAATAAATTGCAATTATATACAGTGCAGAGATTAATCCATAAGCGAACAAACGGGAACCAGTCCTAGAGATTGAAAAAACCAAGTGACAGGCGGGGTTGAGATCAAAAACAAGCCTGCCTGTCAACGAAAGCCTGTGGTGTAATGTTAAATAGGGTTGCAAGGCTAGGATACAGAGTGGTGGTATGATTTACATCCTAGCGGCACCCTTTGTTGTAGCCACAGGGTGGTATTGTCGACGCGTTTCGAACCTAAGTATTCAAGGTTCTCTTCAGGACAGGGACTGGGAAACAGATTCTGCAAAAAAGTACAGAATTTGGTGTCAGACGTACATTGACGTACTGTAAAATGCCTACTCAGACTCCATGAGAAGTGGAAAGTATTTACCTGCACGCGGGCACAAAGGTTGCCGTGGCGTAGGTATGTTGTGTTCACACCTAAAAGACATATATAAAGGTGCTTAGTGCACGGGAATTAAAAGGGTCGCACTAGGAAAGGCGAACGGGCTGTCCTATGTATGAATCATACCTGCAATAGGCGCAGAGCAGGACTTAAGGCGTGGTGTCAGGCTTCAGAAGCTTGCAGGTATCAGGGCGGCTCACATTATTTTGCGCGTGTAGGTCTAGATGGGTGATACAAAATCATGTATGGAATATATATCTCTCAAGGCATGGGTGCACAGCACAACACCCCCCCAATCGCCAAGAACGACTTGCGCGAGGTTCCTACCTGGCTATGCAGACCACAGGGAGGGAAGCGGCCGGTCACTGGCCTCAGTTCAGGCCGGCAGTTAAAGTTGGCCCGCTGAAAAAAGAGAGAAACCCTTTGTGAGCGCCAGGGTCAAGAGGCAGCAGCGGAGCTGGTTACAAACCGCTGCGCATAGCAATGCTTACTTTTCTGAATGAAGTAATCAAGCCACAGAAGGTCCGTGTTGCTCACTCTCTCCCGCTGCCTTTTCTCCTGCCGAGAAATCCAGCCCGGCGTTTCCGGCCGCCCTCACAGGCAGCTGGGATATCAAGACCTGAGATAGAGATACCAGCCCTCCAGCCTTCTAGATCCCAGGTACAGAACTGAATAACCCCTTGCAGAGAATTCTTGAGTCAGACCCTTGGCAAAGCAAACTTAACTTAAACTGCTACTTATCTACTCCCACCCACGTATTAGGCTTAGGTCAGGTACACTGGGGTAGGCGTGGTTAGAAGCACCAGTTGAGTACGATTAGTCAAATGTATATATGTATGTATCTATTTTATCCATTTTAAAGTATCATATGGCTAAGAAACCATATCAATGCTTTTACAGTATTATTTTATAATTCTGTTTTTACTGTATGCACTTTACTTAACTATAAGTATTGCAATAATAGCGATTCATTTTCTCTTGTACGAGAAAAGAGACTGATCAATAAATAACATCTTTTATTGAACACGCCCGTCTCTTCCCTTTCTCTACAACCTGGTGAAACTAAGAATGCACGGAACTGACTGAGTAAAATAAGTTGTCTTTTGTTTTCACACGACTCTAGAGATATACTCTTGATTAGGGGAGAGCAAAGTTGTCATGTTCTATGGTTGTCAGAAACTAAATCCCTTCTTGTCTATCCAGGGAGGTTAACATCCTCCTTGTCTATTCGAGAAAGTTTCTAGTGAACTCTGAGCTAGCTGGCAAACACTAAACTTTAAGTCTAATATCGTCAGTAGAAGACTTAGTTAACCTCTGTCCTAGGTCTATACTATTGAAGGTATTATTCCAATGTGCAGAGCCTATTGGGATAATAGGAACTACACTACATGGCGCCCAACCGTTTGGATAGGCGATAAAACTAACGCAAGACATTAGAGTAACTCAGTCGTGCTTTTTCACACAGATCCCTTTTCCCCATAATACTCCAAAGGCGTCTGGAGTGGGTGAAAGGTTATATCCGCCAAACTTCATAGGAGGAGACTCCAATGTATGGTTCTTGGTTTATTCAACGTTGAAGGATACACTGTTCCAAAATATTGTGCATCTAATCTTTGTTTCCATGGAAACCTGATCTGCAAATAAACAAAATCTTCTTGTCAGTAAAATGACAGAGAGTGAAGAAGAAAGAGAGACAGTTAGAGTAGCAGCTCAACTATTAGCAGATGACAGAAGTCTCATACAGGAAGACCCGGAGGCAATACTGATCCCGGTCAACATAAGAAAATCTATAACTTTAAAACTTATAGAAAATGGACTGACACCGAGAGGTGGTACAGTCATATTCGTAATTGAGGCACACGAATATCGGCAGACAGAGGTGTTCTATACATTGATAAACTTTCCAGCAGCAAACGCTGTAACAAAGGACTTCCACTATTACAAAATAGAGGAACCTCCTAATGAGTATACTCCTTTCGAGGAGGTGGAAATACCACTCAAATTCCAAGAGCACCTGCTCTGGTTTAATGGCGCCCTAAAACATAATAATCACATCACCAGGCTCGGTCCACTAGGTAGACCAGGAGCAACGTGGCCGGTCCTAGCCGGATACACACCACATCCAGACATTGAAGAAATGCCTGCACCAGATCTTTTAGCACAGCTAAAACAATTAATTAAAATACATAGACAATTAGTCCAATATGTAATGCGGACTTCAACAGTCCAACCAGCAATTAAAATTCCACAGCTGACCCCTCATCAGGGGAACACAAATAAAATTACACCACAGAACATACAGTCCTGTCTAGGTAAAGTACCCGCAAAATGGGAACAAATTCCGTTCTGGCTAGCACAAAAAATCACTCAAATAGAGGCAGTATTCCCGGATACCACCTCTGTTGAGAAACACAGGATTCTGACTATCTGTCTTCCAATGGGAATCGCACCACACGTGGAGGACTGTGACACTTGGGGTACAGTCTTTGCTTCCATTTACACAAAAACACATGGTGTTCCATCCATGTCAGTAATACCAGATGTGCTAAAACAAATTCAAGATGAATACGGTCCAGAACCTGCTTTAACTCTTCGTATGAAATTACTGAAAGACTTCAAGCAGGTCTCGGCAATATTACTAGCCAATATAAAGGGAGAAGCAGCAAATGTGGCGATCCGCCAGAGGTTGAAAGAGACAAATATAGCAGACCAACCATCTGAAATTGCCAGAATTATAGAAAAATCCTATGAAGAACTAGGAAGAGATAGTTTGGGCGGAATACCTGTAAAACCCCAACTTATTGAAAGTCCTGAAAAGGTGTTTATTAAAAATAATCTAAACAATCAAAAGAAGAGCTTGGATGGAAATAAACAATCCACTCCCAAAGAAAAAAGATTCCAGTCCAGAGGAAGGTCTCCTCGGCGGAGAGAAAGATCTCCGGACCAAGGACGCAAGTCTCCCCAAAGGGAGCCCTCTGTGAAAAAATACAACCTTAGAAATAGGGATAATATAAAGAAACCTGATAGATATCAAGATATTGATACACGTCCCTCTCAATCTTTTCAGACTTCCTCGCAGAAATCGGAAAGAAGAGGACGATCAGAACACAGGGAAGAGCACATCAAGTCCAAAGACAATGAACCTGCTCATCCAAATAAAAAATTACAGTTTCCAAAGAAGAAGGTAGCCAGTATTAAAGTAATCAACCATGCCGAGAATACTGAGGACACATCTGAAAAACGGAGAATGGGCTCAGACAATGCTAGACAGCGCAGCAGAAGTGAGCATAGCTCGCAAAGTCCTTATGAATCATCTGGAGACAGTGGACACGAATGAATACATTCAGGTGGAAACTGCAGATACCAGAGTTAGCAAACCTCACAAAATATATGAAATAACATTACGTATAGAGGGAGATAAGACTAGGAAAATAAGGGGTCTCTTTTGGGATAATCTCTCCAAGGGCTATGACATCCTTCTAGCTGAAAGAGACTGGCCACCAGAGTTTGTCAGGGAGTGCCCTCATGGCGAAGAAATAATTATGCCTGCCTTCTCAAATCATATTCCAATTCATAAAAAATATACACTTGCAAGAAAGTGGGCAGTAGCTCAAGCTCCTGCTTTATATAAAAATCATGTAGGATGGGATGAGGACTCTCCTCCTCACAAAATCCAGTTAAAATCACAACCTACTGCACAGAGGCAATACCCAATTAAGCAAGAAGCTAAAAAACAGGTAAAAGAGATCTTAGATCAACTTGAATACCAGGGGGGATTGAAACTTGCACCTCACAAATGAACAATCCTTTGTTTCCTGTCTCCAATTCATATCGTCTTGTTTTGGACTACAGACACCTTAACTCATGTTGCAAAACCTTTGCAGTACAAAACTCGCATAGTGCTGCACTAATGAATAACATAGTGCGTAAAAAATACAAAACAACATTAGACATATCTAATGGATTCTTTTGTCAAAATATAGCACCAGAGAGCAGATATTTGACCGCGTTCTCAATAAATGGCGCGCAAAAAAAATTCTGTCGTTTGCCCCAGGGGTTCAAGAACAGCCCAGGATTATTTTCAGCGAGAGTAACAGAGTTACTACAAACATATGATGACGAGGCATTATCTTATGTCGACGACATCTATCTAACAGATGATGACTTGGATACTCACTTGAAGAGAGTGAACACCATAATACTTGGGTTCGCAGCAGAGGGTTACAAATTCAACTTTAAAAAGTCAAGAATTGTCCATCTAACAGTCCTGTTTTTGGGATATAAACTATCAAGTGAAGGCAAAAGCCTGGCTGACAATTTCCTAGAGAAATGTGCTGTAATCCAAGCACCTAGAACACTAAAAAACTTACAATCAATTCTAGGCTTCCTAAATTTCGGAAGAACTTACATTATAAATTACGCAGAAAGGGTCAAACCCCTTTATGATCTAATAAAACCAGATTTTAAAAGAATCAATTGAACTCAAAAACACACAGAAATTTTGAGATCCTTACAAACAGACATGTTAATTAAAACAAAATTACAAACACGTGATAACACACGCAACCTTGTGATTCGAGTCCCAAACCCTTTGTGACTCGCTCAATTCCTACTTCACAGAAAAAATAACTACAATAAAAAACAATATTCCGACTCCGGCATCTCCTAGTTCTTCTCCTCTTCCCCCTACAAATACTAGCATCTTGACAGAGTTCCCACCTATATCTTCAGAAGAGTTCATTTCTCTCCTTCATAAAGCCAGCTCGGGATCCCCCAATGACTGCTGTCCCCCGCAGGTGCTGAAGGAAGCCTTTCTTGCTTGCCCAGGCCTCCCTTTAGCACTACTTAATAACTCTCTTGCTACTGGGGTGGTCCCAGCTTCCTTCAAGCAAGCTGCAGTTCTACCTATACTAAAGAAACCCAATGCTGACCTCACTATACTCAGCAATTATAGACCCATTTCCCTTCTACCCTACCTAGGAAAGATCTTGGAGACCTACGCTACCCGCTGTTTGAGCTCTTTCATAGAGAAATCATCCTTTTTAGACCCTCAACAAGCGGGATTCAGACCCCTCCACTCCACCGAGGCGGTCATAGTAGCTGTCATGGACACCCTTAGGAAAGGTGCGGACAAAAACATTTCTCAAGCCCTTGTCCTATTAGATCTCTCTGCAGCATTCGACACGGTCGATCACAACATCTTGATCGACCGTGTCCATAACGCCGGCATTCAAGGAGTGGCCCTTGACTGGCTCAGATCTTTCCTTCATCAACGCTCACAGTCCGTTCACCTTTCCACTTTCTCCGCACCTTACACTTCCCTTCCCTGCGGTGTCCCTCAGGGCTCAGCACTATCTCCTCTCCTTTTTAATTTGTATCTCCAACCACTATTAGCTTCCCTCCGCAACTCCCCGGTCACAATTTTTAATTATGCGGACAACCTTCAGTTAATTTTTCCCATAGACCCCCTCCCCTCCTCCCGTACCAATTTTCAGACCACCATGCTGACCATTGCAGAGTGGATGCACCACAGCCACTTAAAGCTGAATCCTACCAAGACTGAGCTCGTCTTGGTAGGAGGCCCCAATCACCCTTGGAATTCTACTTTCTGGCCAACATCCTTGGGGCCAGCACCCTCCCCTGTGAGCTCAGTCAAAAGCCTGGGGGTGATCATTTCCGAAGATCTTTCAATGAGACCGCATATCAACGCGGTCACTTCTGCCTGCTTCTTCCATCTCAGGCGGATCCGTAAGATCAGCAGGTTTCTCAGCAAAGAGGCCCTGATCCAAGTTGTCATTGCGTTCATCACCTCTAGGCTCGATTATGCCAACATTCTTTATGTAGGAATTCCGGCATGCCACCTCCAACGACTGCAGCTGGTGCAGAATCAGGCCGCCCGCCTGATTTTCCACCAGCCCAATCACCAGCACATCACACCTCTCCTCCGCAGTCTACATTGGCTTCCTGTTTCGAAACGCTGCATTTTTAAAATGGCTTGCACTACCTTTAAGGCCATTTCGGATGCAGCCCCCGCTTTCATTACGTCGGCCTTGTCCTGTCATGTCCCTACTAGAGCTCTTCGCTCAGCCTCATTAAACTTCCTTGAGGTCCCCAGATTTAAAAGGAAAAAGCACTGTGGTCTGAGCTTCTCCGTCCTGGCCCCCTCCACTTGGAACTCCCTTCCACCTTCTCTCCGTCTCTGTCCAAAGTATGATTGCTTCTGCAGACTTTTAAAAACCCTGCTCTTCCAAGCCGCATATGACTAAACCTCCCGCCTCTGGCCCACGCTACTTGTCAATGAGCGCCAAGAAACCGATGGTGATAGTGCGCGTTATAAATAGTTTTTGATAATAATAATCCCAGGAAGATGCGGATTCACATACCTGACCTCTAATGAGGGAGAAAAGGTACCAATTGCATACAAATCACACTTGTACACAGAAGCTGAAAAGAAGTTCAGTATTAAGGAAAACATTGTTCATGCGGTTCAAACGGCTGTAGCAAGAGAAAAAGACAAAGCTGATGGTAGACGTATCACAGTCAGAACAGCAGAATCAGCCTTTGAGGCATTAACAACCCCATGTAATTTACCAACAACAGCATTGAATCCAGAATGGATACAATGGGTAAATTCTATTGCTACGGACAAAGTAAAATATTATTTTGATCCAGAATTAAAGGAATTAAAATATCTAGAATATGAAAGGACATACCCTCTGCCAATCGACATTCTGCCCATACGACAGTACGCCTGTATAATATATACAGACGGACATGCTCAACCCTCAGTTTGGGGCGATCAAGCATACAACGCCACATGTGAAATTACAAAAGAGATGTGGCGCAGAGGTAAACTGAGACCTCTATTGATAAAAACACACTCAGTGGAAAATAATTCAGAACAACAAACTGAAATAATAGCGTTAAAAATGGCGCTAGATAATGCCGATCGCGAATTCCCGACACTTATAGTGTGCGATTCGTATTATTGCGTCAAAACATACAATAACGATTTGCAGAAATGGATTAAAAACGGTTACAAAGATGACACAGGTGCAACAATAAAGCAAAAAACGCTTTGGGAACAAATAGTTCTTTTACAGAAAGACCTACCAAAGACTCACGTGATACACTCACTGAGTCATCAGCGTGATGGCGTTCACGTTGCAGGGAATTCATTGGCTGAGACAGCCACAGCGGTAGCAACTAAATCGGCTTCCGTAGCTACAAAAAAGCGTTCAGTAAAATACATTGACAGTGAAACACTGCTGGCGGTGAAAACGTCATCAAAAGGCGACTGCTCAGCACTACCGATCAACTTCCACTCAATTATAGATACAGAATCGATGCAAACTCTGTCCCTTTTGCTCGAATCCCTGGAGTGGCGGATAGAGTAATTCCAAACACGGACAAGAGAGGCTTGTTAATTGCGGACGCACATATGGGTGAGGGTCTTAGACACCTTAAGCTGAAAGATTCTCTGGATGAATTAGAATCAGTGTACTGGTGGCCAGGCATGAGCCTGCACCATCACATTTTTGTCAAAAACTGCCCAGACTGCAACAGAGATCGCAGTGGTGAAAGAAACGGTATAATACCATGGCGTTTCACCCCAGAATGAATAAAGTGTCACATTAACATATAAAGGCTATTTTTTCACTTATAATGTAGACCCCAACTTTCGGCTGACGTCTGAACTGTTATAAAAGATTCGCGAGTCTATAATGGCATATACGCTAGAAACATGCTATGTTCCGACTAAGTACTTTCCTTTAGCTTTCGAGCTGACGGGAGGTGCCTGGCCAGAATGAGCATTGCATTGCGGGACTCTTCTCACTTCCTTCCTGAGGGAAATGGGATGGTGTAAAGAAAAAACCAAGGCATAAAGCAATCTATAACAGCAAAGGTATTAGGTTCGGGAGCTGGGTGGGTAAAACATTTAATAAGTGTCCAACGTAGTCTAAATAACCTGCCAAGAAATTCTCTGAAAGGACTCAGTCCGTACGAACTATTGTTCGGGACTAGAATGTTGATCCAGGAACTTGATAGTCAGACTTCAGTGGTTAAAGATAAATGCTTTGATATCAAAGATCGTTTGGCTATTTTACAGGACTTAAATGAAACAAGAAAAGACCTGAGCAACATAAAGTTGAAACAGCAGCCAACAACCACTGAAGAGAAACCACCTGTCCCAGCAAGGCCTGTCTGGATTCCAAAAGTCGGGGATCTAGTCAGAGAGAAGATCGCGGTAAAGAAGGAATTTGGGCCTTCTTACAGAAAAGCAGTTCCTGTCTTGTCTGTCAACGGGACAAGATCAGTAGTACTACCGCCCCTTGCTGGTAAAAAGGAGAACCGAGTTGTATCCATCGACCTGGTAAAACCACAAGCATGTGGCCGATAACAAATAGTAGGCCAAGTGGACTCCCAAGAAGTAGTAGAACACCAAGGTTTGCTACAAATACAGAGGTTCAAACTAAGAGACTAATCGCATTCGAAATACCTACAGAACATCAACAAGGACTATGCAACAAAGCAATGGAACTTAAACCTCTAAAATCCCAAATAAAAACATTTAGTCAAGACACACCGACCTACAATGAAGTAACAAATGACTATGCTGATGAAACAAAGGAAACTTCAAGAACAAAAAGTAATCCAGAAGCAATTGGAGCAATTGACAGACCAGCATCCGGCTACTTCATCAACTTCGATGATTTCTCTGAGGATCTGAGTGAATCTGAAAAGCAGCCATCAACAAAAACTTTTAAAGAAAAAGCAAAGGAACTTTTTCAACAACTGAAAGCAACTTATCTGATTTCTCCATGGATTGAAATTTGGGTGGCATTAGGTGCATTTATCCTCATACTTTGGCTCATCATGGTACAATGCTTGGGACATTTCATTGAGGGAAAATATGCTAAAATGGACACAGCAAGCCAGAAAATCAACTTGGTCCTTAAACCACACACATCTTCACACGTCGAGAAAAGAGAACTTTCTTCAGTCAACTTCACAGCCAATCCTATACCCGGTGGGGTAGCATGGGACAATACTGATTATGAAATCTATGGCCCGGTTGAAATCCTGAAGTATCCACACCAATTCAAGATTTCATTAAGTGACTTTGTAAAACCAAGCACATTTGCAGATGATTGGGACTTTGAAAGTATTAATGATATGATGTCTGACCTAGTGATGTCTGCTAAATTCACAGAACATGATTATTTGCAGGGTTCGTCTAATTATGATCAGATGTTCTGCTATAACCACTATGGTAACCATTATCTACATAAATCTGCACAACCTAGAAATGTTTTAAATTATAACCAATGGGAACATTGTGCTACTCCTCCAAAAGGTAGTTCGAAAACATTTTATGATAAATATTCATATTTTTCAGGGTTTAACACAAGTAATGCAGAAACATTTTATTTCAAATTGTCAAATAAGACAGGTATGAAGACCATGCTTACAAACACAAAGTTGATATATTCAGATTCATTTTTTGAACAAATGAGTACATTTGGTTTTGATTTCTGGAACAATAACATTGAAGCAAAAACTATTTGGGGTACAAAAGATTGGCAAGTACAAGGTATAGAATCATTGTTTAGAGCCTGCATGATCCCAGAACAAATTATATTTTTGAATGACACTATTCAACAAACTACCTGTCTTGGCCTAGCCAAGATCAAAGATTTAAACAAACCGTCTATTCCAAAACCGTCAACGAACAGTAATAACTCTACAAATGTTGAGATAGACGTAAACGAAATATTAAACCAAAACAGAACACATCCTGAATGGAAACAATGGTTGATCTGGCCCACAGATACAAATAACTGTCAAGACAGATTCCTGAACAAAATACAGGGGTTCACATTGACCAGGCCAGACCCTAGATATTCCCAAAGACAACATCCAGGGATAGTATCCACTTACAGTGTGGGCAAGCTCTGCCTTCAATGGCTACAAACATCCACACTGGCAGAAATTAAGCAACACCTAATTTTACTTCAAGAAGGTGCTGACTTGCGTGATTTCATCATGGGACCACGCAAACAGCGTCAAAAACGTTTCATAGCGGCCTCTATATATGCAGCCTATAACGAAGCCTGGAAAGAAACTCAAATTGAGACAGCAGAGAAAATACGGGAAATTGACCGTATTAATTTGGAAAAATCACTTTCTGTGGTGGACAATGGGTTAATGACTCTGTCCTCCAGAATATATTCACTGGATAGTATTGTGTCTTCAGCAATCGATATAATATCGCAAGACTTACTGATGTTACAACACGGTCAGTCCCAATTGCGTTCTATTGTACAGCTTGGCTGGACGTTACAAAATCTGCGTTCAGGCTATGTGCCTTGGCGTTTAATCAACACAACGTCATTATTTAATATCTTTAACCTTACTGATAAACAAATCAGTTTGGCACAGAAGGGTGCTGATTATACAATTCTGAGCATTGAAAAACTTGAGAGATTACCATTGACAATGTCAGAACGACCTGTCATTGAATGGATAATACATGGGATAATTAATATTCCGATATCAACTTTCAGGTTTCAATACTGCCAAAAATATATACAGGCAGGCCAGTATGAAAGGTTGGGTAAAGGGTACATTAAGTCAACATGGAACTTGCCCTATACACACGCATGTGTCAGTAATAAAGGCGAGAGTGTGTTTCTTAGTGGCAATAATTGTGCGAGGTCACTAATCGGTACACTTCTGTGTCAGGGTATTAGTTTGCATGGAGCCTGTGAAGGGACTTCAAATAACCTTTCATGTCACCAGCTAGGCACACCTGCAACACAAATAGAACCATTCTTTAGGAGACTCTCGAACGGGAGTTACATTCTAATTGTAGATCGCAGATGTTGCAGTTTGCTGCCCAGAAAACCTTATCTCATAACTGTGACTACGAAGGTCATGTGCTGTGAACGAGTATTGTTCCCAAACGATGCACGAGACAGGGAGGCAAGGTTATGGCCCAGTTTGAAAATTGCTTCTATTCGAATTGATACTTTAAGCAGAATGAAGACAGTGCTCCTACAGACGCCGACCCGGTTAACGTCTTCAAAAGAAACGTATGATCTCCAAGTTGCAAGGACAACTGCAGAGATTCATTCACTGTTATCAACCAATTCCCCCATACATTTCGCAGAAATACTGAGCGAAATCTTAAATATTTCTGATACAAGTGGAATCTCAAGTGTATTTAAGACAGTGTTTTCAGGAGCTTTAACCCCATTCAAAGCCATCCTGGGTATTGTTCCTGACTTTGTCCATTCCATCTTTGGCGGACTTCCTCTCCTTTTGGGACTAGTGGCAGGCATCCAATTTTTGATCCTGTTATTTCGCCATGGCAAACCATGTCACAGACAGAACACCTGCGACAAGGGAAGAAACGATCCTAGCCATACGCTACAGGGACCGCATAACTAAAGTCCTTGGACTAGCCCGGCTTAGAGACCTGAACATGACTTGGTTTCTTTCATTTAGACCGATGTGGCAACGTTGTGTTATGCCTGTATTAAGGTGCTTGCTATGTGGCGAAGAATGCGTGTTGGACACCTGTCTGACACTACAATCGGATGTGCCAATGGACGCAGAGACCTTGTTGGGTCCGGTAATGGCTCATGCATTGTGCTGTCCCCAGCGGCTACCAATCCTGATGACGGCATTCGTGGAGACTTCACCACTACGATTGAGGGGTAGTGAAGTACGAGATGAAAGCAGCATCGATCAGGTACGACCTTCTGTCAGCTATGCTGATCAAAACATCAATGAAGGCAATCATGCTCATGAATGCATGGTAACAACTTTTTCCGAGTTAGTGGAACTTTCGCAAGAAGCTGTTGACAGTTTTTTCGACAGTCTAAATGATATGATGTTTTCACCAGAGCAGAAAGAATGACTTTGAGCAAGCTAGCACACGGCGTTCCCAACACCCTGAATTTGGCCTTCAGCTTTGAAAATAGAGCTAAATGAAAATAGAGCTAAATGAAAATTTTTCTCACAAGTTTTACGGACAAAGGGACATTTTTTTCTCCAACTCCAAAAAATGTTTACAATCTTTTTGGGACACTTATCTTCTGCTTAAAGTAGAAACTATTCTTAGAGAACTAAATTTCTATTTTTAGGTACTCTAGAGACATTAGCTACCCTCTGGCATGTTCATAAGTATTTTATTTTGTGATGAAATGGTCTCGCACTTTTCTTCTGTATTAAGAGCCATTTCATGTGTAATTTTCGCATTTTATTCATACTAACTTAAAAATATGCGTAATAGATTTTGCATTTTTATACTGCTTGAGTGCATATAGTACATATACTTATCTTTCGTATATTTCAGATTTCCAGTTTTCAAAATGCATATGAATGTATTTTGGGGTGGTACGGTATACACATACACTACGTTTGTTTACTATGCCTAGATTTGTAAATATGGACATAGATTACGTGGAGTGGGTGTGATGTATTTACTATGGGTACTGTATCAATCCCCCTATTTCTGACCCTTGTCTGGTTAATAATTAACTAGCAGCCATTCAACGGCACAAAAGCCCGTTATCTGATTAGCCATACCACGGCACAGAAGCACGTTATCAGATTAGGTCATAGAGCATGCCACCTCATTAGGCATGAAATACAAATGTTTGCCTATGCCTCCGGGCTAATTAGGGCACTCACAGATTCATGTGCGAGTAAACAATAGTTTATTAGTTTACCCAAACAACACTTTATGTTTTTCAATCAGTAATCAGTTCGAAAAAAGATATTCAAAAAAGCAGAACAAACACTGCTATCAACTTCATTTCTTAGCCATACATACTTTAGGAGAAATTTTTTTTTGTGCATATATACAGTGAAACAACAAATAAATGACGTTTTAACATAAAATGACAAAAAACATATACCGTGAATACATTTCACCACGAAAACAGTTGAATAACATTGGTCATTTAACCATACATGCTAGAAAAACTTTTGCAAAAACAAGAGGGAGACAAGAATTATATTACAAACAAATTATACTCCCAGGTCCTGAATCTAATATTTTCAAATCAATGTCAGGAACATTGCTAATTTTAGCATCAATAAACAATGGCCAACTGGCCAGTGAATCAAGGGGAAAGAATGCCGACGCGTTTCGAATCCAGTTTAATGGATTGCTGGATTCTCGTCAGGGCCGTGTAATTCTATTCCGTGGGAGCTGTTTAAAAAGACAGACAACAAAATGTTTGTCAAAAAGTGAGTCCTCTAGCCACTCTTCACTAAACTCGTTTGGGAACAGAATAGAGCGTACCTTGTGATATTCTGCCCACAGTCGCTCCAGTTTACATGAAAAATGCCATCTATGCCGGTCAGTTTGCGCTGCAACAGAGTGAAATCTAGTCAAATGCGGGGCGACACTTTTTTCTTTTTTGACAAGGATGTTCGCCGAATGTTAATTACCTGCAATAATCTTGGACGTGTGACAGGTTGTGCCAGTTTCTTTACGTATTTGGAGTTGTGCTCATGTCAATTCTGTAAAATCTGTAAAAACAGGTGGAATAGGGGCGTCTTATTTGCACTGCTAGCTAGGTGACACACCCGTAGTCCCAGCCCGTGAGCAGAAACTTACTTGAGCGCTAATCCGCGGTTGTTCTGGGGAAGTGAGGGGAAAGGGTGTTAGCGCCCTTCAGCGCGTGGTCCTGTCTCGTGTTAAACAGTGCCAAGGACCGATCAAATCAGAATAGCGGGTCTCTAGCTTACCGCAATTGTTTAGGAGTCTCCACTTGGCGTCCACACACCAACCGACAACCTCCAAGTCGTGGATGTCAGTAGCAATGCCAGTTAGTGCATTTCCTGGTCATGTGGCCGTAAAGCGACCAATCAGAAATCAGGGACAATTCAAGTGCACTATGGGACATGTAGTTCCAAACAGCGGTTGTTTAGTGCACTTTGTGTTACACCGACATTGTCAAGTGCTGATTAACATGCCGACAGGGACCTGTAATTTAAAGGGGACAAACTATTGTATTATGCCCTATTTATTTCACTAAGACTGTTCAGACCCTTATTCACACTGTCAAACTTGAGGATTAGGTAAGCCTCCTTACGCAGCAACATTGCGTCAACGTCTTGAAAATTTTGGAATCGATCTGGACCAAAACAGTCCACCTGATGTCGTTCTCTGAATGGGACTGACTAATAAAGTGTTCCACCATAGGGGCGGTCAGGACTTTTCTCTTTATACGAGATCGATGCTGGGTAATTCTGGCATTGATGGCCTGGTTCGTTTTGCCTATATACACTCTGTTGCATGGGCAAACCACCGCATAGACTACATTGCGAGTCTTACAGTTAGTGAAGCACTCATGCTTCCATCTGATGTCATTATTTATGAATATGTCACCTTCTAGTGTAGTGGAACATGACACACAGTTACCACATTTGTGGTGCCCGCAAATTGGTTTTAGCTTCCACTGCGCCACTAGGTCACTTTTAGGTGGTGGAATATGGCTGTCTGCTTTAATCAATTGTTGCCCAATGCTTCTATTTTTCCGCATTGCAAAAATGGGCTTCGAGAGGGGGTGCTCCAACGTTTCAAGGAGATGCCAATTTTTCCGTATTATGTTCTTAAATTGGTTCGTATGTTGGCCAAATGTTGTGACACACACTAATTGCTCCAAATCCTTCTTTTCTTTCTTTTGGAATAATGATTCCCTCGGAGTGAATTTGGCCCTATTTTTTGAGTGTTTTAACAATTTTTTGGGGTACCCTCTCTCTGCCATTTCGTCGCAGAATCTTGATGCATGACAGTCAAAATCATTTACATTCGTGCAGTTTCGCCTGATCCTAAGTAGTTGCCCGTAGGGCAAATTATTTTTGAGCGATTGAGGATGCAAACTGGTGTAATGCAGGATTGTATTCCTGTCAGTTTCCTTCTTATGCAAGGAAGTCGTCAACCTAGTTTCGCTGGTGCCTACAGTGACGTCAAGGAAAGTCATCTCTTTTGGACTATGATTGAGCGTAAACTGGATGTCATTAGGCAAGCACTATTTCTCCAGCCCCCTAATAGGCATACGGAGTTCTCAAAACGAATCAAACCTACAGCGACCTGGGAAAATCCCCGCAGCCATTGTTTTGATTTCACCGAGAACTTCAGTAAAGAATGTGCGAACGACCAGTTCGTATGACATCCTTATTGACGTAATTATGTCCATCCTTACGTCAATCTCGGCACCTTTCAGGTATAAATATTACTGACATTGCCTTAAGCAAACACACGCGGTGGTGACGAGATTGGAGCAGCGCGACTTGCCGAGGAGCCCAGCTGAGAGCGAAGCCCACAGACGCTGCCCCTCCTTTCTGACGCGCTGAGAAAGAGACGCTGCCTTTTCTCCTGCCGAGAAATCCAGCCCGGCGCTTCCGGCCGCCCTCATAGGCAGCTGGGATATCAAGACCTGAGATAGAGATACCAGCCCTCCAGCCTTCTAGATCCCAGGTACAGAACTGAATAACCCCTTGCAGAGAATTCTTGAGTCAGACCCTTGGCAAAGCAAACTTAACTTAAACTGCTACTTATCTACTCCCGCCCACGTATTAGGCTTAGGTCAGGTACACTGGGGTAGGCGTGGTTAGAAGCACCAGTTGAGTACGATTAGTCAAATGTATATATGTATGTATCTATTTTATCCATTTTAAAGTATCATATGGCTAAGAAACCATATCAATGCTTTTACAGTATTATTTTATAATTCTGTTTTTACTGTATGCACTTTACTTAACTATAAGTATTGCAAAAATAGCGATTCATTTTCTCTTGTACGAGAAAAGAGACTGATCAATAAATAACATCTTTTATTGAACACGCCCGTCTCTTCCCTTTCTCTACAACCTGGTGAAACTAAGAATGCACGGAACTGACTGAGTAAAATAAGTTGTCTTTTGTTTTCACACGACTCTAGAGATATACTCTTGATTAGGGGAGAGCAAAGTTGTCATGTTCTATGGTTGTCAGAAACTAAATCCCTTCTTGTCTATCCAGGGAGGTTAAAATCCTCCTTGTCTATTCGAGAAAGTTTCTAGTGAACTCTGAGCTAGCTGGCAAACACTAAACTTTAAGTCTAATATCGTCAGTAGAAGACCTAGTTAACCTCTGTCCTAGGTCTATACTATTGAAGGTATTATTCCAATGCGCAGAGCCTATTGGGATAATAGGAACTACACTACAATACAATTTGAGGCCAAGACTAAGCAAGAACACATCAGCATTGCCTCGATGATTTTGTCCATGATTTTTTTTGTCAACGACATTCTGAATTGAACTCAAGTTGCAGGGCCGTGATTGAGTCTCAGACTCGTGACCCGAGTAGTGGCATTTAGGCCTGCGGGACTTGTAGGATCATAGGACTGCAAATAATCACGGCTGAGTGAAACAACCACCAAATCACGGGCAACACCTAGAGATTGGAACTGGCTGTCCCTAGGACAATGGACAAAATGCAAATGAAAAGAAAGAAATATTGTAAATTATTGCATAATCGTTATGTAATAACTTTAATAATAGTGGTCCTAATATGTATTGTGATTTCTTGTATAGGATGGGTGTTTCATATAACTCTAGCACAGCCTACCACCAAAGTTATTTTTGAAATGCACTCCCATGTTACTCTATCCCCGCATCTTGAATCAAGAAGGCGCGAGATCCATAACAACACGTTTGTTTCTATGTTGCATCAACATCAGCTGGCCATTAACGCCACTAATTGTTGGGTTTGCGGCCTTCTGTCAAGTTCTGTAAGCACCCGGATACCATATATCCCTCTTCCCTTTTCCATTAATGGTTCCTGTAGTGTGCGTGGTGGGAGTTAAGTGCCAGTTGGGCATTTAATACCAACAGAGATAATACAGACGTATGGGATTTTGGATTGTATCTGTACCATTTGTGTTGGCCAGATGGGAAAAGAGTATATGGAGAGACCAGTGAAAAGTCAGAATATGCTGATCGCCAGAACAGGTCTACAGACTTGTATTTCTTGCCCTCTGATAAGACTCCTCACAAAGGGCAAACTCTTTTAGTAACGTCCGAACAGGCACAGGCACCATTTTGTATTAAAAAGGGGGGATCAAAGAACAAGGGTACTAGTAAGTGTCTGCATGTTGTAACACTAAATGGAACAGACTGGCCTCGCATGGTAACCTCACGTAACACATATTTCATGTGTGGGAGTAAGGCCTAAACTTATTTACCCAGTAACTGGAAAGGCACCTGTTATATTGCTTGGTTACTGCCCCCTACATATACAGCTGATGCCAAACACCACCTGCAGAAAAGAGGAGTGGTGTCTACCGTAGACACAGCAGGACAAGAAGCAGGAGATTTCTTAAAAGGGCTCTTTCCATTCTAGGGTTCAATAGCCAACAGTAGAGACATAAGACAACTTATTCGAGTTGTAGAGGCAACTGTCAATGAAACAGCTGGAGCTCTAAGTAATATTACAGCAGAGTTTGCTGCTGACCGCCATGTCATGCTCCAAAACAGGATGGTATTAGATGTTATCCTTGCTGACCGTGGAGGCGTATGCAAATTGATCGGATCTAGCTGCTGTATTTATATTCCTAATAACGCCCCTGCGGTATACCAGGCCATCTCAAAGCTCCATAAGATAACTGAGTCTATCCATCAAGACGAAGGAAATTGGTCATTAACAAGATGGTTCTGTGGAATGCTGTCCACATGGGGTTGGAGGATTATGACATTTATTGGAGCCGTTTTAGCTGTAATAACTACCTGTTGTCTCTGCCTACAATGCGGTCCGGCCATCTGCGGCCTTTGTGCCACATTGTGTATACCCCGACCGATAAGTAAGAAGAAAGAAAAGAATACACAAATAATGCTACAAAAACAAGTCTCACAACTCATGGCCATTAATGTAGATTCTGGCGAAACAATTTGCCTGTGCATGGCAAAAGGGAGGACTGAGGAAATATGAAATCTCCAAATACTGCGTCCATCTTGTATTGAGACTCCATTTTGTATTGCCATTACCCAGGCTTAGCTGTTCGAGTCAAGCGCTCAACACCCAGCACTCCTTGTCCCTAAAAACATCTGCAAAGCTCGTTGAAGAAAACAAAATAATCTTTGTTGGCTCTGCTCGAAAGGATCAATCCTTCACACAAAGGGGATTGTGTAAAATCCCAGCCTGCATTATGTATGTATGTATGTATGTATATGCATTTATATAGCGCACTACTTACCCGTAGGGTCCCAAGGCGCTTCGACCGCTGCGAAACCCTTCCTGGCTTCCCTGAGAGATGGTCCCTTAATGGGTATCTCCAGGCATCCCCGGCGGTCTGGTGGGGCCGTTAGTGAAGATGAGGCAAGCTAATGCCCAGAGTTGCCGAGTGTGAACGCTGATCAGAGTGGGCACCGAGGCGAGAGAATTATCGAGTCCGCTGACCCTGGTCCAGAAACCTGCCGCGCCGGGAATCGAACCCTGGTCCCGGGCCGTCCTCTGCTCTCGGGTCTGCCGCCTCTAACCAGTGAGCCACACTACTTATGGCTCATGTTTGTGGTAGAGTTCGTCTGTCCTTGTGTATTGTGGCTCATGTTTGTAGTTGGGCTCATCTGTCCATGTCGTGGGTGGTGTAAGACACTAAATAATGTTCATGATTAACTCTGTTGCAAAAGACGTTGCACGAGAAAAAAATGAAAACACGCAATGATCACGCCGCACTCTGGCAAACAAGAAAGTCACTGGTGATTGGTTCAGATTTATTTGAGTGTGGGTTGGATATGGGTGTGCCTATTGCTATAAAATATTGTACGCTGTGGATTGAAACAGCAGTCTCCCAAGAACTTACTGTATTTTACTTCTGGGACCACTGTTCATGGCTGCAGCCAAATAAATATTTACTCTTTCTCACGAATAGAGTGTTCCGTGTCTCTGTATACCTGGACAGGTAGAAGAAGGTGGAGAAGTGTGGCTCAACGGTTAGAGGCGGCAGACCCGGAGGCTGAGGTCGGCCCGGGACCAGGGTTCAATTCCCAACGCGGCCGGGTGCAGGACCAATGTCAGCGGGCCCGATAAATCTCACCTAGGTGCCACTCTAACCATGGGGTCCCACGCTGCAACTCTGGGCAATAGCTTGCTTAATCTCCACTCCGGCCCCATCACCGCCGTGGATGCCTGGCTACACCTTGGGGATGCCCAGTAAAGGGACCATCTCACAGGGAAAGCCAGGACGGGTTCCCCAGTGGTACAGCGCTGGGACACTCCAGGGTAACCACGCACTTTTCAAATCCATCCTTCATTCATTCAGGTGAACTCGGAGATTTCAGGCGTTCCCTGCGCCGCTGGGCCATTAAAAGGTCCGGTTCTTCAGTTCAAAGATAGCTGAATCCCCCTGCGGATTCGCCCAGCAGTGGATCGGGGCTCCGACCACTCCACCTGCTCACCGCTCACTTGCTCCAGTTGGCAGACAGGTGAGTTCCCTCATTCCCTGCTCCCTGTCGCCTAGCCACCGCTCCAGTCAGCAGTTCTGCCCTTCCTACAACCAGGTTTGCCCAGACGCATTCCTTGCCTCTCCCTCACTGACGCTACCCGCAGTTTTAGACGTGCAGCTCCTTTCCCACTTGCCACGCGCCAAGCCTCAGACGCACCGCCATCTGACCTCCCATTCTAGCTCCGCTCTTTCCATTGCAACTTAGTTGGACCTTCGCTCATTGAGTCGCGTATCTCCACACCCTCTTTCTGACACCATCCTCAGTTTCAGACTCACCCCTTCCTTTTCGCGCTGTTTCTCAGGCGCTCAGCCTTCTGTCCTCCATAAATTCCTTGAATTTCACACATTTCATGCACTGAATTAGACTTCCAACCACTGTCCTTTTCCCTTGGTGACCCCGCAGGATGTATGAGGTTACAACGCATACTTTTACAACGCATACCTTTACAACGCATTTTTTACAACGTATGCCATTGCAACAAATTTTTTAAAACTACGTTTACAACACATTCCATTACAACGCATACCATTATATTGCATGTGTGGTAAGTATTGGATAGTGTAGGGGTAAAAATTACTATTCTAACTCCAGGGGGTGCAACAGTAGAGTAAGTGTTGGATAGGGTAGGGGTAAAAATTACTATTCTAACTCCAGGGGGTGCAACAGTAGGGTAAGTGTTGGATAGTGTACTATGCGTTGTGATGGTATGCATTGTAATGGTATGCGTTTTAATGACTGCATTGTAATGATATGTGTTGTAGTGTCATGCGTTGTAATGGTTGCGTTGTAATGGCATACGATGTAATGGATGTTGCGTTGTAAAAGTTTTGTTGTAATGGTAGTGCGTTGTAAAAGTTGCGTTGTTAAGGTTGTTTCCCACCCCTCACCCCTGCCCTCACCCCTCTACCCACCCTGATCTCTCTTTTTCCGCCCCCATACAGCACCCATCAATCGGCAACCGGGTCCTAAAGATTATCCTGACTCGATAGGATGGAAACGTCGTCGACCAACCTTTCAGCGCAAATCGTGGCGCACATATCTCTATGGTTCACTGAAATATCTTGAACAACATGAATTAATGCCTCAAACTTTTAAAGCTGAACCATTACTCTGTATATATCCTTCTTCACATTGTCGCCTTACGCTGTTCTTCACCAAGTGTCACTTGCGCCGTCAATTTTCATGTCATGAGCTCAACGTGCACCTAATGTTTTTGGGTTGCCTTTGCAATTTAAGCCCACAGTGCTGATATAAATGTATTGAATAAATTGCCTTAACTAAATATATGATGCCATGAGCACTTCCAAAACCAAATAACATGAGTCTCCCTTCTTACTTCATGTAATGTTTTGTACATACATGTAACTTTTCCTTTTCTTCAAACCTTTTCTTCAAAATACCAGTTGAGACACTCAACGTGGTCTCAACTGATCTCAACGTGGTTTATGGGTTTTTGCTCCTGTCTCTATATACTGCCCTGCAAATGTCAGCAGCATTATTTAGAGGCTGCTTTCAGCTGATTACTTGTCCTTTAATTGGTGCATGTGCAGTTCTTCTTTGACAGCCCTATTAAGATTTACCAAATAACTGCAAATTCATCCAATACTGAGTCTGTGGATTGATCTCCCTCCTGGAATCTTCACTGATGGTAGGTGCATTGCTTTCCTTGGGCTTCCAAATAGCAGCCGTCTTATATCTAAAAGTATGTGATGGTAATGCTACTATGGTGAATTCATAAGTGCACATTTTACAAGTTGAGGTCCCCTTTAAACATTTTTAAACCTTTTTTATTTTCAAGAGTCCAGTCACATGTTGGATGGCAGATCAGGCATATTCCTTACCATGAATTTCATGATAGTTACATTTGTCTGAGCTGCAACACATTATTGTGTTCTGCACGAAAACGCCAGCGCCCCTGATCACAACATCTTTTCCACAGGAGGCCTTCATGATGGGTTCCATGCAACCCTTGGATGCAGATAAAAAGACTTTGGTCCCTAAGAGAAAAGAACACATTTTATGGTTAAAAAAAAGGGAATTGCAGCAACAAACAGCTTAATATCTAACACCTACAGAAACACAGGCACTCTATCTGCAACTGACACTGTGGCACCCTTGGTGATACCTAGACTGTTTTTTAGAATCTCTTCATTCCTTTCTCTAGCCCTTCAGTACATTATGAACTTCTCTCAGTTCAAAGTCAGTGGTGGCTCCTCAAGGGAGTGCTGCGGTGGTGGGCGGGGCTGGGGCAGGTTAGGGTGGGAGTAGTTTACTCCAGCATACGGCAGACCTGAGGTAAGTATATAAATAAATAAACAAAACAAATTGCATTGCGTGCGCTGCATTGCCATTTGGCGTTGCAGCATGTGCAATGTAATTCATTTAATTTCTTAAGCCTTTATTCGGAGCAAAAAAACATGTCCATAAAAGCAACCAAATAATGATTAAAAATAAAATAACAGTTACAATACAATTACATTTACAATTATACAGTCAATGTTTAAAAGAAAACATAATATACAGACGGGGACAGAATAAATATTTAAAAACTCCTTAACCTTGTTAAAACAAACTGATGGGGAACTCTGGTCACTTGGGTCAAATATGGCTTTTTCATTCATACTGCTGTAAAACACACAGGTGGATAACTTGCCTACGTTACAGGTCCGCCTCTCTGATTTGCAATTCAAAAAGATGTTCTTCATTTCAGACTTAGATAAGTCTGAAGCCCCATATCTATCGGTAATTATATTAAGGCCATAGAACTCCTGAAAGCTGTTGATGATATATTTAATCCATGGGATCTTTAAATGGTTATCAACAGTGAGACAGTCGTTAATGATAGCTCTAGTTAGAGATGTCTTTTCTTTCAGCCAGATGGAACGCCACAACAGTAGAGGTCTCAGGAGAATCAAATCATTTAAATATTGGATTCCGAGTTCTCTATGGACTAAATCGTTAGAGGCAGATTTTGGCAGACACAAAAGTCTTTTTAAAAAGACGTTCTCCTCCACCTGGAGGCTTCCAGCCGGGCCAGACCCCAAACCCCTGCCCCATAGAGGGCCACGGAGAGGCATCTAGACTGAAAAATCTTAAGCATGTCTTTTATCCGTTTGTCCCCTAATTTGGTGGCAAAAGTAAACACCCTGTTGGCGCTCCTCATCATCTTAGTCCTAACATTCTTATGCTCACTGGCCCAGCTGCAATTCTTAGAAAAGGTAATGCCAAGGTAGCAAAAATTGTCCACTTTTTGGACCCTTTGACCTTCTATATGATAAGATTGGGGCTTACTCAGCCCTGTTTTATTAATCACAAGTTTTCTACTCTTGATAAACTACGAAAACCCGTCCATCTAGCGTTGAAGGCCTATCGGGGTCCTAGACAGCAGCACGGCATCGTCCGCGTAGAGTAATACCGGGACGTTAAAATCATTACTCTCGGGGCATCTGCCACTACTGTCTGTAGAACCGAGTCCACTTCATTAACGAAAAGTGTAAAAAGCAAGGGGGCTAAAACACACCCCTGCCTTATACCCCTCCCGATCTTAAATTTGGTGGTACACTCCCCATTAGATCCATATCGAACGCTAGTACGTAATTTAACATAGAGTCGGGCCAAAAAAAAGGCAATACCCTCAGGTGCCCCCATTTCAATCAATTTTGCCCAGAGAATTGCGTGGTCCACCATATCAAAAGCGCTGCTCAAATCTGCGAAGCAGAGATAGATAGAGCCCTTCTTGGCCTGGGTGTATTTCCCGATCAAAAGTTTGAGATTTAAGCATTGCTCAATTGTCCCACACCCTTTTCTGAACCCAAACTGGCAGTTAGCCAGGATCCCGTTGGTTTCTGCCCATTCTTCCTGCCTAACCAGAAGTACCCGGCTCATAATTTTCACAGAGGAATCCAACAAGGAAATTGGCCAGTAGTTTTACACATCCCCCGATCGCCTTTCTTAAATATGGGAATGATAATTGATTCTTCCCAGGTTGGGGGTATCCCGTGACAAACCGCTGCGTTAAAAACTTTAACCAGCAGTGGGCCCCATACCTCGGGGACTGTCTTATAAACGTCGATTGGCACCCCATCAGGACCCTGAGCCTTTTCCCCTTTACTAGCGCTAATACTGTCAAAAACCTCAGTAATGGTAATGTCCAAAGGGACAATGGGCCAACCGTTCTTACAGTTACCCAGGGCTTTGTCTGAGTCAAAGATAGTGAGAGATCCATATTTCCATATTAACCATAGATGTTAATTCTGGTACCTTCTCATCTTTGAGAAACGGGCAATTAACAGTAGCCCAAAATAGTGTACAATTTTTTGACTCTGCAGCCAGAATCAATTTATTCCAGGCCTCAAGCTGTAACTCCGTCTTCCTTCGCTTTACTATTATCTTATAGTTTATTCTAAGCTGGGACACCTGGCTCCTATCTCTAGGTTTGGCTGCCAGAGCCTATATAAGCTCTTTAAGCGCAATAGTGCGTGCGTGGTCAAACCATCCCCTTCGTTGGTCGGACTTGCGCCCAGCTGTTTTAGTAAACTTTTTGTCAATGATGGAGTTAATTCTAGTAAAATATCCAATAGGATCGACAGTGACGTTAGCTTGCTCAAGGATCGCAATGATTTCTAATAAGCAGCTATTTATAATTGAATCAGACGTCATTTCAGCTTTAGCCCATTTCCATCTTAACCTAGTACCGTTTAGGTCTATGGGGTTCAATGTTAACTATAACACCCAAATCAGGTACAGGTTTTTCTTTCCAGAGTGTGGCCTCAATAGTAATAAAGTTGTGGTCGCTAAGCATGATATCCACGACCCTAGGGGCCAAACTCAAGGGGATAAGTTTAGAAGACATAGATATAAAATCAATAACAGTATTTGCCCCCCTACCTGAAAAATTGGGGATACCCTCACCTAAATCGTTCTTCTCATTCACCAATATTTCCATATCATGTGCTGCTAACAGGTTGTTCAAGGATTCCCCGTACATGTTATGGGGGAAATGGAGATCGGCATCCCCAAAACGATTGGTGACCCCACACGTACTTTGGTGGGAGAGGGGACAAACTGCAATATTAAAATCCCCTGCCAAAATAAATTCAAAAATAACATTCAAACTCTCTATGATATCAACCAGGGCACTCTCTAATGCATTAATCACCAAATGCCTGGTGCCATCGAAAATGTTATTATAAAAATTGATTAGAAGGATGTTTCTTCCCTCATCTTGTGACAACCATAAAATTTGAGAGTGAGCCCCCACTAAAACATGTTTTTTTAACAATTATGGGGATTTTAACAGAAATCAAAACCAAAAGCCCTCCCTTAACTCTACCGGAAGTTGATGCCGTAGTGGGTAATTGGTAAGAAACAAAACCGTTATAACCGGTACAATTTTTACACCAAGTTTCTTGGAGGCAGATAATATCAAAAAGATCAACAAATTCTGTCCACCCCAGGCAATCCTCTTTGGACGTTAAACCCGCAACATTCCAACTGGCGATGAAACAGCTCGGGGGCCTAGTGGGTGTTTACATAATTTCAGTGGTAGTGATAGTTGGACTGATACGTTGATTGGCCAGTGTACCGTTAGAATTAGGGTGGGTTACACTTAACCTATCTACTACAGAAAGACCCTCAATACACCCAACAGGTTCACCCACTGCACTGCATATCACGCAGTAATCATAATGCTCCCTTACATTGACAGGGAGCCCTATATTATTTTCTTCTGACTCTCCTCCGCAGGGTACAATTTTTACTTCAGGCAGGGAGGGGACCTGGTCAGAGTTCAGTCAATCGTTGGAATCTAAACCACTCAGAGGTTGGTAACGATTAGATGTTACCAGGTCAAAACCTCTAGACATAAAATACCTACCTCTTCTTCCCCCGGAGTCATTTGTAGGCTGAGCAAATAAATGTCTATAGAAAAACCTCAGAGGTATGAGTGAAATTCCCTGCTCATTCGGTGGGCGGGAGGTAGCTCTAATCAAAGAGGTGGTGGCAAGATGTGGATTTTTAAAATTAACTATTACAGTCACCACTAATATTTTTATGTGATTTCCCTATCCAATTAGTTCTAGTGGTGGTTAGAATCTGATCAGACAAAGCTACTGGGAAACCACACTCTCGATTGAGCCAACCCACAGTTTTATTCTTCAGGGATTCGCGTGTTTCCAAATTGCCATAAAGCCCTGACTCCCTGACTGGTGGAACATTGGTTAGAACTGCCACATATGGAGCACAGACTGGGGGTAAGTCGGGCTGCGAATAACCATGTCGCCTAATCTTCTCTTTAACTGACACTGGCTTCTCCACTGGGACTATGGCAATAGTGTTGTAATTCTATCTAGGACCCTAATTCGATATTCCTGATTTATGCCCTTATGTGGTTATAATAAATAATATCCTTTTAAAGGCATAAAAATCATATCCATATTTAGTAACAACCCATGCAGTCCAAATACAGCATGGTTACTCCCCTAGACTCCTAGAAAGTACAACGCGTTCTTTAAACAACCCAAGCCTCCAGCAGCCCGGGAAATCCCCCTGCTCTTGTTTTGATTTGCACAAGAACTTCTAGAGTCAGAAAGAACTGTTAGTTCTTTGTGACGCCTTATGTCCAACCTTACGTCAAACCCGGCACCTTTCAGGTATAAATATACCAACTTTGCCTTAAGCAAACACACTGTGGTTTGGAGCAGAGCAGCTATCTACTTGCCCGAGCGCCCAGCTGATGCGAGAGTCCACAGACGTTGCCCCTCCCTTTTGACGCACTGAGAAAGACGCTGTCTTTTTCTCCAGCCGAGAAAATCCAGCTCTGGTGTTTTCAGCCGCCCTTGCGGGTTGCTGGGATATCGAGTCCTGAGAGAGAGATACCAGACCTCCTGCTTTCTATTACCCAGGTACGGAGCTGACTAAACCCTTAAAGAGAATTCTTGATTCAGATTCTTGGCAAAACCAACTTAACTTAAACTGCTACTTACTTACTCCTTCCCAAGTATTAGGCTTAGGTCAGGTACACCGGGGTAGGCGTATTTAGAAGCACCAGTTGAGTACTTTAGTCAATGTATATATGTATGTATATATTTTATCCATTTTAAAGTATCATATGGCTAAGAAACCATATCAATGCTTTTACAGTATTATTTTATAATACTCCTTTTACTGTACGCACTTTACTTTATGCTAAGTATTGCAATTGTGGCAATTCATTTCTCTTGCATGAGAAAGAAGACTGCTCAACACCTTTTATTGAAAACGCCCGTCTCTCTAGTCTCTGCACTCTGGTGAAACTAAGTATGCACGATTGACTGAGTAAAATAGCTGTCTATTGTTTTCACACGACTCTAGAGATACACTCTTATTCTGAGGGAGCAAAGTTGTCATGTTTATGGTTGTCAGAAGCTAATCCCTTCTTGTCTATCCTGGGAAGTTAAACTCCTCCTTGTTTATTCGAGAAAGTTTCTAGTGACCTCTGAGCTAGCTGGCAAAACTAATTAAGTCTAATATAGTCAGAAGAGACCTAGTCGACCTCAGTCCTACGTCTACACTGCTGTTTATATTAATCCAATGTGCAGAGCCTATTGGGAATATAGGAACTACACTACAATAGGGGTGTTTAAACACACCGTAGGCACAGGGTTGGATAGAGCTACAGTAACTGGGCATGATACTTCTTTGGAAATCTTTGGTATCTCCGTTATAGAACCATTAACCCTTGAACTAGCTTCTAAGCTAACATTAGACCCTGTATTTAAACTTAAAAGGCCTCCCAACCTCATTAACTCCCCCGAAATGGTGTCAAGTTTGTCCATTAAAGGTTTGATTATTTTATCAAACTTTGCATCAATAATGCTAATCAAGAATTCTAACTGTTCGGGAACTTGTTTAACCTGGGGATTATTAGTAACAGCTGCTGGGTCACTTACAGCACTGTTAGATAGTGGCTCCGGTCTTTTTTTGTTATGTTTCCCCCCCGTTTTGGTATGTTTATCCTACTGATGCTCCTCCCAGATCTTAATACCCTCTGGGCTCTTGGAGCCGGGGAGGCAGATACTATTGTAGCATGAGGGGACTCAGGCGTGACCAGGTTAGGCTCTGATTCTATAGGAGTAGCCGTGGTTGGAAGTACAAGGAACTCAGAGTTGCAACTAACATCGACTAAAGAGGTCGACAAGGATATAGGTGACTTGGGTGGGCTGGGTAATGGAACGGAGGGGCTCCCCCGACCCAATGATAGTCGGCGTTATTTGTTGATTTTATCCACTACTTTAACAAGATAATTGTCAAGAGTAGCTAGGGCAGGACGGGTGTTTACATTGTTACATTTAGACATGATTTACTCTCTCAAAATGCTCACAACGATTATTAAAAATCTGAAAAGCCTTAATAAGGAACAAAGTGAAATTCCCTTATACAGTTAAAATATTATTCAAAGGAACACAGTCCTGGGAACAAACAAACAAGAGTGCAACTGAGAAGATGCAAATACAGTCTCAATTACCAAAGCCGAAGCGGGCTACCTTGGGGGAACCAGAGCTTGTCCCAGAACCAAAGTCCGTGGCCCTGCCCTGCCTCGGCCTGCCACGGAAGGCCACAGATGGCTGCCCTTTGCCCGGGCTTAGCCCGGCGCTCGTCCGCACTCGTCCACGTGCATCCCGCGATGCAGAGAGAGCATCTCCACTTTAGTAGCGCCTCCAGGCGCGATGTTGCCAGGAAACCGGAAGTGTCCGCAAAGCTCGCTGGGAGCTGTAGTCTCCGGCCGTGAGGTGGCAGGAAGCAGTGGCAGGGAGACCCACAGCGTCGACCCCCCAGAAGCAACAGACCAGGTCAGCAAGGCAGCAGGTAGGTGCACGAAGCAAAGTTAGGCTCAAAATTCATTTGATCTATGTATTTATTTACTTACCTCAGGTCAGCCATATGCCTAAGTTCACCACCCATAATTTAAACAAAGGAGGGAGGTAGAGCTATTAGTTGGATTTATACTCCACTATCATAAGTAAATAAACAAAAGAAATCCAACATCAAGGGAAGGAAGGAGTGATCAATGGATATTGAAGCACTCAGTGTTTGTTAAAATACCCCTCACACACCAAAAGGCCCCTTGGTGTCATGCTTCATCATTGGGGTCTTCGCACCCCTCTATCGGGATGCGGCGTGCTGCGACCTACGGATACGCGGGAGCACTATAGAGTTGGCTATGTGTGGTGTACAGTGTGTGGGGTATGTGACTAAAGTGAGTAGGGAAAAAGTGGTGAAGGAAATTAAAAAGTATCTGGCACTAGAGTGAAAACATTTTTATTCTGAACTCTGGCTGATACTAGTAAAAATAAGTGCAGGGCGAGATCAACCTGTTATATTAATGAACAGGATCTCTGGTGTGCTGTGTTTGTCGACATGTTTCGGAGACAAGCTCCTTCTTCAGGACAGGGGCACAAACTCCCTTCCCTACTCACGTCTTCTTCTACAAAAAAAGTGTAATATTTACAAAAAAGTGAAATTTTGTAGGAATAGGCTAAGTGTGCCTACAGCGGTCTGCTACAAGTACAATGACCTGTAGAAAGACAAAAACCAAAAAACTAATGGTTACCCATGTAGCGGGTAGTTGCAAAGCGCAGTCGCCTAGAACCACACCATGTGCTTTTTAATAAGCTAGTAAAAAGGACTCACAACACAAACAACATAAAACACATAGAACTAGGATTTTTACTGTCAGGTATACTCATACTTGTGAATCCTGGTTGGTGGGCTTCATGAACAGCGCGTTGGGGTGTAGCTTCAATGGCTATCTGTGGTAGAGGATAATGCATTTTGTAAATAGCCATCTATTCCCACTTACTTCTAAAGATAAAGGTCGATTTCAAATGAGATGTTTTCTTGGATGGTATACTCACAAGGTCCGGACACTTTGATCACCGCCTTACCCCTCTCGCTGCTCCGCTGGTATGGAGTCATGCGAAAGACATGGGTATTTATACTCTGTTTTGTTAATTGGTTTCGTTAATTGGGCGGAAACCGGAGTGTCTCCATCTATGGGTATTCCGCATGGTAGCCATACAGGGCGCTCGTATGTTGCTGCCGTGTTAACATGAGAATCGCGTCTGTCTGGTCTTGTCAGTGCCGCTTGACGCCGCTACTTCCTCGCGCATGCGCAGTTCTTCGTTCCTTCGCGCATGCGCACAGCCTGCAAGCGCTCCGATTCTTGAATGGGAAGCGCTGAGGATTTAGTGTATTTGAGAAGTGCCAATTATCTTCAGAGTGGTACAGTATGTGGTCACAAGGCTTAGCACAGCGGGTGAGAAAAACAGCAGGAGCAGTGTTGTTCCCTCGATGTTTTTCAATAGGACACTACTTGAAAAAACTTCGTGGTCCTTTCTTGAGAGTAATGGAATATTTGGCTGTGTGATCTGTGGCATAGGTGTTATTATGATGTTCATGCTGACAGTTGGCTCCATGGCACATCATCATTGAGCCCATTGATATGTGTGCCCAGACGGAACACCCATCTTTGTTCCTTTTGGAAAAGGCCAGCATCAGTGGGTAATTGTTCGATTATTGTCCATCTCAAATCATTAACGCAATGTTGCATTGTGAGAAAATGTGTGGCCATTTTCGTTGTGCTTTTCTTGCATCGTACGTTACTTTTGTGTTCATTTAGACGCGTTTTTATGGCTCGTGTTGTCATTCCCACATATTCAAGGTGGCAAGGGCATTTGATGAGGTAGATAACGTTTTTTGAGTTGCAGTTCGTAAATCTACACTGCTCCCATGTTAATCCATTACTGAAGGTTAGTTTTTTACTTTTTTCCGTTAAGTGACAGCTGCTACAGTTCCCACAGGGAAAATGGCCTTGGATCCCTATTGATAGTTGCGGGGACACAGTAGTAGGTTTTGGTCTGGTGTGTACCAAAATGTCTCTTAGGTTGCGTCCTCTGCGGTGGGCAAACATCGGTTTGTCTAGATCCAGATCACCACTCGTTAGTATTCTCCAGTGCTTGTTCACTATCTTGGATACTTCATTCGACATGGTGTTGTAGGTTGTCACACAGATTGGTCTTTTATTTCCAGTTGGTTCCCTTGTTCGTTCCTCCAGTAATGACTCTCTGTTGTTATTTCTTGCTCTTTTTAGCGCTTTGTTGATGATCCTGTTTGGGTATTCTCGTTGTTTGAGTTTGTCTTTGAGGTCAACCGCTTGTTCCTTGAAAATAGACACATCTGTGCAGTTACGCCTTAAGCGCAAGAACTGCCCGTAGGGCAGGTTTTCCCGTAGATGCCGAGGGTGAAAGCTATCGTACCTCAGTAGGCAATTTCTGGAAGTAGGTTTAAAATGGGTAGTCGTTTTTAGTATGCCTGCATCTGCATAGATGTTGAGATCTAGGAAAACCATTGTTTGGTCAGAGATTGTGCTCGTGAATTTCAAGAATGTGTTTTGGGTATTTAACCAAATCACAAAGGTTTCCGCTGACTGGCGGTCGCCTTGCCATATGACCAGGATGTCATCAATGTACCTTCTCCAACATTTTATATTTGACCTGTACGGGTTCTGTTCATGGAGTATCTTGCTGGTCTCTAGGTGGTGCACATAGAGACCAGCCAGGCTGGGAGCAAAGGTGCTTCCCATGCTGGTCCCATGGCATTGTTGGTAAATAGTTGTTTTATATTGGAAAAAGTTTTTTTGCAGAGCCAGTGAGATACATTCCAGAACTAAGCCTCGTGGTGTTTGATAATTCCATTTGGTGGTGAAGAGTACTTCTTCGATGATCATCAACGTCTCATCGTGGGGCAGGCTGGTGTATAGACTTTCCACGTCAAGGGACATGAGTGGTTGGGTATGTGGGTCAAAGGTCATTTCCTGAAGAAGTTGTAGTACTGCCTTGGTATCCTTAAGGTACGTGTTTGTAGATTGCACCGTTGGATCCTGTTGGAACACAAGGACTTCAGAAAACCTCCGGGGAGACCAATAGTCTCAGGCATTGGTTCCATCCTAGAACCACTGTCAAAGTTTGTGGACGCATTCTTGAGACCGTTGGTGCAATCTACAAACACGTACCTTAAGGATACCAAGGCAGTACTACAACTTCTTCAGGAAATGACCTTTGACCCACATACCCAACTACTCATGTCCCTTGACGTGGAAAGTCTATACACCAGCCTGCCCCACGATGAGACGTTGATGATCATCGAAGAAGTACTCTTCACCACCAAATGGAATTATCAAACACCACGAGGCTTAGTTCTGGAATGTATCTCACTGGCTCTGCAAAAAAACTTTTTCCAATATAAAACAACTATTTACCAACAATGCCATGGGACCAGCATGGGAAGCACCTTTGCTCCCAGCCTGGCTGGTCTCTATGTGCACCACCTAGAGACCAGCAAGATACTCCATGAACAGAACCCGTACAGGTCAAATATAAAATGTTGGAGAAGGTACATTGATGACATCCTGGTCATATGGCAAGGCGACCGCCAGTCAGCGGAAACCTTTGTGATTTGGTTAAATACCCAAAACACATTCTTGAAATTCACGAGCACAATCTCTGACCAAACAATGGTTTTCCTAGATCTCAACATCTATGCAGATGCAGGCATACTAAAAACGACTACCCATTTTAAACCTACTTCCAGAAATTGCCTACTGAGGTACGATAGCTTTCACCCTCGGCATCTACGGGAAAACCTGCCCTACGGGCAGTTCTTGCGCTTAAGGCGTAACTGCACAGATGTGTCTATTTTCAAGGAACAAGCGGTTGACCTCAAAGACAAACTCAAACAACGAGAATACCCAAACAGGATCATCAACAAAGCGCTAAAAAGAGCAAGAAATAACAACAGAGAGTCATTACTGGAGGAACGAACAAGGGAACCAACTGGAAATAAAAGACCAATCTGTGTGACAACCTACAACACCATGTCGAATGAAGTATCCAAGATAGTGAACAAGCACTGGAGAATACTAACGAGTGGTGATCTGGATCTAGACAAACCGATGTTTGCCCACCGCAGAGGACGCAACCTAAGAGACATTTTGGTACACACCAGACCAAAACCTACTACTGTGTCCCCGCAACTATCAATAGGGATCCAAGGCCATTTTCCCTGTGGGAACTGTAGCAGCTGTCACTTAACGGAAAAAAGTAAAAAACTAACCTTCAGTAATGGATTAACATGGGAGCAGCGTAGATTTACGAACTGCAACTCAAAAAACGTTATCTACCTCATCAAATGCCCTTGCCACCTTGAATATGTGGGAATGACAACACGAGCCATAAAAACGCGTCTAAATGAACACAAAAGTAACGTACGATGCAAGAAAAGCACAACGAAAATGGCCACACCTTTTCTCACAATGCAACATTGCGTTAATGATTTGAGATGGACAATAATCGAACAATTACCCACTGATGCTGGCCTTTTCCAAAAGGAACAAAGATGGGTGTTCCGTCTGGGCACACATATCAATGGGCTCAATGATGATGTGCCATGGAGCCAACTGTCAGCATGAACATCATAATAACACCTATGCCACAGATCACACAGCCAAATATTCCATTACTCTCAAGAAAGGACCACGAAGTTTTTTCAAGTAGTGTCCTATTGAAAAACATCGAGGGAACAACACTGCTCCTGCTGTTTTTCTCACCCGCTGTACTAAGCCTTGTGACCACATACTGTACCACTCTGAAGATAATTGGCACTTCTCAAATACACTAAATCCTCAGCGCTTCCCATTCAAGAATCGGAGCGCTTGCAGGCTGTGCGCATGCGCGAAGGAACGAAGAACTGCGCATGCGCGAGGAAGTAGCGGCGTCAAGCGGCACTGACAAGACCAGACAGACGCGATTCTCATGTTAACACGGCAGCAACATACGAGCGCCCTGTATGGCTACCATGCGGAATACCCATAGATGGAGACACTCCGGTTTCCGCCCAATTAACGAAACCAATTAACAAAACAGAGTATAAATACCCATGTCTTTCGCATGACTCCATACCAGCGGAGCAGCGAGAGGGGTAAGGCGGTGATCAAAGTGTCCGGACCTTGTGAGTATACCATCCAAGAAAACATCTCATTTGAAATCGACCTTTATCTTTAGAAGTAAGTGGGAATAGATGGCTATTTACAAAATGCATTATCCTCTACCACAGATAGCCATTGAAGCTACACCCCAACGCGCTGTTCATGAAGCCCACCAACCAGGCTTCACAAGTATGAGTATACCTGACAGTAAAAATCCTAGTTCTATGTGTTTTATGTTGTTTGTGTTGTGAGTCCTTTTTACTAGCTTATTAAAAAGCACATGGTGTGGTTCTAGGCGACTGCGCCTTGCAACTACCCGCTACATGGGTAACCATTAGTTTTTTGGTTTTTGTCTTTCTACAGGTCATTGTACTTGTAGCAGACCGCTGTAGGCACACTTAGCCTATTCCTACAAAATTTCACTTTTTTGTAAATATTACACTTTTTTTGTAGAAGAAGACGTGAGTAGGGAAGGGAGTTTGTGCCCCTGTCCTGAAGAAGGAGCTTGTCTCCGAAACATGTCGACAAACACAGCACACCAGAGATCCTGTTCATTAATATAACAGGTTGATCTCGCCCTGCACTTATTTTTACTAGTATCAGCCAGAGTTCAGAATAAAATTTTTTTCACTCTAGTGCCAGATACTTTTTAATTTCCTTCACCACTTTTTCCCTACTCACTTTAGTCACATACCCCACACACTGTACACCACACATAGCCAACTCTATAGTGCTCCCGCGTATCCGTAGGTCGCAGCACGCCGCATCCCGATAGAGGGGTGCGAAGACCCCAATGATGAAGCATGACACCAAGGGGCCTTTTGGTGTGTGAGGGGTATTTTAACAAACACTGAGTGCTTCAATATCCATTGATCACTCCTTCCTTCCCTTGATGTTGGATTTCTTTTGTTAAGTTCACCACCCCTCACCCCTCACCCTTCCCCTCCCCCGCCTGACTCATCACCCCGCAGCCACAGATCAAAGTGTGTTGTTGAGACTAACAGCTCCTTTTCTGAGTTCTAACAGCAGCACAATTTGCTGCTGGAATGGCAAGAGAGTTCTATATATGTTCCAGACTTTAAAATTATGTCATAATAAATAGAAGAGGGCACAACTGATTGATGTGCAATAAAAACAAATGGTTATACAATTCAATTTAAATATTGGGCTAGTAGAGTGTGGGTGAGTAACCCACACTTCTCACCCCCATAAATTACAACACATTTACACACAATTAACAATTAACACAATACCCAAATACACAGCTGGATGAGTGATTCATCACTAAAATTAAACGGGTCTAAGACCGAAGTGATGCTCCTGGGAAAACAATGGGCAACCATCCCCCCAACAGTCTGGCCCGACGTATTCGGAGAAATCCCCTCCCCGAAGCGTGAAATCAAAACCCTTGGAGTATGGCTCGAACCGGAGCTCACCATGAAGACGCAAGCGGCCAAAACTGCTGGCACCTGTTTTGGGCTCATGCGCACCACCCGTAAGATCCTCCCATTACTTCCTCCTCCCTCTAGGAAACTTCTCATCCAGGGGCTAGTTTTGTCCCGTCTTGACTACAGCAATATGGTCTACCTGGGCGCCCCAGAGGCCACCCTGACTAGACTACAGCGGACACAGAACGCTGCGGCCCGTCTGCTCACGAACCTTCCTTCGAGAGTGTCAGCAAAACCAGCCCTCAAGGCCTTGCACTGGCTCCCTGTTCGCCAAAGGGTGGAATTCAAAGCCATGTGTACAACACACAAACTTATCAACGGATCTGGCCCTACTATCCTCAGCAGCCTGGTCACCCCCTACAAAGCATCCATATCCCTCCGTTCAGACAGTGAGCACCTAGCCAACGTCCCCAAATTCAAAAGGACCCGCACCGGAGGCCGACGATTCTCAGTGCAAGCGGCCGTGAGATGGAATTCCCTCCCACGCACCCTCAGACTGGAAGCCATCTACCTGACCTTTCGCAAAAAACTGAAAACGCACCTATTCCCGAAATAACTGTTCCTCCTCCCTCCCTCTCCTTACAGGATAAACAATCTCCTTACAGCGCGGGGATGCCCTTGGGTCACCAGGCGCTATACAAATCGCTAAAATAAATAAAATAAAAAAATTTGTTGCAAATTTAAGACCCTTAGCTGGTCTCCCGCTGCACTGTTCAACAACTGCTTTCAGCATTTTGTAAATGGTCTTTCTAACCTAATTTCCAGAATATCTTCTCAGCTATGCTCTATAAACCAAGTTTGAATGCATTTAGGTTTAATTGCTGTTATCGGACCAGCCCATCAATAAGTTTGACAATGTACCAGTACTTTATCAATATGCCGCCAAATTTGCATATTTTAGAAATTCTACACCAAAGGAGTGCAAAATCTCTTAATTGTTATCCCGAAATTACGTGAAATGTCAGAAAATTGTGAAAAATTACAGGTAATGTATACAAAATGAACTTTGGGTTATCTTGAGTGAACACTAAACATTCTTCACATTCAAAGGTTGATGACAAAGGGAATGGTTCATATTGGAAATTTCTCTTATGGCACATTTTCTGCCAGAAACGGTCCCCCTCAAACAGCTTCCACGCCAGAAAATATAATAAATTACACAATGGCGTTTCCTCTGACATTTTGCAAAGTATGCATAATAGAAAATTACCTAAATTACACAAGTTTTCGGTAAAATGAGCATGGCATTACTTTTCACATGCTGTGCCGAACTGCACTCTGAGCAAAAAAGGAAAGTGCGCCATATTGGAATAAAAGTGCCGCCCCCAAAGAAACCGCGAATTTGCACTGCCCAAGAGGCAGATGTTTAAAACCTTCCGGCATTTCGCAGTGCAGTCGGGAACCCACATACACTTTTAAGGGAGATTAGAGATCCCCTTGCAGTCGTGTGCAGTGAGTTACTACACCCGCATTCAGGGTAATGTCTGAAGAGGGGAATGGGACCCTATTTCTCCTCCTCAAGAGGGCTGCTGTTAGGAAGCGCACTGAAAGTACACTACCGTTTTGTGGCGATCTTTCATCACAGCTCTTAATTTCATGTTTGAGTCTGTCCCCAAGGCAGTAACACGGCACGGGCGCAGAGGCAAAGTGATTCCCTCATTTACATGGAGCCATGCCTCCAGGAAATTTGGAAACGCCCTCTCATGATAGCACTGGAGCAACCTGTCCACCAGCGTTATCTGTATTACAGAAGGGGACACATAAGAGTCTGCAGCTCCTTCTTTAGTACCAATGTGCCTGGGGGAGCTCGAAGCGGGTGCCCATGCCTGTTGCACCCCCTTGGCACAAAATAAAAAATGGGACTAGGTCGGCAATGAAGACACAGTTCATCCATGCATCCATGGACACGTACCTGCTGTTTTTTTCCGTAGCCAAACGCTGCAGTGAGTGACTCCTTGGCGGCACCGGAAATACCTGCCAGAACAACTGTTTTTGCTGGGGCTAAAACAACCCTCACAAATGAGGGAACTTCCTGAAAAGAAAAGAATGAATATATTTTTAGATTTTGTGTATTGTTAGATTTTCCATTTTGCAACTATTTTGCTACTGGGCCCAGTATCTTTGTCAGAAACTTATATTTATGATATGTGTTGGCTCTTAGAATGTTTTCAAATGTACACCCTCGTTCTACTGTACAACATATTGTAGTACATATGTGCGTATTTGATTAAACTGCACCTACATTTCTCTTTTTGAGGCTATTGTCAAGTCTGAGGACTATGTATATTACATGATGCTGAGCCAATAGGCTGGTGAATCATTTTCTATATTTTATGCACCATAACAATTGGCGTGAGAAGGAAATTAATAAAAAAAAGAATCAAGCACTGGCACTTCTAATAAGTCTGGCATATAACTGAAAGTTCCTCTTCTGTCACTGGTGTATTTTAGGAACACCCTAAGTCATCAAGAATGCACTCCGTCACTAATTACTGAACGGATAGTTCGATTGTCCACCCACAATAAAACAAATGCCCACGTGTACGAGAAATAAAAAGAGCACACATAGAAAAGTGAAAACATACCCCTCCTAAACTTGATGAGATAATGCAAATATAATATTGAACATAGGAAGAGGCAGTTATCTTTCAATGGTATTGTACACAATGTACAACTGTTTTACATTTTAAATATAGATGCCACATTAAGTAGCAATGTGTTGGCCACCTTGGAGCAGTAAAAGCAATGACACAATGTGCACAATACAATCTTAAGATGCTAAAGACATATTAAGACAAGGTTGCCGACATAATATTTCTAAAAATGTTGAACCATAAAGCAATAATACTATAGACAATACCATTTCAAGATCAGCAGCCATTTTATAAATAGTGACAACAGCGGATGCAGCAGATTACATTTTGGGGCAAGTGAGCAGCCGGTAGGAGTGTGGGTGAGCTACAGAATGCTCATAAAAAAGAATGAATGAAATGAAAAAAAAGTAATTGATTGGTCACCAACCGAGACAAAGAAATGTCGTCATTTTCAGATAGATGTGCACATATGATCAGGACAAATGATGTTTCTCACTGCCAATTGCAGGAATGGGCAAAACGATTGCCCCATGCAGTATGCTGTAATGTGGAGAAGCAGAAGAAGAATGACACTGGAAAAGGTAGAAGAGGCCTGCCACAAAGGCCCTTTATGTAAGTAGGTAAGTAGAGTTTTTTTACAAGGACCTGGCAGACACTTCCTCACTTAAGAAGTCCTCACAAGGATTACAACAATAGCAGTCTTCCACTCAAAGGGTTGTCCAACATCTCTGTGAGATGCCACGTAACAAAATATCAGTCTACAGCTTTCAATACAGTGCCAACACAATTCACTCATAAAGGTCTACTGGAGTTAATAACATTTCACGCGGCAGCAAGAATGATCACAGGCTGTAAAAAATATGATCACATCTCCCCGGCTCTCAAAGAACTCGAATGGCTCCCCGTGGAAATGCGAAGTACCTTCAGAACGGCCTGCCTAACCCACAAGGCCCTCCACACCGGCAAACCGGAATACCTGGCTAACAAGCTCAAAAAAGCAGGCCAAGCCAGAAATTTGAGAAGCTCTAATTCCCTGCTGCTCATCCTACCAAAAACCAGAAGGAAGAGAACTGCGGACTGCTCTTTCTCAGGAAATGCCCCCAAAATATGGAACGCTATCCCCCCGCACATCAGAACTCTACCGTCCTATGCAGAATTCAAGAGCCAACTTAAATCCTTGTGCCTGATCCGCTCCCTTGGTTATGGATAACTTGGAGCTGCAAACGTCTCAGAATCCATGCGGTATTGTTGAATCCAGTACTGAGAAGCCCTGCTGTCCGAACTTTTCTTCTTTCCAAATTGTCTCTCGCCGATTGCTTTTATTGGGTTTGTTTCATGTTGTTATCTTTTTCATGCCCACTACTGTGAAGCGCTCTGATACCTTCGGGTCTTGTTAGCGCTATAGAAAACTTCTAAATAAATAAAATAAAAACATATTTCACAATAAGTAGACCAGGCCTACTCTCTTTGTAATGTTTAATAATAAACATATCAGACCTGTGGTAGATGACATAACATTTCCCACTGAACCAATCAAGACAACAATTTTCATTATTGATTTATTGCCATACACAAACTGAGGCCTCCTGTCTTGCACATGAGCGAGACACCATCATCAACAGCTGAAGAATAACAAATATATATATAAACTTACACTTAGCAAAGCAATAGACAACCTCAGTGAAATTGGCCTTACAGGGATTATCACAGCGCAAATCTTGAACTACAAGTGTTTGTCCAAGGGGGTAACCAAACTGCACCCCTTGATTACAATGTTCATCTGTGATATTCCTTGTAATAAAATATCTGCCTGCAGACTTTAACTAATTGTAGTGACTATCCACACTCAACCTCTTCACTGGAATGGACATGAAGGAGTTCTTATATAGTGCAGACTGTCATCCTACGGGTATCCTGGCGCATCGACCTAAAAAGAAATACCATTCAGCAACTGGCTTCAGGCACTCTTAAAAGAAGAAGGATCAGACCCGAGGGAAGAGCCATGTTTTAATGCTCTTTCTGAACTCAGACAAGGAGTCTATTTGTCTAATATTCAGAGGAAGTTTGTTCCAAAGGAGGGCAGCGGTCACACTGAAGGCCCTTCCTCCCATCCTAGATCGTTTGAATGTGGGAATTACCAACAAGCTAGCATTTGAGGAGCGAAGCTGTCTTTTAGGATGGTACCAGGAAATTTTTTCTTGCAGGGGAATGGGGCCCAAGTCATGTACCGCTCTGCGAGCCAGGCACAATACCTTAAATTGGACCCTTCCCTTAATAGGCAGCCAGTGAAATTCCCTCAGAGCTTGTGTAGATGAGACGCTGCGCTGCTTTTTAATGCAATTTTTGCTGCTGCAGACTGGACTCTCTGCAATCCCTGGAAAATATATTGTGGAGCTCCCAGATATAGGGAGTTGCAGTAGTCCAGCCAGCTAAGCACTGTGCTTCTCACGACCATTGGACGCAATTCTTCCGGTATTAGTGGGAGCAACTGACGTAGCTCACGCAGCACCGAAAAGCACACTCTAGCAGTCTGTTTGGTCTGAGATTCCATTAGGAGATTCGCTTCAATCAGGACCCCCAGATTGCGTACTGTGCTAACTGGTGTCAATGGTTCCTCCTCCGGGGTTAGACTCAACTCAAAACAGATATAGTTGGATGGCGTAGCAGAGGAGCAGTATACTACCTCAGTTTTGCTACTGTTAAACTGTAGAGAATTTTCTGGGAGCCAGATGGCGGTGCTACGCATACACTGTTGGAAAGTTTCCATAGATGCTTCATGTTTAGCTTCCAAGGGGAAGGCCAACTGAGTGTCGTCGGCATAGTTAATTAAATCGCCTCCAAACGATTTATTAATAGGAAACAGCGGCTGAAGGTAGACATTAAAAAGTATGGGGCTAATCGCTGAGCCTTGCGGTACCCTGTAGGCTACTGGAGTTTTACTAGAAGTAAACGGAGCCATGGACACCATCTGATGTCTCCCGGTTAAAAAAAAGACCGCAGCCACTGCAGGGCCTGCCCTGTCACCCCCATACTTTCCAATCTCTGCAATAGGATAGAGTGGCTTACCGTATCGAAAGCTGCTGACATATCGAGAAGCACTAGGACAGAGGCATTCCCGTTGTTGGCCCGCATGCGCAGATTGTCCAGCATAGTTACCAAGGTCGTTTCAGTCCCATGCCCTGGGTGTAACCCGAATTGGACCCTTTCCAGGATTTGATTATCTTCCAAAAAGTTGGATAGTATCTTACTTACTGCTTTCTCCATGATTTTGATCGAGTAGGGCAGAAGAGAGATGGTTTCATTGGGTCTAGGGAGGGTTTCTTAATCAGGGGAGTCACCGCCACCTGTTTCCACTTCATCGGGACTGTCCCAGTCTCCAGAGATTGGTTGCAAATTTGTCGCAGCCAGGGAAAAGATCCTTGTCCAAATGTTTTCCAAATTTTATAGGGCAAGGGGTCTGTAGGGGATCCTGAAGACATGCGTTGAGCCAAATTATAAAGGAGATGTCAGTAAAAGTTTGGAAGTTGTCCAGGGTCACTATTTGCCCTTGATTCTTAACCTCCATCTCATGGGGGCTATTGGCTACGTCATTGTTACTCGTGGGGTAAAGAGTGGCAACGATTTTGACAATTTTTTCGTCAAAATAGGAGGCAATCTCGTCACCCAATCTTTGTGAGGCCACCACTTTATTACTTAGGCAGGTTGGTGAAGAGAACTCCTTAACTATCTTGAACAAGGCTTTTGTCCTGTTTGACGCCTGGACAATAGAGGTGGCGTATAAATCTGCTTTGGACCTGGTAATGAGTTCCTTATATTTCAGTTGTATTATTTTCAGCTCATTTTTATCTGATGACGGATATTTCTTCTTCCATTTCCTCTCCGCCTGCTTGCCGGAGAGGCGTAGCTGTTTTAAGCCTTCGTTATACCATGGGGCTGAGACTCTCTTCCTGTTCTTTAATTTCTTCATTGGTACTGCCTGGTCCAGGATGTTAGTTATATAAGTACAGTAGGTATTGTAATTTTCCTCAACTGTGTCAGTGGGGTTAAAATAGGTTACACCCGGGGGGACCTCAGGAGTTTTAACTCTCTCAAGTTTGGACCATTCTCTACCTCTCCGATAGGTAACTGGAGGGTTAATTTTGTCCTAAAGACAGAATTGTTTGATCTTAAAAAGGATTAAATAGTGATCAGTCCAGTTTTGTGGGGCTATATTGAATACTTCAGTCGCATCTTGATTGGCAAATATAGGATCAAGCATATGGCCTCCCTGATGGGTGGGATGATTTATCAGCTGCTGTAGGTTGAGGTTTGCACAGGTGTGTTTCAAATCCCTAAGATGGTTACCCAGTCTCCCATCATCTCTCAGATTGAAATCGCCCAAGATTATCATTTTAGAATGAGAGAGCGTTAAGTTCATGATAGTGTCAAATAAGGTTTGAAAGTGCGTGTTATCTCCTGGGGGCCTGTAGCATATCAGTCCTGTCAATATGCTGCCGCTGGTTTCTTGCAATGTGAACCCCATCAGCTCTATCCCTTCAATTACATCTGTCTTCAGGGCAACAAAGTTCATTTCTTCCCAAAATATCATCCCTACCCCTACCCCTCTGCCCACTGGTCTTGGTTTGTGCAGAGTTTTATAACTGGCTGGACAAGCCAGGGCCAGTTCCACCACGGACTCGGCCTTCGTCCATGTTTCCATTAAGAATAAGACATCCATTTTCCAATCTTCAATCATCATTGAAAGCTCTGTGTGGTGTTTGACTAGGGAGCGGCTATTAATTAGTCCACATATAAGTTGCTTCCCCTTATTGGCCACAGAGGTTGACAGTGGCTTGCATCCCCTGCAGCGCAAATTCCGTCGCTGTGATGGGCATTCCAATCGCGGGCGTAGTCATGACGGCTCCCGGCCGTTGTGAGCACATGCCCACCGTGACTCATGACGGCTAGGGGCCGACATGAGCATGGGAGAGGTTAAAGGCCTGTTAGCATTGCCATTAACCATCACTTTTCTTTTTTTTTAAAAATATATTTATCGAGATATAAGGTGTATTTCTGTTAAAAGCAAATACATATTCGATTCATAGAACATGAAAATCCAAAGATACAAAATTCCTAATATGCAATAAATTACTTAACATTAATCAATAGTAGTCAAAGTCAAAAATCTTTTATTCGATTAAACGTTTTGTTAATCATAAAAAGTGCATCATATATTTAAACACTTCTTCATAAAAAACACAGTAATGTTACTTCATTAGTACAGTACGAGTTAAAAGAGAGATAAAAATAGTAAAAAGTAAATACACTTTAGTTCATAGACAAAAATATTACAGATTTCGAAAATTCAACTAGGTTTCATTTCAATGGCTTTACGAATTGATATACATGATTTCAAGAACAAGGCTAAGTTCTTTGCCACATATTGTGATTCAAGCTGTTGTAATGCTAGAAACGCCGGGCGACAGGTCCTCAACCCCATCTGGCGAAGCACTGGTAGAACCCAGCGTTTACGTGTTTCATTATAGTAATGACAAAACAATACAACATGCATAGTTGATTGGGGCGAGACCTTGTCACAAGGACATTTTTCCAATTCGTGTGACCAGTTTAACATTTTAGGAAAAGTAACCAGTCGAAAAAACAGATTAAAACGGAACCTGGTTAATAAGTATTTTTCGTGGTTAGAAATATAATATGTGAGGTAAGGCTGTATGCCTGGAGACACTTGAGCCATCAAAATGTGAGCGTTTGATTGCTTGGAGACTTCTCCGGACAGACGGAGTTACCTTAAATGGTTAAGACATTGAAATTTCAAGGTTTTTCTACTCATCTCGATGATAGATGAGGGCTCGATAACATACTGCATAAGGTCCAGATCTTTCAGAAAATTTGCCACATACGCCAACCATGGGATGTTTTTCCAGGACGTCAGCTCTAGACATTCTAAAATCAGGGCGCGTGTGAGGTGGCATTGTGGCTTAGACCAAATACGATGCCAGAGGAGCATTGGTTGACATTTGATATAATCTTCTAGGTAGTCGGTCCCAAGCTCGATATGACAACCGTATGTGGGGGCGCTCTGTGGAAGGGCCAACAGATATTTAAGAAAGCCATTTTGAATTATTTGCAATTCTGCCGTGTTTATGTAGCCCCATACACCGGCTCCGTATGTGGCAATACTCTGGCATTTAGCTTGGTGAATTTTGAGTAATACAGATGGATTTGGTTTACCCATTTTTCTGGAGAACGAGACGAGGGCGGAAGTAGCACGTTGGCAAAGCAGTTTCCTAGTTATCATCGCCCTTTTCCATGTTAGCTGGTCGTCTATTAGGATACCCAGGTAGGGGTATTCCCTAACACGTTCCAGTTTGGATTGCTCGATGCAGAGATGTTTAGAGCTTTTTACCTTGGGCCCTGTTTGCATGACAAAGGTCTTTGACTTGTTCACTTTTAACCCAAGTGAGAGAATGTAGTTACAATATTTATCCAGTTGCTTCTTGAGCTGTACTAGGGTCATAGCAAAAATTACGGAATCGTCGGCGTAGATAAGTGCTGGAATAGGGCGTTGATTGATGGTAGGTAAATCCTGACTCCCTTCTAACATGGCTGCTTCCAGCCCGTTGGTATATAAATTGAATAGAAAGGGAGCCAGGACACAGCCCTGTCTTACTCCGCGGTTTATTGGAAAAGAGGATGTTAACTCTCCACTCGTGCCAAATCTAACGCAAGCCGAGGCATCAGAGTATAGCTCGCGCAGAAATTTAACGAGGGGAGGGTCAACACCCAAGTCCTCCAAAATGGACCACAGCTTGGTGTGGATTACACAGTCGAACGCCGCGCTGAGGTCGACGTAGACCATAAATAGGTTGCCCCGCTTAACCCCAACATACTTTCCTATTAGGAGCGTTAGATTTAAGGTCTGTTCTACAGTACCCAGTCCCTCCCGGAATCCGTACTGAAGGTCGGTAATGATGTTCTTTTCTGCCGCCCAGTCCTGTAAGCGGTCCAGAATTAGGCGGCCCGCGACCTTACCCAGCGAATCCAGGAGAGAAATGGGTCTGTAGCAGGTAGGGTTGTTTCTCTCGCCTTTTTTAAAAATTGGGAGAAGTATGGAGGAGGACCAGGAGTCCAGAAGGCCGGTACTTAAAACCGCCGTCATTAACTGGGTGATAATTGGGGACCATAGATCGATATTTGAGAGAAATATATCAAGTGGGGCACCATCTGGGCCAGGAGCCTTTCCGGTTTTTGAGGAAGATAGTGCGCTTATCACCTCCCCAAGGGTGAAATGGAGGTCGATTGGATAAACCCCTTTTTTTGGGGGCGCACTCACTGGATTGGGGTGTGCAGCGCTTTCCGAGGGGAGGTCACTGAAGATTTTAGAAAAGTGAGTCACCCACTCGTCAGCGGTCACAGCTACATCCAGGTGTTGGTGTGAGTTTACCTCAAGTAAGAAAGGAGATTTTACTACCTGCCAGAATTGAGAGCTGTCCTTACTGTGGCAACTCTCATGTAGTTGGGCCCACAGTTTGTTTTTATGGTCTTTTTTACAGCTAATTTGGGCCTGCTTGTATTCCGTTCTTAATTTAGCTACTTTACTTTTATCTCTAGTTGGGTTGTGAAGCTCTTTTTTTAGGGCGGTTAAGGCTTTCCGACATGCCGTGTTAAACCATCCTGGCTCTGGGTGGCTACCCTGTTCATAAGTTCAGAATAATTCCTTCTGGATGACTTTCAGGATTTCCCGGAAGCTGGATATAATTTGCTCGGGAGTGGATTCCTCGTCAAGACAAGTGTTTATCCATGGAAATGCCTTAGTTATAACCTTGGTTGATGTTACTAATGGATCTATCCTTGACCATTTCACGGAATACCCGTTGGTTCTATCCATACTCAATGCCTTTTGGGTCAGTAAACTCTTCCCTATATGTTGAGAAGCACTCATGGATAACTTAAGTACAATACTGTTGGGGAAATGATCACCTGAAATTTCTGAGCCTGTATTGAACTGGTAAAGTGTACCCTTTAAAGAATATGAACACAATATAAAATCAATGGTGCTAAAACAGCCCCTGCCGTGAAAAGTAGGAGTGAATTCCACAGGAGGGTCTGGGAGTTCATTGGCATAAGTCATTTCCAACGACATTAAACTATTGTTAAGAGAATCTCCTACTGGGGAGTGGGTAAAATGTGTCAGCGGGCAATCATTTTCGTCTCGAAGGGCACAGTCGGATTTCTTGTAATTAGGACACAGTTGTACATTGAAGTCCCCTCCCCAAATTACGTTGTACGTAGTTGATGAATGCTTAGCCCGTTGTTCACTTATAAGTAGTGAGATTGCAGACACTGTTTTCACACATTCAGCGGGAGATAAATTGTTATAAAAGTTGATAAGATTACATGACGTACCATTTTTAAAAGTAATCGTAAGGAATTGATAATGCAAAGTAGTACACTGGATAGAGATTTTCTTAACTGCAAGATTGATTGAAATATATACCACAAGACCCCCCATTGGTCTGCCATGTGTTGATGGACAGGCTGGAGAATGGAATGTTGTATAGCCTTGTATGTGCAGTGGGTCTATTGTCCATGTCTCTTGCACACAGATTATCTGATGTAAAGTAACGAATCCTAGCCAGGAAGTCAGTGCAATCTTAGGTCGAAGACCAGCTACGTTCCAGAATAATATAGGTACTAGCTGGGTCGACGAGGTTTTATTAATAAGTGGTGGTCTTCCTTTTTGGGATGGAGTATTTGGGGATACGCAAGAATCTGTGTTAGGAGATAAGGGCAATATATCTCCTCGATTGTCACATGTGGTAATAAGACAAGGCTGGCTATCAGCATGCTGGTTAGAATGTACTTCCGTTATGTCAGTTACGGTTACTATGATTGGTGATAGCATTGTTTTGGTCGTTAAAATTAGGGTTGGGGAGGAAGTTGATTGTGTCAAAAGTGGTAGACCGACGGGGGGAGGATTCCTGTCATCCTGGACGTTAGCTATTGGTGGTCAGTCCACCATCTCCAAACAGTCAAACCTGTTATACGTGGGAACACCCCTCCAATCCAGAAGTGGGAAGGTGTCCCTACCTCTTTGTCCCGACCAGTTTGACCATTCAGAATTTCTGTTCCAGTTTCCTACCTGAGTCCAGTTTCACTCAGGGCCTGATGATAGGGATTTGGCAGGAGGATAAAAGAAGGCTAATCTTTTCATGCCAATTCCTTCAGAAGATGTTTGAGAACCCCATGAGGAGATATATTCTACAGTTTGGGGGTCTTCGAAATTTATTATTATGCAGTCTCCTGGGATAGTTTTTGCCTCCTTCCCTACCCAGGAGACTCTGCGAACTGAGACTACTCTGTTATTAGCAAAGGGAGGAAGTGGCCGATTCAATGACAACCAATGGAGTACCTTGTTTTTTAAGGACCATCCAGGTTCTTCAGAGTTAGTGTGCAACGCTGGAACCCCGGTCATAATGACGGTATACGGAGTCGCTTCTGGGGGAAGATGGACAGGGCGGGCTCCGTTGCGTCTTGTGTTAAAAGCTGCGTTTTTGGAGGCTGGCATTTTAGCTGCGGGTCGTGTGGTAAGTAGGCTAGTTGGTTTGTCTGTTGGTGGGGGAGGGACGGGAATGAAAGAAGTAGCAAGCTTTTTTGCAGCGGTATTGGTTGCTGTTTGCTGCGCGCTTGAACTAGTTGTGCCAGTTGGTTTTTGATGGACCGCCACTGTGGTAGTCCCGTTTTATGAGCTTGGGGGTTTGTTCCCCATGCATTTATTGGCTTTCGATTATGTTGTTGGGTCACAGAAGTTATAGGCATAGGGGTCGAATTTTTCTTGGCTTTTGATTCAGTTGATAATATAGCTAGAGATTTTTCGATTTTTAACAGCGCTAATTCAATAGGTTTCAGGTATAGAATAATTAAAGCTTCAATAGAGGCCAATATATGTGTATCTTGTGGGAGAGGATCCCGCCCACAACCTGTGATGCCGCTCGAGATGGGATTAGGTATGTCAGACGAAAGGTTTATTATTTCTGACATTGTTGTAGTAGTCGGATGTTGGGGGATCACTGGGTGGGATAAGGGTTGAGCTAATGAAGGAGAGTGATCAATAGGATGTGGCAAGAACTCCTGCCTTGAATCAGTAATATCTAGGGAGGGGTTCCTGTTTCCTTTTTTTTTACCCTTACTCTTTTTCGGGATTGCACCTTCCCTCTGTCCCCTCGTGTTAGGAGACGGAAGATTATTCTCTAAATTTGTAAAGAGAATCAGAGTTCTCTCGATTGATCGAGGAGAATGGGGAACAGAAGAATGTGATATTTGTGTTGTGGAGAGGTCAATGGACACCGATAGATCCACGGTCCCGGGAACCGTTTGGGTCTCATGTTGTGAATCAGTATCTAAGATACGTTGCGGTGTTACGGCTGGTGCCAGTAGTCCCAATGAGGAACGCCTGGCTGCAGCTAGATCCTGAGAGACCCTCCTTTCTAGCAGGAGCACACCTTGGTTTATGGCATTATTTGCTTTAGCGATGAATTGATCTATTGGCCCTATAACCTGGGCGGCATGTGTAGCTTTGCTGTTTCTAGTAACTCTAGGTGACATGATACAAAAACAATATACACAATTACAGGATACAGTGCAAAAACTCCGGGATCAACAGAGTAGGTATTATATGGCGGCACGCAGGATAAGTTGTTAATAGGATGGCCCAGTCCAGTCTTACCCGGTCTGTAACGGGCTAGAACGGGCCCGCCCTTGGCCCGGGCTTCGCCCGGCGTCCCGCTCGCGTCCTGCGAGACGGGGGTGACAAGCTATTTCAGCGCCTCCTGGCGCGCAGATGACGCGGCGTGCGCCGCTCGGGATGCTGGGGAGTGTAGTTTCTTTTCCCTCCTCGAACCACGCTCCACTCGGCTACCGGGCTCCAAGGTGTCAGAGGAGTCGGGCAGCAGGAGGCGGGAGGGCGAGCAACCGAGGGCTGAAGGTCTCAGGAATGCAGGTCGGCGTCAGGGCAAGTGGCAGCAAAGATTTCGGCAAAGTCAGAAAAGGTTCCCCCCCTCGACCGGGGTGACGCGCTATTTCAGCGCCTCCTGGCGCGCAGATGACGCAGCGTGCGCCGCTCGGGATGCTGGGGAGTGTAGTTTCTTTTCCCCCCTCGAACCACGCTCCACTCGGCTACCAGACTCCAAGGTGTCAGAGGAGTCGGGCAGCGGGAGGCGGGAGGGCGAGCAACCGAGGGCTGAAGGTCTCAGGAATGCAGGTCGGCGTCAGGGCAAGTGGCAGCAAAGATTTCGGCAAAGTCAGAAAAGGTTCCCCCCCTCGACCGGGGTGACGCGCTATTTCAGCGCCTCCTGGCGCGCAAATGACGCAGCGTGCGCCGCTCGGGATGCTGGGGAGTGTAGTTTCTTTTCCCCCCTCGAACCACGCTCCACTCGGCTACCGGACTCCAAGGTGTCAGAGGAGTCGGGCAGCGGGAGGCGGGAGGGCGAGCAACCGAGGGCTGAAGGTCTCAGGAATGCAGGTCGGCGTCAGGGCAAGTGGCAGCAAAGATTTCGGCAAAGTCAGAAAAGGTTAATCAATAGTATACATATAGTCAAGGCCCAAAGACATTTCATACAATCATTTAAAAGCATAGCTCAGCCATTGGTAAAAGGTAGTGCTCCTGAATACTATAATCATAAAGCTTAACTTTTTGAATCCCTCCATTTCTTCAGTGGTGCCCATATGTTCCTGCCCAATTCTTGTGTTTTCTTACCCTTGAATTCGTATAAGGATGCCTCTAGGTTATGCATACCCAACAGCCTAGAAAGCCACATCTGAAATGTGGGGGCGATGGTATCCTTCCACCCTGCAGAGATGAGGATTCGTAATACCGTCACTGCAATGAACACAAGCGCTTGCGCGTCCCTCCCAACCTTAAGCTTGACATCCGTCCCTGTAAGGATTAAGGTAGGGGATAGATCAATATTAAGACCTAGCACCCCCCCAAAAACAGAGTTATCTCACTGCGTATTAAGGCCAAATTGGGGCAGTGATAAAACATATGCAACAGGTCTGCCGGACCTGTATTGCATTTAGGACACTTATCATCTTCTCTCAGCCCCCACCATGCAATTTCGCAGGGGTGTCGTAAAGATTAAACAAAGACTTATAATGTTGGGCCCTCAAATTTGAGGCCCAAAATACTCTCTTATTTAGGAGTAGGGCCATGTCTATATCAACATCGGGGTCTCCCAGCTTCTGCGCCCATGTGGCTTCAGTTTTCTCCACATCATCTGGAAGGCCGGACAACAGAAAATTGTAGGCTGTGCTTATCTTCTTTCCCCCTCTGTTTAGATAATCAACCATTTGGCTACCTGGGGGCACCACTGTCTTTGGTCTATATGCCTATAATGTTTGAACAATTTGCCCATATAGAAACCAATGATTATCAGAAAAATTTCTGCCGTATCTCACCAAAGCTAAGGATACCGTCACCTGTCATAATGTCACCCAGACACCTTACCCCGCGCTCCCTCCAAACCATGCAGTTCAAATTCTGGCCCAGGTGAGGAAATAAGCTGGACTTCCAAAGATTAGTATTGGCATTTATTTTGGGGATCTTCAGAATTTTACTTATGGCCTTCCAGGTCCCCCAGCTTTCCTATAATACCTTCGATCAGCCTCACACTGCAACAACCCATAGGCCTTCCTCCCCAATAATAGCTCGAAGATAGAAGGAGGGTCCTGGCTCTCAATTTGACTTTCCAAAGGTAGGGGATCAGGTTGAAGCAATATATTCATTTGCGTGAGAAGGCATACCAAGTGATAAAGTCTAAGGTTCGGCATAGCCAGGCCTCCTCTGGCCAATGGTAATGACAGGAGGTTAATCGATCGTCTGATCTTACCATACTGCCAGACAAACCTAACAAATGCAGCTTCAATTTTCCTAATCATGCTTTCCCCTAGCAGCAGTGGGATAGCCCGAAACAGGTATAATACCTTGGCGAACATGGTCATTTTTAGAACGTTCACCATCCCAATCAGGGAAAGGTGTAGCACATCGATTCTTTTCAAATGAGGGGAAGATAATTATCTGCAACAATCTTCTCAACCAATGCGCTTACTCTGACCCCAAGACATACGGCTGCATCTACAAACCTATGATCAGTCTCCGTGATATTTTTAGTACAAATAATCTGGGTTTTCCTCTCGTTCAGCCGATAACCGGATCGATATCCGAATTCATTGGCCATTTGTACCAAGACAGGCATTGCTTGATGAGGATCCGAGGTTGTTATCGCCAAATCATCGGCATAGGCAAGCAGTTTTGTGGTAAAGCCATTAAACACCACTTGACCGATTTGACGAGAGGCCAAGATTCTTTGTATAAAAGGATCAATATATAGGGAAAACAAAATCGGGGAGCAGGGGCAACCCTGGCGCATCCCCCTCTCAATTACTATTTCGTCCAAGCGTTGCCCCATAACAAGGACCCGAGCCACTGGATCAAGATACATAGCTTTAATTGCCCTCAGAAAATTACTGCCAAAGCCTCTACCGGCCAAGATACCCCAGAGAAAGTCCCAGACCACACGGTTGAATGCTTTCTCCGCATCAAGGAGGATCATGGCCATCTGCCACCCCCTCGTGGCACCGTGGGCATCGAATAGCGCTATTGCCCGTCTGGTATGATCAGTAGTGCCTCTACCTGGCACAAACCCATGCTGCCATGGTGAAACGAGATGGCCAATGATCCCCCCCAACCTGTGGACCAGACCTTAGAATATAACTTAGTGTCTGTGTTAATTAATGATATTGAGCGATAAGACACAGCAAGTTCCTTGGGTTTCCCTTTTTTATGAAAGATAATGATATTGGTCTCTTCCCAAGAATGCGGAATAATACCTGAACATAGAATCCTGTTAAACAAATCCAATAGGAACAGAGCTATCTCCTTTTCTAAACATTTGAAAACCTCAAGGGGAATTCCGTCAGGGCCTGCAGCCTTACCTGTAGGGCCTTGGTTAGCTAAATCATATCCAGATCTCTATCAAGTTCTTCTTTGCACTGTGCGTCTGTGCCAGGCCCGCCATCCTCGTAACCCGGACCTTGCTCATGCACCGCCCCCTCCTCATCATACAGTTTTTGATAAAAGTTCTGAAAAAACGTTAAAATATCTTTAGGCTCCGTGTACTCCTTGCCCACTTCCTGTATGCAAGAAATTAGATTCTTGGTCCTCTGTTGCCTTATACGCAGTGCCAATGCCCTACCCGCCTGTTCCCCTGTTTCATAGCGTCTTGCCCTAGAAGCCTGGTACTCACTGACTTCCTTCTGTGTCACTATTTTCTGGAGATCCGCTTTAATGGTAGTTATTCTTTTTAAGCTCTCCTGTCCGTCCCCTCTTTCACCAATGTCCTTAATATGCTTCTCTTCTGCCACTGCTAACATCTCCATAAGATTCTCGATTTCTCTCTTGTCATCTCTCCTTAGCCTGGCTGAACAGCTTATCGTTTCTCCCCTTAAAGAGGCTTTAAAAGCTTCCCACACACCGTTACGAGACGTGCTATATCTGTTAGCATCATAAAACTCACCCGCCCATTTTCTAAGATGTTCCACAAATCTAGCGTCTGATAACAGTTTCCTTTCAAACGACCAGCTAGTGTGTTTTCTCTCTGCTTAAGATGCTTCACAAAACAGCATCAGGGGATTATGATCTGAGATTGACTTAGGGAGTTTTTTAATACAGACCTTATTTATCTCTGAAGAGCAGATCAGAAAGTAGTCTAACTTCGAATAACTCAGATTAGGGCTAGAGAAGTAGGTGTAACCCGGGTCTAAAGGGTCTTAACCCCCCACACATCCTTGAGCCCATGAGACTTCATAAGGGCATCAAGAGCTCGAAACACTCTAGGTTTCCGCCCAGAATAACCGTCTGACTTATTCCAATCAAATGATATATTTAGATCCCCACAGACTATAATGGGTGTTGGCCAGTTAGCTAGCTCCTCTTCCAAATAGTTATAGACTTCTGGTTCGTCCTGATTAGACCCATAGACCTCACAAAGGGTATAGCCTAAATTGAGCTCCACTATCGCCCATCTCCCTGCCCTGTCGGCCTTGTGTCTCTTAGCCCCACCTAAATAGGGCTTTGCTAGAATGGTAACCCCCCTAACTGTCGACGTTTGGGATGAGCAGGCCAGAATCTCAAACCCCCTGAAGTTCATCATATTTCTCTTTGCCCAAGGGAGATAAGTCTCTTGTAGATAGGGAATATCGATATTATTATATTTAGAGAAGTGTCCCACCCTTTGGCGTTTCCTCCAATCATTCAGGCCACCCACGTTGGCTGTACATATCTTAATGTCTGGCATGTCCTTGTACTAAATGTTCCTGACGAGCCTGATTTACAGCTACAAACTTCAATGAATCCATCTGATCAATATTAATTACCTCAAAACACCTTATTTTCTCTTTTTTTGCATTTTCCCCACCCCCTTCCCCCCCTTCCCCCCCTTGTCCTCCCCCCCCTTATCCTCCCCTTCCCAACACCCCTGCACCCTTGCTCGTGAGGCACTCAGACCTGGTCTGTGCATGTGATGGTCACAGTGAGAGCAGTGAGGACCTAAACACAACAATCCGTATCAACCTCCTATTTCCCCTTATATCCTTCTAAATAACAGTACTCCGAAGTCAGGTGACCCTCCAAATGGTGTTTCAATAGCTAAAACAAATAAGCCGAATATTATATAAATCTCTACTTCCCATAAGAGTCAAAATATTCTTTGGCTTTAATTTCTGAGGCAAAGTATAATTTTCTTCCTTCATTGATTATTTTTAACTGGGCCAGATTAATCAGATAGGCCTGCATCTTTTTTTCCTGAAACGGTTTGGTGAGTTGCCTGAGTCTCCAACGTCTCTCCACAGTTTCATGGCAGAAATCCGGGCGGACGAAGAAAGAGACCCCCTCCGTGTTCCTCTTGGCGTCCGGTCTTGCCTTCTCCGCAATTGCCTGCCTCAACACAAAATTGCCCAGGAAAATTAGTATTGCCTTAGGTTTATCCCCTTCCTTGGTTTCTCTTTTGATTTTAAACGGGGTGCGATGCGCTCGCTGGATCTCCGCTGCCCAGCTCCAACTTGAGAGCTCCGGGAATGCCTGCTCAAATAGCTTAATAACATAAGCTCCGACATCGGACCCTTCCACTCCCTCGGGTACCCCAAGAATCCGGAGATTATTTCGCCTGAGCCGGTTCTCCATGTTCACCAGTTTCCACTGGATGTCCACAACTTGGGAGCTTTGGGCTTCGACTTGTTGATTGCAGCCGCTGCATCCATCTCCGTAGAAACCACTCTATCCTCAAGGTTAGTGACCCGGTCTCCCAGGTTAATACAGGCCTTAGACAACTTCCTGACAACACCTTGCATCTTCCTTACAGCGGCTTGAGACTTCCGACTATCCTGCCGGGTTTCCTCTCTGTGGGCCAGAATCTCCTCATGTATGATTTCCAGGAGTGACATCTGAGCTGCTACCCCCCCCCCCCGGCTCCCCTGCAGGGGCATTGCTGAAGAGTGACCCCAACTAAGCTTGCGTTGGGGGGGCTCACGGCTTTTCGGCCCCATTTGGGATTTAACAGCAGTTGCCGGGGAACCAGGCTCGGAATCGCTTGGAGGTTGGAGCTATGATCTTCATCATCATCCTCTGACCACTCGCCCCCCTCTGACACTGAAAAAAAGCATTCACTTGGAACCTTTTCTTTCTCCTTTTCCTTGTCGGCTTCTGGGCGGGCCACCGCATCCTCCAGATCACGCTCCTGACAAGCTTTCATCGCCTAGATCGCCTAGATGTCAGCCCGGTCGGATTCCTGCCCATCTTGGTCTCCTGCCTTAGTCGTGGCTTCATCCATACCAGTTGAGCTCTCTTGATTGGCACATGCAGCCAGTCCATTATTAATATCCCCTGGTTCAAACTCATAGAGCTTATGATTGCTGACATTCACATTTTCCAAATTAATTTGGGGCAATAGGCTCAGCCTTCCCTACGTCGGCACCATTGCCCCCCTCTGCTCTTCTCCGGGATTACTACCAGTCTCTGGAGGAGCCGTTGCTATATTGACTTTTTCCACATTACTTTGTGCTACAGTACTTAGGGGTAGAGGGAGGTCAGCCAAATCAAACAAGCCTGAGTAGGTGACATCGACCCCTGCCTCCAGTCCAACCTCGCCTCCCTCACCCGCTAGCATAGTCACCTTTAACCCCTTCTCTCTACCAGTCTTAGTGAAAATATCTGCAATTGGGACTGTGGCTGCAGCCTGCCTTGTTCTGGCCGCGATCTGCTTCCTTACCGGGGAGTCTGTATTTTTTGGCTGCCATCAATGTCACCCGGTATTGTCTCTACACCAATCTTCTTTTTCTTCTCTGCTGCGGATTTTCCTCCAGTGTTAACTTTTGGCGCCATTGCCCTCCGTCTCTTCTCCGCCCAAAGCCTCTTCAATCCCCGCCGCGTCTTGCAGACTCTACTGACTCCGCTTCAGATGCCGCTCTGATCCGCAAAAACCGCGGAGTTTCGCCCGCGCCCCGCCCCTTTGCTCTCGGACGGGTCCGGAAACAAACAGTGAGAGTGATCCCAGTCAACTCCTGTAGCAGCCATGTTGCCGAACTGTGGCAGGTGAGTGGGGAGAGCATCCGTTTAATTGATTTTCTTACTTTTTGCCCGATTCTGCCGTTTACTTCATGGGGGGAGGGTCGGGGACCTCCGGAGTAAAAGGGGAGCACCCCCACGTTTCTGCTGGGGCTGTTTACTCGAGCCTCACTGCTCTCCTGCGCTCGGCCACAACTAGGCGGCCGCCATCTTGCCTCTCATCAGCATTAAACATCACTTTTCACAATAAATTAGTCACACTTACTGCTTTTGTCATAACTTTTCATAATAAGCATATCAGAGGCAGATGAATGGATTGCTGACATGCAGGAAACGTTGTGCCCACACTGTCCCTCTCACTCAAGCTGCTGCCAGAGATGCCACAGCCGTGGCCACTGCAAGCAATGCTAGTACATAGATGACAGAGCGACTTCACAATCTAGGCCATCTCCATGCCCCATCATTTTGGCTCTTCTGGATCTCTAGGGGGCAACTAGAGTCCTGTTGCCCCACAGGATAGAAAACCACCTGCAGGCCTGCAGGATAGTTGTAAGTCGGCTCACATGAAGACACACATACTCACATGTCCTTTATGGGCATGCCACACAAGATCTAAGAGTAGTCTCCAAATAGACTCCAACTCCACGCAATAAAAAGCACTGCATAATGTAAAGAAAGTTGCAGCTCCAATAAATCCAACATCTGTGCACTATGAAGGCACCCTCAGCTTTTTTCTAGGCTCACAGTATCAGTTTCAACTATAGTGTGGCAATTGACAAGAACTGTAGATGACTATCTATTCAGTGGCATGCAATTTATGCCTTACGACTCACGGCCAACAGAAAAGTTGCTCCCTTCTGCAATCCCAGTAAGACATGTCCCATGGCAACATCCAAACATCATCTAAAGAATTAGAGGGATAGAGACAGGTGCGTCCTTGGGAGTAGAGAACATCAATCGCACCCTCCCTTGATACTCAAATGTGCTTGTTGGGGTGTAACCCAACCCATCAGGTAGGGTTGAATGAGGTCGGGTGAAAACACTGGTGGTGATGAAAACCATTGGGCGTAAGCAGAGATGCACACATACGGCTAAAAGGAACAGGGTTCCAGAAGGTCCACCGCTAATGTTACAGTAGGAAGAGGGGACCTTATTTTCACCTGCTGCAATGGAAAAGTCCCATTAAAGCTAAGCTGAGATCGCAGAATGAATTTAGTTATTTTAAAAACTCAATGTATGCAATATTTTCATATAATAAAAAAGTCAAAGGACTGCATGCTCCTCCTCAGCCACACACTACTTTCTCTTTTGAATTACAATTTGAAGGCAACTAGGGCGACTCAGTGCAGAACATAACATTGGAAAGCAAAAGAAATTCATCATTCCAAATGGAAGAATGGGCAGTAAGAAGTGTTAAATCAAAAGAGAAGTGGGTAAGTACATTGAAAACAAGCCCCCACATGCAGTACTGGTAATGACAAGTTCAGATCATGGGTGTACCCTTGAACCTCAGATGAACAACCAGGGTACCTCCAGTATTAATCACGCAAATAAAAATTTAACTACGGTTGCGTAGCTTCACCTTACCATCAGGTGGTTTTAAACCCTTCTTCGAGGCATCTCACAACATTCGTGTCGCCCATTGGAAAGTTCCAATAATGTAGGATGTCATTTGGCCCTGCCTCTGGGGCGGTAGTCTTTCAGAGGATATTGTGCCACATGCTAAAATCGATCAGGGGCATGTGTGTCTTTCAGGATAATGTCTTGATCTATGGTACATCCAAGGAACAGCACGATAAATCCTTGTATCATGTTGTGGACATCATGCAGGAGAAGGGAGCTGTTCTCAAAAAGCAGTGTCTCTTCCTAGAAAAGAAAGAGTACTTGGGACATGTTTTGTCTGAACAATTGGTGGAACCGAGGCCCGGTCTGGTGAGGACCATTGTTGACTGCACCGCACCCACTGATAAAGTTGGCCTCAAGTTGTACATCGAACTCTGAGTTCTACTCCTGGTTTGTGCCTGACTATGCATTAAAGGTACAACCCCTCAGCAACATGTTGAAGAAAATTGTAGCTGTTGCCTGGGACTTTCACTGTCAGGAAGTATTTGAATGGATTAAGATCCAATTAGTTATTTATTTATTTTTATTTATTTTAAGGTTTTGTAGAGCGCGTAGTAACCCTAGAGCATCCCAGCGCTAGAACCTGAACTCAGGAGGGGTCAGCATCGGAAGGGGTTAAGGGTCAAGGAAAAAGAAGGGTCTTCAGTGCCTTCCTGAACTGAAGAAGATTAGGTTCAGTTCTCAGTCTCCGGGGGAGGTTGTTCCAGAGTTTGGCCGTGTGGACCGAGAAGCGGCGTCCTCCGGACCGGGCTTTTTTAACTCTGGGGACAGTGATGAAGTTCTCTCCGCTTGAACGGAGGGCCCTACTCGCTTTGTAAGGGATGATGAAATCCTTGAGGAGGGGTGGGCCTTTGTTATGGAGAGTCTTATGGGCCAGACAAAGGGCCTTGAAAGCAACCCTTTCTCTGACTGGGAGCCAATGAAGGAGCTTCAAGGCTGGCTTTGCCGAGGATCTGGTGGGGGTGTCGGTAAGTAGGCGGGCTGCGGCGTTTTGAATTTTCCGCAGGGTATTGAGTGTGGCTTCGGGGGCACCCAGGTAGATTGCGTTGCTGTAGTCAAGCCTCGCCAGGATGAGGCCCTGAATCAGAAGTTTCTTGGAGGTGGCGGGAAGCAGGGGGAAGACCTTTCTGCAGGCCCTGAGAAGTCCGAAGCAGATTCCTGCCGTCTTTTTGGCCTGTGTTCTAAAGCTCAGGTCCTTTTCGAGCCATACGCCCAGGCTCTTAACCTCCTCCTTGGGTGCAGGGGGGTCACCTAGACAGTCGGGCAAGATGTAAGGCGGCAGGGAGGGCCCTTTATGTCCGAGTAGCAGAATCTCGGTCTTGGACCCATTCAATTTCAGTGCTGAGGAGTTCATCCTGCTAGTTGGTCCAAATATTCTTAAAACTTTTGATCCCAATGTCAGGTGCACCATCACAGTGGATGCCAGCAGTGTTGGGCTGGGTGCTAGTCTCACACAGACCAACGACAGTACAGAGAACACTTTGGAGTATGCATCTAGACTTTTGTGTCGTCCAGAGTTGTATTTCTCAGTAGCAGAAAGAGAGTTGTGGCCTGATGGTGGGCCATTAGGAAATTTCCTCCTTATAATTGCGGCAACAATTTCTTGCTGCGCACAAATCACAATCCACTTGTTTCCATCCTTCTGGGAACAAAATGAAAGAACACACTCCCAGAATAGTCAGGTTGTCCACTAAGTTGTTACACTACGATTTTAAAGTCTCCTACCTTCCTTGTAACAAAAATGTCAGGGCACACATTTTCTCGAGATTTCCTGTGGCCGATGAAGATTCCTTGTCAGGTGATGATGAGGTTCTCAACTATTGTTTATTGCCTCTATGGTTATGGGCGTCATGTGTGCTGTGAGTGAGGAAGAATGGAGAGATGAGTTGACCAAAAAAGTCTTGCTGTCTCAGGTCATAACGTCTTTTGAAGGTGGTTGTCCTAAATAAAAGAACGTACCCTTCTTAGAGCAAACTTTTGTACAGATCTCCCTTGAACTTTCTGTGGAGGACGGTATCTTGGTGTGTGGTGATAAATTGTTTTGTGGTGGTCACGAAGGGCATTTGGGTGAAATTCTCACCAAGCGCAGTCTACATGAATTTGTTTGGTGGCCCTTTATGGACAAGGACATTGATGCTTTTGTGGATGAGTGTGTTGTATTTTTGAATGCTGAAAAAGGACTGCAAGTGAGAGTTCCTCCTCTCCAACCCATTCAACTTCCAGCTAGGCCCTGGGTGAAAGTTGGCATTGATCTGTTGGTCCTTTCAACCTCAATCAATCAATCAATCAATCAATCAGTCATTTGTAAAGCACACTATATACCCGCAAGGGTATCAAGGCGCTGGGGGGGGGGCGCTACTGATCGAACAGCCAGGTCTTGAGTATCCTCCTGAAGGTCAGCAGGTTTTGGGTCTGTCGTAGGCTCTGTGGGAGGGTGTTCCATGTCTTGGCGGCGAGGTGGGAGAAGGATCTCCCACCGGTGGTTGTTCTTCGTATGTGCGGGACGGTGGCGAGTGAGAGGCTGGTGGAGCATAGTTGGTGGTTGGGGATGTAGAAGGAGAGCCGTCTGTTGAGGTAGGCTGGGCCAGTCTTGTGGAGTGCCTTGTGTGCCTGGGTGAGGGGCTTGAAGGTTATCCGCTTGTTGACGGAGAAACCTTCTTCCTCCCTCTTCTCACTTTGCTGTTGTTGCCATTGATAACTATTCCAAATGGCCAAAGGTTAGTTTCTTTGGCAAGCCTAAATTCAACGATGTTATCAATTTCCTAAAGGACATTTTCTTGAGGGAGGGTTTCCCATCTACCATTGTTATGTTATGGCAGTTTGTAAAGTGCAATAGTTACTCCATTATGGAGTGCCCCCACGCTAAATTCTTTCAGAGACTAAGATCATAATTGAAAGCTAGAGAAGATGACAATTTGTGAGAGCAAGATTTTTCTTAAACAACCAAGTTTTGAGTTGCTTCCTAAAAACTGATTCTGATGTCTCCTGTCTTAGGTATCTAGGAAGATAATTCAATGTTTTCGTTGCCAGGTACCTAACAGAGATACCTCCAAAGTGTTTGATGTTAAATGTAGGGATGTAGACCAGTCCAGTTCTGGCTGATCTTAGACTGTGTGTGGGAGGACAGGGATGTATTATAGGGCATAGATATTCCAGGCCCTTACCTTGCAGTATCCTATGGAAAAGGAGTGGGTTCTTGTTAAGAGGCCGTGGGTAGCCATGGCATTGTGGACTGGTCGGCTGCCTTCTTGAGCTACGGCGGAGCATCATCAACAATTTTACGTATTGAGTCTGAAGCTAGAAGTAGTGCTGATTCTGTGCTAAAGAGGGGTCTAATTCCAGACTGTGTCTCATGGAGGAGGTTGTATTCCTCTACAAACTGCATTAGCTGTTGTTTGATGAACTTCTCCACCACCTTCGCAAAGTAGAGCAGTAATGAGATAGGTTTTAAGTTTTCAGGTAGTAATGGGTGTAAGGTAGGCTTTTTGAGCAAAGGAATGACCATGGCATGCTTCTATTCTTCAGGGACTAGGCCGGTGCAGAGAGACACATTGAAAGGTTCTGTTAGTACCGCAGCAATAGTGGCACTGCCCTTTTCCAACATAGCTAGGGAGGCAGGTTCTAAGGGGATCCAGATTTAACTCTGAGCATTAGACTGAGAGTATCAGTCTCTGAAATAGATTGTAAGCTAAGACGTTTTCCCAGAGTGTCTAACGGAGTGCTTGAGAGCAGAGGCTTCTTAAAGGTTCTAGCATTCTCCGGGAAAGAAGCATAGATGTTGTTCACTTTATTCTCAAAGTAGACTGCAATTTGATCACAGCGCTCAGGAAATGGGGGGATTACTGCTGTAGTACGTTCTAGGGAGGTGAGTGATTTGATTACCTGAAAGTAATCCCTGGTAGAGTTTTTCGAGTGTTAAATTTGTAGGGCATAATAGTTTGCCCGGGCCTGCCTAAGATCATTGTGATATTTCTTTAAGGCTGCAAGATATGTAGGTTTGTGATGTTCTTTATATTCTTTGCGCCATACTCGCTCTAACTTTTTGCAAGATATCATAGTTTCTTGGTCTGCCTCTGAAAACCAGGGTGCAGAAGGTTTAACCCGCCTGCTAGTAATTGACTTCAGTGGTGCTAAAGAGTCTAATGCTAGATTCTGCAAGAGTTAGTCTATGGGAGTTTAAGGCCATAATACAATTGTTGGGGGTAATCCAAGCCCACTTGAATGAGGTGGATTTTTGGAGCGGCATCTCTGCGTGTAAGGGTTCTGTAGCTCAGAAAGGAATCAAGAGATGGTCTGACAATGCTACCGGAGAGGTTAGGCTACTTTTAAAGAATGAGAGTTGGTAAAGATGGGATCCAAAATATAGCCTAGATCATGCATGGCGGCATTAACTAATTGGATGAGTTTCAACATACTCAAATCATCCATTAGGTTTTTCGTGATCGGGCAGTCCTTGTTATCTATATGAATATTGAGGTCCCCTAGCACTATAATATTTGCATATCTGATGGTCTGGAACCCCTTCCACCTGTACCTCAAACCAAACTTCCACCTCTTTCTTTCTTCTGCCTGTATTTATAAGGCTGCCAAGTGGAGTAGAATCAAAGATATGAGCATTGTGGGATTGTGGTGCCAGCAGGATGTCCTTGGATAAAGCATGGGCTAATGAGAGGCGCATTAGTTGTGTCCCTAAAGAGATCCCGGAGCAAGTACATAACATGGACAGACCCCCCTCATTTCCGGTCTGTTCAAAGACATGACACCGTTATTATAAAACACAAAAAAATGAGGATCAAGGCAAATAATCCTGCACCAGTCATTATCATGTAATGTGGTTATAACTATGGATAGAACAAGGTGCAATAAGCCTGGGATGTGCCCTCCATACGTCCCAAGAAAAAAGGTAAAAAACACTAACTCAAATTAAACATGAAAGGCCCTGCACTCAAAACAACACGGAAATAGTAGATGAAGGCAAATTATTGTCCATATTCAAGCATAAAGGAATCAATCAATGTCTTCATAAATGGAAAGAGCAATGGTCGGGGGGCGCTAGGTGGTGAACGAGCAGACTGGCCGTGAGGCTCCTGCAGCTCGGGCACTAATCCGATAAAATATCCTGTCCAACTGGTCCCATTCGATGAATAATAGAAGCGCAGTCTTGCTTATTTGCTCATACCTGCCTACAGCAAGTGTGGTACCAGAAGGTGACTTTTACCTACCACAACAGAGCCAATTATAAACCCCCACCATCAGCGACCTACAGGCCTAGAGCTGCTGCTGGGCTGACCCCGCTATGCAAGCACGGTTGCGCCCATGTGGAGCCTGGGCCTCACAGAGGCAGGAGCCTGTGGCTCCACAACACAGAGCAATCAGGGTCCGTCTTGTTGGCACCCCATCCTCAGTGTCCATTAATCCGCAGCATCCAGCTTCACAAACTTTAACGTGACGCCGCGGTTCCTGCTGTCGCCTCCTCTTCCATCAGCACCGCGCCGCCGTTCTTAGCAGGGCCATACTCGCGGCGATACGACTTCAACCCCTATGACCCTTCAGTAACAGCCCCGATAAAGCCGGTAATAATGGGAGGAGACCTCAATACCCCTCAGGAACCCCTGAGCACAGAAAGGGACCGTAAATATATGCATACAACATAGCGCTACCCGCTGCACAAGTACCAAAGGAATTCCCGCCGAGGGCCCTCTCCTCCCCCTGTGAGGTGTAAAAGGCACTGGAATACCACTGTATTTACTGCCCAGATGCTGTGAGGGTAATAAAGACCAGTCACCACAGAACAACAATGGACATCATTGCCTCCACGACACATTAGCCTAAGTACCGTAAGGCGCGTCGCTGCACAACCAGAGCTCGAAGTCCCACTGAGGCCTACAATACCAACTGCAAAGTCGGGACACGGCAGCTGGCAGCGGCGCCAGCCACGGAGCAACCCAACTGCGTTGCACCTCTCACAACGCCAGTCACTGTTTTCAGCTGATATGCTAAATCCCAGGCTAACCTGCATAGTACATAGCAGATAACTGGCAAACCTACATAGACACACCACAGCAAATATGGGAAAGGCAGATCTGAAACAGTCACAATTGGTGTTCGACGCCAGAAGGTGCAGCCACGCGCAGCAGGAAGACCTCGGTTCAGCAAACGACACACCTACTCCGGGCCCAACTAACACACCCCACAAAGACATAAAAATGATACTCCTAGAAGTGCGCCAAGGCCTCACAACATTAGCGGACAAAATGAATGCAATGTTCACCCGTATGGATGCCATTGTGCACAAACTTGAAGGCCACGAGGAACGCATCATGAAAGCTGAGAGGCACATCTCTGATAGTGAGTACCCAAATTCTTAGCCCCAGGTGCACGTAGAACGCATGGACAAATTGCTAAAGGTTATCGTGGCAAAAAACGAGGATTTAGAAGCACGCAGCAGAAGGAATAAAATAAGGATCCTGGGCATTCCAGAGAGCACCAATACTGGGAAGATGGAAGAGTATGTTGAGCGACTCCTGGTCAAAACAATTAGCGCTGAATCCTTCTTGACTCATTTCATTGTCGAACACACACACAGGTCACCCCCTCCGGGAAGCACACCCAGCCCAATCATCGCCCTGTTGCTGAATTACGGGGATCAGGACACTGCCCTCAAAGCAGCCCGTGAAAAGTACCAGCTGACCTTCGAAGGCAATCAGTTCACTATATGCCCGGACTTCACTGCAGCTGTGCAAGAAGAACAGCGCAAATTCATGCTGTCCAAAAAGAAACTCTGTGAGGCACAAATTGACTAAGCACTACTCTACCCAGAGCACCAAGGGAAACAGACATTTTTTACCTAGCCACATCAGGTTGACAATTTCCTAAAATGACTCGAGCATCAAAACAACGTATCAACCAAGCGGGAATTGCCACCAAGATCCATATCACTGACCACTGATTAGCTGCTGCAAGAGGTGTGGCGTGACTACATTAACAAGCGAAGGATAAAGAATGCTGACACAATGGACGCTGCCTCTGAGAAATGAACACTTTGGACATGAGCCACTTGGCAGTAAGAACCAGCTGGGCGATAGGAGCAATCGTCTGGTAAAGAACGTCGGATAAGGTACTATATGAATGACCACAGGACACTAAAGTAGCACCCTCGCCCTCTCAAAGCTGAGCCACTCCAATGTTCGGTCTCTCTGAGGACAAGGAGTATACGTGCATGACCCTAGGAGTGCCCCCCCCGGGGGGTGCTCCCCCTTTGTTTTGAGCTGCGGACTGATATGCAGCCTACTTTTGAAGTTTTGGGGGGCTGGGGAGGGGGAAGGGACACACCAACCTGGCATGTGTGGGATGCTTCAGTGGGGGAGTGGGTACAGGGTTATTTTCCAAGTTTACCTTTAAAGAATAGACCACATGTGATAAAAAATTGTCTTTGCACTGTTTTTATCTTCCTTGCATGCATAGAATAGCTCCTATAAGACTTGTTATAACTTGTCGACATACAATGATAACTTAGCGTCAACGACGACTGTACAAATACTCACTTGGATTGTCCTGGGCCTGGGGGATCCAAAATAACGCTGCCAAGTCCTGGCATATTTTGAAATACATCAAATACACATAGCAATACTTCAGAAGACCCACATCAATCCCTACCATAACAACATATTTGCACAAATGTGGGCAGAACATAGAATTTTTTCTTCATACTCCTTGCATTCTAGAGGGACGGCCCGTCTGGACTAACACATGATTGGGATGGTCGATATTGCATTGCGTGGGGTAGACTGAGAAAATACTCCTTCACCTTAGTCTGCTGCTATAGACCCAATGTGGACTCCCCCGACTTTTTTAACACGCTCTGGGGTAAGATTGCAGAGATAGGATCTACCCACCTTTTCTGGGGAGGTGATTTTAAAGTTGCCCCGGACCCTACTGTAGACAGATCTAACCCTGCCCGACATCAGTATACTTGCTCACAAAAAGCACCATCTCCATCCACATGTCATGAAGCCGCTTAGACTATTTCCTACTCACACGAGGGTATGCCATGTCACACACATAGCAAGAACATACTCAGACCACTTCTCCGTAAGACTACCCATTAAGCTTCCAGGATATGATGCCCCACACAGGAATTGGCGGCTCCAGCCCCTAGCGCTGCTTGATGTGGTGTTCCATGAAGAACTAGGCCAAGAAATACAAGAGTTCTTCCAGAGAAATAAAGGCTCAGTAGACAGCGTAGAAACCATCTGGGAGGCCTTTAAAGTCATGATTAGGGGCTTCTGTATTTCCAAAAGCTCTGGCGTACTACGGAACGTTCAGGGCTTGCTAAAAATGTTGGAGACTGAAATCAAGCAACTAGAGACACGACTAGCCGCCAGTACGACAGGCAGGTCCAACAAGAGCTTTGCAATGAATTAACTGAGTATACCAATACTGCTGACAGAGATGTGAAGTTCTGAAGCAAACATTGGGTCTCCAGACGGTATGGCAAGAGAGAACAAGCTGGGAAGTCACTGGCCAATACGATATGCAAACCCATTTTTCCAACCATGTACTAGAAATCGCAGGGCAAGGGGATACCACGTACCAGGACACTGCTGACATACTTAGTACATTTTTCATGCACTACTCCACCATGTACGCATCACAGTGCCATGACGAACTAGACCTAAACGCCTATCTAGAGGATGTAGCATTGGGATGGCTGAGTGATGCCCACATACTGGCGAGTGTGAGTCGCCCGTGTAAATGCGGAAGTGCTTCCCCTGTGTTCGAATGTGGATGGACCATTGACTTTCGTTTGGCCGCCCGTTTTTTGAACGAGTGTAATTGCCTCGACCCTGGTTTCGATTTTGACTATTTATCTTCACTGAAGCCGGTATTACTGCATGTGAGACATCAACTTGGTGCGTTAAGTGCTCTTTGGGCGCAGGTGCCCAGTGGATCTATTTTCACCCTTGGTGCCCTGGGTGACCGTTTCTTAGATGAGCGCGTGTTTTCCTTTCAGTACCCTTGTCCTGATGAAGCCCTAAAGACCCCTGTGGCTGAAACGCGACCGCGACAGCGTCGACACCCTTGTGATTAGGAGTCCCTGTTTAGTTTATCTTTGTTTGTATATTGAGGCGCCTTTGCAAAAGAGAGCTTTGAGAGAAATTACATCTCAGGCGTATTAGGGATCTCCAGTATAGAGGTATATCACTTGAAATTAGGAGTGTATATATCGTGTGACAGGTCATATATTGAGACCTATCTTTGGGTACATTTTTTGTAATTTTTGTATATATATGTAATGTATAGATTGTATTTGTGATTTGTATATAATGCATTGAAATGTGTGTATATAGTGAAGTTGTTTTCTTTGAACATATTAGTTTTGCGCCATCCTTTTTTCTGTACTTGTTTATACGTCCTCTGAATTTTTGTAAGTAAATTGTTATATATTTAGTTATATAGAACAGGATAATTTATTTTTCATGTTCTAAAATTATAAATTGAATTTATCCCTCAATACCAGTTTGTTCTATTTTTTCATCTCTTGATGCTCCTTGTCCAGGTATGGGAGGGTAATGTGGGCATAACCCCTGTTATTGTTCCATCAACAGGAATTTCTCAGCATCCCATTTGGGCTAGAGAAAATACAGAAAGCTATAATGCACACACAATCAGGAAAGGCCCCTTGCTCAGATGCGCTCCCAATAGAATTTTATGAAACATATATAGATTACCTAGCTCCTTTCCTTCAAGAGGTGTATGAAGAGGCGGTTGACAATGGCATACTCCCCCCATCTATGAGTGAGGCCCACATTACATCCCTACTGAAACCCAGGAAGTCCGCTCTTCATTGTGACTCATGCGCTTGAACTACGGTAGAACCCTGAGTCACATCCTAGACAACGTTACCCAATGGGTTTCTCTGCCTCTCTCGATGGTGGGACTTGCATCTATAATTAAAATGGTGGTTCTACCACAGTTGCTATACTTGTTTCTCAACATATCCTATAATCCCGGACGACATTTTTTCATAGCCCTACGTACAGAAATGATTTGACTTATATAGAGTGTAAACAGCTTCGCTTACAATGGAGCATACTTACCAGGCCATATGCGCAGGGAGGCTTTGATTTCCTGGATTTCGAGCTCTATTATACATGTGCCAAAGCTCACTACGCATATTATTGGTTTCACCCTCCCTGATACATGCCACAAATCGTGGCGGAGCACTGGCTGGCCGACCCCATACCCCTAGAAGGCCCACTCTGTGACCCTCCGCCACTACGAGACAAGACACCAACTACAGTTATCTGCAGAGTCAACGCCTGGCTTTGTATATTAAGCTTAGCACAATGTCCTTTGCTCTATTCTCCACTACTCCCCTTGACATATCAACCCCCCATGCAACTCCTACAGGAAAAAGGGTTCCAAAAGCTTCTAGAATGGACACAAATCATCACATGGGGCGACCTCTACTATAGTGGACAGTTTTGGGCACTATCTCACATATTCCAAGACAACCAGCCATCCCCTTTAGATGTCTTCCTATACGTGCAGCTGCAGCAAGGCCTCCGCTCTATCACACCAGAGTTTCCACATAAGCCTGCTACACTAGCCCCTTTGCACCAAGTGCTACAAGTTACTTCCTGAGGGCACATGGTCTCTAATATCTATCACACAATATGCAAAACACAAGAGATGTCACCATGGCCCTCCAGAACGCACTGGGATTCACATTTAAGTTAAAAGACACTGATCGGTGCACACGCTGTAATGCTCCACAGGCCGATATTCTTCTTCTAGCCTGGGAATGCCCCGAAGTGTTTACATACTGGGAGCAAGTGTTTAATACCTTGAATCAGATGACAATGCTATCCCTGGAGTTTACTACCCAGGTCGCCCTGCTCGGCTATACAAAACCTATTACCAAACCATATCACAAATACCGTGACTATGCCTTACGGATGTATGTCATTACAACGCATGCTTTTACAACGCATGCCATTACAACATAGCTGCTATTACAACGTATGCCATTACAACGTAAGTATGGGGAAGTAATTTATAGTGTAAGTTTTGGATAGTGTAGGGGTTAAAATTACTATTCTAACTCAAGGGGGGCGTAATAGTAGGGTAAGTGTTGGATGGTGTACGGGTTAAAATTAAATTAAATACTTACCCATACTTACATTGTAATGGCATGCATTGTAATAGCAGCTGCGTTGTAATGGAATGCGTTGTAATGGCATGCGTTGTAATGGATCCTGCGTTGTAAAGGTTTTGTTGAAATGGTAGTGCGTTGTGTTAGTTGCATTGTAAAGGATGTTTCCCATGCCTTACTACTGGCCAAACGTCTTGTCGCATGCAGATGGGGTGCAGGGCGAGCACCTGAATTCAAGGTATGCTTTACAGAATTATTATTTTGCCAGGAGCAACCGACTCATTACGCGGACTTTCTCCCCAGGGCTTCACATCCAAGGTATATATGGGACCCCCTAAACACCTACCTCATTGTGCATCCCTCAAACATGGATGAGACTGATCCATCCATGCAGGCATCCCCTGTACGCACTCACCTGACACCCCCGGATGGTGTACTCTTCCCACATTTCCGACCATTGCTCTATCTCCATTTCCGTTCCCGTTTTGGTGCTGATATTGGTGCGAATGTATTCGGTAATATGTTAATGCTGATTGTAAGTGTACTATGGCTAGTAATCACATTCAATGTACAGATGCAAATAAAGCATGTCATGCCACACAACGTACGCAAGATGTAATGATGTACTGATAAAATCACTGCTACAACAGTTCGGACCTAGAAGTTAATACTATTCATTAAGAGACATCCCTGTGAGGATGAATTTTATTGTCATACCTTATTATTCACATGCCTGTTCACATTTTATGATATTGTGATTGAATGACTTCACTGTGCTAAAAAAATAATAAAAACAGTTAAAAAAAATAAAATAAAGCAATGGTCGTTTTGATTATAGAAAGCGGTTCCTTTTATTCTTTTAATCCATAGATACAGTTAAAATACAGCATGCAATGGACAGGACTGCCTAAGACCTAAGGCAGTCTTGTCCATTGCATGCTGTATGACATTTAAAAATTGATAAACTACAATATTTTGCCATGTATGGACTTAAGAGGCTTAAATAAAGTCACCATCAAAGAGCACTAGCCGCTGCCCTTGATTAAGTATATCCTGGAGTCGGTAAGAGGGGCACAAATATTCAACAAGCTGGACCTCAGGTGTTGCTATCATCTCCTTCAAATCAAGGAAGGGGACGAGTGAAAAAATGCATTTCAAACTCAATAGGGCATTTTGAATACCAAGTTACGCCTTTTGGGCTGATCAATGTCCCTTCCATCTTTCAAAGGTTCATGGACGATGTGTTCTAGGATCTCCTAAACCAGATAGTGGTAATCTACCTAGACGCCATATTGATCTTTTCAGAAGCTCCTGAGTTACATTGCACGCACGTCATGCAAGTACTGGAACGACTACGCCAATTAAGTCTCTTCTGTAAACCTGAAAAATGTTAGTTTGACAAGTCCGAGGTAGAATGTTTGGGCTACCAAATTAACAAGAAGGGAATTGCCATGGATCCTCAAAAGGTACATGCTATTTTGGATTGGCCATCACCTTCAACCATTAACCCCTTCCATGCGTCGGACGGCCGGCGGCCGGCCGACGTCACGGTGGGCGTGTGCGGAGGACGGCCGGGGGCCGTCCGAACCACGCCCACATCGTAAATCACCCGCACCGCGGCGGAATTTTCGCCGCGGTCAAGGGGTTAAAGAAACACAACGTTTCCTAGGTCTGGCAAACTTTTACCATCAATTCATTGACAACTTTGCTCACCAATCTAGCTGCGTTTTAGTCAAGATACAATATTGCCTGCAGACACTGCTATGTTAGCATAAGTGAACTATACGCTTAGATACCATTTTGCCGCTTTTGCGCATAACACTACATGCCTCTGTTCTCGTAAATAAAACTGCTTGCTTTTATTCACATGAGAAGGGCTGTTTTTCAAAAGTCTGCACAGAGTGCTCAAGGTAGAATAACAATGTATGCTGTTAATTCAGGTTGATCAATCCCACACGCTTAGACATAACAAAAACACAGCTGCAAATAAATGAAACTCGGTTGCTTTTAATATTGCATTGCATGCATGAAGGGGGCACTTGGAGAAAACCTTTCCATCTACAGAGAACTGTGCTAGTCCTGGGATGTGATTCACTGCATCTGATCTTGGAGGTATTGGGTTCCCCGTCAAGCCTAGAGGTCTTCTATTATTATAAAAAGCTAGCTCCTAGCAAGGGGAGAGTGGTACAGACGGCGCCAAAGTCCTGGTTCCACTATCATTATAATATGATTTCTCCTTTTGTTTTTTATGTATTTGTAACAATTCTGATTGTAGTATTATTATGCATCTTTTTATTAGTATTGGCGAAAGTACTGCATCTTACAGCACGTAGGTAAAATGAACATTTTTAACTATATCTTGTCTCGGATTAATCACGTTGTGGACTTGTATGGGGCTAAAACGAAAGACTGTATTGTATTGTATTTATTTTATTTGTAAAGCGCTAACATTCATCCTGAAAGGACATCACGGCGCTGAGGAAGAATTGCAAGTGACTTAACAGCAGCACTAACTGGAAATTATTGATCTGGCCTGGGGAAGAGGAATGTTTTTAGTTGTTTCCTAAATGAAAGGAAGCAGTCAGTAGTTCTGAGTTTAGGAGGTAACTCGTTCCACTTTGTTGCGGCAATGTGAGAGAAGGCCCTCTCTCCAATCCTGACAGTCCGAGCTCGGGTGATGGATGCTCTTCCTGACGTCATAGATCGTAGGTTTCTAGAGGGTTTATGAAATCTGATCATGTCATGTAGGATGATGGGGCCTGTATCGTGAAGTACTTTGTGTGAAATACACAACAATTTAAAAATGGCTCGTTGTCGCATTGGGAGCCAGTGGAGCTCACGCATGCATTTTTTGGCTGAGTCGTATTTTCTTTTATTACAGATGGCTTTGGCAGCGGCATTCTGAACCAACTGCAATTTGGAAAATAGGTAGTCTGCCATTCCCACAAACAGTGAATTACCGTAGTCCAACCTACTCATCAATAGTGATTGGACTAGTGTTTTCCTGCAATCTGTTGGAACCCAAGGGAATAGTCGTCTGAGCATCTTCAAGAGGCCGAAGCCTCTGCCGCAAACTATGGAGACATGAGATTTCATGGATAAATCCTTATCCAGTGTTATTCCTAAGTTTTTAGCTTTTATAGTCGGGTTGGGAGGCAAGCCCAAATCGCTCGCCCACCTACTGTTGTCCCAGACATGTGTGCCTCTGCCGAACAATAGAATTTCAGATTTGTCGGCATTAAGTCTAAGACAATGGTCCTGCATCCAAATTGCCAGTTCAGTCAGGCAGTTCGTCAATCTAGTTTTAGAGTCATCATTTTCATCAATGGTGACCATCAGCTGGGTGTCATCCGCATAAGAGCACATTTCGACACCCCACTTTTTGCCGATGGTTGCCAACGAGGAGACGAACACGTTGAACAGAGTTGGGCTCAACGACGCCCCCTGAGGAACTCCATATTTTATAGGTCGCAGAGGGGATGTATAGTCACCCAGGCGAACTGATTGGGTGCGATCCGCTAGGAACGATTGTAACCATCCAAGTGCTTTATCTTGAATTCCTTTCTCTGCCAGAGTATTCAATAATTGATGGTGGGGTACGGTATCAAAAGCCGCTGATAAATCAAGGAGTATCAGAGCGACTGTACTACCTTGATCCACCTTGGTCCTAATACTGTCTGTCACCGCCAAGAGTGTAGTTTCGGTGCTATTATTTGTCCGGAACCCTGTCTGTGAAGCGTCCAGCAAACCATTAACTTCCAGAAATGTGGAAAGTCGTCTGTTGACCAACTTTTCCAGAACCTTTGATAAGTAAGGTAACTGGGATATTGGTCTATAATTGGCCGGATTGTTAACATCTGCCCCAGCCTTCTTTACTAAAGGGGCAACTAGGGCCTGTTTCCATGATGTCGGGAATTCGGCAGAACTAAGGGAGAGATTAAGTGCTCTGGTAACTACTGGACATATTACAGGGGTAAGCTGGGAGAAAATGTGATGTGGACATGGGTCAAGTGGTGAACCAGACTTGACCTCAAGCATGACTTTTTCTACTTCCTCTTCTGAAAAAGGGCCAAAAGTATGACAGATAGTATGTGCAGCAGTTGGTACATATTGTTAATTTTTTTCCGTCCTTGGTTTTGGAAAAGAGGCATAGATGGTATCAATTTTTCACAGAAAAAATCATTGAGCTTATTACAGTTCTCCTGTGAGGGAGTAAGATGTACGGAGAGATTAGTTGGGCTGCATAATTCTCTAACAATTTTAAAAAGTTCTTTTGATGAATTTTTATTCTCGAATACTCTGCGTGTGAAATAGTCCTTTTTTGCCTTTCTAATCGCTCTATGATAGAATGCTTGAGCTTTCCTAAAACTGTCTTTGGTCTCATCTGTCTTAGATACTCTCCATTTATGCTCAAGGGAGGTGCAATTTCTTTTTAAAAGTTTGAGCTCAGGTCCGTACCATCTCTCTGATTTTTTGTTGCCTGGTTTGTGACGGGATTGGGTGGTCGAACAGTGTTCAAGTGCATTTTTAATATTATTGTGAAGAAGGTCTATTTCCTCATGGATATTAGTACTTGTACAGGAGGGGTGTGAAAAATGATTACTGAATTTATCAAGTGTGAAGGATTTCCAGTTTCTCATGTTTGCTATAAATGCACTATGTTTTTTGGTCTGGGGGGTGGGGAGATTAATGCGGAAGGTGATCATATAGTGATCGGTCCATACCAATGAAATTAAAGGGTCGATATCAATAGATTCGATATTAGAAAATATCAAATCTAATGTATGTCCTGCAATGTGTGTTGGTTGATGGACTCTCTGAGATAACTGCAGGATGGCGATATCTTCCACTAATAGATTCGTCAAGGAGCTACTGCTGTTATCCAGATGTATATTGAAATCTCAAAGGAGGAGGATGTTCTTGTTCTTCAAACAGACAGGCATGATCTGTGTGAGTAACAGTGAACTAAAGTTTAAAGTGCAGCCCGGAGGATTATAGATTAAGATGCCTCCAAATAGCACACTGGTGTTTATGGACACCGTAAATGCCAGAACGTCATAATTTCCAACCGGTACGATACTCTCTTGTCTGCATGAAAGGTGGTCTCTGAACAGTAGAGCTACACCGCCGCCCCTTTTCTTAACTCTGTTAACATTCAGTATCTTATAGTCTGGGGGAAGGGCTATAACTATATCTGGGATATTGTGGTCATCAAGCCATGTTTCAGATAAACACACTAAATCAGGTTGATGTTCATTAAGAAGGTCCCAGATATACGTGGAATGTTTGGGTAGTGATCTTACATTCATATAAATGCATTTCAGAGGAAATGTGGATAGATGTAATGTCACAGGGTTCAGTGTAGGGGTGCATTCCCATCTACAGTTGTAACAGCTAAATGGGCCATAAGTATCCATCGGACCCATGTGAGCACAATCGTGTGTATTTGTGGTCGTCTTACCAAATAAATCCAGCAGTTCACGGCTTGTATAGGTAATATTTCCACTTGAGTCTGGGGCCTCGCTGATAATTTGGGCAGGGGTCGTGGCCCCTGTCCCCGGTCGGCCGCAGACGGGCGCAGACGGGCTTGGCTTAGGCGCGGCTTCGGCGCGCATCCGGCGCGCCCGCTGCACCAGCCCGCTGTGCCGTCTGGCCGGAATACCCATTTTATAGTGTGTGAGGAGGGTGGGAGGGCAGCGCGACTAGAGCGCAGCCCCAGCCCTACCTAAGATGGCGCCCACCGCCGCAAACAGCAATTCCCAAAAGACGGCTGGGCGAGGCAGGGCAAAGGAAGTACAGCGTGAAAGAAGGTGTCAGTGTACCTGTATCAATTCCCCAGCTAAAATCACTATTTAGAGCCCCCCAATTTAAAATCTCATAAAAACGCTATTTTGCCGTTTTCACACACAAATTCACCAGTACATATGCCAGAAGTAAAATCACTCGCAGCCCTAGTGTCTCTCACTAGGGAGAGCTCTAAAAAGGCAGCGAGGGCTTGAAAAGACCGACTCTAAATAGCCTGGGAGGGCGGGAGGGCAGCGCGACTAGAGCGCAGCCCCAGCCCTACCTAAGATGGCGCCCACCGCCGCAAACAGCAATTCCCAAAAGACGGCTGGGCGAGGCAGGGCAAAGGAAGTACAGCGTGAAAGAAGGTGTCAGTGTACCTGTATCAATTCCCCAGCTAAAATCACTATTTAGAGCCCCCCAATTTAAAATCTCATAAAAACGCTATTTTGCCGTTTTCACACACAAATTCACCAGTACATATGCCAGAAGTAAAATCACTCGCAGCCCTAATGTCTCTCACTAGGGAGAGCTCTAAAAAGGCAGCGAGGGCTTGAAAAGACCGGCTCTAAATAGCCTGGGAGGGCGGGAGGGCAGCGCGACTAGAGCGCAGCCCCAGCCCTACCTAAGATGGCGCCCACCGCCGCAAACAGCAATTCCCAAAAGACGGCTGGGCGAGGCAGGGCAAAGGAAGTACAGCGTGAAAGAAGGTGTCAGTGTACCTGTATCAATTCCCCAGCTAAAATCACTATTTAGAGCCCCCCAATTTAAAATCTCATAAAAACGCTATTTTGCCGTTTTCACACACAAATTCACCAGTACATATGCCAGAAGTAAAATCACTCGCAGCCCTAGTGTCTCTCACTAGGGAGAGCTCTAAAAAGGCAGCGAGGGCTTGAAAAGACCGGCTCTAAATAGCCTGGGAGGGCGGGAGGGCAGCGCGACTAGAGCGCAGCCCCAGCCCTACCTAAGATGGCGCCCACCGCCGCAAACAGCAATTCCCAAAAGACGGCTGGGCGAGGCAGGGCAAAGGAAGTACAGCGTGAAAGAAGGTGTCAGTGTACCTGTATCAATTCCCCAGCTAAAATCACTATTTAGAGCCCCCCAATTTAAAATCTCATAAAAACGCTATTTTGCCGTTTTCACACACAAATTCACCAGTACATATGCCAGAAGTAAAATCACTCGCAGCCCTAGTGTCTCTCACTAGGGAGAGCTTTAAAAAGGCAGCGAGGGCTTGAAAAGACCGGCTCTAAATAGCCTGGGAGGGCGGGAGGGCAGCGCGACTAGAGCGCAGCCCCAGCCCTACCTAAGATGGCGCCCACCGCCGCAAACAGCAATTCCCAAAAGACGGCTGGGCGAGGCAGGGCAAAGGAAGTACAGCGTGAAAGAAGGTGTCAGTGTACCTGTATCAATTCCCCAGCTAAAATCACTATTTAGAGCCCCCCTATTTAAAATCTCATAAAAACGCTATTTTGCCGTTTTCACACACAAATTCACCAGTACATATGCCAGAAGTAAAATCACTCGCAGCCCTAGTGTCTCTCACTAGGGAGAGCTCTAAAAAGACTGTTCTTGATTCCCACCATTCCTGAGAGCTCATTAAGTTGCTTGTTCTGGGTTGTCTAATCATTGGTAGCTTCGCTGTAGTATGAAGAACGAATGAGACACTGATACTAGTCGGATTGAGGTTCTGGGCACTGAGGTGGGTTTTTGGTACACCACAATACACCGAGGTCCTGGTTTCCTGTACATAGTTTTGTGCATGAGCAGAATTCCTGCAACATGGCACACCTGACATATGGTCTTATTTTCTAGACACTTTAGTAGTGATTATACTTGTCCACAATACCCTCACTCCTGTTTCCAGATAACAGTTGTGATGACATAACCTACCTATAATGAAGACTTATAGGTTAGTTCAAGCTTGAAATTTAAAGAAGGTTTACATTTTGAATTATTATTATTTTTTTTTATAAACTTTTATTGAAAATAAACAGACATACAACAAGCAAAAACCTTCACAAGGCAAAAACACCGAATTACATCATCGTGGATCCGTGAGTTCGAGCTCCAGAGCAGGGCATAATCAACACAGTCGGGTACAATAAGGGTAGGGGCAGGCAAGGAGACAAGCAATAAACAAAGCAATAACGGTAAATGAACGCTAATCAAGGGGACAGTGACTCATCAGCAGAAAGGTCGTAAGGGGGAGCACAGATGTCACCCCTGTACGCGTTCCATTGGGACCAGATACGACCCCACTTCTTAGGACGCCCACGGGAAAGAAACACAGTTTTTTCTCGAAACATACACCAATCGATGTTGTCTTTCCAGGAGGATACAGTAGGTGGCCTATTGGAGCCCCAAAGCTGAGCGATATCGCTCTTAGCAACCATGTTACCAAGGGTCGCCCAACTGGTTTGCGAAGAACTATAGTCGTTCAGCTCCCACACGTTGAGTAGGCAGCGTCTGGCTTCAGGCAGCAGGGACACACCCATAACACTCTCCATAACAGCATGCACACAAGACCAGAATCGCGCCACCTCTGGGCATTCCCATAATATATGATGAAAGGTGCCAGTCATACCGCAGCCGCGCTTACATAACCCATCCACAGAAAAACCCATACGAACCAAGCAAGGCCCAGTGACATACACTCTGTGGAGTATTTTCAATTGAACAAATCGTAGGCGGGCAGGAATGGCGACCTCCTTGGGGGAAGACAAGGCAGATTGACAATCTTCATCATCAAGTTCCAGGCCGTCTGAGCACCACGCCTCTCTAAGACGAATCAGCAAATCCGCTCTGTTGTTAATGAGCTTCTTGTAAATTAGGGAGATCGTACTGTCCGGTACATGACCATCGAGAATGCGATCTTCCAAGGGGGAGGATTCGGGGACGTCAGTGCCTACAGGGAACACAGACAACAATGCATGGCGGATCTGGGCATATCGAAAAAATTCCATAGCATTCAGGTCATATTCCTGACGCACCACCTCGAAAGACTGAACGGACCCCTTCGACCACAAGTCACACACTCTACTGAGGCCAATCATGTCCCATTTGTCAAAGCCTTTCGTCCGCCACAGAGAACCCAGGCATTCCGAGTCATACAGAGGGGTGGCCAAAGTAAGTCTACCACGCCAACCCAAAGCAGCAGTCGCATTATGCCACACACACACAGCAATCTTGGTGGGACCGGTCAGTGCTCCGCGGCGTTCACCTGAGTAAAGTGCTCTGCTAAAGTTTGAGTTTGAGTTTGAGTTTAAAATTATTTATAAAGCGCACTTTCATCAGCGGTTTCATGGCGCTGCGACAGACAAACCCCAAAGGGTGGGAGATGAGAGAGGGTGAGTGAAATGAGAACAGAGCGAGTGGTCTAATTAAAAGCTTTGGCAAATAGATAGGTCTTAAGCTTTTTTCGGAATTGGGGGTAGAGAGGTATGGATCTAAGCTCTAAGGGCAGGGAATTCCATAGAATTGGTGCAAACTTTGATCCTCCCCATTTCTTCCTCCGGAAGCGGGGAACTGTCAGGAGGGATTGCGAAGCTGAGCGTAGTGCCCTAGTGGGAACATAGGGAACTATCTCTGATGTAATGAAGGCCGGAGCCATGCCCAGTCGTACTTGACAGATGATAGAGGCAAGCTTAAACTGGACACGTTCACGAACAGGGAGCCAGTGAAGGGATTTGAGAAGGGGTGTTACGTGATGGGATTTTGGGAGATTGAATACCAGCCATGCCGCCTGGTTCTGTATCAACTGCAAACGCCTTAAGCTATATGCAGGTATACCTGCATATAGAGCGTTGCCATAATCCAGGCGGGAGATAACCATCGCCAAGATGATAGTTTTTAGGGCATCAAAAGAAAAGAAGCGGGATACCTTGCGTATGGTGCGTAGTGACAGAAAGGAAGAGGACACCACAGCGCTAACCTGGGAGTGAAGAGTGAGCTCAGAATTGAGTTTGATGCCTAATGTTTTGACTGAGGTAGAAGGGACGGGGGGGGCCAAGGGAAGGGGGCCAGAAAAGTGAGGACCAGGGACTGGATGAACAACCCGTCAACACCAGCTCCGTCTTGTCCGGATTAAGTTTCAGATGATTGTGGTTCATCCAGTCCCGGATAAAAATCATAATAGACTGAAAATTCGAGATGGAAGCAGGGGAAGGAGATAGATTGAAGACAAGTTGGAGGTCGTCCGCATAATTGTATACGCCGACCTCCATTTGCTGTAGTGCACAAATCAAAGGGGAAATATAAAGATTAAACAAAAGGGGGGAAAGGGAGGAACCTTGGGGAACCCCGCACTGAACTTTCTTTAAGTCCGCAGAAAAATCACCCAGGCGAACGGCCTGGGTGCGGTCTCTCAGGAAAGAGGATAACCATACCAGGGCGGTCCCTCCGATCCCCGCCGCCCTGACACGGGAAAGCAGGATGGTGTGGTCAACCGTGTCAAAGGCGGCTGAGAGATCGAGGAGGACCAAAGCCTGGGTCTGGTTGGTATCCATGCCCTCCCTGAGGTTGTCGAGGACCGAGAGAACTACGGACTCTGTAGAGTGTGCGGGGCGGAAACCAGCCTGGCGGGGGGCTAAGACTCCTTGCTCCTCCACAAAAGTGCTCAAAGAACTGGTGACATGACGTTCGAGCACTTTAGCCAGAAATGGTAGGAGAGAGATGGGGCGATAGTTGGAGGGGACCGAAGGGTCTGCGCCAGGTTTCTTTAGAATGGGGACAATGACTGCTGTCTTCAGAGAGCTGGTTACAACCCCCTGAGAAAGAGAACTATTGAGGAAGTGGAGGGCTGGGTCCGGACATGAAGTAAAAATATGGCGGAGGATGTGCGCAGGGCAGGTGTCTAATGGGGAGCCAGATTTGACAAGGGGAATTATCAAGGACAGGGATTCCTTGGTCAGAGGAGGAAGGGCATTGAGTTGTCCCTTAGGAGGAGGGCACTGAGGGTCAACAAAAGAAGGGGAAGGTTGGGGAATATTGGCTTTGATAATGGCAATCTTCTCTATAAAGAAATTATTTAAGGAGTGACAGGGATCCTGGGAGGGAGTGGGCTTTAGAGATGTCCTGTCGGAGAATGCCAGATTGTGGACAATCGAGAAGATTTCCCTAGATTGATTCTCCGCTGCAAGGATCTTTGAGGAAAAGTAGTCCGTTTTGGCAGTCAAGATAGCCTTCTTATATTGGGCCAGAGTACTGATAAACTCAGATCTAAGTGAGGGGCAGTAATTCCTCCTCCAGGCACGCTCGGCTCGGCGTACCGCTAGTTTGGAGGTTTTGAGATCTTCATTAAACCACAAGTTGGCGTCCTTCTCCCGCTTTGAAGTTACCCGCTTCAATGGGGCAATGGAGTCACAACTTGAGGAGAGCCATTGTTCAATGGCAGTGGCCTGAGAAAAAGTGGATAGACCATGTAGGGTGGGGTAGAAAGAGGTAAGTGATGTGGATAATTTTTCGGGATCCACTCAGCTCCATGAGTGGACCCACACATTCTTAGGGAGCGGGGGCCTGATAGTGGGGTTGATGGGAAGGGAAAATGAAATCAGATGATGGTCAGACCAGGTGCAGGGTGAGATAGATAAGGAGTTTACCGGACAATTTAGGGACCAGATCTGATCTAAAATGTGTCCTGAGTGGGGGAGTGGACATGGGATACAAAGTTAAGGGATTGGAGGATATCCGAAAACTCTCTTGAGGACGGACATTCTGCTGGGTCTGTATGCCAAAAATTAAAATCTCCCAATAATAAGATAGAGGAGTTATTAACCGTAAGAGTGGCCAATACCTCCTGAAACTCCGAGAGAAACAATAAGGGTGATTGAGGGGGGCGGTAAGTGAGAAAGCAAGTAAGAGGGGGGGTGGTAGATGTGGTACGTATGGCCAGGTACTCTGTAGTGGCGATACCGGGCAAAGATAGTAATTGAAAGGGAAGGTCAGCTCGGGTAATGACCGCTACACCACCTCCCGCCCTACCAGCAGAACGGTCAGCACGTAGGGCATAATATGGGGCGGGGAGAGTGGCCAGTAAGACGGGGAGGGAGTCGTCACTAAACCAAGTTTCTGTTAAGAAGAGACGATCCGGTGCGTGGAGATCCAACAGCACCGACAGTTCGTGTGAATGGGCCACTGCTGACCGGGTATTGAGGTAATAGGCCGAGAGAGTCCTAGGTGATGCTGGGCTAGTATCTCCTCCGTGGGGGTGAGGGGGGAGGGGGAGGACGGGAGAGGGAGGGGGCAGGGGACAAATCAAGAGAAGATATACGAGAACAAGCAGAGGCGGGTAGAGACCAAGTACCTTGGAGACTGAGGAGTTGGGGGAAAGTGTAGGTGATAGGTTGGGCAGAGTGGAATGCCCCTGGCCCCGGACGGTCGCGGACGGGCGCAGACGGGCTTGCCTTAGGCGCGCCTTTGGCGCGCAAACGACGCGCCCGCTGCGCTCGTCCGCTGCGCGTCCGGAATCTACACATAATTTATGGTTCTCTGGGAGGGGGTTGGGGAAGAGGGGCGTGGCCTCGAAAAGGGGCGTGGTCGCGGCAAGCGCCGGAAATGGCGCCAAGAGTGTCCTGGTACCAACGACCGTGGCGGCGCTAGATCCGCTGCACGGGTGGTCAGGGCGAATGAGGTCTGCAAGCAGCAGATTTAAGGGAGCAGGGGTGAGTAATTAAAAGCAATACAAGAAATAATGTGACTCTCAAATTTTAAAAACAAATTACACAAGATTCGTGCTCCCGGCTTTCCGCCTCAGGAGTGTCTGTCAGTCTGCCCAGGCGTTCGTAATTCAGCGCCTTTAAAGGGCTAGGGAAGGGGCGTGGCCTCGAAAAGGGGCGTGGTCGATGCAAGCGCCGGAAATGGCGCCAAGAGTGTCCTGGTACCAAAGACCGTGGCGGCGCTAGATCCGCTGCACGGGTGGTCAGGGCGAATGAGGTCTAAAGGACCCTCCAGGAAGGATAAACTTATCCATAGCAAACGCCGGCGCAGGTCATGGGGCGTATGTCGCGTGATTGATCGCACTGAGCTGAGACGCCCAGTAGTATCTCCTGATGTCTGGGAGGGCGATATCGCCGTCGCACCAAGGTAGAGTGAGCTTTGAGAGAGCAATGCGTGCACGCCCATCCCAAATAAGGCGCCTCTGAAGACTTTCCACTTCACGGAAGTAACTGGGCGCAATCGGGTCAAAGGAGTTTTGCAGTGCATACAGGAAACGGGGCAAGGACATCATCTTAAAAAGCGCCGCTCGGCCAAGGGGTGAGAGCGGTAATTTACGCCAGCGAGCCACATCAAGTCGAAGCCGCTGTAGGGGGGGCAGCAGGTTAAGTTCGTATCGAGTGGCGGAGTCAATGAAACATAAATCCCCAGGTACTTAAAACCGTTCTGCGCCACCAGGATTGGAAATCTACGTGGCAACGGAGGGAGAACTCCCGCCAAAACGTAGACGCAGGATTTAGCCCAATTGATGACGAGACCGGAGTTCTTGCCAAAGGAAGCAAGGACATCAAAAAGCACATTAAGAGATTTTTGGGGCGAGGTGAGATAGAGGAGAATATCGTCCGCGTACAGTGAGACGCGATCCTCAAAGTCGGGGGACCACCGACTGCCCCGCATAGACGGTTCCCAACGGAGCCACTCCGCAAGCGGTTCGAGGGCAAGAGCAAAAAGCAAAGGGGACAACGGACAGCCCTGCCTGGTGCCTCGTCCGAGTTCAAAGGTACAAGAAACCCGTCCGTTGACCACTACCTGGGCCAGGGGGTTTGCGTAAAGAAGTTTAACCCATGCTATGTAGCCCGGCCCAAACCCGAATTTCGAGAGGGCAGCCCACAGGTAGGGCCATTCAATCGTATCAAAGGCCATGGTAGCGTCGAGCGAAACCAAAATGGCCGGCTCCGCAAGCGTCCCGGCTCTCGCGAGAACTCCATGGAGTCTACGCAGATTTAAAGCAGTGTTGCGGTGCGGGATAAAACCGGATTGATCCGGATGGACCAAGTCACCAATCACCGTGACCAAACGATTAGCCAAAACTTTTGCCAAGATCTTAGGCTCAGCATTAAGCAGGGAAACAGGCCTGTAGGAGGCGCAACGATCACGTGGTTTACCATCCTTAGGGATAACAACGATAGTGGCAAGGCGTTGGTCAACGGGGAGGAAACCGGACTCAAGGGCCTCAAGAAACATGTTTTTGAGATGAGGCGCCATCTTGTCAGGTTGCAACTTGTATAGTTCGATAGGCAAACCGTTGGGACCCAACGCTTTACCGGTATGGAGGGATCGATCGCCGTTGCGATTTCATCCACCGATGGCGGGGTGTCCAAAAGGTCCCTGTCTGCGTCAGAGAGACAGGGTAAAGCAATGTCCCTCAACAGTAAGCGAGAGTCCTCCTCGTCTCGATCACAGACCGAGGTATACACAGTTTCAAATTGATCCGCAAAACACGGAACGATCCCAGCGGGGTCTGTAATGCACTCACCATCCAGCCGCTCAACCACCGGGACCACATGTCTCACTCTTTCCTTCCTATCCAGCCACGCCAACAATTTACCCGCTTTATCACCCACATCATACAACCGTCCCTGCTGCTCCCTGTTCATCATCTTCGCTGCGTCCGTGACAAGGGCCTTGTAATCCGCCTGTTTTAAAGCAAGGGAATGCAGCTTGGAACTAGTCACACCAAGACGGAGGTCACCCTCCAGAGCAGCTATGTCAGACTCCATCCGAAACACCTCCGCGGTAGCGGCCCGTTTCGCAGCAGCTATGAGCGACAGAGACTACCCACGCACAAGAGTTTTAAATGCTTCCCACAATGTAACAGCCGAAGTGACAGACCCCACATTTTCAGCAAAATAATCATCAATCGATTTGACAAGGCCGGAGCGGGTCAGGGGATTATGGAAATGTCACGGGTTAATCGGAGCTATTCTACCCTCAACACCCACACCAACCTCGAGGCGGAGCCATAGGGGGGAGTGATCTGAAATTCCCCTAGGGAGCTGACGGACTTCCTTAACAGAAGTAGACTGTACCGCTGGCAGGAGAAAGTAGTCCAGTCTAGACAAACTACCATGAGCCCCAGAGTGAAAAGTGTACTGCAGTTGTGTGGGGTGAAGCAGCCTCCAAGTGTCGACAAGCCCAAAAGTGTCAATAAAAGTAGTCAACCATTGGTGTGCCCTGGGTAGGTCCCTGGGAGGATATCGATAGGAAGTTCCAGAGACTACAGAGTTAAAGTCCCCACACAGGAGCAAGGGCCCTACGGGAAGGGCTAGGAGGACACCAGACAAGTCGGCAAAGGTCGCAGTCTGTAGGCCTGGGGGGACATAAATCGAAAGAATAGACAAGGTCTTCCCCTCCTATCTGCCCGTGATCACAGCATAGCGCCCCTTGTCGTCAAGTATAACCTTGTCAACTGCAAACGGGAGAGAAGACCGAAGAAGGATGCCACCCCCCTGGATCCCGAGGTAAACCCAGCGTGGGCCACTAGGCGGTAACCACGTCGGTTAAGAGCCTGACAAGAATTGCCTATTAAGTGCGTCTCCTGCAACAACACAATGTCAGGGAAATGGCGTCTAAGGAATTTCAATACAATACTCCGCTTAATCCTATCACCCAAACCATTGACGTTCCAGGATAGAAGTCTCAACTCACCGCCCCCCATCCCCGAAGCATGAGAGGAGCAGAAATCACACAGATCGCCACAATCAATACGCTGCCTTGTGAAAAAACAAAAACACACTAACCCCCCCCATTTCCAAACAAACCCACAACTGTCCCCCCACCCTGCACCCCTGCGTTAGACTAAAAAGCCACCCCAACTTGCAGTGTGCCTGTCGCCCCATAGCTAAACTAAAGAATCCCGGAGGAGGAAGAGTCCCCGAACCACCCCCCAATCCCCTCGATCCAGTACAAGGCCTAAAGAGTCCCACAGCCAAACTCCGTTGATACATTGGGCAAAAAGTACTGGTGACGGGATCCACGAACAATGTCCTCATTCGGCCACACCACCTTCAGCGCCCCCTGGATGTTCGGTGCGATCAAGTCCCTCAGGGAGCGAGTCCAGCCAGTCATTAACAGCTTCAGGGCGGTCAAAAAAGAACGTGCGAACCCGGTATTCAATCCGCAGCCGGGTAGGGAACAATAGGGAGTACTTCAGGCCCAAGTCTCGCAATCGTCTCTTGACACCCTGAAATCCAAGCCGCCGTTTCTGGACAAGTGGCGAGTAATCCGGGTAAAAGGAGACAGAGGCGTTCTCGAACTTCACCGGTCCCTTGCCTCTTGAAGCCTGCAGCACTGCATCTCGGTCTCGGAAATGGAAGAGCCTGGCAATAATAGGTCTCGGAGGGAAACCCAGCTTGGCCGTTCCGCCGGGAACGCGATGAGCTTGTTCGACCGCAAAGAACTTGGTGAGTCCCATGGGGGACAGGTAATTGGTAACCAAGTCTTCAACCAGGAGATCAACCCCCTCCGCCTCTGATCCCTCCGGAACACCAATGAGGCGTACGTTGTTACGGCGGGCCCTATTTTCATAATCTTCAAGGCGACGAGCCAGTTGATCATGGGAGGATCGAAGATTAGTGATCTCTGTCTGGGCGTCCGTAACATCCGTAAGCAGACTGGAGGTCTTCAGGCCCAACGATTCCACCCTCTCGTTAGTTTTCGAGAGATCCGCTCTAATCAGCGTGATATCGATGGCCACCGTGTCGATCTTGGTGGCCAGAGCCTCGTATTGTTGCCCCATGGAGGCCTGCATGGCAGCGATGGCTCCCATAACGTCCGCCAAAGATGGATCCGAGGACGTCGGAAGGGGGGCCTTAAAAATGTCAGAGACTCTGCCAACAGGGCCAAGCGACCCCTTAGCCTGAGCATAGTGGTCCATAGTGTTAGTCTGTTGCTGGCCACCACGGAGAGGCGCCTTAGTCTTTCGCCGCTCAAGGGGCTGTCCGGTCGCCATCTTGAAAGTGGGACCCCGTGGGGGTCCCTGCGACCTGGTGAAAATGGCCGGGAACGAACGCCCAAACAGACAGCAAAAGAAAGTCCGAAATATGCTCACAAGGGCACACCGTGTTACGAGCAAGGCGTCAGGTAGTCCAAGAGAGGGGGCGGCAGGCCAGTCGGAGACTGTGAAAGACCGCAGCCTTGCCAGCAGAGCCGGGAGCAGAATCGAAACTGAAAGTCAGAAGGGGCCGGACCATGCGACCCTCGCTGCCGTTGTTGATCAACTGCTCTACGGCCTGTTGCAAAAACCAAACCCCCGGCTCGCCTCAGGGTGGGCCTCAAAGTGTAGAAACAGGATAAAAGTAGATCCCGAAACCCGAATTCGAAATTTCGAATTGCCCGATGATCAGCAAGGATAGGGGGACAAAAGCCCGTCGATGATTTCAGGATGCAGACAGGATAATCGGAGGGGGTGGCACAGGTCCGGGGAGCTCTGTGCTCACGCGACCATCTTCGATGCCCGGGTAGCTCCTCCCCACCTACATTTTGAATTATTAACCCTTTTTGTGCTACCGTTCATATATTGTGTTCATTTTCTTTGTCCTCATGGCTGCGATGGAAATTGCTCTGCATAGTCGTGTGGCACTCCAATGTCATTTGATGCAATATGGAGTGCCATACGCAGGTATGGCGCTTATTTTTGTGGGTGGTGCAACCGCAGGATACCCATTCGAAATGTTCTACTCTTGGGTTTCCTTCGGGGCTTTAGATGGGGACGATAAGTTGTTCCGTTCTTATACTCCCTCCGCTACACTTGCGAATTATCGGCGATATACGACACAAGAAGTTCCAATTTCAGCATGGCAACATCATATTTGGTTTAATGGCGTCCTCCCCCACACCGTGATCTGGTCCAGTTAGGCCCTTTGTCAATTCCTGGGGTTACTTGGCCAGTTTTTGCAGGGTACACACCACATCCACATTATTTACTGATCCTATTGAAGAATTAGGTCTCTTAAATACCTCCTTAATTGGGGTACATCGGGCTCTAGTACAATACATTTCATGCAATCTCCAACTGGGGGCACCTGGGGTTGCGGCACACCCAGTTGGGCCAGCGCAGATGTGGATTAGTCCCATCATGGTTAATTCAGTTATGGGCAAGTGCCCCAGAATAAGGACGATTTGCCTTATTGGCTTGCTGAGAAATTTGACCAACTGGAAGCAGTATTTCCTAATACGACACACAATGCACAGCATACACACAATTAGTTTGTTGAAAGACTTAGTAGCAGAGGTAACTGATTGTGAGAATTGGGGTAAAGTATTTACAGCAGTATAAGGGGCTGAGAAAGATCTTGCTGTTTATTCCTTACCACCTCAGGAAAACGGTCATAATTGCCACTATCTGCTCTAGAATAGACTATGGCAATGCCCTTTATCTGGGAGCAGGGTGTGCACAACTGGCCAAACTGCAGTCTATTTAGAACGCGTCTGCCAGATTGCTACTTGGTTTGCCTAAATACCACTCCACCTCACAGGCCATCAGGAAGCTGCACTGGCTCCCAGTCCAGAGGCGTATTGATTTCAAGGCGCTGTGCCTAGCTCATAAAGCACTGGCGGGAATGGGGGCCTTCGATCTTCAACATCTATTCTCCAGGTACATGCCAACCCGCCCGCTGAGGTCTGTCTCTCACGGGCTGGCTTTGGTGTCTAAGATCAATAGACAACGTTGGGGAGGTAAGAGCTTCTCCCATTTGGCTTCAAGGCTTTGGAACGTTTTACCCCAACAGCTTAGGCAAATCTCCAAACATTTGCAGTTCAGGAAGGAAATCAAAATGTGGCTTTTCACTAGATAGGATTGTGGTCATCATTCTCAGCTTGTTGCCTTGCATAGCGCCAAGACGCCTCGGCATTAGTGCGCTTTATAAATACCATCACTCACTCACTCATATGCCTAGTGCTTTGGCACACCATCTATGACTGTTCTGTCCTCCGTGATCAAGAGTGTTCAGGATGAGCACGGTCCGGAGGTGGCAGTTGAATTGGGAATGAGGCTAGTCAGACTGTTTAACGTAGTTGCTGATCTTATCCTTGCGAATGTACAGGAAGATGCAGTTAACTTGCAGGTGTCTAATGCTTTGCGCATTATCCTAGATGCTGCAAAACCAGTGAGTTACTGAAAATTATTGTGGAGGCTTAATAGACCATTGTCTGCAATACTTTGGGTTTTAAGCCTTTTGCTAAATCAACAGCACAACCGCAAACTCAGGTGGCTCAGTCGAATAAAGATGACCGTCTAGTTTTTCCAAACAAGTATTGGAAGAATAACAAACAGGGGAAGCAACAACAGAAACAAGGGTTGTGTGCTGCGTCACCGATACCAGAGTCTACTGAGCGCACTTATGATTTGCGCGACTGCGCGAGAATTAGGTCTCCTGATAGATTTCAGGTTCCTGATCAATGTTCTCCTCGTAATTCACAGGAAACATCGGGCTCACAAGCAGGTGGAGGAGAGCGTGGCAGAGGTCGAGTTGCCCCGCAAGGATGCGAGCAGCCTCGTCCGACTGATGGTAAAGGCAAGCAGGAATATTTTCCACATCAACGCCCTCTGGTTCAGAAAAAGAAAGTTGCTGCATTAACAGCAAGGTATGCCACAGATGGTGAGAACCCAACTTCAGAACCTAACATGGGCAGTGGAGGTTACAATAGTGCGACAAGCACCTGACACTTTCATCATAGTTGAAACTGCTGACACCCGAGTGGCTCCCCCTGACAGACTATATGAAAAAGTATTTTTAATTGAAGGTGACAAACAACGCGTAGTTAAAGGAATTGTTTGGCAGAATCTGACTTCATATGACATCTTGTTAACTGAGGCAGATTGGCCCCCGCCTTTTGTTTTGGCTGTTCGAAGGGGGGAGGGCCCAAGGAGCAGGCACAGAATTTTGCGGAAGAGTGGGCTCTGGCTTTGTACTGTACTCCGGTTGGGTGGGATAAACTTTCACCCCCACATGAGATACCATTGTCTATGCCACAGCCACAACCTCAATATCTCCTACGGCGGGAGGCAAAAGCTCCCATTGATGAAATCCTTGAACAATTGGAATATCAAGGTGTGATTGAGACATGATTGTCACCCAAGAATAACCTTCTTTTCACTGTTACCAAACCAGATGGGTCGTACTGCCTAGTTTTGAATTATTGACATTTGAACTCTCAGGGCCCAATTCATAGAACTAATTTAAAACAAAATCCTAAACGTACTACTTTTGGTATTCACAGAAGGCATTAAGTAGTAGTAAAGTTAGGATTTTGTCTCAAGTTAGTTCTGTGAATCGGCCCCTCATTGTCGAACCTGCGCGGTACAGAATACCCATAGTTCTGCTCTCGTAGACAGTCTTGTGACAAAAATGTTTGAAACCACACTCGACATTTCCAATGGCTTTTTTAGTCATAACCTGTTCTCTATTAGTAGACAGTGGACAGCCTTTACTTCTGGCGGCAAACAAAAACAGTTCAAAAGATTGGCCATTGGCTTCAAAAACGTGTTGTCTCCTTCTTAGATGGCATAGACCCAGATGCATACTCGTATGTTGACGATATTTAGCTCACGGATGATGAATTATGACTGCATCTCTTTCACGTGGACTGCATCATAGTTCTGTTTGCGGACTACGGTTACAAATTGAACTTCGCAAAATCACACATTGCAGAGTACACAGGGTTGTTTCTTGGCTATTAGCACAACAATGAAGGTCAAGGTCTGGCACCTCACTTCCTAGAGAAATGCGCATGTTTGCGTTCTCCTACATCTCTGAAAAAACTTCAATCTTTGCTGTTTTAAAAAACAATTTGGCCGAACTTACATTCCTGAACATGCCCAGTGTGTCAAGCCGCTATATGCCTTGATACAACATACTTTCACCAAAACCTGCTGGCTTCCGGGACATTCTGCTATTCTGCAATCTTTGCAGTCTGATGTTCTTGAATCTTAATACTTACTGGCATGTGATAACTACACAAACCTGGTAATAACATTTGTGCCAGGCGCAGTGGGTTTCACTTACTTGACGTTTAATGAAGGGGACACAGTACCCATTACTTACATGTCACACTTGTACACTTCGGCTGAAATGCGCTTTTCTCTGTTCAAAAAGTTTTGACAGCAGTGCAGATGGCAATCCTAAAGGAAAGAGCGTTGTCACAAGGAAAACGTATGTTGGTTGCTACACCCTATCCAGCTCTGAGGCAATGACAAAAGCCAGTGTACCCAATTCAAAAGGTTTGCATCCACGTTGGAGACAATGGGCTACTTCGCTGACATCTCCTGATGTCACATTTATGTTTGACTCCTTATTACAAACACAGGAGTTTTTACAGTATGAATTTGTTCATCCTGTTCCTCTGTCCATGCGCCCGCTTGAGGATTACCATTGTATCATTTACACCGGTGGTTGGGTGCAACCGGCAACTGGATCTAAGCATTCTTATTCAGTGGTTTGTGCAATAGTGGCTGGTACCATGGTAAATGGAGAATTCAAGTCAAATGTCGTGCACAGGCAGGTATTAGGAGACTGTACCGCCCACTTGGCAGAGCTGCGTACTGTAGTGCTTGCACTGGAGTTTGCTAATCCTCATGTGACTACTTTAATTGTAAGTGACTCTTACTACTGTGCTCGGTCCTTCAACGACAATTTATTCTTTTTTACTCAGAATGACTATCATGATTCCAAAGGTAGCACAATTAGGCATAAAATGCTATGGGTGTGAGTCGCACAACTTAAAGAACGTCTGCCTCTTTCAAATGTAATTCATACTCTTGATCATCAGCGTGTAGGAGTACATGCTGTTGGCAACAGTTTAGCTGATCAAGCAGCGAAAACAGCAGTAGCCACATACTTAGTAGCAGCAGTTACAAGGTCCAAAAGTAAGCATGATGATGACATCTTGGCAGCTATCGCTGCTACAGAGAAGGGTAGTAATTACCCTAAGGGATTTCCTTCTAAATACGCTTATCAATTAAGTCCTTATGATGTTCCCAATGTGAGAATTAATGACGTTGGGGACAGGTTGATTCCCAACACAGACCGCAGAGTTTCCTTGATAACAGCCGCTCACGAAGGCATGGCCTAAGCTCAAGCAAGCATTTCAGCGACTGTCTCTACCTTACATCAAAGTTACTGGTGGTGTGGGTTGTATAAACAGACTCGTTATTATGACTTCCACTGCTGCACGGCCTCCTCAAACACAGCTGTATATATGTAATAAACAACTTGGTTGTGTTTATTTAGATCACTGCGGTCCTTTTTAATCTGATACTGCATACAAGTTTATTTCAGTTGCAGTGCATTTGTGCACACGTTTTCTATGGGTTTGGCCACAATGCAGTGCTGTCACATGAACTGACATCAGGGATTTGCATCTCTTTGTGTAAATGTTCGCATGTGGCACCTTCCATTCTGACCAGGGTCCAGCATTCGCCTCTAAGACGTACAAGGAAGCCATGAGGTCTTTGGGAGTGCACATCAAATTACCGGCCTGAGGGCAATTCTATTGTGGAGCGAATGAACTGTGACTTAAAGCAATCCTTGACAGCTAGAGTTTTAGGTACTGGCAGGAACTGGTTCGGCCATTTATATAGCGTACAACGTGCACTTAATAATCTCCCTGGAAGATCTCTGGGTGGTCGGACCCCATATGAAATGCTCTTTTGCATACAAATGTTTGTCCCGGATCTTGATGGTCTAGACATGGCAGTGACAGCTGTACCCTTTGATGTAGATAATCATTCTGCTGTGTTACAGAACCTACAAGAGACTCGTGACAGTTTTGAAAAGGAACATTTGCCCTCCGCAACTGAAGCTGCACTACAGATTCCGGTAATTGGCTGGCTACCTCAAGTCTGTGACCTTGTACATGAGATTGTGGAAAACAAGAAGGAGTTTGGCTCCTCTTATCATGCACCGGTTCCAGTGCTTGCCGTACAGGGTACTAGAACAGTCATTTTACCACCACTTCCTGGTCACAAGGATAACCGGTACATCTCCATTGGCAATATCAAACTACAATGCATGTCCGATTCTTCTTAGTATGACTCCTTCGGATTCCAGGTCAGTGATGCTACAAAATTGTGTCTTGGCCTCGGCAAACACCATCAGGCCTGACATTGCCATAGAGATGCCCACTGTTACTAATCCATTATTGAATCCTCCGACTTGCAGTCCACATGAAGATACTGAGAATGCATATCCCTATGATTGTTTCATTGCCTGTTGTGGAAGCAAATGCAGTAGACCAGTCACGTTTTTCATTTGACACTAACTCCACAACATTGAGTACACCATCAAAATGTTCTATTTTTGTCACCAGGTTTAAACAAAAAATGTTAATTCCACCTTAGTCTTACATCTGGTTGTTCATGTTGATTGGATTTGTGACAGTCGTTTTTCGTCTAATCAATGGACACTACCTTACTGAACGCTCAGCAATCAAGTTAATCGATGTAAATTTGGCACCAAATTCTTCTTCACACATCATGATGCGAGACCAGACTTTTGTCAACATTTCTGCCTGGCCTGTGTTGGATGGGATTGTATGGGATGCTGTAACGTTTCAAATTCATGGTTCAACTGAGGTGGTTAATGTCCCAAATGTACTTCATGTTTCTATGGGGGTTGAAGTGAAACAAAACATACGCTCTGATGATTGGGACGTTCAAGCCGTATAGTCTTTATTTTCTGATTTGAAATATTATGCTGCAATTGATGCTGAAGATTTGTATTTCCTGCATAAAACTAATACCTTTAGAAATTTGGTTATTTATACACAATGGGAACATTGCCCAGCTGCCATTGAAGGCAGTTTACAAATCCTTTTGAAAAAATGTACATACTTCACTGATTTTAATTAGTCCAATTTGGATTCTTTTTATTTTAAATGGAATTCTAAGTCCAATTCTAAAGTTAGGCTCACCCACACTAAGTTACTGTATTCAAAATCCTAAATTGATCAGTTAGCTATAGGTGTCTATGAGCTATGGAGAGATACTGTTGTTCTAAAATCTGTTTGGGGTTCTAGACCCTGGCAGATACAAGGCACAGAGGCTTTACATCGTGCATGCCTTATCCCAAACGACAGGTTGTTTCTGAACAGCTCTATTTATCAAATGACCTTGTGGAGTGTGGGGGTGTGCGGGCCGGAATAACAGGCGTGGAGGCCGGATGTAATGTGCTATGTTTAGCACGAGTTTTATTGTATACAGCAAAGTCAAGCTCTTGGGCACGGTGATTAGGTACAGTCCTTGTAGGTCGGGTTGGGGTTCCTAGCGAGGAGGGTCCGCAGGTGAGAACGCAGGCTGGTCTTCCGCTGCAGGGCTGGTGTTCTCCTTCCTGGTTGCGGGCGTTGGGGTGTCCCTCGGAGATAAAGGAAAGAGACACAGGGCAGTTAGTTCCAATAGTCACGGAACTCGGTCGACTGACACCGGCACCGGGAGTGTGAGGGCGGAAATAGACCGTGAGGGGGGGCGGTAGGGTAGGGGAAGAAGGGAAAGAAAAGTCGGGATGTAGGGACAGGGTGCAAAGTGGGGGGGGGGTTGGGTGGAAGGTACTGTACAGTGGAGGGGTGAATATAATACACAGTGGTGTGCACGTGACTTCTGTGCAGGATGTATACTAAAGATTTACACTATTTATACTATTTACACGGGGAGGGGGCAACACGGAGAATGGTAACAGTTTACTCACGTGCCCCGCCGTAACTCTCATCCGAGTTACGGCCACTTTCCAGCCACCTCCTGAGGATGCCACCAATCCTCGCACCAAACGTCTTCCTCTTCCTCCTTCGCTCGCCTCGTCCTCTCTCCTACAGTCTCCGCTGTCGGTCCTTCGCGTCTCGCCAACTCCTGCCACGAGTCCACCGCTGGGAACCTTGTCTCCCCGGCGTCGCTGGCTTTTCTATCATCTGACCGGGTTCCTGAGGAAAGGCTTCCGGGGTCAGGCGGGGTCACTTCCGGTCCGGTAGTATCCGTCGCACTTCCGGGGTCAATCCAGGCCGCTTCCGGTCCGCTGGGTTCCGGTGGTGCTGTCGGCGCCTGCAGGGAGACAGAGAGAGGTGTAGCCGGTTTTGGCTGTGGGTTAGTGATGCCGCCCGTATGGGCGTTCCTACGGTTGCGCTGTGTCCGGGAGGTAAGGGGCGTCCCTTCACAGACCTATTCTGTATTGGCTACTTCAAAACAAATGAATGCCCCTAAAGATCCTGATCTGTATGCTTATCCTACATGGAACAATCGCACAGATATGTCACTTGATGAATTACAGTCACTAATTGCTAACGCTTCATTTAATATTTCTAGTCTTGATCCCTTGGGTTGATTGGTATGGCAAACAAGTTCTGATACATGCCAACACTGTTTTTCTAGGAAGGGCACCTGGATACACTCAAGATAGACCAAACCTCCGTTTTGAAAACTCCCATTCGGTTACTACCTATTCAGTAGGAAAATGATGTCAAAATTGGCTCAAACACTCCACCCTGACGTCAGTTAAACATCATTTGTTCTTTCTAACTGAGGATATTGATTTGACTGATTTTGTTAAAGGCCCTGCAGGTGGCAGATACAAAAGATTTCTCTAAGCTATTTACAATGAATTTTTGGAAACTGTCGAAAATAGAAACAGCTTTATGTTTAAGGCCAATAGACCAAGCAAATATACAAAAAGTGCTTGCTGACATTGATAATAGTATTAACACTCTCTTCTCCAGAATTTATACCTTAGATAATATTGTTTCATCTGATGTGGATATTGTACATTATGAAGTGTCGGTATTGTACAGGTATTGTACCATGGTTAGAATCAATTGCGTTCCATAATGCATTTTGCTTGGACTTTACAAACATTGAAATCTGGTAAAGTTCCTTGGGACTAGACGAACATATCCATGAAGGATGCAACCTACTCTCTATTACATATTGAAAAATTAGACCCATTACCATTTTCAGTAGCTGAAACTAATTCTGGTGTATGGCTCATCCATGGGGTAATAACTCCTCTGCCATGTTCCTGGTTTAAATTTAGTTTGTGTATGAAACATTAAGCCCTAGGAAGATATGAACCCCTGAGTATTGCTTTTTTCCATGAAGTATGGCCTTTGCCATTCACATACAGATGTCTGAGAGATGACAAAGAGGATAACTTGACAGGGGAAGAGTGCACTTCCACACCTGATCATTCACTTGTGTGTAAGAATATACAATTGCACGGCGCTTGTAATTTACAGGCACAAAATGTAGCTTGCATTTTAAAGGGAAATTCAGTGCCAGCTATCACACCAACTTTCACACTGCTTGCTAACAGTAGTTATGTACTTTTAAATAACGTAGCTTGCTGTGGCATGCTGGCTGGGATCCCTTACATTGTAACTGTCTCACAACGTGTAGTTTGCTGAAGAAATGTACTTTTTCTGCCCCCACATGGGAGGCTCAACATCTCAATTTGGCCTCCCATTCCGACCTTGAAAGCGGAGTTTAACACGTTGAGCAGAATAAGGGCTCGATTTTCACAAAAAGAAGTAGCTCTTACTTCTTCCTTTGAAACATTTGTCCTTCATGTGGCTAACACTCGTACTGAGGTGCTAGCGCTTTTAAATTCCGATATCCCATTTCATTTCTGCTCACTGATCCAATGAATCGACTCCAGCAGGCTTGGCCCATTTTTTATACTTGTTGGCCCTGGCCTGGTGACCTCATTCCAAACTATATTTGGTGTGATACTGGCATTTTTTCATTCTATTTTTTCCAACATCTTCAGCAGTATCCCACTAACTCTCGCCCTGGCTGCTGGTGTGTTGCTGTTTTTTTGTTTGCTCCGGAATTGCTGCATTTTCTGTGTCATAAAACAGCTGAGCACGGCTGATACAGCTTCGTAGCTATATGCTTGAATACTACGGTACTCTGCCCTTTGCCACTTCGAGCGTGGCATATGGATTATCTTTTCGATTCTTATATTTCACTTGCGTGCAACCTGTCTTCCATTGTCTGGAATTTCCCTTCCAATGGGCACTAGATCTCTGCCTCTCCAATACGGTTTATGGCCTGCGCATGGAGTTTTGGCTAAATTGGACATCCGTGCGGCTTAACATGACTTCCTGGAACAAAGTTATCTTGAAGAACAGGCAAGTTGCCCTCTGATGGTGCTAGAGGCTCCTATAATCGAAGAACATGTATGTTCCTTTTCTTTGCTTGATTGGATGACATGTCTCTTTTCTGACAATAACAATGGCTTCTTCTTGGAGGCTGTATCAACATATTATGCATATACGCTGATGGATTAACTTGGTAGCCTTCCATCATCAGTCGAGTCCTTTTACTGAGTTCTTTTTCTTCTCTCTTGGCTGACTGACGCCCCCATTTGTTTTTATCTTCTTTTTTCCTTTTGTTTTTTTTCCCTTTTTTCTTTTTGATTGTTTTGACCCCTTTCAAATGAATGTCCCTAAATTGCTGATCTGTATGCTTATCTTACATGGAACAATCACACAGATATGTCACTTGATGAATTACAGTTACTAGTTGCTAACACTTCATTTAATAGTTCTAGTCTGGATCTCTTGGGTTGATTGGTATGGCAAACAAGTTCTGATACATACAAACACTGTTTTCTAGGAAAGGCCCCTGGATACACACAAGATAGACCGGACCCTCAGTTTGAAAACTCCCATTTAGTTACTACCTATTCAGTATGAAAATGATGTCAAAATTGGTTGAAACACTCCACTCTGATGTCAGTTAAACATCATTTGTCCTTACTCACAGATGATATTTATTTGACTGATTTTGTTAAAGGCCCTGCAGGTGGCAGACCCAAAAGATTTCTCTATGCTATTTACAATGAAGTTTGGAAACTGCCGCAAATAGAAGCAGCTTCACGTTTAAGGGCAATAGACCAAGCAAATTTAGAAAAAGTGCTTGCTGTCGTTGATAATAGCATTAACACTCTCTCCTGCAGAATTTGTACATTAGATAATATTGTTTCATCTGTTGTGGATATTGACCACGATGAAGTGTCGGTATTGTACCATGGTTAGAATCAATTGAGTTTCATACTGCAGTTTGCTTGGACTTTACAAACATTGAAATCTAGGCAAGTTCCTTACGACTAGATGAACAGTTCATTTTTATTTTTGTTTTTTAATTTGACAGAAAGACAACAGTTCATGTCAATGAAGGATGCAAGCTACTCTCTATAACATATTGAAAAATTAGAACCATTACCATTTGCAGTAGCTGAAACTAATTCTACTGTATGGCTCATCCATGGGGAAATAACTCTGCCATTTTCCTTGTTTAAATTTTGTTTGTGTTTGAAACATTATGCCCTAGGAAGGTATGAACCCCTGGGTAGTGCTTTTCTCCATGAAGTATGGTCTTTGCGATTCACATGCAGATGTGTGAGAGATGACAAAGAGGTTTACTTAACAGGGAAAGAGTGCACTTCCACACCTGATGAATCACTTGTCTGTAAGAATATACAATTGCACGGCACTTGTAATTTACAGGCAGGGAATTTAGCTTGCATTTTAAAGGGTAATCCCGTGCCAGCTATCACACCAACTTTCACACTGCTTGCTAACAGTAGTTATATACTTTTAAATTACGAAGCTTGCTGCGGCATGCTGGCTGGGATCCCTTACATTGTGACAGTCTCACAATATGTAGTTTGCTGTTAAAATCATCTATTTCTGCCTCCACATGGGAGGCTCGACATATCGATTTGGCCTTCCATTCTGACCTTGAATGCGGAGTTTAACAAGTTGAGCAGAATACCGGCTCTATTGTCCCAAAAAGAATTAGCTCTTACTTCTTCCTGTGAAACATTTGTCCTTCAGGTTGCTAACACCGGTACAGAGATGCAGGCGCTTTTAAATACCGATCTCCCACTTCATTTCGGCTCATTGAGCCACACCATTTTCAATGCCTCGACTACCGCAGGCTTGGCCCATTTTTTTTATCTTGTGGGCTACGGCCTTGTGACCTCATTTCAAACTATATTTGGTGTGATACCGACATATTTTCATTCTATTTTTTCCAGCATCTTCGGCTGCTTCCCACTAACTCTCGCCCTGGCTGGCGGTGTGTTGCTGTTATTTGGCTGCACTGTCTGAGTCACGAAACAGCCGAGCACAGCTGATAGACCCTCGTAGCCGTATGCTTGAATACTACGGTACTCTTCCCTTGGCCACTTTGAGCGTGGCACATGGATTATCTTTTCGATTCCCATATTTCACTTGCGTGTAACCTGTCTTCCATTGCCTGGAATGTCCCTTCCAATGGCATCTAGATCTCTGCCTCTACAATACAGTGTCTCCTGCCCCAGATTACGATCTTCTAATGAGTCCCCTATTGGCTCATGAGTTGAAATGTTTAGGTGTTGGGATTATGGCCTGTGCGGCTGCGCCTGGAGTTTTGGCTCAATGGGACATCTGTGCGGCTGCACATTACTTCCTGGAACAAAGTTATTTTGAAGAACTGATGGTGCTTAGAGGCTCCTATAATCGAAGAACATGTATGTTCCTTTTCTTTGCTCGATTGGATGCCATGTCTCTTTTCTGACAATAACAATGGCTTCTTCTTGGAGGTTGTTGCAACATATTGTGCATTTATGCTGATGGATTAACTTGGCAGCCTTCCATCATCAGTCGAGCCCTTTTACTGATTTTTTTTTTCTCTCTTGGCTGACTGACGCCCCCATTTTTTTTCTTCCGTTTTCCTTTTTGATATTTTTTACCCCTTTCAAATTGCTGAATTTGACAAGGATGAACTTATTTCTTGCTCACTCCAACTTGAACTCTGTGTTCATATTTTTAGTCCCTTTGTTCGTTAGTCTGATCAGGGGAGGGTGTAGTGAAGATACGATTTTGCCTACAGACATTGCAATGTTAGCATAGGTCAACTATATGCTTAGCTATCATTTTGCTGCTTTTGCGCACACTACATGCCTCTCTTCTCGTAAATAAAACTGCTTGCTTTTCTTCACCTGAGAATGGTCTGTGTTTCACAAGTCTAGGCTTGCACCGCAACCTAAGTCTGCACAGAGTGTTCAAGGTCGAATAACAATGTATGTTGTTTATTCAGGTTGATCAGTCCCACGCACTTAGATATAACACGAACACAGCTGCTAATAACTGAAACTCGGGTGCTTTTAATAATGCATTGCATGCATGAAGGGGGCACTTGGAGAAAACCTTTCCATCTACAAAGAGATGTGCTGGTCCTGGGATGTGATTCACTGCATCTGATCTTGGAGGTATGGGGTTCCCCGTCAAAGCCTAGAGGTCTTCTATTATTATAAAAGCTAGCTCCTAGCAAGGGGAGGGTGATACACATGGCACTGTAGTACTGGTTCCACTATCATTATAATATGATTTTTCCCTTTGTATTTTATGTAATTGTAACAAAGCTGATTGTATTATTATTATGCATATTTTTATTAGCATTGGCAAAAGTACTGCATCTTACAGCATGAAGTTAAAATAAACATTTTAAACTATATCATGCTCTGATTACTCACATTGCTGACTTGTATGAGAGCTAAAATGAAAAAGTGTTCTTGATTCCCACCATTCCTGAGAATTCACTAAGTCGCTTGTTCTGGATTGTCTAATCATTGGTAGCTTCGCTATGGTATGGAGAATGAATGAGATACTGATGCTAGTCGGATTGGTGTTCTGGACACTGAGGTAGGCTTTTGATACACCACAATACACCGAGGTCCTGGTTTCCTGTGCATAGTTCTGTGCATGAAAAGAATCCCTGCAACACCATATCCTAAACTCTGAAGAAAGAGTATCTCTTGCAAGGGTTCAAGCAGACCAAAGCTGCCGAACAGGCCTTCCAATCCCTAAAATCTTTTTTATGCAAGCATCCATATTACGACACCCTGATACAACGAAGACTTTTTTTCTAGAAACAGATGCCTCGCACAGAGATGTTGGTGCCGTCCTCCTCCAACAACAAGAAAACAAACGACTATAACATCCTGTGTTTTACCTGTCACATGTCCTGTCAGATTCTGAAAGGAACTACTCTGTCCTAGAATGAGAACTACTGGCCATGAAGTTTGCTTGCCGTGAATGGAGGCACTTCTTAATGGGAACCAAGGAATCTTTTGACATCAGAACAGACCATAGAAACCTCCAATGTCTCCGTAACATTCAATGCCAAAATAGTCACCGAGCCGGGTGGGCTTACTTTTTCAGCCAGTATGGCTTTGCCATTTCCTATATACCAGGATCTCAGAATACTTTGGCAGACGCCTTGTCTATTCGTTATCCAGAAAGACCTACGCTCCCACAACAGAAAATAATCTAGCCACGAAGAACTATTGGCATGGTTCAATCTTTCATAGACAGGGTTAATCCAGAATAGAAATCCATGAACCAAGAAGAATGGAAGAAGCTATACACATCAAAAAGCTAATGCAAAAGCAACTATTTTACATTGGGCTTCCCCCCCTGAGCACCCGCCCCCCCTTCCAACCTTACTCTAACCTCTAGAACCCCCCATCCACCCTCCCCCCCAAAAATAAGCAATCAGGAAAACCCTGAATGATGGATACCTATTGTAAAACCCCACCACCCACCCCTTGCCATGTTAGATAAGCCTATGTTTAACATGCGGCATGTATTAACACATCAGGCTGTTATGAGTTTTATCAAAGAGGGATCAAGGGGGGGGCCATCTAATCCCTATAGCCTAGAACCGGCCACCACCGGGGAAGGACAAGAGCTAGCAAAGAGAAAAAAATGAAAGATAACAAGCGAGAAGAAAGACTAGATTTAAAACAAAAATGGAAAAAGGGAAAAAACTAATTCAGCATAGCCCTTATCCTGAGTCTCTTGATCGAGTAGCTCTTTGCTGAGAGTAGACCAGATAGTTTTTTTAGAGGCTATCCTATTGTTAAAGTAAATTTCGGAGGTATCGACTATCAAACTAGCGAAATTAACTATAACCATACTAAGCCAGGATTAGCATTAGTTTGGCATTTTTCTGGCCTTGAGTCCAGTGAGAAACTCTTCATCCTGGATTTCTGAGGTAAAGATTCTTGAAGCAAACTACTGCCCAGAGTCACATGGTGCTGGGCAGACCCCTGCCGCTTGTGCCGGGGATCGAACTATGATCCCCCGCGTGACATCAGTCGCCCTGGCCACTGCGCCACACATCTTCCCTTTAGAGGCATTACTGAAATTGGATTCAGAGAGGTCACAGTAACTAGATGGAGAAGAACTTGCTTCAAAGTATGAAAAGGTAACGTACCCAGGCAAAAAACAAGTGTACTGGCAAGGTTCAGGCAATAACAAATTAAATAAAGAATTGTAACAAAAATGCAAGCACAAAAAATAGCATTTAAAGATTTAATTTGATAAAAGTGATAAAAGTAGTCATAAGGATAATCAATGACATAGACAAAAGTAACAAAGTACAATAAACATATTTATCATTTCATTAGAAAGTCACTAGATATGCATTGTTGTGTGTACAGATGTTCCCAAAGATCTGAGGGAGAGTTGGTTTTCGTCTACGCGTTTCAACACCTAAGTGTCTTCCTCAGGACGCTACCATCTTGTGGCTAAAAATAGATAAAACATTTTTAAGAAAAGCTATTTAGTATTTGTGCTAACAATGTGCATTTGGTTAATACATTAACTTAGGTTGTGGCTTAAACCGGAGTGCCAGTAGAGAGATGATATCACATGAAGTACCGCTATTGATGATTGATTACATTAAACTGATATACTGCAAAACATACATTCATGTCTTCAGATCGAACATATCCATTTCATATATTTATATACACCATTACTCATTGTTTCTATATCACAAGAAAGTAAATACAGTACTTTAAGGAATATAGTGGACCAGAAAAGATAAAGAACTGGTTATATAAAGAGGTATTGGGTTTCACCTAGCTCAACATAAAATACGTTGGTATTTGGTTTTGTTATGTGGGGAGATCTCCCTTATTATGCTAATTTCAAGGTACAATCAAGGTTCGCTAAGTTGTACATAAGGCAGGGAAATAGAGATAAAAAATCCTTACCATATGTGGTTAGTATTTGGTATTGATAAAAATATCCGTGTTGATTGGATTGATTTCTACACGGATATTTTTATCAATACCAAATACTAACCCCATATGGTAAGGATTTTTTATCTCTATTTCCCTGCCTTATGTACAACTTAGCGAACCTTGATTGTATCTATCTCCTAAATGCAGTCCTCTCAGGTGTTTCTGTTAAATAGTTGGAATTCCACGAAGTAAATAAAAATTATGTGCTATCTCCATGTAGTTAATGTGTCAACATCTCTCAATGTCAATCTAAATAGTCATCTCTATGAAATAAATGACCCCCACAATTTAACTACTCCCACTAAATAGGAAATACAGATGCCCACACACTTGATGTACCTTGAAATTAGCATAATAAGGGAGATCTCCCCACATAACAAAACCAAATACCAACATCTGTACACACAACAATGCATATCTAGTGACTTTCTAATGAAATGATAAATATTTTTATTGTACTTTGTTACTTTTGTCTATGTCATTGATTATCCTTATGACTACTTTTATCACTTTTATCAAATTAAATCTTTAAATGCAATTTTTTGTGCTTGCATTTTTGTTACAATTTTTTATTTAATTTGTTATTGCCTGAACCTTGCCAGTACACTTGTTTTTTGCCTGGGTACGTTACCTTTTCATTCTTTGTTTGCCCTGACCCAGGAAATCTACCTTTATCAGGGGGTCCTTGTTTGTTACATATTGAAGAACTTGTTTCAGCCAGAGAGTTTGAACCATCTGAGACCGAGAAAAAGTGCTCCCCAAAGGGATCTGGAGAACCAGGATTTTGTAGCCATTGTGTACTAATATTTTTTACATCAAAGGCACCGGTGGGCGACGGGCTCCAAATAACATGATCCTGAGGAGTTGGAATCAATTTAGAGTCAACACTGGTCACAGGGGCGGCTCTAGGCTAATGGCGGCCCTAGGCAAGGAGCGTAGGTAATAAGCCCTGGATGAGAGGGTCCGGGCGGGGCGGACCGGAGCGCGGAGGCCAGTGAAGAGGGGGGGGGGGGTTCAGGGTGTTTGGAAGTGGAACAGAGCCGGAGGCTCCCAAATCCCTGCCAGGGGCCACCACGCAAATATGTATACATCCGTATAGGATTATTATTTTAAGGATGTATATTGGTGTGGTGGCCCCTGGGGTTTGGTGGTCCTGTGCAGGTGCACAGCTTGCACATGCTTAAGGCCGCCCCTGCCGGTCAGCAGGTCAGTCTCCGCAGGGAGAGCAGGGACGTCCATGTTAAAATTAAAGGTATCATAAATCAGATATTAGAGGCCTTGTTTTGGGCTGTCAAGTCGGACTCCAAGCCAAGTATGCAGAGTAAAAGAGGAGTAGGTTGTGATTCTATGTCAGGACAGGAGGCTCCGATTATGCTTTCTCATTTCTTTATTAGAAATGCTCAGCCGCCAATTAGAAAAACAGTAAAAAACTACAGTACCCATCGTGAACAACCATAGAGACCATAGTATAAAAGGTCATGTACAGAGTATCCCATCCTCTTTCTTTGCTGCTCCGCAGCCAGTTAAGTGCATTTTGCTTATTATCTACTGCTTGTCCTTTAGTACGTTTCTTGCTACTTACATGTTTATGCCTAATTAGCGCTTTCACTCGCGCTTCCTATCGCGCCTTGTTAACGCGCTGTGTGTCTTTCTCGGCTCGTTGCAATTGCCTTCTTCTTTTTCCTCTCCGCTTTGCGTGCGCTTCTGCTGGGGGCGTGTGTGGACCTCTCTTTGGTCGGGCGCTTTGGGCCCGTGTTGTTAAATCAGTGGAGCGGGAGACCGGGGCTGGAGGACTCGCGCGCTGTGCGCGCGAGCTCCTCTATCTTCCATTCTGAGGCGGCCGTTACCGCACATAAGTGGCGGCCATTTTCCGGTTTTATTTCCGTGTTTACACGGAGCTGGAAGATTCAAAGGTCGTTTTCACACGCCATTGCCCACTGCCTCAGGAATTTGGCCCCGAATTACGCCTTTTGACAAAAGAATTGCATTGGGCTGTATAACTAGTCATAGGCTTTGCCTAGAGAGATATTTTTTGCAGCAAGCCCTCCCTCCACATATTTACAGTGTGCAGGTTTTGCCTGTGCTGCTGGCTAGCTTTGGGGATTTTATCACTCTCCCTGCATTGTGCCTTTGGCCACTATTGAATTGTGTCATCTGGTGGGCATTACTGTTACACTTTGTGTGACTGTGGAGGAATATTATGAAGTTGATGACTATTATTATGAAGAGGACGCTTCTGGCTCTTTGGAGCACGATTTAGTTGAGGCTTTGGACCAGGGTGTGCAACACTCCGTAAATAAGGCGCTTGTTCGTGCCATTAATCCTTTGAAGCGCCATTTGAATCAATATGCGCAACAGCAAGGCTGGTTGCCATCCTCACGTAGGTCCTCTAAATCCCCTGTTAATCCTCATAAATAAGATTTTCAGAAGTTGGCCAAGAGTCTGGCCTCTGTCAAATCTAAGGCCTCAGTAGGCGCTTCGTCATGCACCAACCCTCTTACGGATACCGACGACACTCATTCTTCTACTTCCTATGATCATGATGATCCTCCCCCGAGAAAGAAGGTGTGCAAAGAGCATTACGTGGATGCTCCCACACATCCTCCTGTGCTGACTTTTGAGCCCTCAGATATTGTTCATCCGCACTCCACTTCCTGGCTTCCCTCCCCTGCTGTTGTGGAGTATGTCCAGACACACATCTGACAACCATTTGAAAAGGATGTCAGGGCACGTCTTCGGTCCGAATGCCCACGGCCGGATCTCAAAGACCATTTGGCTGACACTCGAGAGGTTGATCCCACGATGGTCACCTATCTCAAGATGTACGCCAAAGATCCGTAGAAGGGTCTTGACAGATCTTGGCGTTCCTGTCAAGACAAGGTGCTTGATTTATTGGGTCCTCTCATGAAAATTTTGGATCTCAGTTTTCTGGCCAAAGAGTCTTTGCCCCTTGTTGACCCACATGAACTTATTGAGTAGGCACAAAGGGCTATTTGCCAGTTGGGTAATACCAACTGTGCAATTTCGTGTGAGCGACGCCGCTCTATTCTTCTCAAGCTGGATCCGAAATTGGCAGAGCTCTCCTCATCTGAGTCTGGTCCTGCGGCGCAAGGTCTGTTATTTGGCCAGCCATTCTTGAAATAACTCACTAAGTTTGTGGCCACCTTCAGTGGCCTGTATAAGGCTCAAGCTTCGCTGCAGTGAGCATTTTGTCTGGTTTGTGCCAGGGCCGGACGACACAGGGGACGCTCGTTCAGCCGTATCTCTCAACAACCTTCCCAGAGGGGGTTCCAGTCCCAAAGAGGCGGTGGTCAGGATACCGGCTACAATACCCGTACAAACTTCTATCCCTCTCGCAAAGGGAGAGGGCAATATAAAAACGGAAGTTCCGGCGGAAACCAAGGTGGCTACCAGGTTTCCAACACTTCAGGAGAGCCTGATTCCTGCTTGCGATGTGGTTCTGGGTGACAGGATAAAAAATGTTCTGCACAATTGGCGTCTAATCTCCAGCGATGCTTGGGTGATGGAAACTGTTCAAGGTTACAAAATAGAGTTTTATCAGCCCCAGCATCAGACCCACCCTCTCACTCCTCTGTGTTTTTCCCTTCAAGATCAGGAATTCATTTCTGCAGAAATAAACTCTCTCCTCGAAAAAGGGGCAATAATTCAGACTGTCCGTCATCCCAATGGGTTCGTCAGCACGGTGTTTCTGGTCGAGAAGAAAGGGGGTGGGTCCCGCCTAGTTCTCAATCTGCAGGAATTCAACGGAGGGGTCATTTACAGGCATTTCAAGATGGAGGGAATCCATCTGTTGCGAGATCTTCTTTGAGAAGGGGACTGGATAGTTCGTCTCGATCTCAAAGATGCGTACTTGTCGATTCCCACCTTCGGTCCACATTGTCGGTTCCTTCAATTCCATTGGCGGGGGACTTGGGTCGAGTACCAGGTTCTCCCGTTCGGCCTCTCGTCAGCACCTTGGTGCTTCATGAAACTTCTGAGGCCCGTTGCGGAGGGTTTGCTCGCTCGGGGTGTTTGCCTGATTATTTACCTGGACGACATTCTGATCATGGCAGACAGTCCTCTCAAACTCCTGACTCATATGGAGTGGTCTATAGACCTCTTATAATCTCTAGGATTTCTGGTGAACACTCAGAAATCAGTCTTGACTCCATAGCAGGTGATAGATTTTCTGGGCTTCCAAGTCAATTCGCTTTTGTGTCAACTTCTCTTACCTAATCAAAAGATTTGGTTCATCAAGAGGGAATTGACTTCGGTTATTTCCAAACAGACTGTGTTGTTGAGATTGTTAGCACGAGTTGTCGGTCTGTTGGCGTCCTCCATTCAGGCGATCTTCCCGGGCCCTCTGCATTACAGGGCACCTCAGCGTTTGAAGATCCGTCATCTCAATGACCCCTCGGAAGGCCCTCAATCCTGTGAGCTCACTGAGCTCCTCACTAACCTGAACCTCTCTCAACAAGTTCTTCTGCCTACCCACCGTAAAGGTCATATCTTAGATCACATCTGGTCCAATTTTCCACTCAACACATCCCCACTCACCATTCCCTGCCTCTGGTCAGACCATCTTTTTCTCAATTTCGATCTTACTTGGTCTGCGTTCAAATCACCCACTGCACTAACTTGCTGCAGGGCAAGGAAATGGAAAACACTTGAGAAACTAGAATTCACAAATACACTAAACAATACGATTCCTCTCCCACACCCTGATATTAATTCTGCCGAGGTGAACCTAGCGGGCTGGCTCCAAAATGCTAGCGACATTCACGCACCCTTCAAGGATATCAAACTGGCCCGGCAAGCTGACACCCAGCGTTGGTTCTCCCAAGACCTAAAAACTAAAAACTATATTTGCGCCAACTTGAGTGAAAGTGGCGCCGCTGCTATTCCCCTGATCTAAAATCTGAGTTCATTGCGGCCAGGAAGTTATACATGAAGGCCAGGGAAAGGGGCACGAAGTAAAGATACCCCCAAGACGAAAAGACAATCCGTCTTCAAGCAGTAACCAGACCTTAAGACCAAATTCAAGCCACTTAATCCAAAAGACCCGACGCTGAATTAAAGTCGTAATATTGGAACAAGACACAAGTCGGCGGCGTTCGACACCGTTCCCCATGGTGGTCTTCTCGCTAGACTTTTCGAGATAGGTCTACGGGGGACGGTGCTGGACTGGTTTTCCTCCTTCCTAGCCGGCCGCCGGCAAACGATCTGGGCTCCGCCTGATTCCGCCGCGATGCCGCCTCTGGGAGTCGGGGTCCCTCAGGGCTCTATCTTGAGCCCGACCTTCTTCAACATCATTATGACCCCATTGGCGGCGCTGGTGCAGTCGCATGGCGCCCAGATCGTATCCTACGCGGATGACACCCAGCTCCTCTTTTCTTGTAAAAGAGGAGGTGACTTTGATGGGGAGAGTATTCGGGATTGCCTTGGGGCTGTGTTTCATTGGTTCCATCTGAGCAGCCTCAAGTGCAATTCCGACAAGTCCGAGGTGCTTTTCTTTGGGTGTGACACAGAGCCAGACTGGCAGACCTGGTGGCCAATGGATATGTTCCCTCCTTCCTGTTCCTCTCAGGTTGCTAAAAATCTGGGGGTTAAGATGGATAACAGGCTAACCTTGAAATCCCAGATCCTGGGGGTGGCGGGCACCTGCTTTGGCATCCTTAGGATGCTGCGGAGGTTTCTTCCCCTGCTATCCGAGGAACATAGGACGTTGACAGTCCAGGCTCTGATTGGGTCCAGGTTGGATTATTCCAACATTCTTTACCTGGGCCTTCCAGAGTACTTGCTACAACGGCTTCAAGTAGTGCAGAACGCCGCTGCCAGGGCAATTTTTGGTCTTAATAGGCGTTCTAGTGCCTCGGGCCTGTTGGCAACTTTGCACTGGCTTCCTATCCGCAAGCGGATCGCCTTTAAGGCATTGACCCTGGCCTACAAAGCTCTTCACAACGGAGGAGCTAAGTACCTCCAAAAGAGACTGGTCTTTTATCAACCGACCAGGTCTCTGAGGTCGGAATCTCTGTACCTGGCTGTTGTCCCACGGGTTAAGAAAGCGCGCCTTGGTGGCCGCTCTTTTGGACTGCAGGCACCACAGCTGTGGAACTCTCTGCCGCTGGCTCTGCGGGGAGCCACTAGCCTGCTGGCTTTTAGGAAGGGCCTTAAAACTTGGCTGTTCACTCAGTAGTCTGTCTTTTGTAAATTTTCTGGCTGATTCTTCTTCTTTTTTATCTGGTGTTATGTTAGTATGTCGCAGTTTCTTCTCTTTCTCCTATAAAGCGCCGGGACACTCTACTTGAGTAGCCGAGCGCTATAGAAAAGTTTTAATAACATAACATAACATAACACAAGTGACATTTATTCTCCCAGTTTAAAAGATGAAAATAATACACATAATATAGAGGATCCAGTGATACCCAATCCTCCAATGTATGAAATCTTAAAAGATACAAGATCCCCGATAAGATATTAGCAAATTTGAAGAAATTTGGTTTTTAATTAAAAGTCTGTCCTGAAGAAGGTGTTAAAATAGTTTAAGGCACCGAAACGCGTCGACAAAGGACTTTCTTCTACTGTTTTATATTTATGTTATGATTTTTTTGTAAAATTGTTCTATGTATGAATATAATTTTGCATTAATTGTTTTTAATTTTATTGGGAATATCTGAAAGTCAATATTGTATGTACTAGATACAATTTTGATTGATGATATGTTTTTAAAAAATTTTATGTAACAAAGGAACCCATATGTTTTTAATATAATCAAAATAAAATTTTGTGAGACAAAAAGAAATCTTAGCTTTGTGCAGATATAATTATCCGTGTCACGTTTTAACACTAAAAAGGTCATATTAGTGTGTAGACCTACGGGTCACAAATAGAAAGCTAGTTACACAGAAAGGAACTCTCTTTTTTTCTTGTTAGCTGGTATCTTGCCTTTTCCCCCCGGACCCTGTGAGAAGACATGCTCCACTCACCCGATGAAGAGTCGGAAATTAGCACAAATGGGATCCGTGGGGGACAGCGTTGAATTGCCAAAGAGAACAGCCAAGCAGCGAAAAGGCCAAGCAGAAAAACGGGACAGCTCCAGCCCCACAAGGAGAAACGCAGCACCAAAAATTGGAAGGAAAGCTCCGCGAGTTGCAATGATTACTTTCTGCACTGCGTCCCGAAGATGTTGGGGGTCTCGGCGTTCTCTAAGCTTTTCGCAGATGCGAAAGGATCAACTGGTGCACCCAAAGCAGCAAACCGGCGCAGACTGATCCCGGCAAAGAAGTCTCTGGCAGGTCAGGCCGCGTAGCTGATGACCGAGTGAACTCGTGGCACAGGTGGCGATGAGGCCGGGAATCACACAGGCACCATCTTGCTCAGAAACCTTTGACCTTAAAGCACATCTGAAACTAAAGGGCTATAGATTGGGCTGCTTTATTATTTTACATTACTCCTTTGCTTGGAGAAGACCATCTATCGAGACTGCTTGGTGCCTGTGCAATTGCATCACGAAGGACCCATTGCACATTTTATACATATACCCAGCATTATTAGAAGAATTCAAACATCTATTAAAGTAACATTAAAAAAGAAATAGCCTTGATTCAAGGAGATGACTTAGTACTCAATGAAAGATTTTTGAAATTCATGTCATTAGCCCAAAAAAACTGCTTACAAGATAGTCCTCTCTAACCCGGATTACATAAAACTGGACAGTGCATAGAATACAGTAGGGGGGGAACTTTAAACCTCAACTTGGACATTGTTGTAATTAGTGAGGGTGCATTTACTGTGTACAATCTAGCACTTTAAAAATGTGGGAGCTCTTTCAAACTTTGAAAACATCTGCAATTCAATTTTTAATATGTGTGGTTCTTACATTAGTGATATGCACTTTCTTTTCACAATCAGCACATTAATCACGTTAGAATCTTGCTTTTTTTGAATTGGTACAAAAAGATTTGATTAATTGCTCCTTTGCACAGAATGTATTTATAGAGTGTCAGTCAGTCAGTCAAAATACTTTATTTCGATAATTCAATATCATAAAAAGACGGTGATACATACTATACAATCAAATACACTTTAAAAACAATTACACTTCATATGTTTAAAATATCCCACAAATTTCATAAATATTAAAAATCATTTTACACTAAGTTTAGCTGCTATATTACATTACTCAATAAAAGAAAAATATATACAATGCAGAAAATCCAACTTTATAAAAATACAATTAATTACAATTTATCATTCTCTTGTTCCTAACCCTAACAGCACCCACCAAATAACTGGCAACATGAAAAATAACCCTAGGGCTATTTAGTGGTTGTAAATATAGGAGAGCGGGCTTAACTTGAAAAAACCCTGCCTCCTTAAGGATAGGAATAAGAAACTTCGTCCTAACAGCTGTGTAGTGACCACAAAACATCAAAAAATGCATTGTGTCCTGCGTTGAAAAATTATCGCAAGAAAACGGTGGTGCCTGTTCAGGACTACTCCATTCAGGAAAATGACCTAAGTTTGAATAGATCATATTTAAATGAAAACGTGTTAAAAGAACCTGTCGTAGGAGCGATTAACTAAAACAAGGTAAAGTTCAGGTCCTGGAGGATTGGCAATATAAGGTTAGCCCTTACAGTGGGTTTTCTGAGCTCAATTTCCTCTCTGTTTAAGGACAGTATCTGCAACATGGCCCCCTTTGTTAATGCTATGTCCTTACGAGTTATTTTATCTGGTGCGAAAAAGAGCTCCGGTCACCCTACTTTGTGAAACCACTGTTTAACAAAAGATAACCACTTAATTTTATTTACATTGTCTAGCAAGTTCATCATTCAACCAGGTCTTCAGCCAGAATTTTAAGGGGGCCACTCTTATCATGTCTGTAATAAAACCGGCCCCTAGCTCTGAGTGGATCGTGTAAGATGGAGTGGACCGTGGCACTGATAAGATCGATCTCATAAATTTATTTTCAGTGACTTGTAGACAGTCTATGGCGCTATGACCCCATAATGAGCAGCCATATGTGGCTACCGTCAGACACTTGGCTTTATAAATGTAACAACAGAGCCACTATGGGCCTAGCCCCCAGTTTTTTGCTGAAGCCCATGATTGCTGAGGAGGTTCTAGAAAATACAGCATTTCTATTTTTTATCTGCGGACCCCAGTTCCCCTTCTCCTCGAAGGTAATCCCCAAGTATGGGAATGTAGGGACTCTGCTAAGTTCCTCCTCACAACAGAGAAACGTTTTCAAGTTTTTCTTTCTTGAACCCCTTCCCATAATCATGGTTTGAGATTTCTTTACATTTATTTTGAGGTCCAGGGAAGTCATAAAAAGGCCAAAAGCGTCCAGAAAACGTTGAAGCCCGACCCAGTCCGTGCTAGGAGGATCGCATTGTCCGCATACAGGAGAACCGGTATACCAAGTTCCCCTATATGCGGTATGTCAAGCGAGGCCTCCCTAAGCATGGGTTCAAGGGCATTTATATAAACTGTAAACAGAAGGGGGGCCATGATACACCCCTGCCTGACCCCCTTTTCTGATTTAAAGTGGCTAGAACAACGCCCCTCTGCGTTCACCCTAACAGAAGCCAAGAGACCAGAATGTAGGTACGCTAAAAGTTTACCAGGGCATGATCAAGACCTAAATCAATTAAGATCTGCCAAAGTTTTGTGCGATTTACAAGGTCGAAGGCCGAGGACAGGTCCATAAATCCCAGGTATAGTGACCCATCCTTGGCCTTAGTATATTTATCCACCAGCAGTTTTAGGTTGAGGCAGTGGTCCAAAGTGCTTCTTTTGGATCTGAATCCATATTGCACGTTTGACAGTATCCCTTTGTCGTCAAGCCACTCCTGTAATTTGTGCAAAATGACCCGTCCCAAGATTTTAACGCATGAGTCTATTAAGGAGATCGGTCGGTAGCAGGCTGGGTCTACCCTGTTGCCCTACTTAAAGACTGGGACGATAATGGATTCTTTCCAAGATGCTGGGATATTAATATGATTTAATGCGTTAAAGACCTTGCACAAGATCTTTGACCACAATTTTGGGGCATATTTAAAAATATCGGCAGGGACCCCATCGGGACCAGGTGCCTTATTTATCAGGGTCTGGTCTATTGCCCTTTCCACTTCTAGGACCTCAAAGGTAACACAGGAACCCTCCTTACTATAGGTAGTGTCATTTAATGGGTCCTGCTGGGCAGTGTTAGAGTATATATTCCCAAAATGTTTGATCCATGCATCATCAGGGATATTGGACTCAAGGGGGCGATTCTCCTCGTTTGAGAAAAGTGTCTGGTTTACTACTTCCCAGAACTGACTGCTATTTTTTAATGTCTCTGGTTCAAGTAGCTTTAACCAGGCCTTTTCTTTTAGCTCGTTCTTCCTAGTTTGTATAGTATTTTTATAACATACTCTTAACTTAGCTATTAGGGCACGGTCTTTTGGACTAGTCTTCAGGGCCTTCAGTAAATCAGCATGTGCCCTTGAGCATGAATGATCAAACCATCTCTTTACGTGATGTTTAGGGGGTCCCTTTGCCCCAATTAAACTTTGGTTGATCTGTTTGCAGATGTTATCAAACGCCATAACTACTTGTGTACTTAATGCCCCTGTGTCTAGGCAAATAGCTACATCATCCTCCACCCTAGCCAAAACATCCTGTACAATAGTTTCAGGATTCATATTCGACCACTTTAACCTGCGACCTTGGTCTATGGAAATCACATTTTGGCCTCCCTTATGTAACACTGATTTGAAGGTTAAAAAGTCCCTGGACAATACCTCTACTAGGACCGGGTTATGGTCACTAAAAACTGAGACCACTGTTTTATACCTTACCACTTTACCTAATATATAACAAGACATAAAGATAAAATCAATAATTGTGCCATCACCAGGTCCTTTAAAAGTAGGGACCTTACTTTAGCCCTCACTGCATCCAGATTCATACAGATTCCACCCCGCGATGAAATCCTCAAGTGCCTCCCCTCTTTTTGAATGTTCAAAATGCGTGACTGTAGAACAGGGTGGTCCCTCTTCTACTGAGTTGGCACAGGACTGTTTGCAGGGGTGAATATTAAAGTCGCCTAAAATAATTCTCTCAAAGCAATTTACTTTGGTTCTATAAACTGACAAAAATGTATCAAGGTAATCAAAATTATGTCTAGTACTTTCATTAGTGTTTGCATTATAAGAATTAATAAACCAAATATTGGGTGAATCGGGGGAATTCAATTCAACAATTAGACAATTTTGGCAACCTGAGTCAAGCTGGGTTAACACTCCTTTTAGATCAAGTTTGAACAAGCTTAATAAACCTCCTTTTGATCTACCTGCCGCACTACTTGTGGCAGGAATAAAAAATGTCTGTATCCATCTAAGGAAAAGTTGTTCAATATATCCCAGGTCTCCTGAAATGCCAGAATGTCAAAAGATTTCAAGAAATCAATCCATATGTCATTTTCACCTTAACCCCTAATCCCGGCAATGTTCCAGGTCATGATTCTGCAAGATTGTGAGTTAATCCGTGAATTGTTTACCAGTCAATCATTTTCCTCCAGAGAGGCCAAGGGCGCAAACCGATTACACAATGGGAGAATTTGTTCAGCTTCAAAGTTTGGCCTACACAAACTATAACAGTAAGAATCCAATGGCAAGGAGTTTCAATAGCCAGAATGGGCACATGACACAGTGCCCTGCATGGATGAAGATGTTAATGGATTTTTTTGGACAGCGTGAGGTTTGGGGATGTTACTAAGGTGATTGTAGAAAAACCCAAGGGGGCGCGCACATATAGAATCATCTGTAATTGGTAAAGAAGCAGCCCTCAGCAGAACAGTAGCTACATGCTGTGGGTGCTTAAAATTTACAATGATGCAGTCCCCCTAATCGTTTTTCTTGAATTACCTATCCAGCCCACTCTGCGTGTCGATATAATATTGTTACAAAATGCGACACGGAAGCCACAATATTTACTCAGCCATGCTCCTACTTTATAGTTCAAGGAATCAGTCTTTTCCCCCCTTGCGTCATTTAACCGCGAGTCTACCCTGGGGACGTTGGTTAGCACTACTATATATGGGGCGCAATCTGGTGGAAGATTAACTAGGGGTCTTTGCTTGCCTTCCCTCAGCCCCGAATTGTCGCCTGCGACATTGGGTTGCGAGTTAGCCCTCAAGATGGGTGGGGGAATAGTTTGATTTCTAGGGGGCTGAGCAGGTGTTACAACTGGCACAGTGTATGTTGCCTTGTGACCCCCACTACAGGAACTTAGAGCCCCCTCATTTACAGCAGTGCCCATATTAGTGTTCTAGCTGTTTTAGATGAGGACAAATGTGCAGATAGGAGAACACCCAACCTAAAAACCTCCTTTGAAACCTGGTCCATTTTGTCCCCGACCCCTTTACCGGAAACAACAGGACCCTTAGTTTCTTTAGTGTTCACATTAGATTTTTGGGAGTTTTGTGAGGTGCCTAAGTGAGAAGCTAAAAGAGTGCCCAATCTGGATACTTCTTTTGTTACCTGTTCCACTCTGTCTGCCAGTGGTCTAAACATAGTCTCCATTTTCAGCACAAACATGTTAATCTGGGAGTCGATTTGATCACTATCAGTTTAGTCGTATCCACCTCATTTAGTTTATCAGGGGAGACTCCTACTTCATCATCAGGTATGGTGACTACCTTCTTAGCTCTCTTGTACCCTCCCCGTTTATTTTGTGACCCTCTACAGGCTCTCACTTTTCTTCGTACCTGCAAGGGTTCCGGAGACGATGTTGGTAAAGGTTGTATTGTAGAGGACAGGGAGTTATCTAATATCGCCACAGAAGGTACTGACTGAGATGGCAGATGTGTCTATATTAAGCATGGGCGGATTTTGCGAATTGGCAATCCGCGAACCTGCGTATTTACGGATTCGCAATCCGCAAAATCCGCGAACTCTCGCGAATTTACGGATTTTTTTTGTGTTCGCAAGGATTTCTGCCAGTTCGCGAGGGTTCTGTACCAGTTCGCAATTGCGAACTTAGTTGTCGGCTCGCAACGGCCGCGACTATGTTGTTTCTACATCTGGTTCATCATCACAGGTTCACGGCACCCTCTGTTTCACCACTGCCACCCTCTGGTACACCCATGCCACCCTCTGGCACATCACTGCCACCCTCTGGTTGGTTTATCACTGTAGATTATGGGGGTGAAAAAAAGCAAGCACACCTGCCCTGCTTCAACTGACATGAATTAATTTGGGGTTGATTAATGTGTCACTGAATTTAAACTTCCAGTCTGGCTGACACCTGCTCCCTTATCTGTAATTTGCTTTCTGTTGCAGTGCACTTTTTTTCGCAGGACCATTGTGGCCTATAGTTGCAAGTAGGCAACTGAACTCTGAAGGGGCCCCTCAGGAAGCACTACAGGGAATGGTTACTAATGATAAGATTGAACTTTTGCACCTGCTGAGTGCTTTCAGTTTTGAAAAAGTCCAAATATCCAGCAGCATCCACAAAAAGTAATCCTTCCAGGTCAAGATCCAAATCAAAGTGACCAGCACATGAAGAAAGCACTGGGAGGAGCCTGGCTGACAGGAACAGGAAGTTGGAGCCTGTTGGGCACTTCCTTCCTCCCACCCCCACCCCCCAAAATGGACTCCTTGCAAAGAAAAAGTGCAGGCAAATGTCAACCTGAGGAGTTATTCTGATAAAAATCATAATTTTCAAGGTTTATGCTGCCTGCTGGTGGATTTCTTGTGCGAAATTGCTAATTTTGCAATCTCGCAATTGCGAGATTGTTGCTGCCCGCCGCATCTATGTGTTCGCAAGTGTTTACTCCCGCGAAATTGTATAGTATTCTAGTTGGCAAGTGCGACCAAGCAAAAAATCCGCTTCGCACGGATTTTACGAATTTTGCGAATTTACCGAAAATCCGCAAAATCCGCGAGCGGAACGGATTTTGCGCCCATGCTTAGTCTATATCCACTGCTATTTGAGTGCATTGAGTACCCCCTGGAGCTTGATCACAAAATTCTGGTAATACTAAACTATTTGAGGGCGAAGCAGGCGGGCTGATTCGGCTTAAAGACATGCGGCATGCTGTGTTGATTTTACTCACAACTTTTACCATATAATTATCTATCGGCCCAGACAATGATGGCGTTTTTGAAGAACGCAATTTAGCCATATTGAACTGGCTCAGGTAGCAGCCAGTCGAAAACACCCAACAATAAACACTCACGGTTCACAAATGTCCTGGAAAAACGACCCAAAGTCCATCGCCCGGCCAGGCCTCCTCTGGCCTCTGACGGCCGCAGACGGCCCCGCCCTTGTCCCGGACTTTTCCCGGCGCGTGCCCGCGCGCGTCCCGCAGGACGAGGGACCGGCGCTGCCTTTACGCGCCTCCTGGCGCTGCTCAGGGCGTCACTGGTGGTGGGAGGGACCCGGCGGAGCCAAGCCCGGCCGGGGAGCAGGTGGAGCTAAGCCCGGCCCTTTGCTGCTGGTGCTGCGGCTCGGTGAAAGCTGGAACCGTTAAACACACCGCACTGGACTCGGCACCGGCGCTGCCTTTATGCGCCTCCTGGCGCTTCTCAGGGCGTCACTGGTGGTGGGAGGGACCCGGCGGAGCCAAGCCCGGCCGGGGAGCAGGCGGAGCTAAGCCCGGCCCTTTGCTGCTGGTGCTGCGGCTCGGTGAAAGCTGGAACCGTTAAACAAATTGCACAGAATGTATTTATAGAGTGATACACTGTTTTATACCTTACCACTTTACCTAATATATAACAAGACATAAAGATAAAATCAATAATTGTGCCATCACCAGGTCCTTTAAAAGTAGGGACCTTACTTTAGCCCTCACTGCATCCAGATTCATACAGATTCCACCCCGCGATGAAATCCTCAAGTGCCTCCCCTCTTTTTGAATGTTCAAAATGCGTGACTGTAGAATAGGGTGGTCCCTCTTCTACTGAGTTGGCACAGGACTGTTTGCAGGGGTGAATATTAAAGTCGCCTAAAATAATTCTCTCAAAGCAATTTACTTTGGTTCTATAAACTGACAAAAATGTATCAAGGTAATCAAAATTATGTCTAGTACTTTCATTAGTGTTTGCATTATAAGAATTAATAAACCAAATATTGGGTGAATCGGGGGAATTCAATTCAACAATTAGACAATTTTGGCAACCTGAGTCAAGCTGGGTTAACACTCCTTTTAGATCAAGTTTGAACAAGCTTAATAAACCTCCTTTTGATCTACCTGCCGCACTACTTGTGGCAGGAATAAACAAAATGTCTGTATCCATCTAAGGAAAAGTTGTTCAATATATCCCAGGTCTCCTGAAATGCCAGAATGTCAAAAGATTTCAAGAAATCAATCCATATGTCATTTTCACCTTAACCCCTAATCCCGGCAATGTTCCAGGTCATGATTCTGCAAGATTGTGAGTTAATCCGTGAATTGTTTACCAGTCAATCATTTTCCTCCAGAGAGGCCAAGGGCGCAAACCGATTACACAATGGGAGAATTTGTTCAGCTTCAAAGTTTGGCCTACACAAACTATAACAGTAAGAATCCAATGGCAAGGAGTTTCAATAGCCAGAATGGGCACATGACACAGTGCCCTGCATGGATGAAGATGTTAATGGATTTTTTTGGACAGCGTGAGGTTTGGGGATGTTACTAAGGTGATTGTAGAAAAACCCAAGGGGGCGCGCACATATAGAATCATCTGTAATTGGTAAAGAAGCAGCCCTCAGCAGAACAGTAGCTACATGCTGTGGGTGCTTAAAATTTACAATGATGCAGTCCCCCTAATCGTTTTTCTTGAATTACCTATCCAGCCCACTCTGCGTGTCGATATAATATCGTTACAAAATGTGACACGGAAGCCACAATATTTACTCAGCCATGCTCCTACTTTATAGTTCAAGGAATCAGTCTTTTCCCCCCTTGCGTCATTTAACCGCGAGTCTACCCCGGGGACGTTGGTTAGCACTGCTATATATGGGGCGCAATCTGGTGGAAGATTAACTAGGGGTCTTTGCTTGCCTTCCCTCAGCCCCGAATTTTCGCCTGCGACATTGGGTTGCGAGTTAGCCCTCAAGATGGGTGGGGGAATAGTTTGATTTCTAGGGGGCTGAGCAGGTGTTACAACTGGCACGGTGTATGTTGCCTTGTGACCCCCACTACAGGAACTTAGAGCCCCCTCATTTACAGCAGTGCCCATATTAGTGTTCTAGTTGTTTTAGATGAGGACAAATGTGCAGATAGGAGAACACCCAACCTAAAAACCTCCTTTGAAACCTGGTCCATTTTGTCCCCGACCCCTTTACCGGGAACAACAGGACCCTTAGTTTCTTTAGTGTTCACATTAGATTTTTGGGAGTTTTGTGAGGTGCCTAAGTGAGAAGCTAAAAGAGTGCCCAATCTGGATACTTCTTTTGTGACCTGTTCCACTCTGTCTGCCAGTGGTCTAAACATAATCTCCATTTTCAGCACAAACATGTTAATCTGGGAGTCGATTTGATCACTATCAGTTTAGTCGTATCCACCTCATTTAGTTTATCAGGGGAGACTCCTACTTCATCATAAGGTATGGTGACTACCTTCTTAGCTCTCTTGTACCCTCCCCGTTTATTTTGTGACCCTCTACAGGCTCTCACTTTTCTTCGTACCTGCAAGGGTTCCGGAGACGATGTTGGTAAAGGATGTATTGTAGAGGACAGGGAGTTATCTAATATCGCCACAGAAGGTACTGACTGAGATGGCAGATGTGTCTATATTAAGCATGGGCGGATTTTGCGAATTGGCAATCCGCGAACCTGCGTATTTACGGATTCGCAATCCGCAAAATCCACGAACTTTTGCGAATTTGCGGAATTTTTTTGTGTTCGCAAGGATTTCTGCCAGTTCGCGAGGGTTCTGTACCAGTTCGCAATTGCGAACTTACTTGTCGGCTCGCAACGGCCGCGACTATGTTGTTTCTACATCTGGTTCATCATCACAGGTTCACGGCACCCTCTGTTTCACCACTGCCACCCTCTGGTACACCCATGCCACCCTCTGGCACATCACTGCCACCCTCTGGTTGGTTTATCACTGTAGATTATGGGGGTGAAAAAAAGCAAGCACACCTGCCCTGCTTCAACTGACATGAATTAATTTGGGGTTGATTAATGTGTCACTGAATTTAAACTTCCAGTCTGGCTGACACCTGCTTCCTTATCTGTAATTTGCTTTCTGTTGCAGTGCACTTTTTTTCGCAGGACCATTGTGGCCTATAGTTGCAAGTAGGCAACTGAACTCTGAAGGGGCCCCTCAGGAAGCACTACAGGGAATGGTTACTAATGATAAGATTGAACTTTTGCACCTGCTGAGTGCTTTCAGTTTTGAAAAAGTCCAAATATCCAGCAGCATCCACAAAAAGTAATCCTTCCAGGTCAAGATCCAAATCAAAGTGACCAGCACATGAAGAAAGCACTGGGAGGAGCCTGGCGGACAGGAACAGGAAGTTGGAGCCTGTTGGGCACTTCCTTCCTCCCACCCCCACCCCCCAAAATGGACTCCTTGCAAAGAAAATGTGCAGGCAAATGTCAACCTGAGGAGTTATTCTGATAAAAATCATAATTTTCAAGGTTTATGCTGCCTGCTGGTGGATTTCTTGTGCGAAATTGCAAATTTTGCAATCTCGCAATTGCGAGATTGTTGCTGCCTGCCGCATCTACGTGTTCGCAAGTGTTTACTCCCGCAAAATTGTATAGTATTCTAGTTGGCAAGTGCGACCAAGCAAAAAATCCGCTTCGCACGGATTTTACGAATTTTGCGAATTTACCGAAAATCCGCAAAATCCGCGAGCGGAACGGATTTTGCGCCCATGCTTAGTCTATATCCACTGCTATTTGAGTGCATTGAGTACCCCCTGGAGCTTGATCACAAAATTCTGGTAATACTAAACTATTTGAGGGTGAAGCAGGCGGGCTGATTCGGCTTAAAGACATGCGGCATGCTGTGTTGATTGTACTCACAACTTTTACCATATAATTATCTATCGGCCCAGACAATGATGGCGTTTTTGAAGAACGCAATTTAGCCATATTGAACTGGCTCAGGTAGCAGCCAGTCGAAAACACCCAACAATAAACACTCACGGTTCACAAATGTCCTGGAAAAACGACCCAAAGTCCATCGCCCGGCCCGGCCTCCTCTGGCCTCTGACGGCCGCAGACGGCCCCGCCCTTGTCCCGGACTTTTCCCGGCGCGTGCCCGCGCGCGTCCTGCAGGACGAGGGACCGGCGCTGCCTTTACGCGCCTCCTGGCGCTGCTCAGGGCGTCACTGGTGGTGGGAGGGACCCGGCGGAGCCAAGCCCGGCCGGGGAGCAGGTGGAGCTAAGCCCGGCCCTTTGCTGCTGGTGCTGCGGCTCGGTGAAAGCTGGAACCGTTAAACACACCGCACTGGACTCGGCACCGGCGCTGCCTTTATGCGCCTCCTGGCGCTTCTCAGGGCGTCACTGGTGGTGGGAGGGACCCGGCGGAGCCAAGCCCGGCCGGGGAGCAGGCGGAGCTAAGCCCGGCCCTTTGATGCTGGTGCTGCGGCTCGGTGAAAGCTGGAACCGTTAAACAAATTGCACAGAATGTATTTATTGGAGTGTCTTATCTGCTGTTTACATTATTTATGTGTTAAAACTTGATGAGATCCTGTTGGCATCTGGCACACTGCACCATGTTGCTGTATGGTTTGATTCATAGAAAAGAAGCTGACAGGTGACAGTGCCATTGCAATGATCTTTTAACTGTAAATGTTTTAATTAGGTGACGATAACTTTTTATTTTAGGGATGCATCATAATAATGTGAATGGCGCACCTGCATATAATCTTACAACTGTGAAAACGTGAGGTGGTACAATGTATTAACATAACTACATGAGGTGTTTTAGGTTTTGAAAATTAGCAATGAAAAATAACATAGGAAATGGATGTAACTAACAAAAAACGTTAACATGAAGAGTTGGTGTTGTGAAGTTAATATCACTCATATACTCAAAGTGTTTAACCGCATCGCTGCGGCGGGTCAGAGCTAAGGGGGCGGGGCGGGGCGGCCGCGCGCTGATGACTTAACCGTTCCGTCATCAGCCGCGGTTGGGCTGTGCTCATGACGGAGCGGTTCCGTCATGGCTCCGCCCGCTCAATAGAACGCGCCGCGCAAGCGTGAAATCAACGCCCCGCAGGCGCGGCGGCCGGGCCATTACGGAACCTCTCCGTCATCAGCACAGCCCAACCGCAGCTGATGACGGAGCGGTTACGTCATCAGCATGGAAAGGGTTAACACTGATGTTTCTATAATTTGGTAAATGTGTTAATTAAAAAGCAATAACGTAATGCCAATCTATAATTCTTAAATTGAGACATGCTTATGTTAGCTAAAATTGTAAGCCTGAAATGCAATGAAGAAGCATTCTTTTTAGGCGGAATAAGGTCCATGTTTAGTAGCTAGACAAGGAGAGAAGACGTCACAATCATGTGACTTGGGTTGATAAAGGAGGGACGTTAGGATTCACACAGGAGAAGGCCTGGGAACCAAGAACAAAATGTTGCCAAGGTTGCACATGGACAGTGCTGTGGAAAAGTATTCTCAGGACTACCATAGTGGATGGCATGTGCAAAGTGTGCTATGGAAAGTTTATCTGTGGATAACTGTTTGTTGCAATTAGGGAAAGAGCCCCACTTCTTTCTTGCCTTCAGAGAGAGAGCATCTCAGAACAAGCTCTTACTTTGCGAGTCTGGCTTAATGCTTTTTAACTCATGGACAGTGGAAAGACTTCTTAGGAAGACTCCACATAACTGACACCTTTCTATTGAAATTGCTTATGTAGGGATATCACCTTAGCGCTAGAATAGGGATGGATCTAATTATTTTCACTCACCAACCCTCGATGCAGAGAAATTGGAACTCATGCTTTCTGATTTTCTGTATTCTACTTCTTGAATTTACAGTTTTGTTCATGCTGCATCATCTAAATTGGATGCATAGATTTGGCTTTGTGGTAATTTCTTTGCATTTCTATACGCTTGTGTTGAGGCGCCTTTATGTCCAGTTACTTTTGGCTTGTAATGAAAAAATTAACCTTATGTAGTTGTCAGTGGGTTATTATGTATCAAATGTATCATTGGCTAATTAGCTACTGATTAACTACTTTTCACACCCTTTATTCTCTCAAAAAGAACCATTGGAGTGTGTCCAATGTGTGCCCGGCCCTTTCACGCTATTCCATCTGATGGACAAGCTGTGTTCTGCCTTGGTCTCCCCTTCCTCAGTGTCCACTTCCAAACAGTCCTCAGCGTCTCCACCCTTGCTTACATGCAGACAACATCTGTCTGACGTCGCTTTTCTTCCTGCTCACACTCCAGTTTCCTCCTCTGTAATACTGCTGTCCACCCTGAACCACTGCGGTCCTTCTTTTATGGTGCTGACTCACTCAGGAGGCCACATGATATCTCATATCACTCATGAGCCACAGGAGCACTGCATCTCCCTTATCCTGTGTTGATGGTGCCTGCAGTGTAATCAGATGGTAGCCAACTGACTACACTGCCTTGCCAAAATGAAGGCCTGAAACAAAAAAGGCTGTAAACCCACAGTGCACCTGAGGGTTGGAATCTTTATGCAGCCGCAGCCACGTGAGGGGGGCATGATCTGTCAAAGAAGAAATGTACGACCCTTTAGGTAATACTGTAGGGCTCCCATAACCCACTTGATGGCAAGACATTCCTACTCTATGGTGCCATAAGGTACTTCACAGGGAACCATTTGGGGTGGTCATACAGGATCGGGCGCAGGTCACAATACTGGTCGAGTTGGGATAAAATTGTACCCAAGCCCTGAGCAGAGTAATCAGCCTTAGACACAAAAGTCTTGTCAGCGTTAGGACACATGAGAACAGGGTCTTGACATAATGCCAATTTCTATTGTTGGAAGTTATGCTTCATGGCACATGTTTACCTGTGTACTTCTGAGGTAGAAAGTCCGTAATTTCAGAAAACTATGGAACAAACATGCAAAAGTATCCCACAAGTCCCAAAAAGAGCCTAGCTTCTTTTTCGTTGTGGAATGCTTTGAATGACCTTGATTTTGTTTAGCTGTGGTCAGATGACCTCTGCATGTATGGTGTACCCTAAACACGCTACGCGTTCTATGGCAAAAGTGGTCTTCTTCGGATTCAAAGTGTACCCCGCTTGATTCAGAGTATGTAAATCCTGTCCTAGATGCTGCAGGTGTGTTCACCAGTAAGGATTGTTTACCACTTTAAAGTTTACGTAAAGCCACTGTGTAGGCCTGATGAGCTCTTAACAATATCGAATGAGTAGTGTATGCAACAATTGCAAATACATCCCCTAATGAGGCACTCCGGGCGTGATCAATAACGTGCTTCACAGAGTAAATAAGTTTCAATATTTATTCGATGTTGTTCATCGTTTGTTTGTTTAAACACCTGATATTAAAGGCATATCAATCGTGTAGAAGTTATTTCATTATTCTAGCGCATGAACTCTTCTCCAATGCATTTCGGGCCGAAGGGCCCTTTGTCACGGAGTGCTGCGGAGGAAGACGAAAAAAACAACAGTAAGTGGCTGGTGGACTGGAAACGTAATGGTGGGAGATTATCCGTGTCTATGAGTGAGGGGATAAAGATAAATCGGTGTGACTGAGGTAGTGCGCGGGAGAAGGTGAAATGGAATTTTACCGCATGAGGTTGGAGTGAAGATAGTTAAAACGCGTGTGCGTTTGAGGTGAAGTGTCAGAGACTTACTTCGTGCTTAAGCGTAGCGGAGTCCGCTGGTCGACGGTCATGGAATCTGTGCCAGGGGTGCTCGTGGGAGGGAACTATAAGAACCTGCAGGTGAACAGAGTGGGTGGGCCAGGTGAATGGTAGACATAGAGAAGGGTGCTGAGAGGCGGAAGGGTGAGGTGGCCATCTTGTGACGGTGTATGAACGTGAAGAATTGAATAAGGGGAGCAATGAGCGGCAATGTAAACCATGTAAACAAAGTCATCAAAATACAAAGGGTGTACGTTACAGGTAACAACTATATTCGATGCGGTCGTTAAGACCGTGCGGCTTCTGAGTCTGTAATCGATAAATCCATTTGAGTTCTCGTTTTAGCAACAGTTTGTGATTGTCAGTTCCTTCTCTTTTGCTGACGGTCTCCAAAACAATAAATTTCAATTGTGCGATGGTATGGCGCGATTCAGCAAAATGCATGGCAATGTTGGATTTTTCTTGTTTCATACGTATGTTGGATTTATGTTCGTTTAAAGGTGTTTTTATTTTTCGTTCTGTTTTCCCAACATAAAACTTCCCGCAGGGGCATTTCAAGGCATAAATTAAGTTCATTGAATCGCATGTGGCGTCAACTTGTAGTTTCATGGTGTGACCCTTCATAGGGTGTTGGATGGTATTGCCCTTGATTATACAGTTGCAATGGTTGCAATTGAGGCATGGTTGAGTGCCTCGATGCTGCCGGGTTATTGTGGTGGGTTTAGAAAGGATTTCTTTGAAGTTTTTGCTTCTTGTGTAAGCAAACAAGGGAGGTTTTTCAAAGATGCCCCGAAGATCGGGTTCAGCCTGTAGAATGGGCCAATGCTTAAGTATAATTTTTTTGTAGATAGAGCTTACTGTGGAAAATTTAGAAACAAGCACTATGCGAGATTCATTGTCTTTCTTGGCCTTTTGTAAGCAGTCTTGTCTGGACATCTTAGCTACGCGATTCTGCGCGTCGCGAAGAACATCCTCTGGGTAACCACGGTCATCAAATCGTTCATGCATTTCGTTGATGCGTGTTGTTAGTAAGTGTTCATCTGACACTATACGTTTTACACGTACCATTTGGGAAAACGGTAGATGCTTTTTCAGGGAGCCTTGGTGGAAGCTTGAGTAGTGCAAGGTGTTGTTGCGATCGGTGGATTTTTGATGGAGGTCTGTGATAAACCCTTGAGGGGTAATCTTGATGTTGACATCCAAGAAGGATATAGCTGTATCACTGATTTGCCATGTGAGGTTAATGCGTGGATCCTTCATGTTTACTTCTGTAAGTACTTGATTTAACGAGTCCTTTGTATCAGACCACATTATAAACAAGTCGTCTATGTACCGAACGTACATTTTGGATTTGTTTTGGAATGTTGCATTGGTGTATATGTGTTGGTTTTCAAAGTTCTCCATATATATATTTGCATACGTGGGAGCAGCGCAGTTTCCCATCGCCATTCCGGATAGTTGGAGGTACCATTGATCATTTTGTTGGAAATAGCTATGGTAAAGAGTGAAGATCATAAGCTCCATTAAAAAGGACTGCATTTGTATGTCGATATTGCTGTTGAGGAGAGCATGTTCAAAGACTTCGATGCCTCCAAGGTGGGGTATCGAGGTGTACAAGGAGCTAACGTCTGGTGTACATAAGATGAGTGATTCATTGTTGTTGATTTGAATTCCAGATAGTTTTCCTAGGAAATCTGTGATGTCCTTGATATAACTGGTGGTTTTGGTGACAAGAGGTTGAAGGTACTTATCAATGAACTTTTCGTAGGTTCGTGTATAGACCCTTTCGTGGACACGATGGGTCTAAAGGGAGGGTTCAGGAGATTCTTGTGTATCTTTGGGCACATAAGAATAGTCGGACTCTTCGGGTGATCTTGTAGTAAGTACTTTTTGGTACGGTCTTCGATGATACCTGCTAGGTGAGCAGTAGTCACGATGTCTTTGAGGATGTTTTGGAATTCCTTGGTCGGATTGTGGTCAAGTATCATATAGGTCGAAGTGTCTTGTATGTTCTCATGAAGTTTGTCGTGTACATAGTGGAGTTGAGGATTACAAAGGCTCCTCCCTTATCAGCTTTGACACATCGAATTTGTGAGTTGTTGGCTAGTGATCTGAGGGTGTCACGATCCTTAGTGTTTAAATTGTGTTGTTTAGAAGTCTTTTTGAAATTGATTTTCTGGACATCATTACGTACTAGCGTTTCAAAGAGGTCAATGCTCTTATGGCTTTGTGGTGCTTGGTAAGTGCTGGGAGGGCGTAGACCTCGAAGTTCATCATCTTTTTCCACAGTCTTAGCTGGTAGGATGTTGTCAAAGAAATGTCGTAGTTTGACTTTTCTTGTGAGTTTGAACGTGCTCACTTCTAGTTCGAGGAGGTTAGTCTGTGCTGTAGGGATGAATGAGGTACCTTTTTCAAGTAAGTTCATTTGATGGTTAGGAATAGCGATATCAGAGATGTTGATCACTAAATGTTCTTTTTTGGTTTGAGGTTCTTGGTGACTGTGCTCCTCGTGTTGGGAGGGCTCTTTTCTTTTTCCTTTTCTTTTGCTCTGGCTCCTCCTGAGTCTTCGAGTTGGTCTGGGCTTACCTCTAAAAAATGTGCTGTAGAAGTTTGTCCTTGATTGGTGGATGACGTGCTGGCTTGTTCGATATTAGAAATCGTTTTGGATGTCGGAGGTCTACGAAATGTTCGTTGAGTGGAATCCGTGTCTGAAGATGATGTATCCGTCTGGGTATTAGGCGGTCTATTGCGGCGTCTCTGGGCATAAACATCAGCCCATGAGTAGACTTCGTCAAGCTTGTAGTCAAGCGTATCCCTGCGAAATTTTCTCACTTTTCGCTCGTTGATTTCTTTTTGATGTTTATCTAAAGTGTTTTTAATGTCTTCAAGAGTGCAAATCATTTCTTCTGCGGTTAACATGTCCTTAAGTTCGTTGTCGATCTCCTTAATTTCTATTTCGAGTTCTTTGAGAATTCCAGCCAATTCTGCGACGATTAGTAGTATTAAGTCAAGGCTACATTTATTGAGTATCCCATTCCACTTATCCAAAAAGGTCTTAGAATTCTTACAGAGCGATGGTTTTAAAGCTATCTGTAGTCCGCGAGGGATCCTGAGTGCTCGGTGGTATTTCAGTAATGTACTCGCATGGAGTTTCTGGTTAATGTGGCGTTTGGAGAGGTAAAGTAATTGTTTGATGCATTGCTCCTTGCTCCGGATGGTGGCAGATGGGCTGATGTCTTCCTCTATCAGTGAGTAGATTCGCTGTTTTTCGGTGTCATCATAGGCTAGAGTATGGGCTCTGGCTTCCGTACTTTTGCTAATTTCTTCGAACTGCATCTTATGGCGTGCTTCCCACCATCGGCGGAAAAAGTGAATTGACAAGAAAAGGAAAATTGGTGGTGCACAGCTAGTTTGTGTTGATTCTTCAAAAAGTTTTGTCGAACTTATGGGTGTTCTCTAGGGTGGTGTCTTCCGTCAGGCACCCAAGGATCATGGAATGAGTAGTGTATGCAACAATTGCAAATACATCCCCTAATGAGGCACTCCGGGCGTGATCAATAACGTGCTTCACAGAGTCAATAAAGTTTCGTTATTTATTCGATGTTGTTCATCGTTTGTTTGTTTAAACACCTGATATTAAAGGCATATCAATCGTGTAGAAGTTAATTCATTATTCTAGCGCATGAACTCTTCTCCAATGCATTTCGGGCCGAAGGGCCCTTTGTCACGGAGTGCTGCGGAGGAAGACGAAAAAAACATCAGTAAGGGGCTGGTGGACTGGAAACGTAATGGTGGGAGATTATCCGTGTCTATGAGTGAGGGGATAAAGATAAATCGGTGTGACTAAGGTAGTGCGCGGGAGAAGGTGAAATGGAATTTTACCGCGTGAGGTTGGAGTGAAGATAGTTAAAACGCGTGTGCGTTTGAGGTGAAGTGTCAGAGACTTACTTCGTGCTTAAGCGTAGCGGAGTTCGCTGGTCGACGGTCACGGAATCTGTGTCAGGGGTGCTCGTGGGAGGGAACTATAAGAACCTGCAGGTGAACAGAGTGGGTGGGCCAGGTGAATGGTAGACATAGAGAAGGGTGCTGAGAGGCAGAAGGGTAATCTCCCACCATTACGTTTCCAGTCCACCAGCCCCTTACTGTTGTTTTTTTCGTCTTCCTCCGCAGCACTCCGTGACAAAGGGCCCTTTGGCCCGAAATGCATTGGAGAAGAGTTCATGCGCTAGAATAATGAAATAACTTCTACACGATTGATATGCCTTTAATATCAGGTGTTTAAACAAACAAACGATGAACAACATCGAATAAATAACGAAACTTTATTGACTCTGTGAAGCACGTTATTGATCACGCCCGGAGTGCCTCATTAGGGGATGTATTTGCAATTGTTGCATACACTACTCATTCCATGATCCTTGGGTGCCTGACGGAAGACACAACCCTAGAGAGCACCCATAAGTTCGACAAAACTTTTTGAAGAATCAACACAAACTAACTGTGCACCACCAATTTTCCTTTTCTTGTCAATTCACTTTTTCCGCCGATGGTGGGAAGCACGCCATAAGATGCAGTTCGAAGAAATTAGCAAAAGTACGGAAGCCAGAGCCCATACTCTAGCCTATGATGACACCGAAAAACAGCGAATCTACTCACTGATAGAGGAAGACATCAGCCCATCTGCCACCAGCCGGAGCAAGGAGCAATGCATCAAACAATTACTTTACCTCTCCAAACGCCACATTAACCAGAAACTCCATACGAGTACATTACTGAAATACCACCGAGCACTCAGGATCCCTCGCGGACCACGGATAGCTTTAAAACCATCGCTCTGTAAGAATTCTAAGACCTTTTTGGATAAGTGGAATGGGATACTCAATAAATGTAGCCTTGACTTAATACTACTAATCGTCGAAGAATTGGCTGGAATTCTCAAAGAACTCGAAATAGAAATTAAGGAGATCGACAACGAACTTAAGGACATGTTAACCGCAGAAGAAATGATTTCCACTCTTGAAGACATTAAAAACACTTTAGATAAACATCAAAAAGAAATCAACGAGCGAAAAGTGAGAACATTTCGCAGGGATACGCTTGACTACAAGCTTGACGAAGTCTACTCATGGGCTGATGTTTATGCCCAGAGACGCCGCAATAGACCGCCTAATACCCAGACGGATACATCATCTTCAGACACGGATTCCACTCAACGAACATTTCGTAGACCTCCGACATCTAAAACGATTTCTAATATCGAACAAGCCAGCACGTCATCCACCAATCAAGGACAAACTTCTTCAGCACATTTTTTAGAGGTAAGCCCAGACCATCTCGAAGACTCAGGAGGAGCCAGAGCAAAAGAAAAGGAAAAAGAAAAGAGCCCTCCCAACACGCGGAGCACAGTCACCAAGAACCTCAAACCAAAAAAGAACGTTTAGTGATCAACATCTCTGATATCGCCATTCCTAACCATCAAATGAACTTACTTGAAAAAGGTACCTCATTCATCCCTACAGCACAGACTAACCTCCTCGAACTAGAAGTGAGCACGTTCAAACTCACAAGAAAAGTCAAACTACGACATTTCTTTGACAACATCCTACCAGCTAAGACTGTGGAAAAAGATGATGAACTTCGAGGTCTACGCCCTCCCAGCACTTACCAAGCACCACAAAGCCATAAGAGCATTGACCTCTTTGAAACGCTAGTACGTAACGATGTCCAGAAAATCAATTTCAAAAAGACTTCTAAACAACAAAATGTAACCACTAAGGATCGTGACACCCTCAGATCACTAGCCAACAACTCACAAATTCGATGTGTCAAAGCTGATAAGGGAGGAGCCTTAGTAATCCTCAACTCCACTATGTACACCGACAAACTTCATGAGCACATACAAGACACTTCGACCTATATGATACTTGACCACAATCCGACCAAGGAATTCCAAAACATCCTCAAAGACATCGTGACTACTGCTCACCTAGCAGGTATCATCGAAGACCGTACCAAAAAGTACTAACTACAAGATCACCCGAAGAGTCCGACTATTCATATGTGCCCAAAGATACACAAGAATCTCCTGGACCCTCCCTTTAGACCCATCGTGTCCACGAAAGGGTCTATACACGAGCGGACCGGAAAGTTCATTGATAAGTACCTTCAACCTCTTGTCACCAAAACCACCAGTTATATCAAGGACACCACAGATTTCCTAGGAAAACTATCTGGAATTCAAATCAACAACAATGAATCACTCATCTTATGTACAGCAGATGTTAGCTCCTTGTACACCTCGATACCCCACCTTGGGGGCATCGAAGCCTTTGAACATGCTCTCCTCAACAGCAATATCGACATACAAATGCAGTCCTTTTTAATGGAGCTTATGATCTTCACTCTTTACCATAGCTATTTCCAACAAAATGATCAATGGTACCTCCAACTATCCGGAATGGCGATGGGAAACTGCGCTGCTCCCACGTATGCAAATATATATATGGAGAACTTTGAAAACCAACACATATACACCAATGTAACATTCCAAAACAAATCCAAAATGTACGTTCGGTACATAGACGACTTGTTTATAATGTGGTCTGATACAAAGGACTCGTTAAATCAAGTACTTACAGAAGTAAACATGAAGGATCCACGCATTAACCTCACATGGCAAATCAGTGATACAGCTATATCCTTCTTGGATGTCAACATCAAGATTACCCCTAAAGGGTTTTTCACAGACCTCCATCGAAAATCCACCAATCGCAACAACACTTTGCACTACTCAAGCTTCCACCAAGGCTCCCTGAAAAAGCATCTATCGTTTTCCCAAATGGTACGTGTAAAACGTATAGTGTCAGATGAACACTTACTAACAACACCCATCAACGAAATGCATGAACGATTTGTTGACCGTGGTTACCCAGAGGATGTTCTTCGCAACGCGCAGAATCCCGTAGCTAAGATGTCCAGACAAGACTGCTTACAAAAGGCCAAGAAAGACAATGAATCTCGCATAGTGCTTGTTTCTAAATTTTCCACAGTAAGCTCTATCTACAAAAAATTATACTTAAGCATTGGCCCATTCTACAGGCTGAACCCGATCTTCGGGGCATCTTTGAAAAACCTCCCTTGTTTGCTTACACAAGAAGCAAAAACTTCAAAGAAATCCTTTCTAAACCTACCACAATAACCCGGCAGCATCGAGGCACTCAACCATGCCTCAATTGCAACCATTGCAACTGTATAATCAAGGGCAATACCATCCAACACCCTATGAAGGGTCACACCATCAAACTACAAGTTGACGCCACATGCGATTCAATGAACTTAATTTATGCCTTGAAATGCCCCTGCGGGAAGTTTTATGTTGGGAAAACAGAACGAAAAATAAAAACACGTTTAAACGAACATAAATCCAACATACGTATGAAACAAGAAAAATCCAACATTGCCATGCATTTTGCTGAATCGCGCCATACCATCGCACAATTGAAATTTATTGTTTTGGAGACCGTCAGCAAAAGAGAAGGAACTGACAATCACAAACTGTTGCTAAAACGAGAACTCAAATGGATTTATCGATTACAGACTCAGAAGCCGCACGGTCTTAACGACCGCATCGAATATAGTTGTTACCTGTAACGTACACCCTTTGTATTTTGATGACTTTGTTTACATGGTTTACATTGCCGCTCATTGCTCCCCTTATTCAATTCTTCACGTTCATACACCGTCACAAGATGGCCACCTCACCCTTCTGCCTCTCAGCACCCTTCTCTATGTCTACCATTCACCTGGCCCACCCACTCTGTTCACCTGCAGGTTCTTATAGTTCCCTCCCATGAGCACCCCTGACACAGATTCCGTGACCGTCGACCAGCGGACTCCGCTACGCTTAAGCACAAAGTAAGTCTCTGACACTTCACCTCAAACGCACACGCGTTTTAACTATCTTCACTCCAACCTCACGCGGTAAAATTCCATTTCACCTTCTCCCGCGCACTACCTTAGTCACACCGATTTATCTTTATCCCCTCACTCATAGACACGGATAATCTCCCACCATTACGTTTCCAGTCCACCAGCCCCTTACTGTTGTTTTTTTCGTCTTCCTCCGCAGCACTCCGTGACAAAGGGCCCTTCGGCCCGAAATGCATTGGAGAAGAGTTCATGCGCTAGAATAATGAAATAACTTCTACACGATTGATATGCCTTTAATATCAGGTGTTTAAACAAACAAACGATGAACAACATCGAATAAATACCGAAACTTTATTGACTCTGTGAAGCACGTTATTGATCACGCCCGGAGTGCCTCATTAGGGGATGTATTTGCAATTGTTGCATACACTACTCATTCCATGATCCTTGGGTGCCTGACGGAAGACACCACCCTAGAGAGCACCCATAAGTTCGACAACACTTTTTGAAGAATCAACACAAACTAGCTGTGCACCACCAATTTTCCTTTCCTCTTAACAATATGCCCACGGGTCTCTGGAAGGTGGCCCCGCAAAGGCCAAAAGGTAGAACCTTGAACTGATACATCTCTGAATGGGTCACAAAGCCTGTCTTATATTGTGCTTCAGCCATAAGGGGTATTTGTCAATATCCCTTTGTGAGGTCGGTCATGTACATGACACGCGCTACTCCCAGCCCCGCTACCAGTTCATCTACCTGAGGCATGGAATAGGCATTGAACATATGGATATGGCATTTGATTGGCAGAAGTTAACACAGCACTCCAGGACGGTTCTATTGAGTGAGCTTGCAACTTGCCTTCTACTTCTTTTTCCACTGCCTGTCATTTTGCAGCTAGTTTGTAGTATGGATTAAGCTTAACCACACAGGTCTGTGATGATATTGTGGGACATCAGGAATGTTTGTCCAGGAACACCTGAAATCATGGTCGAATAATGTACCTAGATGTTGTTTTTGCTTGGTAGGTAATATAGTCCCCATTTTAACTAACTCGTCATTGTTGTCTAAAAACGGTTGAATGGGAATATCTAGGGGGTTACCGGTGTTCACGTAGATTACGGAGACTACTGGGTCCATTGAGCGGGAGGTGGCTCCTCTCATGCATTCAATAGATTTACGAGATGCATTTGTCCCACCGCCCTCTGTGTGGGATACCCTGTATGTCCCTGGGGTCTGTTATTCTGGTAGCTAATAAGGACTTTGCCAAGTGGCTAGGAGTTTCATCACAGGCGTAATATCTGAACCTCTCCCCCTCAGTAAACCCTTGTTGGCCTTCCGATTTTCCACACACAATACTATGGAAACTCAGCAATTATAGTTATCTCAAGTAACTATAACCCTTGCTCCTAAGGTAACTAGAGCTCAAGCCCCTGCCATGCACCGTTTTCCCACCAATAATTTCACTTAAAAAATTGCAGCAGTATTTGGAATGATGTCATAGAAGATTTGGGAGTAACGTAATATGTGGGGAAATTAGCAGTGCATGACGGGTTACCTTAGGGCACGTGTTATAGTTACTTGAGCTTACTATATATATCCCTGTGATGGTCTGTGAGTGGGTGTGTGAGTGATTCTCTGGGTCTCTGAGTGAGTGTGTGTGGCTGGATGGGTGTGCCAGTGGGTGTGTGGGTGGTGTTCTGGGTCTCTGAGTGGATGTGCGAATGCCTGTATGGGTGTGTGAGTGAGTGTGTAGGTGCATAAGTGCATATGAGTGAGTGTGTGAGTGAGTGTCATTTTTGTTTATTGGGGTTTGGATCAGTGGATGTGCCAGTGGTGGGCAGCAGTGAGAACAGCAGTAAATATTCTAATCCTAGCACTCATAAAAAAATGTTTTTTTTATCAATTTCTTGCCCACGACGGTTCCCTCACAGACCCTTCCATCAGCCCCATGGGGGTCAGGATTACAAAAAGTACTTTCTGTACCAAGATCCAGCTTTATGCCAAATATGTTGTGCTTTCAGCAGTTCAGGTTGTAGTTGTGTCTAAAATACCTGTGGAAATTTGAATGGGGACCCCACCCTTTTCTCTTCCCCACTTATTGAATCACCCCAAAACATACCAGATAGCAGCTGAAGTGAGCGGTAAACTAGTTGTGTAAAAATGTAATGAAGATTCATCAAACAGCAGCAAAGTTATTAACAAAATAAAATAAAATAAAAATTCTTGAGGAAACTAGGTCCTAACTATAACAACCTTCTGGCAACTGCAAGTAGGTAATTTTATATACATTCATTTGTCCTTTCTCTACATATGGTGCCAAAATATGTGCTGTAGCGCACTCTTTGCCTCTAACCTAAAGGTCCTGGGTGCTCTTTACGTACCCTTATACTAGAGACTAGAGTTAAATATGACAATTAAGGATATTTCAATATCACTTTGTTGAAAGAGGGAGCACAGGCACTTTAGGAGTTTACTGGTTAGGAGTTTACAGCCATCAAAAACAGTCAAGGCAAAAATCTGGGGGTAAAGCAGGCTAGAGGTAGTCATTTCTAACAGGTGCATAGGTAAATGTCGGAGCACCACAGTACTATTAGATACTACTGTCTCTCATTACCTTTCATTCACGTAAGGTCTGGATTATTTCATAATTAGGTATCTGCCTTCCCTACTTCATTTTGGAGTCTACTAGAACTGATGGTGCAGCAGGGAGACTGTTGATTCAGTCATTAAGGTTACGTCTTATCCTAGGCCTGATAGCAAGCCCTGGTTTTGCTGATATCACTCAGTTCCTTCTTTCCACTTAAAACTCTAATAGGAGTATGCCTGAAGGCCTATGCTTTTCTCTATGTGTAACGTGGCTCTTTCCTGGCTAGCCAAGTCCGCCACTACTTGCAGACAAAAAGCAATGGCAGCAGCATTAGATGACTTCCAGTTTATAGTACCCCTTTGGACTAGAAAAAAACCACAGTCAAGAAATCGGAAAGCTGATTTTTGGTTGCTAGGAACTGTCATCAAGTTGAAATCACACATTTCACCAGTGTTTAAATTCGTTTTTCGGTTATTTATGTGAGTTTTCCGGCAAGAACACCCCTGTACCATACAAAAATCCACCATGCGCAAACCTGTACCAGAAGTTTGCATTTTCATCTCACACTGTGAGCATCACGCCAGAAAAAATGAATATATTTTGACTGCCCGCTTTAGAGTTAATGATATCCCATAAAGAAAAACTGTGTTGGAGTAATGTAATCTGGTATTTCTGGGCACTTCACTTTAATTCACAATTCACTTTAAGTGTGCAGTCCCTAGAACCATCTCTCCCTTCACCCAGCCAGCACACTTTTAGATCAGTCTATTAGAACTGTAATAGATGTGAAACTGCCCTTTACCCAGTTCCTATCATGGTTAATAGATTCTATATTTCATGTGTCAGGGATTTTTTACATTTGCTGCCCCAAAGCTCTTGTACCACTTTGCGGATTTAATGTGAGTTATCAACTGTCCCCTTGATACCCGATAACCCATTCCCATGCGCCATGTGCTTGAAAACCCTGTGGTCTCATCTGTAGTCACTCCCATCGAGGTCAAGTATGCTAAACTGTGGGACCCACTCTGTCCACCTATTCCATGGAGGCTCCAGATGGGGACAGTCATAGAATGTGGGCTTCAGTCTGCTGTATATTGTCTTCAATAATATACCTTTCCTTTCTATATTTTTGTGTCCTTAACTACCGTAATGTGATGCTCCCAAGCTATAGGGTGGACACACCTTGGAACATTCTGCTGCTCTGCACAAGCCCTACTGGAAATATTCTCGATATGGGCCAATATACCTGCATGTCCAATAGTTTCCCTGAACTGTTCTATACCTTCTATAAATAGTCCTAACCCTGTCTGCATACCCTTAAATAAAGCAGTATATAATCTGCTTAAAAGATAATAATGCCTAGCCTGTACCTTCGTGTGTGAGAAGTTAGCCTGGCATATGATGTCCACTAGTTCTAGTGGGCACTTTGCACCAGTCTAATCGACCCTTATTGATGGTGGTTGTAAAGTCAACCTTATAGAAAGCTATCCTAGTGGTAGCGTGAACCAGCAGTCATCAGGCTAAGACTTCATTAGGCGAGTTAAGCAAGTTGTTTTACCAATTATAATTCCTTGAGTACCAAATAAAAGGACACCACTCAAGGTATATATCAAATATATATGTATTTAATCTAAACACAACCCCTCTGCACTCTTTATGAGGTCAGAGGTAAAAATACAATACAAGTCACACAATTAATATAGGATAAGTTGCAGAGTGTACGTTATGCTCTAGGGGCCTCACAAACCATATACTAAAAAAGTGGTATAAGAACCACGAAATAATTAGAAAGCAGGCCTGGGGGCTGTGGAATCGCTGGGGCCACTCTACACGACCAAAGGTTAAGAAGGAGGAGGCCCACGGGAGACAAGTGCAGTGTCTAAACAGAGGTGCGGGTTACCATTGACCTTCTACGGAGATCGTAAAAGTTACAAATATACAATTTAAGGACACTTCCAGATGGACTAGGATGGAACGCTTTTAAACTAGGACACTTCAAGAGTCAAGACCCACGGGAGCACCAGAGTACTCGTGTTACATCACCCAGAGAAGCAGGGGACATAGGTGTCTTTTTGTGTCGGGTTTCGTCGTCGTTTTCTTGGGAGAGCTGCAAAGAAGTGCTGCAGGCGACCAGAGGAAACATGTCCGGGTGGACCCAAGGGCGGATCGAAGATCTGAAGAACCTGAAAGCAGAAGGGACAGAGTCTGGGTCACTAGCCAGTGACCAGGAAGGAACCAGGAAGGAACCAGGCAATGTTGGGGGATTTCAGGTGATGTAGTCGAACTTGTCTCTTCAGCTACGAGGTCCAGAAGCCATCGATGATGACCAGGTGCAGGATTCAAGCTGTGCCACAATGAATCTAGTTGACTGCAGTGTCGGTATCCGGATTGGACCCAACAAGCCTTGACCACCGCAACCCACACAGGATGTCGAGATTGGCTCTGTTGCAGACCAGCAAGGTCTGTGGGGCTTCTCCTTTGCAGGGAAGCTGGAGCAAGCCTGGAGCAACCAGTCAAGCTAGTTACATTCGAAGAAAAGTCTTCGGGGGCTCAGTAGCCAATGGACAAGGAACCGGGAAGACCAGTCGAGCTCAAATGCAAAAGTGGGGCCCATGAAACACGCGGAGTGTGGGGGTCTGAGCTTCGGTGCAAATGGGGCTGGGGATTCAAGCACCCCAAAGCACAACTTCGAGATACCTCGTTGAAGGAGTGGAGCTTGCAAAATGCAGGATGTCCAGGAGTTCTGGTCCCACGTCTCTTGTGTCCGCCACGTGTCTCAGCTTTGCTGTGGGTGTGGGACAGGGTCAGAGATGTCTGGAAGTCCATGTCCTGTGTTGCATATTCTTCGGGATCTGGGGGGATCCTCAAAAATGCAGACTGGTAAAGTTGCTGTTGGTGCCTGTTTGAACAGGGTGGTCACTCCTTGACCACAAGGGAGATATCTTCCGTCTTCCAGTCAGAATAGAACGTCGAAGGTCCAGGATATGTCTTTCAAAGATATGTCCAGGGTAATCTAAAGTCCTAGGTACACAGCTCCTATTCTTATGCTAAGAATGGGAGCTGGGCTACCTGGCTAGGTCCCTCCTGTGGGTGGACATGGGAAGGGAGATGGTTACACCCCTTTTGCTTTGTCCAGTTTTGCGCCAAAGCTGGCGCTGTGTGCGCCAGCAACCGGTTTGAACTGGGCTATACATGGAGCACCTTGTGTGCCCCAGACAGTGTCTGGAAAGCATTCACTGAATGCAGCCCTCCCTGCCCCAATACACTAAAGCCTGTCTGGGGAGTGTTAGCACCTCCCTGGACAGGAAACCTATTGTCCAGGCCTCCCCTGCTGGAGTTTCGTCCAGCAACAGGAGGTCAGACTCGTGTCAGTAGCAGCAGCATGCATTTTGTGGTGCTGAGGCTCTGTTTAACTTTAACCGGGTAAACCAGTAACTACATGCCTTTTCCCTCCAGAAGGGTGGGCTGCTACCCCCGCCGCCAGGACTGGTGGGGGGGGGTAGTATTCCAAAGTGTTTGACACCTTACACAACATGTTTTGATAAATCTAAACCAAAGTTAGCATTAACCGCGAGTATTATAATGCACTTAAGAGTATATGGTATGGCTATATCATAGAACAGCTATAAGGAGATGGTTCCAAAAGCTGCAGAGGGGCTCAGCTCATGCTAGGGCACCCTCTCACATCAAACCAAGCACTCTGCCTCCAGGATTGTCGAGCCCTACCATAGGAGTGACTTATAGGTGTGTATGTGTCTATATGTATAAATAGATATAGGGATACTATATCTAAGTAAGGGGTGATTACAACACCTTACCCAGGCTGTGTGAACAGACCTGCGGTGTCAGTTTGGAAGGCAACCCAGGGGTGGCACAATACATGCTGGAGCCCCTGGTAGGCCTAAGGTGAACTTATGCCCTGGGTACCTATGGTACACTATACAGGGGCTCACAAGGGTGACCCAGTAACCAATCTGGTATGTACCTAAAGTGCATGGTATCAATTTAGAGAGAGAACAGCTGGGCTGTGGGTCTGATTGGCAGGCCCACAGCCACTCTACAGTCGAAAAACCAGAGAATCACATCAAAAAGTGGGGGTAACCATTGGAAGCAGACCCTATTGTCCTACACAACCCACTCCCCCAAAACACAGGGACAATAATCTAACCTTGATCAGTAGAGTCTTCATGTTCTAAGTGAAAATATCTGGAGAGTCCATCTGCATTGGCATGGTTACTCCCAGGTCTATGTTCCACTGTAAAGTACATACCCTCTAGGGAAATGGACCACCTGAGCAATTTGGGATTTTCACCCTTCATCTGTTTTAGCCATAACAGGGGCTTATGGTCTGTCTGAACCTTGAAGTGTGTACCAAGCAAGTATGGCCTCAGCTTCTTCAGTGCCCAAACCACAGCAAATGCCTCCCTCTCAATAGCTGACCAACGTTTCTCTCTAGGGGTCAGCCTTCTGCTTATAAAAGCTACTGGCTGGTCTTGACCATCTTTATTCAGTTGTGAAAGCACAGCACCTACCCCTAACTCAGACGCATCTGTTTGAACAATAAATTCTTTGGAGTAGTCAGAACTTTGAGGAATTGGTGCAGTGCACATGGCCTGCTTCAGGCCATCAAATGCCTTTTGACAGCTGACTGTCCACTGAACTTCCTTTGGCATTTTCTTGGACGTTAAGTCATTGTTGGAACCGGAGGTCTCTGGTTGGCACAGGTAGGCACTTGTGACAAGCAGGGACCCTCAGCTCCACATCAGGGCAAGGGAACTACTCCTTTGAATAACCCCTGCTCATCCTCTAGGTAGTGTGGCGCGAGCAGACAAGGCTAATCCTCAGGGCGATAGTAAGTTAAGCATTTATGATTACACACAGTAAACCCACTGATCCACCACAAATGGACACCAGTCAAATGGTTGTATCAAAAATACGTAAACTTTATATAAAAGATATATTTAAGCAGGATTATCACAAGACCAAACTAACGTTTAGCGAATGAACGCCATCAGATTACAATAGGCAAACTTAGTCTTTCAATGTTCGTTGTTCAGCAAGGTACGATGACAGAGAAATAAGAACGTTGTGGACCCTGGATCCGATATGAACTCGAGACGGAGTTCAAGTGTACCTTGCTTGTGGAAGTCTGAGGCGTTTCGTGCGTGGCTACTTGTGAGGGTGGACCCTGGACGAGGCCGACAGTTCTCCAGAGGATCTCTCTGGTTCGATCCCCCTCGAGGAGCGAGGCGGGGGAACTAGACTGTGGAGGGATGCGGCGATCTGGGGTCGATGCAGCTCACGGGGCGAGGCGCCGTTCAGGCCTGCGGGACGTACTACTTCTTAGCACGCCGGGTCTGACTCATTGATCTGTGAGGGACGTCGCGTTCTCGGGCAGACAGGTGCAACACCAGGCTTCCAGTACCACTGTACGGGGAAGGCCTTTCTTGAGGTGCGGCACGAGCCTTGGTATGCAGGAGGACAAAGCGAGACAGTCGGGTACATTGCCACGTACGGACCATCCGAGGCTGTGGAAATGTTCTCCGTGCCGATTCCGGCTGGAGAGATGAGAGGCACCCAACGCGCTCCTAAGCGGCGAGGTGACAGGAGAGCAGGCGGCACGGCACTGAAGCGGAGACCGACTCCGGGATGAGCGGGGCTCTCTACGGCGGGGCGACCAGGCTCCGAGCTGTCACGACCTGGGAGGGGGCGAAGGCACCTGAGTCACAACTCTGGCGAGGGAATAAGAACTTAAGGCCCAACAGCAGACGGGCACAAGCAGATAGAACCCAGTGGTCCTGGGGTTCCGTTCAGGGGGCAAGCTCTTGATCAAGCCCTTGGAGATCATTTCAGGCACAAGTCTACAAAGTCCTTTCTGGTCCTTTCCTCTCCGTTCTCAGCAAGGCACCACTGCAGGCCAGTCTATTAGGATACAGACTGGTTTCCGTCCTTCAGCTTCTCTTGGTCCTTCTAGTCAGGCAGAGGTTCGTCGTGGTCAAAACTGGATCTGATTTGTAAGGAGCGGAGCTCCTATATTTATACTGCGTTTCTTTTGTCTTTGCAGGCCAGGGGGCCTGAGCCTGGTTCAACCCAGTTCTGGAGTACTTTGTTGACAGGACGCTGCTGTCTTCTTTCAGGATGCAGGGCAGAGACATCAGACGCTCCGCAGGCGGTGGAGCTAGCATTGTGGTGGTGGAGCACAACCCTATTCAGAGTCAAGGACAACTCCGCCCACCCATCCTGGTGTAAGCACCCCATTCACCACCTGGAGCACCCGACTATCCCCGGGAATCTCCCAGCCCTGTCACTCACGCAAACCAAGACAGCAGATACACATCCTGGCAGAGGCGGTTGAACAGTTAGGCGAGCAAAGGCTAACTTTCTAAAAGTAGCATTTGCAAACACAGGATATTAAAATAAACCTTTCTAAAGGAAGTATTTTATTATTCTGAGTTCAGGCATACTAAACTCGACCTGCTACCGTGTTCATGGAGCCTGCCGGGACTATAGCGTGTAATAGCTCGGACAGCTCGTCTGGCCTAAGAGAACAGGTAGCCCTTCAATAGTGAAGAACGAAAAGAGCGGTAATTCACTACTAGGACATGCCACACTCTAGGCTTGTCCTACCTTACACTTACAATGCACCCTGCCCGTAGGCCTACCATAGGGGTGGCTGACATGAAGGTTAGGGAAGGTTCGGGGACTGGCAAGTGTGGGCACTTGCGCAGTCAGCGTGACAGTATGGGACTGTACGCGGGGTCAGCAATGGCGGACCCGAGACACATCTTACAAGGCCGCTTCTGTGGGTGGCGCAACCAGCGCTGCAGGCCCACTAACAGCATTTGTATCTACAAGCCCCGGCACTCCTCGTGCACTTTACTGGGGACTGACAGTAAACCAAATAATCCAATCGTGGAAATCAATTACATATACACTTAAATTAGGAGCACTTGCACTGCGGCACAGATTGGCCATGGCGCAGTGCCCTGAGCATCGAACACCAGCAAAACATCTGAGGCACATCAGCAAAAAGTGGAAGGGAAACTCACGCCAAGGTGCCAGGTCTAACAGTCATTAAGAGGTGTCACAATGGAACCATATCCCTTGACAAATTTCCTGTAATACCCAGTCAGGCCCAAGAAAGCGCTGGCCTGTGTCTGGGTGGTTGGAGCAGTCCAGTCCATTATGGTATGGACCTTGCTCTGCAATGGTTGAACCTAGCCTCCACCTACAAGGTGGGCAAGGTATACAACCTGACTGCCCTATCTGGCACTTGGTAGCCTTGATAGTTAGGCCTGCCTTTTGCAGGACCTCCAAAACATTCTTCAGGTGGATCAGGTAATCTTCCGAAGTGGAGCTAAAGACAGCAATATCATCTAGATAAACTGCACAGTAGTCATCCAGACCTGAGAGGACTTGGTTCACCAACCTTTGGAATGTGGCAGGTTCATTTTTCAGACCAAAGGGCATTACCATAAACTGATAATGCCCACCAGGGGTTGAAAATGCTGTCTTTGGTTTTGCATCATCAGCTAGTCTGATCTGCCAGTAGCCAGCTGTCAGGTCAAATGTGCTCAAAAACTGGCAGATGGAAATCTGTCAATGAGCTCATCTGCCATGGGTATTGGATGGGCATCTGTTCGAGTGACAGCATTGAGACCTCTGTAATCCACACAAAACTTCATCTCTCTCTTACCATCTTGGGTATGAGATTTAGGCAACAGGACTACTGGACTGGCCCAAGGGCTCTCTGAGGGCTCAATGACTCCCAATTCCAAAATCTCTTGGACCTCTGTCCTGATACAGTCCCTGACATGATCAGGTTGCCTGTAAATCTTACTTTTAACAGGCAGACTGTCCCCAGTGTCCACTTCATGAGTGCACCAGGTAGAGTGACTTGGAGTCAGTGAAAACATATGTCTGTAGGCCTGCAGAACCTGTCTGCAGTCCTGCTGCTGTTGGTCAGTGAGGATGCCTGCCAAGGCTACACCAACAACTGAACCATCATCAGGGTTCTGAGAGAGCAGGTCTGGGAGAGGGTCACTCTCTTCCTCCTGTCCCTCATAATGAGCCACGAGCAAGCCCATGTCTGCCCTGTCAGCATATGGTTTCAATCTATTGACATGAAGCACCCTGTGGGAGCTCCTGGGAGTTCCAAGGTCAACCAGATAGGTGACTTCTCCTTTCTTTTCAACAATAGTGTGGGGTCCAATCCACCTGTCTTGGAGAGCTGCTGGGGCCACAGGCTCCAACACCCACACTTTCTGTCCTATTTGGTAAACAGTCAGCACAGCCTTTTGGTCAGGCCAGGCGTTTTGCAATTCCTGACTTGCCTCAATGTTTTTGGATGCCTTTTTTTCATGTACTCAGCCATCCTGGAGCGGAGACCAAGTACATAGTCCACAATGTCTTTCTTGGGAGGTTTGAGAGGTAAATCCCATCTCTCCTTCACCAGACAAAGGGGTCCTCTTACAGGATTCCCAAACAGAAGTTCAAAAGGGCTGTAGCCAACCCCCTTCTGTGGGACCTCTCTGTAAGTAAGAATCTCTCAACTTGCCAATTGCACTGTGGGTGATAGGGTGTGGTAAACTTGTAGTTCACTCTACACTCCTTCCACATTGCAGCCAGGTATCCAGACATAAAGTTTGCACCTCTGTCTGAGACAACCTCCTTAGGAAAGCCCACTCTTGAGAAAACTCCCAGGAGGGTTCTTGCCACTACAGGTGCTGTTGAGGTCTTAAGTGGAATGGCTTCAGGGTATCTGGTGGCATGATCCACTACCACCAGGATAAATCTGTGCCCAGAGGCTGTTTGGGGATCCCTTGGTCCAACAATGTCAATCCCTACACGTTCAAAGGGAATCCCCACCACAGGTAGTGGTATAGGGGGGGCCTTTGTAGTGCCACCTGATTTGCTACTCGCTTGGCAGGTAACACAGGAGCGCGCAACTCCTTGGTGTCTTTGACATGTGAGGCCAGTGAAAGTGAGGGACAAGCCTGTCCCAAGTCTTGTTCTGGCCAAGATGTCCTGCAAGGGGAATATCATGGGCTAGTGTTAAAAGGAAGCCCCTGAATGCCAAAGGTATGACCAACCTCCTGGCTGCACCAGGCTTGGGGTCTCTAGCCTCTGAATACAGGAGCGCAATATCCCAATAAGTTTTAAGGGTCCCACTAGCATTCCCTGCAGCCTCTGGAGCAGCTTGCTGTCTTAGGGGTTCAATAGAAGGGCAGTCCAACTGAGCCTTCCACAGATCTGCCCTGGAAGGTCCCCGTGTCGCAAGAAACTCAACCTGATCAGGCTCAAGTTCTTCTAGGACAGTTCCTTCCTGGGTCCCACAATCAGCTTCCTCAGAAGGCTGATCCTCTTCCTGAGGTAAGGGGGAAGGCACTGCCTTAACCCTACTGCTTCTCCTCCTGGTAGGCAACTGGTCTATTGTTCCAGAATACAGTGCCTGTTCAGTGTTGCAATTTCTGACCTATGACTTAGTCACAGCAAGGACATGTGCTGATATTCCTAACATTTCTGCATGTGTCATAGGCTCCATTTCAGCCCAAGCTGAAGTCTCCAGGTCATAGCCTAGCAAACATTCTACGGGGAGGTCTGAGCTAACCACAACCTTCTTGAGGCCAGTTACCCCTCCCCAGGAGAAATTAGCAATTGCCATACTGTGAGTGGTAGTGACATTGCTAACATTGGTCACTAGGTAATTTTCACCTAGTATGATCTGTCCAGGGTTCACAAAGTTGGGTGTCACCATTGTGACACTAGCACATGTGTCACTGTAAGCCTGAGCCACTTTGTCATTAATTAAAGGAGTTGATCTGTACTTGCCCAAGTTATTGGGACTGACAGTAGAGGACATAATGATGTCCCCATCACAAATCAAAACAGCTTGAGTTGGTATTCTGACTAGGCCAGAATCCATCTCAGTTCCCAGGGTTAACCCTACTACACCCTTCTGTTGAGAACCACCACTTGGAGCTGAACTAGGGGGAACAGTTGCCTTAGGGGCAATGGTGGTTGGAGCTGCCTTCTTCTTGGTGCAATCACTGGACTAGTGAGTATTTACTTTACAAAATTTGCACCATGGTTTCTTTGGGCCTTCTTTCTTCTTAGATTAATGGGAACCCCCACCATTAGAAGCTTTTTGGGAACCTTGAGAAGACTTCTGGTCTTTTGCTTTCTCCCCACCCTTTTGGTTTGCCTCTTCTGAACACCTCCTTGATTCTGTACCTTCTGCTTCAACCTGGTTCTGACCCGTTTGTCTGCCTTCTTACCCAATTCTTGGGGAGAGGTCAGATCAGAGTCAACCATGTGCTGATTCAATAACTGGTTTTGACAGTTGTTAAGAATTTATTCTCTCATAATAAGGTTATACAATCCTGTATAGTCACTTACTTTACTGCCCAGTAACCAGTCTTCCAGAGCACAATCTACAAAATCAGTCCAGTCCTGAGTCTGTGTCTTTTGGGTATCTCTGATCAGCAACTTGTACTGCTCAGTGGTTGGGCCAAACCCATCTATCAGAGCACTCTCCAGGACATAGTAGTTGTCAGCATCCTCTTCTCTAACAGTGAGGAGCTTATCTCTTTCTTTGTCTGCAAAGGAAAGCCACACAATTGCTGCCCACTGACTTTGGGGTACCTGCTGTACTTTGCAAGCCCTCTCCAAAGCAGTTATCCATTTGTGGATGTCATCCCCAATATGATAAGGAGGGACAATCTTGTTCAGGTTTCTATGGTCATGAGACATTTCTCTACCACTAGGGTTGTTGTTGCCACCAGTGGGCTATAGCCCACATAATTTCTTCTCTCTTTCAAGAGCTAGGGTCTCTATTGCAAGGGCAACTTCTTGCCGATTGATCCTCAGCTTGACCTCTTTCATTCTAGCTTCATGCTCTCTTCTCTGAAGGGAGGTCATCCTCCTTTAAGCAGAGGCATTGGACCCTACTGATGAGTCAGAATGCTCAGGACCACCGGAAAGTGATCTGTGCCTTCTTTTCTCACCATTTGGCCTATTTGGAAGGTTAGAGGGGGCCTACCTGGCCCTACCCACCTCCAGATAGCCCTGTAATGCCCAGGTCAGGTTAACCTCATCCTGGTCAGCATCCACATCATCATCAGAGACCACTGGGTCCTCCCCAAGAGGATTCTCTTCTGTTGAGGGATGGCCCCCCTCTCTACTACCTTGGCTGCCTGGGTCTGCTGCATTCTCTACATCATGAGCCACTAAGAAATCTACCAGGTGGTTAAAGGTTGGACTCTGTCCTTGTCTTAACTTTCTGGCCACACACAAGCTTCTCAGTTCCTGAAAAGAGAATGTGTCATACTTAGAAGGCAACCTTTGGTTGTCTTCTTGCAGAGGTCCACTATGCCCTTCTTCCATGGACATGGCAAGTGTGGTGTGGTGTGGTGTGGTGTGTGCACCTATCTACACTATTTGTCTCCTTCTAGAACCTCTCTAGGAGTTGCAGTCAGGGTGTGCTAAGCACTTTCCACCTACAACTGCAAAGTTCAGTAGAACTTATGTATATAAGACTTGATTTATATGTACCCACAGGTACGTTGATATGATCTTTCGGATGATATCTCGAGATTATTTTGTAAAACAATGCTATCTCTTATCCCATCCGCTGCACACTAATGTGAGAAGTTAGCCTGGCATATGATATCCAGTAGTTCTAGTGGGCACCTTGCACCAGTCTAATCGACCCTTATTGATGGTGGTTGTAAAGTCAACCTTATAGAAAGCTATCCTAGTGGTAGCTTGAACCATTAGTCATCAGGCTAAGACTTCAGTAGGTGAGTTAAGCAAGTTGTTTTACCAATTATAATCCCTTGAGTACCAAATGAAAGTGCACCACACAAGGTATATATCAAATATATATATATATATATATATATATATATGTATTTAATCTAAAAACAACCCCTCTGCACTCTTTATGAGGTCAGAGGTAAAAATACAATACAAGTCACACAATTAATATACGATAAGTTGCACAGTATACGTTATGCACTAGGGGCCTCACAAACCATATACTAAAATAGTGGTATAAGAACCACAAGAGAATTAGAAAACAGGCCTGAGGCCTGTGGAATCGCTGGGGCTACTCTGCACGACCAAAGGTTAGGAAGGAGGAGGCCCATGGGAGACGCGTGCAGTGTCTAAACACAGGTGCGGGTTACCTTTGACTTTCTATGGAGATCGTAAAAGTTACAAATATACAATTTAAGGACACTCTTGTCACCTCACTCAAGGAAGCGGGTGCATAGGTGTCTTTTCGTGTCGGGTTTCGTCGTCGTTTTCTATGGAGAGCTGCAAAGAAGTGCTGCTGGCAACTAGCCGAAAAGTGTCCGGGTGGATCCAAGGGGGGATCCAAGATCTGAAGAATCTAAGAGCAGGAGGGACAGAGTCTGGATCACTAGCCAGTGACCAGGAAGGAACCAGGAAGGAACCAGGCGATGTCGGGTGATTTCAGGTGAAGTAGTTGAACTTGTCTCGTCAGCCACTTGGTCCAGGAGGCATCGACGATGACCAGGCACTGGATTCGAGCTGTCCCACAATTGATCTAGTTGACTGCGGTGTCGGTATCCGGATTGGACCCAACAAGCCTTGGCCACCGCAACCCACGCAGGATGTCGAGATTGGCTCTGTTGCAGACCAGCAAGGTCGGTGGCACTTCTCCTTTGCAGAGAAGCTGGAGCAAGCCTGGAGCAACCAGGCAAGCAAGTTAAGTTCAAGGAAAAGTCTTCAGCAGGCTCACTAGCCAATGGGCAAGGAACCAGGAAGACGCGTCAAACTCAAATGCAAAAGCGGGGCCCGCGGAACACTCGCAGAGTGTGGGGGTCTGGGCTTCAATGCAAATGGTGCTTGGGGCTGGGGCTTCAAGCACTCCAAAGCACAATTTCGAGATACCTTGTTAAAGGAGTGCAGCTTGCAAAGTGCAGGATGTCCAGGAGTCTCTCGTGTATGCCACTTGTCTCAGCTTTGCTGTGGGTGTGGGTTGGTGTCAGAGATGTCTGGAAGTCCATGTCCTGTGTCACAGATTCTTCAGGATCCAACAGAAGCAAATGCAGACTGGCAAAGTTGCTGTTGGTGCCTGTTTGAACAGGGTGGTCACTTCTTGACCACAAGGGAGATATCTTCCATCTTCCAGTCTTCCAGTCAGAATGGAACGTTGAAGGTCCAGGATATGTCTTTCAAAGCTACGTCCAGAGTAATCTAAAGTCCTAGGGTCCCTCCTATGGGTGGAACTGGGAAGTGGGTGGTTACACCCCTTTCCCTTTGTCCAGTTTCGCGCCAGAGCTGGGCCTTTGTACCCCAGCAAACGGTTTGAACTGGGCAATGCATGGAGCACCTCGTATGCCCCAGGCAGTGTCTGGAAAGCATTTACTGAATGCAGCCCTCCCTGCCCCAATACACTAAAAGCCTGTCTGGGGAGGTGCCAGCCCCTCCCTGGACAGGAAACCTATTGTCCAGGCCTCCCCCTGCCGGAGTTTAGTCGAGCAGCAGGAGGTCAGACTCGTGTCTGTAGCAGCAACATCCATTTTCTGATGCTGAGGCTTGTTAAAATTCAACCGGGTAAACAAGGAACTACATGTCTTCTCTCTCTAGAAGGATGGAATGCTACCCCCGCCGCCAGGACTGGCAGAGAGGTAGTATTCCAAAGTGTTTGACACCTTAAACAACATGTTTTGATAAAGCCAAACCAATGTTAGCATTAACTGTGAGGATTATAATGCTCTTAAGAGTATATGGTATGGCTATATCACAGCACAGCTATAAGGAGATGATTCCGAAAGCTGCAGAGGGGCTCAGCTCATACTAGGGCACCCTCTCACATAAAACCAAGCACTCTGCCTCCAGGATTGTCGAGGCCTACCATAGGAGTGACTTATAGGTTTATATGTGTGTCTATACATACATATATATATATATATAGATATAAGGATACTATATCTAAGTAAGGGGTGATTACACCACCTTACCCAGGCTGTGTGAACAGACCTGTGGTGTCAGTTTGGAAGGCAAACCAGTGGTGGCACAGTACATGCTACAGCCCCTGGTAGGCCTACGGTGCACCTATGCTCTGGGTACCTATGGTACACTATACAGGGGCAAACAAGGGTGACCCAGTAACCAATCTGCTATGTACCTAAAGTACATGGTTTCAATATAGAGAGAGAACAGCTGGACTGTGGGTCTTATTGGCAGGTCCACAGCCACACTAAAGTTGAAAAACCAGAGAATCACAGCAAAAAGTGGGGGTAGCCATAGGAAGCAGACCCTACTCTCCTACATCGTGGTTCCTGCTTTTTGCTTCCATACCACTGGCAAATGGTTCCTTTCTAATTGCAACCTTCAGGGTTTCCTTGCTCTACTCTGTATTACTCCTGTTCTACTGGGTTCTGCTTCTTCAGTACGCCCGGTTGTTCTGATTTTCTGATCACCCAGTTTAAAAACATTTTACATGGGTGAGACTCACTACTGATATTTGACCCACTGTAATGACATAGCGAATGGACTGTGCATGCTTACCGCCTTTTAGGATAAGGTTTCTGCAATTTAACAAGGGCAAGGGGCACTTGGCTGGATACACGTGACCATGTCTGCTGGTAATGCTTAGGAGATTATTGTTGTGCCTGCCCTCTAACAGCCCACAGGTAATGGGGACTCTGCATCTTTAGGTATTCACCAGAGATAGACCTTATGAGGGAAGAATACACTAGCAGTAGAAGTCAGTGTGTTTTATTGTTTTTCCGGCTGTGGCACCCGTTATACAATTGGGGGAGAGAACTGTCTAAGAGTGCAGTTTCATTCCTCCTTGGCCTACAGATACCATTGACGTCTTGAACTGGAGTGTAACCTGTACAAGAACTCTGCAGGTTCCTATATTTTCTCCGTTCATCTCATGGCCAGAGCCCAGGCCCTATGTCATCCTGCAGTGCCCGGTTATTTACATTTTCTCCATCAGTCGAAACAAAGCCTGTCCCACATAAAAGGAGCAATTAACAGTACTTCTACCAGCTCCTGAGGAAGGAAGGGGTGGAGTGGAACGATCTCCATCAACCACTCAGCTGTCACACCGTACTGGGCATTGGCCTGCTCAAGCTCACTGAACAAAGTAGAGTGCCCATACAACAGGAGCCAACCCAGAGGGGGGCTGTCTTTGAAATCCTAGTTTGCAAGCCCCTGGCAGTGATGTCAGTGTGGGGTGGAGCTGAGACCCCAGGAGCTGCTGAGACCAGTGCCTCCTGGATGACTCCATTTTTGGTTGTCCCAACATGCTGGGCCGGAAGGTTGGGTCATGCGTGGAGAAATAATCTGGCAACCCGATTTGGCCAAGGGTGTCTGTCTTCTGGAACCTTCCTCTTCCCTTTAAAAACTCTTGTACAAGGAAGAGATACTCTCTTGCCTATGGATTTCTACAAACTTCACTGCTGGATCCTAGGACTGCCATGGAGAACTGGAAAAAGTAACCATCTGACCCCCACTCACGACCAAGGACTCAGTACAGTTAACCCCAGGACCAGTGGGTCTCCCCAAGGGCGAGTGAGGTGGGCTCCCTAGAGCCCCTTGAGAACAAGTTGGTAGAAAATCCTTGACTTTTCTGCACCCACCAGCAAAGAACCAAAGTAAAACTGCTGCAGGGGACCAGGAAAAACTGCTTTTTGAGGGCTGCACCACTTTGGCGTTGGGGAGGGTTGCTGCAACTGCACTTGGTGGATAAAACTCACAACCAGGAGTAAAGCAGGCCCAGGATCATCCAAATCTGCCCAACGGGGTATGAGTGGGGCCGAGCACACCACAACGGAAATCCACGTCATGAGTCTGCTTGAAAAATTAAGAGATTGAAAAAATTAACCCCACTTGGCTCTTCCAAGTGCCGCAAAAAAAAGTCAACTTCTCTTCTAATCTCACTGCATAATGACTTGTGGGCCACTCATTTAAAATACTTTTTCCCCCAAGCTACCCATGTATCTTTGCTTTTTCGATTACCGGTCTGATTTTGATCATATAGATCGGGACAAACTGTGGCACAGGTTTATCATGACCCGCTGATGCCGTAGCAGCATATTGGTCTGTTTCAACAAATGAAATTTTGAAGATTTTTTGTGAATTTCTGGTCTTAATGAAGTAACGAGACTTATACTAAATTTCTTGTGCTAAGGAATAGAAGGTGACTCTAACTCCTTTTGTAAGCAAAGATCGATACTAAAATAATCATCTCAATAAAATATGAGAAGTGATTTCCCCTATTCAGTAATATCAAGGCACAGATAGTGATGTACAACTTGTACGACAATTACTTGATTAACCAACACCTAGTAACCCTGATGATGTCCCCCTAGGGCCGAAACGCGTAGGTTGTTGATTGCTTTTTGATTTCTACAACAAGAAATATCAATACAACATATCCTCAGATTGGATTATGAATATTGGACTGAACTGCTTGCCTATAATTAAATGAACGCTTATGTTGGAAACTGAACCCTTTTCTTTGAATAAACATTAATGGATTTCAACATGGACTGTTGATCGTGACTTCGTTAATTTGGGTGCTCCTTTCGTCAATACTTCATTTGTTGCGTAAGTTGAACGACTGGGGAATCCCATCTGCCCTTCTGAGGCAGCTGGCCTTGCTGCATACAGACACGTAGGTACAAGTAAAGGTATGGGCTGGTATGCATCTCTCCAGGTGCATTTTAACCGCAAAAGGCCTGAAGCAGGGGTGCATCATTGCCCCCACCCTGCTTCATCTCTTAATGGAAGACCAAAGTTGAACTGCTGCAACTGCCACACTCTGAAACTGGGGTGGTTGATATTATCAAATCTGTTTATCCCAAAGACTTGGTGTTGATAGACTCCAACAATTGCTTGATGTAACACAAATGTTCTCAGTCGAGAACGGCCTGATGAACAATTTAGAAAATACAAAAACTCTGATACTAAATCAAGGAAAAAAAAGAGCCCCATGTTGGTACTTAACCAAACAACTTCTAGAGACAGTAGCAGAATAAAAGTACATGTGAGTGATAATAGACAACAACTGTATTGTACCCTGAGGCACAAGTAAATGCTGGTAGCCAAGTAAAGTTCATATGTACCATTATTCTGTAGTTGGTCCAAGTACACCCAGATTGTATACAAGTACATCAGATAGATGGTCAATGTAAACAGGTAAAGATGATGTAGGTTAACCTGTTGTCAACCCTTAGTTCCATGTAACAGCAAACCCCACCTGGAGCAGCCTGCCTGCTGCTCAGCCCATCTCTAACTGTCATTCCTCACTCACACAGACACCCAACATTCCGCGCATCACTGTATTCCCATCATTCTCCAGTAAACATACACACTGGCTTAGCAGCAAGAACATTGATAAACTACAAGCTATAGGAAAACTATGCAGGACATAACAAACTGGTTATTCACTCCCCAGAAAAAAGCCCTGAGGAGATGTGGGAGGGCTCTAGATCTTGTATTTAAAAACCTGAAGAAGGCAGTTGTGTTCCACAGTTTTACGCCTTTATTCCGGGTAATTCAGGCAAAGCTTGTACCAACAATATCCTACAGGAGTGAGTCAATGCAGGGCAGAGATGAGATCCTACATGGAATAATGGCGGGTGCATTCAGACTGATCTTAAGCCTCCCTAAGTACACTTAATCAGCACAGATATGGCTAGTTTGGCCTGCAGAATCAGACACACGCCAGAAGGGGCACATATATAAAATGCTGGTACAACAGAAATAGAGCACAATTGAACACCCTCAACACCCACCTTTGTATGAGTTAACAACCAGACAACGCTCCCGCAAGAGCCTACCTCAATGAATCAATAAAACAACTGGGCCTACAGGACCTGTAGGAGATACCTGTAACTCATGCAAGCTTCAATAACCTGGCAAATAAGACCATCAAGTAGACCCCATTATTAGAGGATTACGTACCTTTGGCAGCCCTTTATTTGCAGGGGAGGCTATTCTGTTATGGCGGAGGAGCATCACCCCCCCGCCCCCGCTGAAAGCATTCAGAAGGCAAAGGACAAAAATAAAGCAATAATAAAACATTTTTATTATAATTGTACTATTCAGCCTGCAGAATGGAACTGCGAGCCGAACGAGGAGCCTGGCCACCTACACTGATTCTGCAGTTGCAGCACCCAGGTGGAGGTGGGCACTGCCAAGTGCTCATGCAAGTTTGGGCAGCACTCTGCGGATGGCCAAACCATCATGCACTTGGTTTTTCTCCACATTGTTGCGTTATACATCTGAGTGGAGAAACCAGTCTATGTCTTAGCACCAAACGGAGGGGCTCAGAACAATCACAGTGCTGCTCACATGCTGAGAATAGAGGGGCATATTACCAAGCAATAGCGATAATTATCGCTATTGCTTGGTTAGAGACAAAATTTTACCGCTGAGCTGCGGCAATTTTTACCGCAGATAAACCTTGGTATTACCAAGGTTTATCGCAAATGCGATAAAAAACGGCCGCAATGCATGAATATCGCTGAAAAGTCAGCGATATTCATGCATTACCGAACTAATGCTCTTAGCCCTGTTATCCACCTCCCATTGGATAACATGGCTAAGAACTGCTCAGGGCAGGTGTTAGCTTTTGGAGATATTTGCGCTTAGCGCGAATATCTCCAAAAGTTGGTAATAGGAGATAGCGATGTTAGCGACTGTTTCCAGTCGCTAACATCTTGGCACGCCCACTTTGCATATCATTAGTGATAAATATCACTGACATGCAAAGCGGGGCCCAAGATGGTCGCTATCTCCTACTAGCTGTCGCTAACTGGTGTTAGCGACAGCTAGGTAATAGAGAGATAATTTTATCTCCGCTTTCTTGGCTTTTAAAGCCAAAAAAGCAGAGATAAACCCCCTTGATAATATGCCCCTGAATTCCTAGCATGTGAGCAGCATTGAGATTGGGAGCCTGCGCTGTGTCCAGCTGTTCCTGGACATCAGAGCTGCAAGGATCGGAGAAAGGCGGTGGCGGTTGGAGAAGGTAAATACATATTTCTTTCTTTATAATTCTTTCATTTTGTTGTGTTTCCTCCTCTCCCACCCCACCACTTCGCAATACGAGTGGCCGCTCTTGAAGCTGTTCAGTTATGTCACAACATCATCCCAACCCTACCTTCACTCAGGGTTTACCAAAGCAGCCAAAGAGAAGTGTCTGCACTATCATCTTGGAGCATTGCCCTTGTTATTCCATTTACTACTTTGGAAGCAATGTCCAGCCATGACCAACTGTTGGCTGTGCGGAGCAGGTACTGTGAAGAACTACTGAGTGAGTGCAGAGCAATGCTACGACCTCTATTTAATCAAAGAGGAATTCAATCATGTAGGCATGCAGTCATGGAATGCTTTGTCCAGGAGGACTTGCAGCTGAATTGCCGCTTTGTGATATACCTAAATAGGGTGGAAGCAAAACTGGCAGCTAACTTCATGGAAAGATAAGCTAAGGACCACCTCTTTCACTCAGTGAAATTACCTTGATATACAGGAGCCGAGGATGGCCTCAGCTGCGCGAAAATTCTCCATGTCTGTTTGGCACCTGCAGATTACTCTTATAGCAATGAACTCATATGCAGATGACACGCAGCTGGCGGTCACGCTGAGTGGGGACTCAGACATGGAGGCTCCCAGGTTCTGTGACGGTTTACGGGCAGTGGCTAACTGGATGAATTCCAACTGTCTCCAGTTAAATACCAAAAAGACTGAGGTTATGGTGGTCGGTAAGCAGGCGGCGTTGTGGGGTGACAAGTGGTGGCCTTCTGAATTAGGTGTGACTCCTCTCCCAGCATCGGAGATAAAAAATTTGGGGGGGTGGCTTGACTCGACCCTCGGTTTCATCTGTCATACCAAGAAGGTGGCGGCTTCTTGCTATGGCATCATTAGAGGGCTCAGACCTATCCTTACATTTGTTTATGCTTCCACCAGGCAACTGGTGGTCCAAGCATCAGTGCTGTCCCGGCTGGACTATGCCAGCTCGCTTTTAGCCGGGATTAATCAGGCAGAACTCACCCGGCTGCAACGAGTTCAAAATGCTGCAGCCAGAGTGGTGATTGGTCTGCCAAGGCGGTGCTCGGTTTCCAAATCTCTGCACTCCCTCCATTGGCTCCCCATACCCCAGAGGATTAAATTCAAGGTCCTTTGCCTTGCGTTTAAAATCCTCAAAGGTATGTCTCCCCAAATTTTGGAGAATCTGCTGATATCGTATGTCCCTCCGCGTACCCTCAGATCTTTGGGTCAGAATCTGGCTGTGGTTCCGCGCTTCAGATTGGCTAGAGTTGGTGGCCGCTCTTTTCGTGTGCTAGCGGCAAAGTGGTGGAATTCTCTTCCTCCGCATTTCCGGGCCAGTGATGACCTTCTTCAGTTCAGACGAGCCGTCAAGACTTTTTTATTTGCTTAGTTTTCTTGCTGTCTCTTTTGCCCTTTCTGAGTCCCTTTGTGTTGTGTTGTGTTTGCCTTGTCAAAGCGCCAGGATGCCCCTTCGCTGGGGCAGCTGTGCGCGGTATAAATAAAAATAACATAACATAACATAACATAACTCACTGCTGGTATGGGACTGGCAGACACTAGGGAAATGCACAAATATCACACTTTTCAGTCTTGATCTTGCTTTCAATGTGTTGACTTTGTTTACTTACCCTTGCGTCAGTGCACACTGTGTCTAATGTCTTCACCCTGCCTGGGAACAGCCAAACAATCAAACATTATTGATGTTGTACCATGTGCTTTAAATTGCCAGTGCAATCTGGGGAACCTTTAAATCAATACTATACGCGTTGGTAATTATGTTTAATGCACTCCAATATGAGCAACAGGTTTTATTTATCATGCAAGACATTGGAAAATAGTGTAAGGAACTGGGAACATGGTACCCGCGAACTACTTTTACTTTACCAATGAATCCATTGCTGGGAAGGGACTGGCAGAGCCAGGGAATGCACAACTAACACACATGTTTTTCTATAATGTTATCTATTTGCTGACTCTGCTTAGTTACCCTTGCGTCTTAGCACACTAAAGCTAATGACTACACCTTGCCTGGGAACAGACAAGTACTCAAACATCACTTACATGCTATATTGCACTTTAAATTGTTGCTGCAATCTGGGGAACCTTTTATTCAATATTATACAGCAAGGCACTAATGTTTAGTGCCCTTTCCTGTGAGTAACTGGTTTAACTATTCACACAAGACATTGATAGGAGTTGGGGACATGCATTACTTTTTCACTTCTGTTTTTAACTTGATGCTATTTTCTATTTGCTGGTTTTGAAAATTCACCTTGGGTCCTTGGTCTCGCACACTCTGATCAATAGCTTTATCCTGAGTTAGAGCTGAGAAGCAATTGTGTATCATTTAGGCACTATCATGCATCTGTGTAAATCTGTGGAACGTATTTCTTCGAACTAACACCATACTGTGAGCTGATGTTTTTTTAATATGTATATGTGTATGTGTTGGTAAGTGGATTATTAGTAGTGGTAAATATGAATCTACCACTGGCAATAGGCCTCTAACACAGTCTAGGGCACAGAATAGGTCTCAGAAAACTATTATCTTACTCAACCCTTGGAAGCTTGGCTGCTAACAGGCAGGCTTAACTTCAGAGACAGGCATGCAAAGCATTTAAAAATTCAATTCAGTAAATAATCAAGACACAACACACAATAAAAATCTAACACCAATTTATTAAAACAACAAGTATTTTTTACAAATATGACATATTTGTATCTTTGAAATGACACCAAAATGAAAACAATCCAATGCAGCGACCGGATATATGAATTTTTGAAGATTTAGCACTATATTTCACATAGAAACCTGTAGCACTTATTGGGACGTCTGGACTGGGACAAAGACAAAGTTTCAGGTAACCTGCGATGAAGCCCTGTAAGGCTACCCCTTGACATAGTCCTTGGTCAAAGTTTTACCTTCGGCTTTAGAAACATTTCTGGAGCTTTTTCTGCCGGAGTCCCTGGATGCTCTTCACTAGTCCAGATTTGGTGAGGGTACGCCTGCATGCTTTCCAAGGAGCTACCGGTCAAACTCTGAAAGTCAAACCTCCAGACTGGGGAATCTTAGTGATGGTCCAGGTGAGCTCTGTTAACCTGCAGCTTGTAGAGATTCCACCCTTTAGTCCTCTTGGAGCAAGTTAGATCCACTGGACTGTAGTTCCAGACTGTGCAGCATAATAATCCATAATTCCTTGTTGATCACTGCAATAATGACAATGATTCCTGCTAAAGGTATCTTAATGTGGTTTATTATGAAACAACATAATTTAACTCACTTAGTATGTTTGGGCGAACCCTCTAGGAGGTCACCACGTACCTTGAGCAGTCATTCGACTGATAAGCTACACTGCAAGCATCAAGCACGACAATGAGGTGAGGACAATTGTGGACCTATTTCTTGTGATGGCTAAACAACTAATAGCCCAGTTCCAACAACTTCAATTATATGTATTCAATGCATATAGGATTGCCACTGGAATTAACCGATTGTGCGGCCATAAAAAGTTTTGAATAATTATAGATTGGCTGTATTTGCTACACAATACTTCATCTGCCACATATTCTGCAGGATTCAACCAAAAAAGATTTGTTTCTAGCTCCAATGGTTCAGACATTACTAAAAATGCAATTACAAGCTTTGCAGCACGGTGGAAGGCAGTTTGCAAAGCTGAACTGGTCACCTTTCTGTTGCTTATTACTATATTTGGGTGTTAAACTAGTATTAATGAGGTGCAACCATTGCCCAGAGAGTATTACAAAGTTTAGAAATGACAAACTAATGCAGTACTTCTAATACAAAATATGCTTCACTATGCCGCATATTTTGCCTAATTTACTGCATAATTTACTCAACCCTGCTTCAAAATTTGGTCCTCGCCTGCTGCATAATTCCATTTCAAAGCTTCTTCTCTAAAAAAGCGCATGCAAATAAGTCCAGTTAATAATTAACTGCTTTCTCAGAGTCCATCGACACTATCAATGATTGGAGGTCTGAAATGGGGTGTTGGACTTGGCCCTCTTGGCAGGGCCATTCCTGACCTTTTTGCCTTCCTCCAATATTCTCTCTGACCTGTTTTCGTTGGTTTAATGACTCTGGGTACTTTACCACTGCTGACCAGTGCTAAAGTGCATATGCTCTCCCTGTGCAAAATGTATATGTGATTGATTTCCATGATTGGCTCATTGGATTTACTGTCAGTCCCCAGTAAAGTGCATCAGGAGTGCCAGGGCTTGTAAATGCCAATACTGCTAGCGGGCCTGCAGAGCTGGTTGCGCCACCCACAGAAGCAGCCTTTTAAAATGTGTCTAGGTCTGCCATTGCAGAACCTGCGTGCAGTCTGGTACTGTCATGCTGGCTGGGCAAGTGCACACACTTGCCAGCCTCTAAACCTTACCTTTACTACATATTAGTCACCCCTATGGTAGGCCCATGGGCAGGGTGCATTGTAAGTGTAAGGTAGGACATGCCCTGATGTGTGTGGCATGTCCTAATAGTGAATTACAGCCAATTTCACTATTGTAAGGCTACCTGTTCTCTTAGGCCAAGATGGGCTGCTGGAATTATTACAACCTATAATCACAGCAGGCTCAGGAAACATGGTAAAAAATAAAGTTTAGTATGCCTGAACACAGAATAATAAAATACTTCTTTTAGTAAAGTTTATTTTAATATCCTGTGTTTGCAAAGGCTACTTTTAGAAAGCTATTCATGAAAGGGGGTGGTGATGGACAGAGCATCTGAATTAAGCAGAACACTCATACCCCGTCAAAAGATCAGGGCTTGATCCATCACCGTTTTTTAGCTCACTGCACTATCCCAGTTCATAACCTGGCTATATGCAAATTAGTCTGTCCCTGGCCCAGTGCATCATGGGAACAGGGCAGACCAAACTACCAAGCCAATTCTTTACTGGTCCCCGGAAGCTTGTTTCCTTTCCAGTAAAGAATTGGCTTGGTAGTTTTGTAGCCAGGTTCTGAGCTGAGTTGGTGCAGTGAGCTAAAAAACGGTGATGGATCAAGCCCTGATCTTTTGACATGGGTAGGAGTGTTCTGCTTAATTCAGATACTCTGTCCATCACCACCCCCTTTTATGAATCGTTTTGGCCACCATAAGTGTGGTAGGGTATACTCAGATGTGAGTCCCTTGCTCACTGCACCATCAGGATTCAAGCAAGCCGGGCCGAAGACGGCTGCAATGCCAGAAACCGGTCCCCGGAAGCTTGTTTCCTTTCCAGTAAAGAATTGGCTTGGTAGTTTGGTCTGCCCTGTTCCCATGATGCACTGGGCCAGGGTCAGACTAATTTGCATGTAGCCAGGTTCTGAGCTGGGTTTGTGCAGTGAGCTAAAAAACGGTGATGGATCAAGCCCTGATCTTTTGACATGGGTAGGAGTGTTCTGCTTAATTCAGATACTCTGTCCATCACCACCCCCTTTTATGAATCATTACTTTTAGAAAGCTAGCATTTGCTTGCCTAACCATTTCAGCCCGCCTCTGCTAGGATGTGTATCTGACTGTCTGGGTTGTGTGAGTGACAGGGCTGGGGGATGACAGGTGGTGAATGCAAGGATTACACCTTGGTGGGAGGTGGGAGTGCCCCTGGACTCTGAATAGGGCTGTGCTCTGCCACCACAATGCTGGCTCCGCCCCCTGGGGAGCGACTGATGACTCAGCCCGACACCTGGCCCAGGAAGAGGGAAGCCTGTCAACAAAGTACTCCTGGCTGCCCCTGTCCATACAATGCTGGCTCCACCTCCTGCAGAGCGTCTGATGTGCCATCCCTGCTCCCTGAAAGGAGGTACCCAAGTTTACCCAACAGAGTGCTTCAAAACTGAATTAGGCTATGAAAAGAATCCCCTGGCCTGAAAGAACAAAAGAAACTGAGTATAAGTGTAGGAGCCCTGCTCCCAAGAAACTAGATCCTGTTTCCCACAACGAACCTCTGCCCAACTAGAAGGAGAAGAAGAAGCTGGAAGGACTGGCCCGCTGTCTGCCTTGCTGAGGAAGGAGAGGAGAAGACTTATTGGAAAGACTTTGTTGACTTGTGCTTGAAACTTTCTCCAAGGGCTTGATTGAGCTTGCCCCCTGAACGGAACCCCAGGACCAGTGGGTTCCTTGTGCCTTCGCTCGTCTTGAACTTCGAGCCGTGTGTGCCTCCCGCCGCAGCTGAGTCTGCGCCCCCATCACCCCCACCTAGGGGTGTGGCACTCGGGAGCTCGACTGCCCTTCACCCGTGAGAGCCTCGCTCTGTTTAGAGTCGCTCTCTGCCCCCGGGTCCGGCTGCCTGCTCCTCTGCCCCTGCCTGCCATCAGGAGCACGCTGAAGCGCTCACTCGCCCCTCCTGCCGGATTTCCTCTGCGGCCGGTGATCGATGCCGAGACAGCCGCCCATACGATAGAACGTACCCAGCTGTCCTGCTTCACCCCCTGAGAGACTTCATAGGCCGCGCCGCCCCCTTTGGGAGACCCCAGTACAGTCCATACTGAGGTTAAGGGCCGCGCCTGCCTGTGCACCCGCACCAGCTGAAAGGAGAGATCTGAAGTCACAGCCAAGAAACGAGTCGCACTCCCCGTGTACGACTCATCCCAGAAAGAGAACTGCGGTCTGAAGGTACGGTGCTAGCACAACGGGCTCGGGGCCCGCAATGCTTTATTTCCCCGTAATCTAGCTGTGCGCATCGTATTGCCTGAAAGAGATCCTACGTTACAAACGCTGTGCCCCATAGAACCGAAGAGTGCGCTTGTTGTTAAGAGAAATCGAGCGCTTTGCCTGTTGGTCCAATCTGCGCCCCTAGCACTCTGAAAAGTGCCTAGTATGATAAAACCCACCCGCAGTCCGAGCCACACTAGCTGGGTACGGCTCGTACGAAGGTTTTGCCTGGCTACGTCTCGTGCCTCTGAGAAGTGCCCCGTACGCAACTTACGCTTGCTCACGCTAGATGCGTGAGCCGCGGTAGGATCTCGTGTATTCTACCGGGGAAAGCGCACCGGAGCGATACGAAGCATCCAGTGAGTCCTAAAGAGGCCCCAAGTAACTAAGGAGCCTAGTGAAGCAATTTAAAAGACCGTACATACAGACAACCAAAGAACCAAGAGAACTATTTTTAAGCAAAATAGTCTAAGAAGGAAGTAGCTTACTAACTAAAAGAGGATTGCCATAATTTTACAATCTTCTTGCCTAAGCTGAAAACGTTATAGTGGTCTTGTGATAAAATCTTGCTTGCATAGAGATATTTTTATATAAAGAGACTTTTTTTACATATCCACAACCTGGTGTCCATTTGTGGGGGGATTGGTACATTTACTGTGTGTGTGATTACAAATGCTTAACCCAATAACGCCTGAAGAATAGCCTTGGCTGCTCACGCCACACACCTAGAGGGTGAGCAAGGGTAATTCTAAAGGGGTCATCCTTCGCCCTGACTTAGAGTAGAGGGTCCCTGCTTGTCACAAGTGAAAACTTGCGCCAACCAGAGACCCCCAATTCTAACATGGGGACTGTCTCCAGAACGTGAAAGAGCCGTCTACACATGGGTTGCAATTACGAGTTGGTAGGTGTTTAGCACATGTGATAATTAGTGAATTTGCAAAATACGTTAACCTTTGTTAAGTTTTTGGAAGGTCAAACCTGCCACAATTTAACTGGTCAAAAGCATACAATAGTTACTGTATAGTCAGGGGCAGCAATGGCGGGGAGCGTCGTCCCACTAGCTCAGACCCAGTAGACAAAAAGAAAACAATAGTTTATTATCGTTTTATTTTTATATGTGTGCAGGAAGGGGTGGGATCGGGGCACGGGAGGAGTAAGAGGAGTGTAATGTGCCCTCCCTAAGTGAACATATGTGTTTGGCCGACCATCTCAGGCTGACGAGAACACACATTCGCACTTGATTTATCTAACCCGGCAGTATTGCACATCCAGATTGGAGAAACCCCACAGAATTCCTGACCTGAGCAGAGCGTCTTTCTAGCCTTCTCAGGCCAATCCCTGTGCTACACATAGTCACAGTGTCCGCTGGGGCACTAAGAGACACAACGTGGCCAGCATTAGATAAGTTTAACTTTTTTTTAATGATTTAAATTATTATAGTCCCCTGCACACCTTCCCGGCCTCTGCACCCAGGGCCCCCGTGCCACCTCCTGCACCTCCCCAGCACCCCACCACTCTTTTGTATGTGGCAGCTGCCACAGTGTATCATGCAGATTTTGGTGAGTTAAACAGCAAAATCCATACATTATTCCCAAACCCATGTAATAACACCCTATATATAATGTGCCCAGTGATATTGCTATTTATCAGATGTGATAAATTGCACCATCGTTTGTTTCCACCCCTTAGTGGTGCTGAGGTGCTGAAAATGAGTGCAGACATTTTCAGAGAGCCCACCCACATTGCACAATCACCTTCAGACTATGAGCACCCACTTTCTACAATCAACTTTGGTCTATGGGCACCCACAGTCTACAGTCACATTCAGACTATGAGCATCCACATTCCACAATCACCTTCAGACTAGAGTGAAGGTCATTACCTCATACTGTCTGCGTTCGGTCTTGATTTCACCTAAATTTACTGTTCAAATTTCAGTCTGAAAATCCAGGTTCGAGCTACATTATATGTTATCTGTCAATCTGATTAGGGGCTGAATAGACTCCCCATTCAATGTTTTTTTTTATTTTCTAAAAATTTCACTTGCATTTACTTTTTACCATTTCCTATGAATTTATCAACATTAATATTTTGTTCCATGCAAGAAAATGAACACGTATGTTTAAACATTTATTTGTCCTTTCATGTTCAATTTCACAAGACGAATCACATGTTGTTTGCTTTAATTAAGTAGCCATTTACAATGCATTATTTATTCATTTATTGTTCATTTTTAGTTCTTGTAAAGCACCCAAAGCCCTGATAGTGTGATGAGAAATAGTCAAACTCTGCAAAGGAGGTGCCATGTAGTTGGGCATGGATGAACACCTGACATAGGAAAGGTGAAATGTTAATTATGTCTAAAGTGATAGAAACAACCTTTGACTGATGATTTTAGGCGCCTGTCTGACAACTGGATGTAAACGACCCATGTTTTCCATTCAGTGAAACTGCATAGCCACTGGAATACCTAGGAGCTGGAATTTAAAAAGCCTAGTGTCAATGTTTGACATTTTATGCAAACAGAGAATATAATTTGTTTGTGTAAATAGGTGGAAGAAATTCTTCAAATATGGAAAATATTCAGTTAGTTCAGATGCATTATTATTGGAAATACCTGTCTTTTAAAAAACATCTATATAAAACATTGGAAAGCAATCAGTTAGTTAAAATACTGTTTTCTACTTTACCCCTCATTCGCCTGAAGCCACACAGAAGCCATGCAGTCTACTGGAAGAAATAACTTGTACATGAAACTACTCCAACCCCATTATTGAATGTATTCATAACTGAATTTATTCCCTGTGCAATTTCATTGTCAAACATGCACGGGGAGAGGGTCCCCTGCCCATTTCTCGAATATTGCTAGGATGAAATGGCATGTACCTCACTGGTAGGGTTATTTAGCACTCTGTTACATGTTGTAAGCATGACCTGTTTTGCCTTTTCTTGTTGTGTCATTTCGAGTTGTTTTCTGGCAGAAGACTTTAAAGTTCCTCTTTGGGTCTATGTGATCCTGAGTTTATTAAGTGAACAAACAATATTAAGAATCAACTGATGTCTCACCTTCGGTGATCACAGAAGCGAAAAAGATGGCGGAAGTGAGGAACACCAGCATGGTTTTGGAATAAGGATGGAGCTGGTCAGTGCAGAAGATCAGGGTTTAAGCAGTTCTTCAGGCCTTCTCCACATCTAATTGTCTGCCCATTGTATTTATTCAGTTTCAGTGGATGGAGGGGAGGTCCTGCCTGACCTCTGATGTGGCGGTCTTGTTATTCTGCAGGTCAGTGATTGAGCACGTCTCTGAATCATCACTCCACCCAATACATTATTAAAAGAACAGGCTGTCCTGAAGTAATTCACTTCTCTCAACCAACAGCTTCATAGGGCAATGTATTATGTACACTGACACACCCTTTCTGAGAACTGTTTTTGGGCACCTTGCCTTTGGTCAGCTTCCAATGCAGTCTCTGAGCAACTCAGGCAGGCCCACACTCTATCCAGCATTTATTAGACCATAGAAGGTGACTCTCCTTTTAGTGAGATGTGTACTAAAAATGACTAAAGGCAAGTGATAGTTGCTGTGTCTAGGGGGTCATATGCTTGAGTACACCTTCACTTTTCGAGAAACTTAGCACTTCTTATTATCAAGGCAGAAACTGAAGTGACTGATGTCACACATGATAGCTCAGGAAGATTAGGATGGTATTCGCACTGCGCAAACTAGGCACAGCCTCCTGTCCTTGCTGCACTTACTCTGGTGGACTGTAATCTCGAACGGAGGGTTAGAGTCATCAATTTGATCATTTCAATCACAGTTGTAGGAAAGTGGGTTACTAGCCGAGTGGTCAACCACAATTCTTGTCAAGGTGAAAATCAAGCAAGCCCCAAATGAACCTGTTCTTAACCATCTGGTAGATTGGCTCAGAGCAGTCAGGCCTAACTTAGAGGCAATGTGTATACTATTTATGCAGCACTTCGATTAGTAAAAAAGTAAAAACAGAACACAAGAATAATCCTTCACGATATTAGAAATATACAGTAAAATGTAATAAATTGTCTCCAAAAAAGCAAAAATTCAATTGTTAGAACTGGAGATATGCAATATTAAAGATTTAGGTAGGAATAGGGCTGAAAAGCACAAATTGCCAACTGTGGTTATCTGGTCACATTGAACTGGGACACATTCACAATTTCAGATTGACCACAATGGAGTGCTGAGCGGATATAGGGATCAGGGTACGCCCCTGGAACAAAGTACCTTAAATTCAGGTTACAGAGTATTGCGACGTCCCGTGTCGAGGATGTGTTGCACATTAGTGGTTCAGGGCTGAGATGCGTGGTCCTGCGTCAATAATGCATTGTGCAGCAGTATGTATGAGCAGCTGTGTAGCAGCGATATAAGGTCCTATGATGAGGATGTGCCACATGGAGCTGCAATACAAAATCCTACATTAAGGATGAATCAAGCAGCAGCATTTCCAATGAGATGTGGGGTCCGGAATTAGGGCTGCAGCATGCAGCAGCAGTCCTGTGAAAAACCAGTGCCTTATACAGTGCCCCCTACTGTTTTGGCCACATTTTGACTTATTGATGCTGGTATTCTGACTATGATTGTGCCCTGGGCTTTGCTAACCGGACCCAGGGCCTGTGCTCTGATTCAAAGTACAATATAATTAGGTATAATTACAATTGGTACTGACAACCTACCTGTAAGACCCTAGTATATGGTAGGGTATGTGGATTTAGAGGCCCAGTAGATTTAATGCACTTGAGTGTGAACCGCTGTGTTGTCTGCTGTCATTTTAAAAGCAGCCCTGCTTTGCAGTCTGCTTTTAAAATGTAATTATATATAAGTTTGACTTTGGAATTAAGGGTATATTTATTGACTTAAAATACCTTATTTTTTACTTGTAAGTTACCCCTAAGGTCTACTCTCGGTGCCCCCAGGGTAGGGAGCCATGTAGTAATAAGTAGGGACATTTTAAAAGATGTTTCATAAGCCCTGGTGAGGTAATAACTGCCATTTTTGTGCGTCCCCATCGTCTCATATTGGTTCCATGGGCTAACATGGGAATAATTTAGTATAGCCATTGACAGGAGTAAGCCAAACATATAATTCAAATACTTAAAAGAATAGTTATGATAAATCCAGTTATTATAACTATTACAAAGAAGTTATAAAGCTTGCTTTTCTGATGTGCCAACATTTAGCCTTCCAACTACCTCTCCTGCTTGGCCAGGCTCTGACAGGCTGAGCCAAGCTGCTCTGGTGAGGTGTGAAGTGACCTGCATAGACACAAAGGACATCAGATGCAAGGAGATCAGCAGCTGCAGAGCAAATGTTAGGATTGGGGTGGAGTTGTCAAATGGGTCTTCACAGAGAAAATTATAGTTAGAAAAGGACACAGGCTCAGCCCCACATCCTGTACCCCCAGGCAGAGAGGAGCCCCAGTAATTGAATTAGCTGAGGTCAGTGTTACCACCCTGCTTGTCACCAAAGAGCACTGTATACATATGGGAGAACTGTCCACCAACTCAGATCCCTGCCTCAAAACTACAAGAAAAGGGGCCTGGCCAAGATGGCGACCGTAGCAGACATATGTGTGTGAAGCTCCCGGCCCGAGCCCCCGTTCTGACCCTACATTTGCCCTTAATACCCCCACCATAAACGTGATCCATGCCCAGCACCCATTGCTCGCATTTCTGGCAGGCGAGAGCTCGCGGAACTGCCCTACGCGGCGCCCCTTCCCAGATGTGCCGGAGCCCGCCGACCACCGCAGTGAAATGGCGGCCGGGACTCTGGCGTGATCTACCAGCCACGAGAGCACACCAGACGGCGGCTGGCCCCCAGAGCGCTGACGGCGCCCAGTGCCCCCACGGAGCAGCGGCCGATGACCTGGCAGCCTGGTGGGTACGCCCAGAAGCGAGGCGGGCGGTCGCGAGCAGAGACCGCGCCACACCGGAGCGTGAAAATCGAGCCCCTGGCTCTGAGGCCTGACTCCGGGGCTCGGGCGCTGGAGACACCGGGGGCAGTCCACACTCCTAGCTACACAAGGAGGACAGTTTGTCTGCAACGACTGGTACGGACCCCTGCGCCACGGCGCCACGCGCCTAGCCTGTGCCTGTAGATCCATGCTGACGGCGCCCAGTTCCCCCCACGGAGCAGCGGCAGACGACCTGGCAGCCCAGTGAGTGCGCCCAGAAGAAAGATGGGAGGTCGCAAACAGTGACCGCGCTGCACCGGACGGCCTGAAAATCGAGCCCCCGGCTCTGAGGCCTGGCTCCGGGGCACAATTATTTACAACAAGGGGTGGTGATGGACAGAGTCTCCGGGGCACAAGCACAAGCGCTGGAGACGCCAGGGGTGGTCCACGCTCCTGACTACACGTGAGGGACAACGAGCCTGAGGAGACTGGGAGGGACCCCTGGGACACGGCGCGCGCGCCTAGCCTGCGCCTGTAGATCCATGCTGACGGCACCCAGTGCCCCCACGAAGCAGCGGCCGACCACCGGGCAGCCCGGTGAGTGCGCCCAGAGGCAAGGGGGGCAGTCGCAGGCAGAGGCCGTGCCACACCGGACGTCGTGAGAACCGGGCCCCGGGCTCTGAGGCCTAGCTCCAGGGCGCGAGTGCTGGGGTCACCCGGGGCGGCCCACGCTCCTGGCTACACACGAAGGACAGCGAGCCTACAGAGGCTGAGACCGAACTCCTGGGACACGGCGCCGCGCGCCTAGCTGGTGCCTGTAGATCTGCGCACAGACAGGGCCCCGGGCTCTGGGGCCTACCAAGACACAGATGCCTGGGGCGGCATCATCGGCCTGGACTGTTCAGGGCACTATCGGGTGCACAGAGGTGAGAGGGAGCCGCCGCCAAACAACAGGGGACTGCGCCTGGGGGTTCAGAGAATATAATGTCCTGCCGGTGTTGTGGGGGGACTGAGTGTACGGAGCCGGCACTTGGCCTGTGCGTGGATTCGCTGAACTCGGCGAGGGACCAATCGCTTCAGGCCGCTTAGAGTGCACGCTCGCGGTGCTTGCCCTTCGGGAGCCCCGTGACGCAGCAGCGGACGACACAGCTGCCTGGAGCGGCGCCCAGCATTGAGCCCTGGCCGCACCGGTGCCTGGAGAGCACAATCCCATAGGCATGGGCCGCCATCCGTCCTCCGTACCTCTGCGGCCCCTCCGGGAAAACGTGCTGAGCACATCATGGTGACGGGGGCACGGGGCAACTGTCGCACCATCACGGACATGCTGGTGAAAGGTGCTCCTAAAGGTGAGAAGAGCCCACCCCCCCCCGACAGCAGCGAAGGACAGCCCGGTGCAGGAGCATGGCGGGCCCCCATTACCAAATCATTTTTAGAGACCCTATTCAACTCCTTGAGGGGAGATTTTCAAACACTAAAGCAGGACATGGCTGTGGAGTAGCGTGAACTGTGCCGAGATGTGGATGGCCTAGGGGAACGCGTGGCGGCGGTGGAGGAAGCAGATCAGACCAGGAGCGAGGAGGTGGAACAGCTACAACAAGAGGTCATCCGCCTGCGTGAGCAACAAGTCAACCTCCAGGCGCATGCGGAGGACCTCGAGAACAGCTCTCGAAGAAACAACATATGGGTCCGTGGCTTCCCATCCAAAATAGAAGGGAACAATGTCGCTCAATTCTTGCAGGGACTGTTTCGGGAGTTCCTAGGAGAGTCTGCAGAATTTGACGTACGTATTGACAGGGCGCACAGGGTGGGCCTGGCGCACCGTGCCAGGCCCACAATGGTTGGGGTCAGGGAGGGGGGAAGGGGGGTTAGGGGGGGACTGGAGTTCAGGTGGCGGTGAGTGGGGGGATGGAGGGGGGCTCTCAGTTGGGATTTGGTTAGGGGTTAGGGGGGTGGGCCGGGGTGGGGACCAGTGTGCCGGGGGGATCAGTGAGCTGGAATGGTCGGCGCACTCACATTTGCCGCAACGAGCTGTCATTAACCTCACGTAGCGCTCTCTACCCATTGACTTCGGGATGACGGACTCCGCCCTGAAGGTATTGACCCTTAATGTGAAGGGCATGAATAATCCCGTCAAACGAAGGGCAGTGCTTTCCTATCTGGAAAACTCTGAGAATTGTTCACTCCAAGAAACCTATTTACTCACGAAGGACAGGCACAGGATGTGGTCCCGCGCTTTCCCCCAACAATTCTTCTCTTCTATGCTGGAGAAAAAAGCAGGGTTTGCAATTTTGGTGTCTAGGCGCTTCCAGGGACAGATCAGAGATAAGGTGGGAGAGATTAAGGGCAGGCTCCTAGCCTATAGCCTCCTGATAGGAGGCCAACAGCTGACAGTGTGCTCCCTGTACACACCGAACACGGGGCAGGACTCCTTTTTGAAAGGTGCTATCTCGGAGGCGCTTCGATCCCGAGACCCCCTTTTGCTTTTAGGGGGTTCCTCAATTTGGTGATGGACACTAACACGGACAGGTCTGGGCACAGAAATGGGGATACAGGCTTCCTCTCTAAGGCAGGCAAGACTTGGTTACAACAAAGGGGGGTGGTGGACTTATGGAGGGCTAAACATCCCGGGACATCACAATACACATTCTATTTCCATGTACACCGTACTTATCCCAGGCTGGATCACATTCTCGGATCCTCCGACATGGCTGCCAGAGTGGCCGACATATGCATTGTGCCGGTGGCTCTCTCAGACCATGATGCGGTCGAGCTCACAATCACAGTTCCCAAGAATAGGCATCCTCCAGGAAGGTGGAGACTACGTGAGACCCTTCTGCAACGCCCAGAGGTCACTCAGCAACTTCAAAAGTGCATTACTGATTACCTGGCCGTTAATGATACTACCGACATTTCAATTTCAGACCTGTGGGGAGCCCTAAAATCGGTGGGTACGCGGTGAACTCATTACAATAGCGGCGGCGGAGGCCAGGGAACGTAAAGCGAAACGCGTGGACCTAACTGCCCAGGTGTCTGAACTAGAGAGAGTTAACAGTCGTACCGGAGCCCCCAGGGTTTGGAAGCAATTAAAGGCGGCCAGGGCCCAATTGGCAGGCATAGACACAGATAGGGCCGAGTTTGCGGCCCTGCGCATATGCCATACTTATTACGTGGGAGGGAACAGGACCGGCCGCCTACTTGCTAGTGCGCTGAAGGCAAAGGTCCAGCGCTCAAAGATTCAAGGTCTACGTGACGGGAATGGTGATGAAATCAGGAAGGAGGTCACAGATTGCAGAGGCATTTCGAGATTTCTATGCTTCATTATACCAAGCCGACGCTGCTCTGGGTACAGACGTTGATGCCTACCTAGAGAATGCGGCAACCACGGCTCTCTCTCCGGTGAGTGTGGATGCCTTGGAGGCCTTACAAGAGTTAATAAGCACGGCGCACTGCTGAGTTGATGGGTACAAAGATATGTTGAATTTCAGGGAGTTTTTAGAAAGTTTTTAGGTGCACCAGCAGGTGGCGTTACTGTCCGAAAACGCTGAATTCTAATTGACGGGTTGAGTGCATTACCTCACGTGTAAATGCATCCCTGCGTTTGGGCACACAATGATGGTTCGTAGTTGAAAAGACAACCGACTCCAGAGAGTGTAGTTTGCTGATTCACTATTTATTAGTACATTTTTATATTGATGACTTCTCAATTTTTCAAATATATGTTCATTTTCTCATAGTTCATGGTTTGTTATTCAGTCAAAGTTAACCATGCGAGCTCCGATGCATTTCAGGCTGGAATTGCCCTTTGTCAAGGAGCACTGTAAAATAATACAAAATTACGGGCTCATCAATGATTGGCATATGCAAAATTCTTTACATTACATTACATCATCCAAGGTGGCATTAGTGATGTATGCATGTGAAAATGTGACATGCAAATAAATACGAGTGCAGTGACAAGTGTGTCCGGTGAGAACGGGGTGAGGGGTGTTTAGACGGGAGTGCATGAAATGAACGGTTGTGATTAAAAATAAAGTGCGGTAGGAAAAGTATCCGAAGATGGTGAGCCGGATTAAGAGTGGTGGTTTAAGGGTGGCTGCTGGTGGATCGGTGAAGTGAACCATGCGATGGTCAAAGGGGCCGGGTGCTCGGGGTGTTGTGATGCGCTGATGCGATGTGTCGAAAACGGTAAACCGGTGCCTCGTGTTATGCGAGACTTACGTGTCAAGTCTGGGTCCCAGAATGCGGGAGCCTGAAAATAATGGGCAAACGTTGGTTACAGAGCTCAACTAGGCAAACGCGTGGTTTGGAATCTTAGAGGCGGTGGTGAGACACTTACGGTTAGAAGTTGTTAGCAACGCATGAGCGGGAGTCTTCACCTAGCGAAGGTTGAGGGCGGCGGAGTCCATGAACTCCGCGGGGAATCAAGCGAAGTGCTCCGTGGGTTCGAGTTAAGTGAAGTGTGGAGCTAGAAAAGGGACTAGGGAGTGAGACGCCTAAGGGGCGGCCATTTTGGAGTGAAGTGAAGTGAATGGGAAGAAATGGGCAAAAAGTGCCAGGGTTAATTCGAATCATGCAGAAGAATTAAGCCGTTACAGGTAGCAATGTGTTTAACATGTACCATAGAGGTACTATAAATAGCAACTGAATTCGAGGCGATCGTTGAGATTCCCCGCGGAGCCGGTAACAGACGCCAATGCCCACAAGCCTGAACTCTGTAGCATCTTGTCACTGTGATACTCAAACCTACCTCTTCCACACTCCCTTTCTCCACATTTCCTCCTCCTTGAAAGAGGTTCCACCCAAGACCTTGTGCACCCATCAAGGTTTGTAAGGTGTTCTATACCTCAATGTTGCACAGCACACATGGACCTCAGAAACAATACTATATACCATGACCTATTGTGTTCCCATCGAGGATTCTCAAGACTTCCATACCTCAATGTTACAAAGCACACTGGGACCTTCGTAACTATATTATATACCATGACCAATTGTATTATCCTGCAAAAAAAATTGTTGTAAAGCACTCAGATACCTGGGGTCTGGCCAGCGCTATATAAAACTTCTCAATAAATAAATAAATAGATTAGGAGAACATTAGATCATCACAAACAACCATCATTGCACCCCCAAGCCTAAGTTCCTGTCAACTCTGACAAAGTCAGAAAACGTGAAACAAAACAATTGGCAATATTAAAATGGCGTACAGAGCGTGTGTCACATGAAACCATACCCATACAGAAAGATTTTATTAAGCAAGGACACTGACAAAGCAGACAACAGGAGCAACTGCCTTTATTACATATTACCCAGATAGACATCAAAAGTAGACTAGAGCAAGGCCAGTGGCCAGTCCATAGTTTAAAGTAGGCACATGTGGGCATGAGAACCTGCACAGGGAATGGGAATCCATAGGTACGAACAGCAAGGGCAGTGGCCAGTCCATTGCTCAAAGTAGGTACATGTGTGCATGAGAACATGCACAGGGAATAGGCATCAATAGGTTCAAACATCAAGGCCAGTGGCCAGTCCACAGTTCAAAGTAGGCACATGTGTGCATGAGAACCTGTACCGGGATGGATGACACCATACACTGACATGGAAAGCAACACAGCTAGGGGATAACAATGGGCAGTCCAAGCACGGCTGTGGGAGAGATAGATGTGGGAGGGAGCCATTGCCTCAGAATTGGCTGTGTCAGGACTCAAAACCTGAATTCCGTCCTTTACTACCCAACTGGACGAAATGCCTGGTCAAAGAAGGTGCAGACCTGGAGACTCAAGATGGCCGCCGCTGTTGCCGTGATCAAGGCTCAGCAGGCGCGCTAGTCTCTCAGGCCCCTAGTTTTTGTGAACCAATGTGAAGTGCGAGCGCCGGAAGAACTGCGCACTTCACTAAAGACTGCAGCCAAGAGAAGTTCGTTTTGTGCTTATCTACGAATTCCTGTCAGAAGAAGTGAAAGTCGTGACAGGAGTTCCTTCCATGTCCCCCAGCTGAATCTTGAAGTGATTTTCGTTTCCGTTTCAGAAACCCTGCGCATGATTCAAGCGCGGGTTGCCAAACTTCCCAGGAGTGCGGCATAGAAGGTTGCCGTATCATGTATGCATCGGAGGTTGAGAAAGCGTCTAACGACGAAGAGCAAGGAGAAACAGGTGGCTAGCGAATTGACAAAACATCGAGACAGTTTCCTGAGCAGCGAAGTAGACGCAGCAATACAGACTCAAGATAGGAGCTAAGTGCAAAAAGAATTTAATAGACTTTGAGTTATAAACTTAAAACTCTGGTACTTACTGTTATTTTTTGAGAGAAAGGATTTCAGTAACTTGTTTATTCCTGAAAAGAAAAGAATAGAGAAGATGCCATGATTATAATATGGACAACACGCAACTCAGTGAATAAAAATGTAAATACAGTGCAAATAAGTAAGAAAAAGAGTACGGGTTTTGCGTGAGACCCTCAGGAGAGCACAGAGCATGGAGCACAGAGCACACCAAGCAGCGGGAGCAGCGGGAGCAGTGGCAGCGGCGGATCCCAGACCACGAACTAAGGGTGTCTGTAGCGGAATTGCCTCGCTCCTCGTGTGTATTGGCGCTGCGAGTGAACCCCAGCCCCGGCCCCGACCTTTAGCCCTCGAGGGGCGCTCCCGGGCTCAGAGCGGAATTTGTGCGGACTATTGGAGGTGGAGAGGTTGCTGCAAGAGAAGCGGAATGGCTGCCGCGACCTAGCGTTGGCGTTGTGGTTTGTGCTTGCCGGTTGACCACCGGCCAGAGCCAGAGTCTGCGCCCCCGGAGCCTGAGCCGCACCACGACCTGGGAAGAGGTGAGAGGCGGCCCTGAGGCACAGTGGGGGAAAACTGATAAGAATTGACCAGCCACGATACCACTGGCTCGTCAATCCTGCACTGAGGGAAAAATCCCTGTAAAAAAACTGTGTGTGGAGCCCTCCAGCAAAACCCAGCGCTGAACCGTGAATAGCCCCCTACTGACCATAACCCTGAATAGTCCCCTGCTAATCTTAAAAGCCAAAGGCTAAGCTAAGCTAAGCTAAGTTAGTAACTAAAAGGCATTTGCAGGCATTTGCAGGGGCACCTCGCGGGGAGGTGAGAGGGCAGAAGCAGGGAAGAAGGGCGGCCCCGGCCCGAGCCCTTGCCAACAACGCTGCTGTTGCTCAGAAACTGCCTGGTTGCAGTTTTGAAATCACATCGGAAACCCCACAAGAATCCCCGCTGTGTTGAAATCCAGTAATCATAGAATATACTGCCAGCTGGTCACAACCTGTCGTCTTTGGCAGTTTTGTTGACTGCAGCATCTTTGGCTTTTGAATGGAATTAATCGTGGCCAAACCGGCAGTGGAACATTGTTGAAAACAGAGCCTTGAGCTGTCACACCGTCACACATCTGCAACATCGCCCCTCCCTGACGGCAGCTGCCCCAGTGTTGTGTGCCGTGCCCTTGCAAGCCGGGACACAGAGGGAGCAGACAGGCTTGGGAGGTATAAGCGGTGAGCTGCGGTGAGGCTCAGGGGACGCATAGACCACCGGAGCGGAGTAGCAGCCTCAAGATCACGGCCTACATCAGCGTTGTAGAAGGCCGTGGAAGGTCCATGATCAAAACAAAGCTGCGGAACCCCAAGCATAAAAACGCGTAAAACACATAAAAACGCGTAGAGCCTGCAAAAAACGAAGCCGGAGAGAAAAAGTCGGAGAGCCAGCAGATCGTTAACAAGTAAGCGGGAAATCATGAGGTCCAGAAAAGTGTGGCAGGAGACAAAGGAGACAAATGACGAGACAGAAAGAAATAATGTAGAAAAAGACCGGGGCCCACTAAAGCAGGGGAAGAAAAAGAAAAAGACCGTACAGCAAAGAGAGAGACTTGTGTCTGCCCCTGAATTATCGACAACTAGTCCGAAAAAATCATTGGAATTCAAAAAAATTTTTACTTGGAGGACCCCATGGCGGTCATTTATGGCCAAACGCATGAACAAGCGCACCTGCCAAGTCCAATTACACCGGCATCAAGGACAAACAACAGTGAACAGCCACAAGTAAAGAGCAAGATAGAGGAAAAGGAAGCACAAAAATGCACGATTGAGAACAACTCGCCGACTAAACCAACAAATCAGTCACAAACCTCTCAAATTCCTGCCAAGTCAAAAGGCAACATTGAAGATCATAACTCAATGGTGGTACTAGCCCAAATACATAATAACAGCTCCCCAACTCAGGAAAAACCTGTGAAAATAATAACCAGGACTACGGACAAAGACAATACCCTACTGTAAAGGAAAACAAAATTGGGGTCGAGCACATCATTGTAAAAGATGACATATGGTCAACCTCCTTCTCCTTACCCAATGAGACAAGCTTGGACAGACTAATGGAATCTAATATTCAAACAGGAAAACTCATTCAATCCCAACGTAATGAAGAAACCAAGAATCAGCAAAGCCCGCATGGTGGACACAGGCCGGCACAAGATCAGGAAAAGGGACTGGGTGGAGAAGAAAGGTTAGAATCAACACCACTAAATCCAGACAAAAACCACGACAAATGGGAAGAGGGGCAAGGAAAAAAAAAAGGATGGCCAAAAACAATAAACCTGACGTCCCAATTACGATCTCCTCTGTGAGTGGGTCAGAAGAAGTGTCAGAGGTTTTGGGAGTTCAGGCTGGAGAGGTTACTAAGGCCCCATGGAGCGAAACATTACTAATAACCCTGGACCATGCAATTAGGGCACTGAATTTCCAGTCCGATAAAATGGATGTACAAATTGATTTAATAAATCTAATTGCTGGTAATATTTCAGGCATAAATACTAGGCTGGACCATATGGCATCGCTCCTACCTAGGCGGGTAGATACGGCATACCACACAGATACCGCCCGGCCAAGCTGTGTATGTGGCAAATTGGTGGATAAACTGTCAAACCTACCAGACATCCTAAAAGATATCCTAGGGGCAGTTCAGTCTTCAATAAGAATAAAAAAAACAGGAGCCCCAGAGGGATAAAGGAGTTTGAAGAGGAAAATGTGAGCCTATACGAAGAAAAGGAACAAAACACAAACAATGCCCAGGAACAAGAGAAAAAAAAGACAAACAAGGATCGTTCAGAACAGAGAGCCCGTCGAATTGATGATACACAAAGCGTAAGCGACAATCAAAAAACAAAGTTAACAAAAAGACAAAGGAAACGCGCAAGGAAGGGGAGGACCAAACCTAAGGAGCTCCCTCTGACAAATGATCATACTTATCCAATCTTCAATCAAACAACCTCAAAGAAAGAGAAACTATTAACAGGAAAAAACGCTTCAAACCTCACAGATAAGACCTTGGATAAATCAAACCAGTCAAGAGAAGAGAATGGATACAACTCGCTAATTGAATCAGTGACCTCTCCCATGTTGATCAAATCAAATCACATACAAGGAGAAAAAAATGCGTCTACAAAAAAAATCAAACTACTCAGCTACAAAACAAAGACCGGATCCAAGTCAAAGGTGACGAAAAACGATCATGCGAAGAGGACAACGGAGACCAGGTAGTAATGACACAGCGGATAAATGAAACCCCAACACATGCCGGTAGAAACGTTAAACAAGACAAGTGGACCCAAAACTCTCTAAAGAACGTGGAAAAACAACCAATCGAAGGCAATAAAATCAACCAAAGGCAAATTATAAAAACAGATATGGAAGACGGAAGTGCCAGAACGCCGATTAAAATAAAGACAAAGGGGTATGGGCGATCTTGCAACCTTCAACAAAAAGATCAGTACCTAGCGCATACACAGACATCTAAACAAACAAAGTACGACAAACTGGATGGCACAAAAAACAAAGGGAATACGTTGAACACAGGTAGGCCAATCGCACCCATCTTTCAGCCAGATAGAACAACTACCGCAACTGGAGAAACAACAAAAAACGCCCAGGGACTAGGTAGAACAATAAACATGAAAGGAGATCCAATAAAAAACACACAACAGCAAGAAAAAAAGGAAGAAAAACCAGTAGTCCAAACACAAGAAGAATCCCCAGAAAAACTGACATTCGTACCAGAATATCAGACAACTGGAGGACAAGACTTCTTGAACAGAGGAAATATAATGCGGCTGCTCAAAGAAATTCCAGAATTAGATGAAATATCATCGCAAGAACTTCTGTCTGTAGAATTCAAAACCAATGTAAACAATCCGGATGTAGAGGAGTCCTTAACAACTTGGTCGTCAAGAAATGTTGTAGACAGGATACTCGCTATGAGCCTGACCTTCGAAGCATGGGGCATTGGGCTGAGGCGACATCAATGGAAAAAATACCCATTCCCCCTTTTAAACAACACCCAAAAAGAAATTCCAGAAAAGGAAGCCGAAAACCATCAGAAATCATGCTTAAGGAGTGCTTGCTCAGTAACCCCACTAAAAATACCACAACGAGCAAGGATTCAGGCAAACTCAGACGAACAAGAAACCATGCTGGAAAAGAGCACACATGGTCTTGGGTCGCAAAGGCATTGAGCAATAAGAGTTCCTAGCCATTCTAAAAAGCCAAATGAGAATAAAAATCTACAGCTGCGGATAACATCTTTATGATCAAAACGAACCAGGGAAAACTCAAAGAACTCGGGACGAATCCATCACGTTGAACACACACACGATTAGCATTTGTTCTTGGAACGTCCATGGCTTCAACAGTATGGGGCAAGATCATGAAACCATAAAATTCTTGGAACAACACGATCTAATATTACTCCAAGAAACTTGGAATTTGAGCCCAGTATCCATCCCCGGTTACATAGAGTTTCATGTCCTAGCAGAAAAACTCTCAAAATTTGGGCACCCTAGAGGAGGCCTATCAATATACATCTCACAGCGGAACGGATGGCAAGTGGAAGAAGTAGATACTGGGGTAAATTGGCTGCAAGCAATAACACTCACAGAGTGGACTAACTCGAATCTACACAACCATAACTTATTAATGCTCAATGTCTATGTTCACCCAGAAAAGAAACAGAAGAAGGAGAGATTAACAACACTATGGTCTTTGATTCAAGCACTACAAATCTCACACGGTTCGCATTTCCTGATCATTTCAGGAGATTTTAATAGTAACCTAAAAAAGGACAATTGTATAACTCAGGAGCTCGGATACCTGGGCCTATCAATTTTGAACGGGACGTAAACGGGGACAGACCCACATCAATAACTTTCTTAAGCGGTAATCGGAAATCAACAATAGATTTCACGATAATGAGTAATACCCTGGTGTCAAAGGACGCACTTTCTTGGTCGAGCAACGCACAGAAAGTGATCACTTCCCATTAATTACTAAAATCAATACGCTGGTCAACAAATCCCCAAAAATCAATACTGTTGCTCAATACACTGAAAAATTCAACCTTCGGCAAGTGATGTGGGGAGGGAAAGACATAAAACCAACAATAGAAAAATTCAAAAAACAATTGTCGGAAATGACAAGTAAAGAAAAAGAAAACCCAATAAAAACATGGGAATATTTATGTAGTGTCCTAACGAGAGACCCTCCAGCCACGAAACCGAATAAAGGACGAATCGATACAGGGAAGAAGCCTTGGTTCAACCTCTCCCTCAGGGAGGAAAAAAGGAAAATTTCACGCAAAGTCCGGAATCAGGTAGCAATAGTGAAAAATGGAAAGAAACCGGATAAGGTGAAATTAAAGGCCATGCGGAAAAAATATAAGACCTTGCTGAGTAAAGCAAAAAAACTATACCAAGAAGAAATCTGGACAAAATTACTAGTTGCAAGTAAAAATAAAAACGGTCGGTCATTTTGGGGTATTATTAACAAATTGACAAAGGGCAACCTACTCAGACAAGAGGCAGGAATAGGAGAAAATAAATGGATCCAGCATGTTAAAAACATGTTTTCTGACAGGGAGAACAGACAAAATCGACAGTGTAAAAAAGAGTGCGGAATGTGCACCAAAAATTTGAAGCATGCAGAAGCTCTTTTTAGATCACAAGAAATCCAGCAGAAAGATATCAGCATGCCAATCGTGGCCAACAAAAATCGGCCAAAAAATAAAACGGGCAAGGAGCCTACAATACCACCAAAAACACCAGAAGAAATAATACCAGTCCTAGACACCCTGGTAACAACCAAACAGCTAAAAAGTATATTAAAATGTCTAAAAACAGAGGGTGCAGCAGGTCCTAACGGGCTCCCAAATGCGATTTTTAAATACTCCCCGGAGTTCTGGGCAGAATATTTAGCACCACTCTTTAATTGGATCTATAGCCTGAACAAAATGCCCAAGTCCTGGAAAGGGAATATAATACACCCCATTTTCAAGCAGGGCGATCATAACGACCCAGGGAATTACAGGCTAATATCGCTGATCGACGTGGAAGCTAAACTATATGGATCATGCTTGCTGCAGCATTTCCAAGACTGGATGGAGGACACAAATATAATACCCATGTTGCAAACGGGTTTTAGGCCAAGAATGGGCACAAGATGGTAATACCCATGAATCTGTGCAGTCACATTGTACAACCTTAATTCAAAACTCAAAAGATGCATGGTAACCTGCACACTTGGTATTATTGATCAATATGATGTCCACACACCCAAATAGATTGCCCGTGTCTCTATGTAATCTGACATACAGATCCCTGTAAGCATACATTGGTCCCTGGTGGTGAACAAGATGCACATCCCAACATGTTGTCACAGTCACTTATGGAGTCAACATAAGGGGACAACACAGATACATACTCCAAAATGTTATTTAGCAGTGGCCATGAGCTCCTGCTATTCACCCAGTCATGCTCTGGTGAAACACTACAGTTGCACATTGATGTCAAATGTGTAGTTCTCACAGTTTTGAGCTCAGGCACTGCACACATTGTTGAAAGCATACTCAGATGAGGCACATTGACATTCACTGCCATGGTATGTCCCTGACTCCCCTAATGCAGCCGATGGTATAAGGCCACATCTCAGAATGCAATGTCAAGGGCGATTACATCAATGACATGAGAAAGTACATTTAGCGAAAATGCATGACAGCTGCACCCAACACAGTGGCCACTTACAAGCCATTGCATAACACTATCAACATCACAGAGCTCAGCTCTGGCTCAGGGTTGGAACACATGCAGGCACTCATAACCAAAGTCACCAGTCTCAGAATACTCACCCTCTAGCTTTTTGCTGATGGGCCATCAAATGTTCATCCAGCTCAGGCTGTGACACTGCCAAGATGCAGCAATTAGTGGTGTCATGCTCCTGCACGCCAACCTACCAGTCTGAGGGAGCAGCCCCAGCGTCATCGCTGCCGTGTTTTTGCTCAGCAGTGTCTGTGCAGTCGGTTGGAGATACCGAGATCCCGGACCTTGCATGCAATGACCCTCCATATGGTATTCTGCAGGTGGACTTTGAGCTGCAGACATGGGAGACAAAGAGAGCACATTTCAGTGACACTGGGTTATGTACTACTGTTTCTCAGTACAGGAGCATGCACACAATCATCACAGCTATTCAGATATGTTTAGCAGAGACAATGCACCATGACACGTAGTACATTAGCATGAGACAATCAAACCTAGATGCATGCAGGTATGAGGATGAACACAGTACCAGGACATCTCATACACAGATTATATATGGACATGATCTTACAATCTCACACCCTTATCACAACACCTGTCTTGTGCAATCCACAGTAGTAATGTAGCTCATTGAGGAATAGGCTAGCAGACAAACCATATGTCTCACTCTGTTCCTTCAATGATGGGTGCCTGACAAAATGGGCAGTAACTGTGCAGGCCAGGGGGGCTCACACTGCGGACTAACGTGGGCCATCAGAACTGTCATATGCATGTGCAATATGAGAGTGCAAACATTGCCTACACATGCGAGTAAGTACACATGTTAATTAAAATGGAAGGGGGACGTTTCAAAAGTAGAACAATCTGCTGTGTCATAGTACATTTCCATCAAGAGTGTCACCCTCTGGCATTTCACTCATGTGCATAATTCTGACATATGCATTGTGGCAATATTTATTCAGACACACTTCCCTCAGTTCGCTCTGGACAGAAACTCTTTGTAATGTCACAGATGAGCCTGTGAAGAACCTCATGGACCCAAACATCCATTGGCACAGGCAATTTCTGTCCTGACACCCACTTACCAAACTTGCAGTGCCACTGTATGGCTGCCAAAAACACTGCATGTCCCTCCCATCCTGATGGGCAGTCAGGTAAATGTGTAAAATAGGCTACAATCCCCATTCCCCTGAATCAGCATGCTAGGCAGTGTATCACACATACCCTCACTCTCAGGCACAGAAGCAGATCAACTTCATTTGTGCACTATGCTACTTTCACTCAGAAACACTTACCAAGATATCAGAAGCACCATATAGCTTCCCATATTATGTGAGCACCTCACCCACCAGGACCTCCAGCTTCTCTGTGGTGAAGGGACGGGCCCTGATGTTCTCAGTCCTCACTGGGTCCAGGAGACAGGAACAGCAGCAGTTGGTGGTGAAGTGTGCCAGTCAGCAGTTTCTGGAAGCAGTGGAAATGTGTGGCTCTCTCCCACACATATATAGCCCCATTGGTTGTTTCAGTGGTACCAAGCTGCTGCAATTGGTGTTCAAGGTCAGCCTCTTTCAAATGCATCCAGTGACTGGCCTCGCCGTAGCGTACCACGCCTACCACAATTTTCAAAATTGCATTTGGCTACAGCGATTGGGCTTCCTATTGGCCCTTATGTCCTCAGTCCTCGCCATCATTGGGACCAGGAGACAGTAACAGCAGCAGTTGTTGGTGAAGTATGTCAGTCAGCAGTGTCTGGAAGCAGTGGAAATGTGTGGCTCTCTCCCACACATATGTAGCCTTCTGGGGTTGTTTCAGTCGTACCAAGCTGCTGCAATTGGTGTTCCAGCTCAGCCTTTATCAAATGCATCCAATGACTGGCCTCGCAGTAGCAGAGCACGCCTACCGCGATTTTCAAAATTGCATTTGGCTACTGCAATTACTCCTCCTATTGGCCTTTATATTCTCAGTATTTGCCATCATTAGGTCGAGGAGACAGGAACAGCAGCACTTGGTGGTGAAGTGTGTCAGTCAGCAGTGTCTGGAAGCAGTGGAAATGTGTGGCTCTCTCCCACACATATACAGCCCCCTGGGGTTGTTTCAGTGGTACCAAGCTACTGCAATTGGCGTTCCAGGTCAGCCTTTTTCAAATGCATCCAACTTACCTTGCAGTAGCGGAGAACGCCTTCCGCGATTTTCAAAATTGCATTTGGCTACCGCAATTGCGCTTCCTATTGGCTGTGAGGGCATGGGCATTGGCGGTGACACACCGCAGGGGCCAGGCAGTTGCTACCGCAATGGTCCATCTTACAATTGCATCCAATGACCAGCCAGCGGTAGTGGAGCACACCTACCTCTATTTTTAAATTGCATTTGGCTACTGCAATTGCGAATCCCATTGGCTGTAAGGGCATGGGCATTGGCGTCGACATACCGCAGGGGCCAGCTGCTTGCTACCGCAATCGTGCATATTATAATTGCATCCAATGATCGCGTCAATGGTAGCGAAGCACACCTACCGCTATTTTCAAAATTGCTTTTGGCTACCGCAATTGCACTTCCCATTGGCTGTAAGGGCATGGGCATTGGCAGTGGCACACCGCAGGGGCCATGTGGTCGCTACCCTGATTTGGCTGCTTGATATTGGTGCCCATGGCCGTGATTGTGGTGGCGGAGCACACCAACCGCCATTTTTCAGTGTGTATATCAGTACTGCGATTGCGGTGGACATTGACGGTGGCACACCGCAGTGGCCAGCTGGACGCAACTGTGATTTGGCAGCATGATATTGGTGCACATGCCGTGATTGTGGTGGCGGAGCACGCTTCTGGCACCTATGGACACATCATGCCGTGGCAGTATCAATGGCCAGTTCAAAACATTGTACAGTAGACACATGAATCTTACCACCAGATAGTGCTAAACAGTACTAGTGTGACATTTAGCCCACTGACGATTACGCATGCCATATCAGTGCACAGGATTACATGCACAGGCATGTAATCACATGACACTTATAAAATTGTTGTGCATGTACACACATCTGTGGTGTGATGGACTCTCACTTATGTACACACTTCAATGTGTGAGATGGCTAAGCGACACACAGCAATGAAGGTATGACTGCATAACATGCCTATTTGTGTGATACCAATAGGCATATTTGTATCACACAAATAGGCTGAACTCATGATAAAACTTGGTCTTTGTGCACACACTGTGCACAATACCCTGTTAATGGGTGCCCTGTCTGACTTAATCAAGAAGATTTGGCATGCACAGCAGCTATGTAGAGGCTAGCAGTGTTGCTGTCTCACACATGTGCTGTGTCAACTACTCTCAGGGCTGGTGACCCAAGACGTTGAAATGTACCTTTTGGAAGTCACATAATCTGATGCTGTTTTTGAGGTACTCACTGTGGACAAGTGTGCGATTAGGTTAGATCAAGCTGTCCCTGCATGTGAGTTGTACTCTAAGCTGACATGTTTTTGTCAGTCATTGTTGGCGCTGTCTCAGTGGACACGTGAGATGTTGTTCACATCACATTGGGGGATTCAATTGACATGTGTGCCCTTGCATCTCATCTAGGAGACAACCAAATGTGCATCATCCATTCACAGTGCTGGCGGATATGGAATTTGAGGATGTCATACGGACATTCCGTCTGGATCAATCTTCCTTTCAAGACCTATGTGGTCATTTGGAGCCCCATCTGAGGCCTCACAGAACCTATCCGACTGCTTTGGCACCAATGTGTAAGGTGATAGCAGCCCTGCATTTCTTTGCTACTGGTTCATTCCAGTATACAATGTTCACGGCAGGTGGGATGTCGCAAACTACGTTCAGCATGGTCCGACGTGATGTCCTGTCTGCTATGATGACCTACAAGGACCAATACAGCAATTTCCCAAAGGGGCATGAATTGGCGGCTGTGAAGGGTGATTTTTATGTCTTTGGCCACATCCTTAATGTTGTTGGTGACATTGACTGCACACATATTGGCCTGGTTCCACCACAGGCATGTGAGCATTTCTACTGGAATCCGAAGCATTTCCATTCCATCAATGTGCAAGTGGTATGTAAGGCGGATATGATAATCTCACATGTCTGTGCCATACTTTTGGTCTACTTAAGTCACGATTTTCCTGCCTGGACAAGACTGGAGGTGCACGGATGTACTCTACCCAAAAAGTGTGTCAGATCGTAGTTGCATGCTGTATGCTCCACAACCTGGCCTTGCACAAGGGGATGCCCCTGCTCCTGGACAATGATGCGCAGCCGAGGCCCCACCTCCAAACCCCCACATGTCCAGTGATGAGCATAGAGGCGAGGAGGAAGGTGTCGACCTAGGTCAACAGCTCATCAACTGCTACTTCCCTTGAAGGTGAGTGAAAACTTACAATTGTGCCATTTCCAGCAGATTTTGTTGTTGGTGAAAAGGTCTAAGCGAGCTTTGTGACTGCTGCCTGTTGTTGGCTCTGTGCTGGCTGCTAATGTTTCTGGGACAGGGCAGTCATGCACAGCTACAGGATGTCAATGTTGGTACTGTTGCTCATTGTAATGTGTGTAGAATTGAGTACCTTGTGTAGTGTAGCTCCTATTTCCCTTACAGGCTGTGTGCATTGGAATAATATACACTATAGCTGTGGCATACGACTGAGGTCAGGATGCCTCTATCGAGTACATTAAACTTTGTGTGCCAGCTAACTCAGATGTCACAAGAAATTTCTCGAATAAACAAGAAGGGAGTAGTTTTGGACAACCGCATAAACATGACAACTTTGTTTCCCTTGGAATCGGAAGTGTCAGAATCGTTAAAACAATAGATACCAGTTTCACTCAGTCAATTGTGCATGCTTAGTTTCTTCAGAGTTGTAAGGAAATAGATATATGGGCTTTTCAATAAAATGGTTTAATAAACAGTCTTGTTTCTCGTGTAAGATATATGAGCTGTTACCATCGCAAGACAGTATGCGAGATATAATACATACAGCGTGAGCAGTAAGAAGAAATAATACTGCTATAGCATTGTCTTTTAGCTATGACATATATTCATATAAACATACATAAATAACACGGGCTAAAATGTGGATACTCGTCTGGTGCTTCTAAATAGTTCTACCCTAGTTTACCTAACCTAAGTGTAGTACGAGGTAAGAAGCAGGTGCTGTTTTTTTATAGTATGGTATATACTAAGATTGTATGCCAAGAGCCCCTCTAGGTTTAGTCTGCACCATAGCTTAGAATGAGAGAGGTGGGAATCTCTTTACGAATCTTAATCTCTTACACCCTGCCAAGGGAGTAGGAACACTGAAAGCTGGATTCTCTTCTAGCAGGATGACAGAGCCTGGTCAGTGCATCAGGCGACGACTCGAATTCCTTACGAACTTGCCGCGGTGAGCCGTATTGACCTGTGTAGCCGAGCCGTGGTTTGCCATGGTAAGTGAAGGTATATTTTGTACCTGGAAGGTGCCTAAGAATGCTAGCATTGACATTAGTCAGGCAGAAGAAGACGTCATGAATGGACCCCTAAGGAATAGTTGTTCATGCATAATAAATGACGTATTGGAGAAATCAATAACCCAAGCAGTGAAAGTCCCAATGGCTAAAGGGTCTGGTTTCTAAGAACTCGTTGTGATGTGGGATGGATGAATGTATATGACCATGCCTGTATTTGGATAGCATAACTAATGCCTAGATAAGGACTGGGATTCTATCCATAAATAAGGGCTATGTGAGTTGTGCCTATATAAGGGCATGGTTCGGGAAACCTATGTAAGGGTATCTAAATAGAAACACAACACTTGATGACAGGTGTTGTGTAATGGCTGTGATGCCATCACCTGACAAGTAAATAGTGTTCTAGGTTGATTGAGCCTCCTAATGCCTCAAAACAATCATTGTACAGTCTGTGATAAACATGGAGCTGACACAATATCGTAGTGTATGTCAGTACAGTACTTTGCATCATGAAATGATGTGGAGGTACATATATTACTTGTCCATGATGTGACATGTCAATAGATACCATGTACCACATGCAGATTTGATTACACACACATATTATCATCTAACGAATAGCAGCACAACGACTTTATGTGAAGCATCATTGTTGATTACTCTGCCTGAAAGACTTTCCATTTGAGCATGAATTAGACATTATGCATACATTTGTCATTTCATGTGTTTTGCTTTCTTTGTACTACAGACATGCTTGTTTTGTTTTCATATGGGCCTTGAAGCTATGCTCCCATGGCACTTACAGGTAGCATACAGTGATGTGCATGATTGTGCATTGAAATTCTTCAACATGTCATTTGGTGAGTCACACTTTGGTTTCTGTGACAGTTATATACGATTAACTGTCTGCAGACTGTAAGTAGCAATTGGATCTGTGCCAAGTTTGGTGGCATCTAAGAGCTGGTGTGGTCATATGGCTCGATGCTTTTTGAGAGAAATGGTGGGGTGCATACACTGTCTACTTACTGTTCTGTGGCACAATTGGGGGGAATTTCTGACACATCTTTCTGGGTGTGTGGTGGAATCATCCATCCTGCTCACCTGTGGGCCAATCGGGCCTGTTGGGAGTTGTAGTGCTGGCTTCCCACACACAATCACCCCTCCCTATGAAGCTGGCTACCTACCTGTGTAGTTGGCAGAGGGAGGGAATAGGTTACACATGGCGCTTGGGAGGGGGGAGTGTTCAATCCTGCTCAGGGGTGTGACAGGAGAGCATAAGATGGCTATCTGTTAGGTGAAGGTGAGTATTAGAACTGGGGGTCTCTAGTAGGCAATGGTTTGCACCTTTGTCCAAATAGGGACCTTTGATTCTAGTCAGGGTAAGGGGACTACACTCCTAAAATACAGACTGCTTAACCCTGTGGTAGCTTGGCACAAGCAGGAAGGCTTATCTCAGAGGCAGTGTGTAAAGCATTTGTGAACACATACAGTAATACAGTAAAAACATTACAGATGGACACTACCCAGGTTTTATAAAAATAAGTATTCTTTATATAGACTTAACACAACACCCAAACGACAAAATCCACACCTCAGTATTAAGAATAATTACTTTTAGATGGTAGAAATAGCTTAGTTCAAAGATGATGGGAAATGCGACATGTTTCTAACAAAGTACCTTTGGATGCATCACGCAAGATAAATAAAATGTTCGCAGGGAGAATGATGCGTCGGTACCTTGCTTCGGGGAAGGCGATGCATCTGTTCCTCAGTGCATGCACAAAGTAGGCAATGCGTCTGATCCTTAAAAGAGAGAAGGTGATGCGCGGATCTCGTGTTGCGTTCCGGTTGTGATGAGACTAAATGGCAACTCAATGCAATACGACAATCCGGTGCAATGCGACAAGATGGCGTCTTTGATGCGATGCGACAACATGAAGGTAATGCGTGCACGCTCGACAGAACTTTGGAGGCATGACAGGCACTGCGACACGCTTCTCCGGTGATGCAACGGCGACCCTTGTGGTTTCAACATGCTTCTCCAGTGATGCGACGACAAACAGCTGCAACAGACATGCTATTTTGGTGATGCAACGGCGCCCCTTGCGGTGGCGACACGCTTTCCCGATGATGCAAAGGCAACTGCTGGCGATGCAACACGCTTCTTCTCATTGAGTCGCGCTTCCAGCTCTTAACAATACACAGGCTTTTGCAGACAGAATTCCAAGCAAGGAAATTCAGGAGGGAGCTGGGGGTGAAGTCTGTGTCCCTGAGATCTCAGCTGGAGGCAAGCACAGTTCAAGCCCTTGAAGATTATTCTTCAAGATTATGAAAGTTCAATAAAGATTTCTTCTCCTTTCCTTGGCAAATAAGCAACCCACTGCAGACCAACCCCAGAAAATAGCACACTGGCACATGGGCAGTCAACTCCTTCAGCTTCTTATAGTTCTTCTCCTTGGCAAAGGTTTGTCTCGAGTCCCAAAATTGATCTAAAGTCTTGGGGCCCGATTCACAGAACTAACTTAAGACAAAATCCTAAACTTCCTACCATTTTTGTATTCACAGAAGGCACTTACTCATTTTGGTAATCATAGAAGGCACTTACTCATTTCGGTATTCACAGAAGTTAGGAGTCCTAACTTTAGGACTCCTAACTGCCTTCTGTGAATACCGAAAGTCTTAAAATTAGGATTTTTCTCAATTTAGTAGTAGTAAAGTTAGGACTCCTAACTTTGGGACTCCTAAATGCCTTCTGTGAATACCGAAAGTCTTAAAATTAGGATTTTTCTCAATTTAGTCGTAGTAAAGTTAGGACTCCTAACTTTAGGACTCCTAAATGCCTTCTGTGAATACCGAAAGTCTTAAAATTAGGATTTTTCTCAATTTAGTAGTAGTAAAGTTAGGACTCCTAACTTTTGTAATGTTAAAGATAGTTTTGGCTTCGAAACTTTCCTGGACGATATTGAACCACCATAGGCACGTGCACTGTATACCCAACTTAGATATGGAACTATTCCCTTAATTGCAAGGAGTTGCTGGTGTAATGTGCTGGCCAATCCATTGTGCCCTTCATGGCACAGTGCCCCGAGACACATGAGCACTTTTTCTTTTGTTGTCCCTCCTATGCTGATTTTAGAAGAACTTGGATAGCTCCTCCCTGTCGTATGCTTTCCATTAGGTGCCCCTTAGAAGCCACACGCATCTTCAAATCAGAGACCATAGGTTGGCTTGTGTTTGCTATTTCGAGATTCCTGCTATTTGCCTGGTGGAGGAGATCAAAATGTGTTAAGCAGTCTCTGAGCATTGTTGCACCTTTTGAGCTCTTCTTGTTTCTATGTTTGACCCTGCCCATTATGTTTTTAAGGGGCTTATACCATTGCATTTTATTGGATATTTTACTGAACATCTTTTTAATGTAATATTAATTGTTTTGATCCTGATGTATTGTTTTTTACAATGTAAATGATCATATTTTGATTGAATAACGTATATATATATATATATATATATATATATATATATATATATATATATATACATATATATATATATATATTATATATATATATATATATATATATTATTTATATATAAAATACTGCAACAGCATTGTCTTTTAGCTATGACAGATATTCATATAAACAAACATAAATAACACAGGCTGTGTGGATACTCATTCTGGTGCTTCTAAATAGTTCTATCCCAATGTACTTAACCCAAGTATAGTACGAGATAAGAAATAGGTGCTATTTTCTATAGTATGGTATATGCTAAGTTTGTATGCCAAGAGTCTCTCTAGGTTCTAGTCTGCTCCTTACCTTAGAATGAGAGGGGTGGGAATCTCTTTCCGGATCTCAATCTCTTACACCCCAGGAAGGGAGTCAGAACACTGAAAGCTGGATTCTCTGCGAGCAGGATGACAGCGTCTGGTCAGTGCGTCAGGGTCAGTTAGGATTATAAAATGATATTTTCAAACTGCCCAATCTGGCCGACAGGGACAGGTAGTCTTGCAATAGTGAAAAACAAAAGTGCTTTAATTCACGATCAGTACATGCAGCACACATCAGGGCATGTCCTACCTCTAACCTACTATGCACCCTGCCCTTGGGCCTACCTTAGGGGTGGCTAACATGTAGAAAACGGAAGGTTTAGGGACTGGTAAGTGGGTGCACCTACCAAGTCGACACAGCAGTACTAGACTGCACACTGGCACTGCAATGGCATGCCTGAGAAACACTTTGGAAGCTGCTTCTGTGGGTGGCACAATCAGTGCTGCAAGCCCACTAGCAGCATTGGATCTACAAGCCCTGGGCAAACATGGTGCACTGTACTAGGGTCTGACTAGTAAATCAAATAAACCAATCATGGAGTCACTAATCCTTTACATCAATTTACAATAGAGAGCACTTGCACTGTTGCACTGAATAGCAGTGGCACAGTGCCCAAAGGATGTAAACCAGCAAAACAGATAATAAAACAGAGAAGACATCAGCAAAAATGGAAGGGAGACTCACACCAATGGTACCAGGTCTAACAGTGAGCAATGGAATGGCTGCTACATGGTTCTGGGTGGGGTAGTGCTCCATTCTGCTGAGCTGTGGGACAAAGGGGCCTGTTGGGAGTTGTAGTGCTGGCTTCTCACTCACAAACACCCCTCTCTATGAAGATGGCTACCTATCTGTAACTTTGATGATTGAGATTCAATGACTGCCACATGGTTGTGGCTGGGGGGTGTTAGAAATGGGATTTCTGGTTGGCTGAGGCTTGCGCCAAAACCAGGCAGAAACCACCACTCTAGTCACGGCAAGGGAGTTACACGCCAAAGATAACCCCTGCTCACCCCATTGGGTAGCATGGCACGAGCAGTCAGGCTTATCCCGGAGGCAATGAGTAAAGCGTTTGCGCAACACACGCACACAGCAGCAACACACTAGGCACACCACAAAATGGAACTCCACACAAGGTTATATATATATATATATATATATATATATATAAAAATAGCCTTTGTATTACCATAAACACATTAGATCATAATCACACAGATACACTGTGCCAACTGGCACTGGGCAGTATTTACAGGGGATTATTTACACCAGGACAGGGCCACGCGGGCCACTGTCTGAATCAGCACTTTGTAGAAAATAGCACTTAGAACATAGAATAGCTGTAGCACAAAATAACACTTGTAGGACACCACCAGTAACTACTGGTAAAAGGTAGGTACACTTCTACGCAATCCTAACCACCTTAGGCATATATCACACAGGGAACCATGAACTCACTAGCATAACTATACTAGGCAAAACAACCTCCTAAGCATATAAACACAGTTACAGGTATCACAAGCATAAATGCATTGCACATTACGCATAAATCACATTAGGCATCAGGTCATTACCAATATGAACACAAATACCAGCACCTTGCGTAGAATTACATTAGATACTGACCCCCAGACCAACCGGCCTCTTAGGGGCTAAAACGCCCTTACTCCGAAATGTCAGGGCTGGGCTGTGCAGGCAGACAAAGAAGAATGCACAAGGGTTTTGGAGGGCCTAAACGACGCAGCTGCCCACTAAGTGCTGGGCAGTTGGGCCTGGGCACCAGCATGCAACCTGGCTCTCCCTAGGGGCTCAAAGAAGCAAACGTGCCCAAAAATCAACGGGGGAGCCCCTCAGGCTCGGAATGATCAAGAAATGCCCCCAGGAGCCTCATGGGCTCTTAATAAACAAACGGACTGCCACGTTGGGGGAGCGGCCCGATGCCAGCCGGGGCAGCTCTACCACCAGAAATGCCCCGTCAGTATTGGGGCCTCGTGGGCTCTAAATCACTGTGCCCCACCTCGGAATTTCCCTCTGGGGACTCGTGGAGCAAAATGTGCCTCTTGTTGGAGCGGCCCACCGACCAGTCGGGCCGCTTGACACACGGAGAACACGGGGCCTCGCACCAGCACTCCGGACCTGCCTGGAGCTATCTCCAGCCCGTCAACACTCACCGGGCTGCTCCTCGGTGCTCTTCTCGCCTCGCCTCGCCCTCTGGGGACCAGGGGTTTCGTCAGGGAACCCGCGAGGATCCCGATACACTACGGTGTAGGCTCCAGTTCTAACTGCAAACATCCCTGGTGGGGTGGGCATCCGCCAGGGATAAAAGAACCAGCAGATATGTGGGGTAGGCACCCACGAGGCACCAAATGCAGGGTGGGCACCTGCTATGCCTATAAATCCAAGCACGACACAGCAGAGATGCCGGGGAATCCCTCAGGACTGGAATCGCAGCTCGCCCAGGAAGATTCTGATACCTTCCGGTGGGTGCCGCTCCCTCGAGGGCTTTGCGAGCGCTGGGCCAATCCCAGCGCAGCACCGCAGATGAGCCCCTGACCACGTGACCCTGCTTTTCCTCGGTCGGGCCCAATCACAGCGCGGCTCCTCCGTCAAGCCTTCCGCATTTTTGCCAATGACAGCAGCGGCCTCCCTGATGACGATAGCGACCCGGGGCCGATGGCGGTGAATTTCTCGGTCATGCTACGGGGTAGGCTCCTGTTCTAACTGCAAACATCCCTAGCGGGGTGGGCACCTGCTAGGGATAAAAGAATCAGCACCCGCGAGGCACCAAATGCAGGGTGGGCACCTGCTATGCCTATAAATCCAAGCAGGACACGCTAGAGATACGGGATGGGTAACCGCGCTGAAAATAAGCAAAGGGGAATCCCCACACTGGGGAATCCCTCAGGACTGGAATCGCAGCTCCTTGCTGCTGTTCAAAGAGGTAAGAACTGCACAGGAAAGCACAGCGCTCCCCAGCACCACAATCAAGTGCTCCCAGGCGCTACAAGGACAAATAAAGCGCTCCCAGGGACTACAGGGCAAAGTTCAGAAAAAGTTCTTAGGATGCAGGCAAATGGAGAGGGCAAAGGCTGGGTCCGGGGGCCAGCTCACAGGACCCTTCAGGCAGGGAAGCAGTCCCCAGTGGCGGTTCCTCCTGGCGCCCAGCAGCAACAGGCCCCACTCAAGTCAGGATCAGACAGAGAACAACATTCATGGGGTCACAGCCCCTTTTTATACACCTATTTCCTTTGTCTGGTAGCACAGGGTTAGGGAGCACTTTGTTGTGCTCAGCTCCTCTCCCCATTCAGATAACAGGCTAGAGACATTAGTCGCACCACAGGGGGTGCAGCCAGCATTGTATAGGGCCCACCCCTATTCAGGTCCCAGCTGCAGCCCCTCTCTGCCATCAACATGCAGATCTCTCCATTCACCACCGGGGCAGACCCATCCTGTCTCCTGGAGCCAGGCACACCAGGGAGCCCGCGACGTTCCGGATACGCTACCGGGTAGGCACCCGTTCTAACTGCAAACATCCCTGGTGGGGTGGGCATCCGCTAGGGATAAAAGAACCTGGAGTCAGGCACACCAACCAGCTCTAGCCAATTACAAGCCAGACAGTCAATTCACCTTTACTACACAGACATGCCAACTTCTAGAAGTGGCACTTCCACACCAGACACATTAAATACGCACACATCATTGCACAGCATTTAATATCACAAGTCCGCACATACTAAACTAGACCCTGCACTCCCCACACATCGGGAACTACCATGGACACACATATTCCAGATGTATTCCTACAGGAGGGCAGGCTAATCTCACACACGCACTCAGAGTGCACACACACTTTACACTGGGACACAGTGTTAAAGTGCCCAGAAGCCAAAAAAAACCAACACCAAGTCACATTGAAAAGCAAAAAGTTTTAGGGGTGAACCTGCCAAAAGGGCCAAGTGTCAACTTTGGGACAAGTGGGCCTGGTGGGAGTTGTAGTGCTGGCCTCCAACCCACACTCACTCTTACCTGTGAAGATGGCTACCTACCGATTAGTTTGATGAGTGAGATTAAATGTCTGCCACATGGTTGTGGGTGGGGGGAGTACTACATCTTTCTCAGCTTTGGGACAAGTGGGTCTGGTGGCAGTTGTAGTGCTGGCCTCCCATCTACAGACACCCTTCCCTGTGAAGATGGCTTCCTACCTTTTAGTTTGAAGAGGGCAATGTAATGGCTGCCACATGTGTCAGGCGGCTGGGTGCTCCAACTTGCTGAACTGTGGAACAATGGTGCCTGGTGAGAGTTATAGTGCTGGCCTCCCACCCAGAGACACCCCTCCCTCTTAAGATGGCTACCTACCTGTGAAGTTGAGCAGAGTGAGGATATAGGTTACACATGGCTCTTGAGGGGGAGCGTTCCATCCTGATCAGGGGTGAGGAAAGAGAGCATAGGATGTCTACCTACCTGTTACGTGAATGTGAGCAATGCAATAGTTGCCACATGGTTCTGGGTGATAGGAGTTTTCCTTGCTGAGTTGCGGAACAATGGTTCCTGGTGAGAGTTGGAGTGCTGGCCTCCCACCCACAAACACCCCTCTATGTTAACATGGATACCTACCTGTAAGTTGGGTTAGTGAGATGCAAATGCTGGCACATGCTTCTTTGTGGGGTGGAGTTCTCCATCTTGCTAAGCTGTGGGACAGGGGGTCTGGTGGGAATTGGAGTGCTGGCCTCCCACCCACAAATACCCCTCCCTGTTAAGATGCCTAACTACCTGTAAGTTTGGTTGGTGAGATACAATGGCTGCCAAATGCTTCTGGTTGTGGTGGAAGTGCTACATCTTGCTGAGCTATGGGACAATGGGGCCTAGTGGAAGTTGGACTGTTGGCTGCCTATCCAAAGACACCCCTTCCTGTTAAGATGGCTGGCTCCCTGTGGAGCAGAGGAAGTGAATGGTTACACATGGCTTTTGGGTAGGGGAGTGTTCCATCCTGCTGATCTGTGGGACAGGTGGCCTGGTGGGAGTTGTAGTGCTGTCTGCCTTAACACTTGCAACCTAGGGAATGTTGCTAGCTACCTTTGTGGTGAATGAGAGGGAGTGAATGTTGGATCTGTGAGACATTGTTGGGGAGTGTGTGGTGCACATGGTGAATTTGAGCCTAGGAGGTGTAGCCTTGTAGTTGTGCAAGACAGTATATAGCAGTGTGATTTGTTTATACTCACCAGCTTCCACTCCCCCAACTATTCCTGTGAGACTCTCTGGATGCAGTATGGCAAGCACTTTCTCCACCCATGCAGTGAATGTTTATGGTAGAAAGGGAGGGCCACCGCAAGTCATCTGAGCCAGCTGATGGTTCTTGTTGTTCTCCTTCACCTGCCACTTCAGGTCATGCCACCACTGGTCCCGAATGGATTGTTGACTATCCTTTCCTACATTTGTGCTCTGGTGGCTAATGGTTTCTGTTGGACCAGGTGACCAAACAATTGTGGTTCTACTTTGATTATCTCATCTGCTATGACTGACAACTCACTGCCAGTGAATGTGGGCATTTTCTTTTGTGCTATGGTGTGTTATGTGCAAATGTTTTGAGGTGCAGATGTGAGGGTGGTGGGAGTGGTCTAGGTGGTGTATGTGTCTGTATTGATGTGCTGGTGAGATGTGTGGTGTTTTGACTATCCAATGTGCTTTAGGGTTTAGTCCCCACTGGGTTGGAGCTGTGCTAAGGATTCTGGTCAGGAAAGGGGCAGGTTCCAGAGCGTCCACCTCCCCCCTTTTCATTCCAAAGCCACCAAGATCATCTGCAGCGTACCCCAGGGATCATCCCTCAGCCGGACATTGTTTCGAATCTACATGGCACCACTCGCTGATGTCACCCGACTACATGACCTCAACATCATCTCCTATTCCGACGATACCCAGCTGATCCTCTCCCTCACCAATGACCCCCTCACCACCAAAACCAACCTCCATGAAGGAATGAAAGCCGTCGCTGAGTGGATGAAGAACAGCCGTCTGAAGTTGAACTCAGACAAGACAAAAGTCCTCATCCTAGGCTCAACCCCCTCAGCTTGAGACGACTCCTAGAGGCCGACCGCACTAGGAGCAGCATCGACACCCACCGACCACACCCGCAACCTAGGTTTAATCCTAGACTCAACACTCTCCATGACCAAGCAAGTCAATGCCATCTCATCCTGCTGCTTCAACACCCTCTGCATGCTCCGCAAAATCTACAGGTGGATCCCCACCGAAACAAGAAGAACGGTCACCCAGCCGCTCGTCAGCAGCAGGTTAGACTACGGAAACACCCTTTACGCAGGAGCCTCGACCAAACTCCTGAAACGACTACAAAGCATACAGAACGCCTCTGCACACCTGGTCCTGGACATCCCCCACTGCAGCCACATCACACCCTACCTGAGAGACCTGCACTGGCTGCCCATCAACAAGAGGATCACCTTCAGGCTCCTCACTCAGGCACACAAAGCACTCCACAACACCGGACCTGCATACCTCAATAGACGAGTCACCTTCTACACCCCGAGCCGTCAGCTCCGCTCCGCCAACCTCGCCCTCGCCACCTTCCTCTGCATCCGAAGAGCGACCACCGGCAGCCGATCATTTCTCCCACCTCGCCGACAAAACCTGGAACACCCTCCCCATCCTCCTACGGCAGACCCAGGACCTACTTACCTTCGGGAGGCTACTCAAAACCTGGCTATTGGAGCAGTAGCAGCACCCCTCCCCCCAGTGCCTTGAGACCCTCATGGGTGAGTAGTGCACTTTACAAATGTTTTTGATTGATTACTATTCTCACCTATGTGGGTGTGTCAAAATGGTGTATTGCTGTCAGGTGTGTTGGGTGGATTGTCCTGGGATTTGTATTTTTTTCGTTGCCCTCGGGGTGTGTCCTTGGGATGTGTTAGATGTTTTTGGGTGCTGAGTTGGTTTGATGTGTACACTTGGTGGCCTTGTTGTGTGTTTTTTTTCTTGACCGCCATAATAGTTCTGGTGCAGCCTCGGAAACAGCAGATCATTCCGCTGTCACCTCAATGGTATCCTAATTGTGCGTACAGTCACTCTGCTAGCCTTGCGGCTGGTTTGGGTTTTTCCGCCGGGAAGCCAAATGCCGCAGACATTTTCTCACCTGCACGCCCACTACCGGCGGTCTTTTGTGGCATTGTTCCGCCATGGTTGGATTTTTCTGGAGGTTGATCCTAATCTGACCACCGGTTTTCACGTGGTACCTGTGGACGGTTCATTTCTGCTACCATGGCGGTCGGAATGATTTTCCGACCACCATCCTAATAGACCCCCACGTTGTAACATAGCAGGGTTAAAAAACAAGATTGTCGATGAAAGGTGGAAAGGTTTTTTAAAATATTATGATGTGATTGGCCATCAAGAGTTCTGGATAAACCAAAATTAACTTCTGCCTGGATGGTTACACAACCTATTTTGAGCCAGCAAGACCATCTGTAGCTGGTAGGGCAAAGGGTGGTTTAATAACCCTAATCTCCTTAAAGGTAATGGGCAACCACTGTAAACTGGACTCAGGTTCATTAAACTGTCAAGCAGTACAGATTACGCCTACTAATGCACCCAAAATTCTTATTGTTAATTTTTACAATAAATTTCACAGAATTGTTGCATATGAACACTTGGCCAGTCTGAATTGTTTCCTTGAGTCTTATAATGGAAAGCAAGTTACACCTTATTCGGTTATTGTTTTAGGAGATTTCAATGTACATCGATGCCCGTTGAACTGTCATGTCACTGACAGTTTAGGCCCAGGTAATTATTCGGAGACACATTTTGAACATTCACAGCAAGGTGGATTCTTAGAGGGTACCCCAGCGGAATTTGGTTCATCATATCCTAATACCTCGCATGATAGCAATAGCATTCCATCTTTTAAAGGAAGAGGAATGAATTCCACTATTGATTATATTTGTGTTCATATTGCCTTGGCACCCCTGGTGATAGGATATACCACTACGTGGTCACATTTTAGTGACCACAACCCTATACATATTACACTGGCAGAGGGGATTAAGAACAACTTAAAATCAAAGAGATATGTACCCACTGCTAATTTAAAAACAAAAGACCAAGTCTGTAAACTTAAGTGGATTAAGGTAGTGCCGGAGGATTTTCATGAGAACTTACTGAACACCGTTGGAATGGAGATTGATATCTGCCTAGACAATAATATAAGGGACAAAGAGATCCTCATAGCCTAATCTAAAATCTGTAACCAGGTTGCCTGTGACCATAAACGTCTGTATAAGGAATTTTCAAATAAAGGGGAGAGATGGTTTAACCATAATTGTACAGTTGCCCCACAAAAGTTGCTGGTGGCCCTTAAACATAAACTATAAGATACAAGTGTAATAGCAGCTCTTAGCAAAGCCTAATATTAAAAATGAGGCGTGGAATGATCTTTTGTCCATAGACGTTATTAAAAATAGTTCTGGGAAATTGTTAATAAACCATTTTTCCAGGAAACTAAGGGTGGCACTCTAGAACACAACATACCAGGGCAGGATTGGTTTAATAATTTTAAACATATATGGTGACAAGGAGAACTAAGGAACCCTAGGTACATTGTTTGAGGTCAAGGTATATACCCTGGTTTCTATAGAAACAGTTGCAGAGGCTTTAAACCAAATGACAAGCAATAAGGCTCCTGGACCAGATGGTGTCCTGACCAATCTTTTTTAATATAACGTGACATTATGGTCAAAATGTCTGGCTCATGTTTTTAATATGGCCTATAAATTTGGCCTGCCTAGATCATGGTCTGAGTCAATTATAGTCCCAGTTTTAACAAAAAGGATAACAGTGGGGATCCAAGCTGCTACAGACCAATCTCACTTATAGATTTAGCAGTGAAGGTGCTAGGAAGAGTGGTACTCAGTAAACTTACTGATTGGTCAAACAAAACCAACACACTTTCAAATTTGCAATATGGTTTCAGGAAAGGCAGGGGGATAACGGATCAGTGTTTGAATTGGGAATATACCATCGAAAAGAATGGGACACTGCATTTGGCGTTCATGGATCTTTCCTCGGCCCTCGACTAGGTGAATAGATCTAAGCTATGGGCAATATTAATTAAATAAGGCATGGACAAGAACATTCCTTGCTGAGCTGCACAGGGATCTGACAGCCACAGTGAAATTTGATCAAAGGGGGAATTGTAAACCGGGAATAAGCATTATAAATGGAGTGAGGCAGGGATGCATGTTATCCCCCCCCCTACTTTTTACCTTATTCACCAACAACCTGGACCCAGCCTTAGGGGAAGCCAGTAAAGACATTCCTTTGATGTTTTCATGAGATTCTTGGACTTAAGTGTAAACTTTTCAAAATCCCACACAATGATAATTGGTTGCAAACCCAGAAGGCCTAAAACACTGCATTGTGAAAGAAACAAGATCACCAGAAATCTGCTTTTGGTGCCACAATTAACACCATCATACATAGTTCATCAGGAGACCGGCAAAGGTTTTGTGGCTGACCTAAATGGAATGGCACCTCTACTCAAATGGATAGCAACTTGGAAAAACCCTGAACTTGAAATGAATCGCGGAATTATGCACTACTGTTTAGCTTTAGACCAACCAAGTAGTATCCCCTGGTTGAATTATGTGAAAAGGCTTGCAGTGCAATTAGGGCGGCCTGAAATATATAACTAACTAGAAAATCTAATGAGCGGAGATAGGTTGTGGGTTAAGAAATCTTACCAATATATGGCACTTACGGAAAGAGAGTCTAGGCAACTGGTAAAACCAATGGTCAGATATTATAATACGGATTTGTGTCCCTTAAAGGAATCTATATCTGTTGAATCCGAAGGTCACAAGGACAAATCCCAGGGTCACAGATGCACTACTGCACAGCTGCCCCCTTCCCATTTCAAGCAGGGAAGTTTACCTTGAGTGTCTTATTTACATACTCGAGATTAGGACAAAAGCTTTAGTATTGACCAGAAGTAGGACCACATCCACAAAGGGCAAGCCTCCCACTGTCTCTATTCTACTTCATGAACACACTGTTACAAGGAAGGTGACCGCTATTAGCCTTTCACAAAGCGGAGCAGAGCTGGGCTACTATTTTATTTAATTGTTCTATTTTTTATTTCATATGTAATTTTTAAAAATGTAAATAATTTTAAAAAATTACTTTAAAAAACAAACAAACGTTTTTTAGACTTTTTATTCATTTAGCCTCTGTCGATCCAACCAGCACAGGCGCACAGCCATGCAACAGCATTCAGTTTTTTAGGTATAATTCCATTTCCTCCTGGACGCTCTGCCTGTGGTGCACTGCAGACACATCAGCATAATTCATTTTTAGGTACATTTAGCCCCCTCCTTCCTGTTGTCTATGGTGACTTTACCCCCTCCCTCCTTTTGTCCATGGTGACTTTACCCCAACCTCCGTCCCTCCCATTGTCCGCGGTAAATTTACCTCACACCCTCCCTCCCCTTGTCCGTGGTGACTTTATCCCACCCCTTCTTGCCTGTTGTCCGTGGTGACTTTACCCCACCTCCTCCCATAGTCTGTGGTGATTTTACCCCATCGCCCTCCCTCCCGTTGTCCGCGGTGACTTTATCCCACCCCCTCCCACCTGTTGTCTGTGGAGCCTTTACCTCCCCTTCCCTCCAGTTGTCCATGGTGACTGCACCCCACCCCCTCTCTCCCATTTTCTGTGTTGACTTTACCCCATCCCACCCCCTGCTGTTGTCTGTTGTATCTTTACCTCCCCTTTCCTCCTGTTGTCCATCGTGAATTTACCCCCCCATTGTCCATGATGCCTTTAACCCACCCCTCCCTCCCGTTGTCTGTGGTGAATTTATCCCACCCCCTCCCATTGTCCGTGGTAACTTCATCCCACCCCCCTCCCTACCGTTGTCTGTGGTGACTTTACCCTACCCCTTCCCTCCTGTTGTCAATGGTGCCTTTACCTCCCCTTCCCTCCCGTTGTCCATGGTGACTTTACCCCAGCTAAATCACAAAACCATGCGAGGAAAGGACTTCCTTGCTTGGTGGGGGGGCGAGAGGAACTCTGGGGGAGTACACCCTCCCGTGGGTATGTACTGTGTCACAAAAAGTACTCCCTGTATGACCTAGTTCGCTACAGAAGGATTATCAGGCTAACTTTAACAGTCTATGCATCATGGATCGGTGGTATGCCCTATGTGAAGTATTAACACCACTGCTGCGTGGGGAAGGAAGCAATTCGTTTTGTTATTTTATTCCCTCACACACCCCAGTGGTGTCATGCTTCATCGTTGGGACACCCTGACGCTTAGAAGTCAGGGTGGGCTCAACCATATTTCAGGGAGGGCTTAGTGAGATAGTTTTTGGCCAGGGGGATAAAGAATAAAAATCAATGTCAGACCCCAGTATCCCTTTATTCTTGGGTCTGGGAGTGATATTAAAAACAAGTACATTTAAGGGTCTTTCAGGAGATTATAGTCCTAGGACCCGATTGCCAACATGTTTCTGTCTCTGGTTGCCCCATAAAGGGTGCTTATACTGTGCCGCAATAAGGGCAGATACCTCTGCTCCTTATATAAACGTGACCTTTGTGGATTCCGATGGTTCAACCATTCATGAAATTGTTCCAGTATGGTCACATCCTCCTCCCACACTCCCAAGATGTCATCTATATAGCGTCACCATTGTTTTATATTGTCTGTGAAAGGATTAGGGGCCCAGATGTATTCTGGGCACATAGGGCATACCACTGATCCATGATGCATAGACTGTTCTCGTTAGCCAGATAATCCTTCTGTGGCGAACTAGGTCATACAGGGAGTACTTTTTGTGACACAGACTTTACCCCATCCCCCTCTCTCCCATTGTCTGTGGTGACTTTACCCTACCCCCTCCCTCCCGTTGTCTTTGGTGCCTTTACCTCTCCTTTCCTCCCGTTGTCCGTGGTGAATTTACCCCCCATTGTCTGTGATTCTTTTATCCCACCCCCGCTCTTCGGTTGTCTGTGGTGCCTTTATCCAACACATCACCCCTCCCTCAAGTTGTCTTTGGTGCCTGGTTAAGCTCTGCAGTAGAGGCAGGCAACAGAAAGCAGGGATAGCTTATGTCCAGCGAGGTTTAGCATCAGCCCCATCCAGTCGTGGGAGGGATTCCCAACCCGAACGAACATCTGACATTTAAATTACTGCATCCATTTCATAAATATAGGATGACAGGTATGCAAAAGATGGCAAACCCAAGGGATTATGCAAATGAGGTTTAGGATAGATGCACTGCCAGTTCACGAAATGTTTTTAGATCAGAATGCAATGTTATTTGAGTAGTTTTGAGGTGCTCAGCCAGGTGGCGTCGAGTGCCCAACGGCGTCAATAGATACAAATTGAAGAAAGTGAAACTAGAGGGTCTCTAGTTTCATCCCTCAGCTGGCACACACGTGTTTGTCTTGATACCAGCAATCTGATCTACGGAATAAAATGTCCTTGTGGCAAAATGTACGTCGGAAAGACAGAGCGACGCATCAAAGTGCGTCTTACGGAACATAGGTCTAACATCCGACTTAAAAATCTAAAGTCAGCATTATCCTCACACTACGTTGAAGAAAACCACAACGTTTTGCAAATCAAATACATCGTCCTGGAAACTGTACAAAAAATGGAGGGCACTGATAACAACAAAAACCTTTTGAGAAGAGAGAACTTTTGGATTCAGAAGTTATCGACCTAAAAACCGTTGGGTCTCAATGAAAGAATTGAACTGTCTTGCTACCTGTAAACATTTGCTCCACGTACTGCAACTTGTGATCACTGTGTGTTTTCACCACCTTACCTTGACACTACCTCATCACACCAGCACCATATCCCCTTATTTTCATTCAGTTCCCACAACCTTCCCAACAGCTCACATGCTTAGCTCTGGAACACCCTATCCCACACGTACCCAGTTCGATTCCAGACCCATGCGCGTAAAATACTAATATTTTTTTCATTATTTCACCAACTTTTTTAGCAGCACCAATCTTGGTCCTAATTGTATTTTCACTTGTTTAAGACTTGGGTTTATCCCACGATTTAATTCTGCCCTATGGATCCTTTATTTTATAACCTGGCATACACTTTTTTGAAGTCACGAAGGAACCATATAGTCTTTCCTCAGTGTTATTCACGTGTCACGTGATCGGACTCTTTCAAAATATCTAAACGCGGGCAGGATTGCTTGCACCGGCGTTTTTGGAAGACGAACTAACGAACCGCAACACCTTTTTACTAACCTTCAGGTCAGTTATGGACTTTTGACATTTCCGAACCCGACACATCACATTCCCATATCCCCGCAGCACGCCTTGACAGCGTCTCTTTATCATTTCTTTTCAGAACTGATTTACTCTTCATGACAGGCATGTAAGTGATACGGAACCTTACCATTTACCACTCGTTTGCTTTCAACTGTTTCTATACGTACAGTACCATGTTCACTGTCGCGCACCACCTATTTTTTGATTACTTGTCACATTTATATGCACAGCAGAAATTAAGAGCCATATTTATGTTGTTTGTTTAAGCACATTGTTGTGTTTGCACTGTTCTTATTACCCAGTAACACTGCTAGAAGTCACACTAACAGTTGATTATTTCATTGTTCCATAGTGTCTATTCCCTGACGAAGGGCATGATGTTAATGCCCGAAATGCATTGGACACGTTGTAAAGACATTGCCTAAGTGAAAACTGTATAGTATGAACCTGAATACATGATATTTCAAATTTTGGAACATTGAAGCTAAAATATGAAGTGTAATATAAAGACATTCAAAGAAAATTATTGATTGGAAACCCAAGGGATTGTCACCACAAAGCGGCCTGCATACAATCTGTCGAAGCATTCAATTTGGGCTGCTGGATTTCTCCACAGTGAGGTAGGGGCATCGGTTTGTTGCCTTCCACTAAAGACACATGAACCCTCTTAGTTAGCACAGCCCTGCTTCTCTCGCGGTCATCAGCAATAGGCATTCAGAATGCTGCTTGTTTGATGAAGTCAGCTTTAGTTTTCATTCCTCTCTAACATTCAAAAGTACCCCTTTAAAGCTGGCTCTTCTTAAGGAAGGCAACAGCTCCTTCGCGCTTGATCTATTCTCTCCATGGGCGTACAATTTTACTTAACTTTAGCAGCCAAACTACCAGATGGTGTCGAATGTTAGAGGTGTCTGCATCTGATTATTTGATGAGTGCTTACACGGTGATTTATTTATAGCCGTGGAGATCTACCTTGCACTTAATGTGCGATAATATGCTCCATCACTAAATACTTATGATAGAGGGGCCTTTTTATCGACCTTGGTAGGATGAAGGTCCGATGTGAGCCCTACTTGACAAAATCTGAAAATATGCTAAAATGACCAATTTTCACCATATAAAATCAGCAAATGAAATCCCATGGATCCCCTGAATCCCGGGGTTGTAGGCCCAAGCCAAAGGCCCAAAGCCACCGGCTTATGTTAACAGAATCCACTGAGCCTAAATAGTTTTAAACGTGCATTTCTGATGTGCTGAACACAGCGAGGCAATTGAGCAAACCTGAAAGTTACAGTAGCCTTTCACAAGCCCCATTGCAAGACACCCCACACACACACGTACACAGACTCAGCCATTACAAATTGGCACATCTTGGAATCTTGCAGAAATGTTGTTCTGAAAGATAGCTTGCATGAAATGAATGTCACAGCACCTCAGCACCTGTTGCAAGTTCCGCTCTAACACATATATTTTTAGAAATGTACAAGATGTTCGCTTTTTGAGAACACTGTGTCCTCTTTTAGAGAACAGAGTGTTCTTTGAGGGTGAGCTTCCGGTGTCCTAGAACACATGTGGCCAAATGACCTGCATCAGAAAGTGCGTCAGAAAAGGCGTCAGCACAGTGTTGGTTCTGCATTTTTCAGGTATATGAGATTCAGCCCGTCAAATCTGAAGGCGGGGTTCTGCTAATGCAACTTCTTGCATGCAGGCTCTCCGGCTAGCCGATTGTCTGACTTGGGGTGTCAATTCCTCTCTCTCTCAGGTGGTGGGCACCCTAAGCCAGATAATACTTTTGTCTTTTAAATGTCTGTCCTTGCTCTGTACTTTCCATTCACACCCAATCCCTTGCATTTTAGGTCCACTTAGGCTATTAGGTCCTGCTGGGATAGTCTCCATAGGCTAAGGGGCTTCTGGGCACTAGACTTTATAGAGTGTCCTGCTTACCCCAACTAATTTCAATTGTGCCGCCGTAATAATGCTGGCCCCTCACATTAAACTATTCAATCTGCAGGAATTATTCTCTTCATGAAGGCTGGTTTCAAGTTCTCTATATGTTCATAGAATGTATTCTGTGCCCTTCTTAAATTCTAGCTCTAACTGATTTAAATGTGATTTCAATGGATCATTCCAGCTTGCCTCGCAGCACTTTAGAGGCAAGTTCTATTTAGCATATACTCCTGGCAGAGTGAAGCCAGATTGTCTTAAAGAATATTCACTAGATATGCGTTTTATCGAAATACATGTGTTTTGTGCAATAAAATGTCACCCAACTGTAATCTTTGTTGCTTGTTCCTTATTCCTCAGTGAAGTATTGCGTCGGTGACATGTGCCCACGGCTCAAAACCACAGGGCAGGGTGGTTTATGGTTTGTAACTCGTGACCACACCCCTGAGGGCTTCAATTCACCCTTCATCACTTATAACGTCCTAAAGGAGAGACCGATAGTATTGCAAATGCTTGTTTTAGTTATTATTCCATTTCCACCTGGACCACATTGCCTGCCATAGACTCACACTAACCTCCATTATTTAAAAGATTATTATTCCATTTCCCTGTGCAGATCCCTGAGTGTCACATGTGTCTCCTTTAAAATATATGGACATAAAGTAAAGAGCTTTATCTGGTTATTGTGTATTATCCTGATGGGTAATAACACTTTATGGTTTGGTGGTGTGGTTTGATTTTAAAGTGGTTATTACCTAAATAACCAAGAACTAATATTGCCTTTGTCTGCACTAAAACTGCAGCAATACCATATTTGACTAAATGTTTGTCTTTTCCTTTTTTTAAATATTTGTCCTCTTACGCCATTTAATACCTCTGCTGTCCCCCCTGTCTGATGGGACCAGCAAGAAAGCTCTGATCTTAATGGTTGCACTTTATACAGATGCTCTTGTGATTTGCCTGTTCTCTTCTTCTATCTGTAAGCCCAAGAACTGAACCAAGTGGTGAAGTAATTCCATAAAGAGGCATAATCATTGGATAAACATACCCCTAATTCAAAGATTATCCATCCATCCTATACAAGATGTCCAAGAGGCCCTCTTCCTATTATTCTCTTCACGTGTGGAAATATCCAATGTCATTACATATTTTATAGAGTCTATTTTATATCTAGGACCCTAGTGCAAATTTTCCTGATTCATGCCCTTATATAGGTAAAGATTATTCAATCCTTATATAGGCATAGAAATCATTACCATATTTCGACTGAGCCTATGCAGCCCAAATACGGCATGGCTACTTCCACTATGTTACAAGAATCAACAACGATTTCTTAGAGAAAACCGCCTTCAGCAGCTAGGCACTTCCCCTTGCCTGATTGCTAATTTATCTAGGAAATCATGGAGTTTTCGAAGAACTGCATCTTTGATGGCGTTATTAAGTCCAATCACACGTCAAACTCGGCACCTTCAAAGTATAAATATGCCTGAATTTGCCCAGACAAACACACGGTGGTTTAGAGCAGATCGACTAACTACTTGCCCGACGCCCTGCAGCAGCAAGTGCCGAAGGAAGCTGACCCTCCAGCTGACGCACTGAGAGACGCTGTCTTTTCTCCTGACGAGAAATCCAGCTCCAGTGTTTCCAGGCTACCCTTGCGGGTTGCTGAGAAAATCGAGTCCTGAGAGAGAGATACAAGACCTCCATTCTAAACCAAGGTACAGAGCTGATTAGACCCTTAGAGAATTCTTGGACAGACTCTTGGCAGAGAGATACTAAACTTAAGCTACTCCTCACTTACTTCTTCCCTTGTACTAGACTTAGGTTAGGTACACCAGGGTAGGCGTATTTTAGAAGCACCAGTTGAGTACTTTTAGTCATTATTTTATCACTGTATGTATTTTATATGTTTTAGGCAACTTATGGCTTAAAAACTATATCATGCTTTTACAGTACTACTTTATATTACTGTTCGAATTATAAGCACTGTACTTTATAACCAGTATCACTATTGTAGCAGTATATTTCTGATGCTTGAGAAAGAAGAGTTACTTTTTATTGAAAACGCCCGTCTCTCTATTTTCTCAGCACCTCTGGTGAAACTAAGCATGCACGATTGACTGAGTAAAATAGCTATTTATTGTTTCCGCGACTCTAGAGATTGATTTCCTATTCTTGGGAAACAAAGATGTCATGTTTATGCGGTTGTCAGAAACTAATCCCTTCTTGTGAATTCAATAAAGTTTCTAGTGACCTCTGAGCTAGCTGGCACTCACAATTAAGTCTAATAGATTCGGTAGAGACCTAGTCGACCGCAGTCCTACGTCTAAACTACAGGATTTATTATTCCAATGCGCAGAGCCTATTGGAAATATAGGAACTACACTACATGGTGCCCAACGTTTGGTAAGGCAATAATTTAACACTAGATACTAGAGTAACTCAGTCGTGCTTTTCACACAGACCCCTTTTTCCCGTAAATACTCCAATAGACGTCTGGAGTGGGTTAAAGGATAATATCCACTAAAATTAAGTAGGACGAAAATCCTATGTATTAGTTTTTAGCTTGTTCAACGTTGAAGGATATAGTGTTCCAAAATATTGTGCACCTAATCTTTGTTTCCTTGAAACTTGCTCTGCAAACTTTCGGTCAACAAAATGACAGATAGTGAGGAGGAAAGTGAAAAAATTGCATTATTAGCTCAAGCAGCTTTAGATGACAGACAACTCCTACAGAATGATCCAGATGTTATAAACATCCCGGTAAATGTAAGAAAAACTATTACATACAAACTCATAAATAATGGAGTATCATCTAGAGGTGGCAAACTAATCTTTGTCATAGAGGCACATGAATATCAGCAGACAGAAGTATTCTATTCATGGATTCATTTTCCTGCAGCAAATTCAGGAACACACAAGTTCCACTACTACAAAATAGAGGAACCTCCAGAGGAATATGTTCATTACGAGGACATTGAAATTCCATTAACTTACCAAGAGCATCAGCTCTGGTTTAAAGGCGCCCTACAACATCAAAATCACATTACCAGGCTTGGTCCACTAGGAAGACCACGAGATACATGGCCGGTATTAGCCAGCTACACCACATCCTGACATTGAAAGAATGACAGGTGCAGGCCTGTTAGCTCAGCTAAAACAGGTAATTAAAATACATAGACAATTGGTTCAATATGTCATGCAGACCTTAACAGTCCAACCTACTGTTAGGATTCCACAGCACACCCCTCACCAGGGGAACACAAACAAAATAACGCCACAGACTATACAATCAGTCATAGGTAAATTACCTGCCAAAAGGGAACAAATTTTGTTTGGTTACCACAAAAAATTACTCAAATTGAGGCAGTATTCCCTGATAGTACACCTCATGAGAAACACAGAATTCTGACAATCTGTTTACCAATGGGGATAGCACCACATGTGGAGAACTGCGGCAATTGGGGTACAGTCTTTGCTACAATCTACACAAAAACACATGGTGTCCCGTCTATGGCTGTAATACCAGACGTTCTAAGACAGATTCAAAATGAATACGGTCCAGAACCTGCCTTGAATCTAGGTATGAAATTACTGAAAGATTTCAAACAGGTCTCTGATATACTATTAGCCAACATTAAAGGTGAAGCAGCATCCGTGGCAATCTGCCAGAAGTTAAAAGAAACAGATATAACAGATCAACCATATGAGCTTGCAAGAATTATTGAAAACATGTACTAAATAAAGCTGACCTTAAAACAGCAGTTCAGGCACTGGTCATCCCAAGGATTGAATAAGGTTGCACTACCTTAGCAGGGCTCCCTAAAATCTCAATAGCCCCATTGAAAGCATGCCTTAATGCAGCCACAAGACTGATAGCGGGATCAAAAAAATTCGACCATATCTCTCCGCATTTGAAAGCTCTCAACTGGCTTCCGTTCGAAGCGCAAATCCAGTTCAAACTAGCATGCATCACCCATAAAGCAGTACACAACAAATCCCAAGTTTATCTTGCCCAGAAACTCACTCTGTCAGGAGGGTCTCGCTCCTCCAGGAGCAAAGAGGACATACTACTGAAACCAGCACGTTTCTGTAAGAAAAAAAACTATGACCGAGCATTCTCAGGGGCAGCACCGAGAATTTGGAAAGCCCTCCCCCCAGACATAAGAAGATTTCCGTACATTACACCATTCAAACAGGAAGCAAAACTGTTTTACATGAAGAAATTTCTTCGCTAATACCTTACTGCTGAACTATGTATATGTCATGCTCCCTTGCTGTTCAAATGCTAACTCAAGCCCTCTTTGCAATTACGGGACCTGTATATTCATGTTGTGTCTTATTGCCGCTAACTACTGTATCTTTATATTGATATTTTGTCTTATTATGTTGTTTAGTGCTAAAATAAGCTATCGGTTTTAATACTGTATGTTTAACCATGCCTTTTGTAATTCTATATTGTTTCAAACCAGTAATGACTCGGAATATATATGGATTGGATTGTTGTAAGACCCTGTGAAGCGCTCTGATACTCTGTACAGGGTCATGGTCACGCTATAGAAAACACCAAAAATAATAAATAAAATAAATAAAGGTAGAGATAGTTTGGGTGGGAAACCGTTAAAACCCCAACTAACTGATAATCCTGAAAAAGTATTTATTAAAAATAATCTCACTACTCCCAAAAAGAAGTGGGAAATTACTAAACAGACACTTCCTAAAGAGAAACGTTCTCAGTCCAGAGGAAGATCTCCCCAACGGGGAGGTAGGTCTCCCCAACGGGAGCCCTCTGAAAAAAGATATAACCTTAGAAATAGGGATAACTTAAGAAAACCTGATAGATATCAAGATACTGATACACGTTCCTCTTGTACCTTTCAGACTTCCTCGCAGAAATCAGAAAAAGAAGGACGATCAGAACAAAAAGAAGAACGTGTGAAGTCCAAAGACAAAGAGCACGTTCCAAAAAATAAGAAAACTCAATTCACCAAAAAGAAGGTAGCAAGCATAAAGATCAGACATGCCGAGGATCTTGAGGACACAACTCAAGAACGGAGAGTGGGCTCGGGCAATGCTAGACAGCGCAGCAGAAGTCACCATAGTTCGCAGGATCCTGATGGATCATCTGGAGACAGTGGACTTGAATGAATGCATTCAGGTTGAAACTGCCGACACCAGGGTTAGTGTACCCCACAAGTTATATGAAGTAACACTCCGGATGGAGGGGGACATAACTAGAAAAATAAGAGCACTCTTTTGGGAAAAAATCTCTAAGGGCTATGACATTTTTCTAGCTGAACAAGCCTGACCACCTGAATTTGTTAGGGAGTGCCCACATGGCGAGGAAGTAATTATGCCAGCCTTCTCAAATCACATTCCTATTCATAAAAAATACACCTATGCCAGAAAATTGGCAGTAGCTCAGGCTCCAGCATTATATAAAAATCGTGTGGGATGGGATGAGGACTCTCCTCACCATAAAATACAGTTAAAAAATCAACCCACTGCACAAAGGCAGTATCCAGTTAAGCAAGAAGCTAAAAACAAGTCAGGGAGATTTTAAATCAACTTGAATACCAAGGGGTGATTGAAACATGCACCTCACCAATGAACAATCCTTTGATTCCTGTCTCCAAGCCAGACAATTCATATTGTCTAGTTTTGGATTACAGACATCTGAACTCTTGTTGCAAAACGTTTGCAGTACAAAACTCACACAGTGCAGCACTGATGAATAACATTGTGCGGAAAAAATATAAAACCACATTAGATATTTCAAATGGGTTTTCTGTCAAAACATTGCACCTGAAAGCAGGCACTTGACCCCTTTCTCAATAATGGGGACACGAAGACACTTCTGTCGTCTCCCCCAAGGATTCAAGAATAGTCCAGGGTTATTTTCAGCAAGAGTAACAGAATTACTACAAATGTACGATGATGAGGCATTATCATATGTTGATGACACCTATCTTACAGACAATGATTTGGACGTGCACTTGAAAAGAGTGAATACCATAATAAATGGGTTCGCTTCTGAAGTGTACAAATTCAATTTTAAGAAATCAAGAATTGCCCACCTCAACGTCCTATTCTTAGGATACGAGTTATCAAATGCAGGGAAAATCCTGGCAGGAAACTTTCTAGAGTAATGTGCGCTGCTCCAACCTCCAAAGACGCTGTAAAACTTACAGTCAATTCTAGGTTTCCTGAATTTTGGAAGAACTTATGTTTTGAATTACGCAGAAAGCGTTAAACATCTCTACGAATAATCAAAACTGATTTTAAACCAACTAATTGGACTCAAAAACACACAGAAATTTTGCGTTCAGTGCAAACAGACATGTTAGCAAAAATACAGTTAGAAACACGTGACAATGCGCGCAATCTTGTAATCCGAATCATTCAAGGGAGATGCGGATTCACATACCTGACCTTTAATGAAGGTGAAAAGGTACCAATAGCTTACAAATCACACTTGTACACACAAGCGGAAGCAAAATTCACTTCTACAGAGAAGATCCTGACGGCGGTTCAAACTGCAGTAACAAAAGAGAGAGCTCTCGCACAGGGTAAACGCACAATGATCGTTACACCTGCACCTGCCTTAGAGGCAGTGATAAAAGCAAGCATTCCTAATGCAAAAGCTTTACATCCGAGATGGATACAATGGGTTAACTCTCTTGCTGCAACAGACGTTGAATACGTGTTTGACCCCTAATTAAAACACGAGAATTCCAACAATACGAGTATGAATGTCCTCTGCCTACCGAAATGTTGCCTCTAGAACATTACAGATGTATAATATATACAGACGGATCAGCACAGCCCGCAATTGGGGGTAAACAAGCATATAGTGCTGCGTGCGCGATTGTTAAAGGTCGCTGGCGCGAAGGGAAATTTAGACCAATGGTCACTAAAACTCAATCACTCGGAGACTGTACAGCTCAGCGAGCTAAACTACTGGCTGTTAAGATGGCGCTTGAAAATACTGATCACGTATTCCCCACACTAATAGTGTGCAATTCGTACTTTTGCGTCGAATCTTACAACGAGCACTTGCAGAGCTGGGTTCAAAATTGTTACAAAAATAAAAAAGGTACTACAATTAAGCATATATTGCTTTGGGAACAAGTAGTTCTTTTGAAGAATGAACTACATAAGACTCACGTGATTCATACACTGAGTCATCAGCGTGATGGCATTCATGTTGCAGGGAATTCATTGGCTGGTGAAGCCGCGAAGGCAGCTGTGCAAACGGCTTCTGTAGCAAACAATAATAGACGGATAAAAGTTGCTAGCAGTAAAAGCCTCAATGCAAAGCGACTACACAGTGTTACCTTTACACTATCTACTCACGTATACATACATGCAAACTCCGTTCCTTTTGTTCAAATCCCTAGAGTGGGGGACAGAGTATTTCCAAATAGAAACCAGAGAGCCACTTTGGTACACAAGGCACATATGGGAGAGGGTCTGAGACATCGAGGGATCTTAGAATCTCTAATAAAATCAGAGGAGATGAACTGGTGACAGGGAATGAGCATCGAAGTTTACAAATTCGGAATTAGCTGTGATACTTGTTTCAAAGAAGATAGGTTAAAAAACCACCAAGTACCTGACTACAGTATAGCCAACCCTGTTCAGATACCCTTGTTAGACAGCATTAGAGTATCTACACACAGATGTCGCCATAGACAACTGCGGTCCCACAACTACTAGGACAAGATTTATTTGGATGTGGCCCTAGCGCTCGGCTGACGCCGGAACTGTTATAAAGGATTTGCGAGTCTTTATCGGCACATACGCAATCGGCACATTACATTCTGACCAGGGTCCTGTGTTTAGCTCTCGGGCTTACAAGGAGGCTATGGCTAGCTTGGGCGTTGCATTGCGGTACTCTAGGCCATTCCATCCTGAGGGTAATGTGGTAGTGGAAAGAAAAAAACGTGACATAAAGCAATCCATAACAGCTAAGGTATTAGGTTCAGGTGATGGGTGGGTCAAACATCTAATAAGTGTCCAACGTAGTCTTTACAATCTGCCAAGAAATTCTCTGGGGGGAATCACTCCATATGAATTACTATTTGGTACTAGAATGATAATCAAAGATCTCAATTGTCAAACTTCATTGGTGGAACAAAAAGCCTTTGAGGTCAAAGATCGTTTGGCTGTCTTACAGGACTTAAATGAAAAAAGAAGAAGTCTGAGTAACACAATACAGAAGCCAACAACCACTGAAGAAAAACCACCAGTCCCAGCAAGACCTGTCTGGATTCCAAATATTGGGGATCTAGTCAGAGAAAAGATCGTGGTCAAGAAGGAATTTGGGCCTTCTTACAGAAAAGCAGTACCGATCTTGGCAATTCAAGGAACAAGATCTGTAGTACCCCTTGCTGGTAAAAGGGAGAATAGAGTTGTGTCCATCGACCTGGTCAAACGACATCATGTGGCCAATAATAAGAAGTAGGCCAAGTGGACTCCCAAGAAGTAGCAGAAGACCAAATCTTGCTTCTTTCCAAGAGGTTCAAATTGAAAGACTTATCACCTTTGATAAACCTGCAGTAAGAAAAGAAGGACTATGCAACAAAACAATGGAACTTGTACCTCATGAGACCAAAATAACAGTTTGTCAAGAAATACCTGTCTACAATAATGTAGCATCTGACTATACCAACATGGCAAAGGAAGAAGCAACTCCAAAGATTAATAACAATCCTGATGCAATTCCAACAATTGACAGAACTGCCTCTGGCTATTTCATCAGCTTTGGTACATTTTCTGAGGATCCCAGTGAACCTGAAGATAAGCCAGTACATAAAACTTAAAAAAAAAAATAACAGAACTCTTTCATCAACTTGAAAAGACATCACCATGGATTGAATTTTGGATTGTGTTAGGTGTACTTTTTCTCCTGCTCTGGCTCATTCTGGCTTTAAGCTTGGGAAAGATGATAGATGGAGAATACAGTACAATGGACACAGCAAGTAAGAAAGTCAACTTGGTCCTGAAACCTCACAAATAATCTCATCGTGAAAGAAGAGACCTATCATCAGTAAACATCACAGCCATTCCTATACCTGGGGGTATAGCATGGGACAGAACTGATTATGACATCTGTGGCCCGGTGGAGCTGCTAAAGATTCCACACCAGTTCAAGGTTTCTTTGAGTGACTTTGTTTCAACCAGCACATTTTCTGATGATTGGGACTTTGAAACTGTTAACAATATGATGACAGATTTAGAAATGTCAGCTAAATTTACAGAAAATGAATACCTAGAAGGTTCATCAGATTATGAACAAATGTATTGTTTTAATAACTATGGTCACCATTATTTGCATAAATCTGCACACCCTGAAATGTTTTTACTTATAATCAATGGGAACATTGTCCAACACCGCCAAAGGGCAGCTCAAAAAATTTTATGAAAAATTTGCATATTCTACAGGGTTTAATGTTACAAATCCAGAAACGTTTTATTTTAAAAATATGAATAAGACAGGAATGAAAACAATGATGACCAATACTAAACAAATTTATTCTGCAAACTTTTATGCTCAGCTGTCTACAGTAGATTCTGACTTTTGGAAAGACAACATTGAGACAAAAAATGTCTGGGGCACAAAAGATTGGCAGGTGCAAGGTTTAGAAGCCCTGTTCAGAGCCTGCATTGTACCAGAACAAATAATGTTTTTAAATGACACAGTTCAACAAACTTCTTGTCTTGGCCTGGCTAAGAAAAAAGATTTAAATAAACCATCAATACCAAAGCCTGCAACGGACAGTAATAACACTTCGGATGAGGAGGTAGACGTAAAACAGATATTAAAACAGAACAGAACCAATCCTGATTGGAAAAAATGGTTAATCTGGCCCACAGACACAAATAACTGTCAAGATAGATTCCTGAATAGAACACAAGGGTTCACAGTGAATAGGCCAGATCCAAGATACTCCCAGCGACAACATCCAGGGATAGTAACTACTTATAGTGTAGGAAAGCTATGCCTTGAATGGCTACAGAAATCTACACTTCCAGAAATCAAACAACACTTATCTTTACTTAAAGAAGGCAATGATTTGCGAGATTTCTTAATGGGGCCTTGCAAATCACGGCAAAAACGTTTCATATACACCGGTATATACGCTGCGTACAACGAAGCTTGGAAAATAACGCAAAGGGAAACTGCAGAAAGAATACGAGAAATTGATCGTATTAATTTTAGAGAAATCTCTCTCTGTAGTGGACAATGGGTTAACGACTCTGTCCTCCAGAATATATTCTTTGGACAGCATTGTATCCTCTGCAATTGACATAATAGAGCAGGACTTGCTAATGTTACAACATGGCCAGTCTCAATTACGTTCTATAATGCTGCTAGGCTGGACGTTACAAAATCTCCGTTCAGGCTGCGTGCCATGGCTTCTAATCAACACCACGTCATTGTTTTCTGTATTTAACCTTACAGCTAAACAAATCTCGTTGGCACAAAAAGGAGCAGACTATACGGTGCTGAGCATTGAAAAACTGGAAAGATTTCCATTGAAAGTTTCTGAGAAGCCTGTCATTGAATGGATAATTCATGGCACCATCACGATACCACTGACGATTTTCCAATTTCAGTATTGTCTACAGCATATACCAGCATATGAAAGGTTGGGTAAAGAATACATTAAGTCGACATGAACCTTACCACACACGCACAAATGTTGGAATGGGGTAAAGGAGGTATTCCTTAGTGGTAAAAATGGTAAGAACTCACTAAGTCGTACAATTTTGTGCCAAGGTATTAATTTACACGGAGCCTGCGACGGTTCTGCAAATAACCATTCATGCCACCTGCACGGTACTCTCTCCACCGTGATAGAACCAATTTTTAGGCAGCTATCCAATGACAGTTACATTATGCTGAATGACCACAGCTTTTGTGGCATGTTGCCAGGAAAGGCTTATCTAGTCAGTGTCTCGTCCATGGTCACTTGTTGTATGCAAGTATTGTATCCAACGCAAAACACAGACATGGGGACGGCAATATGGCCTTCGCTGAATATCTCTTCTATACAACTTAAAACTTTAAGCAGAATGAAAGTCATTCTTTTACAAAAAAATGTGCCACTGACCTCGTCTAATGAAACCTATGATCTGCAAGTTGCAAGGTCTTCAGCAGAGACACATGCGTGATTATCAACAAACTGCCCAGTACATTTTGCAGAAATGTTAAGTCAAATCTTAAATATGTCTGCTACCAGTGGCATTGCACATGCATTTAAGACAATTTTTTCGGGACTGTTAACACCATTTGAAGCAGTCCTTGGCATTTTTCCAAATTTCTTGCACCCTGTGTTCATTGGCCTGCCTCTCATCTTGGGATTAGTAGCAGGAATTCTATTTTTATTCCTTCTGCTCCGATATGGCAAGTCCAGTCACCGGCGATACCCAGACTACAATGGAAGGAGCCCTCCTTGCCATGAGGTTTTGTGAGAGAATTTCACAGATTCTTGGCTTGGCTTGTTTAAGAGATCTGAACACGACCTGGTTTCAATCGTTCAGACCAATCTATCAAGATTGCATCTTACCTGTTCTACGATGCCTGCTTTGCGGAGAGGAATGCGTGGTGGACATTTGTCTTAAACTTCCATCAGTCCTGCCATCGGATGTTGACGCTTTGCTAGGTCCGGTAACGACTCATGCATCATGTTGCCCTCAACGGCTGCCAATTCTGATGACGGCATTCATTGAGATCTCACCGGCAAGTCTAACTGAGGGTGAGGTACGTGACATCATAGGCACACAGGTACCATCTACTTCGGACATTGCTAATGCTTCAAATGCTGACGGAGATGATCCTCATCTATACACATTTGACCTGCTAACTGATGTGGTTCTACTTTCACCTACCACGGTAGACAGTTTCTTTGTCAGCCTAGACGATCTGATGTTTTCTCCAGACACTGTAAATAACTATTGATTCATGCACACAGCGTTCCCTGAAGTCCGAAATTCGGCCTTCATTTTTCAAAAACAAACCAATCTACCAATTGAACTTTTTTCCAAAATAGAACTTTTGGTACAGAGTAATCTGCTTAAAGTAGAACTATTCTTAGAGAATAACATTTCTTTTGAACTACATGAATGACAATATTTGGCCTTTTCCTAAAAGTACAATAACGGTTTAAATAATGATGATACGGGATGCTCTTGAATAATTTTTTTCTGTAAATCTTGAGAGACATTTCAGGAATATATTTTTGTATTTTATAAACAACAGAATGTATGCTCCCACACTATGCTTCATGTCTATAGAGAATTGTTTGTTCATACTAGACTATGTTCATTACATTTAAACAAGCCTTTTCAAATGCAAATTTGTATATTGTATTTTGGGTGGGATTGTAAACACTAGCTTTAGATATGTTCAGTGCTTATACGTTTAGTTTAATTGAACTTAAAATCGTGGAGTGGGTGTTGTAAATGAATCTAGAACCCTAGTGCAAATTTTCCCGATTCATGCCCTTATATAGGTATAGATTATTCGATCCTTATATAGGCATAGAAATCATTACCATATTTAGATTGAGCCTATGCAGCCCAAATACGGCATGGCTACTTCCACTAAGTTCCAAGAATCAACAACGATTTCTTAGAGAAACCCGCTTTCAGCAGCTTGGGACTTCCCCTTCCCTGAATACTAATTTATCTAGGAAATCATGGAGTTTTCGAAGAACTGAGTCTTTGATTATGTTATTAAGTCCAATCACAAAGTCAAACTCAGCACCTTCAAAGTATAAATATGCCCAAACAAACACACAGTGGTTTGGAGCAGATCGACTAACTACTTGCCCGATGCCCTGCAGCAGCAAGTGCCGAAGGAAGCCGACCCTCCAGCTGATGCACTGAGAGACGCTGTCTTTTCTCCTGCCGAGAATTCCAGCTCCAGTGTGTCCAGGCTACCCTTGCGGGTTGCTGGGAAATCGAGTCCTGAGAGAGAGATACAAGACCTCCTTCATTCTAAACCAAGGTACGGAGCTGATTAGACCCTTAGGAAATTCTTGGAAAGACTCTTGGCAGAGAGATACTAAACTTAAGCTACTCCTCACTTACTTCTTCCTTTGTACTAGATTTAGGTTAGGTACACCGGGGTAGGCGTATTTTAGAAGCACGAGTTGAGTACTTTTAGTCATTATTTTATCACTGTATGTATTTTATACGTTTCAGGCAACTTATGGCTTAGAAACCATATCATGCTTTCACAGTACTACTTTATAATTATGTTCATCTTATATGCACTGTACTTTATAACCAGTATTACTATTGTAGCAGTACATTTCTTATGCTTGAGAAAGAAGACTGTTCAGTAAATACTTTTTATTGAAAAGGCCCGTCTCTCTATTTTCTCAGCACCTCTGGTGAAACGAAGCATGCACGATTGACTGAGTAAAATAGCTATCTATTGTTTCCGCGACTCAAGAGATTGATTTCTTATTCTTGGGAAACAAAGTTGTCATGTTTTTGGGGTTGTCAGAAACTAATCCCTTCCTGTGAATTCAAGAAAGTTTCTAGTGACCTCTGAGCTAGCTGGCACTCAAAATTAAGTCTAATAGATTCGGTAGAGACCTAGTCGACCGCAGTCTTACGTCTAAAATACAGGATTTATTACTCCAATGCGCTGAGCCTATTGGGAATATAGGAACTACACTACAGTGCCATTCTAGGAAAGTCGAGAGGTACATTTAATCCAACATTTGCAAATTTCCCTACGCGCTAATAGGATGAGATAAAAACGCAATTTAATAATGTCTAAAGATAACAAATTATAATTCGGTAGAATACCAAAAAATATTGAGGAAATGCTCACCTGAATGTCAAACCCAAATATATCTTCTATACATTTTATTACCAGACCCCAAAATTGCTGTAATCTAGGGAAGTTTATGAACATATGCTCATTGTTAGCTTTATCCTTCCGGCATTTTGGACAGCATAGGATGGTACCCTTTGCAAACTTTGATAATTTGAGAGGAGACCAATATACTCTGTGAAGAGAGAAAAGATGATTTCTCCTTAAATTGGCAGCTTGGACTGTAGAATATAGTAAATCAAAAGATACTTGCCATACATCTTCTGTACTGGCGCCAGGCAAGCACTCGCCCCACAGCTGAATGAAGTCATCAGGAGCCAGTAAAGATTTGCCACTTCTTTCCTGTTTCATTGTCTGGATCTCAGAACATTCTCAAACTCATTTGTGAAACTAACCGAGATACTAACTGCTTGGGACCAGCTTTTTATCTGTAAGCATTTTAATTTTGATAATTGATTGTCCATTATAAACTTTAGATCTTCCCAGGGTAGCAGAATTCCCTCTGGAATAAGTTGGGCCCAGCAGTTTACACCAGCCAATTTTAATGGGATTGCTAGTGAATCTTTAGTTCGCTAGGGTGAGCCAGGTGTGTCCAATATAGGTGTATTGGCGCTATAATAGCTGATTTTTAAAAGCTTTCTGATTTTGATCCAAGTGATTGCTAAATCCCTTAAAGATTTCAATCGGACTTTCTTGAAGAAGCGAGGATCTCCAAATGAATATATATAGGCATATTCTGCTGCATTTGAGTCTTGCAGCACTTCCCTGAACATTATTCCTATGTCTGAAAGATTGGGCTCATTCATCAGCATCTTACCAGCCTTCATTAAGAAGACCCATGCATAAATAATGATATCTGGCGCACTTAGGCTTCCCTTATTCTATCTTCCCTGAAGTTTCTTCCAAGAAATTTTAGTCCCTTTAGAAGCCCATATAAATGAATACATTTTTTTAATTTCAGAAAAGTTTTATTGAATATTTCAGCACGGCAGCTTGAATACATTCAATGTGCGGATGAGAATACATCTGAACAGGGGTAGGGTCAGAAGGACAATTATGGCAGACACAACATTAGAAGGATTGACTATGGTAATTATTGTTACATTCAGATGTTACCGTGCATTTTGCAAATATCACAACACATTCAAGAGGCTTTATTGAGACGGAGGTCAAAGAGGAAGAATGGAGAGGAGAGAGAGAATAGAGTTTGACTGAATTTTTCTCAAGCTTTCTTCTTTGAAGGCTAGCAGTATATTTTGGAAAATAAAAATCAATTTAGGTAAGAGCATCATTTTTACTATATTGACCCTACCTATTAACGTTAGGGGTAAATATGGCCAAATTTTTAGAGAATCGGAAATTTCTTTCTCTACTTTGCGCAGATTTGTGTTGGGTGTATCATTAATGTCCTGAGTCATTTTTATTCCTAGATATCTCATTTCTTTTTTAGTTGAATGGAACAAACTGCATAATTCCAAGCCATATACTCAGTTTTCGATTGGTTAATCTCATATCCTGAAATATTACCACATTGCTTTACTAAACTATGATAGCAATGGTTTTCTCGGCATCTAACGTGTATACCATAATATCATTGGCATACAATGAGACCTTTTTTTCCCAAATACCAAATCTAAACGGGGGAATATGCTCATGTCTCCTTAAGCTTTCTGCAAAAGACTCTATTTATACATTAAATAACTTTGGCGAAAGAGGACATCCCTGCCTTGTGCTTCTTTGCACTTGTATTGAAGAGAGATTACCATTTATCAAAATTCTAAATATTGGGACATGGTAGAACACTGAGAAACCCCTACAATTTTTTCCCAAGTTTAATTTCTCTAATACCTTAATCAGATAAGTCCAGTTGACCCTATCAAATGCTTTGGTGGCATCAAGCGGGATAACGGCCAATGGTAATTTGTATGCCGTTGCAAGATCCATAGCGCCAATCAGGTTATAAGTTAGATCTTGAATGCCTGTTCCTCTAACAAAGCCCTTTTAATCCTGATGCAGCAAACTACTCATAATATCATTCAACCTCTCTGCTAAAACATTGACAAAGATTTTATTGTCAAGGTTAAGCAGAGAGATTGGTCTGTACAAGTCACACTGGTTCGCCGGCTTAGAAGGTGGTTTGCCTGCTTAGAAGGCTTTAAAAACAAAGCTACTGTGGCCTCATCCCATGAGGGAGGCATACTCCCATCTTTATCAAAAATATGAGAAAACAACTTGTCCATTATTGGACTCAGAACTTCAGCTAGATATTTATAAAGCTCAGCCAGAAGACCATCTAGTCCTGGCGCCTTGCCTTTCTTACACAACTCTATTGCCTTCTGTAATGACAGAGGTATTGGTACCGATTGGCTCGGTTATGACCGTTGCCTACCACCATCTCAGTATATGTTGCTGTCACTCGAACACTTATGATGTTCGTTCTGTTTCCGACTTTTACCTCACCTATTAGTAGGGCTTGCCTATTGGCTTTGGCATGATTTTATGCCTTCTTGCATATTGCTTTTGCTCTTTTCGGGCCTAAAAGGCCTATGTTCGAGCGATGCCATGTTCTTTTCTGACACCATTTTGCCGAGCCTCTTCAGGTGAAAGGCAACGTTTTAGTTTTAATGTGTTGTTCGCTAGCAATGAACCAGAGAGGACCGGTTCTTATCGGGTGGAATGTGCTCTCTCTGTGGGGAGTCACAACAAACGCTTAGCCAGCTGCTGTTGTGTGCTTGGTATGAGGTGGTACAGGAATCCTATGAGAACGGTAGGCGGGTTCTTCCAGAAGGTACGGGAAAGAGACTCCTTCTATATTAGTGAAAGTGGGTCCAATTTATGGAGAATGAAGTCGATGCTGGTCTGGCTGTTTGGCGGTATGATGGAACATCACGGTGCAGACGTGCAGTCGTGTTTCTGAAAGCAGAGAGTCCTGACCCAACCAGAGAAGGGAAGAGAGATGGACCCTTATAAAGATGCCTACAAATATGGTGAGGTGTTCCATGTATGTCAAATTTTTTCTAACTATACCATTCATTTTCAGGTTCTTAGTATATGTGCTGATGACTGATTGTAATATTTAGTTATTTCTTCATCTTTCTTATCACTCTATTATCATGTAATAAAGAACCTTGAAGTGTTTATTCGTGTTTTTATTCCTTGTGGAGGAAGGCCGGGACCCTTTTTTACCAAATGCTTATGGAGGGATGGGATATTTCCCCTCTAATGGGTAGTTGTCGATACGGGAGGGAAATCAGCTCCAAAGCAGGAATATCCAAATTGCAGGTAAACCAGCCCAACATAGCGTAAGAGGTGTGTACTGATTTTCAGCGGAAGCTGTTGCTCGCGTAGGATCACGTTGTTCGTCGGGAGACGTTGCTTTTATTCGTTGGGAGACATTGCTGATTCTGAGTCTGTTCACCGGGAGGTGTTGCTCGCATAGGTTCGCATTGTTCGTCGGGAGACGTTGCTTATTCTGATTCTGTTGACTGGGACATGTCGCTCGCGTAGGTCGCGTTGTTCGTTGGGAGACGTTGCTTTGTTCGTCGGCGATGTTGCTGATACTGATTCGTCGGAAGACGTTGCTATACATACCCTTTAGTTGTTAGTATTATCTCTTTCTTAGACAGGTATTCTAAAAGTGTGGTGCTTGTAGGTATTCTAAGAAAGGGCTGTGGTAAGTAATGACCCTATAGTTCTGACTAAGACACCCGTATTTAAGAGGTGGAAATTGTGTAGGGGAAATTGATGAAATTTTGGCATCGTGATATTTATAGAGTTGAGGCTGAGTGAATTTATTTATTTATTTAGTAGTTTATAAAGCGCTCAGCTACCTCCAGCGGAGGTGTCCCGGCGCTGAAGATTTTATCTCCCAAGGGTCAGAGGGATGAGGAACGAAGTGGGGAGATTAGATGAGGGAGAAAAGCCAGGTCTTGAGTTTTTTTCGGAATAGAGGCTCGACGTCAGAAATCTTAGCTCTGTGGGAAGCTGGTTCCACAGTTTGGAGGTGACCACTGCAAAGGCCCTTCCTCCCATGCGTGCCAGGCGATAACGAGGGCAGATCATAAGGCGGAGACAGTTGGATCTGAGGTTTCGGGGTGCTTGTGAGAGCTTCATTCTGTGACGCAGGTAGGTGGGACCTCGATCATTCAGAGCTCTAAAAGCCAGGATTAAGGCTTTAAAGTGAATGCGGAGTCTTATTGGGAGCCAATGGAGTTTAATCAGATGGGGTTAGATGGAATGGCGGTAGGGGATGTTGCAAATCAGCCTAGCCGCTGCATTCTGGACTCTCGCGAGGTACGCCGGGGCACCTACATATAGACTGTTTGCGTAGTCCAGATGAGCGTGGATGAGGGCATGGACTACTGTCTTACGAGAGTCTAGTGGCCGGTAGGGGATGATTTTTTTTAACATGCGGAGCTTTCCGAAGCAAGACGAGGTGACTTTATTTATTTGAGTCTCGCAGGAGAGGGCAGAGTCAAATTGGAAGCCTAGGTTACGGGCAGCTTGGACTGGTTCCGGGGGAGGGTTGAGTTCAGTTGGCCACCAGAGAATGGAAGGTGTGGGGGATTTCTGATTAAAAAATAAGACTTCAGTTTTTCTGTATTGAGTTTTAGGTTATTGGCAGACATCCAAGTAGCGATATTCGTCATGCAGTGGCGAAAGTTGTGGAATGATTTTTCAGAGTGGTCTTTGAAGGAGAACACAAGTTGGGTGTCGTCAGCGTAAAAAGTTACTTTGACGCCCCAAGATTCAACCACTTTTGCCAGTGGTTTAAGATACACATTGAACAAGAGCGGACTCAGGGCAGAACCTTGTGGGACGCCCCAAATCAGCGGTTTCTTGGAAGACAGAAAGGGGCCTAGCATCACCTGCTGAAATCTGTCCATAAGGAAAGATTTGACCCAAGTGAGGGGAGTTCCGCTAACCCCTACCTCTTGCAGACGAGCAAGTAGTGTGTCAATGTAGATGGTGTCAAATGCAGCGGATAGGTCGAGGAGGACCAACATGGCCTCCTCTCCCCTATCCGTGCATTCTCGAATCGACTCGGATACCTCAAGCACAGCTGACTCCGTGCTGAAGTCCGGTCTGAATCCTGATTGAGAATCATGAAACAAAGCGTTTGATTCAAGGTAATTAGACAGCTGCTCTTGTACCGCTTTCTCAAGCACTTTAGCGGGCTTGGGTAGAAGTGAGATTGGTCGGTAATTACTTAGGCAGGTAGGGTCAATGCCTGCTTTTTTTTGGATAGGAATTAGCATTGCGTGCTTCCAAGCGGAGGGGACCACACCAGAGAGTAAGGAGGAATTCCATATTTCGAGGGGGGAGTTTATGACTAAAGGGACAATTTCATTTATGATTGAGGCCGTGGCTGGGTCCAATGGAGAGCCTGATTTACATTTCAGGAATAGATTCAGGGCATGCTCCTTGGTAAGTGGTTAGAAGGCCGTAAAAGCATGTTTGCAGGTGATGGCAGGGTCTTCGGCATTGTCGGTACCGTTCTGAAGGATAGTTGCCGCAATGCTGGCGATTTTTTCATCAAAGAAATCTGATAAGTTTTCACTCAGTGCTTGGGAAGGGGGTGCTGGGACAGACAGAGCACTGGGGTTAGTAAAATCTTTAACAATGTTAAAGAGGGCTTTGGTAAAGTTTTTAGCATTGGCAATAGTTTCTGCAAAATAGGTGCTCATGGAGTTACGTTTGAGTTTGCGGAACTCTTTGAGGACTTGTCTGTACCGAGCCTTAGCTTCTGGGTCATAGGACTGCCACCATTGACGCTCCATCTTTTTACACCTACTTCTGTGATCCTTTAGTTCTTGAGTAAACCAGGGAGCCGAAGGATTTTGTCTGCGGGAAGTGAGAATTGGTAAGGGGGCTACTTTCTCAATGGCGGTCGTGAGATCATTGTTAAATATAAGAACCGCTTCGTTGAGGTCCTCAGAGAAAGGAATTAGGCTGTTATAATAGTGTTGCTCTAGGGCCATACAGGAGATTTTGTGCCATTTTCTGCCTTGTGGTCTAATGGCAGACTCCTTCTTGACAATAAGAGTAGAAGATATCTCGAATGGGATTAAAAAATGGTCAGACCATGTCAGAGGTAGGGATTGGAGAGTTTTGAGCTTCTCGCAGTTTGAAAAGATGAGGTCAAGGGTATGTCCTGCGTCATGAGTGGGGCCCTTTACCCTTTGTGTCAGATTTAAGTGTTGCATGGATTCTAGGAGATGAGTGGCGTGGTTGCAGCTACTTACATCAACGTGATGGTTGAAGTCACCCAGTACCGTGAATTGGGGGTGTTTAATGGAAAGATCTGCAGTGATTGCCAGTAGTTCAGAAATGGCAGACTGAGGGGTATTCGGGGGGTTGTAGACCAAGATCCCCGAAGAAATGGCCGTGGTGGAATCCAAGATAGAGAAGTATACAGCTTCAATGAGCTTGATGTTCGTAATTTTTCTGAAAGTAATTTTCAAGTGATTCTTAAAGATTACTGCGATTCCTCCACCGGTTTTGGACCCTTCACGGCTTAATCCAGAAAAGCGGAAACCGGTGGGTACCGCGAGGGAGATGTAAGGGTCAGAGGAGTCTTTAACCCAGGTATCAGTTAGAAATAGTATGTCCCAGGATGTGGAGGCCAATAATAGCCAAATATCGTTGGCGTGACAAGGTAAGGAGCGACAATTCACCAATCCCATAGAGTAGGTTTTGGTGGGAGAGGGTAGATTAGTTGCGTAATCAAGGGGGCGAGTCCAATAAGGGCAAAGAGAGGAAGGGCAGTTGTGACAATTGTGCATGAAAGGGCTGGTTAAAGGTAGATTGCATACTGAATGGGGAAGTGCAAGATGTCTTACCTAGGTCTAAAAGTTGTGACCTAGTCCACGTACGTCTCTGAGCGGGTAGGGAACTGGCAGCATGGCTGGCCCTGGGCCCGGAGCTGGCGCGGACGGGCGCAGACGGGCTTGCCTTAGGCGCGCCCGCTGCGCGGCCGGGAAATGCAAATTTTTATAGTATACGGGGGCGTGGCCTGAGGGTGGTGGGCGTGGCCTCAGTGTTCCGGGCAAATGGCGGCAAGCCGAAATATTAGCCCGCGTCAGCACTAAAGTCCGCTGCGCGGGAATGCACGGGGAGAGTGGCAGGTAGATAAGAACACACAGTATACACTAAATATTTAAAAATAGCAGCAAACGATTCTCTCGGCTTCCGCCTCAGGAGATTAACAGTCTTCTGGTCGAGCTCGCATTCAGCGCGCCTAAAGTACCTTGGTGCGGGGGGCGTGGCCTGAGGGTAGTGGCCGTGGCCTCAGTGTTCCGGGCAAATGGCGGCAAGCCAAAATATTAGCCCGCGTCAGCGCTAAAGTCCGCTGCGCGGGAATGCACGGGGAGAGTGGCAGGTAGATTAAAACACACAGTATACACCAAATATTTAAAAATAGCAGCAAATGATTCTCCCGGCTTCCGCCTCAGGAGATTAACAGTCTTCTGGTCGCGCTCACATTCAGCGCGCCTAATGTACCTTGGTGCGGGGGGCGTGGCCTGAGGGTGGTGGGCGTGAGCTCAGTGTTCCGGGCAAATTGCGGCAAGCCGAAATAATAGCCCGCGTCAGCGCTAGAGTCCGCTGCGCGGGAATGCACGGGGAGAGTGGCAGGTAGATTAAAACACACAGTATACACCAAATATTTAAAAATAGCAGCAAACGATTCTCCCGGCTTCCGCCTCAGGAGATTAACAGTCTTCTGGTCGCGCTCACATTCAGCGCGCCTAAAGTACCTTGGTGCGGGGGGCGTGGCCTGAGGGTGGTGGGCGTGGCCTCAATGTTCCGGGCAAATGGCAGCAAGCCGAAATAATAGCCCGCGTCAGCGCTAGAGTCCGCTGCACGGGAATGCACGGGGAGAGTGGCAGGTAGATTAAAACACACAGTATACACCAGATATTTAAAAATAGCAGCAAACGATTCTCCCGGTTTCCGCCTCAGGAGATTAACAGTCTTCTGGTCGCGCTCGCATTCAGCACGCCTAAAGTGCCTTGGTGCGGGGGGCGAGGCCTGAGGGTGGTGGGCGTGGCCTCAGTGTTCCGGGCAAATGGCAGCAAGCCGAAATTATAGCCCGCGTCAGCGCTAGAGTCCGCTGCGCGGGAATGCACGGGGAGAGTGGCAGGTAGATTAAAACACACAGTATACACCAAATATTTAAAAATAGCAGCAAACAATTCTCCCGGCTTCCGCCTCAGGAGATTAATAGCCTTCTGGTTGCGCTCGCATTCAGCGCGCCTAAAGTACATTGGTGCAGGGGGCGAGACCTGAGGGTGGTGGGCGTGGCCTCAGTGTTCCGGGCAAATGGCGGCAAGCCGAAATAATAGCCCGCGTCAGCGCTAGAGTCCGCTGCGCGGGAATGCACGGGGAGAGTGGCAGGTAGATTAAAACACACAGTATACACCAAATATTTAAAAATAGCAGCAAACGATTCTCCCGGCTTCCGCCTCAGGAGATTAACAGTCTTCCATTCTATGTTTTACACTTAATCCATTTAGATTCCACGTCAATATCTTCAAATATATAGCATGGTCATCTAGAGCCCGTCCCATTACTCATTAAGATGTATTGTGGACTTTTACAAGATTTTACATGACGACTTGGGCATATTTTTTTATTATTTTACCCTATGCTCCCCACCCAGTGACCTACCCTGAACACACCCTCCTCCCACCCCTTTGCACCCCTTGAGAACCTCCACTATTCCTCTAATGGCCCTACCTTGGTCTTTGAGGCTACCTTTCTTCGGTCCGGACAATTGTTACTTCCTTCTAGCTCCATGAATAGCCGCTGAATTTTTGTTTTTTATATTTGTTTATAGTTGTTATATAATCATTTAAAGATAGATTTCCAAACATCTCTTGATAATCTTGTCTCGAAGACTCGAGATGAAGAAAACATTCTTTCCCCTCTTTTTTGTTGTTGTTTAGATTCTTTATCAAACCATTAGTTCACTGCTCTTTTCTGTTATAAGCTGCAAAGATGCTTCTGCCTCCTCCAACCGTCTGAATGTGTGCATTTTATTTTTAAACATCACTTTTAGAGTAGCTGGAAATTTGAGTCACAATGTTGCTCCCAACTCGTTAAATGGTTCTAAAAGATTTCCCAGCTCCCACTGTTTAGCTGCCATTATGGAGACATGAATCTGTAAAGTAAACCCTTCTGCACTTAATGTATTTATTTTTAACGCCTTATTTAAAATCTCATCTTTTAGATTGTATACTAGGAAATTAATCAAAATCTACCTGGGTCTGGTCGTAATCGGGCTGAGTCCAAAAGGGTCCCTATGTACTCTTTCAGTGTCAGCACATAAAAGCTTTTTTGAACATTCAATGTTAGTCGTTTGCATCATTAGTTTAACTACAAACTCTTTTATATGATCTCCTTCGACTCCCTCTGGCACTTTAAGTAAGCGTAGATTATTCCTTTGTTGAGTATTTTCAATAGACGCTAGCTTGTCCTGAATATTAATTTCTTGCTCTTTTATTTTAACAAGGTCTCTCACATTTTTGTCCACTTTTCTTGTTAGCTCGACTACCGTTGTTTCTAATGCTTCTGCTTTGGCTGTTAATTGATCTAGCTTATCTTCCATTTTTCCGCAGAAAACTTTGATTTCAGCTTGATTATTTTCTGAGACCTGGAATCTGTTCCTCATGATTTTTTTTTCTGTTCCGGACTTGGTGTCTTGGCTTTTTTCTTTGCCTTAGATTTAGATTTTTGTTTTACTGAATTTATCTTTGACTGGGTTTCGAGATTAGGGGATCAACAGGCTTGATGAGCTTTACAGGCTGTTGCACTAAAATCAGCTATTTCCAGATCCTCAGTTAACCTAGATAGTGAATCCCGTCCTGAGCTCCTCAAAACAGAACGCAGTGGTATCCTGCCAGTTAACCCCCTCTTTTTTCCTAATGACCCCCTCTTGGCCCGGGCCCCCCGCCTGTTCCACAGATGCAGCAGATGCAGCACTTACTTTCTGTTTTAAACATGTGCTGATATTAGTATCTGCCTCTTCACAGGGGGTGTCTTGTAGTCTACTTCTCCTTAAGAGCCAATTAATTTTGCAGTTTTCAGGACTCCCTTGTATTCCTCCTCGCCCTCTGCCGCCGTGGATGGGGAGCCTTGCAGCCGCCCTCCGCCCCGATGCAGCTGTAAAGCTGCCCGTGACCAGAGAGAAATCTGCTCCTGCCGAGGCTCACCCTCTCGCTCATCTGGGGGGGGCACCGCGTCCAGGACAGCCACAACAAGCCCCGCCACTGCTGCCACAGCGCAAGGAAATACATCAGAGAAACGCATCCAGAGGAACACAACGAGCGCGTCCGTGGAGAGAAAATGCCACAACTAGTTCACAGCCTGCCTCGCTGCCATCAAGCTTGGAATTCAGGCTTGGTAACATACTTTATGTTGCTGATTTCCCGTTTTCCTCTACAATTTAGTTATATTTTCATTCCAAACAGATAAGTAGCATTTCGAATCATATCCGCGTGTATGTCTTCGGCTTTTAGAGCTAAACTTATGCGGTAAACTTCATCCCGACCTCTGGTGCATCCACGACCAGCTAACCTCCCTGCCGGCCACCATGTTCTCCTCCACTTCACTAAATGATTTTTTGCTTGTTTACTTTTAGGTGCACAAAAGAAGAAGAGACATCATCCGCAGGACTGCCAAATGTAATACCTGAATAGTGACATCACACGTTAGTCCTCCAATCTCTTCTGCTTGTGCAGCTTAGTGCCACTGCAAACTGAGTGCTTTAAGATGGCCCCAAAGTTGCTGCCAAAATAGGGGTCAGTGTGATGAAACAGCTTTCTCCCAATGGCGTGTCGACTGAAACCTTTTTCGGAACACAATGTGTCCGTCCGGGAAGCAAGCTTGAAGCAGCGCTCTCACATCATCAGCACCACTCACTCACTGTCAGTGAGGCAGCCAATGCAATCAAAGGGTATACAGCCTTTACAACGAAACTTTTACAACGACATACCATTACAACGCAACTTTTACAACGCAAACTATTACAACGCATTGCTCTGGGGGGCGCTATAGGATAGGGAATAGGTTAATTTACTATCCAATAACCTTCCCTACTATCCACGGGGACTGGAGTTGGAATAGTAAATTAAACTATTCACTATCCAGCACCTAAAAGCATTATGTGTTGTAAAAGTATGCGTTGTAAAAACTGCGTTGTAAAAGCATGCGTTGTAAAAGCATGCGTTGTAACGTCATACATCCCAATCATAGCGATGCTGACGAACAGTGACATTGAATTGGATTTGTCCATATAGCAAAGTAGTACCCAGTTATTTCAGGAAATAGGGCAAATTGCACAGTAGCCACAGCAAGCAATAGTACATCTTCCCTGATGTTGGAGCAGAACTGGAGGTTAAGCATCTTGGTGAGCAAGAACCTCCTCTTCTAGAATCATTGGCTCCCAGACCTCCAGCAGGGAAAAAGAAGGGTACTACTCATTCATCTTCTTCAAGCACAACTTTTGAGATGATGATAAGGACGTGGAGTGGACCCCACCAGAGTCCAAAAGACGCCAGGAGAGGCAAAGGAAAAGAAAAGTTGCTGACAGCCTTTCAATTATGGAAGGGGATGATCAAGAGGATAATAACAACAATCTACTCAATGTGGAAGGTGGCACAGTTGAGTCTAACATTGCTATTCAACCTGCTCCGATGGATGTGGCACAGGTAGCACCGCCAGTTCTCATAATTGCAAAGCCCCAGCTGAGACCTGCACTAACCCCACCGCCAGTAGAAGTATGCCCTGCAGAAAGGCAAACAAAGACATGCCCACCTACCTCCAGTTCTTCTTCTGGCTTTGGTAGTGGACCAGGAAAAACGCAGTCCTCCCAAGTTTGGGATTTTTATACAAATAGCAATATGTACCATTTGCCACACAAGTGTTTATTGAGGTAAGCCTGGTTCAATTATGGTACTGGAGTCCAAATGACCGATATGGAAAAACCTTATGCAATCCATCTGGAGGAGCACCTTGAAAGAATTGCTGAACGTGGTTGTGGAGGTAAAAGTAAGGTAAGGTGGGGAACATCAGCTACAAGTCTAATCACTGTGGGAGGTGATGATGAGGAAGAAGAGGGTAATAGGCAGAGGGAGACACCACAGCATACAGTGACTGCTGCACCATGATACAAACTGAGTCCACCACCACCAACTTCTCAAAAGTTGCCAGTCTCAGTGGCTACAGAAAAGAAGGAAATAATACAGCCTACTTTTATCTGCATGTATAAGCAGGAGGGGCCCTATGACTGCAATCACCCAACTGAACATTTATACAAAGGGATAAAAGCCCATGGCAGACCATGGCTATTTCAGACTCCTGTATTTAGCCTATGCATCAACCGAGTGGTGCAAGACTTTCTCAAAAAAGAACACATAGTAAGCATCATACTGACCAGCTGCAGAAGAATCTGCGCTCATTTCAGCCATTCTTTTATTGCCAAGAAGCAGTTGTAGATTATTCAGCATTCTAATAGAGTATCAGTTAAAGCTCTGATACAGGAAGTGCCAACATGAGACCTATTGCATGTTTCAATGTCTGTTTGTGCAGTACAAACAGATCAATGACAATGTAATTCCCAGAGGAGGGAATGCAATTGGGAAAGCTATGACCATGGATGCAAACAAATAGGGCCTAGTCAAATGCCTGACACAGATCTACTCTCCTTTGTGGTTTTCACACTGGAGGTTAGCAATTAGGACAGTACAATGGGCCAAGGTATCCCATTTTTGCATCTGCTACAGGACCAGCTAAAGAAGGTATCTGAAAGGTTTGCCATCACAGGTGTTCACTCAAAAACACAGAAGTGCATGCCTTGGTTTAGAGGTTAATACTTTGCTTGACTTGTAATACAAGGCTGCAACATACATTCATCTCATCCAAGGAGTACATATGTACCATACTACTTGATCCATAGTACAAAATAATTCAGCCCACTTTTTCTGATGGTATGTTTCAAAGTACAAAAGGTGGATTGTTGAGAAAGCTGAAGACCTGGAATTAGAATGGCTGGAGGTTAAAGTCCCACCCCACAGTTTTCTGGTGCCACTGTCAACTACAGAGAGGGCAGTCGCACAGCAGCCAACAACACCAGCAACCAGAACACCGGCAACAACAGCAACAGAAGTAACAGATTTAACCTCAAAATTGTATTGGTATCCAATGGCAGGGCTTAGTCCAGTGCAGAGATGATAGCAAAAGAGGTTGAATAAGTGGCAGCACCAGTGGCCATCCACAGATGTAAGTGAATCAAAACCCATTGATGTATTGGTATGGGAAGAGGAACCAGTGGCCAGGACTCAGCAGGCTGGCAGTAAAGTATCTGGCTTGTCCTGTAGGCAATGAGTCTGCTGGTCATGGTTTCAAGGCAGCTGGTGTAGTTACAGTGAGAAAGATACACCTCCCACCTCAGAACATGGAAAGATTGACTATGATCAAAATGAAGCAACATTTTATACCACACAATTAAACTGTTCCAGAAAACAGCACAGCAGGAAGAGGATGACGACTGGTCAGAATCAACTGTGTTAGTTGACCAACTTCTGGGAGAACTACCTGAGTTTGACAATAAATTCTACTTCCTGGCCAGTGCCACCATACAATATGTTTATTATTTCTTGTTAAACCTATTTCTTTGTGAAGAAAAAAAAGAAGTAGCTAGGCAAACATTATATTGGTGTGATATTTATACTGTTTCAGCAGTTGTAGTCACATATATTGCTGGTTTGCAGTTGGCCCAGTGTGCAGTGCAGAGGTCTCCTCAGTTCCATCATGACATTGCAGACATGCCTATCCTTTGTGCATTACTTAGCAGGGCTGCCCCAGAAGATCGTTGATTTACAACAGTGCATATACCACATTCCAATGTGGTCCCTGCGTTAAAGATACAACTGTGTACCTATTATACCTCTGCTTGGATTGGAAGAGGTAGTTACACTTTTTTCATTTTGTGTATTGTTTTTTAATTGTTTGTTTTATTCTAGATTTGTTTAAATATATGATATTATGCATGCATATTGTTTATTATTGAATAATTCTAAATGAATAGGTACACAAAGAAATGCGATGTGCCATTTGTCATCTAAGATTGTAGACACACAGGGGTATATGAGATCAAATTGTGTCTTTCTCATTCATGAAACAAGCATGTTTTTTAATGAAATGTTATTGTGTTTTTACATTGTGGAGAACAGAACAATACATTTGTAAGAAACATATTTAAATAAAGCAAAATATATTTCTATATTAATGGCAAGGCAATTCATTTAGTCTATAATTTTCTTAATCTAGCTATATATTGGGGCACATATGATTGAATGAATGTGTAGAAATAGGGATGTCTTCTGAACACCAAAGGGAACAGTCTATTATTATTTGTCTCAACCCAGTTCCCTTTGTTTTGAAGGGTCACTATTGCAACAATGAGTGAGTGATTGTGAGTGATGGTTGATGATTCATGAGCGTGTTCAACTATAATTTGTTAACTTGATTGAGATGATTTGCAATTGGGCCTGAATGATGGGTGATAATTTTTCCAGAGGATTGGCCTTTACAAGGTTACTTGAGAAAATGAACTATTACAGTTGACTCATATCATCCTTCTTTTATTCATCACCTAGAAGGGCTGCCCTACAAGATCATTTAATTTATAAGACTGACAAATTCCAATATGTTGCTTGCATGAAAGTAGAGATACAATTGTGTACCTATCACCGTGCTTGTATGGGAACAGGTAACTATTGCAAGGATCAGTGATATATTATTGAGTGATTGTGAGTGATATTTGATCCTTCATGTGGCTGACAGTGAGGGAGAGTGATCAACTGTAATTTGTAAACTTGATTGAGATGATTTGCAATGTTTGGGGCCTGAATGATGGGTGATAATTTTTACGGATTGTGATTGGTCATTTCACAATTAGCGAGATTTACTTGCGGAGTTCACTCCTTTTTTCTGGTTCTTCAGAGACCAGGCCAGTCACTCTAGTTAACAAACAAAGACCTATAAAAAATACTGCAATTCTGTTTCTCTACTTGAGCTTCAACAACAGGTCTTCACATGTCTGTTTTGCTCGGGTCAGGGCTGCTGCAGAGCTACTCAGAGCCAGGAGGAGGTTGATTGAACTCAGGACGGGATTACCTCTTCAACAGCTAGAAGAAAGACGTTATTGTGGTCAAAGGGAAACCATGTAGTCAGCAATGTGAAATGGAGAGAGGTGAGTTTATTTTGGAAATGCTGCATGTGTAGGTTTCACTGCTAGCAAAAGTGAAACACTGAGCCCTCTTATTTTTTTCATGCCTCTGAATCTTCTTGGTACACTCCTCATGAAGCTTACCTTCCTTCTGTCCTGCTCCTTGGCTCTACAATGCAGATTCTGTTTTACAATCTGCGGGCCGTCTTGTCTTCTGCATTAACAAAAGGTGAAAGCTGAGCTCAACTTACCTACCGGACTGGACCAGACAGGCACCCAAGATTTCTGGACACCCAATTTTGCAATACAGTATAATTTTTTCTTTTAACAATCATATTTTTAGAAGAGGGTGGGTTCACTCCTCCATAATTTTAGTTTTTCAAACCTGTTAAAGAGAACATTTAGATATATGATAACTTGGGTATCTGGGGCGGAAGGACTTATTTTAATACATTGAAATGTTCTGTTTCATACTCATTCCTTCATTTCTTTCCACAACAGATTGATGACTATGATATGCTGCTCAATGCCCAGATGAATATTGTTCTTGTGTTTTGTTTGTGTTTGACACATCTTTCCTCGAATCCCTTTTCCCATCCATTCATCAAACCCATATCTCTCTTCCCCAGGGCTGTGTGATTTATTGCGGTGTGACTTAATTTACACCATGAATGGATAACACACTTGGTGGGGCGGGGATCACTGACAAAATATAGAATACCAAAATATAGAATACCCAAAATATCGATGACAAAATATAGAATGACAAAATATCGAATTCCTATCTAAAAACAGGTAAGTACAAAAATATTGAATCAAAAATATAGTTTAAAAAAATATAGTTAGTCAAAATATCGAATTTTTTTAAATATCTTAAAAATAATTTAGAATTAATGAAATATTAAAAACAAGTACCTAAAATATACTTTAAAGTACTTAAATAACCTTAAAATTATGAAATAATTAATTTAAGTTATAAAAAAAATACATTTTAATTTTTTTAAAACATCCATACTAATATTATAAAGAAAGAGCCCAAACATTTGAGGCGGGTAATCTCAGTAACCAAAGCACCAATCGCAGCACCCAATACAGCGTTGGAAAGGGCAGTTGCAGCAGAAGGACATAGGCTATGCAGACAGCCACCATATACATATATATATATTTTTTAACAGTGGTGTTCATCACAATCATACAGTGCAAGATATACAATTGTACCGTAGGACACCATATACATGTAAAAGGTAAAAGAACCGTGCCAGCAAAGCAATCCCTTGGGGGCGTGTCTGCGTTGTGCTGTGGACGTGGGCTCGAGGTACGGCCATCACATCGTTGGCTGTGGGCGTGTGCTGGGGGCGTTACAAAAACTGGGGGCATGACAAACGCTGGGGGCATGTGTCCGCCCTACATGCCATGTGAGTCGTACATACAAGCGCCAATTACGTTGCTGCGCAGCATCAAAGGGCACGCTGGGGGAGTGAGAAACGCTGGGGGCATGTGTCCGGCCTTCATGCCATGTGAACGCAATTGCGCCGCATCGAGGGGCACGCTGGAGGCGTAAGAAACATTGGGGGCGTGTGCTACGTTCCGCCCTTCATGCCATGTGGATCGTACATTAATCAGAAGATCGTCTGCTGTGGTCATGTGCTGGGGGCATGACAAACGTGATCAGCTGGAGGCCTGGTAAGTAACATTACTGCAGCCTCTCCTGCGCGCTGTTACTGAACTCTCTCATTCAACGAAATTAGACGCGCCTGCTACCATCAACCAGGGCTCTAGCCGGGCTCAAGCGGCGGATCAGTACACTAATTACATGCACCTGATAACATCAACCAGGGCTGCAGCTGGGCCTCAAGCGGGGGAACACGCAAATGAGCGTGTTTGCGGGGACCATTACTGCAGCCTCTCCTACTCGCTGTCACTGAACTCTCTCATTAAACAGATTTACCCGCGGCTGATAACTCTCTCATTCAACGACATTACACGCGCTTGCTAACATCAACCAGGGCTGTAGGCGGGCTCAGGCTGCGGATCACTACACCAATTACACGCGCCTGCTAACATCAACCAGGGCTGCAGCTGGCCCTTCTCCGTCCCTATTCTAATGAAACAAAAACTTTTGTCTACCGCGAGATTTTAAAATAAATTGCCCTTGCCAAATACACACATTACACACATTCTATTTCATACCCGGACAACGTCGGGACGGGGTGCTACAATATATATATATATATATATATATATATATATATATATATATATATTACCTACTGGCGATAGCCAGTAGTTATATATAGTTAGGATTTTTTTCCTATGGGATTTTTGAAAATTCTATGTCGAATAACTTTGGCGTTTGAGGACAGAATTGGCTGAAATTTTCAGGAAAATGGAACATTTTGTTTCTGAGCAGCCCCTGAAAATTTGGGGGGGTTTCGTCAAGGGGGGGCCGAGAAAAAAAGGGGGTCCCAAAACGTGTTTTTCTCATGCAATTTTCCATAGGGCGGTTGGCCTCACTTTTAGCCTGAACGGCTGAATGGATTTACACCAAACTTGGCAAAATTGTAGGGACTGGTAGCCCGATGTGCCTTTGCTATGTCTCAAGATATAGGCTCCAGTGATTTTTACGAAAATTAACTTAGAAAAATATATATTGGGCTACATTGGGCTATATATATGTTGGAGCCCAAATGTAGCCCAATGTAGCCCAATGTAGCCCAAAGATGGCCACCAGAGACAAAAAAAAACAAATGTAGCCCAAATATCAGCCAGATGTAGCCCAACTATAGCCCAATGACAGAATGTCCCAGAGTGTTCTAAAGAACAACTAGAGTGCTAACAGTCCTACTTATTACAAAGGTATCTTGATTGGAATAAAGTGGTAACTCTTAAAACATTTAATTTAAAAAGGAACAAAATGAGGGGGTTCATTTTGCCATAGAAAGTATGATTAGCGAATATATGACGAAATCCCGCATACCATCAGTCCGCAAAAAAATCCCGCATGTACTATTAGGCCGCAAATTAAAATAACGAAAACTTTTAGAACGAATATGTCTTTAGCATACACTAAACAACTAAACTACCCTAAACCCTAAAACACTACCCCCAGCATGACCCTACACTACGCAAACACTACAACACTACCCAAAACCCTAAAACACTACCCCCAGCATGACTCTACACTACGCAAACACTACAACACTACCCTAAACCCTAAAATACTACACCCCAGCATGACCCTACACTACGCAAACACTACAACACTACCCAAAACGCTAAAACACTACCCCCAGCGTGACCCTACACTACGCAAACACTACAACACTATCCTAAACCCTAAAACACTACGCCCAGCATGACCCTACACTACGCAAACACTACAACACAACCCTAAACCCTAAAACACTACCCCCAGCATGACCCTACACTACGCAAACACTACAACACTACCCTAAACCCTAAAACACTACCCCCAGCATGACCCTACACTACGCAAACACTACAACACAACCCTAAACCCTAAAACACTACCCCCAGCATGACCCTACACTAAACAACCACCACAACTCTACACTACACTAACACAACACTACACTACACAACACTACACTACACTACACAATCACTAACCCACGAAAAAATTAACACAAACCCACTTACCTCTCTCGTCATAGTGGTTTTCACAACGCAAATGCATTTACCATACATGCCTTTAAAACGTAATTCTTTGTAAAGGCATGCGCGATAAATGCACATGCGTTTTGAAAAAATGCGGGATAATGGTATGCGAGGTCAATGACCTTGCGGGATAATGGTATGCGGACTGAAAGTCTGCGGGATAAAAAATGCGGGAAAATGGCTGCAAACCATGATTAGCAGCAGACTTCCCTGGTGAGCACTAGCTTTACTACAGTGATCTAATGAGCAACTAGAGTGCTAACATTCAGAATTTATGGCAAATGTGTGACACATCTGAATGCCTTCTTGATAGAACCAAAGTAAACAAGCATTGAAAATGCAATAGATCTCGCCCTCGTTTAAGTTAAAGCCATTCTGTTTGTAATGAGGTGGCTTTTTAGCTTTGCTTTTATTAGTGTTTTTAAAACTTTCATGTAAATAACATGCATATGTATGCATATATGTATATGTATGCATGCAGTTATATTTATATAGATATGCAGATTATATATGTTTATATATGTATATTACCTACTGGCGATAGCCAGTGGGTATATATAGTTAGGATTTTTTCTCTATGGGATTTCTGAAAATTCTATGTCTAATAACTTTGGCGTTTGTGGACAGAATTGGCTGAAATTTTCTGGATAATGGCACATTGTGTTTCCGAGCAGCCCCTGAAAATTTGGGGGGGTTTCGTCAAAGGGGGGCAGAGAAAAAAGGGGGGTCCCAAAACGCGTTTTTCCCTTTCATTTTTCCATAGGGCGGTTGGACTCACTTTTAGCTCGAACGGCTGAATAGATTTACATGAAACTTGGCAAAATTGTAGATATGGTTTGCCCGACGTGCCTTTGCTATGTCTCAATATATGTGCTCCAGTGGATTTTGAGAAATTAACGTTTAAAAAAATATATATATCTGTGACAGCGCTCCGGTTAGCGCCCCGGTTCGCGTACCTGACGCGTAACGGAACTTCGCGAAGCGAAGCTGATTGGCTCTCCGGTGTCTGTCAACATTCTAAACAGTCCGGAGCGGCCGCCATCTTGTCTCTCGTTACGATCGAGAGACAAGATGTGGTGAAAAACGAAGGGGGAAATGAAGGAAAGGGGGCAAGGTAGACCACTCCTGACCCCCTAGGATTGATGAGGGGGATATTAAAGTGCCCCGCGGGGCAAAAAATAAAAAAAAATAAAAATTTGCGATTTTACGCCGTAGAGGCGCGTCCCGGTATGCGAACCGGGCAGCTCACCGGGCAGCTAACCAGGCAGCTAACCGGCAGCGTAGCTGTCAACATTGTAAACAGTCCGGAGCGGCCGCCAGCTTGTCTCTCGGTAGGTTCGAGAGACAAGATGTGGTGAAAAAAGAAGGGGGAAATGAAGGAAAGGGGGCAAGGTAAACCCCTCCTGACCCCCTAGGATTGATGAGGGGGATATTAAAGTCCCCCGCGATTTTTTGCGGTAGAGGCGCTTCCCGGTACGCGAACCGGGCAGCTAACCGGCAGCGTAACGGGAGTCCGCCATTTTGTGTTTTTGGAGCGTCCGGTTCGCGTACCGGGTAGCGTCCTGGTAAGCGTAACAAGGGGAAAACCAAGAGAAACAGTAAAAAAAAAATTAAGGGAATAGATTTCCAGCAAACTTGGCAAAATTGTAGGGACTGTTTGTTTGATGTGCCTTTGCAAGGCCTCAAGATATGTGCACGTGTGGATTTTGTCTAATTAAGGTTAAAAAAAAAATATATATCTGTAAGCGTGCTCCGGCACGCTTACGTTACGGGTTTTGTTTGCGCTGCAGAGCCGATACGTCACGGTTATGCGACGCGTCATGAGGCGTCTTACGTGGCTACGTGATACGTCACGTAATAAAGAATATATTTTACAGCTATAGATATTAGCTTTTAAAAAACCAATGAAATTCACTGAAAAAACCATAGGTTATAGACCATATATAGTTAGGAATTTGCATTTACAAAACCTTGAAAATTCACTGAAAAAAACATAGGTTAGAGACCATATATAGTTAGCTGGACATTTTATTGACATAAAACCAATGAAATTCCATATATAGTTAGTTGCACTAACTATATATCGCGCACCCGCAATCCACTGCTGATGATGTCACATATTACATCATTCATGACATGGTCAGTGACATCACTGATGACATCACTGATGACATCTCAAATGACATCACTGATGACATCACTGATGACATCTCAAATGACATCACTGATGACATCATGACACACCAATACCAGTTCCTACATACGCACTCACTGATTCCTACGTCTACACACACATTCACTCATTCACCCATACAATCACTCATACATACAGTCACTCATTATTACAACACTATCATATGCACTCATACACCTATGCAGACACTCACACACTGCCACTCATCCATGGAGTTACTCACACACCTAGTCAGTCCTGTAAATAATCAATCACACTTCCATTTCCTCATCTATACAGTTAAACACAGAACACCATACTTCAGTGACATCACTGATGACATCACTGATGACATCTCAAATGACATCACTGATGACATCTCAAATGACATCACTGATGACATCATGACACACCAATACCAGTTACTACATACGCACTCACCGATTCCTACGTCTACACACACATTCACTCATTCACCCATACAATCACTCAAACATACAGTCACTCATTATTACAACACTATCATATGCACTCATACACCTAGTCAGTCCTGTGAAGAATCAATCACACTTCGATTTCCTCATCTATACAGTTAAACACAGAACACCATACTTTTCACACATATACTAACACATACTTACTCTCTTATACAATCACTGATACAAGTACACATTGATATGCACAGAGTCACACACACACTCAGTCTTCCATACATCCACTCATTCTTCAATATGTAAAACATATTTAAACTTTACAAAAACACACAGACACTAGATGATGTCATCAGTGATGTCATTTGAGATGTCATCAGTGATGTCATCAGTGATGTCATTTGAGATGTCATCAGTGATGTCATCAGTGATGTCACTGACCATGTCATGAATGATGTAATATGTGACATCATCAGCAGTGGATTGCGGGTGCGCGATATATAGTTAGTGCAACTAACTATATATGGAATTTCATTGGTTTTATGTCAATAAAATGTCCAGCTAACTATATATGGTCTCTAACCTATGTTTTTTTCAGTGAATTTTCAAGGTTTTGTAAATGCAAATTCCTAACTATATATGGTCTATAACCTATGGTTTTTTCAGTGAATATATATATGTATATATATATATATATATATATATATATATGTATTCACTGAAAAAACCATAGGTTATAGATCATATATAGTTAGGAATTAGCATTTACAAAACCTTGAAAATTCACTGAAAAAACCATAGGTTATAGACCATATATAGTTAGGAATTAGCATTTAAAAAACCTTATTTTACTCACACAAAACCATTGAAATTCCATATATAGTTAGTTGTACTAACTATATATCGCGCACCCGCAATCCACTGCTGATCATGTCACATATTACATCATTCATGACATGGTCAGTGACATCACTGATGACATCACTGATGACATCTCAAATGACATCACTGATGACATCACTGATGACATCTCAAATGACATCACTGATGACATCACTGATGACAACATCCAGTGACTGTATTTTTCTGTAAAGTTAAAATATGTCTTACATATTTAAGAATGAGTGGATGTATAAGTGTCTGGATGAAGGATTTAGTAGGTGCATGACTGACTGTATGAGTGAGTGATTAAATGTGTCTCACAGAGTGCATGGGTTAGTGAATAAACTGTCTTAATTTGTGCATCATTATGTCTGTTGTTCTGAAAACTGCTACATGTGTTGTTCAGTAGCTATATGAGTAACTATATGGGTTATTGATTGGTTGCCCAAGTATTTGTATGGGAGACTGAGTGTGTGTGTGGGTGGCTGGGAGGTGTATGACTCTGTGCATAGATGTGTGAGCAGTTGATTCACTAGATGTATGGGTTCAAAAGTGCATGTGGAAACAGCTGTATGGGCGGTTGACTGTGTGCATCAGTGTATTGGTGAGTGAATGGATATCTCAGTGCTACATGTCAAAGTAAGTACATATGTAAAACACAGTACATGTGAGACTTGACATATATAAATAACTGTGCATAAGAGCCAGTGAATGTGTGAGTGGCTGTATGCATCATTGTGAACTTGTATCCAGGATTGTATAAGAGATTAAATATGTTTTAGTATATGTTTGAATAAGTAAGGTGTGTATAACTGTATAGTTGAGAAAATGGAGGTGTGATTGATTGTTTGCATGACTGACTAGGTGTGTGTGTAACTTCATGGATGAGTGACAATCTGTGAGTCTGTGTTTACACTGAGTGTATCTAAGGTTATATTAGAGTCTGAAGAGGTTCATCGTATTATCACATGAATGATGTCATCAGTGATGTGATCAGTAATGTCAAATGAGATGTCATCAGTGATGTCATCAGTGATGTCATTTGAGATGTCATCAGTGATGTCATCAGTGATGTCATTTGAGATGTCATCAGTGATGTCATCAGTGATGTCATTTGAGATGTCATCAGTGATGTCATCAGTGATGTCACTGACCATGTCATGAATGATGTAATATGTTCAGCATGATCAGCAGTGGATTGCGGGTGCGCGATATATAGTTAGTACAACTAACTATATATGGAATTTCAATGGTTTTGTGTGAGTAAAATAAGGTTTTTTAAATGCTAATTCCTAACTATATATGGTCTATAACCTATGGTTTTTTCAGTGAATTTTCAAGGTTTTGTAAATGCTAATTCCTAACTATATATGGTCTATAACCTATGGTTTTTTCAGTGAATTTCAATGGTTTTTTAATAGCAAATAACATAAGCTGTCGAATGTCAAGTACGTGGTAAGAAAAAACATTTTCGTGTTTATGCACACTGATCTGCTTTCAATGCTGCCCCCCCCCCTCATTTCTATTAGGAGTACTCTCTCTTTGCAGATAGTGAAGGGTAGTTAACGCAGGCCTTTGCCCCCGTTGTAATCCGTCGTGCCTGCTTCTCTCTCCATTTGATTGATTGTTATCCAAGCATTTACTGTTTTAGAATTGGTTCTCTTTGGTTCATTCTCTATTTACAAACAAGCACAGAGTCGCAATACTCTGTTTAGTCTTTGCAGATAGCGAAAAATCGTGTAAAAAAACAAAAGGAATCGAGCAAAATCAGTAGGCCACTAATGGGATCTCTTTTTGACCTCGCTAAAATAGAAACATTAGGAACAACCTGTTGAAAATAGCAATGTGTATGTACATAAGCGGCGTTCATTTGTGTTCACAGTACCCCTTGTTGTAAGCAGAACAGATATCGCTAAAACACCGACTGTGTTATCCCGCTAGCATAGACCCATGCACACACGTACACGACAGCCATTTTAGGTACCATGGTCTCTCTCCGTGCAATCGATCACCAGCGCCCCTTCCCTGACCCTGCAAGCTTTCCCCATGCACCCTGACTGCCCCCGCTCCCATATGCGCAAGTCATGAGCCCTCCCCTCCCGCATGACTCTGTCTCCGAGAATCGCACCCCGCGCCTGACCAACACCTCCTGTCCCTCCATGAATGCCCCTCCTTTGATGACCTCTTCCTCTGAACCTAATTGTCTACATGGACCGCTGGTCATCCCTTAGCCTGAGGATACAGTTCATTGCCCACTACTGCATGCACTCGCCTCTCTTGAAAGGAGCCACTATTGATCATGACCACCCCACCCCCTGAGATTCGATCAGGAGCACACATTCCAACGGAATCAACAGCACACTCAGCTGCGTGACAGCCCTTCCTATTGTATGGAGGATAAGGGCCCCTACTGTAGCCACGTGTTGGAATATCTTCGTACTTTACAATGTCTTGATTGTAATGAAGGATGTGTGTGTGCCATAAACCTGTGTATAAAAGACGAAGCCTCAGAGAAACTTGTTAGAGCACCTCCCGAAGACACTATGCGATTGTCCCAAATGACAGGCTCTCCTCATGAGTAATAAACCTTTTTCCTTGTCCTCCTGCTTCCAGTGCCCGTCTCTTTATTTGGTAATTATTCAAGATGGAAACGAAGAGTCGCCCTGCACCAGCAGCCTGGGCATCGGGTGCGATCGGGGCTGACTTTTCTACAATTGGCGTCCCAACGCGGGGTCCATCAGCGACATAAGGTCCGGTAAGAGAGGTCCAGACGATGAGGTGAACATCTAAATGATTGGAGTATACCTGCCTTGAGAGGGCCCTCGTCCGGCTGCCGATTGAATGAACTTCATCGATTCGGAACGGACCTCTCTCAAGTGACCTATTGTCCTGACTGGAATCCCACAGGACTGCTGCGGTAAAAACATGGACACAGAGAACGATCGGGCGCTGGAAAAAGGAGGGCGAGGAACTGTCCACATGGTCCGGTCCGGGTAAGGTCGTGACACACGACAAATTGCGAAATTGATTGATTGATTGTTTGAAAATACTAGTATTACTTATTGATTGTTTCTGAGAGATTCTCTATTTGCAAACAAGCACAGAATCACCATACTCTGTTTAGTCTTTGCAGATAGTGAAGGATAGGTAAATGCAGACTTTTGTCCCCATTGTAATCCGTCATACCTATTTTTCTCCCCATTGATTGATTGATTGAATCAAGCATTGAATTGTTCGAAGTTGGTTCTCTTAAGGATCTTCTCTGCCTGCAAACGGGGAAGAATAGGAATATTCTCTCTCCCTTTGCAGATAGTGAAGGGTAGGTAACGCAAACCTTTAACACGTCGTGCCTATTTCGTTCCTCATTGATTGATTGTTTGCCCGAACATTGACTGTTTGGGAATTGGTTCTTTTTGGAGGTATTCCCTGTTTGCAAATAAACGTAGGAAAATCTTTGCAAGTAGTGAAAGGGTAGGTAATGCGGACCTTTGTCCCCCGTTGTAATCTGTCATGCCTATCTACTCCCCACTGATTGATGCACCTGTTTCACCCGGACCATTTACTAGAGATAGGTCATCTGGCCCGACCAGAGAGCACCCCTAGTGAAAAGGACATATGCAATAATAACGAAGTGATCACTGTATCCTGTTAACAGAAACTTTAGCATGAAACAACCTGGAAAGAAAGGAATAGGAAAACGAAAATCAGTAGGCCACTGATGAACTTTTTATTAAATAACAAACAAAGAAACGATAACAATACGTAATGATAAAACCTATTATTGTCCTAGAAACAAGAAACGTTAGAAGTAAGCCCGTAATAAGAAACCTGAAAACAGTAAGAGAAACCAAGTGTGACATTGCAACGGCCACAAGGCAACGAGGCTTCATCGCCCCTCACTGCCCCAAAACGTGTCTGTCCCACCGCCTGCCACGCCCAAATAACGGCAAACTGGGAAAGATACAAGTCAGCAGACATCCGCCCCATTCTGGAAACTTCCAAAGTGCAACAGGTTTGCGGCTACGCCCAGCCGGAAGCAACACATATAAGGCGGGTCCTGCTGCCAACCGTCGGCAGAAGATCATCACGTAGGGTGTAGCCAGAGGAAAGGCCGAGGCCAATGGGACCCGGCCAGGGGGATTGCTACGACAACCCTGGAGAGTTGCAAGGGGGGGAATGTCCGTGTCCTCGACCCTCCCCTCTCTCTCCCAGCCCGGCCACCATCAACCAGAGGCCGAGGCCGACGGGATCCGGCCGCGGTAACACTGGAGAGTTACAGGTTCGACCCCCCCCTCTCTCTCCCAGTCTGGACCAGCATCCATGGAGGGCCTGGGAGTGGAGAGGCCACTGCACGAAAGGCCCAGGAGAGGCGCCGCGTGCCACGCGCCACGCGCCAAGGTCTGTCCCAAGGATGGACTAAGGGACCCGTTCCTGGGGCCGTGGCAAGGAGCGTCCGGCCACCATCAACCAGAGGCCCGCCCCAAAAGACGCACTGGACATTTCTTTTTTCTTCCATAATGGCTGCAACAACCCTGGGGGGGGGATGTCTTGCACATGCCTCCGACCCCCCCTCGTCCTCATCGCCTGGTCCGGCCATAACAAATGTCAAGCGAAACGCCGTGGGGTGCACTGGGAGGGAGAGACGGTGCGAACAGGCCTCTCCCGCCTCCCCAGGTGGAGGCTTCCCAACTGCACCCTCAGCGCTCCAGGCGCCCGGAAAAGGGTTCTTCCACTGTGGCGATGCTGCAACGTCTCGCCCGGCAGGGTGGAGCCCGTCCGCTCATTTGACCCCGCGATCGCCGGTAGCTGCCGAACTCTCAAAATGGCGATCGACCTGGCAAGAGCGGGCCCACCATGAAGAAATGGCCCGGTCACTGGTTGACTCCACCACCGTAGTCCTCCACGACCTTGAAGATTCTAGAGGAGCCGCGGGAGTCCCCGACCCCCGCAGACACCCCCGATGGGGAATGACTGCCATGATCGCCCGTGGAGCGACGAAACTGTAGCCGCGGGACGTCGGTGCTCCCATGCTGGCGCCAGCCTCAGTTTGAATGACTAGAATCCTGCAGACCACAGTTTGGATCAGTTCCGGTGAAAGCACAGTGTGACCCGGTAGGAAAAATTGTTGCACCCCCTCCCCTTTTTGACTGATGGTTCAAACCACCGATCCTTTCTTTTGCCCTTTTAACGGAACTTTGGACTGCCAAAGGAAGCTCTGGGCCAACCACGAGTTAATAGAGATTTAGACTATGCCTGGTTCTGCCTGACTGCACCCAAAATGGCACCGATGCAAATGAAACCCTCAACTCCTTATTGTACCCCGATTGCTCAGCCTCGGTGTCATAGGATATGTATGACGTTTTTAAACATATAGATTGATATAGGATGTGTCCTGATTATGAGTTCGGACAATGGATTGATATAGGATGTATACTGTCAGCTCGGACAATAAATTGATATGAGATGGGTACTGATTAGGTGTTCGGACAATGAAGGACAATGAATTAGCATAAGATGGGTACCGATTGAACATTCGGACAATGAATTGTTGTTGAGTTTGGCGCATCATGATTATTGAAAGTTCGAAATTTCGATGCTTATGATATTCGCTCACACTAAAGATTCAATATGATTTTTATTGCACTTGGCGCACTTTTTATGAAATTAACGACCACTGACTCCATTAAGTTTTCCACTAATAAAGTATCCCCACATCTACAGTTCCAGCCTGCTCCGTGGCCGGCCCACGGGGTTGTAGGCCCGTATTTGTGCACCGACATTCTCATTCAAGATTGTTTTTGAGAAAGCAAATATAGTTGTCCGCGTAAATTGATAAGTTTCGAATAAATGATCCGATATAACTTAAGTACAGGTGAAACGACTCAGCTTGATAAAAAAAAAAGGGTTAAACGGGTATAGTACGCAGAAATACTGCAAACATGAACGGTCCAGGTTTTTTTTGTATGTACTTTGCACATTTTTGTACAGCCAAAGGCAACCGCTAAAGATCCTGGTATTTAGCCTATACTTTATATGCTGCCTGTATAAGAAAAATCACACTAACGGTCCACCTGGGCTTGAACGCCCAGTTGGCAGTGACTGCATCCCGTGGAGATAGGCCGAGTACGCAGTAAGTAAAAGCCTTTCTGGGTTTATGCGCGCTAGTGTGTCTATCAATGTAGCCCCTGCCTCCCTTCTTTTTCCCTCTCTCTGCAGGTCACATCGGAATGTCGACTAATGTACGAAAATGGTGATCTAACGAACGACGAGACGGGAAAAAGGCGTTTGATTATGGTGCCTGACCACGACAAACCCCGAATAGTGCAACGAAAAATAACATACAATAATGAATACATTCCTACTTTTAACTAAAGTAGGGAAAAGTTTAGGGTATTTCGAGGTAAGGGTTACACAAGTATCCTCCGCCGAGAGGACTAGGGATATTGCCAATATTTGAAAACCTACTACCTCCTTTTTCGCATCCTCATAGGCATGTAACTCAAAGCTGCCCCATTGTTCTCCAACTGACACCGACTATTGTCTCAGCCTGGAAACACATTTGCTAAAATGACTCGAAAATACCACCGTGAGCACTAGCCCGATCAGGTTAGTTCATGACCAAGTGGCAGAGACGTAAGTGTGCGCAACCACAACCTCCAGTAAAGGCAGCCGACAATAAAGAGAGAAGAACAAGTAAAGAGAGCTTAAGATACTGAGAATGCGCAGCGTACCGGAGGAGATCATTGTTGGCCAATAACTGTTCTATCTTTGTCTTGGATTTCTGTATATAATACATGTACTGTCTCCCCCGTCCGAGAGACAAGATGGCGGCCGCTACGGACTGTTTGGAATGTTTACAGACGCCGGAGAACCAATCAGCTTCGCTTCACAAAGCTCCGTAACGCGAAAAGTACACGAAGCGGAGCGGTGCCCGGAGCGCTGTTACAGATATATATCTTTTTTTGAACGTTAATTTCTCAAAATCCACTGGAGCACATATATTGAGACCTAGCAAAGGCACATCGGGCTACCAGTCCCTACAATTTTACCAACTTTCGTGAAAATCCATTCAGCCGTTCGATTATTATTATTTTTTATTTTTTTGCCCCGCGGGGCCCTTTTAAAACCTCCACATCAAACCTAGGGGGTCAGGGAGGATCTACTATGCCCCCTTATGGTCATTTGCCCCTTCGCTTTGGCCTCCTCTTGTCTCTCGATCCTACCGAGAGACAAGATGGCGGCCGCTACGGACTGTTTGGAATGTTGACAGACGCCGGAAAACCAATCAGCTTCGCTTCACAAAGCTCCGTAACGCGAAAAGTACGCGAAGCGGAGCGCTGCCCGGAGCGCTGTTACAGATATTTATCTTTTTTTGAACGTTAATTTCTCAAAATCCACTGGAGCACATATATTGAGACCTAGCAAAGGCACATCGGGCTACCAGTCCCTACAATTTTGCCAAGTTTCGTGCAAATCCATTCAGCCGTTCGGGCTAAAAGTGAGGCCAACCGCCCTATGGAAATGAACATTGGAAAAACGCGTTTTGGGACCCCCATTTTTTCTCGGCCCCCCCTTGACGAACCCCCCCCCAAATTTTCAGGGGCTGCTCAGAAACAAAATGTTCCATTTTCCTGAAAATTTCAGCCAATTCCGTCCACAAACGCCAAAGTTATTAGACATAGAATTTTCAAAAATCCCATAGAGAAAAAATCCTAACTATATATACCTACTGGCGACCGCCAGTAGGTAATATATATATATATATATATATTGCACAAATCTCTTACAGAAGAGAAAAAGTCCGCACTCACAAAGAGATTATTTCCCAATCTTCCGATTTATTCAGTCAAAGTTCAGCATGTAAAGTTACAAACCAACGCGTTTCGCAACACACAGTTGCTTGTTCACGGTAAGTGTAACCAGTGTACAGACTCCTCCTATATTTTCGAATGGCCCGCCACATTTCCTGATGCTGATCTCACTTCCCGTGTGCCCACAGGAAGTTAGATGGGAATTGTAGTTTTTTAGTAATTTTCTCGTTCACATGAAAACTAGTACACAGACTTTCATATAAACAATAGTCGGCCACATATGCATATATTGCTTCATTTCAACAATTATGTGTAATTCGCCCCAATTTCATAAAACAATATTTTGAACTTTTGATATTCTGCTAATTACGCCCTCTGGTGGGCACAATCATTATTGCATACATTGTCACCATAATTTGGCTAACCAGGTTGGAAGTTCTAATCATATTTAATCATGCCCTCCGGTGGGCTTAAGCAATGTAATGCAATTAAGCTAAAGGGGTTCCATTGTTTAACTAATCCTAAAGACATAAATCAAGGGCATAATAGTAACATATTGGAAATACTATTTGAATTAATATACGTATAGACTACGCAATATGTCTTGTACTGTACTTGGCCGTATATAGTGATAGAATTCTCTGTGTATTTCATAAACTCATAATATATTCATCATTATAACTACATTCAATTATTTACATTTTTCATAAAAACCAATGTTTCCACTGTCATCTCATTTCTTCTAACAAAAGTACATCCTTTTAGACACAACCCCCCAAAAACGTCCCAGAGGAAAAGGAGAATTTATAAATGTACATAGAGTTCTTCACTCTGATTTAAACCCCAAGGGGTCATAGTTCGAAAGTTCAGGATTTGTCTCGATTCTCTACATCTGAGTTGTTTTTCCTGATCTCCACCCTTTTCATGTGGTAATATACATTCAAGTGCGTATGTCTTTAAGAGTTTCCAATCACTATTATGAGCTACCTCCATGTGTTTCGCGACTGCGTTACTCCTGTTTTTATTCGTAGTCGCTCTGATGTGCTCTAGAATGCGTTTTTTAAATTCATTTTTCGTGCTACCAATGTACTTTAAAGAGCCCGGGAATTCAATCACATATATCACATGTGTGCTCATACAGTCAATCAGTTGTCTTATTTGCCACATCTTTTTGTTGGCTAACATTACTTCCTTTTGATTTATAGCAATTTGGCATACCTTGCAATGTTGACATTTTATAAATCCTTTGGTGTTGAGCCATTGGATTCCTTTTTTCTTTTTCGCATGGTCTTGAAAATGACTCTGTATCAGTCTATCTTTTAAATTTCTAGCTCTTCGGAATGTGACAAGAGGGTGGTTGCCCATTAGTTTTCCAGTTGTTTAATCCAATTGTAATAATTTCCAGTTTTTTCTCAATATATTCACAATTTGTTTTGATTCCCTGGTATAGTCTAGAACCAGTCTTACTTTTCTTTCCTCATGTTGTTGATCTCCCAGGGTATTTCTTATTTCTTTTTTGGTGGTCAAGGCATCTTTTCGATTCTTCGTGTTGGCTCTTTGCCATCCCTTCATTATGACATTTTTGTTGTATCCTCTGTTTTTAAATCAATGGGCCATTGCTTTGCTTGTTTTTGTCCATTCCTCTTCCTCAGAACATATTCTCCTCAATCTGAGGAATTCCCCATATGGTATGTTTTCTTTTACAGATGGTTTGTGAAAACTTTCAAAATGTAAGATAGAGTTAGTAGCTGTTTCTTTCCTATGCAGTGTTGTTTCCACCTTGTTATCTCGAATGTATATCTCTGTATCTAGAAAGATAGCTCTATCCTTACTGATCTTGTATGTAAATCTTATGTTTGACGTAGAGGAATTTAGGATTTGAAAGTAATTTTCAAATTCTTGACTTGTTCCTTCCCATATTATCAGTAGATCGTCTATATATCTTGTCCATTTGGCAATTTTTTCCACAAAGATGTCGTTATCTGTGTGCCATGCGACTTGTTGTTCCCACCATCCCATGGTGAGGCAGGCGTAAGCTGGGCTGAAGGAAAAACCCAATGGCGCATGCATGGAAAATGACAATCAAAAAACGGATACTAAAAGTAGACTCAAGTTGTGGGAGAAACTAAGTAAGAAGGAGATCAATCAATGGTGGGAATTAATCACCTTGAAGAAATATGTGGAAGTTCAAAGAGTTCCTAGAGGACTAAGAATTTCACTAATGCCAAGCCAACAAGATGTGACGGATGACTTACTGCACGAATGGGGAGAATTTGTTTTGGAATCATCGTTAGGATTAATTAAAATCCTAATCAAACATCTGGAGATTGTGCTATCTAAAATAAAAGAAGAACTGGCCGAGTTGGAAAAGGAATTAGCTTTATTGGAATTAACTCCGGAACAAACCAAACTAAAAGAGGACCTAGAATAATATGTGAGCAAACATGAGGAAGTGGTGAGAAACCGAAAACAGTCCAAATTCCAACGTGATGAGGAGGACTACACCAATGGATGTATTTTTACATATGCCAAAAAATATGACATTTTCAAAAATCAAGGAGGAAAGGGGCAAATTTATCAAAGTGCTTCAAGTGCAACATCACTAACGTCAACTGGGACAAGTGATGATGGGGCGGAAAATAGCAATCAAACAAGCAAAGATTTTTTAGGGGATATGAGACTGGTTCTCCAACAACGATCATGGGAATTCAATCAGAGCCAGGGAACAAGAGGAAGAGGTCGAGGACGCAGATGGGTACCCAGGTCAGGGGTATCATCAAAAAAACAACCAGAAGGGGACAAAGGAAGAAATGGTTCAGAAAAAGTGGGAACCGAAACGAGAGACATGCGTCAGAAGAGACAGAAATAAATAATACAATGGAAGGAGAATTGGTAGTCTTAAATTTGTCCAATAGAAACATCGAGGAAAATGAAACATCTTTATTGAAAAGAGGAATAACTTTCTGCCCAACAGAATCAATGAATATGGCACAAACAAGAATAGATATATATAAATATATCAGGAAAATCAAATTGGCCAAAAGCTTTGAAGAAAATGAGAAAATGGCTATATATGCTAAAAACAAAAAAAAGACACGTATGGATCAGATGGTGAGAGGAGAAGAATTAACAACAGCAGACTTACCCGCGTTGGTAGCAATGACAAACTTGGACACTAACAATGAAAATGATGTAATCCCCGAATCCGGGGTAGTACCACAAAAGGGAGCGGGTCTAACTGGCATGAAGGTTCCATCCAAGTTTTACCCACAATTACCTCAAGGGAACAAAATAGACTTATTCCAAGAGGCGATCATTAAGGATATTTATAAGATCAAAGGTACCAAATATAAAGATAACCTATCGAAGGATGAAAGGATGGCTTTGAAAAACCTAATTGATGACAAAACAATAACGATAAAGACAGCCGACAAGGGTGGAAATATTGTTATTTTGAATACAAAAGACTATGTTGCAGAGGCACATCTTCAATTGAATAACACCAAATATTACAGAAAATTGGAAATGAATCCAACCAAATTTTTCAAGGAGAAGCTTGATCAAAAACTGAAAATTTGGAATGACCAAAACCTTATTGACTTGGACGAAATGAAGTTCTTAAGCACCGAACATCCAAAAACAGCTACAATTTATTTTCTTCCTAAGGTGCATAAGAACACACTGAGACCACCAGGGAGACCAATTGTGTCATCAAAAGGATCTTTAATGGAACCGGTGGCCAACTATATAGACTTTTTTCTTATGCCGTTCGTAACCAACTTGAGCTCATATTTAAGAGACACAACGGACCTCCTTAAACATCTAGAGGATCTACTGTGGCAACCTAATTTTCAATTGGTCACAATGGATGTTGTATCTTTGTATACAAATATTGACAATGATATCGGTCTAAATGCGTGTGCATTTTTCTTAAAAGAGCGTGACATACAGTTCAATCGACACAATCAGATGTTGATAGATATGGTGGAAATGTGTTTAACACAAAATGTTTTCCTTTTTGGAGAAGAAATCTACCAGCAGATCCATGGATGCGCCATGGGTTTTTCCTTCAGCCCAGCTTACGCCTGCCTCACCATGGGATGGTGGGAACAACAAGTCGCATGGCACACAGATAACGACATCTTTGTGGAAAAAATTGCCAAATGGACAAGATATATAGACGATCTACTGATAATATGGGAAGGAACAAGTCAAGAATTTGAAAATTACTTTCAAATCCTAAATTCCTCTACGTCAAACATAAGATTTACATACAAGATCAGTAAGGATAGAGCTATCTTTCTAGATACAGAGATATGCATTCGAGATAACAAGGTGGAAACAACACTGCATAGGAAAGAAACAGCTACTAACTCTATCTTACATTTTGAAAGTTTTCACAAACCATCTGTAAAAGAAAACATACCATATGGGGAATTCCTCAGATTGAGGAGAATATGTTCTGAGGAAGAGGAATGGACAAAAACAAGCAAAGCAATGGCCCATAGATTTAAAAACAGAGGATACAACAAAAATATCATAATGAAGGGATGGCAAAGAGCCAACACGAAGAATCGAAAAGATGCCTTGACCACCAAAAAAGAAATAAAAAATACCCTGGGAGATCAACAACATGAGGAAAGAAAAGTAAGACTGGTTCTAGACTATACCAGGGAATCAAAACAAATTGTGAATATATTGAGAACAAACTGGAAATTATTACAATTGGATCAAACAACTGGAAAACTAATGGGCAACCATCCTCTTGTCACATTCCGAAGAGCTAGAAATTTAAAAGATAGACTGATACAGAGTCATTTTCAAGACCATGCGAAAAAGAAAAAAGGAATCCAATGGCTCAACACCAAAGGATTTATAAAATGTCAACATTGCAAGGTATGCCAAATTGCTATAAATAAAAAGGAAGTAATGTTACCCAACAAAATGATGTGGCAAATAAGACAACTGATTGACTGTATGAGCACACATGTGATATATGTGATTGAATGCCCGTGCTCTTTAAAGTACATTGGCAGCACGAAAAATGAATTTAAAAAACGCATTCTAGAGCACATCAGAGCGACTACGAATAAAGACAGGAGTAACGCAGTCGCGAAACACATGGAGGTAGCTAATAATAGTGATTGGAAACTCCTAAAGACATACACACTTGAATGTATATTACCACATGAAAGGGGTAGAGATCAGGAAAAACAACTCAGATGTAGAGAATCAAGACAAATCCTGAACTTTCGAACTAGACCCCTGGGGGTTTAAATCAGAGTGAAGAACTCTATGTACATTTATAAATTCTCCTTTTCCTCTGGGACGTTTTTAGGGGGTTGTGTCTAAAAGGATGTACTTTTGTTCGAAGAAATGAGATGACAGTGGAAACATTGTTTTTTATGAAAAATGTAAATAATTGAATGTAGTTATAATGATGAATATATTTATGAGTTTATGAAATACACAGAGAATTCTATCACTATATACGGCCAAGTACAGTACAAGACATATTGCGTAGTCTATACATATATTAATTCAAATAGTATTTCCAATATGTTACTAATATGCCCTTGATTTATGTCTTTAGGATTAGTTAAACAATGCTTAATTGCATTACATTGCTTAAGCCCACCGGAGGGCATGATTAAATATGATTAGAGCTTCCAACCTGGTTAGCCAAATTATGGTGACAATGTATGCAATAATGATTGTGCCCACCAGAGGGCGTAATTAGCAGAATATCGAAAGTTCAAAATATTGTTTTATGAAATTGGGGCGAATGACACATAATTGTTGAAATAATTTGAACGAAGGTTTTGACTAAATATATGAAGCAATATATGCATATGTGGCCGACTATTGTTTATATGAATGTCTGTGTACTAGTTTTCATGTGAACGATAAAATTACAAAAAAACTACAGTTCCCATCTAACTTCCTGTGGGCGCACGGGAAGTGAGATCGATACAGAAAAGGGGGTGGTGATGAACAGAGTGTCTGAATTAAGCAGACCACTCTTACCCAGTCCAAAGATCAGGGCTTGATCCATCACCGTTATTTATCTCACTGCCCCATCCCAGCTCAGAACCTGGCTATATGCAAATTAGTCTGTCCCTGGCCCAGTGCATCATGGGAACAGGGCAGACCAAACTACCAAGCCAATTCTTCACCAGAAAGGAGACAAGCTACCGGGGACCGGTTTCTGGCATTTCAGCCTCTTCGGCCCGGCTTGCTTGAATCCTGATGGAGCAGTGAGAAAGGGACTCATGTCTGAGTATACCCTGCCACACCTATAGTGGCCAAAGACGATACAGAAAAGGGGGTGGTGATGAACAGAGTGTCTGAATTAAGCAGACCACTCTTACCCAGTCCAAAGATCAGGGCTTGATCCATCACCGTTATTTATCTCACTGCCCCATCCCAGCTCAGAACCTGGCTATATGCAAATTAGTCTGTCCCTGGCCCAGTGCATCATGGGAACAGGGCAGACCAAACTACCAAGCCAATTCTTCACCAGAAAGGAGACAAGCTACCGGGGACCGGTTTCTGGCATTTCAGCCTCTTCGGCCCGGCTTGCTTGAATCCTGATGGAGCAGTGAGGAAGGGACTCATGTCTGAGTATACCCTGCCACACCTATAGTGGCCAAAGACGATACAGAAAAGGGGGTGGTGATGAACAGAGTGTCTGAATTAAGCAGACCACTCTTACCCAGTCCAAAGATCAGGGCTTGATCCATCACCGTTATTTATCTCACTGCCCCATCCCAGCTCAGAACCTGGCTATATGCAAATTAGTCTGTCCCTGGCCCAGTGCATCATGGGAACAGGGCAGACCAAACTACCAAGCCAATTCTTCACCAGAAAGGAGACAAGCTACCGGGGACCGGTTTCTGGCATTTCAGCCTCTTCGGCCCGGCTTGCTTGAATCCTGATGGAGCAGTGAGAAAGGGACTCATGTCTGAGTATACCCTGCCACACCTATAGTGGCCAAAGACGATACAGAAAAGGGGGTGGTGATGAACAGAGTGTCTGAATTAAGCAGACCACTCTTACCCAGTCCAAAGATCAGGGCTTGATCCATCACCGTTATTTATCTCACTGCCCCATCCCAGCTCAGAACCTGGCTATATGCAAATTAGTCTGTCCCTGGCCCAGTGCATCATGGGAACAGGGCAGACCAAACTACCAAGCCAATTCTTCACCAGAAAGGAGACAAGCTACCGGGGACCGGTTTCTGGCATTTCAGCCTCTTCGGCCCGGCTTGCTTGAATCCTGATGGAGCAGTGAGAAAGGGACTCATGTCTGAGTATACCCTGCCACACCTATAGTGGCCAAAGACGATACAGAAAAGGGGGTGGTGATGAACAGAGTGTCTGAATTAAGCAGACCACTCTTACCCAGTCCAAAGATCAGGGCTTGATCCATCACCGTTATTTATCTCACTGCCCCATCCCAGCTCAGAACCTGGCTATATGCAAATTAGTCTGTCCCTGGCCCAGTGCATCATGGGAACAGGGCAGACCAAACTACCAAGCCAATTCTTCACCAGAAAGGAGACAAGCTACCGGGGACCGGTTTCTGGCATTTCAGCCTCTTCGGCCCGGCTTGCTTGAATCCTGATGGAGCAGTGAGAAAGGGACTCATGTCTGAGTATACCCTGCCACACCTATAGTGGCCAAAGACGATACAGAAAAGGGGGTGGTGATGAACAGAGTGTCTGAATTAAGCAGACCACTCTTACCCAGTCCAAAGATCAGGGCTTGATCCATCACCGTTATTTATCTCACTGCCCCATCCCAGCTCAGAACCTGGCTATATGCAAATTAGTCTGTCCCTGGCCCAGTGCATCATGGGAACAGGGCAGACCAAACTACCAAGCCAATTCTTCACCAGAAAGGAGACAAGCTACCGGGGACCGGTTTCTGGCATTTCAGCCTCTTCGGCCCGGCTTGCTTGAATCCTGATGGAGCAGTGAGAAAGGGACTCATGTCTGAGTATACCCTGCCACACCTATAGTGGCCAAAGACGATACAGAAAAGGGGGTGGTGATGAACAGAGTGTCTGAATTAAGCAGACCACTCTTACCCAGTCCAAAGATCAGGGCTTGATCCATCACCGTTATTTATCTCACTGCCCCATCCCAGCTCAGAACCTGGCTATATGCAAATTAGTCTGTCCCTGGCCCAGTGCATCATGGGAACAGGGCAGACCAAACTACCAAGCCAATTCTTCACCAGAAAGGAGACAAGCTACCGGGGACCGGTTTCTGGCATTTCAGCCTCTTCGGCCCGGCTTGCTTGAATCCTGATGGAGCAGTGAGAAAGGGACTCATGTCTGAGTATACCCTGCCACACCTATAGTGGCCAAAGACGATACAGAAAAGGGGGTGGTGATGAACAGAGTGTCTGAATTAAGCAGACCACTCTTACCCAGTCCAAAGATCAGGGCTTGATCCATCACCGTTATTTATCTCACTGCCCCATCCCAGCTCAGAACCTGGCTATATGCAAATTAGTCTGTCCCTGGCCCAGTGCATCATGGGAACAGGGCAGACCAAACTACCAAGCCAATTCTTCACCAGAAAGGAGACAAGCTACCGGGGACCGGTTTCTGGCATTTCAGCCTCTTCGGCCCGGCTTGCTTGAATCCTGATGGAGCAGTGAGAAAGGGACTCATGTCTGAGTATACCCTGCCACACCTATAGTGGCCAAAGACGATACAGAAAAGGGGGTGGTGATGAACAGAGTGTCTGAATTAAGCAGACCACTCTTACCCAGTCCAAAGATCAGGGCTTGATCCATCACCGTTATTTATCTCACTGCCCCATCCCAGCTCAGAACCTGGCTATATGCAAATTAGTCTGTCCCTGGCCCAGTGCATCATGGGAACAGGGCAGACCAAACTACCAAGCCAATTCTTCACCAGAAAGGAGACAAGCTACCGGGGACCGGTTTCTGGCATTTCAGCCTCTTCGGCCCGGCTTGCTTGAATCCTGATGGAGCAGTGAGAAAGGGACTCATGTCTGAGTATACCCTGCCACACCTATAGTGGCCAAAGACGATACAGAAAAGGGGGTGGTGATGAACAGAGTGTCTGAATTAAGCAGACCACTCTTACCCAGTCCAAAGATCAGGGCTTGATCCATCACCGTTATTTATCTCACTGCCCCATCCCAGCTCAGAACCTGGCTATATGCAAATTAGTCTGTCCCTGGCCCAGTGCATCATGGGAACAGGGCAGACCAAACTACCAAGCCAATTCTTCACCAGAAAGGAGACAAGCTACCGGGGACCGGTTTCTGGCATTTCAGCCTCTTCGGCCCGGCTTGCTTGAATCCTGATGGAGCAGTGAGAAAGGGACTCATGTCTGAGTATACCCTGCCACACCTATAGTGGCCAAAGACGATACAGAAAAGGGGGTGGTGATGAACAGAGTGTCTGAATTAAGCAGACCACTCTTACCCAGTCCAAAGATCAGGGCTTGATCCATCACCGTTATTTATCTCACTGCCCCATCCCAGCTCAGAACCTGGCTATATGCAAATTAGTCTGTCCCTGGCCCAGTGCATCATGGGAACAGGGCAGACCAAACTACCAAGCCAATTCTTCACCAGAAAGGAGACAAGCTACCGGGGACCGGTTTCTGGCATTTCAGCCTCTTCGGCCCGGCTTGCTTGAATCCTGATGGAGCAGTGAGAAAGGGACTCATGTCTGAGTATACCCTGCCACACCTTGTTGTAAATAACAGGAAGTGAGATCAGCATCAGGAAATGTGGCGGGCCATTCGAAAATATAGGAGGAGTCTGTACACTGGGTACACTTACCGTGAACAAGCAACTGTGGGTTGCGAAACGCGTTGGTTTGTAACTTTACATGCTGAACTTTGACTGAATAAATCGGAAGATTGGGAAATATTCTCTTTGTGAGTGCGGACTTTTTCTCTTCTGTAAGAGATTTGTGCAATATTTGAAAAGCAGGGCTCTGCTTAGTAGTCCGACACCGGTGGAGAGAGCGCCATTGGACAACAAACCTTTGAGCCAAGTCTGTTGGATATATTACCTACTGGCGGTCGCCAGTAGGTATATATAGTTAGGATTTTTTCTCTATGGGTTTTTTTAAAATTCTATGTCTAATAACTTTGGCGTTTGTGGACGGAATTGGCTGACATTTTCAGGAAAATGGCACATTTTGTTTCTGAGCAGCCCCTAAAAATTGGGGGGGGGGGGTTCGTCCAGGGGGGGGTCGAGAAAAAAGGGGGGTCCCAAAACATGTTTTTAACATTGAGTTTTCCATAGGGCGGTTGGCCTCACTTTTAGCCCGAACGGCTGAATGGATTTGCACGAAACTTGGCAAAATTGTAGGGACTGGTAGCCCGATGTGCCTTTTGTAGGTCTCAATATATGTGCTCCAGTGGATTTTGAGAAATTAACGTTTAAAAAAAGATATATATCTGTAACAGCGGACCGGGCAGCGCTCCAGTTCGCGTACTTTTCGCGCAACGGAGCTTTGTGAAGCGAAGCTGATTGGTTCTCCGGCGTCTGTCAACATTCCAAACAGTCCGTAGCGGCCGCCATCTTGTCTCTCGGTAGGATCGAGAGACAAGAGGAGGCGAAAGGGAAGGGGCAAATGACGATAAGGGGGCATAGTAGATCCTCCCTGACCTCTTAGGTTTGATGTACCATTTTGCCAAGTTTGGTGTAATTCCGTTCAGCCATTCAGGCTGTAGACGTATCTAAATGTCAATAATCGAACGGCTGAATGGATTTGCACGATACTTGGCAAAATATTAGGGACTGGTAGCCCGATGTGCCTTTGCTAGGTCTCAATATATGTGCTCCAGTGGATTTTGAGAAATTAACGTTCAAAAAAAGATATATATCTGTAACAGCGCTCCGCTTCGCGTACTTTTCGCGTTACGGAGCTTTGCGAAGCTGATTGGTTCTCCGGCGTCTGTCAACATTCCAAACAGTCCGTAGCGGCCGCCATCTTGTCTCTCGGTAGGATCGAGAGACAAGAGGAGGCCAAAGCGAAGGGGGAAATGACCATAAGGGGGCATAGTAGATCCTTCCTGACCTCTTAGGTTTGATGTACCATTTTGCCAAGTTTGGTGTAAGTCCATTCAGCCATTCAGGCTGTAGATGTATGTAAATGTCCTATGGAAAATTGCATGGGGAAAACACATTTGAAAGTGTTGAAATTTAGAACCAATTAAAATGTTACTTTGGTTTTGTATTTGTGTGTGATGAAAGTTAATTGGTTATGTATATATGTCAAATGAGAGGAAACCACAGCCATTTTGTGATACTACTGTCTGAGGTACATTAGTGAGGAATTTTTGGTGGTTAATTTCTGGTGTTTGATTTACACAGTACTAACACTTCTCCTACTTTTAAAAAGGTGAGTTGTTAATTTGTAAGGGGAACTATGTTGTACACTTTATAGATAATTTGAAAAATGTTTTCTGTTATTTATTTGCAGTCCTTCTGTTATACTAAATACTTGATAAAGTTAGTTTTATATTATGTATTACTAAAAACGATAAATGAAAGTGATTATTTTTTTCTGCAATTTACAGCAAGCAATTTCAAAATAAAATGGCTCACAATGAAGAGACCGTGGCAATTTCTTTGTAAGGGGAACTATGTTGTACACTTGAAGATAATTTGAAAAATGTTTTCTGTTATTTATTTGCAGTCCTTCTGTTATACTAAATACTTGATAAAGTTAGTTTTATATTATGTATTACTAAAAACGATAAATGAAAGTGATTATTTTTTTCTGCAATTTACAGCAAGCAATTTCAAAATAAAATGGCTCACAATGAAGAGACCGTGGCAATTTCTTTTGAATTGTCCACTACATTGATTGAAATTGAGAGCACCAATAATGAAATATTGTCATAAGGAGGAGATGACTTGTATGATTCCATTAGATTGATTGAAATGGACAGCACCAATAATGAAATATTGTCACAAGGAGATGACTTGAATGATTCCACTACATTGATTGAAATTGAGAGCACCAATAATGAAATATTGTCACAAGGAGGAGATGACTTGTATGATTCCATTAGATTGATTGAAATGGACAGCACCAATAATGAAATATTGTCACAAGGAGGAGATGACTTGAATGATTCCACTACATTGATTGAAATTGAGAGCACCAATAATGAAATATTGTCACGAGGAGATGACTTGAATGATTCCACTACATTGATTGAAATTGACAGCACCAATAATGAAATATTGTCACAAGGAGGAGATGACTTAAATGATTCCACTACATTGATTGAAATTGACAGCACCAATAATGAAATATTGTCACAAGGAGGAGATGACTTGAATGATTTTTTTGATCAATCTGTTGATGGCGAATTTATCGAATGTTTGGAGACCATAGAGTTACAAGAATCATCATTGCAGACTTTTCATGAGGAAATTGCTGATGAGGACATGTTACTAGTTCTTTCAAATTTAGAAAATTCTGAAGAATAAATTTATATTTAGAAATCAAAAATTGTTTGAGACATTATTCATTTTTATTTTTAATTTATGAGGTTGTAGCGAAGTGATTGTAGTATAAAATGAGACTTATAGTATAGAGTGCAACATTTTTATGTTACATGGTAAGTTTACTCATATTTACTTCCCTTCTGCCACTATATTATCTCCAATGTGTATTTGACATCTCTTCTTCATCTCCGGCCTCCTTTCTCTCACTGTGTGTCTCCGATGCATCTTATCGCTGCTATTTTGTGTAATTACAGAAGAGAGTAAAATAAAATAGTTCGGAACGTGAAAAGGGAGCAAAGTAGAGTACCCCTCACCCCCTAGGCCTTTTCAGGCGGTCCCAAAAGGATCAGTTTCTGCTTTCCTGAGAGATTATGGTATGAGTTCCATATACCACAATAATTTGCATTACAACATGCAAGATATCTATCTCCTATTACCAACTTTTGGAGATATTCGCGCTAAGCGCGAATATCTCCAAAAAGTAACACCTGCCCTGAGCAGTTCTTAGCCATGTTATCCAATGGGAGGTGGATAACATGGCTAAGAGCATTAGCTCGGTAATGCATGAATATCGCTGACTTTTTAGCGATATTCATGCATTGCGGCCGTTTATTATCGCATTTGCGATAAACCTTGATAATAGCAAGGTTTATCTTCGATAATTTCTGACGATGCTTAGCGGTAAAAAATTTGTTGGTAAGCATCGTTAGCGATAAATATCGCTTAACTTTGGTAATATGCACCAACGTCTGTTAACGTTCGATTCGAAGGAAATGAGGAAGTGTTGAAAAACATTGTCTGCGCCATCTTGCCTTTTTTGAAATGCCACACTTTTGTCGTGCACGGCAGCCATTTTAGATGCCTTGACCAGACCCACTCTCTGCACGCTGTCGATTCGTAGCATGGCTCCCCACCCTCGCAAGCATCTTCCCCAGGCACTGGTCACCCCCGCTCTCTGTCTTATGCATCGGCAATAAACCTCCCCCCATCTGCGCTGCTCTTCCCTGAGAATCACACTCTGTGCCCGCCCGACACCTCCCTTTCGCCCTATTCACTACCGCACCCTCTGACACTCCTCTTCCTCTGTGTCCGATTGTCCAGGCTATCACCTAGCCCTGCAGATGTAGTTTATGGCCCCAGCTGTAAAGAATCACCCCTCTTCAAAGGAGTTATAGTAGATCAAGGCCCACACCCGATGAGATCCGTCACACCACACGTGTTCCTACTATCTGAAAACCATCCTGTATTGTGATTGGGGAGGGGACCGAGCCTGAAGCGGAAGATTCCAGGAATGACTCTTTGTACATCAAAGTTTTTACAATTATGTGTCACATTAAAAATATATAGCACTCCAACAAAGTAGTAGGAATATAAAACTTTAATAACATATAAATATATACAACAAAACAAAAACAGTAAAAACATTTAAACAACGAAGAGAACGTGGCAATTTCTTTTGAATTCCTGATGAGGACATGTTACTAGTTCTTTCAAATTATGAATATTCAGAAGATGTTGCTTGGGGGTGGGTCGTCAGTAGCAGTCTGTTGTGCGAATAGTTCCAAGGCAGCAGAACGCGCTGAAATCTAGATGGCACGAAAGTGATGTCTAGTAAGTTGCCGCCCAGCAAATAACGGCGTGGGGCGCCGCGGGGGTGAGTGAGTCCAGTAGGCACCACAGCTATTCTTACCGGCATTGCAGAATTACTGCTGGGGACAATGCCTGTGCTGTAGCAGGGTCACAGCAAAAACAAAAAGGATTCTGTTGAAGATGTTGTTGGTTTTCAATTTGAAAACAGTTCTGGTGTCAACTGCTATGCTAATGTAGTGGTTAATGTTTTGTTTTCTCTAGAAAATGTAAAAGAGGGGGAGGCAGTCCAAAGTTCCGTTAAAAGGGCAAAGGAAAGGATCGGTGGTTTGAACTATCAGTCAAAAAGGGGAGGGGGTGCAACAATTTTTCCTACCGGGTCACACTGTGCTTTCACCGGAACTGAGGTCTGCAGGATTCTAGTAATTCAAAGTGAGGCTGGCGCCAGCATGGGAGCGCCGACGTCCCGCGGATACAGTTTTGTCACTCCACGGGCGATCATGGCAGTCATTCCCCATCGGGGGTCGGAGACTCCCGCGGCTCCTCTAGAATCTTCAAGGTCGTGGAGGACTACGGTGGTGGAGTCAACCAGTGACCGGGCCATTTCTTTATGCTGGGCCCGCTCTTGCCAGGTCGACCGCCATTTTGAGAGTTCGGTAGCTACTGGCGATCGCGGGGTCAAATGAGCAGACGGGCTCCACCCTGCCGGGCGAGATGTTGCAGCATGGCCACAGTGGAAGAACCCTTTTCCGGGCGCCTGGAGCGCTGAGGGTGCAGCTGGGAAGCCTCCACCTGGGGAGGCGGGAGAGGCCTGTTCGCACCGTCTCTCCCTCCCAGTGCACCCCACGGCGTCTCGCTTGAGATTTGTTATGGCCGGACCAGGCGATGAGGACGAGGGGGGGGGTCGGAGGCATGTGCAAGACATCCCCCCCCAGTGTTGTCGCAGCCATTATTCAAGAAAGAAGAAGTGTCCCGTCCGTCTTGGGGCCGGGCTTCCGGTGGATGTCGGCCGGACGCCCCTGGCTCTGGCCCCATGAACGGGTTCCTTGGTTTATCGGCTGCAGCCGGATCCCGTCGGCCTCGGCCCCCCGACCGTTGGTGGCCGGACCGGAAGAGCATGTGGCCGGACTACCTGAAACTGTCAAGGGCCACCGCGGCCGGACTGGGAGAGAGAGGGGAGGGTCGAGGAGATATTCCCCCCCCTGCAACTCTTCAGCGTTGTAAAGGCAATCCCCTGGCCGGGTCCCGTTGGCCTCGGCCTCTCCTCCGGCTACACCCTACGTTAGGATCTCCTGGCCGAGGCGTGGCAGCAGGACCCGCCTTATATGGGCTGCTCCCGGCTGGGCGTAGCCGCAACCCTGCCCCACCTTGGAAGTTTCCAGAGTGGGGGCGGATGTTCTACTGACTTGCATTTTCCCTAGTCTATCGATTTTTTTGGCGTGGCAGGCGGTGGGACAGCGAGGGGTGATTTGGTTTCTCTTACTGTTTTTCTGGTCTCTCACCACTGGCATATTTTAACGTTTTCTTGTTTCTAGGACATTAATAGGTTTTATCATTACGTTATGTTATCGTTTCTTTGTTCGTTGTTTAATAAAAGTTCATGTTCATCAGTGGCCTACTGATTTTCGTTTTCCTATTCTTTTCTTTCCTGGTTGTTTAATGCTAAAGTTTCTGTTAACAGGATACAGTGATCACTTCGTTATTATTGCATATGTCCTTTTCACTAGGGGTGCTCTCTGGTCGGGCCAGATGACGTATCTCTAGTAAATGGTCCGGGTGAAACAGGTGCATCAATCAGTGGGGAGTAGATAGGCATGACAGATTACAACGGGGGAGAAAGGTCCGCATTACGTACCCTTTCACTATTTGCAAAGATTTTCCTACGTATATTTGCAAACAGGGAATACCTCCAAAAAGAACCAATTCCCAAACAGTCAATGTTTGGGGAAACAATCAATCAATGAGGAACGAAATAGGCACGACGTGTTAAAGGTTTGCGTTACCTACCCTTCACTATCTGCAAAGGGAGAGAGAATATTCCTATTCTTCCTCGTTTGCAGGCAGAGAAGATTCTTAAGAGAACCAACTTCGAACAATTCAATGCTCGATTCAAACAATCAACAAGGGGTACTGTGAACACAAATGAACGCCGCTTATGTACATACACATTGGTATTATCAACAGGTTGTTCCTAATGTTTCTATTTTAGGGAGGTCAAAAAGAGATCCCATTAGTGGCCTACTGATTTTGCTCGATTCCTTTTGTTTTTTTACACGATTTTTCGCTATCTGCAAAGACTAAACAGAGTATTGCGACTCTGTGCTTGTTTGTAAATAGAGAATGAACCAAAGAGAACAATCAATCAAATGGAGAGAGAAGCAGGCACGACGGATTACAACGGGGGCAAAGGCCTGCGTTAACTACCCTTCACTATCTGCAAAGAGAGAGTACTCCTAATAGAAATGAGGGGTGGGGGGCAGCATTCAAAGCAGATCAGTGTGCATAAACACGAAAATGTTTTTACTTACCACGTACTTGACATTCGACAGCTTATGATATTTGCTATTAAAAAACCATTGACATTCACTGAAAAAAACATAGGTTATAGACCATATATAGTTAGGAATTAGCATTTAAAAAACCTTATTTTACTCACACAAAACCATTGAAATTCCATATATAGTTAGTTGCACTAACTATATATCGCGCACCCGCAATCCACTGCTGATCATGTCACATATTACATCATTCATGACATGGTCAGTGACATCACTGATGACATCACTGATGACATCTCAAATGACATCACTGATGACATCACTGATGACATCTCATTTGACATCATTCTTGTGCTAATACGATAAACCTCTTCAGACTCTAATATAACCTTAGATACACTCAGTGTATACAGACACTCACACACTGCCACTCATCCATGGAGTTACTCACACACCCAGTCAGTCATGCAAAGAAACAATCTCACCTCCATTTCTTCAACTATACAGTTAAACACACCTTACTTATTGAAACATATACTAACACATATTTACTCTCTTATACAATCCCTGATACAAGTTCACAATGATCGATACAACCACTCACTCATTCAGTGGCTCTCATGCACAGTTATTTATATATGCCAACTCTCACATGTACTGTGTTTTACATATGTACTTACTATGACATGTAGCATTGAGATATCCATTCACTCATCAATACACTCATGCACACAGTCAACTGCCCATGTAGCTGTTTCCACATGCAGTCTTGAACTCATACACCTAGTGAATAAACTGCTCACACATCTATGCATAGAGTCACACACCTTCCAGCCACCCCCACACAAACTCAATCTCCCATAGAAATACTTGGGCAACCAATTAATAACACATATAGCCTCTCGTATAGCTAATGATCAACACATGCAGCAGTTTACATCACAACAGACATAATGATGCACAAATTAAGACAGTTTAGTCACTAACCCATGCATTCAGTGAGACACATTTAATCACTCACTCATACAGTCAGTCACGCACCTACTAAATCCTTCATCCAGACACTTATACATCCACTCATTCTTCAATATGTAAGACATATTTTAACTTTACAGAAACATACAGTCACTGGATGTTGTCATCAGTGATGTCATCAGTGATGTCATTTGAGATGTCATCAGTGATGTCATCAGTGATGTCACTGACCATGTCATGAATGATGTAATATGTGACATGATCAGCAGTGGATTGCGGGTGCGCGATATATAGTTAGTGCAACTAACTATATATGGAATTTCAATGGTTTTGTGTGAGTAAAATAAGGTTTTTTAAATGCTAATTCCTAACTATATATGGTCTATAACCTATGGTTTTTTCAGTGAATATATATATATTAACATAATATTAATAAAAATGTATACAATATTTTTACCTTAGGATAGCGTAAGGGTAACATTTACTATTACCACTCCAGTGAGTGCAACAGTAGGGAAAGCATTGGATAGCGCAGGGGTAAAAATTACTATTCCCACTCCAGTGAGTGCAACAGTAGGGAAAGCATTGGATAGCGTAGGGGTAAAAATTACTTAATCCCACTCCAGTGAGTGCAACAGTAGGGAAAGCGCTGGATAGCGTATTTGTAATAAAGAAGTAAATCATCCAGGTGAAAAATCCAAGCTTTATTGTAACCAGCACAGTACTCCACTCTCCAGGTTACATCCAGCTTATCTCATCCAGTACAGTTCTTATCAATACAATTCCAAATAGAATTGCACCACAGTGTGCATGTGCCTCAACAAAGATACATTCCATTAAAAGGGAAATATGTAGATAGAAGAAATGTTATGTTAAAAGGGAAATATCTACAAGTGAAAATACAACACATTTTCCCCCTAAGAGAAAATAAATGATGACCCCAAAAATATAACGGAATAAACAAGTTGCTCTAAATTATTTAAATTCACTATTTGAGTACCCTGATGCAAATTTAGATACCCTCCTAGCATTCCACCTCTTACCATCTTGTGTAACAATGCTATTGTGATAAACCTTCACAACCTTCATAGGTTTACCAAACTGGGTCTCACCTTTGGTAACATATCCAGGTTTACGAATTCTAACAACATCGCCAACCATAAATGAAGGTTGTTTGACTTTCATTCGAGAATCATAATCATACTTGCATTTGCTTTGTTTGAACTCCACTTTTTCAGCAACATCCTTGACATTCACATCAACCATGCGATAACCACCACTCATCTTAAACCACCAAGGACACAAACTTGATACAGGATCTCTACCCTTTAACAAACGGAAAGGTGAAACTTCTATTGTGGCATGAGGTGTTATTCGATACAACCATAACTTTTCTCTTTACTTTTCTTTCCACATTCCACCAAACTTCCGCGCCCATAAGATGTCTTGTTTGAGAACTCTGTTGTATCTCTCAACCTGTCCATTTCCTTGTGGTTCATACAAGGCAGTAGTACAATGTTTTATTCCATATGAACGCAAACATTCAGACATCTCTAAAGACTTAAACTGTACTCCTTTATCAGATACAACACTTTCTGGAAAACCCTCTCTTGAAAAAATCTCTTTCAGAAAAAGAATAACACTTTCAGTGTTAGGATGAGGTACTAGTTTGACCTCAGGCCACTTGGAGTGATAATCTACAGCAACAATCGCAAACCTACACTCCTGCGGCAAAAAATTTAAAGGACCTGCAATATCAATCCCTAATTTCTCCCACGGATGATCTGGCCACTTCACAGGTGTCAAAGGTGCTGGATCACACTTGCACATCTTATCACTTTCAATACACTCAGGACACTCTCTAACAAACCTATCTACAAACTTATCAACTCCTGGCCACCAAAAATTGGACCTAATCAATCTTTTCATGGACGACATCCCCATGTGGCAGTCATGACTCATTTGCAAAATAACATTCCTCACAGAAAAAGGGGGAATACATTTACCAGCTCAGAATAATAAATCTCCCTCAATCCTCAATTCATCGGCAACATTGAAAAAAGGCATAACTTCAGCAGGAATCCATTCTTTGGAAGGCCAACCTAAATTGACAAAATCTCTCACATCCACAACTCTTCTGAAATGACACTGAACTTCTCAGACAACTTTTCAGTTATACTAACTACTACTTCTTCATCCCCATCTCCATCTGCACTGGGACACAGTAACCTTGAAAGACAATCTGCGGTCACATTAATTTTACCCGGAACATATTCTATGTCAAAATTGTATTCCTGCAAACGCGACATCAATCTATCTATCCGAGCAGTAGTATTCAAACCTCCACCTGGTGAGAGAATACCCACCAAAGGTTTGTGATCTGTACGTATTAGAAATCTTGCACCCCAAATATAATTCCGGAAGTGCTCAACCGCCCACACACACCCTAACAACTCCTTCTCGATCACTGCGTACCGTCTCTCAGTAAAATTTAAAGACCTAGAGGCAAATGCAACATTCCAATCTTCTTTACCCGAACGTTGTGACAACACACACCCTAGACCATACAGACTGGCATCTACCGTCAAGACACATAATTTGTTCAAACAAAAAGGCTTAAGTGTAGGAGCTGACACCATATCAAGCTTAATAATATCAAAAGCATTTTGTTGTCCAGCACCACACAAAAATTCAACATCCTTCCTAGTCAACTCCCTCAACGGCTCCATTTTAGTTGCAAATCCAATGATAAACTTACTATAATACTCACAGAGTCCTAAGAACGACAGCAATTTATCTTTGCAATCTGGTGCCGGAGCTTTCAAAATTGCATCAACCAATGACTTCTTTGGAGCAACACCATTTCCAGATACAGTGTGTCCTAAATACTCTACAGTTTTTTTTAAATAACTTGCATTTTTTACTCTTAATAGTAAGTCCAAACTTAGTCAACATCATACACACATTTCTAAGATGCTCCATATGTATCTCATCACTTTTGGAAAAAACAAGGATGTCATCCTGAAAACACTTTACATATTTTCCCATGTCCTTAAAAACGTGATACATCGATCTCTGGAAAACTGAGGCTGCCGATGCTAAACCAAACGGCATCCGTTTGAACTGATACAAACCTTGAGGTGTAATAAATGCTGTGAGATAACGTGATTCTTCTGCCAACACAACCTGGTGGTACGCGGACCTCAAATCCAAAGTAGAAAACACCACAGCCTCACCAAGCAAACCACCACTTCGTTCATATTCGGCAGAGGATGACAATCTACCACAATGTTAGCATTCAGAGCCCTCAAATCTATGCAGAGTCTCAGGGATTTATCCGACTTACGTGCTAAAACTACTGGCGAAACCCATTCTGAGGACTCTATCTCCTCTATAATATAATTTTTCAACATTTCATCAAGTGCACCACTCAACGCTTCTCTAACATTAAGTGGTACTGGTCTAAGCTTTTGCACAACAGGTTCAGCCCGTTGTTTGAGCTTGATAACATGAGTGAAACCCCTTAGTCTACCTAGCTCTTCTGAAAATACAGCAGGAAACTCACTGGACAGTACCTTCCAAGCATTATCCTCCTCCACAAACATAACTCTCCTACTTGAAACACAATCATCTTACAACACCATAACAGGATCTTTGCTACGTGGATTCAACATGATGTTAAGTTTGAATTGATCATGCCAACCTAAAACATTCACCCCTTTTACCACCACATATAATTTGATGTAAGCAGACTTATTCTTAAAATAAATTGTGGAAGCGATATAACCAATGAAATCTATTTTAGACCCGTTAAACCCCTGTGCCATGACGTCAGGAGGACATAATTCACTCTTAGCACTTTTGGATTCATACTTCTCATCAGTTATAATGGTCCAAGGAGACCCCAAATCAGCCATAAGCTCAAGCTCAACATCTTTAAATCTGACTACACATTTAGGAGAGTCCAAAACATCTTCTTCAAGTGACCCTAAATTCACTAAAGATACTATCATCCCTCTTTCTTTAAGAGCCACAACATGCTCACACTTGGATAAAGTAGACCCCAAATCCGTGTCTTCTCTCACATAAGAAACTTCCCCTTTTTTAAAATAACTGTTCTTGTCCCCAACTTTCTTCTTGTCTTCTCTACAAGCTTTCGAAAAATGACCCATTCTGCCACACTTATTGCACTCTTTTCCTATTGCAGGACAAAACTTGAAAGAGGCTACGTGGTTGTAACTTCCACACCTGAAACATACAATACGATTCCGCGATGCATTTCTGTACGTTTGAAGATTTTTCGTAACATTGTTCATAACACACACCTCATCACTCAGTTTGTCATTCTTACTACTTTTATTACTCGTTTCCTCAATGGGTTTTTTTTGCACGGCAATTGAAGGTAAACATGTACCAAAGACAGAAAATTACGTAAATCCCTTTTTGTAAGCGTCGGGAAACTCGTAATTTCTGTAACGCACAGTACCTTCACAGTTCAGCTTTCTCTGCCAATAGCGCTCCAAATCCAAATCCAAAGTAGTAGATTAAAATTTCCCAAAATATCCAGGAGTAAAGTGGATTTTCCAATTTCTTTTACATAAAAGTTTTTGAATGAACATGTTCTTGTAGCTTGTAGAAATGAAAATCTTCACTCAGTTTGCCAAAAATTTTCCAAAAAGAATCAAAAATAAATAAATAATGTAAATCTTCTACAAATGGGTGTACCACACCTGTGCTGCTGTTGGTAGTAGGTACAAGACACCCTCGTCGCCAAATTTGTAATAAAGAAGTAAATCATCCAGGTGGAAAATCCAAGGTTTATTGTAATGCAGCACAGTACTCCACTCTCCAGGTTACATCCAGTTTATCTCATCCAGTACAGTTCTCATCAATACAATTCCAAATAGAATTGCACCACAGTGTGCATGTGCATCAACAAAGATACATTCCATTAAAAGGGAAATATGTAGATAAAAGAAATGTCATGTTAAAAGGGAAATATCTACAAGTAAGAATACAACAGTAGGGGTAAAACTTACTATTCCCACTCCAGAGAGTGCAACAGTAGGGAAAGCGTTGGATAGCGTAGGGGTAAAAATTACTATTCCCACTCCAGTGAGTACAACAGTAGTGACAGCGTTGGATAGCGTAGGGGTAAAAATTACTATTCCGACTCCAGTGAGTGCAACAGTAGGGAAAGCGTTGGATAGCGTAGGGGTAAAAATTACTATTTCCACTCCAGAGAGTGCACCAGTAGGGAAAGCGTTGGATAGCATAGGGGTAAAAATTACTATTTCCACTCCAGTGAGTGCAACAGTAAGGAAAGCGTTGGATAGCGTAGGGGTAAAAATTACTATTCCCACTCCAGTGAGTGCAACAGTAGGGAAAGTAAATACTTCATATATTAATAAAAATAAATTAAATATTATTACCAATAAAAAAATAATTAGAAGTAATTACCAATTTAATATAATAATTAATCAATTAAAAATACAAATAAATATTAATTATTAAAATGCATTACCTATTGATACAAATTAATTACTAATTAACAATTAATTAATTAGCAATTAAAAATGTATGTGCAATTAATTCAAAATAAAAACTATAAATAAATTAAAATATGTAATTAATTATAATTAAATTACTTCCCACCCTATACCCCTATAAACCCACAAGCCGCTACGGGAAATACATTTATAAAATTAACATAATTATCAATTAATCAATTAATAAAAATTAATTACCAATTAACATTGATTTAATTACCAATTAAAAAGTAATTAACAATTAATTCAAGATAAATACCAATAAATACATTAAAATATTAAAATATTTATAATTAAATTACTTCCCACCCTATTCCCCTATTAGCCTACAACCCGCAAGGAAAATAAATTGATACAATTAACATAATTATCAATTAATCAATTATAAAAAAATAATTGACAATTAACATTTATTTAATTACCAATTAAAATTAATTAACAATTAATTCAAAATAAATACCAATAAATACCAATAAATACATTTAAATATTTAATTATATTTAAATTACTTCCCACCCTATTCCCCTATAAACCCACAACCCTCTACAGAATTAAATTACGCAAAAATTAAATACCATAAAATTCATAACTTAAAATGTATTATAAAATAAATGTACACTTTTCACACATATACTAACACAAAAAACAATTTAAAAAATGTATATTATTAAAAAATCTATATATTTAATATCTATATTATTTACTTCGATATTTTGACTTCCTATATTTATGTAAATCGATATTAAATTACTTACCTTACATTCGATATTTTTGTTGACTATATTCTGTCCATTCAATATTTTGTCTATTCTATATTTTGACTTCGATATTAGTGCAATTCTATATTTTGGACTCGATATTTTGTCTGTATACCGTGGGGCGGATGTGGTGAAAGCAACACCAACTCACTGCAGGATCTTCTATTACCTTAGCAATAACCCACACTTGCCTCATTTACCCACTGATGCATCAAAGAGTTACATATTTTAGGAATATCAGTTGTCTGTATCAATAAACTGGCCTAGTGTTGCACAAATGCTTAACCTTGTCCACTCCAGGCTTTGAGTCAACTTTTCTTGGCTCAGGAATTTGTAACATTAGTTTTAATTAAATACTAGCTCTCCATTGCTCAGAAGAAGTTAATATTACCAATTGTTTGTTATTTTATCACTATCAGGTATTCTTTGATATATCATGTAGTAGTCTGGTCTCAGTTCTTTGTAAAGCTACAATATAATTTGTCACCCACTAACTCAGTGTTTTCATTTCCATTTATTTGCCGGCAATGTATATTCCTTCCAATTAATCCAACAGTTGGAGCTCACCTGGTAGGAGTCGGACCTCACTTGTGAAGCTGTGATGCCTTCACTGTTAGTCATCTATATTAATCTTTGCAGCATTGTAAATGAACATCCTGCCACCAGCTCTTGCCTTTTTTATTCTGGGGACTACAGCCTTACAAGCCTGGCTAGAACGAAAAGTTCTGCCAGGTTGATACTGTCTTGCTAGGTCCCGAGTGATGGCCGGTCCTGTGTCCCAAAAAGCATGGTGGAATATACACATCGCCTTGAAGGCGATTCTTTGTCGCACTGGAAGCCAATGCAAGCTGTGCAGGCCAGACTTTACCGACGTCCTTCGTGGCAGCTGGAGCACAGTGCGGGCCGCACAGTTTTGCACCATCTGGAGCTTGTGCAGTGTGTATTCCGAAGCGCCCAAATAAAGGACATTGTTGGAGTCCAGACGGGACTGAATCAAACCCTGGATGGCCACCTGCTTTGCCACCACCGGCAGAAGAGGGAGAACTTTCTTCAGCATCCTTAGGAGGCCAAAGCAAGTGGCCGCAAGTTTTGTGGCCTGAGTGTTAAATGAAAGAGTCTTGTCCAGCCAGACCCCATGGCTTTTTATGTTGTCCCTGGGTATTGGGGGGGTACCAAGACATGAAGACCACAAGGGGTTGACAGCAGTAGGGTTAGTGGGACTCAGGAGCATCAGCTCCGTTTTGTCCCCATTCAGCTTGGGGAGAGAGGAGGTCATCCATATCTTTACCTCCTCTAAGCATTTTGACAGACCACCTGGGGATGGAAAGCCCGGCTCCTGCGCCAAGGAGACCACTCGCTGAGTGTCGTCCGTGCAGGAGATGATCTTAATGCCAAACGAATGGACAACCTCAGCCAGTGGTCTCATGTAGATGTTAAAAAGCACAGGGCTTAGAGAGGAGCCTTGCGGGACTCCACACTTCAGTGGCCTGCTTGAGACCCCATCACAAATCTGGAAGGACATGTCACTCAAAAAGGATTTGAGCCATAGCCATGCTCTGCCAGCTATTCTGACACTTGACAGACGCCCCAGCAAGATGTCATGGCTGACCATGTCAAATGCCGCGCTTAGATCAAGAGGATCACTGCCACTGACCCTCCCTGATCCAAGATCTTTCTGGTTGCCTCGGTGACTGCCAGCAGGGCAGTCTCTGTCCCATGCCTGGGTCTAAAGCCCGTCTGGGTAGCATCTAAGAGCTGGTTGTCCTCGAGGAAATGCATCAGGTGGAAATTTATGTGCCTCTCGAGAACTTTGCTTACCCAGGGAAGCAGGGAGATAGGACGAACTACTGAAGTCACTGGGGTCCAAATTAGTTTTTTTTGGCAGTGCACGCACCATAGCCCGCTTCCAAGCAGGCGGCACAATACAGGAAGAGATGGAGGCATTTAGAAGATTCAAGATGGTCAGCAAAATAACCTGAGGTGCCCGCATCATGATTTGTGGAGGTGCTGGGTCACATGGAGAACCAGATTTTACTTTGCTGGCTATGGAAGCTAAAGATTCAAGGTCTAAGGGCGGGAAGTGGTCCAGGGTGATGAGAGATTGGGATGGCATATCCTCCCCAATTGTCTGGTCCTGGGCTATACGCCCAGGAGCAGTAGAGGGGAAGGAAGTATAGATCTGAGTGACTTTCTGAGAAAAGAAATCTGCCAAATTGTTGCAGTGAACTATAGATTTGTCCAAATGCATAATAGGGGGGGGGAGGTTTAGTCAGCGTCTTCACTATTTGGAAGATCTCCTTAGTCTTGCACTTAGCTTGTGTAATTTTATCAGCAAAGTATATAGATTGTGCAGATTTGACCTCGGCTTTATAGATTTTAATTGCCTCTCTATATTGGGCTTTATCGTCCAATGCGTAGCCCAAACGCCAGCGTCTTTCTATTTAACTACATTGGCGTTTCTTATCCCTAAGAAACTCTGAGTACCAGGGAGCAGTTTTTTTAGAACATTTCAAAGTAATTTTACTAAGGGGAAGTGTGGCATCGATAGACTGTGTTTTCCAGTCGTCAAATTCCTGGTTGGCTACACAAGGATCCTCATGGTAGGAGGGCTGGCCCATCCCAAGTCTACTGGTCCACGATTCGACTTTTAGTTTGGCCCAGCTTCTAGCCTTCCTCACGATAGGTCTAGAGGGTGCTACCTTAGGTATAGTCTAGGTGAGAGGCACCAATAGATGGTCGGTCCAAGGAAGGGGAATTGGCAATCCCACCGCAATCTCTGTACAATTACTAAACACAGGATCCAGCAAGTGACCTTTAATATGGGTGGGAGCTTTTACTCGTTGGATCAGCTGCAATGCCGCTAGATCATCTATAAGCGACATAGCAGTATGGTCCACGGCAGCATCAAAATGAAAATTCAAGTCCCCTAGCAAGGTAAAGTTAGAGGAGATTCTAGCTCGTTCTGCTAAAACGGTCGGGAGGTGGCTGTGGAATTGTTTGGAGTGTCCCGGGGGGCAATATACAACAGTACCGGAAAAACGGTTATTAGGAGAAAGTTCCAGACTAAAAGCTAGACTCTTGCAGTCGGGGATTGATTCAGGGATGACTTGACAATGATATTGTTCCTTATATATAATGGCTAAGCCTCCTCCTCTCCCCACGGGGTGATCCTGCCGCGTAAATTGGAAACCCGAGGGAAGGGCTGTTGTTATGTCAGGATCCGAGTCCGTCGTAAGCTAAGACTCTGTAAGGAAGACTGCATCTGGCATCCATTCTTCCAACAGAAGGGCGAGTTCTATCTTATGTTTCGGAAGGGATCTACAATTCAGTAGTAGCATACAATAGTCCTGCTTCTCTTTCTGAGACAGCATCGGTTTGAGAGTCCTGTTACACATTGGGCAAAACGCTGGTAGCTCTAGAGCATTAAAAGGGTGCAAGCCGCAACCGGTTTCTAAAGGCCTCATACTAAGAAGGGATTCTGCGCTGTAATACCTAAGTTTTAACGGATGCGGTGCAGCGGGGGTGGCCCTGGGCCCGGTCTAGGCGTGGACGGGCGCAGACGGGCTTGCCTTTGGCGCGCCCGCTGCGCCCGCCCGCTGCACGGACGGGAAGACGTCATCTTTTTATCTAGTGTGGAGGAGGGCGTGAAGCGTCCTACTACTGGACCGCTACCATATTCCTCCCCCCAAGATGGCGTCCGCCCCTCCTAGCCTACCGGCGTCAGCACCTGAATCGGCTGTACCGGTCAAGGAATGGCTGGGAGGGGCCTCGGAACAACGTGATTCTTGCACCGAGGGGTCAGTAATGAAAGCTGGTAAAAATGAGCAGTTTAAAATATTTTTAGTTTTTAAAAATTAAGTTCAGCAATCAATTTATTAAATGCCCGTGGGCAACAGGTATAGCGTAAAGAGCCCCGGCTTCCGCCTCAGGGCTGAAACAAAGCAATTCTAAGCCCTGGCGGCAAAAACGACCCTTAAATAACCTGGGCGGGAGGGAAGCGTTCTACTACTGGACCGCTACCCTATTCCTCCCCCCAAGATGGCGCCCCCCCTCCTAGCCTACCGGCGTCAGCACTTGAATCGGCTGTACCGGTCAAGGAATGGCTGCGAGGGGCCTCGGAACAACATGATTCTCGCACCGAGGGGTCAGTAATGAAAGCTGGTAAAAATGAGCAGTTTAAAATATTTATAGTTTTAAAAAATTAAGTTCAGCAACCCCGCTAATTGTCAATAAAGTTTGAGAGGGAAATAAGACAAGGGTAACTGAACAGGTTTAGAAAAACAGGCAGTACAAAAAAGCAGCAGTGCACAGTAAATGCAAAACACAAGTAAACTATTTAAGGCATAAAGTGTGTTAAAATAATGTTCCACTTTGATGTTTTACAAAAAATACCACCCTATCTACCCACAACAGGCCCACCCCTGTCTCCAAACGCATTGACCTATCCCCAAGCAGTGACCAAAACAAAGTCCAACACTTTCCACCCTCTCCACCCACAACAAGTCCCTCCCACCCCCAAAAAAATGTAAAAAGTAGATCAGAAGAGAGCATTGTCCAAACAAGTCTGAAGCTAGTCCTGATTCTGCTCGATGCTCCCTAGTCGGCTTTCAATGCGGTCAAGCCGCTGCAGGATTAAATTGCCTGTACAAGCAGAGGGGATAGCAGCAGTGCAGTCAGGGCTACTGACAGCTGGCTGCCGGTGATACAATAGTAAGAAAAAGAGGCAGGGACTGGCTTCTTGAACTAGGTCTTGGGTCAGAGGCATCTACTTCCACCTCTTCATCCTTTAGGGCCTTCTGCTGCTGGTATTTTAACTGGATGTTCTCTAGCCTCTGCTGCCACAGCTGGTCAGCTATCTCCTGCCTACTAGGTGGCTCTGGTAGACCAGCAGGAGTAACTATATTGAGGAAAACGTTAAGACAAAAGAAAAATATTTGTAGACAATGCGCCATGCAAATACTTGTTTCAAATTAAGTAGTGAGTGTCACAGTAGCAGTACATTGCTGGTTTCCTAGGGTCATTTAAATTGGATATGATTATGATTAGGGAAGTTAAAGGGCCAATTTTATTTCTTACAAACACAATCCTCACATAAAAACACTGACTGTCTGGCACAAAAGAATTAATGAAAAATAATACCACATTTCAAAAACTGTGTTTTTTTGTTTTCTTTTTTTTAAGGCGTTACTAATAACTGAACAGACACTTTGAGTGGAAAAATAAAAATAAGTTACCTCTCATTAATGAGTAAGGCAATATGCACAATGGAGTACAAGTAGTTTTGCTAAATTAATGGAGGCATGCTAACCGGTGTGTCGGGTACTTTGCTACTGTCTGCAGCTGGGGCAATTGTAGTTGACAATTAACTATCTCTAATTCCAATGGTCCTACTGTTCTCCAAATGCCTTTCACTTTTTACCCTGACTCCAAAGAGGCAGATAAATAGGAAATATGATACTACGTTACACGTTATGTACAAAATACAGATATTATTATCCTGTCTGCTGTAAGTAGATGGTAGGGAAAATAATGTATTGCACTGCAGAGAAAGGGACCAGCTTTATAGATTGTATTTGGCACATTCATCACAGAGGATCCGTTACACAAAAGTTGAAATCAAATTAGGCACTTAGTACCACTTTACTCACTGGCCTCGCCCACCACAGCAAAGTATTTCCAACAAATTAATTCGCTGGGCAGTAAGGAAAGGAAGCTTGACTTGCTCTAATGCAGGGTAAGGTAGAGGGATAAAGCGGGTGGAAAGAGGTTTTTATATAGAATAGAATGGTGTCACTGATAACCAATACATCATGTGCCTAGACTTCGGCTTATTCAGACACTGTAATAGACAAAAGTCAAAAGGGAAAAATCTGAGCAGGCATAAAATAAATCTGATATAGGAAACCATGAAATATATTTTGAAATACCTCAACATCTCCATGAAAATGAGACACATGCCAAGAATGGATTTTTAAATTTTTTGGCTGGCTGGAAAGAAAGCACTTAGGACAGAATCAAGGAGTAAAGTACTAAGAGGTGACTGAGTGGGTGTAGGGAAACACACCCTGTGTGTTCGGTTCGCAATGCATTGAAAACTTTGTAAATGCTGCATTAACTGAAGCAGATGCACAGCCAACATTGCAGTCACGCATTGAACCACACTGCACTTGATTATGGGTGGCAAAATGCCCTAGGCAGGGTGGGCGGCGATGAACGATGATGGGTAGGGTACATACCTGCCTCTAATAACAAAAACAGTGAGTCAAGAGATTAGAATACAAATTAAAATACCACCCACTTTGAATCATAGACTTGATAACCATAAAACAAAGTAAATGAAGTAGGTGAACAACATGCCCCTATCCAAGTAATCATTCAATCATCCTTGCATTCTTACATATTCACTCATAACCACCATGATTTAAGCTTTACTTTCTCGCATGCTGCCTTTCACCCAAATTTCAAATCGATTATGCATCTATTCAGAAGACACCCTTTCTTTCAATCATCCTTTCATTTATCCATCCATTTACCCAATACCCACCCATGCATACTTTTACCCACCCACACATCCTGTTGTTTCACTAATATACCATTTCAACTATCCTTTCTTTTAATCTTCAAGTATTTGCCATTTCCATCTTTCACAATTTTGAGCATTCTTTATGGGAGATTTTGATGAGTTGCTGATAGAAGAGACCATAAATCAACCTCTGCTGTAGCTGGTAAAGGTGGGGGGGCTCATGATCATGAGTCACAGCGGCACCGTAACCGTATAAAGTTAATTGTCAACAAACAAACAATGTGACATACCATCGCCTGTCCCAGATGCCGCTTCTCCTCCTCCAACCGAATCTCCTTCTCCTCCTGCAGCGGCACTTGAGCCAGCTGCACTCTGTGTGGCTAGAAAAAAACATTTATACATTTCGTAGATGCCAGATACACCTACTCTTAACTTTTTTAATGAAAAAATACACCCACAATACACAAAGTTTGGTCTGCACTTCAGTCTCTTCTGTTAAAAATATCAATCTGGGCATTCTGTTGGTTCACACTGTTATAAAAGCTAGGTAGGCAAGCCATACTAGCTAGAGCCATATCATATAATAATGATGAACTTTGAGTCATTGAAGCGCAATGAAGGATTAGAATAATAATGTTCAATAAAAGACATATACTGTTGTATGGCAAATGCACTGGGAATCTCATTCTTTCTGGCCATGCTATGCTGTCATGGGAACCTTTGGTACGGTGCTTATATGAATTAAACAGCACAACATTGGGAGTTGAGGGTGAGGGTGGTCCCTGAACATAGCCAATCTCTTGTTAACTAGTAGAGCATGAGCACGAAAAAGAAAGCCTTCTCAACAAACCTACATGGTTCATATTATTTATAATACTAGCTTACTAGGGCATGCAATCTTCACAGTAGACAGTAGAGTACCAAATATCTGTTCTTAGTCTTACAAGTTCCACATGCTTTATAGGGGAGAGGTAAAGTAGAAGAAAACTACAGACTATTATAGACCGGAAAATGTCAGCTACCAAAAAATATACCTTGAAATAAGAAAGAAAAGATAATGCAGGGATAACAGGAATTAAAACAAAATTGGATAGGGGAGTTGGAAAAAAGAGACAGTATAAAAGTAATAAGCAAGGCAACAATAATATGATATAATAGTGGGAAGAGATAAAATAACTGCAATGTCTTCTTAAATAATCACCCAAAGCAAGCACCAAGAAGTACAAGTAGGTAGCGCTGAGCACCAACCTTGCTAAAACTAGATCAGATAATAATATTCTTAATGTAACCTAAACAAAAAAAAATCAGCATTGCAGAACACAAACATAACAAACAATGAATACCCGCCCAGCCCCACAACTTCGATGCCAGCAGGACTAGTAGGTCCTGCTCCCAGTCGAAGATATCCGCGCAGTGGTGCGTCAGCTGCTTGGTGGTGTGCTGGCCTTGGTTGGAGCACCACACCCTCCTTCAATTTATCCGACGCTCCCACAGGAGATAACCACTGCCAGGCCTGCCACCTGATACCAGCATGGAAAAGAGGTGGCACTGCTTAAAAAAGTTAGTGCTACCAACTCCACATCACAAAAGATTGCCAGGGGCAGCACCCGCCATCTGCAGCATTGGTGGCTACTGTTGACTGTTCGGGATTGCCTGGTACCACTGTTTTCATGATCAATCTGTTCAGCCATGGTGTTGGGTGGGGTGAGAAAAAAAGAAACAGGAAAAGGAAGGAAGGAGGAAAGAAAAAAATAAGAGCGTAAAACAAAAAATTACCAAAAATGACTCAGCGCTGAGCCCTGTGGCACTCCAACATTTAGCTTGTGGCAGGTGGCAGAAAAGGGGCTGCACCAAACCTCTTGTCCTCCATAAAGGTGGCAAGCCACTTCCAGGGCCACCTTGTGATCCACATTAAGTGTACACGAGCTGTGTATAAGTGTATGAGCAAAGGGCCCATCTCCATCACAGGAGGAATGATGTTCTGCGGCCGTGCCTGACTCCAACATGGCACCCATGTTGGTGGTAGCTACGGGAGGGACAGTGTCGACTCATTCCAGCTGGTGTCCTACCCCCTGGACCACCAGGGAATCTATGGATCTCCCAACAACACAATCCTGGGAGCTTGCTTGTCCTCAACAACAAGGGACATGAGCATCACACCATGCCTGACTATAAGATGTCTGCCACTGATACCATCTCGTGAGGGGAAAGCCTTGTGGCTGAATCCAATCATCCCCACAAGGTCCTGGGCGACCAATCCTCTGGGAAAGGAGCTAAAACGTGCAACTGCGAGGTTCTGGAACCACTGGAGGAATGCTAAGATCACACAGGAATCAGGGACTGCATCTATGCCACACTGACCTTTTTACCAGCTTTGTGTGGCGCGGCCGGAGGCAAAACTGGCAGTTTCCCTGCACCGATGCAAGAAGCATTGCTATTGGATGGATATCAACCCTACAGTAAGTTTTAGATTCCCTATAACTCCGGAAAGGGTGCTGCCAATTGATATTTGACAAAGCCCCCCAGACTGAAACCCTGAACATTATACACACCACAAAGCCAGTTCAACATGACCCATGACCAGTGGAACTTTGATGGAACTTTCGATGGACCTTTGACAATGCCCCCTGGACAGATACCAAAACTGTTTGTACTCACCTTGGTGCATGGGCAACCTTGGCCAATGCCTGGTGGAGCTGTCATATGCAGCAATGGAGGAGTCCGGCCCTGGTCTCACCCCTGCAGTCATCACCTACCCAGCCGGTCATCTGACATTGTTTTTCTCATTTCAACATTGCGTTTACTTCCTTCCCCCTCCCCCTCCCTCCTCCTTCCTTGATTCTTTAATTTAATTTATGTAACTATGTAACCTGTAAGTCGCTGATCCTCATGTAAAGGGCTATGATACCTCCGGGTCTAGCCAGCGCCATATAAAACTTCTCAAATAAATGAATGAATAAATAAATAAACGAACCAAGAGGATGAAGTGTGATACAGTGTTGAACAATGCCGATCAATCGAGTAACACCAGCAGCGCTCTGTTGTACCTGTCTGTACTAAGGAGAATGGAGTCAAGAACTTCCAGCATTGCTGGCTCAGTACTATAGATGGGCCAGAAGCCAGATTGACTTGCATGCAACAAATTATTGTTTTCTAAATGTGTGGAAATCTGTTTCTCCAGTACCTTTGCTAGGGCTGGGAGAAGGGAGATGGGTTGATAATTGATTGGATCAGTTGGATCTGCCTGCCGTTTTTTCAGCAGTGGTAGAATTTTAGCTTGTTTCCAAACCATAAGCATCTTAGCTGATGACAGGGACGTATCAAATAACTGATGCACGGGAAACATCCTTTACAACGAAACTTTTACAACGCAGTGCTTTTACAACGCAGGTTTTACAACGAAAACCATTACAATGCATTGCGCTGGGGGGCGCTCTAGGATAGGGAATAGATTTAATTTACTATCCAACACCTTCCCTAGTGTCAACGGGGGCTGGAGTTGGAATAGTAAATTAAACTATTCACTAACAGGCACCCCAAAGCGCTATGCATTGCAAAGGTTTGCATTGTAAAAACCGCGTTGTAACAGCATGCGTGGTAAAAGCATGCATTGTAACGTCATACATCCCCGATGCACTAGTGGGGTGATGTTCTTTGCCTGGTGAGCTAAGAGAGAGGCAGAGCTAGGATCTGAGGGGGAGGCTGATTTTAGGCCACTTATGGCTAGAAAGGTATTTTCCACTGAAATGGAAGGAAAGAGTCTAAAACATTGACTGTGCTACTGAAGGTAGGCATTGGAAGAATCAGGTCTTTCTCCTTCCTCTCCTTTATGCCTGTGAGTTCCTTTGTACTATCATTATCCAAGCAGATGTCGACTTTTGCAGGTGGAAGGCTAAGTTGAATGGAGGTTATTTTGTTGTGAAATATGTTAGCAAGTTGTTGGCACCATTTTTTAGAAGATGGTTTAGAGTTAGTCTCTGCTTCAGGCATGGTGAAGGATTTGATGATTTTGAAGATTTCCTTAGAGCAGTTGCCAGCAGGTAAATATTTAGCCTCAAAGTATGCTTTTTGCTAATTTAATCTCCTTATAAGACTTTCTTTATAATCTGATTTTTTTGCTGTGCAGTATTAAATTCTCCACTGCCTTTAAGTGTTTGCATTTGTGATGAATGCGCTTTTCACGAAAAGGACACACCCAAACCTTGCACTCCCACTTTGGAGGCAAATGTATCACTGCACCTCTAAATAATACACATTTACACAGCACTTCCAAAGGCGAGGCACAAACCCAACACTCCCCAAGGCGAGGCAAGAGACTAATTAAATGAACAAATGAAATAGAATGCAATATATATAAGTAGCAAAGAGTTGAAAATGTATATACAAAAATGGTTAGGAACCAACTGATTCTGCAGCATCCTTGCCAACTCTAGCTGAGGAAGTACTTTCAACAGCCCAGGAAGGAGTTTCAGTCAGGATCCAGGTTCTGTCACCTCCACAGCAATACGTCTATTTTGTGGTTAACTTCCACCTGGCCTCCAAAAGCCCCCAGCTTTAATACCATTACTCAGCGTGAAGCGAAAATTCTAGAAAACCTCGCCGCCTTCTCATTGGAAAAAAAGGAGCTGCCTGGTACCAGTCTGCGTCAAAGCCAAGAGGGAGGCTGGCCAAGCTCCCGTATATTGACTCCAAGGCAGACACTTCCCACAACATGTGCCAGTTCACTCCGGTCGGTGAAATGCAAAAAACAAGTGAAGAGCAGAAAGACCTTGATTGTGCTGTGCACGCAGAAGTCGAAGTCAGAAATCAAGAAGACATGAGGCCATGTCAAAGGCAGAAGTAAGCATATATAATTCTCATAACCCAAACAACTTGCAAGCACTGCTGGGCACACATAAAAGCTTGAATCAAGGTAAAGTCAGAAAGCAAGATGACGTGAGGCCATGTCAGTGCCAATAGTAAGCCCCTATATTTCTCATAATCCAAATGACTTGCAAGCACCACTGTGCACACAGAAGAACAGAAGTAAGGCAAAGTCAGAAAGCAAGATGACATGAGGCCATGTCAAAGCCAATAGTCAAACACCACTGTGCATGCAGAAGAACTGAAGCAAGGCAAAGTCAGAAAGCAAGATAAATCTCACCAATGCACAACACCTGGCACATGTGTGCACCACCACCCACAACACTGTACTTCAAGACCAAAACGCACATTCCACACCTCTCTCGCCCTCTCATGCCTTCAAGTTAACATCCCACACACTCTGCTCTGGGCAAGACTGTTCCACTCCGTGACAGCTCCCACTGCAAGATAGCAAGATTACAGGACAGAAGAGAAGCAGGCACATGCAGGACCATCCTAAATTAAGGCTAGGGTAAAATTACACACTAAAGTCAGGTAAAATGTTGGGAGTCGGAGGTCATCATAGGGCGCTCAACCACAAGAGTGGCTCTTTCACTACAGCATTCTAGCTTTAGACTTTTTAACCGTTGTTAGTACCAGAGACTAGACTTTTTAAGGTGATGTTGTGGGGGTAGAGAGACAAAATATTGAAATAAAAATATCGGCATACATTAATATCGATTTTTTAATTTTGATGGTATAGAATATCGATGTGCAAGATATCGATAGACAGAATATCGTTTTTAAGGTAGGTATGTTACTAATATCGAAATTTTGTTCAGTGTTATGAATTTTATTATGTTGTTTATAAGTTTGTTAAATATGTTGTTTAATGTATGTTTGGAAATTAGTTCTTTTGTTTACATTTTGCGTTTTAGTCCCAGAGCGGGTTGTGGGTTTATAGGAGAATAGGGTGGGAAGTAATGTAATAATAATTAATTAATTAATATTTTAAAAATATATATTTTTATTTAAAAATTAATTGGTAATTAATTATTATTAATTAGCTAATTGAATTAATTAGAATTAATGTAGTAGTATTTACTATTTTTGTTATTGTTAATTAATAATTAACTGGTAATTAATTATTATTAATTAGTTAATTAAATTAATTGGGGTTAATGTGCTAACATATTAATTTTTTGTTATTGTTAATTAAAAATTAATTGGTAATAATTATTATTAATTAGTTAATTAAATTAATTAGAGTGAATGTGCTAATATATTAAATTTGTTGTTATTGTTAATTAATAATAAATTGGTAATTAATTATTATTAATTAGGTAAATACATTAATCAGAGTTAATGTGCTAATATATTACATTTTTTGTTATTGTTAATTAATAATTAATTGGTAATTAATTATTATTAAGTGATTAACTGATGTTATTTATGTATGTGTAGTGTGTTTTTAGGGGAATAGGGTGTGACATATTTAAATTTAATTAATTAAAGAGATTGTATGTATTTATTGGTATTTATTGTTAATTAATTGTTAATTAATATGTGTTAATTAGTTAACTTATAATTAAATCAATTTAGTAATATTAATTGTTATTAATTGATTAATTGATATTTATATTAATTGTGTTTTTTTGTATGTGTAGTGTGTTGTGTGTTAAAGGGAGAATAGTGTGGGAAGTAATAATTACCCCTATGCTATCCAACGCTTTCCCTACTGTTGCACCCTCTGGAGTGGGAATAGTAATTTTTACACCTACGCTATCCAACGCTTTCCCTACTGTTGCACCCTCTGGAATGGGAATAGTAATGTTTACCCCTACGCTATCCAACGCTTTCCCTACTGTTGCACCCTCTGGAGTGGGAATAGTAATTTTTTACCCTACGCTATCCAACCCTTTCACTACTGTTGCACCCTCTGGAGTGGGAATAGTAATTTTTACCCCTACACTATCCAACGCTTTCCCTACTGTTGCACCCTCTGGAGTGGCAATAGTAATTTTTTACCCTACGCTATCCAAAGCTTTCCCTACTTTTGCACCCTTTGGAGTGGGAATAGTAATATTTACCCCTACGCTATCCAACGCTTTCCCTACTGTTGCACTGTCTGGAGTGGGAATAGTAATTTTTTCCCCTACGCTATCCAACGCTTTCCCTATTGTTGCACCCGCTGGAGTGGGAATAGTAATTTTTACACGTACGCTATCCAACGCTTTCCCTACTGTTTCACCCTCTGGAGTGGGAATAGTAATTTTTACCCCTACGCTATCCAACGCTTTCCCTACTGTTGCACCCTCTGGAGTGGGAATAGTAATTTTTACCCCTACGCTATCCAACGCTTTCCCTACTGTGGCACCCTCTGGAGTGGGAATAGTAATTTTTACCCCTACGCTATCCAACGCTTTCCCTACTGTTGCACCCTCTGGAGTGGGAATAGTAATTTTTACCCATACGCTATCCAACGCTTTCCCTACTGTTGCACCCTCTGGAGTGGGAATAGTAATTTTTACTCCTACGCTATCCAACGCTTTCCCTACTGTTGCACTCTCTGGAGTGGGAATAGTCATTTTTACCCCTACGCTATCCAACGTTTTCCCTACTGTTGCACCCTCTGGAGCGGGAATAGTAATTTTTACTCCTACGCTATCCAACGCTTTTCCTACTGTTGCAATATGTGGAGTAAGTATATATATTAATTTATATGTAGAGTTTTAAATTTATTTTAAATGTATATGTATTAGTTATTATTTTTTAAATATGTTGTAATGTTTTTATTTAATATTTGTAAAATTATATGTATATTTAAATTATTTTTACATTATTATTAATACATTTAAAAAAACGATATTTTTAATTTCGATATTTTTGTACAACGATATTTTTTTTCGATATTTTTGTACTTACCTTCATGAAGATATAACTCCGATATTTTTGATGTTGATATTTTGGTGTCAATAATTTTGTATGTAGATATTCTGTCTGTCGATATTATGTCATAGATTCGTTGTGGGGCCTCTTTACTGGAGCAAGCCCTAGGATTGAGGGCAGAGCATAGGTCCTTTGGTTGAATTTTGTGAAAGGCTCTTACCGTATTGGATAAGTTGCCATTTGGAGCTGGATGGTTCCTACTCTTAAGCCATTTACTTCTAACAAATAGTGGTCAGGCCAAACCAGTGCAAGGGGGATTCACTTCGAGAGGGCAAGAGTTCAAAATTTGGTCCAGGGCGTGACCGGCCAAATGTGTGGAGGCAAGAACAGACTGGACCATGCCCACAACAGCTGGATTCTTAAGAAGTATTGCAGCATCTCTGGCTTCTGTAAAATCTATGTGAAGGTTAAAATCACCCAACACTAAGCAGTGTGCGAAATTAAGAGTTATAGGAGTTAGAGTGTTGCAGAAAGAGGCTAAAAAGCCTACCGTAGGGCAAGGAGGCCTGTAAATGAGTGCCCCTCATATCGATTGTTTCAGTGAGAGAGAAAACGTGCAGCCCAGAATATATGGCCCAACTAGATCCATTGGAGGCAGAGAAAGTGAGCGTATAACACTCCTTGTAAATATTTGCAAGGCTTCCCCAATACCTAAAATGTGATCTTTTCTCATAATCCTAAATCCTAACGAAATGGCTGACTAAATGTGTGCGCCTGAGGAGACTGAAAGCCATGTTTCTGTTACGAATAGTACATCAAATTGTTTATCACACAATAGGTCAAATAATTATTGGCTGCATGTTTTGGAACAGAACGAGTATTAATCAGACCTGCCATAATGTGGGGACAAGTCGGTAAGTGCTCCCTTAGAGGTTGCTTCCCATCTTTAATACAGAAATCACAAGTACTGCATTGGGTTACAGAGATACAAAGGGTAAGGGGGTTAAAAGTGGTGCATGTGAGATGTTTGGCCAGCTCACAAAGTTGTTGAGGGCTATACGAAATGCAAGCCATCTTTGCCCTAATAGTACCATCATAGTGGCTGTTGCTGGTTGCTTCTGGGACACTGATGGGCGCAGACAGACTTTCCTTTGGCGGGCCCCCTGAATGCGTCTGCGCAGTGTCCCTGGTTAAATGCATGGGAAGGCAAGATAGACTAGTGCGGACACTTCCAAAAATGGCCAGATTATTTGTAACCCAGGACGTAAAATGGTTGCCAGATATCGGGCCACTACCTAGCCGAGTAACAATTGATTTCCTCCCCCGCCCACCAGAAAATACTTTTCCACGAGCTCAGTTACCCTAGTTTTCAGCACAGAACAATAAAATTGAATCTTTGCACAATATAGTTTTTTTTAGAAAATACAGTTAAAAATGCACAATTCCAAGTTACAATTAAAACTAGAAAAAAGGTTGTAGATCAAAGGGAATGATGTACACAGTAGTGAGAGCACCTAAAAATGGGAAAGAGTGAGAGAGACCGCCAACACTTCTGCTATTGGCGCGTCCACGCAGCTTCCCTGGTGTTGGACCCGGACTCGTGGTGTGGTCCCACTCTTCCCGCATGGCGGGCCCTGGACGACATCGACCCCTGTCCTCCCTCCTGAAGATACCCTCTCCAACCTTCAACAAGAGCCGCCACTCCTGGCGACCCCCGGCTCTCCCCCTCAGGAACACGGCGACCCCTATTCGCCCTACTCTGCTGGTCTGGCCCCTACCCTGGGCCGCCATCTCAGGCCCGACTCCATCTTGGGCCCTCCACGTCCGGACCACGTGGCCTCAGCCCGACCTCGTCCGCGGCCCCATCGAAGCCCCGACATCGAGGCACCAAGATCCGACCAGGTGGTAAAGCGGCCACTTGATGGATCAAGGAGGAGGGAAGTTTCGATGGCCCTCCAGCCGTCCCCGGACACCTGGTTTCGATCGCCCTCCGGCCTCCCTGGGTGCTGGCTCCACCCCCCTGCTGGGTGTCTGGACACTCTCATCCCAGCCCCTTTGACCCCCAGGCGCAAGGGTCCGGACATCAAAGGACTCCAGACCTATATCTGGGCCAGCTCTGGAATGGGTCAGTAGTTGTATCCTGGAGTCACGAGCCCTGCTGGCGCTGCCGCGCCTGACCATGAGAAGAACTCGCTACTCTGAACCCTGAAACCTTCTTCGGAGCCCTGCTGGTGCTGCCGCAACCCGACCTCGCTGAAACCATCTTCGGAGCCCTGTTGGCGCTGCCGCGGCCCGACCTCGCTGAAACCATCTTCGGAGCCCTGCTGGCGATTCCGCGGCCCGACCTCGCTGAAACCATCTTCGGAGCCCTGCTGGCGCTGCCGCGGCCCGACCGCACTGAAACCATCTTCGGAGCCCTGTCGGCGCTGCCGCGGCCCGACCTTGCTGAAACCATCTTCGGAGCCCTGCTGGCGCTGCTGTGGCCCGACCTTGCGGGCCCCCCCAGCTCGAGGATTGAGAGCTTTGCGTAGGGTATCCCCGTGCCAGGCTGGTACTAAGACTGTCCCGCTACCCCCTTCCCACAGTTACCGAGACTTTAAGGATCCCTCGATCCGTTTGTACATATTGCCGAGAGAACCTATTCTTTATTGCTGATAAAGATCTTAAGAATCTTCCCTCTTGTGTGGTGTCCCTTTGTAGTGGTGTGATTGCTCGGCTGTTACGATTCTAGGAGAGGAGCCTCACCAAGGAGGCCTCTCGACGGTGCTCGGCCAACTCCCGAAGGAGAGGTGGATCTCGGGGTGGTCAGTTAGACATCTTCTGTCTCCCCTGGGATTGCCTTTCTAACATTGGTGGCAGGCGGTGCGATCTGAGCCGACGCAAATCGTACAGAGAGTGACTCACCCGCTGCTGACAGAAACACACCACAGCCATGACTACCAAAGAAACCAGACCGACCGCAGAGTTCCAGAAGGAACGGTTGGAAGAATACAACCACAAAGAATTGAAACAATTCTGCAAGGACCTGGGAATCGCTACCACCGGGCTAAGCACCAAGGATGATTTCAAACAGGCCTTACAAACATGGGTGGAGGCAGGAGCGACACAACCCCAGACCGGAGATGACACGGTCCCAGACATGCACCCGGAAAACGTCGCAACCTCAGCGGAGGAAAGACCTTCCAACGTAGACACGGGTCTCTCCCACGAAGACGCCCAAGAGCGAGAAAGGAGCCGGCTCCACGAACTGGAGCTCGCCCGACTCCGTCTGGACGGAGAACTACAAAAAGATAGCCCTTAAGCAACTACGGCTGCAAGGAGACCTGGAAGAGAAACGGAGACAGAGAGATCTAGAGGAGAAGAGGCTCACGTTCGAGCACGAGCAGGGCTTAAAAGAACTTGAGATCAAGGCAAAAAATAGTGAGGCCAGCGTCTCCGAGAACCGGAGTCCCCCTCCGCCTGCAGACACAAAAGTCCACATCCCCAAAGATGTCGTCAAAGAATACTATAAAAACGACGACATCCAACAGTGGTTTAAGGCCTACGAACTGGCCATGGCATCTCATCGAGTACCCCAAAAAGACTGGGGTGCCCGCTTGTGGGGGAAGTTCGTCAGCGAAGGTAGAGACGCCCTGCTAGAGCTCCCAGACGCCGAGGTGACCTCTTACGAACATATGAAAGCCGTCCTCCTTACTCGCTATAGGCTCATCCCCGAGATGTACCGGCAGCGATTCCGAGACGGTAAGAAAATCCCCGGTACTACATGGGTGGAGTACGTGAACTTCTATAGCAGAGCCCTAGGGGGGTGGATCAAAGGCAGCCAGGTCACCACCTACGAGCAGCTGTTCAACCTCATTGTATGGGAGCACCTCTCCAACAACTGTTTTGTCGAACTCAGACAGCATCTCCTCGACAGCAAGCTGACCAAGCCACGTAAGCTCGCCGTCGAGGCCTATCGGTGGGTGAGCACCCGGGTCCCCCGGAACTCGAAGGGCGACTACGGCCGAGCTCCCCAGGGGCCTCACCGCCCACGAGGCGGCAGAGGGGGACAGAACAGGACCCGAGACTCCCCCATGGTGCCGCCCCGGAGTCCACCCCGGGGGCCGCACCCGACCCACACTTTGCCATCCCTGGCCAGGAGAGTGACCCCCCCAGCACGGCCGGGGCCCCGCGCGAACGTTACCTGCCACAGATGCCAGCGGCCTGGTCACTATGCCAGTGACCCCCACTACCCAATGAACCAACGAACCGTCACCACCGGTCCTCCAAACCGCCAGATCGCTGCCGCCGCCCTGGGAGAAGAGAGGGGCGAAGAAGAGAACTATGACGAAGACCAGACCGAGTGGGAGCCCGCCGCCATGTCCCTGGTATGCCTATGCGAAAGAGACATGATCCCCCGGGCCACACTGAGAAGTACCACCAGTGGGTCACCATCAATGGGCACCGGGCCGAAGTACTCCGCGACATCGGAGCCAGCATGACGGCCATCCGTTGCCACTTGGGGACCCCCGACCAGATCCTGCCCAATGTGCTGTGCCCAGTACGGTCAGCGGACAATTCAGAGAGCCTGTGCCAGATGGCCCGGATCCCCTTCGAGTGGGGGGGAGTGTCGGGCATGCTGAAAGTGACCGTCCGGGACGATTCCCCCGTGGACTGCCTCCTCGGGAACGATCTCGAAAGTTCCCTCTGGGCCCAAGTAGAGCGGAGAGAGCATCTGGGGATGCTAGGCCTTCCGAGTGGGTCTGTGCGACCACCCGATCCATGACCGCCCGGGCCACCACCCCGACCGAAGAACAGGAGAGGCCCGCGCCACCACCGCCCGTCGATCCCGAAGACGCCAACCCCGAGCCTGGTCCACTGGGGCCCAATCGTGAAGCAATTGCCGAGCTCGGCGACCTCCCACAACTAGCCCAATGACGCCAAGAAGGTGGCCCCAAACGAGAGCAGTTTCGTCAAGAACAGAAAGCGTGCCCCTCCCTCGAGGGGACCCGACAGCAAGCCGCTGCCCAAGCCGCCGGAGACCCATCGGGGTCCCACTGGGTCTATTGGGACAACGATCTCCTCTACAGCGAACAGAAGATTGCCGAACTGGGGGCCAGCCGGGTGCTGGTGGTCCCCCTCCGATTCAGAGACTTCCTCCTGAACCTGGCACACGATGTGCCCCTTGCCGGGCACCTGGGGCAGGACAAAACTTACAGCCGCCTGGTGAACCATTTCTACTGGCCAAAAATGAAGAATGATGTGAACAATCACTGCCAGACTTGCCCAACCTGCCAAGCCAGCGGGAAGAGCGGAGGGAAGCACAGGGCCCCCCTTCAACCCTTCCCAATCGTCAACACCCCATTCGAGCGGGTGGGGATCGACATTGTGGGGCCCCTGGAGCCCCGAACCTCTCAAGGGAACCGTTTTATTCTCGTCCTGGGGGACCATGCCACCCGCTATCCCGAAGCAATTCCTCTCCGGACCGTGACGGCCCCTGTGGTGGGTCGGGCGCTGATGGGGATCTTCTCCCGGGTGGGCTTCCCCAGAGAGGTCGTCAGTGACCGGGGTACGAACTTTATTTCCAGATACATGAAGTCCCTGTGGCAACAGTGCGGGGTCACGTACAAGTTTACGACCCCCTACCACCCCCAAGGGAATGGACTGGTGGAGCGCTTCAACCGAACACTCAAGGGGATGATCATGAGCCTGGAAGAGCAATTGCGACGCCAATGGGACGTGTTGCTGCCCTGCCTGCTCTTCGCCTATCGGGAGGTCCCTCAGAAGTCTCTGGGGTTCAGCCCCTTTCGAACTCTTGTACCTGCACCCCGTCCGGGGTCCCCTCAGCCTGGTCAAAGAAGGCTGGGAGGCCACAGTCAAAGATGCCCCCCCTGACGTCTACCGGTACCTCCTGACCCTCCGAAACCAGACTCGGCGGTTTCGGGAACTTGCCAAAGACAACCTCGAGGCCAGCCAAGAGGAGATGAAACACTGGTATGACCAAAACGCCTTGTCCATTGAGTTCGAGCCGGGCCAACAGGTCTGGGTCATGTCCCCGGTCGAACCATGTGCCCTCCAGGACAAGTGGACTGGGCCCTTCAAAGTGGTGGAGCGCAAGAGCCCTGTCACCTACCTGGTGGATATGGAGTCCCCTAGGAACCCCCTCTGGGTCCTCCACACGAACAGGCTCAAGCCTCCCTTTGTCCGAACGGAACTGAGCCTGCTGATGGCTACTGATGACTGGGCCGAAGACGACTCCGACCCCCTACCGGACCTCCTGAGCACCTCCGAGCAAGATGGCTCCATAGAGGGGGTCACCCTCTCCTCCGCCCTGACCCCAGAACAACGCCAAGACTGCCAAAAGCTGTTGGGTCAATTCACAGACTTGTTTTCTCTCACCCCCAGAGTCACCCAGAGGTGCGTCCACGATGTCGACACCGGGGACAGCCCGCCTGTGCGACACCGGGCCTACCGACTTCCCGACCGAGTTCGGACCGGCATTCAATCGGAGGTCTCCAAGATGCTAGATGCTGGCCCTGGAGGTGGTCGAACCCTCTGACAGTCCATGGGCCAGCCCCGTCGTCCTGGTCCCAAAAGCCGCCGCCCCTGGCGCCACTCCCGAACTTTGATTTTGTGTAGACTACCGAGGGTTGAACGCTGTCACCCGGACCGATGCTCACCCCATTCCCCGGGCCGATGAGTTGATCGACCGCCTGGGGGCGGCCCGCTACCTGAGCACATTCGACCTAACTTTCGGCTACTGGCAGATCGGACTCACCCGGTCGCACAGGAGCGCTCCGCCTTCTCAACCCCCGATGGCCACTACCACTTCAGGGTGATGCCCTTCGGGATGAAAAACACCCCCGCAACGTTCCAGAGGCTGATGAATAAGGTGCTGGAGGGGCTGGTAGAGTGTAGCGCCGCATATCTGTACGATATTGCGGTATACAGCCTCCACTGGGCAGAGCACCTCAAGCACCTCTGGGAGGTCCTGACGGCCCTCCGACGGCCCGGACTGACAATCAAAGCAAGCAAATGCCAGATAGGCCAAAGTTCCGTGACCTATCTAGGACACCAAGTAGGGAGCGGCCATGTGGCTCCCCTCCAACCCAAGATCGACGCCATCATGGCATGGGAGCCCCCGGTCACCCAGACAGCCGTCAGAGCCTTCCTGGGGCTCACTGGGTATTACCGGCACTTCCTGAAGAACTATGGGAGCATTGTGGGCCCCCTCACCGAACTCACTTCCAAGAAGCAGCCACAGAAGTTGCACTGGACACCCGAGTGTCAGGCCGCCTTCGAGACTCTGAAGATAGCGATGTGTACCGCCCCCGTGCTCCAAGCCCCCGACTACAGCCGAGAATTTGTAGTCCAAACAGACCCTCAGAGCACGGTGTCGGGCGGTCCTTTCCCAAATAAACACCGAAGGAATTGATCAACCGGTGGCCTTCATCAGCCGACGCCTGCTGGCCCGCGAGCAATGCTGGAGCATCATTGAACGTGAGGCCTTCGCCGTGGTGTGGGCCCTCAAGAAACTCTGACCCTATCTCTTCAGCACCCACTTCAGAGTACAAACTGACCACCAGCCTTTGCGGTGTCTGATGCAGATGCGAGTAGAGAATCCAAAGTTGCTGAGATGGTCCATCTCCCTACAAGGGATGGACTTCACTGTGGAACATGGCCCCGGCAACGACCACGCCAACGCCGACGGCCTGTCCCGCTTCTTCCGCCTCGGCGAGGAGAACCCCCAAGAAGATGGGGGACTCTCCCTGCCTTCAGCTGGGGGGACGTGTGTTGGACCCGGCCTCGTGGCGTGGTCCCACTCCTCCCGCATGGCGGGCCCTGGACGACATCGATCCCTGTCCTCCCTCCTGAAGATACCCTCTCCAACCATCAATGAGAGCCGCCACTCCTGGCGATCCCCGGCTTTCCCCCTCAGGAACACGGCGACCCCTAGTCGCCCTACTCTGCTGGTCTGGCCCCTACCCTGGGCCGCCAACTCAGGCCCGACTCCATCTTGGGCCCTCCACGTCCGGACCACGTGGCCTCGGCCCGACCTCGTCCGCGGCCCCAGCGAAGCCCCGACATCGAGGCACCAAGATCCGACCTGGTGGTAAAGCGGCCACTTGACGGATCAAGGAGGAGGGAAGTTTCGATGGCCCTCCAGCCCTCCCCGGACGCCTGATTTCGATCGCTCTCCGGCCTGCCTGGGCGCTGGCTCCACCCCCCTGCTTGGTGTCTAGACACTCTCATCCCGGCCCCTCTGACCCCCAGACGCGAGGGTCCGGACATCAAAGGACTCCAGACCTATATCTGGGCCAGCTCTGGAATGGGTCAGTAGTTGTATTCTGGAGTCACGAGCCCTGCTGGCGCTGCCGCGGCTGACCCTGAGCAGAACTCGCTACTCTGAACCCTAAAACCTTCTTCGGAGCCCTGCTGGTGCTGCCGCGGCCCGACCTCCCTGAAACCATCTTCGGAGCCTTGCTGGCGCTGCCGCGGCCCGACCTCGCTGAAACCATCTTCGGAGCCCTGCTGGCGCTGCCGCGGCCCGACCTCGCTTAAAACCATCTTCGGAGCCCTGCTGGCGCTGCCGCGGCCCGACCTCGCTGAAACCATCTTCGGAACCCTGCTGGCGCTGCCGCGGCCCGACCTTGCGGGACCCCTCAGCTCGAGGATTGAGAGATGTGCGTAGGGTATCCCCGTGCCAGGCTGTTACTAAGACTGTCCCGCTACCCCCTTCCCACAGTTACCGAGACTTTAAGGATCCCCCGATCTGTTTGTACATATTGCCGAAATAACCTATTCTTCATTGCTGATAAAGATCTTAAGAATCTTCCCTCTTGTGTGGTGTCCCTTTGTAGTGGTGTGATTACTCGGCTGTTACGATTCTAGGAGAGGAGCCTCACCAAGGAGGCCTCTCGACGGCGCTCGGCCAACTCCCGAAGGAGAGGTGGGTCTCGGGGTGGTCAGTTAGACATCTTCTGTCTCCCCTGGAATCGCCTTTCTAACATTGGTGGCAGGCGGTGCGATCCGAGCCGACGCAAATCGTAGAGAGAGTGACTCACCCGCTGCAGACAGAAACACACCACAGCCATGACTAGCAAAGAAACCAGACCAACCACAGAGTTCCAGAAGGAATGGTTGGAAGAATACAACCACAAAGAATTGAAACAATTCTGCAAGGACCTGGGCATCGCTACCACCGGGCTAAGCACCAAGGACGATTTCAAACAGGCCTTACAAACATGGGTGGAGGCAGGAGCGACACCACCCCAGACCGGAGATGACACGGTCCCAAACATGCACCCGGAAAACGTCGCAACCTCAGCGGAGGAAAGACCTACCAACGTAGACACGGGCCTCTCCCACGAAGACGCCCGAGAGCGAGAAAGGAGCCGGCTCCACGAACTGGAGCTCGCCCGACTCCGTCTGGACGGAGAACTACAGCTGGCCGAGAAAAAGATAGCCCTTGAGCAACTACGGCTGCAAGGAGACCTGGAAGAGAAACGGAGACAGAGAGCTCTAGAGGAGAAGAGGATCACGTTCGAGCACGAGCGGGGCTTAAAAGAACTTGAGATCAAGGCAAAAAATAGTGAGGCCAGCGCCTCCGAGAACCGGAGTCCCCCTCCGCCTGCAGACACGTAAGTCCACATCCCCAAAGATGTCGTCAAAGAATACTATAAAAACGACGACATCCAACAGTGGTTTAAGGCCTACGAAGTGGCCATGGCATCTCATCCAGTACCCCAAAAAGACTGGGGTGCCGGCTTGTGGGGGAAGTTCGTCAGAGAAGGAAGAGACGCCCTGCTAGAGCTCCCAGACGCCGAGGTGACCTCTTACGAACATATGAAAGCCGCCCTCCTTACTCGCTATGGGCTCCCCCCCGAGATGTACCGGCAGCGATTCCGAGACGGTAAGAAAATCCCCGGTACTACATGGGTGGAGTACGTGAACTTCTATAGCAGAGCCCTAGAGGGGTGGATCAAAGGCAGCCAGGTCACCACCTACGAGCAGCTGTTCAACCTCATTGTATGGGAGCACCTCTCCAACAACTGTTTTGTCGAACTCAGACAGCATCTCCTCGACAGCAAGCTGACCAAGCCACGTAAGCTCGCCGTCGAGGCCGATCGGTGGGTGAGCACCCGGGTCCCCCGGAACTCGACGGGCGACTACGGCCGAGCTCCCCAGGGGCCTCACCGCCCACGAGGCGGCAGAGGGGGCCAGAACAGGACCCGAGACTCCCCGATGGTGCCACCCCAGAGTCCAACCCGGGGGCCGCACCCGACCCACACTTCGCCATCCCTGGCCAGGAGAGTGACCCCCCCAGCACGGCTGGGGCCCCGCGTGAACGTACCTGCCACAGATGCCAGTGGCCTGGTCACTATGCCAGTGACCCCCACTGCCCGATGAACCAACGACCCGGCACCACCAGTCCTCCAAACCGCCAGATTACTGCCGCCGCCCTGGGAGAAGAGAGGGGCGAAGAAGAGAACTATAACGAAGACCAGACCGAGTGGGAGCCCGCCGCCATGTCCCTGGTATGCCTAGGCGAAAGAGACATGATCCCCCGGGCACCGATCCCGGGCAACACTGAGAAGTACCACCAGTGGGTCAACATCAATGGGCACCGGGCCGAAGTACTCCGCGACACCGGAGCCAGCGTGACGGCCGTCCGTTGCCACTTGGTGACCCCCGACCAGATCCTGCCCAATGTGCTGTGCCCAGTACGGTCAGCGGACAATTCAGAGAGCCTGTGCCAGATGGCCCGGATCCCCTTCAAGTGGGGGGGAGTGTCGGGCATGCTGAAAGTGACCGTCCGGGACGATGCCCCCGTGGACTGCCTCCTCGGGAACGATCTCGAAAGTTCCCTCTGGGCCCAAGTCGAGCGGAGAGAGCATCTGGGGATGCTAGGCCTTCCCGAGTGGGTCTGTGCGAACACCTGATCCATGACCGCCCGGGCCGACACCCCGACCGAAGAACAGGAGTGGCCCGCGCCACCACCGCCCGTCGATCCCGAAGACGCCGACCCCGAGCCCGGTCCACTGGGGCCCAATCGAGAAGCAATTGCCGAGCTCGGCGACCTTCCGCAACTAGCCCAATGGCGTCAAGAAGGTGGCCCCACACGAGAGCAGTTCCGTCAAGAACAGAAAGCGTGCCCTTCCCTCGAGGGGACCCGACAGCAAGCCGCTGCCCAAGCCGCCGGAGACCCATCGGGGTCCCACTGGGTCTATTGGGACAACGATCTCCTCTACAGCGAACAGAAGATTGCCGAACTGGGGACCAGCCGGGTGCTGGTGGTCCCCCTCCGATTCAGAGACTTCCTCCTGAACCTGGCACAAGATGTGCCCCTTGCCGGGCACCTGGGGCAGGACAAAACTTACAGCTGCCTGGTGACCCATTTCTACTGGCCAAAAATGAAGAATGATGTGAACAATCACTGCCGGACTTGCCCAACCTGCCAAGCCAGCGGGAAGAGCGGAGGGAAGCACAGGGCCCCCCTTCAACCATTCCCAGTCGTCAACACCCCATTCGAGCGGGTGGGGATCGACATTGTGGGGCCCCTGGAGCCCCGAACCTCTCAAGGGCACCGTTTTATTCTCGTCCTGGTGGACCATGCCACCCGCTATCCTGAAGCCATCCCTCTCCGGACCGTGACGGCCCCTGTGGTGAGTCGGGCGCTGATGGGGATCTTCTCCCGGGTGGGCTACCCCAGAGAGGTCGTCAGTGACCGGGGTACGAACTTCATTTCCAGATACATGAAGTCCCTGTGGCAACAGTGCGGGGTCACGTACAAGTTTACGACCCCCTACCACTCCTAAGGGAATGGACTGGTGGAGCGCTTCAACCGAACACTCAAGGGGATGATCATGGGCCTGGAAGAGCCATTGTGACGCCAATGGGACGTGTTGCTGCCCTGCCTGCTCTTCGCCTATCGGGAGGTCCCTCAGAAGTCTCTGGGGTTCAGCCCCTTTCGAACTCTTGTACGGGCACCCCGTCCGGGGTCCCCTCAGCCTGGTCAAAGAAGGCTGGGAGGCCACAGTCAAAGATGCTCCCCCCGACGTCTACCGGTACCTCCTGACCCTCCGAAACCAGACTCGGCGGTTTCGGGAACTTGCCAAAGACAACCTCGAGGCCAGCCAAGAGGAGATGAAACGCTGGTATGACCAAAACGCCTCGTCCATTGAGTTCGAGCCGGGCCAACAGGTCTGGGTCATGTCCCCGGTCGAACCATGTGCCCTCCAGGACAAGTGGACTGGGCCCTTCATAGTGGTGGAGCGCAAGAGCCCTGTCACCTACCTGGTGGACATGGAGTTCCCTAGGAACCCCTTCCGGGTCCTCCACAAGAACAGGCTCAAGCCTCACTTTGTCCGAACGGAACTTAGCCTGCTGATGGCTACTGATGACGGGGCAGAAGATGACTTCGACCCCCTACCGGACCTCCTGAGCACCTCCGAGCAAGATGGCTCCATAGAGGGGGTCACCCTCTCCTCCGCGCTGACCCCAGAACAACGCCAAGACTGCCAAAAGCTGTTGGGTCAATTCACAGACTTGTTTTCTCTCACCCCCAGAGTCACCCACAGGTGCGTCCACGATGTCGATACCGGGGACAGCCCGCCTGTGCGACACCGGGCCTACCGACTTCCCGACCGAGTTCGGACCTGCATTCAATTGGAGGTCTCCAAGATGCTGGCCCTGGGGGTGGTGGAACCCTCTGACAGTCCATGGGCAAGCCCCGTCGTCCTGGTCCCAAAAGCCGCCGCCCCTGGCGCCACTCCCGAACTTCGATTTTTTGTAGACTACCGAGGGTTGAACGCCGTCACCCGGACCGATGCTCACCCCATTCCTCGGGCCTATGAGCTGATCGACCGCCTGGGGGCGGCCCGCTACCTGAGCACATTTGACCTAACTTTCGGCTACTGGCAGATCGGACTCACCCGGTCGCCCAGGAGCGCTCCGCCTTCTCAACCCCCGATGGCCACTACCACTTCAGGGTGATGCCCTTCGGGATGAAAAACACCCCCGCAACGTTCCAGAGGCTGAAGAATAAGGTGCTGGAGGGGCTGGGAGAGTGTAGTGCCGCATATCTGGACGATATTGCGTTATACAGCCTCCACTGGGCAGAGCACCTCAAGCACCTCTGGGAGGTCCTGACGGCCCTCCGACGGCCCGGACTGACAATTAAAACAAGCAAATGCCAGATAGGCCAAAGTTCCGTGACCTATCTAGGACACCAAGTGGGGAGCGGCCATGTGGCTCCCCTCCAACCCAAGATCGACGCCATCATGGCATGGGAGCCCCCGGTCACCCAGACAGCCGTCAGAGCCTTCCTGGGGCTCACTGGGTATTACCGGCACTTCGTGAAGAACTATGGGAGCATTGTGGGCCCCCTCAACGAACTCACTTCCAAGAAGCAGCCACAGAAGGTGCACTGGACACCCGAGTGTCAGGCCGCCTTCGAGACTCTGAAGACAGGGATGTGTACCGCCCCGTGCTCCAAGCCCCCGACTACAGCCGAGAATTTGTAGTCCAAACAGACCCTCAGAGCACGGTGTCGGGGCGGTCCTTTCCCAAATAAACACCGAAGGAATTGATCAACCGGTGGCCTTCATCAGCCGACGCCTGCTGGCCCGCGAGCAACGCTGGAGCACCATTGAACGTGAGGCCTTCGCCGTGGTGTGGGCCCTCAAGAAACTCTGACCCTATCTCTTCAGCACCAACTTCAGAATACAAACTGACCACCAGCCGTTGCGGTGCCTGATGCAGATGCGAGGAGAGAATCCAAAGTTGCTGAGATGGTCCATCTCCCTACAAGGGATGGACTTCATTGCGGAACATCGCCCCGGCAACGACCACGCCAACGACGACGGCCTGTCCCGCTTCTTCCGCCTCGGCGAGGAGAACCCCCAAGAAGATAGGTGACTCTCCCTGCCTTCAGCTGGGGGGGACGTGTGTTGGACCCGGCCTCGTGGCGTGGTCCCACTCCTCCCGCATGGCGGGCCCTGGACGACATTGACCCCTGTCCTCCCTCCTGAAGATACCCTCTCCAACCTTCAACGAGAGCCGCCACTCCTGGCGACCCCCGGCTCTCCCCCTCAGGAACACGGCGACCCCAACTCGCCCTACTCTGCTGGTTTGGCCCCTACCCTGGGCCGCCATCTCAGGCCCGACTCCATCTTGGGCCCTCCACGTCCGGACCACGTGGCCTCAGCCCGACCTCGGTCGCTGCCCCAGCGAAGACCCGACATCGAGGCACCAAGATCCGACCAGGTGGTAAAGCGGCTACTTGACGGAACAAGGAGGAGGGAAGTTTCGATGGCCCTCCAGTCGTCCCCGGACGCCTGGTTTCGATCGCCCTCCGGCCTCCCTGGGCGCTGGCTCCACCCCCCTGCTGGGTGTCTGGACACTCTCATCCCGGCCCCTCTGACCCCCAGGCGCGAGGGTCCGGACATCAAAGGACTCCAGACCTATATCTGAGCCAGCTCTGGAATGGGTCAGTAGTTGTATCCTGGAATCACGAGCCCTGCTGGCGCTGCCGCGCCTGACCCTGAGAAGAACATGCTACTCTGAACCCTGAAACCTTCTTCGGAGCCCTGCTGGCGCTGCCGTGGCCCGACCTCGCTGAAACCATCTTCGGAGCCCTGCTGGCGCTGCCGCGGCCCGACCTCGCTGAAACCATCTTCGGAGCCCTGCTGGCGCTGCCGCGGCCCGACCTTGCGGGACCCCCCAGGTCAAAGATTGAGAGCTGTGCGTAGGGTATCCCCGTGCCAGGCTGGTACTAAGACTGTCCCGCTACCCCCTTCCCACAGTTACCGAGACTTTAAGGATCCCTCGATCTGTTTGTACATATTGCCGAGAGAACCTATTCTTTATTGCTTATAAAGATCTTAAGAATCTTCCCTCTTGTGTGGTGTCCCATTGTAGTTGTGTGATTGCTCGGCTGTTATGATTCTAGGAGAGGAGCCTCACCAAGGAGGCCTCTCGACGGCGCTCGGCCAACTCCCGAAGGAGAGGTGGGTCTCGGGGTGGTCAGTCAGACATCTTCTGTCTCCCCTGGGATCGCCTTTCTAACACCTGGTTAAATGCTTGATCCAGCCCGAACTGCCAAGCCAGGTCTTCCCTGCACCGGAAAGAAGCATCCTGGGACCAATTTCAGGGTAACACCCCTCATCAGCCAGGCTAGCTTGAATGCAGTTAGCAGGGGATGCCCAGACGTGGGTCCCTTGCTTTGGACTGAGATGGACCACAGGCTCGATTCAGGGACCGAGTTTGGTCCACTGAACAAACTATCTCAAATCTTAGTTGGTTGGTTATTATGATGATCTGCGTCGAAGATGCGTTGTGCAACCAAAGCGATACATCAGCTCTGAGGCGAGGGCCTGCATCATCATTGAGGATGTCGCAAACGATGGCTTGAGATGCTAAGTCCAGTGTCGAGGATGTGTCATGCAGTCGGGTGATCCTGGGTCCAAGAAGCTGCAAGCCTGTGATGCGGAGTGCAGCGCCATCACCAAGGCTGCTGTTGAGGAGGGGTGCATGGACTTGCATTAAGGATTTATCATTAAGCAGTCGTTTCAAAGCTGTTGTGGGCTGCAAAGACAAAGCAGGTCTTTGAAACGGATTTGATTCACACAGCAGTTCTGCTGAAGGTTAAGCTGCTCAGCAGATTGTTGTAATTTTACAGCGATTGAGTTAACATTAGCAGAAGCCCTCCTGTATTTAGAAGTTATCTTGTCTGTTTTGAGGAATCCATTTTGTATTTCTGGCAGCCATCTTGTTTGCCATGTGCTGCCACATGCATGCCATGTGCTCTGTCCTACCTTGCTGTTCTCTGCTCTTGAAATCTGCCTAGAGACAGGTTATATTTAGCCTCTTCTGCTTCGCACATGCTCAGTTGAGCTTGCAGCTGTCCTTGCAGCTGTCCCTAGTCTGTAAATGCCAGGATATGTTCACCAGAATTAGCAACTGTTAGCTCCTCTCACTTGTTGACTGTGCATTTTCTGTATGACCTTATATGTACCTGAAACCTTCTCTTGTACTTGTACCGCCTTCTTTTGAGCCCCTGTGTGGGTACAAAAGGACCAAGCTCCTTCCAATCAGTGTGCTACTTCATACATTGCCGAAGGGTGTTGTGTGAATGTAGTTCCACCTCATGAGGTTTAATAAGACTTTGTATTTTCTATTCCAGTTTCTCTGCCAACTTCTATCCTATCGGTCTGACGACTTGTGCAGAGAAGGGTGAACCCCTAGCACTGGTATGACTTGCTGAGGCCCACCACCACAAGAGGAGATGCCTTGTATCTGCTAGGTCCACAGAGTCTGGTACAGTAAGTTAAACCCACTACCAAGGATCCAGGACTGGCGTGGCACCACTTGGCAGTACAGATTCACAGATGCGAGAGCAAAGGTGCTGGGGTAAAAGTTGTTAGAATCTTCTTCCCTGAGGGTCAAGTCCAGCAAACTAGTCCTTGGAGTCACTCTGGGATCCTGGCTTCAAACAGATGCAGATCCAGTCCTTCTTACCCAGGCAAGAGGGCAGCAGGCAAAAGGTCAGCACAGCAGTCCTTTCATCAGCAAAGCAGTCCTTCTTCCTGACAGAGTATCCACAGGTCGAGAAGTAAACTCGAATAGGTGGTGCTTGAGGTCCAGTATTTAAACTTAGTATCCTTTCTCTGGAAGGTTGGAGAAGCTTCAAGAAAATCTCTTTGAAGTTCACAGGCTTCCTATGTTCCATGCCCTGGCTTCAGACTAACTACAGGGGTATGCAGTTCTTTGTGTGGAGGCAGGACATAGCCTATTAAATTGTAGGTAGGGCTGGGCCCAGCTTTGCCTCCCGTCCTTCCAGCGATAGGCTATCCAGACACACCTTAGCTCTCTATTGTGATTGACTGTCTAGGAGTAATACACAGGTCCAACTGTCTGCTACACCCAACCATGCAACCCAGAGACTTTCAGTAGGCCCTAAATGACTAATGCAGGAAACTTCCAATTTCTAAATGCCTTTTTTCAAAATTGTGATATAAAATCTGACTCCACTTTATGTTAGGATTTTCCATTCCAATGACAAACACACCAGACATGAACTGGGTACCTGCTCCCATTTAGAAATAAATGATTATTTAATGAAACAATGTACCTGCAATGTTATCCTATGGAAGAGGTGGGTATTGCAGTAGTGAAAAATTAACACAAGGCTTTGTTATTCACTACCAGGACATTTGAATCCTAAGAGTACATTTTCTACTTTTTAAAAACATTGATGTCCAGTCCCTAACCTAGGGATGATGTGCATTTATTGAAAAGGAAGGTTTGGGCCTGGAAAAAGGTGTATTTTTCTAGGTTGAAATGTCAGTGTAAAACTGCACACACAAGCTGTGATGGCAGGCCTGAGGCATGTTTAAAGGGCTACGTAATTGTGTGGTACATTCAGTGCGGCAGGGCCACTAGCAGAACTTGATTACAGGCCCCGGGCACAGGTAGTGCCACTTTAATAGGGACCTACATGAAAATTGAATATGCCAAATGGGTGTAGGAGAGTGGGGTCTGCAATCCTATGGTCACCCCAGATTTTTGCTTTTTGCTTCACTGGTTTACGACTTTCCCTGGCTGTGGGCCTGCTAATGAGACCCACAGCCGAGCTGTTCTCTCTCTAAATTGACAACCATGTACCTTAGGTGCATTTACCAATTGGTACTGGGCCACCTTATCTGTCCCTGTACAGTATACCTTAGGTATCCAGGGCATAGGTGTACCCAGGGCCTACCAGGGGCTGAAGCATGTACTATGCCACCCCTGGCTGGCCATCTAAACAGACACATCTGGCTGCACGACAGTTGGGGCAAGGTGGTGTAATCACCCTTTGCTTTAGATATAGTCACCTATATCTAAACCTAAAATGGACACATATATTCCTATCAGTCACTCCTATGGAAGGCCTTATCAATCCTGAAGGCAGAGTGCTTGGAATTATGTGAGATGGTGCTCTGGCATGAGCTGAGCCTATTTGCAGCTTATGGAACCAAGTCTTAATAGCTGTTCCATGATAACGCTATACCATATACTCTTAAGTGCATTATAATCCTCGTGGTTAAATGCTAACTCTGGTATAACATTATCAAAACATGTGGAGTAAGGTGTCATACGATTTGGAATACTACCCCCTCGCCAATTCTGGCGACGGGGGTAACATTCCACCCTTCTAGAGGGACACGACATATATGTAACTGAGAACCCCGGTTAAAGTTAACTCGAGCCTTGGCATCACAAAATGGATGCTGCCACCACAGACACAAGTCTGACCTCCTGCTGCTGGGAGTCCTTCCAGCGAGGGCGGCTTGGACAAAGGGTTTCCTGCCTTGGGAGGTGCTAGCACCACCCCAGACAGGATTTTGTGTATTGGGGAGGATAGGCCTGAAAGGAATGAGACATGTCCGGGGCACACAAGGTGTCCTGTGCATACAGCGGTTCAAACCAGTTGCTAGGACATCCCTGCCCCAGCTCTGGCGGGAAACCGGACAAAGGATAGGGGGTGTAGCCACCCCCCTTCCTGGTCCCACCTTGGGGAGGGACCTAGTCAGTAGTGCAGCCCCCTTCAGCAGGATAAAGGTAGGAGCTGGTCCCATTCCAAATTAGATTAATCCTGAACTACTCTACAAGAAGAAACTCTGGACTTCGACGTTCTGCTCCCCAGAAGACTGAAGAAAATCTCCCTTGTGGGCAAGGAGTGTCCACCCTGCAACTGCAGGCACCATCAAGCATCCAGCGGCTTCCCTTTGTCGTCTTCCCTCGAGGATCCAGACTTCAGAGCCCGACGAGACCCGGATTCCCAGACCTTTCTGACCTCAACCCACATCTGCAGCAAAGCTGAGACCCGTGGGTGCGACGAGACTCGTGGGACCGGCCATCTTGGAAGAAACTGCACTTCACTTCCAGCACGACTCCCGAGGTAAACTCGACCAAGTGCGTTGGGGACTGAAAAGCCCCAGCCCCGAGCAGCCCCTGCCCTGAAGATCAGCCCTCCAGCATCCACGAGATCTGCGTGGGGCCCTTCTGCTTGTTTGCTGCTCGACGCGTTGTCTGGTCAATTGCCGGCTGGCTAGTGGCCTCCTAGACGACGAACCCTTGAATCTTTTCTGCTGGTCTGGTTGCTCCAGACTGGCCATTGCTCCCTTCCAAAAGAGGGGCACCCCGGACTCTCCTAGTCCGCACCAGACGCTTTCTTCACTCACCGCGTGGTTTGCCTTTGCCAAGGCCTGTTGACGCCAATTCCGGATCCAACACCGCCGACAGCGAGAGCCTGCGTGGGACAGCTCGTGCCTCCATCCTGGTCATCGAAGACACCTCCTGGTCCACGTGGCTGCAGAGTCAAGCGTCCACTCTTCACCAGATCGCTACGACAGCACCTGGTTCCTTCCTGGTTCCACACCGGTCACTGGCTAGTGACTTTGAACACTGTCCCCTTTGCTTTCAGGTCTCCTTCTTCACTGATCCACCCTTGGATCGCACCGGACATCTTCCTCCTGGTCGCCTGCAGCATCTTTTCTTTCAGGCTCCATAGACTTCAACGCGAGAACCCGACACGACTTCGCACCTATGCACCCGCAGCCCGTGGGTGAGGTAACGAGAGCATTTCGGTGCTCAAGGGTAGTTTAACTGTCCAAGTGTCCAGTTCCACAGTCGTTTTAGTCCACCTAGTCAGGATTGTCCGTACTCACCTTTTTCTTGAACAGTACTGTCCATAGACGTTGTTACGCATCTCGCGTGTGAGTTCACACTCTGCACACGCGTTCCGTGGGCCTCCTATTACTTACCTAGTGTTAGTGTAGCGTGGTCCCAACGATCCTACAGCCTCTGGACAGCTCCATTCCTTCTATTGACTTTCACATTCCACTTACTTAGTATATGGTTTGTCGTGCCCCTAGGGCACCATTGTAATTTTGTGCAACTTATCGTATTTTTCCTAAGAGATTGTCATGTGCTTAGCCCTCTGACCTCATAAAGAGTTCAGAGGTGTTTGTTATTAATAAATATACTGCTTATTTTCATAACAACCTGTGTGGTGTCCTTTCATCTGGTATTCAAGGGGTTATATTGTGGTAAAACAGCTGGCTTCACATGCCAAAAGAGTTTAGCCTAGGACTGCTTTGTCCATGCTACCATTAGGATAGCTGGTCTATAAGGTTGACTTACAACCAATCACCATAAGGGTTGTTTGGACTGATACAAGGTGATCACTAGAACTAGTGAGCATCATATATCAGGCCAACTTCTTACATTGGTGTGCAGCGGTTGGGATTTGAGCTTGCTGTTGTTTTTACCACGTATAATCTTGAAATATCATTTGAAAGATCCCATAAGGTACTATAGGTACATATAACAAGCTTCGTAATACTCTGAGTTCTACTGAACCAGCTGTTGTAGTAGAAAGGGCCTAGCACACCCTGACTACAAATCTTAGCAAGGGATCAGTAGGAAAACCCATAGTGTAGGTAGGTGCCTCACTTACACCTCACTAGAAAGCATGTCTACACATAGAGAGTCCACAGAGACTCCCCTAGTGGTTAGTGACCCTCCACAGGTCCTGTCCAGATATGCAGCTCTCAGTTTCCAGGAGATGAGACAATTGTGTACCTCCAGTAAATTGAAACAGGGTTCTAACCCTACCACTCCTTTTCTGTTAGGTCTCTTAGAGACATATGATGCCAGAAGGGCTGCTAACACAGACCCCTCTAATCCAGATAGGAGCATGCCCCCCTTAGAAGGTACATATGGTGATCCAGACTCCAACCTCCCTGAAACAGAGAATGTAGCTGAGGAAGAGGAGGAAGAGGAAGAGTCCTTTGGGGATGAGGCAGACAAGGGTCCTGTAATAGTCAGCAGACTCACCAGGGCCAACTTAGACCTACATGGGGAAGGATCTGGGGGACCCCCAGTACTGACCCTGAGCAGGCCTAACTTTGGAGTTAGAAGAGATAGATCTCATTCTAGGGGCTCCAATAGATCTGTGCACTCTCATGCATCTGCTCAGAGGTGAATGGCATCCCCTCAGAGGAGAGAGCATGAAGCCAAGATGAGACAGGCTTATCTGAGGATCCAAAGGGAAGAACTTGCCCTTGCCAAAGAAAAGCTTGCCTTTGCTAGAGAGCAACAGTTGAGTGGGATAGTTCCCACTGGTGGCAGCAATATCCCTAGGGATAGAGACAGGAATTTTGATAACAGAAACCTGAGCAAAATAGTGCCCTCCTATAAGACAGGAGATGATATCCACAAGTGGATGACTGCTTTGGAGAGAGCCTGCAAAGTACAGCAGGTACCCCAGAGTCAGTGGGCAGCTATATTGTGGCTCTCCTTTGAAGGTAAAGGAAGAGACAAGCTCCTCACTGTTAGAGATGAGGATGCTAATGATTACCAAGTCTTGAAAAATGCTCTGATTGATGGGTTTGGTTTAACCACTGAACAGTACAGGTTAATGTTCAGAGACACCCAGAAAACTCAGGCTCAAGATTGGACTGACTTTGTTGATTGTGCCACTAAGGCTTTGGAGGGCTGGTTACTGGGAAGTAAAGTTACTGATTACACAGGATTGTATAATCTAATTATGAGAGAGCAAATCTTAAATAATTGTCAGAACCAGTTGTTGCATCAGCACTTGATTGACTCAGATCTCACCTCTCCCCAAGAATTGGAAAAGAAGGCAGACAGATAGGTCAGGAAAAGGGTCAAGCAGCAGAACCAGAACCAGGGTGGTGGCCAGAAGAAAGCAGACCAGAAGGGTAATGAGAATAAGCAAAATGACCAGAAGTCTTCAACAGGGCCCCAACAACCTAAGGAGGGTGGGTCCCAAACTTCACAAAAGAAGAAGAATGATGGTCCTAAGAAACCATGGTGCCAATACTGTAAAAGTAAGACTCACTGGTTTAGTGAGTGCACCAAGAAAGGCCAAACTCCTATCACTACTGTCCCTAAGACACCTGCACCCCCTAGTACAGTTAGTAGTGGTGGTGTACCTCCCAAGGCTATAGTTGGATTAACCCTGGGAACTGAGGTGGGTTCTGACTTAGTTAGAATACCTACTCAGGCAGTTCTTGTTTGTACTGGGGACATGGATATGACCCCTACTGTAAGTCCTAGTACTCTGGGCAAATACAGACAAACGCCTTTAATCAATGGAAAGATGGCTCAGGCCTACAGGGACACATGTGCCAGTGTCACTATGGTGACACCAACATTTGTGGACCCTGACCAGATCATGCTAGGTTCAGACTATCTAGTGACCAATGCTAGCAATGTCACTACCAATCACAGTATGGCAGTTGTTAATTTCTCCTGGGGAGGGGTAACTGGCCTCAAAAGGGTTGTAGTTAGTTCAGACCTCCCAGTAGATTGTCTTTTGGGCAATGATTTGGAATCCTCACTGTGGTCAGATGTGGAGTACAGGACTCATGTAGAAATGCTAGGTCTCTCCTCACATGTCCTTGCTGTGACCAGGTCACAGGCCAAGAAATGCCCATCTGAACTAGTGCTGGATCCTGGAAGAATGGACCAGACACTACCCAAGAGGAAGAGCAGTAGGGGTAAGGCTGAGCCTTCACCCCTGCCTCAGGTTGAGGATCAGTCCTCTCAGGAGGCTGACCCCAAGACCCCAGAAGGAACTGTCCTAGAGAAGCTTGAGCCTGAACAGGTTGAGTTTCTTGGGACAGGGGACCTTCCAGGGCAGACTTGAGGCAGGCACAGTTAGTCTGTTCCTCCCTTGAACCCCTCAGACATCAGGCTGCTGCTGAACTGCAGGGAATGCTACAAGTGCCCATAAGGTATATTGGGATGAAGGACTCCTATACTCTGAAGCAAGAGACCCCAAGCCTGGTGCTACCAGGAGGCTGGTCATCCCCTTGTCTCTTAGAGGTTTCCTTCTCACCTTAGCCCATGAAATTCCCCTTGCAGGTCACTTAGGCCAGAACAAGACTTGGGACAGGCTTGCCCCACACTTTCACTGGCCTCATATGTCTGAGGACACTAAAGAGTTTTGTCGCTCATGTGTCATCTGCCAAGCCAGTGGCAAATCAGGTGGCACCACAAAGGCCCCCTTTATACAACTACCTGTGGTAGGGGTGCCCTTTGAGAGAGTGGGGATAGACATTGTTGGACCAATAGACCCCCCAACAGCATCTGGGCACAGATTTATACTGGTGGTAGTGGATCATGCCACCAGGTATCCAGAAGATATTCCCCTTAGGACCACTACCGCTCCTGTTGTGGCCAGGGCCCTGCTTGGAGTTTTCTCCAGAGTGGGGTTTCCTAAGGAGGTTGTCTCTGACAGAGGTGCAAACCTCATGTCAGGATACTTGACTGCTATGTGGAAGGAGTGTGGTGTAAATTACAAATTTACCACACCCTATCACCCACAGTACAATGGGCTTGTTGAAAGATTCAACAAGACCCTCAAAGGGATGATAAAAGTGTTACCTGAAAAGCTTAGGCGAAGATGGGACATCCTTTGACCCTGCCTTCTGTTTGCTTACAGAGAGGTCCCAAAGAAGGGGGTTGGTTACAGCCCTTTTGAGCTTTTGTTTGGACATCCTGTAAGAGGACCCCTATGTCTTGTGAAGGAAGGCTGGGAGTTACCTCTCAAAAAGCCTAAACTTGACATAGTGGACTATGTACTTGGTCTCCGCTCCAGGATGGCAGAGTACATGGAGAAGGCATCCAAAAACCTTGAGGCCAACCAAGAACTTCAAAAAGCTTGGCATGACCAAAAGGCTGTCCTAACTGTTTACCATGCAGGACAGAAGGTGTGGGTGTTGGAGCCAGTGGCCCCAGCAGCTCTCAAAGACAAATGGTCTGGACCCCATACCATCATTGAGCAAAAGGGAGATGTCACCTACTTGGTGGACATGGGAACTCCCAGGAGCCCTCACAGAGTACTTCATGTGAATAGGCTCAAAGCATTTGTTGACAGGGAGGACATGGGCTTGCTCATGGCCACAGATGAGGGGCAGGAGGAAGAGAGTGACCGTCTCCCAGACCTGCTCACTCAGAACCCTGATGATGGGTCAGTAGATGGTGTAGTCTTTTCTGACAGCCTCTTTGAACATCAACAAGAGGATTGTAAGCAGGTCCTTTGATCCTTCAGACAAATGTTTTCTCTGTGCCCCAGTCAGACAAACTGGTGCACCCATGAGGTGGACACTGGAGACAGTCTGCCTATAAAGAGTAAAATCTACAGGCAACCTGACCACGTCAGGGACTGCATAAAGAAAGAAGTACAAAAGATGTTGGAGTTGGAAGTCATTGAACCCTCAGAGAGCCATTGGGCTAGTCCTGTAGTTCTAGTACCAAAGCCTCACACCAAGGATGGTAAGAGAGAGATGAGGTTTTGTGTAGACTACAGGGGTCTCAATGCTGTCACTAAGACAGATGCCCACCCAATACCTAGGGCAGATGAACTGATAGACCAGTTGGCTTCTGCAACTTTCTTAAGTACATTTGACCTAACAGCTGGTTATTGGCAGATCAGGTTAGCTGAAGATGCCAAGGCCAAGACAGCATTTTCTACCCCAGGAGGTCATTACCAATTTGTGGGGATGCCCTTTGGTTTGAAAAGTGCACCTGCCACTTTTCAAAGGTTGGTGAACCAATTCTCACTGGGTTGGATGACTTTTGTGCAGCATATCTAGATGATATTGCTGTCTTTAGCTCCACCTGGGAGGATCACCTGATCCACCTGAGGAAAGTTTTGGAGGCCCTGCAAAAGGCAGGCCTCACTATCAAGGCTACTAAGTTCCAGATAGGGCAGAGTCAGGTTGTGTACCTGGGCCACCTTGTAGGTGGAGGCCAGGTTCAACCATTGGAGAGCAAGATACAGGCAATAAAGGACTGGGCTCCTCCAACCACCCAGACACAGGTCAGAGCTTTCTTGGGCCTGTCTGGTTACTATAGGAAGTTTGTCAAGCATTATGGGTCCATTGTGACACCACTTAATGACCTGACAAGCAAGAAAATGCCAAAGAAAGTTCAGTGGACCGTTAGCTGTCAAAAGGCATTTGATGACCTAAAGCAGGCCATGTGTACTGCACCTATTCTCAAGAGTCCTGACTACCCCCAAAACGTTCATTGTCCAAACAGATGCATCTGAGTTGGGTGTGGGAGCTGTTCTTTCTCAACTAAATATTGATGGTCACGACCAGCCCATTGCTTTTATAAGCAGAAGGCTGACCCCTAGAGAGAAACATTGGTCAGCTATAGAGAGGGAGGCCTTTGCTGTGGTTTGGGCCCTGAAGAAGTTGAGGCCCTACTTGTTTGGAACTCACTTCAAGATTCAGACCGACCATAAGCCCCTCTTATGGCTAAATCAGATGAAGGGTGAAAACCCCAAACATCTTAGGTGGTCCATTTCCCTACAGGGGATGGACTTTACAGTGGAGCACAGACCAGGGTCAACAGATGCGGGGATGATGGCGGCTGCTCACTAGCGGCCGTGGCAGGAGTGCATTGAGGACATAGCGGACCGGAGCTCTAATGATTTAATACTGCCCGGGACCCTATACACTCGCTAATACCGATGCGCATTCGAATGCCGGTGAAATAAATGATGCAGTTTGCCCTTTCATGCTGCAGAACGACTAAACGGACTAAACGGATTTTACAAGCTTTGGCATCCATTCTTACCGTGTTGTTGCAGAAGGGAGGACGATTCAGCGCGACTGGGAGGTGGAGGCGGACCGAACGCGAAAGTTGCAGCAGCTGAGGGACACGGCAGCTACATAGAGGCCGGTGTGCAGGAGCAGGAGCGGAGTCAGAGAGACGATCAAGCGGATTCCGTCTGAGAGTTTTGGGTGCAGTGTGTCAGAGGAAAAGCTTGACATCTGTGAAATTATGGCTCCCAAAATTAACCCTGTCGGCAAACCGCCGGGTAAGAAGAAGCACCACATATCTAAAGAGGAGGAATCAGTGGAACTCGGAACGGCGCATACACCTCCGCCTGACGAACGCAAGAAGAAGCAGCAACAACAGCAACAAGCTGGAGCAAGAACCAGGTTGGCTACTGCTTCAATAGCTGAGCTATTCGCCAAAGCTGGTAAGGAGAAGGGGGCAGAAGAGGCAGAAAGGGATGAAGAATCCATGAAGGTTGCCGGGTCCACAGTTAAAATGACAGACGTTGTGAGTGGAGCTGATGGTGGGCCCCTTAAAAACTGTTTAGCTACTGAAGAGCTTAATACCCCCAATTTGCCTCCCAGTGCCGCTAAAAGTAAGGAGAATGGAGTTCTTTCAGATGTAGGAGGATTGAATGGAACTACGCCAAATAAGTTAAAGGGGGGTCGGACACAGCAAGATGACCTGGAACTTTTGCAGGACTCCGCTCCCCTAGTCTCTAATATATTGCTAAGCACTACTTCCGCTGCAGCAATTCAATCAAATCTTATACAAGATGAAATGCAGAGTGCAGATGTGAATAGCAGCGAAGCCCTGGGCGGCGAAGGGAAAGAGAAAGCCCCTAGTGAAGCTTTCTTCTCAGCATCAGATGGCCAGGAATGGTCCGAAGACGGAGAAGCAGGCTCTTCTGACCTAGACTCGGATAGTGATCTTGAACTAGATCAGCCAGCTACAGCTTTAAAGGCTTCAGGGGCTATGAGTAAGGGGCCCCTCTCTACTTCTCAACACAAGTTAAGCTGGGAACACCCTACAAATAAGACTACGCAGGATAGCCCTGGCCTGGAGTTTGCTCAGATGACACTTTTAGAGAGGATACATCAAGAGATCCTCGCTCACAGGGAAGAAACTCATAAGGATAATCAGAAAGTTCATTCCTCCATGAAAAAAATGCAGGGAGTAGTCAGGAAACTCTCAAAGGTCTGTACTACTACTAACGACAGAGTAGCAAATTTAGAGGACAGGATTGTCTCCACTGAAACTGAGGCTGCGGAGGCAGTCTCTAAAGTCAACACTATAGACGCTCAAATGATAGACGTCCATTGGAAGCTTGAGGAAATGGAAAATAGGCTACGCAGAAACAACTTGCGAGTACTGGGGATTCCGGAGGGGAGTGAAGGATCTGACATTAAGAGATGTATAATTAAGCTATTTACCCAGGCATTTCCCGAGTTGAGTGATTGGGATTGGTTCTACGAAATTCAAAGAGTACATCGTATCCCTTTCACATTGAGAAAGAATACTAAAGAGGGGGATTATCCAAGGGCAGTTCTAATATTTTGGGGGAATTTTATCTTGAGACAAGCCGTTGCAGATCTAGCAAAGCCAAAAGCGAAGCGGAGTGTGGAAGGGGTTTCATTCTTTGTTAGACCAGATTTCTACCACACTACGGTGGAAAGGCGCTGGCGGTTGAGGGAAATGATCAAGCCTTGTCGGGACAAGAACTTACAGGCCTTCCTGGTAAATCCGGTGACCTTAAAGAATATTAACAATGGAAAAACTCTATTTTTCTCTTCTGAGATCAAGGTGAAAGGATACCTTGATAGCCTGGGTCTTTGCTGCACTGCTCGTGCTTTGACATTGTATGTGTGCCGAATCTCTGTTGGGTGTTCGTGCTGGCATATTGTAGGAGCGCTTTAATTTTAATTTTAATTAGAGGTCCGCTTTGGTTGCTGTAAGGATCCCTGCCTGCTTGCTGACACGCATTCGCCCCGTGTTTTCGTTTGTTTTTGCCGCCATCTTGTGACGGTGCCTCCCGGCCCGTAGCTCCACCCCGCTCCCGCCTCCCAGCTGACCCTCCCTCGCCCCTCCCCCTCCACTATCCACATATGACAGATGCTTTTGCGTGCAGCGGTCACGCGCAGCGGTCGCGCCCCAGTTGCGCCGAAGGTGCGCCAAAGGTAAGCCCGTCTACGCCCGTCCGCGCCTGGACCGCGCCCAGCGCCTGTCCCCCTGGTCCTCGTCGCTCCCACCCCACCAGAGTCACATATGATGCCGCTACTCTCCTCGCCCTCAATCCAGGACGCACTGCACACTGCTGCATTGTCACCCCAGGACGTACCCACGGCCCATTCGCCTACCTCTCCTACAAGTTCAACTGCTTCAGGACCCTCACCAAATCCTATTCCTCCACACTCAGCTCCGTCTCTAATCGCCTGAAGTGCATCCTGCTGAACACCCGCTCGGTACACAGACACGCAACTGAACTCTGGGACCTACTTGACACTGCGTCACAGGACATCGCCTTCCTTACAGAAACATGGATGAACACATCATCAGCTCCCGACATCGCCATAGCCTTACCGGACGCCTATAAGATTATCCGAAAAGACCGCACCAATCAAACAGGAGGAGGCATCGCCATCATCCATAGGAACACCATCAAAATCACGACCAGCTCCGACGATCTTCTTGCAACCGCCGAACACCTTCACTTCCAGATCCACCCCAACCCTAGGACCACACTTAGGGGCACCCTCATCTACAGGCCTCCAGGTACCCGCACTCAATTCAGCGATGACATCACTGACTTCGTCAGCCCACATGCCCTCGCCTCCGAGAACTACATTCTTTTAGGAGACCTCAACTACCACCTTGAAAACAAACAGGACAGCAACACCTCCACCCTCCTGGACAACCTGGCCAATCTCGGACTCAAACAACTTGTTGACACCCCCACCCATATAGCCGGACACACGCTCGACCCTATCTTCACCTTCACCTTCGATCGCACCACAGCCCTACACTGGACGGACCACAGCTGTGTTCACTTCAGCTACAAAACCACCCTGACCCACAACCTATTCCTCGGAGAAACTGGAACAAAATCACCTCCGACCAACTCCTCACATCACTCTACCAAAACCCTCCCACCCTCTCATTGGACCCAAACCAAGCGGCCACCAATCTCAAACAATGGATCACCCACAGTGCTGACGAATTAGCACCCCTGAAAAAGCACCAGATCAAATCAGCCAGCAAAAAGGCCCCCTGGTTCAATGATGACCTTAAAATATCCAAGAAACTATGCTGCACCCTGGAGACAACATGGAGAAAATGCCCAACCACAGACAACATGGCCACCCTCAAGGCAGCCACCCGCAAACACCACCAACTGATACGATCCGCCAAGAAATCAGCATTCAAGGATCGTCTCGACAACAACACTCACAACAGCAAAGAACTTTTCAACATCGTCAAAGAATTCACCAACCCCACCGCAGCGTCTAACGACATCACTCCCTCCCAAGACCTCTGTGATGTGTTATCCTCCTTCTTCTACAATAAAATTGCTGACATCCACAACAGCTTCAAAAATACTCCCAGCGATCAACCCTCCCCACCCCCCGCACATCCCACTCTGTCATCTAACAACCTTAGCGCTTGGAACCCAATCACCACTGAAGACACCATCTGCCTAATGAACTCAATCCACTCTGGCTCGCCAACTGACCCCTGCCCCCACCACATCTTCAACAAAGCTGACTCCATCATTTCACCCCATCTCCGTGATGTCATCAACTGCTCGTTCAACTCTGCCACCTTCCCAGAAAGCTGGAAACACGCCAAACTCAGCGCCCTTTTGAAGAAACCCACAGAAGACCCCTCTGAACTTAAAAACTACCGTCCCATATCCCTCCTCCCATTCCCGGCCAAAGTAATTGAGAAAGCCGTCAACAGCCAACTCGCCGCCTTCCTTGAATCCAACAACTCCCTTGATCCTTCTCAATCCGGCTTTCGAGCCAACACAGCACCGAAACCGCCCTCATTGCAGCGACCGACAACATCCGAGCTCTCCTGGACAACGGAGAAACAGTGGCCCTCATTCTACTCGACCTTTCCGCCGCCTTCGACACTGTCTGTCACAGCACCCTCATACAACGCCTCAACATCATCGGCATACAAGGAAAAGCCTTGGACTGGATCACCTCGTTCCTAGCTGGGAGAACCCAGAGAGTCCGACTTCCCCCATTCAACTCAGAGGCCACTGAAGTCATCTGTGGAGTACCTCAAGGATCATCGCTCAGCCCCACCCTCTTCAACGTTTACATGAGCCCACTCGCATCCATCGCGCGCCAACACAAACTCAACATCATCTCTTACGCCGACGACACCCAATTAATAGTTTCCCTCACCAAAGACCCTAACACCGCCAAAACCAATCTTCACGAAGGCATGAAAGAAGTAGCCGAATGGATGAAACATAGTCGCCTAAAACTCAACTCAGACAAAACGGAGGTGCTCATCCTAGGGTCTTCCCCATCGGCCTGGGACGACTCTTGGTGGCCTTCCGCGCTGGGCACAGCACCCACACCCACAGACCATGCACGTAACCTTGGCTTCATCCTTGACTCCTCTCTCTCGATGTCCAGACAAGTCAACGCAGTTTCATCCTCCTGCTTCAACGTACTTCGCATTCTCAAAAATATCTTCCGCTGGATCCCCCTCGAGACAAGAAAGACTGTCACCCACGCACTGGTCACGAGTCGACTGGATTATGTTAACACACTATACTCCGGAATCACAGCAAAATTACAGAAAAACTCTAACGCATCCAAAACGCTTCAGCGAGACTCATATTGGACATCCCTCGCCAAGATCACATCACCGGACACCTAAAAGACCTCCACTGGCTTCCCGTCAACAAAAGAATTACATTCCGTCTTCTTACCCATGCACACAAGTCCCTCTACAATCTAGGACCCGAATGCCTCAACACTCGACTGTCCTTCTACAAACCCACCCGCCAACTTAGGTCGTCCAATCAAGCCCTCGCCGCAGTCCCGCGCATCCGAAAATCCACCATGGTTGGCAGATCCTTCTCCTTCCTGGCTGCAAAGACCTGGAACTCACTCCCCACTTACCTCCGCCTTACTCAAAACCACATCTCCTTCAGAAAAGAACTTAAAACATGGCTATTTGACAAATAATGAACCCCTGCCCCCAGCGCCTTGAGACCCTCTGGGTGAGTAGTGCGCTATATAAATGCCCGAACTTGAACTTGAACTATCTATGTGAAAAGTTGGTATTTAAGCCGAATAATAGGGTTTCATTGAAGCAAGTGGCTGATGTATAGGCCCGGGCAAATGCATTTATGATTGAGTGAAAACTTATACGGATAATTGTTTTTCTTTTTGATTTAATGTTATTATTATTTTTTTTGAGGAAATTTAGGTTGTGGGCTCCACTGTGGTTGTAGGGTATTGAATTAGTTTACATTTGTCCTCACTGCCCTCATTGCGCTCCATCATTGCACAGACAAGGTCTGCGCGCCCCACAGCTATGGGAGAGAAGGGGGGGTGGGAGGGGTGGGGTGGTGGTGGTAGGAGGGGGGAGAATGGGAGGGGGGTGGGGTAGTTGTTGGGTGGGGGCGTGGTGGGGTAGAAAAAGGGGAAAAAAGGGAGGTGGTATAGCGAAGAGCAAGACAGTGAACTGTTGATTAATATTTTGTGGAAGGACTTGAGAGTTGAGTTTACAATAAAATACAATGATAAACATTAGAATATCACTATAAATGCGGGACATCTGAATGACTGGAAAAAAAGGCAGAGATTGGCATACATGGTTAAACATGAAAAAATAGATATACTTTGCATTCAGGAGACCCATCTACCTTGGGCTAAACGCAAGCAACTCTTTCTGAATGGTTTTGAACTAGTGGTCTGTTCGACTCAGACATCGACAATTAGGGGCGTCGCTATTTTAGTTCGGAAATCTATGGGTAGAATAAAGAAAATAAAAGCAGATAGCAACGGGAGATGGGCAGTAGTTGAATTAGAAGTAGGCCTCACGATATGTTCAATCTATGGCTCAAACTTTGATGAGCCTGATATCTTCGATTTTTTGGAAACTGAACTAGTAGGGTGGTATACCCCGTTGATAGTAACTGGCGATTTTAATATCTCTGCTGATTGGAATGGCCATACACCATATGCAGGCCGTAAGCCTAAAGTTTTCCAATCTATACAATCCCTGATGGGCTCTCATGGGCTACAGGCTGTATGGGGGGCTAAATCTCCTCAGGATCATGGGTTTACGTATTTTTCTCACCCTGCTCAGGGGTATACAAAATTGGATTATTTTCTTATTACCTCGTCTGAACTACCAAAAGTGGATATTAGCAAACTTCCCAGACTGGTATCAGACCATAATCCTTTAATTCTATCATATGACTTAGGACATATAGAAAGGAAAAGAAACCCCTGGTCCTTTGAGAAAAAATTGCTTGCTGATGAGAGATTTGTGGATCATTTGAAAAAATGGGTAACACAGTTTTTTGATGCAAACAGGTACAGCACTTCTAGGAATATGGTCTGGGAAACGTTTAAGGCGGCCCTGAGGGGTGAAACTATCAGCTGTTCCGCTAGGTTGAAAAGGGAAGATAGGGAAAAGGTTGAGGTTCTAATGTTGAAATTACTGAAAGCCGAAGAGCAACATATTAAGGATATAATCGCCGGTTCAGATAGCTCTGAAAGCCAGAATGCACTTTTAGTAGTTAAAGCTGCTCTCCTGCTCTCCAGAATGAAATAAATTTGAAGGCTACCGGCGAATACCAGACTAATAGGATTAAAAGATATGAGACGGGGGAACAAGCAGGGAGAGTGCTCGCCCTTCAGTTAAGGCAGGAAAAGGTAAGGAATAACATTGTTCGTATTGAAGAGGATGGGGTAGAGTATACAGAAACTAAGGATATCCTTAAAGTATTTGAGAACTACTATCAGCTGCTTTATGAGTATGAAATGCCTAGTAAGAAACCTGGTGAGGGAATTCAAGATTCCGGCCAACAACTTGAAGAGTCAACTAAGAATAAACTTGATGGGGATATTACTTCAGGGCAAATTAGCACTGCTCTTCATGAATTAGCCTCACGGAAAGCCTCAGGACCTGATGGGATTCCCCTTGAAGTATACAAAGCCATTGAAGTAGAAATTGCACCACTTTTATTAGATCTATTTAATGTGGTTATATATTCTGGCATGATACCTGAGTCTTGGAAGGACACAAATATTGTAATTTTCCATAAAAAGGGTAAGCCAGCGGAAAAGGCAGGATCATACCGCCCTATATCTCTGATTAATTCAGACACCAAACTGTACTCAAAGATACTGGCGAAAAGGTTGAGCAGGGTCATAGGTGGTCTCGTTTCCCCGTGGCAGCATGGGTTTGTCCCGGGCCGGGGTGCTACCGATCACATAGGCAGGGCAATTACATTTTTTGACGCCCAGGCTGCTACGGGGGGGGGGGGGGGGAGATGGCCATGATCCTGCTTGACGCAGAGAAGGCGTTTGACCGGGTCGACTGGAGCTTTCTTTGGGGTGTTTTGGAGGTGAGAGGATTCGGGCCTAACATTATTGGAGCCCTTAAGGCAATGTACTCAAAACCTATAGCAAGGGTGACGGCTATGGGCCAAAGATCTGGGGTGATTAACATCAAGAGAGGGACCCGCCAGGGGTGTCCCTGTTCCCCCATCCTTTTTGCTTTATACATCGATCCTCTTATTCAGAACATCCTCGCCTGTCCCGGAATACCACCAGTGTACTGTAATGGCTTTCCTAATAAAATGTTGGCATATGCCGATGATCTAGCTGTGTTAACAACTGATCCGCAACAATCTCTCCCAATCTTGGGGGAAATGGCTAAAGTGTTCGGCAGTGAGTCGGGGTATCTGTTAAATGAAGCAAAGACTCAGATTATTTGCTCCAAGAATATAAGCAAAACAGATAATAGGTATGTTGATTCTGCAACTTACCTAGGTGTTAAAATTAATGCCAGTGTGGAAAAGATTGTTGCTGAAAACTATCTACCACTAATTAAAAATCTAGAATCTGAATTAAAGAGAATAGACATGCTCCATCTGTCTCTGATAGGAAGGGTGAATGCTTTGAAGATGTCTATGTAGAGTGCTCTACCTGTTCCGTGCTATTCCATTACTAATAGAGGATAAAATTATGAAACATCTGGAAGCCACCTTTATTAGATTTGTATGGCAATATGGAAGGGTGAGGCGCTCTACCAATCTATTGACTCTACCTAGAGAGAGGGGCGGGTTGGCCCTTCCTAATTTAAGACTTTATCACTGGGCATGTCTCCTGCTTCAAATGACAATATTAGTCCAGCCCGAACCTGGTGCTATAGATCCAGAACAGGTTGTAGAACAAGAACCACCTCAGATTTTTAAGATGCTTCTGAAGGATAAGGCAGTTGGGCTACTGCATTGTGAGTTGGAGCGTGGCTATTATAAAAAGACTCGGCTAAAGACATTATATGGTGCCTGGCAGGCGTGGAAAGCAATTATGAAATTTTTTAAGGTCCCTAAATTCAATATGTATGTACAATTGTCTAACTCATCCTTCATGCCTCAATTGAAAATGATAGAAATTTACAGGAATGGAAGAGATTGGGGGTTACATATCTGGGAGACATATTGGATGGGGAAAAAATCCTTGGATTTGAGGCATTGCAGGAAAAATTCGGCATTCCTAACAGCCACTGGCTGCTGTATGGTCAAGTTGCGTGTATGGTCGCTGTGGCCAGGCCTAAGATCTCACCGAATGCCGACTTTCCTGTGTTGGAGAAAATATGTAGAGGATGTAAAAAGATTACGATTATTTATGACTCACTAATTGAACAAATTCAAGATGATTTAGAAAAGGTAGAGTCAAACTGGGCTTTAAAACTCGATGACCCAGATGTAGATGTGGATCTTTCCCTTCTACTAAATAGAAAGATATTTCAGGCATCTAATCTTCGAGCACAACATTATAAAACTATTTGTCAATTTGTATCACACACCGGCTAAATTATATGCTTGGAGAATAAGGGAAAAATTCTTGGTAATGACTCTAAGCTGGGCCTGGGAGATGATGAGAGGGCCCTAATATTTATTTCTGTCGCAGTATTCCGAATTTTAATTTCTGCAGCCTGGAAGGATGCCATAGCCCCGTCCTTTCAGATGTGGTTATCCAGATTGTTGGGTATTCATAACATCGAGTCTAATTTGTACAAACTTAAAGGTATAAAAAAACGTGAGAAGGGTGAGCGGCTTTGGGCCCCCTATGACAAACTGGAGGGCTACAAGAATTTGATGATTGGAATTGATCTGCGTTGTAATGAGCTGTCTTTTACTTGCTATTTTATTACTACTCTCGCGAAAGTATACATTGTAAATCTGTGTAAATATATCAACTGGAATTTTAGAATTGAAGATGTTTTTTGTAACTATTTGATGTATTTTTTTTATGTCCTTCCGTGTACCACTTTCTCAATAAAATAAAAAAAATTAAAAAAGGAGCACAGACCAGGGACTGACCATGGCAATGCAGATGGTCTCTCCAGGTATTTCCACTTAGAACTGGAAGACTCACCTGGTCATGGTTAGTTTAATGTCCCTAAGTTTGGGGGGGGGGGTTATGTAGGAGAGTGGGGTCTGCAATCCTATGGTCACCCCAGATTTTTGCTTTTTGCTTCACTCTTTTACGACTTTCCCTGGCTGTGGGCCTGCTAATCAGACCCACAGCCTAGCTGTTCTCTCTCTAAATTGACAACCATGTACCTTAGGTGCATTTACCAATTGGTACTGGGCCACCTTATCAGTCCCTGTACAGTATACCTTAGGTATCCAGGGCAAAGGTGTACCCAGGGCCTACCAGGGGCTGAAGCATGTATTATGCCACCCCTGGCTGGCCATCTAAACAGACACAACTGGCTGCATGACAGCTGGGGCAAGGTGGTGTAATCACCCTTTGCTTTAGATATAGTCACCTATATCTAAACCTAAAATGGACACATATATTCCTATCAGTCACTCCTATGGAAGGCCTTATCAATCCTGAAGGCAGAGTGCTTGGAATTATGTGAGATGGTGCTCTGGCATGAGCTGAGCCCGTTTGCAGCTTGCGGAACCAAGTCCTAATAGCTGTTCCATGATAACGCTATACCATATACTCTTAAGTGCATTATAATCCTCGCGGTTAAATGCTGACTCTGGTATAACATTATCACAACATGTCGGGTAAGGTGTCATACGATTTGGAATACTACCCCCTTGCCAATTCTGGCGACCGGGGTAGCATTCCACCCTTCTAGAGGGACACGACACGTATGTAACTGAGAACCCCGGTTAAAGTTAACTCGAGCCTTGGCATCACAAAATGGATGCTGCCACCACAGACACAAGTCTGACCTCCTGCTGCTGGGAGTCCTTCCAGCGAGGGCGGCTTGGACAAAGGGTTTCCTGCCTTGGGAGGTGCTAGCACCACCCCAGGCAGGATTTTGTGTATTGGGGAGGATAGGCCTGAAAGGAATGAGACATGCCCGGGGCACACAAGGTGTCCTGTGCATACACCGGTTCAAACCAGTTGCTGGGCATCCCTGCCCCAGCTCTGGTGGGAAACCGGACAAAGGATAGGGGGTGTATCTACCCCCTTCCTGGTCCCACCCAGGGGAGGGACCTAGTGAGTAGTGCAGCCCCCTTTAGCAGGATAAAGGTAGGAGCTGGTCCCATTCCAAATTAGATTAATCCTGAACTACTCTACAAGAAGAACTCTGGACTTCGACGTTCTGCTCCCCAGAAGACTGAAGAAAATCTCCCTTGTGGGCAAGGAGTGTCCACCCTGCAACTGCAGGCACCATCAAGCGTCCAGCGGCTTCCCTTTGTCGTCTTCCCTCGAGGATCCAGACTTCAGAGCCCGACGAGACCCGGATTCCCAGACCTCTCCGACCTCAACCCACATCTGCAGCAAAGCTGAGACTCGTGGGTGCGACGAGACTCGTGGGACCGGCCATCTTGGAAGAAACTGCACTTCTCTTCCAGCACGACTCCCGAGGTAAACTCGACCAAGTGCTTTGGGGACTGAGAAGCCCCAGCCCCTGCACCGAAGATCAGCCCTCTAGCATCCACGAGATCTGCGTGGGGTCCTTCTGCTTGTTTGCTGCTCGACGCGATGTCTGGTCACTTGCCTGCTGGCTTGTGGCCTCCTAGACGACAAACCCTTGAATCTTTTCTGCTGGTCTGGTTGCTCCAGACTGGTCCTTGCTTCCTTCCAAAAGAGGGGCACCCTGGACTCTCCTAGTTTGCACCAGACGCTTTCTTCACTCACCGCGTGGGTTGCCTTTGCCAAGGCCTGTTGTCGCCGATTTCGGATCCAACACCGCCGACAGCGAGAGCCTGTGTGGGACAGCTTGTGCCTCCATCCTGGTCATCGAAGACACCTCCTGGTCCACGTGGCTGCAGAGTCAAGCATCCACTCTTCACCTGATCGCGACAACAGAACCTGGTTCCTTCCTGGTTCCACACCGGTCACTGGCTAGTGACTTTGAACACTGTCCCCTCTGCTTTCAGGTCTCCTTCTTCACCGATCCACCCTTGGATCGCACCGGACATCTTCCTCCTGGTCGCCTGCAACATCTTTTCTTTCAGGCTCCAAAGACTTCAACGCGAGAACCCGACACGACTTCGCACCTATGCACCCTCAGCCCGTGGGTGAGGTAACAAGAGCATTTTGGTGCTCAAGGGTAGTTTAACTGTCCAAGTGTTCAGTTCCACAGTTGTTTTAGTCCTACCTAGTCAGGATTTTCCGTACTCACCTTTTTCTTGAACAGTACTGTCCATAGATGTTGTTACGCATCTCGCGTGTGAGTTCACACTCTGCACACGCGTTCCGTGGGCCTCCTATTACTTACCTAGTGTTAGTGTAGCGTGGTCACAACAATCCTACAGCCTCTGGACAGCTCCATTCCTTCTATTGAATTTCACATTCCACTTACTTAGTATATGGTTTGTCGTGCCCCTAGGGCACCATTGTAATTTTGTGCAACTTATCGTATTTTTCCTAACAGATTGTCATGTGCTTAGCCCTCTGACCTCATAAAGAGTTCAGAGGTGTTTCTTATTAATAAATATACTGTTTATTTTCATAACAACCTGTGTGGTGTCCTTTCATCTGGTATTCAAGCGGTTATATTGTGGTAAAACAGCTGGCTTCACATGCCAAAAGAGTTTAGCCTAAGACTGCTTTGTCCATGCTACCATTAGGATAGCTGGTCTATAAAGTTGACTTACAACCAATCACCATAAGGGTTGTTTGGACTGATACAAGGTGATCACTAGAACTAGTGAGCATCATATATCAGGCCAACTTCTCACAATGGGTATAAACCAATTCTACCTTGTCCTAAGGAGAGTACACAAGCACTTTAGCAGTGGTTAGTAGTGGTAACGTGAACAGAGTCTTTAAGTCAGCACAAACTAATTCACCAAAAAAGTAGGGGGTAAAGCCAAAACATTTTAACCTGGCCCATCGGAGAGGGCCAGGTTCACCACTTTCCATCTAGTGCCATGTTAAACCAGGGGCTATTCAAATGTATCCCACTGGCATCAGCACACCGGCTATCACCACACACAGAGTCCGACTGCCATACACAGCCAGTGTAAATAAGGCCATACAATAGGCACAAAGAATGTCACAGCAAGGTTCGGGGTCAGATAACATCCTTTCAAGAGCCTCATTATGTAAGAGGGGTCGGTCAACGTATCTCTCCATGATATAGAGAAATAGGTCTCATCACACTACTGATTCACAAAATTCAAGTACGTGGCCACACATCTACCCTAGGTAAATGACATACTATGCCCATTATGGTGGAATGCTAGGTGCTCCCTTCCAGGCCAAGATCATGTTCCAGATTTTGCATAACGTGGACATACCTAGTCATCTGCGCGCAAGCTAGATTAGCTTGATATAAGGGCCAAATGAGAAATTTGGGATCGCAGTTTCACATACAACCAGTCACTTAGTGCAAGGGTACACGTCTGTTTTCCATGGAAGCGATATTCCAATCAAAATAAGCCCAAATGAAAACCCTGCAGACAACAATTTAGCAATTGAATAGAAAACAGGTATTCAAAAAACACGTAGGGGTCGATTAGGATGTCGGTCAGTAAGCCTCCAACTGCTGGCTGGCGGCTAACTAACCAACATTAAATTCTTACAGCCGTTTTACAAAGAAGGCTGTCGGAGTGTAAACCTTGCTTCCGTCGGAACCGCCACATAATCGCTTACGGATTGGTGTTTCTCCTGTCAGGATTATGATGTAGGCTTCCGTCAGGAGGCTTTCCATGTCGGACTTTCTGACATGAAAAGCCTTTCAAACAAGTATTGAAAATGCATGAGGTCTCGCCTTTAATTAAGTTAAAGCCATTTGCTTTGCTAATGGTATTGTATAGCAAGGCAAATGGCTCTAACTTAATTAAAGGCAAGACCTATTGGCTATGCCAATGCTTGTTCTTCTTTATCTTGGCCCCCTCACCTTCTCGCTACCCCTCCCATTTCCCAGCACATTAACAAATTGGAGAGAGCACAACATGTAGTTTATCCCCGGACCCCAACCCTAAATTTTACAACTTGGTATGTTACTTGCATCCTCCTAGCATTTTCCTCTACCTTACCTTTAGCATACTGCCGGGGCAACCTTCTCCTTATCGCTAGGACAAGGCACTGTCATGGCGCCTGATTTCCTTATTGGCCCAGTCCTCAGCCATCTTGTCCCATTCATTGGTTGAAAACGCAGTGCAGAAAAGAAGAGAGAAGCATTTTCATCTACTCAGTGGCTGCCTCATTGTGAGCAGGTCAGGGGTGACCCTGACACATACCCGGAACATGAGCGATCTCCTCCGGGTCTTCGCCAGACAAATGAACGGCGCCACCCGCTCCTAGGGGCGTGGCGCCCTTAGTGGCATCCGGGGCGGGAGCCAGCAGAGACGTCTTCGAGTCAGAAACAAGGACAGGGAAGACCCAGTAAGAAAGGAGGATGGGCATGACCACGTGAGCCTACCATGCGAGCCTAACGTCATCAGGAAGGCAGGGCCGGCCTTCCCTCCCCCGAGGGTACAAAAGCCTTGGGGGAGGCTGAACTAACCCTCTATGTCCTCTCTCAACAGCTCCGGCGGCAGCAGACCAGCAAAGAATGACAGTGGTCGCTGGGTTAACTGCACGTGGAGGAAAGGAGAGGGCCTCACAGCGTAGTCATTAGGTGAGTGTTAAAAATGTCTGTGTTGCTGACTAGGACGAGTGCTCACCGAGCGCAAGCGGCACTACATGTGCAGTAGTGCGAGATTCTCAGTTTAAACGATTCTTTTTATTTTTCCTTACTTCGAGGAAAAGCGCTGTAGACAGGATTGCAGTTGTGGAGATTTTCTAAGCCCGGAGCAGGAGCCTAGCCCGTTAATATTGGCGACGAACGTTGGAAGAAATCCTCAGCGCGGCAAGCACTGGCGGAAGCCTCATGGCCAGTGCATAAAGGGTATGGAATGGTGATGCAGATAATGTAGTGCCCTCCTGTAGTTGTGTATAAAAACGTGGATAATAGTGATGCTTCCTGTAAAAGTGGTTTAGAAATGCTCCTGTATGCGTAAGACTCAATATTGTTGTGCATTCCTAAAAGTTACGTGCTCATATTCATATATCGAATGCTGTTCTCTGTCCATTTTATTGTATTCCCTGAGACATGTCCATTTTGTAAGAGAAGACCTATGAGTTAGCCTCACAGCATACGATGGGTATTGCAAACAAAATGACGCAAGTCCAGACGCGCTGCTCATTGTTCTAAGCTTTGTAAAAAATCGGACCATTTTTTACAAAGGTGCTTTCCCTTCTTGCCCGACTGAAGCATAGTTAAATGGTAGTAGGCTGATACCTCTAAGCCCAGCGTGCGCGACCGTTCAACCATAGCTGCTAACGCAAGCCCAGACGCGCTGCTCATTCGGACCGCTCTGCACCAAGTGTGCTTTCCTTTCCTGCACGATCGAAACATTGCCGCTTATTCTTTTCCACTTTTTAAAGCGGACCGCTCTGCACCGAGTGTGCTTTCCTTTCCGGCACGATCGAAGCATTGGTAAATTGTTTGGGCTGATATCGTTAAGCTCAGCGTGCACAACGGGGTAAAGAGCTCCTCTAGTGAAGCATATGTCTCGTGATATTTAATGAAATATAACTATTTTCAGACCTCTTCACACATTATGAAACAGAGGGAAACCCAACGGCATCGCGGGTTAACGTGCCTTAGGGCTTTCATTTGGAATGCGTTGTACTAAGGAAATGGACGCCGATCTGGAGAGCTGAATGTTGTTTAACTGGGTGGCCATTTTTGGAGAGTCGGCAGTTTAACTGGGCGGCCATATTAAGAGAGTCGGCAGAACACAAACAAAACCGGACCAACTTAGGAAACCCCACTTAAACACACACTCCTCCTAAAGTAACCATGGGATGAATCATTTTGGTCATGCCGGCTCATGCTGGAAACCACAACAGAGTGGTGTCTAAACACAAGCACGCTGATGTTTCTCTTACTCCTAAAACAACCAAGGGACAAATATTTCTGGTTATGCCGGCTCATGAAAAATATTTTCATTTTTGTTTGCAACTCGTATCCCTATTGTCAATTAACAAACTGCTTAATTAACGTCTCCTGCTGAACCATCGCTGTTTTCTTCTACCGTGTGCTTCAAAGGGTTTCAAAAGGTTATACGCTAGTTCTGCACGTACAGCTCACTCTTGACTATTTCATGAGAGGCTTGTTTTGTGGAGAGCTTCAAAATGCTTCAGCTATACTTATTTTGTCCTAGAGCAGCGAAGCACACACATGACTTTTCATGTCACATAACTAGCTGCTCAAGCATGCACGTAATTAAAGCTAGCAGAACTTGGACTGCTTCGCTTAGGTGCACGTCCATGTAATGACCTACATTCATAAATGAGTATGTGTAAGAGAAATTCATTTTCGTTTTATTCTTCAACTATGAACAACATAAATCCTTAATTTATATAGTGCCTCTCAACAAGTTTTAAATTGTTGACAAACAGAACATGCGCAACACCACATCCATATAATGAGCTACATTTAGTATTGTGCACAGTCTACATAAATGAGTATGTGCTTAGTAAGAAAAATTCATTTTCGTTTTATTCTTCAACTATGAACAACATAAATCCTTAATTTATATAGTGCCTCTGATCAAGTTTAAATTGTTGACGAACAGAACATGCGCAACGCGAAATGTAGCATCACTGTTTTGATGGTCGGACTTGTGGGGGCTAAACTGATAACTTGTATGGTGAGGGGAACATAGTTTAGTTTAACCCTAAAGCACTGCACAAGAGCTCCGCCTACATAGAACAGAGACTTAGGCAGTAGGTGTGTTATACATGTAGGCTGCAAGTCCATGACAGTCAAGATCGATGGACCCCGTGCACTTTCCTACAGCACCTTGAGACCCAGAATGGAAGAGTAGCATGCGCATGAGAAAAAAGGCTGGGAGTTGTCCCAGTCCAGCAATGCAGGCTCACCTCACAGCTGTCATATATTGTTTCATGTCTTAATTTAGTCAGAGCTGCCAAAGCAACGCCTTGTTTCTCTTTTCTAAAAAGTCTCTTTCACCTGTCACGTTAAAAAAGGAAGCTACCGTTGCCTCTTGCCTTCCCGTAGAAGTGGATAAGAGTTTCCTTAGTCAGGAGGACGGATCACAGTTGCTTTGACAGGCGTTTCTTTCATGCCCTTGTGGTAAGCAAGGGAGGGCTTAATTGCAGAAGCGTTTTACCAGAGTGGTATGTCAGCAGGTCTCTGGAGATAGTGATGTGTGACAAGAAAGTATTTTATAACATTTTGCCGTGGCGATGATGCGTTCATTGTTTCTGTGCTTTTGTGTCGTATTTTGCATTTTCATTAGCACGTTTAACTTGCAAATGATGCATACAATGCGGATCCGGACCCTCACTTGCTGCCTAGTGTGTTGTGAGGGGAGAGGATATCAAACGGTGGGACACCACATCGACTGCCCCAAAAGCTAGTCTTTGAAACAAATATATGCATTCGTGTTGACACTCATTTCAGCAACAATGTAGATATTTTAGGTTGATATACTTTTTCTCCCTATGCAAATTTCATATTTCAAAACTTTAATATATGAAATGTCTCCTCAACAAATCAGATTATGTTCTTATATCGTGCCCTGATGCTTTTGCATGGGTAGCCCTTACTGGAGGGACTCAAATCCAAATTGATTCCATTAGCAAAAAATACTTAGTAAACATTACACTAGACCTTTTCTTAATATTTCAAACAATGTTTATAACTGCCATTATTATATGGGTGTGTTACAAGCTGGCAATGTACCTTTGCACATTAAGTACCCATAGGCCCATGTCTATCCCATTCATTATGAATCGGTAAATAATTACTTAACAGGCCAAGTACCGGATGTTCGCCAGTTTCATGTTAGGTATTGCAATTCTTTACATAATCTGTTAGATCGGACATCCTTAACAAGGTATTCCTCTAAATCTTGACATCACAATTCATATTTATTGGCATGAGGACAATTAATACGCGGTAAAGGTTTTTGCACTTCCCCCTTTTAAACAGGAAAATTGACATACATGCAACTGGCCCATTTTCTATACTTATTAGTTTCTTTTAGGTGTTTCAACATGAACCCAGGGCCTGTGTATTAAACACTACAAGTGGGCTTAAGCATTCACTGTGCCACTCCATTAGGTAGCATAGTAAAACATTCTCAAGCCTGCACTGCAACCTGTTGTGCATTTGTAACCTGCTAAGTATCCCCAGCGAAAATAAACCTTTTGCTTACCATATAGGTCCCCTTTTAATGCCTTTAAGTCACCCATAAGGTAGGCCCTAAACACTAATAGGGCAGGGGGCTTGGTATTTCAAACGTAGGACATGTGTTTTTGTCCTAAATGTCCTGACAGTGAAAAGCGCCAAAAGCCGCTTCTAGCATTGTCTCGTGGCTCATTTACAAATAGACTAGCACTAGGTTAACTTAATCCTAATAACTGATAACCTCATTTTTGAGAAGAGATAGTTAATTTGTTTCCCCCCTTTTGAGTAGTATTGTAAATTTCACTTTAATGGTAGAGTTGGAATTTAAGTTACAATTCCGAAGGCGTAACATTTAGAAAGTTGCCATTTTTCTGCCTAAACAAATGTGCCTTTCTGGAAGCGTCCATGTCACATGACTGTGAATGGTTTTCTTTGTGACTCCCTTTCACACACACTGGCTCACTCATTCGACGAACCAAACAAGTGAAATTTGACTATCAATGGAGACCAATTACATTAATTAGAAAGCAGATATATTTGGTATGTCATTATCATGGATAATTGGTGTTAATTTGCCATTTTATCAGAGCAGTTCGTGAATGTGTACAATATAGCCTGTGAATCAGTGTTCCAGTTAATAGGTTCATGGTTAATGCGTTCACATTTCCCATTGTAAGGATATGAAGTTTGAAATCATGTATATATGGAGACGTCTTTAACGTGACCGCCTGCAGTTACTAAGGGCATATGTTGCATTTACTGCAATACTTCATTAGCTAGGATTAGGCTCCGTCAGCCGTGGGGAATACTTCATATTATTTATTCTCTGCATCATATTTCCTCAGGCGTCGCGTTGTCAGGCATCATATTTGACAATGGAGTAAAGTAGCCTTCAGGAACATAGAATCTCCAGATGCTCCCCAGGCTGGCAATCATCAATGTGTATTTTATTCAGAGGATCATTGCTGCCAGGTAGCTTGACAAGGAATGCATGTCACTAAAATTAATTGCAGTCAGCCTGGAAGTTAATTTATTAACCGGCTACCGTCTACGGTAGAATTGCCAGCCACAGGTCAGCTGGAAAGCATCAAGTGAGGACAGCCACACTGGAAGGAAGGTTCCAAGGTCCCAGAGATGGGTTTCTTGGGTCAGCCCCATTCAGCTCACTACGGTGAAGTTGTCTTGTTCAGGCCATAACATAAGCATCATGATAGGTGGTGGATTACCGATGGGGGGCCCTGCGAGCCAATAGCTGTGAATTGTCAGGCAGTGGTAAGAGCGGCGACTGATCCGCAGGCACCAGAGTTCCCGGTCATACCTGAACAGGGGAGTGATGCTGAGGTGGCACCCAGCAGCGAAGTATGTTAGGTCGGGGGGAGGGTGAGCGTGCCAGTAAGCTACTCGCCCTGTGGCGGGGTCCCAGGCAAGAAAAGGGTGTGTACTTCCCCTTTTGGTATGGACTGGCTGCCCATGGAAAGAGCAAGCAGTCATTGTGGGGCTCTGGGCTGGCGGGAGAGGGGGGACTGACCTGCTGGTGGTCCTGACCACTCCTGCCCTACCCGTGATGGCGGGGTGTCGGTTTATAAACATTGGAGGGGGTATACCCCGGTATGTTCGTCACAAGTAGTGGCAGATTATTTACCTGCAGCTCTGTTGACCGGAGGGTGGTCAACTTAAGGAGAGCAGGCTATCTTGGTTGTGGCCTGCTGGCACAGCCCGAAGGACAGGCAAAAGGCCCCTTGGAGAGCAGGGCGTAAATTTAATGGCGATCTACAACTTTGAGATTATTTAATGCTGTGGTGTTGATAAGCAAGTAATTTTAATTTTGAAAGATTTACCTTAATCAAGATGAATAAAGAATTAATGACACTGCTTGAACTTTTAATAAAAGACTACGCGGTGAACGACAACAACCTGCTTCATGTCTTTTATGGGAGGGGGCGACTCGCACCCAGTAGGCAAACTATGCACGGCTGCTGTTTATATTGGTGGCCCATATTGCAGAGCGCTGCAGAGCGTGGCTGTGCGTGCAGCCCTTTGTCTCGTGCTAAGGTATTTATTATCCACTCAAAACAATATTCAAGACTCTGACATCACCCGAGGCAGAGGAACAGGGAGATGAAAGATAAGAGAAGAGAGAAGAGGGGAGAATTAAATGGTGAGAGGAAGAGGCAGGCAGTTAGGAGAGTGTAGAAGGTTTAAAAGGGGTTTAATAATGAAGAGACGAGAGGGTAAGACGAAAGGTAGGAATGATTAAATGAAAGAAATTAGAAAGAAGAGGGGGAGAGATGAGAGAATCAAGACTGTGAAGAGGTGGCAAAAAAACAGTGAGCTAGGGGAAAGTCGAGGAGGATACAGGGGTGATTAGTGGTGACAGAGAGTATGAAAATGGGGCGAGTGGAAGAGAGAAATGAAGAGAAGGAGTGAAGAAGTATTAAGAGAATGGGAATGAGGGAGGATGAGAGACAGAAGGAGAGAGGGGAATATATTTAAATATGTATCGAGAGAGAGATGGAAATCTGGAGAGAAAGAGGGTGGGAAAGAGGAAGTTTGAGAGAAGGAGAGCCTGGATTTAGAATGAGAAGAAAAAGGGGAGAATGGCCAGGACAACGAAAAGTAGAAGTGAAAAAAGAGAGCAAGTACGGTTGTAGGGAGAAATGCAACAATGCGTGAAGTGAAGAATGAGAGAAAGGTGAGGGGGTTAATGGGTCGAGTGAGAAGACGGTAGACAGAGGGCGCAAATACAGAAGGAAGGGCAAAGAGATAGCACAGGAATGTGACAGTGTATGACCTACACGAACATAATCAGTGAATGCAGGGGCTGAGGAATGTCTGCGTCCTTGTCGCCTTATGAGTGAGGCGGGGACGTGACATAGTCATTTTCGGGTAAGTTATTTTCTTGATATGCCGCTCGGCAATTATTTGCCTTTCTTTCACAGATCATAGGCTTCGAGACATAAACTCCTGGCATACTGTAATAGAGCATCGAGAGGGAGGTGACGTGATTCAACAATGTCCATGTCTGACCTGGGGTGGTGTGGAGTGCAAAAAAACGATGGATTTAGGCCCAGATCTCTGTACTGGGGTGAATGTATGACATTGTTCTGCATTCTGTCCATCAATTGTTATTTTTGCATTTGTCACCCTGAGTGGGATGGCTATGCTCAGACGTGAGTCCCATGCTCTCCACACCACTGGAGTCAAGCTATCCAGGCTGATGAAGGCTGGTAGCCAGAAACCGGTCCTTGGGTGCTTGATTCCAGTCCAGGAAAGACATGGCTTGGCAGTTCGGGCTGGACTGTTCCCATGAGGCACAGGGTCAAGGCTGATTTGCATATGGCCATGTCTGACCTGGGGTGGTGTGGAGTGCAAAAAAACGATAGATTTAGGCCCAGATCTCTGTACTGGGGTGAAGGTATGACATTGTTCTGCATTCTGTCCATCAATTGTTGTTTTTGCATTTGTCACCCCGAGTGGGATGGGTATGCTCAGACGTGAGTCCCATGCTCTCCACACCACTGGAGTCAAGCTATCAAGGCTGTTGAAGGCTGGTAGCCAGAAACTGGTCCTTGGATGCTTGATTCCGGTCCAGGAATGACATGGCTTGGTAGTTCGGGCTGGACTGTTCCCATGAGGCACACGGTCAAGGCTGATTTGCATATGGCCATGTCTGACCTGGGGTGGTGTGGAGTGCAAAAAAACGATGGATTTAGGCCCAGATCTCTGTACTGGGGTGAATGAATGACATTGTTCTGCATTCTGTCCATCAATTGTTGTTTTTGCGTGACTCAACAAGGCAGCAAACTATGTCACTCTCTCACTTTACGGAATGTTTCTATGTTTGTCATGTAAAGGCGCCAACAGGGACCCAGTGCTCCTGGGGCCGAGCAGTGGCTGCGTGCGCCACGGCGGATTCCTCAGCTCCCAAAGTGTGTTTTGGTCCCAGTGCATAAAGGCAGAAACCCCTAATACTTGTGAAAGATCTGAGATTGAGGTTGAGTGAATAGCCGGGGTTTCAGATGCATACAAAAAGGCGGGCAGGGGCGGGTGGGTGGGGGTGGCAGTCAAGGAATTCCAGGGCTTGGCAGCCAGGAATAAGAAGGCAACGTCCTCCCATTTGTGACATGAGGTGTGCTGAGAACATACACTAGTCCCAAATTGTGAACAGAAGTGACTAATACAGAGGCTCTTTGAGATGGAACTGACCCCAGGAAGCCAATGACGAGACACCAAGTGAGAGGTACTGACAGAGAGGGAAACCGAAAGCATGCCGCCATGCACGCGTACGGATAAAAAAATGCACGCGCATGTGCAGATCCTTACGCTAATGAGAGTAAACAAAGATGGCGTTGGGCTGTCCACATGCGCATACATTTTTTTGTCCGTACGCGCCCATATTTAGCTTTGTGGATGGCGAAAGCAGTCATTGTTGTTCATCTGTACGCGTGTGCATTCAGCTTTGGCTGAATAAATTGCAAACAGTCCTCACATGGCGAGGACAGCGCATGGGCTGCTTTAGCAAGGCAATATTTAAAAACAAATGTGGGTACCTATAGCAAGGCCCCCTTTCCTCCGTGGCCTCGGGTTTCCGACCACCACACAAGCTCCGATAGGGAAATGGAACTTTACGACCTCACCGCGTGCGGTTGCATCGCAATTGCAGTTTTTGACCGCCGACCTGTCAGTTGGTCGGGTTTGAAACCACCGAGATGTGGGTCTGCTGGCTCAATGGACAAATGCATCAATAAAATGGAATCTGTGTCACCATGGTCACAGGATCAAATCCTGCTAGGCGCAGTCAGACTTCCTCCCTCCTGAAGTTGTTCAAATGAGCATCATTGAGCTGGATAGCGCCATATCATTTATTTGTCAATTGTGCCAAAAAAAACTATGCTTCTTATGCTACGTAAGGACAAGGTCTGATGAGTCATGTTACTTACCTTGTACTTCATCTCTGTTACAGCACTCTCGAGTAACACGCAAGGAAAATGCAGAACTTTCGACTTCTTTACCATAGGCAGCCTTTTTTGTAGGGTTCAACGGTGCCCTTAAATGCAATTAAGGTGCTAATGGGCCCGTATGTGAACGAACACATTCTTCAATAATAAAAAAAAACATTAAACAAGGTCAAAGTCACAATTTGTAGTAATTTATACTGTAGTCTCAGTGCTGGCAGTCTCCCTTCAAATGCCATGGACAGGCATGTACCTTGGAAATGCTTATTAGGAACATTTACACTTACTGAAAATTTTAGACTGATTTTTGACTTTTCTCTGTGCCCTTCTCCAGCTGCTTGGTACATCATGTCATAGCAGTCCACATTTTAGTTTGTACTGCTGATACTTAGTTCCTGATTACAAGTTCCTCATGATATTGGTCCCTGCGTAAAACCCTGTTTATGCAGGGGTCTGAATTACCGGTTTTGAGGAATTTATCGCAGCCGATAATTATCAGTAACGTTAGATATGTTAAATACCAACTTTTCATTGAATTTCAGCAGGTCAAACCTGCAGGAATTTAACAGGGGTAATAATACAATATCCAATGTATCATGTGTATGTCGGTGTATTAAACCCCAATATCCACATTTTGTTGTCCTTGAACTCTTAGTAGGTGTTATTTATCACACCCGATGACATACCTCAAGGTATCGTTATTTGTCAGGAAGAATATGTAACTTTTTGGATCATAATCAGCCCCTAGGAGTGCTTACTCAGGACAGAAAATGAAACTGTTGTTTGCTTTACTGCCACTGATCTTAATTTCTGCCAGTGTTTGCAGGTGGTTGCTAGTGGAAAAGCAGGCTCTGCTAAGAGGAGACTGAATGCCATTGCTCTGTTTTGTCATTGTTGAACCACTTCCGAGCAAGTTCTACTGTATTATTTCTTCAGTTCAACAAAGAACCCACTTACCACCCTGTCAAACATTAAATGGCCTTTGGCAGTAAGTTGGGTGAAGTCTTTTGACTACATGTTTTTAATGGCTTGAGAAGAAAAGTGAAATGAGTGACCGCCAATTAAGACAACTGGAGAACAGAGAACTTGGCAGCGGACAGGTTTAAGGAAAGAACAATGCAAAGTTTAGGGAAACAAAGAAGAGTGCACAGGCTGTCCATGATGTTGGAGTGGGGTGACCAGGCATCCTGCATTTCCACCAGCTGTTCCTATAGATTGCGACAATTTTAGCGTATGTCCCGTTTTTAGTTTGAGCAAATCATTGCAGCGCATGCGCTGATAGCTTTGTAAGGCATGCAGTATTCAGCATTGCATGAAAGCTTTGTGGAAGCTCCGTCCACTCTCCGCCCATCTTTTCCATTGGCTTAGGTCCTACATGCTGCCTTCTGATTGTTTCTAGGCTTGTTAGTCCCTCCTCATGACGAACATGTCGTCATGTGTATCCTTCCATGGTTACTAGCACATTATGTTTTTTGTACATTGTGAGCACTCTTTTCTTCCGGTGCCTCCCCTTCCTGCAGTCCTTGCCTTAACGGACCCCCCTCCTGTTGTTTGTGCCTTCTCACCCGCCCGTTGCAATGCAATAGGATTTGCTGTAAATGCGAGTCCTATTGCATTGCAAATGCTTGTTCAATTTAATTACTATGGTGCCCAGTTCACATATATAGTGCGTGTTTACGCACTGCTTGTTACTTATTCATTCTTGCTCCCCTATGACAGTGCCTCAGCTTTCACTGTCAGCGCAATGGGTCCACAAACACTTCAGGCTTTCTCAGCCTGGAAATGTAGCTTTTCCTCCCTGTTCTCCCTTCCCCCCATTGATGGGAAGGAGCCCCACAGCCAGCAGCAATCACGCGCCTGTCCCGTACCCGCCTCATTGCTCAGCCTTCAGGAGAGCAAGCCTGACCATCCCCCTTTCTATGTCTGCCCCTGCAGCACTGAGCCAGGGAGAGTGGTCACTCCATCTCCCCAAGCTCGGCCAACCACCAAAGGGACGGAGAGGGGGAGCTGGAAAGAACAGCTATAGCCCTTCTCTGCCTCCGGCGACCGCTTCTCTACTCTCTTGTCACAAATCCCATTTTCCTGTTTTTTTCCTTGTGTTGAAATGATGCATTTTCTACAAGAGATAATTATGTTGAAGTTTAATAACAAATCTCAGGATGAATGCACAACACCAACTGTACAGCAGGTATCCTGGAATGCTAGATCTGCCAGGAGGCATGCATCACTGCATTCCATTACACAGTTAAGTTCCACACATGACATAACACGCTCCTAACCTACCTCAAGATTACAACACATCCCCTTTCAACAGAGAAAATAAAGAAAATTGGAACAAAACAGTACAAATACAATTTAACAAATTGTGATAAGAACCTGCAAGCAATAAGTGATAAGAGAAAGACTGCAGAACAGAATATATCTCTAGGAAATCCTGCAAGGAAAACAAATACATAAAAAAACATAGAAACAAAATAAAACATAATCTTTCATCTTCACAGGAAGATTTTTACATCTTCCAGAAGAAGAATCTTCTTTGCAGCTAACATTCACATATGAGGAGATGTGACCATCAGGTTAACCACTTGTTGAAGGCATATGTAAACTTGGAGATGAATCCAAACATTTTCCCATATATCTCACAAGTCTAGACTTGCTCCATATGCAACACGTGTCAACCTTCACCACATTCATCTTAATGGCAACAATGGTGAAAGGACCTAAGAAACTAGAGTTCCCTTTTAAAGTATGCCTAGGATTTTTCACCAAAACCCTGTCACCAGGTGCCACTTTACCCTCTTCACACACATCTTAGAGTCATAACTAGATTTGTATTTCTGCTGATACGCCTGGTCTCAGCAGAAATGCCACCTTCAATACAAGCAGGCAACCAAACTGAGCTTAGCTTGGAATTAGCTTTCCTTCCTCTCAAAGCTTCAAAAGGTGTTTTTGTGTTACCACATTGGGATTTGTACGGTGTGCCTACCAAGTATCTCTCAAAACACTATTGAAAGACAATTTGTATTCAAGAGCATGCTGAGCGCAACTTTTGACAACTTGGTTCATTCTCTGAGTCAAACCATTAGCCTGAGGCGAGTATAAAGCTGTTTTTTGATGAATAATGTTATTATCTTTAAGAAACATACACATCTCATGAGAAACAAACTGCACTCCATTATCAATAATTAAAAATGTGAGCACACCTTCTGTAGCAAAAACATCCCCAAGAAAATCAATCACATTATTGGTGTTCACAGTAGACACACATTTGGTAATTGCCCATTTTGAAGTGTAGTCCACTAATAAAATAACAAAACGTTCAAAAGATGGTAAAAACTCAAACGGGCAAGCAATGTCCAACCCCAGTGTCGTCCATACAACATCAGGAACTTCTACAGGGGACAATGGGGCAAGATTGGGAATGCAAGATTTATCACTAAAAGCACATAATGCACAGTCCTTGACCACATCTTCCTTCATGTGATCCATACTAGGCCACTAGTATCTTTCTCACACTCGGGCCTTGGTGAGACTTCTACCCAAGTGCCCTTTGTGCGCTCTATTAATTATCCTACTCCTGAACTCAACAGGAGGAATTACTGTGTCTCCTCTCATAAGATTACTACTATAAAATGATAATTCCTCCATCTAAGACCAATGCGACTTCATTTCTTGGTCTAAAGTCTTATAATCAGGCCAGCCTTGACTCATCCACAACTTGAGTAAAGAAAGAACTGTATCCTTCTACACACCATCCAACCATTCTCCACCAAATAAAGATGGCTCAGCCACCCAACAAACATTCTCAATGTCAGATTCACTCTGCTCACATTCAACAGATAACCGTGAAAGACAGTCAGCAGACTTGTTACATATAACTTTCACAGAAGTTATATTCCTGAAGACCCTCACTCCAGCGTTTGAGTCTAGGCATGATATGCTCACTATGACAGCATGAAAACATTTGAATTAAAGGGCGATGGTCCGTCCTAACCAGGATTGGAATGCCTCAAAGATAAAAGTTAAAGTGCTGAATATCCCAAAACACACTCGGAGCTTCCCTCTCAATACACAAATAATTGACATCTGCATCCCTAAGAGCTCTAAGGCAAAAGCGACTGTCCTCTCTTCTCCATCCACAACTTGAGAGAGCACTGCCCCCAACCCCTTGAGACTGACATCAGTGGTTAAGACAGTTTTCCGGTTGACATAAAAATGCCCTAGAGTGGGCAACTTTCCAATCTCAGTTTTGATGTCAACAAAAGCTCTTAAATAATCATCAGTCCATAAGAAATGTGTGCCTTTATTAAGCAAAGTCCTGATGGGTTCAGTCACACTGGCAAATCCCTTTACAAATTTGGAAAATAACTCAGCCGGTCCTAGAAAAGATCTGACCTGATCTCTATCTTTGGGTGCAGGAGATTTTACAATACTTTCTGCAAGTTCTAACTAGGGTTGAATCCATTCACCAGAGATTACATGTCCCAAATAAGTGACTGTTCTCAACCCTAAACAACATTTTTGTTTATTTACAGTAAGTCCCTTCTCTTTCAACTTCTCCAAAACAGAGGTCAGAGTCATGCTGTGTTCAACTTCGTTCTTCCTATAGACCCAAATATTATCCTGATAGAACATGATATTAGGTGTTCCCTTCAGGAATATCTTCATCACCCTCTGGAAGCATGCCGCCGCTGATGCTAACCCGAAAGGCATTCTCAGAAAGCAGTAAGCTCCCTGAGGCGTCACAAAAGACGTCAGATGCCTAGAGTCCTTGTGAAGAAATATCTGGTGGTAGGCGGGCGACAAGTCCAACACAGTAAAAATCTGCGCTCCTTTCTGCATGCTAAGAGATTCAGACATGTTTGGCAAGGGTTGGGGATCTACCCATGTCCACTCGTTTAGGCCCCTCATGACCTCTAACGGTGCCATCATCATTTTGGGTACTCTTCTGACCTTATGCACACAGGGTACAGCTCTCTCCTTGAGGACAATCCGGTGCTCAACTCCTTAAGGCATCCCAAGGTATCTGTAAAGACTTCTGAAAACTTCTCGAAGTAACCAGAAACTTGTCTTCATTTTCATAGTCCACCAACATAACCTGATCTTTGTTATCTCGTGCACTATGATTAAGTATGATACCCAGGTCACGTTGGTGTCTCCATCCCAAAAGATTATCCCGTCTCACAGCTACATAGACCTTACCAACTGTACTTCTCCCCTTGAAACAGATATTGGCTTCGAAATACCCATGGACATTGATTTTCACACCACGATAACTGACAGGGTTTATATCAGGTAGCAATAATGTCATACTCTCCTACCCCCCAATCTCGTCCCATTGCTTATTGCTAATCATTGTGAACGGTGAGACAGAATTGGCTAGAACTACAAAGTCATAACCATCTAAGGAGATGTCACATTCGGGCATCACTACCTTCCCAGCATCGACTTCTCCTTCACAATGCCCGACTCTCATCACTACTTTCCCACCATTGACTTCATCCTCACCATGGTCGATGCTCAGTACCACAGTACGCACAGTCTCAGTTCCTTTCTCAGGTTTGCGAGTTTTGATGGACGATTTACAAACCCTGGCATAATGCCCCTTGACACCACATTTGTTGCAAATTTACTCCCTGGCAAGGCAGTAAGGATAATTGGAGAAGTGTGAAAGACTACCACACCTAAAACACTTAGGTTTAGGAAATTCACCAGAAGTTTTATCGTTGGCAGTACCACTACTAGCATTCGGAGAGAGATTTTCAAGGGCTGGGTTAGTTGGTAAACCCCTAGGAAGACCACAAGACCATGCATCTTTCTCCAAGACTTTATGTTTCTCAATAGGCGAGACCTAGGCAACACTATTGCAGCCCTCCAGGGTCTCACAGTCAACCAAGGCATGAACATTGCTTTGCGCCTCTTTTTTGTCCTCTCGGTTTTTCCTCATCTCCTTCACCCAAGTACAAGTGTTTTCCATTCCTTCTACAATAGCAACATCTTCGACCAATGACAGGTTTTTTGACAACAATTTCTCTTTGACTCGAGGGCTATTATGTCCATCTCACAGGCTGATCCCTGACAAGTGAATCCGAGAGTTCACCAAATTCACAAGTCCGTGCTAAAGTCTTAAGAGATGCAACATAGCTTCCAACTCGTTTAACAGAGCCCTGAACTGTAGCAAAAAACGTATGTCTTTCTAGTACATCATTAATGCGGGGACTAAAATATTTCTCTAACATGGACATTTCGTAAACGTCACTAGGCTCTCCGTCCCCTCAGCCAACATGGATAAGGTCCCTGCTATTGGAAATGTTCCTTTCCTCTACTCCTAAAATATGAAGAAGGATAGCTTGTTTTCTAAATGCTGAGCACTTCTCTCCTCCAATTGGTACTATATCGGAGTCAAATGAGTTTCTCCATCTCTTCCAAGGAAGGATCGGCTCACCTTCCTCTGATAAAAAAGGTGGTGGTTGGAACTAACTTGCTGTGGAAGTCATGAGCCGTTTTTGACTTAGGCACCGAGTGCGTGACTACGAGGCCTCGGTTCTAAGCGCTCCCATGTCAAATCTGATTCCTGCTGCATGAATAACATGCTTTTAAATATCGCCGCTTTTAAAATATTTTCTTGTGAATTATATTGTGCTTCAGACCCTTTAGTCGCTTCCCTACCTGCCCGACGCTTCTGCTGCCCAGTGCCCCGTTCCACCGCGGGTCTTCCTGTTTGTGTGGAGAGCGCGACGGCAAACATTTGGTGTCCCCGGTCCCATTGGTTGGACAAGGTCAGGCGGGGCTCCACACTTAGGCACACCCCTATTTAGGTTGGATGGCTTTCTCCACGCACAGCAGACGTGCCAAAGTCATGCCAAAGCTAAGCCCGTCTGTTCCCGTCCGCGCTGAGGACATGACTGGGGCCAGGCGGGCTGCTCCCCGCTTTACTCTATCGGTAGGGAGCTCTCTTTATTCGGATAATACTTTACTTTCCTTAAGACCTCAGTTTAAACTGTGCCACCACACTCTGTCCCCTGCTGATATTCACTGTGTACCCTGTTGTAGCTGTAACTTTGGGCATATAAATAGTAAACATCCCAAAAGGCTGCAGGGTGCCACTAAAGTACGGAAGATTTCTGCCCCAATAAAAGAGGCTGGCTTTCTCATTAACGCCAGGTCGCTATCCAAAAACAACATTGCATTTCACGATTTTGTCTCGCAAAGGAAACCTTCCTGGGTCTTTGTGACTGAGACCTGGGAGTCGGATTCCTCAGGCCCCGACTTATTCGCCACCATTCCATCGGGCTATGCCTTGACTAGAATGGACAGCATTGGGCGCAGAGGGGGTGGAGGCATGAGACCTCTTTTACCTGTCGGTTTGACTTTCTATCTACCCCCTTCTAACCCTTTTGAAGCATTATACTTCTCCGTAAACTCCACTGCCACAGTTTCCTTTTCAGGTATTCTGTGCTATAGGCCTCCGGGTCCTAGATCCTCATTTACCCTGGATTTGATCAATCTCTTTAAACCCTTTCTTGATAGGCCCAATTTCACTCTCCTGGGCGACTTCAATTTTCATTTAGAAAATGTTAGTTCTAGTGACACTGTTTCCTTTGTGGAATCCTTAGCCGCATGTGGCCTGACCCAGCTCGTGGCCAGTTCCACCCATCTGGCAGGCCATACGCTCGATGTCATCTTCTCAAATGATATCAGGCTTAAGATAGGAACTCCGATTCCTCTGGCCTGGTCAGACCATCTGGCAGTACCTTTTGATTTGAACCTCTCCTACCCCCCACTCTCCCCCTTTAACATTAAGACAGGGGAACTCAGACGCAACTTTAAGCAGATTAATAATGAAACACTGGCACCACACATGACTGGATTCACACCTTTTACAGACACTGATGTTAACTCTGCTGTAACGGCTCTGACTACATCCATTTCTAGAGCTGTAGATATTCTGGCCCCTGCCAAACAGTGTTACTGTGCTTGCAAGAGTCCCTCCATGCCCTGGTTCACTGACCGCCTTAGAAAATTGAGAAAGGCCTGTAGAAAACAAGAAAGGAAATGGCATGCTCACCCAGACTCCGCTGGAAAGACACAACATAAACTGCTTCTCAAGGCATATAAGTTAGCTATAATGGAGGAGAAAAAGGCCCATTATGCCAATCTGACGGCATCATTAAAATCATCAAGAGATATTTTTAAGAGTATCGATTCTCTTTCTGCCCCTAAAATCATGGACCCTATTGTTGAATCCCAGAAGCTCTGCGACAAAATTTCATCTTTCTTTTATACCAAAATCGCCGATATATATAAATCTCTCGAACTCCTTAACACAGAACTGTACGACATCGCCCCTATGTCTTCCCCTCACGAGCCCCTCACTCTGGCGGTGAACTCAGCATCTAGTCTTTTTGACTTCCCTCCTCTCACCTATGAGAGCTTAAATCATCTCCTTGATAATATCAAGTCAGGCTCTCCTCTGGACCCATGTCCTCTAAAAATCTTGAAATCGTGGAAGGAGGTTATTGTTCCCCCCCTACTTGAGGTGATGAACCGGGCCATTACTGAGGGAATTTTTCCCTCCTCTTGGAAATTGGCGGTTGTAAAACCGCTCTTGAAAAAGGCCTCTCTGGACCCTGGGATCCTGAAAAATTTCCGTCCAATCTCTTTACTGCCGGCTCCTGCCAAGATCCTGGAGGCTCACTTAAATCGCCACCTTACCACCTTCATGGAAGACTCTAACCTGTTGGACATCTCGCAACACGGCTTTCGTAGTGCACATAGCACAGAATCCGCCCTCACTGTCGTTGCTAATAACATTCGGATCAAAGTCGACATGGGCCATACCACTCTTCTGGTCCTTTCTCGACCTCACGGCGGCCTTTGACACCCTGTTTCCTTCGGTCTTGGTTTCCAGGCTGGGGGAGATAGGGTTGGAGGCTCAGCACTCAGTCTCCTGACTTCAATTTTCCATCAAAGGGAGCAACGAGTCAAGTTGGACGAATTTCTGTCTCCTCCAATGCCTGTGCAATGTGGGGTACCTCAGGGGTCTGCTTTAAGTCCCCTATTGTTTAACATTTATGTGACACCCCCTGTTAGACCTGTCTGCTTCTGGGAAGACTCTAACCATCGTGATTTATTTTTGTCCCCCTTAGCCTCCCAGAGTTTCTATTTTTATTTTTACATATGTCCATCAGGAATTTTTTAATGCTGTCAGGGGGCTAGGTGTTCCTTGGCGATGACGCCATTTTTCCCTCATAACCTGTGAGGCCTAGTCAGCCCCCTTGAAAATCTAGGGATCTCCAGAAACCTAAGATGGTGTCCACCAACTGCCATAACGGACACTACTGGAGGACAGGTCCATAGGATAACATTAGGGAACTTTCTAGAATTGACTAGAGACTTCTGCAGGTCTCAGGCCACCCTATATAAGGCCAGTGACCAGCAGCCATTTGGTGCTGACCCCAGAGTAGAGGAGTGAGGCAGTGGTGAGAGGAGGTGGACACACTGAGAGCAGCTAGTTTGTCATTGAGGCTGACAGTTACTTCAGAGGATTGTTCCCCCTTCAGCCTTTGACCGATCCCTCTCTCAAGACAACAACTATTGATAAGGAAATCGAGTTACTGGAGGAAGAAGATCCTTTTATCTCAGCGCCCCAGTAAAACCACTCAGATCACCCTTAATTGAAGGCATTCCTGACTGACCATACCCAGCGCTGTGCTCACCGGTGTTGTGGATCAGCTGTAGTGAAGGTGGGCGTCTGTGGCATCTTAGCGCCCTAAAGAGCGAGGGCGCCGTGTGTGCACATCCTTCCTGAGAGGCCGGAGCTGAAGGTGTCTGAGGAAGAGTAGCGGCGCTGTGGATTGCGGGACCCCGGGGGCACCAGCCGCGTCAAGCAGAGCAGGTAGTGCTTCCGCGCATGCCCCCAGCGCGCCCGCTATCGAAAGCAGGAGGGGCCTAGGGTCGGGCAGGCCCAGGAGAGCAGCGTCCTTCCTATGAGCGAGTGCGGAGGCGGAAGAGGTACGAGAGCGTCCGCGCATGCCCGGAGGTTCAGCGCGACTGCCGGCTTAGCTGAGGAGACGCCGGAAGATCTCCAAGAGCGCCGCCTCGTCCACAGTTACCCCCTGCGTGCGAGCGCTCTCTACGAGGCCAGCGCTTAAGGCGAAGTCTGACCGGCCAGCCCTAGCGTCCTGTTGGTAAACGGACCATTGTGCTGAACTGCAACAAAGCCTCGGAGGCGGGCGCCAAGTAAAGATCTGTGAACTGTGGCGCACCGGCCGCCAAGACAGTAAGGAGAGAGGGGGGTTGAGAAAGGAACGGGCTAAATCGTCCTGGGTGTAGCGCTAGTATCACAAATCACAGCGCTTAATCGAGTGACCTGATATCCCAGCAACGTTAAGTCCTGAACTGTGTCAGAATAAGCAAAGGGGGGGGGAAAAAGAGTCACATGACCCCAACTTCACTTCTGTAGGCTTCTGACAAGCGGCTATTAAGCTAGAAATTAGTGGGGAACTTAACCTAATACCAGTAGAGCGCTGACAGGCCTTGTTGGAAGGGAGCTTCCCTCAGAAACTCCTAGCAATTGTTGTGAGAAGCTGTAAAACCAGTGGTATTCTTACAAGCCACTCTGTGTGTGTAAGCTGACACAAAGTTAAGGTGCAGATAAAAGTATAAAGGGCATTGCCCTGAATGTTGTAAATTAACCAGTGAATTGGCAGGTTGTATTGATGAAGTATTGCTGACATGGTGTACTAATGTAAGTAATCCTGCATAGGGTGAAACTAAAGGGTTTCCCGTAAATTATCAAACGAGTTACTTTTATACCTTACTGAAACCTTGTTATTTGAATGTGGTTTTCTGCCCTTTTTCCACAGCTGGAGGAGTGAAAAGTAATCTCTCTAGTAAAAGTGTAATGTTTATTCCTAAAAGTAATTGATGTTGTAATCTGTATGATTTCAAATCCAAAGAGCCATATTATTTTTATAAAAGGTAACGGTATTTTTACAAACAGAGGTGTTGTGTCTTTATTTTAGTGGTTCATCACTGTGTTACTGTGGGTGAGACTTGTAAGTCCTTAGCCAACGCCTCGAGTTAGCTGTAGACCACTACTGTGCCAAGCTACCATATGTAGGCTTGGGTAATCTAGGTCTAACACCCCCTTGCCTCGGTTGTGAGATCATTTGGCTTTGAGGTGTTGTCATACGCTGACGACACCCAAATTCTGGTCTCTCTCACCCAATCAGTGGCTGAGTCTGCTTCTAAGTTTAGATCATGTATGGAAGCAGTCTCCCAGTGGATGATCCGGAATTTTCTCAAACTAAATGGAGATAAAACGGAGGTCCTGATCTTCGGGGGAGTCAGCACATCTGGTCTTCCGACTGGTGGCCGCCTTCCCTCGGGGACTGTCCTGTCCCCTCTCATTCGGCCAGAAATCTGGGGGTCCTTATTGATGCCACTCTCTCCTTTGACCTTCAAGTCAGTAGGACGGTGTCTACTTGCTGTGGCATCATCAGGATCCTCAGAAAGATTGCCTCCTATCTTTCTCCGGATGCCCGGAAGCAAGCTGCGGTGGCTCTGGTCTCTTCGAGACTAGACTATTGCAATGCACTTTATGGGGGTATCAGCAAATATGCTGTGCATCGCCTTCAAATGGTACTTAACGCCGCGGCTAGGATGGTCCTGGATCTCCCTCGGGTTGCCTCAATATCTCAGGCCCAGAAAGACCTCCGCTGGCTTCCTGTCCAGGCTAGGATATCCTTTAAACTTCTTTGTCTTGCCCATGGGGCCTTCTTTGGCTCTGGTTCTGAAGGTATCAGCTCCCTGCTTCAGTCCTAGCAGAGTGCTTCGCTCCTCTTCTAAAAACCTCCTTATTGTTCCGAGATTTTCAAAAGCTAGATGGGGAGGCAGAGCCTTTTCCACTCTGGCGCCCAAACTCTGGAATTCCCTTCCTCCAGAACTGGCCTCCCAACCTCTGCCGGGGCTTTTCCGCAAACAACTGAAAACCTGGCTTTTCCGGGCTGCCTATCCGTAGTTCCTGGACTTGGTGCTGAAAGACTTCTGTGTCTGTCTGTTTTGACCACTTTGTTGTGGCTAGTGCCTTGATGCCCTTGAGCTAAGTTGCGCCTTATAAGATCCACTTCATTCATTCATTCATGACCAATTCTTGATGTAAAAGAATTAAGGAAAACAAGGAGTTGTTTAGAAAGAAGAACAACAAGAAAACAATTGTCACAGCTGTATTAGGCCAAAAAAAGTTCAAAAGCACTGCCTAGCCTCACCAGAAATGTTCTTGCATGGGATCATCACTGCTGCCCGTTCTTAGCACAAATGTTCTTGTATGGGATCGATAAAAAAGAAATAATGAGAAGATTAATTTCCATCCATGCCGGTAAAATGTTCGATTACAGCAGAATGTAAACAAAGAGAACCAAAATGGCAGCATGCTGCATAATCACGGCTTAATCACGGTGCCGGAATGCGTTCCAATGATGAGAATGCTAGCGTTGAAGACACGCCGCTACATTGACCGCACACCCCGGTGTCACAGCATCACTTTGTGCTGGAGTGCGGCATGCGTTTCAGTGATGGAAGCAGCGCGAGAGAGGTTGAGAGACGGCTCGTGCGGTGACAGTTAACGTGAGCTTGGCAAACAACCTTGCGCTTTTCACAAAACAGCATTAAGTTTGTAAAAAGTGATAAACACACTCACAGTACACCCGTATTGAAGCGCAAACTTTCCATGGTTGATGAGGATTGTGATATAAGTACGAAATAGGCAGCTAATCCTAGTGAACAAACAGGGGAGGTGGTGCTGGAAGTGCCTGTCCCCAATCAGGCTAAAACACCTCGTCGCCAGTGTTGAAATGATGCATCTTGGGGGGCGTGGCTTGAATGGCAAGGAGGCAGCAGACCTAAGTCCGGAGCTCCCGACCCCCAAGTCGAACCAACGGCGAGCAACAAAGGAGGAAACTCACCAAAGGAGGTGAAAGCGGCTGAGGAGGTGTATGAAGCCAAGGGGCTCCTAATCGACCACCCGACAGACCCTAAGAGGTTATAACTGAAGAGTTAACGGCAAAACGGGCGGTGGAGTGGCAGTGAAGTGCACCCCAAGATGGCGGCATGAGTGAGGAGGTGGGGGGAGACGCAAAAGCAGTAGGCATCCACCAGCGAGGCACCCCAGGTGCCCCCAGGCTCCACCAAACACCCAGAAGGCCACAGAAGAAGGAGGCATCACACGAGAGGTGTGCAGTGTGTGAACTCGGCGGGAGCACGAGAACCGAAACCGGAGCTGAACAAGCAAAAGAGCGGCCATCTTAAAACCCTGACCGAACATATGCGGGGAGTCAAACGGGAAGGCAAGTGGGAAGGCATTGCGATCCTGAAGTGGCAAAGTGGAAGCTCACAACCGCAAGTAAGCGCGCAGCAACAAAAGCGCAACCGGCAGCATAACAGACAATTGGCAGCACTGATGCGAACTGTGGGGGGTCAACGGAGCTACCCACTTGCAGCGAATACCAAATCAGTGCCAGCAGCCATATTACTACAGGCAGAGGTGCCGAAAATGACCATTTGGAAGCAGGCATGCAACCGAGTTCGAGCACGGAGACACAGAATAAATAGATCAGCCCAGATAAAGCATAGCCAGGACATAGGCCCTATTTTGCTACCACAAGTAAGTGCGCAGCGGTAAAGCGCAGCTGATAGCATAACAAACAGCAAGAAGCGGCACCGGCGCCATCTTGGTGTAGGCGAAGGCCGCTGATGTGGCCATCTTGAAGCAGGCAAGGCAACCGAGTCACTGAAGCAACTCGCTACCGCAAGCAGGTGCGCAAGCAGGTGCGCAGAAGCAAGAGCGCAGCAGCCAGGTTATTTGCCAGCATAACAACACCAAGCGGCACCGACGGCAACTTAAAGAGGTAAAAAAAAAAGGCACCCACCTATAGCGGAGACCAAGAGGCTACCGGCAGCCATTTTGGAGTAGGCAAGGCGACGGAAGCGGCCAGCAGAACGGTACCAAAGCAGCGAGGAGAAGCTAGTACCGAGGAGTCAAGGCTAGTTGTAGCAAGAGACCCAGGCTCAGAACGCCCCAGAACAGTGAGGGGAAAGCGAGCAAGCAACCTCCGGACAGCGAGCCACGACACAAGCTGGCGGCTATCCTAGTGCGGCGGCCATCTCAGTGCAGGCAACGGTAGCAGAGAGCACAACACTGTATGAGCAACCTAACGACACAGCCCAGCTGCTCGAAACCAAGGAGCGGTACAGGCAAAAAGAAACAAGCGAGAGAGCGACGGAGGCCTCTGTCACGAAGGGAGATGCAACACCAGAGGTATAAAGGAGCCACAAGCCGACGCAATGGGGAAACTACATAAAACGGCACGCCAAGGGCAAGGAGCGACAACACAGGCCTACACCAGGGTAGATCAGACGCAGTAGACGCAGTAGACTGGCGGGGATGAAGACCAGGACTCGGACCATCAAGTGGCCGTGCAGATTTAGGGAGGAGGCTCCTCCACCACCGAGAAGCAACATCACTAAAGCAACTAAAGACCCAAGGGTGGAACCAACCAAACAGTAACAAAGGGAAGGCAGACTCCTGACCCACCAAATCAGAAGGGGCTTCAAAACCATGCCAGGGAAGGACGAGAAGAATATCTCGAACGACCCGAAGAAGAGCAGGAACGAATACCCAGACTCCCCAGGCAAAAGCAAAAACGGCCCAAGCGGCGAAACGATAACGCTCGACACACTCCTGAAGAAAAGTACAGAAGGCAACGACCTAACTAAAGCCACGAAGAAAACGGTGGACAATATTCAAATGGAGCTGATTGCCATAAGGGCAGAGCAAAGCAGGGCAAATGGAAGGATAGATGAAGCAGAGTAAAGAGTGAGCGACCTCGAAGACGGCACAGGGATAATGCACAAGGACCTGGGCATAGCAATTAGAAGGACTACAGGCCTGCAAAGACTAATGGCGGAACAAGACGACAAAAGCCGGAAAGGGAATGTCAGACTACTGGGAGTCCCTGAAGGAGAGGAAGATACCCCAGGAGCATGCACTCTCATGCTAGAGAACATAATACCCCAACTCACGGGCCTCAAATTCGACAGACCCCTTGAGATCGAGAAAGCATACAGCATCCCAGCTAGGAAGCCCACGAACAGCAATACCCCAAGACCAATAATCTGCAAACCTCTACGCGCAAACCAAACAGATGCAATCTTCGCAGTGGCGAGGAAGGGCCTGCCGCTACTAATCAACGGCCAGAAAATAACAATTACACAAGACTACTCCAAACTCACGGTGGAGGTAAGAAAGGGGTTCTTAGCCCTGTGCAATCAAATTCGCAGGAACAATATCACTTTCACCTTCGCTGGCCCCTCCAAGATGAAAATAACAGACAGAAATGGCAGCAGATTATTTGAGGACCCTAACGATCTAAGGAGATACCTGAATGGTCCAGACCTAGAGGAGATGGACCAACATGGCCCAGGAGCGAAACGAAGAGCGTCATCGGACGGTGCGGAAGGAGGGGGGGAGTAGGCAAGCGGTATATGGAACCAACCCCAATGACAAACAAGACCATTGCACAACAAGAATGAACCACCACCAACTACTCCCACCAACCTCATCCGCCTCAACGGATGTAAGACAAAAGCAACCACATGTACCTCAAGCTATGCCCTGTGTGTGCAGTACACATTGACAACCGTATCTACCTCAAGGAACGATTGAGTACCTAAACAGCAGAAGAGTGCGAAATATAACCAACCCAGACAGCGAGCAGTAGAGGGGGGAAAATCAGCGACGGAAAGTAACAAGCAGCCATATCCTTTATCTATACCGAACAACTGACATTGAACTAAGTGAGGCCGCCCACTATGCAAGGCACAAGGGACAACTCTTCCACACCTTCTCAACAGACAGAGACTTGGGGGGGAGAGAGCGGGAGGACCCTTGCTGTCACACGCTCACAGTTCAAAAGGCGGAGGGTGGGAGGGAGCGAGGGAGGGGGGAGGACGAAGGGGAGGGGGGAAATGGGGAACTATGGGCGAACAGTACAGTACGTAAACTTGCATCTCTTTCTTTGTATACTTTTCCCCCACCTATAACACCACTTCCTTGGCCCCACACTAGGGGGGGCAACTCGAGGAGACAATCAAAGACCAACGTCGACATCAGCCAGACACCGAATCAAACCACTGATGCTCAGCGAAACTTCAAAGCCACCATGAGCACGACAACGCAAGCCAAACTAGCCACAAGCCTCAAAGTAGTGTCCATGAATGTCAAGGGTCTCAACCACCCAATCAAACGAAGGAAGGTGCTAGATCACTTCGCCAAGCTAAAAGGGGACATCTATGTACTTCAGGAAACTAAACTTACAGAAGAAGAAGCCAAACATCTGAAGGCACGATGGATAGAGGAGGTAATCTGCTCACCAGCCAAACAAAAGAAACGCGGGTTCATTACCATAGTGAGTGAGAAAGCCAACCTGATCCTAAACACAACACACACAGACAAGGAAGGAGAGCTGGAAGCATGCCGAGCTCAACGCCCTACTGAAGAAACCAACAGCGGACCCCACCGACCTCAAGAACTTCCGCCCCATCTCGCTCCTCCCTTTTCCTGCCAAAGTCATCGAGAAGACCGTCAACAGACAGCTAGCAGCCTTCCTCGAGACGAACGGATCCCTCGACCCCTCGCAGTCCGGTTTCCGAGCCAACCACAGCACCGAGACCGCCCTCATCGCTGCCACCGACGACATCAGAACGCTGCTCGACAACGGGGAAACAGTGGCCCTCATCCTCCTGGACCTCTCTGCAGCATTCGACACCCACTGCCACCGCACTCTAGTCCAACGCCTCAGCAACATCGGGATCCAAGAGAAGGCTCTGGAGTGGATCAGCTCATTCCTCGCCGGAAGAACGCAGAGAGTCCGCCTCCCCCCGTTCCGATCCGAGGCCACCGAAGTCATCTGCGGCGTACCACAAGGATCATCACTCAGCCCCACCCTCTTCAACGTCTACATGAGACCTCTTGCAACCATCGCACGCCAGCACAACCTCAACATCATCTCCTACGCCGACGACACCCAACTGATCCTCTCCCTCACCAGAGACCCCACCACCGCCAGAAAAGCGTCGCCGAATGGATGAAGAACAGCCGCCTGAAACTGAACTCAGACAAGACGGAAGTCCTCATCCTGGGACCATCGCCCTCCGCCTGGGACGACTCCTGGTGGCCCCCCGCCCTGGGCACCGCTCCCAAGCCAACCGACCACGCACGCAACCTGGGCTTCATCCTGGACTCTTCCCTCTCGATGACCAGACAAGTCAACGCCGTCTCCTCATCGTGCTTCAACACCCTGCGTATGCTCAGGAAGATCTTCCGATGGATCCCGACCGAAACCAGGAAGACGGTCACCCAGGCCCTTGTCACCAGCCGACTGGACTACGGGAACACCCTCTACGCGGGAACCACAGCCAAACTACAGAAAAGACTCCAGCGCATACAGAACGCCTCCGCCCGACTCATCCTGGACATCCCCCGACGCAGCCACATCTCCAGCCACCTGAGGGACCTGCACTGGCTCCCCATCAGCAAAAGGATCACGTTCAGGCTCCTTACCCTCGCACACAAATCTCTCCACGACCTGGGCCCCAAGTACCTCAACGACCGCCTGACCTTCTACACGCCCACCCGTCAGCTACGTTCTACAAGCCTCGCCCTCACCGCCGTTCCACGCATCCGAAGAGCCACCGCCGGAGGAAGATCCTTCTCCTACCTGGCAGCCAAGACATGGAACTCCCTCCCCATCCACTTCCGGCTGACACTGGACCATCTCGCCTTTAGGAAACAACTCAAGACCTGGCTGTTCGAGCAGTAGCGGACCCCTCCCCTAAGCGCCTTGAGACCCTTCCGGGTGAGTAGCGCGCTATACAAATGGTATGATTGATTGATTGATTGATTGATTGAAGGAAGAATACTACTAACCAGCCTAGCAAGAGGAGATGAACAGATACACGTAGCCAACATATATGGTCCGAACTCAGAAGACAAACAGTTCTGGCAAGAAGTAGGCACGATGCTATCTGCAGTTCCCCAAGAAGACCTTCTCTTAGTTGCAGGAGATATGAACCAAGTACTAGATCAGGCGACAGACAAACACCCACACAGAACAAGCCACAACTCCCACAACACCGACACCCTAAAGGACCTGTGTGCCAAACTCCACCTGGCGGAACCGTGGAGACTACAGAACCCGCGTGCGCGAGAATACACCTTCTACTCACACCCGCACAACTCCTACAGTAGGATAGACTATATATTGATGTCCAGCACACACACACACCTGATCGACCACACAGAAATAGCACCAATCACCATTTCGGACCACGCACACATCACACTTTTGCTTAGTGGCAGGCACAATGAGAAGCCAACAAGCAGATGGAGATTAAATAGCGACATCCTACAAACGTGAAGGAAATTGAGGGCGCCATACGTGAATACTTGGAACATAACGATAACGGGGAGGTGGAAAAAAGCACTATTTGGGATGCCCTGAAAGCAACGCTAAGAGGCAAACTGATCAACATCAAAGCAAGAATGAACCGGGGCAGAAACAAGAGAATCAAGGTACTCGAAGATGAAATCACTCAGCTGGAGAGAGGCCACTGCGCAAACATAACAGACAAGAACACCCTGACAACCCTAACAAAAAAGAAATACGAGCTCAACAAGATCCTAAGCGAGAGGGCCAGTACGTGGATAAATAAATTCAAATCCATCAATCTATGCGCTGCAAACAAGGCTGGGAAACAACTGGCATCGTACCTGAAAGCGAAGCAGAGGCATCACGCAATCGCAGCCATAACGGACAAAACAAACAAGTCACAAACGACGAACAAAGGCATCCTTGAGGTCTTCAAACACTTCTACCAAGAACTACAGCGAGGACAAGAATCTAAACGCCGATGGCGGTGCTGCCCTGCTCAGCAAAACGAACGTGCCGACGCTAACAGCGGGTCAAAGGGATTCGCTCGAGGAGGACATAGCAGACGCGGAAATTGAAGCAGCTATCAACCAACTCAAACCAAACAAAGCACCAGGGCCAAATGGATACATGGCAACATTCTATAAGATATTCCTTGAACAACTCAAACCAACCTTGGCAGAAAAATACACGCACTGCATACAAAGAGGCAAAATGACAGAATCCATGGCCGAGGCCAACATCATCGTGATCCCCAAAGAAGGGAAGGACCCACAATTCCCGCAAAACTACAGACCCATATCGCTCATTAATGTAGACTGCAAGATCTACGCGAAGATCCTAGCCAACAGACTAAACAGGGTCCTACCAATCCTCATCCACAACTCACAGGTAGGCTACATCAAGAACAGGCTTTCGCAAGATAACACACGACTACTATGCCACCTCATCAACCACACAACACACAGCGAAGACCAGGCAGTGATGATAGCACTGGATGCAGAGCAAGCATTCGACAGAGTCTCCTGGCCATTCCTGAACAACTGCATGGGCAAGTTTGGACTAGGCACCAAATATAGAACAATGGTGATGGCCCTGTACAACAAACCAAGAGCGAAAGTGGTCGTAAACGGGGGCACATCGGAAACACTAATGCTGGAAAGGGCCACAAGGCAAGGATGCCCCCTCTCTCTGGGACTCTTTCTACTTGCGTTAGAACCACTACTAGTCAGAATAAGGGACGACAACGGAATAACAGGCGTCAAAATCAAAGACAAAACTGTAAAACTCGCAGCATATGCAGATGACATCCTCATCACAACCACCACACCAACAACATCAATCACAGCCCTAATGGACACAATAGGAGAGTACGCAGCAGCCTCAGGGTACAAACTCAACATGGACAAATCGGAGTGCAAGCCAATGAACATACACACCACAAAAGAGGTACTAGGGAACTCAGGTCTGGCTTGGCAAACAAAACCCCTCAAATACCTAGGCCTACTGTTCGGGAGGGATCTAAAGTCGACCCTAGAACATAATGAAGAAGAAGCCCTGAAAAGGATAAAGGAAAGACTGGACCTGTGGTCGCCCAAACACATAAGCTGGTGGGCCAGGACTGAAACAATCAAGATGATGGTCACGCCAGCCATCAACTACACACTCAGCATGCTACCCCTGGCAATGACAGAGACATTCCACAAGAGACTAGACAAACTCATAAACAGCTTCATCTGGAGAAACAAGAGGCCAAGAATCAATCTACAAAAGCTGAGACTAACAAAAACCTGGGAGGCCTCAACATAATGAACTTCAAAAAATTTCAAACTGCGTGTTTAGTGAAGCAAGGTATCTTCTGGCTCTCCAATAACCAAGGCTACGAACCAGAATGGCTGGAAGTAGAAAGGAACATCCGGGGGGGATAAACCCCATAGCGCTACTCACGGCAAACAAACACCCCCACAGACTTAACCCAATCCTCAGACACACCAAAGAGGCACTAATGAAAATAGACAAACAGATGGGACTGAGATTGAGAGGAACAACCTGGGAATCAATTTGCTTTAACACGAGGATAACATACCAAGGGAAAACACTGAACAACGGAACATGGATGGAGAAAGGAATCACCATACCAAACCAACTAGAAACGAAACACTCACCAATAACATTCCAGACTCTGAAACAACTCCACGCGCTCCCAGAAAGCGAGCTATACAAATTCCTGAGGATCAAAACCGCCATAACGAAAGCAAACTTAAATAAGAACGAACCGATGATCATCAAATACATGCAAAGCCTTAACGCAACAGGCCACCAAACGGCAAAGATCTACAAGCTCCTCAACCCCACCACATCCACACTAAACATGAAGGTCACGACCACATGGGAAACGCTCCTGGGGAGGCAGCTAAATGAAGACGAAAAGGGCAAACTGTGGAGGTTGGCGTCAACTAATAAGGTCACACCACAACTAGCACAGACAAAATTCTGGCTCCTCCACAGAGCATACTGGACCCCGGCAAGGCTCCACAAAGCAGGCATAAGAGACACCGATAGTTGCTGGAACTGCGGGAAAGTAAAGGGCACCCTAGAGCACCTTATTTTCGAATGCCCCAAGGTCAGGAAGTTCTGGTCAAAAGTGAACAACTTCATTAATGACATCATCAACAAGGACATAACGATCAGCTTCGTGAGTCTCGCCGCGGGCTTCATGATGGAAGACCTTAACAGCAAAGAGGAAAGAGACCTAGTGGACATACTACTAACGGCAGCCCTAAAAATAATCCTGACAAACTGGAAAAACACTGCCAAAGCGAACTTTAAGACTTGGATGAACTGGGTCACATTCCTCAGGGGAGCGACAATATCACCAGCAAATTTTCAAAAGAGCACAATGCTAAGGATGGAATGTGGGAACTCCTCGACACACACCTGGAAGCCCCGGTCACAGATTAGTCGCCCCCCCCCTCTTTCTTCTTTCCTCTTCTCTTAAATCAATGGCGCCGTATTACTATGTACTGTATATATAACCTCTGACATGCACATTTTATATTTTAATAAAAACACTTGAAATAAAAAAAAGAAATGTTGCATCTTCCACAAGACATAATAATGTTGAAGTTTAATCACGAATCTCAGCATGAACGCACAGCACCAACTGTAAAGCAGGATACCCAGCTCTTGAATGCTAGATCTGCAGGAGGCATGCATCACTGCATTCCATTACACAGTCAAGTTCCAGACATGACACAACAGGCTACTAACCTACCCCAAGATTACAACACCTGGCCAGGCCTAACGTGTGTAGCTATACCCAGCTCCCACTCTCTGCTCTGACAGCTATTCTCATGTAAGTTCCAACAAGCCCTGCTTTCATTTATGTCTTCGGCAGCCCGCTCCCCTGCTGAGGAATTCTATAATTTATTTTATTTATTTGTGTGGTTTTCTGACTAGATCCAGGGGCATCAATGCAGTAATATAATGTGCCAAGTTATTTTATTGAGGCAAAAGGCGTGCAAGGGGAGTGGATTTGCTCAGCTGAATTTCCTACTACACGAGAACGCACATATGCCTTCCTGCGGAGGGAAGAAGGGACTTTTAATATAATGTGCCTAGTTATTTTAATGAGGCAAAAGGCGTGCAAGGGGAGTGGATTTGCTCAGCTGAATTTCCTACAAGACGAGAATGCACATAAGCCTTCTTGCGGGGGGGGAAAAGGGACTTCTAAACTTACACTTTGAAGCATCAGTAGCAGGGAGTACTTGGGAGTAAAGGAAAGATCCAGTAATTGTAGGTATGTTTGTAACCAGCTCTCATTATCCTGGGTTTTCAAAGCAGCTCAAACATAAAAAACAGCCTGTACATCAACTTCGAGAAGGAAACTTAGTTCTGTTGCCTGTAAATATTTGAATGGGAATGCAGCTGTGCCCTATGGACAGAGGTCATCTCAAGTAAATGTCTCTTAGCTTTTTTTTAAATTAAAATTGTATTCTCCAGGGATGTTTTCGTATTCTGCTGCTTCTGAAAGAAGTGCGATGGTGATTAATGAAGAATCTCTCCATTGCAGTGCCAGCATTGCTGTAAAATGTCATGTAAAGTCTCGAGCCTGCTTCTGCATCCTGGTAACGTGTATTTGGAATCTACAACTCATGTTATTCAATGTGGCATTTCGGAAATTCCCAGGACCCATGCTAACAAAGTCATCAAGTTAAGATATTAGGGAGTAAACAGGAACATATGTTACAAATGGTCTCTAATTATATTATCTCATTCAAGTGGCAATAATATTATTATTCAAGGAACATAATGAAAATAATAGTGTTGATAATATTTATAAAACTAACAAATACACTAGACACCACACAATTCCACCACTAACAGTTCCTCCAATTTAACCCACATAATTGCACTCAAACTCCATACATCCACTCCACTGCAAACTATAACACATGGGTAAAAGACATTATCATTTACAACACCAATAGTTCTGACTCTCGCCAATGCGAGATCGATTGCATTGCAAATGCTTGTTTAGATGGGCTCTATTGAAAACATTGTTTTTAAACACATTTTATTGTTTTTTTAAATTCTTTTTCAAATTGACAGAAACATGAATATGCAGAGGGAAAGTTATAGTACAGTGAAAGTGGTGGCGCAACGGCCAGGGCGACTGACGCCGGACGCTGGGGATCACGGTTCAATCCCTGGCACCGGCGGCAGGAGTCTGCCCAGCACCATGTGACTCTGGGCAATAGCTCGCTTAATGTTCCCAACGGCCCCCAGCGCCACAACACCCGCTTTACAAATACTGGATTTACAAGGTAATGTCGTCCGGTATATATCATACAATCTATAGACTATGGATATCATTTGACACTACACATCTTGGTCCAGGATATATTACTTGTGCCATCTCACAGTAGTATCTGATAAAAGAGGTCACAGAGTGTATTTATAATAACAAACCAACTGTAGCGTGGTGAGGCGGACATCCCAGAGGGACCAGAGATATGGACCCCCTCTCCGGGACTTATGCAAACCCCCCCCCCCCCCTCCCCCCCTCTTCTCATTTCAGCAAGATAACTGGACAGGCACGAATCTGCGGTATGTTCCTCCAGAGGACAAAGAGATCCCCTATAGCTTTAAGTGGGAGGAACCAGAGGAGTGGGTGGGCCCACCACAGCAACGTTAAATGCGGAAGCCGAGGACGGAGGCATGTGCTTGTTCACCAGAGGTGGAGAGGAGAGTGGAGTCAGCAGCGGAGTAACAAGGAGAGAGCGGAGAAACCCCTAGCGATAGCTGGAGAGAGAGAGAGAGGGGAGCAGACCCGTCCACGGTGGGGAAGCCAGGACGCCACCATCAACACGAGTCGCCCAGCCACGCGCCCGGAGGTGTGTGGCTTGCCCAGGTATGGGGGCGAACAGCGGGCTGGGTGGGGAGAAAGGGAGGGTCCGTTATGTGACCTGGTTCCCCTCTTCCCGGTGTTCCCATTCCCCGGTGCACATATCCCCATTCCATCACACCGACTTCGAGAGTGTGTCACAGCGGGTGTGTCCTCACCCCCTTTTTCCTTCACCATTGTGTTCACTCTCTAAAGAACTCACACTCGCCCTATCTGTCTTTTTCCTTGCACTTCGAGCACACCCGTCGGCAACACGGATCGAACCACCCCTCATCCCAGGAGAAGTCCGGAAGGTGTAAAGAGGAGAGACGCTGGAAAACGGAGTAGCAGCCGGACGAGTCGCAGTAGATCACCACGACGGACACTCACTTCTAGGAGAACTTTCACAGACTACTTATTCAGCAATAAAACCCGAAGTCTCCCGTACACGTCTCTACCGCCCGCTCTACACCAACATAACATCTGAACTTCTCTATCGCCCCAGCCCTCTTGGCTGGCACTCTCCTAGTGAGAACTCTCGACCATACAGTTTACCCTGGTGGCCACCGTGTGCCAATAGTGGCATGTGTATAATATGGGGTTTGGAGGACCATACTACTCATGTGTATTATTCTGGGACCGATAGAAGTGGGGAAGTTGGCAGTGGACAGTCATTTTCATGCTATTCATCATTTATTCTATGAACAGGCGCAGGTTCTAGGGCCTTAAAGGCCTCCATTAGTACGTCCCATTCCATTGACATTAGAGTCTGGCTTAGGTCTCGGGCCTCCACTCGTCTAATGGCAGCTCTCTCCGCACTACCCCAGCGTGTCACCTCTCTATGCCAAATATAAACTGATGGGGCCTTCTCCGACTTCCACCGCATGGTGATAGCTTGCTTAGCGATAAGTACCGCCAAGTCAATGAAACGAGTTTGCACCTTCTGCGATTTAGGAAGGCAGCAAAAGCCAAGCACACAACTATCCATTGTCTGTTCTATAGGAATAACTGTTGTGGTTCTTAATCTCTGGACTACCCCCACCCAAAATTCAGCTAATATTGAGCATGCCCATAGCATATGTAAAATGTCAGCGTTTTCTAACCTACACCTGCGGCAACAGTGTTCTGTGTCCAAGAATATACTCTGTAAACAATGTGGAGTGAGGTAGGCCCTCTGTAAAATCATATAATGTATGAATCTGAACTTGGCATTGCGAGACACCTTTTTGAGGTACTCCAACAGTCAGGCCCATTCCTTGTCAGTTAATTCTTTCTGAAGGTCCTCAGACCACATGTTACGCAGGTCAGTGAGAGATACCCCAGCTTGTGCCCAGATTCCATGATATAGCCATTTCGTGAGGTAACATCCCCTTCCCATAATATTAAGTGCCTGTGTTAATTCATGTGTTTGGGGTACCTCTCTGTTTGGGGTCCAGTGCTTTTTAACATAGGCGAGGATAGTTGCATGTGTCATGTATAGGCCCCATTTTCCCTAGTGAAGTCCTCATGCTCCATGAGAATGCCATTGTTGAAGAGCGCCCCCACTGTGGTAACCCCCTCCTCAGCCCAACAGCGGGTGGTTCGAGTTGTAATCAGTCCTGTGGGTGTAGGGATTCCCAGTAAAGCTGTAGTGTAGTTCCTATATTCCCAATATTATTATTATTATTATTATAGAGGCTTTTGTAGCGCGCTCTGTTACTAAATAATATAGTATCCTGGCGCGGAAGAGAAGGGGACAGATCACAGTAAATGCAAAAAGAGAAACAGCCTTTAGGCAGTGATGTTAAAAAGGTGGGTTTTTAAGCCTTTCCTGAATGCCATGATGGAGGGGGCTGTCCTCAGCTGCAGAGGCAGGGTATTCCAAGCTCTCGCTGCTCTAACAGAAATGGATTGTCCACCAAGCCTGCTATATTTAAACTTTGGAACCATCATTTGGTGAAGACTACTTGATCTGAGAAGGCGGTTGGGAACATAGAGGGAGAATCTCTTTCTCAGATAGGTTGGGCCTGTTAGGTGTAGTGCTCGGTATGCTAAAACAAGGATCTTGAATAGGATCCTTTGAGCCACTGGGAGCCAATGAAGATCTCTAAGCGGTTGACGGACGCTGGATCTTCTGGGTATGTTGAACAACAGCCGGACCGCCGCGTTTTGAATGACTTGGAGGCGGTGAATCAGATAGGCTGGAAGTCCACAGTAGAGAGCATTCGCATAATCCAATCTGGATAATATCAGGGCGCGAATGACCATCTCCTTGGCTGGTCTCGGAAGCAAAGGAAGGAATCTGCGCAAGGTTTTGAGAGTAGAGAAGCAGATTCCAGTGAGTTTTTTCAGATGGTCTTCAAATCTGAGATTGTTGCTAAACCAAATTCCTAGGTTTTTTACAGGTCCACCTGTGGATTTGGGGCTAGGAAAATCGGTGGGCCAGAGAGAGTCGTAAAAATTGCCTGGAAAGGAGCCGTACAGCAAAATTTCAGATTTGCTCTCATTACATTTGAGTTGAGCCAGGGCCAGCCAACGGAAAACCGGTGATAGACAGAGTTGAACTCTCGACGTGTCCGAGTTGTTTTTGGGCCATGTAAACAAGAGCTGAGTATCATCGGCGTAGGCCATAATTTTGGCTCCTAGCTGTTCCGCAAGATAGATGAGGGGGGTCAAGTATATATTAAAGAGCAGGGGGCTTAAAGTGGAGCCCTGTGGTACACCAGTTGAGAGTTTTTTGGGAGAGGAGGAGAAAGGCGGCATCCATACTTGCTGGGACCTGTTATTTAGAAAAGATGTTAGCCAGCCGAGAGCTGGACCAGTTATGCCTATGGCTGCTAGTCTGGTGAGTAGGAGGGAGTGAGGGACCGTATCGAAGGCGGCAGAGAGGTCCAATAAAATCAGCGCCGCTCTGCCGCCTCCGTCCAAACACTCACGGATAGCCTCAGAGACCTCGACAAGGGCCGTCTCTGTGCTGAAAGCAGCTCTAAAGCCTGATTGCGCGGGGTGAAGCGCTTGAGAGTTTTCAACAAATTTGTCCAGCTGTGAAAATGCAACTTTTTCACATATTTTTGTCAGAGCTGGCAATAAAGATATGGGCCGGAAGTTAGCGGGGGTCTTTGGATCTAGGCCATTTTTTTTGAGAAGTGGTAGCAATTTTGCCTGCTTCCAGCATGCTGGCACATTGGCGCTGGAAAGAGAGAGGTTCACAATATAAGTCACCTCTTGACCGACTATATCAGCCAAGCCCGCAAGGACTTTGGCTGGGCAGGGGTCAGCGGGAGAGCCCGATTGTAAGGAGGCCAGAATTTTCACAACCTCTGTTGTGTTCACTGGAGTGAAGAAAGCAAATTGATCCATAGCAATAGGCATAGTGAGAGAAGGAATAATCATGGAGGCTGGAAAGTTGCTGCATACAGTAAGCAAATCATCTTGGATTTTATCAATTTTTTCCACAAAAAACAATAGACTCTGCGCATTGGAATAATATAGTCTGCAGCTTAGACGTAGGACTTCGGTCGACTAGGTCTCTGCCGAATATATTAGACTTAATTGTGAGTGCCAGCTAGCTCAGAGGTCACTAGAAACTTTCTCGAAAGTACAAGAAGGGATTAGTCTCTGACAACCATATAACATGACAACTTTGTTTCCCCAGAATGAAACCTATCTGTAGAGTTGCGGAAACAATAGACGGCTATTTCACTCAGTCAGATGTGCATGCTTCGTTTCACCAGAGTTGCTTAGAAATAGAGAGACGGGCGTTTTCAATAAAAGTATTTATTGAACAGTCTTATTTGTTAAGCATAGGAAATGCACTACTACAATTGAAATGCTGGTTAAGAAGTACAATGCATATAATACGAATAGTATTATAAAATAGTACTGTAAAGGCATGATATGGCTAAGCCATAAACATAGAATACATAAAATGCATAAAATATATACAGTGATAAAAGAGTGGCTAAAAGTACTCAACTGGTGCTTCAAAAATACGCCTACCCCGGTGTACCTAACCTAAGTCTAGTACAAGGGAAGAAGTAAGTGAGGAGAAGTTTAAGTTTAGTATTTCTCTGCCAAGAATCTGTCCGAGAATTCTCTACGGTTCTAATCAGCTCCGTACCTTGGTTTTAGAATGATAGAGGTCTTGTATCTCTCTCTCAGGACTCGATCTCTCAGCAACCCTCAAGGGCAACCTGGAAACACCAGAGCTGGATTTCTTAGTGCGTCAGTTGAAGGGTCGGCTTCCTTCGGCACTTGCAGCAGCAGGGCGTCGGGCAAGTAGTAAGTCAGTCTGCTCCAAAACCACCGTGTGTTTAACTGGGCAAATGTAGGCATATTTATACTTTGCAGGGGCTGAGTTTTAGATTGGACATAATATCGTCACTACGGCCTTAGTTCCTTGAAAACTCCAGGAGTTCTTGGATAAATTAGTATTCAAGCAGGGGGAAGTCCCTGACTGCTGAATGCTGGTTTTTCCAAGAAATCATTGTGGATTCTTGGAGTTTAGTGGAAGTAGCCATGCCGTATTTGGGCTGCACAGGCTAAGACTAAATAAGGCAATGATTATTATGCCTATATAAGGATTGGGTGAATTATACCTATATATGGGCATGAATCAGGGAAATTACACTAGGGTCCTAGATTCCCACAGAACATCCACTCCACGATTATTAAGTTCAACAATACCTAAGCACTGAACATATCTAAAGCAAAGTGTTCACAATCCCACCCCAAAATACAAAAATGCATTTGAATAGGTTTGTTCGCATGAAATGAGTATACTGTATGCCAAAGTCATAGGCGTCATCTGAAATCAATCATAAATTATGAGCATATATTCTCTCATTACATAAAACGAAAGTACATTCATCAATTGATACCTGAAATCTGTCCCATATCATACGTTTTTAACTGTGTTTGTTTTCGAGGTTGAAGCCAAATATTGTAATTTTTATGAAGTTCAAACACGAAATCTTGTTCTCTAAGAATAGTTCTACTTTAAGCAGATTACTCTGTGCCAGAAGTTCTATTCTGGAAAAAGTTCAAATTAGCCGATTGTTTTTGAAAAATGAAGGCAGAATTTCAGACTTCAGGGAACGCTGTGTGAAATAATCAAAAGCTATTCTCAGGAGTGTCAGGAGAAAACATCAGATCATCTAGGCTCGCAAAGAAACCGTCTACCATGGTAGGTGAAAGTGGAACCACTTCAGTTTGCAGATCAGAAGTGTGGATCATCGCCGTCAGCGTTTGAGGCATTAGCAATGTCCGTAGTAGATGGTACCTGTATGCCTATAGTTTCTCGTATCTCACCCTCAGTTAGACTTGTCGGTGAGATCTCAATGAATGCTGTTATCAGAATTGTCAGCCGTTGGGGACAACACGATGTATGAGCCATTACTGGACCTAGCAAAGCATCAACATCCGCAGGCAGGACTGATGGAAGTGTAAGACAGATGTCCAACACGCATTCTTCTCCGCCAAGCAGCCATCCAAGAACAGGTAAGATGCAGCCTTGCCAGATTGGTCTGAACGATAGAAACCAGGTGGTGTTCAGATCTCTTAAACGAGCCAAGCCAAGAATCTGTGAAACCTCATGGCAAGGAGGCATTGTTCAAAGGTAGTCGGGGTGTTGCTGGTGGCTGGACTTGCCATATCGGAGTAGAAGGAATAAAAATAGAATCCCTGCTACCAGTCCCAAGATGAGAGGCAGGCCGCCGAACACAGAGTGCACGAAATATGGAAAAATTCCAAGGACTGCTTCAAATGGTGTTAACAGTCCCGAAAAAATCGTCTTAAATACATGTGCGATGCCGCTGGTATCAGACATGTTTAAGATTTGACCTAACATTTCTGCGAAATGTACTGGGCAGTTTGTTGATAATAATGCATGTATCTCTGCAGAAGACCTTGCTACTTGCAGATCATACGTTTCTCTAAACTAGGTCAGTGGAATTTTTTTTAAAAAAAGAATGGCTTTCATTCTGCTTAAAGTATCAATTCATATAGAAGAGATATGCAGTGAAGGCCATAAAGCCGTCTCCCTTCCTGTCTCACTTTTTGGATACAATACTTGCATACAACAAGTGACCATGGATGACACAGTTACGAGATAACTTTTTCCTGGCAACATGCCACAACAGCTGTGATCATTGAGCATAACGTACCTGCCATTGGATAGCTGCCTGAAAATCAGTACTATCGCTGTGGAGGGCGAACCATGCAGGTGGCATGAAAGGTTATTTGCAGAACCGTTGCAGGCCCCGTGTAAATTAATATTCTTGCACAAAAGTGTACCACTCAGTGACTTCTTACAATTCTTACCACTAAGGAATTCTTCATGTTCCCCATTCCAACATCTGTGTGTGTATGGTAAAACCCAGATCAACTTAATGTATTCTTTACCCAACCTTTCCACTGGGGGAAGGCTCCAGACAATACTGAAATAGGAAAGACGTTACTGGTATCGTAATGGTGCCATGAATTATCTATTCAATGACAGGTTTCTCAGAAACTGTTAATTGTAATCTTTCGAGTTTTTCAATGCTCAGCACCGTATAGTCTGCTCCTCTTTGTGCCAAAGAGATTTGTTTATCTGTAAGGTTAAATACAGCCAACAATGACGTGGTATTGATTAGATGCCATGGCACATAGCCTGAACGCAGATTTTGCAACGTCCAGCCTAGCATCATGATAGAACGTGTTTGAGATTGGCCATGTTGTAACACTAACAAGTCTTGTTCTATGATGTCAATAGCAGATGGCACGATGCTGTCCAAAGAATAAATTCTGGAGGACAGAGTTGTTAACCCATTATCCACTACAGAGAGTCTTTGCTCTAAATGAATACGATCAATTTCTCGTATTCTTTCTGCAGTTTCCATTTGCGTCACTTTCCATATTTCGTTGTATGCCGCGTATATACCGGCGTATATGAAACGTTTTTGCCGTGGTTTGCGAGGCCCCATTAAGAAATCTCGCAAATCATTGCATTTTTTAGGTAAAGATAAGTGTTGCTTAATTTCTGGAAGTGTAGATTTTTGAAGCCACTCAAGGCACAGCTTCCCTACACAGTACGTGGTTACTATCCCTGGATGTTGTCTCTGTTAATATCTTGGATCTGGCCTATTCCACTTGAACCCTTGTTTCTAGATCAGGAATCTTTCTTGACAGTTATTAGTGTATGTTTGCCAGATTAACCATATTTTCCAATCAGGATTAGTTATGTTCTGTTTTAAAATATAGGGTACGTCTACCTCCTTTTCTGTAGCATTATTATTGTCAGATGCGGGTTTATGTATAGACGGTTTATTTAAATCTTATATCTTAGCTAGGCCAAGACAAGAAGTTTGTTGAACGGAGTCATTTAAAAACATAATTTGTTCCGGTATAATGCAGGCTCTGAACAGGGCTTCTAAACCTTGCACCTGCCAGTCTTTTGTGCCCCCAACAGTTTTTGTCTCGATGTTGCTTTCCAAAAGTCAAAACCTAATGTAGACAGTTGAGCAGAAAAGCTTTCCGAATAAATTTGTTTAGTATTGGTCAACATTGTTTTCATTCCTGTCTTATTCTCATTTTTGAAATAAAACATTTCTGGATTTGTATCATTAAACCCTGTAAAGTATGAAAACTTTTCTTAGAACCTTTTTGAGCTGCCTTTTGGAAGCATTGGACAATGTTCCCATTGATTGTAATGAAACACATTTCTAGGGCTTGCATATTTATGCAAATAATGGTGACCATAATGATTAAAACAATACATTTGTTCATAATCTGATGACCCTTCTAAGTAGTCATGTTCTGTAAATTTAGCTGATATTTCTAAATCTTTCATCATTTTGTTAATAGTCTCAAAGTCCCAATCATCAGAAAATGTACTGGGTGCGACACAGTCACTCAAAGAAACCTTAAATTGATGTGAAATCTTCAACAATTCCACCGGACCATAGATGTCATAATCAGTTCTGTCCCATGCTATACCCCCAGGTATAGGAACTGCTGTGATGTTTACTGCTGACAGGCCTCTTCTTTCACGCTGAGATGATTTGTAAGGTTTCAGGACCAAGTTGATTTTCTTACTTGCTGTGTCCATAGTACTATATTTTCCATCAATCATCCTTCCCAAGCTCAACACCAGTACGCGCCAGAGCAGGAGGAAAAATACACCAAATCCAATCCAAAATTCCACCCATGGTGAAACCAGATATGTTTTTTCCAATAGATGAAGGAGTTCTGTTACTTTTACTTTGAAGTTGTTCTTTGCTGGCTCTTCTTCGGGTTCAGTGGGATCCTCAGAAAAGTTATCGAAGTTGATAAAGTAGCTAGAAGCAGTTCTGCCAATTGTTGGTATTGTATCAGGATTACTTGAAATCACTGGAGCTGTTTCTTCCTTTGCCATATTTGTATAGTCAGAGGCTACATCATTGTAGACAGATGTTTCTTGACGAACTGTTATTTTGGTCTCAAGAGGTACCAGTTCCATGGCATTGTTACATAGTCTTTCTTTTCTCACTGCAGGTTTATCAAAGGTGATAAGTCTTTCAGTTTGAACCTCTTGAATAGTAGCGAGATTTGCTCTTCTGCTACTTCTTGGGAGTCCACTGGTCCTACTACTTATTATTGGCAACATGATAGTGGTTTGACCAGGTCGATGGATACAACTCTGTTCTCCCTTTTACCAGCAAGGGGCGGTAGTACTACTGATCTTGTTCCGTGGATGGCCAAGACAGGTACTGCTTTTCTGTAAGAAGGCCCAAATTCCTTCTTTATCCCGATTTTCTCCCTGACCAGATCCCCAATCTTTGGAATCCAGACAGGCCTTGCTGGGACAGGTGGTTTTTCGTCAGTGGGCGTTTGCTTCTGTATTCTATTACTCAGACTTCTTCTTGTTTCATTTAAGTCCTGTAAAACAGTCAAAAGATCTTTGACATCAAAAGGTTTTTGTTCCACCACTGAAGTCTGACAATTGAGGTCTTCGATTATCATTCTAGTACCAACCATTAGTTCATACGGAGTGACTCCACCCAGAGAATTTCTTGGCAGATTGTTAAGACTACGTTGGACACTTATTAGATGTTTGACCCACTCATCACCCGAACCTAATACCTTAGCTGTTATGGATTTTTTATGTCACGTTTTTTTCTTTCCACTACCGCATTACCCTCAGGATGGAAGGGACTAGAGTACCGCAATGCAACACCCAAGCTAGCCTTGGCCTCCTTGTAAGCTCGAGAGCTAAACGTAGGACCCTGGTCAGAATGTAGCGTACCAATTGCATATGTGCCGATAAAGACTCGCAAATCCTTTATAACAGTTCTGGCGTCAGCCGAGCGCTGGAGCCACATCCAAATAAATCTTCTCCTAGTAGTTGTGGGAACGCAGTTGTCTATGGCAACTTCTGTGTGTAGATAGTATAATGCTGTCTAAGAAGGGTATCTGAACTGGGCTGGCTACTCTGTAGTCAGGTATCTGGTGGCTTTTGCTGCTGCGAATTCTGTTGCAGTTAGGGCAATAAGTTGCGAAATTGTATACATCAACTCCCAGTCCCGGCCACCAGTACATCTTTTCTAAATCTATTAGAGATGTCAAGATCCCTTGAAGTCTCAGACCCTCTCCCATATGTACTTTGTGTACCAAAGCTGGTCTCTGGTTCCTGTTTGGAATTACTCAGTCCCCCACTACAGGGATTCGAGCAAAAGGAATGGAGTTTGCATCAATTATGTATGTATTTGTTAGTGGATAGTTTAGAGGTAATGCTGCATAGCTGCCTTCCATTGAGGCTTTTACTGCTAGCAACGTTTCCCCGTCTATTATTGTTTTTGAGTGAGCGATTGTAGCTACGGAAGCTGTTTGCACAGCTACCTTCGCAGCTCCATCACCCAATGAATTCCCTGCCATCACGTTGATGACTCAGTGTATGAATCACGTGAGTCTTTTGTAGTTCTTTCTGCAAAAGAACTTCTTGTTCCCGAAGCGTTTAATGCTTAATTGTGCCACCTTTTGCATATTTTAAACCGTTTTGAACCCATGTCTGTAGATCCTCATTATAAGATTGTACGCAGTAATACGAATCGCACACTATGAGTGTGGGGAATTCGCGATCGGTATTTTCAAGCGCCATCTTGAAAGCCTGTAGTACAGCTCGCTGAGATGTACAGTCTCCGAGTGATTGAGTTTTTGTGACCATAGGTCCGAATTTACCTTCGTGCCAACGACATTTAACGATCGCGCACTCAGCACTATAAGCTAGTATACCCTCAATTGCAGGCTGTGCTAATCCGTCTGTATATATTATACATCCGTAATGTACTAGAGGCAGAATTTCGGTCGGCAGTGGACATTCGTACTCGTATTGTAGGAATTCTTGTGTTTTTAAGTAGGGGTCAAACACGTATTCAACGTCTGTTGCAGCAAGAGAGTTAACCCATTGTATCCATCTTGGATGTACAGCCTTAGCATTGGGAATGCTTACCTTTGTCACTGCCTCTAAGGCAGGTACAGGTGTAACAATCATTATGCGTTTACCCTGCGCGAGGGTTCTGTCTTTTGCTACTACAGTTTGAACCGCTGTCAGAATTTCTTCTGTTGAAGTGAATTTTATTTCAGCTTGTGTGTACAAGTGTGATTTGAATGCAATTGGTACCTTTTCTCCTTCATTAAAGGTCAGGTATGTGAATCCGCATTTCCCTTGGATGACACGGATCACGAGATTGCGCACATTGTTGTGTGTATCTAATTGTGTTTTTGCTAGCATGTCTGTTTGTACTGAACGCAACATTTCTGTATGTTTCTGAGTCCAAATTGTTTGTTTAAAATCAGGTTTGATTAGTTCATAGAGAGTTTTAACCCTTTCGGCGTAATTTAGAACATAAGTTCTTCCAAAATTCAGGAAACCTAGAATTGACTATACGTTTTTCAGCATTTTTGGAGGTCAGAGCAGCGCACATTTCTCAAGAAAGTTTGCTGCCAGGCTTTTGCCTTCACTTGATAACTCGTATCCTAAGAATAGGACGTTGAGGTGGGCAATTCGTGATTTCTTAAAATTGAATTTGTACCCTTCAGTAGCGAACCCAAGTATTATGGTGTTCACTCTTTTCAAGTGCACATCCAAATCATCGTCTGTAAGATATATGTAATCGACATAAAATAATGCCTCATCATCGTACATTTGTAGTATTTCTGCTACTCAGGCTGAAAATAACCCTGGACTATTCTTGAATCCCTGGGGGAGACGGCAAAATTGTTCTGTGTCCCCAAGATTGAGAAAGCCATCAAAATTCTGCTTTCTGGTGCAATGTTTTGACAGAAAAAATCATTTTGAAATGTCTAATGTGGTTTTATATTTTTTGCGCACAATGTTATTCATTAGTGCTGCACTATGTGAATTTTGTACTGCAAAAGTTTTGCAACAAGAGTTTAAGTGTCTGTAATCCAAAACTAGACGATATGAATTGTCTGGCTTGTAGATAGGAAACAAAGGATTTTTCATAGATGAGGTGCATGTTTCAATCACCCCTTGATATTCAAGTTGATCTAAAATCTCCCTTAATTGTTTTTTAGCTTCTTGCTTGACTGTGTACTGCTTCTGAGCAGTAGGTTGATGTGTTAACTGGATTTTGTGATGAGGAGAATCCTCATCCCATCCTACGTGATTTTTATATAATGCTGGGGTTTGGGCCACTGCCCATTTCCTGGCATATGTATATTTTTTATGAATTGGAATGTGATTTGAGAAGGCTAGCATAATTATCTCTTCGCCCTGTGGGCACTCCCTAACAACTGCAGGTGGCCAGTCTCTTTCAGCTAGAAGCATGTCATAACCCTTGGAAAGCTTGTCCCAGAAGAGAGATTTTATTTTTATAGTCCGGAGTGGTACTTCATATAACTTGTGGGGTACACTAACCCTGGTGTGGACAGTTTCAACCTGAATGCTTTCATTCAAGTTCACTGTCTCCAGATGATCCATCAGGATCTTGCGAACTGCGGTTACTTTTGCTGCGCTGTCTAGCATTGCCTGAGCCCATTCCTCGTTCTTGAGTTGTGTCCTCGGAATCCTCGGCATGTCTGATCTTTACACTTGCTACCTTCTTCTTCGTGAATTGAGTTTTCTGATTTTTTGGAACGTGCTGTTCGTCTTTAGACTTCACGCGTTCTTCTTTCTGTTCTGACCATCCTCTTCTTTCTGATTTCTCCGGTGATGTCTGAAAGCGACGAGAGGAACGTGTATCAATATCTTGATATCTATCAGGTTTTCTTAAAGTATCCCTATTTCTGAGGTTGTATCTCTTTTCAGAGGGCTCCCGTTGGTGAGACCTACCTCCTCGTTTATGAGATCTTCCTCTGGACTGAGAACGTTTCTCTTTAGGAAGTGTCTTTTTAGTATTTTCCCACTTCTTTTTAGGAGTAGTGAGATTATTTTTTATAAATGTTTTTTGAGGATTCTCTGTTAGTTGTGGTTTTAGTGGTTTCCCACCCAAACTATCTCTACCTAGTTCTTCATAGGATTTTTCAATAATTCTGGCAAGCTCATGTGGTTGCTCAGTAATTTCTATTTCTTGACAGCGAATGTGGGCAGTGGCAGTGTCCCCACAAGCTGTTGGTGGCGAGCCTGTCTAATCTGGCAAAATACCTCTATCAGGTCTTATATCTATTTTTAAACTTAAAGTTCTATTAGCTTTGCGGGGAATATTTTTAAAAACAAAGTACTGGGGGGCAGACAGCACTCACCTGGAGGCCTGAGCTCGGCGTTTCTTCCTTCCCGCCCCGGTCCGACGCGGTAGCCTATACCGCTGCGCGTAGGGTGGGCAGGTAGAGCCAGGCACTTCCAGATTTCGGAAGTTAGCGCTCTGGCTGTTGGGAGCGTTTCAGGTTAAAAGAGGCAGAGCACGGTGGCCGCGGGACAGCGAAGGTGGGCAGTGGCAGTCTCCCCACAAGCTGTTGGTGGCGAGCCTGTCTAATCTGGCAAAATACCTCTATCAGGTCTTATACCTATTTTTAAACTTTAAGTTCTTTTAGCTTTGCAAGGAATATTTTTAAACACAAAGTACTGGGGGGCAGACAGCACTCACCTGGAGGCCTGAGCTCGGCGTTTCTTCTTTCCCGCCCCGGTCCGACACGGTAGCCTATACCGTTGTGCAGAGGGCAGGCAGGTAGAGCCAGGAGCTTCTGGATTTTGGAGGTTAGCGCTCTAGCTCAGTGGTTCCCAAACTTTTGACTCCTGAGGACCCCCATTTAGTCACCACTGGAAGCCGGGGACCCCCAAGCAATTTGTATGAGTTAAATTTCAAATATTAAAGCAGTAATTCGAAAAAAATACATACGTGTGCACACAAAACAAATACTCAAAGTATTTAGGGGCAGATTTACAATAAGTTACGCATCCATGCATATCAGCAGGGATGCGCCACTTATTGTGCGCGATGCCTCCGCCACCATTGATGCACCGCATTTACAATGCTGCGCCCCATGGGGCAAAAAAGCACAGATGCATGACGCATCTGTGCCGTAATGGTGGCGCATTGCTGGAGTTGCGTCGCAAGCGCGACACAGCTCCAGCAATGCTCTGAGGGGCCGAATCTTGTTAATGCTGCGTCGATCCTTACGCCTGCTTCAAGCAGGCGCAGGGTTTTGACGCAGCATGGGCCCCAAAGTGACTGAGTGAAATCTTGTAGATTTCACTCAGCCACTTTTAGGAGGCGTTCCTGCGCCGGAACACCTCCTTCTGGCGCAGGGCTTTACAACGTGGCGCATCTCTCAGATGCGTCACATTGTAAATACCCTGCACCATGGCGCATCTTTTGCGTCGCCGCTGCATCACGAAAGTGACGCAACGGTGGTGTAAAAGAGGAGCAAGGGGCTTGCAAATCTGCCCCTAAGGATTTTGGGGCCAGATGTACGACCATTTAATTTAGCGCCTCGCAATTGGCGACAAATTGCGAGTGGCAAATTGCGAGTCGCTAAATGAAATGTACAACAGTGTGTTTAACACTGTTTCGGATTCCCAATGGGGTCGCAAATTGCGAGGTTCATTAATATTAATGAGCCTCTCGCAATTTGCGAGCCTATTGGGAATGCCAGCCCTCCTAGGTATGGTGCCTTCTCTGGGACTGTTTTTAAATAAAGCAGTTTAAAAAAAAATGCAGCCCATTTACCATGCATTTAAAAAAAAAAGAAAATGAAACGTTTTCGTTTCATTTTCTAAGGGCAGGCAGAGATCCCTGGGACCACTGCCTGCCCTTAAAAATAATTTTGCATGCATTTGCAAAGGGGAAGGAGTCCCCTGGGGACCCTTTCCCATTTGCAAATGCATTACCATGTACTTGAAGTAAGTGGTAATTGCGAGTGGTTTGCGAACGCAAAACATTTGTACATGGTTTTAAGACTCGCTATTTGGAAGGGAATGCCCCTTCCAAATAGCAAGTTGCAAAACCTATTTAGCGAGTCGCAAACAAATTGCGACTCGCGAAATAGGCAATGTACATGGCCCAATACTTTTTTGCATGTGAAAGCGGGTTCACGAACCAGTTCACGCATATAAAAACGGATCGTACATCTGGCCCGTAGTATTTTATATTGAAGTAATAGCCCCTCTGTCACATGTATTTCATTTGTTTTATAGCATCTCTCATACCATTGTAGGATGTCTTTACATCACACACATATAGAGACATTGAATCGTACATGTAAAACAGTGTGTATATAAAATGTTTAAAGAGTGTTTGGTCTGGAAAAGCACAAACTCAGGATTCAGAACATAACACAGTGGCTAGCACTGACTTTAACATTAAAAATGTATTTCCACCCACATAAATCTTTGTAGCAGCATCAGGATAATTAATAACTGGGAAAAAACAAAAGTTACTAACTGGTACCATGCAGTTTGCAAGCAGCTCTTTGATGACAGTTTATAGGTCCCTCTGCTACATTATGATTGTCACTTATGAAGTGCACAGTAACAAAAGAATCTCTGTGACAAAAGCAGTAACCACGAACCTATACACACAAAATGCTGCTTTTTAAAATGCATGTTACACGTTCTTTGCAGTAGGCACATTAACCCTCTGTGCTACATTAGTTAAGTCAAAGCTGCCACTGAACAAAACTCTCCTCACGCTCCAGCAGGTACCTTAATCACTGGCATTCTCTTGATACTTTTATTGCTGCTGGAAAGCTGCTAATTATACAAGAAACTTTTCTGTGCTTTTAAAACTGTTGCCTGCGGACCCCCTGGGAATGTGTCACGGACCCCTGGGGGTCCGCGGACCACAGTTTGGGAAACACTGCTCTAGCTGTTGGGAGCGTTTCAGGTTAAAAGAGCCATGCCCCTGCGACTGCGGACGCGTGCAGCCGGCGAGGCGACGGCGCGCCGAAGACGAGCCAAAGACAAGCCCGTCTGCACCCGTCCGCGGCCGGTCAGGGCTAGGGGCTAGACCCCCTTCCGGTTCTCCTGCAATAGTGGCATATAGTGCCAAACAACTCCTGGACCTTAGGCAGGGAGTTGGTGAGATATGTGCCCATAGTATTACACTGGCCTCTAAACAAAATCGGTGCAACCACTGTCCTTTTCTCCTTGCCCAGCCGCGTAGTTCGGCGAATGCTGGTGGTAGGATAAGATTGTCCTTCATTAATTGTAGATCATTAGGGAAGCACAGAACGGAGGTCCATGATCTACTAATAAAGGGAAAGTTGGATGCCCTGTTCTTGACAGAAACCTGGCTTAATGAAGACTCCACTCCTGAGTCGTGCCAGAGTCCTGCCCGTCTGCGCCCGTCAGCGACGAGGAAGCGCGAGACGTGGTAGGGCTCTGATCACTAGCAGCTATAACATCATGCAGACTCCACTATCGCTCCAGTACAATTGGGCAGAGTTGTTAGCCATTGGGAACAGGGCTAGGGTCTGCTATTGCGATCGTGTGGACCCTTTAATTGGCCCATATACCTGCGCATGTAATGGCTGGTCAGTAGCTAGACCGACGAAAATCCGTTCTCTGGAAGCTATTACTCCGCCAATACGTAAGCTCACTCCGGATTGTGGGCTCCGGATTTGGAGTTTGAACGTGAGGTCGCTGGTCAAACATCACCAGTTTATACATGACCTTATCGAAAAAGAAGACCCCGATCTTTTTTTCCTCACCGAGACCTGGCTCCAGGACTCTGACGTTGCCATCTTGAACCTCACTTTTCCCTCAGAATACACGATCTTTACTCTGAATCGGACAACGAGAGGAGGCGGTATTGCCATGGCGGTAAAATCTTGCTTCCCGGCTGAGTGGAAAGCACTTAAGTTACCTGCCTGTGAGAGTGCCCTTTTTAAAATAGCCTTTAGCCATCATTTTACTTTCAGTGGCATTCTTATTTATCGCCCACCAGGCAATGATACAGCCTTCAGATCTGCTCTTGCCGATACCGTAAGTCTCTTAGCGCCCGGATGTGCCAATTTTAACATCATAGGTGACCCTAATATTCACTTTGATAATAGGTCATCCGTAGCCATTAACACCCTACTTGCGGATCTGGAAGCTCTCCAACTGATCCAGCTTGTGTCATCTGCCACTCGTATTGGAGGACATATCCTTGATCCATTTTTCACCACGATCGAGAGGATAAAGGTGTCTGACCCGATATCTGTAGGATGGACTGATCATTTGCTGGTGGAAGTGTCTTGTCCTATCCATGATAAGCCATTCAAACCGGTGGATAGACTGGTTCTTAAAAGGCACTGGCACAAGCTTAAATTGGAGGATTTCTACAGGCTACTAGAGCGGAATCCCTTGAGCCCTCTTCTGAGTGTGGAGCATGGCTATCAAATGTTTTCCTCCTGGATTACTGATGCTCTTGATTTCCTCATACCCTTGCGCTGGTCGAAAGGCTATTCTAAAACACCAAGCCCATGGTATAATGAGTCCCTTGCCGAGCAAAAAAAATCTTGCCGGAAGGCGGAGAGGAACTGGATGAGATCTTACGATCCGGCTCTGAAAACTGCATATTTTGCCCAACTTAGAGCTTATCACAGAGCAATATGTAGAACTCGGGCCGATTTTTATGCTCGGGAATTCCAAGCCAGCACTAATCCCTCCAAATTAATATTTAAGGTCTTAAAAGACCTTACGAATAAGAGAGCTACCTCGGCAGAGATCTGCACTGACTCCCACTGCGAGAATTTGGCAGTTTTTTTCTTGGAGAAAGTGCAGAATATATACAGGGGGTTTGACGTGTGTCGGCCGGACCCAGTGTTAGCTGACCCTATTTCCGTGGGTCATGAGACTCTTGCCTTCCTTCCTGACTTGTCTCTGGAGGCTTTTAACAAACTTAGCCTCAAGATCAAATCAGGTTCTCCTCTGGATCCGCTGAAGCCAGCCCTCATTAGTTTGCTCTCTCTGCTGTGCCGTGGTCCGATATTGACTCTTATCAACTTGTCTTTGTCAACCGGAATAGTTCCCTCCTCTTGGAAGCAGGCGGTGGTTACCCCAGTTCTGAAAAAGGCTAATCTAGATCCTCTCCTGTCTGAGAACTACCGCCCCATATCTCTTTTGCCCTGGACTGCTAAAGTCACCGAGGCTCATGTCAATTCCATTTTATCTGACCATCTTGCCCGTAATCAGATACTGGACTCTAGTCAAAATGGCTTCCGCCCTGGACACAGTACCGAGACCGCCTTGCTCCACATTATCGAGCATTTACGCTGGTGCTTGACTCCGGGCGTACGGCAGCGCTCCTTTTATTAGATCTGAGCGCTGCCTTCGATACTGTGTCCCATTGCATACAGACTCAACGCCTTGAGGAAGCCGGAGTCACGGGAATCGCTCTTCAGTGGTTTCGATCTTTTCTATCAGATCGAACCTTTAAAGTGGCTATACCACCTTGCCAGTCCACTATCCACCCCTTGGACCTGGGAGTCCCACAGGGCTCCTCGTTGAGTCCCACTCTGTTCAACTTATATGTGAAACCGCTGGCGGTGGTCGTCAAACAGTGGGGTTTGACAATGACCTCATATGCTGACGACACACAGCTAGCGGTGACACTGAGTGGAGACCCTGATGTAGAGGCTCCCAGATTCCGAGCTGGACTTGTAGCAGTAGCCAATTGGCTTCGTACCAATTGTTTACAATTAAATGCTACTAAGACTGAAGTGATGGTCCTAGGAAAACATGCTGAGCTATGGGGAGATCAGTGGTGGCCTCCAGAACTGGGTGTTACTCCTATACCAGCAACAGAAGTGAAAAACTTAGGGATCTGGCTTGATCCTGCGCTCACCTTCATTGGGCATACAAAGAAGGTTGCAGCCACATGCTACGGAATACTGCGAGGAATAAGGCCGGTCCTTAAATACTTCGACCCTCCTACTCGGCAGCTCGTAGTCCAAGCCTCTATACTATCTCGGCTGGACTATGGAAGTGCACTGATGTTAGGGGTCAACCAGGCTGAGGTAGCCAGACTCCAGAGGGTGCAAAATGCCGCGGCGCGGGCCATTGTTGGTCTTCCCAGACACTGCTCTGTCTCCGGCACTATTTTTTCTCTTCATTGGTTGCCGGTTAGACAGAGGATTAAGTTTAAAGCACTCTGTCTGGCTTTTGAAATCTTGAAACTTTCCTCCCCACCGGCTCTTGTTAATTTACTCACTCCATACATACCTCTGAGATCTCTTAGATCTGAGGCCTTGCATCTGGCGATCTGCCCTCGGTTTAAACTCAGCAGAATGGGTGGTCGCTCTTTTCGGGTGCTTGCTGCGGGGCTATGGAACTCGCTTCCAGTGCACACCCGAGCTCTGAATGACTTATCTATTTTTAGGCGTACTATTAAAACGTTCTTGTTTTCTGCTTCTGAATAGTTTTTCTTTTATTCTGCATGTTATGTTACAGTACCTGTCTGAGTGCCTGGACGCCCCTTTGCTGGGGTATCAGTGCGCTATAAAAATATAAATAACATAACATAACATAACTCCTGATATAATAGATGCTTTACCACCAGGCTATAATATCAATAGGATTGACAGACCTACGGGGCGGGGAGGCGGATTAGCTATCATTTCTAAATCAGAAATATGTTGCACCTTGGAGTCGGCTGATATCAAGGAGAGCGAAGCAAGTTTTTTCTCCATCTCAGGCCAGGGCAGTCAAGTTCTAAAAGGATTCCTGATCTATAGGCCCCCTGGCCCAGGAACCAAATTCTCTGAAAGCCTGATAGACTATCTGCTACAGCCTGCCCTGAAATATGAGAGGCTACTACTCTTGGGGGATCTAAACTTTCACTTCGATGATCCTACCAATACAGAAGCCCAGGAGATTCGTAATGAGCTAGCAGCGTTGCAAATGACGCTTAAATCAGAACTCCCCACCCATAAGCATGGTCATCTATTAGACCCCATTTTTTCCAATTGGGAGCTGATGACCATCGGCCTCCCAGTGCCTATGATATGGTCAGACCATTATCAGATTCCCTTCCCTTCCAGATAGTGGCACAGAGGAGGAAAATACAAAAGCCCAATGATATAATTAGGTGCAGGAAATGGGTAGGCTTTTCCAGATCTAAATTTGAGGATCTTATGGAACAAGGTGGACCTCCAGTAGGTCAGGCGATAGTGGCAGCCTGTGAAGCGCTGGATAATCGCATCTTGCAAGCGCTGGACCTCACAGCTCCCTGGACCAACCCCAGAGGCAAACTAAATCTGCTCTATGGTTTGGGCCTGAACTCGTCAAGGAAAAGGCGGCTTGCAAACACATGGAGAGACGCTGGAGGAAAAGCTACTCTGTGGTAGATAAGGCAACCTATAAAACTAAGCTCAAGGGCTACCTTGCTATGATCAGAAAGTACCAAACTTCCCATTATAAGGACAGAATAGAAGGAGCAGATAACTCAGTTAGGGAGCTATTTGCAGTGTTAAAGGAAGTTAATTTCCTCTCTAGTACTACTGTGCCCTTGGAGGGTTTGGTGGAATCCTGTGATCGGGTCGCTCAATTCTTCGCGGATAAAGTGGGGAAAATGTATTCCTCCTTTCCGTTGGAGGCTAGAACAGAAAATACAACAGATGATGGTATTGGAAACGTTGAAGGAACTGAGTTACTAGTATCCTTCACTACCCCCCAACAGGATATCCTTATCAATATTGCATCTAAAATTAAAACAGGTTCCCCTAAGGACCCGGCTCCCGCTAGAATACTGAGGGAGAGCATAAATATACTGGAACCTCATATACGCCATCTGTTGGATCTCTCATTGGGATCTGGGAGTGTCCCGTCAGTATGGAAAGAGGCTGTGGTGCTCCCGATTAATAAAAAGCACAACATTAGTGCGGAGCAGCTAGACAACCTGAGGCCTATCTCCCTCCTCCCTTTTATTGCCAAAATTGCAGAGAAAGTTGTCAATAAGCAATTGACAGAGCATATCGAAACATGCAAACTTCTGCACCCAACTCAATCGGGTTCATATTCAACTGAATCGGCCCTTCTCTTGTCAAAGAAACTATACGCAAGTTGGCGGATGAAGGCCATACTACTGCGCTGATCCTTTCGAATTTGAGCGCGGCTTTCGACACTGTAGCTCATCACATCTTGCTACAGTGTCTGAAAAAAGGAGGAGTGAGAGATAGAGCTCTGGAGTGGCTAAGATCGTTCCTCCAGAATCGCAGCTTTCAAGTTGCCCATGGCTCCCATCGGTCTAAGGTTGTCAGGCTGAATCAGGGAGTGCCTCAAGGGTCTAGCTTGAGCCCCACCCTTTTCAATCTCTATGTAACACCCATAGCAGAGATTACTGAAAAGTTTGGGGTTCAAGTAGTAAACTATGCAGATGACACCCAACTTGTGGTGTCTCTTGCGCAGGCAGACCGGGTAGCAGCTAATAATGTCTCGCAGTGCCTTCAAGCTATAGCGGCTTGGATGGCCTACAACTGCTTGAAGTTAAATGGCAGCAAGACAGAGGTGCTGGTGGTAGGAAGAGCGCCTTCTGTGTGGACCTCGGCTTGCTGGCCGCAGGTGCTGGGGCCTTTACCCTCACCCAGCGAACAAGTCAGGAATTTGGGTATCTGGTTAGATAGCAAAATTTCCTTTGAGCAACATACTACGCGGGTGGCAGGTCAATGCTTTGGCATTCTGAGAAACATGCGTAAATCTCTTGACTTACTTCCAACTGCGGCAAGGAAGATCCTGGTCCACGCTCTTGTTACCTCGAGGTTGGACTACGGGAACGTCCTGTATCTTGGAGCCAATATTAGATGTACTACTAGGCTCCAGCGGATACAGAATGCGGCGGCCCGCATGATTTTGCAGCTGCCCAAAAGAGCATCATCCAGGAAAGCCTTGGAAACTCTCCATTGGCTTCTGATAAAAGAACGGGTGTTCTATAAAACTCTGCTGATTAGCCACCTTATCATGCAGAGGAAGGGGCCATTGTATCTTCTGGAACTGCTGAGCCCCTATATTCCGGGACTTGATTTGAGGTCTTCCAGGAAAGGGCTGGTGCAGGTTCCTAGATTCAGAAGAGCTCGGATGGGTGGGCGCTCCTTCCGAGTAAAGGCAGCCCTTCACTGGAACAGACTGCCATCCACAATGCGTTTAGAAACTTCGGAATACAGCTTCCGGAAACAACTGAAAACCCTCCTCTTCCCTCCGGTTAAAGAGGGAGGATATTAGTATGGGAGAGATGGAGGGACTGATCTATCTGACTACCTGGGGTGAGCCACAACCAGCGCGGGGACACACTGACCTCAGTGTAACCAGGCGCTATATAAAATTCATTATTATTATTATTATTTTATTATTATTTTTAGTTTCTGGCGGATTGCCACTGATGCTGCTTCACCTTTAAAGTTGGCTAATAGTATAGCCGAGACCTGTTTGAAATCTTTCAGTAATTTAATACCTAGATTTAAAGCCGGTTCAGGACCGTACTCATTTTGAATCTGTCTTAAAACGTCTGGTATTACCGCCATGGAAGGAACACCATGTGTTTTAGTGTAGATTGAAGCAAAGACTGTGCCCCCAAGTGTCACAACCCTCTACGTGTGGTGCAATCCCCATAGATAAACAGATTGTCAGAATCCTGTGTTTCTCATGAGGCATACTATCAGGGAATACTGCCTCTATTCGAGTAATTATTTGTTCTAACCAGAACTTAATTTGTTCTTGTTTTGTAGAATCTAGGGTTCAGGCAGGTCAGGTCGATTACCCCTTTTTCCATATTTGCCCGGCGTTAGCCGCTTCTCACCCAACTCACGATTACCAAATAAAGAGGCAGGCGCTGAAGACTGGAAGGCAGGAAACAGGAGTTTATTTCCGACGGAACAGAACACGTCAAATCAGACAACAGGGTATCTTCTCGAGGTGCTCTAACAAGTTTCTCTATGGCTCCGTCTTTTATACACAGGTTTATGATGCACAAACATTCCTTATTGCAATAAAAACACTCTGAAGTACGAAAAGGCATGTTTGGAATCCCAGCTTCAGGCCTATTCCCATACCGGTCGCTCTGATGTCGTTTTCCCCTCCCAAATGTAACATGTGATTGTAATCTGCAGCCGGACATTCCAACAGGACACGAGAGCAAGAGGGGGGTGGTCAGATCTAAAGTTGGGCAGGCGATAAGATCACGTTTCGCTATGCGGGGCCGGGGGGGTACATCCACGAGACCTAGGTTTATGACATGGGACTGGGTCGAGAGGCCAGGTGTAGCCAGGGGGGGTCATCAGAAGAGAGGAAGGGTGTTCCTGGGAGGAATGCAGGGGTGCCGGCCAGATCTAGGGGTGTGAAGGCCTTGATTAATCACCACTCCTCTGATGTGAGGCGGGGTCCTACTGCGGGGAGCAATAAACTGCATCTGTTGGACTAGGTGATGGCCTGGGACCAGGCCGGGCAATGTGGAAGGGAGGAAGAGGTTACCAAAAGGGCCTGTTCTATGGGTAGGGTGAGAGAGCGAGGGGGCAGGGGTTCAGCACGGAGACAGGGTCGTGTTTAGAGGTGAGTTTACGGTCCGAGCAGGAGAGACCGGGGGCTGTCGGGGCGCGGGGGAATACTCGCGAGGCTGGGGAGTGGGGGGGGGAGAGAAAGAGAGACGCAGGTTACTGGCAGTGGGCAGAGAGGTCATGACATACAAAATGGCTACTATCTATGTTCGTGATGGGGCCTAAAGGGGGGGGGCAAGATGGCGGGGCCACTGTTTCGTGACTTTCGCTTTACCTTCAACAGTGGCGAGGGTGAACACAAATGAACGCCGCTTATGTACATATACATTGTCGTTTTCCAGAGTCGCCGCTTTTTAACATAAGTTAGGTCCTTTCGTGTTTATCATAACTGATGGGGTGTACATATAGTCGTGTGTTGTCAATGAAATAGCGTTTGTCAATACTGGTGGATTTGCATATAACCGTGTGCAGTTGATGCGACATACGAGGTGGAATACATATAAATTTACATTTGTCGTATTTAAAAATGACCGATGAAACATTTTACAGGCAAAAAGTGATTGAGGGAGGAATTTAGTCCAATACAAGCAATTAGTCAAGGTGGGGTGTAGAAAGTTCCAAAAAAGGGGGAGGGTCTTTGTCCCAGTGTCTTTTTAGTAGCGAGCCATCACTGGTAGGCTCTGGTAGTTCGTTTTCTTCCGTTGGCGCTGTTGAGCACCGGCGGTGGAGCTATAGGTCCAGCTCGGGTCCTTCTTTACACGTCGCAGGGTGTGATCTGTCCTCTGCTGTTAGACCACAGTCCTGTTTCCTAACTAATCTTTTTAAGGGTGCCTCATGCTGGGCACCTGCATTTCCTTCTCTTTTCGCGGCAAACCCTATTCTACCTAAATGCTGTTCTTCTTCTCTGAGTCAAAATCCACGTGAAAAGGAAAAAGAGGGGTTTTGTCGGATAATTGAGGGAAGAGAGGGCGGAGTGGGACCAGATCTTCGAGACAAACCAAGGGAGCAAAAGGTGATGCGCAGGCAGGTCCATCAATCGGGCTCAAAGGGGCGGGGACTTCTGGCACGCGTGGGTCAACAAGTAGAGGGCTTCAAGGCAGCCCTCCATTCCTTCGTTTTCTGCGTTTGAGAGTGGTGCATCGTCCCACGTCCCGTTGCTCTGCGGCTCCATCTTAGGTCGAGGTCACACGTGCCTCATGGTCTGTGGCCAGGCTGTGCATCACGTCCGGCCCCTCTCCTCCGGTGACTGTGTATCTTTGAATGGGTACAAAACAGGTTTTTGGAGAACTGGCAAGAGAAGACATTTACACATTTCAATTCCGCCCCAGATCTAAGTAGTTGGGGGTACGTTCATCGGTCACGGTCAGAAGTTATCACTGTGGAGCATGTATACAGGCATGCCTACTGAGTATGTACTAAGCCTATTTGGCGTTCATTCATGACGTACAGGGAGAGATCCGACTCCTATTGACTGTGTACTTCATCGATCTCGAAATCGGATCCTTCGGTAGAGACTCATCTTTCTAACCCAAGCCCTGGCAGTCTTCTATCATCCTGAGGGAGAGAGATAGAGGCTAAACATTCTTTTCTCGGGGGGCAACAGTTAATCGGGGTCATCAGTTATACTTCGGGTTATGGAGCTGGGGTCAATCTGGAGAAACAGGGACGTTTTGGACATCCATACTTGGGTGCAGAGGGGTGGGGCAATCTGGGCATTGGAGATTGCATTTCTAACGAGCTGAGAACAGAAAGCCACTGACATACAGTCCTCCTATAAGAAGGCCAGATTAGGGGACTTCAGTCGTCTTGCCTGTCCTTTCCTTCGTAGCCAATTCAAGTTCCATCGTTTTACAGAAAGGAGAGGTAGTAATATGGCAGATTACAATTGTTTTAGTTTCTGTCAATTTGCCGAACACCTTTGTGGTCGAAAACCAATTAGGCTCGTGCCGGTGGGGCACGACGTTACCACACAAAGGAAGAGGGAACAGGGGGACCCTCGGAGGGAGAGTCGTCCGCATTTTAAATGAACTATTCGGTACATGTACAACATGAAGAGAGAAAAAGAGAGAGAGAGAGAGTGAGAGAGAAACGTGTACAATAATAGGCCATTTAATGCGCACACAACACAAAACAGTAGGGGTCAAGTTATATAGAAACACAGACTGAGGGACAACGTAAATCCATACACTACGTACACGTGAATTCAGGCGGGGGGGGTATATGTATTATATACAGAACTCCAGGCAAAACATAGAACAGTACTTGGCTAAAGATATTTCCTCCTGCATGCTGCGCATCCTTAGTATCCTATTTAATTCGCCTGGCTGTCTTTTGCTGTTGGTCTCTGTTGCAAATACTTACACTTTTGTCAATTGTTCGGGAACTAACCTGGTCGGGCTAGCAGTTACGGTGGGATCTTTGAATCGTTTTTAGCGAATGGGTATCCGGGCTGAGGCAACGGAGGGTGTCAGTCGGGGGGGGGGGCAATGGGCAGCTTCGAGTTTCATGTCTATGAGGGTGCAAGAAGGAGGTGGTAAATCCTAAACATTGACAATATTCTTAGTCTTCCAGGAGGAGGGTACTTGGGTAAACCTCGGCCCGGAATAGCCCTGAACCCTCCCCTATTTAGTTATCGTATGGACCTACTCGTAGGTGCACGTCATTCTTGGTTGCATTATTCAGGGGCCGGTTGGAGTCATATTTTTGTCATACTGCAATAATCCGTCAAGTTTCTGCTTCGGGCCACCCTTCCAGTCGTTGGGTTCAGAGAGAGAGAGAGAGATGGTCGGTTCTAAGTAAGGGAGTGTTATATCTATGTTTGTTCGTCGTGTATAGGCACCATGTTCAGACCCCCTTTTTCCCCATTCCATCGGCCGTTCGATCATCACTCAAGTCGTACAAAAACATCTCTCTTATCAAGTCAACGTGTGCAACGTATATCCAGTCGAGTTATACACATCCGGTCATACACGCGTGCATTCATATCACCCAAATTCGTCATGTCCTCAGGGGCCGTCCCTATGGATAATATATCATTTTTCCCCGCGGAACCATGGCGCGTTGCTTATGTGTTCTCCATACTTTAGTCGATGTTCCGATGTGACCTGCAGAAAGAAGGGGAAAAAGAAGGGGGTGGGGGCAGCGTTTTAAAACACATCCGCGCGCATAAACCAAAAAGGCTTTTACTTACCACGTATTCGACCTATCTCCGCGGGGTGCGGTCCCTTCCATCTCGGCGGTTTAAGCCCAGAGGGACTGGTAGTGCGGGAGGCATAATCATTGATGGACTGTATGTTGCATAGATCGCCCACGCGTGGTGTTGCGGGTCTTGTGTAGGGGAGGGTCTAAACAAAAGGGCAGTCAGTGTAAAGTGGGGTGAACTCGTGCTCTCCTTCGAGGAGGAGGGGTGGTTTACAGTGGTACCCGGTCTGGCTTAGGGGCATCTGAAACAATTTCCCTGAGATATGTGGCATATAAAGTAAAGGCCAAACACCGGGACCTTTATCGATTGCTTTATGTTGTACAAAAGTAGAAAACACACGCAACGAACTTGGACCATTCACATTTGCAATATTTCTGGGTACTTTGCTTTTTAACCTTTAAGTAATCGAATTGCTTTATTTCGCCTGTATTTTACGTATATCGGAAACAATGGCCATGTATTCGAACTTACCAATCCAAGAGCTACGACTATATTGGCTTTTCACAAAACCTTTATTAAAATTGTTGACGTGCAAATGCAGGCCTACAACCACGTGGGCCGGCCACGGAGCAGACTGGAACTGTACATGAGGGCATATTTATTTGAGGGAAACGTAACTGCGTCGGTGGTCGTTTTATTTCATAAAGGTACGATAAGTGCAATAAAATCATATCGAAAATTCATTGTGGGCAAGTACCATAAGTGTTGAAAAATCGACCTTTCAATAATACTGTAATCAATGGCGCGTCAGAACTTAATATCAAATCATTGTCCGAATGTTCAATCAATACTCATCCCCTCCCGCCATGTGCTTCAAAAACTGCATGCATATCTCATGATATCAAGTCTGAGCGTCCGGAACACAACGGGGAGTTGCGAGTTTCGTTTGTACCGGCGCCATTTTGGGTGGGGTCAGGTGGGTCCAAGTATAGTCAAAATGTCTCCACCAACTCGGGGTTGGACCAGAACCTCTTTCGGCAGTCCAGAGGTTTCGTTCAGGGGCAACAGAAGGGACCGGTGACATGAACCATCAATCAAAGAAAAGGGAGGGGGCAGCAATCTTTCCTACCGGGTCATACTGGTTTTCCACCGGAACTGATCAAATCGGTAGTCTGCAGGATTTTTGGTCATTCAAACTGAGGCAGGCGTTAGCATAAGGGCGCCAACGTCTCGTGGCTACGTCTTGGTCGTTCTGCGGGCAATCATGGCAGTCGTTCCCCATCGGGGGCCTGGGGCCCCTGCAGTTCTCGTAGAATCTTCAAAGCTGAGGAGAACGCTTCTGGACGGGGGGACTCGTTTTCTAGCGTGGTCGGCGACCAGGCCCATTTCTGCAGAGTCGACCGCCATTTTTAGGAGATCTGCAGCTACCGGCAGTCACTGGGCCGCAAGAGCAGAAGGACTCCAGCCTGTCAGGCGAAGCGTTGTTGCACCGCCACAGTGGACGAGACCCTGCTGGGTGAGTGGAGCGTCGCTGCACCGCAAGAGTGGACGAGCCCTTTGCTGGGTGCGTGGAGTGTTGGGGGTGCAGCTGAGGGGCCTCCACCTGGGGAGGCGGGAGAGGCTCGTCCATGCCGCCTCTCCCTCCCAGTGCACCCCACGGCGCCTCGTAGACATTCGTTATGGCCGGACCAGGCGATGAAAAAAGAGGGGGGGAGGTCTGAGGCATGAGCAAGACATCCCCCCCCGTGGCCTGCAAGGTGTCAGAGGAGGAAGGGAATGGGAGGACCAGTACATTCCGAACCCCGGGCCATTCGCCCCACGACTTTTCCGGCTGATGGCGACCATCCGTTCTTCGCCACGGCCACAGGAGCGGGTCTCCCGGTCAGCCAACCGTGGGGCTCGTCGAGCGGAACGCTGATGGCAATCTTAGCATTGGAGACAACCCCCTACCCCGGGGGGGGGGGCGTCCGCGCCACCTCTGGACATCCTGGGGACAGGCCTTGGCGCGTGGTGTCGCCTCCGGGCTATTCGCGCAATGGCCCTCCACCTCAGGCCGCCACCGACGCTACCTTGCTAGCTGATGGCTTTTGTAGGCTTTCTATCGCCCAAAAACCTACTAAAAAGTAGCCCAAAGTAGCCCAACATTGCTACTTTTCGCAAGGAGGGACAGGAACGTCGTCAAGCAGGCGGCAAATTGCATTGTGGGTTTGGTGTTGCAGCCGTTTGCCATGTAAATATTTCTTTAATATATAGTTGTAAAATAAAAACGTTTTAACATGTTCCCTTGCTGGAGTGTTGTATATTTCTAATATTTGCCTAGGGTTTGTCGTTATTTGGGCGGGGTGGGCGGTGGAGCCGAGCTGTCTTGAAGTCATAGCGTCGAGTTCGGCTCTTCTCACTAGTTCCATATATTCTGAGGGGTTGTTCCTAATGTTTCCACTTCAGCGAGGTCGAAAAGAGATCTCATCAGTGGCCTACTGATTTTGCTCGATTCCCTTTGTTTTTCCATCGAATTTTATGTTCTTTTATTTGCTAGCACGATACAGCGGCTAATCCGCATTTTTCTTTATATATGTCCTTTTTATTAGGGGCGTCCTCCGGTGGAGCCAGATGGCCTACCTCTAATAAATGGTCCGAGCTGAACCAACTACTGAACAATGGGGAGAAGATAGGCATGACGGGTTACAACGGGGAGAAAAATCTGCACTACCTATCCTTCACTACTTTGCGGAGACTAGATAGAATATTTCTATTCTACAGTATTCGCAAGTAGGGAATACCCAAAGAGAGAACCAATTCCAAACAATCAGTGTTCGGACAAACAATCAATCAATCAAATGAGGAATAAAATAGGCGCAAGGGGTTACAACGGGGGCAAAAGCCTGCGCTACCTACCCTTCACTATCTGCAAAGAGAGAGATCTTCCTGTTCCTCCCTGTTTGTAGGCAGAGAAGATCCTTTCAGAGAACCAATTCCGAGCGATTAATGTCCGGTCAAACAATCAATCAGTGGGGGATAAAAATAGGCACGACGGATTACAACGGGGGCAAAAGCCTGCGTTACCTATCCTTCACTATCTGCAAAGACTAAACAGAGTATGGCGACTCTGTGCTTGTTTGCAAATAGAGAATGATCCAAAGAGAGCCAATTCCAAAGCAATAAATGCTTGGATAACAATCAATCAAATGGAGAGGGAAGTAGGCGCGACGGGTTACAACGGGGGCAAAAGCCTGCGCTACCCACCCTTCACTATCTGCAAAGGGAGAATACTCCTATCTTTCCCCGTTTGTAGACAGAGAATCTCTCAGGACCAAACAATCAAACGGGTAATACTAGTATTTTCCAATGTCAATCAAACAATCAATTCGCAATTTGTCGTGTTACACGACCTTACCCGGACCGTATGGACAGATTCTCGTCTTCCGCTTCCAGCGCCCGATCGTCCTCTATTTTCTGTAATTGCTGTGGCACTCCTGATGGTACCCAGTCAGGACCGTAGATCACTCGAGAGAGGTCTGTTCGGAACCAGTGAAGTTCGGATGATCGGCTGCCAGACAAGGGTCTATCGGGCAGGACCTCTTCCCGATCGTTGCAGTCGTTCACTCTGTCGTCGGGACCTCTCCCACTGGATCCACGTGTCGCTGATGGGCCCCATGTTGGGCGCCAATTGTAGAATCTAGGGTTCAGGCAGGTCAGGTCGATTACCCCTTTTTCCATATTTGCCCGGCGTTAGCCGCTTCTCACCCAACTCACGATTACCAAATAAAGAGGCAAGCGCTGAAGACTGGAAGGCAGGAAACAGGAGTTTATTTCCGACGGAACAGAACACGTCAAATCAGACAACAGGGTATCTTCTCGAGGTGCTCTAACAAGTTTCTCTACGGCTCCGTCTTTTATACACAGGTTTATGATGCACAAACATTCCTTATTGCAATAAAAACACTCTGAAGTACGAAAAGGCATGTTTGGAATCCCAGCTTCAGGCCTATTCCCATACCGGTCGCTCTGATGTCGTTTTCCCCTCCCAAATGTAACATGTGATTGTAATCTGCAGCCGGACATTCCAACAGGACACAAGAGCAAGAGGGGGGTGGTCAGATCTAAAGTTGGGCAGGCGATAAGATCACGTTTCGCTATGCGGGGCCGGGGGGTACATCCACGAGACCTAGGTTTATGACATGGGACTGGGTCGAGAGGCCAGGTGTAGCCGGGGGGGGTCATCAGAAGAGAGGAAGGGTGTTCCTGGGAGGAATGCAGGGGTGCCGGCCAGATCTAGGGGTGTGAGGCCTTGATTAATCACCGCTCCTATGATGTGAGGCGGGGTCCTACTGCGGGGAGCAATAAACTGCATCTGTTGGACTAGGTGATGGCCTGGGACCAGGCCGGGCAATGTGGAAGGGAGGAAGAGGTTACCAAAAGGGCCTGTTCTATGGGTTGGGTGAGAGAGCGAGGGGGCAGGGGTTCAGCACGGAGACAGGGTCGTGTTTAGAGGTGCGTTTACGGTCCGAGCAGGAGAGACCGGGGGCTGTCGGGGCGCGGGGGAATACTCGCGAGGCTGGGGAGTGGGGGGGGAGAGAAAGAGAGACGCAGGTTACTGGCAGTGGGCAGAGAGGTCATTACATACAAAATGGCTACTATCTATGTTCGTGATGGGGACTAAAGGGGGGGGCAAGATGGCGGGGCCACTGTTTCGTGACTTTCGCTTTACCTTCAACAGTGGCGAGGGTGAACACAAATGAACGCCGCTTATGTACATATACATTGTCGTTTTCCACAGTTTTGCTGGTAGTTTACCAATGACTGACTGTATAGTCTGTGGTGTGATTTTGTTTGTGTTCCACTGGTGAGGGCTGTGCTGTGGGATTTCTACAGCTGGTTGGACTGTTAATGTCCGCATGACATATTGAACCAATTGTCTATATATTTTAATGAACTGTTTTAGCTGAGCTAACAACTCTGCACCTGTCATTCTTTCAATGTCAGGATGTGGTGTATAGCTGGCTAATACCGGCCATGTTGCTCCTGGTCTACCTAGTGGACCGAGCCTGGTAATGTGATTTTGATGTTTTAGGGCGCCTTTGAACCAGAGCTGATGCTCTCGGTAAGTTAATGGAATTTCAATGTCCTCGTAAGGAACATATTCCTCTGGAAGTTCCTCTACTTTGTAGTAGTGGAACTCGTGTGTTCCTGCATCGGCTGCAGGGAACTGAAACCATGAACAGAATACCTCTGTCTGCCGATATTCATGTGCCTCTATGACAAAGATTACTTTGCCACCTCTACATGATACTCCATTATTTATGAGTTTGTAAGTTATACTTTTTCTTACATTGACCGGGATCAGTATATCATCCGGGTCATTTTGTAAGAGATCTCTGTCATCTAAAGCTGCTTGAGCTGCTAATGCAACTCTACGCCTTTACTCTTCACTATCCGACATTTGTCGACTGGAAGTTTATTTTGCAGAACAAGTTTCTAGGAAACAAAGATTAGGTGCACAATATTTTGGAGCACTGTATCCTTCTACGTTGAATCAAACCAAAAACTAATAAATAGGATTTTTTTTCTCCTACTCAGTTTTGGCGGATATTATCCTTTCACCCACTCCAAACGTCTTTTGGAGTTTTTACGGGAAAAAAGGTGTCTGTGTGAAAAGCACGACTGAGTTACTCTAGTATCTAGCGTTAAATTATCGCCTTACCAAACATTGGGCGCCATGTAGTGTAGTTCCTATATTCCCAATAGCCTCTGCGCATTGGAATAATATATCTTGCAGCTTAGACGTAGGACTTAGGTCAACTAGGTCTCTGCCAAATCTATTAGACTTAATTGTGAGTGTCAGCTAGCTCAGAGGTCACTAGAAACTTTCTTGAAAGTACAAGAAGGGATTAGTCTCTGACAACCATTTAACATGACAACTTTGTTTCCCCAGAATGAAACGTATCTCTAGAGTCGCGGAAACAATAGATGGCTATTTCACTCAGATGTGCATGCTTCGTTTTACCAGAGTTGCTTAGAAATAGAGAGACGGGCGTTTTCAATAAAAGTATTTATTCAACAGTCTTGTTTCTTAAGCATAAGAAATGCACTGTTACAATTGAAATGCTGGTTAAGAAGTACAATGCATATAATAAGAAAAGTATTATAAAATAGTACTGTAAAAGCATGAGATGGTTTCCAAGCCATAAACATAGAATACATAAAATGCATAAAATACATACAGTGATAAAAGAGTGGCTAAAAGTACTCAACTGGTGCTTCTAAAATATGCCTACCCCGTTGTACCTAACCTAAGTCTAGTACAAGGAAAGAAGTAAGTGAGGAGTAGTTTAAGTTTAGTATTTCTCTGCCAAGAATCTGTCCGAGAATTCTCTTAGGGTCTAATCAGCTCCATACCTTGGTTTTAGAATGTATCTCTCAGGACTCGATCTCCCAGGAACCCACAAGTGCAGCCTGGAAACACCGGAGATGGATTTCTCAGCAGGAGAAAAGACAGCGTCTTCTCAGTACGTCAGTTGGAGGGTCGGCTTCCTTCGGCACTTGCAGCAGCAGGGCGTTGGGCAAGTAATTAGTCGATCTGCTCCTAAACCACTGTGTGTTTAACTGGGCAAATATAGGCATATTTATACTTTGAAGGGACCGAGTTTGACGTAAGATTGGACATAACATCGTCACTAGTGCCTTAGTTCCTTGAAAACTCCAGGAGTTCTTGGATAAATTAGTATTCAAGCAGGGGGAAGTCCCTGACTGCTGAAGGCTGGTTTTTCCAAGAAATCATTGTGGATTCTCGGAGCTTAGTGGAAGTAGCCATGGTGTATTTGGGCTGCACAGGCTAAGACTTAATAAGGCAATGATTCTTATGCCTATATAAGGATTGGGTGGATTATACCTATATATGGGCATGAATTGGGAAAATTACACTAGGGTCCTAGATTCCCACATAACAAAGGCACTTTATTAGCGATTAGGAGATTCCGGCATGTATATTGCACCAACCTGTGCCTTTATAAAAGTGCCGTGCATAACAGTGGGGGTACACTTTGTGGGATTTTCGTACTAGACAGTACCAAGGTGTGTAGGTCGCTGCGGTTGATGTCCCAAATGGTGTAGCCCACCTCCTGCAGATTACAGCCTGCCAACCAGTATGACAGCGATTGTAGTTTGGCTAGGTCCACCCTTCACCGACCTATCCCCTAAATTAGGTCAGAGAGTAAGGTATCTAATGATTTAAATATGAGAGTACGAATTACCACAGGTAAATTTGTTAAAAAATTAAGTTTTCGTGGGAGGATGACCATCTTTGAAATAGCCACCTGGCCCATCACGGACAGCGGAAATGAAGTCCAGAAGATTGTTTGGGAATGGAGTGCCCTGATAGCCCTGTTCAGTTTGCCTTCCAGTAGGTCTTGTGCTTCTCCATAGATGTGGATGCCCGGATACATGAATGTTTGTTGCTCCACCGAGAGAGAGAGCTGTCCAAATTGTACGATATCTAGATGTATGCCGGGATAGAAAAAGAACACCCGTGATTTTATTTATTTATTTATTTATTGCTTTTCTAAAGCGCACTATCACCTGACAGGCATCTTGGCACTCATATCTGTCAACCTCCGCAGGAACCTTACTATAGCTAGCCCCTAAGTCTTAGGAAATAACCATGTTTTAAGATTCCTTCTAAATGGCATGAGATCATGAGATTTTGTCTCATTTATAGCTAGGCCAGAGACTTGCTCATACCCTGGGTGGGCCCTAGTTCATTAATCAGGTTCTTGGTGTAAAGAATTATGTTGTCTGTGTATGCAGACAGTATATGGGTGGTATGCCCTAGTTTAATACCCACTTGTTCAGTTTCAAACCTTAATTTAATGTCCAAGGGTTCCAGCGTGAGCATGAATAGCAAGGGCAACAATGGACACCCTTGACGAGTGTCTCTGCCTACCAGGTATGTGCAAGAGATATGGCACCCTGTGCGGGCTTGCACTGTGGGAGCTTTGTACATTAATTTTACCCACTTTTTTTTAATGGTGGTACGCCAAATTTCCCCAGTGATTTCACCATGTAGTCCCAGTGGAGAGTGTCAAATGCTTGTTTTAAGTCTAACGTGATGCAGCCTGCATTGTGATCCCAAGTAGATGCTGTTCCCATTACGTGGTATACGTGGCGAATATTCAATGAGGTACTGCGCCCTGGCAAGAAGCCGCATCTGTCCGTGTGTATCAGGTTCCCCAGGTATGGGAGGAGGAGGAGTGCCAGGATTGTACTCTGTATTTTATATTCTGTGGTAAGTAGAGAGAGGGGACAGTATCCTGAGATGTCTGTGGCAGAGCGTCCTGGTTTAGGAAGGAATACTGCCAATCTCTGCATTGTAGTGGAGGGAAGGTGCCCTGTTTCCAGCGCTGATTTGTATAGCTGCTCTAGCTGTGGGACAATAGTATCTGCAAATGTGGTAGCTCAGCCAGGCCTGGGGCCTTATTGCGTGGTAACGCCTGCTTGGCTTCTCTTATTTCTGACTTAGTTATGCGGCCCGATAGAGCATCTTGAGCGGTGCAGTCTAGTTAGGGAAAAGGTAGGTCTTCGAAAAAGGTGTCTATGATGTCCTCTGTCTTTTGTATTGGGGCTTGATATAGGGTTTCATAATAATTGCAGAAGGCTTTGTTTATATCCCATTGGGTGGCTACAGTGTATCCCTGTGGCGTGGTAATCTCATGTAAGACTACGGGGAGAGGTGCGTCATGTAGGATACCTGCCAACAGCGCACCAGATTTGTCTGCCTCCATGTGATTTAACTGAGTATATGACTTATGGTCTATTACTCTAAGACTTTCCAGCAGTTCAGCATATTTGATATGAGCCTCCTGCAATTCTGCTGCCTTAGTGGGGTCCTGTTTCGCTCCCTGCTCTAGTATATTCATACTGTTTCCAAGGGGTTTTAGGTTATTGTGTATCTCCTGTCATGGCCCTGCCGTAGTACTGATAGCTATGCCCCTAATCACAGTCTTAAACGCGTCCCATTCTATGTGTCTGGTGGAGGCAGAGTTGGTGTTCTCCATGAAATAGTTGTTGATACCATCCGCCCTAGTATTCTTAAAAATAGGGTCCTCTAGTATTTGAGGCCATAATTTCCAGGTGGGGACCGGGGTGGGTGTCACACCCCAGGCAAGGTTTAATTCCAGATGTGGCGGTCGGAGAGTGTTTTGCCCAGATGGGTAGTATGTGTGACTTGCACTGTGAGGGGTGTGGAGCAAAATATCCTGTCTATTCTCTTGTGTAGCTGGTTAGTCAGGGAGAAAAAGGAGTACTCCCTACGGGTTGAGTTTTTGAGACGCCAAGCATCTCCCAACGTCCAGCCCTCTGACCACCTGACCAGTGCCTCAGCCTGTTTAATGGATCCCGCTCCCTGAATGGGGAGTGTGAACGATACATGACAGTGACCATGACCGCGCTGTAATCGCCACCTAGAATCCATGGGTGCACTGCCCAGTCCGCTAAAACATTATTAATGTTCACCAGAAATGTATCTTGATCAAAATACTACCTAGTATCACTTGCATGCCATCTAGTGTTCCTCGCACAAAGGTATATCGACCATGCTGGTCTATGCGTTGTTCGATGGCTACAAAGGGGACCCTGCCTCAGATAAAAATTGTCTCCCAAGCCTGCCAACAGTTGAGTATGATCTGGAAAAGATTTGACCTTTCCATTTCTTAATCATGTTTGTAATTTCAGAGTCTGTGAGGTGGGATTCGTGGAGGAACACTATGTGAGCCCTGCGTCTGTTTAGTTGGGCATTTATTCTATGACGTTTGTGTTCAGAACCCAGTCCCCGAACATTCCAGGTTATTATTGTATATGTGTCTAGCATGTGGTCAAGTGTCTGCGTGGATTGTTGTCAGTAAGGGCGGGGCACCAGTGCAGGTATGAGAAGTTGTAGTATGTGGGGTGAGCCAGTAACCCAGAACTCCCATGGAACACTTTAAATACTAGCTCCAGTGTTCTAACTTCACTGGTACATACTGATATCACAACAGTGTAAACTGTAAACAGGTTACAAGTTGCATTCACCTTCTGGGGGGGGGGGGCTTCCTATGTTATACATAGCTTTGTTTGGGGAGTTTGAGCCCAAGTTACACTGACATGATATGATGCATGTGACAATGTAACAGTACCGAAGCTGGGTAATAAAGTGTGTGTTGCGCCCCGCTGCCCCCTCATATCTTACCAATTACCATTGCATAAATACCAACTGTGTGAGGCAGATCCTCCCTACTGACTATTTATTAGCCCAGCAAGTCATCTGCAGTCTGAGGAGTTACATTGGAAAATAAAGCAATACTATTTTCGGAGTTAGAGTGAGCAGTGTTCTCTTCGGACGATTCAGATGCCAACTGAAGGTGTGTGTCTCTGAAGGTTCTTGCCGCTCATATCGCCTCCACACAGCCACATAAGACCTGCTCCAGAGTAGGATTACCACCCTGGGATTTCTGAGCGAGTTTGTTATGACGTGATCTCCGAGACCCTGGCATCTTCTGGCTGTGAAGCATACTTTGCATGGAGGACCCAGACTTCTCTCTCTTTCCAGCATGGGGCCCTTCACATTGTTCCAGCAGGCCTATAACATGGACGTTCTTTCACCGACCTCTTCCTTCTGCATCGTCAACCCGTTCCTGCAGTCCGGTAACTGGCGTTGTAGTTGTGTAAGTTGCGCTGCCTGTTCCTTATGTTGTTGTACTAATTTAGCTATGGCAAGTTTGTTATCTTTAATGGTGGCGGCGAGTTTGTCATGGTCTCCTTTCAGGAGAGTGAGTCCTGGTCTCAAGAAGCCAATTTGCCGCACTATGGTCTTTCTGGAGTCTCGTACTTATTGGAGAATTAGATCAAGTTTGCCGTGTTCTGAGACCATATTTGCAGGCGGGTCACAGATTGATGATTGTTCAATCCTTCTTCAAACCAAGGGCCATCGAGACTGAGATTACCCCGTCAGAGAGACTCTGCGAAGACATCTCGTATTTTTTTTTTTTTAAATCGCTCAGGTCTATGAGACCTTCTCAATCCCTGTGCCCACAGCAATGGCGGACACAGAAATAAAAGATTCACCCCTCCCCCCCCTAACCCAATTCCATCATATCTCTCGTGGTGAGGCTCTGAGTGAATTAAATAAATGCAAATCTGGAGGCCCCGACGACCCCTGCCCACCTAAACTCTGGAAAACTATGTCGGACGCGATTGTAGCACCACTCCATTGAAACTGGCACGTTCCCTGACTGCTGGAAACATGCCACACTTCTCCCTTTAAAAAAAAAGCCTAGTGGTGCCTCCGACGACTTGAGCAACCTCCGCCCCATCTCCCTGTTAGCAGCCCCAGGAAAAATGCTCGAAAAACTGATTCAGCATCAACTGAACAGTTTCATCGAGAAAAATGGAATCCTACATGAAACACAGTCAGGTTTCAGGACCGGCTTCAGCACAGAGACGGCCCTTATTGAGGTTGCTGAGTCGATCAGATGGTCCTTAGACTCAGGAGCATCAGCTATGCTGGTGCTCCTGGATCTATCGGCCGCATTTGATACGGTGGATCACGGAAGATTGATGTTAAGGCTGAGGGACACAGGTCTGGAGGACAAAGCACTGAACTGGCTTCAATCCTATTTAACGGATCGCTCTCAGAAAGTCGCATTGGGCACCTTTTCCTCCAAACCAAAACGTCTGTGGTGTGGTGTCCCCCAGGGGTCTGCACTCAGCCCGCTACTTTTTAATGTCTATCTAGCCCCACTCTTCACCTTGATCGCCAAATGGGGGGTCAAGGCAATTTCATATGCAGACGATACACAACTAGTCTTCCCCTATGTTGAAGTATCAGAGGCAGCTTTTAGCAAAATAAGGGGCTGCCTTCAAGATGTAGCCAACTGGATGAATACTAAGAAACTTAAGTTGAATGCATCCAAAACGGAGGTATTATTCTTTGGAAAAAATACGCATCCTCCACCAGACCTATGGTGGCCCCCCGAAATGGGTCCTGCACCAGTCCCTGGAACCAATGCGAAGAACCTGGGAGTAAGATGGGACGTGAATCTCTCTTTCTCCGCGCACGTGCAGCAGGTTACCACTGGATGTCTTCACAAACTTAGGAACCTTCGCAAATTTCTGTCTCTTCTACCGGTTGAGTGCCGCAAAATGGTAGTCCATGCGACAGTCACATCCAGACTGGACTACTCGAACGGCCTCTACCTTGGCCTGCCCAAATATCTGGTGCAGCGCCTACAGATCGTGCAGAATGCGGCTGCGAGACTAATAAAACCAATTCCTTTCAGACATCATCTGCGCGAACTGCACTGGCTTCCAGTAGCGAGCAGAATTAAATTCAAAGTTCTCACCCTGGCGTTTAGAGCATTAAAAGGTACTTGCCCTACCTATTTAAAACTCAGACTCCCCCCACTACCATCAGGAGAGACATCTACGCTCCAATTCCCTGCTTCAGCTAACCATTCCACGAGTTAGGAAGGCCAGACTTGGGGGCAGATCCTTCTCTGCTGGCACGGCGAAACTCTGGAACGCCCTGCCTCTGGCCATTCAATCTACCCTGACAGAAGCAAGTTTTAAGAAGCTCCTAAAGACCTGGCTTTTTATGCAAAAAACCTAAACAATTCACCAAGCTTCTTGCTCAGTGAAAGCACTCTCTTAGCACCGGGACATCTCCTTGTGAGGTAGCTGTTCGCGCTTTATAAGCATCAGTATTATTATTATTATTATTATTGAGAGGGATGGCTGAGAGGTGGCGTCCATGTACTCTGCCTGTTGTGTGCTTGTGGTGTTATATTCTGGAGCTGTGCTTTTCAGGCGCCCCATTGTTACAGTTCCTAGCGCCGGGAGACAGTTTGATTCACCTATCAACAAGTGTGGCTAGTCGATTGCGATGTCTCCGCTGATGTTATGTTATCACAATTTCTATAGCACACTACTACCCATAGGTGTCTAGGCGCTTGTGGACCGCATGCTGCACAAAAAGCTTAGTTCTTAAATATCCATGTTTTAAGGTTTTTCCTAAACTCCAACAAAGACGAAATCTTTCTAAGAGTAAGCGGGAGAGAATTCCAGAGACTAATGGTTCTATGACTAAAACTCCTGCCACCCCATTTGGTAGTCCTGATTCTGTAAGTAGGCATTAAGAAGGAAGTAACCGAACGAAGTTGTCTGGAAAGGGAATACCAGTTAAAAATCTGCCAAAGAAATCGTGGGCCAACTTTATGTAAAGCCTTATGTGCTAGACACACAGCTTTAAATTTTATGAGATGAACAACTGGCAGCCAGTGCAGGTTTTGTATTCCAGCCCTAATGGACTGGCATTTAAGGACATTGAGTACCACTCTGGCAGCAGCATTTTGCACTGACTGCATTCTTCTAAGTTGACTGGACTGTAATTTAATATATAAGGCATTACAGTAATCTAGTTTAGTCAGCACAAGGGAGGTTAAAACCATTTTTCTTGCACTGTCCGGGACAAATGGAAGGATTATGCGCACTGTTCTAATGGTGAGAAATGCAGAGGACACCACCTTGGAGACTTGGGCTTTAAAATTCAAAATTCTCATCAATTATAACACCCACGTTTTTAGCTTTCACTACAGGCGTAGGAGGGGGGCCCAGGATGCTTGGCCAACATACTGGGGACCAAAGAGTGGCTAGTTTATGAAAAAATAGCACAACCTCGGTTTTACTCGAATTGAGCATCAGTGTTTGCTCATCCAGGAACTCAAGGCTATCATACATTCATGTAGATTGTTAGCATGATTGACCTCCTTATCAATGGTTGAATAGCCGTAGATCAATTCCTTAACCTATACCTCATAATTGCCAAATATACACAAGCTAAGGAGGGGTCACTATACTTAGCCTTTATGTACCTCATAGCGGCGTTCGCCCGCGTGAATCGTAGTAAACTGTGAGCAATATTGGATGAGCTTGGGGTAGACCCGAGATTAATAAATATCCTGCAAGTGCTCCATAGTAATACAACAGCAGCTGTACGATATACGCAGGAGGGGAAGGTGACGGAGTATTTTAATTGCTCGAGTGGGGTAACACAAGGCTGTGTACTAGCGCCATTTCTGTTCACCATATATATATTAAAGGCCTAGATAAGTCACTATGTGAAATCAGGGCAGACTCATCCAGACTAGGGAAAAAGCAGACCCGGTTCTGCTTTACGCAGATGATGCGGTGCTCTTTGCTCGAACCCCACATGGTCTACAGCTTTTAATTGATGGTTTTGTAGAGTTTATGGAAAAATTTGGATATGTCCCCTAACGTAACAAAATCATATGTTATGGAGACTGGGAAAAAGGCAAATAACTCATACAAATATGTCATAGGTTCACAGGTTCTGGGCAAAGTTCCAGCCTTCGCATACCTGGGAATGCTCTTAGATGGTCACTTGAATTTTAAACATTTATTAAAAGAGAAGTTTTTGGTCCTGAAAAAGTCTACAGGCTCTATAGCAAACTTTGCACACAGGTTAGGATGTTGGCGCAAATGATTCTTAAGATCTACAATTCAGTCTGCTGTGCCAAGGTGTTATATGGAAGCGAGGTCTGGGGTTTTATTATGACTAATGACTTACAAAGAGAAGAAAACAACTACTTAAGGGGTTTACTGAAGGTCCCTCAAAGTATCCCGGTATTTTCTGTCCATGAAGAATTGGGGGTTAAATACACCAGAATCAATAAGATCAAAGGACAGGGTTGAGATTAAAGCCCTGCTTCGAAGGTTCGCCATAGCACATCGAGAGGCTATTGAACTTACTAAACGCACAGTGAGAGCCCATACACTAGTAAAGACAACCCTGGGAATTGAACCTTATTTAAAGTTAATGACAAACCGACACAATAGATTTTTAATTACCCGTTTAGGTTAGATTTTTTCCATCACTTATTAGCGGTACCGGCAGGTTTTGTTAAAAATATTGAAGACAGAGGGCCCTCTGGCTGCGACAATAGGTCTCCACAGGATACCCTTCACCTGGTTCTTCTCTGCACGTACTATGCTTTTCCCAGGAAAACGTTTTTAAAGGATTTATTAAATCGAGCTGGTTTTAGAAAGGGGAGAGTAGCCTTGTTGTTTTTAAAGCTTTCCTCCGATGTACATACCCTATTTTGTGTGGCTAATTTCTTGAGAGTTGCTGTTAAATTAAGGAAACCAGAGGCGACTAAAGAAGAGAGGAAGCGTTCCTGGGTTATTGGCATGCAAAGTCTGATCTAACAGGGCTGTAGTAATCATGTGACAACCTCCCAATGCCTGCTCTAATGTACTGAATTGTATCGGAGAGTGATATTTTATGTATGTTTGGTTTTATATATGCTTTTATGATTTCTTATCAAATCGAATAAAGTTATTTATTGAATTATTATTGACTCAAAATTGCTCTAATATGCTTGTTTTCTGATACTTTTTTAGGCCTGAAGACGTAAACAAGCAGTACTTTAGGTGTTTCTCTGCTATACCAATTGGCAGAACCTTGTGGACCCTTTCTCATACATTAGGAATGGAAAATGCTGTATGTGCACAATATTTAAAGATATTGTTTCACATCAGTCATGTATTCCGGATCTGCAGACCTTATACAGCGAATCATCGACCTAATGGGAAGACATTTGTAATTTTAATGGGAAAGAGATGAGTGGCTATTGTTAATGCCTGGAACTCACACAAAATCATAACTGTACAAATTGAAACAAAACGAACATCTTGGTGTTCAGAGGCTGAGAACATGACTGTTTGTCTCATCTATGGTTGAAATGCATTGCTTTCTCCTGTTTCTAATGATTGCGCAATGCATGCTGCCCAATAGTCAAGCTCTTTTAGAGTATTAAAAAATTGTGCGCAGGAGGCTGGCTTAGTATATGGTGCTCACTTATATAAGTGTAGCATTCTGCACTAATCCAGACATCTCATATAGGGATTTTGGTAGTCTTAGACAAACTTAGAAAGCTCTCTAAGTGATAGCTGTAGAGAGCAGCCTTCAGCTTGTTTTACCAGTATATAGTGTAGGTTAAGTGATATAGAACTCCACAGTATAGTTATAAAAATATGTATTTATTATAAACACTCACTAACACATTGCAATATCTCCTACCTGGAGATATACCCACAATACACACATTAGCTTGATAATCGAACATGTAAGTAGCATAAATACAAAGTGGTCTCCAGGGATACCAAACCGTATACTTCTAAAGTGGAATGTGAACCATGACTTAAGTCAAAACTGGACCCAGAAGATGTAGAAGAGCCGAGGACACATAGACACCCTGGGATCCAGGATACCTACACCAGGGAAGCCGGTGCATAGGTGTGAAGAGACGTCAGAAAACACTGTAGACCACAATGGAGGATTTCAGTGAAGATGCCCCTGGCGAAGTAGGTGAGAAAGTCAGTTGGAACCCAAAGGTGGATTTAAAATGAGAGGTACCTACAAGCAGAGGGAACAGATTCTATGCCACTCAAGAGTGACCAGGAGGCAAGGAAGACAAATGCCCACAAATGTCAGGGATGCAGGAGAGTTGTTGGTGCTCTTGGAGAGGCAGCTGCACAGACATGGTGATGCTGTGGAAGACCACGAGCAATTTCCGTGCTGTCCCACGTCGGATGTCAAAAGCAAGGTGGTCAGTGTCTGCTGGGAGCACCAAACAGGCCTTGGTAACAGCAATAAACTTCGTATGCAAAATAGGTGTGGTGTCGGAACCAGCAAGGTCCAAGTAACTCACCACGAGCAGGTAAGTCAGAGCAGGGAAGCCCACTGGAGCCAAAGAAGACGCTCAAAATGACCCACGGACCAAAGGAGTCAAAAGAGGACCTCGAGCAGCTCACCAAATGATAAAGGCCCACTGTGCAGAGGATGCAGTGCAGGCAAAGCTCTTGGTTACAGGAGACGCTGGAGCGTCTTGGACCCCAGAGATCTCTGGTGAAGAAAGTCAACAAGCCTTTGCAACAACAATTAGATACGGTGCACAGGAATACTGCTCCAGCAGTTCCAACTAGGAATACTGGCTTCAAACTTGCTGTGAAGACAGTGCAGGTCTCAAGTGAGTAGAGGAACCGCCACCTATGTTGCTGAACCTTTCGGAGTCTTAGCTCAGGAACAGTAGACCGGTCAACTTTTTAGCGGTGCCTGCAGATGCAGGGAAGTGACTCCTTTAGTTCAAGGGAGATTCCTTTGGGTGTTTTGGATGTCCTCAGGCCTGTAGAAGAACCTTTATGGATCGCAGGCCCAGACAATGCAGGAATCGTCCCAGTTGCAGTCTCAGCTTCTGTACTCTGCACACCTTTAGGAAGAGCCTCAACTCAAGACCTGGCTTTTCGGCTAACTCAGAACTGCAACATCCCCTCCAGTGCCTTGAGACCCTCAAAGGTGAGTAGCGTGCTTGAAACTCCCTAATTAATTGATTGAAGGTTCAGTGAAGTCCAAAGTGCCCAGACGGTTGAAGATGAAGTTGTTTTGTGTCTGAATCTTGTCCAATGACGAATCTAAAGAACCACTCACAGTTAAGCCCTTAAGTACCCTAAGGAAAGGGTTGGGACAATTCAGCGTCCTCCCACAGGAGGGGCTGGACAGTGGGTAGGATACTCCCAAGTCCTTTGTCCATTTTCACACCATAGTGGGAGTCAACGGCTACCTGAACTGATTCCAACTGGAGTATGCAAGGAGAGTACCAAATGTGCCCTTCAAAGCCATCTAGTGGCACAGGCATGCTCTCCCACTCTCTCCCAATACACTGAGTCCTGTCTGTGAGGAGGTAACGCCTCCCTGTGACAGGAAACCTATTTTTCTGCCTTCCCTGCTAGAGCTTGGCTCAGCAGCAGAATGGGCAGAATCGTGTCTCTGTTCAGCAGCAGCCATAGTATGCTGTCCAGGCCTAGAAAACTGGTAGCAGGAGCTTTACAGTGCATGGAATCATACCTCCAACATCATTTATGGTCTCCCATGGGTGGAATAATACATGCTTCAGCCCATTGGGGACCCCTGATGTACCTATGCCCTGGGTACCTTGGAACCATATACTAGGGTCTAACAAGGGTACATCAGCAGCCAATCTAGGGTGTACCTAAGTACCCACCATGTCCAGAATAAAATATGCACTTTCTGTACAATTATTTCTGAGACTTAGCTTTACCTAGTTCAACTTTACCTTTTCACCATCTGCAGTGCTAACTCTTGGTTGAAAGTATTAATGCATCTAGAGTAAGAGAAGATCTAGCGCCTCCTAGCAGCCTCACTTTGGATCACTTGACAAAGAGCAGATAATTAGTTAGTGAGAATGTATTTATCACTTCTTATTGCATTGAGTCAATTAAGAAATAGTGGGCGGAGTTGCACAAATTGCCTTCCACCACAGAATCCTGACCTATGGTGAGGGCCTGAACATGGAACATCAGCTTAGTAAATGATTCCTCACACATGCACACTGTAAGAAGGAGGGTGGGTTTCCTTATAGAGCTTCTTCGGATTGTAGTGTTCATAGTACGTCCATTCTAATAGCGGCTACCTGGCAAAAGGACACTACAGCGCTTAACAACAGGCCTCACCAATGTTAAAAATGATTTCTATTGTAGGCACGGGAGGATGAATTGATTTGCCTAGAATCAGAAGTAGCTGCTCCAAAGCCAGGATTCGATACTGGGGCCTTCATGTTCCAAAGTCGACAGCTTTAGTCACCAGGCCACAACACCTCTGGGTAAGTGTTTTAATGTGGGCTATAGGGAGTGGTAGGTAGGCTCCTAACATCAGCAACAAGGCCAACATGATGCTGGGTCTTAAATGGTTCTCTATAAATTAGTCCCTCGTTCACCCTTTGGAAGCTGACACCAAGTAAATAGGCTCAACTTAGGAGACAGGCATGTAAAGCATTTAAATATACCAATACAGTAAGACACAATACACAATAAAAATCCCACACTAATTTATAAAAATAGGAAAACATTAAATCCAATGTAGGGAAACGGAGATATGAATTTTTAAGAAATAAACACTTTCTAGTGCCCAGACCAACAGTGCCACTTCTGGACATCAGTTTGCACTTGACCAGGACAAAGTCGAAGTTTGAGGCAGACCATGATGGAGCACAGCTCGGATACCCCACGTGGTAGGCCTTAGTCAAAATTTTAAGTTCTGACTTAGTAACCTTTCTGGAGCTTTCTCCACCAAGGGCCCTCGCTGCTCTTCACGAGTCTGCATTTGGTGAGGGTTCGCAAGCTTGACTTTCAGGAAGCACCCAGGCAAACTATGGAAGTCAGACCACTAGATCTCTTCAGCAGGACGAATCTGGAATCTGGGTAGGGTCATAGTTGAAGGTGGCCGGCTTGTCTCACACGGTTGGGTTGGTCAACTCTTGGAACTTTTTCCAAAAAGTTTCTCAAACTTCTGAGGTCCTTCTAAAAGGTCTCCTAGTGGTTTCAAAGTGCCCAAAACACAAATCCAAGGGTCTGAAATCTCCTAGATTGTCTTTGGTAGGCCTGGGCTTAATTTCCCACAATGCACTTATCAACCCCTAAAGCTCTGCTGGACGCACTCCAGGATAGGGACTCTGGCTGGAAAAGGGGCAGTTAAGCTCTGTTAACCTGTTGCTGTAGGAAGTCCACTCCATACTCTTTCTTGATGCATGGCAAAGTCCTCAGAGTTGTAGTCCCAGATAGTGCAGCAGGCGCAGTCTTTACCAGGCCGGCCCTTGGGTGCAGATCAGGTTTCCAGCCGGACAAATTAGATTTTTCACAGCCTGGTGGGCAGAAAATCTAAATTTCATTAAAGACAAGGAGGCTAAGATTATGCAAATATCCTAATTTTTGCTAGTTCACAGAAGCAACAATTGAAGAATATAGAACTTCAAGGAACATTCTAACAAGGTATAAAGTCTCCCCCCATGCACATTCTTCCTTGTTCCAGCTCCGCGAACAAGATAACTTCAATTCGGTGGATAACAGTTCACCAGTAGTAATCCCAAACAGAGGTAACTTCTTATTCTGAAAGAAAACCATATAATTTAGATAATAACTGACATAATATCTTTAATACCACTCGCTGGGTAATAATGTTATGCAGAGGGATACGCTTAGCCTCCGTGTCCTTAATAAAATCCAGATTTTCTGCCCACCAAGCTTGAAAAATCAAAATGTTATAGCATGACAAGGAGGCTAACGATATGCAAGTTCAAAGTTTATTTAACACATCAGCAATCATGTTTGCGATTGTTCTAAAATAACAATTCTTAAGCATACTTTCATTGGACCAATCTGCGGCTCTAAGAACATCCATATCACTCTCAATCATAACTTGCTAGGGTAGGTGAAGAAATGGCTCTAAGAATCCTTTTATGGGAAATTAACAGATTGCCTGCATTTCTCTCAAACTCTCAATTCTCTCATATTCTTCCAAGCACTTCACTACCCAAAGTCTCTTGTTCTGAGAAAAGAATGAATAGAAGGCAGAAGAGGACATAGTTTTTGTTCTTCTTTTAAAATAGAAACATACTCCTTCAGGTTGATACGCCCTGCTAGTTACATCTAAGGCCTTCATGACTGAGGTCTGCCTAAAAGACCCAGGCAGAGTAAGACTGTAAGTTTATAAGAGATGCGTTTGAGAGACAAATTAGAGTTCTCACCCCAACTAGCTGAGACCCATTGGGTATTATTAACATCCCACAAAGCAGTGTATTTTGCAGTGTGAGGGCTCAGGACCTGAATACTCTGATATAGCTGATCTGTAAACATAAACTGCTCTATAGATTAGTACTGAGGTAATTAATTCACATAGGTAATTGATTACATGCTCTGGGTCAGTTGAAACAGGATCATGACTCCATTGAAGACACCAAAAACCCAATTTCTTCCGAACCATTCAATATGTCTTCTTTGTTCCAGATGCCCATGTCTCAGATATAAGTTGGAAAGCATCTGATGAAAGGCCTGGGATTCGCCACTGTCTCCTGAAATTTTCCAGGCCATCAGTACCTGTAGTCCTTGCTCTACGAGAGGGTGTTAATCTTCTTTTGTGCTTAGGGTTACTTCCTTGAATTATGGTATTAAGATAGGGAAACCATAGTAATTTCCAGCATGAGTGGGAACCAGGCCAGGCCTGTGACCTCCAAAGGGATGTTATCACCACAATGAGGGAAACCAAAAGGTGCTAAATCCCTCCAATCCGGGAAGAGGGCATCTACCCCGAAAGCCTTAGGGTGCAGCCTCCAGTTGAAAAATATTCTTGTCAGCTGCGTTTGTAGTGTGTCTGCAAAGAGATATGCCCCTAGGAGCCCCAATTTCACTTGAATAATCAGCAATATGTCCCTGTCTAATCTCCAATTGCTTAAAATTACTAGAGAACCAATTTGCCACACCATTGCTTAACCTAGGAATGTGTTCTGCCACAAACGAGACTCCTCTGCTCAAGTAATACCCCCAAATGACATTTGCTAAATCTGCAATGCCCTTGGAATGAGGGACCCACATGTGGTTTACATACCTCACTGCCGATACGTTGTCCATGTGCAGTATCACACATCAATTCATCAAACCCAGGGTAAAACAGAGAACTGTGAATGAACCTGCTAGTAATACTCTTCTCTTGATCTTTCCAGCGCCCCTCTGCTGATGAGTTACCACATCTCGTACTTCATCCTTTTAAACTTGCATTTGATTCAATTATTATTTCTGTGTCCTTTACAAAAATTACTCTGCCATTCCATGCCTCTACATTCCTCAGCCACCACAGTAATTCTTTCCTTAACTCCTTGTTCAAGTACAACATTTGGAAGTAAGACTGTTTGGCTCTCAATGCTTTTGCTTAGAGCCTTAAGAGGGTCTGGCAATACAAGGGGCTCAGGAAAATTGAATGGCTCGTTGAGGACAGGAGACCCAACCTTCCTTTTTCCCCAGTATTTTCCTCAGCTCCATGGGGAGCTTCCTTAACTTGTCTACTGGTAATTTTAATTCTGACATCACTATGTCTACGGCAAAGCCCAGAAACTGCGTTTCCTGCCTTGGTACAGGCACATTTGTTTCTTGTTTATGACAAACCCGAGGTGTCCTAGTAAATATATGGTGAGATCTGTATGCTGGGAGACCACGACTCTGGTTTGAGCCATTAGTAATTGTCATCCAGGTATATTATCATCCTGACTCTCCTTGCCTGAAGACAGGCCGCTACTGGATAAAGGACCTCGGTGAAGGTGCCAAAGAGAGGCTCAAAGGGAGACTGCAAAATTGCCAAAGCTTTCAATTCCAAATAAATTGAAGTATTTTCTAATGTGGGGGCAAACCTGAAACAGTCAAAGACAAATCCTTGAGATCTATTCTTGTCAGCCAGTCTTCTTTTCTCAGTACATCTCTCAGAAGATGGACCCATTCCATTTTGAAATGATGGTAGGTTACCCACTGATGTAGGTCTTTCAAATTTATCACCAGTCTCAAACCTTTGTCCTTTTTCTTTCCTAGTAAGATATTACTGGCAAAAACTGACTCTGTTCTCTCTTGAATTGCTCCTTTGGCCTGCAATTTCTCTGCCTCTTGTGACACCAAGCTCATATCCTCCTGCTAGAACACCATTTTCTGTGGACTCTTCAGTTGGACCAGGCTGTCTACTAATTCAAAGTTGTACCCTTTGATCATGTCCAAAATGCAACAGTCCTGTGTTCTAATTCTCGCAAAATTGGGCCAGTCTGCCTCCCACCTTTATTGTGGTACCTGAAAGGCTTTTCCATACCCTTACATGCAGAGAATCCTTTCTGCTTGGTGTCCTACAATGCTTTTGATGGGTGCAAACCTTGACTGTGGAAATCTTCCGCTACGGCCCAGGAAGGGTCTTGTTATGGTTTGATCACAGCTGAGGAACCAACCCCTTGTTCTCTCGGCCTTGCCAAAAACCTTATCCTGAAAAACCCTCTTTATGTCTTTTTGGGATTTTCGAATGGAGCTAAATACCCCCACATATTTGGCTATGTCCCTAATAAAATCGTCACCAAAGAGGAGCCCTTGAAAGGTAGGGCCTCCTTCCTTATTGGACAACTCGACCAGTTTGGGTTCTATATTTAGAAAGACACCCTTTCTTCTTTCATTGGATATTGCAGTATTTGCATTGACTGGAAAGAAGATGGCCCTTTGGGCCGTTTGGGACAGCTCTTTGGGGTCAACAAATGGGTCTCCAAGGTAAGCTACCTCAGCCATTTCAAAAATGTGGTTAGGGGTCCAGTGATGTCAAGCAGACAATTGTGGCAAGACTTCTTGCCACCCTTGGCAATGTATGCCACCACCTTGGTATCAAGGTTGGTAGTTATTCCAACCTTGTCAGGAAGGGAGGGACATGGACATTCTTATTTGGAATCTCTTTTCTAAGCTAAAATGAGAGGTACTCCGCAACGTGGTGAGAGGGCACCCACTTAAGGACATGGGTGTTTGAAAAGCAGTTGGACAAACATATCATCTCCAGGGGATTAATGATACCGATTTTATATCCTGAGGCCTTACATGCCTCCTAAGATGATCCCATCCTACTGACCTCTAGCTTCTCGGTATCAGAATCGAATCCAGAGGAGCCGGAAATACCTATTTTGGGATCAAGGGCTTCATCAATATCACTGGGGATGGGAACCACTGGGCCTTTATCTTGCCCATCTGTAGTGCCCAAGACACCATTCTCGTCACCGCCTGTAAAGTGTGATAATATCGCCTAGGTGTTTTTTGGCTCCTTTGCAAACTTTAGTAGGTTTCCCGATGTAGGCCTCTTCCTCAAGTCTTTATCTGCCCAATCTGAACATTCGGCTGTCCTGGGACTGCAGCAGGCCATGCATTTTGTGAAACTGTTTCACATTTCTTATTAATGGCCTCATCCAGGGACCCCATTACTTTTTCTAGGGCCTTGTTTTACCAGGTCCTCCAATTCATTTTCCACGCTAACTCCCTGATATTCCATAGACACGTCAGCAGTTATTTGATTAGAGGGAATGTAACTGGTAGCAATTCAAGAAATTTGCCCCTGTGGAAAAGGAAAGGAAGTTCGTAGTTCGTCAGGTCATCTGTACCTTGCCCTAGCATGAACTGCAACTGGCTACAACTGCCAGAATTCACCATTTACAGCAACCAATGGGTTAAAATGGCAGTTGTACTCACAATACTATGTGGTCTTTTATGATTGCGGGCGGATTCCCACCGCACGTATGGCGGTGGCGATCCACCCGCAAAAAACCTCTGCCTGCTCTGAATACTCCCCCCGCCACTTTACAATTGTGGGGGGGAGCCCGGCGGACGGACAGACCGCCTACCAGTTTTCCGCCCAGTCGAGGAGTCGACCGGGCGTAAAAGCTCCTGACATGGTGGCGGTGTCTGGGAGACACTGCCATCCATATTAGCATTATGGTGGGAACATGCCTTTCCGTGGCACCACTGCTGCAATGGGAAGGCAGGTGTTATCCACCATTGGGGGGATTCTAGGGGGTGGGGAGTGCACAGAGAGGGTACCTATGGTACCCACCTGCACTTCCATGCACAACATGGCAGGCACACATGCGGTGCCTGACACGCTGAGCATGAGACTGCACAACATCCCTCCTTGGCCGCAATGTCAAGTATGCCGGATACCACAAACGGGACCCCTGCACTGATGGCGTATGTATTGTCCGCCCAATACGGACTATGTATTTCCCAATGTGCGTGACTGGCTGACAATGGTCCATTCCTTTTTTTTAATTAGTCTGGGTGGTGCAGTTGTAATGCACTGCACCTTCAAAGGAGATGGGACCCGGTAACCAAGGGAAGCAGGTGATCGTGGAGAAGCGGTTGCAATACATAGTTGTGGGTGCTGCTCAGGCGTCATCCGCTGTTATGGAAACCGGGAGGCCGAGCCGCTGGTAAGTAAGCTTGTGAGTGCAGCCACTGCCATGGAAACCATAACGCTGAGCCAGCTTTGAAGTCAAGTCAAGTCAATAAATTTATATAGCGCGCTACATATCCAGAGGGTCTCAAGGCGCTTGAAGAAGGGTGGGGAATTATTTGTCAAATATCCACGTTTTAAGTTGCTTTCTGAATGCTAGGTGGTTATGGTTAAGGCGAAGGTGAGTGGGAAGTGAGTTCCAGGTTTTAGCTGCCAGGTAGGAGAAGGATCTACCTCCCATGGTGGTCTTGTTGATGCGAGGTACAGTGGCAAGGGCTTGGTTGGAGGATCGTAGCTGGCGGGAGGGGGTGTAGAAGGACAGTCGTGTGTTAAGGCATTCGGGTCCGATTTCGTAGAGCGCCTTGTGTGCGTGGGTTAGGAGCCGGAAAGTAATCCTCTTATTGACGGGGAGCCAGTGGAGGTCTTTCAGGTGACCAGAGATGTGTTCTCTACGCGGGATGTCTAATATGAGTCTGGCTGAAGCGTTCTGGATGCGTTGGAGTTTTTTCTGGAGTTTTGCGGTGGTACCGGCGTAGAGGGTGTTTCCGTAGTCCAGTCGGCTCGTGACCAGAGCATGGGTGACTGTTTTTCTAGTTTCGGTGGGGATCCAGCGAAATGTTTTTTTGAGCATGCGAAGAATGTTGAAGCAAGATGAAGAAACGGCATTGACTTGTCTGTTCATTGAGAGTGAGGAATCCAGGATGACGCCCAGGTTCCGTGCGTGGTCCGTCGGGATGGGTGCTTTTCCAAGGGCCTCTGGCCACCAAGAGTCATCCCAGGCGGAGGGGGAGGTGCCTAGGATGAGGACTTCTGTTTTGTCTGAGTTCAGTTTCAGACGGCTGAGCTTCATCCATTCGGCTACTTCTTTCATTCCTTCATGCAGGTTTGTTTTGGCGGTGTTAGGGTCTCTGGTGAGTGATAGGATCAGTTGAGTGTCATCCGCGTAGGAAATGATGTTGAGGTTGTGTTGGCGTGCGATGACCGCGAGGGGGCTCATGTATACGTTGAAGAGGGTGGGGCTGAGTGAAGATCCTTGTGGTACGCCGCAGATGACTTCAGTGGCCTCTGACTTGAATGGTGGAAGGCGGACTCTCTGCGTTCTTCCGGAGAGGAACGAGGTGATCCATTCCAGTGCTTTTCCTTGGATTCCGACGTTTCTGAGGCGTTGTAAAAGGGTGCTATGACAGACCGTGTCGAAGGCTGCGGATAGGTCGAGGAGGATGAGGGCGACTGTGTCTCCATTGTCCAGTAGAGTTCGAATGTCGTCTGTTGCTGCGATGAGGGCGGTTTCGGTGCTGTGCTTGGCTCGGAAGCCGGATTGTGAGGAGTCGAGGGATTTGTTGGTTTCGAGGAATGCGGCGAGCTGATTGTTGACCGCTTTCTCGATGACTTTGGCAGGGAATGGAAGGAGTGAGATAGGGCGGTAGTTTTTTAGTTCGGTGGGGTCAGCTGTGGGTTTCTTAAGGAGGGCGCTGAGTTCGGCATGTTTCCAGCTTTCCGGGAAGGTTGCTGAGTTGAGGGAGCAGTTGATGACGTCTCGGAGGTGCGGTGCTATAATGGAGTCTGCTTTGTTAAAGATGTGGTGAGGGCAAGGGTCAGTGGGGGATCCTGAGTGGATAGAGTTCATCAGACGGATGATGTCCTCAGTGGAGATTGGCTTCCAGTCATTGAGGATGTTCAGGGGGGGTGGGGGTCCTGTAGGGGGATGGGTGGGTTGGTCTTCAGGTCGGTTGTCGAAGCTGTTGTGGATGTCTGGAATTTTGTTGTGGAAGAAAGAGGCTAGGGAGTCGCAGAGGGCTTGAGAGGGGGTGATGTCGTTAGAGTTGGCTGAGGGGTTGGTAAATTCCTTGACGATGTTGAATAATTCCTTGCTGTTGTGGGCGTTGTTATCTAGTCGGTCCTTGAAAGCGGCTTTCTTGGCCTTCCGGATCAGTTGGTGGTGTATGCGGGTGGCGTTTTTGAAGGCGTCACTGGTGCTGGTGGTTGGGTCTTTTTTCCAGGCCTTCTCAAGGAAGCGACAGAGTTTCTTGGATTTCTTAAGATCATCGTTGAACCAGGAGGCCTTCTTGCTGTTTAGTTTGATTTGTCGTTTTTTCAGTGGTACTAGGATGTTGGCGCTGTTGGATAGCCATTGGGTGAGGTTGGTGGCTGCTTGGTCGGGGTTTGAGGAGTGGGCTGGGGGGTTTAGAAGAAGCGATGAGGAGATCTGGTCGATGGTGATTTTGTTCCAGTTTCTTTGCAGGGTGGGTTGGGGGTGGTTGTTGGATGTGGGCTTGTTGTAGGTAAAGTGAACGCAGCTGTGGTCGGTCCAAAGGAGAGCTGTGGTGTGGCTGAAGGATACATGTTTGCTGGAGGTGAAGATAGGGTCGAGTGTGTGACCTGCGATGTGGGTGGGGGTAGTGACAAGTTGTTTAAGTCTGAGGTTGGCGAGGTTGTCCAAAAGGGTGGTGGTGTTGAGATCGTTGTTCTTTTCAAGGTGAAAGTTGAGGTCTCCCAAAAGGATGTAATCCTCGGAGGGGAGCGCGTGTGGGGTGATGAAGTCCGTGATGTCTTCACTAAATTGTGCGCGGGGTCCAGGTGGCCTGTAAAGGAGGGTGCCTCTGAGTGTGGTCTTGGGGTCGATGTGGATCTGGAAGTGAAGGTGTTCAGAGTTGGCGAGAATGGCGTCTGAGCTGGTTGAGATGCGGATGGGTTTCTTATGGACGATAGCGATGCCTCCTCCTGTGTGGCCGGTACGGTCCTTGCGAATGATCTTATAGCCTTCCGGGATGGCAATGGTGATGTCTGGGGCTGATGCGGCGTTCATCCATGTTTCTGTTAGGAAGGCGACGTCCGGTGAGATGGTGTCTAGTAGATTCCAGAGGTCGATGGCGTGTCTGTGGACCGAGCGGGTGTTGAGCAGGATGCATTTTAGGTGGTTGGTGTCAGGTCTCTGTTTGGTGGAGGTGGATGAGGAGTTGGTTTTGGTGCCGTCGAAATTGCAGGAGTTGCAGGAAAAGGGTCCTTGGGTGTGTCCTGGGGCGGCTTGGACGCAGTTGGGGGAACGGCCGGGGTTAAGGGCTAGGAGGGAGGTGCCAGCGTAAGTAATGCGGGTGGGGTGGGCATTACGCGGACCAGGGGTACTGGCGCTGGGCGCGGTCCAGGCGCGGACGGGCGTAGACGGGCTTACCTTTGGCGCACCTGCATTTGGTGAGGGTTCGCAAGCTTGACTTTCAGGAAGCACCCAGGCAAACTATGGAAGTCAGACCACTAGATCTCTTCAGCAGGACGGATCTGGAATCTGGGTAGGGTCATAGTTGAAGGTGGCCGGCTTGTCTCACACGGTTGGGTTGGTCAACTCTTGGAACTTTTTCCAAAAAGTTTCTCAAACTTCTGAGGTCCTTCTAAAAGGTCTCCTAGTGGTTTCAAAGTGCCCAAAACACAAATCCAAGGGTCTGAAATCTCCTAGATTGTCTTTGGTAGGCCTGGGCTTAATTTCCCACAATGCACTTATCAACCCCTAAAGCTCTGCTGGACGCACTCCAGGATAGGGACTCTGGCTGGAAAAGGGGCAGTTAAGCTCTGTTAACCTGTTGCTGTAGGAAGTCCACTCCATACTCTTTCTTGATGCATGGCAAAGTCCTCAGAGTTGTAGTCCCAGATAGTGCAGCAGGCGCAGTCTTTACCAGGCCGGCCCTTGGGTGCAGATCAGGTTTCCAGCCGGGCAAATTAGATTTTTCACAGCCTGGTGGGCAGAAAATCTAAATTTCATTAAAGACAAGGAGGCTAAGATTATGCAAATATCCTAATTTTTGCTAGTTCACAGAAGCAACAATTGAAGAATATAGAACTTCAAGGAACATTCTAAGAAGGTATAAAGTCTCCCCCCATGCACATTCTTCCTTGTTCCAGCTCCGCGAACAAGATAACTTCAATTCGGTGGATAACAGTTCACCAGTAGTAATCCCAAACAGAGGTAACTTCTTATTCTGAAAGAAAACCATATAATTTAGATAATAACTGACATAATATCTTTAATACCACTCGCTGGGTAATAATGTTATGCAGAGGGATACGCTTAGCCTCCGTGTCGTTAATAAAATCCAGATTTTCTGCCCACCAAGCTTGAAAAATCAAAATGTTATAGCATGACACGGAGGCTAACGATATGCAAGTTCAAAGTTTATTTAACACATCAGCAATCATGTTTGCGATTGTTCTAAAATAACAATTCTTAAGCATACTTTCATTGGACCAATCTGCGGCTCTAAGAACATCCATATCACTCTCAATCATAACTTGCTAGGGTAGGTGAAGAAATGGCTCTAAGAATCCTTTTATGGGAAATTAACAGATTGCCTGCATTTCTCTCAAACTCTCAATTCTCTCATATTCTTCCAAGCACTTCACTACCCAAAGTCTCTTGTTCTGAGAAAAGAATGAATAGAAGGCAGAAGAGGACATAGTTTTTGTTCTTCTTTTAAAATAGAAACATACTCCTTCAGGTTGATACGCCCTGCTAGTTACATCTAAGGCCTTCATGACTGAGGTCTGCCTAAAAGACCCAGGCAGAGTAAGACTGTAAGTTTATAAGAGATGCGTTTGAGAGACAAATTAGAGTTCTCACCCCAACTAGCTGAGACCCATTGGGTATTATTAACATCCCACAAAGCAGTGTATTTTGCAGTGTGAGGGCTCAGGACCTGAATACTCTGATATAGCTGATCTGTAAACATAAACTGCTCTATAGATTAGTACTGAGGTAATTAATTCACATAGGTAATTGATTACATGCTCTGGGTCAGTTGAAACAGGATCATGACTCCATTGAAGACACCAAAAACCCAATTTCTTCCGAACCATTCAATATGTTTTCTTTGTTCCAGATGCCCATGTCTCAGATATAAGTTGGAAAGCATCTGATGAAAGGCCTGGGATTCGCCACTGTCTCCTGAAATTTTCCAGGCCATCAGTACCTGTAGTCCTTGCTCTACGAGAGGGTGTTAATCTTCTTTTGTGCTTAGGGTTACTTCCTTGAATTATGGTATTAAGATAGGGAAACCATAGTGATTTCCAGCATGAGTGGGAACCAGGCCAGGCCTGTGACCTCCAAAGGGATGTTATCACCACAATGAGGGAAACCAAAAGGTGCTAAATCCCTCCAATCCGGGAAGAGGGCATCTACCCCGAAAGCCTTAGGGTGCAGCCTCCAGTTGAAAAATATTCTTGTCAGCTGCGTTTGTAGTGTGTCTGCAAAGAGATATGCCCCTAGGAGCCCCAATTTCACTTGAATAATCAGCAATATGTCCCTGTTTAATCTCCAATTGCTTAAAATTACTAGAGAACCAATTTGCCACACCATTGCTTAACCTAGGAATGTGTTCTGCCACAAACGAGACTCCTCTGCTCAAGTAATACCCCCAAATGACATTTGCTAAATCTGCAATGCCCTTGGAATGAGGGACCCACATGTGGTTTACATACCTCACTGCCGATACGTTGTCCATGTGCAGTATCACACATCAATTCATCAAACCCAGGGTAAAACAGAGAACTGTGAATGAACCTGCTAGTAATACTCTTCTCTTGATCTTTCCAGCGCCCCTCTGCTGATGAGTTACCACATCTCGTACTTCATCCTTTTAAACTTGCATTTGATTCAATTATTATTTCTGTGTCCTTTACAAAAATTACTCTGCCATTCCATGCCTCTACATTCCTCAGCCACCACAGTAATTCTTTCCTTAACTCCTTGTTCAAGTACAACATTTGGAAGTAAGACTGTTTGGCTCTCAATGCTCTTGCTTAGAGCCTTAAGAGGGTCTGGCAATACAAGGGGCTCAGGAAAATTGAATGGCTCGTTGAGGACAGGAGACCCAACCTTCCTTTTTCCCCAGTATTTTCCTCAGCTCCATGGGGAGCTTCCTTAACTTGTCTACTGGTAATTTTAATTCTGACATCACTATGTCTACGGCAAAGCCCAGAAACTGCGTTTCCTGCCTTGGTACAGGCACATTTGTTTCTTGTTTATGACAAACCCGAGGTGTCCTAGTAAATATATGGTGAGATCTGTATGCTGGGAGACCACGACTCTGGTTTGAGCCATTAGTAATTGTCATCCAGGTATATTATCATCCTGACTCTCCTTGCCTGAAGACAGGCCGCTACTGGATAAAGGACCTCGGTGAAGGTGCCAAAGAGAGGCTCAAAGGGAGACTGCAAAATTGCCAAAGCTTTCAATTCCAAATAAATTGAAGTATTTTCTAATGTGGGGGCAAACCTGAAACAGTCAAAGACAAATCCTTGAGATCTATTCTTGTCAGCCAGTCTTCTTTTCTCAGTACATCTCTCAGAAGATGGACCCATTCCATTTTGAAATGATGGTAGGTTACCCACTGATGTAGGTCTTTCAAATTTATCACCAGTCTCAAACCTTTGTCCTTTTTCTTTCCTAGTAAGATATTACTGGCAAAAACTGACTCTGTTCTCTCTTGAATTGCTCCTTTGGCCTGCAATTTCTCTGCCTCTTGTGACACCAAGCTCATATCCTCCTGCTAGAACACCATTTTCTGTGGACTCTTCAGTTGGACCAGGCTGTCTACTAATTCAAAGTTGTACCCTTTGATCATGTCCAAAATGCAACAGTCCTGTGTTCTAATTCTCGCAAAATTGGGCCAGTCTGCCTCCCACCTTTATTGTGGTACCTGAAAGGCTTTTCCATACCCTTACATGCAGAGAATCCTTTCTGCTTGGTGTCCTACAATGCTTTTGATGGGTGCAAACCTTGACTGTGGAAATCTTCCGCTACGGCCCAGGAAGGGTCTTGTTATGGTTTGATCACAGCTGAGGAACCAACCCCTTGTTCTCTCGGCCTTGCCAAAAACCTTATCCTGAAAAACCCTCTTTATGTCTTTTTGGGATTTTCGAATGGAGCTAAATACCCCCACATATTTGGCTATGTCCCTAATAAAATCGTCACCAAAGAGGAGCCCTTGAAAGGTAGGGCCTCCTTCCTTATTGGACAACTCGACCAGTTTGGGTTCTATATTTAGAAAGACACCCTTTCTTCTTTCATTGGATATTGCAGTATTTGCATTGACTGGAAAGAAGATGGCCCTTTGGGCCGTTTGGGACAGCTCTTTGGGGTCAACAAATGGGTCTCCAAGGTAAGCTACCTCAGCCATTTCAAAAATGTGGTTAGGGGTCCAGTGATGTCAAGCAGACAATTGTGGCAAGACTTCTTGCCACCCTTGGCAATGTATGCCACCACCTTGGTATCAAGGTTGGTAGTTATTCCAACCTTGTCAGGAAGGGAGGGACGTGGACATTCTTATTTGGAATCTCTTTTCTAAGCTAAAAGGAGAGGTACTCCGCAACGTGGTGAGAGGGCACCCACTTAAGGACATGGGTGTTTGAAAAGCATTTGGACAAACATATCATCTCCAGGGGATTAATGATACCGATTTTATATCCTGAGGCCTTACATGCCTCCTAAGATGATCCCATCCTACTGACCTCTAGCTTCTCGGTATCAGAATCGAATCCAGAGGAGCCGGAAATACCTATTTTAGGATCAAGGGCTTCATCAATATCACTGGGGATGGGAACCACTGGGCCTTTATCTTGCCCATCTGTAGTGCCCAAGACACCATTCTCGTCACCGCCTGTAAAGTGTGATAATATCGCCTAGGTGTTTTTTGGCTCCTTTGCAAACTTTAGTAGGTTTCCCGATGTAGGCCTCTTCCTCAAGTCTTTATCTGCCCAATCTGAACATTCGGCTGTCCTGGGACTGCAGCAGGCCATGCATTTTGTGAAACTGTTTCACATTTCTTATTAATGGCCTCATCCAGGGACCCCATTACTTTTTCTAGGGCCTTGTTTTACCAGGTCCTCCAATTCATTTTCCACGCTAACTCCCTGATATTCCATAGACACGTCAGCAGTTATTTGATTAGAGGGAATGTAACTGGTAGCAATTCAAGAAATTTGCCCCTGTGGAAAAGGAAAGGAAGTTCGTAGTTCGTCAGGTCATCTGTACCTTGCCCTAGCATGAACTGCAACTGGCTACAACTGCCAGAATTCACCATTTACAGCAACCAATGGGTTAAAATGGCAGTTGTACTCACAATACTATGTGGTCTTTTATGATTGCGGGCGGATTCCCACCGCACGTATGGCGGTGGCGATCCACCCGCAAAAAACCTCTGCCTGCTCTGAATACTCCCCCCGCCACTTTACAATTGTGGGGGGGAGCCCGGCGGACGGAGAGACCGCCTACCAGTTTTCCGCCCAGTCGAGGAGTCGACCGGGCGTAAAAGCTCCTGACATGGTGGCGGTGTCTGGGAGACACTGCCATCCATATTAGCATTATGGTGGGAACATGCCTTTCCGTGGCACCACTGCTGCAACGGGAAGGCAGGTGTTATCCACCATTGGGGGGATTCTAGGGGGTGGGGGGTGCACAGAGAGGGTACCTATGGTACCCACCTGCACTTCCATGCACAACATGGCAGGCACACATGCGGTGCCTGACACGCTGAGCATGAGACTGCACAACATGCCTCCTTGGCCGCAATGTCAAGTATGCCGGATACCACAAACGGGACCCCTGCACTGATGGCGTATGTATTGTCCGCCCAATACGGACTATGTATTTCCCAATGTGCGCGACTGGCTGACAATGGTCCATTCCTTTTTTTTAATTAGTCTGGGTGGTGCAGTTGTAATGCACTGCACCTTCAAAGGAGATGGGACCCGGTAACCAAGGGAAGCAGGTGATCGTGGAGAAGCGGTTGCAATACATAGTTGTGGGTGCTGCTCAGGCGTCATCCGCTGTTATGGAAACCGGGAGGCCGAGCCGCTGGTAAGTAAGCTTGTGAGTGCAGCCACTGCCATGGAAACCATAACGCTGAGCCAGCTTTGAAGTCAAGTCAAGTCAATAAATTTATATAGCGCGCTACATACCCAGAGGGTCTCAAGGCGCTTAAAGAAGGGTGGGGAATTATTTGTCAAATATCCACGTTTTAAGTTGCTTTCTGAATGCTAGGTGGTTATGGTTAAGGCGAAGGTGAGTGGGAAGTGAGTTCCAGGTTTTAGCTGCCAGGTAGGAGAAGGATCTACCTCCCATGGTGGTCTTGTTGATGCGAGGTACAGTGGCAAGGGCTTGGTTGGAGGATCGTAGCTGGCGGGAGGGGGTGTAGAAGGACAGTCGTGTGTTAACCGCATGCGTGCGGGCGGAATTCCGCCCGTACGCTGGGTTTTTTAAAATCGCACTTTACGTGACGAGCTGGGCTCGTCATGAGCGTGCGAGGAGGCTACGCCATGACGAGCCCAGCTCGTCATGAGCGTCGAAGGGGTTAAGGCATTCGGGTCCGATTTCGTAGAGCGCCTTGTGTGCGTGGGTTAGGAGCCGGAAAGTAATCCTCTTATTGACGGGGAGCCAGTGGAGGTCTTTCAGGTGACCAGAGATGTGTTCTCTACGCGGGATGTCTAATATGAGTCTGGCTGAAGCGTTCTGGATGCGTTGGAGTTTTTTCTGGAGTTTTGCGGTGGTACCGGCGTAGAGGGTGTTTCCGTAGTCCAGTCGGCTCGTGACCAGAGCATGGGTGACTGTTTTTCTAGTTTCGGTGGGGATCCAGCGAAATGTTTTTTTGAGCATGCGAAGAATGTTGAAGCAAGATGAAGAAACGGCGTTGACTTGTCTGTTCATCGAGAGTGAGGAATCCAGGATGACGCCCAGGTTCCGTGCGTGGTCCGTCGGGATGGGTGCTTTTCCAAGGGCCTCTGGCCACCAAGAGTCATCCCAGGCGGAGGGGGAGGTGCCTAGGATGAGGACTTCTGTTTTGTCTGAGTTCAGTTTCAGACGGCTGAGCTTCATCCATTCGGCTTCTTCTTTCATTCCTTCATGCAGGTTTGTTTTGGCGGTGTTAGGGTCTCTGGTGAGTGATAGGATCAGTTGAGTGTCATCCGCGTAGGAAATGATGTTGAGGTTGTGTTGGCGTGCGATGACCGCGAGGGGGCTCATGTATACGTTGAAGAGGGTGGGGCTGAGTGAAGATCCTTGTGGTACGCCGCAGATGACTTCAGTGGCCTCTGACTTGAATGGTGGAAGGCGGACTCTCTGCGTTCTTCCGGAGAGGAACGAGGTGATCCATTCCAGTGCTTTTCCTTGGATTCCGACGTTTCTGAGGCGTTGTAAAAGGGTGCTATGACAGACCGTGTCGAAGGCTGCGGATAGGTCGAGGAGGATGAGGGCGACTGTGTCTCCATTGTCCAGTAGAGTTCGAATGTCGTCTGTTGCTGCGATGAGGGCGGTTTCGGTGCTGTGCTTGGCTCGGAAGCCGGATTGTGAGGAGTCGAGGGATTTGTTGGTTTCGAGGAATGCGGCGAGCTGATTGTTGACCGCTTTCTCGATGACTTTGGCAGGGAATGGAAGGAGTGAGATAGGGCGGTAGTTTTTTAGTTCGGTGGGGTCAGCTGTGGGTTTCTTAAGGAGGGCGCTGAGTTCGGCATGTTTCCAGCTTTCCGGGAAGGTTGCGGAGTTGAGGGAGCAGTTGATGACGTCTCGGAGGTGCGGTGCTATAATGGAGTCTGCTTTGTTAAAGATGTGGTGAGGGCAAGGGTCAGTGGGGGATCCTGAGTGGATAGAGTTCATCAGACGGATGATGTCCTCAGTGGATATTGGCTTCCAGTCATTGAGGATGTTCAGGGGGGGTGGGGGTCCTGTAGGGGGATGGGTGGGTTGGTCTTCAGGTCGGTTGTCGAAGCTGTTGTGGATGTCTGGAATTTTGTTGTGGAAGAAAGAGGCTAGGGAGTCGCAGAGGGCTTGAGAGGGGGTGATGTCGTTGGAGTTGGCTGAGGGGTTGGTAAATTCCTTGACGATGTTGAATAATTCCTTGCTGTTGTGGGCGTTGTTATCTAGTCGGTCCTTGAAAGCGGCTTTCGTGGCCTTCCGGATCAGTTGGTGGTGTATGCGGGTGGCGTTTTTGAAGGCGTCCCTGGTGCTGGTGGTTGGGTCTTTTTTCCAGGCCTTCTCAAGGAAGCGACAGAGTTTCTTGGATTTCTTAAGATCATCGTTTAACCAGGAGGCCTTCTTGCTGTTTAGTTTGATTTGTCGTTTTTTCAGTGGTGCTAGGATGTTGGCGCTGTTGGATAGCCATTGGGTGAGGTTGGTGGCTGCTTGGTCGGGGTTTGAGGAGTGGGCTGGGGGGTTTAGAAGAAGCGATGAGGAGATCTGGTCGATGGTGATTTTGTTCCAGTTTCTTTGCAGGGTGGGTTGGGGGTGGTTGTTGGATGTGGGCTTGTTGTAGGTAAAGTGAACGCAGCTGTGGTCGGTCCAAAGGAGAGCTGTGGTGTGGCTGAAGGATACATGTTTGCTGGAGGTGAAGATAGGGTCGAGTGTGTGACCTGCGATGTGGGTGGGGGTAGTGACAAGTTGTTTAAGTCTGAGGTTGGCGAGGTTGTCCAAAAGGGTGGTGGTGTTGAGATCGTTGTTCTTTTCAAGGTGAAAGTTGAGGTCTCCCAAAAGGATGTAATCCTCGGAGGGGAGCGCGTGTGGGGTGATGAAGTCCGTGATGTCTTCACTAAATTGTGCGCGGGGTCCAGGTGGCCTGTAAAGGAGGGTGCCTCTGAGTGTGGTCTTGGGGTCGATGTGGATCTGGAAGTGAAGGTGTTCAGAGTTGGCGAGAATGGCGTCTGAGCTGGTTGAGATGCGGATGGGTTTCTTATGGACGATAGCGATGCCTCCTCCTGTGTGGCCGGTACGGTCCTTGCGAATGATCTTATAGCCTTCCGGGATGGCAATGGTGATGTCTGGGGCTGATGCGGCGTTCATCCATGTTTCTGTTAGGAAGGCGACGTCCGGTGAGATGGTGTCTAGTAGATTCCAGAGGTCGATGGCGTGTCTGTGGACCGAGCGGGTGTTGAGCAGGATGCATTTTAGGTGGTTGGTGTCAGGTCTCTGTTTGGTGGAGGTGGATGAGGAGTTGGTTTTGGTGCCGTCGAAATTGCAGGAGTTGCAGGAAAAGGGTCCTTGGGTGTGTCCTGGGGCGGCTTGGACGCAGTTGGGGGAACGGCCGGGGTTAAGGGCTAGGAGGGAGGTGCCAGCGTAAGTAATGCGGGTGGGGTGGGCATTACGCGGACCAGGGGTACTGGCGCTGGGCGCGGTCCAGGCGCGGACGGGCGTAGACGGGCTTACCTTTGGCGCACCTTCGGCGCGGCCGCAGCGCGTGGACGCTGCGCGTTGGGACATCTGTCCATAAATGGATGGTGGGAGGGGCGGAGCGTGGGAGGGGCAGCAGGGAGGCGGTAGTGTGGGTGAGGGGCGGGTCAGGGGATACCAACAACAAAATGGAGGGTCAAAGGGAAAGCTAGACAGGGACAACAAATGCACAAATGCGTCGAGTGAGCAGTTCTCTGAAATCAGTACCTAAACACTGGAGAAATGAGCGCAGCAGCCTGAGCGAGGTCGCGCTAATGAAATCAGTCAAAGCAGCGGCGCTATAATTGAAAGCTACCCAGTGCTACGATTGAATGTTACACAGCGTTAACATTGAAGGCTACCCAGCGCTACAAATGAATGCTAAACAGCGCTACAAATGAAAGATACACAGCGCTACAATTGAAAGCTGCCCAGCGCTACAAATGAATGCTAAACAGCGCTACAAATGAAAGTTACACAGCGCTACAATTGAAAGCTGCCCAGCGCTACAAATGAATGCTAAACAGCGCTGCAAATGAAAGTTACACAGATCACGAAATAGACGATACCAGGAACGCGATAGCGTGGAGTGATACAGCTGTAGGTGAGGAGGAGCGAGGGTGAGCGACCATTCTGAAGAGAGTCCAGGTGGTCACCAGTAAACCAGTAAACCAGTCCAACATACAGAGATCTTTTGGTCTGAATAGAGCTAAAGAAAATATTAAGGTGCGGAAAGGAACCTGGTACAAAAAACAGAGCAGAGTAAAGTAAGAGAAAAAAAGGCATCCTCCCCAAAAGAAAATAAATAATATTGTAAAAAGGGGTAAGTAGGAGTACTTTCCGAAGGGACGGGGATAGGGGAGGCCAGACAGTAGGCTAACTCAGTTAGTAAAAGAATTTAGTAGCCATATGATACTTATCTTGTGAGCAGGAGAAACAAATAAGAAGGAAGAAGGCTGTGTGTGGGGAGACTTTAAACTTTGTGAGACTATTTCTTGAAGTTCTATATTCTTCAATTGTTGCTGCTGTGAACTAGATATAAAGGAGACTTGCATAATCACAATGTTGTGCCATAACATCTTCCTTCCTCTTGTAGTTTCAGGTAGTAGATCTGAGAGGCTATGCACCTCTCACATATTTATCCTGTGTTCTCTGGTGGCAAGCAGGGGAGCACCCCTGCCCAATGGGGTGAGGGCAACAACCCCAAAGCATGACAACTTCCTCCAAAGTGTGGCATAGTCTTGTCCTTGAAAGCACTATTCTCTCAAAATCCACCATGGCTGAAATTTCAGCATAGCAGGAAGAGATAACTAAACCAAATGCAGAGTATGGCTTAATTCCATAAACTCCACCCATTGACACCAGTGAAATCCTTCCATGAGCCTCCTATCAGGCAGTGAGACAGGCTTGCTTGACCTGGTCAGTCTTTCGATGATATATTCCACAGTACATTACAACCATAACATATTGCAATATGAGTCACTGAGACCAGCTATTTTAAAAGAGAAAAAATGAAATATGAAATTCCTTCCTCACCAGGGTTTATAAATCCTCTTATCTAAAGCCACTGCTCGCAACTACAAGACCCCCAACCCCTGGAACACCTAGGGGAGACCTGGGAGGTTCCTCAAAATGCAAAAACAATTATGGTTATTATTTCACAGTGCCCACAGCACCAAAGTCAAAATTGTAGTGAATTTCCCGCACTGGGGGAAAACTGTGCAGTTTTACTCACCAGTGTTTATAAAACCTCTTTTAAAGGCACCCTGATTATATTTACATGACCCCCCATCCATGCAATACCAAGGCAAAAACCCTGCAATTAACACCAGAGGCAGTGTGGAGCTAGCAGGCTCATGAGGCTTCCTCCATCTCCTGTTGCCGTGAGGGGAACTGCTCACTTACCTGGTGCAGCGCCGTGAGGGGAATGGCTGGGTTCACTCCTAGATACCGTGAGGTGAACGGCCATCGCGGGACGAAGACTACAACTCCCAGCAGCACCCTGTGACTGGTGTCGCACTGTCGATGCACCAGTCTCCGCCCGGAAGCAATACTTCAACAACTAGGTCACCCCGTCAGCGACCGAAAGAGGCTGGGTTGGGCCACCCCCCTTCAATTTGACTTCCATCATGGGTAAGCGGAAACTTCTCTGTTCCCAGGATCGGGGGGGACGGAAGCGAAAGTACCAAGGAAATTGGCCACCATTATCTCATACTTAACTTCGGCTGTGGGAGTATTGAATAAAGAAATTGCTAATGCAGAAAGGGAACTTGGGTTGGGCACGAATGAAGTTCAAGCACTTGGGACTTCATCCTCGGATTTAGTGACTAAAAATCCTGTCCCACTGGAGCCTCTTGTCCTTATAACATCTCCAATTAGCACCCTTAAATCGCCCGATGATGCCATTGAGGCAGCAGACCTGGTGAATTTAATTAAAACTCCTTCTCCAGCCCAGGTAGCAGTACCCAAAGGGCTGCCTCACAAGAAAAACATTGTGAAAAAGAAACCAACTAGAAGATTGGGTAAACGGGATAGAGGCTAAAAAAGTAATAGCCTGACCCAAGAGCCCACTGTACCCAAATCTTTAGATGTGACTGTGCGAGACATGGTGGAGGAAATTTTTACATCTCGTTTGGAGTCGGTTCTGACCAGCGTTGCAAAAGACTTTTGTTAGACCTGGCATCTTTGGCATCGTTTTCCCCTATCTTTTGCCTCTACCTCCTGTATTTTTGATGCTGTGCTGGATTTCGTTTTCGCTGGTTTAGATGCTTTGGACACTCTGCCACTACTGATCAGTGCCAGGGTGTAAGTGCTCCCTATGTAAATTGTTAGGAAATTAGAAAAATGTGAACGCATTAATTCTTTTCTAACAGCGTCCAATTGTGCACATGGCTCGTCTGAATTAAGTGAGCCCCCTAAGACTAACTTAGGCAATGGGCCATATATGGGTGAGGAAGCTGGGAACGCCCTGTTAAATCCCCCACTAGAAGAGAAATCTGCTCTAGTGTTTCCTAGAGTAAACGGTCGCCAGGGTCATATTAGGAATAGGGAATGTTGTAGCATTACAGAGAGGAACCCTGTGGCTGCAAAGGACTTTGCTCATCCCAAGTGTATTGGGAACACTACAGCCCCCCAGGTCTTGTGTAGTTTATATTAAATACCTTTATTTTTCTCAACTGTTGGGGAGTCAGTTTGTGGTGTTTCACTGTTTTACTGTGAGTGTGGGTACAAATACTTCACACATTGCCTCTGGTTAGCCCAGACTGCTCTTGCCAAGCTACCTAAAGGGTGAGCAGGGGTTATCTCAGAGGGTTTCCTCCTTACCCTAACTAGAAGCAAGTTTGCCTATTTGGACAGTGGTACCTACCCCTGCCAACTAGAGACTCCCATTTCTAACATTGTTGGTCAGCGGTGGGAAATTGAACTTGTATTTGTACTAGACCCACAGTGATTGGTGTACATCACTAGTGAGTGCAGACCACTACGCCACCGCATACTACTGGTTTTTGATTTTTTAAATTCTATTAATGAGTAACTCTTCCAAGCATCATGTCTACAAAAGGAAAGGCACTCAGTGAGGGGGCAACAGTAGAATTGGAGTTTGCCATTGGAGATTTGCATTCCTACAAAGTTGATGACCTTAGGAAATTCTGCCACAAGTTTGAGTGCCCCATAAAGAGCGGCTACAGAAGGGATGAGCTGCGAGAAATCTTAAAAGCCCATTGGGAGGCACAAGAGGGAAATGAGAATGTGGATGCAGAGAATAGTTTTCAAGTCACAGATCTGCCAGTGGGCAGAGTAGGCTCAGGAGCTGGCAGTAACCATTCCGGTAGGGGTTTCACCCAAGAGGAGTTAGAGGAGAATCAAAGAGTGAGAGAATATGACTTGGAAGTCCTGACGTTGAAAATTAAGCAGTCGGAACTGGAGAAAGAAAGGGCAGCGGAAGACAAGAAAAATGCCCGTTCCCTGCAGGAAAAGAAATTGCTTTTGGCTCATGGGTTGAGCATGAGCGAACTGGATCTTAAAGCCAAGGAGGTAGAGGCCAGTTCAAACGGTGGCAGCGGACAGCCAGTTCATGGGGGTAAAGTATATATTCCCAAGGATCTGGTACAGAATTACAATAGGAGTGAAGATATTTATTCCTGGTTTACTTCCTATGAGATTGCATTGAGAATGAATGGTGTGCCTGAACCGCATTGGGGGCGGGCCTGTGGAAACATATTGAGGCTTCTGGGAGGAGTTCTCTAGAGCCCTTAGAATTAGCAGGTGCCATGACCTACCTCAAAATGATGGAGGCCCTATGTCTCAGGTATGGACTTACTCCAGAGCAGTACAGACTGGAATCTGAGACTTGGATGGAGTGTGTGAATTTGTTATGTTATGTTATGTTAATAACTTTTATACCGCGCACAGCTGCCCCAGCAAAGGGGCGTCCTGGCGCCCAGAAAGGTAAACACAACATTGCGCATCGCTGCCAAATCAGAGGTTTTTATTAAAAAGTACTGTTTTAATAGCACGTCTAAACTGGAGTAGATCTTCCAGTGTTCGAATTTCCGCAGGGAGTGAGTTCCACAGTTTTGCGGCTACCACTCGGACGGAGCGGCCGCCAGTCCTACTCAACAGAAAACGTGGGACCACAGACAGATTCTGACCCATGGATCTCAAGGGTCGAGAGGGAACATATGGGGTCAGAAGGTTCAACAGTATGGGAGGGGCTGTACCTTTTAAAATTTTAAAAGCCAGACAGAGCACCTTAAACTTGATCCTCCTGGCTACTGGAAGCCAGTGTAACGCCTGCAGTGTTCTTGAGACCGAACATCTCCTAGGCAGGCCGACCACCGCTCTTGCAGCAGCGTTCTGTACTCGCTGCAGCCGCTTAAGTTCCGCCTGGTTGGTACCTGCTAGCAGAGCACTGGCATAATCTATCCTGGATAGCACTGAGGCCTGAACTACAAGCTGTCTGGTGGGGGCATCGAAAAATTTCAATACCGGCCTGATGCCTCTGATAACACCAAAACAGGTGGCGGCTACCCTCTCGGTGTGGCAGATAAAACTCAGGGAGGGGTCCAGCCAAACTCCCAGGTTTTTTATCTCCATAACAGGAGTAGGGATCATTCCTAGCTCAGGAGGCCACCATTGGTCATTCCACCATCCAGGTTGCTTACCAAACACCATGACCTTTGTTTTCATGGTGTTCAATTGGAGACAGTTCTGGTTCATCCAATTGGCCACCGCCCGAAGCCCCTCACAAAACTTGAGGGCCTCCACAGCTGAGTCCCCACTTAACGTGACCGCCAGCTGTGTGTCATCCGCATAGGATACCATTGTCAGGCCCCAGCGTTTGACTACATCAGCCAGCGGTCTAACGTAGATATTAAATAAGGTGGGGCTCAACGATGATCCCTGTGGGATCCCCAGTGTGAGCAGGTGGGAGGTGGATTTCCCGGGGGGGATAACAACCTGGAAGGATCTATCTGAGAGGAATGAGTGGAACCAACGAAGAGCGGATCCCCTAACGCCAACTTCCTCTAACCGCCGTAACAGGATCTCGTGGGACACCGTATCGAACGCGGCGCTCAAGTCTAATAACTAGAGTGCCGCTGTTCGTCCGCTATCCAGCACGGAGCGCAGATGTTCGGTCATAAACAGCAAGGCAGTCTCCGTGCTGTGCCCTGTGCGAAATCCGTTTTGAGTGGGATCCAAGATATTAGCTTTGGCAAGATGGTTAGCCAGGATCCCATTCACATGGGCCTCGGTGGCTTTGGCGGCCCACGGTAGCAGTGAGATGGGGCGATAGTTCTCTGGTTTGACCGGGTCTAGGGAAGGCTTTTTTAAGATAGGTGTTACTACCGCGTGCTTCCAGCTAGTAGGCACGATTCCTGAGGACAGTGATAGGTTGATAAGAGCAAGTATGGGTGTGCGACATAAGGCCTGCATGCTCTTAAACTGGACCGGTTTGAGCGGGTCCATTGGGGAGCCGGATTTAATTTTTTGGCACAATAGATCAAACCCCTCCTCAGAGAGAGGGGCTAGCAGGTCCAGAGTCACACCATCATCCCTCGGGCAGCCATCTGAGGCCGGATGTTGCATCCCCGCTGGGAAGGAGCGGTAGATTGCCTGAACCTTTTGGATAAAAAAGGCCGCCAGACTTTCGCAGTGAGAGTCAGTGCAAATTTCGGCTGCAGAGGCCCTCTTCGTCATAAGGTCTTTAGGACCTTAAAAATCAGTTTAGAGGGATTGGGGCTATTCCGAAACTCCTCCGCGTAAAATGTGGCCCGATTGTAGTCGCGTGCACTGGAGGGTTGGATGAAGGGTTGGGTGAAGGGCAGCAAAGTAACTGATTTTAAGGGGTTGTTGCATTTGATCAGTTGGCAGCACTTGAGTAGTCTTTGTGTTCCAGAGCTGCTCACTTTGCCACTGGATTCAAGCAAGTTCGGGCTGGACTGTTCCCATGAGGCACAGGGTCAGACTGATTTGCATATAGCCATGTCTGAACTGGGGTGGCAGCGTGGGCTAAAGAACGGTGATGGATTAAACCCAGTTCTTTTGACGGTGTGAGTGTTTGATTGATTCAGATGCTCTGTCCATCACCACCCCCTTTTGTACCAGCATCTTTTAGACAGCAAGTTGACAGACCCCATTGAGCTTGCTAAGGAGGCGGACCGCTGGACCAGTACCAGGATCCACAGAGGAATTGTGGGTATCACAGCCAAAGGTGGGCAGGGTCCCCAGCAGAAGAGTGGGTGGGATAGGGCAATCAAAAGGAGTCCACACCAGGGCCCCAAAATAATTCCCAGGAGAAGGAATCCCAACCCCCCAAAGCTAGGCAGCCATGGCCCCCTAGGGGCAGGCGGGACTACAGAGATCCCAGGGACAACAGGGGCCCACCTACCTGCTTTCACTGCAATGAGGTGGGAAATGTTATCAGCCGGTGCCCCAAGAGACCCCCAGCACCCACTGGTGCTCCAGCCCCAGGGTTAGCAAGTGTAGCTTTGGGAGGGGATTTGGGTTCTAGTGGGGAGGTGGGGCTAGCAGTTATGTCCCTTGTTTCTTTAGGAGACCAAGAGATGGTCCAGGAAACCTTACAGCCCATGAACACTAAGAAATATAGGCAGAAGGTGACCGTCAATGGGAGGGTGACAGAGGCTCTGAGAGGCACAGGGGCCAGCGTGACATCTGTGAGGTATCAGTGGGTGTCTGAAGAGCAGTGTCTCCCTAATGTACTCCGCCCTGTAGCAGCAGCTGACAGTTCAGTGCGCCTATGCAAAGTGGCACGTGTTCCCTTTGAGTGGGGGGGAGTCTCTGGTCTTTTGGAAGTTGCTGTCAGTGATGCCTTTCCTGTAGACTGTCTGCTAGGTAATTACCTGGAGAGTTCTCCATAGAAAGATGCAGAACACCGAACTCATTTGGAGACGTTGGGGTTGCCTGCGTGGATCTGTGTGACCACGCGTGCTATGGCAGCCAGTAGGGGTGATTCAGCAGAACTGGAGCCTGAACCAGTGGCCCAGAGACCTGCCAGGAGAGGATAGGGCAGAAGAGGGGGGGGGACCAGCCCCAGCCGTTCCCACGGGCCAGGAGGGAGAAGACCCTGAGGGGGATGCCCTGGAACCTACAGGGGAGCAGGTAGCCGAACTGGGCAACCTACCTGAGCGGACCCTTTGGCAGCAAGAAGGTGGGCCCTCCAGGGAGGATTTCTGCCAAGAGCAGAAAGAGTGCCCATCCCTTGTGGGTCTGCGGCAACAGGCTGCAGACCAGGCAGCAGGTGGAGCGGCCAGAGATCACTTCATCTACTGGGAAGATGACTTATTATATAGCGAGCCTAAGTTTGCTAAGCCCGGTGCAGCCCGTGTGCTGGTGGTACCCGAGCGCTTCAGAAACTTCCTACTGGATCTGGCTCATGACGTGCCTCTCGCAGGACATCTTTGGCAAGACAAGACCCTACACCGGCTTGTCACCAACTTCCACTGGCCCTAGATGAGGAAGCACGTTGGTTCCTTCTGTAGGTCTTGCCAAACATGTCAGGCCAGTGGCAAGACTGGAGTGAAGTGCAAGGCACCCCTCCAACCCTTCCCTGTGGTGAGTACCCCTTTCGAGCGGGGGGGCATCGACATCGTGGGACCCTGGACCCCAAGATAGCCTTAGACAACAGGTTCATCCTGGTCTTGGTGGACCATGCCACCCGGTACCCGGAAGCAGTCCCTCTCCGGACAATCACAGCCCCCGTGGTGAGCCGTGCATTGATGGGGATCTTTTCCCGTGTGGGGTTCCCCAGAGAGGTGGTCTCCGACCGGGGTACTAACTTCATCTCTAGGTACATGAAGTCTCTGTTGGAGGAGTGTGGGGTAACTTATAAGTTCACCACTCCTTACCACCCTCAAGGAAATGGGTTGGTTGAAAGGTTCAACCGCACCCTGAAGGGTATGATTATGGGCCTTGAAGAGCCCATGAGACAGAAGTGGGACGTCTTGTTACCATGCCTGTTGTTTACCTACAGGGAGGTGCCTCAGAAGTCCTTAGGGTTCAGTCCCTTTGAACTCCTGTATGGCCACCCTGTTAGAGGACCTCTCGCACTGGTGAAGGAGGGGTGGGAGAAATCCCGTGGGAAAAACCCCCAGGATGTGTTCAGCTATGTGTTTGCTATCCGCAACCAGACACAACGCTTCAGGAAGCTCGCTCAGGAGAACCTGGAATCTAGCCAGGAAGAAATAAAAAGATAATACAACCAGAATACCACTCTGGTCGAATTTCAACCTGGCTAGAAAGTGTGGGTGATGGCCCCAGTGGAGCCATGTGCGCTCCAAGACAAGTGGACTGGGCCATATGAGTGGTGGAAAGGAAAAGTGAAGTAACCTACCTAGTTAATCTGAGGACCCCTAAGCAGCCCCTGAGGGTCCTGCACGTGAACTGCCTCAAGCCATACTTTGAGAGGTCTGAAGTGACAATGCTCATGGCTACAGATGCTGGAGGGGAGGAGGATAGTGATCCTCTCCCTGACCTCCTGGCAGCTAAGGAGCAAGACGGGTCAGTGGATGGAGTGGTCCTCCCGCCCACCCTGACCCCAGAACAGCAGAGGAACTGTCACCAGGTGCTAGGTCAGTTCGCCCCCCTGTTCTCCCTGGCCCCCGATATCACCCTTTGGTGCGTCCATGATGGGAACACTGGAGATAGTTTCCCTGTGAAACAAAAATGTTACAGGGTAGCTGACAAGGTCAGGGCCAGCATCAAGGAAGAGGTTTCCAAAATGTTGGCGCTAGGGGTGATTGAGCCCTCCAGCAGCCCCTGGGCTAGCCCAGTGGTCTTAGTGCCAAATGCAGCTGTGCCCGGTGCCACGCCAGAACTCAGGTTTTGCGTGGACTACCATGAGCTCAATGCGGTCACGAAGACTGACGCAGACCCCATCCCCAGAGCTGATGAGCTTGTGGATCGGTTGGGAGCTGCCCAGTGCCTCAGTACATTTGATTTGACTTCTGGGTACTGGCAGATTGCCTTAACTGAGGGGGCCAAAGAGAGGTCTGCATTCTCAACACCAGAGGGGCACTTCCAGTTCCGAGTCATGCCCTTTGGGTTGAAGAATGCCCCTGCCACCTTCTAGAGACTGGTTAACCAGGTACTGGCCAGGCTGGAGGAATTCAGCGCCGCCTACCTGGATGACATTGCGGTGTTCAGCTCCACGTGGGAGGAACACCTGCAACCCCTCTGTGAAGTGTTTAAGGCTCTGCAAAGGGCAGGCCTCACTATCAAGGCCAGCTAGTGCCAGATGGGGCAGGGATCTGTGGTGTATTTGGGACACCAGGTGGGGAGCGGCCAGGTGGCACCCCTACAAGCAAAGATTGATACCTTTCTGGCTTGGGAGCCCCCCAAGACACAGACAGAGGTGAGAGCCTTTTTGGGTCTCACTGGGTATTACAGACGGTTTGTCAAGGGGTATGGCACCATCGTTTCCCCCTTGACAGAACTCACTTCTAAGAAGTTGCCCAAAAGAGTGGACTGGACCGAGGCCTGACAAACTGCTTTTGATGCCCTGAAGACTGCCATGTGCACAGCACCGGTGCTCAAGGCACCTGACTTTTCCAGTGAGTTCATAGTGCAGACAGACGCTTCAGAGCATGTTGTGGGAGCAGTACTCTCACAGGTCACTGAGGATGGTCGAGACCAGCCAGTAGCTTTCATTAGTAGGAGGCTACTTCCCAGGGAAGAGAGGTGGAGTGCGATTGAAAGGGAAGCTTTTGCTGTGGTCTGGGCTCTAAAGAAGCTGAGGCCCTACCTGTTTGGGACCCACTTCCGTGTTCAGACAGACCACAGGCCCCTCAGATGGTTAATGCAGATGAGGGGTGAGAACCCAAAACTGTTGAGGTGGTCCATCTCCCTTCAGGGAATGGACTTTACGGTAGAACACCGCCCTGGTACAGAACACGCCAATGCTGATGGTCTGTCCAGATTTTTCCACCTTAGTGAAGAGGACTCCCAAGTGGGTGGGTAGTTCTCCCCACTTTCAGCTGGAGGGGACACCTGTTAGACCTGGCATCTTTGGTGTGGTTTTCCCCAATCTTTTTGCCTCTACCTCCTGTATTTTTAATGCTAAGCTGGATTTCGTTTTTGCTGGTTTAGATGCTTTGGACACTCTGCCACTGCTGATCAGTGCCAGTGTGTAAGTGCTCCCTATGTAAATTGTTAGCGGGGAAATTAGAAATATGTGAACGCATTAATTCTTTTCTAACAGCGTCCAATTGTGCACATGGCTCGTCTGAATTAAGTGAGCCCCCTAAGACTAACTTAGGTAATGGGCCATATATGGGTGAGGAAGCTGGGAACACCCTGTTAAATTCCCCACTCGAAGAGAAATCTGCTCTAGTGTTTCCTAGAGTAAACGGTCGCCAGGGTCATATTATGAATAGGGAATGTTGTAGCATTACAGAGAGGAACCCTGTGGCTGCAAAGGACTTTGCTCATCCCAAGTCCAGTGGGAACACTACTGCCCCCCAGGAAAGGAGTAAAATAGCTATAAAACCCAATATTAACCTCCCCCCTGAAGCAGCCCCCCTGGTGGCAATTCTTGTAGGGGTCCCACCACTGGAGGCCAGAGAGGAAGAATCCACCATAGACCTGATAACAAAAACCAAAAAATGGTGGGATTTTTACTGATCTGGCAATACCGAGATCTCATCTAGCATTATAATGGCTAGGCGGGTGGGGTAGTTGGGGAATTCAGAAAAACCAAAGGTGGTGATGGACGGAGCGTTGACAATACAAACACTCACCCCCAGTCAACTGATCTGGGTTTAATCCATCACCGTTCTTTAGCTCACTCCGCCACCCCAGTTCAGACATGGCCATATGCAAATCAGTCTGACCCTGTGCCTCATGGGAACAGTCCAGCCCGAACTGCCAAGCCATGTCTTCCCTGGACCGGAATCAAGCTTCCCAGGACCGGTTTCTGGCATTACAGCCGTCTTCAGCCGGGCTTGCTTGACTCCAGTGGCAAAGTGAGCAAGGGACTCACGTCTGAGCATACCCTGCCAACTTAGGGCGAACAAAGAAAAACCAAAGGTGGTGATGGACGGAGCGTTGACAATACAAACACTCACCCCCAGTCAACTGATCTGGGTTTAATCCATCACCGTTCTTTAGCTCACTCCGCCACCCCAGTTCAGACATGGCCATATGCAAATCAGTCTGACCCTGTGCCTCATGGGAACAGTCCAGCCCGAACTGCCAAGCCATGTCTTCCCTGGACCGGAATCAAGCTTCCCAGGACCGGTTTCTGGCATTACAGCCGTCTTCAGCCGGGCTTGCTTGACTCCAGTGGCAAAGTGAGCAAGGGACTCACGTCTGAGCATACCCTGCCAACTTAGGGCGAACAAAGAAAAACCAAAGGTGGTGATGGACGGAGCGTTGACAATACAAACACTCACCCCCAGTCAACTGATCTGGGTTTAATCCATCACCGTTCTTTAGCTCACTCCGCCACCCCAGTTCAGACATGGCCATATGCAAATCAGTCTGACCCTGTGCCTCATGGGAACAGTCCAGCCCGAACTGCCAAGCCATGTCTTCCCTGGACCGGAATCAAGCTTCCCAGGACCGGTTTCTGGCATTACAGCCGTCTTCAGCCGGGCTTGCTTGACTCCAGTGGCAAAGTGAGCAAGGGACTCACGTCTGAGCATACCCTGCCAACTTAGGGCGAACAAAGAAAAACCAAAGGTGGTGATGGACGGAGCGTTGACAATACAAACACTCACCCCCAGTCAACTGATCTGGGTTTAATCCATCACCGTTCTTTAGCTCACTCCGCCACCCCAGTTCAGACATGGCCATATGCAAATCAGTCTGACCCTGTGCCTCATGGGAACAGTCCAGCCCGAACTGCCAAGCCATGTCTTCCCTGGACCGGAATCAAGCTTCCCAGGACCGGTTTCTGGCATTACAGCCGTCTTCAGCCGGGCTTGCTTGACTCCAGTGGCAAAGTGAGCAAGGGACTCACGTCTGAGCATACCCTGCCAACTTAGGGCGAACAAAGAAAAACCAAAGGTGGTGATGGACGGAGCGTTGACAATACAAACACTCACCCCCAGTCAACTGATCTGGGTTTAATCCATCACCGTTCTTTAGCTCACTCCGCCACCCCAGTTCAGACATGGCCATATGCAAATCAGTCTGACCCTGTGCCTCATGGGAACAGTCCAGCCCGAACTGCCAAGCCATGTCTTCCCTGGACCGGAATCAAGCTTCCCAGGACCGGTTTCTGGCATTACAGCCGTCTTCAGCCGGGCTTGCTTGACTCCAGTGGCAAAGTGAGCAAGGGACTTCCCCAAAAGAAGTAAAAGGGGATTGTGTCATAGTTCATTTTTAATAAACGTGGTGTTGCTGTCAGATTACTGTGGGATGCCTCTGAGCTGGAGAGGGGGGAGGGGTGCATCAGGGCCCTACCACTGGGATTTTTTTACCCCCCTCCCAGACGTCCAATCATAGATGTTAGGTATCACTTCGAACTGCCATTGAGGAGATCACCTTGGGCTCCACGAAATACCCCTAAATATAGTGACATAGAACCCCTCTTGAATGTGTTAGTGCTAGAGACGCTTTATCATCCCAAGCATTTAGTAACCAGTTGAGTCAGAGAAAGGAGACTCTGGCCTTATCTGAGATGAGAACAACTGACGAGAGCCCTCAGTTGTTTGTTCCCGGGTTCCTAACCTCAGCCCACATAATACCGATGCTGAGGCTGGATCTAACTGTAGGGTAATTAGTTAGAATATCGCAGGGCTTAGATCCAAAAGGAAGGACCTGTATTGGTTAAAGTCCATCAGAAATTATGAAATCATAGCACTTCAGGAGACCTGGGATAAGTAGAGTAATTTTTGGATAGATGGATTTAAATCTCACTTCCAGCCCGCCCGCCCAACGCTGGCAGGTAGAGCAAAGGGTGGTTTGATGTTTCTTTTCTTCAGGGCTAAGGGGGTCAGTAACACTGTTGGAGGTAACCTCCCATAACTGCTTGATAGCTGAACTTACTACCACGAACTACCCTAAAATATTGTTGATTAATTTCTATAATTCAGGGGATAGTGAGCACAGTTATGAGCATCTTTTCTATCTGACACGTTTTTTAGAAATATATAGATCACAGCAAACCACTTATGTTCGTATTATATTTATGGGCGATTTTAATATTCATTTGTGCAATATTAACTGCCGAATAGAAGAAGCCTATGGACCCTCATACTAGTCGCCACCCCACTTTGAACACACCTCAAAAGGGGAGGCTCTTGAAGATCTTCTTCTGGTTGCTGATCTCTTCGAGCCAGGCTTCTATGACACTAGCGAGAGGGTGGCAACGTTTAAGGCGAGGGACATGGAGACTGTTATTGATTAGATATTTGTATCTCCCTCCCTGTTAGGGAATGTCGTTTTTTATAATGCGAAATGTTCTCCTTTTAGTGACCATAACCCTGTCATTTTTCAGCTGGATAAGGGGTTGGACCTTCTTTGTGCCTCAGCTAATACTGGGAGGCCTAATCCTGTGTTAACTAAAGAGCAGGGGAAGAGGTTAAAATGGGCTAAGGTAGTCCCCGATCACTTTTTTGCCAACTTTTGTATGAAGGTTAAAGACGACATCGCAAAGTGTGTTGATTATTCTACCCCGGAGGATGCAGTAATCTTAGCCTTTGAAGCTATCTGTGGACAGGTTGCAACAGATATAACTATTACAAGCAAGCCCAAATCCAACTTAGGGGAAAGGTGGTTCGACTCTAAATGCTCTAGGGCCCATCAAAATGTAATAAATGCACTGAAAGTTAAACCTAGAGACAGGGTACAGCTAGCTAGGCTTAGAAAAGATTATAAATTAATGGTTCTGACCCGTAAAAATGAGATTAAATCAGAGGTCTGGGACACAATAATGTCTGTTGAAGTATTAAAGGACAGCTCAAAGTTTTGGGCTATTGTCAATAGCCCGCTGTTCTCAGAGCAGGAGAACGGTAGTTTGGGAACTAATATTCCAGAGGACCGGTGGCTAACTCATTTTGAAGGCATCTACGGGAGTAAAGAAGTGTATGAGCCCTTTTTAGCCCCCGACACTGGCAAAGCTTTTCCACTGTTGGTTTTCAAAGAAGAAGACGTTGAGAGGGCAATAATGGAATCCTCTAGTAATAAGGCTCCCGGCCCAGACGGCGTCCCCGCCGACCTTTATAAGGGTAATGTTAAAGTTTGGACCAAAATTGTAACTAATGTTTTTAATTCCACAGTTGTCCAGGGGTTCTCTGTTTCATGGTCCCAGTCGACTATCGTCCCTGTTTTTAAAAAAGGGCAGAGAGGGGACCCTAGGTGCTACAGGCCCATTTCATTGATAGACTCTGCCGTTCAAATTATAGGAAAGGTGATTTTGGCCCAGGTTTCGGGTTGGGTCACTGAAATGAGGTCTTGTTCAATCTTCAGTATGCTTTTAGACCAGGCAGAAGCACTTTGGACCAGTGCCTTAATTTGTATCTATTAATAAATAAATACACTGTGAAATGAATTGAAATGAAAATTAAACTTATATAGCGCGTAACTACCCTGAGGCCTCGCAGCGCTTTAACTAGAACCATTAAGGCGGCAGGGCAGGGCGCTAAGCTCTTGCAAACAAATGCGTTTTTAATAGCTTTCTAAAAGCTGTCAGGTTGTTATTTTCTCTCAAGACCAACGGAAGAGCGTTCCACAATCTTGCAGCATTGTGCGAAAAAGAGCGACCACCCCAGCGGGATTTTTTTACTTTTGTGGTGGTGGCCAGATGTAGCACACTAGAGCGGAGAGCTCTAGAAGAGAAGTATGGAGTGACCAAAGGGAGCATGATGGATGGACCTGACTTACGAAGAGCCTTCTGAACCAGGCACATAGATTTAAATTGTATCCTGGACGCTACCGGGAGCCAATGCAACTTCTTCAGGGCAGGTTTGGCCGACTGCCAGCGAGGAATCTGAAAAAGTAGTCTGGCCGCACAATTTTGAGTAACCTGGAGTTTGGTAATTGTAGCAAGGGGGACTCCAAGGTAAAGGGCATTGCCGTAATCCAGGCGTGAGAGAATCAGGGCCTGGACCATGACTCTCCTCGCCTGGAACGGTAATAGAGGGAGAACCTTCCGGAGCATTCTCATAAGTCCGAAGCACGTGGCAGAAGTCTTAGAAGCCTGGACAGTGAAGTCAAGTGAACTGTCTAGCCAAACTCCCAGGCTCTTTATCTGGGGTTTGGGGGGAGGAGGGGGACCTAGACAGGAAGGCCAGATGGGGGTCAGGATGGTAGGTGAGGGATTACCCAGCAACATGACTTCCGTCTTTTCCCCTGTTTAATCTGAGACAGGAAAGTAACACTGTAACATCCAAGGGGTCCTTATATTTGGGCTTTATGGATTTATCTACAGCGTTTGATCTGGTGAATAGATCGAGGCTATGGTCCATATTGCTTGATATAGGGGTCGATCCATCTTTGATATATTTTTTAGCTGATTTGCATCGGGACCTGTTTGCAGCTGTTAGGGTGACGCAGGAGGGTAAACGCCCACGACACTTTATATCTGGTAGAGGGGTTCGTCAAGGCTGTTTTTTAACCCCTCTACTTTTTACATTATATATTAATGCCCTAGATAAAACACTGGACAATGCCAGCCTGGACATTCCACGTGTAGGGAATATGACAATTGCGGTCCTCCTATACACGGACGACACTGTGCTACTGGCTCGAACCCCTATAGGTCTGTAGAGATCATTAAATTCCTTTGGGGCCTTTATGAATTCCCTGGATTTGGTGGTTAATACCTCCAAATCTCATGTTCTGACCATGGGCCAACATAAGAATAAAGTTAGAACTTTTTATTGTAAAGGGGCAGAGGTTACAAGGGTGAAAGTCTTTACATACCTAGGGGTCCTGTTTGACGACAGATGTTCCTGGGCGCCCCAGCTTAGAGAAAAAAAACCGCTGTGGTGAGATCGTCGTCAGCCCTACTTAGTTTCGCACGGCGATTGGGAGGCAAGCCCTGTGAAGCCGTTCTTGCCATTTACAGGGCGAAATGTATGGCCATAGCGACATATGAGCAGCTATTTGGGGTTATAAGCAAGTGATAGGGGCGCAGATGGTTGAAAATAAATGTCTTCGCTCTCTTTTGTCCATCCCCCAATCCACCCCAGCCTTTGCTGTCCACCAGGAAGTAGGGATGGGAAATGTGTCGGACTTGGTGAGTCTGGCCCCCCTGGTTTGTTGGATAAAAACTTGGCTGAACACTGAAATTACAATGAACCATGAGATTTTAAGGGATTGTGTCGCCTTAGACAAAGTTAGTGAAATACAGTGGCTGTCATATGTTAGGGATATGTTTTTTAAACTTGGGCGTCCGGATATCTATTACGCTCCTGCAGGAATTAAGAAAACTGACCTAAAGTGGGTTAAAAGACATTTCTTGAGCTCACTGGAGCGGGAGGGCGAGGAAATAAAAAAACCTCTGGTCAGGGCTCATTACCTATTAATTTCATCTCCCTCAATAGAGCCCTACTTAACACCTTCAGCGCGGCGCAAATCTTCGCGCTGTGCTGAAGGTTCTAAAAAACGGGCGGGCCGTGACGGAACGGTTCCCTCATAAGCACAGCCCAACCGGCGCTCATGACGGAACCGTTCCATCATAAGCATCGAAGGGGTTAACAATTGTGACTAAGGCCTTCCACCGTTGGCTCTTGACCAGATTTCGCTTCAACCTGATTCATTTTTCATTGCGAAACTTTCCAGGTTGGTTTAAACCAGAGGACTCTGCCCCGTGTAAATATGGCAGTTTCTCAATTCAGGACTCCATGCACTTTATAACGTTCTGTGATTTTTATACTGATATTAGGAAGAAGTTTTTAATTCCACTCTTGAGAGGAAAGGGTTTTTTACAGGTCAGACCTGCCTTAATGTATCTTCAAAATTTAGATAATCCCTAGAACATTTTTAATATTGCTAGTTTTCTGGTAGCTGCTGCTCGCTTGAGGAGAAAAATATTCCCATTGATGATTGAATTATGAATTCTATCTGAATTTTAAAATATTATGAAATTGTTTTATTTTGACATATTGTAGCAATGGTTTATATTTTTGTATCGCCCAAATGTTTTGTATTGTTCTGTGTCTTGTATTGTACTTTTATGATTTTAACTAATCGAATAAAGTGGTTTTGACTGACTGACTTTCAAAGTGGCCATACCAGTTCTGCAACACAGGCTTGCTTTTAAAATGACCCCAGGCTCTCAGCAGCGCGCACAATTAAGTGCACCAAAGACTGCTGGATTCTAAACTGCCTTGTCCTATTATACAGTTTTAATCCCCTGGCCCTATTATCTACTAGGGACTTATAGGGTAGGGTATGCCAATTATGTGTACCTCAATATATGTGTTTGTGTTTAATATGGCACTAGCCCAGGGCTTGACTAACAGAGCCAAGGATACAGTCAGACTCAGCTACCACCATTTCAATTCAGCACTCAAAAATGGGTATGACAGGCCAAAAAGGTGGACTTTCTAACAATAAGAAAGCTGGAACATAGGCTGGATACCTTCATTGTCCCTGCTGCCATACTGGGCTTCAGCTTAGGGAAACAGAAAGAACTTAGAAAGAAAATACAATGGAAAAGAGGGAGTCAAGTATAGGTAGAGTGTTTGTGTGTAAAGTAACCGTGTAAAAATATGAGTTTGTGCATATAACTTAACTGCTGATCCCTGACACTGAGCATTCTTGCCAAAGTTCTGGCTATCCCTTTCATAATGCTATCAAAGATATACATGTAGAATGCACCAATGAGATGGCATTTGGGCACTGTTGCTCTATGATACTCATGTAATCAAACTCAGAACGATGAATGACTAATTGGATCACCATGAGTTCAAGCTGCGACCATGGGGTCATATACAGATCACTAGAATGGATGCATTCAACCCAGAGACCCCAGACACACCTGTATTAATAAAGATGGACCATTGACATATAGTGGGCAATATTGATAACATTCAGAATGTCCCAGGCTTACTCGAGGGATGAGATGGGCTTGAACGTGTGCCCATTATCTTCTCCCATGCTCCTGCAACTAAAAAGAATACATGTTACAAAAATTAAATGCATTTAGAAAGCCAGAGAGCTACAGGCAGCAGTAGCTGATGAAGTATTGGAGAAAACATGCTGACCACAATTTACTAAAACATATCAACTTGACAATGGAGTTTAGATCTCAGTTTTCCAAGGGTTAAAGAGACTATTATAAAGCCACTTAAAAAAGCAGAAGCCTACCTGCCAAGACTATGATATAATATTTTGGGATTGCTCTGAACATACTATAACACTACTATTGCATCTTGTTTTATTAGATTGATAAATCACTGCCCATGACCAGAGGATATTCTTAATGACCTAAACTAATCAGTTTTGTTCCTGCTTAATAAAAATACATATTTTAACTCCTACCCTGTACAAAGCTGTAAAGCTCTCTTTATATTGTATAGCTCTCTCTTTTATATTAAAAAGCTCCCCTTTTTATACTATAAAGCTATCTCTTTTATATTGTAAAGCTCTCTATTTTTTATAGTAAAGCTATCTCTTTTATATTGTAAAGCTCTCACTTTTATATTTTAAAGTTATTTCTTTTATATTGTAAAGCCCCCTCTTTTATTTTTTAAAGTGATTTCTTTTAAATTGTAAAGATCTCTCTTTTATATCGTAAAGCTCTCCTTTTTATATTGAAAAACTATGTCTTTTATATTGTGAAGCTCTCTTTTTATATTGTGAAGCTCTCTTTTATATTAGAAAACTGTCTTTTATATTGTAAAGCTCTTTCTTTAATATTGTAAAGCTATATCTTTTATATTGCAAAGCTCTTTCTTTTATAATGCGAAGCTCTTTCTTTTATATTGTGAAACTAAACCTATTATATGGCAAAAATCTCTCTTTTGAATCACTGACAGAAAATCGAGGAGCAAAATATCGACCTGCAAAAATATCGGTGTCAAAATATCGACTACCAGAATATCGAATTTCTATCTACAAACAGGTAAGTACAAAAATATCGAATCCAAAATATTGTTGTAAATAATATAGTTTGTTAAAATATCGAATTTTTAAAATGTCTTTAAAGTAATGTCAAATTAATCAAATAATAAATATAATTAAGTAGAACGTACTAAAAATACTTAAATAACCTTAAAATTAATAAATAATTATTTGTAAGTTAAAAGAAAAAAAACATGCATTTTTTTTATACATATATATTAACATTAATATTATAAAAAAAAATATTCAATATTTTTAGCGTAGGGTAGTGGGAGGGTAACATTTACTATTCCCACTCCAGTAAGTGCAACAGTAGGGAAAGTGTTGGATAGAGTAAGGGTAAAAATTACTATTCCCACTCCGGTGAGAGCAACAGTAGGGAAATTAAATTCAAATAAATTAATTACCAATACCAATAAAAACAATTAAAATGAATTACCAATTACAAAATATTTAATAATTAAATAATTATAAGTACCAATAAATATTATGGGGCCCATTAGTATGGCGGGCGGACTCTGCCGCCCGCCATCCTCACGGTACTAGGGACCGCCCGCCATAAGGGTGGGGGTCCCGTCGGCAGCATTAGGATGTGCTCGGCACAGTGGTGGGCGCATCCCACATTCCTACCATTCTGGTGGGCGGTGCACTCAGCATCGCTCACCACAATGGTAAGAAAGCATGCTGTGCACTTCCATGCATAGGTAAACATAGGTAACCCCGCAACGGGCCCCCGCAGGGATTCTCCGCATGCCGGGGCGGAAAAGTGGCGGACGGTCTTTCCGTCCGCCGAGGTCCCCCCGCCATACTAATATGACGGGGGGGAATACAAATGCGGATGTCGGTGGATTGCCCCCGCCAGGCTGGCGGTGGGTACCGCCAGCCTGGCGGGTGCAATCCGCCCGACATCATAATGGGCCCGATGTATTAAAAATGTATTACCTATTATTATTTAATTAACAAATTATTTTTCAATGCCACAAATCAATACGTAATACAAAACAATTAGAAATGAACAGTAAATTAATCATCTAAGCACAACATAATTTCAATAATGACTTAATTACAATTAAATTACTACCCACCATAATCCCCTATAAACCCACAACCCACTCTGAATAATAAATCAATACAAATAATTAAAATGACCAATTAATCAATTATATAAATTAATTACCATATAATAAAAATTAATTACCAATGCAATTCGATATTCTGTCCAGTCGATATATTTTCTTTCGATATTGTGACTGTTCATCCTTTCTTTTATATTGTAAAGCTATTTTTTATATTGTAAAGCTGTCTCTTTTATATTGTACAGCTATTTATTTTAAATTGTAAAGCTCTCTCTTTAATATTGTAAAGCTCTCTATTATGGGGCCGATTCCAATCTGGGTCGGAAATCACTTCGGGCGAGCCGGATCCGGGGTATAGTCCGACCGAGCGAGTACGATGCGGTCGTAGGCTGTCGGACTCATTTCGGCCAGTTGTACAACGCGTACATGGGCTCACATTGACTGAATGGGTATGTTCCGGACAAGTGCGCCCGCTACAGTGGGTACGCGCCAGTGCCATCAGCACCGTACATGCCTGTGTTGGGGAGACCCATGGGTTTCCGCCTGTGTCCGAGCCGTAAGGCTGCGGGTAACAGGGGGTATGATGCGGACCCCCAAAGTCCAGCTCCGGGAGCTATTGCAAGCCGGAATCTCCGACTCGATCTGGCTGTCCGAATCGAGCATCGTACTGGCTTGGTCGGAATTCGCCTCCATTGCACGCTACGGTTAGCTTATGGCCGAGACGTACGGAGCGGTTTGGACCCGGAAACAATTCGAACGGAGATTTCGTGCTTGTTCGCATCGTACTTTGACGTCCAGACTCGTGTTCGAACCGGATGGAAATTTATCCTCCGAATCCGACCCACTAATGCCGAACGCGATTCGGAGCCCTTCCAACCGATCGGAATCGGCCCCTTTATTGTAAAGCTCTTTTTTATACTGTAAAGCTCTTTCTTTTATATTGTAAAGCTATGTCTTATATTGCAAAGCTCTCTATTTTATAATGTGAAGCTCTCTCTTTTATATTGTAAATATTTGTATGGTAAAGATCTCTCTTTTATATTCCAAAGCCATGTCTTTTATATTGTAAAGTTCTGTATTTTATTTTGTAAAGCTCTCTCATTTATATTGTAAAGATCTTTTATACTGTAAAGCTCTCTTCTATATTATAAAGCTCTCTCTTTTATATTGAAAAGTTCCCTATTGTAAATTTATTTATATTATATTGTAAAGCTCTTTCTTCTATATTGTAAAGCTCTATCCTTTATATTGTAAAGCTATGTCTTTTATATTGTAGAGTTCTCTCCTTTGTGTTATAAAGCTCTCTTTTATAATGTAAATGTCTCACGTTTGTATTGTAAAGCTCTCACTTTTATATTGTAAAGCTATCTCTTTTATATTATAAAGCTCTATGTTTTATATTGCAATGCTCTATGTTTTATATTGCAATGCTCTCTCTTTTATATTGTACAGCTATGTCTTTTATATTGTAGAGTTCTCTCCTTTGTATTATAAAGCTCTCTTTTATATTGTAAAGTTCTCCCTGTTATATTTAAAGCTCTCACTTTTATATTGTAAAGCTATCTCTTTCAGTGGAAAATCTTAGCAATGTGTTCAGCTATTTACAGAAGCACTAGTGCTCAGAGAAACTTTATCTTCTGAAGTGTGGCCCAGCCTCAAACAAATTGTGGGCATTTGTGGTGACATTTAGGGTGCAGACTGGAGACAGAATATTGATGTAAAAATATTGATTTTGCACAAATATCAAGGCCAAAATTTTGTGGGTTAGAATTATCGACTGATAAAATATTGTGGTCAAGCCAATCGATGTTAGGTAAGTAATTTCAATGTAAAACATATTGTTCGTAAAACTATAGTGGCCGATTATGATGGTGCGCGGACAAATTCTGCCTGCCATCGCAGCTGCAAAAGGGACTGCCCGTCATAGGTGCGGCGTTCCCACTATACAGTTTAGGATGCACCCGCCACACTGGCAGGCGCATTCTGTATTTTAACATTGCGGCGGCAGCACCCGCCACAATGTAAAAATACATGTTTTGCACTTGTATGACCATGCGGTGCCTGCCACCTTGTACATGCAAATGCAGGGGGAGTACCATAGGTACCCCCACCTGCAGCACCACACCCCCCCCCTGGGCCCCGCAACAGGCCCCCGAAGGCATTCTCTGCCTGTCTTTTTGCAGCGGGATCTCCGCCAAAAAAGACAGGCATCGTAATGCTCATGGCGGTGCATTTACGGCACCGCTGCCATTGCTCCATTGTACTGTGTCCCTCAAGGCGGGCAAAAAAAGACCTTGCGGGACCACGGCGGATGGTCTTTCCATCTGCCACGGTACCATTCCCATTCCCACCGCCATCCTAATTTGGGAGTGGGAATATTCATGCTGATGGCAGGTGGATCACCACCGCCGGACCGGCGGTCCTCACTGCCGGCCAAGCAGTGTCAGACCGCCCGCCATCGTAATCATCCCCGTAGTTGTTAAAAATATCAATTTTTATTATTGTTTTTTATTTTAGTATCTGATGTTTGTTTTTATGTCTAAGAATTGTTCGTATTTTAATTATGTGTATTACAATTTTAGTAATTAATACAGTTTTTTATTTTTATTTTGTGTTTTAGTTCCATAGCGGCTTGTGGGTTTTTAAGGGTATAGGACGTGAAGTAATTAAATTATATAAACTTTATTGAATAATTTTTATTTATTAATATTTGTTTAATTGTGATGTTATAGTGTTAAATGTGTAAATTAATTTATTAATAATTATTTGAGAATTAGGGGCCGATTCCGATTCTCGTCGGAATCCGAACCATGTTCGGAGCCCTTCCGACCGAATGGGAATGTGTTTTCCGGATTCCTTTCCGACCGAGCCATTCCAATGGGCTCGGTCAGAATGGAACTCGACTCAGATTTCCAGATGGCTTACGAGAGCCCGTCTGCCTTCCGTAGATCCTTCAGTACTCCTCTGGTCACCTCTTTACGACAGAGGGCGTACGAAGGCAGTTTTTCTCTGCCTTTTTATGCCGGTGTTTCCAGCATGAAAAAGCAGTCGGAAATTGTCTCTGGGGCCCCCCTGCTGGGTGGCAGCCTGGGGGCACCTATGATGCCCCTCCGTTGATCCCTGCACCCGGTGGCAGGCACCTTGGGGTGCCGGCCACAGAGTGCAGGGATGAACTGCAACCCTGTATTTCACATTGGAGGCATGCATTCCGCTCAGAATGCATGCCCCATTGTGAAGTACATGAGTGCGACCGAACAGGGTTCGGTTGGATCGTACTGGCAGGGTCGTAACCGACCATAGCAGGTCTGTCGGTTACGGCTCCTGACCGATGTCGGACGGACCTGAGTCCGCCCGACATTGGAATCGGCCCCTTAGTTGTTAATTTAAATTAATTAATTAGTAATTAAATATGGTAATTGTGTAATCAATTTTAGGTGAGTGTTATGCTGTTTGTGGGTGCAAATCGTGGGAATGGTGGCAACTAATTTATTTTGTATTGATGATTTATTAATTTAAATTAGTTATTTAGTGATTAATGATGGTAAATGTGTAATACATTTTAGGTGGGTGTTGTGTAGTTTATAGGTATAAATGGTATGAAGGGTGGGAAGTAATGTATTTTTTATTTATTAATTAATAATTATTTGTTAATTAATTTAAATGAATTAATTTGTAATTAATAAACGTTACTGTGCAATTAATTTTAGGTGTGTGTTGTGGATGTAATAGTTTTAAAGACTGTGTAATCAATGCATGTTTATTATCTCCTTTTATTCATAATATATTTTAAATTCCTAATTAATTATGTTAAATATGGAAATACATCTTAATAAAATGTTGATGCCTTTTTTTATTGGTGTGGTGTTATATGGTCGTTGTTAGAAATGGGATATCTGTTTGGCTAAGGCTGGCGCCAAAGTCTGGCAGAGGCCACTGCTCTAGTCAGGGCGAGGTAGTTCCATGCCAAAGATAACCCCTGCTCACCCTCTTGGTAGATTGGCACGAGCAGTCAGGCTTATCCCAGAGGCAATGTGTAAAGCATTTGCGCAACACGCACACAGCAACAACATACCAGGCACACCACAAAAGGAGCTCCACACAAGGTTATATCGAAAATAGCCTTTGTATTCACATAACACATTAGAATAGTATTCACACATTTACACTGTTCCAATTGGCATTGGGCAATATCTACAGCTGATTATATACAGCTGACAGTGCCACTGGGACCACTGTCATAACCATCACAAAGTGAACTTAGTTAATGTAGGACATAATGAATGTAGAACACAACCAGTAATTACTGGCACCATAATGACCTAATCATTATCACATTAGCATTAGAAACTCTATGCATCTCATTAGGCTTAAACCATATTACGACTACGTCATATTGGGCATAAACACATTATGCATAAACCTCAGCAGTTCACCCAGCAGGGACAACATCATCTTTCCCTAGGGCCTTGCACCCTCCTGGGGCTCCCAGGTACTCAAATGACTACCAGGCCAACTGGCCTTCTCTACGGTCAATGTCCTATGTCCCGCAAAGTCATGGTGTAAGGTAAGGCCTTTTACTAGCCCTCTGGCTGTGAATGCAGCAAACTCACGGTAGGCAATGCTCTCAACCCCTCCTTAGAAACAGAAATGGCCCCTCCATTGCAGCTGCCCACTTTCAGGCGAGGCAGCTGGGAAATCAGCATGGGCACTCACTGTACCCCACGCACTACCACAGGGGGCGGGCACTGGCAATGTCCCCCGACACACCCCCACCAGTGCAAAACTGAGCCTCACTCACTGGGCTCTTTGTGAGTGACTCCTGCATGTTCTGGGCACTGGGAATGTGCCCCAACAGGTCCCGCTGCTGGGACCTCTTTGCCAACCTCACCGGTGCCTTCTCCTCTTTACAAGCACGGCGGGGGCAGGCACCAACAATTTGCTTTGGGCCCCCTCAGTCGCAGGTCTCCTCACTGCCTCTGGTGCCGGGGTTCTCACCACACCATACCGGCACCTCTCGCCTTTACCCAGGCCCCCTCCTGGGACCCGGAACTTCAAAGTGGGGCATGCGAGGCTCCAGGTGGGACTTTCCCTTCAGCCGCAACTTCTATCTTGCGTCCCGCCACAGTCAGGCAGATGCACCAGACTTCCTGGTCACGCCGGACCGCAGCAGTGATTTCAGGAAAGTAGAATGTGGGGTGGGCTCCTGCTAAGGCCAACTATGTGGGGTGGGCACCCGCATCCAAAATACCTCATAAGCGGGGTGGGCACCTGCCAATGACTCAGAATGCGGTGTAGCACCCACTCCTTGGTCTCACGGGGAATCCCTACACCAGGGATTTCATCTCTGTCTCTTCAGGCAGCTCAGTGCTGCAAAGCCCACGTGCTCCTCCTGTTTGGGCAATTAAAGGAATAAAGCACATCGCTCACAAGGAGCTAGGTTCACAGAGAGTCCCAGCCAAAATGTTCCTCCAGGTTCAGGGGGGGGGAGCCTGCAAGTTACAGGCTGGGCACAGTCCTATTCAGACTCAGGGGATTACTCCTCCAACTACTCCCAGCACAGATGTCCCTTTCAGCCTAGTGCTGACTCACCCTGCCCCTGCTGGAGCCCCACACACCTTCCAGCCCCTGTCACTCACAAGCCAGACATGCAATGCTCATCAAGCAGGCAGACACATTGCACACAGAAATGCCAACTTCTAAAAGTGGCATCTCTCCCAAAGTCATAATAAATCTGCGCACACCATTGCGCAGCATTTATTCACACAATTTCTTACATACTAAGCTCAATCACTCTGCTCCTCCCATACCATGAATTACCACTGACACACACTGATCAGGGAATCCCCAATGCATTCTTATGGGAGGGCAGGCCAACTTTACCACACGTACACAGAGAGCGCACACACTTTACACTGGTCCTCAGTACTGAAGTGCCCAGAGGCCTAAAACCACCAACACCATGTCAAAGAAAAAGGCAAAAAAGTTTAGGATTGAAGCTGTCAAAAAGGCAAAGTCCAACAGTTATAAATATATGTATGTTTTAACGCTTTCCATGCGCTCGTCGGCCAACGGCCGTCGCAAGCACTACCCCCGTAGTGTGGCACACATCCGTTGGCTGATGCGGCCCCACCCACTCAATTAACCCGCTGCATGGCGGCAGAGATGCCGCTGCAGTTAAGCAGTTAAATAATTGGTTTGTTTGTGAATATTTGTTTCTTTTAAATAAGTATTGTTTATAAAATGTATTTTTTATATCATATTTATAGGTTTTTGTCATATGTAAATAACATTATTAGGTGTGTTGTTTTTATATGTTTAATATATTTAATTGTATAGTTTTAAAATATTGATTATTTATTTTTAAGATTATTTCAGTTTTTTAATTGTTTAAATGTTATTAGTGATTTTTGTTTTTCTGCTTTCCAATTCATTCCCCACTGTTGCACTCACTGGGGTGGGAATAGTAATTTGTACCCCCCGCTATCCAGCACTCTACCTAGTGTTGCATTCACTGGAGTAGGAATAGTAATTTTTAACCCTTTGCTATCCAAAATGTTCCCTACTATTGCACTCACTGTAGTTGGAATAGTAGTTTTTTACCCCTCTGCTATCCAATACTTCCCTACTCTTGCACTCTCTGGACTGGGAATAATAATTTTTATGCTTCTGCTATCCAATACTTTCCTTGCCGTAGCACTCACTGGAGTGGGGATAGTAATTTTAATCCCTTCACTATCCAGCACTATTCCTACTGTTGCACTCACTGGAGTGGGAATAATAATTTTTAACCCTCCACTATCCAATAGTTTCCCTACAATTGCCCTCTCTGGAGTAAGAATTTTTACGCCTCAGCTATCCAACATTTTCCCTACTGTTGCACTTATTGCAGTTGGAATAGTAAAGTGAATTGTTTCTCTACCAACATTTTCCCTACTGTTGTGTTTATTGTATTATGAAATTCACGTTTTAAATTTGTTTTAGTAGTTTAATATTTTAATTGATAATAGAATGTTTTTTTTTTATTTTAAATTATTGATATATGTATATATTTTATTTTTATATAAGTTAAAAGTTCAAAAATTAAATAGATATTAGTTAATACATTGAAATTTGAAGTAAATATATGAATATGTATAAATTAGTATATGTGTGTGTTTTAATTTGTTTAATTAATTTAAATGTTTGTGTTTAGTTAAAATTAATATTAAATGTAATTTATTTGTTAAATATAATATTAATATTTTATATTTTTAATTTAATACATATTGGGGTCGATTCGGATTCGGGAAAGAAAACCGTCTGACGAATCGTATTCGTAGCCGTGTCCGTACGAATCGTACAAATCTGTACAAATCACGTAGTACGATCCGTTGTCAAAAAATACGTCCGATTGTTTCCGAACCGTACGAAAAACAAGCGAAGTTCCGTACGATGCTGACTCAGGATTTGAACCGTACGATTTGTAAAAATGCCGTACGACCCGCCACGTACGAACCGGACCGGGGACCCAGAACGCCATAGGTACGGAAAAACAACGTCGCGTATGAACTGTGATTTGTACGGAAAACATCGCGTATGAGCGAACCACACAATCAAATCCAAAACGTACCCCCCACAACGAAGCGCACGCGTACCCCGTAAAAACATCGTGTTTGGGAGAGCTACACAGTAATTGACAAAACGAACCCCCCTCAACCAAGCGCACGTGTACCCCACACAAACGTCACGTATGAGAGAGCCACACAATATTCGACTAAACAAACCCCCCTCAACCAAGCGCACCCGTACCCCGCACAAACGTTGTGTATGAGAGAGCTACACAATAATCGACAAAATGAACGCCCCCTCAACCAAGCGCACAGGTCCCCCTAAAACAGCACAAGGAAGGTGCAAACTAGTCGCACAACACTACAAAACGTGTCTCATAAGTACTAACTATTGCAAAATAATGTCCTGGCCATATCCAAACTGGCAAACGGAGAGCCCAACTCAGAACCCACCTCATAACACTCCCACCAAAAATTCAAACTAAGCCACACCCACAAATAGACCAAAAAAAGGGCCCACACACACAAACCAGCATCCTTTGCAACATACACATTTAAAGACAGAGACTGAGAATACACCAACAACTGCACACATCCACATTCACACATACCACCAATCATATTCAGAACCACACACCCCCTTCACATTCAGACCCACACACCCCCATCCATACACACCATCACCACCCAATCACATTCACCCCACAACATTTCTGCACAGAACAATCCAAAGTTCACAAACCAGGAGATTGAGATCCTTGTAGATGAGGCCATCAGAGTCGAGCCACAGCTGTTTGGCACATTGGTCAGACAGACCAGCATAGCTGAGAAAACACACATGTGGGAGAGGATCGTCAATAGGGTCAATGCTGTTACACCCATCAGGCGCACCAGGACGGTTTGCCAGGCCAGGTTGTACAAATCTGCAGTGGATGGTGAAGCGCAAGATGGACGAGGACTACACCCAGAGCCAACACACTGGAGGTGGTGGTCCCTGCAGAACAGTACAATACCAGCCCTGGGAGGAAAAGGTCATGGCCCTGCTACCACCGGTGGGAGTACATGGAATTGAAGGAGTCGTCTAGCGTGGTGAGTATACAAACAACTCATGTAACATGGGGGGACTCCCAGTAGTGGCCAATCATATGAGGGGTGGATGGATATGACTCCCAGCAGTGGCCAACAGTATGGGGGGGTGGATATGACTACCAGAAGTGGCCAACAGTATGGGGGTGGGTGGTTAGGACTACCAGCACTGGCCAACAGTATGGGGGTGGGTGGATATGACTACCAGCAGTGGCCAACAGTATGGGGGTGGGCGGATATGACTCCCAGCAGTGGCCAACAGTATGGGGGTGTCGAAAAGTCAGCCCATAACGCCCCGGATACCCAGGCTGCTGGCGCAGGGCGACTCTTCGTTTCCATCTTGAATAATTACCAAATAAAGAGACGGGCACTGGAAGCAGGAAGACAAGGAAAAAAAGGTTTATTTCTCATGAGGAGAGCATGTCATTTGGGACACTCGCATAGTGTCTTCGGGAGGTGCTCTAACAAGTTTCTCTGAGGCTTCGCCTTTTATACACAGGTTTGTGGCACACAGGCATCCTTTATTACAATCAACACATTGTGTAGTATGAAGGTATTCCAACACGTGTCTACAGTAGGGGCCCTCATCCTCCATTCAATAGGAGAGGGCTGTCACGCAGCTGAGTGTTCTGCTGATTCCATTGGAATGTGTGCTCCTGATCGAATCTCAGGGGGTGGGGTGGCCATGATCAATAGTGGTTTCTTTCGAGAGAGACGAGTGCATACAGTAGTGGGCAATAAACACTATCCTCGGGCTAAGGGATGACCAGTGGTCCGTGCAAACATTCAGGCTCAGAGGTCGGGGTCATCAAAGGAGGGGTATTCATGGAAGGAAAGGAGGTGTTGGTCAGGCGCAGGGTGCGATTCTAAGAGACAGAGTCATGCGGGAAGGGAGGGCTCATGACTTGTACATGTGAGAGCGGGGGCGGTCAGGGTGCATGGGGGAAGCTTGCAGGGTCAGGGAAGGGGCGCTGGTGATCGACCGCAAACTGAGAGACCATGGTACCTAAAATGGCTGTCACGTACGTGTGGGCATGGGTCTATGCTAGCGGGATAACACAGTCAGTGTTTTAGCGATATCCATTCTGCTTACAACAAGGGGTACGGTGAACACAAATGAACGCCGCTTATGTGTATATACAATGCCAATTTCAACAGTCGCCGCTTTTAAACATAGCTAGTACATTTGTGTTTACCCCAACTGACGGAGTGTACATATAGTCATGTGTGGCCTATGAAAGAACGTTCGTCAAATGCTAGCAAATTGTGTGTAGCTATATGCAGTCGATACAATTGGCGGAATACGGTACATATGAATTTGACATTCGCTGCGTTATTCATACAAATCTAGAGATCGGCATAACACGTAGTCGAGGGCAATCAGGAAAAATGTTCCGACATATTATAGACTCAGGTTCTGACTTTCTTTTCAAGGACATCAACATATAGTAAAAAGTGCTATATGAGACCTTTGGACTTAGGTGACCGAAAACATTTTTGAAAGCAACAAGAATTGAGGGAGAAAGTTCAGGAAGGGGGTCTTAGTGAAAATGTCTTTTTCAACGACGAGCCACCACTGGTAGACTCTGTTAGTCCGTTTTTCTTTTCGTTGGCGCTTTTGAGCACCGGCGGTGGAGCTATAAGTCCAGCTCGGAATCATCCTTACGCGTTGCAGGGTGCGATCAGTCCTCTGCTGTTAGATCACAGTCCTGTTTCCTAACTCATTTTCTTAGGGGTGCCTCATGCTGGGCACCTGCGTGTCTTTCTTTTTCCGTGGCAAAATCCCAGTCCATAGTCAAAGTTTATATGAAAGAGTTTGTTGAATAACCGAGGGAAGAGAGGGCGGAGTAGGGCCAGATCTTTGAACACACCAAGAGACCAAGGGAGCAATGGACAATGAGCAGGCAGGCCCATTAGTCGGACTCAAAAGGGGACGGGGGACTTCAGGCACGAATGGGTCAGCGAGTCGAGGGCTTCAAGGCAGCCCTTCATTCCTCCATCTGCTGAGTTTGAAAGTTATGCCTCGTCCCGCGTCTCGTTGCTCTGCGGCTCCACCTTTGGTCGTCACACGTGCTCCATGATCTGTGGCCAGGCTGTGCGTCACGTCCAGCTCCTCTCCTCCGGTGATTGTATCTTTGGATGGGTAGTAAACAAGTTTTTAGAAAAACTGGCAGGAGAAGACATTTATACATCTCAATTCCGTCCCCAATCCTATGTAGGTGGGGAAAAGGTTCATCGGTCACAGTCAGAGGTCGTTACTTATGGAGTCTGTAGAAGGGCATTGCTTATTGAATTCATAGACTTGCTTAGCGTTCATTCGCGACATATGATGAGAGAAGTTGGACTTTTATACACAATGTATTACGTCACATTCAAAATCGAGTCCTTATGTAGAGACTCGTCCTTCCCTTTAACCCAAGTATCGACAAGCTTACATCTCCCTTCGGGGTCGGCTAATTCTTGCAAGCAGGGGCGTTATCGTCATGAAGAAGGGGGAAGGGGCAGATGTAAAACATGGCTTTCCTGGGGAATGACCGTTAATCAAGGTCATCAATTACGTTTCGTGGGTAGCTGACATGAGGCTAGGGTTGATCGGGGGTGCGTGGGTGCTTTGGACTGAGAGCTGGGGTCGATCGGGAAGAAGTGGGGTACTCTGGACATCCGCACTTAAGTGCAGAGGAGCGATGTAATCTGTGCATTGGGAATTGCATTTTTAGCGAACTGAGAAACAGAAGACCATTGACGTTATAGTTCCCTTTATAAAAGGCCAGATTAGGGGACATCCGTCGTCTTACCTGTCCCTTCCTTCATTACCAACTCGGGTTCTATCGTTTGCAGAAAGGAGAGGTAGTAATATGGCAAGTTACAATCGTTTTGGTTTTGGTCAATTTTGCTGAACACCTTTGCGTTCGAGGAGTCCCAATTGGGTTCGTGCCGGTGGGGCACAACGTTCTTGCATAAGGGAGGAGGGAACAGGGGGACCTTCAGAGAGAGAGAGAGAGAGAGAGAGAGAGAGAGAGAGAGAGAGAGAGAGAGAGAGAGAGAGAGAGAGAGAGAGAGAGCGAGAGAGAGAGAGAGAGAGAGAGAGAGAGAGAGAGAGAGACTCGCACTCTAAACGAACCATTCGGTACACATACGTCGTGGAGAGAGAGAGAGACGTGTACAATAATGGTCCATTCAGTGCGCACACAACATAGAACAGCAGGGATTAAGTACTACAGAAATACAGACAGAGGGATGACGTAGATCCATGCATCACGTATACACAAACTCAGGCGGAGAAGACAGTACATGTATTACGTACAAAAATTCAAGACAAAACATAAAACAGTTATTGGCCAAAATTATCCCTTTTCTGTATGCTGTGCATTTTTAGCATCCTAAGCTCTTTTTACCTTTTTCTTCTCTTTTAACCATCGGCTGCCCTTACTGGTGGTTTTAATTGTACACACTTACGCCTTTGGCAATTGGTCATGAACTAACCTGGTCGGGCTAATGCTCACGGTGGTTTATTCGAGTCATTTTCAGCAAATGCGTTTCCAGGCTGAGACAACGGTTGGTGTCAGTTGGAGAACAATGGGGCAGCTTGAAGTTACATGTCTAGGAGGGTGCGAAGAAGGATGCAGTAGATTTTAAATGTACCTCACCTCAAAATATTGCTTAAACTTTCCCTATTTAATTAATTGTAGGATGCTCATTCATTAGCGCACGTCATTTTTGGTTGTACTATTCGGGGTGGCAAGCGAAGTTATATTTTGTGGTTTCCCCTTCAGGCTGCCCTCCCAGGTGCTAAGTTCAGAGAGAGAAAATAGTCATGGTTTGCTTGTTGCGGTTAGGTATCATAATCAAACCCTTTTTCCCGTCTCTTCGTCTATTTAGATCATCGTTTTCATACACTGATCGATATTCCGATGTGACCTGCAGAGAGAGGGAAAAAGAAGGGGGCAGGGGCTATATTGATAGACACATTAGCGTGCATAAACCCAGAAAAGCTTTTACTTACTGCATACTCGGCCTATCTCCACAGGATGCAGTCCCTGCCAACTGGGCGTTTAAGCCCCGGGTGGACTGTTAGTGTGACTCTTTTTATACAGGTAGCACATAAAGTGTAGGCTAAACACCAGGATCTTTAGTGGTTGCTTTTTGGCTGTACAAAAAGGAAAAACGCACACAACGAAAACTTGGACCCTTCATTTTTGCAATATTTCTACGTACTATACTTTTTAATCCTTTAAACAGTGGTCATTTATTCAAAAATTACCAATTCACACGTGACAACTATGTTTGCTTTTTCCAAAAATCTTTAATAAGAATGTCGGTGCATAAATATGGGCCTACAACTCCGTGGGCCGGCCACGGAGCAGGCTGGAACTGTAGAGGTGGGGATACTTTATTAGTAAAAACTTTAGTGGAGTCAGTGGTCGTTTATTTCATAATAAAAGTGCGAAAAGCGCAATAAAATCATGTCGAGACTTCAGTGTGAGCGAGTGTCATAAGTGTTGGGCTTCCAACTTTCAATAATCAAGATGTGCAAAACTTAAACAACAATTCATTGTCTGAATGTTCGATTAATACCCATCTGATGTCAATTTACCGTCTGAACACATAATCAGTACCCATCCAATTTATTTTATTTATTTGGGCATTTATTAAGCGCCTGCTTACGCCACTGGCGTGTCCCCGCGCTGTGATAAGTGAAGTAGCTGTCCCCCCTCCTCCCGCAAAAGGCTATCTGCTAAACAGAAGTGTTTTCAGTTTTTTCCTGAAGAGGACTTCAGAGGGTTCAAGTCGCAGTTCCAGCGGGAGAGCATTCCAACGCTTGGGAGCAAGGTATCTAAAAGACCTGCCCCCCATGCGTGCTCTTGATACTCTGGGGACTTTTAACAGCCCAGTCTGAGAAGACCCTAGACTGCGAGTTGGCTCGTAGTGGGTTATTAGGCTCTGGAGCGGTCTAGGCGCTTTGCCGCTCAGGATGCGATGACAAGTGGCGAGAGCCTTGAACTCCACTCTCCTCTCAATGGGAAGCCAATGGAGGGCCCGCAAAGCTGGTTTAGCGGAAGACCTCCTGGGTAGCCTAAGTACCAGCCGCGCTGCCGCATTTTGAAGGACCTGCAGACGGCCCATGACCCTAGCTGTGGCCCCCAGAAAAAGCAGGTTCCCGTAATCAAGTCGGGAGGTGACGAGGGCGTGCACCAGCGTCTTTCGAGCAGAGATGGGAAGCAGATCTAACACTTTCCTAAGAGCTCTCAGGACACCGAAGCACACCCCCGCCACCCGGCCGACCTGTGGGCCGAAGGTAAGGTCCCTGTCCAGCCACACACCAAGGTTCCTGGCCTCACGGCAGGGGACTGGAACTTCACCCAGGCAGGGCGGCCACCACGCCGATGACCACGCAGACGGCCCACTCCCCACCACGAGCACCTCAGTCTTGTTGCCGTTCAGTTTTAAGCAATTTGCGCACATTCAAGCAGCAAGATCTTGCATGCAATTCCTGGAGATGTCCGCTGCAAGATTGGGCGCGCGCGATAGGGAGATGACCAGCTGCGTGTCATCGGCGTAGGACACCAGACGAAGACCGTATCCTTCCACGATGGCCACCAGGGGGGAGACGTAGATATTAAATAGGGTTGGGCTCAGGGACGAGCCCTGAGGCACGCCCTGGCCCAACTCAATCTCCCTGGAGTAACATTCCCCTAGCCTGACTTGAAAACGCCTGTCAGACAGGAAGGACGTGATCCAGCCAAGCGCTGCTCCTGTCACCCCTCCTCCGATCAGACACTGTAGCAAGGTGGAATGAGCTACAGTGTCGAACGCTGCGCTAAGGTCTAAAAGGATCAATGCCATAGTTTGGCCCTCGTCCGCACCCTGTCTTAGTGTTTCCACCGCCACGAGAAGAGCGGACTCCGTCGAATGACGGGGGCGGAAGCCAAATTGCGAGTCGTGGAGTAGCAAAGCCATCTCCACGTGCTGCATAAGCTGTGTATTGGCAATTTTTCCGCCACCTTAGCCATATAGGGCAGGAGGGAGATGGGACGGAGGTTGTCCAGTTTTTCGAAACTGACATTGGCCTTCTTCTGCAGAGGAAGCACCACTGCCTGCTTCACTTCAATATCCAATATCACTTCATTGTCCGAACCTATAACCAGTACCCATCCCATATCAATTCATGCGGGTTAAAAAAAAACCTTCATACATATCTCATGACACCAGGGCTGAACAATCGGGGTACAACAAGGAGTTGAAAGTTCCATTTGCATCGGCGCCATTTTGGGTGCAGTCAGGCAGATCAGGCATAGTCTAAATCTCTACTAACTCGTGGTTGGCCCAGAGCTTCCTTTGGCAGTCCAAAGTTCCGTTAAAGGGCAAAAGAAGGGATCGGTGGTCCGAACCATCAATCAAAAAAGGGGAGGGGTGCAACAATGTTCCTACCGGGTCATACTGTGCTTTCACCGGAACTGATCCGAACTGTGGTCTGCAGGATTCTAGTCATTCAAACTGAGGCTGGCGCCAGCATGGGAGCGCCGACGTCCTGCGGCTACATTTCCATCGTTCCGAGGGCAATCATGGCAGTCATTCCCCATCGGGGGTATTTGCGGGAGTCGGGGACTCCCGCGGTTCCTCTAGAATCTTCAAGGTTGTGGAGAACTATGGTGGTGGAGTCAACTGGTGACCGGGCCATCATGCTGGGCCCGCTCTTGTCAGGTCGATCGCCATTTTGAAAGTTCGGCATCTACCGGCGATCGCGGGGTCAAATGAGCGGACGGGCTCCACCCTGCCGGGCGAGGCGTTGCAGCATCGCCACAGTGGAAGAACCCTTTTCCGGGCGCCTGGAGCGCTGAGGGTGCAGCTGGGAAGCCTCCACCTGGGGAGGCGGGAGAGGCTTGTTTGCACCGTCTCTCCCTCCCAGTGCACCCCACTGCGTCTCGCTTGACATTTGTTATGGCCGGACCAGGCGATGAGGACGGGGGGGGGTCGAAGGCATGTGCAAGACATCCCCCCCAGTGTTGTCGCAGCCATTATTAAAGAAAGAAGAAATATCCCGTCCGTCTTTGGGCCGGGCCTCCGGTGGATGGCGGCCGGACGCCCTTTGCTCTGGCCCAATGAACGGGTTCCTTGGCTCATCCGGTGGGGCAGGCCTTGGCGTGTGGTGCCTCTCCTGGGCCTTTCGTGCAGTGGCCTCTCTACTCCCAGGCCCTCCATGGATGCTGGCCCAGACTGGGAGAGAGAGAGAGGGGGGGGACAACCTGTAACTCTCCAGGGTTACCGCCACCGCGGCCGGATCCCGTCGGCCTCTGGTTGATGGTGGCCAGACTGGGAGAGAGAGGGGAGGGTCGAGGACATAGACATTCCCCCCCTTGCAACTCTCCAGGGTTGTCATAGCAGTCCCCTTGGCCGGGTCCCTTCGGCATCGGCCTCTCCTCCGGCTACACCCTTCGTGATGATCTCTTGGCCGACGGTTTGGCAGCAGGACCCGCCCTATATGTGTTGCTTCCGGCTGGGCGTAGCCGTAAACCTGTTGTACTTTGGAAGTTTCCAGAAAGGGGCGGATGTCTGCTGACTTGTATCTTTCCTAGTTTGACGTTATTTGGGCGTGGCAGGCGGTGGGACAGACACGTTTGGGGCAGTGAGGGGCGATGAAGCCTCGTTGCCTTGTGGCCGTTTGCAATGTCACGCTTGGTTTCTCTTACTATTTTCAGGTTTCTCATTACGGGTTTATTTCTAACGTTTCTTGTTTCTAGGACAGCAATAGGTTTTATCATTACGTATTGTTATCGTTTCTTTGTTCGTTATTTAATAAAAAGTTCATCAGTGGCCTACTGATTTCGTTTTCCTATTCCTTTCTTTCCAGGTCGTTTCATGCTAAAGTTTCTGTTAACAGGATACAGTGATCACTTCGTTATTATTGTATATGTCCTTTTCACTAGGGGTGCTCTCTGGTCGGGCCAGATGACCTACCGCCAGTGAATGGTCCGGGTGAGACTGGCGTGTCAATCAGTGGGGAGTAGATAGGCATGACAGATTACAACGGGGGACAAAGGTCCGTATTACCTACCCTTCACTATTTGCAAAGACTAGACAGAGCATGGCGACTCTGTGCTTGTTTTGTAAATAGAGAATACCTCCAAAAAGAACCAATTCCAAACAGTCAATGTTCGGACAATCAATCAATCAATGAGGAATGAAATAGGTACGACGTGTTAAAGGTTTGCGTTACCTACCCTTCACTATCGGCAAAGGGAGAGAGAATATTCCTATTCTTCCCCGTTTGCAGGCAGAGAAGATCCTTAAGAGAACCAACTTCGAACAATTCAATGCTCGATTCAATCAATCAATCAATGGGGAGAAAAATAGGTATGACGGATTACCATGGGGACAAAAGTCTGCATTACCTATCCTTCACTATCTGCAAAGACTAAACAGAGTATGGCGACTCCGTGCTTGTTTGCAAATAGAGAATCTCTCAGAAACAATCAATAAGTAATACTAGTATTTTCAAACAATCAATCAATCAATTTCGCAATTTGCCGTGTGTCACGACCTTACCCGGACCGTACCATGCGGACAGTTCTTCGCCTTCCTTCTTCCAGCGCCCAATCGGTCTCTTTCTCCATGTTTTTACCGCAGCATTCCGGTGGGATTCCAGTCAGGACAATAGGTCACTTGAGAGAGGTCCGTTCGGAATCGGTGAAGTTCATTCAATCGCCAGCCGGACGAGGGCCCTCTCAAGGCAGGTATACTCCAATCATTTAGATGTTCACCCCATCGTCTGGACCTCTCTTACCGGACCCTATGTCGCTGATGGGCCCCGCGTTGGGCGCCAATTGTCGAAAAGTCAGCCCATAACGCCCCGGATGCCCAGGCTGCTGGCGCAGGGCGACTCTTCGTTTCCATCTTGAATAATTACCAAATAAAGAGACGGGCACTGGAAGCAGGAAGACAAGGAAAAAAAGGTTTATTTCTCATGAGGAGAGCATGTCATTTGGGACACTCGCATAGTGTCTTCGGGAGGTGCTCTAACAAGTTTCTCTGAGGCTTCGCCTTTTATACACAGGTTTGTGGCACACAGGCATCCTTTATTACAATCAACACATTGTGTAGTATGAAGGTATTCCAACACGTGTCTACAGTAGGGGCCCTTATCCTCCATTCAATAGGAGAGGGCTGTCACGCAGCTGAGTGTTCTGCTGATTCCATTGGAATGTGTGCTCCTGATCGAATCTCAGGGGGTGGGGTGGCCATGATCAATAGTGGTTTCTTTCGAGAGAGACGAGTGCATACAGTAGTGGGCAATAAACTGTATCCTCGGGCTAAGGGATGACCAGTGGTCCGTGCAAACATTCAGGCTCAGAGGTCGGGGTCATCAAAGGAGGGGTATTCATGGAAGGAAAGGAGGTGTTGGTCAGGCGCAGGGTGCGATTCTAAGAGACAGAGTCATGCGGGAAGGGAGGGCTCATGACTTGTACATGTGAGAGCGGGGGCGGTCAGGGTGCATGGGGGAAGCTTGCAGGGTCAGGGAAGGGGCGCTGGTGATCGACCGCAAACTGAGAGACCATGGTACCTAAAATGGCTGTCACGTACATGTGGGCATGGGTCTATGCTAGCGGGATAACACAGTCAGTGTTTTAGCGATATCCATTCTGCTTACAACAAGGGGTACGGTGAACTCAAAAATGAACGCCGCTTATGTGTATATACAATGCCAATTTCAACAGGGGTGGGTGGATATGACTACCAGCAGTGGCCAACAGTATGGGGGTGGGTGGATATGACTACCAGCAGTGGCCAACAGTATGGGGGTGGGCGGATATGACTCCCAGCAGTGGCCAACAGTATGGGGGTGGGCGGATATGACTACCAGCAGTGGCCAACAGTATGGGGGTGGGCGGATATGACTCCCAACAGTGGCCAACAGTATGGGGGTGGGTGGATATGACTACCAGCAGTGGCCAACAGTATGGGGTGGGTGGATATGACTACCAGCAGTGGCCATACATAAGAAGGGTGGCTGCACAGGACTCACAGCAGAGGCCAACAGTATAGGGGTGGGTGGATATGGCTACCAGCAGTGACCAACAGTATGGTGGTGGGTGGATATGACTCCCAGCAGTAGCCAACAGTATGGGGGTGGGTGGATATGACTCCCAGCAATGGCCAACAGTATTGGGGTGGGTGGATATGACTCTCAGCAGTGGCCAACAGTATGGGGGTGGGTGCAAGGGGCAGGGCCTGAAGGCTGGAAGAGGGAGGCTGAGAATGGTGCAAGTGGGAGTGTAGGAGGGTGCAAGGGGGACTGTGAATAATCTAAAAAGTTGGTCACCCCTATCAACAATACTGTGTGCATCCATGCACAATTGCACTCATCCCATATGGCCTAGGTACACACCAATGCCTCATGCTCAATGCACAGGGAATGTGAAAATACTGACAACATAGCTGGCACTAGGCCCTGGTGTAGGCAGCAAAAGGCCCTCCTGTGACCACTGCAAATAGCAACACCAGGGCAACACGTTCAGATATCTTGCACAGGAACTCACAACCACTGTCATGGCAGCATGTTCCATGGGGGAACAGCCACACCACGAGGAACGCCCAGTTGCAAACCAGACTCAAAGTACCAGCACGGCCTGTCACACACACCCCTTACATATACATAGCCACCTAGGACAGGCATTGGAGTGATCCACTGTCACAATCGTCATGTAACACAACAAATACAGATCTGATGAAGCATCCAAGCAAAACATGCATGCTGCTGATTCACAAGTCCCTTGCGCTGATATCACAACGCCGTAGCTTCACCTCAGTGATGCAGTGGATGCAATAAATTGTGCCATGGTGCTGGGTAATGTCAAGGTGATGCATCTGGGAGATGTGCCACGTTCTAAAGCCCTACAAAAGGTGGTGGTGATGGACGGAGCATCTGAATCAATCAAACACTCACACCCAGTCAAAAGATTTGGGTTTAATCCATCACCGTTCTTTAGCCCACTCTGCCACCCCAGTTTAGACATGGCTATATGCAAATCAGTCTGACCCTGTGCCTCATTGGAACAGTCCAGCCCGAACTGCCAAGCCATGTCTTCCCTGGACCGGAAACAAGCTTCTGAGGACCGGTTTCTGGCATTCCAGCCGTCTTCAGCCCGGATTGCTTGAATCCAGTGGCAAAGTGAGAAAGGGACTCACGTCTGAGCATACCCTGCCACACTTATAGCGGCCAAAAGCGGTACAAAAGGGGGTGGTGATGGATGGAGCATCTGAATCAATCAAACACTCACACCGAGTCAAAAGATCTGGGTTTAATCCATCACCGTTCTTTAGCCCACTCTGCCACCCCAGTTTAGACATGGCTATATGCAAATCAGTCTGACCCTGTGCCTCATGGGAACAGTCCAGCCCGAACTGCCAAGCCATGTCTTCCCTGGACCGGAAACAAGCTTCCAAGGACCGGTTTCTGGCATTCCAGCCGTCTTCAGCCCGGCTTGCTTCAATTCAGTGGCAAAGTGAGCAAGGGACTCACGTCTGAGCATACCCTGCCACACTTATGGCGGCCAAAAGCGGTACAAAAGGGGGTGGTGATGGACGGAGCATCTGAATCAATCAAACACTCCCAACCAGTCAAAAGATCTGGGTTTAATCCATCACCGTTCTTTAGCCCACTCTGCCACCCCAGTTTAGACATGGCTATATGCAAATCAGTCTGACCCTGTGCCTCATGGGAACAGTCCGATTCAGAAAAGGGGGTGGTGATGAACAGAGTGTCTGAATCAAGCAGACCACTCTTACCCAGTCCAAAGATCAGGGCTTGATCCATCACCGTTATTTATCTCACTGCCCCATCCCAGCTCAGAACCTGGCTATATGCAAATTAGTCTGTCCCTGGCCCAGTGCATCATGGGAACAGGGCAGACCAAACTACCAAGCCAATTCTTCACCAGAAAGGAGACAAGCTACCGGGGACCGGTTTCTGGCATTTCAGCCTCTTCGGCCCGGCTTGCTTGAATCCTGATGGAGCAGTGAGAAAGGGACTCATGTCTGAGTATACCCTGCCACACCTATAGTGGCCAAAAACGATTCAGAAAAGGGGGTGGTGATGAACAGAGTGTCTGAATCAAGCAGACCACTCTTACCCAGTCCAAAGATCAGGGCTTGATCCATCACCGTTATTTATCTCACTGCCCCATCCCAGCTCAGAACCTGGCTATATGCAAATTAGTCTGTCCCTGGCCCAGTGCATCATGGGAACAGGGCAGACCAAACTACCAAGCCAATTCTTCACCAGAAAGGAGACAAGCTACTGGGGACCGGTTTCTGGCATTTCAGCCTCTTCGGCCCGGCTTGCTTGAATCCTGATGGAGCAGTGAGAAAGGGACTCATGTCTGAGTATACCCTGCCACACCTATAGTGGCCAAAAACGATTCAGAAAAGGGGGTGGTGATGAACAGAGTGTCTGAATCAAGCAGACCACTCTTACCCAGTCCAAAGATCAGGGCTTGATCCATCACCGTTATTTATCTCACTGCCCCATCCCAGCTCAGAACCTGGCTATATGCAAATTAGTCTGTCCCTGGCCCAGTGCATCATGGGAACAGGGCAGACCAAACTACCAAGCCAATTCTTCACCAGAAAGGAGACAAGCTACCGGGGACCGGTTTCTGGCATTTCAGCCTCTTCGGCTCGGCTTGCTTGAATCCTGATGGAGCAGTGAGAAAGGGACTCATGTCTGAGTATACCCTGCCACACCTATAGTGGCCAAAAACGATTCAGAAAAGGGGGTGGTGATGAACAGAGTGTCTGAATCAAGCAGACCACTCTTACCCAGTCCAAAGATCAGGGCTTGATCCATCACCGTTATTTATCTCACTGCCCCATCCCAGCTCAGAACCTGGCTATATGCAAATTAGTCTGTCCCTGGCCCAGTGCATCATGGGAACAGGGCAGACCAAACTACCAAGCCAATTCTTCACCAGAAAGGAGACAAGCTACCGGGGACCGGTCTCTGGCATTTCAGCCTCTTCGGCCCGGCTTGCTTGAATCCTGATGGAGCAGTGAGAAAGGGACTCATGTCTGAGTATACCCTGCCACACCTATAGTGGCCAAAAACGATTCAGAAAAGGGGGTGGTGATGAACAGAGTGTCTGAATCAAGCAGACCACTCTTACCCAGTCCAAAGATCAGGGCTTGATCCATCACCGTTATTTATCTCACTGCCCCATCCCAGCTCAGAACCTGGCTATATGCAAATTAGTCTGTCCCTGGCCCAGTGCATCATGGGAACAGGGCAGACCAAACTACCAAGCCAATTCTTCACCAGAAAGGAGACAAGCTACCGGGGACCGGTTTCTGGCATTTCAGCCTCTTCGGCCCGGCTTGCTTGAATCCTGATGGAGCAGTGAGAAAGGGACTCATGTCTGAGTATACCCTGCCACACCTATAGTGGCCAAAAACGATTCAAACAAGCTTCTGAGGACCGGTTTCTGGCATTCCAGCCGTCTTCAGCCCGGATTGCTTGAATCCAGTGGCAAAGTGAGAAAGGGACTCACGTCTGAGCATACCCTGCCACACTTATAGCGGCCAAAAGCGGTACAAAAGGGGGTGGTGATGGATGGAGCATCTGAATCAATCAAACACTCACACCGAGTCAAAAGATCTGGGTTTAATCCATCACCGTTCTTTAGCCCACTCTGCCACCCCAGTTTAGACATGGCTATATGCAAATCAGTCTGACCCTGTGCCTCATGGGAACAGTCCAGCCCGAACTGCCAAGCCATGTCTTCCCTGGACCGGAAACAAGCTTCCAAGGACCGGTTTCTGGCATTCCAGCCGTCTTCAGCCCGGCTTGCTTCAATTCAGTGGCAAAGTGAGCAAGGGACTCACGTCTGAGCATACCCTGCCACACTTATGGCGGCCAAAAGCGGTACAAAAGGGGGTGGTGATGGACGGAGCATCTGAATCAATCAAACACTCCCAACCAGTCAAAAGATCTGGGTTTAATCCATCACCGTTCTTTAGCCCACTCTGCCACCCCAGTTTAGACATGGCTATATGCAAATCAGTCTGACCCTGTGCCTCATGGGAACAGTCCAGCCCGAACTGCCAAGCCATGTCTTCCCTGGACCGGAAACAAGCTTCCGAGGACCGGTTTCTGGCATTCCAGCCGTCTTCAGCCCGGCTTGCTTCAATTCAGTGGCAAAGTGATCAAGGGACTCACGTCTGAGCATACCCTGCCACACTTATGGCGGCCAAAAGCGGTACAAAAGGGGGTGGTGATGGACGGAGCATCTGAATCAATCAAACACTCCCAACCAGTCAAAAGATCTGGGTTTAATCCATCACCGTTCTTTAGCCCACTCTGCCACCCCAGTTTAGACATGGCTATAAGCAAATCAGTCTGACCCTGTGCCTCATGGCAACAGTCCAACCCGAACTGCCAAGCCATGTCTTCCCTGGACCGGAAACAAGCTTCCAAGGACCGGTTTCTGGCATTCAAGCCGTCTTCAGCCCGGCTTGCTTGAATCCAGTGGCAAAGTGGGCAAGGGACTCACGTCTGAGCATACCCTGCCACACTTATGGCGGCCAAAAGCGGTACAAAAGGGGGTGGTGATGGACGGAGCATCTGAATCAATCAAACACTCACACCCAGTCAAAAGATCTGGGTTTAATCCATCACTGTTCTTTACCCCACTCTGCCACCCCATTTTAGACATGGCTATATGCAAATCAGTCTGACCCTGTGCCTCATGGGAACAGTCCAGCCCGAACTGCCAAGCCATGTCTTACTTGGACCGGAAACAAGCTTCTGAGGACCGGTTTCTGGTTTTCCTGCCTTCACGGTGATGGATTAAACCCAGTATCTAACCCCAACCAGGGGGGATATGGATCACAGTTCCAAGCTCCGCAGGATCCTGATCCCACCAACAGCGACACCTCTCACCACTCCACGGATGACACCGACCAACCTGGCACCTCTGGTTCCCAAACCAGTGCAGCAGCTGGATCAGGGCAATCTGCGCCAACCTCCATACCCATTCCTGCCACATACCAGCAGACAGCTCGGAGCCCTGCCCACGATCCACAACAGAGCCAGTCTGACAATGAGAGACAAGGTTCGCCGGGCACCCAGGAGGTGGCAGACAACACCACCACTGTCAACCCCCAGGGGTCCCAGCGACCCGATGTGCCCACTACAGTAGGCCAGGCTCATGTGGGCAGGGGTGGTGGGAGTGGCAGAAGGCGGAGGCGAGAACCTGACCAGCAAGCTGCAGGGCCTGGTACATCTGAGCTGAGAAACATATTGGAGGTATACCGGCGGGACACCAGGGAGTTCAGCCAGGGAGTGGAGGCCCACATTGACGTTACAAAGCAGCAGGCCGAGCAACACGCCAGTCAACGACGACACCAAGGACGGATGGAGGCAAGACTGGTTGAGCTCTTGGCGGTGTAGAGGGTCATAAGCCACTCACTCTGTTGGATCGCTGACAACATGCAGCACCCTCCCTGTGTCACCATGTCAGAAACATCAAGGCAAAGGCTGCCAACAGTCAGAGGGAGGAAGGAGGAGGCTGAATCGTCCGACGGAGCGTCCCAAGTATCGTCAACGCCTGCATATGAAGGTGCCCCAAGGAAGGTGAGTCGTCCACTGAGAAGACGTTGAGAGGCAGTGGGCCATGTGCATCTCCCAGGTCATCTGGTCTGGCATCTTGCCTTTGTGTGCAATAGCATCACCGTATTGACTTTCCAAATCTCCCACATGGCTTTGCTGGTCGCAGTGTGACCAATGATGCCGAACAATGTGGTCTTGACTCTGTTGACGGAAACTGCAAGGCATCACATCTCCCTTTGTGAACTTTGGATTCCCAACATTTGTGTACATCAACTACCACCTACTCACATTTCACGCACAAGATGGTTAAATAAATATGACAACCACTATACGCATTGATGTTGAAATTATTTTACCCAGAAAGTATCCCAGAGTGTACAACAAACTAAAGCCATCCATACAGTGGAGTCAGAGTCCGGTTGAGGACACACATAGGTCACAATGTATCATTAACTACATACATGGAGGGCAATACTCACCCGTGATGGTTACTATCTGCTGAGGGGGGGTGGCTTGCCATACTGCTATGACAGACAGTTACGGAAGAGTCCCAAGAATGTGTAGAGGTCATGTGTAATGTGTAGGTGTCCAGGTAGGGAGTACCAGGTCTGTTTGTTGAGGTGGGAGAACTATCACCCACATACAGTTGTACTGTGGATGTGATGAATGGTCCCCAGGGCAAGGGTGGCTGGCCGGTCTTTGGGCAACGGGGTGTAGGATGGCAGACATACATATTTCAGCTTCTATTGGCTTGGGTAGTGGAGTGCCTACTGAGTGTGGCAGAGGAGTATGAAGGTGTTCCTGCAGTTGACTGTGGGATTATTGTACGTATCTAAGGTGGACGGGCAAGTGGATGTGGCAGGGGAAGTGGAGGATCATGTGTGCGCATACACCCTTTATGTGCACAAGTACTGCTTGAGTAGGGCTCTTGTTCCTGCACAGAGGTTATTGCCCTAGTAGAGCTGCTTGGTGTCGTGGACCTAGGTGGCTGTCTGTCTTGATTAGGAGTGGATCTATCTGAAGATCATTTCCTGCATGTGGAGGGACTTGCAGCATGACGTAGTGATGGTGTTGACATGGAGAACTGGATGCAAACATTGAGGTACCAATGCTGGATGGTGGTGTTCATTTCATCCAGTCAGGACTTGCTCTACCTCTGACCCATGTAGTCTGTGTAGGGTCGGACCTGCGTGCAATCAGTAATGTCGATTCCAAGCTTAGTGGGCTCAGATTTTGACACAATTAATGTTGAAGCCTCTCTGCTCGATTAGCAGAAGTGTCAATCTAGTTCCCCTATGGACCCCATGCCTGCCAAGCAATACAACATCCTTGCTAAGCTTCCCAATCACCGTTTGGACACCATTTGTAACCTGTACCTCAGATTGGCCTCTAATCCGGATGCCTGGAGACACCTGTTACTCCTGCCCATCTTGAGTAAAGGCTAAAACAGCCCGTCGGGTTAAATGTGCGCCCAATTAATGACTAATGATATATTTGTAGATGGCTTAGCAGATTTGTGGTTGTAGGCATGGAGAGCTGTTGATGATAATTACACTGAGGGTGGTCCGGGTGTTGGTGTGAAAGCTGAAGTGCAGAGGTTTGACAATGCGGAGTGTGTCCTTGGTGCTGTGTGTGACCCAGAGGGTGTACCTCATAGAGTCTGGCAAATCATACTCCTGGAATCTTGGTCTGGTCCCTGAGGGTGATCCACTATCTGCCTGTGATGGCAATGTAAAAGTAGTGTGCTGAGGTTGTGGACAACCAGGTCTCATGAATCAAGGCGATGTATGGGGCTGTTGTGTTGATGAGTTAACAGATTACAATGGGCTGGTGGTCGAATTAGCATGTGTGTAGTATGAGACACATGACCTGGTTGTACGGACATGCACTGTTATGTGGTGCAGCATGGTGTTGGCAGTATGAGTCTCACACACAGCCTGCGAAGCTGTCCTGTGTACACCTAGGGGGTTGCCTGATCACAGGTGGATGAATGTCTGGCCTACACCGTGTGGAGTGTGGCAGGAGCATGAGTCTGTTGTGTTAGCTGCGTAATGGAAGGCCCAGAGGGTCTTGCACTGTGCACATTGCATGCGCTGATGGTCCTGCCTTTTGCACGGAGTTGGTGCAGCAGTGGCATTGACAAGTTGCGGAATGCCTTAAGAATGGATGGATGGAGGAACATCTTGGAGGCGTGTGTGTTGCATAATCAGGGCAATCGGTGTTGTGGTGTTGCTGGTGAGGCAGCAGCATCAATAACTGAACACATGACGGCAGAAGGGTTGACACACCATGCAAAATTAGTACACAAAGAGAAGGATTATTGCAAGGCACCCTGTAACATGTGTATGAAAAGGAAGGAGTGTGTGGTTACTCATGGGTCACTGCACGAAAATTGTTGAATACTCACAAATTATGATGGACACATGATCAGGCACCAAAAGGGCAAGGGGGCCCAGGACACACAGCTTCATCTGGTGTTGCATTCCCGTTGTGTGTAGCCAGCCAAACAAGACATACACAACCATGTACGTCATGCACATTATGTACCATTAGCCATTTAAAAAACAGCATGCATGTTGCCACATTACACATAACCACATATGTACAAACATTGTAAATAATAACATAGATGATGCATGGAAACTGGCTAAAGATCTGCGTTGACAGTTATGATGCACAATGTACTGTGGGTAAGACATTCACTACACAAAAATATCATGTTTGCTATGAGTCCATGCTGCTTTGCCCAATGTACATGGTCAGTGGAATTGCTCTGATGAAAATAACAGACATGCAATGATGTTGCCTGTAATGCTGGTGTAACAATCGCCACACGACTGCCAGGGACTGTCGGTACCTTTGAGCCTCAGAGTTGTGCGATGCTGAAAGGGGGCCAGCTCCCTATAGCCCCTTGGTCTGAGTATAAATGACAGACACAAATGTTTGATCAGGCGAGGGAAGGGGAGGATGGGAACAGCAGGGAGGGAGATCTGAAACAAAGGTAAAGAAGCATAGAGCATTCCACACTTCTTGTCACAGATTCACAGAATACCTCAGAACCTATACTGTGACATTTACACATGTGAAGTATGATCACAGCCACTGTATCCTAATTGGGATCACATATTTGCAAATGATACTAGATCTGATGATTGAACACGGACACATAAAAGGTAGCCGAGTTTGTCACCTAAAGGAAGGGGGTGTAGCGCTCACCAGGACAGCATCAGTGCAATGAGATTCATGCGGTCATCAATTGATTCACAGTGTTTGAATGAGGCTCAAACTTACAGTGAATAGAATGTGTGGCAGTGCTACTCACACGAAGCCCACAATCTGTAGTTATCCCTGGGAATCAGTGACGGTCATGAAGGCAAATTACCCATCACCCGCAAGAGCTGTAAGAAGCTCATCCAACGAGGAAGGGAATTATCTAAACACAAGGTAGCCCCGCAAGAGCCTGTCATTAGCTCGTCCAACTGTGCCTTACGATGCCTAACATGACAAGCAGGTTGCAACAAACTACAAAGAGAGAAATGATTAACAAATTAAATAAACCACCCCTACCGTGACCAGGATATGAAGCACAGCACAAAAGAAACCTGGGATTGCCATCACCCGACTGGTGCCACGCTAGTGTTAACATTTGCCACAGAACAACGTTGTGACGTCATCAGTGCTACATTACTGGCCCCATGGGAATAGAAAGTTAACATCAACTTACAGAGAAGGTTTGCAAATCAGTGTTCTCCACCGGCACTGGGGTAGCGACATAACTGTGACATGACATACGGGCACAAGGGGTGATGCATCCATATGAACAGACTCACATGACAATTGACAGAAAATGTGGGATATACACTAGCTCACAAATTCACAACATGGCTGTTTGCAGATCAAACTGTCCTGGCACACAGGACAAAGGGGATGAGCCAGACACATCCTGCTGCACACAGTGATGCTGCAATTCCACACAGAGCCTGTGGTTGAGATGTCCTACACAATGTCAACCTGTGTCAGCCGCAATGTGTCAGGGGCAATTTATACAAACATTGATGCATTCACCAGAGTCAAAAGTCTACAACAGATGAGTGTCAATAAGGGTGACTGTTCTGTCATTGGAGTGGTGCAGCATGCAATTTGATCCATGGGAATGGGACATGTAGGTATGGTTCAACAACATTCGCAGAAACAGTTCCCGCACATTACAAAACCATTCCAACCCAATACAGCCTGTATGGATGTCTTACCAGAACTGACATTTCCACATGTCCGTGCATTGAATGCTGATTTGGCACACGTTGCAATCATCATGGGGAATAGCAGGAGGACTAAGATGACACAAACAGACAACAGGCAGAGCAACCTGGAAATAACAGGCACACAAGGGGTTAGATTGAGAATCATTGCCCTGCAGGCATGGGCATGTAAAATACATCAACAATGTAGTACACATGTACATTCCATGACCACTCATTGTGCATATGTGTGTGGCATAACATCAGCACTTGTGTGACACATCACAACATACATCAAAATGACTTTCCATACAATCGGCTGGACACACAGTATGCAACACATGCCACTCTATGCTACAAGCTTGCACAATAATTCACAGTGACTCACCATTAAGATAAGTAGTTGCGTATGAGCTGACTCCAGATATCATCCTCCTCCTCATCACTTTCATCGTGGCCAAGGCCGGCATCCTCAATGGGTCGATGTTCCTGCTCGTCAGGATCCAGGATGAGTGGCACAGCCTCCTCAACTGCCATGTTGTGCAGCATGAAGCACACTAAGAAGATATTACACACCTTTTGTGGGGCGTATGGGAGGGGTCCCCCGGTCTTATCAAGGCACCGGAAACAGCCCTTCAGGAGTCCAAACGTCCGCTCTATCACTCACCAGGTCTGCCCGTATGCATTATTGTACCGCTGGTCTGCAGCTGTTCTGGGATTGTGGAGCGGTGTCATGAGCCACATCATGTTGGGATATCCTGCATCTCCTACAAGTTAACATCATGCAAATAAGTGTGTAATGAGATGCCGTCATACAAAAATAAAAAATGAGACATACAGGACAAACAGAGTGTACCCACCAACAAGACATGCCCGCTCGTTGCACAGCTGCAGCATCATCAGTGGTACCCTGCTACGCCTCATGATGAATGCATCATGGCACGATTCTGGAAAACTTGCACAAACATGGGAAATCAGCATGTTAGCAAGACACACCACCAGGGCATTTATTGAGTGGTAATGCTTCCTGTTGCGGAAGGCCTGCTCCTGAGCCTGTGTGAATGTATGACATTGTTCTACATTCTGTCCATCAACTGTGTTTTTTGCCTGAGCCTGTGGTGGCACCAAAGCCACATGTGTTCCATCAATGGACCCAATGACATGTGGCATCCCTCCCAGGGCATAGATCTCACCCTTGACATCTGTCATCTCTTGTGCAGTAGGAAATGTTATGAACTCATCAATGTTCAGCAACATAGCAGCTAACACATCACGTAGAAAACGACTGAACATGGTTTGGGACATACCCCCCACATCAGCTATGGTAAATTGAAAGGTACCTGTAGCAAAGAAATGTAGGGCTGCCATCACCTTTAGCTTGGGTGTCAGCGCAGTCGGATGCCTGTGTCGTGGTTGGAGATGTGGTTCCAGCCTGACCGTCAAGTTCTGAATCAACTCTCGAGTGAATCTGTAATGTCGGATGCAATCACGTTCCCTCATGGTATCCAAGTCAGGAAAAGGCCTTGGTAGAGGCGGTGCCCTGCAGTACATATTTGGGAAGAATGGAGCACAACTGTCAGCCCACAACGATACCAATGTACATAGCACATGCAACACTGCTACTACACATCAAGTCACTATGGGTTCTGGCGTGTGCAAGACATCCATGACACATATGCCAGCTTGCTGGTACTCCAACATATCATAGCAGACAAATTGCAAATGAGGTGTGCATGTGTGAATGCAAAACCACAGCCATTGTCACGATGCAGACATGTATGCCTGGGGAAAAATGATGTATGATGCCATCAGACCCAAAATCCGTGGAAATGCACGGGTGGCATGGTGTGCGTACATGGACAACCATGTCAATCATAACACAGACGCATGAGAGATGCACCAACAGCAGATGCAGTTAACACAACACAAACAGCTATCTCAACATTTACCATGACACACACATGTGTCAGATAGGGTCATGCTGAGCGTCAAATTGTCTAGTTAGAAGGTGCCCCAGTCATTGGCATCATGAGACAGCTGCCCGTAGTGATGACTGTGCCATCCCAGTGTTGATGTGCATGACTACATGCCCATAATGATACATATGGGACAAGTGTCAAGTTGATATGTAACACATACTGCCCCATCACACATGACATGTGTCAGCAGGTCATCACCCTGATTGTGGAACATGATCAGATGCCCTGTGCTATGTCACAGCCTGCCACACCTAGGCACTGCTCATGTAAGCATGCAATGACAAGAACCTAATATACATCCTTGTTTGTACTGTACCCAAACATTCCTACCATGTGTGCGCCCTGTACCACTAATGTAATGTTGCGATATGTGAGCGTGTGCAACGTACCATACCCCTGCATTCACTACAGCATGTGAAATGCACCATGTACAACGCACCGTACCCCTGCCTTCAACACAGCATGTGAAACGCACCATTGATAAAGCACTGTACCCTCCCATCACTACAGCGTGTGAAACGCACCGTACCAAGACTTTACGTGTGTGCGCCACATCTCACAATTACAATGGTGCCATTCGCGAGCGAACCGTACCCCGACATTACGTGCGTGTGTGCGCCTCGTTCCGCAATTACAATGGTTCCAACCGTACCCCGACATTATGTGCGTGTGTGCACCTCGTTTCACAATTTCAATGGTGCCATTCATGAGAGAACCGTACCCCGACATTACGTGCGTGTGTGCGCCTCGTTTCACAATTACAATGGTGCCATTCGCAAGCCAACCGTACCCCAACATTACGTGCGTGTGTGTGCCTCGTTTCACTACTACTATGGTGCCATACGCGACGTGGAAGGCACCGTAGACGTTTGTTGATCTCAGAAAATACCTAGGGTACGTCTAGGGGGCGACTAATGGGCCCAGAATGCAGCCTGGTTGTCATGGATACTGAGATTTGAGTGTGTTATACAGGTGTCAAGTCAGTTGGGGAGTAATATACAATGTTGCAATTTGTATTTGGAGCAGAAGCACACATTTTAAACCATGCAAATGTGAGTCAGGGCCTTATGTTTGAAGGGATTGGATGAAACATAGGATGCAAAGTATTCTGGCCTATCACACTGTACTCCAGAAACAGAAAGCCCCTCAGCAGCACAGATTTGAGGCTGCATGTGTCTGTGAGAGAGCACTTGCCTGCACAACATTGGAGTGGACCACACTGCTGCTGTCTCTGCATTCCCTGGATCTTTATGTCACGTACTAAGGAGAGGGCACCAGCCTTCACTGAGGAGGAAAACCAGGCCCTGCTGTATGCCCTACAACCAGAGTACAGCAAGCTGTATGGGAGGCCAGGGGAGCAGGTGAGTGCTGACTGCACTAGCTTGGACTGTGCACTAGCTTGGACTGTGCACCTGTTGTGTGAGTGTCAGAACATGCATTGTGTTTTGGTGGAACAGACATGCAATGTGATAGGGGTGAGTGCTGGCTGTGTACACTGTGGTGTCACCCATGCAGAGCATGATGTAGTTCAAGTGAGTTGACTCACCCACTTGCATTAAGGTAGCTGTGATATTCAAGACATAGTCAATGACACAGTCTGCTGTGCCACTCCTTGCTGGTTTTAATTCCATGATATACTGCAGAACAGAGTACACAACTGGTGCCGCTTGTGCATAGAAACTGGCAAATCACATCTGTCATAGCAGGAAACTGTGAGATGATAATATGCGTGTACAACCTCACATCCGTGATGTAGTTCAAATGTCCACTGTCCCGCATCAAATAGTCAGCTCCTTCCAAACAGTCACGATGTACATTGTCATGCAGTCTGTATGTAAACTTGAAAAATGCTGTCCGGTAAACATGCAAAGGCTCCTCAGTGTGACTCACATTCAAGTTGTGGCCTGGTGTGTTCTTTGGATCCTTGTGTCCAAGTAGAATTGTGTGTATACCAACTGGGCAGTACTAGTCTCAAATATGTGAAGAGCGATCTGGCTGTTACTCATGATGCATGCCATGATTTGTAGTGTGACTGTTAGAAGCGGCTGTCTCTAGTTGGCAGAGGTATACACTTCTGACAAATAGGGACACACCTTTTCTAGTCAGGGCAAGGAGATCACACACTTAGATAACCCCTGCTCACCCCCTTGGTAGCTTGGCAAAGCAGATAGGCTTATCTCAGAGGCAGTGCGTTAAGCATTTATGACCACATACAGTAATAAAGTGAATACACTACAAATGGACACGACACAGTAGTATTATAAAAATAAGTATTTTTATATAAGGCTTAGCACAAGACCAAATAACGACAAAAATATACCACAGTCTCAATAAATACTCTTGGAAGGAAAAATAATAGTTCAAGCACGGTTTCTTCTTAGCACAAAGTCTTTAGTATCAAAAGCAACTCTTCTTCTCTAAAACACAGTTCTTGGCAACAATGTAACCCACACGGGAGTCACACGACGTCGAGGCAAAGTTAATCCAAAGGTTCGGCGTCGACCGCGAGGAGCGCTACGTCGAGCCCGGAGTCGCACAGACCCCAACAACACAGTACCTTGGAAAAAGTGAAGCACTCGATGATCAGCGGCGTCGAGATGTCCGGCGTCGCGTCTTCGGCGTCGATCGGGCCTCGGAGTCGGGGCGATCTGCAGCGGCGTCGACCGAAGTCAGGCGGGAGCAGCGCTCACGGGATGAAGCAGGATACGGCGTCGTCGATGTCGATGTTGCAAGAGTGAGCAGCGCTCACGGCGTCGAGAGGGCTCGAAGTCGATGCGATCAGCGGCGGTGCAGACACGGGGTCACTTGGAGCTGGAGCCGAACTCACTACTCACTGGCGTTGCTGCTGGCGTCGATCGGGCCCGGCGGCCGGCGTCGAGGAAGCGGGACACTGGAGCCGTTACTCACGATGTCGAGCTGGATTCGGCGGCGTCCGTCGGCGTCGAGATTGCTGGATTCTTTCAAAGGTGCTGGATTCACAAATCCCAGCAAATAGCACTTTAAGCAGATGAAGTCCTTTAGCCCTGTGACTTCAACAGGAGACTGGCACTCTTCCAGCCCTTGGAGATTTTCTCAGCAAAGAGTGAGAGTACACACAAAGTTCCTCTCTCCTGGTTCCTTGGCAAAAATAAAGAAGCAATGCAGGATTCCCCCAACAAACAGCACTCTGGCAGAAGGGGTAGGCAGTCCTTAGATCAGCAGGCTTCTTGTCCTTGGTTCAGGTTTCCTTGTCAGAAGTGATCTGATTTCTTGGTTCAGGGGTCCTTCTCTTATACCCCTTTTTGGCTTTGATCCCTTTGTCCATGCAGGGGAATTTCCCCCCATCCTGGGTTTGTTGTGGGTGTTGCCAGGCCAGAGCATCTGGCCTATTCACTGGGCAGGGCAGAGTCCTCAGCCGCTCAGCAGGAGCGGAGCCAGCATTGTCACTGGCAGGGGCAGGGCCATCAGCTGCCCGGCAGGAGGCGGGCCAGGAAAGTCCCAGGCAAGCACAGAGTCATTAGTCGCCTGGCAGGGGGGCGGAGCCAACATTGTATCAGGCAGGGCAGGCTATCAAGAGCTACTCTCCCCTACTCTCAATGCAAATGCCCCACTCATCCCACTGACTCATTCAGACTCTCTGGAGCCACCCAGCTCCTGTCACACACACACCAGAACCAGCAGAGACCGGTAGACAGTTAGACAAGAAAATAGCTACTTTCTAAAAGTGCTATTTTCAAACACAGAGTCCAAAAACCATCCACACAAACGGATGCGTTATTAAACCCTGAGTTCAGGGATACCAAACTCGACATTGCACCATGCTCCCCGAGCCCGCTAGGATTATAGCATTAATAATCCTGGCAGCCCATTCTAACTGATGGAGAGCAGGCTACCTTACAATAGTGAAAAACGACTATGGATGTAATTCACTATTAGGACATGCCAACCTTGTCAGGCTTGTCCTACCTTATGCTTACAATGCACCCTGCCCGTGGGCCTACCATAGGGGTGACTAACATGAAGTTAAGGGAAGGTTTAGGGACTGGCAAGTAGGTGTAATTGCGCAGTCCTCGTGACAGTCAGACTGCACGTGGTCTGGCAATGGCAGACCTTCAGACATACTTTTACTAGGCCGCTCTTGTGGGTGGCACAACATGTGCTGCAAGCCCACTAGCAGCATTTGTATTTACAAGCCCTGGCACCCCTGGTGCACTTTACTAGGGACTGATAGTAAACCAAATAAGCCAAACATGGAAGTCAATCAATACAGCAATTTCACATAGGGAGCACTTGCACTGTGGCACTGATCAGCAGTGGCACAGTGCCCAAAGCATATACCAGCAAAAACATCGTAAACAGAGGAGGCAAACAGAAAAAATGGAGGAGAGACTCATGCCAATGATGCCAGGTCTAACACGTGTCCCCTCCAGCTGAAATGTGGGGAGAACTACCCTTACCCTAGGGAGTCCTCATCACTAAGGCGGAAAAATCTGGACAGACCATCAGCATTGGCGTGATCTGTGCCAGGGCGGTGTTCCACCGTGAAGTCCATCCCCTGTAGGGAAATGGACCACCTCAACAGCTTTGGATTCTCACCCCTCATCTGCATTAACCATCTGAGGGGCCTGTGGTCTGTCTGAACCCGGAAGTGAGTCCCAAACAGGTAGGGTCTTAGCTTCTTTAGCGCCCAGACCACAGCAAAGGCTTCTCTTTCTATCGCACTCCACCTCTGTTCCCTGGGAAGTAACCTCCTGCTGATGAAGGCTACAGGTAAGTCTCGGCCCTCTTCATTCACCTGAGCTAGAACAGCCCCCACGCCATGCTCTGAAGCGTCCGTCTGGACAACAAATTCTTTAGAAAAGTCGGGTGCCTGGAGTATGGGTGCTGTGCACATTGCAGTTTTCAGGGTGTCAAAGGCCGTCTGACAGGCGTCAGTCCAGTTCACAAGTCGTGGCTGCTTCCTGGAAGTCAGCGAAGTCAAGGGGTGCACAATGTTACCATAATCCTTGACAAACCTCCTGTAGTAACCCGTGAGACCCAGGAAGGCTCTCACCTGAGTCTGGGTTTTGGGCGGTGCCCATGCCAGGATGGTATCAATCTTGGGTTGCAGGGGGGCCACCTTGCCGCTCCCTACTTGGTGCCCCAAGTACACCACTGAACCCTGCCCAATCTGGCACTTACTGGCCTTGATTGTGAGGCCTGCTCTGCGCAGGGCCAACAACACTTCCTGGAGGTGGCACAAGTGTTCTTCCCAGCTGGCGCTGAACACTGCGATGTCGTCCAGGTAGGCAGCACTGAAATCCTCCAGCCCAGCCAAGACCTGGTTGACCAACCTCTGGAAGGTGGCAGGGGCATTCTTCATCCCAAAGGGCATAACCCGGAACTGGTAGTGCCCATCTGGTGTGGAGAATGCTGACCTCTCTTTTGCCCCATCGGTCAAGGCGATCTGCCAGTACCCAGACGTTAGATCAAACGTACTAAGGTACTGGGCAGCCCCTAACCGATCGATGAGCTCATCAGCTCTGGGGATGGGGTGCGCGTCAGTCTTGGTGACTGAATTGAGTCCTCGGTAATCCACACAGAACCGAAGTTCCGGTGAAGCACCAGGCGCTGCAGCCTTTGGAACCAAGACCACGGGGCTGGCCCAAGGACTGCTAGAGGACTCAACCACCCCTAGGGCAAACATCTTGGAGACCTCCTCCTTGATGTATGCTCTGACCTTGTCAGTCACTCTGTAAGCCTTGTGCTTGACAGGAGTGCTGTCCCCGGTGTCTACATCATGGACACACCACTGAGTAACACCAGGAATCAAGGAGAACAGATCAGGGAATTGCCCCAACAAATGGCGACAATCCTGCTGCTGTTCAGGGGTCAGGGTGTCAGAGAGGACAACACCATCCACTGACCCATCTTGCTCTTTTGCATACAGGAGGTCAGGAAGAGGCTCACTCTCCTCCTCCATTCCAGCATCTGTAGCTAGGAGCATGCCCACTTCGGACCTTTCTAAGTGGGGCTTCAAACGGTTGACATGCAGGACCCGCAAGGGGTTCCTGGGAGACTTTAAATCCACCAGGTAGGTGACATCGCTCTTCTTCTCCACAACCTCGAATGGTCCAGTCCACCTGTCCTTGAGCGCACAAGGTTCCACAGGGGACATGACCCAAACTTTCTGTCCAGGCTGAAGCTCTACCAGAGTGGCCTTCTGGTCGTACCACCGCTTCATCTCCTCCTGGCTGGCCTCCAGATTTGCCTGAGCAAGATCCCTGAAGCGCCTAGTCTGGTTCCTAAAGGCCAGCATGTAACTGTATACATCCTGGGGAGGTTTCCTGGGAGATTGCTCCCAGCCTTCTTTGACCAGACTTAAAGGTCCTCTTACCGGGTGACCATACAAAAGCTCAAAGGGGCTGAACCCTAGAGACTTCTGTGGCACCTCACGGTAAGCAAACAACAGGCATGGCAAGAGGACGTCCCATTTACGCCTCATTGGTTCTTCAAGACCCATAATCATGCCTTTAAGGGTACGGTTGAATCTTTCAACCAACCCATTACCTTGAGGGTGGTAAGGAGTGGTGAACTTATAAGTTACCCCACACTCCTTCCACAGAGACTTCATATAGTTGGAAATGAAGTTGGTGCCCCGGTCTGACACCACCTCTCTGGGGAACCCCATTCGGGAGAAAACACCCATTAGTGCCCGTCCCACCACGGGGGCAGTCACTGTTCTGAGAGGGATGGCTTCCGGGTACCGTGTGGCATGGTCCACCAAGACCAGGATGAACCTGTTGCCCAGGGCTGTCTTGGGGTCCAGTGGCCCAACAATGTCAATCCCCACCCGGTCAAAGGGGGTACTGACCACGGGAAAAGGTTGGAGGGGAGCCTTCTGCTTCCGCCCGCTTTTCCCACTTGCCTGGCAAGTCTGAAAGGTCTTGCAATGGACATCTACATCCCTTCGCATCTGAGGCCAATAGAAATGGGTGACAAGCCTGTCATAGGTCTTGTCCTGCCCCAGATGTCCAGCTAAAGGAACGTCATGAGCCAAACCCAGTAGGAAGGCTCTGAAGCGCTGGGGTACCACCAGCACACGGGCTGACCCAGGCTCAGCAGCCTTAGGCTCGCTATACAGGAGGTCGTTCTCCCAGTAAACAAAATGTGACCCTGACTGATCACCTGAGGTTTGGGCTGAGGCCTGCTGCCTCATACCCACAAGAGAAGGGCACACTTTCTGTTCTGCACAGAATTCCTCCCTGGAGGGACCACCATCCTGCTGCCAATGGGTCAGCTCGGGCAGGTCTCCCAGTTCGGCAACTTGTTCACCTGTGGGTTCCAGGGCATCCCCCTCGAGGTCTGCCTCCTCCTGGACCACGGGAACTACGGGGGACGGTTTCCCGCGCCCCCTGCCTCTTCTCTTCACAGCTGGGTCCTGGGCCATACTTTCAGGCTCCAGAACCCCATCAACACCCTTACTTGCTGTCATGGATCGAGTGGTTGCACACACCCACTCTGGCACACCCAACATTTTCAAATGTGTCTCCCTCTCCACCTTAGCCCAAGGGGAGTCTTCTAAATCGTTGCCCAGGAGACAATCAACAGGCATGGCGGGCCTTACAGCAACTTGAAGAGTACCTGAAACTCCCCCCCATTCAAAGGAAACTTGAGCTACCTCACACTCTTTCTGGGAGTTGTCAGCAGCTATCACAGGGTAGAATGCGTGGGGAACAACCTGCTCTCTGGACACCAAGTGACACTTGACAGCTGTCACACTCGCTCCGGTGTCTCTGAGAGCTTCCACTCTATGGCCATTAATGGTCACCCACTGCCTATATTTCTTAGTGTTACTAGGCAGAGGGGGTGGAGGGACCAATTCCATGTCTCCTAGAGAGACCAGGGACATCTCCGCGGGACCCTCCCCACCATGGGCAACCATCTCCTCCCCTCCCAGAGCTACACTAGCCAACTGACGGGGTGGTGCACTGGGTAGTGCACCAGACTTCTTCAAGGGACACTGAGGGTCATAAAAACGGTGTCCTACCTGCTTACAAACGAAGCAGGTCAGGGGGCCCCTATGACCAGGTTTACCTGGCGGGGCCTCTGATTTCTTCACAGGGGGAGGCTGGGAACCTTTCCCTTGGTTCCCTTGGGGATTACTTTGGGGCCCTTTCTGGGACTCCTTCTGTTTACCCTTGTCCCCCCCACTCTTCTGCTGGGGACCCTGCCCACCTTTGGCTGAGTCTCCCACTGGACCCTTGTGGACCCTGGTACTGACCCAGCGGTCCGCCTCTTCAGCAAGTTTTCTAGGGTTAGATATCTTGCTATCAATAAGGTGCTGGCGCAGCTCTGGAAAACAGTTATTAGACAAGTGCTCCCAAGCAAACAAATCATAAAGAGCATCATAACTTTCCACTTTGCTGCCCTTTACCCAACCATCCATGGCTCTGCAAAAATATGACACATACTCCACCCACGTGGTACCAGGCAACTTCTTACATTCTCTAAAGGCCTGTCTGTACTTTTCTGGGGTGAGGCCATACCTTAACATTAAAGCATCTTTCATATGAGCATAAGACGTCCTATTCTCAACAGGCATGTCTAACAGGGTATCTCTTCCCTCATTCACAAAGCGACCCCACAACCCCGCTCCCCAATCCTTCTCAGGGACCCGGTGGGCCAACAATGCTAACTCATATGCTTTAAACCACTGACCAATATCCTCATTCTTCTGAAAATCTTTGATCACATCTTTGGGAAAATAAAACCTACTTTCTGCAGGCACAGATGGGACGCTGCCACCAGAGGGATTCAATTCTAACTCCTTAGCTTTGAGCTCCATGTCCCTCACCATTTTCTCGCGCTCAAAAGCTAACTTCTCTCTTTCAAACTCTAATCTTTTGATCTCCAAATCAGCTTCTCTCCTGCCTCTTGCATTCTCTATCTCCAACTGCCCATTTATCTTAAGTTTTGCCATTTCCACGTTGTAGGCTCGCTCCTTCGCCCTTTCTTCTCTTTCTTCAGGGGAAAGACCTTTGGAGGAAACACTGCTGCCAGGAGGGGATACAGGCCCAGTCACGGGCACTTCTTCCTCCCCTTCCTCTGTTGGTCCCCCCACCGGATCAGAGGGGTCTCTGGCCTCTAACCAGGCCTCCAATGCTTTGAGATAATCTGCTCTCTTGGAAATGCCTGTGGTAGGAACTTTCAACTGCTTGCAAAAGGATTTCAGCTTCCTTACTGGATAGTCGTTTATCTTACTCCTATCAAACTCCTCCTCAACAACAGGTGTAGTGCTTCCAGCATTACTCATGGTCAAAACTGGCAGTTTCAAAAATCAAGCTTCAGGAAAAGCGGAGAACAAAAATAGAATATCCAACCAAAACAGAATGTGGCTGCGCTATGGTCTGCTTTCACTATGTAGCGCACACTAATCACTGCACATGGGTCATAAATGCAAAGTTCAAAATCCCACCGCTGACCCACCAATGTTAGAAGCGGCTGTCTCTAGTTGGCAGAGGTATACACTTCCGACAAATAGGGACACACCTTTTCTAGTCAGGGCAAGGAGATCACACACTTAGATAACCCCTGCTCACCCCCTTGGTAGCTTGGCAAAGCAGATAGGCTTATCTCAGAGGCAGTGCGTTAAGCATTTATGACCACATACAGTAATAAAGTGAATACACTACAAATGGACACGACACAGTAGTATTATAAAAATAAGTATTTTTATATAAGGCTTAGCACAAGACCAAATAACGACAAAAATATACCACAGTCTCAATAAATACTCTTGGAAGGAAAAATAATAGTTCAAGCACGGTTTCTTCTTAGCACAAAGTCTTTAGTATCAAAAGCAACTCTTCTTCTCTAAAACACAGTTCTTGGCAACAATGTAACCCACACGGGAGTCACACGACGTCGAGGCAAAGTTAATCCAAAGGTTCGGCGTCGACCGCGAGGAGCGCTACGTCGAGCCCGGAGTCGCACAGACCCCAACAACACAGTACCTTGGAAAAAGTGAAGCACTCGATGATCAGCGGCGTCGAGATGTCCGGCGTCGCGTCTTCGGCGTCGATCGGGCCTCGGAGTCGGGGCGATCTGCAGCGGCGTCGACCGAAGTCAGGCGGGAGCAGCGCTCACGGGATGAAGCAGGATACGGCGTCGTCGATGTCGATGTTGCAAGAGTGAGCAGCGCTCACGGCGTCGAGAGGGCTCGAAGTCGATGCGATCAGCGGCGGTGCAGACACGGGGTCACTTGGAGCTGGAGCCGAACTCACTACTCACTGGCGTTGCTGCTGGCGTCGATCGGGCCGGCGGCCGGCGTCGAGGAAGCGGGACACTGGAGCCGTTACTCACGATGTCGAGCTGGATTCGGCGGCGTCCGTCGGCGTCGAGATTGCTGGATTCTTTCAAAGGTGCTGGATTCACAAATCCCAGCAAATAGCACTTTAAGCAGATGAAGTCCTTTAGCCCTGTGACTTCAACAGGAGACTGGCACTCTTCCAGCCCTTGGAGATTTTCTCAGCAAAGAGTGAGAGTACACACAAAGTTCCTCTCTCCTGGTTCCTTGGCAAAAATAAAGAAGCAATGCAGGATTCCCCCAACAAACAGCACTCTGGCAGAAGGGGTAGGCAGTCCTTAGATCAGCAGGCTTCTTGTCCTTGGTTCAGGTTTCCTTGTCAGAAGTGATCTGATTTCTTGGTTCAGGGGTCCTTCTCTTATACCCCTTTTTGGCTTTGATCCCTTTGTCCATGCAGGGGAATTTCCCCCCATCCTGGGTTTGTTGTGGGTGTTGCCAGGCCAGAGCATCTGGCCTATTCACTGGGCAGGGCAGAGTCCTCAGCCGCTCAGCAGGAGCGGAGCCAGCATTGTCACTGGCAGGGGCAGGGCCATCAGCTGCCCGGCAGGAGGCGGGCCAGGAAAGTCCCAGGCAAGCACAGAGTCATTAGTCGCCTGGCAGGGGGGCGGAGCCAACATTGTATCAGGCAGGGCAGGCTATCAAGAACTACTCTCCCCTACTCTCAATGCAAATGCCCCACTCATCCCACTGACTCATTCAGACTCTCTGGAGCCACCCAGCTCCTGTCACACACACACCAGAACCAGCAGAGACCGGTAGACAGTTAGACAAGAAAATAGCTACTTTCTAAAAGTGCTATTTTCAAACACAGAGTCCAAAAACCATCCACACAAACGGATGCGTTATTAAACCCTGAGTTCAGGGATACCAAACTCGACATTGCACCATGCTCCCCGAGCCCGCTAGGATTATAGCATTAATAATCCTGGCAGCCCATTCTAACTGATGGAGAGCAGGCTACCTTACAATAGTGAAAAACGACTATGGATGTAATTCACTATTAGGACATGCCAACCTTGTCAGGCTTGTCCTACCTTATGCTTACAATGCACCCTGCCCGTGGGCCTACCATAGGGGTGACTAACATGAAGTTAAGGGAAGGTTTAGGGACTGGCAAGTAGGTGTACTTGCGCAGTCCTCGTGACAGTCAGACTGCACGTGGTCTGGCAATGGCAGACCTTCAGACATACTTTTACTAGGCCGCTCTTGTGGGTGGCACAACATGTGCTGCAAGCCCACTAGCAGCATTTGTATTTACAAGCCCTGGCACCCCTGGTGCACTTTACTAGGGACTGATAGTAAACCAAATAAGCCAAACATGGAAGTCAATCAATACAGCAATTTCACATAGGGAGCACTTGCACTGTGGCACTGATCAGCAGTGGCACAGTGCCCAAAGCATATACCAGCAAAAACATCGTAAACAGAGGAGGCAAACAGAAAAAATGGAGGAGAGACTCATGCCAATGATGCCAGGTCTAACAGTGACCAACAGAGTTTTTGTCAGGTGTCAGATGTGTACAGTTTACTGATGCAGTTTTGTTTCTCCTCCTTGCCCACAGCATCATCAACCGACACAGGAGGAGACATGAGCATGGACCAGAAGGAGGGACCCAGCCACAGTGCCACCAGTGCTGAGGAGTTGGAGGAAGACAATGGCACGGAGGGTGAGGGGAGTCAGACGGCCGGACCTTTGGAAGCGGACACTTCATACCACACAGACAGCTCGGCTTCTGACTCCCAGGAGGAGGGGGAATACGCAATAACACCATGTGCCATCACTGTGTCTGTCCCCACGTCCTCCAGACCCATCTCCACCCTCCCAGTTGCTAGAGTTCCTACTGTCCATGCTGCCCCCATGTCTCCTTCGTCCCCAGCACCGCAGCCCCTGACCCTGTCTCCCCTGCTGCCCTCAGTGCTGACCTACTGCTGCAGATTCCTGTTGGTCAGACATCAATGTTGACTATCCTCCATAGCCACACTACAATTATGACACAGTTGTTGTCATTCATGGAGGGCATGTCAGCTACGATGTCTGACCAACGTCGGATTCTAGCGTCCATGGAGTCATCACAGACGGCAGTAGTTGCCCTCCTGCAGCGGTCCACCCCCCCTCCTTCAGACCCATCCACACCACCCTCTCCCATACCTGACCCAAGCACACGCAGACACACCAGATCACGCACACCAACATACACAACCAGCACACCACCACCGAAGTGTAAGCGCAGATCTCCTGACACGCAATCTCAGGGGGATGCAGGCACACCCACAGGGGCTGGGGTCAGACGGCAGGCATGCAGCCACAGACGTAGTCCACAAGACTCACAGCCCTCTACCTCCACTCCCATTGTGTCCCCGGGTGCAGGTGGTGGTCTGGCAGAACTGGCAGCAGTGTGCAGCGCTCAATTGCTTTCCACCTTTTATCGCTGCACAAGCCACTGAGGAGGACTCCTCCCCCCCTGCACCCACTACACCTACCCTTCCCTCTACTGTCACAGTGGTGCCAGACCCTGAGCAAGATGATGCCCCCCACCGGTCACCAACCCTTTGACTCTAACATGTGCAGGCAAGTTTGGGGTTGACAAACTCCACAACATTTTTGGGGAGCTGAATAAAGCATTTTATTTTTCATTCTGAACTGTTGCATTTCAGGTAGTTGCTTTCGGTGCTGTGTGCCTAGGAGTTGGTGTCATGGTAATGTTTTGGTATTGTGAAAGATGTCTTTTTTATGATGGGGATGTGGTGGACCATGGTATCTATGTGCCATCACAATGTGGCAGAAATTAATCTTTGGATTTGTGTGTTCAGTTTGCCTACATACATTGTCCCAAGAAGTGTTCCTTCCTCAGTGACACATGAGATTTTAACTTCAGACAGTTGCATATTTCCTATTTCCTATTTTGTTGTACATTCCCTTCAGCAATGGCCATGCCTGCTCACAGATGAGTACTGCTCATTAGTCTGTGCCATCCATGCTACTCACTGTACTTGTGTTTTGAGTATGTAGAAATGCCTTCATTGCCACATTCATCCTTTTTCCCACTATGCAGATGTTTATTGACAGCATGAACCTTATGTTTGGATTTGTTATGCAAGGTATTTCTGCACATGACTCACAATTTTGTGCATTGCATCTAAGAGCAATCAACCCTATTCCTTCCATTAGCAAGTACATGTTAGTGGTCTATCCACCACCTGTACATTTATATCAGCCCAGGGATTTACACAACAGTGTGTGTTCCCTTTTGCTGTCTTTGTTTGGTGGGCTGTTTCATGTATATACAATATAGTGTCATGATGGTAGGGTGTGCAAGTTGCCTGCAACCTCCATGGGTGGGTATGCATGTGGGATGTGACATCATACCCACATGTGGTGTGCATGCAGTGTGTGACAGAAATACGTCCTCCGTGTAGTGGGAAACTGTTGAAAGTGATGTGTTGCAATGGCACTTACTGGACTCTCGCAAGTTAGGGAGGTAAACATACCCCCATGTAGTTGTGGTATGATGTTGATAATGCCACCCTATTACTGAGCACTGCTGGGAGTCCTGTGCACCCACCCCTCCTATGTCTGGGCACTGCTGGGAGTCATATCCACCCACTCCTCCTATGTCTGGGCACTGCTGGGAGTCCTGTGCACCCACCCCTCCTATGTCTGGGCCCTTCTGGGAATCATATCCACCCACTCCTCCTATGTCTAGGCACTGCTGGGAGTCATATCCACCACACACTCAGATATCATGCACCATACCCCAACATTAATGACGTCTGTGCAGCTCTTATCACTATTGCAATGATGCTGTACGCGAGCGTGTGACGCACCGTACCCCAACATTAATGACGTCTGTGCGGCTCTTATCACTATTGCAATGATGCTGTACGCGAGCGTGTGATGCACCGTACCCAAACATTAATGACGTCTGTGCGGCTCTTATCACTAATGCAATGGTGATATACGCAAGTGTGTGACGCACCGTACCCCAACATTAATGACGTCTGTGCGGCTCTTATGACTATTGAAATGGTGATATACGCGAGCGTGTGACGCACCGTACAAGTACACTTCGGTTTTTGAGGAACGTTGTACTCACCGTATGCAGCGTCGCCGGTTTCTATGCACCAGGTCGTAGGCGTACAGGACTGGGATGACACGGCCGAGGGGGTTCATGGCATGTCTGTCGCGTACCGGGGTGCGGTTTGGGCCGGACTCTGCTTTTACGGCTGTTTTCAGCTCCCGTAGCAGAAAGGTCATACGGAGTGTCGTCAACACGGATTGTACTTGCTGGTCCGGAAAACTGATGCCTGTTTACGTATGGACGGCGCGTACTGCGTGACCCGGATATGAATCGTATGTATTTTTTTGTCGTATGGTGTTTGTTACGGTTCGTACGGAGAAGTGCTTTGGGTTTGGATCGTACTTGCTTGTACGTATGGAGACGGTGAGGGTTTACGATTTGTACGGGAATTATGCTCCGTACAACGATTCGTGGGGGATTTTACCGGATCGGAATTGGCCCCATTGTGTTTATATTTTTCAATCAATATTTTTCACATCAATCTTTTTAACTTCAATATTTTTGATTCAAAATGTTCATACTTACCTGTTTAAGTATATGGAGCTGATATTTTTACTCTCTATATTTATTTATGATATTTTTACTATCAATCAATATTCTATCAGTGAACCGACATTTAGGCTCTCCTTGTTCATAACTGAGGCCCATGCTTGACATTTAGAAACTATTATTGATGTTATCCTAGTTACTGATAAATCTTTAGGTTTTTTTAAATCTCTACTGGATTTTAACGTCTGTTATACTTCAGAGTCTGATGCATAATATGATACAAATATATATAATTTTTTCCAATAGGGTTTAGCTATTTTTATGAGATTTAAAGGTGCAATGTGGTAATCTCACTCAAGAAAAAGGTGCTCATGTTGAAATGGCATATGTATTATAGACCATCAAATCTAACTGTGCTATCTTGTCAGCGGATTTAAGTCATGCTGGTCATAATAGTTAATTCCTTAAATTGCAAGATATAACCATCAATGTGCATGTCACCTATACTTACTGCTCTGCACATCCGCACAAGGCCCATTTCTCTTGTCCCATTCATTGTGCACCTGACAGCCATTATATTTTTTTTTCATGTTTTAGTGCAGGAATGTGTTCTTTCCTGTACACAAACAATCCTGCCCGCAACACAAGCACCAATGCACTATGGTGCAAGCAGGTGTGCATTGGAACAAGGCAACCAAAAGTGCTCCAGCACTTGAAAGGAGCTTGAAGGCACCATATCTTTATAGAAATGGTGCACTGTGGTCCTCCCCCTTTCACTATGCATTGAGAAACAGTGGGGGATATTCTCAAGAACGTGTGATAATTATCGCACAATTAGCTTAACACAACTATGCAGATCGCAGTCTATCGCGGTAAAACAATGTTGTGTTAACGCTGTATTCTCAAAACGGCAGTATCATACGATAGTCTCACAACAATGCGTCAAATGACCCCGTTACCATAAATGTGAGGCCGAAAAAATTCAAAACACGAATGCAAAAAAGTTGCGATGTGGCTAATCGTGATACAAAAAATCCACGCTAACCAGCGACAGGCCAGCAATCCCACGCGTCATGCAGGAAAATGCACTATAAAAGCACTGAAAAACACAAACAAAATAATTTCAACTGCATAGCACCATTGGAGGAAGCTAGATCATGTACAGGGGATGACCAGAACCCCACAAGCCCCCAGGAGGACCATCCTGGGACCTCGGGGTCACAGAAGGGGCAAGGAGAAGAATACAAGGAAGATGAGGTTCAATCCGCAGGAAAACCGGATCATCATCACGGAGATGGTAGCACACCACAAGCAACTGTTCATCACCTCCAGTGTGTCATTGGCAAATAAAAATGCAATACAGCAGGGCATCCTGGACAAGGTGAATGCAGTCGGAGTGAGGAGGAGGACATTTGGAGAGGTCAAGAGGCGCAGGAATGACACAAAGTGCAAAACCAAGAAGAAACTCGCTGAGAACCATCAGGCAGCAATGCAGACTGGAGGTGGCAGTCCAGCAGAAACCCAGGAGCTGGATGAGATGGAGGAAATGGTGTCCAAGTCCTCAGTGGGGAGAGGGTAGTCAGAGTTGGGGGTCCAGACACTGCTCAACATGACCTGACACAACAGCACCAGGGTGATTCCTGAGCAGGGCCTGGCAGGACGGGGAGAGATGGGCACAATGGCACACATGCACAATTAAGTAGAGCACACTGCACACCCACAATGACTCTGGATCATGTCTCTCATCCCCTTGGCACACTTCAGCAGAAATACAGACAGCAAGTAGGCTCACGTCCACTATGGGCACAAAGGGGTCCCTCCTCACACAGCACCAATCTCACAACCAACCCACGTACATGTGCTAAATCCTGCAAAGCTACGTATCTGTGAGCCACACTGACAATGCAAGTGAAACTGCATGATGAATAGCATGGCTGTAGTCCAAATATCATGACATGGTGCACGCCACGACACTGAGGTGGCTGAGTGTGGAACACATCTGGAAAGGAGCAGGTCACTCTCTGACACATCCATGCGCACAAACAACCCCTGATGTCAACAACACATCTGCGGAAGAACCATGCCAAAGAGCACAAGATCCGAACAAGAATCAAAATTACCCAAGTCTGCAACATCTCAGCACCGTAGAAGCACAGAAATCAAAGGCACACCGGACGAAAGGGATAAGGGGCAGTAAAATCACAGCTGCAGATGCAACTCTCCCACAATGCAGCAGGCACACATAGCAATAACAGCACATCAACATTGACGACAATGTGGTACTAAGGGCACTGCAGAACAGAGTACACAACTGGTGCCGCTTGTGCATAGAAACTGGCAAATCACATCTGTCATAGCAGGAAACTGTGAGATGATAATATGCGTGTACAACCTCACATCCGTGATGTAGTTCAAATGTCCACTGTCCCGCATCAAATAGTCAGCTCCTTCCAAACAGTCACGATGTACATTGTCATGCAGTCTGTATGTAAACTTGAAAAATGCGTCAACATATATTTCAACACAATTAAACTGCATCTACCATTCACATTGCAGAGGGACAATCTACACCTCCTGCAGAGCAGACCCAACAACTCTTCACTGATGACGGGGAGAATCCCCACCTTCGACACCGAAGCCCTACCACCAGCTCACGGCCAGCTACAGCAACCCATCTCCAGGAGCAGGGCATCCCAGCTGCATCGAGGAGACCCCACCCCCTGCACAGACCACTCAGCAGGAAGCACCCATCACCACGGCTGGCTCGCAGCACCTCACCAAAGAACACATCGCGTTCCAAGGTCAGGTGTTAGATTTCCAGAAGGAGGTGGTTGAACAGGTGCGGTGGGGTTCGACCACATGGCATCCAAACTAGATGAAATACATGGGTGCCTAAGTCACATCAAGGACTACTTAAATTTCCTAATGGACGCCCACAGTTCACTCCATGAAGTCCAACAATCCATGCCCCGCACCGCTGGAGTCATGCCTCTGAGAGGAGAACAACTGTCTAGTCTGAGTGGCCTCAGCGATGTCAGCCGAGAGTTGGCATAGATGCTGAGGAGAATGGAGAACATGGAGCGAATGTATGTGGAAAGAATGGCTACCACAGATGCACTCGTAAATCATAGGGTGGGGAGAAGGAAAAATGTTGGATCCAACCACTTTCCTTAGAACAGTAATCTTATGAATCAATTGTGGGGGGGTTGGATCACTTGTCCTGCTAACCTGGGTTTTCAGGTCCCTGGGATGTCCCTTGGTAAAAAACCCTCATACACGTGAGTGGGTATCTTTGTTGGTAGCGGTATATCTTGGTTCTCCGCTATTGCACTCTCGTGTCTGCATAATCACGGGGTTAGTTGGTATGCATCCTCCACCAGGAGGTTGTAACCCGAGGTTAAAAGCAGTAGTGTCCAGTGATGGGTGGTGTGTGTGATATTTAAAATAACTCGGACAGCCAGAGTGAGTATTTATTATTCCGGATTCGAGTTAAAGGTAGAAAATATTGGTCGATATGCGTAGGGAGAGTTGTTAGAGTTCTCACGCTATCAATTTTCGTAAGGTTAAAAGGTCAACTAGTTTCAGCCCTAGTTGCCTGGGGGGTCGGTGGGCTTTCTTCAGGACCAGGTGAGAGATGTGTAGCAAAGTGACATATTGGTCCTCTGCTAGGTGAAGGTCAATGTTGTGCTGACTCTGCCGTCCTGTACCCGGGTACAGGACGGCAGAGTCAGCACAAGTTGTGCGGGAAGCGTGGAGCTACAGAAGGAGCCCAATCCCCCAGACTCCCAGTTATCCGTGGAAGCGCAGAACGGAGTGCGCGAAGGCACAACATTGACCTTCACCTAGCAGAGGACCAATATGTCACTTTGCTACACATCTCTCATCTGGTCCTGAAGAAAGCCCACCGACCCCCCAGGCAACTATGGCTGAAACTAGTTGACCTTTTAACCTTACGAAAATTGATAGCGTGAGAACCCTAACAACTCTCCCTACGCATATCGACCAATATTTTCTACCTTTAACTCGAATCCGGAATAATAAATACTCACTCTGGCTGTCCGAGTTATTTTAAATATCACACACACCACCCATCACTGGACACTACTGCTTTTAACCTCGGGTTACAACCTCCTGGTGGAGGATGCATACCAACTAACCCCGTGATTATGCAGACACGAGAGTGCAATAGCGGAGAACCAAGATATACCGCTACCAACAAAGATACCCACTCACGTGTATGAGGGTTTTTTACCAAGGGACATCCCAGCGACCTGAAAACCCAGGTTAGCAGGACAAGTGATCCAACCCCCCCACAATTGATTCATAAGAATACCACAGATGCACACCAGCGCAAAGCTGTTGGTAACTTTCATGCCTTGCAGATCCTCATCATCGTAATGCTGCCACCAAGGCAGTCGCTGATGAATGCTGCTGGTACTTCCACACACACATCTCTGGCCCCTGGTGTGTCAGTGGCACACAGTGCTACAGACCAAACATCAGCACCCACATGTCAGACGGGTGATTCCACCTGTGTATTAAGAAGGAGCCAGTAGCAATCTTCTCCCCCATATGCCCTGTTTCAGTTTGGTTCTGCCCTCTGCATCATGCCCTGTAACAACACCTTGAGAACTGGGGCTCCTGAGGCGGAAAGCCGGGAGTTAGGGCACACGCACACACAAACTGCTTTTTCGTGCTCCTATTGCCACTCGTATTTTAACTCACGCATTTTGGTGCTTTCTTCTTTTTAATTTTAACTCACATACTTCGCTCATTTCTTACCCCTGTGGGCACCCTCTCAGTGCTTCCTGCCGTAACCAGGGGCCGATTTAGGGCTCCATTGAGTTTCAGGCAGCAATCCCACAGGCGCAGACTTCGGGCGCCATCTTAGGACAGTGACAGGTTAGCGGACTAGTGCTGCGGGCGATTGGGGGCCAGGCACTACAAATTGGACAAGCAAGGCCGGTGTACTCGATTAGAACTGGGGCTCCTGAGTCGGAAAGCCGGGAGTTAGGGCACACGCACACACAAACTGCTTTTTCATGCTCCTGTTTCTACTCGTATTTTAACTCACGCATTTTGGTGCTTTCTTCTTTTTAATTTTAACTCACGTACTTCGCTCCTTTCTTACCCCTGTGGGTACCCTCTCAGTGCTTCCTGCCGTAACCAGGGGCCAATTTAGGGCTCTGTTGGGTTTCAGGCAGCAATCCCACGGGCGCAGACTTCGGGTGCCATCTTCGGACAGTGACAGGTTAGCGGACTAGTGCTGTGGGCGATTGGGGCCCAGGCACTACAAAATGAATGTCACTTCCCATCCATGCAGTGGGGGGGTGCAGCGAGCGCGCCGATGGTGCGCCGGAGGCGCGCTAGAGGCAAGCCCGTCTGTGCCTGTCCAAGCCGGTCCGGGCCTAGTGCCAGATACCCTGTCCGTTTCCCCTAAACGCCGTACGATATACTCCAGTGAAGAGCTTTTACAAGTAAGACATATGGAAGGCCCGTCATGCAGTTTGTTAAACAGGTCAGAGAGCCCATTTAGGCAATGCAAACGGTGTCCCAAATCCATTCAGGGGAATAAACCAGGGGAACAGGCCTGAGCCAACTTAGCATGGCACTCCTTAATTGTAGGTCGCTACCAAAACACTCTCTAGAGATTAACTTAATGATCCAGGACTGTAATCTGGACATATTGTTTTTAACAGAGACATGGTTATCGCCCAAATCGGAGGCTGATATTGTTAGTGCTCTTCCTAAGGGATTCCTTATTCAATGTCAACATAGGCCCCATGGGAAGGAGGGTAGGCTTGCCATAGTGTATAGAGACAGGTTTGCCTGTAGGATAGGAGATAGCTGCATCTCTGACTCTGAAAGTATTCATTTTATCATGTAAATCACTCCAAATAAATCCCTATCGGGCCTTCTTATCTATTGCCCTCCGGGCTCCCCAGGACAATTCGTGGGATCCCTCTTAGATACCACTATAGCCATGGCCGCCACAACATCTAACTTTATCCTACTAAGAGACCTAAATTTCCATTTTGATGACCCGGGCGATAAGGTGGCAGCGGATCTCTGGCTCGACTTAAAATCTTTCGAGCTGAATCTTAAAAATAAAGATGCCACTCATTACAAGGGGCATCTTTTAGATCCAATATTTTCGAATATTGGACATCTGGCCTCAAGCTCCCCACTCCCTCTCCCCTGGTCTGACCATTTTCTAGTCCCATTTGTTTGGAAAACTTGTACTGACTCACCACAAATTCCTGCACCACATACTCTAGAGAAAGCATGCTCTAAACTATCCTTTGAGAGCTGGACCCTCAGACTGGAACAGACAGCTTCCCTGTCGGATCCAGACCCCTTAGAGGCGGACAAAAGCCTTCTAAATTGGCTGAATTGTTCCCTTGATGTTGTACTACCCAGGAAAAATATTAAAAAGAAGAGTAGTGTTTTTAAGTCACCTTGGTATATATACCACAGAACTTAGAGATCTTAGAAAAACTTGCAAAAAGTTAGAACGCTCGTGGAGGAAAGATTGGGCCCCCCATAATAAAGCTGACTATAGATTGGCTATTAGGACTTATAAATCATCCCTCAAAAGAACCCAGGCGGCCTTTTTTGAGGAGAAAATTTAAACATCCTCCAATTCGACCAGGGAAACTTTTCAGATAGTGAAAGAGCTCCTTAAGGTACCTAACCCCCCGAGTTTGCAGGAGGTTTCAGGAGCAAACAATTAGCGGTCTTCTTTGATACCAAAATTCAAAATATATTAAAAACTCTACCACACAGTGATCAAGCTCCTGATCCTGATGATTATTATGCCCCTACATCAGGCTCCTGTCTGGACTCCTTTGCTTTAATATCTAGAGAAGATTTCTGTAAAGTTCTGACCTTCATGAAAAGTGGATCCCCTTATGACCCTGCGCCTATGCATATCCTTAAGCGGGTCTCAGCCACCATTTCCCCCCTAGCAACCGATCTATTAAATGCCTCTTTTACCCAGGGTATTGTTCCCCCCAGCTGGAAGCAGGCCATGGTAAAAGCCCTCCTAAAAAAACCAGAGCTGGATCCATCCGAGCTGGCCAATTTCCGTCCAATATCGCTGTTACCTGATCTCAGTAAGATTGCGGAGAAAATAGTCAACCAGCAGCTTTCTTCCTTTTTGGAAAGTAACAAGCTTCTACGCAATTCCCAAATGGGCTTCCGCCCAGGCCAGGGCATTGACTCCACCCTGATAGCGGTGGCTGAAGAGGCAAGGTGCATCTTGGATTCAGGAGGATCGGCTGTTGTGATCTTCCTTGATCTAAGTGCAGACTTTGACACGGTGGACCATGGAATCTTAATTCAGCGCCTTGTCAGGCTGGGAGTGTCGGGCACGGCTTTGCTTTGGTTCACATCTTTTTTGAGTGATCGAACCTTTCAGGTCTGGGAAGGCAACGCACGTTCTAAATTAACCCCCCTCCATTGTGGGGTCCCCCAGGGCTCTTCATTGAGCCCTACTCTGTTCAACGTATATATGATGCCACTGGAGGACGTGGTCACTCCCTTTGGGATTAAAGTAGTCACCTACGTGGATGACATCCAACTAGTCGCCTCGCTTTCCCAAGAGGAGAAGTGTTCTGAAAACCTTTTTGCCTGCCTCTCAGAAATACACTCCTGTATGACTAGATCATTGCTCAAATTGAACGGAGCCAAGACAGAGCTCATGTTCTTGGGCCATCAGTTAACATCCTTACCCAATTCCATCTGGCCGGCCGGTCTGGGGGATCTTCCCGCCCCAAAGAATGAAATTGAATGCCTGGGGGTTTGGTTTGAGCGGGACCTTTCCTTCAAGACCCTAGCGAAAAAAACAGCTGGCATTTGCTATGGCCTTCTTCGCTCTGCCCGTAAGATTCTTCCCCTTCTGCCATTTCATTCTAGGAAACTGCTGATCCAGGGGTTAATATTGTCAAGACTGGATTATAATAATGCCCTGTTTTTGGCGGCACCTGAAGCAACCATTAACACCCTCCAACGTGTTCAGAATTCAGCAGCCAGGTTGCTTACTGGTGGCTCAGTCTGATCCTCAGCCAGACCCGCAATTAGATCCCTTCACTTGCTGCCAATACGTGAGAGGATAAAATGTAAGTCTTTATGCATCACCCACAAGTCTCTACAGGGTAAGGGACCCCCTATTCTTAGGAGACTGGTCTGCCCCTACAAGGCCACTCGGGCCCTCCGCTCTGACCTTGGAAATTTGGCCAAGGTTCCCAGAGTGAGGAAGGCTCGTTCTCGGGGTCGTTGATTCTCTGTGAATGCGGCATCACTGTGGAATGCCCTTCCTGTTAGGATTCGAACACAACCCAGCTACCTGAAGTTTCGAAAGCTCCTAAAAACATTCCTCTTTCCCCAGGATTCCTAATCAATGGTGCCCCCCCCCCCCCTTATTTGGCTCCTTGTTCTACAGCGCTGGGACGCTTTCGAGCAGCCATGCGCTTTACAAATTCAATTTCATTTCATTCACCTCCCACTGTGCCCCAAAACACTCTGCGACACTCGCCTTGGACCCCGACATGGACTGCCATATTTTGTCTGCTTAACAATGGCAAAGCAATCAGACTGTACTCTTCTTCTGCCATTGTAATTGTCAATCCCTAAATGACTCAGGCTGGCCCTCTGGGCTGCAATGTATTGTAGGGCTTGCATGGCCATGTACTGCTCCAGCTCCGACACTCCACCGAATGTGAATAAATCATTCAAAATTACAAAGATGTGTCATATCGATAATCAATCAAGTATGAAAGTATGGATGAATGTAAGGACATTGCTTGCAAAAAAAGGTACACCCTGGGACATGAACACAGTGCATATGTGTGACTGTGACACACAGAGGCAGTGAGATGACTGGGAATGTGTGCACTAGCTATGGCCTCATTGCTCTGAAACAGCAATCTCGCAAATTCACAAATTTGCCCCAAGGAATGTTAGAAATAGGGCTGTGTGTGAAATGTCAAAATAGTTGGCAGGCCTAAAGTAGTGTCCTCCATCACATTTGACAACAGAACATCTCTTCGCATACCTACTCACACTCAACTGGGGGGACACAGCCTCTAGTGATGGATTACAGGCCTTTAGAATTCTTAAAACTGACCTATCAAAAGTGACTGTTTTCGCAATGGCCAAGTTCTTAGAAGCAGCATGGCACAAGAGACTGCTTCTAATTCCAAGGGCACTTCACACTTGAGCCTCTGTTTGTGTTATTCTGTGCTAAAATCTCTGTGTTAGGCTACTATATGTTAGATTCTAGTTTTATTGTTAAAATTGTTTTATTTGCTAAATCTGTATTATTTATAGACCGTTTAAACAACCAGTAGTGGCTTACTGGATTGTTATATAGAATAGGTGACGTATTCTTTCTTTGTACTTATGCCCTATCCCGTTGCTGATGTAACACTGATGTCTGATTTTGCTGCATCAATTGTATGCTTCTTTTATGGCAAACTGCCGAAATAAAGATCAATGAATGAATGATTACAGTGATCCACATTGCAAGAAGTTGGACACCGTCCTCACATTGCTGAAGACACGTAAGAGCACAGGTCTATTAGCAACTATCCCAACAACAATGTCTGGCTCGCAGAGGTGGAGCTGCCAATAGGGACTCCCCCTAAGTGGCATGCGTCCGTCAGTCCCTCAATGCTTATTGGGGCACATTGTGATATGTGTTCATTCTAATCAACACATATCACAGTTGAACACTAGTGAAGTTGCATAGACCTAATTAACATGTGCGTGTCAGTATGGGCAAGACAAGGGCCACAACATGCAGACCAATGCATAAGACACTAACTGGCAGCCTGCAGACATGGTACAGTTCCACGTGACAGACGTTGTGCATGTACCCGGGATGTTCTGCCCTTGCATTGGTGGCTCACGTAGTACCGGCACTCTTCTAACCTGCGGCAGTTATTTGGATGATATGCCACAGCTTGGCGCAATGAGTCATATGTGTGTGCAATGTTTTGGTGTATGGGTTGTTGTATACGTTAGTATCAAGGTTTCTCCATACAAGAGTACCTCAAGCAAGAACGTCTGTGTGTGGGGTGTGGATACGTTGGTCTCTCATTAGTGCTCTGCGTAGTGTGGTGTTGCAGGGATTCTGATCATGAACAGAACTATGCACAGGAAACCAGGACCTCAGTGTACTGTGGTATACCAAAAACCCACCTCAGTGACCAGAGCCCCAATCAGACTAGCATCAGTATCTCATTTGTTCTACATGCTACAGCAAAGCTCCAATGATTAGACAACCCAGGACAAGCAACTTAGGAAACTCTCAGGAATAGTGGGAATCAAGAACACTCTTTCATTTTAACACTAATACTAGTCCACAACGTGAGTAATCAGAGACTCACTATATTTTAAAATGTTTATTTTAACTACATGCTCTAAGATGCAGTACTTTCGCCAATACTAATAAAAAGATGCATAATAATAATAATACAATCAGCATTGTTACAATTTCATAAAACACAAAGGGGGAGATCATTTCAAAATGACAGAGGAACTAGGTCTCTGTGGTGACGGTCTAGTGTTCCGCGATAGGAGCGGACCGGAACTGGAAGGGCGGCCATTTTCGATAGCGGCCGAGCCCAATGTGCGAGGAGCGTTTTCCCTGGCGCTCTGAGGAATAAAGCAACCTACAACTACACCTGGCCCTTGTGTCATTATTTAGATACTAGGGGGGCCCCTTCCACAATGGCGACGAGGCGGGATTAGCAGAAAAAGAACCGCGGAAAATAAAAAAAATACACGAACATAATTAAAACGGGGAAAAACGGAAAAAAAATGAATAAAGGAACAAACAAAAAAAACGAAAGGGCAAGCCAGAAGGGCCAAACTAACTCGGAGCGCGGCAGAGGGTGAGCATCGCACGGCCACCAGAGCAAGCACGGTACCATGCAAGCCAGGCCAGAGCAGGCACTGCGCAGAGGACATCGCCCATCAAGGAGGGCCAAACAGCAGTGGAGCAAGGTAAACACTAAAGGGGAAAGGAGCCCAGCAACGAGCAGAAGAGGAAGGCCACGTGCTGCACACGAGTAAGGAACCCAGTGCTAGGCGACGCGTCACGCTCAGAGTCACGAGGGTGTAAATGCGCAGCGGCAACCTGAACCACCTGGGAAACACAGAGCGGGCCAAATGGGCGGACGGGTCTAGAGGAGAACTGACAACCCGGCCAGGAAGGGAAGGCAGAAAGCAATATTGGACGCCCGAGAGGCACCAGACGGCGACGACGGCAGCCAGACCCAGGAGGAAGGAGGAGAAGAAAGGCAAGCACCAGTGTCAACGGGCAAGCCCGAGCTCAGCCAAGGGACAACGGAAGGATGGCTACCCTGTCCACATCGCTCACCAGCATGGTGCCATTCCTGCCCAAGAGAGGAGAACCCACAATGCCATGGGAGGACTGGAAGAGGTACTTCCTCAATTATTTGTCGGCACTAGAAGAAGAGGGCGAGGCGGCATATACCAGTCCAAGGAGGAAAAAGATACTCCTGCACAATTTAGGGCCCGAAGGCATACAAGTGTACGACAACATAGTAAAGATCACAAGACAAGCGACGGACACATATGTTTTCCAACACGCGATAGGGGATCTTGATGCGCATTACAGACCAGTCTTGTGTGTGGCCATAGATCGATGCAACTTCTTCCAGAGGAAGCAAGAGAGCGGCGAGACTATTGATGAATACGTGGCAGCACTACAAAAATGATCCTTAACCTGCAAGTTCGGTGCCCTACATGATGATCTGGTGAGAGATCAAATCATCATGCATACATCAAACTCTGCAGTACAAGACAAATTGTGGGTAAATGGTGACGCGCCCCTCAAGGAGGTATGGGCCTTAGTGAAGAAAGCGGAATTATCCAAAAGATGCGCGGAGGCGACTAGAAAGGACACGGCGAGCAAACAGACGGTATGCAGAGTGATGGTGAACAACAAAGGGGATAAAACCAAACAATCGGCACCACCCAGAGGCCAATACTCGAAAAGACACCAGCAGAATGTGGGAGCGCCGCAGAAGCCGGGCGGAGAGAAGAGAACAATTTGTTACAGGTGCGGCAGCACGTCACATGTGGGAAATGACAAAGTGTGTGCAGTCTTCAGGGCAAAATGTGCGTACTGCGGCATATCCGTCCATTATGAAAAAGTCTTCAGGAGAAAACCCAGAGGAGCAGCAGTCAAGTACATCGACCAGGGCAGGGCCGACGAAGAAGAAGCGCAAGGTGGAGAAGAGTACCTTGAAGAAGTTCTCTACATAGCGGGCCAAGTGTTGGACGTAGACTGCAAAGGTTCTAGCAAACCGGTGCTAAAAATGAACATTGGAGGAGTGACAATCGACACAGTGGCAGACTCAGGGTCTCCCATCACGATAGTACAGAGAAAGGTATGGGAAGAGGAATTCCAAGAAGCACTTAAGGAAGAGCTACGTCCAATGGATTTGAGACTAGTCACCTACACAGGACAAAGGATACCAATGGTGGGGTATTGTCCGTTAACGTTCGAGTTCAGAGGACGCAAGGCCGAATGCAAGCTGTATGTGTCGGAAAAGGGCCTTCCGTGCTAGGATGGAAAGATCAAGGAGCCTTGGGCAATAAGCTCAATCTGGGAGGAGTGGAAAAAGTCATGCTAACGGATACAGAACAAGGCTACGAAGGAGAAGCATGGAGGAGAGCATACCCGGAAGTGTTTAGCGGGAATATAGAAAAACTGACTAAATTCACGCACCTGATACACTTGAAGGAAGGAGCCAAACCAGTGAGCCATAAAGCCAGGAACATTCCATTTCGATGCCGAGAAGCAGCACAAGAAGAAATGGACAGACTTGAGAAGAGTGGCATCATAAAGGCCATTGAAAGTGCTGAATGGCTATCGCCCTTAGTGGTAGCGCAAAAGCCCAATGGGAAGGTGAGACTGTGTGTGGACCTCAGAGAGTTAAACAAAAACATACTTATTGACAAGTTCCCGCTGCCACGCATCAATGAGATGCTCATGAAGACAAAAGTGATAAAGGGGTTTTCCACGGTGGACTTATCATCGGCTTACCATCAGATAGCATTGCACCCCACATGCAGCCACCTCACATCCTTCATCACACCGTTTGGGTGTTACAAATTCATGAGGATGCCATTTGGGTGGGCATCAGCGGCCGCAGTCTTCCAAAAACTGATGCACAAGATGTTCCAAAAAGTGGAAGGCATCCAATACTTCCAGGACGACATCCTCATAATGGGGAAGTCCAGACCTGAACACAACGACAAGTTACATACTGTGCTGGAAATACTTAAGATCAATGGACTCACCGCAGAGTTGGAGAAGTGCAAGTTTGGTGTACCATCAGTGACATACCTTGGACACAAAATAAGTGAGAAAGGTATAGAGCCAAACAGAGCCAACATGGCAGCGATCAGAGATGCGCCTGCCCCTTCAATACCACTCAAGGATTTTGACTAACCCTGGGCGAAGCACCTCACTACACTCGCGTAGTTTGCGAAGTTTGCGCAACTTCGCACTACGTGAGCTGCACGTAGCACAGTGCGAACACGCGTAGCGCAGCGTAGCGTAGTGCAGCGATCATTTTTTGCTTGTTCGCGTTCCTCAACGTCATGTTCGTGACCGGGAGCAAGCAAAATGACATCCTGGCGAGACTCTCAACACGGGGAGGTCAGGTTTCTCATTGCAAGTGGTCGTGCATGCTCGCGACCAATCACGATGAGAAACTACCAGTCCGGGTTGAGAAAGCTGCCACTCGAGTAAAAATCTACTGGCAGAAAACTACAGCTCGCACTGTGCAAGATGCCGTTTTCAATGATTGCACAGTGCCGGATGCTTGTCCGCACTGTGCAATCATTGATAACGCATCTTGCACAGTGCGAACATGCTACTACGCAGCTCGCGTAGTGCTACGTGAAATTCGCGTAGTGCGAAGTTCACTACGCGTAACTTCGCGTAGCGCTACTCTGCGAACTACGCCCAGGGTTAATTTTGACCAAGCAGCGGCATCCATACTAACCACCGATGCCAGGGTCTGGGGACAGTGCTAATGCAGAAGGCTAATAATGGAGAAGTCTCTAGGGTGTGCTTTGCATCCAGGTCGTTGGCCCCGAATGAAGAGAAGTTCAGTGTAATTGAAAAAGGAATGTTAGCCGTGGTATGGGCAATGGAACGTTTCAGGCAGTTCCTATGGGGAGCCAAATTCCTGGTACGCACTGACCATAAACCCCTGATAAAAGTACTCACCTCAAGTGGACATGCCAGTGACACTGCGGATAGCGAAGATGACGCTAAGACTTTTGGATTATGTGTCCGAGGTGGTGTACATCCCCGGTCCCAGGAACCGGGTTGCAGACTTCTTAAGTAGAGTGGCAGCCAAGGAAGGAGTGAACGAACAGGAACCCCCCGGATGGGAAGGGTACATGGTGGCGACCATGCAAGACCTGGAACAAGTCATTAGTGAACAGGAATGGGCGGAGGCATACAGCCAAGATGAGACCCTTGAGGCAATCAAAGGGTATGTGACGCACGGATGGCCGGATAAAAGACACCTGGACAGCCAGATGAGGAAGTATTGGGAAGTGAGAGACGAACTGTCGATCGGAGAGAATCCCGTCTTCCTGTTGAGGGGGGACAAAGTGATTCCTCCTCAGGAACTGGTGGAACACCTGTTAACAATCCTACATGAGGGGCATCAAGGATTTCGAAGACCAAGGCGTTAGCGAAACAGGCATACTGGTGGCCTGCAATTGATGCCCGAGTGGAGAAGTACGTGAGAATGTGCGAATCATGCTCCCGAGCAGACAAATCTCAGACCTTGATAAGGCCCCCTTTGGGGAACTTTCCAATGCCCAGCGGTCCATGGGTTATGGTATCCATAGACATCATAGGTCCCATTCTCAACATAGAAGGAGTGCAGAAATACGCCATTGTGATGGTAGACTGGTACTCGAAATGGCCGGAGGTGGAGATGAAAGAAACAGTGGACACGGACGCAGTGCTGGCATTCCTCAATGCCATATTTGTGAAGGAAGGAATCCCCAAGGTAATAACCTGCGACAACGGGCCACAGTTCGTGTCAGCCAAGTGGGAGGCGTTCATGGCCCGCAACGGGATTGAGGTAAAGCATACTCCCATTTACCACCCAGCCGGTAACGGGTTGGCCGAACGTGTTAACAGGATGATCATGGGGACCAATCAGTGGCAGCAAGGCAGCAATCAGTGTTGGTCTAGATTGAGAGAAGGAACTTCCCAAAATGTTGTGGGCTTTCTGCATCACCCCAGGGACCACTGGATACAGTCCTTTTAAAGTGTTGAAAGGGAGAGAACCGTTTACCAAGGACAATCTGGCATGGAGGCACATGGTAGTACAAAGTAAATGGTCGCCTGCAGTGGTCAAAGGAAACATGGAGAGAGCACAGGAAGTATACGCAGAGCATTACAACAAAAGATGCAACGTGCAAGGAGTGACCCTAGAGAAAGGAGACTGGGTGAGGGTGAAATTAGCGACACTGAAAAGCAAAGCAGAAAGCAGGTTCACGCCACCCCTCAAGGTCATTGAACCTTGCACTGTTAAGCGATGGCAAGGTATGGTCTCAAGACCGCATGGCAAAATGTATGAAGATACTAAACTGGGAAACGACCGAGGAAGGAGGATTGGACCCTGAAGAACATACGCTAGGGGTGGAGGTGAAAGAAGAGAAGAAGAACACGGAGAGGAGAGTGAGAATGGCAATACCTGGGAAGGAGAAGACAAAGGAACAGGAGAAGAGACGACTCAGAAGGAAAGTAGGAAGGAAGTAGACAAGAGTAAACGTGATTCAGAGCAAAGAAGCTATGGTGAGAGGAATGGGCCGAACACCAACCAGGGATCAAGCGGAGGAGAGAAGGAGAAGGAAGTGGTGAGAACGAGAGCCGACAGAGTCGTAAGAGTTCCTAAGAAGTTTGTGGACTTTACAATGAGCATCAAGTAGGACTGTTATGTTGAACAATTTTCATATTGTAAGGGGATGCCCAAAGGGGGGAGATAAGCGGTGACGGTCTAGTGTTCCGCGATAGGAGCGGACCGGAACCGGAAGGGTGGCCATTTTAGATAGCGCCCGAGCCCGATGTGCGAGGAGCGTTTTCACCGGCGCTCCGAGGAATAAAGCAACCTACAACTACACCTGGCCCTTGTGTCATTATTTAGATACTAGGAGGGCCACTTCCACAGTCTATAGCACCTTGTGCCACCCTCCCCTGGCTAGGAGCTTGTTTTTATAATAATAGTAGACCTCTAGGCTTGAACAAGGAACCCCATACCCCCATGATCAGATGCAGTGAATCACATCCTAGGACAAGCACATCTCTCTGTAGATAGAAAGGTGTTCTCCAGGTGCTCCCTTCATGCATGCAGTGCAATATTAAAAGCACCCGAGTTTCAGTTATTTGCAGCTGCGTTCCTGTTATGTCTAAGTGCGTGGGACTGATCAACATGAATTAACAGTATACATTGTTATTCGATCTTGAACACTCAGTGCAGACTGAGGTCTCAGTTTAAGCCTAGATATGTGAAAAACATACTGTTTGTTCTCATGTGAAGAACAGAAAGCAGTTTTATTTATGAGAACAGAGACATGTAGTGTTGTGTGCAAAAGAGGCAAAATGGTGTCTAAGCATATAGTTCACTTATGCTAACATAGCAATGTCTTCCAGCAATATCGTATCTTCAATACACCCTCCCCTGATCGGGCCAACGAACAAAGGACTCAATAGAAACGCAGAGTTCAAGTTTGGGTGAGCAATCCATCAGTGTATATGCACAATATGTTGCAACAACCTCGAAGAGGAAGTCATTGTTATTGTCAGAAAAGAGACTCACCATCCAATCAAGCATAGAAAATGAACATGCATGTTCGTCAATTACAGGATCATCTATCACCATCAGAGGAGACTACTTGTGTGTTCTTCAAGAAAACTCTGTTCCAGGAAGTCATGTGCAGCCGCACAGATATCCCACTGAGCTAGCAACCCATGCACAGTCGCGCAGGCCATAATCCCAACACCCGAACATTCCAGCTTATGGGCCACTAGGGTACTCACTAGCAGATCGGAATCCGGGACAGGAGACACCGTATTGGAGAGGCAGAGATCCATTGCCCATTGGAAGGGGCATTCCATGCAGCGGAAAACAGGTTGCACACTAGTGAAATATGAGAATCGAAACGACAATCTATATGCCAAGCTAAGAGTGGCCAGTGGTAGAGTTCCATAGTACGCCCTCTGAGGGAGAATCTCCCCTTTGGGCAATTTTTACGTCTTCGACGTAATTGTAGTGAGCTGGCTGATTATAAGGAACAAACCAAAGAACTGACTAGAAAATTACATTACAGGGGTTATCCTAAACATCTACTCCAGAAGAGTAGCAAAAGAGCTAAGATTCAGAATAGGGAGGCTCTTTTGGATGAGTATGTTAAAGAACCGCCTGTAAGTACCCCACTAACGTGCGTCACCACTTACAATCCTATCTCTAATGCTGTAAGTAGGTGCATTAACAAAGATTGGAAGTTCCTTACAAGCACACAACATGATTGGGCTAAGCCCCTTTTCTCTTATAAAAAGGCTAGAAGTCTCAAGGACTCTCTAGTGCACACACGTCCCAGAACTTAGTTGACAGACGAGACCCATACAGTTTTGAATACCTGGGGTCTTCCCCTGGTCTGGGTCATTATCCATGCAGGGGATGTATTGTATGTCATCTAACTACTAGCACGAAGTCTCTGAATTTGGAACCAGGGAAGCTTTGGCAACAGCGGAGTCATACAAATTGTAACTCAAGTAATGTTGTGTATCAAATCATTTGTCCCTGTAATCTCAAATATGTTGGCATGACCTCCAGATGCATCAAGCAGCGTATCTGCAAGCATCGTAGTAATGTACGATGTCGTAAGAATACAATGAAATTGACAGCCCATTTTTTGCAATGTAATCATACACCTAATGACATGAGGTGGACTGATATAGAACAATTGACTGGACATAGCGGACCACACGGTGACCTTTTCGAGAAGGAACAACGATGGATTTACCACCTTTCCTCACATCGTGTAGAGCTGAATGATAATATCCCCTGGGGTTCAGTAATGAGGAATTAGACGGGATAGGCGAGTCCTTACATTCAATTCAGTTCAGTTCAAAAGCTTTATTCGATTTGTAAAACAGCCATACAAGCAGAACACATACATATGTAACATACATTGCTAAAAGGCATAAAAAATACGACAGTTAAAAATGATCAAAAGAAAACCATTGTAAACATAGTAAGGGGGGGTTCTAAAAACATGATATGACCAGGGTTAGAATTGCACTGTACAAAGGCTGTTGCCCAAGAGAACTAAATTCATTTATGATACATACTGCATACATTATACATATGATATATTGCACATAAATAAATAAACAAATATACAGACAGGATGCCAAGGTAAAAGCGGAACACAATCCGAAATATCATAAAACTATGGTTTTCCTGGCAGCTGTACATTTGATAAAATATACAGACAGGAGGCCATAGTAAAAACAGGACACAGTCCAAGATATCATAAAACTATGGCTTTCCTGGCAGCTGTACATTTTAATATATATGTTGCTACGAAGAAGCAAATATCCATATCCTCTAGGGAACTAAGAAGCTGTAAAGCATTCCTCGTAGAACGAACATTGTATTTTAAAAAGACGGGTTTTAAATATGTTACCCTACAAAAATGATAACATTTGCAAAACAATAAAAAATGGCAGCAGCTCTGACGAGAAACATTGTCACAGGGGCATGCTATCTATATCAGATCTAGAGTTCATAATGGGAAATGCAACAAGATGATGAACGATTCCCAATCGTAAGCGTGTTAAGACAAACCGGTGAGAATTACGAGTGACACCAGAGAGGTAAAGTTGGAAACCAATGGGTAGGTTGTAGTCCCGGTAAGTCATCACTGATTACAGCTTTCCAGACACCTTTGCACGGCATTCTTTCTTATGACTTAAAAACCTTTGTTTAATGTCTTTCTTTGGGATTGAAACAACAAATTTAGGGTCAAGAAAAATGTCAAACTGGAAGAGGAGATAAAACCAATGATGAATATACTTGAGCCAGAGGATACGTGAGGAGTGGTCCAACCTGAGGCAATCAAGGATTATCTCCTGGGTAAATTGGGTTTCAGACTTAGCCCAGATTGAGCGCCAGAGCAACAAGGGGCGCAGTGCTGCTAGATTCGAAATAAATTCAATTCCTACTTCTTCATGGATCAGTTCTACTGATGCAGAAGGTGGTACACATAACAATTTTCTGAGGAACTTATTTTCGTCTCTCTGCACATTTGGACCAACACAATGACCCCAGACCCCCGCACCATACAGCGCTGAGGACACACATTTTACATTATAAATGTTCATCATATCTTTGATGCTCCTCACCCCAAGTTTAGATGAAAATCTAAAGATGCTGTTAGTGGACCTCATTGTTTTTAAGCTAATATTTTCAAACTCGGTTTGCCATGACCCATTATTAGCAAAAGTAATTCCTAAATAACAAAAGGTTTTAACTTGTGACATCTTGTCCTTATCAATAAAAAAGCTGGAATGGGTTTTCTTAGCTTTCATCCCACAGGAAAATTTCAAAGGTTTTGGATTTATTTACTAGTAGTTTCCTACTTTCGATAAATATCATAAATCTGTCAATGAGGCGCTGTAAACCAATCTGTGTATGGGACAACAGCACAGCATCGTCCGCATACAATAAAATTGGAACCGGTTTACCTTCAGTCAAAGGTGCATCAGCAGGGGTCTGGCACAGTATAGAATCAATTTGGTTAATAAAAAGGGAAAATAAAAGAGGGGCCAAAACACAACCCTGGCGGATGCCTCTTGAGACTTTGAAGAAAGAGGTACATTCGCCTAGGGATCCAAAGCGCACCTTACATGACAGTCTCTCATATAGCCGGGCCAAAAAATGTACAATCTCCTTGGTGCTCCTGCCTCTATCAGGACCTGCCACAATATACGATGGTCAACCAAGTCAAACGCACTGCTCAGGTCCGCAAAACATAGAAACAGGTTCCCTTTTTTAACTTCCGTATATTTGTTAATTAAAAGATCTATATTAACACACTGTTCTAGTGTCCCCATACCTTTTCTAAAACCATATTGAACCTTGGTTAAAATATCCTTTTCGTTTGCCCAGGTTTCCAGCCTCTGCAGCATGATTCGACTCATCACCTTTACTGAGGCATCCAGTAAGGAAATGGGGCGATAATTACCTGCCTCCGATTTGCTGCCTTTCTTAAATATGGGAATGATGACCGACTGGCCCCAAGATGGTGGGGGACATCCCTCAGCTGCAGCATTGAAGACCCTCACTAAGATGGGCGCCCACAGATTCATTTCGGTTTTAAGAAGGTCTATAGGTACTCCCTCGGGGCCCGGGGCCTTTCCTCCTTTACTAGCAGACAGGCCTTCATAAACCTCATCCAAATTAATTCCCAAAGGTAAGGGCAACCAGGCTGAAACCTCATGGGCCGGAGTTTCTAAGGGCTTCCCTTCCGGGTTAAAAATATTGGAAAAATGTTCAATCCATGCATTACATGCTACATAAGATGTTAGTTCTGGAATACCCTCAGTGTTTAAAAAGGGGCTATTTATAGTCTCCCAATAAAGTTTGCTATTTTGGGTTTCCGCTGCTCGATTAAGATTGTCCCAAGCTTCATCTTGCAGGGCCTTTTTCCAATTAGAAAGGGCCTCCTTATATTTGGCAGGCAACATTTTGATATTGTTATGATTGCGTGGTTTAAGACATAATGCCTTTTTAAGTTCACGTAGGGACAGGGTGCAGGGTTTGTCAAACCATCCCTGCCTGGCTACTCTGGTTTTAGGTTGCTTCTTTGTAAATACATCTTCTATGACTGTATTTATCCTAGTGTAGCTTGACAGCAGGATTGCCGAGTTGGTGTCTTCTCCAAGACAATAGAAAATCTCATTCCTACATTTTTCCACAACCTCCTTGAGTTTTTCAGCAGGGTCCGTTCCGGCCCATTTGATCCTTGGGCCATTCTGTCTCGTGGGGACTATATCGGTAGAACAGAATTCTTTATTGGATGTCTTAACCCCTTCAGTGCTAATGACAAGGGTAACTCGTCATGGAGTTTCCATTGATTTCAATGGAAATTCAATGGAAGCACAGAAATGTGCTTAGCATCCAAGTGGTTAAATCCCCAACCCAGTAGAGTTAAAGAGATACTGTTATGATCACTTAGGGATTCTTCCCTAACCCTCAGGTTGGTAAATTCACTAGTATTTGACAGCAAAATATGATCGATGTTAGTGTTAGCATGCCTGCCTGTAAATGTAGGGCAAGTATGATTGAACTTGTTTCTATTACAGCTAAGCAGGTCTAGGTCAAATTTGGCTATCATGTTATTTAAAAGACTACCATAGTTACAGTGTGGAAAATGAAGAGAATCCACACTGTCTGTCACCCCATTATTGCCCAACTCTCTCCTAAAACCACATGGGTTACCTAGTGCTAAAGGGCATGGCTGAATATTAAAATCGCCAGCCCACAGGATGTCTGCCACTCTACGGGAGGATGCCAATACACTTTTGAGTTCGGTTTCCAGGGGAAATAAAATGTTTCCCCTAGAGGCATCGAAAGTGTTATTGTAGAAATTAACAAGGATTAGATCTCTAAATTTATTGGCCACCATCCGTAACACCTGACTATGTGGTTCAATAAAGGATTAACTTTTGGTTTTAAAATTAGTCAACTTGTTAGAGATTAACATCAATAGGCCGCCCTTAGCTCTACCTGATGGGGAGTTAGATGCGTTGAGGCAGTAGGATGAATAGCCTTCTACATAGATTGGTTCTTGGCACCACGTTTCCTGGAGACAAATAATGTCATGGCCAGCCCCTATAAATTCCTTCCAAAAGGGGGTATTCAGTTTACCTGAGATACCTGCTATGTTCCAGGTAACAAAATTAAGCCCCGCCAATACGACTGCTATGTGAGTAACACTATCTCGTTGTGGGGCGGGCAATATATCAAGGGCAAGCTGTTTGTCACCTATAGACTCGGCAAATGATTCCTGATGAACCACTGTAGTAGCTACTTCAATATCAGGGATCCTGCATGAGATATGGATACCTGCTGTGTGTGTAGTAGGGTTTGGGTCATTAGGTAAAACTGGGACTATACAGGTTTCATGGGAAATAGCTACAGTACTGCCTGACGTCACATCTGTCCCCTGGGCCCCCTGGGTTGGGTTATCACTAAATGGAGTGGCCAATGGTCAATCGACCATTTCCAGGCAATCAAATCTATTACTAACAGGGATTCCCCGCCACCCCCCCGCAGTATGATGGTCGCTGTTAGTGCGCCACGGCCGCTGACCCCACTCGCTACTCCTATTCTTCTGTGGGTACCAAGGACCTATGTTGTTCCACGTTCGCTCAGGTGGTTGCGCCCAGTTTGGAACTGTCGGGTGTTGGCGCCCAGGTGGTTGCACCCAATTAAGAGCTATCGGGGGCTGACGCTCAAGGGGTTGCACCCAGTTTGGTACTATCGGGTGCTGCAGCTCAGGTGGTTGCACCCAATTTGGAACTATCGGGTGCTGGCGCTCTGATGGCTGTACCCAATTTGGGGCTATCGGGTGCTGGCGTTCTGATGGTTGTACCCAATTTGGGGCTATCGGGGCGGGTGCTCAGATAGTTGTACCCAGTTTGGGACTATCGGGTGCTGGCACTCAGGAGGATGTACCCAATTAGGGGCTAACGGGTTCAAGTGGCTACGTTCATAGGGATTGAAGGAGGAGAGGCGGTGGGCATCAATCCCCCCCTTCTTGGCCAAAGCAGGCCAGGAACAAATGTAATCCACCATGTCTGGATCATCACAGGTCACTATAATACAGTCTCCCTGTATGTTTTTGTGTTCGTCCCCAATCCACGGGACTTTACGTACTGCTGAGATTCGGCAATTGTGGGGAGATTGAAGGGACCTATTCATGGTAAGCCACTGTGAGACCTTGTTCCAAAGGGACCAGGATGGCTCCTCTTTATTTGTAGATAGCTCGGGACCCCAGTAAGAACGATGGTATAGGGGGACACTTCTGGTGATAAATGAACGGGGCATTTAGACCTGAAACCCCTCTTCCCCTCATCAGGTCGAGTCAATGATGGATGCTGGGGCAAACATGGGGCCTTTTATTCGATGGCTGAGACAGACCCTTGTTGGGGGCAGACTGGGTGGACTGAGTGGGAGTGGGCTGAGAAGGAAGGGTGGCCGTAGTTTCAGTCATAGGAAAACTCCCAAGGGGGGTTAAAGAGGATGTTTCTGGCTTTTTAGGCTTAGTTAAATTGGGCTGTGTTTTTGATGACGTATAGGACTTAACTCCGCTGTCCAGTTGAGCCCCTAGAACTCCTGGTCTAGAAGGAATCGTTAGACCCACCCCGGGTTTTGCTTGGGCCAAACTGAGCTGAGTCGATGGCTTCTGAGTAAGGATAGCGAGTTATTTTTCTATCGACATAATGCTCTGTTCTAGGGGTTTCAAAACATGATGTAGTAATTCCCTAATATTTGCTAGGAGCTGTGAATTGGCATTACCTGAGGTACAGACACCCCCCTCTTTGGCCATAAACACTGAATTTGCTGTGGGTTCCAGTAGGTTAATAGGTACAGAGTTAGAATCATTCGAGGCACCCTGCGGTGGAGAAATGGTTGCCCCTTTCTTGTTGGTAATAGCAGATTGGGGATTCGTGAGATTGCCTTTCTTTAGGTCTTTAGCCTGTTTTGGAACAGCGCCCTCCTTTGCCCAAATTGGCTGAATCTCGGGGCCTTGATCTTGAGATAACAGTAACTGGAGGTCTGGGGAATTCTCAAGGTTCCCCGTGGAGTCAAAGTCAGAAGTGATGTTGGTAGCTGACAAGTCGACCGTTTTCGGGATGGAGTGGACCTCAGCTATGACATTTGGTTGCAATAACACCAGGATGGATGTAGTCAGTTGAAGTGGCGATTGTACTAATGCTAAGGGGCCCAAGGAGGACCTCCTAGCGATTGCCAGGTCCTGTGACACCCTCCGCTCCAATAAGGAAATGCTTAAATTAATGGCCTCGTTAGTTCTAGTAATGAATTGATCGAGCGGCCCAGTAAGCAAAGCAGTTTTCATGGCCGTCTTACTTCTAGACCCCCTGGTCATGGTGGGGGAAAAGATTTACTTTTAATCTAGCAATATGTCAATAATAGGAATCTAAACAAATGTACCTTAAATAGGAAACATGTAGACCAGGTCGTAAGGCCAAGGGGGGTGGCCTAGCCCGGCCTCGCTCGGTCTAGAATGGGCTAAAACGGGCTGGTGCAGAATTTCAATCACCTGTGGAGGGCGTGGCGGGGAGGTGCTCCTGGCCCAGTTGTATTGTGGGCAATGTTGTTTTTCGGCTTCCCTCTTAGCCACCTAACCCCCAGCAACGAGCGTTTCCCGCGGAGCGGGAAACGCGAGAGGTGACGGACAAGTGCTGCCAAATAGCGCTAAGAAGCCCAAAAGCGTGGTTCCCCTCCTCTGCTCGGCCTCAGTCTTTAAAAAAGGTCAGTCCGCTATGTGGGCAGTAGCTGCAACAGAGATTCCCGCAATCCGCCGTGCTGCTGCAGAATTTCAATCACCTGTGGAGGGCGTGGTGGGGAGGTGCTCCTGGCCCAGTTGTATTGTGGGCAATGTTGTTTTTCGGCCTCCCTCTTAGCCACCTAACCCCCAGCAACGAGCGTTTCCCGCGGAGCGGGAAACGCGAGAGGTGACGGACAAGCGCTGCCAAATAGCGCTAAGAAGCCCATATGGGCGGGATACCCGTCACCCCCTCCCAACACAATCCCCAAGAATGGGAAGACGGAAACGGTTCTTGAGCTTTTGGAAGGCGGTGAGGGAGTTACCCTCACCGGCCGTATTTATTAAAATATGAAACAAAAATTAAAACATTAAATTAACAGTTTCATATCATGTACAATTTCATTTACACATTACGATGCATTTTCTCTAAATCAAATTGTACATCCTAGCATTACGGGCCAACGGCAAGGTCGTAACCGGTGTCAGATCCCTAATACCATAACTCCCCCCTCACTTGTGAGGGGCAGGTGCACAGAGGACTGTACCTCTGTGCCAACTTCCAATTTCCCTTGTCTTAACGGGGGCCCCATATTTACTCGGCGCCATCTTGGTGGTCGTCCGAGGACTCGTGTGAGGTGTCTAGAAGGTAGCGTAGACCCCCCTCCCACCCCACACTGCTTACCACATCCGCCGTCGCGGATGTCCTGGCCCCGGGAAATTTCCAGGAGGGGCCCGTAGCCCCTCCTCCCCAGGGAGGGGCCGATGACCGCCTTCCCTTTCGGCGTCCCCATCCTTAGAGGGTACCGCCTCCCCGTGTGAGGGGCCAATGGCCGCCTCACCCCGGGCGCTCCCATCCATAATGGGTGGCGCCCCACCTCTAGGGATCTTCCAATTACTGCTCACCGATCATGACCTTACCGCCCGACCAGAAAATAAATACGACAGTTTAAACTAAAGAGAATAACAGTTATACTGGGCATTTTAAAACATAAACCTCCAACTATGCCATATCACTTTTTACACTTAGCTGTGATACCTCGCAGAAAAGAACAACCATTTTATTGTCATATCACGACCATCCCAACTTTTTCGAAACAACCTAAGAAGAGATAATATCCATGTCAATTGACTTTATTGCAATACAAATCGCTGTCATCAGGGGCTGGTGGGTGGGTCAAAATTGGCTCCTTGTTCCGTCTCGGGCTCACGAGCAACGAGGAGGTGCAGCTTCCAAGCACAGGAACAAGAGGATGCTTCCTTGGCAAGATGCTCCTTTTATCCTTCTTCGGGAGGGCGTGGGCCTTCCCCAACACGCCTACGGGGCGGTTCGAACGGGGTAGGTGTCTAGGACAACCCTTCTTGGGCGGGAAAAGGCGCGCCCCGGCTACGCCACTACGGGCATACCAGCCAAGCCACGCCTCCCGCCCACAACGGTTTCCCGGGGGGATCGGGGTACTCCACCATACGTTCGGGGGGACCGAGTGGTCGCCCCTTTCCATATGGGCGGGATACACGTCACCCCCTCCCAACACAATCCCCAAGAATGGGAAGACGGAAACGGTTCTTGAGCTTTTGGAAGGCGGTGAGGGAGTTACCCTCACCGGCCGTATTTATTAAAATATGAAACCAAAATTAAAACATTAAATTAACAGTTTCATATCATGTACAATTTCATTTACACATTACGATGCATTTTCTCTAAATCAAATTGTACATCCTAGCATGACGGGCCAACGGCAAGGTCGTAACCGGTGTCAGATCCCTAATACCATAACTCCCCCCTCACTTGTGAGGGGCGGGTGCACAGAGGACTGTACCTCTGTGCCAACTTCCAATTTCCCTTGTCTTAACGGGGGCCCCATATTTACTCGGCGCCATCTTGGTGGTCGTCCGAGGACTCGTGTGAGGTGTCTAGAAGGTAGCGTAGACCCCCCTCCCACCCCACACTGCTTACCACATCCGCCGTCACGGATGTCCTGGCCCCGGGAAATTTCCAGGAGGGGCCCGTAGCCCCTCCTCCCCAGGGAGGGGCCGATGACCGCCTTCCCTTTCGGCGTCCCCATCCTTAGAGGGTACCGCCTCCCCGTGTGAGGGGCCAATGGCCGCCACACCCTGGGCGCTCCCATCCATAATGGGTGGCGCCCCACCTCTAGGGATCTTCCAGTTACTGCTCACCGATCATGACCTTACCGCCACAGGCCGGATAGTTGACCGGCTATCCGGACCCCCCAAAAAACTCCTACTATAGGTCATGGCTACTCAAACTTTTTAACCAAGCTAGGAAGTCCCCTATGAGTAAGACATTTCCTTCCCGGGACAAATGGACCCCATCCTCCAGGTACATATGGTCCCCCCGAATACATCCATGTGGTACACAATGCAATTTTCCTGTGCGAAACAGTCTAGCTAATTTGCTATTAACCTTCTTTACTGAGTGATTCAAAGCTGACACCGAGAGGGCCCCCCGCCACACCTTCCGAGGAATCATGTGTGACCATGCGATCGTGCACCCCGGAACCCTCCTTGCCAACCAGCTTACCGAGGCCAAGATTAACTCAAGAAGTACTCGTCGACCAATGGTCACCAAATCATTGCCCCCAAGATGTACTATGATTACAGACGGCGGTGACCTTGTCCGCCCTAACAAACCCTCCATAAAACCTTGAAACTGGTCAATACAGAGCCCGCCCCTTCCGTGGAAGGTCACCCTGTACCCGTATTCCCCCGCAACGTGAATCATGTCACCTGCTTTGAATACATCCGCAGCGCGCCTCACGTATGAGTGGCCAACGACCCACACCACTCTTTCTTCAGCCGGTGAACTTTGACCGCTGGTCCCCAGGTGTCGGGTCAACAGCACTGACCGCCCCGCAAGGCCTGCTCGTGCAACTGAAAATCAAACAGAAAACAAGAAGCGTGAGTGCATGACATAGGCTTCACAACATGTGTAACCGCACATACCTCTTATAGCAATTCGAGGACCAACGCCCCAATTGTTTCACTTTTTCAACACTCAGACCCCTGGCTGTAGCCTCCGTAGCAGCCCCTATCCGGAAGGAATGGGTCCCAAAATCGCTCGGGTCCAAGCCCGCTGACGCGATTGCCATTGTTAACACCCGCTGAAACTGAAACCTTGTCAGTGGGGTGGCATCGGTGTGTCTCAACAAACTCCCCCCCCATGATGCCGCCCTCTGCGCTAAATATTCCTCCACGCATTTTACCGGGCACATGGGAGACTCCGGGATCCGCTGGACTACCACACTGTCCCCGATGGCTTCCTGATCGGTCTTGGAACTGGCTATTGTGACCACCATTGTGTCACCCTTGATCTGAATGTGGTCTCGACACAGACCTCCCCCCGTATCCCACTTATTCCTTGCTACCAGCTCGCTCACCCGCATAGCCCCATGGAATGCTAATGCAAAAGCGGCCCGGAACAGCACCGTCTCTGATTGAGAAGAACAAGTCGCAGGGAGTACGGACATTAACAGGGACAACCTAGCCAGATCTATCGGGTGCCTTCCATCCACTCTCCGACCCTCCAGGCGTTGCCACCCACGCAACGCTCTTTTCACGAGAAAGGACGATGTGGGGTCCTGGATGCCATGCGCCTGTGCCATGAAGGCAATGGCGGCCCTGTGCCTGTTGGCTGTTGCCAGTGATCGGCCTGCCTGATGTAGTGCTACCAGAAATTGCAGAAAAGACTCCTCCTGTCCCCAATGCTCCCCCCCCGTTGAACCCAAAAATGACCAATATGAACGGAACGCTCCTTCATATGCCTTCCTTGTCCTGGGTGCTAAACTCTCTCCCACGAGGTTTTGTAATCCGGGGCACCGAGAGACCAGAGAGCTTCGGGAAATGGTGCCGCCACCAAGTCCGCTGAGGGCAGAAAACCCCTGAAGGCCTGCATATGGGAACGAGAGAGTGCATCAGCTGCCTGGTTCAGTACCCCCGGCACGTGTCTTGCCCTAAAGTGGACATTTAATCTCATACATAGCAGGACAATTTCTTTCAGCAATCTCAAAATCCATTTGCAGCGTGCTGCCTGATTATTGATACATTCAACAACAGTCATATTATCAGACCAGAACACCACAGCACGATCATGCAACCCCTCTGGCCATGTTTTCAAGGCCACCAGAATGGGGAACAGCTCGAGGAACCCGATGTTACCTGTGAGCCCACTATCGTGCCACCACGCCGGCCATGTTTGTGCCGACCATTTCTCACCAAATATGGCGCCAAAACCCACACTCCCTGCCGAGTCAGTCCACAACCCCAGCTCTTCGGAGGAAACTGCTGGCTTGTTCCACACGACACGACCGTTGAAATCCACCAGAAATGCCAACCATATGTGCATGTCCTGGCGAACCTCGGCTGACAGTCTTGTGCGGTGGTGTCCTTCCTTGAGACCCACTATGGCCTGTGCGATAGAGCGGGAAAAGGGGCGGGCCATCGGTATTACTCTGAGGGCAAAGTTAAGCTGACCCACAACCTGTTGCAGCTGATGGAGAGTTACTTTTCTCTCGCCAATGCATATTTCCAGTGCGGCCTTAAACTTCATTACCTTCTCCCTGGGCAGACGGAAGCACCCCTCTACCGAATCAAGCTCAATTCCAAGAAACTTGAGAGACGTAGATGGCCCCACTGTCTTGCCCGGTGCCAATGGCACACCAAAACTTTTCATGAGATTACAGAATTCCATCAAAGCCTGTTCACATTCCGTGCCCCCGGCTGCCCCCAGAAACAGAAAATCATCAAGGTAGTGCATTACCTGTGTGAGGCCCGTGGCTCTAGTGAACGCCCATTGCAAAAAGGTACTGAACTTCTCAAAATATGCACAAGAAATGGAGCACCCCATCGGCATACATTTATCCATGTAATAACGTCCTTGGAACACAAAACCTAAGAGGCGCTGATCCTGTGGGTGTACCGGGAGCAACCGGAACGCTGACTCAATATCTGATTTAGCCATCAGCGCTCCGGGCCCTAGGCGATTCAACATGGCGACGGCCTCATCAAAGGATGCGTACCGCACCGAACACAGCCCCGGGTCAATCGCATCGTTCACCGAAAGACCCCTAGGAGCAGACAAATTATGGATCAACCGAAACTCACCTGGGTCCTTCTTGGGGACTACTCCCAACGGTGAACATACAAAATTAACAACAGGCGGGTGCACATACGGCCCCGCAACCCGACCTCGGGTCACCTCTTTTGCAATTTTCGCCTGCACCACCGTCGTGTTACGTTGCACAGATAGTTGATTCTTACACTGTGCTTCCCCCCGTACACCCCCCGCCGGGATGCGGAAACCATATGAGAAACCGTCTCTCAACACCCCAGCGGAGACATGGTCTGGGTATCGATTCAGCCAAGGGATCAATGCCATGATGTCAACAGGAGTAGGTAACTGTGCCCCTCGGGCGATGTTAGACCTGTTTGGCCCCCCCTCTACCTCCCGTCTCACCATTCTTTGCTCTGCACGAACTCTCGGGGTGTGAGGACTGTCCACACCCTGCACACTCATGCCTGAACTTGCATGTTCCTTGTGGCCTAGTGCACTTGCCTCTGTTAAAGCTCCAACACACCCCTTTTTTATCTGAGTTCCCATTATTCTTGTTGTGCTGATCCCCATTGGCGCCTGCCCGAAAGGGCGCCGCCAAGTACTGGCGGGGAGGCTCTGCGCCATTCCCGCCAAAAGTAGACGACCTCGCCGTGTTCGGCATAACTTGCTTCTGCCAGGAAATGGAGTCGAAACAATCCCACGTCAGGGATGAGTCGTGCTCCTTGGCCTTACGAAATTTGTTATCATAACCCATCCATTGATTACCTTCATATGCTTCAAAAAATTCCATAATATGTGTCTGATAACAGGCCAATTCTGACAATACTTCAGGCCTACGTTCCCCCATGATTGCAGTAAACATACCGAACGCCCTGGCCCAATTAGCGATTGTTTCCTCCACCCTGAAACCCGCCATTTTTGCACGCCATACACTCGGATGCAACAACTCCTTCTGATTTTTAACGTGTTCTATCTCATAGTGATCGGTCAACAACGAAAACATGTTCACATATTTATCGGCCCAAATCCTCTCTTTCACATCCATCGGGATATGCTTAACAATTTTTTCACTCCTAGAGGGCAACGATCCCTCCCCTGCTATCGGCAACGGCTGCTTACCAGAACCCTGAGCCGTATCTGTTGCAGCTGTTGTTCCAACGACCGGTGCCGGTTTTTCCGAGGGAACCTGCGGGGAAACAAGAGGACAAGGTGCCTTCGCAGCATCTCTCGATTGCCGCAACTGCTTCATTATCAACCTGGCCTCTGCCGCCGTGTCTCTTGGTGCCGGAGCACTCTCGTTGTTTTTGCCCAACCATGCCGCCAACTGAGCGGCCAGTTCGGGAGGCATATCCCCCTTACTCACGGGCGTAACTACCACAGGGATCGGCTGTCCCGCGTTCAGGATCGGAACTGGGGCCCCCACTGGACCGACCGGGCTCGCCGGTGGTGACTCAAGAACCGGGGCCTCCCCACCTGCCGCCCTACTCCTGACCCTTTTACCTCTCCCGGCAGGGACTATTCCCGGCAATGCTGGCCCGATGGTTTTCTTTGGTCTACCATTCATTGCCGCCATCTGCTTCTTCATGTCCGCCATATCTTTCACCAGCGTGCGAAGCAGTTGTTCAGTCCCAACTTTCTTTCCGACCCTCTTGCCAGGCATCGTATCGCGGGTAGTCACACGAGGTCCTGGATCCAAAGCTTCGGATTCACTGAAAGAGAAACACAAAAATTACAAGTTCTCAAAATTGGCTCCTTGTTCCGTCTCGGGCTCACGAGCAACGAGGAGGTGCAGCTTCCAAGCACAGGAACAAGAGGATGCTTCCTTGGCAAGATGCTCCTTGTATCCTTCTTCGGGAGGGCGTGGGCCTTCCCCAACACGCCTACGGGGCGGTTCGAACGGGGTAGGTGTCTAGGACAACCCTTCTTGGGCAGGAAAAGGCGCGCCCCGGCTACGCCACTACGGGCATACCAGCCAAGCCACGCCTCCCGCCCACAACGGTTTCCCGGGGGGATCGGGGTACTCCACCATACGTTCGGGGGGACCGAGTGGTCGCCCCTTTCCAAAAGCGTGGTTCTCCTCCTCTGCTCGGCCTCAGTCTTTAGAAAAGGTCAGTCCGCTATGTGGGCAGTAGCTGCAACAGAGAGTCCTTACATTCATTTAGTACCACACGTCTAATTTGTGTATTTACAAGACCACTGAGCGCTGAGTATTTTTATGAGATCTTAGAGCCCCCTTTACATAGGACCTTTGATTTAAGATCTTTTTTGTTATCTAGTTGGGGATAAGAGTCTGTTTTTCTACAGCTTTCACCTCTAGTAAAGGGGCTCTATAAATGACGAACAGCTTTAATAAAGAGGTGGCATGGCTTGTATTGTTGAATCTGATTCGGGCCGCGGATGTGCTCTGATTAGGTTGCCTGTGGGGAGCCGTCAAGGACTAAGTAGGTCACCTTTTTATTTATTTTTTATGCATTTTAGGGACGTCCTGTACAATCTTGGGACTTGGCACAACACGTAATTTGGCAGGGTTTTTTCTTCAGCGTTTGGCAGAGAGAGAAGCGCTGGATCTTTCACCTGACAGTATTACAGAAATCGATGTGGGGAACTTTTCTCCTTTTTTTTCTCCTCCGTTGACAACACTAATGAATGATTGTAGGAAATCGTCATAATGGGGGTTTGTTAATTCCTTTGGTAGATTATCCTTGCCGTGATGAAAACCCCTGCCTCAGTGCCCAGGAAGCACTAGACTATATCATTTGAAGTAAGTTAATTCACCTCATTCCGAAGTCCTCCTATCCAATGTTTTTATGAAGTTATACACGGAATATTTCTCTTCCATTTCTGTACAGGATTTTGGAAAAAGGGATCAATTGAGTTTTGAAAACACATTTTTCTAAAAAATTTAACCATTGGTGTGCACATGAATTTGAGTTGATTCATTCAAATAACCCGGGTTACAGGTCCGACTGGTCATATTATCGTAGTTTTGTACTAGGGTTGATATAAATGCATGGGAGAATGTGTTCCACTGCATATATTAAGGGGGCTAAATAGGCCGGTCCTTCATATACCCTGAGTGGGGGTTGGTTTACATAGGAATTTTTTCTCAAATATTTAGAGGAAGTACATAGGGTGTTTGTTGATCACCTCGACGTTTTTAGATGTGGAATATCTGTATATGCTCAATCTAATGTTGTAAATACAATTTGCTGTTATCTGTTTTAATATGAGTTTATCTCTTTCAGATTGTAGGCCTTGGAAAATCTGAGACAACCTAGAACCGGGTAAAACCGTGAGTTTACCTTCACTTGCACAAACATTTCCAAGGTCAGGGTACGCCTTAGGGTGCGTATACCGCCTGGGAAGTTATGAATTTCTTTCGGTCCTGATGAAAGCTTTGCTGAGCTAGCAATTTAAAGCAGAAACATGTCAACCTTTAATTCACATAGGACACATTTGGCTCGAATTTATGGTCAATCGCATCCGAATCACGAAATGTTAATGATTGTGGCCTGACTCTTTATTAAGTTTGTTTTGGAGTGCGGTCCACCATCTTTTAACTTCACTGATTTTTTCTGAGCACCTCCCGACACGTCCTTTACATACCAGCTCTGCTGTAACACAGGCGTGGTAGCATACCAGGCAGACATTCGTTCTCCTTGTTAGAAGCCTATGATGAAGCATGTCATCAACTATATTGAGGAGTGCAGGTTCTATTTTTAAGCAATAACTGCTTTTTATTGAGTTTAACATCCTTCTGTGTACTTCCCTCGTAAAATTTATCTTTACTTGTTATTTACTTTTGAAATAGTTTTTGTGGAGATTGTATATCCAGGTAGGAATATCTTGGGTATTTTTCTTCTAACAATTTTTGCCACTCCTTTGTTGTTCTTTAGTATTTGATTGGGGAATTGGAGTGTCCTTTATCCCTACCTCTCCTGTTGTTTGGATATAGAGATCCATAGAATTCAAGTACACGGCTACGAAGCTGTAACCGCAGGGGTCAGCTGTTTTGTGGCACAGACAGTACAGCCATTCCGGAGCAGCAAATCAACAGCGCCTTGAGACCCTCTGGGTGAGTAGTGCGCTATATAAATGCATTGATTGATTGATTGATTGATTGAACAGTAGTACACCTGCAGCCAAGGCAAGAATTAATGGGAAGCCGCCGAAGATGCTGGAAAAAATAGAATGAAAAAATGCCGGTATCAGACCAAATATAGTTTGGAATGAGGTCACAAGCCCGGAGCCCACAAGTTTAAAAAAATGGGCCAAGCCTGTTGTGGTAAAGGCATTGAAAATAGTGCGAATCAAGGCGCAAAATTAAGTGGGAGATCGGTATTTAAAAGCGCCTGCACCTCTGTACGGGTGTTAGCCACGTGAAGGACAAATGTTTCACTAGAAGAAGTAAGAGCTACTTCTTTTTGGGAGAATAGTGCTCTTTTTCTGCTCAACTTGTTGAACTCTGCTTTCAAGGTCGGAATGGAAGGCCAAATCGAGATGTCGAGCCTCGCATGTGGGGGCGGAAAAAGCACATTTTTACAGTAAACTACACATTGTGAGACAGTCACAATGTAAGGGATACTAGCCAGCATGCCGCAGCAAGCTTCATTATTTAAAAATAAATAACTACCATTAGCAAGCAGTGCGAAAGTAGGTGTGATAGCTGGCACTGGATTACCCTTTAAAATACAAGCTAAATTTGGTGCCTGTAGATTACAAGCGCAGTGAAATTGTATATTCTTACATACAAGTGAGTGATCAGGTGTTGAATTACAATCTTCCCCTGTTAAGTAAACCACTTTGTCATCTCTCAAGTACCTACATGTGAATGGCAAAGACCATACTTCATGGAGAAAAGCACTACACAGGGGTTCATACCTTCCTAAATTTAAACAAGGAAAATGGCAGAGTTATTGTGAGAAGTTGGCCTGGCATATGTTGTCCACTATTCTAGTGGGCACCTTGCACCAGTCCAAGCGACCCCTATTGATGGTAGGTTAAAGACAAGCGTAATAGTAAACTATCCTAGTGGTAGCTGTGGAGAGCAGCCTGCAGGCTAAGTCTTGGAGGAATGTAAAGCAGCTTGTTTTACCAGTCTATAATCTCATGAATGACCAAATGAAAGGAGAACCACATCAGGTACACATATAAAATATATGTGTTTATTCTAAGCACATCCCTCTAGTCCCATTGGGCCTGATTCACACAAGTAACCTGAGACAAATCCAAAACATACTACAATTTTGGTATTCACAGAAGGCACTTCCTCATTTGGGTATTCACAGAAGTTAGGAGTACTAACGTTTGGACTCCTAAATGCCTTCTGTGAATACCGAAAATCTTAAAGTTAGGATTTTTCTCAGTTTAGGAGTAGTAAAGTTAGGAGTCCTAACTTTAAGGCTCCTAAAGGCCTTCTGCGAATACCGAAAGTCTTAAAGTTAGGATTTTTGTCAGTTTAGGAGATGTGAAGTTAGGAGTCTTAACTTTACAACTCCTAAACTGAAAAAAATACTAACTTTAAGACTTTCGGTATTCACAGAAGGTATTTAGGAGTCCCAAAGTTAGGACTCCTAACTTCTGTGGATACCGAAGTAAGTGCCTTCTGTGAATACCAAAATGAGTAAGTGCCTTCTGTGAAAACCAAAATGGTAGTAAGTTTAGGATTTTGTCTTAAGTTAGTTCTGTGAATCGGGCCCTTTTTGAGGCTAGAGGCAAAAGTACATTCAGTAAACTTAATAACACACAGTAAATTAGCACAACATATGTTGAGCCCTAGGGGCGTACCAAACCATATATTAAGAAAGTGGTATAAGAACCACAACTTGCATTGACACAAGGTAGAGCCTTCAAAAGCGCTGTGGCCACCAGGAACCACCCAAGGTAGTGACAGAGGGGACCCACGGGGTACGCGTGCAGTGTGTGAACACAGCCGCAAATCACCATTAACTTCTATGGGGAAAGTCGCATTTGGAATTTTAAAGACAAAGGACACTTGGGGGAGGACTTTGAACAAACCCCTTTAGGCTTAAGTGGTTCTAGACCCAACACCCATGGGAGCACCGGAGTACTTGAGTTACTTCACCCAGGGAAGCCGGGTACATAGGTGTATTTTGGTGTCGGGTTCCGTCATCGCCTTCAATGGCGATAGGCTGCAAAGTGCTGCTGCCATTTTATTGGAAAGTGTCCCTTGTGATCCAAGCCTAGATCAAAGATGAGAAGAACCTGAAAGCAGAGGGGACATTGTCTGGGTCACTTGCCAGTGATCAGGGGCACGATAGTCGTATGCCCACCAATGTCAAGTGAAGAAGGAGAAGCTTGACTCTTGAGCCACGAAGACCAGGAGGCATCGACGACAGCCAGGTTCTGCAATCAAACTGTCCTACAAAAGATGTTGAGTGCTGCCATGTCGGTTTCCGGATAAGACCCAAAAAGTCTAGGCAACAGCAACCCACGCAGGATTTAAAGAAATGCTTCGGTGTGGACCAGCAAGGTCCGAAGGACTGATCACTTGGTAGGGAGTCAGGGCACCTGTGGAGCAACCCAGGAAAACCCAAGGAAAATGAGAATGGCCTTTGTGCAGACCCACCAGTAGACGGACTAGTGATCGTGAAGGAGCCTCAATTGGAAATGCAAGAAGCAGTCTCACGGAACACTTGTAGAGTGTAGGCCCACATTCTTCAGAGCAGATGGTGCTTGGAGCTTGGGATACAAGAAACCCAATGTAAAATCTCAGAAAATATTGGGAAGTCAATGCACTAGCAAATGTGCATGGTGTCCAGGGGTTCCGGTTCCACATCACTCGTGAGGGCTGCGGGTCTCAGCTTTGCTGGGGACTTTGGTCGGCCTTCGCAAAGTCTGAAAATCCTCTTCCTGTGCTTCAAATACTTCAGAATCCTGGGCAAGCTTCGGAGATGCAGACCAGAAAATTAAAACAAAAAGGATACTTAGAGGAGGACTTTGAGCAAATCCCTTTAGACTTAAGGGGTTCTAGAGCCAACACTCTCGGGAGCACCGGTTTACTCGAGTTACCTCAACCAGGGAAGCCGGGTGCATAGGTGTCTTTTGGTGTCGGGTTTCGTCGTCGTTTTCAATGGGCATCTACTGCAAATTTCTGCTGCTGAAGAAGTGAAAAGTGTCCGGAGGGATCCAAGCCTGGATCGATGATGTGACAAGCCTGAAAGCAGCGGGGACAGAGTCTGGGTCACTAGCCAGTGGCCAGGGGCACGATAATCGAATGCCCAAAGATGTCGGATGAGTTCAGGTGAAGAAGTTTGGATTTATCCTGGCCCACAAAGGATGTTGAGTGCTGCCAGGTCGGTGCCTGGATTGGACCCAACAAGCCTTGGTAACAGCAACCCATGCAGGAATCAAAGAAATGCTTTGGGGCAGACCAGCAAGATCCGAGGGACTCACCACTCGGTGGGGACTCAGGGCCCATTTAGAGCAACAAAAGAAGCCCAGGGAAAATCAGAGTTCTTTCACAGGGACCTACCAGTCAACGGACCAGGGATTGTGAAGGAGCCTCGAGTGGAAATTCAGGAAGCAGGCCCATTGAACACTCATGGAGTGTAGGTCCACTATCTTTGGTGCAGATGGTGCTCGGGCCTTGGGCTACAAGTAACCCAAAGTACAACTTCAAGGGGGGGTTGAGATGTTGATGCACTAACAAATGTGCACAGTGTCCAGGAGTTCCAGATCCATGTCACTCACGAGGGCTGCGGGTCTCAGCTTTGCTGGGGACTTGGATCGGCCTCTGAGAAGATTAGAAATCTTCCTCCTGTGTCAGAAATACTTTGGAGTCTGGCAGGAGCTTCAGAAATGCAGACCGGCAAGATGCTTCCTTGGTGCCTGCTTGAGCAGGGGAGTCATCCCTTGACCCCGAGCGAGATTCTTCCATCCTCTAATCTTTAGAAAAGCATCGAAGTTCCAGGATTCAGGTTCAGAGTTTTGTCCAGGTGTAATCTAAAGTCCTGTTGCCAGGGGTCCCTTACTTCTAGTAAGAAAAGGGGTTAGACATACTCTGGGAACCCACCTATGGGAGGGTCTGGAAAAAGGGGTGGTTACACACATTTCCTTTGTCCAGTTTCATGCCAGAGCAGGGGCTGTAGCGGCTTTAACCGGTTTGAAGTGTCTATACACAGGGACACCATATGTGCCCCCAGTGCTGACTTCAAAGCACTCTCAGAGTGCACCCACCCATCCCCAATACACTAAAGCCTGTCTGCGAGGTGGCTACACCTCCATGTGACAGAACTCCTATTGTCCAGGCCTCCCCTACCGGATATTCGTCCAGCAGCGGGTGGTCAGCCTCGTGTCTGAGGATGCAGCATCCATTTTCGTGATGCCAGGGCTCTTTTAAACTATTACTGGTTAGACCAGTGTGTACATGTCTCTCCCCCTAGAAGGGTGGAATTCTACCTCCACTGCCAGCACTTGTGGGGGGGGGGGAGTAGGATTCCAAAGTGTTTGACACCAAACAAGACATGTTTCCATGCAGCCATTCCAAAGTTAGCATTTACTGCAAAGTTATAATGTACTTAAGAGTATATATTCTGGCTACATCTCAGAACAGCCTCAGAGCTGAAAGCTGCAGAGGGGCCCAGCTCATGCATGGGCACCGTCTCACACAAAACCAAGCACTCTGCTTTCAGGATTGATAAGGCCTGCCATAGGAGTGACTGATAGGCTTATATGTGTCAGTGATTAACGGTAGCTATAGGTAACCTATATCTTAGTAAGGGGTGCATGCACCTCCTTACCCAGGCTGCAGTAGCAGTCTTGTGGTGCCATTTTGGTAGGCCTCCCAGGGGTGGCATAATACATGCTTCAGCCCCTGGTAGGCCTCTGGGGTACCTATGCCCTTAGTACCTAGTGTATCATATGCTAGGGACTCACAAGGGTACCTCAGTAACCAAACTGGAGTGCACCTAAAGTACAGGTTATCAATTTATAGAGGAAACAGCTAGGCTGCCATAGGTAAGATGCACTCTGGCATGTCGCTTCTAGGTAGCTAATTTTTGAGATTGTAAGTCAGAATCTTTAAACACAAGTTTGTTTCTTCTTCTTTTTCAGTATTCTGTGGTCCTGAGGAAAACCCCAAGAATAAAAGGGGGTTTGAAACGCGTAGACCCTTTGGTTTGACGTTGTATATCAAACAAATGCTCTGCTTAGACAGATAGGGCTGGTTGTGCAGTGTTTACATTTTCTTTTGAATTTATTATTGTTATCTAAAGATTTCGTGCACAGCCAAGTCTTTACACTGAACTTTGGCATTGCTTGGTTTTAGGCCCCCTAGTCCATTTACATTTCTAAAAATTCTTCTTTTGGAATATATGATTATACCACGATTTCAAATACCACGCATGGCTTTACCACGCGAATTTTACATCGCAAGTGGCTTTACCACGCTGGTATTTACAACGTAGGATTTTACTACGCCTAGAAACGTCTTACCTGCACGTCTTTCTCTACGAGCCCTTACTTCCATCCTCCATTGAAACAAGCGTCAAAACACGTATACCAAAATAAAAAAAGGACTGCTTTTTTGACGTACACGGCACGTCTTTGGGGGAGGCTCTTTCCTTTTTCTTTTAAATTTATGTTCGTTTTTTTTTTTAAAGTAACCTGCTTGTTATTTTTGGGGGGGGAGACCCCCCCCAGCCCCCCTCCGAGCCCCCCCCCCCCTCTGCCCCCCAAGCCCACGCAGAACGACATGAAGGAATACCACGTCTCCCCCCCCAGCCCGTGGTAAAGACGTCGTGGAAGGCACCCTGCGTGGAAGGCACCCTGCGTGGTAAGTGTCACGTGGTAAAAGTTAGTAGTGGTAATGCCTTCGTGGTAAATGATGTTTCCCCTTCTTTTGTCCTATGGGGTCACGAGTATGTGTGTGAATGTTGAGTAGTATGATTGAGGAAATGTGGTTTGAAAAATGAAAGTTTTGATTGAATGAATTTGGTTGTGATCTTTTAGATCTTTTTCTTGTACATAGATCGATTTTGTTTCAATATTATTTGTGGTTACTATATTTTTCTAACACTTCTTTAACATTTCTTGTTAAAACTGGCATTGTCTCCCTTGAAAAATAGTTTATTAAAAAAGTGATTGTATTTTTCAATTGAATAAAGATTATTGGATAATCTGGACACAGACTGATTAGTAGCTTTTGTGTCCGTCAAAGTAATTTGAATAGTGATCAGTACTGGCAACTCTGGTTGTTTTGCTATTTCTGGGCTCAGCCTTACTGATTAGAGCCATACCCATTGTACTTTTTGCTAACTTCTAAAAGTGGCACATCATCGCACAGCATTTATTCCCATGAGTGCGCACATAGTATACCCGCCCCTACACTCCTCTCATATCAGGAATTTCCATGGACACACATATCCCCCATGCATTCCTATGGCAGGGCAGGCCAATCTCACCACATGTACTCAGAGAGCGCACACATTTTACTCTAGGCCACAGTGCTAAAGTGCGCAGAGGCCTAAAATCACCAACACCAGGTTACAGAAACTGGCTAGGAGAACGCAAAAAGTTTCGGGGTGAACCTGCCAAAAGGGCCAAGTCTAACACTCCCTGTATATAAAATGACTGTGTGAAAAAGGATAACCCTAATGCCTACATCTGTGTAGCCTGTTCGCTAAGGATTACTTTCTATCACCCTATCCGGCCCTAGGAACCTCACGTTTGATATGCTTCTGCTCAGGACTTTGAGAGCCACCTTTTAATAAGGACCATTTAGATATCATGTGTTTTGGAATGCCTTTCCTGAAAACGCGGTTGTTTCTAGCCTAAAGCTTTACTGACGGCTGTTGCAATTGTGTGTATTGGTCATTTGGTTTTGTAGCAGCATGGCCAGCTGGGTCAGACCTGTCTGGAGAGAGAGATCAGCATTTAGAGCCTGTGGAGGAGTGACCCTTTGATCCAAGTAGGGCTGTGCCTGGCAAGGTGAATAATGGCTCCACCTCCCACTGGATGTCTGAAAGCAGGCCCCCTCATTCTGAAAGGGCAGGATGTCACCTCGTAAACCAAGTGCTCCCCGACCCCACCAAACTGGTTCTGACCAGAGTCAGTGATTTGCAACCTTAGAGATCATAGACTTTTTAGGTAAAAGTAAAGTAAAGTCCACATTTGTAAAGCGCACAATCACCCGTAAGGGTCTCTAGGCGCTGGGGGGCCGTCGGGAAGATTAAGCGAGCTATTGCCCAGAGTCACATGGTGCTGGGCTAACCTGCCGCCAGAGCCGGGAATCGAACCGTGGTCCCCAGATTCCAGCGTCAGTCGCCCTGGCCGCGGCGCCACACCTCTCCCATAGAATGCTGAGCTGGAACAGTGGCCAAGTGTGTTTCTTCTGGATGTCAAGACAGAACTCTGTCGAGTGAACAGAGGAAAGGACTTTGAAACTTCCACCAACCTTGCCGAAGAAACTACCTAAGGGCCTAAATCAAGAGCGCCTCCTGCAGAAGTCTCAAGAACATTAGACTTCACCCCGTCCGCAGTCGGAATTCCTGTGCGAAGAATTCCACTTGCAGGTGAGAGCTCCGTCGAGTAATCCGGAGCTTCTAGTCCTACTGTGAGGATTGCGGACTAGGACCCCTTTTGAATCCTTCGCTAAACCTGTGCGGGCCTCTGCAGCTAAAGCAGAGTTGCTGCTGCTGAGAGCCCGCCTAACTCTGAACCTTTGAATCCTTTGCTTACCATCAATGGACATAGGGTTTAGGCTCTCAGGGACAGAAGAGCTAGTGTGACTGCTGTCAGCTCCCGGCTGTGGGTCCGAAGAGCAGATTGTCCCCCATGCGTTCTGTCCCGTAGTGTCAGCAGACAACTCAGAGAGCCAGTGTGAGGTTGCTCAGGTTCCCTATGAATGGAGGAGGGGGTCTCAGGAACTCTTCAGGTGGCTGTGAGGCCCGCCATGCCTGTAGACTGTCTGTTGGGCAATGATCTGGAGAACTCCCCCACGGGCTACGATGGAGAGAAAGTCTCATTCAAGACTGTTGGGCCTGCCTTAGTAGGCATGTGCAACTATTCGGTCCATGGCAGCTCAGAAGGGTGTCCAGGAAGGCCTGGAGCCTGAAATTATGGCTTAGGCCCAGGCCTTGAAGAGAAAGGGTAGGGGGCATGGGAAATCTGCTGCCGCGGTTCCCACAGTCCCGGAGGGAGCAGACCCTGAGGGGGATGCCCAAAGACCTACAGAGGAACTGGGGGACCTACCAGAGCTGACCCATTGGCAGCAGGAAGGGGACCCTCCAGGGAGCAATTTTGTGGACAACAAAGAACCTGCCCTTCCCTTGAGGGAGTGTGGCGACAGGCCGCTGCCCAGGCAGCAGGTGATCTATTGGGAGAATTACCTCCTTTACAGCAAGCCTTAGGTTGCTGAGCTTGGGCCCGCCCATGTGCTTGTGATACCCCAGCGCTTCAGGACCTTCCTACTGGGGTTGGCTCATGATGTGCCATTGGCCGGACATCTGGGGCAGACCAAGACCTTTGAGAGGCTGGACACCCACTTCTATTGGCCCCAGATGCGCCGCAACTCAGATGCTCACTGCAGAACGTGTGAGACTTGACAGGCAAGTGGAAAGAGTGGGGAAGATTAAGGCCCCCTACAGCCCTTACCTGTTGTGAGTACCCCATTCGAGATTCCCTTTGGAATGAAGAATGCCCCTGCCACCTTTCAGAGGTTGGTCAACAGGGTGTTGGTTGGGCTGGAAAACCTCAATGCCGCCTACCTGAATGACATTGTGTTGTTTAGTTCCTCTTGGAAGGACCACCTATGCCACCTCCGGGAAGTACTGATGTCACAGCAGGAAGGCAGGCCTCACATTCAAAGCCAGTATGTGCCAGAATGGGCAGGGTTCTGTAGTATATTTGGGGCACCAGGTAGGGAGCGGCCAGGTGGCACCCCTTCAGCCCAAAATTGAAACTATCCTGGCGTGGGAACCCCTCAAGACTCAGAAGAAGGTGAGGGCCTTTCTTAGGACTCACTGGGTACTACAGGAGGTTTGTCAAGAGAATTGTTGCACCCTTGACTGAGCTGACTTCTAAGAAGCAGCCAAAGAAGGTTACCTGGACTGACACCTGTCAGAAAGCTTTTGATGCCCTAAATACTGTCATGTGCACAGCATCCGTGCTTCAGGCGCCCAACTTTTCAAAGGAATTTATTGTCCAGATGGATGCCTCCGAGCATGATATAGGGGCTATTCTGTCACAGATCAATGTTAAGGGACTAGACCAGCCGATAGCCTTCCTAAGCAGGAGGCTACTTCCCCAGGAAAAGAGGTGGAGTGCAATTGAGCGTGAGGCATTTGCTGTGGGTTGGGCACTGAAGAAGCTGAGACTCTATCTCTTTGGAACCCACTTCCGGGTTCAGACAGACAACCTTAGATGGTTGATGCAGATGAGGGGTGAGAATCGCAATTTCTTGAAGTGGTCCATTTCCCTACAGGGTATGTATTTCACGGTGGAGCCCCGCCCGGGTACAGAACAGGCCAATTCAGATTTTTCCGCCTTAGTAATGAGAACCCCCAAGGCAATGGTTAGTTCTCCCCACATTTCAGCAGGGGGGACGCGTGTTAGACCTTGCATCATTGGTGTAGGTCTCCCTTCCACTGTTCCCTTCCTGTCTTGTATGTTGGCTGAATGTAGATATTTTGGGTGCCATGCCACTGCTAATCAGTGCCGCAGCGCGAATGCTCCCTGTATATAAAATGACTGTGTGAATAAGGATAGCCCTAATACCTACATCTGTGTAGCCTGTTTGCTAAGGATTACTTTCTATCACCCCATCCTGCCCTAGCAACCTTGAGTTTGAGTTACTTCTGCACAGGACATTGAGAGACACCTTTTCATAAGGACCATTTAGATATTACATGTTTTAAAATGCCTTTCCTGAAAACACGGTAGTTTCTTGCCTAAAGCTTTACAGCCTGCTGTTGCGAATGTGTGTATTGGTCGTCTGATTTTGAAGCTGCATGGCCAGCTGGGTCTGAGAGATCGGTATTTAGAGCGTGTGGAGGGGTGACCCTTTGATCCTTAGTAGTGCAGTCCCTGGCAAGGTGAATGATGGCTCCACCTCCCACTGGGTGTCTGATAGCAGGCTCCTTCATTCTGAAAGGGCTGGATGTTACCTCGATGCTCCCCGACCCCACCAAACTTGTTCTGACCGGAGTCAGTGATTCGCAAACTTAGAGAAGAAAGACTTTTTAGGTAAAAAATGCTGCGCTGGAACTGTGGCCAAGTGTGTTCCTTCTGGATGCCAAGACGAAACTTTGTCCTAGTGAACAGAGAAAAGGACTTTGAAACTTTCACCAAGCTTGCCGAAGAAACTACCCGAGGGCCTAAATCGAGAGTGCCTCCTGCAGAAGTCAAAGGGACATTAGACTTCGTCCAGTCAGCCATCAGAATTCCTGTACAAGGAATTCCGCTTGCAGGTGAGGCCTCCATTGACTAATCCGGAGCTTCTAGTCCTATTGTGAGGACTGCGGACTGGGACCCCTTTTGAATCCTTTGCTAAACCAGTGTGGGCCGCTGCAGCTAAAGGAGAGTTGCCGCCCCTGAGAGCCCGCCTAACTCTGAACCTTTGAATCCTTAGCTAAACCTGTGCTGGCCACTGCAGCTAAAAGAGAGTTGCCACCGCTGAGAGCCCTCCTAACTCTAAACCTTTGAATCCTTTGCTAAACCTGCGCGGGCCACTGCAGCTAAGAGAGAGCTGCTGCTGCTGAGAGCCCGCCTAACTCTGCACCTTTGAGCCTTTTGCTAAACTTGTGTGGGCCACTGCAGCTAAGAGAGAGTTGCCGCAGCTGAGAGCCCACCGTAATCTTCACCTTCAAGTCCTTTGCTGAACATGGGTGGACCGTTGCAACTGAGAGAGATGTAGCTGCTGAGCGTCCACCATTGTGCCAGCCGGGCCGAGACCATCCTCTGTCACGTGGGCTGCTGCAGCCAAGAAGGAGCTGGAGCCCCTGAGCTTTCGCACACTTTGCTACTGTGCATCACTTTGATTTGCTCCTTGGGCCACCGCAGTCAAGAGAGAGCAGTAGCCGTTGAGTGTTCACCATTGTGCCAGCCGAACCGAGACCATCCTCTGCCCGTGGGCCTCTGCAGCTAAGAGAGAGCTGTAGCCACAGAGCGCCCGCACCCTTGCTACTTTGCATCACCATGATTTGCTCTGTGGGCTGCCGCAGCCAAGAGAGAGCTGTAGCCGTTGAGTGCCCGCACCCTTGCTATTTTGCATCATCATGATTTGTCCCGTGGGCCACTGCAGCCAAGATAGAGCTGTAGCCGTTGAGCGCCTGCACCCTTTGCTACTTTGTCTCATTGTGATGTGTCCCGTGGGCCGCCGCAGTTGGGAGAGCTGTGGCCGCTGAGCGCCCGCACCTGGGGCAACTTTACATCCTTGGATTTATCCTGTGGGCCACCGCAGCTGAAGGAGAGCTGCTGCTGCGGTGCGCCCACACCTTGTGACCCTTGTTGAGGATTGTGCCTACCATTCTTTGGGCCGCCGCAGCCAAGGGAGTTGTAGCCGTGAGCGCCTGCACCCTTTGCTACTTTGCATTATCGTGATTTCTCCCGTGGGCTGCCGCAGCCAAGAGAGAGCTGTAGCCGCTGAGTGCCCGCATCCTTGCTATTTTGCATCATCATGATTTGTCCCGTGGGTGACCGCAGCCAAGAGAGAGCTGTAGCCATTGAGCTCCCGCACCCTTTGCTACTATGCCTCATCTTAATTTGTCCCTTGGGCCGCCGCATTTAAGAGTGAGCTGTGGCCGCTAAGTGCCCGCACCTAGGGCAGCTTTGCATCCTTGAATTTGTCCTGTGGGCTGCCAAAGCTGAAGGAGAGCTGTTGCCGCGGTGGGCCCGCACCTTGTCACCCTTGTTGAGGATCGTCCCTACAGTTCTGTGGGCCCACCAAGGAGCTGCATGATGAGAGTCAGCGCCACCAACAGCCCGGGCAGCTGCAGCCACGTTCTGCGGCCGCTGTGCGCCCGCCTGTCCCCAAGTGTCCGAATCATTGTAGGTGCACACTGCGGAATTCAGGCCCTAAGACTTGTGGTCTCTGTGAGTCCACCTACTTCTCTGCATCTTCAAGGAGCTGCATGCTGGGCCTCCTATCCACGACGGGTATCATGATGTGCACCGAGTCACGTAGGCCCCGGCCCTGAACTCAGTCAGTGTCATGCTTTAGTGAATATGCTATTGTCTTTTTGAGTCCCTACGGGTTGACGTGAATTGTAGTTGTTGAAACGTTTTGAGAGTTTTGAGTTAAACTCTTAGATAAAGATATTATTGTTTGATACCTACTTGAGTTGTGTCCTTTTGTGGCGTCATTACTGCCTTATTGTTCGTGGTCATAAACGCTTCACACACTGTCTCTGAGAAAGGCCTAACTGCTCGTGCTACATTACCACAGGGTTGAGCCGGGGTTGTCAAAGGGGGTGGTCGAGTTGCCATGACTTAGGAAGAAGGGTTCCTATTTGGATAATGGCGCCAGCCATGGCCAACTAGAGACCCCCATTTCTTACACATACAGATGAGGAATTTTAGGGGCATTCATTTGTTTTGAAGTGGCTAATCCAAAACAGGTTGTTTGATATATAGAGCTGTTCAGAACCAACATATAGTTTTGGATAAGGCACACTTTTTTTTTTTTTTTATAAACTTTTATTGAAAGTAACAGACATACAAAAACAGCAAAACTTCACAAGGCATAAGATTATACACGGTACATCATCATGGGTCCATGTGGGCAGAGCTCAAAACAAATCAGCATATGACAACCGATGGAAATAAGGGTAGGGGCAGCCGAGGGGACAAACAGCAAATGGATCAGAGATAACAAGTTAACGTCAGGTTAGGGGGACAAAGACACTTCAGTAGACAAATTGTGAGGGGGAGTGAAGATATTACCCCGATATGTATTCCATTGGGACCAGATACGACCCCATTGTCTGGAACGTCCCCGGGATAGGTAGACAGTTTTCTCTCGAAACATGCACCAATCCATGTTTTCCTTCCAAGCGGACAGGGTAGGTGGCTTGTGTGAACCCCAAAGCTGAGCAATGTCTCTCTTAGCGACCATGTTACCAAGGGCAGCCCATCTAGTCTGCGCAGTGTTGTAGTCATTAGGCTCCCAAACATTGAGCAGACAACGCCTGGCTTCGGGCAGCAGGGGCACACCCGTGACATTCCTCATGACATCATGCACTCTGGCCCAGAATCGTACCATCTCCGGGCATTCCCACAGTATGTGGAGAAAGGTACCAGTCATACCACAGCCACGCTTGCATAACCCATCCACGGAGAATCCCATACGAACCAAACACGGGCCGGTAACATACACTCTGTGCAGTATCTTCAATTGGACAAATCGCAGTCGGGCAGGGATAGCGACCTCTTTGGGCGAAGACAAAGCCGACTGCCAGTCCTCGTCATCCAACTCCAAGCCGTCAGAGCACCATGCGTCTCTAAGGCGAATCAGCAGGTCTGCTCTGTTATTAATAAGCTTTTTGTAAATCAAGGAGATCGTACTGTCGGGTACATGTCCATCCAGGATACGGTCTTCTAAAGGGGAGAATTCAGGAATATCGGTGCCCACTGGGAACACCGACAACAAGGGATGACGGACCTGAACGTACCGGAAGAATTCAGTACCGCCCAGGTCGTACTCCAGACGCAGCTCATCGAAGGACTTGACCGTCCCCTTTGACCACAAGTCACCAACCTTACTTATGCCAATCATGTCCCATTTATCAAACCCTTTTGTCCGCCACAGGGAACCCAAGCATTCCGAGTCGTACAGGGGGGTGGCTCGAGTAAATTTACCACACCAACCCAGGGCCGCAGTCGCATCACGCCACACTCTCACAGCAATCTTAGTGGGACCGGTCAGTGCTCCACGGCGAACGCCAGAGTACAGCGCTCTACTGAAAGATCCTCCCGGAAGGATATGCCTATCCATGGAAAAAGCCGGGGCAGGGCCCGCAGCGTAGGTCGCATGGTTGATGGCGCTGAGCTGGGATGCCCAGTAATAACGTCTGATGTCTGGGAGGGCTATGCCACCATCAAACCATGGAAGCGTGAGCTTGGAGAGGGCGATACGAGCACGTCCATCCCAAACAAGTTGCCTCTGCAAAGTTTCCACTTCACGGAAGTAACTGGAGGGAATAAGGTCAAAGGAGTTATGTAGCATGTACAAGAAACGGGGTAAAGACATCATTTTAAAGAGCGCCGCTCTGCCAAGGGGTGACAGGGGCAACCTACGCCAGCGAGCTACATCAAGTTTAAGTCGCTGAAGAGGGGGCATCAAATTAAGATCATAACGCATAACGGGATCCACGGAAATATAAATCCCCAAGTACTTAAAACTGGTACACGCTACCTGAATTGGAAATCTACGAGGCAACGGAGGGAGATCTCCCGCCAAAACGTAGATGCAGGATTTAGCCCAATTGATAACGAGACCGGCGTTCCTGCCGAAGGAGGCAAGAACGTCGAAAAGCACGTTGAGGGACTTCTGCGGTGACGTAAGGTATAGGAGGATATCATCTGCGTACAAAGAGACGCGATCATCTAAATCAGGGGACCATCGAATGCCCCGCATGGACGGTTCCCAACGGAGCCATGCCGCCAACGGTTCAAGAGCGAGAGCAAAGAGCAATGAAGACAACGGACAGCCCTGCCGGGTACCCCGTCCAAGCTCAAAGACGCTAGAGACTCGTCCGTTAACCACTACCTGGGCTAGGGGAGTCTCATAAAGGAGCTTCACCCAGGATATGAAGCCCGGCCCAAACCCGAATTTCGAGAGGGCTGCCCACAGGTAGGGCCATTCGATCATGTCGAAGGCCATGGTAGCGTCGAGAGAGACCAAAATGGCTGGTTCCGTAAGCGCCCCAACTCTCGCGAGAACTCCGTGGAGTCTACGCAGGTTTAATGCGGTGTTGCGGTGCGGGATAAAGCCCGACTGATCCGGATGGATCAGGTCTCCAATCACAGTGACCAATCTGTTAGCCAGCGTCTTTGCCAGTATCTTGGGTTCGGCGTTAAGCAAAGAGATAGGCCTGTAGGAGGTGCAGCGGTCCTGAGGCTTACCCTCCTTAGGAATAACTACAATGGTGGCAAGCCGTTGGTCCAGAGGGAGGGAGCCTGCCTCCCGGGCCTCAAGAAACATATCTCTTAAGTGAGGCACCATTTTGTCGGGCCGTAGCTTGTATTGTGATGTATTCCTATAGGTTCTGAATCGATCCCCCTATTCCTGACCCTATTCTGGTTAAACAAACCAACAAGTTAACTAACAGTCAGCCCATGAGGCAGAAAACCCCCATGATGCAGATACCGTTATCTGACGCAGTCACACTACGGCACAGGAACGTGTTATCTGATTAGGTCATAACGCTTGCGATCTAATTAGACAAGCGATATTCCTCCAGCCCCTGATAAGGCATACGGAGTTCTCATAACAAATCAAACCTATGACAACCTGGGCAAAACCCTGCGGCCATTGTTTTGATTTCACCGAGAACTTCAGTAAAAGAATGTGCTAACGAGCAAGTCGTATGACATCCTTATTGACGTATCTATGTCCATCCTTACGTCAATCTCTGCACCTTAAAGGTATAAATATTACCGATATTGCCCTATGCAAACACACGCGTGGTGACGAGACGGAGCAGCCATACTTGCCGAAGCGAAGAGCAGAGCAGACCCCGCTGGCGCAGCCCCGCCTTCCTGACGCGCTGAGAGAAGCTGTTTTCTCCTGCCGAGAAATCCAGCACCGGCGTTTCCGGGTAGCCCTCGCAGGCAGCCTGGAATATCGAGACCAGAGACGAGAGATACCATCCCTCATTCAACCTAGATTCCAGGTACAGAACTGAATAACCCCTCACAGAGAATTCTTTAGTTATTCACTTGGCAAAAACAAACTTAACTTAAACTGTAACTTTCTATTCCCGCCCACGTTTTAGACTTAGGTCAGGTACACGGGGTAGGCGTATTTAGAAACACCAGTTGAGTACGTTTAGTCAAATGTATATGTGTATGTAATATATTTTATTCATTTTAAAACATCTTATGGCTTAGAAACCATATCAATGTTTTTACAGTATTATTTTATACTATTGCTTTTAATGTATGCACTTTACTTAACTATAAGTATTGCAATAATATCGATCCATTTCTCTTGTATGAGAAAGGAGACTGATCAATAAATAGCACCTTTTTATTGAACACGCCCGTCTCTTCCTCTTCTCTACAATCTGATGAGACTAAGAATGCACGTACTGACTGAGTAAAATAAATTGCCTTTTGTTCACACGACTCTCGAGATATACTCTTGATTAGGGGAGAGCAAAGTTGTCATGTTCTATGGTTGTCAGAAACTAAATCCCTTCTTGTCTAATCAGGGAAGTTAAGTCCTCCTTGAACATTCGAGAAAGTTTCTAGTGAACTCTGAGCTAAGCTGGCAAACCCAAAACTTTAAGTCTAGTATCGACAGTAGTAGACCTAGTTAACGTCTGGTCTAGGCCTTTACTGCTGTAGGTATTATTCCAATGCGCAGAGCCTATTGGGATGATAGGAACTACACTACATGGCGCCCAACACGTTTGGAAAGGGCGATAAAACTAACGTAAGACATTTAGAGTAACTCAGTCGTGCTTTCTCACTCAGACCCCTTTTCCCAAATACTCCAAAGACGTCTGGAGTGGGTGAAAGGTTATATCCGCCAGACCTCGCAGGAGGGAACTCCTATGTATGGTTCTTGGTATAAGTCAACGTTGAAGGATACACTGTTCCAAAATATTGTGCATCTAATCTTTGTTTCCATAAGAAACCTGATCTGCAAACAAAAGAAATAACCTTTTGGACAGTAAAATGTCAGACAATGAGGATGAAAGAGAGGCAGTTAGATTAGCAACTGAACTCGCAGCAGCTGATGCTACCATGCAGGCAGCAGACGAGGATATAATACTCATCCCGGTCATCAAAAGGAGATCTATAACTCTAAAACTTATAGAAAATGGACTGACACCTAGAGGTGGCACAGTCATATTCGTAATTGAGGCACACGAATATCGGCAGACAGAGGTATACTATTCATGGATACATTTTCCAGCAGCAAATGCTGTAACAAAGTACTTCCACTATTACAAAATAGAGGAACCTCCTGAAACGTACACTCCTTTCGAGGAGGTGGAAGTACCACTCAAATTTCAAGAGCATTTGCTCTTATTTGATGGCGCCCTAAAACACAATAATCACATCACCAGGCTCGGTCCTTTAGGTAGACCAGGAGCAACGTGGCCGGTCCTAGCCGGATACACACCACATCCAGACATCGATGGGATGTCTGCACCAAACCTTTTAACACAGCTAAAACAACTAATAAAAATACACAGACATTTAGTCCAATATGTGATGCGGACTTCAACAATTCAGCCAGCGATTAAACTCCCACAGCTGACCCCTCACCAGGGGAACACAAATAAAATTACACCACAGAACATCCAGTCCTGCCTAGGTAAAGTACCGGCTAAACGGGAACAAATACCATTCTGGCTAGCGCAGAAAATCACCCAAATAGAGGCGGTGTTTCCAGACACCACCCCGCTAGAAAAGCACAGGATTCTGACTATCTGTCTTCCAATGGGAATCGCACCACACATTGAGGACTGTGACACTTGGGGTACAGTCTTTGCTTCCATCTACACAAAAACGCACGGTGTTCCATCCATTTCGGTAATACCAGATGTGCTAAAACAAATTCAAGATGAATATGGTCCTGAACCCGCTTTAACTCTTGGTATGAAATTACTAAAAGACTTCAAGCAGGTCTCGGCTATACTATTAGCCAACATAAAAGGAGAAGCAGCAAACGTGGCGATCCGCCAGAGGTTAAAAGAGACAGATATAGCAGACCAACCAGCTGAAATTGCCAGAATCATAGAAAAATCCTATGAGGAACTAGGTAGAGATAGTTTAGGTGGAATACCAGTAAAACCGCAACTAATTGAAAGTCCTGAAAAAATATTTTTTAATAATAAATCTACATCACCAAAAAAGAACTGGGATGGAAACAAACAATCCAATCCTAAAGAAAAGAAATTCCAGTCCAGAGGAAGGTCTCCTAGGCGAAGAGAAAAATCTCCGAACCAAAGACAGAGGTCACCGCAAAGTGACCCCTCTGGGAATAGATATAACCTTAGAAATAGGGATAATATAAAAAAGCCTGATAGATATCAAGACATTGATACCCGTCCCTCTCAATCTTTTCAGACTTCCTTGCAGAAATCGGAAAGAAGAGGACGATCAGAACAAAGAGAAGAGCACGCCAAGTCCAAAGACAAGGAACCTGCTCAACTAAAAAAGAAATTACAATTTCCAAAGAAGAAGGTAGCCAGCATTAAAATAGTTAACAATGCCGAGAATACTGAGGACACAACTGAAAAACGGGGAATGGGCTCAGACAATGCTAGACAGCGCAGCAGAAGTGAGCATAGCTCGCAAAGTCCTTATGAATCATCTGGAGACAGTGGACACGAATGAATATCTTCAAGTGGAAACTGCGGACACCAGAGTTAGCAAACCTCACAAAATATACGAAATAACATTACGTATAGAGGGAGATAAGACTAGGAAAATAAGGGGACTATTTTGGGATAATCTCTCCAAGGGCTATGATATCCTTCTAGCTGAAAAAGACTGGCCACCAGAGTTTGTCAGGGAATGCCCTCATGGCGAAGAAATAATTATGCCTGCCTTCTCAAATCAAATTCCAATTCATAAAAAATACACACTTGCCAGAAAATGGGCAGTGGCTCTAGCTCCAGCTTTATATAAAAATCACGTGGGATGGGATGAGGACTCTCCTCCTCACAGAATCCAGTTAAAATCACAACCTACTGCACAAAGGCAGTACCCAATTAAGCAAGAAGCTAAAAAACAGGTAAATGAAATAATTGATCAGCTAGAATACCAGGGGGTGATTGAAACTTACACCTCACAAATGAACAACCCTTTGTTTCCGGTCTCCAAACCAGACAATTCATATCGTCTAGTTTTGGATTACCGGCACCTTAACACATGTTGCAAAACTTTTGAAGTGCAAAACTCACATAGTGCTGCACTAATGAATAACATAGTGCGCAAAAAATACAAAACAACATTAGACATCTCTAATGGATTCTTTTGTCAAAACATAGCACCAGAGAGCAGATATTTAACTGCATTCTCAATAAATGGCACTCAAAAACAATTCTGTCGGTTAGCCCAGGGGTACAAGAACAGCCCGGGAGTATTCTCAGCGAGAGTAACAGAATTACTACAACTATATGATGATGAAGCATTATCTTATGTCGATGACATTTACTTAACAGATGATGACTTGGAGACTCACTTGAAAAGAGTGAACACCATAATACTTGGGTTCGCTGCAGAGGGTTACAAATTCAACTTTAAAAAATCCAGAATTGCCCATCTGACAGTCCTGTTCTTAGGATATGAATTATCAAGTGAAGGCAAAAGCCTGGCTGACAATTTCCTAGAGAAATGTGCCGTAATCCAAGCACCTAGAACACTAAAAAACCTACAGTCAATTCTAGGCTTCCTAAATTTCGGAAGAACATACATTGCAAATTACGCAGAAAGGGTCAAACCCCTTTATGATCTGATAAAACCAGATTTTAAAAGATCCAATTGGACTCAAATACACACAGAAATTTTGAGATCCTTACAAACAGACATGCTAATTAAAACAAAATTAGAAACACGTGATAACACACGCAATCTTGTGATTCGAGTCATCCCAGGAAGATGCGGATTCACATACCTGACCTCTAATGAGGGAGAAAAGGTACCAATTGCATTCAAATCACACTTGTACACTAAGGCTGAAATGAAATTTAGCCCAACGGAAAAAATTCTTACCGCAACACAGACAGCTATAGCAAAAGAACGAGCCCTGGCACAAGGTAAACGAATAATAATCGTGACACCGATACCAGCCCTAGAGGCTGTAACAAAAGCAAGCATTCCAAATGCTAAAGCTCTCCATCCGAGATGGATATAATGGGCTAATTCTCTTGCTGCAACAGACGTGGCGTACGAATTTGATCCTTATTTAAAAACACAAGAATTTCTCCAATATGAATTTGAATGTCCTCCGCCGACCGAAATTTTGCCTCTAGAACATTACGGCTGTATAATATATACAGACGGATCAGCACAACCCGCAGTGGGGGGTAAGCAAGCTTACAGTGCTGCGTGCGCGATCGTTAAAGGTCGCTGGCACGAAGGAAAATTTAAACCAGCAATCACTAAAACACAATCTTTAGGAGATTGTACAGCTCAGCGAGCTGAGCTACTGGCATTCAAGATGGCGCTTGAAAATACCGATCGAGAATTCCCCACACTCATAGTGTGCGATTCGTATTATTGCGTTCAGTCTTATAATGAATATTTGCAGATCTGGCTTCAAAATGGTTTTAAGGATGCAAAAGGAGGCACAATCAAGCATAAAATGCTCTGGGAACAAGTAGTTCTTTTACAAAAAGAACTACCAAAGACTCACGTGATACATTCGCTGAGTCATCAACGTGATGGCGTTCACGTTGCAGGGAATTCATTGGCTGATGAGGCCGCGAAGGCAGCTGTGCAAACGGCTTCCGTAGCTGCCATCACCCGGTCAAAAACAAAAATAGACAGCGAAATATTACAAGCTGTCAGCGCTTCAGAAAAGGATTCAATAGAAACACTCCCGAAAGGCTTTCCAGTAAAATACTCATACATAACTGATGCAAACAATGTTCCTTTTGCTCGAATCCCTGGAGTGGGGGATAGGGCAATTCCAAACATGGAACATAGGTTAGGACTAATAATAGCGGCACACGAAGGGCTTGCTTCTATCCATGCTGGCGTCTCAGCCACAGTGTCATTATTAAAACAGAGATACTGGTGGCCACAAATGAGAAGACAAACAAGGAACTATGTTCTAGAATGTGAAATATGTCAAAAAATGAAAGTATCAATGGTGAGACGTCCAGCGCAGACGCCCCTTCTAATCTCGGATAAACCATTAGCCTGTGTTTATCTAGACCACTGTGGTCCCTTACAAAGGGATGGTAACTATAAATATATCTTGGTCGCAGTGGATTCTTGCACGAGATTCATATGGATGTGGCCCCAGCGAACGGCTGACGCCAGAACTGTTATAAAAGATTTGCGAGTCTTTATCGGCACATACGCAATTGGCATGCTGCATTCGGACCACGGTCCTGCTTTTAGCTCTAGAGCTTATAAGGAGGCCATGGTCAGCATGGGCGTGGCATTGCGGTACTCTTGTCCATTTCACCCTGAGGGGAACGGAATTGTTGAAAGAAAAAACCGTGACATAAAGCAATCTATAACGGCAAAGGTATTAGGTTCGGGAGCTGGGTGGGTCAAACATCTAATAAGTGTCCAACGTAGTCTCAATAACTTGCCAAGAAATTCTCTGAAGGGATTCAGTGCGTACGAATTATTATTTGGAACTAGGATGTTGATCTCTGACATTGATAGTCAGACTTCAGTGGTAGAAGAAAAAAGCTTTGATATCAAAGACCGTTTGGCTATTTTGCAGGACTTAAACAAAACAATAAAAGACCTGAGCAACATAAAGTTGAAACAACAGCCAACAACCACTGAAGAACCACCACCTGTCCCAGCAAGACCTGTCTGGATTCCAAAAGTCGGGGATCTAGTCAGGGAAAAGATCGCGGTAAAGAAGGAATTTGGGCCTTCTTACAGAAAAGCAGTTCCTGTCTTGTCTGTCAACGGGACAAGATCAGTCGTACTACCGCCACTTGCTGGTAAAAAGGAGAACCGAGTTGTATCCATCGACCTGGTAAAACCACAACATGTGGCCGATAACAAACAGTAGGCCAAGTGGACTCCCAATAAGTAGCAGAACACAAAGGTTTGCTACCAGTACAGAGGTCCTAACGAAGAGGCTCATCACATTTGAAACGCCTGCAGAAGAACAACAAGGACTATGCAACAATGCAATAGAACTCAGACCTCTGAAAACCCAAATAAAAACATTTAGCAGAGACACACCAATCTATAATGAAGTACCAAGTGAAAATGAAAGAAACAAAAATCCTGAAGCAATTGGAACAATTGACAGAACTGCATCCGGCTACTTCATAAACTTCGATGATTCCTCTGAAGGCTTCAGTGAATCAAAGACACAGCCATCATCAAAAACCTTTAAAGATAAAGCTAAAGACCTTTTGAAACAACTGAAAGAAACATACCTGATTTCTCCATGGATCGAATTTTGGGTGGGTTTTGGTGCATTTATCCTCATACTTTGGCTCATCATGGTACTTACTTTGGGACGCTTCATTGAGGGAAAATATGCTAAAATGGACACAGCAAGTCAGAAAATCAACTTGATCCTCAAACCACACACATCTTCACACGTCGAGAAAAGAGAACTTTCTTCAGTCAACTTCACAGCCAATCCGATACCTGGTGGGGTAGCCTGGGACAACACTGACTATGAAATTTATGGTCCGGTCGAAATCCTGAAATATCCACACCAAATTAAGATCTCATTGAGTGACTTTGCAAAACCAAGCTCATTTGCTGATGATTGGGACTTCGAAAGCATTAATAATATGATGTCTGACTTAGTAATGTCTGCTAAATCTACCAAACATGATTATTTGCAAAGTTCTACAAATTATGATAGTATGTACTGTTATAACCACTATGGTAACCATTTTCTACATAAATCTGCACAACCTAGAAATGTTTTAAATTATAATCAATGGGAACATTGTGCAACACCTCCAAAAGGAAGCTCAAGAACCGTTTACGACAAATATTCATACTTTTCTGGTTTTAACATAAGTAATGCTGAAACATTTTATTTTAAATTGTCAAACAAGACAGGGACTAAGACCATGATAACCAACACAAAATTGATATATTCAGACTCATTTTTTGAAAAAATGAATACTTTTGGTTTTGATTATTGGGACAAAAATGTTGAATTGAAAAGTGTTTGGGGTACAAAAGATTGGCAAGTACAGGGTATAGAAGCTTTGTTTAGAGCCTGCATGATCCCAGAACAAATGATATTTTTAAATGACACTGTTCAACAAACCACCTGTCTTGGCCTAGCCAAAATCAAAGATTTAAATAAACCGTCTATTCCAAAGCCAACAATGTTTAGCAACACTTCTACAGATGAAGAGATAGACGTAAACCATATATTAAACCAAAACAGAACACGTCCTGATTGGAAACAGTGGTTGATCTGGCCCACAGATACAAATAACTGTCAAGACAGATTCCTGAACAAAACACAGGGGTTCAAAATGACCAGGCCAGACCCTAGATATCCTCAAAGACATCACCCAGGGATAATAACCACCTACAGTGTGGGCAAATTATGCCTTCAATGGCTACAGACCTCCACACTGGCAGAAATTAAGCAACACCTATCTTTACTTACTGATGGTGCTGACTTGCGTGATTTCACTATGGGACCACGCAAACAGCGTCAAAAGCGTTTCATAGCAGCCTCTGTATATGCAGCATACAATGAGGCCTGGAAGGTTACTCACATTGAAACAGCAGAGAGAATACGGGAAATTGACCGTATTAATTTGGAAAAATCACTTTCTGTAGTGGACAATGGGTTAATGACTCTGTCCTCCAGAATTTTTTCTTTGGACAGCATTGTGTCTTCAGCAATCGACATATTATCGCAGGACTTACTGTTATTACAACACGGTCAGTCACAATTGCGCTCTATTGTACAGCTTGGCTGGACGTTACAAAATCTGTGTTCAGGCTATGTGCCTTGGCGTTTAATCAACACAACGTCACTATTCCAAATCTTTAACCTTACTGATAGACAAATCAGTATGGCACAAAAGGGTGCTGATTATACAATCCTGAGCATTGAGAAACTTGAAAGATTACCAGTGACAATGTCAGAACGACCTGTCAGTGAATGGATAATACATGGGATAATAAATATTCCAATCTCAACCTTCAGGTTTCAATACTGCCAAAAATATATACAGGCTGGCATGTACGAGAAATTGGGAAAGGGGTACATTAAAACAACATAGAACCTGCCCTATTCACATGCATGTGTCAGTAATAAAGGACAGAAAGTGTTTCTTAGTGGCAACAATTGTGCGATGTCACTAAGTGGCACACTTCTGTGTAACGGAATTAGTTTGCATGGAGCCTGTGAAGGGAATTCATACAACCTTTCATGTCACCAGCAAGGCGCACCTGCAACAGAAATAGAACCATTCTTTCAAAGACTCTATAATGGGAGTTACATTCTAATTATAGACCGCAGATGTTGTAGTCTTATGCCCGGGACTCCTTATCTAGTAACTACGACTGCGAAGGTCAAGTGCTGTGGACGCTCATTGTTCCCCAGCTCCTTTCCAGACAGGGAGGCAAGGGCATGGCCCAATTTGAAAATTACTTCTATTTGAATAGATACTTTAAGCAGAATGAAAACAGTGCTTCTTCAGACGCCTACAAGGCTCACGTCATCAAAAGAAACGTATGATCTACAAGTCGCAAGGACGACTGCAGAGATACATTCATTGTTATCAACTAATTCCCCCATACATTTCGCGGAAATTCTAAACGAAATCTTAAATATTTCTGATACCAATGGGGTCTCAAAGGTATTTAAGACAGTATTTTCGATGGCATTAACACCATTCAAAGCCATACTGGGTATTTTTCCAGATTTCGTCCATTCGATTTTTGGCGGACTTCCCCTGATCTTGGGACTAATTGCAGGAATCCTATTCTTAGTCCTTATTTTTCGTTATGGCAACCCATGTCACAGACAAAACTCTTGCGACAAGGGAAGAAACAATCCTAGCCATTGGATACCGGGACCGGATATCAAAAATCCTGGGACTCTCCCGGCTTAGAGACCTGAACATGACTTGGTTTCTATCATTTCGACCAATGTGGCAGGGATGTGTTTTACCTGTATTAAGGTGTCTGCTATGCGGAGAAGAATGCGTGTTAGACACCTGTCTGACGCTACAATCGGATGCGCCAATGGATGCAGAAACATTGTTGAGCCCGATCAAGGTTCACGCTTTGTGCTGCCCTCAAAGGCTACCAATCCTGATGACGGCATTCGTGGAAGCTTCACCACTACGATTGATGGGTAGTGAAGTTCAAGATGAAAGCAGCATCGATCAGGTACGACCTTCTGTCAGCAATGCGAATCAGAATGTCAATGGAGACAATCATGCACATGAATGCATGATTACACCTATTTCCGAGTTAGTGGAACTTTCCCAGGAAGCTGTTGACAGTTTTTTCGAAAGCCTAAATGATATGATGTTCTCGCCAGAACAGAAATAGAGACTTTTGAACAAGCTCGCACACGGCGTTCCCTGAATTCGGCCTTCAACTTTAAAAATAAAGTCACATGAACAATTTTCCCTTCAGTTCACGGACAGCAATTTTTCAGCAGCCCCAGAATATTTTTGCATATTTTTCGGGACACTATCTTCTGCTTAAAGTAAGAACTATTCTTAGAGAACTAAGGTTTCTGAAATTTTAGATAGCTTATAGACATTAGCTGCCCGCTGGTATGTTCATTGTTATTTTATTCTGTGATGGAATGGTCTCGAACCTTTTTTCTGTATTAAGAGCCATTTCATGTGTAATTCTCATATACCAAATAGCGATAATGTATACTAATGCGATTACTTTGGCGTTATTCTACAGCTTGAGTGCATACAATACATATGTCTGCAATTTTTCAGTATATTTGAAAATTTCAAAATGCATTTATGTATTTTGGGGTGGTAAGGTATACACAATACTCTATAGTATGTTGTATTATGTTTTACTATGCATAGATTAGTAAATATGACCATAGTTAGCGTGGAGTGGGTGTGATGTATTCCTATTGGTTCTGAATCGATCCCCCTATTCCTGACCCTATTCTGGTTAAACAAACCAACAAGTTAACTAACAGTCAGCCCATGAGGCAGAAAACCCCCATGATGCAGATACCGTTATCTGACGCAGTCACACTACGGCACAGGAACGTGTTATCTGATTAGGTCATAACGCTTGCGATCTAATTAGACAAGCGATATTGCTCCAGCCCCTGATAAGGCATACGGAGTTCTCATAACAAATCAAACCTATGACAACCTGGGCAAAACCCTGCGGCCATTGTTTTGATTTCACCGAGAACTTCAGTAAAAGAATGTGCTAACGAGCAAGTCGTATGACATCCTTATTGACGTATCTATGTCCATCCTTACGTCAATCTCGACACCTTAAAGGTATAAATATTACCGATATTGCCCTATGCAAACACACGCGTGGTGACGAGACGGAGCAGCCATACTTGCCGAAGCGAAGAGCAGAGCAGACCCCACTGGCGCAGCCCCGCCTTCCTGACGCGCTGAGAGAAGCTGTTTTCTCCTGCCGAGAAATCCAGCACCGGCGTTTCCGGGTAGCCCTCGCAGGCAGCCTGGAATATCGAGACCAGAGACGAGAGATACCATCCCTCATTCAACCTAGATTCCAGGTACAGAACTGAATAACCCCTCACAGAGAATTCTTTAGTTATTCACTTGGCAAAAACAAACTTAACTTAAACTGTAACTTTCTATTCCCGCCCACGTATTATACTTAGGTCAGGTACACGGGGTAGGCGTATTTAGAAACACCAGTTGAGTACGTTTAGTCAAATGTATATGTGTATGTAATATATTTTATTCATTTTAAAACATCTTATGGCTTAGAAACCATATCAATGTTTTTACAGTATTATTTTATACTATTGCTTTTAATGTATGCACTTTACTTAACTATAAGTATTGCAATAATATCGATCCATTTCTCTTGTATGAGAAAGGAGACTGATCAATAAATAACACCTTTTTATTGAACACGCCCGTCTCTTCCTCTTCTCTACAATCTGATGAGACTAAGAATGCACGTACTGACTGAGTAAAATAAATTGCCTTTTGTTCACACGACTCTCAAGATATACTCTTGATTAGGGGAGAGCAAAGTTGTCATGTTCTATGGTTGTCAGAAACTAAATCCCTTCTTGTCTAATCAGGGAAGTTAAGTCCTCCTTGAACATTCGAGAAAGTTTCTAGTGAACTCTGAGCTAAGCTGGCAAACCCAAAACTTTAAGTCTAGTATCGACAGTAGTAGACCTAGTTAACGTCTGGTCTAGGCCTTTACTGCTGTAGGTATTATTCCAATGCGCAGAGCCTATTGGGATGATAGGAACTACACTACAGTATAGCTCGATAGGCAAACCATTGGGGCCTAACGGCTTGCCTGAGCGAAGTGAACGGATCGTCACTGCGATCTCATCCACAGTGAACGGGGAATCCAAGAGGTCCCTATCCAAATCAGAAAGGCGAGGCAAAGCGATATCACGCAACAATAAATGAGAGTCTTCCTCGTCTCGATCACAGACTGAAGTATACACAGTCTCGAAGTGGTTCGCGAAGCACTGAACGATCCCAACAGGGTCCGTGACGCACTCACCATCAAGCATCTCCAATACTGGTACCACACGATTCACTCTCTCCTTCTTATCCAACCAAGCCAACAACTTGCCCGCTTTATCACCAACGTCATACAATCGCCCCTGCTGCTCCCTGTACATAACTTTAGCTGCATCCGTCACAAGAGCCTTGTAGTCAGCCTGTTTCAAAGCAAGGGAGTGTAACTTTGCGCTAGATATACCAAGACTGAGATCAGCCTCCAAGGCAGCAATATCAGATTCCACCCGCACCACCTCCTCAGTAGCAGCCTTCTTAGCAACAGCAATCAGGGATAAGGACTGGCCACGAATCACAGTTTTAAAGGCTTCCCACAATGTGACAGAAGGTGAGACAGACCCCACATTTTCATCAAAGTAATTCTCAATGGCTTTAACAAGGCTGGAACGAATCAGGGGGTCATGGAGATACCACGGGTTAATCGGAGCCACTCTACCCTCGATCACCACACCAACCTCAAATCGGAGCCACAAAGGAGAGTGATCCAAGATTCCCCTAGGAAGCAGACGAAGTTCCCTGATGGCGGTGGACTGAACTGCGGGCAATAAAAAATAGTCAAGCCTGGACAAGCTGCCATGGGCCCCAGAGTGGAAAGTGTATTGTAACTGCGCGGGGTGCAACAACCGCCAAGCATAAACAAGCCCAAAGGTCTCCAACAAGTCGCTAAGCCACATGTGCGCCCTAGGCAGGTCTCTGGGTGGGTGTCGGTCCAAAGCGCCAGAGACAACAGAATTAAAGTCCCCCCCCATGATCAGGAGCCCTTCCGGAAGACCTAAAAGGACACCACACAAGTCAGCGAAGGTTGAGGTCTGTAAGCCGGGGGGGACATAGACCGAAAGTATGGACAGGGTCCTCCCCTCCCACCTCCCAGTGAGCAAGGCGTAGCGCCCTCTATCATCAAGCTTGATCTCGTCAACAGCAAAAGGGATGGAGGACCGAAGAAGGATGCCAGCCCCCCTAGACCCAGAAGTAAACTCAGCGTGGGCTACGAGGCGGTAACCACGTCGGTTAAGAGCCTGACAAGCATTACCTATTAAATGGGTCTCCTGTAAGAAGACTATATCGGGGGAGTGCCGCCTAAGGTACTTCAAAACAATACCCCGTTTAATCCTATCTCCCAAACCAATAACGTTCCAGGATAAAAGTCTCAACTCACCGCCCCCCATCCCCGATGCATGAAAGAAGCAAGACCCACATAGAACACAATAAGCAATACGGTGCCTCGTGAAGAAACAAAAACACACAAACACCCCCCCACCCCCAAACTCTCCCGTGGTAAACCCCCCACCCTGCACCCCTGCATAAGACTAAGAAGCCACCCCAACTTGCAGTGTGCCTGTCGCACCATTGTTAAACTAAGCTACGCTAAGAACGCAGGAGGAGGAAGAGTTCCCGTTCACCCCCGCCACCCCCAGGCCGATCAAGGTCCAATAAGTCCCAAGGACAAACTCAGCTGATACAGCAGACAAAAGTTCAGATGACGGGGTCCACCGACGAAGTCATCACTCGGCTACACCTCCCTCAGCGCCGCCAGGGCGTCCGGAGCGATCCTGACCCTCAGGCAGAGTATCGAGCCAGTCGCTGACATCGCCAGGGCGGTCAAAAAAGAAAGTACGGTCCCGATACACAATCCTCAGCCTGGTAGGAAAAAGTAAGGAGTACTTCAAGCCCAAGTCTCGCAACCGCCTCTTGACACCCTGAAATCCAAGTCTCTGCTTCTGGACAAGAGGCAAAAAATCAGGGTAAAAAGAAACGGAGGCATTCTCAAATTTCACCGGTCCTTTGTCTCTGGAAGATTGCAGCACCGCGTCCCGATCACGAAAATGGAACAGCCTTGCGATGATGGGTCTCGGAGGGGCACCCAGCTTAGCATTCCCGCCGGGAACACGATGCGCCCGTTCCACTGCAAAGAATTTACTAAGTCCCGCGGGGGCCAAGTGGTTGGATATCAAATCCTCAACCAGGGGATCAACCCCTTCAGTCTCAGAGTCTTCCGGAACACCAATAAGGCGCACGTTGTTGCGGCGGGCCCTGTTTTCGTAATCCTCAAGACGGCGAGCCATGAGATCATGTGAGGACCGAAGGTTACCAATTTCCGCTTGAGCATCCGAGACATCGGTGACCAAACTAGAGGTCTTCAGGCTCAACGATTCCACTCTCTCGTTAGTTTTCGAGAGATCCGCTCTAATCAGCGTGATATCGATGGCCACCGTGTCGATCTTAGTCGCCAAGGCCTCATGCTGTTGCCCCATAGAGGCCGGCATGGCGGCAATGGCTCCCATAACATCCTTCAACGACGGGTCCGGGGCCTCCGGAGAGAGGGTCTTAGAAGTGTCCGAGACACGGCTCACAGCACCGGGCGATCCCTTGGCATGTGCGTAGTGATCCATGGTGTTGGTCTGTTGTTGACCGCCCCGTGGAGGCGCCTTGGTCTTCCGCTTCTCGAGAGGCAGGCCAGTGGCCATCTTGGAAAAGGGACCCCGAAGGGGTCCCTGCGACCTGGTGAAAATGGCCGGGAGGAAATGTCCGAAGAATCAATAAGACCAAGTCCGGGCTTTGTGAACAAAAGTAGACAGAGCCGTGGGCAGGCGGCCAGGGAATCCCACACAAGAGAAAAACCAACGGGCCAGTCTTGAAGGAGAAGAAGCCGTGCCCCTGCAAGTCGAGCCTGGAAACCGAAACTGAAACTCAGGAGGAGCCGACCCTGCAGGGACCCTTGCGGCCGTTGTTGATCAACTGCTCCACGGTCTGTTCCAAATCCGAATCCCCGGTCTGCCTCGGGGTGGGCCTCAGAATGTAGAAACGGAGTAAAAGTGGACCCCGAAGTCCGATTTCGAGTTTTCAAAGAGTTCAATGATCAGCAAGGATTAGTGAACAAAAGCCCGTCGATGAAATCAGGATGTAGCCAGGATAAACATGAGGGGCGGCACGGGTCCGGGGAGCTCTGTGCTCACGCGACCATCTTGGATGCCCGCGTAGCTCCTCCCAGTGGATAAGGCACACTTGATGTTATGCCTCTGTTCCTTGTACCTGCCAGGGTTTAGAACCCCAAACAGATTTAAGGTCGACAGTATCTTTCCATAGCTCAAAGCCACCTATAGCTAACTGATCAATAAAGGCTTTTGAATACAATAACTTTGTGTGGGTGAGCCTGACTTTAGAATTGGGCTTAGAATACATTTTAAAATAAAATGAATCAGAATTGGATTTCTTAAAATCAGTGAAGTATGTAAATTTTTTCAAAAGGGTTTTTGAACTGCCTTTAATGGGAGCTGGGCAATGTTCCCATTGAGTATAATGAACCACATTTTTAAAGGTATTAGCTATATGCAGGACATGATGGCCATAATGCTGGTAGCAAAATAAATCAGCATGATTAGCCGAATTCAAGTTCAAATGCAGCATAATATTTTAAATCAAAAAAATAAAGATTGCACGGCTTGAACCCAATCATCAGAGCGTATCTTTTGTTTCCCTACATCCCCCATAGAAACACGAAGTACACTTGGGACATTAACCACCTCAGTTGGTCCCTGAATTTGGAAGTTTACAGCATCCCATACAATCCCATCCACCACTGGCCAGGCAGAGATGTTGACAAAAGTCTGGTCTCGTTTCATGATATGTGAAGAAGAGTGTGGTGCCAAAGTTCCATCAATTATCTTTACAGCACAGTGTTGAGTAAGGTAGTGACCATTGATTAAACGGAAAAAGAATGTCACAAATCCAATTGACATGAATAAAAAAATGGCGATGAGAACCAGCCAGATGTAGGTACAAGGTGGAATTAAAAAAATTGTATTGAAACCAGGTGACAAAAATTGAAAATTTCGATGGGGTGCTTGATGTTGTGGAGTCCCACTTACGAAAGTACGGAGCTTCTGTTATGTTATTAACACTTATAGAGCGCGCGATTACCCTTGGGTGTCCTGGCACCTAGCATTGGCCTCCTAATCTAGCTGAGATATCACCGTGAAAAAAGCCACGTCTTCAAGCTCTTCCAAAACATGAGGAGATTTGGAGCATTTTTAAGGACCAGTGGAAGCATGTTCCAGGCGTTTGAGGCGCAGTGGATAAAGCTCCTGCCTCCCCAGTTAAGTTTTTTTATCCTGGGAGTTTGTATTAATTTGGCACTGGCAGATCTCAGTGCCCTCCCTGGCACATACCATTGGAACTTGTGCATGAGGAATCCCTTTGATAGCCTTAAAGACTATACAAAGAGCTTTAAAGCGAGATCTTTGTTTTATGGGAAGCCAATGTAGCTTCCTGAGCTCGCCTTTGACAGAAGCAAATTCAGGGGTACCAGACAGCAGCCTGGCTGCTGCGTTCTGGACTAACTGAAGTCTATACATCTGACATTTTAGCAGATTCAGGTAAAGGCTATCACAGTAGTCCTGCCGCGATGTTATCAATGCCATGACCACTGTCTTCATATTGCTCTCTGTCAGGAAGAACTTTATTTTCCTTATGATTCTAAGAATCATAAAACAGGCTGAGGTCACCAGGCTAATATGGCCCCCCCATGATTAGTCTGTCATCCACAACTACCCCCAGGTTTTTAGCCTTCTTAGTTGGTGTGGGACAAAGACCCAATTCTTCTGGCCACCATTCTGGTGTCCACACCAAGGGGTTATTCCCAAACTTCAACACCTCAGTCTTGTTAGAGTTGAGTTTCAAACAATTGGAGGACATCCAACGGGATATGGCACTCATACACTCATGAAAGTGCTCCCCAGTCTCTTTCTCACCTCCCTTGGTTATAGACAACACAATTTGTGTTTCGTCAGCATAGGAGGTGAGCTGGAAGCCAAAAGATCTAATAACTCCCGCTAGAGGTGCCACATAGACATTAAAAAGCGTGGGGCTCAAAGAAGAGCCCTGTGGCACCCCGCACGGGAGTGTGAATGGCTTAGATGAATTGCCCTCCAGATCCACTGTTTGGTACCTGTTGGCCAAAAAGGACTGTATGAGTTTCCATGCCAGTCCTGCCACACCAATCCCAGACAACCGGTTCATCAAAATGTTATGATGGACCGCGTCAAAGGCCGCCGACAGGTCTAACAGGATCAAAACAGCACTTCCTTCTCCATCTACGGCTTCTCTAATCTCTTCCGTAGATTTCAACTGGGCCAGCTCAGTGCTATCATTAGCCCTGAACCCATATTGAGAGGGGTCCAGAGAGTTGTTGCAATGAAGAAAAGCACTGAGTTGGTTGTTCATCACCTTTTCCAGGATTTTAGTAGGGAGAGGGAACCGTGAAATAGGCCTATAATTATTGGGTTCTTTAGGGTCTAAGTTCTCCTTTTTCAAAAGCGGGAGGACCGAGGCTACTTTCCAAATTTTCGGAAAAATCCCAACAGCAAAAACATTATTAAACACGGGATTCAGGGCCATTCCTATAACGTCAGGTATTTGTTTGATGACCCAAGCAGGACAGGGATCACTAGGGGCTCCTGATCGAATTTGGGTTAAAACCCTGATTACTTCTCGAATCTCCAATGGTGTAAATTGATCCAGAGTGCTTAATGGATCTCTGCTCTCCAGTCCATTACTATTGTTACTTGCCTGTGTTTTTTTCATTGACCTCAGAAAATGAGGAGAATATCATTTCAACTTTCTGTTTGAAAAAGGCGGAGATTTCATTGCAAAATGAATGGTTACTGTGACTCTTAGGACTGGAGGGTGAGGTCAATTTTTTAATAGTATTAAAAAGTTCCTTAGAATTGGACGTGGCTATTGCAATCTGCTTGGAGAAAAACTGTCTTTTAGCTTCAGATAGGCTTTGTTTATAACTTGCTATGGATTGGTTATATTTACCCTTATCTGTATCAGTATACTTTTTACGCCAGGCCCTTTCTAACAGTTTACATTCCAGTTTTCTATCTCTAAGTTCTTCTGAATACCAAGGGGCCGATGTCGTAGCTCGTTTAGGAAGCCACTTTCTACTAGGGGCTAATAGATTGCAGGAAGAGGCAAGTCATTGATTGTAGTCGCCGGCCGCAGTTTCCACTTCAGTTGGAAGGGGACGCAGCGAGCTGCTGAGGGAGCTCTCGTGTTGGTTGATGTCCAATTTTCCCCAGGCTCTGGTCGTTATCCTCTGGTCTAATTTACTTGTGGCTGGCTGGTTCCTGCTACATTTGAGCTCAAACTGAATAGCCCAATGATCTGACCATGATAAAGGGAACACTGAGATATTACACAAATCATGATTGTTTGAGTATATCCCATCTAAAGTGTGTCCCTTTTCGTATGTGGGAGTAGTCACCAGCTGACATAAGTGGGTCACCTCCATAATTTGATCCAACTGTTGTGTATCAGGATCTATATGATTTTCCAGTTGGAAGTTAAAATCCCCCATTACTGTATATGAACCTTGACAGAATCCTTCTTCTATTAGGGTACCCACTGACTCCAGGAACCCTTTTTTGGGTCCAGGAGGACGATAGAGGAGTAGACCTTTAAAAATCCTGTGACTTCTAAAATGAAAATGAAATGCTAAGGCTTCACATGTAGAGTTGGAAATCGGAAGGAAATAAGGTTTTAAAGAGGCGTGATAAATTACCGTAAGAACTCCTCCCTTTTTTTGCGGCCTATCAAGTGTGTAACAGTGAAACGCAGGGGGTATAGCCTTCACTAAATCTGGTCCGGAGGCCTGGTCTGTCCATGCTTCTATAATAAAAGCTAGTTTAATCTCTTGTTCCTCTAAAAGCAGAGCACATTCTACACTGTGTTTAACTAAAGATCTAGCATTTAGTAGAACAGATTTCAAATCCCCTATCTTTTTTTAATTTGACCTCTTGAGTGTTGGAGTTCTAAGCTTATGTACCGTCAAATTTTAAAAAAGGGGAAGTTGTGTCTGGCAACTGGGGCAAAGAGCGCTTTCCATGCCTCGCTCAGTGATAGTCCTGGGACTTAAGGAACAACATAACATACCCGTGCCAGGATTCAGCTTGTGTAGTTCCTCCATGGTGTAACTAGTTTGATTTTCCTTTTGGGGAACAAAGGGCAGGGGGACAGGCCCTGTGCCCGGCCTGCGCGTGGACGGACACAGACGGGCTTGCCTTTGGCGTGCCAGCGGCATGCCCGCTGTGCGCGCCAGTGTCAGCATGTGTGTTAAATAACCCTGCTTTCCACCACTAGACCGATAACCTCTGTGAGCAGCCCCAGGCCGTCAGGTTCGATCCCTCCCTCCCTCTCGTAGTGCAAAATCGGCAATTAAGTTTAAAACAGTTCTAAAATTGTGCAAAGTTAAAATAGCAGTGTCACCGGTCTCATGAATCTCAAAATGTGGTCTCACCGGACGAGCTCTCAACACGTCTTCGCCGGGGACCAATGCTGCGCGTCCGCATCAGCTTCTGAGTTAAATAACCCCGCTTTCCACCACTAGACCGCTAACCTCTCTGAGTAGCCACAGGCTGTCAGGTTCGATCCCTCCCTCCCTTTTCTAGTGCAAAATCGGCAATTAAGTTTAAAACGGTTCTAAAATTGTGCAAAGTTAACATAGCAGTGTCACCAGTCTCATAAATTTAAAAATGTGGTCTCAGGTATGGTCTCACCGGGCGAGCTCTCAACACGGCTTTGCCGGGGACCAATGCTGTGCGTCCACGTCAGCTTCCGAGTTAAATAACCCCGGTCCCCTTTGAGGTCCGGTTGAAACGCGGCGTTTCAGATTTCGCCGCAGCATTTGTTTTTCTACCAAGCTGGCAGTCAGGCAGCATGAGCTGCTGCTGGAAGAAATGTTAATAGGGCAGAGGCTGCGTGCCGTAAACTGCAGGCTGAAGACGTCATAGAAGGGCAGGCTGCATGCTGAGGAGGGCGAAGAGGGGCAGAGCCAGAAACAAGAGGCTGGAGCTGGGAGGAACTGACCCCTGTCTACCTCGGCTTTCTTTGGCCCCACCTTCTCTGCCTGTCAAACACCTCAATCACACATTCACCTTTCTGTCGGAAATCTTAAAACGGGTGAGTGAGGCAGATTCCTACTTTGGTTCTCTCTCCTGGATACTTCACAAAAGTGTGATGGTGAGCCTCAGCAAGGCCTACCAGTGCAAGGGGTTCGCCTTCCTCTGCACAGAGTCCTCAGACAAATAGGATGAAGTTGGCACAGAAACTGGAATAGAAAATGCATGATTTATTAAACCTCATGAGGTGGAACTACATTCACACAACACCCTTCGATAATGTGCACCCTGAACTGAAGGAGCATGGTCCTTTTATACCCACACAGGGGCTCAGAAGAAGGCGGTACGAGTACAAAGTACAGGTTTTAGGTACATATATGGTAATATAGAAAACCTACAGTCAACAAGTGGGTGGAGCTAACAGTGGCTAATTCTAGGAAACACATCCTGACATTTACAAACTAGGCACAGACAGCTGCAAGCTCAACTGGGCGTGTGCGAGACAGGTAAGGCTAAAAATTACCTTGTCGCTAGGCAGAATGCAAGAGCAGGGAACAGAAAGGTAGGACAGAGCACGTGATAGCACATGGCATACAAAATGGCGGACAGAAGTACAAAATGGATTCCACAAAACGGACAAGTTAACTTCTAAATACAAGACGGCTTCTGCTAATGCTAACCCAATCGCTGCCAAATGACAACAAAAGTGGCTCACTTCCCACGGCGCGAGGACGAGCTGCGTTCCCTACAAAGAAGCCGATTTCACCAAGATCGCTCCTTCGTTATTGTTATGCGGTGTTTCAACAAAGGCGAGCATCTTACAGTGAGTTTTATTTATTGTGAACTTGGAAACTTTTCCTTTCTTTGACCTGCTAGCACAAGGCGCATTTAGTGAAAGAATTTTGGAGTACAGCCTGAGTCCTAGAGGATTGAAGGACAGTGCTATTGCTTTGGTGTTCATTTTTGTTTTTCAACAAACTTTATTGAACATTATTTTTTATTAAGAAGCGGATATCTGAGTGCTCTATACCTACCTGAGGTTGCCGTCAGTTCGTTTATTGCAGTTTATTGCCGCCACCACCGCCAGAGTCATCGGGGGAGACACTCAGGTCTCGCGGGGCTTGTGAGAGGAGAACGGAGGCCAGAGACTTGTGTGATTGCCTGATTTAGAAAACCTTGCTTTTAAAATCTGTTGATTTGACCAATTTGTAAAATCATGCTTTTAAAATGTGCCACTTGCTGACAGCCTGTTTTTAACTACGTCCCTGACATTACACCTAGTGATTCTGACCTCGCAGTCCCCGTCTGTAAGAGCGGGGCCACAACGTGTTTCCGGTCAGTGCTCTCGTTTTTCAGACAGGGGATAAAAGGCACGCTGGCGCGAAAGCGCAGCATGAGACACGAGGGGTTGGAATCAGTTAGGTGTGTGAGTGCCTGATTTACAAAACCTTGCTTTTAAAGTCTGTTGATTTGCCGGATTTGTAAAATTGTGCTTTTAAAATTTGCCACTTGCTGACAGCCTGTTTTTAACTACGTTCTTGACATTACACCTAGTGATTCTGACCTTGCGGTCCCCGTCTGTAAGAGTGGGGCCTCAGCGTGTTCCAGCTCAGCGTCTAGTTTTTCAGACAGGGGATAAAAGGCACGCTGGCGCGATTGCGCTGCGTGAGACACGAGAGGTTTGAATCAGTTATGTGTGTAATTGCCTGATCTACAAAACCTTGCTTTTAAAATCTATTCATTTGCCCGATTTGTAAAATTGTGCTTTTAAAATGTCCCACTAGCTGACAGCTTGTTTTTAACTATGTTCTTGACATTACACCTAGTGATTCTGACCTCGCAGTCCCTGACTATAAGAGCGGGGCAGCAAGCGTGTTCCAGGTCAGCGCTTGTGTTTTTCAGACAGGGCATAAAAGGCACGCTTGGTGCGGCTGAGGGGCTGGCGCGCCAAAGGCAAGCCCGTCTGCGCCCGACGGCGCACAGAGTGCGTCCAGCGACAGAACCCCATGTCGTGTTGGGTCCCAATTTCCTAATCGAACTCCGATTATGGCGCTCAGGAGACGTGAGTGCCGCAGACCAAAAATGTGTCTTATAGAGGAGGGATGGCAGGAACCACAGTTAAAATGCCTACTGCTCAACATTAGATCCTTGGGCAGGCGTAAGTACTATATTGAATGCCTGCTCCAGGTCTCTGCACCAGACTTAGTTTTCCTCAGAAAGACATGGACTAGTCTGGCCTCTGACCCAGATTCCATTTCACTCATCATTTTGGGTGACTTTAATTACCATCTGGAACTCAACAACAACCCCGATACCAGCCGGCTTCTTGACAATCTAGCAGGCAATGGTCTTCATTAAACAGGTGGTAGGTCCCACAAATTTTGCTGGTCATACACTTGATGGCATCTTTGCCATCAACTCCGATGCTATACTGAATAATTCGGTCCCCCTTTCTTGGACTGACCATACGGTGATCTATTTTAACCTTCAGTTCTCACTACCGGCTCAGCTGGATATAAATAAAACAGCTAGCATAAAAATCAGGCAGTGGAACAAAATCCAAGGCACTGAATTAGAGCAGGCTCCAAACAGCATGCCCCCCGATACAGGTCGACGATAACAATGAGGCATCCAGACAGTTTATAACTGGATAGACACGGCTGTAAATAAGGTGGCCCCTGAGAAAGTTATTAAACTAAGAAGAGTGCAGGCACCATCTCCATGGTATGGCCAGGAGATGAAAAAACTGAAAGTTTTATGCAGGAAAGCTGAACGTGTATGGAGAACTGATATAGATATCCTATAACAGAGCGCTACAGCAATATAAAGAAGCTACTATACAAGCAAAAAACACTTCCTACTCAGCAAAAATAGAGGAGGCCAGTAACTCCACTAAGGAACTCTTTAAAAATATTCAAGTATTATCAAAACCACGTCAGAATACGCGTTTCAGTCCTGACTCTGCTTTTTGCAAAAAAAAAAAATTTTTTTTCAAACTAAGATCAATATGATCTATGATGAATTGCAGAATAACAGGCAGGTAGACAATAACAGTCAAATTACTACTATGGAGGATACGACGCTGCACTGTCAGCTGAACATGTTCAGCACACTCACTCCTATCAAAGTAAATACAATCTTACTCTCTACCAAGTCAGGATCCCCATGGGAACCCTGTCCTCCAACTGTGATGCATGTGGTGTCCGGGGCCATCAATAGACATCTAACTCCCATTCTAAATCAAGTGATTGAATCAGGGAGTTATCCTTTGGTCTGAAAAAAGCCTGCATTAGACCCATTCTGAAAAAGCCGGTTCTTGATCCATTGGAGGTCAAGAATTACTGACCCAGTTCGTGTCTGCCTATTGCAGCTAAAATCCTCGAGTGGTCGATAAATCAGGAGCGGACATAGCTTATTTATTTATTTATTTATTTATTGATTTATTTCTTTATTTTATTTATAAAGCGCAGCATTCATCCCAAGGGATATCAAGGCGCTAGTAGCAATTATCGTGGTAGGTCATATTGTTTAGTAGTAATTGAGAGTATGGCTGTCGGATTTATTGTTTAGGGAATAGGTGTGCTTTTAGTTTTTTTCGGAAGAGCAGGTAGTTGGAGGTGAGTCGTAATTCAAGAGGGAGCTCGTTCCATTTCCTGCCTGCCAGGTGGGAGAATGAGCGCCCGCCTGCTCTCACCTTCCTGATGCGCTTATTTCTGGCCAGGGCTGCGTGAAGTGAGCGGAGACTTCTGGAGGGGACATAGAACTCAATTTTCTCTTGGAGAATTACGGGGCCTGTTCGGTACACTAACTACCTGCTGGATTCAAGTCAGCATGGCTTTTGGTCGGGTCACTCGACCGAGACAGAGCCAGTCATGGCAACAGAAGAGATTCCGAGACAGTTGGATGGGGGGGGGAGAGTGATCCTCATCCTCCTTGACCTATCAGCAGCATTCGACACCGTGAATTACACGGTGTTGGTGCGGCGGCTGAAGGCGGTGGGGTTTTGGGAGGTGGCTCTGTCCCTTCGCTCCTCATTCCTAGAGGATAGGGAACAGATTCTACACTGGGAAAGTCTACAGTCGGAAACCTCCTTCTGCGATGCGGAGTCCCACAGGGTTCAGCATTGTCACTGACTCTGTTTAACATCTATGTGACCCCGACCTGCCAGTCTCATTACACAGCACGGTTTCTCGTTTGTGTCCTACGCTGACGACACACAGATTATCATCTCCGTATCAAACCAGTTGAAGCCTGTTGCCACGAGATTCCATGCGTGTCTGACTCACATCATGAGCTGGATGAGCAATAACTACCTCAAAATAAATACGGATAAAACGGGGGTGATGGTGTTTGGTGGCAGTCCGTCCCGGTGGAACCAACCTGATGGCCGATAGAGGCTAGTGGATGCCCAACACCATCTGCGAAAGTCAAGAACTTGGGGATCATCTTTGATGACCAACTGGGGTTTTCTGCCCAGATCAACCACGTAACCTTCACTTGTTTCTACATACTGAAGCTTCTGAGGAAGGTGTTCCCTTTTATTCCCCAGGAGCTAGGAAAAACAGTGGTAGTGGCCTTAGTCTTCTCCCAACTAGACTACTGCGATGCTCTATTCATCTATTCATAGGCATTGACAAGGCACAAAAGACCAAATTGCAGTCCATACAAAATGCTGCTGCACGAATATTATTGAACATCTCAAAAGGTCACCCCACCTCTGCAGCCATTAAGTTGTTGCACTGGCTTCCAATACAGCACCATCTGAAATTTAAGGCCCTATGACTGGTACATAAGACATTATATGGCGGAGGGGAAGCTGATCTTCAAAAATCTTTCACTGGTATATTCCTACTAGAATTCTTAGATCAGCTAATTCCGACCTCATCTGTGACACTAAAGTCTGCAGAGCTAGAAGGGGTGGAAAGAGCATATGGTACTGTGCAGTCAGGTTGTGGAACCAACTGCCTATCACAGTCAGACTTCAACCAAACAGACTAGTGTTCAGGAAGCAAATAAAAACGTACAACCTAAAAGTGCACCCTAAGCGGCGCGTACGCCTCCCACACAACCAGTCCGCGTCAGGAGGCGCACAAAAGTGGGGCAGGACTCCTGCACAGCGGGAAAGTGGTCTATACTTACCCGAGGTTGCCGCCAGTTCTTTTATTGGCGCTACTGCGGCCAGAGTCATCGGGGAGATGCGCTGGTCTCATGAAAGGAGAACGGAGGCCAGAGACCACAACTCCTAGCACTCCAAGCAGCACGCACACCGCCCACGCCACCAGTCAGTGCCGGGAGGCTCACAAAAGAGGGACAGGACTCCTGCACTGCGGGACACAAGCAGGCACCCCAGGCCCAGGGTGACTCAGTCTGCGACTGTCAGGTGCCGTAAGAGACCGGGTCGAGCAACCCCCCTAAGAACCTGGCCAGGGGGCATTCCTGTGTTCTGTGTTTTAGTTTGGCATTTTTTTGTTAGTATTATATTGTTCTGATTACATACTGTTCCTTTGAGTAAATTCACTTTTAGCACAGGCAAGGGCATTATAGGGATGTTAGATGCCTTCTTATTGAGGGCAGAAACGGTCCTCATTAATGAGATTAAGCTTACAGAACGAAGGCTATCTCTCGATCAATTACCCCCCCAGAACTGACTTTCTTTGACTCTTGCACTCATTGAAACCCCTGCGGCGTTTAATCATGAAGTAACTCGACCTCGCATAAGCCCCTCACCACATCAAGTCTTAGACTCAGTAACAGATATTGTCTTGTTTCTATCCTCTGAGAGTAGAGGGAAACACAAACAGAATAAACCTGCCCAAAGAATAAATGGGAAGAAAGCTGAACCTGCTATAATTGTAAATGCACCTACTAAGGGTCCTATTAACTTTCCACCTCACATTGTGCCAGAGAAGCTTGCTGATAGTGTACATGAGGGAAATTTCTGGGGCAGACTTGAAACACTAATGTCAACTTTGCTGAAATCTATTTTACAAAAAATGAGTGTTGTTGAAACCAGAGTAAGCAAAGTGGAGGAATTGATTAGCCGTACTTCCCCAGTGTTAGAACCTGAGATGTCAGGTCACCTAGGGTAGCCTGGCCTAGGGGTAAGACATGCAATTCTAGAGGCACAGTGCGAAGGTTGCCAACCACCCAAGAGTAAATCCACGCAATAGCACACAAAAACAACACTACACCAAGTATAGGAAAATACGTACTGCTTTATAAAAATAATATATTCTGTTCTCTTATACTTTAGAATTTACAGTTCAGTACTTTTCAATCAATCAGGTGAAATAACAATCCGCTAAAGTTTTGGGAGAGAAATCTACCACATAGTATAAGCAAAAGCAGATGTCATGGAATTAATAGCAATCTATTTAGCAGTGTTAACTGGCATTAAAAATCCACATCAACAGTATCTTTCATTGCATTTAAAAGTCATGTACACAGTAGCTCTATTTTCAGGACTATTAACTTATCTCAATGTTTAGCAATAATAATACATCTAGTCAGTTCAAGATTGACCAAATCTGACTTCAGTGAGGAATTCCAGTTTATCCCTTAGTTTAGTTATTAAACAGCAAGTTTTGTAATTAACTTAAACCTTCATTTAACCATCAGGTTTCTTTATGTTGCTCCCCAGACTGTATTAACCAGGAAGGAAAACGACCAGTGCCTTAATTACTTCACTGGAGATGTTAGCGCCGCTTCCCCCTTCAATTCTCCTCCTTACTTGTAAATGATATGGCCGGAATCGTCTTGCGCCAGGCTTAGAAGGGGACAGCAGACAAAGGGGGTCGGGGAACCAAGGTAGGCGAGGCACTCACGCCTCAGAAGGCTCCTCTCTATTCACTTCTCCTCCCTCGAGCCAGCTCCTCAGCGTGGCGCTCGAGTGGAGGAAAACCAGGGCTGATGACACTTTGCTCCCCCGGCCCCTACCGGGCCTCTAAACACTCTCTCCCTGCTCGGGCCAGCTCCTCAGTGTGGCGCTCGAGCGGGAGGGAAAGGGCGGATCTCTCGGCGAGCTGGGAAAGCCAGCGCGCCTCCTCAGTGTTGTCCGGCGGGGGCTGCTACTCCCGCTGACATGCGCGGAAGGCGCTCACGCTGGTGTCTCCTCTCGCTGCGCCCGCTCACAGAAAGGACGCGCTACTCACGGGCCTGCTCTCTCCTTGCACCCCTCCTTCCGGGGATCAGCATCAGACAGGGCATGCGCGAAGGCGCCTTCACTTTCCTCAGAGCTAGGTCGCTACCGGCAACGCATCCAAAGCGCAGTAGGCGCCCCCGGGGTCCCGCTCACGAAGGGAAGCCTCGCAAGGCTTCTCAGGCTCAGTGGATCCTGCGGGGGCGCTGCCACGGAGGGCGAACAGTGCCCCAGGGGTCCCGCTCTCAGTTGAAGACAGTGAACAAGTTCCTCAGCCCACACTTTCTACCTAACAGATGGGGAGGCTTGCCACACGTCACAGGACCAGTTTGGGGTAAGGAAATCTGGAAATTGTCCAATGGAAGTACTTCCTTTCCACACTATAGTGAGGAGGGGGGATAAAAACGGGGAGGCTCCTTCAGAATGAATTCACAGAGCTCTTCTTCAGCACTAATCCCCTATCCCTCCTTACTGGGCAGACTAGGGGCACAGGGGAACTCTTAGTTCAGCTCCCAAGGCAGGGTTCTTCTCAGCTCCCAAGACTACTAGAATTAACCCCTTCACCTATCTGTCCAGGATCAGCAGGATGAGCTAACTTGGCTAGGACAACAGGACATAGGAGGTGGGAATGCCTTGACAGAGGGCTACTCTTGTAGAGGAAACCACCCTTCAGAATCCTACCCCTACTAGACCTCAGCCTTCACTCTAGCTGCTCCTCACTGACAGACAAAATGGCTGTCCAGCATTCCGCCTTATATAGGCTGCCCCCTGAGTGGTCCAGAATGGACCAGAAGGTTCTGGAACGCCCTATACTAGTCTTAGGACAAGTTCTAGGCTTGGCAGTTAGGGCAGTTGGTAGCCACCATTTTGTGGTTCCAACTTTCCCTGTCAGAACAGGCCTCTGAGCCTGAGGTGAAAGATTTTGAGGGGAAAAAGAACACCTATCCCCTTGACCAATACCTATAAAAAGTAGTAGACACAAAAATTATTAAGGGTATGAGGGGCAAAAAGGGGTCAAAATAAATAATAATGAGGAGGGACTACGCAAAAAATCCAGACAGGTCTAACACGCGTCCCCCCCAGCTGAAAGTGGGGAGAACTACCCAACCCCTTGGGAGTCCTCATCACTAAGGCGGAAATACCTGGAGAGACCGTCTGCATTGGCGTGGTCCACTCCAGGCCGATGTTCCACCCGGAAGTCCATTCCCTGTAGGGAGATAGACCACCTCAACAGCTTGGGATTTTCCCCCTTCATTTGCATCAGCCAACGAAGGGGTCGGTGGTCAGTCTGAACCAGGAAGTGCGAGCCAAAGAGGTATGGCCGCAGCTTCTTCAGAGCCCACACCACCGCAAAAGCTTCCCTCTCAATCGCACTCCACTTCTGTTCCCGGGGAAGCAGTCTCCTGGATAAGAAGTCTACAGGCTGATCCAGGCCCTCTTCATTTAGTTGCGATAACACTGCCCCAATGCCATGTTCTGATGCATCTGTTTGGACAATGAACTCCTTGGAGAAATCGGGAGCCTTCAGGACCGGTGCTACACACATGGCCTGCTTCAACTTTTCAAAGGCTTGCTGACAAGCCTTTGTCCAAACTACCCGTCGAGGTTGTTTCCTGGAGGTGAGCTCTGTGAGGGGCGCTACAATAGTGCCATACCCCTTCACAAAGCGACGGTAGTAACCTGTAAGGCCCAGGAAAGCTCGGACCTCAGTCTGTGTCTTGGGGGGTTCCCAGGCCATGATTGCCTCAATCTTTGCCTGCAGGGGCTGCACTGACCCCCTACCCACCAAGTGTCCAAGGTACACAACCGACCCCTGCCCAATCTGGCATTTGCTGGCCTTGATTGTCAATCCAGCCTTTTTCAGTGCCTGGAGAACTGCTTGCAAATGTTGCAAATGGTCCTCCCAACTGCTACTGAAGACAGCAATGTCATCCAGGTAGGCAGCAGAGAAACTCTCCATTCCAGAGAGGACCTGGTTCACCAGCCGCTGAAATGTGGCAGGGGCGTTCTTGAGCCCAAAGGGCATTACACAGAACTGGAAGTGTCCCTCAGGCGTGGAGAAGGCTGACCTTTCCTTTGCTCCATCTGTCAAAGAGATCTGCCAGTACCCTGAAGTGAGGTCAAAGGTACTTAGGTATTGGGCAGCTCCTAGCCGGTCAATTAACTCATCCGCCCTAGGGATTGGATGAGCATCAGTCTTTGTAACTGAGTTCAGTCCTCGGTAATCCACACAGAACCTCAGTTCTGGTGTGGTGCCCGGTGGGGCGGCTTTTGGCACTAGCACCACCGGACTGGACCAAGGGCTGTTGGAAGGTTCTATCACTCCTAGCTCCAGCATCTTGGCAACCTCGCCATGGATGCTAGCCTTCACCTTGTCCGACAGCCTGTAGGTCTTGGACTTCACTGGGGGGCTGTCTCCTGTGTCCACATCATGGGTACACAGGTGGGTTCTTCCCGGAACAAGGGAGAACAGCGAAGAGTACTGCTCCAATACCTGGCGGCAATCCTCTCGTTGCTCAGGAGTTAGGGATGGGGAGAGAATCACTCCCTCCACCGACCCATCCTTCTCTTGGCATGAAAAGAGATCTGGGAGAGGCTCGCTTTCTGCTTCCTCAGCACCATCAGTCACCAACATCAGGATGACCTCTGGCCTCTCATGGTGGGGTTTGAGGCGATTGGCATGCAGCACCCGTAGGGGCTGTCGCGGGGTCTTAAGATCCACCAAGTAATTGGACTTACCCTTCTTCTCCAACACCTCAAATGGGCCTGTCCAACGATCCTGAAGGGCACTTAGCTCTCCAGGTTCCATCACCCATACTTTCCTGCCAGGCTCCAACTCCACCGGGTGAGCATTTTGGTCGTACCATTCCTTCATTACTGCCTGACTGGCCTCCAAGTTGTCAGAAGCCTGCTTCCACAACTTGGCCATCTGGCTTCTGAAGGCCAACATGTAGCTCACCACATCCTGAGGAGGTTTTCTGGGAGACTTCTCCCATCCATCCTTCACCAGGCTGAGAGGCCCACGCACAGGGTGCCCATACAACAATTCAAAAGGGCTGAAGCCCACTCCCTTCTGCGGCACCTCTCTGTAAGAGAACAGCAAGCAAGGCAGGAGGACGTCCCACTTCCTCCGTAAGCTCTCCGGCAGACTTCTTATCATGCCCTTCAGGGTCTTATTAAACCTCTCAACCAGTCCATTTGACTGGGGGTGATAAGGAGTGGTGAGCCGGTAGGTCACTCCACACTCCTTCCACATTGTCCGCATGTAAGCTGACAAGAAGTTGGTCCCCCTGTCAGACACAACCTCCTTGGGAAATCCTACCCGGGTAAAGATTCCCATCAGGGCCCTAGCCACCACAGGTGCAGTAACAGTCCTCAGAGGGATGGCCTCTGGGTACCGTGTGGCATGATCCACCAGAACCAGGATAAACCTGTGACCAGCTGTTGTTGGTGGATCCAATGGCCCTACAATGTCGATGCCCACCCTTTCAAAGGGGGTGCTAACGACTGGAAGTGGTTCCAGGGGAGCCTTTAGCTTCACCCCTGTTTTCCCACTGGCCTGGCAGGATACACATGTCCGACAGTATGTGTTGGATGCCACTTTCATCTGAGGTCAGTAAAAGTGGAGGACAAGCCGTGCAAAGGTCTTGTCCTGGCCTAAGTGTCCTGCCAGTGGTATCGCATGAGCCAATTCCAGCAGAAAGGCTCGGTATTGCTGCGGGACCACCAAGGCCCTTGATGGGCCAGGTAGGGGTACCTTGGGTTCACTGTAGAGGAGTCCATCCTCCCAGTAAATATGGTGGTGTCCCGTAGCATCACCTGCTGCCTGGGCTTCAGCCTGACGCCTCAGTCCCTCAAGGGTAGGGCACTCCCTCTGCCCCTTACAGAATTCCTCTCTGGTAGGTCCTCCCTCCACATGCCACTCAGCAGGGATGGGTAAATCCTCCAGAGAGTCTACTTCCCCCTCCATGGACTCCTGGCCTACCACCGCAGGTGGCCGATCTGACACATGGGGCGTGGAAGCCGAAGCAGGCTCTTCCTGTCTCCGGGTCTGTCCCTTTTTGGCAGCGGGTTGGGCCATTGTTCCAGGCTCCAACCCAGGCGAACTCCCTCTCTGGGCAGTCGCAGACCGTGTGCTTACACAGGCCCAGTCAGGTGTACCCAGCATCGCAGAATGCGTCCGGTATTCCACCTCTCTCCAAGTGTTGTGCTCCATGTCATTCCCCAACAGACAATCAACTGGCACGGCAGGGCTTACGGCAACTCGAAGTGAACCTGCAACCCCCTCCCACTCAAAGGGAACCTCAGCCACTGGATAGTGGCCCATTCTGCCGTCAGCCATCGCGGCGGGGTGGAGTACATTAGGAACAACCTGCTCTGGAGACACCAGTTGACTTCTCACCATAGTCATACTGGCTCCTGTATCTCTCAGAGCCTCCCCTCTTTGGCCATTGATGGTAACCCATTGCCCATACTTTGTAGTAATTGGGGGCATCTGGATCTTTGGAACCATCTCCCGCTCTCCCAGGGACACTAAGGTGACACCCGCCCACTCACCCCCCTTATCTAAGGGCAACTACTCCCCGAGCGCTACACTAGCTACTCCCGGTGACTTTCCTCCGGTGGGAGGGGGTGGTCTCTTTGGGCATCTGACATCTCCCTTATAATGTCCAACACCACCACATTCAAAACAGTGGAGAACCCTTGGCTGCTGGCTTTGGCAAGGATTAGGGTTTCGGGGCGGATTTGCCCTAGGGGTGAAACCTGCTCCCTTACCTTGGAAATTATTTTGGGGACCTTTGGAGAACTCCTTTTTATCTCCCCCCTCCTTCTTCTGGGGGGCGCCCTGTCCGGCTTTTTGAGAATCCCCTCCAGTCCCCTTTGAGGACACCCGGGTACTTGCCCAAGTGTCCGCCTCCTCTGCAAGCTTCCGGGGATCGGTCAGCTTGCTGTCCACCAGGTGTTGGCGCAACTCGGGAAAACATTTCTCGAGGAGGTGTTCTTTCAAAAATAGATTGTACAGCCCCTCATAATCTTTCACCTCGCTGCCCTTGACCCAACCCTCCAAAGCTTTCTTGGCGTAGTCTAAAAAGTCTACCCAATTCTGGGTACTCAGTTTGTGACTTCCCCTAAATTTCTGTCTGTACCTTTCAGGGGTAAGTCCAAACTTCTTCACCAGTGCCACCTTCATTGCAGGGTAGTGGGTTTGCTCATCCTGCTCCAGAGCCAACAAGGTGTCTCTGCCAGCAGGTGGCATGTATTTATACAGCCCACCTCCCCAGTGAGTTTCTAAGATCCCGTGAGCCCTTAGAGAAACTTCGTAGGCAGCCAACCATTTGGCAATGTCATCGCCTGGGGTGTAACTAGCAATGACATCTTTGGGTAAATAGGGTCTGGGTTCCCTGGTGTTCACTTTATTTTCGCTGCCACCATTATCTGGATTGGGAGGCCTTTGTATTAAGGCTTGTAGGTCCATCTCTTTGATGGTTCGCTCATGGGCTAACCTCCTTTCCTCCCTTTCCATCTCCATCCTAGCTAATTCCAACTTCATCCTCCTCTCCTCCCTCCTATCTTCTAGCTCGGCGTCAGTTAAACCCCTGTCTGAGACGCTGCTGCTCGCCCTCGAAGGTATCCTGGGACCTGTCAGCAGATTCCCCCTTCCAGCTTGGTTCAACATTGCAGTCTCAAGGACAGTGTCCCCGTCACTCTCTTCAGTTTCTGGTTCCTCCCTTAAATGAGCTTCCACCCATGCCCTTATGCTTATCAGCAACTCGCCTTTCTTGGCACCTTTGTTAAAGAATACCCCTTGTTGCTGACACCATTCTCTGAGTTGGGCCACAGTATTGGCTTCTAGCTCTTTAAAATTCAATTCCATCTTTCACTATGGAATAAAATCAACACACAGGAGAAAACCAAGAAGTGACCTGAGGTTAACCTCCACCCACCGCCAGAAATAAATTTAGAAAAAACAAAATTCAAATTAGGAGGGCCGCAAGGAGAAAACTCCTGGTGTAGGTCAGTGTATTGCGTTGAATTACTAATGAGTAGCTGCAACCAAGTCAGAATCCCACCGCTAGGCACCAAATGTTAGAACCTGAGATGCCAGGTCACCTAGGGTAGCCTGGCCTAGGGGTAAGACATGCAATTCTAGAGGCACAGTGCGAAGGTTGCCAACCACCCAAGAGTAAATCCACGCAATAGCACACAAAAACAACACTACACCAAGTATAGGAAAATACGTACTGCTTTATAAAAATAATATATTCTGTTCTCTTATACTTTAGAATTTACAGTTCAGTACTTTTCAATCAATCAGGTGAAATAACAATCCGCAAAAGTTTTGGGAGAGAAATCTACCACATAGTATAAGCAAAAGCAGATGTCATGGAATTAATAGCAATCTATTTAGCAGTGTTAACTGGCATTAAAAATCCACATCAACAGTATCTTTCATTGCATTTAAAAGTCATGTACACAGTAGCTCTATTTTCAGGGCTATTAACTTATCTCAATGTTTAGCAATAATAATCCATCTAGTCAGTTCAAGATTGACCAAATCTGACTTCAGTGAGGAATTCCAGTTTATCCCTTAGTTTAGTTATTAAACAGCAAGCTTTGTAATGAGCTTAAACCTTCATTTAACCATCAGGTTTCTTTATGTTGCTCCCCAGCCTGTATTAACCAGGAAGGAAAACGACCAGTGCCTTAATTACTTCACTGGAGATGTTAGCGCCGCTTCCCCCTTCAATTCTCCTCCTTACTTGTAAATGATATGGCCGGAATCGTCTTGCGCCAGGCTTAGAAGGGGACAGCAGACAAAGGGGGTCGGGGAACCAAGGTAGGCGAGGCCCTCACGCCTCAGAAGGCTCCTCTCTATTCACTTCTCCTCCCTCGAGCCAGCTCCTCAGCGTGGCGCTCGAGTGGAGGAAAACCAGGGCTGATGACACTTTGCTCCCCCGGCCCCTACCGGGCCTCTAAACACTCTCTCCCTGCTCGGGCCAGCCCCTCAGTGTGGCGCTCGAGCGGGAGGGAAAGGGCGGATCTCTCGGCGAGCTGGGAAAGCCGGCGCGCCTCCTCAGTGTTGTCCGGCGGGGGCTGCTACTCCCGCTGACATGCGCGGAAGGCGCTCACGCTGGTGTCTCCTCTCGCTGCGCCCGCTCACAGAAAGGACGCGCTACTCACGGGCCTGCTCTCTCCTTGCGCCCCTCCTTCCGGGGATCAGCATCAGACGGGGCATGCGCGAAGGCGCCTTCACTTTCCTCAGAGCTAGGTCGCTACCGGCAACGCATCCAAAGCGCGGTAGGCGCCCCCAGGGTCCCGCTCACGAAGGGAAGCCTCGCAAGGCTTCTCAGGCTCAGTGGATCCTGCGGGGGCGCTGCCACGGAGCGCGAACAGTGCCCCAGGGGTCCCGCTCTCAGTTGAAGACAGTGAACAAGTTCCTCAGCCCACACTTTCTACCTAACAGATGGGGAGGCTTGCCACACGTCACAGGACCAGTTTGGGGTAAGGAAATCTGGAAATTGTCCAATGGAAGTACTTCTTTTCCACACTATAGTGAGGAGGGGGGATAAAAACGGGGAGGCTCCTTCAGAATGAATCCACAGAGCTCTTCTTCAGCACTAATCCCCTATCCCTCCTTACTGGGCAGACTAGGGGCACAGGGGAACTCTTAGTTCAGCTCCCAAGGCAGGGTTCTTCTCAGCTCCCAAGACTACTAGAATTAACCCCTTCACCTATCTGTCCAGGATCAGCAGGATGAGCTAACTTGGCTAGGACAACAGGACATAGGAGGTGGGAATGCCTTGACAGAGGGCTACTCTTGTAGAGGAAACCACCCTTCAGAATCCTACCCCTACTAGACCTCAGCCTTCACTCTAGCTGCTCCTCACTGACAAACAAAATGGCTGTCCAGCATTCCTCCTTATATAGGCTGCCCCCTCAGTGGTCCAGAATGGACCAGAAGGTTCTGGAACGCCCTATACTAGTCTATGGACAAGTTCTAGGCTTGGCAGTTAGGGCAGTTGGTAGCCACCATTTTGTGGTTCCAACTTTCCCTGTCAGAACAGGCCTCTGAGCCTGAGGTGAAAGATTTTGAGGGGAAAAAGAACACCTATCCCCTTGACCAATACCTATAAAAAGTAGTAGACACAAAAATTATTAAGGGTATGAGGGGCAAAAAGGGGACAAAATAAATAATAATGAGGAGGGACTACGCAAAAAATCCAGACAGGTCTAACACCCAGCTATCTCGGCAATTACTCTCAACCAAAATATAGACCCGCCAAATATTATGAGGACGGATGTGAAGGCCGGCCACCCAGTTAACACCACTGTAAATAGACAGGCACAAAGCAATAGTGGTTCTGATAATATCACACCTTACATAACAAACATCTAACCCTGAGTGTAGTAGCGCTACGCATAGCTACGGGAAGTGAACTTTGCACTATGCACGCTACGTGTAGCTACGGGAACTGCGTAGTGCGGTAGGGAACATGCTGTTTGCACTGATTGCACTGTGCCGGATGCTTGTCTGCACTGTGCAATCATTGAAAACGGCATCTTGCTCAGTTCAAGTAGTCGTTTTCTGCCGCTCAAGTAGATTTGTACTCGAGCAGAAGCTTTCTCAACATGGACTAGTAGTTTCTCATCACGAGCGGTCGCGAGTATAAGCGACCACTCGCAATAAGAAACCTGACCTCCCCGCATTGAGAATCTCGCCAGGAAGTTTATTTTCCACGCTTGCGATCGGCAACTTGATGTTGCTGATTGTGAATGAGGAAAAAGTCCCGCTGGGATAGTGATTTTGCTCGCTCATGGCCACCAACTTGACATAGAGGGCCGCGAGCGAGCAAAAAATTACCGTTCCACATGTTTGCACTGTGCATCCATGCAATTCACGTAGCGCGTAATTGCGCAAACTACGCACACTCCGCGAGAGGAGCGTAGTGTTCCACCCAGGATTACAAGCATCCCCGTTCGCACTGATCAGATTCCCCCTGGTGTAGGACTCTGGGCGATAACAACTAATAGCATAGCTTGCTCCAAGGGAGGAGCTCCAGGGGCTGGGATACAGGGTAGAAACGAGGAACTGGAAAGAGGGACAAACTCTCTCGAACAACAATACAAGTCTCCTAATTCCCCATGTTATTTAAATCTGATCCAAGATGCAACCCCTTACATTATTGTTTTGGCTAATGCCCTTTCCTCAACCCATAATGTCTTTGAACAGTGGTCGACTTTAAGGAATAAGTCACTAGATTATCTAAGCCCAAACACTGGCATAAAAAACTCCCTTTTCTCAGAATTTAAAATGGTTGTGATTGTGTAGTTTTAGTCTTTAGCTCCCCCTATTTGGTGCACAAAATCTTAGAGAGGGGAAACAATGGGTACATCAACTTTAACAAGATAAATGTACTTCCACTAGGTTATTTTTATCAACCACCAAATACCCCCAATATCTGCGGTCATTTGCACATAGGAGGCAACCCCATGAGGACTAGGGAGCTCAGATTTTCGGTCCCAGTAAGATGTCTTAAATCCCTTGGAAGACATCGACTGACTGAATTTAAAGATGTTTCAGTGCCCCAGCCCTGAAGTTAGCAGGCCCAATGATGAGGGCCACACTGAACTGACCTTAACTGATAACATTGACCTAATGACTATACATAATAGCAATAGAGATATAGAGGTGGTCCCCATGACAACAGACCTAGAGTCTGCAGCCCATGCTGTACCCCTAGGTCAATTAATTACTTCTTCTTTACATCGTAATGTAAATGAGGATGGTCCTTTAATTGCTTCTCCCCCACGTAGTAATGTAATTGAGAACCCGTCCGCGATTGTATCTTCTACTAATGCTTTGGATACTGGTAAGCCTGCCCTTTGTAATACCGTTTCATGGAATATTGCGGGAATCTCCTCCAAATTAGGCAGCCACCAATGGACCGAGGAAGCCACTCATCTAAATGGGTTGAGGATGTTTCACACTCCAGCATTTGATGGTCTGGGTTGTAGGACTAAGGGTGAATTAAGCACATACATATTGTGCACTATGAATGTAAAAAACATAACTATGCTTGCTAGCGAACATTATTTCCAACTAGTTAAACTGGACATCGAAGCTAAACACTCTATTGTCCTGACCAACTTTTATAATAACATCCGTGCAGAGCAAATAGGAAATGTTGTTAATAACATGTTACAATTGTTGAAATCTGTGGGTAGCAATTTGGTAAGAGACATGACGTTAATATTAGTAGGGGATTTTAATTGTGCGCTATGTGCCAATGCTGGGGATAATTTATGTTGAGGCCTAAATGAAGAAGGGGCATGCATTTCACACTTACAGCATTGAACTTTAGGGCAGCATTATAATGAATGAATCTTTAGTCTTGACTTGGACTTTGTTAATGAAATATGCCCAGCACCCATCCCCATGCCCTAGACATTGAATGGCAGATGTCTATATTCTACTATTGATTATGGTTTAATCTCTAGTTGTCAGGCACACAGGTTATACTCCTTCTAGGTCGCGGACAATTTGCTTAGTGACCATTTCCCTCTATGCTTGCCTATCAAACTTCCTTCTAGCAAAATTAATGAGTCTGAAAATAAAGATCAGTTGTTAGAAAATCTAATGTTAATGGATTTTCCCTGCGCTAGATTATGATAGATCAAGTAGCACTAATTACGACAGTGGTGGGTAAGTGTAAGCTTGCTATAGAGACATGTCTGAGTGAAACAGCAGCTCCAGCTCACATCTTTGCCTCATTCTCCATGATTTCCAACACAGTAAGAGAGTCCCTCCTCAGACGGAAAAGTAGTAATAGGAATCCAAAGGGATGGTTCAACTCTAGGTGTACTCAAGCCTATTCTCACCTAAAAAAAGAGCTGCATCAGATCCCGAGAAATCTGACTATAAGGTTGGGCAGAGTGGAATATAAGCAAGCATTAACTGACAGAAAAACCACTCTGAAAAAGGGGCGTGGGAGGCATTACTCAGGTCTCTTTGGCTAAAGACAGTGCTGTATTTTGGAAAGCAGTCAAGGCACCATTTCTGCATAGTGAGGATGGCCCTTCCCTCGAAATTGCAATTAGTGAGGAACAATGGATTAACCATTTCTCACGAGTATGTAATGGTGAGGTAAACTCGACTGAGACGGATAAACATGTATGGAAGGATTACAGTTTGGAGTCCTTGCCCCAGCATCACGACCTACTGTTTACTCTGGATGAAGTGGAGTGGGCACTTTCTGTTAGCAAGGGTGGCAAGGCCCTTGGACCAGATGGAATTCCTGTAGACTTGTTTAAAGCAAATACTTCTCTGTGGGGGCCTATTATAGTACAGGTGCTTACTGCTAGCTGCAGCACTGCTTTTTTACCTACCTAGGTTAACTCCACGATTGTGCCCATTTTTAAAAAGGGGAATAGGAAGGACCCAGGGTGCTACAGGCCCATATCCCTACTAGATGCAATAACAAAAGTAGCGGGCAGAATAATTTTGGAACACCTCCAGAATTGGGCCGAGGAGAACTCTGTTTTATCTGACCTGCAATACGGATGTTGTGCCGGATTGGATTGGATTGGATTGTGCCGGATTGGGGACGGTAGGGCAGGGTGTGAAAATACAGTTTTTGTAATGGACGAAAGCTCCTCCATTTTGTATTTTCCAGCAGCCATTTTGTGTTAAGTCTTCTCTAGCCTGCCACCTCAGCACATATAACATGGCCACTTCATCTGCACAAAGAAACGATGATACATCAAATGACCCCAGAGCATATGCTTGCACTCTGCTTTATGACACACAAGTAGAGCAGGGTCCGTTGCTTAAAGGTCAATGACTCATTTGTTTGACTTTCCTATCTAACTATTGCCAATGTATTACAGTTAACTAAATACTGCCGATGGTGAACAATTACTGTTGACACAAGAGACATAACCTTTTGTTCCATATCCGGATGAGTAATCAAGTGAGCGCCTGACTCTGTAACCACAGGCCCGCCTATGTTTATACTTGGCACAAGTTATGCATAGTTCTGCTTTATTCTGTGTATCACAAGATTATTGATGACTGATGGGGTTTAATGAGTAATCTTTATATTTGTGTTCTGCATGCCAAATATACATATTTCCAGAGTGACTGGTCCTGACTAGTACGTGGGTCCGTCCTGGGATCATTCATCATCCTTGGCAGTTGCTGATTTGTGTATTCATTCCCACCTACGCTTATTCCAGCACAAAAGTATATAAGGCTGTCTATGACTTTGTAAGTTGTCCACTTCTCTCATAGCCACATGGAGCTGTGAGGTGGTGTACCCGCTCGAACGGCTAACTGAGTCCGTGGTTGAGAGGTGCGACTGAGGACCGAATGATCGTAGGGGCCCCTGCACGAAGGAGACGGCGTTTCTCCGCAGCAGCTGCCATCTGAAGTCCCGACTGGCCTCTTGACACAGGATTCCCCGGCAGAGGTCCACGAGCTGATCCCTTCTGAAACAGACGTGTTGTCCGAAGACCAACAGTCCGACGATTCAGGACACACCACAGATTGGTGAGATTGTTCTGTTGCATGTTTTATTAAAAAGAAGTTTGGTTAACTAGGTTTGTTGAATAAGTTTTGAGTAAAAGAGTAAAAGGATAGTTATAACTAAAAGAATAAATAGGAACAATGAAGAAATGCATTTCTAAAACGTTCTGTTGTATAAAGTCAGGTCACCGGTTGGACGAAAGCGTCCCCACCCCTGTTGAAGATAGTCCAGGTTGGATATTAATGATAAAAAAAGGAATAAATGTGAATTTATACAATAGAATATGGCATGAGTACACAAAAAAGGATGAGAGATTACAGTTTCCTATTGATGGTACCATTGATTTAGCTAAATTACAGTATTTACAGCAATGTATGATGGAACGAAAAGTCCGACCTGCTATGTTTGAGACATTTCAAACATGGGAGGAATCTGCTAGAACTAGGAATATGAAACAAAAACTAGACAGAGACAGAGAAAAGAATAAAAGGACTATGGCCAAGGTAGCGGAGTATGATAAAATTAAGATAAACGAAAGTATTGAACAGCATGACAGGGAATTTAGAATGAAAAAAGAAAAATGCTTTGTCGCAGTAGACCAAAGAAAGTGCCCCCCTGTTGACGAAATACTGGAGGACTTGTTAGACAAACCTCCTCCATATAATGTTGTCCAAATACCGCCACCCCCACCAGGTCCGGGTATTGGGGGCCAACAGCCTAACATTGTTGCCCCACCACAAGTACAGCATGTTCCCCCTCCTGTTGTACCGGTCCAACAGCCATCCGCTCCTGTTGTACAGGCACAACAAACGGCCTCTCCAACAAGTAGTTTGCAGGGTACACATGGGTCTGCAGGAAATATCCCAAAGACACCGTCTGCTCCAGCACTTTCCAGCATGACACTCCCAATATCAATGACACCGCTTGCACCAGTGACGCCACTTGCTTCACAAAGTGATTCCCCCACAGTATATACACACAGAACATATGATTGGTTGAGTTCCCCTTACCATGGTTCACCAAGGACGGACAGACGGGTATCAGACACGTATGCTAGACCCACGCGATTAGGCGTAGCAGAGAAAGATGTTATAAAAAAAATGACACAAAAATGGATGGACTTAGGGGAAATAACTAAAATAGAAGCCCGGGAAACATTTGAAGGAATGGAGTTAACAGCTAGGAACTTTGTCATTAATAGTATGGCAAATAGATTGTTCAACCATTGTCATCTCATAATGGACAACAGTACAGTTTTTTTACAATCACCAGGATGGTTACGACAATTATGGAGGGATAGCGAAAACTCCATATTAACAGACACACAATGTGAGGATGCATTTAATGCTTGTTATCATTACCAAAAAGAACTAGATGCCATTATGTGTGATGCCACTAACAAACATATTCACCAACACTATGGCCCAGGACCAGAACTCAGAGATAATACCCCAGCTTTCCCTATGAGAGAAGTACACCCAATTCCTGATCCAAGGGGTGGAGCTCGCCCCGCCATCCGACAATATGTGCACACCCCATGGACGAGGGCTGATCTATTGGCCCTAAAGAAAGAGTTGCCTGATCCTAGAAGTAATCCGAAAGTGTTTTATGAACACCTTGAATCTGCTCTTAGTTTGACGCCCATGATATTGAAAGATGTTGACCTTCTGTTTGATTTTTTGATACCGCAGGAATTATGGCGCCCCGTTAGGGATCATAATTCGGCACACATTAACTGGGCAGCCATAGCAGCTGCGGATACTGGTAGAGGAGCAGGAGAGGATGTGCCACAAGACTTAAAAGATTTACCTGGACACATTATAGCACGCATGCAGGAAATTCTGCCAAGACAAAAAGTAGACTGGGATAAAATGACTGCATGTAGACAGAAAGAGGGAGAGGAAGTGACTGATTTTTTTAGCAGAATAGAAGAGATTTTTAAAGGACACAGTGGACAGGACATTCAGACAGTACAAGGAAAGCGCATTTTTGCTAATCAGTTTGTTAATAACATTTTACCTGACTTATCGGACAGTATAAAGACATACGAAAGTACCTGGACTGCTAAAGATCCAGCTGAGTTATTGACAATGGCCTGCTATTATGAGAATAAGAGAAATTCAGAAAAAGGAAAGAAGGATAAGCAAATGAAGGAATTGAAGACAAAAGCATTAATGCAGCAAGCATTTCCTGACAGAGGAAGGCCAAGAGGACGTGCAAATTTTCAGAGGGCAGGTGGACGTAGTCGTGGGGTTGGTCGCGCCGCTTCAGCTCCGGCGCAACAGAGAGCAGGGTTAGGATATAATCAATGTGCTAACTGCTACCAGGAGGGACATTGGAAGAATGAGTGCCCTTTGTTACAGGGCCAGGGTCAAGCTATGAGAAATAATGCAAACACTTACAGAGGAAACTCAACTCCCCGTGTAGACAGAGGGAGAGGTAGAGGACAGCAAAGAAATTACAGTGACGCTGAACAGACAAATTATTTTGACAATAGAAATAATGCGTACTTCACCCAAGATTATGCACAATATGATGACAGTGAGGACTGGACACAATAGGGATGCCCAGGAGAGGACAGGGAGCGAGTGCAGATACCAGTGGATTCTTCAGGCCCATATGTAAAAATGGTAGTTGAAGGTGAAGAGAGAAAATTTCTTCTAGATACTGGTGCCACTAATACATCGATTTCTCACCGCTTGCTCCCCCATGTTCCTCTCTCGGGAAGATTAGATAAGTCGGTGGGATTTTCAAATGCTGTTGTCACAAGCCCCATTTCACGACCATTGGACTTCACGATTGGTCCGATAACAGGGAGTATGCCATTTGTACTAACGGAGAAATGTTCGCTAAATTTGCTTGGTTTAAAAGCTTTGAAAATGATGCATGCTACTATATACTGTACACCGGATGGTGTCTACCTGACTTGTAAGAAACAAAAAGTGTCTAGACAATACATGGTTACAGATAAAAATTACATACCACCTGAACTGCGAGATATTGATCCAAATTTATGGGCACATGGACCAAACGATGTAGGGAAAATGGATATTGAGCCAGTGCATATTACAGTAAAGCCAAATGTCAGGTTACCTCGCATTCCCCAGTACAAAATATCAAAGGAAGGTGAGGAGGGTCTGAAATCAGTTATCTCAGACTTATTGCAACGGAAAATAATACAAGAAGTTACAAGCAGTCCCTGTAACAGTCCAATTTTACCTGTGGTTAAGCGTGATGATGGAACAGGACAGATCAAATATAGGATGATTGTTGATTTGAGAGCCATAAATAAAATAGTGGAACCACAATACCCTGTTGTACCCGACCTTACAGCAATGTTTTCATCTGTGCCACCTTCAGCCCAGTGGTTTACTGTCATAGATCTGAAGAATGCCTTCTTCAGTATCCCCATACACCCAGACAGCCAGTATTTGTTCAGTTTCAGTTTCCAAGGGCGATCGTATAAATTCTGTCGGGTTCCCCAGGGGTATACAGAAAGCCCTAGCATCTATAGTCAGGCATTAAAAAGACTGTGCTTTACCACCAGGTACAGTATTACTGCAATATGTGGACGACTTACTGTTAACAGCTGAAACAAAAGAAATTTGTAAGCAAGCTACGTATGCTATTCTAACTTTTCTTGCTTCGCATGGACACAAGGTTTCGCCAGCTAAGCTACAGTACTGTCAACAGGAGGTAACCTACTTAGGTCATCTCCTGTCGAAAGGTGGGAGGAGATTATCATCTGACAGAATACAAACAGTGCAGAACATTCCCAGACCTAGAACTCAAAAAGATGTGCGTGCATTTCTTGGAATGGTCTCCTTTTGTAGGCAATGGGTACCAAATATCTCTTATCTGGCCAAACCATTACTGTCCTTGACTCACAAAGATGTGGAAGATCCTGTTCCTTGGGATAAAGAGCATCAAGATAGCTTTGTGGCTTTGAAAACTGCTTTATGCAATGCACCTGCTTTGGGCACACCAGATTACACTAAGAACTTTGCATTGTTCGTACATGAGAAAGAAGGATGCGCAATGGCTATACTAACCCAGAAAAATGGAGAGAAGAATAGACCATGTGCCTATTTTTCCTCAACATTGGATCCGGTAGCAAGAGGTCTACCGAACTGCCTCAGAAATGTTGCTGCGGCGGCTGCTGCAGTAAGACAGGCAGACTCTATTGTACTTGGACATCCAGTTGTGGTTTACGTACCTCATTCAGTAGACATACTGCTGAACAAAACAAAAACTCAACATTTAACTAATGCCAGGTTGACTCAGTATGAGCTAATACTAATGGCCACTAACGTGACCTTGCAGAGGTGTAACACCATAAACCCAGCTACTCTGATGCCTCTCCCTTTGGAGCAGGATGAAGTACAACATGATTGCGTGATTGTTACTGAAACTGAAACAAAAGGTCGAGTAGATTTGGCAGACACACCTATGCAAAATGTCGATGGAACACTATTTGTGGAAGGCTCTTGTCTAAAGAGACCAGATGGAACTACCTCTGCAGCCTATGCAATCACGACAAATAGGACAGTTGTTGAAACATGTAAAATAGAACAGATGTCTGCTCAGGCAGCCGAGTTGATCGCCTTAACTAGAGCATGTGAGCTCTCAGAGAAGTTAGCTGTAAACATTTACACCGACAGCCAATACGCATGGGGGGTGGCACATAACTTCGGCCGTTTATGGGCAGAGAGGGGGTACATCACATCTGGAGGTGCAAAAATACAGCATGGCACCTTGATTACCAGACTGCTAAATGCTCTTGCATTACCGACTAAATTGGCTATCATGAAGTGTAGTGCACACAAGAAGATTACAGACCATGTAGGTCAGGGAAACGCTTTTGCCGATAAGACAGCAAAACACACTGCGTTGAGTGAATACACCTTAACATATGTAGTATCAAAGACTGACGAAGAGGAGACAAAAATTGATCCATACAAAGAGATAAAAGACATTCAAGACTTTGCAAGTGAAGATGAGAAGAAGCAGTGGGTTAAGGAAGGATATTATTTTGACACGCATTTTGGGGCTTGGATGCACACACTTGGCCATTTGAAAAAGTGGGTCCTGCCCGACAGTTTTCTCCTACCCATGCTTCACATGGTTCATGGTCCTGCACACGTGGGGGCTGATGGAATGACAAATACCATTGAAAAGATATGGGTCAACAAAAACATTAGGAAGACAGCTGTAAAACTATCCAAGAACTGTATGACCTGTGCTCTCCATAATGTAGGAAAAGGGATACAAGTACCACCGGGTCATTTTAGATTGCCAGAATACCCCTTTGAATGCCTTCAGATGGATTACATAGAAATGCCCCCTGCCATCGGCAAAAGATATGTTTTGGTTGTTATATGTAGCTTCAGTAATTGGGTGGAGGCATTCCCCTTGAAAGACAACACCGCATTAAGCACAGCCAAGATGTTGTTGAAAGAGTATTTCTCACGCTATGGCTTGGCCAGAAGCCTCTGGTCTGACAACGGGGTCCATTTTTCGAATAAAATAATGGATCTAGTATGTCAAGGATTAGGGGTGCAACAAAAGTTCCATTCAGTGTATCATCCAAAAGCGGCAGGGCTTGTGGAGCGCTGCAACGCTACATTGAAAAATAAACTGCAAAAAATATGTGCATCAAGCACTCTCAGTTGGGTAGATGCCTTGCCCTTAGCCTTGTTCTCTATGAGGACAACTGTTACATCCAAAAACAGACTCTCTCCATATGAGCTCGTTATGGGGAAACCAGCAAATGTATATGGGTTTGCCTCTCCACCAAAGTTGCAAGAATTGACGCATTCTGCTTTATTGGATTATTGTAAAGAACTAACTTCTGCCCTGTCTACAATTCGCCAACAGGTCAGAGACACTTGGTCCCCGCCTCTGGAAGGAGAAGTGCATGATATCAGGCCCGGGGACTGGGTCCTGACCAAAAACTTTGTGAGGAAGAACAGCCTACAGCCCAGGTGGAAAGGGCCAGCGCAAGTTTTGTTAGTCACACAGACGGCGGTTCGATGTGACGGACACAAAAACTGGATTCATCTTTCAAACGTGAAGAGAGCACCACCATTCTGGCCAGAGCTGCCCCCGGAAGAGGACCGTTCTGACCGAAGGACTGGTGACTGCACTCCTGCACGCATCGATGATCAACCAGCTGCATCAGGATACAATCTACGCCCAAGGAAATTGAAGAGTGCTTAGGACGGCGCAAGCACCAACTGCCGCACTGAATAGTGCCAACTTTGAAGGACTAACTTGTGCAGTGAGGTTAGTAAAATAAGGACACTGCCGACTCTGAGCTGAAAAGAAAAGAAAGTAAAGAAATACCTCCGAGGCCCAGCGACCCATAGGAGGAGAGGGTGTGAGGTAAAAAACAAAAATTTTTGTATTAATACTACCAATTGCAAGGTCTGTAACAGTGAGGCCTATAACGAACACTGTTGAACTGCCGCACTTGTGAGATTGTATATTTCAAACTCCGAAGTATTTCGAATGGTATATTTGTTTGGAAGAACAACAAGACACCTTCCTTTACTAGAGATGGAGGATACATATTCCACCCTTAGATTGAACAAGAAGGGGCACTGGTACTTCAAACTATGCATATTTTGTATGTTATTTTGCATAATGTCTTTGGTCATTGGATTATTATATCTCCTAGAGCTCTACCATCCTATTGCAAAAACAGCCCCGCTCCCATCAGAGCTTCCCTCTGACTTTGTCCCCTCAGTTACAGTACCACCAGAGGATATGGATCACAGAGAGGAGATGCGTCACAATTCTTTCCTTACCCTACTTCATCAGACCCATCAAGTCATTGATAAAAATAATTGTTGGATCTGTATGCAATTCCCAGCTTATGTAGATGAAGGTATACCCCTTCTCCAAGTACCCCTACCATTTGAAGCGTCCTGTTATGCATTACACATTGCAATGCTGAAAGTTGAGTTAATAAGAGTTTTCAGTAGCTTAGTAACTTCCCGTTCTACCACCAGAACATCAACTGCCTCCTTGTATACCCATTATGATAAAGACATTCTCCAGTCAGGGAATTGCTCTGAAGTTATTTTGCCCAATGCAACATTCCCATTTTCAAATATATTCACCCCACTGTCTTTGGTAAAGAATGAAAGCACACCTCCGCTCCATAGGGACACCAGAGAGATACCCTTTTTGAAAATGAGGCAGCGTAGTGTACTTGGGAGTATATGTATTAGGAGCAACGGTACCGCCAACATGGGGAATAGTACCAATTGCAATATGACATTTGAAGTGTCTTCCCAGGAAATAACTGTTCCACTTTATGTTGGTGACTCAGTCTATTTCATTTGTGGTTCCAGGGCCTACATTTGGCTGCCAGTGAACTGGGGTGGCTGCTGCCACCTGGGTCTTGTAACACCAGCATTGTCTGTAAAAAGTACTGCAGAAGTGAATAGAGCATCCAGAACTCCAAGGGGTAGGAGGAGTGTTGATCAAGGAGATACAGTGGCTGAGATAGCTGGTGATGTACTAAAGGCCTTTGTTCCTTGGTATGGCCCTGCCATAAATTCCAGAAACATACGTAGGTTGTCCCGTCTATTAGAGGCGACTATAGAGGAGACCGCAGGTGTAATTGAGAACATCACAGTTGAGCTGAAAGCTCTTAGACTCGTTGCCCTTCAGAACAGGGTTGTGCTAGACATGATGTTAGCAGAACGGGGTGGAGTCTGTAGGGTGATCGGGTCCTCCTGTTGCACATACGTTCCTGACTCATCTACATCAGTTAGAGAAGCTGTCAAGAGGCTATATGATATAGGAGCCCAGGCCCATAGTGATGTTGGCCCCTGTGATCCTGTAGGTTCCTTCTGGAATGCTTTATCTGCTTGGGGCTGGAAGATAGGGATGTTTCTAGTGGCTATCTTCCTTGTGGTGGTTGGGTGCTGCATTTTCATTAATTGCCTGCCCTTGTGCTGCCAGTGTTTAGGGCGATTACTGAAACCACCCCCGATACCCCCTGTGACAGTGACCAACGCACTTATAATGAGGGATATTGTAACTCAACAATTGATGGATATTGATATCTCGGATAACAGCCCCACTGACACCAATACAGTTGATTATGTTAATGAGCGCAATGAGGCCCACTATAGTAACAGCCGGCCTATCTACGAACATGTGCATTAGGCCGCAGCAAAATGTTGGACCTTGCGTCCAAAGGGTCGATTGTGAAAATACAGTTTTTGTAATGGACGAAAGCTCCTCCATTTTGTATTTTCCAGCAGCCATTTTGTGTTAAGTCTTCTCTAGCCTGCCACCTCAGCACATATAACATGGCCACTTCATCTGCACAAAGAAACGATGATACATCAAATGACCCCAGAGCATATGCTTGCACTCTGCTTTATGACACACAAGTAGAGCAGGGTCCGTTGCTTAAAGGTCAATGACTCATTTGTTTGACTTTCCTATCTAACTATTGCCAATGTATTACAGTTAACTAAATACTGCCGATGGTGAACAATTACTGTTGACACAAGAGACATAACCTTTTGTTCCATATCCGGATGAGTAATCAAGTGAGCGCCTGACTCTGTAACCACAGGCCCGCCTATGTTTATACTTGGCACAAGTTATGCATAGTTCTGCTTTATTCTGTGTATCACAAGATTATTGATGACTGATGGGGTTTAGTGAGTAATCTTTATATTTGTGTTCTGCATGCCAAATATACATATTTCCAGAGTGACTGGTCCTGACTAGTACGTGGGTCCGTCCTGGGATCATTCATCATCCTTGGCAGTTGCTGATTTGTGTATTCATTCCCACCTACGCTTATTCCAGCACAAAAGTATATAAGGCTGTCTATGACTTTGTAAGTTGTCCACTTCTCTCATAGCCACATGGAGCTGTGAGGTGGTGTACCCGCTCGAGCGCAATAAATCTTTTTATGTTACAGTTACCTCCGACTGCTGGTCTTCCTTTGTGAGCATACCTGGGCGAGGTAGAAGAAATCCACTTCGACAAGGGTTTAAATTTGTCCATCCTCATGAGGAAATACACGAGGGCTAAGAAGGGGACCCTGTTTTTTTAGCGTTTGCTGACCTCATGGCCACGTTTGACAGCGTGGTTCACAGTAAGCTCTGGTCAATTTTAGAAGATATGGGAGTTGATATTCAGATTATTTATTTTTTAAAACGTTTTTATAGCAATGCCAAGGCAAGTGTGTTTTGTGGTTTGAAGGGCGAGTGTTCCGCCGCTTGCCCGATCAGGCGCGGAGTCAGGTAAAGCTATATCCTGGCCCCGTTCCTTTTTAACCTTTATATCAATGGATTGGGGACGCCCAGTACCTGCACTCTTGTATGCGGACGACGCAGTGCTAATGTCACGCACACAAGTAGGGCTCCAGAGAGTTCCTGATAGTTTTTCTTTATTTATGAATGATCTTGGTTTAACAATACATTCTTCCAAAACATTCATTATGCGTTGTGGCCCTGGCATCAAGAATCCTAGAGACATGTTTGTGTCAGGACAGAAGATTCGGGTATTCATATCTGGGTATTCTGTTTGCCCAGAAGAATAACTGGGCTCATACAGTTGCAGCAAAAAAATGTGTACTCCTATGAACAACATTCGCCCTCACTACCTTTGCTAGGAAACTGGGCAAAAGACTACCAGAGGAGCTTATCGCTATTTATAAGGCAAAGTGTGTTTCAGCAGTAGTTTATGGGGACTGAGTCTGGGGGTTTACTGACCTTCTCCCTATCCAATGTGCAGGAAATTCTTTCCTAAGATACATTCTAACCGTCCCTAATGGTACTTCAGCGTGTATAATATGCCATGCGGAGTTGGGGCTCCCCTTCATCTCCGATTTAATAAAACTTGAGCCTGTGCTATTACGGAATAGGCTCTGGACTAAAGTAGAGGCAAAACTGAACAGAGATATTTATTAATATACCCTGAAACTAGAAGGGACTTCAAGGATCCAATGGATAAGATATGTCCGTAATTCATTTAAAGATCTGGGCCATCTAGAGTATTTTATTAACCCTATTACTATTCTGTCAATAACCAGGAAGGAATTAAGAAAATAGGGTATTCTGCTGTTGGATTCCATTAGAATGTCAACTGAGATATTAAAACCCACAGTCCTGCACAACCAAATGATTTTAACTTCTTTTAACATCCAACCCTATTTAACCTTTGTACCAGGAGCTCATGACAGGTTCCTATTAACCCGCTTCTGGCTGGGGTTTTTTCACAGTTTAGTCACCCATCCTAAGATAATAATTGGAGGCTTGTAGAGCGCACGGCTACCTCCAACAGCAATTTCCCAGTGGATAGTAGTGCTGATGATCCAGTTATGTGACACCCATTAAGAGTTAAGGAAAAGTGAAGAGCCATGTTTTTAATGCTCTCCTGAAGATCTGTTCAGGATGTATCTTCCTTAAATAGTCAGGCATGGTGTTCTGGTCCTGCCCTTTGCAAACTGTGGAATGACCAGAAGGTTCGTATCATTCGATCTAAGTGCTCTCTTGCTACTGCAGTGTACGAGTCTTCACCTCAAATATAGAGGATCAATGTTGTTCATTGCTCTATGAGCCAAAGTAAGGGCTTTATACTCTACTCTTCTTTTTACTGGCAACCAGTGAAGACTAATTAGGTGAGGAGTTATATGGTGCCGTATTGGGACATTACGCACAAGCCTTGCTCCTGCATTTTGAACAGTCTGCAGTCTTCCTAGTAAGTACTCCGGAAGTCCCATATACAGACTGTTTGCGTAATCAAGTCAGGAAGTAACCAATGCATGTACCACAGTCTTTCTACACTCCATGGGAAGATAGTGGAGAAAGCTCCGCAGAGCCTTCATCTTCCAGAAACATTGCCCAGAACTTGGCCAATTTGCACTTTGCTAGACAATTGTGTGTCAAACTTAAAGCCCAAATTTCTGGCAGAAATAACTGGAAGAGGCAGTGGGTTTAGCTCACCCGGCCACCAGAACTCTGACCCTGGGGTGATGGATTGTTTAAAGAAAAGAACCTCCGTCTTTTCTGTGTTCAATCTAAAACAATTCTCTGACATCAATGAGGAAATATTCAGAAAACATTTATTGAAATTGACAAAGGCCGTATCACTATTATCTTTAAAGGAGAACACTAATTGTGATTATACGCATAAGAGATGAATGATTGGGCTTAAGACCTCCAACCATGCCTCTGCGATCATACTTCTGCCCAATCCTTGATTCATGTTGTTCTTTTTTGTAAATGTTATTCCATTGTGAGGAGAATTTATTTAGTACCTGTCTTAAAGTGGTTCAGTCTTCAACAGTGTTGACCAGCATTTTTGGCACACCAGCACTTGGACAACGAGCATAGTGTTTTTAGGATAGCAATTTTCTTGAGGAAAGTGCTGAGTCAAATGAAATGCATGCTCATTAAATGCCATATGAAAGAGGGCTGTGCTTGCTTACCCCGTCCTAATTAATATTCTTATTGAATTGCATGTAAGGAAAAAACGCATTTTGTCTCTCGGTAATGTGTTTTTAAGACTGTTAGATATGAGGAAAGTGATGAGCCAAAGGAAATATATGCTTGCTTAATTGTTTTATATGAAAGAGGGCCATGTTAGTGTAATACTGTTTTAACTAATATCTTTACTGAATTTCTTTTAATGTAATGAAAAATGTTTTCTTTTTAACTTGCTTTCATGATTGTCTAATATAACTAGCAAATAAAGCCTTCTTTTGTGTTGATTTGACTGCATTTGTTTGTACACCAGGCAATGACTCATCAGAGGGATATGCATACTCAGGGGCAGATTTACAATAACTGGCGCATCCCTGCATATCAGCAGCCGCCACCCTGGATGCGCCGCATTTATAATGCGGCGCACCATGGGGCAAAAACGGCACAGATGCGTAACGCATCTGTGCTGTAAAAGTGGCGCATTGCTGGAGTTGCGTCGAAAGCGCGATGCAGCTCCAGCAATGCTCTAGGGGGCCATATCTCCACAATGCTGCGTCAATCCTTACGCCTGCTTCAAGCAGGCGCAGGGTTTTGATGGAGCATGGGCCCAAAAGTGACTGAGTGAAATCTTGTAGATTTCACTCAGCCACTTTTGGGAGGCGTTCCTGCGACGAAACGCATCCTTCTGGCACAGGGCTCTACAACGTGATGCATCTCGGAGATGCGTCACGTTGTAAATACCCCGCACCATGGCGCATCCTTTGCGGCGTAAAAGAGGAGCAGGGGGCTTGTAGATCTGCCCCTCAATATCTTCACGTGGACTGCAAGCCGGAGGATTCAACAATGGATATGTAACAGTGGGCATCTCAATGGCAATGTCAGGCCTGATGGTGTTTGCTGAGGCCTAGACGGAATTCCTTAGCATTGCTGTGCAGAAAACTGCTGGAGTCATATTAACAAGAATTGGCCACTCGCTGCGCTTGGACATTGTCAATGGAGAAGTACCTGTTATCCTTGTGACCAGGAAGCGGTGGTAAAATGACTGTTCTAGTTAGGGGTGAGCGTAGTATGCGTAGTCGCCATACGCGAAGCTACGGGAAGCTACGCGAAGACGTACTCGCACTACGCGAGCTTCGTGAGCATGTGTAGTAGCTTGTTGGACCCGTTCGCGAGCCGTTTTTCTTGCTCGGGAGCGCATTGTGCGTGTTTGGGGCGCTGTCTTTGTGCTCGGGGGATTGTAGCGCGCAAAGGTGCCCATGCAGTGGGCTATGGGCGCGGCCATCTTGTTTTTTCAATTGTACCGCCTGCTCGCTCGTGTTGCCTTATTTCCTGTTCCGTGTCGTGCATAACGTGTTCGCATTGTGCAAGTCATGTTCGGGAACCCATGTACTTGTTCGCGCTGACAAAGTGGGTGTTAGCAAGAAATATCGTGCAAACTTACCCACGTGGTCGCGATGGGCGCGGCCATTTTGTTTTTCACAATCTATGCTATGGTTCTGGGCCTATTTTTCTATCCAGCTTTTATCTTTGCAATCTTTACTTATTTTCACAGTTTTCTGACTTTTTTTTACTTATCATCTCTCTCTCTCTGTCCCTAAGTTTATATTTTGCATTTTATTTCTACATTTACAACTTTTTTTAAATTTTCTTCTGTTTTATTTTACTTCTTTCTTTAAGCTTCTACTTCTTCCCCCTAACTTTTTTTCCTTTTTTTCTAACTTTTCTTTTCCGCCTCCACCCCAGAACCATGGTGTAGGGCAGCAGCAGTACCGGCTCCAAGGGCAAGGCGCCTGCGCCCATGAGCCGGCTGCCTTGCGGCAGAATACGACTTGCAGGGGTGCCGGCCTGACAATTTTTCGGGGAAGCGGAGGTGGTCGCCTTGTTTTTTTTTATCCAGCGCCACCTCCCCTTGACCTTGGCAGCAGGCGGCAGGCCAGGCTCCGGTTACCTTACACAGGAGCGTCACCGCCGGTGGGCGTGCGCCGGGCAGTCTTCCGCTGCTCGGGTATCCGGCTCACCCACCAGCAGCTGGCCCACCGGTGGGCAGACATTCTGGACCGGGAGCAGGACCAGTTGGACCTGCCAGATGTCGAGTTCATGGGGCTTGGTGAGTAGCTAGTAATATATATATATATATATATATATATATATAGTAGTATAAGTATTGTGCATAATTCAAAATCTTCTGTGATTGTATGACACAGGTGCTGCTCGCCACTTCTCTTACTTGTTTGTAACTTTGCGCTAGCTTGGGATGATTATTGATGTTAGAGTTTACTTTAGAGAAATGAAGTTAGTTAATGCTATTGCTAGAGTCTAGTCCTTCCATTGTCCTTCAGTGAAATAGTGGTGGATGGATATAGGTTTACTTAGTATTAGTTCATTTTTCTTTTTACGGTCTGCATGACGCCTCCTCTGTCACTGAATGCTTAGTTAGTTCTTGTCCCACCCCATCCATAGAACCTTTTTGCAGTTTGTTTACTGAGTGGTAGGCTTAGTAGCAATAGCATTGTCAGTCAGTAGCAGAACAACATATGACGCAACCAACCAACTATTTGGTGCATGCACAAATTCATGCATGTGTCCTCCATCTCATCTATGCATTTTTGCTTGCAAAAATAAAATGGAAATGCCGACTTACTGAACAATTGGCCCATCTGGAATAGGTGGTGTAGGTCAGGTGGTACTGGCTTCGTTAGTTAGTATTCTGCAATCAGAATGATTATGGAACATTTCATTAGTGTTCTATAAGTAGATGGTCCATGAATCCTGCAAGCCAGTAGTTATTTAGATAGGTCAAATTTATTGCAATTGTTGTTTCCTAAAATGTTTGAGCTGATTTTTTAATGCTGTATTTGTTTCACAGCACTCAATGTTTCTCTCTTTCTTTATTATTTCTTACATGATCAGCACCCAGGGGCAAGAAGACGGGGTCCAAGTCGGCGGGACAACCACCAGAGGGGTGCTCCTCTACCGAGGATCCTGCTGCTGGCCCTAGTAAGTCCTACAGTGCTTATATTATTAACAATTATATTTCCCTTACTTTTTAACGCAACTTATTTTTTCCAACCTATTAATTAAGCTTCCTTCCTAATTCAATTTTAACAAAAGCTTCTTTGGTCTTCATTATGTTTTCCAAATTTTTGGGTATCCATCCCTGCCTTTCAGGTCCTTCAAACTGCCTCTGCCCTATGACTCTCTGTGCTACTACTATTAGACTGACTGTAGCTAAGCTTGCCCTGTTGGCCACTCTTTAGTTAAGGTATTCTTTTGAATAAAGCTGTGATAGAATAGCTGTAGCCACTTGGTCCACTTCTGTCTTTTGCATTGTCCTCTATAATGTCTAGGCTTTGTCAATTCCCACCAACAAAATGCGCAAACAGATGTTTGTCGAGTATTTTTTGTTAGGTTACTATACTACGACTACTGTTGTGGGTATTCTCTGCACAGCCACATACAGAACTATGCACAAGAAAATAGGATGTTGGTGATAGGGAGGTTGGACCTTACTTACACCTCAGTCACAGAACTCAGAAGAACCCACAATTCACTGACCGACTACCTATACTGTCTCAGTCATTTGTCCCACTCGCAACCCCCCACACGAAGATAGATACCCAATGATTTTATTACACAACCCAGAACATATGTAACACCCTTTCACACACTCACTCGTGTAAGCCCACAACACCACAGACACTCAAAATATATACCAGAGTCTATGTGCAAATTCAAAAACTTTATTTTTTAATAACAAGCTTTGTAAGTTGTTCCATGAAATACATCCAGCTCCACCATGCAAAATAGAGAAGAATAAATACTATACATTGGTACAACTAGTGCACGATAGAGAACTGTGGGAATTGTGGGAGACCCCTCACCGTTGAACATATACTGGTTACACATGCATCTTTCGAAAGGTCTGAAAATCTCTGGTTCGTAAAAGGCAATCTTCTCATCTGCCTATTATGAGAAAAATGGTGCACGTTAGACAGTATGAAATACAATTATGCAAGCTTTTTGCAGTCATGCCAAAAAGTGTAACTTTATGGATAAGAAATAGGGACTAACCAAACTCCATACAAAAACTTGCCTTGTTTTTCAACCTCTTCAGTTGAATGCAATACTCATGTGTCCACAAAGGCATCTTACTGCGCAACAAGCTGCGAGGTAACATACGCAAAACCGTAGACATGGATCTAAAATTGTTACATGGCTAACTTCCCAAAGACTAGAGTAGGAGCAGAGATGAGATGATCCTAGGGGCCATATAATAAATTAATACTAATGTCTGTCTACTGACTCTGCTGTAGTACGCAAGTTGGACTAGTTAAGATTTATGTTGTACTTAACTGTTTTTTCAATCTTCCTTCCTGGTGAAAAAAACTAGTAAAATAGGGGGAGGTGTGCAGGCATCTAAAAAGGTGTACTTGTATTTATAGGTGCACAACCACTACCAACCACCAGTGCCGACGGGGCCTGCGGCGATGCTAATGCTGCCATCCAGGAGGGGACAGGAGCTTCGGCACCAGCAGGAGCACCAGTAGGGGAGGAAACATCAGGCAGGGGGGTGGTAAGTTATATTCATTACTTATTCGCATTACTAGGTGGAAGGGGAACATTTCCCTCATTGTACTCTGAGACTTATTAAGTAAGTATGAACTTGAAGTTGTACTGGACAATATACAATGGTTGAAGGAGACACCCTTAACTTGGCATTACCAATGCATTAGCAATAGCATTACCAGCGTGAGTTGAGAAAACAAGGCCTCTTCTATCAGACTCCAACACAGCTGTGAAAGTTATGGAAGGACTAAAAGTCAGATCAGATGACCTAGATGGATGCGTTGAACAAAAAGGGAAAGAAGTGAACTAGGGTGGAAGGAGGAAGGATGAAAGAGATGTAATAAGACTACCATGGAAGGATACTTTGGAAGGTGCTGATAGGAATCTGATGCATGGGTTGTTGAAGGATGGGTGGAACGTGAAAGAAGATGCCTGCATGGGTGGGCAACACAATATGGGAGGATGGATATAGTGGATAGCAAGAATCATCAGCGGTGTTTGTGTCAAACCCAAAGCCACGGCAAGGAAGGAGTGGACGCATGGGTGGTTGTTGGTGAAAGTGAAACAAGCTAAGGCGATAATAAAGAATGATAGACATTTACTTTTAATGGATGGATGCCCCTTGGATGTATTGGATGTATTGTATTCATCATAGGTGGAGACTGTCACTGGAAGCAGAGTCTTACTTTGAAAATATAAAAGGAGACACAAAAAGGACTGGTGTTCTTCTGTGTTCTGAAGTTCACCCATAGTTCTAGAGCAAGTATAATGCCAGAAAAAAACTTCAACAAATGTTACAGGCCGTGAAAGCAGGAGGATAGATACTTAAAGTTACCACCAATTTTATGTACTGCGCTTGCTAGTGCTACTATGCCACTATGTTTTGAATTAATTTTGTGTTACTGATTTGCTAAGAGTTTTGGTTACAATTCTGTTTCTTTCTTTATAGATACTCTTTCCCAAAAACCATCCCGGAAGGAGTTGGCAGCCAAGGCCCGGCAAAGGAAACTGCAGGCCATTGTGGAAGAATACCGCCGGCTGGTGGCTCAGGCCGAGGAGGAGGAGGAGGAGGCGGCAGCAGCTGCTGCCTCTTCCAATGCCCCGGGCCCCAGCCAGGCCCCGCCTGCAGGAGTACGGCACCGTGGTTAGGCAGCCGCCCACCGCCAGCATTTGTCAACATCTGCCGCCCCCCACATCATGGATGCAAATGTAGGTGCCGTGAATTTCGGCAACAACTTCTCCTCCGGGTGGCAAAGCTGGGGGACCAATTAGAGGAGAGCGTGAAAATACTGGTGGACAAACACCTCAAAGCCCTCCGATTATAATTGACCCTGTTCATTTGCCCCTTTTTTAATACTTTTGTTGGTGGGATTGGAATTGGGTGTTGGGGTTTTTGTGGGACATTTCTTTGGACTTGAACATTGGTTGGGGTTAGGGAGAGGGGTGGGTGGATGAGGTGTGGGATAGGAGGATTTTTTTATTGACATGAATAAATGTTATTTATATTAAACGTACACATATGATGTTAATGTTTTGTGGTGGGGTTACTGTTTCACGAATTAATGTACTTCGCAAGGTTTACTTGCAGATGCAGGGCAGCGGCCAGTGTTTGATTTAAATAATTGATTAATTGGCCACATTTGTAACATGCAAACAGATAGATGCGGTACCCCTCACTGAGTTATATTTGTCCTATTAGTTTTACCAGTCTCTCCTCCATTATACCTCCTAGCAAACTTACCTTCTTACCGGTGATTGATGATGATTAAGTTCGGCACCGTAAGGGCTGCATGGTTTCCCAAGATAATGGAGAAGATGCCGTGGTTGTGTGATGGTAGTAGTAGACTAGACACTGGCACTAACATTTGCAAACAAAAACAAAGAGACAGTCATTTGCCTGAGAGAGAATGTGGGAGTAGTAGAAAAGTACAGTACATAAGACTGACAAAAAACAATATTGCAACTGCTAAACTAAAAGAAAACAATGGTGTCGGGGACTGCCAAGTACAAGAAGATAAGAAGAAGTTCAACTGTAGTTGTGTTGAAGGAGTCACTAAAACACAATTCGTAAACTTTAATGTTGTAAAATTAAATCCAAACAATGCCGCCAATTAATTAGATGTATTCGTGGGTCGCTTTGGAAAATGAATGGGCTTGTACACTACATACACTGAGGTTGAGTGGGCAAGCAGAAGAAGATCCTCGCCCTGCCTCGTTGACATTTAATTAGTGTTGCTTTCACCACATCTGCCCCAGCAAGCGTGTGATCAATTGTTGGTGTAGATTTAATGTACTCAATATAAAACCACACAGCCTGGGGGAAGAGGGTTAGGGTTTGATGAATGGATGGGAACGGAGGTTTGGGGCAAGGTTTGACAAAGAAAAACAATACGCATGAAGACAACAAAAGCAAAACAATAAAGACGATGATTGATGATCCAATACCCAATAAATCTAAAGTAAAGTAGAAAAAGGAAATGCATGCATGATGAAGATAAGTTATAACTTGATGGTTAATAATAATGAGTGGTACTTAACTACTACTACTCAATTCGACAGTACAAGGAAGTATTTGTTATATATGACATTTGCCTAGGCTGTATGCCCTCAGAGAAACCCTAATACCTGCTGTAGCAGGCTGAAAACTAGCAAAGAAAATTAAGATATAGATTTAGGGAGAAATTACCAAACAAAGTCACACAAGCGTAAAATAAATGAAGAATAAAAAGGAATTAAATAAAATACGAAAAAGATACTAAAGTTACTGTTTTATCCAGGTCCAAATGTGTAGTTGTATCTCATCATTCATCTTGGTCCTCCCTTCCATGGACACTCTGAATATCATTCTTGGTTGCAACTGGCTGGATGATGAGGATTGGTTAGGTAAGTGTGAGTTGTTGCTCCAAGTATAATAGCACTGGGTAAAAGGCCGGCCTGTAAGTGTTGATGGAAAAAGAATAGGGGTATTACAAAATAACTGAATGAAAAAATAAAAATCAATTACGGTGTAGTGCAAAAAGCAAGACTCGTGAGCGAGAAGACTTTCAGACTGAGGCGGCTTGGATATATTGTTTCTAACTCTACTCTACTAGTTGCACAGCATTAATCTAGAAGGACAACAAGATAGGATCCAGCTCAGAACAGGCCCACGACACTGGGCCCTGAGTCCATGACCCAAACTCCATTTACCTTAATTTATCACAGAGCCAGACAAAAGGCATATACAGCAACCTAGCATTTTCCAAATCAAGTGACTAAATCAATGCGCCATTGTCAGTTATCAATAATACCACTATTCTACTCCACCACTGCACCCACATGTAGCCTAGGTCTGCTGTGTTTTTTGTGGATTGGTTGTGTTTACCTTGTATTCCACTTCCTGAACGTATTCCATCAATCATCTCAGATACAACAGACTGACAGCGTGCAAAGATATAATGGTGTTCATCATCATCATGTGTGGCAAGTGTACGTGGTGTCCAACAGACCACAGGAACTCAGTCTGTAGTAAGTGACTACGATTAAGTAAGTCCAGACTGCACCTGCAGTAGTAGGAGTACAATTGGCTATTATTAAACAACATGGAAACATTGACTGTCACTTGAGTCACAAGTACTTGGTTATTATTAAACTACTAGTATAGTTCTACTTCATTTGCTCAGAGTCAGCAAGCATCCAATGCATTGCATTGCATCATTCATTTCATATACCTGTCTTGCTCTTCTCTTTGGCTGTCAAATCACAGATGCTGCAGAGCCTTCCGAAAGTGATGACTAGTTTACTTTAGTTGTGGATGCCTGCTCAAGTTCTGACAGTGAAGAGTTGTGTATGCCTGCAGACAGAGGTGGTAACCTTAAGACAGTGATGAGTTTCAGATTGGAAACAAAACAGAAGATGGCTATAGTCACGTGCGTTTCACTTGTTATGGAGGCACTGTTAGAGGCCTCATTATTGTACTATTCTCCATCTCCATCCAATGTATGGCAAGATGGAAATGTATTTAGGGTGAGTCAGGAAGATGGAGCAGGACTCTGAGGAGTGGAGTGGACAGTTAAATGCACAGACGTGCAACTCCAATAGGTAAATAAAAATAAGATATGGTGGTGATGGATTTGTTGCGGTATGATTTGAAGTTTGAACCAGAAAGACAGATATACACCCAAATAAAGGAAGGGAGAAAATGACAATTTGAAAGCCTAGTTGTCAGGGAAGAGGAGCTCGTCCTCAAACCCTGGTGGTTTGTACAGAAGTAGGTCATGTAACCCACTATTTATGTCTTCAGACTCGCTCTCCTCTTCCTGCTGTGATTCACGTATTTTGTATTCTGGTGGTATGTAGTGCTGATTCATTTTGATCATGGTTAACCTCTGCATGCTTTTGGGTGAGAGACTGGTCCTTTTCACAGTTACAATGGCACCAGCAGCACTGAAAACACACTCAGAACAGGCACTTGCGACAGGGCAAGCCAGATACGTTATCGCCAGCCTGCTGAGCACTGGCCATTGGCTTCTTTTCGCATACCATTACACCAATGGGCTTTGCTCCATGAACACATCTGTTGTGTCATCCAGATAGGTCTGGACCATCCGCTCAATGTTCAGTGGTGCTCCGATTTGCTTGGCCTCTTTTGGCTTCACAACAGCAACCCTTTCTGTAGAAACCAAGCAGCTATTTTTTAGTTGTGTCTGATGAATCAGATCCTGTTGGTGCTGTTGTTGTTATTGGTAGTGTTGGTGACTGCTGGGAAGCAAATGCACTGCTCTCATGCTGTGAAGAAGAACTTGACTCTGGAGGATGCCCTGTAGTACTTAGACTGTCCTGGGCTGGCACTGGCAGGCCTCTAATTGAGAGCTGTTCATTTTCTAAATCAGTGGCTTCCTCAGCTATTAAAGTTTTGTACTTGGCAACATCCCCTTCTGAAAAAGGAACTACTGTGTTACTGTTCAGAAATAATTTGTACCGTGGATCCAAAATTGTGGCAGTAATGTAATGTCGATGTGACACAATCTTAATTTGAATCCTTGTATTTTCAGATAAGCGGGCGGCTAAAGCGTTTGCCAAATAACATGCATCAAGTTTTTCTTCCACACCTTTGTAAGTTTCAGACACCTCCTTCAGCTCTTGCTCTAGAATGTACAACAATGGGATAGCTTGGCCCATAGTACAGTCCTCCCTGCTGACTGCACGTGTGAAGATCTCCAAAGGAAGTAGCATCTCTGTCAGGCATTTAATGAGGTCCCATTGCCACATCCCAACGGTCAGGGCTTTAACAATAGGATCCCCTAATCTTCTTGTCATGACAGAAGCATTAAGTGGTATATACTGCTCAAACAGAAGAACAAGCATGTAATAAGTTGAGTTCCAACGTGTTGGGACCCCTGGATGAGTGCTTTGACTGGCATTTTATGCTCATGTTGAATGACCCGTAGCTGCTTCCGGGCTTTAAAAGAATGGTTGAAATGCGTGCATATTCTTCTGCAGGTGGTCAGTAAGTTGCTGACTTTACTTTCATTTTTCAGAAAGTCTTGAAAAACAATGTTAATGCAGTGTGCCAAACACGGGACCCTGAAATAGCCACCATCTTTCATGGCCTTAACTAAATTACTGCCATTGTCGGTGGCAACAAAACCAATGTTAAGGCCTCTTTGTGGCAGCCATTCAAAGACCTTGCTGTTAAACTCAGCCAAAATGTTTGCAGCAGAATGACATGTCTCCATTGCAAACATGGCTACAGTTGCATGTCGCGAGTATCATTAAAAATCCGTCCATCATCCCCTTTTGTATTGCTTTGTTTGCCCTAATTTGGCAGGGTATGCTCAGACGTGAGACCCTTGCTCACTTGGCCACTGGATTCAAGATAGCCTGGCTGATGAGGAGTATGAATCTGAAACCAGTCCCAAGATGCTTGTTTCCGGTCCAGGGAAGACATGGCTCGGCAGTTCGGGCTGGACTGTTCCCATGAGGCACAGGGTCAGACTGATTTGCATATGGCCATGTCTGAACTGGGGTGGCTGAGTGAGCTAAAGAAGGCTGATGGATTAAACCCAGATCAGTTGACTGGGGGTGAGTGTTTGATTTGCTCAAACGCTCCGTCCATCATCCTCTTTTGTATCGCTTTGTTCGCCCTAAGTTGGCAGGGTATGCTCAGACGTGAGTCCCTTGCTCACTTGGCCACTGGATTCAAGATGGCCTGGCTGATGAGGATTATGAATCCGAGACCGGTCCCAGGATGCTTGTTTCCGGTCCAGGGAAGACATGGCTTGGCAGTTCGGGCTGGACTGTTCCCATGAGGCACAGGGTCAGACTGATTTGCATATGGCCATGTCTGAACTGGGATGGCTGAGTGAGCTAAAGAATGGTGAAGGATTAAACACAGATCAGTTGACTGGGGGTGAGTGTTTGATTTGCTCAAACGCTCCGTCCATCATCCCCTTTTGTATTGCTTTGTTCGCCCTAAGTTGGCAGGGTATGCTCAGATGTGAGTCCCTTGCTCACTTGGCCACTGGATTCAAGATAGCCTGGCTGATGAGGATTATGAATCCGAAACCGGTCCCAGGATGCTTGTTTCCGGTCCAGGGAAGACATGGCTTGGCAGTTCGGGCTGGACCGTTCCCATGAGGCACAGGGTCAGACTGATTTGCATATGGCCATGTCTGAACTGGGGTGGCTGAGTGAGCTAAAGAATCGTGATGGATTAAACCCAGATCAGTTGACTGGGGGTGAGTGTTTGATTTGCTCAAACGCTCCGTCCATCATCCCCTTTTGTATCATTAAAAATCCCAACAGTGTCAACGCCTGCAGATAGCTTGTCTCTAACACCTGAAAAAGAGATCCAGTGTGAAGTGATGCACATGTAATCAGTGGCTTAGCAACGGGTCCACATGTCTGTTGTCAGGTGGATAATATGAACAGCACTCTGATGTAAGGCTTTTCAAAGCAATTCCAGCTCGTCATGGTGTAGTGCTGGAACAGCAACTCTGGCAAAATAGTAGCGACTGGGAACATTCCATTTAGTGCAGATGGTTGTCACAAATTCCAGAAAACCCACCCCTTCAACAAAAGAAAAAGGGAGAAGGTCCAGTGCTAACATTTGAGCAAGCTTAGCATTGTACAAACGTGCTATTGGGTGGTTGCGCTCGTACTTTCCCACCTGCCTAAACATGCTAAGAATGGTACGCTGCTTGGTATTTCTTTCGGCTATTCTCGATGCAGCACTTTGCATCGCAGACTTCGCACCAGTACTCCTTGTCGACTCCGGCTGACTCTTACTCTGGTGCCTCTGAGATGTTGCTGATGCGGGGGATGTGGGCTTTACCACTGCAGTGCTGGGGACAGGGGTACTTTGTGTTCCACTACCAGATAGAATGTCTCCCTCTTCTTCTTCCTGTTCGACCGTGAGTGGACCTTCTACTACTTCCCCACCAACATTAATGGTTCCTGCGTTTATGATACGAAGGTGGTCCTCCCACTTGATTGCGTGGTGTTTTTTCAAATGGATCATTTGGCCTCATGCTCAGATTGTTGTGGCTCCCAATTGAGATCTAGATCATCAGAAGGGATGCTTGGCGAAGAACTCGATGGACTAACCCTCCTTTTCCTTGGTGGGGATTTGGTAGACAATAGATCTCCTGCATGAGTGGCTTGCTCTGCATGAGGCTCAATTTCCTGAACTGTCCCAACTTTAGGAGGAACAACAACTACTATTGTGGGCGGTGGTTGTGGTTGTTGTTGTTGAACAACTACTATTACGGGCAGTGGTTGTGGTTGTTTGTTGAACAACTACTATTGTGGTGGTGGTTGTGGTTGTTGTTTTTGAACATCTAATATTGCGGGCGGTGGTTGTTGTTGTTGTTGTTCAACATCTACTATTGCGGGCGGTGGTTTTTGTTCACCACTTTTCTGCTGTGTTCCCTCTTGCGTTGATAGTGTACTACTTTGAGATAGCGATAAGTTTAGGTCAGGCTCAGTATCACTGCTTTCCACCATTAGGCTGGCTACCTCTTCCCCACTCATCTGCTTTGGCCTGGGTTGGTGACTTGGGCCCACTGATGCGGAGGTGCTGGCCCGAGCTTGCACCCCAGACACCGCTGCTGCAGGCATATTTTTTTTCCCCAAAAAAGGTTTTGGGGTCAACACCAGACTTAAGTGTCACTTCCTTCTTCTTCTAAGCAAATTTCTTGGTCTTGGAGGACCTGGTACCTGTTTTGTTTGGGCCCATCTTCTTTAGATGTCAGCAGCTGCCCTCAGTTGCACAAGTTTCAGAGATGTCTGGTCAGGTGAGTCTGGTTATGTCTGACCTGGGGTGGTGTGGAGTGCAAAGAAACGATGGATTTAGGCCCAGATCTCTCTACTGGGGTGAATGTATGACATTCTTCTGCATTCTGTCCATCAATTGTTGTTTTTGCATTTGTCACCCCGAGTGGGATGGGTATGCTCAGACGTGAGTCCCATGCTCTCCACACTCCTGGAGTCAAGCTATCCAGGCTGATGACGGCTGATAGCCAGAAACCGGTCCTTGGGTGCTTGATTCCGGTCCAGGAAAGACATGGCTTGGCAGTTCGGGCTGGACTGTTTCCATGAGGCACAGGGTCAAGGCTGATTTGCATATGGCCATGTCTGACCTGGGGTGGTGTGGAGTGCAAAAAAACGATGGATTTAGGCCCAGATCTCTGTACTGGGGTGAATGTATGACATTGTTCTGCATTCTGTCCATCAATTGTTGTTTTTGCATTTGTCACCCCGAGTGGGATGGGTATGCTCAGACGTGAGTCACATGCTCTCCACACCACTGGAGTCAAGCTATCCAGGCTGATGACGGCTGATAGCCAGAAACTGGTCCTTGGATGCTTGATTCCGGTCCAGGAAAGACATGGCTTGGCAGTTCGGGCTGGACTGTTCCCATGAGGCAGAGGGTCAAAGCTGATTTGCATATGGCCATGTCTGACCTGGGGTGGTGTGGAGTGCAAAAAAACGATGGATTTAGGCCCAGATCTCTGTACTGGGGTGAATGTATGACATTGTTCTGCATTCTGTCCATCAATTGTTGTTTTTGCATTTGTCACCCCGAGTGGGATAGGTATGCTCAGACGTGAGTCCCATGCCCTCCACACCACTGGAGTCAAGCTATCCAGGCTGATGACGGCTGGTAGCCAGAAACCGGTCCTTTGGATGCTTGATTCCGGTCCAGGGAAGACATGGCTTGGCAGTTCGGGCTGGACTGTTCCCATGAGGCACAGGGTCAGACTGATTTGCATATGGCCATGTCTGAACTGGGGTGGCTGAGTGAGCTAAAGGATCGTGATGGATTAAACCCAGATCAGTTGACTGGGGGTGAGTGTTTGATTTGCTCAAACGCTCCGTCCTTCATCCCCTTTTGTATCATTAAAAATCCCAACAGTGTCAACGCCTGCAGATAGCTTGTCTCTAACACCTGAAAAAGAGATCCAGTGTGAAGTGATGCACATGTAATCAGTGGCTTAGCAACTGGTCCACATGTCTGTTGTCAGGTGGATAATGTGAACAGCACTCTGATGTAAGGCTTTTCAAAGCAATTCCAGCTCGTCATGGTGTAGTGCTGGAACAGCAACTCTGGCAAAATAGTAGCGACAGGGAACATTCCATTTGGGGCAGATGGTTGTCACAAATTCCAGAAAACCCACCCATTCAACAAAAGAAAAAGGGAGAAGGTCCAGTGCTAACATTTTAGCAAGCTTAGCATTGTACAAACGTGCTAATTGGGTGGTTGCGCTCGTAGTTTCCCACCTGCTTAAACATGCTAAGAATGGTACGCTGCTTGGTATTTCTTTCGGCTATTCTCGATGCAGCACTTTGCATCGCAGACTTCGCACCAGTACTCCTTGTTGTCTCCGGCTGACTCTTACTCTGCTGCCTCTGAGATGTTGCTGATGCGGGGGATGTGGGCTGTACCACTGCAGTGCTGGGGACAGGGGTACTTTGTGTTCCACTACCAGATAGAATGTCTCCCTCTTCTTCTTCCTGTTCGACCGTGAGTGGACCTTCTACTACTTCCCCACCAACATTAATGGTTCCTGCGTTTATTCTACGAAGGTGGTCCTCCCACTTGATTGCGTGGTGTTTTTTCAAATGGATCATTTGGCCTCATGCTCAGATTGTTGTGGCTCCCAATTGAGATCTAGATCATCAGAAGGGATGCTTGGCGAAGAACTCAATGGACTAACCCTCCTTTTCCTTGGTGGGGATTTGGAAGACAATAGATCTCCTGCATGAGTGGCTTGCTCTGCATGAGGCTCAATTTCCTGAACTGTCCCAACTTTAGGAGGAACAACAACTACTATTGCGGGCGGTGGTTGTGGTTGTTGTTGTTGAACAACTACTATTACGGGCGGTGGTTGTGGTTGTTTGTTGAACAACTACTATTGCGGTGGTGGTTGTGGTTGTTGTTTTTGAACATCTAATATTGCGGGTGGTGGTTGTTGTTGTTGTTGTTCAACATCTACTATTGCAGGCGGTGGTTGTTGTTCACCACTTTTCTGCTGTGTTCCCTCTTGCGTTGATAGTGTACTACTTTGAGATAGCAATAAGTTTAGGTCAGGCTCAGTATCACTGCTTTCCACCATTAGGCTGGCTACCTCTTCCCCACTCATCTGCTTGGACCTGGGTTGGTGACTTGGGCCCACTGATGCGGAGGTGCTGGCCCGAGCTTGCACCCCAGACACCGCTGCTGCAGGCATATTTTTTTTCCCCAAAAAAGGTTTTGGGGTCAACACCAGACTTAAGTGTCACTTCCTTCTTCTTCTAAGCAAATTTCTTGGTCTTGGAGGACCTGGTACCTGTTTTGTTTGGGTCCATCTTCTTCAGATGTCAGCAGCTGCACTCAGTTGCACAAGTTTCAGAGATGTCTGGTCAGGTGAGTCTGGTTATGTCTGACCTGGGGTGGTGTGGAGTGCAAAGAAACGATGGATTTAGGCCCAGATCTCTCTACTGGGGTGAATGTATGACATTGTTCTGCATTCTGTCCATCAATTGTTGTTTTTGCATTTGTCACCCCGAGTGGGATGGGTATGCTCAGACGTGAGTCCCATGCTCTCCACACTCCTGGAGTCAAGCTATCCAGGCTGATGACGGCTGATAGCCAGAAACCGGTCCTTGGGTGCTTGATTCCGGTCCAGGAAAGACATGGCTTGGCAGTTCGGGCTGGACTGTTTCCATGAGGCACAGGGTCAAGGCTGATTTGCATATGGCCATGTCTGACCTGAGGTGGTGTGGAGTGCAAAAAAACGATGGATTTAGGCCCAGATCTCTGTACTGGGGTGAATGTATGACATTGTTCTGCATTCTGTCCATCAATTGTTGTTTTTGCATTTGTCACCCCGAGTGGGATAGGTATGCTCAGACGTGAGTCACATGCTCTCCACACCACTGGAGTCAAGCTATCCAGGCTGATGACGGCTGATAGCCAGAAACCGGTCCTTGGATGCTTGATTCCGGTCCAGGAAAGACATGGCTTGGCAGTTCGGGCTGGACTGTTCCCATGAGGCAGAGGGTCAAAGCTGATTTGCATATGGCCATGTCTGACCTGGGGTGGTGTGGAGTGCAAAAAAACGATGGATTTAGGCCCAGATCTCTGTACTGGGGTGAATGTATGACATTGTTCTGCATTCTGTCCATCAATTGTTGTTTTTGCGTTTGTCACCCCGAGTGGGATAGGTATGCTCAGACGTGAGTCCCATGCCCTCCACACCACTGGAGTCAAGCTATCCAGGCTGATGACGGCTGGTAGCCAGAAACCGGTCCTTTGGATGCTTGATTCCGGTCCAGGGAAGACATGGCTTGGCAGTTCGGGCTGGACCGTTCCCATGAGGCACAGGGTCAGACTGATTTGCATATGGCCATGTCTGAACTGGGGTGGCTGAGTGAGCTAAAGGATCGTGATGGATTAAACCCAGATCAGTTGACTGGGGGTGAGTGTTTGATTTGCTCAAACGCTCCGTCCATCATCCCCTTTTGTATCATTAAAAATCCCAACAGTGTCAACGCCTGCAGATAGCTTGTCTCTAACACCTGAAAAAGAGATCCAGTGTGAAGTGATGCACATGTAATCAGTGGCTTAGCAACTGGTCCACATGTCTGTTGTCAGGTGGATAATGTGAACAGCACTCTGATGTAAGGCTTTTCAAAGCAATTCCAGCTCGTCATGGTGTAGTGCTGGAACAGCAACTCTGGCAAAATAGTAGCGACTGGGAACATTCCATTTGGGGCAGATGGTTGTCACAAATTCCAGAAAACCCACCCCTTCAACAAAAGAAAAAGTGAGAAGGTCCAGTGCTAACATTTTAGCAAGCTTAGCATTGTACAAACGTGCAATTGGGTGGTTACGCTCGTAGTTTCCCACCTGCTTAAACATGCTAAGAATGGTACGCTGCTTGGTATTTCTTTCGGCTATTCTCGATGCAGCACTTTGCATCGCAGACTTCGCACCAGTACTCCTTGTTGTCTCCGGCTGTCTCTTACTCTGGTGCCTCTGAGATGTTGCTGATGCGGGGGATGTGGGCTGTACCACTGCAGTGCTGGGGACAGGGGTACTTTGTGTTCCACTACCAGATAGAATGTCTCCCTCTTCTTCTTCCTGTTCGACCGTGAGTGGACCTTCTACTACTTCCCCACCAACATTAATGGTTTCTGCGTTTATGCTACGAAGGTGGTCCTCCCACTTGATTGCGTGGTGTTTTTTCAAATGGATCATTTGGCCTCATGCTCAGATTGTTGTGGCTCCCAATTGAGATCTAGATCATCAGAAGGGATGCTTGGCGAAGAACTCGATGGACTAACCCTCCTTTTCCTTGGTGGGGATTTGGAAGACAATAGATCTCCTGCATGAGTGGCTTGCTCTGCATGAGGCTCAATTTCCTGAACTGTCCCAACTTTAGGAGGAACAACAACTACTATTGCGGGCGGTGGTTGTGGTTGTTGTTGTTGAACAACTACTATTACGGGCGGTGGTTGTGGTTGTTTGTTGAACAACTACTATTGCGGTGGTGGTTGTGGTTGTTGTTTTTGAACATCTAATATTGCGGGTGGTGGTTGTTGTTGTTGTTGTTCAACATCTACTATTGCGGGCGGTGGTTGTTGTTTACCACTTTTCTGCTGTGTTCCCTCTTGCGTTGATAGTGTACTACTTTGAGATAGCGATAAGTTTAGGTCAGGCTCAGTATCACTGCTTTCCACCATTAGGCTGGCTACCTCTTCCCCACTCATCTGCTTGGACCTGGGTTGGTGACTTGGGCCCACTGATGCGGAGGTGCTGGCCCGAGCTTGCACCCCAGACACTGCTGCTGCAGGCATATTTTTTTTCCCCAAAAAAGGTTGTGGGGTCAACACCAGACTTAAGTGTCACTTCCTTCTTCTTCTAAGCAACTTTCTTGGTCTTGGAGGACCTGGTACCTGTTTTGTTTGGGCCCATCTTCTTCAGATGTCAGCAGCTGCACTCAGTTGCACAAGTTTCAGAGATGTCTGGTCAGGTGAGTCTGGTTATGTCTGACCTGGGGTGGTGTGGAGTGCAAATAAACGATGGATTTAGGCCCAGATCTCTGTACTGGGGTGAATGTATGACATTGATCTGCATTCTGTCCATCAATTGTTGTTTTTGCATTTGTCACCCCGAGTGGGATAGGTATGCTCAGACATGAGTCCCATGCCCTCCACACCACTGGAGTCAAGCTATCCGGGCTGATGACGGCTGGTAACCAGAAACCGGTCCTTTGGATGCTTGATTCCGGTCCAGGAAAGACATGGCTTGGCCGTTCGGGCTGGACTGTTCCCATGAGGCACAGGGTCAAGGCAGATTTGCATATGGCCATGTCTGACCTGGGGTGGTGTAGAGTGCAAAAAAAGATGGATTTAGGCCCAGATCTCTGTACTGGGGTGAATGTATGACAATGTTCTGCATTCTGTCAATCAATTGTTGTTTTTGCATTTGTCACCCCGAGTGGGATGGGTATGCTCGGACGTGAGTCCCATGCTCTCCACACCACTGGAGTCAAGCTATCCAGGCTGATGACGGCTGATAGCCAGAAACCGGTCCTTGGATGCTTGATACCGGTCCAGAAAAGACATGGCTTGGCAGTTTGGTCTGGACTGTTCCCATGAGGCACAGGGTCAAGGCTGATTTGCATATGGCCATGTCTGACCTGGGGTGGTGTGGAGTGCAAATAAATGATGGATTTAGGCCCAGATCTCTGTACTGGGGTGAATGTATGACATTGTTCTGCATTCTGTCCATCAATTGTTGTTTTTGCATTTGTCACCCCGAGTGGGATGGGTATGCTCAGATGTGAGTCCCATGCTCTCCACACCACTGGAGTCAAGCTATCCAGGCTGATGACGGCTGATATCCAGAAACCGGTCCTTGGATGCTTGATTCCGGTCCAGGAAAGACATGGCTTGGCAGTACGGGCTGGACTGTTCCCATGAGGCGCAGGGTCAAGGCTGATTTGCATATGGCCATGTCTGACCTGGGGTGGTGTGGAGTGCAAAAAAAACGATGGATTTAGGCCCAGATCTCTGTACTGGGGTGAATGTATGACATTGTTCTGCATTCTGTCCATCAATAGTTGTTTTTGCATTCGTCACCCCGAGTGGGATTGATATGCTCAGACGTGAGTCCCATGCTCTCCACACCACTGGAGTCAAGCTATCCAGGCTGATGACGGCTGATAGCCAGAAACCGGTCCTTGGATGCTTGATTCCGGTCCAGGAAAGACATGGCTTGGCAGTACAGGCTGGACTGTTCCCATGAGGCACAGGGTCAAGGCAGATTTGCATATGGCCATGTCTGACCTGGGGTGGTGTAGAGTGTAAAAAAAGATGGATTTAGGCCCAGATCTCTGTACTGGGGTGAATGTATGACATTGTTCTGCATTCTGTCCATCAATTGTTGTTTTTGTATTTGTCACCCCGAGTGGGATGGGTATGCTCAGACGTGAGACCCATTCTCTCCACACCACTGGAGTCAAGCTATCCAGGCTGATGACGGCTGATAGCCAGAAACCGGTCCTTGGATGCTTGATTCCGGTCCAGGAAAGACATGGCTTGGCAGTTCAGGCTGGACTGTTCCCATGCGGCACAGGGTCAAGGCAGATTTGCATATGGCCATGTCTGACCTGGGGTGGTGTGGAGTGCAAAAAAATGATGGATGTAGGCCCAGATCTCTGTACTGGGGTGAATGTATGACATTGTTCTGCATTCTGTCCATCAATTGTTGTTTTTGCATTTGTCACCCCGAGTGGGATAGGTATGCTCAGACGTGAGTCCCATGCCCTCCACACCACTGGAGTCAAGCTATCCAGGCTGATGACGGCTGATAGCCAGAAACCGGTCCTTGGATGCTTGATTCCGGTCCAGGAAAGACATGGCTTGGCAGTTCGGGCTGGACTGTTCCCATGAGGCACAGGGTCAAGGCTGATTTGCATATGGCCATGTCTTACCTGGGGTGGTGTGGAGTGCAAAAAAACGATGGATTTAGGCCCAGATCTCTGTACTGGGGTGAATGTATGACATTGTTCTGCATTCTGTCCATCAATTGTTGTTTTTGCATATGTCAACCCGAGTGGGATGGGTGTGCTCAGACGTGAGTCCCATGCTCTCCACACTCCTGGAGTCAAGCTATCCAGGCTGATGACGGCTGATAGCCAGAAACCGGTCCTTTGGATGCTTGATTCCGGTCCAGGAAAGACATGGCTTGGCAGTTCGGGCTGGACTGTTCCCATGAGGCACAGGGTCAAGGCAAATTTGCATATGGCCATGTCTGACCTGGGGTGGTGTAGAGTGCAAAAAAAGATGGATTTAGACCCAGATCTCTGTACTGGGGTGAATGTATGACATTGTTCTGCATTCTTTCCATCATTGTTGTTTTTGCATTTGTCACCCCGAGTGGGATGGGTATGCTCAGACGTGAGTCCCATGCTCTCCACACCACTGGAGTCAAGCTATCCAGGCTGATGACGGCTGATAGCCAGAAACCGGTCCTTGGATGCTTGATTCCGGTCCAGGAAAGACATGGCTTGGCAGTTTGGTCTGGACTGTTCCCATGAGGCACAGGGTCAAGGCTGATTTGCATATGGCCATGTCTGACCTGGGGTGGTGTGGAGGTCAAATAAATGATGGATTTAGGCCAGATCTCTGTACTGGGGTGAATGTATGACATTGTTCTGCATTCTGTCCATCATTTGTTGTTTTTGCATTTGTCACCCCGAGTGGGATGGGTATGCTCAGACGTGAGTCCCATGCTCTCCACACCACTGGAGTCAAGCTATCCAGGCTGATGACGGCTGATAGCCAGAAACTGGTCCTTGGATGCTTGATTCCGGTCCAGGAAAGACATGGCTTGGCAGATCGGGCTGGACTGTTCCCATGAGGCACAGGGTCAAGGCTGATTTGCATATGTCCATGTCTGACCTGGGGTGGTGTGGAGTGCAAAAAAACAATATATTTAGGCCCAGATCTCTGTACTGGGGTGAATGTATGACATTGTTCTGCCTTCTGTCCATCAATTGTTGTTTTTGCATTCGTCACCCCGAGTGGGATGGGTATGCTCAGACGTGAGTCCCATCCTCTCCACACCACTGGAGTCAAGCTATCCAGGCTGATGACGGCTGATAGTCAGAAACCGGTCCTTGGATGCTTGATTCCGGTCCAGGAAAGACATGGCTTGGCAGTTCGGGCTGGACTGTTTCCATGAGGCACAGGGTCAAGACTGATTTGCATATGGCCATGTCTGACCTGGGGTGGTGTGGAGTTACAAAAAAACGATGGATTTAGGCCCAGATCTCTGTACTGGGGTTAATATATGACATTGTTCTGCATTCTGTCCATCAATTGTTGTTTTTGCATTTGTCACCCCGAGTGGGATGGGTATGCTCAGACATGAGTCCCATGCTCTCCACACCACTGGAGTCAAGCTATCCAGGCTGATGACGGCTGATAGCCAGAAACCAGTCCTTGAATGTTTGATTCCGGTCCAGGAAAGACATGGCTTGGCAGTTCGGGCTGGACTGTTCACATGAGGCAGAGGGTCAAAGCTGATTTGCATATGGCCATGTCTGACCTGGGGTGGTGTGGAGTGCAAAACAACGATGGATGTAGGCCCAGATCTCTGTACTGGGGTGAATGTATGACATTGTTCTGCATTCTGTCCATCAATTGTTGTTTTTGCATTTGTCACCCCGAGTGGGATAGGTATGCTCAGACGTGAGTCCCATGCCCTCCACACCACTGGAGTCAAGCTATCCAGGCTGATGATGGCTGATAGCCAGAAACCGGTCCTTGGGTGCTTGATTCCGGTCCAGGAAAGACATGGCTTGGCAGTTCGGGCTGGACTGTTCCCATGAGGCGCAGGGTCAAGGCTGATTTGCATATGGCCATGTCTGACCTGTGGTGGTGTGGAGTGCAAAAAAACGATGGATTTAGGCCCAGATCTCTGTACTGGGGTGAATGTATGACATTGTTCTGCATTCTGTCCATCAATTGTTGTTTTTGCATTTGTCACCCCGAGTGGGATGGGTATGCTCAGACGTGAGTCCCATGCTCTCCACACCACTGGAGTCAAGCTATCCAGGCTGATGACGGCTGATAGTCAGAAACTGGTCCTTGGATGCTTGATTCCGGTCCAGGAAAGACATGCCTTGGCAGTTCGGGCTGGACTGTTCCCATGAGGCACAGGGTCAAGGCTGATTTGCATATGTCCATGTCTGACCTGGGGTGGTGTGCAGTGCAAAAAAACGATGTATTTAGGCCCAGATCTCTGTACTGGGGTGAATGTATGACATTGTTCTGCCTTCTGTCCATCAATTGTTGTTTTTGCATTCGTCACCCCGAGTGGGATGGGTATGCTCAGACGTGAGTCCCATGCTCTCCACACCACTGGAGTCAAGCTATCCAGGCTGATGATGGCTGATAGTCAGAAACCGGTCCTTGGGTGCTTGATTCCGGTCCAGGAAAGACATGGCTTGGCAGTTCGGGCTGGGCTGTTCCCATGAGGCACAGGGTCAAGGCTGATTTGCATATGGCCATGTCTGACCTGGGGTGGTGTAGAGTGCAAAAAAAACGATGGATTTAGGCCCAGATCTCTGTACTGGGGTGAATGTATGACATTGTTCTGCATTCTGTCCATCAATTTTTGTTTTTGCATTCGTCACCCCAAGTGGGATTGATATGCTCAGACGTGAGTCCCATGCTCTCCACACCACTGGAGTCAAGCTATCCAGGCTGATGACGGCTGATAGCCAGAAACCGGTCCTTGGATGCTTGATTCCGGTCCAGGAAAGACATGGCTTGGCAGTTCGGGCTGGACTGTTCCCATGAGGCACAGGTTCAAGGCTGATTTGCATATGGCCATGTCTGACCTGGGGTGGTATGGAGTGCAAAAAATTATGGATTTAGGCCCAGATCTCTGTACTGGGGTGAATGTATGACATTGTTCTGCATTCTGTCCATCAATTGTTGTTTTTGCATTTGTCACCCCGAGTGGGATGGGTATGCTCAGACGTGAGTCCCATGCTCTCCACACCACTGGAGTCAAGCTATCCAGGCTGATGACGGCTGATAGCCAGAAACCAGTCCTTGGATGCTTGATTCCGGTCCAGGAAAGACATGTCTTGGCAGTTCGGGCTGGACTGTTCCCATGAGGCACAGGGTCAAGGCTGATTTGCATATGGCCATGTCTGACCTGGGGTGGTGTAGAGTGCAAAAAAGATGGATTTAGGCCCAGATCTCTGTACTGGGGTGAATGTATGACATTGTTCTGCATTCTGTCCATCAATTGTTTTTTTTGCATTTGTTACCCCGAGTGGGATGGGTATGCTCAGACGTGAGTCCCATGCTCTCCACACCACGGAGTCAAGCTATCCAGGCTGATGACGGCTGATAGCCAGAAACCGGTCCTTGGATGCTTGATTCCGGTCCAGGAAAGACATGGCTTGGCAGTTCGGGCTGGACTGTTCCCATGAGGCACAGGGTCAAGGCTGATTTGCATATGGCCATGTCTGACCTGGGGTGGTGTAGAGTGCAAAAAAAGATGGATTTAGGCCCAGATCTCTGTACTGGGGTGAATGTATGACATTGTTCTGCATTCTGTCCATCAATTGTTGTTTTTGCATTTGTCACCCCGAGTGGGATAGGTATGCTCAGACGTGAGTCCCATGCCCTCCACACCACTGGAGTCAAGCTATCCAGGCTGATGACGGCTGATAGCCAGAAACCGGTCCTTGGATGCTTGATTCCGGTCCAGGAAAGACATGGCTTGGCAGTTAGGGCTGGACTGTTCCCATGAGGCACAGGGTCAAGGCTGATTTGCATATGGCCATGTCTGACCTGGGGTGGTGTAGAGTGCAAAAAAAGATGGATTTAGGCCCAGATCTCTGTTCTGGGGTGAATGTATGACATTGTTCTGCATTCTGTCCATCAATTGTTGTTTTTTCATTTGTCACCCCGAGTGCGATGGGTATGCTCAGACGTGAGTCCCATCCTCTCCACACCACTGGAGTCAAGCTATCCAGGCTGATGACGGCTGATGGCCAGAAACCGGTCCTTGGATGCTTGATTCCGGTCCAGGAAAGACATGGCTTGGCAGTTCGGGCTGGACTGTTCCCATGAGGCACAGGTTCAAGGCTGATTTGCATATGGCCATGTCTGACCTGGGGTGGTATGGAGTGCAAAAAAATGATGGATTTAGGCCCATATCTCTGTACTGGGGTGAATGTATGACATTGTTCTGCATTCTGTCCATCAATTGTTTTTGCATTTGTCACCCCGAGTGGGATGGGTATGCTCAGACATGAGTCCCATGCTCTCCACACCACTGGAGTCAAGCTATCCAGGCTGATGACGGCTGATAGCCAGAAACCGGTCTTTGGATACTTGATTCCGGTCCAGGAAAGATATGGCTTGGCAGTTCGGGCTGGACTGTTCCCATGAGGCACAGGTTCAAGGCTGATTTGCATATGGCCATGTCTGACCTGGGCTGGTATGGAGTGCCAAAAATTTATGGATTTAGGCCCAGATCTCTGTACTGGGGTGAATGTATGACATTGTTCTGCATTCTGTCCATCAATTGTTGTTTTTTCATTTGTCACCCCGAGTGGGATGGGTATGCTCAGACGTGAGTCCCATGCTCTCCACACCACTGGAGTCAAGCTATCCAGGCTGATGACGGTTGATAGCCAGAAACCGGTCCTTGGATGCTTGATTCCGGTCCAGGAAAAACATGGCTTGGCATGTTCGGGCTGGACTGTTCCCATGAGGCACAGGGTCAAGGCTGATTTGCATATGTCCATGTCTGACCTTGGGTGGTGTGGAGTGCAAAAAAACGATGGATTTAGGCCCAGATCTCTGTACTGGGGTGAATGTATGACATTGTTTTGCATTCTGTCCATCATTTGTTGTTTTGGCATTCGTCACCCCGAGTGGGATGGGTATGCTCAGACGTGAGTCCTTTGCTCTCCACACCACTGGAGTCAAGCTATCCAGGCTGATGACGGATGATTGTCAGAAACCGGTCCTTGGATGCTTGATTCCGGTCCAGGAAAGACATGGCTTGGCAGTTTGGGCTGGACTGTTTCCATGAGGCACAGGGTCAAGACTGATTTGCATATGGCCATGTCTGACCTGGGGTGGTGTGGAGTGCAAAAAACGATGGATTTAGGCCCAGATCTCTGTACTGGGGTTAATATATGACATTGTTCTGCATTCTGTCCATCAATTGTTGTTTTTGCATTTGTCACCCCGAGTGGGATGGGTATGCTCAGACGTGAGTCCCATGCTCTCCACACCACTGGAGTCAAGCTATCCAGGCTGATGACGGCTGATAGCCAGAAACCGGTCGTTGGATGCCCATTTCCGGTCCAGGAAAGACATGGCTTGGCAGTACGGGCTGGACTGTTCCCATGAGGCACAGGGTCAAGGCTGATTTGCATATGGCCATGTCTGACCTGGGGTGGTGTAGAGTGCAAAAAAAGATGGATTTAGGCCCAGATCTCTGTACTGGGGTGAATGTATGACATTGTTCTGCATTCTGTCCATCAATTTTTGTTTTTGTATTTGTCACCCCGAGTGGAATGGGTATGCTCAGACGTGAGTCCCATGCTCTCCACACCACTGGAGTCAAGCTATCCAGGCTGATGACGGCTGATAGCCAGAAACCGGTCCTTGGATGCTTGATTCCGGTCCAGGAAAGACATGGCTTGGCAGTTCGGGCCGGACTGTTCCCATGAGGCACAGGGTCAAGGCTGATTTGCATATGGCCATGTCTGACCTGGGGTGGTGTGGAGTGCAAAAAAATGATGGATTTAGGCCCAGATCTCTGTACTGGGGTGAATGTATGACATTGTTCTGCATTCTGTCCATCAATTGTTGTTTTTGCATTTGTCACCCCGAGTGGGATAGGTATGCTCAGACGTGAGCACCATGCCCTCCACACCACTGGAGTCAAGCTATCCAGGCTGATGACGGCTGATAGCCAGAAACCGGTCCTTGGATGCTTGATTCCGGTCCAGGAAAGACATGGCTTGGCAGTTCGGGCTGGACTGTTCCCATGAGGCACAGGGTCAAGGCTGATTTGCATATGGCCATGTCTGACCTGGGGTGGTGTAGAGTGCAAAAACAGATGGATTTAGGCCCAGATCTCTGTTCTGGGGTGAATGTATGACATTGTTCTGCATTCTGTCCATCAATTGTTGTTTTTGCATTTGTCACCCCGAGTGGGATGGGTATGCTCAGACGTGAGTCCCATGCTCTCCACACCACTGGAGTCAAGCTATCCAGGCTGATGACGGCTGATAGCCAGAAACCGGTCCTTGGACGCTTGATTCCGGTCCAGGAAAGACATGGCTTGGCAGTTCGGGCTGGACTGTTCCCATGAGGCACAGGTTCAAGGCTGATTTGCATATGGCCATGTCTGACCTGGGGTGGTATGGAGTGCAAAAAATGATGGATTTAGGCCCATATCTCTGTACTGGGGTGAAGGTATAACATTGTTCTGCATTCTGTCCATCAATTGTTGTTTTTGCATTTGTCACCCCGAGTGGGATGGGTATGCTCAGACGTGAGTCCCATGCTCTCCACACCACTGGAGTCAAGCTATCCAGGCTGATGACGGCTGATAGCCAGAAACCGGTCCTTGGATGCTTGATTCCGGTCCAGGAAAGACATGGCTTGGCAGTTCGGGCTGGACTGTTCCCATGAGGCACAGGGTCAAGGCTGATTTGCATACGGCCATGTCTGACCTGGGGTGGTGTAGAGTGCAAAAAAAGATGGATTTAGGCCCAGATCTCTGTACTGGGGTGAATGTATGACATTGTTCTGCATTCTGTCCATCAATTGTTGTTTTTGCATTTGTCACCCCGAGTGGGATGGGTATGCTGAGAAGTGAGTCCCATGCTCTCCACACCACTGGAGTCAAACTATCCAGGCTGATGACGGCTGATAGCCAGAAACCGGTCCTTGGATGCTTGATTCCGGTCCAGGAAAGACATGGCTTGGCAGTTCGGGCTGAACTATTCCCATGAGGCACAGGTTCAAGGCTGATTTGCATATAGCCTTGTCTGACCTGGGCTGGTATGGAGTGCCAAAAAATGATGGATTTAGGCCCAGATCTCTGTACTGGGGTGAATGTATGACATTGTTCTGCATTCTGTCCATCAATTGTTGTTTTTTCATTTGTCACCCCGAGTGCGATGGGTATGCTCAGACGTGAGTCCCATGCTCTCCACACCACTGGAGTCAAGCTATCCAGGCTGATGACGGCTGATAGCCAGAAACCGGTCCTTGGATGCTTGATTCCGGTCCAGGAAAGACATGGCTTGGCAGTTCGGGCTGGACTGTTTCCATGAGGCACAGGGTCAAGACTGATTTGCATATGGCCATGTCTGACCTGGGGTGGTGTGGAGTGCAAAAAAACGATGGATTTAGGCCCAGATCTCTGTACTGGGGTTAATATATTGTTCTGCATTCTGTCCATCAATTGTTGTTTTTGCATTTGTCACCCCGAGTGGGATGGGTATGCTCAGACGTGAGTCCCATGCTCTCCACACCACTGGAGTCAAGCTATCCAGGCTGATGACGGCTGATAGCCAGAAACCGGTCCTTGGATGCTTGATTCCGGTCCAGGAAAGACATGGCTTGGCAGTACGGGCTGGACTGTTCCCATGAGGCACAGGGTCAAGGCTGATTTGCATATGGCCATGTCTGACCTGGGGTGGTGTAGAGTGCAAAAAAAGATGGATTTAGGCCCAGATCTCTGTACTGGGGTGAATGTATGACATTGTTCTGCATTCTGTCCATCAATTGTTGTTTTTGTATTTGTCACCCCGAGTGGGATGGGTATGCTCAGACGTGAGTCCCATGCTCTCCACACCACTGGAGTCAAGCTATCCAGGCTGATGATGGCTGATAGCCAGAAACCGGTCCTTGGATGCTTGATTCCGGTCCAGGAAAGACATGGCTTGGCAGTTCGGGCTGGACTGTTCCCATGAGGCACAGGGTCAAGGCTGATTTGCATATGGCCATGTCTGACCTGGGGTGGTGTGGAGTGCAAAAAAATTATGGATTTAGGCCCAGATCTCTGTACTGGGGTGAATGTATGACATTGTTCTGCATTCTGTCCATCAATTGTTGTTTTTGCATTTGCCACCCCGAGTGGGATAGGTATGCTCAGACGTGAGTCCCATGCCCTCCACACCACTGGAGTCAAGCTATCCAGGCTGATGACGGCTGATAGCCAGAAACCGGTCCTTGGATGCTTGATTCCGGTCCAGGAAAGACATGGCTTGGCAGTTCGGGCTGGACTGTTCCCATGAGGCACAGGGTCAAGGCTGATTTGCATATGGCCATGTCTGACCTGGGGTGGTGTAGAGTGCAAAAAAAGATGGATTTAGGCCCAGATCTCTGTTCTGGGGTGAATGTATGACATTGTTCTGCATTCTGTCCATCAATTGTTGTTTTTGCATTTGTCACCCCGAGTGGGATGGGTATGCTCAGACGTGAGTCCCATGCTCACCACATCACTGGAGTCAAGCTATCCAGGCTGATGACGGCTGATAGCCAGAAACCGGTCCTTGGATGCTTGATTCCGGTCCAGGAAAGACATGGCTTGGCAGTTCGGGCTGGACTGTTCCCATGAGGCACAGGGTCAAGACTGATTTGCATATGGCCATGTCTGACCTGGGGTGGTGTGGAGTGCAAAAAAATTATGGATTTAGGCCCAGATCTCTGTTCTGGGGTGAATGTATGACATTGTTCTGCATTCTGTCCATCAATTGTTGTTTTTGCATTTGTCACCCCGAGTGGGATGGGTATGCTCAGACGTGAGTCCCATGCTCTCCACACCACTGGAGTCAAGCTATCCAGGCTGATGACGGCTGATAGCCAGAAACCGGTCCTTGGATGCTTGATTCCGGTCCAGGAAAGACATGGCTTGGCAGTTCGGGCTGGGCTGTTCCCATGAGGCACAGGGTCAAGGCTGATTTGCATATGGCCATGTCTGACCTGGGGTGGTGTAGAGTGCAAAAAAAACGATGGATTTAGGCCCAGATCTCTGTACTGGGGTGAATGTATGACATTGTTCTGCATTCTGTCCATCAATTTTTGTTTTTGCATTCGTCACCCAAAGTGGGATTGATATGCTCAGACGTGAGTCCCATGCTCTCCACACCACTGGAGTCAAGCTATCCAGGCTGATGACGGCTGATAGCCAGAAACCGGTCCTTGGATGCTTGATTCCGGTCCAGGAAAGACATGGCTTGGCAGTTCGGGCTGGACTGTTCCCATGAGGCACAGGTTCAAGGCTGATTTGCATATGGCCATGTCTGACCTGGGGTGGTATGGAGTGCAAAAAATGATGGATTTAGGCCCAGATCTCTGTACTGGGGTGAATGTATGACATTGTTCTGCATTCTGTCCATCAATTGTTGTTTTTGCATTTGTCACCCCGAGTGGGATGGGTATGCTCAGACGTGAGTCCCATGCTCTCCACACCACTGGAGTCAAGCTATCCAGGCTGATGACGGCTGATAGCCAGAAACCAGTCCTTGGATGCTTGATTACGGTCCAGGAAAGACATGTCTTGGCAGTTCGGGCTGGACTGTTCCCATGAGGCACAGGGTCAAGGCTGATTTGCATATGGCCATGTCTGACCTGGGGTGGTGTAGAGTGCAAAAAAGATGGATTTAGGCCCAGATCTCTGTACTGGGGTGAATGTATGACATTGTTCTGCATTCTGTCCATCAATTGTTGTTTTTGCATTTGTTACCCCGAGTGGGATGGGTATGCTCAGACGTGAGTCCCATGCTCTCCACACCACGGAGTCAAGCTATCCAGGCTGATGACGGCTGATAGCCAGAAACCGGTCCTTGGATGCTTGATTCCGGTCCAGGAAAGACATGGCTTGGCAGTTCGGGCTGGACTGTTCCCATGAGGCACAGGGTCAAGGCTGATTTGCATATGGCCATGTCTGACCTGGGGTGGTGTAGAGTGCAAAAAAAGATGGATTTAGGCCCAGATCTCTGTACTGGGGTGAATGTATGACATTGTTCTGCATTCTGTCCATCAATTGTTGTTTTTGCATTTGTCACCCCGAGTGGGATAGGTATGCTCAGACGTGAGTCCCATGCCCTCCACACCACTGGAGTCAAGCTATCCAGGCTAATGACGGCTGATAGCCAGAAACCGGTCCTTGGATGCTTGATTCCGGTCCAGGAAAGACATGGCTTGGCAGTTCGGGCTGGACTGTTCCCATGAGGCACAGGGTCAAGGCTGATTTGCATATGGCCATGTCTGACCTGGGGTGGTGTAGAGTGCAAAAAAGATGGATTTAGGCCCAGATCTCTGTACTGGGGTGAATGTATGACATTGTTCTGCATTCTGTCCATCAATTGTTTTTTTTGCATTTGTTACCCCGAGTGGGATGGGTATGCTCAGACGTGAGTCCCATGCTCTCCACACCACGGAGTCAAGCTATCCAGGCTGATGACGGCTGATAGCCAGAAACCGGTCCTTGGATGCTTGATTCCGGTCCAGGAAAGACATGGCTTGGCAGTTCGGGCTGGACTGTTCCCATGAGGCACAGGGTCAAGGCTGATTTGCATATGGCCATGTCTGACCTGGGGTGGTGTAGAGTGCAAAAAAAGATGGATTTAGGCCCAGATCTCTGTACTGGGGTGAATGTATGACATTGTTCTGCATTCTGTCCATCAATTGTTGTTTTTGCATTTGTCACCCCGAGTGGGATAGGTATGCTCAGACGTGAGTCCCATGCCCTCCACACCACTGGAGTCAAGCTATCCAGGCTGATGACGGCTGATAGCCAGAAACCGGTCCTTGGATGCTTGATTCCGGTCCAGGAAAGACATGGCTTGGCAGTTAGGGCTGGACTGTTCCCATGAGGCACAGGGTCAAGGCTGATTTGCATATGGCCATGTCTGACCTGGGGTGGTGTAGAGTGCAAAAAAAGATGGATTTAGGCCCAGATCTCTGTTCTGGGGTGAATGTATGACATTGTTCTGCATTCTGTCCATCAATTGTTGTTTTTTCATTTGTCACCCCGAGTGCGATGGGTATGCTCAGACGTGAGTCCCATCCTCTCCACACCACTGGAGTCAAGCTATCCAGGCTGATGACGGCTGATGGCCAGAAACCGGTCCTTGGATGCTTGATTCCGGTCCAGGAAAGACATGGCTTGGCAGTTCGGGCTGGACTGTTCCCATGAGGCACAGGTTCAAGGCTGATTTGCATATGGCCATGTCTGACCTGGGGTGGTATGGAGTGCAAAAAAATGATGGATTTAGGCCCATATCTCTGTACTGGGGTGAATGTATGACATTGTTCTGCATTCTGTCCATCAATTGTTTTTGCATTTGTCACCCCGAGTGGGATGGGTATGCTCAGACATGAGTCCCATGCTCTCCACACCACTGGAGTCAAGCTATCCAGGCTGATGACGGCTGATAGCCAGAAACCGGTCTTTGGATACTTGATTCCGGTCCAGGAAAGATATGGCTTGGCAGTTCGGGCTGGACTGTTCCCATGAGGCACAGGTTCAAGGCTGATTTGCATATGGCCATGTCTGACCTGGGCTGGTATGGAGTGCCAAAAATTTATGGATTTAGGCCCAGATCTCTGTACTGGGGTGAATGTATGACATTGTTCTGCATTCTGTCCATCAATTGTTGTTTTTTCATTTGTCACCCCGAGTGGGATGGGTATGCTCAGACGTGAGTCCCATGCTCTCCACACCACTGGAGTCAAGCTATCCAGGCTGATGACGGTTGATAGCCAGAAACCGGTCCTTGGATGCTTGATTCCGGTCCAGGAAAAACATGGCTTGGCATGTTCGGGCTGGACTGTTCCCATGAGGCACAGGGTCAAGGCTGATTTGCATATGTCCATGTCTGACCTTGGGTGGTGTGGAGTGCAAAAAAACGATGGATTTAGGCCCAGATCTCTGTACTGGGGTGAATGTATGACATTGTTTTGCATTCTGTCCATCATTTGTTGTTTTGGCATTCGTCACCCCGAGTGGGATGGGTATGCTCAGACGTGAGTCCTTTGCTCTCCACACCACTGGAGTCAAGCTATCCAGGCTGATGACGGATGATTGTCAGAAACCGGTCCTTGGATGCTTGATTCCGGTCCAGGAAAGACATGGCTTGGCAGTTTGGGCTGGACTGTTTCCATGAGGCACAGGGTCAAGACTGATTTGCATATGGCCATGTCTGACCTGGGGTGGTGTGGAGTGCAAAAAACGATGGATTTAGGCCCAGATCTCTGTACTGGGGTTAATATATGACATTGTTCTGCATTCTGTCCATCAATTGTTGTTTTTGCATTTGTCACCCCGAGTGGGATGGGTATGCTCAGACGTGAGTCCCATGCTCTCCACACCACTGGAGTCAAGCTATCCAGGCTGATGACGGCTGATAGCCAGAAACCGGTCGTTGGATGCCCATTTCCGGTCCAGGAAAGACATGGCTTGGCAGTACGGGCTGGACTGTTCCCATGAGGCACAGGGTCAAGGCTGATTTGCATATGGCCATGTCTGACCTGGGGTGGTGTAGAGTGCAAAAAAAGATGGATTTAGGCCCAGATCTCTGTACTGGGGTGAATGTATGACATTGTTCTGCATTCTGTCCATCAATTTTTGTTTTTGTATTTGTCACCCCGAGTGGAATGGGTATGCTCAGACGTGAGTCCCATGCTCTCCACACCACTGGAGTCAAGCTATCCAGGCTGATGACGGCTGATAGCCAGAAACCGGTCCTTGGATGCTTGATTCCGGTCCAGGAAAGACATGGCTTGGCAGTTCGGGCCGGACTGTTCCCATGAGGCACAGGGTCAAGGCTGATTTGCATATGGCCATGTCTGACCTGGGGTGGTGTGGAGTGCAAAAAAATGATGGATTTAGGCCCAGATCTCTGTACTGGGGTGAATGTATGACATTGTTCTGCATTCTGTCCATCAATTGTTGTTTTTGCATTTGTCACCCCGAGTGGGATAGGTATGCTCAGACGTGAGCACCATGCCCTCCACACCACTGGAGTCAAGCTATCCAGGCTGATGACGGCTGATAGCCAGAAACCGGTCCTTGGATGCTTGATTCCGGTCCAGGAAAGACATGGCTTGGCAGTTCGGGCTGGACTGTTCCCATGAGGCACAGGGTCAAGGCTGATTTGCATATGGCCATGTCTGACCTGGGGTGGTGTAGAGTGCAAAAACAGATGGATTTAGGCCCAGATCTCTGTTCTGGGGTGAATGTATGACATTGTTCTGCATTCTGTCCATCAATTGTTGTTTTTGCATTTGTCACCCCGAGTGGGATGGGTATGCTCAGACGTGAGTCCCATGCTCTCCACACCACTGGAGTCAAGCTATCCAGGCTGATGACGGCTGATAGCCAGAAACCGGTCCTTGGACGCTTGATTCCGGTCCAGGAAAGACATGGCTTGGCAGTTCGGGCTGGACTGTTCCCATGAGGCACAGGTTCAAGGCTGATTTGCATATGGCCATGTCTGACCTGGGGTGGTATGGAGTGCAAAAAATGATGGATTTAGGCCCATATCTCTGTACTGGGGTGAAGGTATAACATTGTTCTGCATTCTGTCCATCAATTGTTGTTTTTGCATTTGTCACCCCGAGTGGGATGGGTATGCTCAGACGTGAGTCCCATGCTCTCCACACCACTGGAGTCAAGCTATCCAGGCTGATGACGGCTGATAGCCAGAAACCGGTCCTTGGATGCTTGATTCCGGTCCAGGAAAGACATGGCTTGGCAGTTCGGGCTGGACTGTTCCCATGAGGCACAGGGTCAAGGCTGATTTGCATACGGCCATGTCTGACCTGGGGTGGTGTAGAGTGCAAAAAAAGATGGATTTAGGCCCAGATCTCTGTACTGGGGTGAATGTATGACATTGTTCTGCATTCTGTCCATCAATTGTTGTTTTTGCATTTGTCACCCCGAGTGGGATGGGTATGCTGAGAAGTGAGTCCCATGCTCTCCACACCACTGGAGTCAAACTATCCAGGCTGATGACGGCTGATAGCCAGAAACCGGTCCTTGGATGCTTGATTCCGGTCCAGGAAAGACATGGCTTGGCAGTTCGGGCTGAACTATTCCCATGAGGCACAGGTTCAAGGCTGATTTGCATATAGCCTTGTCTGACCTGGGCTGGTATGGAGTGCCAAAAAATGATGGATTTAGGCCCAGATCTCTGTACTGGGGTGAATGTATGACATTGTTCTGCATTCTGTCCATCAATTGTTGTTTTTTCATTTGTCACCCCGAGTGCGATGGGTATGCTCAGACGTGAGTCCCATGCTCTCCACACCACTGGAGTCAAGCTATCCAGGCTGATGACGGCTGATAGCCAGAAACCGGTCCTTGGATGCTTGATTCCGGTCCAGGAAAGACATGGCTTGGCAGTTCGGGCTGGACTGTTTCCATGAGGCACAGGGTCAAGACTGATTTGCATATGGCCATGTCTGACCTGGGGTGGTGTGGAGTGCAAAAAAACGATGGATTTAGGCCCAGATCTCTGTACTGGGGTTAATATATTGTTCTGCATTCTGTCCATCAATTGTTGTTTTTGCATTTGTCACCCCGAGTGGGATGGGTATGCTCAGACGTGAGTCCCATGCTCTCCACACCACTGGAGTCAAGCTATCCAGGCTGATGACGGCTGATAGCCAGAAACCGGTCCTTGGATGCTTGATTCCGGTCCAGGAAAGACATGGCTTGGCAGTACGGGCTGGACTGTTCCCATGAGGCACAGGGTCAAGGCTGATTTGCATATGGCCATGTCTGACCTGGGGTGGTGTAGAGTGCAAAAAAAGATGGATTTAGGCCCAGATCTCTGTACTGGGGTGAATGTATGACATTGTTCTGCATTCTGTCCATCAATTGTTGTTTTTGTATTTGTCACCCCGAGTGGGATGGGTATGCTCAGACGTGAGTCCCATGCTCTCCACACCACTGGAGTCAAGCTATCCAGGCTGATGATGGCTGATAGCCAGAAACCGGTCCTTGGATGCTTGATTCCGGTCCAGGAAAGACATGGCTTGGCAGTTCGGGCTGGACTGTTCCCATGAGGCACAGGGTCAAGGCTGATTTGCATATGGCCATGTCTGACCTGGGGTGGTGTGGAGTGCAAAAAAATTATGGATTTAGGCCCAGATCTCTGTACTGGGGTGAATGTATGACATTGTTCTGCATTCTGTCCATCAATTGTTGTTTTTGCATTTGCCACCCCGAGTGGGATAGGTATGCTCAGACGTGAGTCCCATGCCCTCCACACCACTGGAGTCAAGCTATCCAGGCTGATGACGGCTGATAGCCAGAAACCGGTCCTTGGATGCTTGATTCCGGTCCAGGAAAGACATGGCTTGGCAGTTCGGGCTGGACTGTTCCCATGAGGCACAGGGTCAAGGCTGATTTGCATATGGCCATGTCTGACCTGGGGTGGTGTAGAGTGCAAAAAAAGATGGATTTAGGCCCAGATCTCTGTTCTGGGGTGAATGTATGACATTGTTCTGCATTCTGTCCATCAATTGTTGTTTTTGCATTTGTCACCCCGAGTGGGATGGGTATGCTCAGACGTGAGTCCCATGCTCACCACATCACTGGAGTCAAGCTATCCAGGCTGATGACGGCTGATAGCCAGAAACCGGTCCTTGGATGCTTGATTCCGGTCCAGGAAAGACATGGCTTGGCAGTTCGGGCTGGACTGTTCCCATGAGGCACAGGGTCAAGACTGATTTGCATATGGCCATGTCTGACCTGGGGTGGTGTGGAGTGCAAAAAAATTATGGATTTAGGCCCAGATCTCTGTTCTGGGGTGAATGTATGACATTGTTCTGCATTCTGTCCATCAATTGTTGTTTTTGCATTTGTCACCCCGAGTGGGATGGGTATGCTCAGACGTGAGTCCCATGCTCTCCACACCACTGGAGTCAAGCTATCCAGGCTGATGACGGCTGATAGCCAGAAACCGGTCCTTGGATGCTTGATTCCGGTCCAGGAAAGACATGGCTTGGCAGTTCGGGCTGGGCTGTTCCCATGAGGCACAGGGTCAAGGCTGATTTGCATATGGCCATGTCTGACCTGGGGTGGTGTAGAGTGCAAAAAAAACGATGGATTTAGGCCCAGATCTCTGTACTGGGGTGAATGTATGACATTGTTCTGCATTCTGTCCATCAATTTTTGTTTTTGCATTCGTCACCCAAAGTGGGATTGATATGCTCAGACGTGAGTCCCATGCTCTCCACACCACTGGAGTCAAGCTATCCAGGCTGATGACGGCTGATAGCCAGAAACCGGTCCTTGGATGCTTGATTCCGGTCCAGGAAAGACATGGCTTGGCAGTTCGGGCTGGACTGTTCCCATGAGGCACAGGTTCAAGGCTGATTTGCATATGGCCATGTCTGACCTGGGGTGGTATGGAGTGCAAAAAATGATGGATTTAGGCCCAGATCTCTGTACTGGGGTGAATGTATGACATTGTTCTGCATTCTGTCCATCAATTGTTGTTTTTGCATTTGTCACCCCGAGTGGGATGGGTATGCTCAGACGTGAGTCCCATGCTCTCCACACCACTGGAGTCAAGCTATCCAGGCTGATGACGGCTGATAGCCAGAAACCAGTCCTTGGATGCTTGATTACGGTCCAGGAAAGACATGTCTTGGCAGTTCGGGCTGGACTGTTCCCATGAGGCACAGGGTCAAGGCTGATTTGCATATGGCCATGTCTGACCTGGGGTGGTGTAGAGTGCAAAAAAGATGGATTTAGGCCCAGATCTCTGTACTGGGGTGAATGTATGACATTGTTCTGCATTCTGTCCATCAATTGTTGTTTTTGCATTTGTTACCCCGAGTGGGATGGGTATGCTCAGACGTGAGTCCCATGCTCTCCACACCACGGAGTCAAGCTATCCAGGCTGATGACGGCTGATAGCCAGAAACCGGTCCTTGGATGCTTGATTCCGGTCCAGGAAAGACATGGCTTGGCAGTTCGGGCTGGACTGTTCCCATGAGGCACAGGGTCAAGGCTGATTTGCATATGGCCATGTCTGACCTGGGGTGGTGTAGAGTGCAAAAAAAGATGGATTTAGGCCCAGATCTCTGTACTGGGGTGAATGTATGACATTGTTCTGCATTCTGTCCATCAATTGTTGTTTTTGCATTTGTCACCCCGAGTGGGATAGGTATGCTCAGACGTGAGTCCCATGCCCTCCACACCACTGGAGTCAAGCTATCCAGGCTAATGACGGCTGATAGCCAGAAACCGGTCCTTGGATGCTTGATTCCGGTCCAGGAAAGACATGGCTTGGCAGTTCGGGCTGGACTGTTCCCATGAGGCACAGGGTCAAGACTGATTTGCATATGGCCATGTCTGACCTGGGGTGGTGTGGAGTGCAAAAAAATTATGGATTTAGGCCCAGATCTCTGTTCTGGGGTGAATGTATGACATTGTTCTGCATTCTGTCCATCAATTGTTGTTTTTGCATTTGTCACCCCGAGTGGGATGGGTATGCTCAGACGTGAGTCCCATGCTCTCCACACCACTGGAGTCAAGCTATCCAGGCTGATGACGGCTGATAGCCAGAAACCGGTCCTTGGATGCTTGATTCCGGTCCAGGAAAGACATGGCTTGGCAGTTCGGGCTGGGCTGTTCCCATGAGGCACAGGGTCAAGGCTGATTTGCATATGGCCATGTCTGACCTGGGGTGGTGTAGAGTGCAAAAAAAACGATGGATTTAGGCCCAGATCTCTGTACTGGGGTGAATGTATGACATTGTTCTGCATTCTGTCCATCAATTTTTGTTTTTGCATTCGTCACCCCAAGTGGGATTGATATGCTCAGACGTGAGTCCCATGCTCTCCACACCACTGGAGTCAAGCTATCCAGGCTGATGACGGCTGATAGCCAGAAACCGGTCCTTGGATGCTTGATTCCGGTCCAGGAAAGACATGGCTTGGCAGTTCGGGCTGGACTGTTCCCATGAGGCACAGGTTCAAGGCTGATTTGCATATGGCCATGTCTGACCTGGGGTGGTATGGAGTGCAAAAAATGATGGATTTAGGCCCAGATCTCTGTACTGGGGTGAATGTATGACATTGTTCTGCATTCTGTCCATCAATTGTTGTTTTTGCATTTGTCACCCCGAGTGGGATGGGTATGCTCAGACGTGAGTCCCATGCTCTCCACACCACTGGAGTCAAGCTATCCAGGCTGATGACGGCTGATAGCCAGAAACCAGTCCTTGGATGCTTGATTCCGGTCCAGGAAAGACATGTCTTGGCAGTTCGGGCTGGACTGTTCCCATGAGGCACAGGGTCAAGGCTGATTTGCATATGGCCATGTCTGACCTGGGGTGGTGTAGAGTGCAAAAAAGATGGATTTAGGCCCAGATCTCTGTACTGGGGTGAATGTATGACATTGTTCTGCATTCTGTCCATCAATTGTTGTTTTTGCATTTGTTACCCCGAGTGGGATGGGTATGCTCAGACGTGAGTCCCATGCTCTCCACACCACGGAGTCAAGCTATCCAGGCTGATGACGGCTGATAGCCAGAAACCGGTCCTTGGATGCTTGATTCCGGTCCAGGAAAGACATGGCTTGGCAGTTCGGGCTGGACTGTTCCCATGAGGCACAGGGTCAAGGCTGATTTGCATATGGCCATGTCTGACCTGGGGTGGTATGGAGTGCAAAAAATGATGGATTTAGGCCCAGATCTCTGTACTGGGGTGAATGTATGACATTGTTCTGCATTCTGTCCATCAATTGTTGTTTTTGCATTTGTCACCCCGAGTGGGATGGGTATGCTCAGACGTGAGTCCCATGCTCTCCACACCACTGGAGTCAAGCTATCCAGGCTGATGACGGCTGATAGCCAGAAACCAGTCCTTGGATGCTTGATTCCGGTCCAGGAAAGACATGTCTTGGCAGTTCGGGCTGGACTGTTCCCATGAGGCACAGGGTCAAGGCTGATTTGCATATGGCCATGTCTGACCTGGGGTGGTGTAGAGTGCAAAAAAGATGGATTTAGGCCCAGATCTCTGTACTGGGGTGAATGTATGACATTGTTCTGCATTCTGTCCATCAATTGTTGTTTTTGCATTTGTTACCCCGAGTGGGATGGGTATGCTCAGACGTGAGTCCCATGCTCTCCACACCACGGAGTCAAGCTATCCAGGCTGATGACGGCTGATAGCCAGAAACCGGTCCTTGGATGCTTGATTCCGGTCCAGGAAAGACATGGCTTGGCAGTTCGGGCTGGACTGTTCCCATGAGGCACAGGGTCAAGGCTGATTTGCATATGGCCATGTCTGACCTGGGGTGGTGTAGAGTGCAAAAAAAGATGGATTTAGGCCCAGATCTCTGTACTGGGGTGAATGTATGACATTGTTCTGCATTCTGTCCATCAATTGTTGTTTTTGCATTTGTCACCCCGAGTGGGATAGGTATGCTCAGACGTGAGTCCCATGCCCTCCACACCACTGGAGTCAAGCTATCCAGGCTGATGACGGCTGATAGCCAGAAACCGGTCCTTGGATGCTTGATTCCGGTCCAGGAAAGACATGGCTTGGCAGTTCGGGCTGGACTGTTCCCATGAGGCACAGGTTCAAGGCTGATTTGCATATGGCCATGTCTGACCTGGGGTGGTATGGAGTGCAAAAAAATGATGGATTTAGGCCCATATCTCTGTACTGGGGTGAATGTATGACATTGTTCTGCATTCTGTCCATCAATTGTTTTTGCATTTGTCACCCCGAGTGGGATGGGTATGCTCAGACATGAGTCCCATGCTCTCCACACCACTGGAGTCAAGCTATCCAGGCTGATGACGGCTGATAGCCAGAAACCGGTCTTTGGATACTTGATTCCGGTCCAGGAAAGACATGGCTTGGCAGTTCGGGCTGGACTGTTCCCATGAGGCACAGGTTCAAGGCTGATTTGCATATGGCCATGTCTGACCTGGGCTGGTATGGAGTGCCAAAAATTTATGGATTTAGGCCCAGATCTTTGTACTGGGGTGAATGTATGACATTGTTCTGCATTCTGTCCATCAATTGTTGTTTTTTCATTTGTCACCCCGAGTGGGATGGGTATGCTCAGACGTGAGTCCCATGCTCTCCACACCACTGGAGTCAAGCTATCCAGGCTGATGACGGTTGATAGCCAGAAACCGGTCCTTGGATGCTTGATTCCGGTCCAGGAAAAACATGGCTTGGCATGTTCGGGCTGGACTGTTCCCATGAGGCACAGGGTCAAGGCTGATTTGCATATGTCCATGTCTGACCTTGGGTGGTGTGGAGTGCAAAAAAACGATGGATTTAGGCCCAGATCTCTGTACTGGGGTGAATGTATGACATTGTTTTGCATTCTGTCCATCATTTGTTGTTTTGGCATTCGTCACCCCGAGTGGGATGGGTATGCTCAGACGTGAGTCCTTTGCTCTCCACACCACTGGAGTCAAGCTATCCAGGCTGATGACGGATGATTGTCAGAAACCGGTCCTTGGATGCTTGATTCCGGTCCAGGAAAGACATGGCTTGGCAGTTTGGGCTGGACTGTTTCCATGAGGCACAGGGTCAAGACTGATTTGCATATGGCCATGTCTGACCTGGGGTGGTGTGGAGTGCAAAAAACGATGGATTTAGGCCCAGATCTCTGTACTGGGGTTAATATATGACATTGTTCTGCATTCTGTCCATCAATTGTTGTTTTTGCATTTGTCACCCCGAGTGGGATGGGTATACTCAGACGTGAGTCCCATGCTCTCCACACCACTGGAGTCAAGCTATCCAGGCTGATGACGGCTGATAGCCAGAAACCGGTCCTTGGATGCCCATTTCCGGTCCAGGAAAGACATGGCTTGGCAGTACGGGCTGGACTGTTCCCATGAGGCACAGGGTCAAGGCTGATTTGCATATGGCCATGTCTGACCTGGGGTGGTGTAGAGTGCAAAAAAAGATGGATTTAGGCCCAGATCTCTGTACTGGGGTGAATGTATGACATTGTTCTGCATTCTGTCCATCAATTTTTGTTTTTGTATTTGTCACCCCGAGTGGAATGGGTATGCTCAGACGTGAGTCCCATGCTCTCCACACCACTGGAGTCAAGCTATCCAGGCTGATGACGGCTGATAGCCAGAAACCGGTCCTTGGATGCTTGATTCCGGTCCAGGAAAGACATGGCTTGGCAGTTTGGGCCGGACTGTTCCCATGAGGCACAGGGTCAAGGCTGATTTGCATATGGCCATGTCTGACCTGGGGTGGTGTGGAGTGCAAAAAAATGATGGATTTAGGCCCAGATCTCTGTACTGGGGTGAATGTATGACATTGTTCTGCATTCTGTCCATCAATTGTTGTTTTTGCATTTGTCACCCCGAGTGGGATAGGTATGCTCAGACGTGAGCACCATGCCCTCCACACCACTGGAGTCGAGCTATCCAGGCTGATGACGGCTGATAGCCAGAAACCGGTCCTTGGATGCTTGATTCCGGTCCAGGAAAGACATGGCTTGGCAGTTCGGGCTGGACTGTTCCCATGAGGCACAGGGTCAAGGCTGATTTGCATATGGCCATGTCTGACCTGGGGTGGTGTAGAGTGCAAAAACAGATGGATTTAGGCCCAGATCTCTGTTCTGGGGTGAATGTATGACATTGTTCTGCATTCTGTCCATCAATTGTTGTTTTTGCATTTGTCACCCCGAGTGGGATGGGTATGCTCAGACGTGAGTCCCATGCTCTCCACACCACTGGAGTCAAGCTATCCAGGCTGATGACGGCTGATAGCCAGAAACCGGTCCTTGGACGCTTGATTCCGGTCCAGGAAAGACATGGCTTGGCAGTTCGGGCTGGACTGTTCCCATGAGGCACAGGTTCAAGGCTGATTTGCATATGGCCATGTCTGACCTGGGGTGGTATGGAGTGCAAAAAATGATGGATTTAGGCCCATATCTCTGTACTGGGGTGAAGGTATAACATTGTTCTGCATTCTGTCCATCAATTGTTGTTTTTGCATTTGTCACCCCGAGTGGGATGGGTATGCTCAGACGTGAGTCCCATGCTCTCCACACCACTGGAGTCAAGCTATCCAGGCTGATGACGGCTGATAGCCAGAAACCGGTCCTTGGATGCTTGATTCCGGTCCAGGAAAGACATGGCTTGGCAGTTCGGGCTGGACTGTTCCCATGAGGCACAGGGTCAAGGCTGATTTGCATATGGCCATGTCTGACCTGGGGTGGTGTAGAGTGCAAAAAAAGATGGATTTAGGCCCAGATCTCTGTACTGGGGTGAATGTATGACATTGTTCTGCATTCTGTCCATCAATTGTTGTTTTTGCATTTGTCACCCCGAGTGGGATGGGTATGCTGAGAAGTGAGTCCCATGCTCTCCACACCACTGGAGTCAAACTATCCAGGCTGATGACGGCTGATAGCCAGAAACCGGTCCTTGGATGCTTGATTCCGGTCCAGGAAAGACATGGCTTGGCAGTTCGGGTTGAACTATTCCCATGAGGCACAAGTTCAAGGCTGATTTGCATATAGCCTTGTCTGACCTGGGCTGGTATGGAGTGCCAAAAAATGATGGATTTAGGCCCAGATCTCTGTACTGGGGTGAATGTATGACATTGTTCTGCATTCTGTCCATCAATTGTTGTTTTTTCATTTGTCACCCCGAGTGCGATGGGTATGCTCAGACGTGAGTCCCATGCTCTCCACACCACTGGAGTCAAGCTATCCAGGCTGATGACGGCTGATAGCCAGAAACCGGTCCTTGGATGCTTGATTCCGGTCCAGGAAAGACATGGCTTGGCAGTTCGGGCTGGACTGTTTCCATGAGGCACAGGGTCAAGACTGATTTGCATATGGCCATGTCTGACCTGGGGTGGTGTGGAGTGCAAAAAAACGATGGATTTAGGCCCAGATCTCTGTACTGGGGTTAATATATTGTTCTGCATTCTGTCCATCAATTGTTGTTTTTGCATTTGTCACCCCGAGTGGGATGGGTATGCTCAGACGTGAGTCCCATGCTCTCCACACCACTGGAGTCAAGCTATCCAGGCTGATGACGGCTGATAGCCAGAAACCGGTCCTTGGATGCTTGATTCCGGTCCAGGAAAGACATGGCTTGGCAGTTCGGGCTGGACTGTTCCCACGAGGCACAGGGTCAAGTCTGATTTGCATATGGCCATGTCTGACCTGGGGTGGTGTAGAGTGGAAAAAAAGATGGATTTAGGCCCAGATCTCTGTTCTGGGGTGAATGTATGACATTGTTCTGCATTCTGGCCATCAATTGTTGTTTTTGCATTTGTCACCCCGAGTGGGATGGGTATGCTCAGACGTGAGTCCCATGCTGTCCACACCACTGGAGTCAAGCTATCCAGGCTGATGACGGCTGATAGCCAGAAACCGGTCCTTGGATGCTTGATTCCGGTCCAGGAAAGACATGGCTTGGCAGTTCGGGCTGGACTGTTCCCATGAGGCACAGGGTCAAGGCTGATTTGCATATGGCCATGTCTGACCTGGGGTGGTGTAGAGTGCAAAAAAAGATGGATTTAGGCCCAGATCTCTGTTCTGGGGTGAATGTATGACATTGTTCTGCATTCTGTCCATCAATTGTTGTTTTTGCATTTGTCGCCCCGAGTGGGATGGGTATGCTCAGACGTGAGTCCCATGCTCACCACACCACTGGAGTCAAGCTATCCAGGCTGATGACGGCTGATAGCCAGAAACCGGTCCTTGGATGCTTGATTCCGGTCCAGGAAAGACATGGCTTGGCAGTTCGGGCTGGACTGTTCCCATGAGGCACAGGGTCAAGACTGATTTGCATATGGCCATGTCTGACCTGGGGTGGTGTGGAGTGCAAAAAAATTATGGATTTAGGCCCAGATCTCTGTTCTGGGGTGAATGTATGACATTGTTCTGCATTCTGTCCATCAATTGTTGTTTTTGCATTTGTCACCCCGAGTGGGATGGGTATGCTCAGACGTGAGTCCCATGCTCTCCACACCACTGGAGTCAAGCTATCCAGGCTGATGACGGCTGATAGCCAGAAACCGGTCCTTGGATGCTTGATTCCGGTCCAGGAAAGACATGGCTTGGCAGTACGGGCTGGAGTGTTCCCATGAGGCACAGGGTCAAGGCTGATTTGCATATGGCCATGTCTGACCTGGGGTGGTGTAGAGTGCAAAAAAACATGGATTTAGGCCCAGATCTCTGTACTGGGGTGAATGTATGACATTGTTCTGCATTCTGTCCATCAATTGTTGTTTTTGTATTTGTCACCCCGAGTGGGAGGGGTATGCTCAGACGTGAGTCCCATGCTCTCCACACCACTGGAGTCAAGCTATCCAGGCTGATGACGGCTGATAGCCAGAAACCGGTCCTTGGATGCTTGATTCCGGTCCAGGAAAGACATGGCTTGGCAGTTCGGGCTGGACTGTTCCCATGAGGCACAGGTTCAAGGCTGATTTGCATATGGCCATGTCTGACCTGGGGTGGTATGGAGTGCAAAAAAATGATGGATTTAGGCCCATATCTCTGTACTGGGGTGAAGGTATAACATTGTTCTGCATTCTGTCCATCAATTGTTGTTTTTGCATTTGTCACCCCGAGTGGGATGGGTATGCTCAGACGTGAGTCCCATGCTCTCCACACCACTGGAGTCAAGCTATCCAGGCTGATGACGGCTGATAGCCAGAAACCGGTCCTTGGATGCTTGATTCCGGTCCAGGAAAGACATGGCTTGGCAGTTCGGGCTGGACTGTTCCCATGAGGCACAGGGTCAAGGCTGATTTGCATATGGCCATGTCTGACCTGGGGTGGTGTAGAGTGCAAAAAAAGATGGATTTAGGCCCAGATCTCTGTACTGGGGTGAATGTATGACATTGTTCTGCATTCTGTCCATCAATTGTTGTTTTTGCATTTGTCACCCCGAGTGGGATGGGTATGCTGAGAAGTGAGTCCCATGCTCTCCACACCACTGGAGTCAAACTATCCAGGCTGATGACGGCTGATAGCCAGAAACCGGTCCTTGGATGCTTGATTCCGGTCCAGGAAAGACATGGCTTGGCAGTTCGGGCTGAACTATTCCCATGAGGCACAGGTTCAAGGCTGATTTGCATATAGCCTTGTCTGACCTGGGCTGGTATGGAGTGCCAAAAAATGATGGATTTAGGCCCAGATCTCTGTACTGGGGTGAATGTATGACATTGTTCTGCATTCTGTCCATCAATTGTTGTTTTTTCATTTGTCACCCCGAGTGCGATGGGTATGCTCAGACGTGAGTCCCATGCTCTCCACACCACTGGAGTCAAGCTATCCAGGCTGATGACGGCTGATAGCCAGAAACCGGTCCTTGGATGCTTGATTCCGGTCCAGGAAAGACATGGCTTGGCAGTTCGGGCTGGACTGTTTCCATGAGGCACAGGGTCAAGACTGATTTGCATATGGCCATGTCTGACCTGGGGTGGTGTGGAGTGCAAAAAAACGATGGATTTAGGCCCAGATCTCTGTACTGGGGTTAAAATATTGTTCTGCATTCTGTCCATCAATTGTTGTTTTTGCATTTGTCACCCCGAGTGGGATGGGTATGCTCAGACGTGAGTCCCATGCTCTCCACACCACTGGAGTCAAGCTATCCAGGCTGATGACGGCTGATAGCCAGAAACCGGTCCTTGGATGCTTGATTCCGGTCCAGGAAAGACATGGCTTGGCAGTACGGGCTGGACTGTTCCCATGAGGCACAGGGTCAAGGCTGATTTGCATATGGCCATGTCTGACCTGGGGTGGTGTAGAGTGCAAAAAAAGATGGATTTAGGCCCAGATCTCTGTACTGGGGTGAATGTATGACATTGTTCTGCATTCTGTCCATCAATTGTTGTTTTTGTATTTGTCACCCCGAGTGGGATGGGTATGCTCAGACGTGAGTCCCATGCTCTCCACACCACTGGAGTCAAGCTATCCAGGCTGATGATGGCTGATAGCCAGAAACCTGTCCTTGGATGCTTGATTCCGGTCCAGGAAAGACATGGCTTGGCAGTTCGGGCTGGACTGTTCCCATGAGGCACAGGGTCAAGGCTGATTTGCATATGGCCATGTCTGACCTGGGGTGGTGTGGAGTGCAAAAAAATTATGGATTTAGGCCCAGATCTCTGTACTGGGGTGAATGTATGACATTGTTCTGCATTCTGTCCATCAATTGTTGTTTTTGCATTTGTCACCCCGAGTGGGATAGGTATGCTCAGACGTGAGTCCCATGCCCTCCACGCCACTGGAGTCAAGCTATCCAGGCTGATGACGGCTGATAGCCAGAAACCGGTCCTTGGATGCTTGATTCCGGTCCAGGAAAGACATGGCTTGGCAGTTCGGGCTGGACTGTTCCCATGAGGCACAGGGTCAAGGCTGATTTGCATATGGCCATGTCTGACCTGGGGTGGTGTAGAGTGCAAAAAAAGATGGATTTAGGCCCAGATCTCTGTTCTGGGGTGAATGTATGACATTGTTCTGCATTCTGTCCATCAATTGTTGTTTTTGCATTTGTCACCCCGAGTGGGATGGGTATGCTCAGACGTGAGTCCCATGCTCACCACACCACTGGAGTCAAGCTATCCAGGCTGATGACGGCTGATAGCCAGAAACCGGTCCTTGGATGCTTGATTCCGGTCCAGGAAAGACATGGCTTGGCAGTTCGGGCTGGACTGTTCCCATGAGGCACAGGGTCAAGACTGATTTGCATATGGCCATGTCTGACCTGGGGTGGTGTGGAGTGCAAAAAAATTATGGATTTAGGCCCAGATCTCTGTTCTGGGGTGAATGTATGACATTGTTCTGCATTCTGGCCATCAATTGTTGTTTTTGCATTTGTCACCCCGAGTGGGATGGGTATGCTCAGACGTGAGTCCCATGCTCTCCACACCACTGGAGTCAAGCTATCCAGGCTGATGACGGCTGATAGCCAGAAACCGGTCCTTGGATGCTTGATTCCGGTCCAGGAAAGACATGGCTTGGCAGTACGGGCTGGAGTGTTCCCATGAGGCACAGGGTCAAGGCTGATTTGCATATGGCCATGTCTGACCTGGGGTGGTGTAGAGTGCAAAAAAAGATGGATTTAGGCCCAGATCTCTGTACTGGGGTGAATGTATGACATTGTTCTGCATTCTGTCCATCAATTGTTGTTTTTGTATTTGTCACCCCGAGTGGGAGGGGTATGCTCAGACGTGAGTCCCATGCTCTCCACACCACTGGAGTCAAGCTATCCAGGCTGATGACGGCTGATAGCCAGAAACCGGTCCTTGGATGCTTGATTCCGGTCCAGGAAAGACATGGCTTGGCAGTTCGGGCTGGACTGTTCCCATGAGGCACAGGGTCAAGGCTGATTTGCATATTGCATGTCTGACCTGGGGTGGTGTGGAGTGCAAAACAATGATGGATTTAGGCCCAGATCTCTGTACTGGGGTGAATGTATGACATTGTTCTGCATTCTGTCCATCAATTGTTGTTTTTGCATTTGTCACCCCGAGTGGGATAGGTATGCTCAGACGTGAGTCCCATGCCCTCCACACCACTGGAGTCAAGCTATCCAGGCTGATGACGGCTGATAGCCAGAAACCGGTCCTTGGATGCTTGATTCCGGTCCAGGAAAGACATGGCTTGGCAGTTCGGGCTGGACTGTTTCCATGAGGCACAGGGTCAAGGCTGATTTGCATATGGCCATGTCTGACCTGGGGTGGTGTAGAGTGAAAAAAAGATGGATTTAGGCCCAGATCTCTGTTCTGGGGTGAATGTATGACATTGTTCTGCATTCTGTCCATCAATTGTTGTTTTGGCATTTGTCACCCCGAGTGGGATGGGTATGCTGAGACGTGAGTCCCATGCTCTCCACACCACTGGAGTCAAGCTATCCAGGCTGATGATGGCTGATAGCCAGAAACCGGTCCTTGGATGCTTGATTCCGGTCCAGGAAAGACATGGCTTGGCAGTTCGGGCTGGACTGTTCCCATGAGGCACAGGTTCAAGGCTGATTTGCATATGGCCATGTCTGACCTGGGGATGTATGGAGTGCAAAAAAATGATGGATTTAGGCCCAGATCTCTGTACTGGGGTTAATGTATGACATTGTTCTGCATTCTGTCCATCAATTGTTTTTTTTGCATTTGTCACCCCGAGTGGGATGGGTATGCTCAGACGTGAGTCCCATGCTCTCCACACCACTGGAGTCAAGCTATCCAGGCTGATGACGTCTGATAGCCATAAACCGGTCCTTGGATGCTTGATTCCGGTCCAGGAAAGACATGGCTTGGCAGTTCGGGCTGGACTGTTCCCATGAGGCACAGGGTCAAGGCTGATTTGCATATGTCCATGTCTGACCTGGGGTGGTGTGGAGTGCAAAAAAACGATGGATTTAGGCCCAGATCTCTGTACTGGGGTGAATGTATGACATTGTTCTGCATTCTGTCCATCATTTGTTGTTTTTGCATTCGTCACCCCGAGTGGGATGGGTATGCTCAGAAGTGAGTCCTTTGCTCTCCACACCACTGGAGTCAAGCTATCCAGGCTGATGACGGCTGATAGTCAGAAACCGGTCCTTGGATGCTTGATTCCGGTCCAGGAAAGACATGGCTTGGCAGTTCGGGCTGGACTGTTTCCATGAGGCACAGGGTCAAGACTGATTTGCATATGGCCATGTCTGACCTGGGGTGGTGTGGAGTGCAAAAAAACGATGGATTTAGGCCCAGATCTCTGTACTGGGGTTAATATATGACATTGTTCTGCATTCTGTCCATCAATTGTTGTTTTTGCATTTGTCACCCCGAGTGGGATGGGTATGCTAAGACGTGAGTCCCATGCTCTCCACACCACTGGAGTCAAGCTATCCAGGCTGATGACGGCTGATAGCCAGAAACCGGTCCTTGGATGCTTGATTCCGGTCCAGGAAAGACATGGCTTGGCAGTTCGGGCTGGACTGTTCCCATGAGGCACAGGGTCAAGGCTGATTTACATATGGCCATGTCTGACCTGGGGTGGTGTAGAGTGCAAAAAAAGATGGATTTAGGCCCAGATCTCTGTTCTGGGGTGAATGTATGACATTGTTCTGCATTCTGTCCATCAATTGTTGTTTTTGCATTTGTCACCCCGAGTGGGATGGGTATGCTCAGACGTGAGTCCCATGCTCACCACACCACTGGAGTCAAGCTATCCAGGCTGATGACGGCTGATAGCCAGAAACCGGTCCTTGGATGCTTGATTCCGGTCCAGGAAAGACATGGCTTGGCAGTTCGGGCTGGACTGTTCCCATGAGGCACAGGGTCAAGACTGATTTGCATATGGCCATGTCTGACCTGGGGTGGTGTGGAGTGCAAAAAAATTATGGATTTAGGCCCAGATCTCTGTTCTGGGGTGAATGTATGACATTGTTCTGCATTCTGGCCATCAATTGTTGTTTTTGCATTTGTCACCCCAAGTGGGATGGGTATGCTCAGACGTGAGTCCCATGCCCTCCACACCACTGGAGTCAAGCTATCCAGGCTGATGACGGCTGATAGCCAGAAACCGGTCCTTGGATGCTTGATTCCGGTCCAGGAAAGACATGGCTTGGCAGTACGGGCTGGAGTGTTCCCATGAGGCACAGGGTCAAGGCTGATTTGCATATGGCCATGTCTGACCTGGGGTGGTGTAGAGTGCAAAAAAAGATGGATTTAGGCCCAGATCTCTGTACTGGGGTGAATGTATGACATTGTTCTGCATTCTGTCCATCAATTGTTGTTTTTGTATTTGTCACCCCGAGTGGGAGGGGTATGCTCAGACGTGAGTCCCATGCTCTCCACACCACTGGAGTCAAGCTATCCAGGCTGATGACGGCTGATAGCCAGAAACCGGTCCTTGGATGCTTGATTCTGGTCCAGGAAAGACATGGCTTGGCAGTTCGGGCTGGACTGTTCCCATGAGGCACAGGGTCAAGGCTGATTTGCATATTGCATGTCTGACCTGGGGTGGTGTGGAGTGCAAAAAAATGATGGATTTAGGCCCAGATCTCTGTACTGGGGTGAATGTATGACATTGTTCTGCATTCTGTCCATCAATTGTTGTTTTTGCATTTGTCACCCCGAGTGGGATAGGTATGCTCAGACGTGAGTCCCATGCCCTCCACACCACTGGAGTCAAGCTATCCAGGCTGATGACGGCTGATAGCCAGAAACCGGTCCTTGGATGCTTGATTCCCGTCCAGGAAAGACATGGCTTGGCAGTTCGGGCTGGACTGTTTCCATGAGGCACAGGGTCAAGGCTGATTTGCATATGGCCATGTCTGACCTGGGGATGTATGGAGTGCAAAAAAATTATGGATTTAGGCCCAGATCTCTGTACTGGGGTTAATGTATGACATTGTTCTGCATTCTGTCCATCAATTGTTTTTTTTGCATTTGTCACCCCGAGTGGGATGGGTATGCTCAGACGTGAGTCCCATGCTCTCCACACCACTGGAGTCAAGCTATCCAGGCTGATGACGTCTGATAGCCATAAACCGGTCCTTGGATGCTTGATTCCGGTCCAGGAAAGACATGGCTTGGCAGTTCGGGCTGGACTGTTCCCATGAGGCACAGGGTCAAGGCTGATTTGCATATGTCCATGTCTGACCTGGGGTGGTGTGGAGTGCAAAAAAACGATGGATTTAGGCCCAGATCTCTGTACTGGGGTGAATGTATGACATTGTTCTGCATTCTGTCCATCATTTGTTGTTTTTGCATTCGTCACCCCAAGTGGGATGGATATGCTCAGAAGTGAGTCCTTTGCTCTCCACACCACTGGAGTCAAGCTATCCAGGCTGATGACGGCTGATAGTCAGAAACCGGTCCTTGGATGCTTGATTCCGGTCCAGGAAAGACATGGCTTGGCAGTTCGGGCTGGACTGTTTCCATGAGGCACAGGGTCAAGACTGATTTGCATATGGCCATGTCTGACCTGGGGTGGTGTGGAGTGCAAAAAAACGATGGATTTAGGCCCAGATCTCTGTACTGGGGTTAATATATGACATTGTTCTGCATTCTGTCCATCAATTGTTGTTTTTGCATTTGTCACCCCGAGTGGGATGGGTATGCTCAGACGTGAGTCCCATGCTCTCCACACCACTGGAGTCAAGCTATCCAGGCTGATGACGGCTGATAGCCAGAAACCGGTCCTTGGATGCTTGATTCCGGTCCAGGAAAGACATGGCTTGGCAGTACGGGCTGTACTGTTCCCATGAGGCACAGCGTCATGGCTGATTTGCATATGGCCATGTCTGACCTGGGGTGGTGTAGAGTGCAAAAAAAGATGGATTTAGGCCCAGATCTCTGTACTGGGGTGAATGTATGACATTGTTTTGCATTCTGTCCATCAATTGTTGTTTTTGTATTGGTCACCCCGAGTGGGATGGGTATGCTCAGACGTGAGTCCCATGCTCTCCACACCACTGGAGTCAAGCTATCCAGGCTGATGATGGCTGATAGCCAGAAACCGGTCCTTGGATGCTTGATTCCGGTCCAGGAAAGACATGGCTTGGCAGTTCGGGCTCGACTGTTCCCATGAGGCACAGGGTCAAGGCTGATTTGCATATGGCCATGTCTGACCTGTGGTGGTGTGGAGTGCAAGAAAATTATGGATTTAGGCCCAGATCTCTGTACTGGGGTGAATGTATGACATTGTTCTGCATTCTGTCCATCAATTGTTGTTTTTGCATTTGTCACCCAGAGTGGGATAGGTATGCTCAGACGTGAGTCCCATGCCCTCCACACCACTGGAGTCAAGCTATCCAGGCTGATGACGGCTGATAGCCAGAAACCGGTCCTTGGATGCTTGATTCCGGTCCAGGAAAGACATGGCTTGGCAGTTCGGGCTGGACTGTTCCCACGAGGCACAGGGTCAAGTCTGATTTGCATATGGCCATGTCTGACCTGGGGTGGTGTAGAGTGGAAAAAAAGATGGATTTAGGCCCAGATCTCTGTTCTGGGGTGAATGTATGACATTGTTCTGCATTCTGGCCATCAATTGTTGTTTTTGCATTTGTCACCCCGAGTGGGATGGGTATGCTCAGACGTGAGTCCCATGCTGTCCACACCACTGGAGTCAAGCTATCCAGGCTGATGATGGCTGATAGCCAGAAACCGGTCCTTGGATGCTTGATTCCGGTCCAGGAAAGACATGGCTTGGCAGTTCGGGCTGGACTGTTCCCATGAGGCACAGGGTCAAGACTGATTTGCATATGGCCATGTCTGACCTGGGGTGGTGTGGAGTGCAAAAAAACGATGGATTTAGGCCCAGATCTCTGTACTGGGGTTAATATATGACATTGTTCTGCATTCTGTCCATCAATTGTTGTTTTTGCATTTGTCACCCCGAGTGGGATGGGTATGCTCAGACGTGAGTCCCATGCTCTCCACACCACTGGAGTCAAGCTATCCAGGCTGATGACGGCTGATAGCCAGAAACCGGTCCTTGGATGCTTGATTCCGGTCCAGGAAAGACTTGGCTTGGCAGTACGGGCTGGACTGTTCCCATGAGGCACAGGGTCAAGGCTGATTTGCATATGACCATGTCTGACCTGGGGTGGTGTAGAGTGCAAAAAAAGATGGATTTAGGCCCAGATCTCAGTACTGGGGTGAATGTATGACATTGTTCTGCATTCTGTCCATCAATTGTTGTTTTTGTATTTGTCACCCTGAGTGGGATGGGTATGCTCAGACGTGAGTCTCATGCTCTCCACACCACTGGAGTCAAGCTATCCAGGCTGATGACGGCTGATAGCCAGAAACTGGTCCTTGGATGCTTGATTCCGGTCCAGGAAAGACATGGCTTGGCAGTTCGGGCTGGACTGTTCCCATGAGGCACAGGGTCAAGGCTGATTTGCATATGGCATGTCTGACCTGGGGTGGTGTGGAGTGCAAAAAAATGATGGATTTAGGCCCAGATCTCTGTACTGGGGTGAATGTATGACATTGTTCTGCATTCTGTCCATCAATTGTTGTTTTTGCATTTGTCACCCCGAGTGGGATAGGTATGCTCAGACGTGAGTCCCATGCCCTCCACACCACTGGAGTCAAGCTATCCAGGCTGATGACGGCTGATAGCCAGAAACCGGTCCTTGGATGCTTGATTCCGGTCCAGGAAAGACATGGCTTGGCAGTTCGGGCTGGACTGTTCCCAGGAGGCACAGGGTCAAGGCTGATTTGCATATGGCCATGTCTGACCTGGGGTGGTGTAGAGTGCAAAAAAAGATGGATTAAGGCCCAGATCTCTGTTCTGGGGTGAATGTATGACATTGTTCTGCATTCTGTCCATCAATTGTTGTTTTGGCATTTGTCACCCCGAGTGGGATGGGTATGCTCAGACGTGAGTCCCATGCTCTCCACACCACTGGAGTCAAGCTATCCAGGCTGATGATGGCTGATAGCCAGAAACCGGTCCTTGGATGCTTGATTCCGGTCCAGGAAAGACATGGCTTGGCAGTTCGGGCTGGACTGTTCCCATGAGGCACAGGTTCAAGGCTGATTTGCATATGGCCATGTCTGACCTGGGGTGGTATGGAGTGCAAAAAAATGATGGATTTAGGCCCAGATCTCTGTACTGGGGTTAATGTATGACATTGTTCTGCATTCTGTCCATCAATTCTTTTTTTGCATTTGTCACCCCGAGTGGGATGCGTATGCTCAGACGGGAGTCCCATGCTCTCCACACCACTGGAGTCAAGCTATCCAGGCTGATGACGGCTGATAGCCATAAACCGGTCCTTGGATGCTTGATTCCGGTCCAGGAAAGACATGGCTTGGCAGTTCGGGCTGGACTGTTCCCATGAGGCACAGGGTCAAGGCTGATTTGCATATGGCCATGTCTGACCTGGGGTGGTGTAGAGTGCAAAAAAAGATGGATTTAGGCCCAGATCTCTGTACTGGGGTGAATGTATGACATTGTTCTGCATTCTGTCCATCAATTGTTGTTTTTGCATTTGTTACCCCGAGTGGGATGGGTATGCTCAGACGTGAGTCCCATGCTCTCCACACCACTGGAGTCAAGCTATCCAGGCTGATGACGGCTGATAGCCAGAAACCGCTCCTTGGATGCTTGATTCCGGTCCAGGAAAGACATGGCTTGGCAGTTCGGGCTGGACTGTTCCCATGAGGCACAGGTTCAAGGCTGATTTGCATATGGCCATGTCTGACCTGGGCTGGTATGGAGTGCCAAAAAATGATGGATTTAGGCCCAGATCTCTGTACTGGGGTGAATGTATGACATTGTTCTGCATTCTGTCCATCAATTGTTGTTTTTTCATTTGTCACCCCGAGTGGGATGGGTATGCTCAGACGTGAGTCCCTTGCTCTCCACCCCACTCGAGTCAAGCTATCCAGGCTGATGACGGCTGATAGCCAGAAACCGGTCCTTGGATGCTTGATTCCGGTGCAGGAAAAACATGGCTTGGCATGTTCGGGCAGGACTGTTCCCATGAGGCACAGGGTCAAGGCTGATTTGCATATGTCCATGTCTGACCTGGGGTGGTGTGGAGTGCAAAAAAACGATGGATTTAGGCCCAGATCTCTGTACTGGGGTGAATGTATGACATTGTTCTGCATTATGTCCATCATTTGTTGTTTTTGCATTCGTCACCCCGAGTGGGATGGGTATGCTCAGACGTGAGTCCCATGCTCTCCACACCACTAGAGTCAAGCTATCCAGGCTGATGACGGCTGATAGTCAGAAACCGGTCCTTGGATGCTTGATTCCGGACCAGGAAAGACATGGCTTGGCAGTTCGGGCTGGACTGTTTCCATGAGTCACAGGGTCAAGACTGATTTGCATATGGCCATGTCTGACCTGGGGTGGTGTAGAGTGCAAAAAAAGATGGATTAAGGCCCAGATCTCTGTTCTGGGGTGAATGTATGACATTGTTCTGCATTCTGTCCATCAATTCTTTTTTTGCATTTGTCACCCCGAGTGGGATGCGTATGCTCAGACGGGAGTCCCATGCTCTCCACACCACTGGAGTCAAGCTATCCAGGCTGATGACGGCTGATAGCCATAAACCGGTCCTTGGATGCTTGATTCCGGTCCAGGAAAGACATGGCTTGGCAGTTCGGGCTGGACTGTTCCCATGAGGCACAGGGTCAAGGCTGATTTGCATATGGCCATGTCTGACCTGGGGTGGTGTAGAGTGCAAAAAAAGATGGATTTAGGCCCAGATCTCTGTACTGGGGTGAATGTATGACATTGTTCTGCATTCTGTCCATCAATTGTTGTTTTTGCATTTGTTACCCCGAGTGGGATGGGTATGCTCAGACGTGAGTCCCATGCTCTCCACACCACTGGAGTCAAGCTATCCAGGCTGATGACGGCTGATAGCCAGAAACCGGTCCTTGGATGCTTGATTCCGGTCCAGGAAAGACATGGCTTGGCAGTTCGGGCTGGACTGTTCCCATGAGGCACAGGTTCAAGGCTGATTTGCATATGGCCATGTCTGACCTGGGCTGGTATGGAGTGCCAAAAAATGATGGATTTAGGCCCAGATCTCTGTACTGGGGTGAATGTATGACATTGTTCTGCATTCTGTCCATCAATTGTTGTTTTTTCATTTGTCACCCCGAGTGGGATGGGTATGCTCAGACGTGAGTCCCTTGCTCTCCACCCCACTCGAGTCAAGCTATCCAGGCTGATGACGGCTGATAGCCAGAAACCGGTCCTTGGATGCTTGATTCCGGTGCAGGAAAAACATGGCTTGGCATGTTCGGGCAGGACTGTTCCCATGAGGCACAGGGTCAAGGCTGATTTGCATATGTCCATGTCTGACCTGGGGTGGTGTGGAGTGCAAAAAAACGATGGATTTAGGCCCAGATCTCTGTACTGGGGTGAATGTATGACATTGTTCTGCATTATGTCCATCATTTGTTGTTTTTGCATTCGTCACCCCGAGTGGGATGGGTATGCTCAGACGTGAGTCCCATGCTCTCCACACCACTAGAGTCAAGCTATCCAGGCTGATGACGGCTGATAGTCAGAAACCGGTCCTTGGATGCTTGATTCCGGACCAGGAAAGACATGGCTTGGCAGTTCGGGCTGGACTGTTTCCATGAGTCACAGGGTCAAGACTGATTTGCATATGGCCATGTCTGACCTGGGGTGGTGTGGAGTGCAAAAAAATGATGGATTAAGGCCCAGATCTCTTTCCTGGGGTTAATATATGACATTGTTCTGCATTCTGTCCATCAATTGTTTTTTTGCATTTGTCACCCCGAGTGGGATGGGTATGCTCAGACGTGAGTCCCATGCTCTCCACACCACTGGAGTCAAGCTATCCAGGCTGATGACGGCTGATAGCCATAAACCGGTCCTTGGATGCTTGATTCCGGTCCAGGAAAGACATGGCTTGGCAGTTCGGGCTGGACTGTTCCCATGAGGCACAGGGTCAAGGCTGATTTGCATATGGCCATGTCTGACCTGGGGTGGTGTAGAGTGCAAAAAAAGATGGATTTAGGCCCAGATCTCTGTACTGGGGTGAATGTATGACATTGTTCTGCATTCTGTCCATCAATTGTTGTTTTTGCATTTGTTACCCCGAGTGGGATGGGTATGCTCAGACGTGAGTCCCATGCTCTCCACACCACTGGAGTCAAGCTATCCAGGCTGATGACGGCTGATAGCCAGAAACCGGTCCTTGGATGCTTGATTCCGGTCCAGGAAAGACATGGCTTGGCAGTTCGGTCTGGACTGTTCCCATGAGGCACAGGTTCAAGGCTGATTTGCATATGGCCATGTCCGACCTGGGCTGGTATGGAGTGCCAAAAAATGATGGATTTAGGCCCAGATCTCTGTACTGGGGTGAATGTATGACATTGTTCTGCATTCTGTCCATCAATTGTTGTTTTTTCATTTGTCACCCCGAGTGGGATGGGTATGCTCAGACGTGAGTCCCTTGCTCTCCACCCCACTGGAGTCAAGCTATCCAGGCTGATGACGGCTGATAGCCAGAAACCGGTCCTTGGATGCTTGATTCCGGTGCAGGAAAAACATGGCTTGGCATGTTCGGGCAGGACTGTTCCCATGAGGCACAGGGTCAAGGCTGATTTGCATATGTCCATGTCTGACCTGGGGTGGTGTGGAGTGCAAAAAAACGATGGATTTAGGCCCAGATCTCTGTACTGGGGTGAATGTATGACATTGTTCTGCATTATGTCCATCATTTGTTGTTTTTGCATTCGTCACCCCGAGTGGGATGGGTATGCTCAGACGTGAGTCCCATGCTCTCCACACCACTAGAGTCAAGCTATCCAGGCTGATGACGGCTGATAGTCAGAAACCGGTCCTTGGATGCTTGATTCCGGACCAGGAAAGACATGGCTTGGCAGTTCGGGCTGGACTGTTTCCATGAGTCACAGGGTCAAGACTGATTTGCATATGGCCATGTCTGACCTGGGGTGGTGTGGAGTGCAAAAAAACGATGGATTTAGGCCCAGATCTCTGTACTGGGGTTAATATATGACATTGTTCTGCATTCTGTCCATCAATTGTTGTTTTTGCATTTGTCACCCCGAGTGGGATGGGTATGCTCAGACGTGAGTCCCATGCTCTCCACACCACTGGAGTCAAGCTATCCAGGCTGATGACGGCTGATAGCCATAAACCGGTCCTTGGATGCTTGATTCCGGTCCAGGAAAGACATGGCTTGGCAGTTCGGGCTGGACTGTTCCCATGAGGCACAGGGTCAAGGCTGATTTGCATATGGCCATGTCTGACCTGGGGTGGTGTAGAGTGCAAAAAAAGATGGATTTAGGCCCAGATCTCTGTACTGGGGTGAATGTATGACATTGTTCTGCATTCTGTCCATCAATTGTTGTTTTTGCATTTGTTACCCCGAGTGGGATGGGTATGCTCAGACGTGAGTCCCATGCTCTCCACACCACTGGAGTCAAGCTATCCAGGCTGATGACGGCTGATAGCCAGAAACCGGTCCTTGGATGCTTGATTCCGGTCCAGGAAAGACATGGCTTGGCAGTTCGGTCTGGACTGTTCCCATGAGGCACAGGTTCAAGGCTGATTTGCATATGGCCATGTCCGACCTGGGCTGGTATGGAGTGCCAAAAAATGATGGATTTAGGCCCAGATCTCTGTACTGGGGTGAATGTATGACATTGTTCTGCATTCTGTCCATCAATTGTTGTTTTTTCATTTGTCACCCCGAGTGGGATGGGTATGCTCAGACGTGAGTCCCTTGCTCTCCACCCCACTGGAGTCAAGCTATCCAGGCTGATGACGGCTGATAGCCAGAAACCGGTCCTTGGATGCTTGATTCCGGTGCAGGAAAAACATGGCTTGGCATGTTCGGGCAGGACTGTTCCCATGAGGCACAGGGTCAAGGCTGATTTGCATATGTCCATGTCTGACCTGGGGTGGTGTGGAGTGCAAAAAAACGATGTATTTAGGCCCAGATCTCTGTACTGGGGTGAATGTATGACATTGTTCTGCATTCTGTCCATCAATTGTTGTTTTTGCATTTGTCACCCCGAGTGGGATGGGTATGCTCAGACGTGAGTCCCATGCTCTCCACACCACTGGAGTCAAGCTATCCAGGCTGATGACGGCTGATAGCCAGAAACCGGTCCTTGGATGCTTGATTCCGGTCCAGGAAAGACATGGCTTGGCAGTACGGGCTGGACTGTTCCCATGAGGCACAGGGTCAAGGCTGATTTACTTATGGCCATGTCTGACCTGGGGTGGTGTGGAGTGCAAAAAAATGATGGATTTAGGCCCAGATCTCTGTACTGGGGTGAATGTATGACATTGTTCTGCATTCTGTCCATCAATTGTTGTTTTTGCATTTGTCACCCCGAGTGGGATAGGTATGCTCAGACGTGAGTCCCATGCCCTCCACACCACTGGAGTCAAGCTATCCAGACTGATGACGGCTGATAGCCAGAAACCGGTCCTTGGATGCTTGATTCCGGTCCAGGAAAGACATGGCTTGGCAGTTCGGTCTGGACTGTTCCCATGAGGCACAGGTTCAAGGCTGATTTGCATATGGCCATGTCCGACCTGGGCTGGTATGGAGTGCCAAAAAATGATGGATTTAGGCCCAGATCTCTGTACTGGGGTGAATGTATGACATTGTTCTGCATTCTGTCCATCAATTGTTGTTTTTGCATTTGTCACCCCGAGTGGGATAGGTATGCTCAGACGTGAGTCCCATGCCCTCCACACCACTGGAGTCAAGCTATCCAGACTGATGACGGCTGATAGCCAGAAACCGGTCCTTGGATGCTTGATTCCGGTCCAGGAAAGACATGGCTTGGCAGTTCGGTCTGGACTGTTCCCATGAGGCACAGGTTCAAGGCTGATTTGCATATGGCCATGTCCAACCTGGGCTGGTATGGAGTGCCAAAAAATGATGGATTTAGGCCCAGATCTCTGTACTGGGGTGAATGTATGACATTGTTCTGCATTCTGTCCATCAATTGTTGTTTTTTCATTTGTCACCCCGAGTGGGATGGGTATGCTCAGACGTGAGTCCCTTGCTCTCCACCCCACTGGAGTCAAGCTATCCAGGCTGATGACGGCTGATAGCCAGAAACCGGTCCTTGGATGCTTGATTCCGGTGCAGGAAAAACATGGCTTGGCATGTTCGGGCAGGACTGTTCCCATGAGGCACAGGGTCAAGGCTGATTTGCATATGTCCATGTCTGACCTGGGGTGGTGTGGAGTGCAAAAAAACGATGGATTTAGGCCCAGATCTCTGTACTGGGGTGAATATATGACATTGTTCTGCATTCTGTCCATCAATTGTTGTTTTTGCATTTGTCACCCCGAGTGGGATGGGTATGCTCAGACGTGAGTCCCATGCTCTCCACACCACTGGAGTCAAGCTATCCAGGCTGATGACGGCTGATAGCCAGAAACCGGTCCTTGGATGCTTGATTCCGGTCCAGGAAAGACATGGCTTGGCAGTACGGGCTGGACTGTTCCCATGAGGCGCAGGGTCAAGGCTGATTTGCATATGGCCATGTCTGACCTGGGGTGGTGTGGAGTGCAAAAAAACGATGGAATTAGGCCCAGATCTCTGTACTGGGGTGAATGTATGACATTGTTCTGCATTCTGTCCATCATTTGTTGTTTTTGCAATTGTCACCCCGAGTGGGATGGGTATGCTCAGACGTGAGTCCCATGCTCTCCACACCACTGGAGTCAAGCTATCCAGGCTGATGACGGCTGATAGTCAGAAACCGGTCCTTGGATGCTTGATTCCGGTCCAGGAAAGACATGGCTTGGCAGTTCGGGCTGGACTGTTTCCATGAGGCACAGGGTCAAGACTGATTTGCATATGGCCATGTCTGACCTGGGGTGGTGTGGAGTGCAAAAAACGATGGATTTAGGCCCAGATCTCTGTACTGGGGTTAATATATGACATTGTTCTGCATTCTGTCCATCAAGTGTTGTTTTTGCATTTGTCACCCCGAGTGGGATGGGTATGCTCAGACGTGAGTCCCATGCTCTCCACACCACTGGAGTCAAGCTATCCAGGCTGATGACGGCTGATAGCCAGAAACCGGTCCTTGGATGCTTGATTCCGGTCCAGGAAAGACATGGCTTGGCAGTTCGGGCTGGACTGTTCCCATGAGGCACAGGGTCAAGGCTGATTTACTTATGGCCATGTCTGACCTGGGGTGGTGTGGAGTGCAAAAAAATGATGGATTTAGGCCCAGATCTCTGTACTGGGGTGAATGTATGACATTGTTCTGCATTCTGTCCATCAATTGTTGTTTTTGCATTTGTCACCCCGAGTGGGAAAGGTATGCTCAGACGTGAGTCCCATGCCCTCCACACCACTGGAGTCAAGCTATCCAGGCTGATGACGGCTGAAAGTAAGAAAACGGTCCTTGGATGCTTGATTCCGGTCCAGGAAAGACATGGCTTGGCAGTTCGGGCTGGACTGTTCCCATGAGGCACAGGGTCAAGGCTGATTTGCATATGGCCATGTCTGACCTGGGGTGGTGTAGAGTGCAAAAAAAGATGGATTTAGGCCCAGATCTCTGTTCTGGGGTGAATGTATGACATTGTTCTGCATTCTGTCCATCAATTGTTGTTTTGGCATTCGTCACCCCGAGTGGGATGGGTATGCTCAGACGTGAGTCCCATGCTCTCCACACCACTGGAGTCAAGCTATCCAGGCTGATGATGGCTGATAGCCAGAAACCGGTCCTTGGATGCTTGATTCCGGTCCAGGAAAGACATGGCTTGGCAGTTCGGGCTGGACTGTTCCCATGAGGCACAGGTTCAAGGCTGATTTGCATGTGGCCATGTCTGACCTGGGGCGGTATGGAGTGCAAAAAAATGATGGATTTAGGCCCAGATCTCAGTACTGGGGTTAATGTATGACATTGTTCTGCATTCTGTCCATCAATTGTTTTTTTTGCATTTGTCACCCCGAGTGGGATGGGTATGCTCAGACGTGAGTCCCTTGCTCTCCACCCCACTCGAGTCAAGCTATCCAGGCTGATGACGGCTGATAGCCAGAAACCGGTCCTTGGATGCTTGATTCCGGTGCAGGAAAAACATGGCTTGGCATGTTCGGGCAGGACTGTTCCCATGAGGCACAGGGTGAAGGCTGATTTGCATATGTCCATGTCTGACCTGGGGTGGTGTGGAGTGCAAAAAAACGATGGATTTAGGTCCAGATCTCTGTACTGGGGTGAATGTATGACATTGTTCTGCATTATGTCCATCATTTGTTGTTTTTGCATTCGTCACCCCGAGTGGGATGGGTATGCTCAGACGTGAGTCCCATTCTCTCCACACCACTGGAGTCAAGCTATCCAGGCTGATGACGGCTGATAGCCAGAAACCGGTCCTTGGATGCTTGATTCCGGTCCAGGAAAGACATGGCTTGGCAGTTCGGGCTGGACTGTTCCCATGAGGCACAGGGTCAAGGCTGATTTGCATATGGCCATGTCTGACCTGGGGTGGTGTAGAGTGAAAAAAAAGATGGATTTAGGCCCAGATCTCTGTACTGGGGTGAATGTATGACATTGTTCTGCATTCTGTCCATCAATTGTTGTTTTTGCATTTGTTACCCCGAGTGGGATGGGTATGCTCAGACGTGAGTCCCATGCTCTCCACACCACTGGAGTCAAGCTATCCAGGCTGATGACGGCTGATAGCCAGAAACCGGTCCTTGGATGCTTGATTCCGGTCCAGGAAAGACATGGCTTGGCAGTTCGGTCTGGACTGTTCCCATGAGGCACAGGTTCAAGGCTGATTTGCATATGGCCATGTCCAACCTGGGCTGGTATGGAGTGCCAAAAAATGATGGATTTAGGCCCAGATCTCTGTACTGGGGTGAATGTATGACATTGTTCTGCATTCTGTCCATCAATTGTTGTTTTTTCATTTGTCACCCCGAGTGGGATGGGTATGCTCAGACGTGAGTCCCTTGCTCTCCACCCCACTGGAGTCAAGCTATCCAGGCTGATGACGGCTGATAGCCAGAAACCGGTCCTTGGATGCTTCATTCCGGTGCAGGAAAAACATGGCTTGGCATGTTCGGGCAGGACTGTTCCCATGAGGCACAGGGTCAAGGCTGATTTGCATATGTCCATGTCTGACCTGGGGTGGTGTGGAGTGCAAAAAAACGATGGATTTAGGCCCAGATCTCTGTACTGGGGTGAATGTATGACATTGTTCTGCATTATGTCCATCATTTGTTGTTTTTGCATTCGTCACCACGAGTGGGATGGGTATGCTCAGACGTGAGTCCCATGCTCTCCACACCACTAGAGTCAAGCTATCCACGCTGATGACGGCTTATAGTCAGAAACCGGTCCTTGGATGCTTGATTCCGGACCAGGAAAGACATGGCTTGGCAGTTCGGGCTGGACTGTTTCCATGAGTCACAGGGTCAAGACTGATTTGCATATGGCCATGTCTGACCTGGGGTGGTGTGGAGTGCAAAAAAACGATGGATTTAGGCCCAGATCTCTGTACTGGGGTTAATATATGACATTGTTCTGCATTCTGTCCATCAATTGTTGTTTTCGCATTTGTCACCCCGAGTGGGATGGGTATGCTCAGACGTGAGTCCCATGCTCTCCACACCACTGGAGTCAAGCTATCCAGGCTGATGACGGCTGATAGCCAGAAACCGGTCCTTGGATGCTTGATTCCGGTCCAGGAAAGACATGGCTTGGCAGTACGGGCTGGACTGTTCCCATGAGGCGCAGGGTCAAGGCTGATTTGCATATGGCCATGTCTGACCTGGGGTGGTGTGGAGTGCAAAAAAACGATGGAATTAGGCCCAGATCTCTGTACTGGGGTGAATGTATGACATTGTTCTGCATTCTGTCCATCATTTGTTGTTTTTGCATTCGTCACCCCGAGTGGGATGGGTATGCTCAGACGTGAGTCCCATGCTCTCCAAACCACTGGAGTCAAGCTATCCAGGCTGATGACGGCTGATAGTCAGAAACCGGTCCTTGGATGCTTGATTCCGGTCCAGGAAAGACATGGCTTGGCAGTTCGGGCTGGACTGTTTCCATGAGGCACAGGGTCAAGACTGATTTGCATATGGCCATGTCTGACCTGGGGTGGTGTGGAGTGCAAAAAACGATGGATTTAGGCCCAGATCTCTGTACTGGGGTTAATATATGACATTGTTCTGCATTCTGTCCATCAAGTGTTGTTTTTGCATTTGTCACCCCGAGTGGGATGGGTATGCTCAGACGTGAGTCCCATGCTCTCCACACCACTGGAGTCAAGCTATCCAGGCTGATGACGGCTGATAGCCAGAAACCGGTCCTTGGATGCTTGATTCCGGTCCAGGAAAGACATGACTTGGCAGTTCGGGCTGGACTGTTCCCATGAGGCACAGGGTCAAGGCTGATTTACTTATGGCCATGTCTGACCTGGGGCGGTATGGAGTGCAAAAAAATGATGGATTTAGGCCCAGATCTCAGTACTGGGGTTAATGTATGACATTGTTCTGCATTCTGTCCATCAATTGTTTTTTTTGCATTTGTCACCCCGAGTGGGATGGGTATGCTCAGACGTGAGTCCCTTGCTCTCCACCCCACTCGAGTCAAGCTATCCAGGCTGATGACGACTGATAGCCAGAAACCGGTCCCTGGATGCTTGATTCCGGTGCAGGAAAAACATGGCTTGGCATGTTCGGGCAGGACTGTTCCCATGAGGCACAGGGTGAAGGCTGATTTGCATATGTCCATGTCTGACCTGGGGTGGTGTGGAGTGCAAAAAAACGATGGATTTAGGCCCAGATCTCTGTACTGGGGTGAATGTATGACATTGTTCTGCATTATGTCCATCATTTGTTGTTTTTGCATTCGTCACCCCGAGTGGGATGGGTATGCTCAGACGTGAGTCCCATGCTCTCCACACCACTAGAGTCAAGCTATCCAGGCTGATGACGGCTGATAGTCAGAAACCGGTCCTTGGATGCTTGATTCCGGACCAGGAAAGACATGGCTTGGCAGTTCGGGCTGGACTGTTTCCATGAGTCACAGGGTCAAGACTGATTTGCATATGGCCATGTCTGACCTGGGGTGGTGTGGAGTGCAAAAAAACGATGGATTAAGGCCCAGATCTCTGTACTGGGGTTAATATATGACATTGTTCTGCATTCTGTCCATCAATTGTTTTTTTGCATTTGTCACCCCGAGTGGGATGGGTATGCTCAGACGTGAGTCCCATGCTCTCCACACCACTGGAGTCAAGCTATCCAGGCTGATGACGGCTGATAGCCAGAAACCGGTCCTTGGATGCTTGATTCCGGTCCAGGAAAGACATGGCTTGGCAGTTCGGGCTGGACTGTTCCCATGAGGCACAGGGTCAAGGCTGATTTGCATATGGCCATGTCTGACCTGGGGTGGTGTAGAGTGAAAAAAAAGATGGATTTAGGCCCAGATCTCTGTACTGGGGTGAATGTATGACATTGTTCTGCATTCTGTCCATCAATTGTTGTTTTTGCATTTGTTACCCCGAGTGGGATGGGTATGCTCAGACGTGAGTCCCATGCTCTCCACACCACTGGAGTCAAGCTATCCAGGCTGATGACGGCTGATAGCCAGAAACCGGTCCTTGGATGCTTGATTCCGGTCCAGGAAAGACATGGCTTGGCAGTTCGGTCTGGACTGTTCCCATGAGGCACAGGTTCAAGGCTGATTTGCATATGGCCATGTCCAACCTGGGCTGGTATGGAGTGCCAAAAAATGATGGATTTAGGCCCAGATCTCTGTACTGGGGTGAATGTATGACATTGTTCTGCATTCTGTCCATCAATTGTTGTTTTTTCATTTGTCACCCCGAGTGGGATGGGTATGCTCAGACGTGAGTCCCTTGCTCTCCACCCCACTGGAGTCAAGCTATCCAGGCTGATGACGGCTGATAGCCAGAAACCGGTCCTTGGATGCTTGATTCCGGTGCAGGAAAAACATGGCTTGGCATGTTCGGGCAGGACTGTTCCCATGAGGCACAGGGTCAAGGCTGATTTGCATATGTCCATGTCTGACCTGGGGTGGTGTGGAGTGCAAAAAAACGATGGATTTAGGCCCAGATCTCTGTACTGGGGTGAATGTATGACATTGTTCTGCATTATGTCCATCATTTGTTGTTTTTGCATTCGTCACCACGAGTGGGATGGGTATGCTCAGACGTGAGTCCCATGCTCTCCACACCACTAGAGTCAAGCTATCCAGGCTGATGATGGCTTATAGTCAGAAACCGGTCCTTGGATGCTTGATTCCGGACCAGGAAAGACATGGCTTGGCAGTTCGGGCTGGACTGTTTCCATGAGTCACAGGGTCAAGACTGATTTGCATATGGCCATGTCTGACCTGGGGTGGTGTGGAGTGCAAAAAAACGATGGATTTAGGCCCAGATCTCTGTACTGGGGTTAATATATGACATTGTTCTGCATTCTGTCCATCAATTGTTGTTTTTGCATTTGTCACCCCGAGTGGGATGGGTATGCTCAGACGTGAGTCCCATGCTCTCCACACCACTGGAGTCAAGCTATCCAGGCTGATGACGGCTGATAGCCAGAAACCGGTCCTTGGATGCTTGATTCCGGTCCAGGAAAGACATGGCTTGGCAGTACGGGCTGGACTGTTCCCATGAGGCGCAGGGTCAAGGCTGATTTGCATATGGCCATGTCTGACCTGGGGTGGTGTGGAGTGCAAAAAAACGATGGAATTAGTCCCAGATCTCTGTACTGGGGTGAATGTATGACATTGTTCTGCATTCTGTCCATCATTTGTTTTTTTTGCATTCGTCACCCCGAGTGGGATGGGTATGCTCAGACGTGAGTCCCATGCTCTCCACACCACTGGAGTCAAGCTATCCAGGCTGATGACGGCTGATAGTCAGAAACCGGTCCTTGGATGCTTGATTCCGGTCCAGGAAAGACATGGCTTGGCAGTTCGGGCTGGACTGTTTCCATGAGGCACAAGGTCAAGATTGATTTGCATATGGCCATGTCTGACCTGGGGTGGTGTGGAGTGCAAAAAACGATGGATTTAGGCCCAGATCTCTGTACTGGGGTTAATATATGACATTGTTCTGCATTCTGTCCATCAAGTGTTGTTTTTGCATTTGTCACCCCGAGTGGGATGGGTATGCTCAGACGTTGGTCCCATGCTCTCCACACCACTGGAGTCAAGCTATCCAGGCTGATGACGGCTGATAGCCAGAAACCGGTCCTTGGATGCTTGATTCCGGTCCAGGAAAGACATGGCTTGGCAGTTCGGGCTGGACTGTTCCCATGAGGCACAGGGTCAAGGCTGATTTGCTTATGGCCATGTCTGACCTGGGGTGGTGTGGAGTGCAAAAAAATGATGGATTTAGGCCCAGATCTCTGTTCTGGGGTGAATGTATGACATTGTTCTGCATTCTGTCCATCAATTGTTGTTTTGGCATTTGTCACCCCGAGTGGGATGGGTATGCTCAGACGTGAGTCCCATGCTCTCCACACCACTGGAGTCAAGCTATCCAGGCTGATGATGGCTGATAGCCAGAAACCGGTCCTTGGATGCTTGATTCCGGTCCAGGAAAGACATGGCTTGGCAGTTCGGGCTGGACTGTTCCCATGAGGCACAGGTTCAAGGCTGATTTGCATGTGGCCATGTCTGACCTGGGGCGGTATGGAGTGCAAAAAAATGATGGATTTAGGCCCAGATCTCAGTACTGGGGTTAATGTATGACATTGTTCTGCATTCTGTCCATCAATTGTTTTTTTTGCATTTGTCACCCCGAGTGGGATGGGTATGCTCAGACGTGACTCCCATGCTCTCCACACCACTGGAGTCAAGCTATCCAGGCTGATGACGGCTGATAGCCTGAAACCGGTCCTTGGATGCTTGATTCCGGTCCAGGAAAGACATGGCTTGGCAGTTTCGGCTGGACTGTTCCCATGAGGCACAGGGTCAAGGCTGATTTGCATATGGCCATGTCTGACCTGGAGTGGTGTAGAGTGCAAAAAAAGATGGATTTAGGCCCAGATCTCTGTACTGGGGTGAATGTATGACATTGTTCTGCATTCTGTCCATCAATTGTTGTTTTTGCATTTGTTACCTCAAGTGGGATGGGTATGCTCAGACGTGAGTCCCATGCTCTCCACACCACTGGAGTCAAGCTATCCAGGCTGATGACGGCTGATAGCCAGAAACCGGTCCTTGGATGCTTGATTCCGGTCCAGGAAAGACATGGCTTGGCAGTTCGGGCTGGACTGTTCCCATGAGGCACAGGTTCAAGGCTGATTTGCATATGGCCATGTCTGACCTGGGCTGGTATGGAGTGCCAAAAAATGATGGATTTAGGCCCAGATCTCTGTACTGGGGTGAATGTATGACATTGTTCTGCATTCTGTCCATCAATTGTTGTTTTTTCATTTGTCACCCGAGTGGGATGGGTGTGCTCAGACGTGAGTCCCTTGCTCTCCACACCACTGGAGTCAAGCTATCCAGGCTGATGACGGCTGATAGCCAGAAACCGGTCCTTGGATGCTTGATTCCGGTGCAGGAAAAACATGGCTTGGCATGTTCGGGCTGGACTGTTCCCATGAGGCACAGGGTCAAGGCTGATTTGCATATGTCCATGTCTGACCTGGGGTGGTGTGGAGTGCAAAAAACCGATGGATTTAGGCCCAGATCTCTGTACTGGGGTGAATGTATGACATTGTTCTGCATTCTGTCCATCATTTGTTGTTTTTGCATTCGTCACCCCGAGTGGGATGGGTATGCTCAGACGTGAGTCCCATGCACTCCACACCACTAGAGTCAAGCTATCCAGGCTGATGACGGCTGATAGTCAGAAACCGGTCCTTGGATGCTTGATTCCGGACCAGGAAAGACATGGCTTGGCAGTTCGGGCTGGACTGTTTCCATGAGTCACAGGGTCAAGACTGATTTGCATATGGCCATGTCTGACCTGGGGTGGTGTGGAGTGCAAAAAAACGATGGATTTAGGCCCAGATCTCTGTACTGGGGTTAATATATGACATTGTTCTGCATTCTGTCCATCAATTGTTGTTTTTGCATTTGTCACCCCGAGTGGGATGGGTATGCTCAGACGTGAGTCCCATGCTCTCCACACCACTGGAGTCAAGCTATGCAGGCTGATGACGGCTGATAGCCAGAAACCGGTCCTTGGATGCTTGATTCCGGTCCAGGAAAGACATGGCTTGGCAGTACGGGCTGGACTGTTCCCATGAGGCGCAGGGTCAATGCTGATTTGCATATGGCCATGTCTGACCTGGGGTGGTGTGGAGTGCAAAAAAACGATGGAATTAGGCCCAGATCTCTGTACTGGGGTGAATGTATGACATTGTTCTGCATTCTGTCCATCATTTGTTGTTTTTGCATTCATCACCCCGAGTGGGATGGGTATGCTCAGACGTGAGTCCCATGCTCTCCACACCACTGGAGTCAAGCTATCCAGGCTGATGACGGCTGATAGTCAGAAACCGGTCCTTGGATGCTTGATTCCGGTCCAGGAAAGACATGGCTTGGCAGTTCGGGCTGGACTGTTTCCATGAGGCACAGGGTCAAGACTGATTTGCATATGGCCATGTCTGACCTGGGGTGGTGTGGAGTGCAAAAAAACGATGGATTTAGGCCCGGATCTCTGTACTGGGGTTAATATATGACATTGTTCTGCATTCTGTCCATCAATTGTTGTTTTTGCATTTGTCACCCCGAGTGGGATGGGTATGCTCAGACGTGAGTCCCATGCTCTCCACACCACTGGAGTCAAGCTATCCAGGCTGATGGCGGCTGATAGCCAGAAACCGGTCCTTGGATGCTTGATTCCGGTCCAGGAAAGACATGGCTTGGCAGTACGGGCTGGACTGTTCCCATGAGGCGCAGGGTCAAGGCTGATTTGCATATGGCCATGTCTGACCTGGGGTGGTGTGGAGTGCAAAAAAACGATGGAATTAGGCCCAGATCTCTGTACTGGGGTGAATGTATGACATTGTTCTGCATTCTGTCCATCAATAGTTGTCTTTGCATTCGTCACCCGAGTGGGATTGATATGCTCAGACGTGAGTCCCATGCTCTCCACACCACTGGAGTCAAGCTATCCAGGCTGATGACGGCTGATAGCCAGAAACCGGTCCTTGGATGCTTGATTCCGGTACAGGAAAGACATGGCTTGGCAGTTCGGGCTGGACTGTACCCATGACGCACAGGGTCAAGGCTGATTTGCATATGGCCATGTCTGACCTGGGGTGGTGTGGAGTGCAAAAAAATGATGGATTTAGGCTCAGATCTCTGTACTGGGGTGAATGTATGACATTGTTCTGCATTCTGTCCATCAATTGTTGTTTTTGCATTTGTCACCCCGAGTGGGATGGGTATGCTCAGACGTGATTCCCATGCTCTCCACACCACTGGAGTCAAGCTATCCAGGCGGATGACTGCTGATAGCCAGAAACCGGTCCTTGGATGCTTGATTCCGGTCTAGGAAAGACATGGCTTGGCAGTTCGGGCTGGACTGTTCCCATGAGGCACAGGTTCAAGGCTGATTAGCATATGGCCATGTCTGACCTGGGGTGGTATGGAGTGCAAAAAAATTATGGATTTAGGCCCAGATCTCTGTACTGGGGTGAATGTATGACATTGTTCTGCATTCTGTCCATCAATTGTTGTTTTTGCATTTGTCACCCCGAGTGGGATGGGTATGCTCAGACGTGAGTCCCATGCTCTCCACACCACTGGAGTCAAGCTATCCAGGCTGATGACGGCTGATAGCCAGAAACCCGTCCTTGGATGCTTGATTCCGGTCCAGGAAAGACATGGCTTGGCAGTTCGGGCTGGACTGTTCCCATGAGGCACAGGGTCAAGGCTGATTTGCATATGGCCATGTCTGACCTGGGGTGGTGTAGAGTGCAAAAAAAGATGGATTTAGGCCCAGATCTCTGTACTGGGGTGAATGTATGACATTGTTCTGCATTCTGTCCATCAATTGTTGTTTTTTCATTTGTCACCCCGAGTGGGATGGGTATGCTCAGACGTGAGTCCCATGCTCTCCACACCACTGGAGTCAAGCTATCCAGGCTGATGACGGCTGATAGCCAGAAACCGGTCCTTGGATGCTTGATTCCGGTGCAGGAAAAACATGGCTTGGCATGTTCGGGCTGGACTGTTCCCATGAGGCACAGGGTCAAGGCTGATTTGCATATGTCCATGTCTGACCTGGGGTGGTGTGGAGTGCAAAAAAACCATGGATTTAGGCCCAGATCTCTGTATTGGGGTGAATGTATGACATTGTTCTGCATTCTGTCCATCATTTGTTGTTTTTGCATTCGTCACCCCGAGTGGGATGGGTATGCTCTGACGTGAGTCCCATGCTCTCCACACCACTAGAGTCAAGCTATCCAGGCTGATGACGGCTGATAGTCAGAAACCGGTCCTTGGATGCTTGATTCCGGACCAGGAAAGACATGGCTTGGCAGTTCGGGCTGGACTGTTTCCATGAGTCACAGGGTCAAGACTGATTTGCATATGGCCATGTCTGACCTGGGGTGGTGTGGAGTGCAAAAAAACGATGGATTTAGGCCCAGATCTCTGTACTGGGGTTAATATATGACATTGTTCTGCATTCTGTCCATCAATTGTTGTTTTTGCATTTGTTACCCCGAGTGGGATGGGTATGCTCAGACGTGAGTCCCATGCTCTCCACACCACTGGAGTCAAGCTATCCAGGCTGATGACGGCTGATAGCCAGAAACCGGTCCTTGGATGCTTGATTCCGGTCCAGGAAAGACATGGCTTGGCAGTTCGGGCTGGACTGTTCCCATGAGGCACAGGTTCAAGGCTGATTTGCATATGGCCATGTCCGACCTGGGCTGGTATGGAGTGCCAAAAAATGATGGATTTAGGCCCAGATCTCTGTACTGGGGTGAATGTATGACATTGTTCTGCATTCTGTCCATCAATTGTTGTTTTTTCATTTGTCACCCCGAGTGGGATGGGTATGCTCAGACGTGAGTCCCTTGCTCTCCACCCCACTGGAGTCAAGCTATCCAGGCTGATGACGGCTGATAGCCAGAAACCGGTCCTTGGATGCTTGATTCCGGTGCAGGAAAAACATGGCTTGGCATGTTCGGGCAGGACTGTTCCCATGAGGCACAGGGTCAAGGCTGATTTGCATATGTCCATGTCTGACCTGGGGTGGTGTGGAGTGCAAAAAAACGATGGATTTAAGCCCAGATCTCTGTACTGGGGTGAATGTATGACATTGTTCTGCATTATGTCCATCATTTGTTGTTTTTGCATTCGTCACTCCGAGTGGGATGGGTATGCTCAGACGTGAGTCCCATGCTCTCCACACCACTAGAGTCAAGCTATCCAGGCTGATGACGGCTGATAGTCAGAAACCGGTCCTTGGATGCTTGATTCCGGACCAGGAAAGACATGGCTTGGCAGTTCGGGCTGGACTGTTTCCATGAGTCACAGGGTCAAGACTGATTTGCATATGGCCATGTCTGACCTGGGGTGGTGTGGAGTGCAAAAAAACGATGGATTTAGGCCCAGATCTCTGTACTGGGGTTAATATATGATATTGTTCTGCATTCTGTCCATCAATTGTTGTTTTTGCATTTGTCACACCGAGTGGGATGGGTATGCTCAGAAGTGAGTCCCATGCTCTCCACACCACTGGAGTCAAGCTATCCAGGCTGATGACGGCTGATAGCCAGAAACCGGTCCTTGGATGCTTGATTCTGGTCCAGGAAAGACATGGCTTGGCAGTACGGGCTGGACTGTTCCCATGAGGCGCAGGGTCAAGGCTGATTTGCATATGGCCATGTCTGACCTGGGGTGGTGTGGAGTGCAAAAAAACGATGGAATTAGGCCCAGATCTCTGTACTGGGGTGAATGTATGACATTGTTCTGCATTCTGTCCATCATTTGTTGTTTTTGCATTCGTCACCCCGAGTGGGATGGGTATGCTCAGACGTGAGTCCCATGCTCTCCACACCACTGGAGTCAAGCTATCCAGGCTGATGACGGCTGATAGTCAGAAACCGGTCCTTGGATGCTTGATTCCGGTCCAGGAAAGACATGGCTTGGCAGTTCGGGCTGGACTGTTTCCATGAGGCACAGGGTCAATACTGATTTGCATATGGCCACGTCTGACCTGGGGTGGTGTGGAGTGCAAAAAACGATGGATTTAGGCCCAGATCTCTGTACTGGGGTTAATATCTGACATTGTTCTGCATTCTGTCCATCAAGTGTTGTTTTTGCATTTGTCACCCCGAGTGGGATGGGTATGCTCAGACGTGAGTCCCATGCTCTCAAAACACCACTGGAGTCAAGCTATCCAGGCTGATGACGGCTGATAGCCTGAAACCGGTCCTTGGATGCTTGATTCCGGTCCAGGAAAGACATGGCTTGGCAGTTTCGGCTGGACTGTTCCCATGAGGCACAGGGTCAAGGCTGATTTGCATATGGCCATGTCTGACCTGGAGTGGTGTAGAGTGCAAAAAAAGATGGATTTAGGCCCAGATCTCTGTACTGGGGTGAATGTATGACATTGTTCTGCATTCTGTCCATCAATTGTTGTTTTTGCATTTGTTACCTCAAGTGGGATGGGTATGCTCAGACGTGAGTCCCATGCTCTCCACACCACTGGAGTCAAGCTATCCAGGCTGATGACGGCTGATAGCCAGAAACCAGTCCTTGGATGCTTGATTCCGGTGCAGGAAAAACATGGCTTGGCATGTTCGGGCTGGACTGTTCCCATGAGGCACAGGGTCAAGGCTGATTTGCATATGTCCATGTCTGACCTGGGGTGGTGTGGAGTGCAAAAAAACGATGGATTTAGGCCCAGATCTCTGTACTGGGGTGAATGTATGACATTGTTCTGCATTCTGTCCATCATTTGTTGTTTTTGCATTCGTCACCCCGAGTGGGATGGGTATGCTCAGACGTGAGTCCCATGCTCTCCACACCACTAGAGTCAAGCTATCCAGGCTGATGACGGCTGATAGTCAGAAACCGGTCCTTGGATGCTTGATTCCGGACCAGGAAAGACATGGCTTGGCAGTTCGGGCTGGACTGTTTCCATGAGTCACAGGGTCAAGACTGATTTGCATATGGCCATGTCTGACCTGGGGTGGTGTGGAGTGCAAAAAAACGATGGATTTAGGCCCAGATCTCTGTACTGGGGTTAATATATGACATTGTTCTGCATTCTGTCCATCAATTGTTGTTTTTGCATTTGTCACCCCGAGTGGGATGGGTATGCTCAGACGTGAGTCCCATGCTCTCCACACCACTGGAGTCAAGCTATGCAGGCTGATGACGGCTGATAGCCAGAAACCGGTCCTTGGATGCTTGATTCCGGTCCAGGAAAGACATGGCTTGGCAGTACGGGCTGGACTGTTCCCATGAGGCGCAGGGTCAATGCTGATTTGCATATGGCCATGTCTGACCTGGGGTGGTGTGGAGTGCAAAAAAACGATGGAATTAGGCCCAGATCTCTGTACTGGGGTGAATGTATGACATTGTTCTGCATTCTGTCCATCATTTGTTGTTTTTGCATTCGTCACCCCGAGTGGGATGGGTATGCTCAGACGTGAGTCCCATGCTCTCCACACCACTGGAGTCAAGCTATCCAGGCTGATGACGGCTGATAGTCAGAAACCGGTCCTTGGATGCTTGATTCCGGTCCAGGAAAGACATGGCTTGGCAGTTCGGGCTGGACTGTTTCCATGAGGCACAGGGTCAAGACTGATTTGCATATGGCCATGTCTGACCTGGGGTGGTGTGGAGTGCAAAAAAACGATGGATTTAGGCCCGGATCTCTGTACTGGGGTTAATATATGACATTGTTCTGCATTCTGTTCATCAATTGTTGTTTTTGCATTTGTCACCCCGAGTGGGATGGGTATGCTCAGACGTGAGTCCCATGCTCTCCACACCACTGGAGTCAAGCTATCCAGGCTGATGACGGCTGATAGCCAGAAACCGGTCCTTGGATGCTTGATTCCGGTCCAGGAAAGACATGGCTTGGCAGTACGGGCTGGACTGTTCCCATGAGGCGCAGGGTCAAGGCTGATTTGCATATGGCCATGTCTGACCTGGGGTGGTGTGGAGTGCAAAAAAACGATGGAATTAGGCCCAGATCTCTGTACTGGGGTGAATGTATGACATTGTTCTGCATTCTGTCCATCAATAGTTGTTTTTGCATTCGTCACCCGAGTGGGATTGATATGCTCAGACGTGAGTCCCATGCTCTCCACACCACTGGAGTCAAGCTATCCAGGCTGATGACGGCTGATAGCCAGAAACCGGTCCTTGGATGCTTGATTCCGGTACAGGAAAGACATGGCTTGGCAGTACGGGCTGGACTGTTCCCATGAGGCACAGGGTCAAGGCTGATTTGCATATGGGTATGTCTGACCTGGGGTGGTGTAGAGTGCAAAAAAAGATGGATTTAGGCCCAGATCTCTGTACTGGGGTGAATGTATGACATTGTTCTGCATTCTGTCCATCAATTGTTGTTTTGGCATTTGTCACCCCGAGTGGGATGGGTATGCTCAGACGTGAGTCCCATGATTTCCACACCACTGGAGTCAAGCTATCCAGGCTGATGATGGCTGATAGCCAGAAACCGGTCCTTGGATGCTTGATTCCGGTCCAGGAAAGACATGGCTTGGCAGTTCGGGCTGGACTGTTCCCATGACGCACAGGGTCAAGGCTGATTTGCATATGGCCATGTCTGACCTGGGGTGGTGTGGAGTGCAAAAAAATTATGGATTTAGGCTCAGATCTCTGTACTGGGGTGAATGTATGACATTGTTCTGCATTCTGTCCATCAATTGTTGTTTTTGCATTTGTCACCCCGAGTGGGATGGGTATGCTCAGACGTGATTCCCATGCTCTCCACACCACTGGAGTTAAGCTATCCAGGCGGATGACTGCTGATAGCCAGAAACCGGTCCTTGGATGCTTGATTCCGGTCCAGGAAAGACATGGCTTGGCAGTTCGGGCTGGACTGTTCCCATGAGGCACAGGTTCAAGGCTGATTAGGATATGGCCATGTCTGACCTGGGGTGGTATGGAGTGCAAAAAAATTATGGATTTAGGCCCAGATCTCTGTACTGGGGTGAATGTATGACATTGTTCTGCATTCTGTCCATCAATTGTTGTTTTTGCATTTGTCACCCCGAGTGGGATGGGTATGCTCAGACGTGAGTCCCATGCTCTCCACACCACTGGAGTCAAGCTATCCAGGCTGATGACGGCTGATAGCCAGAAACCCGTCCTTGGATGCTTGATTCCGGTCCAGGAAAGACATGGCTTGGCAGTTCGGGCTGGACTGTTCCCATGAGGCACAGGGTCAAGGCTGATTTGCATATGGCCATGTCTGACCTGGGGTGGTGTAGAGTGCAAAAAAAGATGGATTTAGGCCCAGATCTCTGTACTGGGGTGAATGTATGACATTGTTCTGCATTCTGTCCATCAATTGTTGTTTTTTCATTTGTCACCCCGAGTGGGATGGGTATGCTCAGACGTGAGTCCCTTGCTCTCCACACCACTGGAGTCAAGCTATCCAGGCTGATGACGGCTGATAGCCAGAAACCGGTCCTTGGATGCTTGATTCCGGTGCAGGAAAAACATGGCTTGGCATGTTCAGGGTGGACTGTTCCCATGAGGCACAGGGTCAAGGCTGATTTGCATATGTCCATGTCTGACCTGGGGTGGTGTGGAGTGCAAAAAACGATGGATTTAGGCCCAGATCTCTGTACTGGGGTGAATGTATGACATTGTTCCGCATTCTGTCCATCATTTGTTGTTTTTGCATTCGTCACCCCGAGTGGGATGGGTATGCTCAGACGTGAGTCCCATGCTCTCCACACCACTAGAGTCAAGCTATCCAGGCTGATGACGGCTGATAGTCAGAAACCGGTCCTTGGATGCTTGATTCCGGACCAGGAAAGACATGGCTTGGCAGTTCGGGCTGGACTGTTTCCATGAGTCACAGGGTCAAGACTGATTTGCATATGGCCATGTCTGACCTGGGGTGGTGTGGAGTGCAAAAAAACGATGGATTTAGGCCCAGATCTCTGTACTGGGGTTAATATATGACATTGTTCTGCATTCTGTCCATCAATTGTTGTTTTTGCATTTGTCACCCTGAGTGGGATGGGTATGCTCAGACGTGAGTCCCATGCTCTCCACACCACTGGAGTCAAGCTATCCAGGCTGATGACGGCTGATAGCCAGAAACCGGTCCTTGGATGCTTGATTCCGGTACAGGAAAGACATGGCTTGGCAGTACGGGCAGGACTGTTCCCATGAGGCACAGGGTCAAGGCTGATTTGCATATGGGTATGTCTGACCTGGGGTGGTGTAGAGTGCAAAAAAAGATGGATTTAGGCCCAGATCTCTGTACTGGGGTGAATGTATGACATTGTTCTGCATTCTGTCCATCAATTGTTGTTTTTGCATTTGTCACCCCGAGTGGGATGGGTATGCTCAGACGTGAGTCCCATGCTCTCCACACCACTGGAGTCAAGCTATCCAGGCTGATGACGGCTGATAGCCAGAAACCCGTCCTTGGATGCTTGATTCCGGTCCAGGAAAGACATGGCTTGGCAGTTCGGGCTGGACTGTTCCCATGAGGCACAGTGTCAAGGCTGATTTGCATATGGCCATGTCTGACCTGGGGTGGTGTAGAGTGCAAAAAAAGATGGATTTAGGCCCAGATCTCTGTACTGGGGTTAATATATGACATTGTTCTGCATTCTGTCCATCAATTGTTGTTTTTGCATTTGTCACCCCGAGTGGGATGGGTATGCTCAGACGTGAGTCCCATGATTTCCACACCACTGGAGTCAAGCTATCCAGGCTGATGACGGCTGATAGCCAGAAACCGGTCCTTGGTTGCTTGATTCCGGTCCAGGAAAGACATGGCTTGGCAGTTCGGGCTGGACTGTTCCCATGACGCACAGGGTCAAGGCTGATTTGCATATGGCCATGTCTGACCTGGGGTGGTGTAGAGTGCAAAAAAAGATGGATTTAGGCCCAGATCTCTGTACTGGGGTGAATGTATGACATTGTTCTGCATTCTGTCCATCAATTGATGTTTTGACATTCGTCACCCCGAGTGGGATGGGTATGCTCAGACGTGAGTCCCATGATTTCCACACCACTGGAGTCAAGCTATCCAGGCTGATGACGGCTGATAGCCAGAAACCGGTCCTTGGATGCTTGATTCCGGTCCAGGAAAGACATGGCTTGGCAGTTCGGGCTGGACTGTTCCCATGAGGCACAGGTTCAAGGCTGATTAGCATATGGCCATGTCTGACCTGGGGTGGTATGGAGTGCAAAAAAAGTTATGGATTTAGGCCCAGATCTCTGTACTGGGGTGAATGTATGACATTGTTCTGCATTCTGTCCATCAATTGTTGTTTTTGCATTTGTCACCCCGAGTGGGATGGGTATGCTCCGACGTGAGTCCCATGCTCTCCACACCACTAGAGTCAAGCTATCCAGGCTGATGACGGCTGATAGTCAGAAACCGGTCCTTGGAAGCTTGATTCCGGACCAGGAAAGACATGGCTTGGCAGTTCGGGCTGGACTGTTTCCATGAGTCACAGGGTCAAGACTGATTTGCATATGGCCATGTCTGACCTGGGGTGGTGTGGAGTGCAAAAAAACGATGGATTTAGGCCCAGATCTCTGTACTGGGGTTAATATATGACATTGTTCTGCATTCTGTCCATCAATTGTTGTTTTTGCATTTGTCACCCCGAGTGGGATGGGTATGCTCAGACGTGAGTCCCATGATTTCCACACCACTGGAGTCAAGCTATCCAGGCTGATGACGGCTGATAGTCAGAAACCGGTCCTTGGATGCTTGATTCCGGTCCAGGAAAGACATGGCTTGGCAGTTCGGGCTGGACTGTTCCCATGAGGCACAGGGTCAAGGCTGATTTGCATATGTCCATGTCTGACCTGGGGTGGTGTGGAGTGCAAAAAAACGATGGATTTAGGCCCAGATCTCTGTACTGGGGTGAATTTATGACATTGTTCTGCATTCTGTCCATCATTTGTTGTTTTTGCATTCGTCACCCCGAGTGGGATGGGTATGCTCAGACGTGAGTCCCATGCTCTCCACACCACTAGAGTCAAGCTATCCAGGCTGATGACGGCTGATAGCCAGAAACCGGTCCTTGGATGCTTGATCCCGGTCCAGGAAAGACATGGCTTGGCAGTTCGGGCTGGACTGTTCCCATGACGCACAGGGTCAAGGCTGATTTGCATATGGCCATGTCTGACCTGGGGTGGTGTGGAGTGCAAAAAAATGATGGATTTAGGCTCAGATCTCTGTACTGGGGTGAATGTATGACATTGTTCTGCATTCTGTCCATCAATTGTTGTTTTTGCATTTGTCACCCCGAGTGGGATGGGTATGCTCAGACGTGATTCCCATGCTCTCCACACCACTGGAGTCAAGCTATGCAGGCGGATGACTGCTGATAGCCAGAAACCGGTCCTTGGATGCTTGATTCCGGTCCAGGAAAGACATGGCTTGGCAGTTCGGGCTGGACTGTTCCCATGAGGCACAGGTTCAAGGCTGATTAGCATATGGCCATGTCTGACCTGGGGTGGTATGGAGTGCAAAAAAATTATGGATTTAGGCCCAGATCTCTGTACTGGGGTGAATGTATGACATTGTTCTGCATTCTGTCCATCAATTGTTGTTTTTGCATTTGTCACCCCGAGTGGGATGGGTATGCTCAGACGTGAGTCCCATGCTCTCCACACCACTGGAGTCAAGCTATCCAGGCTGATGACGGCTGATAGCCAGAAACCCGTCCTTGGATGCTTGATTCCGGTCCAGGAAAGACATGGCTTGGCAGTTCGGGCTGGACTGTTCCCATGAGGCACAGGGTCAAGGCTGATTTGCATATGTCTGACCTGGGGTGGTGTAGAGTGCAAAAAAAGATGGATTTAGGCCCAGATCTCTGTACTGGGGTTAATATATGACATTGTTCTGCATTCTGTCCATCAATTGTTGTTTTTGCATTTGTCACCCCGAGTGGGATGGGTATGCTCAGACGTGAGTCCCATGATTTCCACACCACTGGAGTCAAGTCATGCTTGATTCCGGTCCAGGAAAGACATGGCTTGGCAGTTCGGGCTGGACTGTTCCCATGACGCACAGGGTCAAGGCTGATTTGCATATGGCCATGTCTGACCTGGGGTGGTGTAGAGTGCAAAAAAAGATGGATTTAGGCCCAGATCTCTGTACTGGGGTGAATGTATGACATTGTTCTGCATTCTGTCCATCAATTGATGTTTTGACATTCGTCACCCCGAGTGGGATGGGTATGCTCAGACGTGAGTCCCATGATTTCCACACCACTGGAGTCAAGCTATCCAGGCTGATGACGGCTGATAGCCAGAAACCGGTCCTTGGATGCTTGATTCCGGTCCAGGAAAGACATGGCTTGGCAGTTCGGGCTGGACTGTTCCCATGAGGCACAGGTTCAAGGCTGATTAGCATATGGCCATGTCTGACCTGGGGTGGTATGGAGTGCAAAAAAAGTTATGGATTTAGGCCCAGATCTCTGTACTGGGGTGAATGTATGACATTGTTCTGCATTCTGTCCATCAATTGTTGTTTTTGCATTTGTCACCCCGAGTGGGATGGGTATGCTCCGACGTGAGTCCCATGCTCTCCACACCACTAGAGTCAAGCTATCCAGGCTGATGACGGCTGATAGTCAGAAACCGGTCCTTGGAAGCTTGATTCCGGACCAGGAAAGACATGGCTTGGCAGTTCGGGCTGGACTGTTTCCATGAGTCTCAGGGTCAAGACTGATTTGCATATGGCCATGTCTGACCTGGGGTGGTGTGGAGTGCAAAAAAACGATGGATTTAGGCCCAGATCTCTGTACTGGGGTTAATATATGACATTGTTCTGCATTCTGTCCATCAATTGTTGTTTTTGCATTTGTCACCCCGAGTGGGATGGGTATGCTCAGACGTGAGTCCCATGCTCTCCACACCACTGGAGTCAAGCTATGCAGGCTGATGACGGCTGATAGCCAGAAACCGGTCCTTGGATGCTTGATTCCGGTCCAGGAAAGACATGGCTTGGCAGTACGGGCTGGACTGTTCCCATGAGGCGCAGGGTCAAGGCTGATTTGCATATGGCCATGTCTGACCTGGGGTGGTGTGGAGTGCAAAACATCGATGGAATTAGGCCCAGATCTCTGTACTGGGGTGAATGTATGACATTGTTCTGCATTCTGTCCATCAATAGTTGTTTTTGCATTCGTCACCCGAGTGGGATTGATATGCTCAGACGTGAGTCCCATGCTCTCCACACCACTGGAGTCAAGCTATCCAGGCTGATGACGGCTGATAGCCAGAAACCGGTCCTTGGATGCTTGATTCCGGTACAGGAAAGACATGGCTTGGCAGTACGGGCAGGACTGTTCCCATGAGGCACAGGGTCAAGGCTGATTTGCATATGGGTATGTCTGACCTGGGGTGGTGTAGAGTGCAAAAAAAGATGGATTTAGGCCCAGATCTCTGTACTGGGGTGAATGTATGACATTGTTCTGCATTCTGTCCATCAATTGTTGTTTTTGCATTTGTCACCCCGAGTGGGATGGGTATGCTCAGACGTGAGTCCCATGATTTCCACACCACTGGAGTCAAGCTATCCAGGCTGATGACGGCTGATAGCCAGAAACCGGTCCTTGGATGCTTGATTCCGGTCCAGGAAAGACATGGCTTGGCAGTTCGGGCTGGACTGTTCCCATGAGGCACAGGGTCAAGGCTGATTTGCATATGTCCATGTCTGACCTGGGGTGGTGTGGAGTGCAAAAAAACGATGGATTTAGGCCCAGATCTCTGTACTGGGGTGAATTTATGACATTGTTCTGCATTCTGTCCATCATTTGTTGTTTTTGCATTCGTCACCCCGAGTGGGATGGGTATGCTCAGACGTGAGTCCCATGCTCTCCACACCACTAGAGTCAAGCTATCCAGGCTGATGACGGCTGATAGTCAGAAACCGGTCCTTGGATGCTTGATTCCGGACCAGGAAAGACATGGCTTGGCAGTTCGGGCTGGACTGTTTCCATGAGTCACAGGGTCAAGACTGATTTGCATATGGCCATGTCTGACCTGGGGTGGTGTGGAGTGCAAAAAAACGATGGATTTAGGCCCAGATCTCTGTACTGGGGTGAATGTATGACATTGTTCTGCATTCTGTCCATCAATTGTTGTTTTTGCATTTGTCACCCCGAGTGGGATGGGTATGATCAGACGTGAGTCCCATGCTCTCCACACCACTGGAGTCAAGCTATGCAGGCTGATGACGGCTGATAGCCAGAAACCGGTCCTTGGATGCTTGATTCCGGTCCAGGAAATACATGGCTTGGCAGTACGGGCTGGACTGTTCCCATGAGGCGCAGGGTCAAGGCTGATTTGCATATGGCCATGTCTGACCTGGGGTGGTGTGGAGTGCAAAACAACGATGGAATTAGGCCCAGATCTCTGTACTGGGGTGAATGTATGACATTGTTCTGCATTCTGTCCATCAATAGTTGTTTTTGCATTCGTCACCCGAGTGGGATTGATATGCTCAGACGTGAGTCCCATGCTCTCCACACCACTGGAGTCAAGCTATCCAGGCTGATGACGGCTGATAGCCAGAAACCGGTCCTTGGATGCTTGATTCCGGTACAGGAAAGACATGGCTTGGCAGTACGGGCAGGACTGTTCCCATGAGGCACAGGGTCAAGGCTGATTTGCATATGGGTATGTCTGACCTGGGGTGGTGTAGAGTGCAAAAAAAGATGGATTTAGGCCCAGATCTCTGTACTGGGGTGAATGTATGACATTGTTCTGCATTCTGTCCATCAATTGTTGTTTTTGCATTTGTCACCCCGAGTGGGATGGGTATGCTCAGACGTGAGTCCCATGATTTCCACACCACTGGAGTCAAGCTATCCAGGCTGATGACGGCTGATAGCCAGAAACCGGTCCTTGGATGCTTGATTCCGGTCCAGGAAAGACATGGCTTGGCAGTTCGGGCTGGACTGTTCCCATGAGGCACAGGGTCAAGGCTGATTTGCATATGTCCATGTCTGACCTGGGGTGGTGTGGAGTGCAAAAAAACGATGGATTTAGGCCCAGATCTCTGTACTGGGGTGAATTTATGACATTGTTCTGCATTCTGTCCATCATTTGTTGTTTTTGCATTCGTCACCCCGAGTGGGATGGGTATGCTCAGACGTGAGTCCCATGCTCTCCACACCACTAGAGTCAAGGTATCCAGGCTGATGACGGCTGATAGTCAGAAACCGGTCCTTGGATGCTTGATTCCGGACCAGGAAAGACATGGCTTGGCAGTTCGGGCTGGACTGTTTCCATGAGTCACAGGGTCAAGACTGATTTGCATATGGCCATGTCTGACCTGGGGTGGTGTGGAGTGCAAAAAAACGATGGATTTAGGCCCAGATCTCTGTACTGGGGTGAATGTATGACATTGTTCTGCATTCTGTCCATCAATTGTTGTTTTTGCATTTGTCACCCCGAGTGGGATGGGTATGCTCAGACGTGAGTCCCATGCTCTCCACACCACTGGAGTCAAGCTATGCAGGCTGATGACGGCTGATAGCCAGAAACCGGTCCTTGGATGCTTGATTCCGGTCCAGGAAAGACATGGCTTGGCAGTACGGGCTGGACTGTTCCCATGAGGCGCAGGGTCAAGGCTGATTTGCATATGGCCATGTCTGACCTGGGGTGGTGTGGAGTGCAAAAAAACGATGGAATTAGGCCCAGATCTCTGTACTGGGGTGAATGTATGACATTGTTCTGCATTCTGTCCATCAATAGTTGTTTTTGCATTAGTCACCCGAGTGGGATTGATATGCTCAGACGTGAGTCCCATGCTCTCCACACCACTGGAGTCAAGCTATCCAGGCTGATGACGGCTGATAGCCAGAAACCGGTCCTTGGATGCTTGATTCCGGTACAGGAAAGACATGGCTTGGCAGTTCGGGCTGGACTGTTCCCATGACGCACAGGGTCAAGGCTGATTTGCATATGGCCATGTCTGACCTGGGGTGGTGTGGAGTGCAAAAAAATGATGGATTTAGGCTTAGATCTCTGTACTGGGGTGAATGTATGACATTGTTCTGCATTCTGTCCATCAATTGTTGTTTTTGCATTTGTCACCCCGAGTGGGATGGGTATGCTCAGACGTGATTCCCATGCTCTCCACACCACTGGAGTCAAGCTATCCAGGCTGATGACTGCTGATAGCCAGAAACCGGTCCTTGGATGCTTGATTCTGGTCCATGAAAGACATGGCTTGGCAGTTCGGGCTGGACTGTTTCAATGAGGCACAGGGTCAAGGCTGATTTGCATATGGCCATGTCTGACCTGGGGTGGTGTGGAGTGCAAAAAAACGATGGATTTAGGCCCAGATCTCTGTACTGGGGTTAATATATGACATTGTTCTGCATTCTGTCCATCAATTGTTGTTTTTGCATTTGTCACCCCGAGTGGGATGGGTATGCTCAGACGTGAGTCCCATGCTCTCCACACCACTGGAGTCAAGCTATCCAGGCTGATGACGGCTGATAGCCAGAAACCCGTCCTTGGTTGCTTGATTCCGGTCCAGGAAATGTCATGGCTTGGCAGTTCGGGATGGACTGTTCCCATGAGGCACAGGGTCAAGGCTGATTTGCATATGGCCGTGTCTGACCTGGGGTGGTGTGGAGTGCAAAAAAACGATGGATTTAGGATCAGATCTCTGTACTGGGGTGAATGTATGACATTGTTCTGCATTCTGTCCATCAATTGTTGTTTTTGCATTTGTCACCCCGAGTGGGATGGGTATGCTCAGACGTGAGTCCCATGCTCTCCACACCACTGGAGTCAAGCTATGCAGGCTGATGACGGCTGATAGCCAGAAACTGGTCCTTGGATGCTTGATTTCGGTCCGGGAAAGACATGGCTTGGCAGTTCGGGCTGGACTGTTCCCATTAGGCACAGGGTCAAGGCTGATTTGCATATGGCCATGTCTGACCTGGGGTGGTGTAGAGTGCAAAAAAAGATGGATTTAGGCCCAGATCTCTGTACTGGGGTGAACGTATGACATTGTTCTGCATTCTGTCCATCAATTGTTGTTTTTGCATTTGTCACCCCGAGTGGGATGGGTATGCTCAGACGTGAGTCCCATGCTCTCCACACCACTGGAGTCAAGCTATCCAGGGTGATGACGGCTGATAGCCAGAAACCGGTCCTTGGATGCTTGATTCCGGTCCAGGAAAGACATGGGTTGGCAGTTCGGGCTGGACTGTTCCCATGAGGCACAGGTTCAAGGCTGATTAGCATATGGCCATGTCTGACCTGGGGTGGTGTAGAGTGCAAAAAAAGATGGATTTAGGCCCACATCTCTGTACTGGGGTGAATGTATGACATTGTTCTGCATTCTGTCCATCATTTGTTGTTTTTGCATTCGTCACCCCGAGTGGGATGGGTATGCTCAGACGTGAGTCCCATGCTCTCCACACCACTAGAGTCAAGCTATCTAGGCTGATGACGGCTGATAGTCAGAAACCGGTCCTTGGATGCTTGATTCCGGACCAGGAAAGACATGGCTTGGCAGTTCGGGCTGGACTGTTTCCATGAGTCACAGGGTCAAGACTGATTTGCATATGGCCATGTCTGACCTGGGGTGGTGTGGAGTGCAAAAAAACGATGGATTTAGGCCCAGATCTCTGTACGGGGGTTAATAAATGACATTGTTCTGCATTCTGTCCATCAATTGTTGTTTTTGCATTTGTCACCCCGAGTGGGATGGGTATGCTCAGACGTGAGTCCCATGCTCTCCACACCACTGGAGTCAAGCTATGCAGGCTGATGACGGCTGATAGCCAGAAACCGGTCCTTGGATGCTTGATTCCGGTCCAGGAAAGACATGTCTTGGCAGTACGGGCTGGACTGTTCCCATGAGGCGCAGGGTCAAGGCTGATTTGCATATGGCCATGTCTGACCTGGGGTGGTGTGGAGTGCAAAAAAACGATGGAATTAGGCCCAGATCTCTGTACTGGGGTGAATGTATGACATTGTTCTGCATTCTGTCCATCAATAGTTGTTTTTGCATTCGTCACCCGAGTGGGATTGATATGCTCAGACGTGAGTCCCATGCTCTCCACACCACTGGAGTCAAGCTATCCAGGCTGATGACGGCTGATAGCCAGAAACCGGTCCTTGGATGCTTGATTCCGGTACAGGAAAGCCATGGCTTGGCAGTACGGGCAGGACTGTTCCCATGAGGCACAGGGTCAAGGCTGATTTGCATATGGGTATGTCTGACCTGGGGTGGTGTAGAGTGCAAAAAAAGATGGATTTAGGCCCAGATCTCTGTACTGGGGTGAATGTATGACATTGTTCTGCATTCTGTCCATCAATTGTTGTGTTTGCATTTGTCACCCCGAGTGGGATGGGTATGCTCAGACGTGAGTCCCATGATTTCCACACCACTGGAGTCAAGCTATCCAGGCTGATGACGGCTGATAGCCAGAAACCGGTCCTTGGATGCTTGATTCCGGTCCAGGAAAGACATGGCTTGGCAGTTCGGGCTGGACTGTTCCCATTAGGCACAGGGTCAAGGCTGATTTGCATATGGCCATGTCTGACCTGGGGTGGTGTAGAGTGCAAAAAAAGATGGATTTAGGCCCAGATCTCTGTACTGGGGTGAACGTATGACATTGTTCTGCATTCTGTCCATCAATTGTTGTTTTTGCATTTGTCACCCCGAGTGGGATGGGTATGCTCAGATGTAAGTCCCATGCTCTCCACACCACTGGAGTCAAGCTATCCAGGGTGATGACGGCTGATAGCCAGAAACCGGTCCTTGGATGCTTGATTCCGGTCCAGGAAAGACATGGGTTGGCAGTTCGGGCTGGACTGTTCCCATGAGGCACAGGTTCAAGGCTGATTAGCATATGGCCATGTCTGACCTGGGGTGGTGTAGAGTGCAAAAAAAGATGGATTTAGGCCCAGATCTCTGTACTGGGGTGAATGTATGACATTGTTCTGCATTCTGTCCATCATTTGTTGTGTTTGCATTCGTCACCCCGAGTGGGATGGGTATGTTCAGACGTGAGTCCCATGCTCTCCACACCACTAGAGTCAAGCTATCCAGGCTGATGACGGCTGATAGTCAGAAACCGGTCCTTGGATGCTTGATTCCGGACCAGGAAAGACATGGCTTGGCAGTTCGGGCTGGACTGTTTCCATGAGTCACAGGGTCAAGACTGATTTGCATATGGCCATGTCTGACCTGGGGTGGTGTGGAGTGCAAAAAAACGATGGATTTAGGCCCAGATCTCTGTACTGGGGTTAATATATGACATTGTTCTGCATTCTGTCCATCAATTGTTGTTTTTGCATTTGTCACCCCGAGTGGGATGGGTATGCTCAGACGTGAGTCCCATGCTCTCCACACCACTGGAGTCAAGCTATGCAGGCTGATGACGGCTGATAGCCAGAAACCGGTCCTTGGATGCTTGATTCCGGTCCAGGAAAGACATGGCTTGGCAGTACGGGCTGGACTGTTCCCATGAGGCGCAGGGTCAAGGCTGATTTGCATATGGCCATGTCTGACCTGGGGTGGTGTGGAGTGCAAAAAAACGATGGAATTAGGCCCAGATCTCTGTACTGGGGTGAATGTATGACATTGTTCTGCATTCTGTCCATCAATAGTTGTTTTTGCATTCGTCACCCGAGTGGGATTGATATGCTCAGACGTGAGTCCCATGCTCTCCACACCACTGGAGTCAAGCTATCCAGGCTGATGACGGATGATAGCCAGAAACCGGTCCTTGGATGCTTGATTCCGGTACAGGAAAGACATGGCTTGGCAGTACGGGCTGGACTGTTCCCATGAGGCACAGGGTCAAGGCTGATTTGCATATGGGTATGTCTGACCTGGGGTGGTGTAGAGTGCAAAAAAAGATGGATTTAGGCCCAGATCTCTGTACTGGGGTGAATGTATGACATTGTTCTGCATTCTGTCCATCAATTGTTGTTTTTGCATTTGTCACCCCGAGTGGGATGGGTATGCTCAGACGTGAGTCCGATGATTTCCACACCACTGGAGTCAAGCTATCCAGGCTGATGACGGCTGATAGCTAGAAACCGGTCCTTGGATGCTTGATTCCGGTCCAGGAAAGACATGGCTTGGCAGTTCGGGCTGGACTGTTCCCATGACGCACAGGGTCAAGGCTGATTTGCATATGGCCATGTCTGACCTGGGGTGGTGTGGAGTGCAAAAACATGATGGATTTAGGCTCAGATCTCTGTACTGGGGTGAATGTATGACATTGTTCTGCATTCTGTCCATCAATAGTTGTTTTTGCATTTGTCACCCCGAGTGGGATGGGTATGCTCAGACGTGATTCCCATGCTCTCCACACCACTGGAGTCAAGCTATCCAGGCTGATGACTGCTGATAGCCAGAAACCGGTCCTTTGATGCTTGATTCTGGTCCAGGAAAGACATGGCTTGGCAGTTCGGGCTGGACTGTTTCCATGAGGCACAGGGTCAAGGCTGATTTGCATATGGCCATGTCTGAACTGGGGTGGTGTGGAGTGCCAAAAAACCATGGATTTAGGCCCAGATCTCTGTACTGGGGTTAATATATGACATTGTTCTGCATTCTGTCCATCAATTGTTGTTTTTGCATTTGTCACCCCGAGTGGGATGGGTATGCTCAGACGTGAGTCCCATGCTCTCCACACCACTGGAGTCAAGCTATCCAGGCTGATGACGGCTGATAGCCAGAAACCCGTCCTTGGATGCTTGATTCCGGTCCAGGAAATGTCATGGCTTGGCAGTTCGGGATGGACTGTTCCCATGAGGCACAGGGTCAAGGCTGATTTGCATATGGCCATGTCTGACCTGGGGTGGTGTGGAGTGCAAAAAAACGATGGAATTAGGCCCAGATCTCTGTACTGGGGTGAATGTATGACATTGTTCTGCATTCTGTCCATCAATAGTTGTTTTTGCATTCGTCACCCGAGTGGGATTGATATGCTCAGACGTGAGTCCCATGCTCTCCACACCACTGGAGTCAAGCTATCCAGGCTGATGACGGCTGATAGCCAGAAACCGGTCCTTGGATGCTTGATTCCGGTACAGGAAAGCCATGGCTTGGCAGTACGGGCAGGACTGTTCCCATGAGGCACAGGGTCAAGGCTGATTTGCATATGGGTATGTCTGACCTGGGGTGGTGTAGAGTGCAAAAAAAGATGGATTTAGGCCCAGATCTCTGTACTGGGGTGAATGTATGACATTGTTCTGCATTCTGTCCATCAATTGTTGTTTTTGCATTTGTCACCCCGAGTGGGATGGGTATGCTCAGACGTGAGTCCCATGATTTCCACACCACTGGAGTCAAGCTATCCAGGCTGATGACGGCTGATAGCCAGAAACCGGTCCTTGGATGCTTGATTCTGGTCCAGGAAAGACATGGCTTGGCAGTTCGGGCTGGACTGTTCCCATTAGGCACAGGGTCAAGGCTGATTTGCATATGGCCATGTCTGACCTGGGGTGGTGTAGAGTGCAAAAAAAGATGGATTTAGGCCCAGATCTCTGTACTGGGGTGAACGTATGACATTGTTCTGCATTCTGTCCATCAATTGTTGTTTTTGCATTTGTCACCCCGAGTGGGATGGGTATGCTCAGACGTGAGTCCCATGCTCTCCACACCACTGGAGTCAAGCTATCCAGGGTGATGACGGCTGATAGCCAGAAACCGGTCCTTGGATGCTTGATTCCAGTCCAGGAAAGACATGAGTTGGCAGTTCGGGCTGGACTGTTCCCATGAGGCACAGGTTCAAGGCTGATTAGCATATGGCCATGTCTGACCTGGGGTGGTGTAGAGTGCAAAAAAAGATGGATTTAGGCCCAGATCTCTGTACTGGGGTGAATGTATGACATTGTTCTGCATTCTGTCCATCATTTGTTGTTTTTGCATTCGTCACCCCGAGTGGGATGGGTATGCTCAGACGTGAGTCCCATGCTCTCCACACCACTAGAGTCAAGCTATCCAGGCTGATGACGGCTGATAGTCAGAAACCGGTCCTTGGATGCTTGATTCCGGACCAGGAAAGACATGGCTTGGCAGTTCGGGCTGGACTGTTTCCATGAGTCACAGGGTCAAGACTGATTTGCATATGGCCATGTCTGACCTGGGGTGGTGTGGAGTGCAAAAAAACGATGGATTTAGGCCCAGATCTCTGTACTGGGGTTAATAAATGACATTGTTCTGCATTCTGTCCATCAATTGTTGTTTTTGCATTTGTCACCCCGAGTGGGATGGGTATGCTCAGACGTGAGTCCCATGCTCTCCACACCACTGGAGTCAAGCTATGCAGGCTGATGACGGCTGATAGCCAGAAACCGGTCCTTGGATGCTTGATTCCGGTCCAGGAAAGACATGGCTTGGCAGTACGGGCTGGACTGTTCCCATGAGGCGCAGGGTCAAGGCTGATTTGCATATGGCCATGTCTGACCTGGGGTGGTGTGGAGTGCAAAAAAACGATGGAATTAGGCCCAGATCTCTGTACTGGGGTGAAAGTATGACATTGTTCTGCATTCTGTCCATCAATAGTTGTTTTTGCATTCGTCACCCGAGTGGGATTGATATGCTCAGACGTGAGTCCCATGCTCTCCACACCACTGGAGTCAAGCTATCCAGGCTGATGACGGCTGATAGCCAGAAACCGGTCCTTGGATGCTTGATTCCGGTACAGGAAAGACATGGCTTGGCAGTACGGGCAGGACTGTTCCCATGAGGCACAGGGTCAAGGCTGATTTGCATATGGGTATGTCTGACCTGGGGTGGTGTAGAGTGCAAAAAAAGATGGATTTAGGCCCAGATCTCTGTACTGGGGTGAATGTATGACATTGTTCTGCATTCTGTCCATCAATTGTTGTTTTTGCATTTGTCACCCCGAGTGGGATGGGTATGCTCAGACGTGAGTCCCATGATTTCCACACCACTGGAGTCAAGCTATCCAGGCTGATGACGGCTGATAGCCAGAAACCGGTCCTTGGATGCTTGATTCCGGTCCAGGAAAGACATGGCTTGGCAGTTCGGGATGGACTGTTCCCATGAGGCACAGGGTCAAGGCTGATTTGCATATGTCCATGTCTGACCTGCGGTGGTGTGGAGTGCAAAAAAACGATGGATTTAGGCCCAGATCTCTGTACTGGGGTGAATGTATGACATTGTTCTGCATTCTGTCCATCATTTGTTGTTTTTGCATTCGTCACCCCGAGTGGGATGGGTATGCTCAGACGTGAGTCCCATGCTCTCCACACCACTAGAGTCAAGCTATCCAGGCTGATGACGGCTGATAGTCAGAAACCGGTCCTTGGATGCTTGATTCCGGACCAGGAAAGACATGGCTTGGCAGTTCAGGCTGGACTGTTTCCATGAGTCACAGGGTCAAGACTGATTGGCATATGGCCATGTCTGACCTGGGGTGGTGTGGAGTGCAAATAAACGATGGATTTAGGCCCAGATCTCTGTACTGGGGTTAATATATGACATTGTTCTGCATTCTGTCCATCAATTGTTGTTTTTGCATTTGTCACCCCGAGTGGGATGGGTATGCTCAGACGTGAGTCCCATGCTCTCCACACCACTGGAGTCAAGCTATGCAGGCTGATGACGGCTGATAGCCAGAAACCGGTCCTTGGATGCTTGATTCCGGTCCAGGAAAGACATGGCTTGGCAGTACGGGCTGGACTGTTCCCATGAGGCGCAGAGTCAAGGCTGATTTGCATATGGCCATGTCTGACCTGGGGTGGTGTGGAGTGCAAAAAAACGATGGAATTAGGCCCAGATCTCTGTACTGGGGTGAATGTATGACATTGTTCTGCATTCTGTCCATCAATAGTTGTTTTTGCATTCGTCACCCGAGTGGGATTGATATGCTCAGACGTGAGTCCCATGCTCTCCACACCACTGGAGTCAAGCTATCCAGGCTGATGACGGCTGATAGCCAGAAACCGGTCCTTGGATGCTTGATTCCGGTACAGGAAAGACATGGCTTGGCAGTACGGGCTGGACTGTTCCCATGAGGCACAGGGTCAAGGCTGATTTGCATATGGGTATGTCTGACCTGGGGTGGTGTAGAGTGCAAAAAAAGATGGATTTAGGCCCAGATCTCTGTACTGGGGTGAATGTATGACATTGTTCTGCATTCTGTCCATCAATTGTTGTTTTTGCATTTGTCACCCCGAGTGGGATGGGTATGCTCAGACGTGAGTCCCATGATTTCCACACCACTGGAGTCAAGCTATCCAGGCTGATGACGGCTGATAGCCAGAAACCGGTCCTTGGATGCTTGATTCCGGTCCAGGAAAGACATGGCTTGGCAGTTCGGGCTGGACTGTTCCCATTAGGCACAGGGTCAAGGCTGATTTGCATATGGCCATGTCTGACCTGGGGTGGTGTAGAGTGCAAAAAAAGATGGATTTAGGCCCAGATCTCTGTACTGGGGTGAACGTATGACATTGTTCTGCATTCTGTCCATCAATTGTTGTTTTTGCATTTGTCACCCCGAGTGGGATGGGTATGCTCAGACGTGAGTCCCATGCTCTCCACACCACTGGAGTCAAGATATCCAGGGTGATGACGGCTGATAGCCAGAAACCGGTCCTTGGATGCTTGATTCCGGTCCAGGAAAGACATGGGTTGGCAGTTCGGGCTGGACTGTTCCCATGAGGCACAGGTTCAAGGCTGATTAGCATATGGCCATGTCTGACCTGGGGTGGTGTAGAGTGCAAAAAAAGATGGATTTAGGCCCAGATCTCTGTACTGGGGTGAATGTATGACATTGTTCTGCATTCTGTCCATCATTTGTTGTTTTTGCATTCGTCACCCCGAGTGGGATGGGTATGCTCAGACGTGAGTCCCATGCTCTCCACACCACTAGAGTCAAGCTATCCAGGCTGATGACGGCTGATAGTCAGAAACCGGTCCTTGGATGCTTGATTCCGGACCAGGAAAGACATGGCTTGGCAGTTCGGGCTGGACTGTTTCCATGAGTCACAGGGTCAAGACTGATTTGCATATGGCCATGTCTGACCTGGGGTGGTGTGGAGTGCAAAAAAACGATGGATTTAGGCCCAGATCTCTGTACTGGGGTTAATAAATGACATTGTTCTGCATTCTGTCCATCAATTGTTGTTTTTGCATTTGTCACCCCGAGTGGGATGGGTATGCTCAGACGTGAGTCCCATGCTCTCCACACCACTGGAGTCAAGCTATGCAGGCTGATGACGGCTGATAGCCAGAAACCGGTCCTTGGATGCTTGATTCCGGTCCAGGAAAGACATGGCTTGGCAGTACGGGCTGGACTGTTCCCATGAGGCGCAGGGTCAAGGCTGATTTGCATATGGCCATGTCTGACCTGGGGTGGTGTGGAGTGCAAAAAAACGATGGCATTAGGCCCAGATCTCTGTACTGGGGTGAATGTATGACATTGTTCTGCATTCTGTCCATCAATTGTTGTTTTTGCATTTGTCACCCCGAGTGGGATGGGTATGCTCAGACGTGAGTCCCATGATTTCCACACCACTGGAGTCAAGCTATCCAGGCTGATGACGGCTGATAGCCAGAAACCGGTCCTTGGATGATTGATTCCGGTCCAGGAAAGACATGGCTTGGCAGTTCGGGCTGGACTGTTCCCATGAGGCACAGGGTCAAGGCTGATTTGCATATGTCCATGTCTGACCTGCGGTGGTGTGGAGTGCAAAAAAACGATGGATTTAGGCCCAGATCTCTGTACTGGGGTGAATGTATGACATTGTTCTGCATTCTGTCCATCATTTGTTGTTTTTGCATTCGTCACCCCGAGTGGGATGGGTATGCTCAGACGTGAGTCCCATGCTCTCCACACCACTAGAGTCAAGCTATCCAGGCTGATGACGGCTGATAGTCAGAAACCGGTCCTTGGATGCTTGATTCCGGACCAGGAAAGACATGGCTTGGCAGTTCAGGCTGGACTGTTTCCATGAGTCACAGGGTCAAGACTGATTGGCATATGGCCATGTCTGACCTGGGGTGGTGTGGAGTGCAAATAAACGATGGATTTAGGCCCAGATCTCTGTACTGGGGTTAATATATGACATTGTTCTGCATTCTGTCCATCAATTGTTGTTTTTGCATTTGTCACCCCGAGTGGGATGGGTATGCTCAGACGTGAGTCCCATGCTCTCCACACCACTGGAGTCAAGCTATGCAGGCTGATGACGGCTGATAGCCAGAAACCGGTCCTTGGATGCTTGATTCCGGTCCAGGAAAGACATGGCTTGGCAGTACGGGCTGGACTGTTCCCATGAGGCGCAGGGTCAAGGCTGATTTGCATATGGCCATGTCTGACCTGGGGTGGTGTGGAGTGCAAAAAAACGATGGAATTAGGCCCAGATCTCTGTACTGGGGTGAATGTATGACATTGTTCTGCATTCTGTCCATCAATAGTTGTTTTTGCATTCGTCACCCGAGTGGGATTGATATGCTCAGACGTGAGTCCCATGCTCTCCACACCACTGGAGTCAAGCTATCCAGGCTGATGACGGCTGATAGCCAGAAACCGGTCCTTGGATGCTTGATTCCGGTACAGGAAAGACATGGCTTGGCAGTACGGGCTGGACTGTTCCCATGAGGCACAGGGTCAAGGCTGATTTGCATATGGGTATGTCTGACCTGGGGTGGTGTAGAGTGCAAAAAAAGATGGATTTAGGCCCAGATCTCTGTACTGGGGTGAATGTATGACATTGTTCTGCATTCTGTCCATCAATTGTTGTTTTTGCATTTGTCACCCCGAGTGGGATGGGTATGCTCAGACGTGAGTTTAATGATTTCCACACCACTGGAGTCAAGCTATCCAGGCTGATGACGGCTGATAGCCAGAAACCGGTCCTTGGATGCTTGATTCCGGTCCAGGAAAGACATGGCTTGGCAGTTCGGGCTGGACTGTTCCCATTAGGCACAGGGTCAAGGCTGATTTGCATATGGCCATGTCTGACCTGGGGTGGTGTGGAGTGCAAAAACATGATGGATTTAGGCTCAGATCTCTGTACTGGGGTGAATGTATGACATTGTTCTGCATTCTGTCCATCAATAGTTGTTTTTGCATTCGTCACCCGAGTGGGATGGGTATGCTCAGACGTGATTCCCATGCTCTCCACACCACTGGAGTCAAGCTATCCAGGCTGATGACTGCTGATAGCGAGAAACCGGTCCTTGGATGCTTGATTCTGGTCCAGGAAAGACATGGCTTGGCAGTTCGGGCTGGACTGTTTCCATGAGGCACAGGGTCAAGGCTGATTTGCATATGGCCATGTCTGACCTGGGGTGGTGTGGAGTGCCAAAAAACCATGGATTTAGGCCCAGATCTCTGTACTGGGGTTAATATATGACATTGTTCTGCATTCTGTCCATCAATTGTTGTTTTTGCATTTGTCACCCCGAGTGGGATGGGTATGCTCAGACGTGAGTCCCATGCTCTCCACACCACTGGAGTCAAGCTATCCAGGGTGATGACGGCTGATAGCCAGAAACCGGTCCTTGGATGCTTGATTCCGGTCCAGGAAAGACATGGGTTGGCAGTTCGGGCTGGACTGTTTCCATGAGGCACAGGGTCAAGACTGATTTACATATGGCCATGTCTGACCTGGGGTGGTGTGGAGTGCAAAAAAACGATGGATTTAGGCCCAGATCTCTGTACTGGGGTTAATATATGACATTGTTCTGCATTCTGTCCATCAATTGTTGTTTTTGCATTTGTCACCCCGAGTGGGATGGGTATGCTCAGATGTGAGTCCCATGCTCTCCACACCACTGGAGTCAAGCTATCCAGGCTGATGACGGCTGATAGCCAGAAACCGGTCCTTGGATGCTTGATTCCGGTCCAGGAAATGTCATGGCTTGGCAGTTCGGGATGGACTGTTCCCATGAGGCACAGGGTCAAGGCTGATTTGCATATGGCCGTGTCTGACCTGGGGTGGTGTGGAGTGCAAAAAAACGATGGATTTAGGATCAGATCCCTGTACTGGGGTGAATGTATGACATTGTTCTGCATTCTTTCCATCAATTGTTGTTTTTGCATTTGTCACCCCGAGTGGGATGGGTATGCTCAGACGTGAGTCCCATGCTCTCCACACCACTGGAGTCAAGCTATCCAGGCTGATGACGGCTGATAGCCAGAAACTGGTCCTTGGATGCTTGATTTCGGTCCGGGAAAGACATGGCTTGGCAGTTCGGGCTGGACTGTTCCCATTAGGCACAGGGTCAAGGCTGATTTGCATATGGCCATGTCTGACCTGGGGTGGTGTAGAGTGCAAAAAAAGATGGATTTAGGCCCAGATCTCTGTACTGGGGTGAACGTATGACATTGTTCTGCATTCTGTCCATCAATTGTTGTTTTTGCATTTGTCACCCCGAGTGGGATGGGTATGCTCAGACGTGAGTCCCATGCTCTCCACACCACTGGAGTCAAGCTATCCAGGGTGATGACGGCTGATAGCCAGAAACCGGTCCTTGGATGCTTGATTCCGGTCCAGGAAAGACATGGCTTGGCAGTTCGGGCTGGACTGTTCCCATGAGGCACAGGGTCAAGGCTGATTTGCATATGGCCATGACTGACCTGGGTTGGTGTGGAGTGCAAAAAAACGATGGATTTAGGCCCAGATCTCTGTACAGGGGTGAATGTATGACATTGTTCTGCATTCTGTCCATCAATTGTTGTTTTTGCAGGTGAGTCACAGCACACGTGACATAGAACAGAAGGACGTCCGTCTGGCAGTACAACGGGCAATGAAGGATGACAGCCACCACCTCCTCCTCAGTCTTTTGTGCACCTACAAGTAAAGAAGGCAGAAGAACATCAGTCAAATATGGAATTTTTTTGCTCTGATTTTAATGTCAGATGCACGCAGCATCAGTGACCTACAGCAGATATCAATGGGGATGTAAACAACAGTAAGTCAACAGGAACACTGGAAAGACACACAGGCCTATGTGGCAAAAACAAAACAGCACACTACTACTACCACCACCACAGCTCCCAGCCAAATGGGCACTCATCACAGGACCATGGGTAAAGCACCGAAAACAATAAACTCAAGCAGGCATATATATCCCTATATGGCCAGAAAAAGGAGGATGCCTGTTACACATCACAGGTTAATGCAAAAAAGAAAATCCCCATGGCTAAAAGGTTGGAAAGTTACACAACAACAACACATTCAAAGACATTTATTAACACATCCCAAAAAGTTAACTCCACCCCAAACACCACATTTGGAAATTCAATTTAATGCCATCCATGCCCTAAATGATGTTAAATTCAACAGACAAAATGGAAACACCTGCATCAAGCACCCCCGCTGACAAGTTTGTAGGCCTATGGCAAAAGCACGATGGAAGGTCACACAAAATGGCCGCCACCACATGGCCTGGCCACCCCAGCCAACATGAAAAGAAAGAGAAGACAGACAATACATGCCTATGACAAAAGGACAATGGTTGGCTTCACAAAATGTCCGCCCCGCCGCCCACATGTTCAGCCCACCCTCAAACAACAAAGTACATAGAGGAAAGAAACAGGAAGTGGTCCATGCTCCAAAAACTACAACCAAATGACAACCTGAGGAGTTTTTTTCAGCAAAATGAACAGAATCAACATTTTTTAGAAGGTTTTATGCAACTTGAGACATATTGCTCGCGAGATTGCAAATTCGGCGTGTTCGGCAGTGCAAATTGTATAAAATGTCGTTATCGCGTGCCCGAGCACGCAAATTGAGCTCGCGAAGAAGACAAAAACTGTAAGGTTGCGTTGTTGCACTGTGCAAAGTTACCAAAACTACGCGATCTGAATTCCTAGGGTTATCTACTGGCAGAAAGTGCCATATTATTTAAAACACACCCAAAACCTGAAATTCCACACATTTTGAAAATTAATCCAAAGCCATACATGATATTACAAATTAAAGATACACCACAAAAACAGTTGGGTAACATTCATGCACCCATGATGAATCCAGTAGTACCTCTGGGCTACTGGAAGGGTCGGCCACTAGCTTGGATGCCTATGGCAAAAGTACAGTGGCTGGAAACACAAAATGGCCACCACCACATGGCCAGGCCATCCACAGAAAGTAAATACAATGAACTCAAGCAGGCCTACACTAACTACATGAACTAATAGGGTTACCGATTGGCTGAAAAAAGCCAAAATGTAATTACACACAAAAACAGAAATTTCACTACAACAGAGTTTGCAATTGAATCCAATTTTACAGACACCACAGCACATGGTTGGACTCATGGGTACCTCTAGGTCATTCAAAATACAGCCGCAAGGATCGTTATGAATGCTCCTCCCAGGACGCCATCCTGCCCCCTACTGTCTCAGCTTCACTGGCTTCCTGTGAAGAAGCGAGTTCAGTTTAAGACTCTGTGCACAATACACAAGAGTCTAATGGGGATGGGCCCTAAGTATTTCATAGACATCTTTCAGCCCTACATCCCAGGACGCTCCTTGCGTTCCAGCGACCAGCTACTACTCAAAATACCTAGAATTAAGAAAACCAGACAAGGTGGCCGTGCACTGGCCCACACCGGACCTATCTTATGGAACTCATTGCCGCTCGGACTGAGGTCAATCACCAATCACATGGCGTTTAGAAAAAACCTAAAAACCCATTTGTTTCCCAGCTATTAATTGTCTTCCCATCCCTGGACACTTTCTTTTACTCTCTTTCCACCTGCAGTTATAGCGCGGAGATACCCCTTCGGGGGTCTAGTCTGGCGCTTTATAAGCATATAAAATAAATAAAAATAAAATAGGCCTACTGGATGACATTTCAAAGAAATACAACTTGGCCCCTCATGAAAGTACAGGCCTCCCTCAATAATACATTTTAACAAGCATTGAAAAACTCAGAAAACTGTAGTTAAAAAAAAATCAAACAAACATGTACACCAATTCTCCAACTTACTTGTAAAAGAAAATGTAAAATCCAAAAGTCCTCAATAAATCCAATCAAATGCTATGATGCAGCAGACATACACAAAAAGTGATCCTTTCAGCTCCAAATCCAAATGAAAGTGAACAGCCCATGGACAAAGCGCTGGGAGGAGCCTGGTGGACAGGAACAGGAAGTTGGAGACTCAAGGGCACTTCCTTACTCTTAAAAAAAAGAGTAGAAACAGAAAGAGGACTCCTTGCACAACAAATACAGCCAAATCCCAATCTGAGGGGTTTTCCTGAGCAAAATGATAATTTTTTAGAAGGTTTTATCATGCTCGAGAGATATTCTGTGCCAGATTTCAGTTTCTGCATGTTCGGAAACGCGATCTTACCAACATGGTGCTGCAAGGAAGATAGCGCGTCCTAATGACGTGATCGCTCGTCCGAATGACGTGATCGTGTTTGCACAGTCGCGCGGGATTGTGCGGCCAGATTCCAAACATCGTAGAGGACGCGACCGGGAGAGAAAATTGAGAATGCGAACGCAGAACCACAGTAAATCATTACCGCGCATGTGAGAACGCTATTGAGCGCGCAAGGAAGAAAAACTATTACGCTATGCTGTAGATTGCGAAGTAGTCGACAACTTCACGCTCACTGCATAGCGCGAAGTTGTCCCTAATACGCAGACTCCGCGAATGGAGCATAGTACAATGCCCAGGGTTACTTCTAGTGCATTTCACGCCAAGCACGGGAACCAGTGCACAATAATAAGGGTCAAACTCCTTCTTGTTCTCCACCTTCTCAAGGACCAGGTCACCGACTCGAGGTAGCCAGCTGACTACCAGAATCTGTAGTGCAGCTTCAGTTGCAGAGGGAAAATTTAACTTTGCAAGACTGTCATGGGTCTCTTGTAGGTTCTGTAATACAGCAGAATGATTATCTATGTCAAAGGGTGCGGTTTTTGCCGCCATGTCTAGACCATCAAGGTCCGGGACAAACAATTTTATGCCAAAAAGAATTTTGTCTGGGGTCCACCCACCCAAAAATCTTCTAGGGAGATTATTAAGTGCACGTTGTACGCTATATAAATGGGTGAACCAGTTCCTGCCAGTATTTACAACTCTAGCTGTCAAGGATTGTTTATATGTCATGGTTCATTCGCTCCACAACTGAGTTGCCCTCTGGCCTATATGGAGACGAAAATATGACTTGCACTTCCAAAGAACTCATGGGTTCCTTGTACACCTTAGAGGGGAACGCTGGACCCTGGTCAGAATGGAAGGTGCCACATGCAAAAATTCCCACAAAGGTATGCAAATCCCTGATGACAGTTCGTGTGTCAGCACTACTTTGTGGCCAGACCCATAGAAAACATGTGCACAAATCCTCTGCAACTAAGATAAACTTATACACAGTATCAGATGAAAATGGACACACCAAAGTAGTTTATTAGATCTGTACAGCTGTGTTTGTGGCGGCCGTGCAGCAGTGGAAGGTTTAATCTGCTGACAAATGTCACAAAAAAGGACATAATCACATGTTTGTTTATACAACCTACGCCACCAGTAACATTGCTGTAAGATAGTAACAGTCGACAAAATGCCTGCATGAGCCATGGCCATGCCTTCGTGAGTGGCTGTTATCAAAGAAAGTCTGCGGTGGGAATCAACCTGTCACCAGCGTCATTATTTCTCATATAGGGAACATTATCAGGGCTTAATTGATAAGAATATTTAGAAGGTAAACCCTTTGGGTAATTACAACCCTTCTGTGTAGCAGCGATAGCTAACAAGATGTCTTTATCAATCTTACTTTTGTACCTTGTAACTGCTGCTACTAAGTATGTGGCTACTGCTGTTTTTGCTGCTTCATTAGCTAAACTGTTGCCAACAGCATGTAATCCTACATGGTGGTGACCAAGAGTGTGAATTACGTGTGTGAGAGGCAAATGTTCATTAAGTTCTGCGACACAAACCAATAGAATGTTATGCTTAGCTGTGCTACCTTTGGAATCACAATAGTCATTCTGAGCCCAAAAGAATAAATTGTCGTTAAGGACTGAACACAGTAGTAAGAGTCACTTACAATCAAAGTTGCAACACGAGTATCAGCAAACTCCAGTGCAAGCAAAGCGCCAGAGTACGCAGGTCTGCCAACTGGGCGGTACAGTCCCCCAGTGCCTGCGTGTGCCCTGCATTGGACTTCTACTCTTTGTTCACTATGGTAGCTGCCACTTTTGCGCAGGCTGCTGAATAAGAATGTTTAGAATCCGTCGCTGGTTGAGCAGAAACATTGGTGGAAATTATACAATTGTATTCCGCGAGTGGGCGCATAGACAGAGGAGCAGGATGAACAAATTCATACTGTAAGAACTCCTGAGCTTGCAAGGAGGAGTCGAAGATAAATGTGACATCAGGAGATGTCAACGAAGTAGCCCATTGTATCCAACAAGGATGCAAAGCTTTTGCATTTGGTACACTGGCTTTCGTCACTGCTTCAAGAGCAGTATATGGTGTTACAACCAACATGCGTTTTCCTTGTGACAGCGCCCGTACTTTCAAGATTGCCATCTGCACTGCTGTCAAGCCTTTTTCAATGGACAAAAAGCACATTTGAAGGGGTACTTTGTCCCCTTCATTAAATGTCATGTAAGTGAAACCCACTGCGCCTGGCACAATTCTTATAACAGGTTTGTGTGGTTGTCACCTGTCAATAAGTATTTAGATTCAAGAAGATCAGACTGCAAAAATTGCAGAATAGCAGAGTGTTCCGGAAGCCAGAAGGCTTTGGTAGAAGTAGATTGTATCAAGGCATACAACGGCTTGATACGCTGGGCATATTCGGGAAAGTACGTTTGACTGAAATTTTAAAAACCCAGCATAGATTTTAAAACATAAGCACAGGTCCGGCACGCACTATTATCTTTAAAGGAGAACCCTAATTGTGTATTGTCCACATAAGAGATGAACGATTGGGCTCAAGACCTCAAACAATGCCCCTGTGATCATACTTCTGCCCAATCCATGATTCATGTAGTTCTTTTTTGTAAATTGTATTCCCACGTGAGGAGTATTTATTTAGCACCTGTCTTAAGGTGGTTCAGTCTACGACAGTGTTGACCAGCTTTTTTGGCACTACAGCACTTGGACAACGAGCATAGTGCTTTTTGGAGAGCAATTTTCTTGAGAAATGTGCTGAGTCAAATGAAATATTTGTTCATTTAATGCCATATGAAAGAGGGCTGTGCTTGCTTACCCCGTCCTAATTAATATTCTTATTGAATTGCTACATCAGCACAAGTCCTTCAATCACACCTATGAGGAGAAACAAAGCCACTCGGCATGTCTTTGCATGGTCTCATAGATATGGAGTAAGACAAAGCAGCGCACGTCGCTGCCTTGCCTTACTCAACATCAAGGAGGCATTCCATCGGCATTGATGTGGGTATTCCATGGATTTTAACGCTGCCCCAGATTTGCTTAATCACATAAACCTTGAGCAGTGCCAAAAACATACACCTCCCCAGAACAGGCATAACTAGGAGAAATATTTTTACTTCTTGGTTTTTCTGCTTTCCATGTGTTGTGTATTGTGCAGCACACATAGGAAGAGTAAAAAGCCTCTCAGGATGTTTTGTGTGGGAATAATGTAGCACACATAGAAAGAGTAAAAAGCCTCTTGGTATGATTTGAGTGAGAAGGTATCCTTTCCAGCTCAAAAACAATCCTGCATGAAATGGTGGCACCCTTGCACCATGGTGAAAGGGTGCCTACATTGGTGCTAGACAGCAAATTGTGTGCCACAGAAGGGGGAAAAGGACAGGAATGCACCTTACTTCATAGATACGGTGCATTCCTGCCCTTTCACATTGGCGTAGGGAAGCACAGCAAGAAGACTTGAGGTGCTGCCCTACGTCAATTCCTCATAAAGTAGCCCCTTAGTCTGCCCAAGAAACTCCTATTTGTTGCATACACTGGTGAGAAAAAGCTTTAACTCTTTTTAGACTGAAAATCCCATGGTTAGTGATCCAGCCAGACGCATTATTTGTTAAACATACACCAACTTTATTTTATTGTCCCATCTCACTAAATACTATTTCATGGTAAATTGAGCCTTGAGAAAGCTCATTCGGTACACACTAGCTCAGTGGCACAATAATTAACATGCCATACTCTCTATGACACAGTCAGCTTGATATACAATACTATCAACCCAATGCCCATTGGTTTCGCCCTGGAAGCTGATTCTTATATTTTAGATACCATAGAAGCAAGCAACTAATTGGTAACAGAATGCCTAGTGTTTCTGACACCTCCAGTCAACACTTAATAACACCTTTGTCAGAATTTCGATAGGTGGAAGAGCTGCTGGACCAGTACCCCATGACTTTTCCAGGGATCAAGTTCTGCATTCAATAGCCAACAGTTTGTGGGCTCTAACCTCCCCAGTGGGTCTGCTCTGCAGACCGTTATAAGTCAGAAGATCATTTTTAGAAGTATTGGCTCAAAGAAAAAAACATTAATTTACTCACATATAGCCCCAGCGGGTGAAGCTTTTCTTTATTCAACCCCAATGGAGCATTATTTTTGTAATTTACATTTAAGATACAATACTTATGTCCGTCAATATTCTGGTGATGATGTTCTAGGGCCACACCCTGGAAGCTTGCTCTGCCAGGTATGAAGAAGGCATTCACTTAGAAGCAGAAACCTTCTTCCCCTGCACCTCAGCAGGGCAAACACTTCCAAACATCAAACTGACAGTGTATTAGGACTAAAATTTTATCATCTCCCCACCTGAAAGAAACAAATGACTGCTTTCCTATCAATCATAATGATCTAACAGTCTGAGGAGTCTGTATGTGTCTACATCATCGGTAATGAAGGCAGTGGACCAACAACACACCTTATTGATATATTTCACCCGGAAGCAGCCATTATAACGCAGGCATTACAACTGAATGCCATTACAAAGCAACTTTTACAACGCATTTCATTACAACGAATACTAATTCAACGCAAATGCTATTACAATGAATGCCATCACAACTCATAGCATGGTAAGTTTATTTAAAACATTTTTTTATAATTAGATGATACTGTTTTATTTGAGTGTAAAATGAACTGTAAAAGATATGTTATTTCTTTAAAAAAATACTGTTGATGATATGTGCAAATACATTTATTAAATACTTCTAAAGTATTACTCTGTAATATATAGTAATATTCTAATTAAATACTCTTTCATAATAAAAAATGAAAAAGTTACCTATTATAAAATATATTTTAAAATATATATAAACGAATGCATAATTACATTATTACTCAGGTATTCATTATTACTCAGGCATTCATTTAAAAATAAAAAGTAATGTTTTACTCAGGTATTATTTTAAAAATATAATTTAATTTAAGTATAATTTAAATACTTTTAATAAATACTACTAATGTATTTCTCTGTAATATATAGTAATATTCTAACTAAGTACCCTTTTATAAAAAAAGAAAAAGTTACCTAATATAAAAAAAATATAAATATATATAATGAAATACATAATTAAATTATTGTTCAGGTATTAATTATAAAATATAATGTAATGTTTTACTGAGGTATTATTTTTTAAAAATAATTAAATTTGAATTCAGTATACCATAAACTGATAATTGTTATTACTTTTTATGCTATACTGTATATGAGATGTGCAAATACTTTTAATAAATACTACTAAAGTATTACTCTGAAATATATAGTAATATTATAATAAAATACTCTTTTATAAAAAACATGGTATATGTTACCTATTATAAAAAAAATATATATATATATAAAAACAAATGCATAAATAAAATATTACTCAGGTATTATTCAATTCAATTTCAAGGATTCTTTATTCGATGATTAAAAATCACCATAAAAGCACATGCATATATACATAATTTAAAAATTCATTAAATCATTTCAAATCCTGATTATGATAATAACTATTAACATGATAAAAAATGGAAGAAAATATGACATATTTAAAAATTAATAACAATTTCCAAACATTATTCTTCTCCTCTGGTTACCCTTAATCTGACCGCCACTTTGATAAAATTCATTATACAACACAATGTCAGTGGATCAGATGCTTAGGTATTAATTTAAACAATATATTTGAATGTTCTACTCAGGAATTATTTAAATATTTTAAAATAGGATGAATATAAATGTTAAAGTTACAGCTTATTTGAAGAAATAGTAAATGTTATAACAATATATTATAGTAAATATATGTTTTATGTTTAAATAAAAAAAGAACAGCATTTAAAAAAAATCTAAAATACCTTTAAAAAAAGGGGCAAAATACAAACATATTTAAAAAATAAATATATAACATAATATGTATAAGAAATATATAGAAAAGATGTTGTTTGTAAACTTTCCCATGCTTTTACATAGAAGTGAATTAGAATTATTTTTACTTTTTCTAGTTCAAGTTCAACAGTATGTGAAAACGTTTACGCGTCTACGTAATTGAATTGAGAAAGAGGATCATCGTGGGACAGAGCAGAAGGAAGGGAGAGCTGCTGAAAGGTAATACAATTTATAAAACAAAAATTAAATATTAAAAGTTGTTTAGTTGTAAAATAGAGATATATATTTTGCTTATATTAGTTTATCGTAAAGTTTAATTAAAAAACATAGTATCAATGTAATTTTTTTATTAACACTCATAATGAAAAAAAATGTTTTTAAAAAATGAGCACAGTGTTTATTATGTACATTTTACGTTGAAGATAAATTAATACATATAGGGGTCGATTCTGATCCGGTAAAAAGCGCTCCGAATTGCCGTTCGGAGCGTTTTTCCCTGTACGATTCGTACCCGTAAGCGTCCCCGTACGAATCAGCAAGTACGATCCCAACCAAAAGCGTCACTCCGTACGCCTCGTAAAAAACCCCGTACAAATCGAAAGTCCATACGATTTGCAGTCGGCTGACGCTCCACGCTACTTCAGAACGTAAATAGACCGCGTCTTCCGAACCAGGAAGTACGATCCGTGTTGAACACACTCCGTACGGCTCTTTTGCTATGAGAGCTCAAAACTACCGTAAAACCAGAGTCCGGCACGAACCGCACCATGGTACGCGTCAAGCAAGACATGAGCGCCATAGTCCGTGTCATCCCAATCCTGTACAGCCACCACCTCGTACATAGAAACTGACGATGGCGCAGATGGTGAGTACAACGAAGTCCAACATACCTGTACGTGGTGCCACACGCGCACATCTCCATTGCACGACTGTAATGTCTGGGTACGTTGCGCCACACACTCCCGCATATCACCAGTGTAATACAGAGACGTGCTACACCTATGTCATCGACCTCGGGGTACGGTACGCCACTGCACATCACCAGTGTAATACTGAGACGTGCCGCACCTACGTCATCGACCTCGGGGTACGGTATCCCCCTGCACATCACCAGTGTAATACGGAGACGTGCTGTACCTACGTCATCGACCTCAGGGTACGGTACGCCACCGCACATCACCATTGTAATACGGAGACGTGCCGCACCTACGTCATCGACCTCGGGGTACGGTACGCCACCGCACATCACCAGTGTAATACAGACACGTGCCGCACCTACATCATCGACCTCGGGGTACAGTACGCTACCGCACATCACCAGTGTAATACGGAGACGTGCCGCACCTACGTCATCGACCTCGGGGTACGGTACACCACCGCACATCACCAGTGTAATACGGAGACGTGCCGCACCTACGTCATCGACCTCGGGGTACGGTACGCCACCGCACATCACCAGTGTAATAAAGAGACGTGCCGCACCTACGGCATCGACCTCGGGGTACGGTACGTCATGGCACATCACCAGTGTAATACGGAGACGTGCCGCACCTACGTCATCGGCCTCGGGGTACGGTACGCCTCCGCACATCACCAGTGTAATACAGAGATGTGCCACACCTAAGTCATTGACCTCGGGGTACGGTACGCCACCGCACATCACCAGTGTAATACAGAGATGTGCCGCACCTACGTCATCAACCTCGGGGTACGGTACGCTACCGCATATCACCTGTGTAACAGTGAGACGTGTGGGACATACGTCTGCTATGTCAGTGTAAGTGTAAGAGGTGTGTAGAAAACACACTCAGCAGTGCCCAGCAGCATAGGATGTGTGTGGCTAAGACCACCAGCAGTGCCCAGCATTACAGTGTGTGTTTGGCTAAGAACCCCAGCAGTGCCCAGCAGTGCCCAGCATTAGAGTGTGTGTGTAGCTAAAACCCCCACCAGTGCCCAGCAGTGCCCAGCATTAGCGTGTGTGTGTGGCTAAGACCCCCAGCAGTGCCCAGCAGTGCCCAGCATTAGAGTGTGTGTGTGGCTAAGACCCCTAGCAGTGCCCAGCAGTGCCCAGCATTAGAGTGTGTGTGTGGCTAAGACCCCCAGCAGTGCCCAGCATTAGAGTGTGTGTGTGGCTAAGACCCACAGCAGTGCCCAGCAGTGCCCAGCATTAGAGTGTGTGTGTGGCTAAGACCCCCAGCAGTGCCCAGCATTAGAGTGTGTGTGTGGCTAAGACCCCCACCAGTGCCCAGCATTAGAGTGTGTGTGTGGCTAAGACCCCCACCAGTGCCAAGCAGTGCCCAGCATTAGAGTGTGTGTGTGGCTAAGAACCCCACCAGTGCCCAGCATTAGAGTGTGTGTGTGGCTAAGACCCCCAGCAGTGCCCAGCAGTGCCCAGCATTAGAGTGTGTGTGTGTGTGGCTAAGACCCCCAGCAGTGCCCAAGTGTGCCGAGCATTAGAGGGTGTGTGTGGCTAAGACCCCCAGCAGTGCCCACCAGTGCCCAGCATTAGAGTGTGTGTGTGGCTAAGACCCCCACCAGTGACCAGCAGTGCCCAGCATTAGAGTGTGTGTGTGGCTAAGACCCCCACCAGTGCCCATCATTAGAGTGTGTGTGTGGCTAAGACCCCCAGCAGTGCCCAGCAGTGCCCAGCATTAGAGAGTGTGTGTGGCTAAGACCCCCACCAGTGCCCAGCTTTAGAGTGTGTGTGTGGCTAAGACCCCCACCAGTGCCCAGCATTAGAGTGTGTGTGTGGCTAAGACCCCCAGCAGTGCCCAGCATTAGAGTGTGTGTGTGGCTAAGACCCCAACCAGTGCCCAGCATTAGAGTGTGTGTTTGGCTAAGACCCCCACCAGTGCCTAGCAGTGCCCAGCATTAGAGAATGTGTGTGTGGCTAAGACCCCAAGCAGTGCCCAGCAGTGCCCAGCATTAGAGTGTGTGTGTGGCTAAGACCCCAGCAGTGCCCAGCATTAGAGTGTGTGTGTTACTAAGACCCCCACCAGTGCCCAGCATTAGAGTGTGTGTGGCTAAGACCCCCAGCAGTGCCCAGCAGTGCCCGGCATTAGAGTGTGTGTGTGTGGCCAAGACCCCCACCAGTGCCCAGCATTAGAGTGTGTGTGTGGCTAAGACCCCCAGCAGTGCCCAGCAGTGCCCAGCACTAGATTGTGTGTGTGACTAAGACCCCCACCAGTGCCCAGCATTAGTGTGTGTGTGTGGCTAAGACCCCCAGCAGTGCCCAGCAGTGCCCAGCACTGGATTGTGTGTGTGACTAAGACCCCCACCAGTGCCCAGCATTAGTGTGTGTGTGGCTGAGACCCCCAGCAGTGTCCAGCAGTGCCCAGCATTAGAGTGTGTGTGTGGCTAAGACCCCCAGCAGTGCCCAGCAGTGCCCAGCATTAGAGTGTGTGTGTGGGGCTAAGACCCCCAGCAGTGCCCAGCATTAGAGTGTGTGTGTGGCTAAGACCCCCAGCAGTGCCCAGCAGTGCCCAGCACTAGATTGTGTGTGTGACTAAGACCCCCACCAGTGCCCAGCATTAGTGTGTGTGTGGCTGAGACCCCCAGCAGTGTCCAGCAGTGCCCAGCATTAGAGTGTGTGTGTGGCTAAGACCCCCAGCAGTGCCCAGCATTAGAGTGTGTGTGTGGGGCTAAGACCCCCAGCAGTGCCCAGCAGTGCCCGGCATTAGAGTGTGTGTGTGGCTAAGACCCCCATCAGTGCCCAGCAGTGCCAAGCATTAGAGTGTGCGTGTGGCTAAGACCCCCACCAGCGCCTAGCATTAGAGTGTGTGTGTGGCTAAGACCGCCAGCAGTGCCCATCAGTGCCTAGCATTAGAGTGTGTGTGTGGCTAAGACCCCCAGCAGTGCCCATCAGTGCCCAGCATTAGAGTGTGTGTGTGGCTAAGACCCCCAGCAGTGCCCAGCAGAGCCCAGCATTAGAGTGTGTGTGTGGGGCTAAGACCCCCAGCAGTGCCCAGCAGTGCCCGGCATTAGAGTGTGTGTGTGGCTAAGACCCCCACCAGTGCCCAGCATTAGAGTGTGTGTGTGGCTAAGACCCCCACCAGTGCCCAGCAGTGCCCAGCATTACAGTGTGTGTTTGGCTAAGACCCCCAACAGTGCCCAGCATTAGAGTGTGTGTGTGGCTAAGACTTCCACCAGTGCCCAGCATTAGAGTGTGTGTGTGGCTAAAACCCCCAGCAGTGCCCAGCATTAGAGTGTGGGTGTGGCTAAGACCCCCACCAGTGCCCAGCATCAGAGTGTGTGTGTGGCTAATACCCCCAGCAGTGTCCAGCAGTGCCCATCATTAGAGTGTGTGTGTGGCTAAGACCCCCAGCAGTGCCCAGCATTAGAGTGTGTGTGTGGCTAAGACCCCCAGCAGTGCCCAGCAGTGCCCAGCATTAGAGTGTGTGTGTGGCTAAGACCCCCACCAGTGCCCAGCATTAGAGTGTGTGTGTGGCTAAGACCCCCACCAGTGCCCAGCAGTGCCCAGCATTAGAGTGTGTGTGTGGCTAAGACCCCCAGCAGTGCCCCGCAGTGCCCAGCATTAGAGTGTGTGTGTGGCTAAGACCCCAGCAGTGCCCAGCATTACAGTGTGTGTGTGACTAAGACCCCCAGCAGTGCCCAGCAGTGCCCAACATTAGAGTGTGTGTGTGGCTAAGACCACCACCATTTCCCAGCATTAGAGTGTGTGTGTGGCTAAGACCCCCAGCAGTGCCCAGCAGTGCCCAGCATTAGAGTGTGTGTGTGGCTAAGACCACCACCAGTGCCCAGCATTAGAGTGTGTGTGTGGCTAAGACCCCCAGCAGTGCCCAGCATTAGAGTGTGTGTGTGGCTAAGACCCCCACCAGTGCCGAGCATTAGAGTGTTTGTTTGGCTAAGAACCCCGCCAGTGCCCAGCAGTGCCCAGCATTGGAGAGTGTGTGTGTGGCTAAGACCCCCAGCAGTGCCCAGCAGTGCCCAGCATTAGAGTGTGTGTGCGGCTAAGACCCCAGCAGTGCCCAGCATTAGAGTGTGTGTGTTGCTAAGACCCCCACCAGTGCCCAGCATTAGAGTGTGTGTGTGGCTAAGACCCCCAGCAGTGCCCAGCAGTGCCCAGCATTAGAGTGTGTGTGTGGCTAAGACCCCCACCAGTGCCCAGCATTAGAGTGTGTGTGTGGCTAAGACCCCCAGCAGTGCCCAGCAGTGCCCAGCATTAGAGTGTGTGTGTGACTAAGACCCCCACCAGTGCCCAGCATTAGTGTGTGTGTGTGGCTAAGACCCCCACCAGTGCCCAGCAGTGGCCAGCATTAGAGTGTGTGTATGGCTAAGACCCCCAGCAGTGCCCAGCATTAGAGTGTGTGTATGGCTAAGACCCCCAGCAGTGCCCAGCATTAGAGTGTGTGTGTGGCTAAGACCCCAGCAGTGCCCAGCATTAGAGTGTGTGTGTTGCTAAGACCCCCACCAGTGCCCAGCATTAGAGTGTGTGTGTGTGGCTAAGACCCCCAGCAGTGCCCAGCATTAGAGTGTGTGTGTGGCTAAGAGCCCCACCAGTGCCCAGCATTAGAGTGTGTGTGTGGCTAAGACCCCCAGCAGTGCCCAGCAGTGCCCAGCATTAGAGTGTGTGTGTGACTAAGACCCCCACCAGTGCCCAGCATTAGTGTGTGTGTGTGGCTGAGACCCCCAGCAGTGTCCAGCAGTGCCCAGCATTAGAGTGTGTGTGTGGCTAAGACCCCAAGCAGTGCCCAGCAGTGCCAAGCATTAGAGTGTGCGTGTGGCTAAGACCCCCACCAGTGCCCAGCATTAGAGTGTGTGTGTGGCTAAGACCCCCACCAGTGCCCAGCAGTGTCCAGCATTAGAGTGTGTGTGTGTGGCTAAGACCCCCAGCAGTGTCCAGCAGTGCCCAGCATTAGAGTGTGTGTGTGGGGCTAAGACCCCCAGCAGTGCCCAGCAGTGCCCAGCATTAGAGTGTGTGTGTGGCTAATACCCCCAGCAGTGTCCAGCAGTGCCCAGCATTAGAGTGTGTGTGTGGCTAAGACCCCCAGCAGTGCCCAGCATTAGAGTGTGTGTGTGGCTAAGACCCCCAGCAGTGCCCAGCAGTGCCCAGCATTAGAGTGTGTGTGTGGCTAAGACCCCCACCAGTGCCCAGCATTAGAGTGTGTGTGTGGCTAAGACCCCCACCAGTGCCCAGCAGTACCCAGCATTAGAGTGTGTGTGTGGCTAAGACCCCCAGCAGTGCCCCGCAGTGCCCAGCATTAGAGTGTGTGTGTGGCTAAGACCCCAGCAGTGCCCAGCAGTGCCCAGCATTACAGTGTGTGTGTGACTAAGACCCCCAGCAGTGCCCAGCAGTGCCCAACATTCGAGTGTGTGTGTCTCTAAGACCACCACCATTTCCCAGCATTAGAGTGTGTGTGTGGCTAAGACCCCCAGCAGTGCCCAGCAGTGCCCAGCATTAGAGTGTGTGTGTGGCTAAGACCACCACCAGTGCCCAGCATTAGAGTGTGTGTGTGGCTAAGACCCCCAGCAGTGCCCAGCATTAGAGTGTGTGTGTGGCTAAGACCCCCACCAGTGCCCAGCATTAGAGTGTTTGTTTGGCTAAGAACCCCGCCAGTGCCCAGCAGTGCCCAGCATTGGAGAGTGTGTGTGTGGCTAAGACCCCCAGCAGTGCCCAGCAGTGCCCAGCATTAGAGTGTGTGTGCGGCTAAGACCCCAGCAGTGCCCAGCATTAGAGTGTGTGTGTTGCTAAGACCCCCACCAGTGCCCAGCATTAGAGTGTGTGTGTGGCTAAGACCGCCAGCAGTGCCCATCAGTGCCTAGCATTAGAGTGTGTGTGTGGCTAAGACCCCCAGCAGTGCCCATCAGTGCCCAGCATTAGAGTGTGTGTGTGGCTAAGACCCCCAGCAGTGCCCAGCAGAGCCCAGCATTAGAGTGTGTGTGTGGGGCTAAGACCCCCAGCAGTGCCCAGCAGTGCCCGGCATTAGAGTGTGTGTGTGGCTAAGACCCCCACCAGTGCCCAGCATTAGAGTGTGTGTGTGGCTAAGACCCCCACCAGTGCCCAGCAGTGCCCAGCATTACAGTGTGTGTTTGGCTAAGACCCCCAACAGTGCCCAGCATTAGAGTGTGTGTGTGGCTAAGACTTCCACCAGTGCCCAGCATTAGAGTGTGTGTGTGGCTAAAACCCCCAGCAGTGCCCAGCATTAGAGTGTGGGTGTGGCTAAGACCCCCACCAGTGCCCAGCATCAGAGTGTGTGTGTGGCTAATACCCCCAGCAGTGTCCAGCAGTGCCCATCATTAGAGTGTGTGTGTGGCTAAGACCCCCAGCAGTGCCCAGCATTAGAGTGTGTGTGTGGCTAAGACCCCCAGCAGTGCCCAGCAGTGCCCAGCATTAGAGTGTGTGTGTGGCTAAGACCCCCACCAGTGCCCAGCATTAGAGTGTGTGTGTGGCTAAGACCCCCACCAGTGCCCAGCAGTGCCCAGCATTAGAGTGTGTGTGTGGCTAAGACCCCCAGCAGTGCCCCGCAGTGCCCAGCATTAGAGTGTGTGTGTGGCTAAGACCCCAGCAGTGCCCAGCATTACAGTGTGTGTGTGACTAAGACCCCCAGCAGTGCCCAGCAGTGCCCAACATTAGAGTGTGTGTGTGGCTAAGACCACCACCATTTCCCAGCATTAGAGTGTGTGTGTGGCTAAGACCCCCAGCAGTGCCCAGCAGTGCCCAGCATTAGAGTGTGTGTGTGGCTAAGACCACCACCAGTGCCCAGCATTAGAGTGTGTGTGTGGCTAAGACCCCCAGCAGTGCCCAGCATTAGAGTGTGTGTGTGGCTAAGACCCCCACCAGTGCCGAGCATTAGAGTGTTTGTTTGGCTAAGAACCCCGCCAGTGCCCAGCAGTGCCCAGCATTGGAGAGTGTGTGTGTGGCTAAGACCCCCAGCAGTGCCCAGCAGTGCCCAGCATTAGAGTGTGTGTGCGGCTAAGACCCCAGCAGTGCCCAGCATTAGAGTGTGTGTGTTGCTAAGACCCCCACCAGTGCCCAGCATTAGAGTGTGTGTGTGGCTAAGACCCCCAGCAGTGCCCAGCAGTGCCCAGCATTAGAGTGTGTGTGTGGCTAAGACCCCCACCAGTGCCCAGCATTAGAGTGTGTGTGTGGCTAAGACCCCCAGCAGTGCCCAGCAGTGCCCAGCATTAGAGTGTGTGTGTGACTAAGACCCCCACCAGTGCCCAGCATTAGTGTGTGTGTGTGGCTAAGACCCCCACCAGTGCCCAGCAGTGGCCAGCATTAGAGTGTGTGTATGGCTAAGACCCCCAGCAGTGCCCAGCATTAGAGTGTGTGTATGGCTAAGACCCCCAGCAGTGCCCAGCATTAGAGTGTGTGTGTGGCTAAGACCCCAGCAGTGCCCAGCATTAGAGTGTGTGTGTTGCTAAGACCCCCACCAGTGCCCAGCATTAGAGTGTGTGTGTGTGGCTAAGACCCCCAGCAGTGCCCAGCATTAGAGTGTGTGTGTGGCTAAGAGCCCCACCAGTGCCCAGCATTAGAGTGTGTGTGTGGCTAAGACCCCCAGCAGTGCCCAGCAGTGCCCAGCATTAGAGTGTGTGTGTGACTAAGACCCCCACCAGTGCCCAGCATTAGTGTGTGTGTGTGGCTGAGACCCCCAGCAGTGTCCAGCAGTGCCCAGCATTAGAGTGTGTGTGTGGCTAAGACCCCAAGCAGTGCCCAGCAGTGCCAAGCATTAGAGTGTGCGTGTGGCTAAGACCCCCACCAGTGCCCAGCATTAGAGTGTGTGTGTGGCTAAGACCCCCACCAGTGCCCAGCAGTGTCCAGCATTAGAGTGTGTGTGTGTGGCTAAGACCCCCAGCAGTGTCCAGCAGTGCCCAGCATTAGAGTGTGTGTGTGGGGCTAAGACCCCCAGCAGTGCCCAGCAGTGCCCAGCATTAGAGTGTGTGTGTGGCTAATACCCCCAGCAGTGTCCAGCAGTGCCCAGCATTAGAGTGTGTGTGTGGCTAAGACCCCCAGCAGTGCCCAGCATTAGAGTGTGTGTGTGGCTAAGACCCCCAGCAGTGCCCAGCAGTGCCCAGCATTAGAGTGTGTGTGTGGCTAAGACCCCCACCAGTGCCCAGCATTAGAGTGTGTGTGTGGCTAAGACCCCCACCAGTGCCCAGCAGTACCCAGCATTAGAGTGTGTGTGTGGCTAAGACCCCCAGCAGTGCCCCGCAGTGCCCAGCATTAGAGTGTGTGTGTGGCTAAGACCCCAGCAGTGCCCAGCAGTGCCCAGCATTACAGTGTGTGTGTGACTAAGACCCCCAGCAGTGCCCAGCAGTGCCCAACATTCGAGTGTGTGTGTCTCTAAGACCACCACCATTTCCCAGCATTAGAGTGTGTGTGTGGCTAAGACCCCCAGCAGTGCCCAGCAGTGCCCAGCATTAGAGTGTGTGTGTGGCTAAGACCACCACCAGTGCCCAGCATTAGAGTGTGTGTGTGGCTAAGACCCCCAGCAGTGCCCAGCATTAGAGTGTGTGTGTGGCTAAGACCCCCACCAGTGCCCAGCATTAGAGTGTTTGTTTGGCTAAGAACCCCGCCAGTGCCCAGCAGTGCCCAGCATTGGAGAGTGTGTGTGTGGCTAAGACCCCCAGCAGTGCCCAGCAGTGCCCAGCATTAGAGTGTGTGTGCGGCTAAGACCCCAGCAGTGCCCAGCATTAGAGTGTGTGTGTTGCTAAGACCCCCACCAGTGCCCAGCATTAGAGTGTGTGTGTGGCTAAGACCCCCAGCAGTGCCCAGCAGTGCCCAGCATTAGAGTGTGTGTGTGGCTAAGACCCCCACCAGTGCCCAGCATTAGAGTGTGTGTGTGGCTAAGACCCCCAGCAGTGCCCAGCAGTGCCCAGCATTAGAGTGTGTGTGTGACAAAGACCCCCACCAGTGCCCAGCATTAGTGTGTGTGTGTGTGGCTAAGACCCCCACCAGTGCCCAGCAGTGCCCAGCATTAGAGTGTGTGTATGGCTAAGACCCCCAGCAGTGCCCAGCATTAGAGTGTGTGTGTGGCTAAGACCCCCAGCAGTGCCCAGCATTAGAGTGTGTGTGTGGCTAAGACCCCCACCAGTGCCCAGCATTAGAGTGTGTGTTTGGCTAAGAACCCCAGCAGTGCCCAGCATTAGGGAGTGTGTGTGTGGCTAAGACCCCCAGCAGTGCCCAGCATTGCCCAGCATTAGAGTGTGTGTGTGTGGCTAAGACCCCAGCAGTGCCCAGCATTAGAGTGTGTGTGTTGCTAAGACCCCCACCAGTGCCCAGCATTAGAGTGTGTGTGTGTGGCTAAGACCCCCAGCAGTGCCCAGCATTAGAGTGTGTGTGTGGCTAAGAGCCCCACCAGTGCCCAGCATTAGAGTGTGTGTGTGGCTGAGACCCCCAGCAGTGCCCAGCAGTGCCCAGCATTAGAGTGTGTGTGTGACTAAGACCCCCACCAGTGCCCAGCATTATTGTGTGTGTGTGGCTGAGACCCCCAGCAGTGCCCAGCAGTGCCCAGCATTAGAGTGTGTGTGTGGCTAAGACCCCCACCAGTGCCCAGCATTAGTGTGTGTGTGGCTGAGACCCCCAGCAGTGTCCAGCATTAGAGTGTGTGTGTGGCTAAGACCCCCAGCAGTGCCCAGCAGTGCCCAGCATTAGAGTGTGTGTGTGGCTAAGACCCCCACCAGTGCCCAGCATTAGAGTGTGTGTGTGGCTAAGACCCCCACCAGTGCCCAGCAGTACCCAGCATTAGAGTGTGTGTGTGGCTAAGACCCCCAGCAGTGCCCCGCAGTGCCCAGCATTAGAGTGTGTGTGTGGCTAAGACCCCAGCAGTGCCCAGCAGTGCCCAGCAATACAGTTTGTGTGTGGCTAATACCCCCAGCAGTGTCCAGCAGTGCCCAGCATTAGAGTGTGTGTGTGGCTAAGACCCCCAGCAGTGCCCAGCATTAGAGTGTGTGTGTGGCTAAGACCCCCAGCAGTGCCCAGCAGTGCCCAGCATTAGAGTGTGTGTGTGGCTAAGACCCCCACCAGTGCCCAGCATTAGAGTGTGTGTGTGGCTAAGACCCCCACCAGTGCCCAGCAGTACCCAGCATTAGAGTGTGTGTGTGGCTAAGACCCCCAGCAGTGCCCCGCAGTGCCCAGCATTAGAGTGTGTGTGTGGCTAAGACCCCAGCAGTGCCCAGCAGTGCCCAGCATTACAGTGTGTGTGTGACTAAGACCCCCAGCAGTGCCCAGCAGTGCCCAACATTCGAGTGTGTGTGTCTCTAAGACCACCACCATTTCCCAGCATTAGAGTGTGTGTGTGGCTAAGACCCCCAGCAGTGCCCAGCAGTGCCCAGCATTAGAGTGTGTGTGTGGCTAAGACCACCACCAGTGCCCAGCATTAGAGTGTGTGTGTGGCTAAGACCCCCAGCAGTGCCCAGCATTAGAGTGTGTGTGTGGCTAAGACCCCCACCAGTGCCCAGCATTAGAGTGTTTGTTTGGCTAAGAACCCCGCCAGTGCCCAGCAGTGCCCAGCATTGGAGAGTGTGTGTGTGGCTAAGACCCCCAGCAGTGCCCAGCAGTGCCCAGCATTAGAGTGTGTGTGCGGCTAAGACCCCAGCAGTGCCCAGCATTAGAGTGTGTGTGTTGCTAAGACCCCCACCAGTGCCCAGCATTAGAGTGTGTGTGTGGCTAAGACCCCCAGCAGTGCCCAGCAGTGCCCAGCATTAGAGTGTGTGTGTGGCTAAGACCCCCACCAGTGCCCAGCATTAGAGTGTGTGTGTGGCTAAGACCCCCAGCAGTGCCCAGCAGTGCCCAGCATTAGAGTGTGTGTGTGACAAAGACCCCCACCAGTGCCCAGCATTAGTGTGTGTGTGTGTGGCTAAGACCCCCACCAGTGCCCAGCAGTGCCCAGCATTAGAGTGTGTGTATGGCTAAGACCCCCAGCAGTGCCCAGCATTAGAGTGTGTGTGTGGCTAAGACCCCCAGCAGTGCCCAGCATTAGAGTGTGTGTGTGGCTAAGACCCCCACCAGTGCCCAGCATTAGAGTGTGTGTTTGGCTAAGAACCCCAGCAGTGCCCAGCATTAGGGAGTGTGTGTGTGGCTAAGACCCCCAGCAGTGCCCAGCATTGCCCAGCATTAGAGTGTGTGTGTGTGGCTAAGACCCCAGCAGTGCCCAGCATTAGAGTGTGTGTGTTGCTAAGACCCCCACCAGTGCCCAGCATTAGAGTGTGTGTGTGTGGCTAAGACCCCCAGCAGTGCCCAGCATTAGAGTGTGTGTGTGGCTAAGAGCCCCACCAGTGCCCAGCATTAGAGTGTGTGTGTGGCTGAGACCCCCAGCAGTGCCCAGCAGTGCCCAGCATTAGAGTGTGTGTGTGACTAAGACCCCCACCAGTGCCCAGCATTATTGTGTGTGTGTGGCTGAGACCCCCAGCAGTGTCCAGCAGTGCCCAGCATTAGAGTGTGTGTGTGGCTAAGAACCCCAGCAGTGCCCAGCAGTGCCCAGCATTAGAGTGTGTGTGTGGCTAAGACCCCAAGCAGTGCCCAGCAGTGCCAAGCATTAGAGTGTGCGTGTGGCTAAGACCCCCACCAGTGCCCAGCATTAGAGTGTGTGTGTGGCTAAGACCCCCACCAGTGCCCAGCAGTGTCCAGCATTAGAGTGTGTGTGTGGCTAAGACCCCCAGCAGTGTCCAGCAGTGCCCAGCATTAGAGTGTGTGTGTGGGGCTAAGACCCCCAGCAGTGCCCAGCATTAGAGTGTGTGTGTGGCTAAGACCCCCACCAGTGCCCAGCATTAGTGTGTGTGTGTGGCTAAGACCCCCACCAGTGCCCAGCAGTGCCCAGCATTACAGTGTGTGTGTGGCTAACACCCCAAGCAGTGCCCAGCATTAGAGTGTGTGTGTTGCTAAGACCCCCACCAGTGCCCAGCATTAGAGTGTGTGTGTGTGGCTAAGACCCCCAGCAGTGCCCAGCATTAGAGTGTGTGTGTGGCTAAGAGCCCCACCAGTGCCCAGCATTAGAGTGTGTGTGTGGCTAAGACCCCCAGCAGTGCCCAGCAGTGCCCAGCATTAGAGTGTGTGTGTGACGAAGACCCCCACCAGTGCCCAGCATTAGTGTGTGTGTGTGGCTGAGACCCCCAGCAGTGTCCAGCAGTGCCCAGCATTAGAGTGTGTGTGTGGCTAAGACCCCAAGCAGTGCCCAGCAGTGCCAAGCATTAGAGTGTGCGTGTGGCTAAGACCCCCACCAGTGCCCAGCATTAGAGTGTGTGTGTGGCTAAGACCCCCACCAGTGCCCAGCAGTGTCCAGCATTAGAGTGTGTGTGTGTGGCTAAGACCCCCAGCAGTGTCCAGCAGTGCCCAGCATTAGAGTGTGTGTGTGGGGCTAAGACCCCCAGCAGTGCCCAGCAGTGCCCAGCATTAGAGTGTGTGTGTGGCTAATACCCCCAGCAGTGTCCAGCAGTGCCCAGCATTAGAGTGTGTGTGTGGCTAAGACCCCCAGCAGTGCCCAGCATTAGAGTGTGTGTGTGGCTAAGACCCCCAGCAGTGCCCAGCAGTGCCCAGCATTAGAGTGTGTGTGTGGCTAAGACCCCCACCAGTGCCCAGCATTAGAGTGTGTGTGTGGCTAAGACCCCCACCAGTGCCCAGCAGTACCCAGCATTAGAGTGTGTGTGTGGCTAAGACCCCCAGCAGTGCCCCGCAGTGCCCAGCATTAGAGTGTGTGTGTGGCTAAGACCCCAGCAGTGCCCAGCAGTGCCCAGCATTACAGTGTGTGTGTGACTAAGACCCCCAGCAGTGCCCAGCAGTGCCCAACATTCGAGTGTGTGTGTCTCTAAGACCACCACCATTTCCCAGCATTAGAGTGTGTGTGTGGCTAAGACCCCCAGCAGTGCCCAGCAGTGCCCAGCATTAGAGTGTGTGTGTGGCTAAGACCACCACCAGTGCCCAGCATTAGAGTGTGTGTGTGGCTAAGACCCCCAGCAGTGCCCAGCATTAGAGTGTGTGTGTGGCTAAGACCCCCACCAGTGCCCAGCATTAGAGTGTTTGTTTGGCTAAGAACCCCGCCAGTGCCCAGCAGTGCCCAGCATTGGAGAGTGTGTGTGTGGCTAAGACCCCCAGCAGTGCCCAGCAGTGCCCAGCATTAGAGTGTGTGTGCGGCTAAGACCCCAGCAGTGCCCAGCATTAGAGTGTGTGTGTTGCTAAGACCCCCACCAGTGCCCAGCATTAGAGTGTGTGTGTGGCTAAGACCCCCAGCAGTGCCCAGCAGTGCCCAGCATTAGAGTGTGTGTGTGGCTAAGACCCCCACCAGTGCCCAGCATTAGAGTGTGTGTGTGGCTAAGACCCCCAGCAGTGCCCAGCAGTGCCCAGCATTAGAGTGTGTGTGTGACAAAGACCCCCACCAGTGCCCAGCATTAGTGTGTGTGTGTGTGGCTAAGACCCCCACCAGTGCCCAGCAGTGCCCAGCATTAGAGTGTGTGTATGGCTAAGACCCCCAGCAGTGCCCAGCATTAGAGTGTGTGTGTGGCTAAGACCCCCAGCAGTGCCCAGCATTAGAGTGTGTGTGTGGCTAAGACCCCCACCAGTGCCCAGCATTAGAGTGTGTGTTTGGCTAAGAACCCCAGCAGTGCCCAGCATTAGGGAGTGTGTGTGTGGCTAAGACCCCCAGCAGTGCCCAGCATTGCCCAGCATTAGAGTGTGTGTGTGTGGCTAAGACCCCAGCAGTGCCCAGCATTAGAGTGTGTGTGTTGCTAAGACCCCCACCAGTGCCCAGCATTAGAGTGTGTGTGTGTGGCTAAGACCCCCAGCAGTGCCCAGCATTAGAGTGTGTGTGTGGCTAAGAGCCCCACCAGTGCCCAGCATTAGAGTGTGTGTGTGGCTGAGACCCCCAGCAGTGCCCAGCAGTGCCCAGCATTAGAGTGTGTGTGTGACTAAGACCCCCACCAGTGCCCAGCATTATTGTGTGTGTGTGGCTGAGACCCCCAGCATTGTCCAGCAGTGCCTAGCATTAGAGTGTGTGTGTGGCTAAGAACCCCAGCAGTGCCCAGCAGTGCCCAGCATTAGAGTGTGTGTGTGGCTAAGACCCCAAGCAGTGCCCAGCAGTGCCAAGCATTAGAGTGTGCGTGTGGCTAAGACCCCCACCAGTGCCCAGCATTAGAGTGTGTGTGTGGCTAAGACCCCCACCAGTGCCCAGCAGTGTCCAGCATTAGAGTGTGTGTGTGGCTAAGACCCCCAGCAGTGTCCAGCAGTGCCCAGCATTAGAGTGTGTGTGTGGGGCTAAGACCCCCAGCAGTGCCCAGCATTAGAGTGTGTGTGTGGCTAAGACCCCCACCAGTGCCCAGCATTAGTGTGTGTGTGTGGCTAAGACCCCCACCAGTGCCCAGCAGTGCCCAGCATTACAGTGTGTGTGTGGCTAACACCCCAAGCAGTGCCCAGCATTAGAGTGTGTGTGTGGCTAAGACTTCCACCAGTGCCCAGCATTAGAGTGTTTGTGTGGCTACGACCCCCAGCAGTGCCCAGCATTAGAGTGTGGGTGTGGCAAAGCCCCCTACCAGTGCCCAGCATTAGAGTGTGTGTGTGGCTAAGACCCCCAGCAGTGCCCAGCAGTGCCCAGCATTAGAGTGTGTGTGTGGCGAAGACCCCCACCAGTGCCCAGCATTAGAGTGTGTGTGTTGCTAAGACCCCCACCAGTGCCCAGCAGTGCCCAGCATTAGAGTGTGTTTGTGGCTAAGACCCCCAGCAGTGCCCAGCATTAGAGTGTGTGTGTGGCTAAGACCCCCAGCAGTGCCCAGCAGTGCCCAGCATTAGTGTGTGTGTGTGGCTAAGACCCCCACCAGTGCCCAGCATTAGAGTGTGTGTGTGGCTAAGACCCCCACCAGTGCCCAGCAGTGCCCAGCATTAGAGTGTGTGTGTGGCTAAGACCCCCAGCAGTGCCCAGCATTAGAGTGTGTGTGTGGCTAAGACCCCAGCAGTGCCCAGCATTACAGTGTGTGTGTGGCTAAGACCCCCAGCAGTGCCCAGCAGTGCCCAGCATTAGAGTGTGTGTGTGGCTAAGACCACCACCAGTGCCCAGCATTAGAGTGTGTGTGTGGCTAAGACCCCCAGCAGGGCCCAGCAGTGCCCAGCATTAGAGTGTGTGTGTGGCTACAACCCCCACCAGTGCCCAGCATTAGAGTGTGTGGGTGGCTAAGACCCCCAGCAGTGCCCAGCAGTGCCCAGCATTAGAGTGTGTGTGTGGCTAAGACCCCCACCAGTGCCCAGCATTAGAGTGTATGTGTGGCTGAGACCCCCAGCAGTGCCTAGCATTAGTGTGTGTGTGTGGCTAAGACCCCCAGCAGTGCTCAGCAGGGCCCAGCATTAGAGTGTGTGTGTGGCTAAGACCCCCAGCAGTGCCCAGCAGTGCCCAGCATTAGAGTGTGTGTGTGGCTAAGACCCCCACCAGTGCCCAGCATTAGGGTGTGTGTGTGTGGCTAGGACCCCCAGCAGTGCCCAGCAGTGCCCAGCATTAGAGTGTGTGTGTGGCTAAGACCCCCAGCAGTGCCCAGCAGGGCCCAGCATTAGACTGTGTGTGTGGTCAAGACCCCCACCAGTGCCCAGCATTAGGGTGTGTGTGTGGCTAAGACCCCCACCAGTGCCCAACATTTTTTTTTTTTTAAACGCACAATCACCCGTAAGGGTCTCTAGGCGCTGGGGGCCATCAGGAAGATTAAGCAAGCTATTGCCCAGAGTTACATGGTGCTGGGATAATCTGCCGCCGGTGCTGGGGATCATTAGAGTGTGTGTGTAGCTAAGACCCCCACCCGTGCCCAGCAGTGCCCAACATTAGAGTGTGTGTGTGGCTAAGACCCCCAGCAGTGCCCAGCAGTGCCCAGCATTAGAGTGTGTGTAAGGCTAAGACCCCCAGCAGTGCCCAGCAGTGCCCTGCATTAGAGTGTGTGTGTGTGGCTAAGACCCCCACCAGTGCCCAGCATTAGAGTGTGCGTGTGGCTAAGACCCCCATCAGTGCCCAGCAGTGCCCAGCATTAGAGTGTGTGTGTGGCTAAGACCCCCACCAGTGCCCAGCATTAGAGTGTGTGTGTAGCTAAGACCCCCACCAGTGCCCAGCAGTGCCCAGCATTAGAATGTGTGTGTGGCTTAGACCCCCAGCAGTGCCCAGCAGTGCCCAGCATTAGAGTGTGGGTGTGGCTAAGACCCCCAACAGTGCCCAGCAGTGCCCGGCATTAGAGTGGGTGTGTGGCTAAGACCCCCACCAGTGCCCAGCATTAGAGTGTGTGTGTGGCTAAGACCCCCAGCAGTGCCCAGCATGCTCAGCATTAGAGTGTGTGTGTGGCTAAGACCCCCATCTGTGCCCAGCAGTGCCCAGCATTAGAGTGTGTGTGTGGCTAAGACCCCCACCAGTGCCCTGCATTAGAGTGGGTGTGTGGCTAAGACCCCCACCTGTGCCCAGCAGTGCCCAGCATTACAGTGTGTGTGTGGCTAAGACCCTCAGCAGTTCCCAGCATTAGATTGTGTGTGTGGCTAAGACCCCCACCAGTGCCCAGCATTAGAGTGTGTGTGTGGCTAAGACCCCCAGCAGTGCCCAGCAGTGCCCAGCATTAGAGTGTGTGTGTGGCTAAGACCCCCAGCAGTGCCCAGCAGTGCCCAGCATTAGAGTGTGCGTGTGGCTAAGACCCCCAGCAGTGCCCAGCAGTGCCCAGCATAGGAGTGTGTGTGTGGCTAAGACCCCCTCCAGTGCCCAGCATTAGAGTGTGTGTGTGGCTAAGACCCCCACCAGTGCCCAGCAGTGCCCAGCAATACAGTTTGTGTGTGGCTAAGACCCCCAGCAGTGCCCAGCAGTGCCCAGCTTTAGAGGGTGTGTGTGGCTAAGACCCCCACCAGGGCCCAGCATTAGAGTGTGCGTGTGGCTAAGACCCCCAGCAGTGCCCAGCAGTGCCCAGCATTAGAGTGTATGTGTGGCTAAGACCCCCACCAGTGCCCAGCATTAGAGTGTGTGTGTGGCTAAGACCCCCAGCAGTGCCCAGCAGTGCCCAGCAGTGCCCATGTTGGACCCGGCCTCATGGCGTGGTCCTACCCCTCCCGCATGGCGGGCCCCGGATGACATCGGCCCTCCACAGAGCCTCGGGCGGCCCCTTCCGCCCGATCCTGCATGCACCAACACTACCGGTCCGGTTACCATCACGGCCCACCACACCCCGGCCCGACTCCATCGTGGGCCCACCACGTCACGAACACGTGGCCTCGGCCCCGGCCCAGGCCCCAGCCAAGCCCCGACATCGAGGCGCCAAGATCTACCCAGGTGGTCGAGTGGCCACTCGACAGATCCCGGAGGAATGGGAGTTTCGATGGGCCTCCAGCCGTCCCCGGACGCCTGGTATCGATCGCCCCCGGCATCCCTGGGTGCTGGCTCCACCCCCCTGCTGGGTGTCGGGACACCATCTTCCCGGCCCCTCTGGCCCCCAGGCGCGAGGGTCCGGACATCAAAGGACTCCAGTCCTATATCTGGGCCAGCCCCGGAGTAGGACGCCAGTTGTATCCTGGACTGGAAAGCCCTACTGACGCTGTCACGGCCGACACCAGAAGAACTCATTTTCCCTGTAACCAGAAGATACCCTGAGAGCCTGCTGGCGCTGCCGCGGCCCACCTTTGCCGAACCATCTTGAGAGCCTGCTGGCGCTGCCGCGGCCCACCTTTGCTGAACCATCTCAGGAGCCTGCTGGCGCTGCCGTGGCCCACCTTTTGCCGATCCATCTTGAGAGCCTGCTGGCGCTGCCGCGGCCTCCTCTCCGATTCCAACCACCTGTCGAGTCCTGCTGGCGCTGCCGCGACCCGACCTCTCGGAACCCCCGGCTCGAGGATTGAGAGCTGTGCGCAGGGTATCCCTTCCTGCACCCCAACCGAGACTGTCCCGCTACCCTGACCCTTTTACGAGACTTTACAGATCCCTCGATCTACTTGTACATATCACTAACGGTAATGCTCGGCTACTTCTTGATGGAGAGGTGGACCTAGGGGTGGTCAGTCAGACATCTTCTGCCTCCCCCGGGGTCGCCTTTCTAACAGCCCAGCATTAGAGTGTGTGTGTGGCTAAGACCCCCACCAGTGGCCAGCAGTGCCCAGCATTACAGTGTGTGTGTGGCTAAGACCCCCAGCAGTGCCCAGCAGTGCCCAGCATTAGAGTTTGTGTGTGGCTAAGACCCCCACCAGTGCCCAGCATTAGAGTGTGTGTGTGGCTAAGACCCCCAGCAGTGCCCAGCAGTGCCCAGCATTAGAATGTGTGTGTGGCTTAGACCCCCAGCAGTGCCCAGCAGTGCCCAGCATTAGAGTGTGGGTGTGGCTAAGACCCCCAACAGTGCCCAGCAGTGCCCGGCATTAGAGTGGGTGTGTGGCTAAGACCCCCACCAGTGCCCAGCATTAGAGTGTGTGTGTGGCTAAGACCCCCAGCAGTGCCCAGCATGCTCAGCATTAGAGTGTGTGTGTGGCTAAGACCCCCATCTGTGCCCAGCAGTGCCCAGCATTAGAGTGTGTGTGTGGCTAAGACCCCCACCAGTGCCCTGCATTAGAGTGGGTGTGTGGCTAAGACCCCCACCTGTGCCCAGCAGTGCCCAGCATTACAGTGTGTGTGTGGCTAAGACCCTCAGCAGTGCCCAGCATTAGATTGTGTGTGTGGCTAAGACCCCCACCAGTGCCCAGCATTAGAGTGTGTGTGTGGCTAAGACCCCCAGCAGTGCCCAGCAGTGCCCAGCATTAGAGTGTGTGTGTGGCTAAGACCCCCAGCAGTGCCCAGCAGTGCCCAGCATTAGAGTGTGCATGTGGCTAAGACCCCCAGCAGTGCCCAGCAGTGCCCAGCATAGGAGTGTGTGTGTGGCTAAGACCCCCTCCAGTGCCCAGCATTAGAGTGTGTGTGTGGCTAAGACCCCCACCAGTGCCCAGCAGTGCCCAGCAATACAGTTTGTGTGTGGCTAAGACCCCCAGCAGTGCCCAGCAGTGCCCAGCTTTAGAGGGTGTGTGTGGCTAAGACCCCCACCAGTGCCCAGCATTAGAGTGTGCGTGTGGCTAAGACCCCCAGCAGTGCCCAGCAGTGCCCAGCATTAGAGTGTGTGTGTGGCTAAGACCCCCACCAGTGCCCAGCATTAGAGTGTGTGTGTGGCTAAGACCCCCAGCAGTGCCCAGCAGTGCCCAGCAGTGCCCATGTTGGACCCGGCCTCATAGCGTGGTCCTACCCCTCCCGCATGGCGGGCCCCGGATGACATCGGCCCTCCACAGAGCCTCGGGCGGCCCCTTCCGCCCGATCCTGCATGCACCAACACTACCGGTCCGGTTACCATCACGGCCCACCACACCCCGGCCCGACTCCATCGTGGGCCCACCACGTCACGAACACGTGGCCTCGGCCCCGGCCCAGGCCCCAGCGAAGCCCCGACATCGAGGCGCCAAGATCTACCCAGGTGGTCGAGTGGCCACTCGACAGATCCCGGAGGAAGTGGAGTTTCGATGGGCCTCCAGCCGTCCCCGGACGCCTGGTATCGATCGCCCCCGGCATCCCTGGGTGCTGGCTCCACCCCCCTGCTGGGTGTCGGGACACCATCTTCCCGGCCCCTCTGGCCCCCAGGCGCGAGGGTCCGGACATCAAAGGACTCCAGTCCTATATCTGGGCCAGCCCCGGAGTAGGACGCCAGTTGTATCCTGGACTGGAAAGCCCTACTGACGCTGTCACGGCCGACACCAGAAAAACTCATTTTCCCTGTAACCAGAAGATACCCTGAGAGCCTGCTGGCGCTGCCGCGGCCCACCTTTGCCGAACCATCTTGAGAGCCTGCTGGCGCTGCCGCGGCCCACCTTTGCTGAACCATCTCAGGAGCCTGCTGGCGCTGCCGTGGCCCACCTTTTGCCGATCCATCTTGAGAGCCTGCTGGCGCTGCCGCGGCCTCCTCTCCGATTCCAACCACCTGTCGAGTCCTGCTGGCGCTGCCGCGACCCGACCTCTCGGAACCCCCGGCTCGAGGATTGAGAGCTGTGCGCAGGGTATCCCTTCCTGCACCCCAACCGAGACTGTCCCGCTACCCTGACCCTTTTACGAGACTTTACAGATCCCTCGATCTACTTGTACATATCACTGACGGTAATGCTCGGCTACTTCTTGACGGAGAGGTGGACCTAGGGGTGGTCAGTCAGACATCTTCTGCCTCCCCCGGGGTCGCCTTTCTAACAGCCCAGCATTAGAGTGTGTGTGTGGCTAAGACCCCCACCAGTGGCCAGCAGTGCCCAGCATTACAGTGTGTGTGTGGCTAAGACCCCCAGCAGTGCCCAGCAGTGCCCAGCATTAGAGTTTGTGTGTGGCTAAGACCCCCACCAGTGCCCAGCATTAGAGTGTGTGTGTGGCTAAGACCCCCAGCAGTGCCCAGCAGTGCCCAGCATTAGAGTGTGTGTGTGGCTAAGACCCCCACCAGTGCCCAGCATTAGAGTGTGTGTGTGGCTAAGACTTGATACATGAAGAAACCTGCTTCCAATTTCCAAATAAAAATGTGTCACACTGCCATCACCACAGCAGCCAGGTGCAACAGTATGAAACGTATCAAGGTCAATTTAATGACAGATTTGTTTGCTTAGGCTGCTTTCCCTGTATTTACTTGTTACCACCCACAAAACGTGATGTGGCAGAGCAGGAAGGATATTGGAACAAACAGTAAAGTCCAACAAATATAATTGCATTCTGTGTTGCACAAGTGTGGAAAATTGGTGTAGGGGGACATTGCCCAGAGGTGGAGTAGAACATTGGGATGATCAGCTACAGAGTTTGACCATCTGCATTTTTCAGAGTACTCTCTCAGAGGTGAGTGGGCCTTTTCTTGCTAGTCCTGAAAAGGAGCTGCTCAAGTTTGAGATGATGCTGGGAAGAAAGGGATGCAGTTAGCTAGCCATGCAGCCTGCAGCATATTTCCCAATTTATCAGACAGAATAATAAGGATCAGCCATTGTTTCCCTCTTTCAAATTCTCATTTGTCTCAGATACAATGTCAGAAGGAAGTTAAACCCATTTGAAGTCTGGTTCATTGGTCAAACCTGCCCCATGCACCCAACGGCTCACACTGAGACCAAGTACATCACAAATGTTGTACAAAACTAAAATAATTTATGCTCAGCTTTTGACTAATCATATACATGTCCACTATAATGCTCATGGTGGCTGTCTTCTTTTTGGCTCTTCAAAGTTCACCACTTAGGGCTGTATTCTTGCTCCGGAAATCCATCTCCTCTTTGTCTGCTCACTCTGTACTGTCAAAATCTACCATCCACATCACTCAATTTCCTCTCTGTAAGCAACATACATATATACATACATATTATAAATGCTCAAGGCTTCAATGTGCCTACAGGTGGAACCCAACCTACAGACAAAGCTGGCCCAATGGAAGTGGGATTGGCCCATACACAGCATGGTGTCTTTACAATGTGCATCATAAAACCTGATGTTACCTATGATTAACAGGCTGAGAAAAGGATGGATTTTAGATTTCTAGTGTCATTTTAAACTGTGATGGAAGGAATACCCATTAACTCATAATGATATGCTCCAGATGACGCCAGGCTGAGAAGTCCGACTTCACAGGCATCCTTCGTAGCACACCCGCTCATGCTATACCTTTTTTCAGGGATACCTAAAACACAAATACAGCACACCTCATTTTCCAATCCTCTAGTGTACTTTGCAAGATGGTAAAACTGTAGAACTCTGCATAACATGCATTGTTTGACTGGGTGGGATAGTGTGTGAGTATGAAAAGCTGTACATCACATACATCTGCAAGTTTGATGATTTAACTGAGACTTTTGTTTCTACAAAAAGAAGGCACCAAATAATTCACTTATTTATATTCAGTTATGATACTAAGAACTTAATAGGAGAACATAATGTGCCATTGACTGCACTTATTGGGAATCTCATACCCAGATGGGTAATGTTCTCAGGGCGAAAATAACACATTTCTAGGATGAACACTTTTGCTGCAATAAGTCACTTCAGTATTATATTATTTCTTCATTGTACTGCATTCTACATTCTTGAAATCTTTAAGCTGACACATGTTTCGCTTGGCGTTTGGATTGATCAAATAAGATTTCTGAAGGCTGAATTGGGCAATAAAACAGGTAACCAAAAGTTGAAACAAACAAAAAACCTAATTCACAAGTTAATCTTATATTTTCTTAGGTATGCAGGAAGTATATTAGTGGAATTAAGGTATCATGTGCTTGACTAACAATACATTTTAAGAGCAAAAACTTCCACAGGAATAAGTCAGTAAAGGGTGCCCAACAGCCAGGACACTGATCTATAAGGATGTCAGTGATGAACATTTTAGTGGAAAAACAGCAGGTGAACTTAGAGTGGTAATATCTTGGTACATGGTTATGAAAGCATTTCATTTTATTTTTGTATTGTAATACCAGAGCTGCTGTGGCTGTTCAGACTAGCATTTACTGAACCAGTGCCCAGCATTAGAGTGTGTGTGTGTAGCTAAGACCCCCACCAGTGCCCAGCAGTGCACAGCATTAGAGTGTGTGTGTGGATAAGACCCCCAGCAGTGCCCAGCAGTGCCCAGCATTAGAGTGTGTGTGTGGCTAAGACCCCCAGCAGTGCCCAGCAGTGCCCAGCATTAGAGTGTGTGTGTAACTAAGACCCCCACCAGGTCCCAGCATTAGAGTGTGTGTGTGGCTAAGACCCCCAGCAGTGCCCAGCAGTGCCCAGCATTACAGTGTGTGTGTGGCTAAGACCCCCATCAGTGCCCAGCAGTGCCCAGCATTAGAGTGTGTGTGGCTAAGACCCCCAGCAGTGCCCAGCATTAGAGTGTGTGTGTGGCTAAGACCTCCACCAGTGCCCCGCAGTGCCAAGCATTACAGTGTGTGTGTGGCTAAGACCCCCAGCAGTGCCCAGCATTAGAGTGTATGTGTGGCTAAGACCCCCACCAGTGACCCGCATTAGAGTGTGTGTGTGTAGCTAAGACCCCCACCAGTGCCCAGCAGTGCCCAGCATTAGAGTGTGTGTGTGGCTAAGACCCCCAGCAGTGCCCAGCAGTGCCCAGCATTAGAGTGTGTGCGTGGCTAAGACCCCCACCAGTGCCCAGCATTATAGTGTGTGTGTGGCTAAGACCCCCACCAGTGCCCAGCAGTGCCCAGCATTACAGTGTGTGTGTGGCTAAGACCCCCAGCAGTGCCAAGCAGTGCCCAGCATTAGAGTGTGTGTGTGGCTAAGACCCCCACCAGTGCCCAGCATTAGAGTGTGTGTGTGGCTAAGACCCCCACCAGTGCCCAGCATTAGAGTGTGTGTGTGGCTAAGACCCCCAGCAGTGCCCAGCAGTGCCCAGCATTAGAGTGTGCGTGTGGTAAAGACCCCCACCAGTGCCCAGCATTAGAGTGTGTGTGTGGCTAAGACCCCCAGCAGTGCCCAGCAGTGCTAAGCATTAGAGTGTGTGTGTGACTAAGACCCCCACCAGTGCCCAGCATTAGTGTGTGTGTGTGGCTGAGACCCCCAGCAGTGTCCAGCAGTGCCCAGCATTAGAGTGTGTGTGTGGCTAAGACCCCCAGCAGTGCCCAGCAGTGCCCAGCATTAGAGTGTGTGTGTGAATGAAATATGATTTATTCACGCGCTACTATGCCCACTGGGCGTCAAGGCGCCTAACTCAAAAAATTAGCTGCGGGCAGACAGAGACACGAGCTCACTGATATGCTTTGGAAAAACACCAAGTTTTCAGAGCTTTCTTGAAAAAGCCACCAGTGCCCAGCATTAGAGTGTGTGTGTGGCTAAGAACCCCAGCAGTGCCCAGCAGGGCCAAGCATTAGAGGGTGCGTGTGGCTAAGACAAACACCAGTGCCCAGCATTAGAGTGTGTGTGTGGCTAAGACCCCCACCAGTGCCCAGCAGTGTCCAGCATTAGAGTGTGTGTGTGGCTAAGACCCCCAGAAGTGCCCTGCAGTGCCCAGCATTAGAGTGTGTGGGGCTAAGACCCCCAGCAGTGCCCAGCAGTGCCCAGCATTAGAGTGTGTGTGTGGCTAAGACCCCCACCAGTGCCCAGCATTAGAGTGTGTGTGTGGCTAAGACCCCCACCAATGCCCAGCAGTGCCCAGCATTACAGTGTGTGTGTGGCTAAGACCCCAAGCAGTGCCCAGCATTAGAGTGTGTGTGTGACTAAGACTTCCACCAGTGCCCAGCATTAGAGTGTGTGTGTGGCTAAGACCCCCAGCAGTGCCCAGCATTAGAGTGTGGGTGTGGCTAAGACCCCCACCAGTGACCAGCATTAGAGTGTGTGTGTGGCTAAGACCCCCAGCAGTGCCCAGCATTAGAGTGTGTGTGTGGCTAAGACCCCCACCAGTGACCAGCATTAGAGTGTGTGTGTGCTAAGACCCTCACCAGTGCCCAGCAGTGCCCAGCATTAGAGTGTGTGTGTGGCTAAGACCCCCAGCAATGCCCAGCATTAGAGTGTGTGTGTGGCTAAGACCCCCAGCAGTGCCCAGCAGTGCCTAGCATTAGAGTGTGTGTGTGTGGCTAAGACCCCCACCAGTGCCCAGCATTAGAGTGTGTGTGTGGCTAAGACCCCCACCAGTGCCCACCAGTGCCCAGCATTAGAGTGTTTGTGTGGCTAAGACCCCAGCAGTGCCCAGCAGTGCCCAGCATTAGAGTGTGTGTGTGGCTAAGACCCCCACCAGTGCCCAGTATTAGAGTGTGTTTGTGGATAAGACCCCCAGCAGTGCCCAGCATTAGAGTGTGTGTGTGGCTAAGACCCCCACCAATGCCCAGCATTAGAGTGTGTGTGTGGCTAAGACCCCCAGCAGTGCCCAGCAGTGCCCAGCATTAGAGTGTGTGTGTGGCTAAGACCCCCACCAGTGCCCAGCATTAGAGTGTGTGTGTGGCTAAGACCCCCAGCAGTGCCCAGCAGTTCCCAGCATTAGAGTGTGTGTGTGGCTAAGACCCCCACCAGTGCCCAGCTTTAGAGTGTGTGTGTGGCTAAGACCCCCAGCAGTGCCCAGCATTAGAGTGTGTGTGTGGCTAAGACTTCCACCAGTGCCCAGCATTAGAGTGTGTGTTTGGCTAAGACCCCCAGCAGTGCCCAGCATTAGAGTGTGGGTGTGGCTAAGACCCCCACTAGTGCCCAGCATTAGAGTGTGTGTGTGGCTAAGACCCCCAACAGTGCCCAGCAGTGCCCAGCATTAGAGTGTGTGTGTGGCTAAGACCCCCACCAGTGCCCAGCATTAGAGTGTGTGTGTGGCTAAGACCCCCACCAGTGCCCAGCATTAGAGTGTGTGAGTGGCTAAGACCCCCAGCAGCACCCAGCGTTAGAGTGTGTGTGTGGCTAAGACCCCCAGCAGTGCCCAGCAGTGCCCAGCATTAGAGTGTGTGTGTGGCTAAGACCCCCACCAGTGCCCAGCATTAGAGTGTGTGTGTGGCTAAGATGCCCCACCAGTGCCCAGCAGTGCCCAGCATTAGAGTGTGTGTGTGGCTAAGACCCCCAGCAGTGCCCAGCAGTGCCCAGCATTAGAGTGTGTGAGTGGCTAAGACCCCAGCAGTGCCCAGCAGTGCCCAGCATTACAGTGTGCGTGTGGCTAAGACCCCCAGCAGTGCCCAGCAGTGCCTCGCATTAGAGTGTGTGTGTGGCTAAGACCCCCTCCAGTGCCCAGCATTAGAGTGTGTGTGTGGCTGAGACCCCCAGCAGTGCCCAGCAGTGCCCAACATTAGAGTGTGTATGTGGCTAAGACCCCCAGCAGTGCCCAGCAGTGCCCAGCATTAGAGTGTGTGTGTGGCTAAGACCCCCAGCAGTGCCCAGCAGTGCCCAGAATTAGAGTGTGTGTGTGGCTACGACCCCCACCAGTGCCCAGCATTAGAGTGTGTGTGTGGCTAAGACCCCCAGCAGTGCCCATCATTAGAGTGTGTGTGTGGCTAAGACCCCCTCCAGTGCCCAGCATTAGAGTGTGTGTGTGGCTGAGACCCCCAGCAGTGCCCAGCAGTGCCCAGCATTAGAGTGTGTATGTGGCTAAGACCCCCAGCAGTGCCCAGCAGTGCCCAGCATTAGAATGTGTGTGTGGCTAAGACCCCCAGCAGTGCCCAGCAGTGCCCAGCATTAGAGTGTTTGTGTGTCTAAGACCCCCACCAGTGCCCAGCATTAGCGTGTGTGTGTGGCTAAGACCGCCACCAGTGTCCAGCAGTGCCCAGCATTAGAGTGTGTGTGTGGCTAAGACCCCCAGCAGTGCCCAGCAGTGCCCAGCATTAGAGTGTGTGTGTGGCTAAGACCCCCAGCAGTGCCCAGCAGTGCCCAGCATTAGAGTGTGTGTGTGGCTAAGACCCCCATCAGTGCCCAACATTAGAGTGTGTGTGTAGCTAAGACCCTCACCAATGCCCAGCAGTGCCCAGCATTAAAGTGTGTGTGTGGCTAAGACCCCCAGCAGTGCCCAGCAGTGCATTTTTCAGAGTACTCTCTCAGAGGTGAGTGGGCCTTTTCTTGCTAGTCCTGAAAAGGAGCTGCTCAAGTTTGAGATGATGCTGGGAAGAAAGGGATGCAGTTAGCTAGCCATGCAGCCTGCAGCATATTTCCCAATTTATCAGACAGATTAATAAGGATCAGCCATTGCATCCCTCTTTCAAATTCTCATTTGTCTCATCTACAATGTCAGAAGGAAGTTAAACCCATTTGAAGTCTGGTTCATTGGTCAAACCTGCCCCATGCACCCAACGGCTCCCACTGAGACCAAGTACATCACAAATGTTGTACAAAACTAAAATAATTTATGCTCAGGTTTTGACTAATCATATACATGTCCACTATAATGCTCATGGTGGCTGTCTTCTTTTTGGCTCTTCAAAGTTCACCACTTAGGGCTGTATTCTTGATCCGGAAATCCATCTCCTCTTTGTCTGCCCACTCTGTACTGTCAACATCTACCATCCACATCACTCAATTTCATCTCTATAAGGAACATACATATATACATACATATTACAAATGCTCAAGGCTTCAATGTGCCTACAGGTGGAACCCAACCTACTGACAAATCTGGCCCAATGGAAGTGGGATTGGCCCATAAACAGCACGGTGTCTTTACAATGTGCATCATAAAACCTGAAGTTACCTATGATTAACAGGCTGAGAAAAGGATGGATTTTAGATTTCTAGTGTCATTTCAAACTGTGATCAAAGGAATACACATTGACCCATAATGATATGCTCCAGATGACTCCATGCTGAGAAGTCCGACTTCACAGGCATCCTTGGTAGCACACCCGCTCATGCTATACCTTTTTTCAGGGATACCTAAAACACAAAGATAACACACCTCATTTTCCAATCCTCTAGTGTACTTTGCAAGTTGGTAAAACTGTAGAACTCTGCATAACATGCATTGTTTGACTGGGTGGGATAGTGTGTGAATATGAAAAGCTGTACATCACATACATCTGCAAGTTTGATGATTTAACTGAGACTTTTGTTTCTACAAAAAGAAGGCACCAAACAATTCACTTATTTATATTCAGTTATGATACTAAGAACTTAATAGGAGAACATAATGTGCCATTAACTGCACTTATTGGGAATCTCATACCCTGATGGGTAATGTTCTCAGGACGAAAATAACACATTTCTAGGATGAACACTTTTGCTGCAATAAGTCACTTCAGTATTATATTATTTCTTCATTGTACTGCATTCTACATTCTTGAAATCTTTAAGCTGACACGTGTTTCGCTTGGCGTTTGGATTGATCAAATAAGATTTCTGAAGGCTGAATTGGGCAATAAAACAGGAAACCAAAAGTTGAAACAAACAAAAAACCTCATTCCGAAGTTAATCTTATATTTTCTTAGGTATGCAGTAAGTATATTAGTGGAATTAAGGCATCATGTGCTTGACTAACAATACATTTTAAGAGCGTAAACTTCCACAGGAATAAGTCAGTACGGGTGCCCAACAGCCAGGACACTGATCTATAAGGATGTCAGTGATGTACATTTTAGTGGAAAAACAGCAGGTGAACTTAGAGGGGTAATATCTTGGTACATGGTTATGAAAGCATTTCATTTCATTTATGTATTGTAATACCAGAGCTGCTGTGGCTGTTCAGACTAGCATTTACTGAACCATTGTTCGTTGTTCTGACTGTTACCCCCATTGTACATATGGGGGCTCAACAACTGTTTATCTTTTTTAGTTTGATCGAGCGCGCATGTCACCCGTCTATAATTTTACCAAATACTCACCTAGGCCCATTCCCAAATGTAACCGCTATTTCTGAGATCAGGTAACCTGGGCACTGACTATGAGATATTTGTATTTCCTAGGTCCTATAGCTTTGACTTACTCTCCTGGTCACTGATATCTGTGGGCCTTTGGGACCAGGGAGTCTAGCATAATTGGTATGGTAGCAATACAAAAATATGCACCCATATAATAACCACAGACTCGAGAAGTTTTGAAAACCTTTATCTAATCTTCATCAAAAGTCATGAAACCAAAGGTTTACAGCCAGCACGCTATAAATAATCAGTATCATGAAAAGTGTATAACTATGCAAATGAGATATAATGCCAACCATTTAGAATTCTAAAGGTAAGCTAAGAACAAGGAACATACTGCAAATGAAGTTATAAAAATTAGACTTGAGATGATATTTTCTAAAGGACAGGGAAGAGAAGGATCATGTTAAAATGTCACAGTTTAATTGTTTTAAGAGGGTGGGGAGGAAAGGGAACACAATTATAATGACGTATTTGAATTTCCATGTAACTATAGGGAAGGTAAGAAAATGGAACACGCTAATAATTCAGGATAACCACTTCAGATTTCAGTAATGGGAGGGTAAAAGAAAAGGATCATCTATTTATTCATGAACAGTCCAACTATAAGGAAGGCACACAATGGAACATGCTAATAACAGCAAGGTTTATGATTTATCATTTATCATAAAGGAAGGGAAAAAAGAAGGAACATATGCAATTATAACTTCAGCAAGAACAAGGGGAGGGTAAGAAAAGTACGCAAATATATTATTTGTTACCCACAGTGATTTATATTTACCTAGAACAGTGTGAAGACCAACCCTGGCCACGGGTCATTTAAGGACAGAAACCCCAAAAGTTGCAAACGCCAGTAGGCCAGCAAGTGCAGGTCAGACTCAGGACAGGAAAGCCAGATTTGGATCACAACCGGACCACCGAAAGTTAAGACCAGCACCCGCAGTTCAGTTGCAACGCCTGCGCTACTCCCTCTCTGCAGCTATCAGTCAGAACCCCGATTGGGTTATCGAATTTCCCAGCAAAGTGTTTCACCAGCACTTAAGGTCCCAGAACCCCGATTGGGTCAGCGAGTCTTCTGACAGAGTGCTCCACAGCACCTCTGTTCTCGATCAGCTATTAAGTGCGTTGGGTCGGTGACAGGTCAGCTATTAGGACAAGTCGGACAATTTCTCTAGCTAAACCTAGGCTAGTTATACTATTTTCCAGGTCAGTGTACCACCCCCCAATGTTGCAAGTGTAAGGATCCCCTATTTCGATTGGACAAAGGAAGAGGACAGGTCATCACACCACCTAATATTTTAGAATTTCGCCGTCTCTTATTCAAATTAATGTTCCCGCCCATTGAATTCAGGTTCTCATGATCTCTTCATTTCACATAACAATGAACAGCCTATTGACAAATACATTGTAGTCTTTTGACTTCTTCTTAGTGGGGTCAGACGTGAGTTCACAGGTGCATCTTGGCTGGAGTTGCCATCTGGCTTGCGTTCAATAACACAGAGTTCATCCTCTCGCTGCAGACTGTCATGCGCAGAAAGGACTTCCAAAATGGAGTAAATAGCACCTCCCAGGCCCAAAGATTACGATACATGAAAAGTAAAGAAAATAAAATTAGAACACAGAATAAAATGAATACACTGTATACTCAGATCTCTGCATGGCTCCTGCCCAGAGTACTTGAAAAGCCAGCTCCCAAAATACTCCCAAGCCCGAGCGTTGCGCTCCAATTGCCGTGTTCAACTGGCTGTCCCACGAACTAGAAGTGCTCGACTAGGAGGTCGAACCTTTTTGGCAAATGTTACCTCACTATGGAACGCACTACCACCAGCAATCCAACAAGCCCCCTCCGAACCTTGCTTCAAGAAGTTGCTAAAGACTTGGCTCTTCACCCAACCTCGCTAACTCTCACACTTCCATTCTCTAGGTCAATTGTGTTCTTTTAGCGCCGGGACACCTCCTAGTGAGGTAGCTGTTCGCGCTTTACAAAATGCTGTATTATTATTATTATTATGAATCTCTACACTATACCCCTTACTTTATAATCACTATAGCATTAGGATTGAGGCAGAACGAACAGCTTGGCAAAAGCAGCAGTGCAAGCTTCTGGCAAGTGAGAACACAAAGCAGCCATCTTAGTTCTAGTGTGCAAGTGCAAACAGTTTCCCACCAAGTCAACGAATACGTCACGTCACATGAGTATGACCAATGCATGCGCACTCTAAATTCCCGCGTAGCAACGGCCATTTTAGATGCAAGCGTATTAATATTAGTAAACACATTAGCAAGCTTCTCTTGGACACCGGGTATGTACGGGAACATTTAAAATTAGTATGACAAACATGTAAGTTATTTATTAATACTGTTATTCAAGGTTCAGGAATACAAGCAAATCACTTTATGTGTGAATCCTTGCTCCATCAATCCCCTCTTTGATGATATTTTATATCATCACAATTAATGGAACCAGATGCCAACTTTTCACATTTCACCCATTTCAATCTCTTCATCCTTTCCATTTTGCTTTTTCTCAGCATTTTTATCAGGATGAGAATGTTTCATCTTTTTATAAATCTGGTTATTCAATTCTTCTAATTCGAGCCCTTCGATGTTCTTTTTCACTCCTCGCCTAGTCACTGAATATTTCTTTTTGTGTTTTCGAAATTTGCAGCAAATTATTATGCCGAATACTAATAGACCTATTCCCGCTATTGGCATTAGTCTTTTGCTCACAAGACTATTACCTAAATGGTATAACTTTGGGAAGACACTACCAAAGTAACAGCTCCCGTACCAATGGTCGGGCAATTTGAAATAAGCCTTGTTCCCACATGTATAATAAATTCCAGGAAACACAGGCTCTGACCCATCTTTAAAGCCCCAAGCCCCATGTTCAGAAACATTTTCTCTTTTTCGTGTAATAAACATGTCAAGTTATTTTTGTGTTGAAAGGAAGGGGTCCCAGTAAGAAGGACGTATGAATAGGGAGAATTTGAGACAAAGTAAAAAGAGATAAATGCATCTATAATGTTTTATTCACATTATAGGAAAAAGTTGACTGAATCAAATATACAATACAAAATCGTATTAGTGCCCCTGGGGGAAAAAAGGGGGGATGTGCAGTCGTGAGGGTAGTGTGAGGGGGGAGTTGGTGACAATAAAAGTACGTATTATTCAAACATTATCATAGGTTCAGTGTCAATTGGACAGCATACAGATATTGAATCAGCTTGAAAGTTCATAATACACATGCCCCTAAGTCCGTATTATACAAAATTGGGGTAGGAGGAGGCTGTGTCGGAGCTGAGAAAGTCGACGTTTCGACCCAAAGGAAGCAGGATGCATTACAATCCTTGCAGGAGGGTCTTCATCAGGACGGGAGGAGGGTGGCGGGGCAGGCAACCTGTTTGAATCAGTGTTGCTGAGTTAAATTAATTTGTTAGGGTCGATATGAACATTTCATCTTGGAAGAGTAAAATACATATCCCACAAGGGTAGTGAGGAACGAAACGATCCGGGTGCTGGGTAGGGGACCACTCCAAAACTCGATTAGAGTGAAGTCAATCTCGTGTCCCCGTGGAAAGGATGGATTAATCAGAATCCGTAACCGGTCTAGCGCAGTTTGATCAGAGCGCAACCTCTGCCTCGGCTGTCTCGAGGAGAACCAAGTTATTTTTGTGGGCGTCATCTATATTTATTTTACCTACAGTTAGGAAATATTCACTCATGTATTTTGCTACATCTCTAGTTGTATGTACAGGGTTTAGGTTTCTTCGTACAGGAAGTTCAGAAAATATCACATCTAGATTAGAATAGTAATACTGTAATGGTCCTCTTCTGTAAAATAAACTAGATAAAACACTACAGGAAATTCCATAGGTTAGTGGCAGATGGTGGTACGTTACACCCTCAGCTACCGAGGTAGGCAGCTTCATACTGACATAGCAGTCTTCTATTTCCATTGCTTCTACATAATGTACTAACAGATTTGCAAATACGTTTAAATGAGTTCTGTTTTTAATTTTACTATAGTGTAATCCTTCCTCATCTGGTGTTTCTAAGTCTACCTTTGTCTGTCTAAGACTGAGTGCTTTCTCTGGTGTATCTACTCTTTGTGGTGTATTTCTAGTTTGTAACTCTTTGGTGACTTTTGGCAATTGATTAGTAGGGTACAGGTTTGTGTCTTTACTCATCGTGTAAGGAATAGCTATTGTTAGTCCTATCCAAGGTATACATACTATTGCTATACTACATAAACATATTCTACAACATGTTTTTAAACAACCTCGTTTCGGTTTTCCATGAACAGCAGAATCAGCCATTTCCGACTCAAAAGGAGATTCAACCCCTCTTTGTAACTTTACACAGCCTTTTTACCCTGTGTGGTGTTCAGGTCAGTTTCACTTCTTCGACAGTCTGGTCAGTGATCAATTCTTCATCACTTTCGTCACTTATTTCCTGGTTTTCAAAGTCTTCCAATACAAAATAAGCCCATTCAGGGCTTTGATATTTATAATGCAGTCTTTTTATTCTGGAACTCCTTCTTCTGGTTTGTATCACAGGTGGGTCAGCTTGGCTTGAGACTTCATTCACCTGCTCAGGCTCTTCGTTAATTGTCTTTAGTCGCAGTCTCAGTCTTTTGACAAATCTAGGCAACTTTTCCCCTTTTCAGAGTCTTTTAACTGGCACTGTGTCTTGGCCTTCTTCAAATGCTCTTTTATTTTCATTCAGTTGTGGCACATTTATTTCAAGATCCTCTTCTGTGTTTCTCCCTAACTGACTAGGTCCAGGTCTTATATCAGTTTCTTCCGCCTGGTCGCTAAACTGGCCTTGTTCAGGTATGGTATGCAACGTTTACAACGACATTTTTACAACGCACTACCATTACAACGCAGGTATTACCACGCATACCATTACAACGCATTGCGCTGGGGGGCGCTCTAGGGTAAGTAATAAGTTTAATTTTCTATCCAACACCTTCCCTAGTGTCCACGGGGACTGGAGTTGGAATAGAAAATTATACTTACCACTATCCAGCACCTCTAAGCGCTATGCATTGTAACGGTATTCGTTGTAAATACCGCGTTGTAAAGGTATGCGTGGTAAAAGTATGCGTTGTAACGTCATACATCCTTCAGGTATATGCTGGATTTGGCTTTTTTTTGTTTCGTCTTCTTCTTCCTGAACACACTTGTCTATTCCTGTCTGGTCCTGTTCAAGCACTTCGAACTTTTGATTTTCTTCGGCTTGAACCTCTGCTCTAATTTCTATATGTCCCTCTTCAGGCTCAGAAGTTCTTGGAGGAGTGTCGATTGCCTACTCTTTCCCTCTCTGATCCTCCTCAGTATCAGTTTTGATTTGGATTTCGATGATCTGAGTATCTCCCTCTACACCTGTCTCGTCCTCACTCTCCCACTGTCTATCTAAATAGGTATGTCTTCTTGTTCTCACAGGATCTACAGTCAGGTCGATTACTGGGACCCAATCATCTTGAATGGAGCTCGGTTGTTCCTCCTCAGCTACTTCTGGATCAATTTCTTGAGACCCTTCAGCTGCACAACCTTCAGCCTCAGTTTCTTCAGGTTCAGTCACTTTCTTCGTATGACTGGCATGGATCCAATGTGGCACTCCTGCACATTTCACAGCTGTGGTGGTAACCAGGATTACTTGTCGTGGTTTTCCCCACCTAGGTGCAAGGCAAGTTTTCCGAGTATGCTTCTTTATTACTACCCAATCACCAGGGTTCAGGTCATGTGCTGGAGTTGCATGTCTGGTGACAGCGTCTTCCCCAACCTGGTGAGAGATAGAACGCACTTTTATCAGCCAGTTCTTTACAGTATTCTAGTACCAAATCCTCAGATATGCTTATCAGTTTGTATCCTGGCACCCATGCTTGCCGCATTGCTCTTCCTATCAATATCTCATGTAGACTCAAGCCTGTGTTCCGGTCTGGAATATGTCCCGTCAAAACAAGGGGCAAGGCATATGGTCATTCCATTTGAGTTGATTCACACATTGTTCCCAATCTTGATTTGATAGTGCCATTCAATTGTTCCACCACTCCAGAAGCCTCTGGGCGATATGCACAGTGCAGTTTTTGCGTAATTTTGAATGCTTCACAAATTTGATTTATTATTTCACTATGGAAATGTTTTCCTCTGTCTGATTCAATTGTAACTGGAAACCCGTAACGAGGTATAAGTTTCCTAAGTAACAATTTGGCTACAGTGATGCTATCATTCCTGCGTGTGGGGTAGGCTTCCACCCATTTTGAAAACAGGCAGACAATGACAAGTATGTACTTCATGCCTCGACAAGGGGTAACTGATTGAAATCAAGTTGTAGTCGTATAAAAGGGCCCTCTGCCTTTTCAATTTTTCCTGGCAACACTACCGTTTTCTTTCCTGGGTTAAATTGTTGACATACCAGACACCTCTGGCAGAGTGCCTCTGCTATGTTTCTGAATTTTGAGTTGAACCATGCTTGTCTAAATATGCGTATCATAGCATCTCTTCCCAAATGTGTGTCTCCATGTAACAACCTAGCCATAGGAGCAAGCAGACAGCCTGGTAACACAGGCACACTATCAAGGTAAACAATGACACCATCTTCAACCCTACTCTGACAACCAAATTTCCTCCAATTTTAACTTTTCTTTTGGCTCTGCTGTGTCCTGTAAATCTCTCACTTCTTCCCATGTGTTTATTCCTTCTAGCATCATTAGTTGGCAGCTGTTTCCGTTTACCCCAACCTTCTTATTAATAGCCATTTTGTATTTTGAACAATGTTGGGCTAACTGGTCAGCATATCGATTACCTGCTGTCACTTTGTCATAGCCAGATTTGTGAGCAGCACACTTGACCACAGCCAATTCTTTTGGTAACCAATTGCTTCCAGTAAATCTTGGACATAATTTCCATTTCTGATAGGAGCACCCGAAGAAGTCAGAAACTCCCTTTGCATCCACAATTGGCCAAAGTCACGCACAACCCCGTAACCATACTGGCTATCAGTATATATAGTTACTTTCCAGTTTTTTCCAAATTTACTGGCTCTTGCCAATGCAAACAATTCAGCTACTTGTGCAGACTTAACTCCAGGTAAAAAGGATGCTTCAACTGGACCTCCCAAAGTACACACCGAGTAAGCAGCGTTATTGCCTCCTTCCTCATGTCTCATACAAGAGCCATCTACAAACAGCTGATATTCTGCATTAGTTAAAGGCTCTTCTTTTATGTCTGGGCGTGGTTTTGTACTATACTCGGTCAGATCAATGCAGTCATGTTCAACTTCTCCCTTCACTTCTGCTGAGAGTGAATTTGGTTGTAGGGTAGCTGGATTCAAGATATTACATCTGGCAATGGTCACATTTCCTGCACCTACAAGGATTCTCTCATACTTAGTCAGCCGACTAGGTGTGAGATACTGGGTTTTCGTTCTGGTCAACAAAATCACAACTGCTTGTGGAATATATACTGTTAAAGGATGTCCCATAATGATGGATTCACTTTGCTCAAGACTCATGCATTATGCAGCTACTGCTTTCAGGCATCCAGGTAATGCAGCTGCCACTGGGTCCAATGTGGAAGAAAAATATGCCACTGGACGTCTTGTTAAGCCATGAATTTGGGTCAGGACTGAAAGTGCATAATTGTCTTGTGTGTCACAAAACAGTGCAAACTCTTTTGAGTAGTCAGGCATTCCTAATGCAGGAGCTGTACACAGACATTCTCGTAATTTCACAAAAGCAGTCATGCTCCCGTCATCCCACTCCACTGTGTCCTTAGCTCCTTTCTTTGTCATTTTATCAATGGTCTTGCTAGGACTGCAAATCCCACAATACATTGTCTGCAGTATCCTACAACTCCAAGAAATATTCTGATTTCTTTCTGGGTGTTGAGTAGCTCCATGTTTCGAATTATTCTAATTCTTTCTGTGGTAAGTTTCCTGACACCTCTCTCTATCTGATGCCCCAGGTATTTTACTGATGAGGTACAGAACTGCAATTTTTCTGGTGACACTTTATGTCCTCCATCACCTAAATGGTTAAGTAATGCAACAACACAGTCTTTCCTGCTTTTAGACGCCACCAAGAGGTTGTCCATGTATTGCACCAGGACTGATTTTCTGGCCAATATCAGAGATTCAAGGCATTTTTTCAGAATTTGATAAAAAATCGAGGGACTCTCTGTGTACCCCTGAGGAACACGATTCCAGACGTAAACATGACTGTCGAATTCAAATGAGAAAAAAAAATTGCTGTCTGGATGCAATGGAACTGAAAAGAATGCATGACATAAGTCAATGACGGTAAACCATCCAGCATTCCACGGTATTTGGTATAATATCACTGCAGGATTTGGCACAACTGGGCAGCAAGGAACAACAATTTTATTAACCTTGCGCAGGTCCTGTACGACCCTGTACCTACCACTTAGTTTCTTTATGCCAATTATGGGAGAATTACAAGGACTGCTCAACACTTCCTGCAAAATACCTGCTTCCAGCAAATGTTTTATTTCGATAGTAACCCATGCTTTCACTTCTGCACTCATTTTATACTGTCGAGCATTTGGGTAGACTGCATCTTCTTTTATGGCTATTTTAATCGGGTCGACAGTTGCCATCAATCCTACGTCTTTTCCAGTAAAATCCCATATCTCTGGTTTTACTGTCTCTTGAAGTTCTTCTGGTAAGTCTTGTATTGTCAGCCTTTTAATTTCTGTCTCTGGTCTTGCTAACATTAATGTGTAAATTACATCTTCATCTGGGGTTTGAATTTCAACGCCATTTGGAGTGCAAAAGATGGTAACATTCATTTTGCACAACAAATCTCTTCCTAACAAGTTCACAGGACTTGAATCACAGACGACAAATCTATGCATATTTTTAAAATTACCTATTCTGACTTCCATAGGTTCTGTAACTGGGGCACTAATCTGTTTATTAGAAACACCGGCTACTTGGATTGCTTCTCCCGAGAGGGATAGGTTTGGAACGTCCACTGTTCTCACAGTAGAACGGGTAGCACCAGTGTCCAACAGAAAGGTGACATCATTTCCTTCTACCTTTCCTTCAATGTATGGCCCTGACTGGTCCACCGGCAAGGAGGCGCCAAGCACGCACTCCTCGTCCTCCCCCCTCAGGCACCGTCAGTAAGGTTCATCACAGAGGAATGTGTCATTTAGCAGAAATTGTGAAGCTGCTGCATCTCTATCCTCCCTTTCTTCCCAATTTGTGGTGTCTTCACCCTGTTGTGCTTTGCTCCTATAAATTGGCATAGGCGCACGAGGCAACTGATTCTGCTTTACCTGCTGCTGGGTCTTCCGTGGAACCTCATTCTGCGTCTGTGGATTTAAATAATTAATTTGCACATTACCATTCTGCACAGCCTTACACTCGTCCCTCCAGTGTCCCACCTTTCCGCACCCGTGGCAGGGAAACTTCTTTCTTGCCTCTACTCTACTCATTTTACCCCTCGGCTTTCCCCCAGTTCCAGTTCCAGTTCCCTGATGCTGGTTACTAGTCAGTTTATTTAACTGCTGTTCTTGGTGCTCTGCTAATTTTACCTGTGCCCACATGACCTTTTCTTTCAATTCTTTAAGTTTATTTTCCAGCTCATCTTCACAGTACTTAGCATATTTGAGGGCCTCATCAATTGGCTTTGCCTGCCAACAGATTTTATTGTCTTTGATCCACTGTGAGATCTCAGGTCTTGACCCTAACACAAATCCATAAATGAAATGGGTCATGTCTTTCATTTTGATATTGTCCAGCCCACTGTACGTCTTGAACACCTGTAACAGACCTTCATAGTATGAATGTACAGTTTCATCTCGGGTCTGAGTGGTTCTATCTATCCTGGTCCAATCAGTCAATTTTGCAGGCACCTTTCCTTTCAGGTACAACATCACCTGATGATATTTTTTCATTACATCCTCGGAAGGTGTCCCTGTCTTTGGGTCTCTAGGGTATTCTTCATTTGGCCTATCAACAGCAATTTTACATTCTGTCCACAAATCTACGGGGATCACTATGTCAAAAAATCCATACAGGTCTTTCAGAAGGCATTTTGAAACTTTCACAAACCTTTCGACCTGCCTGTACCATTCTACAGGTTTTTCTCGCAGTTTTGGGAAATCATTCGTAAATGATACAATATCCTGTCGGGACCATGGCACATGTACATATCCTCCACCTGGTATTTCTCGCATAGGATATTATTTTTCCACCTTTTCTGCTTCTTTCAAAACATATTCAGAAGTCATTTGTTTTGATCTAATCTCTTCTTTTTTCTTTGCCCACCTGGCTTTCCACTTTTCTAATTCTCCCCATTTTTGTAACTGGTTTAGTAATTCTCTTATCTGTACTTTTCTTCCTGACACGTTCATGTTTTCTAAATCTTTGTCAGAGAATTCTGCTCGTTAGGGTTTTTGCAATACTTTAGATTTACCAATGTCTATCCCGATGATAGCTGTGGTGTCCATTAATTTTTCATGGTACACTGTTGTATTCCGGGTAATACTTTTGCAAATGAATAATAATTCATCTACACTAAGAGTGTTCAGTCTGTCCAATCCCACATTCCCAGCCTTCAATTCCTCCAATTAAATTCTTAGCTTATATTTATCTAATGGTTTTGGCTGGGGATTTGGTCTCTCTAGCTCTCTGGTCCATCGGTCTATTTCTTCAGGAGTCACTACTGTGGCACTTCTAGTACCAGAAGATGACTCTATCCGGACTTCTCTTGAATTTAAAGGAGTGTTCTTTCTCATCGAACTGATCTCTTATTGGTAAGTCCATTAAGTAAATTACGGATTCACATTTGCTTGCCTGGTCGTCTATTACCAAGGGCTCTTTTTTCGGCTGCACTGCGGATGTAGTTATAACTGGAGCTTTTGGACTAGTTTGCTTATCCCCGTACAAAGGAACAACTGGGCCAATAGTTACTGGAATGGTCAGAGCCTCAGGACTTGTTTTTAATTGGGAGATTTTCTGGAATAATTCAGTTCTTTGTTTGACTAGTGCCTCTGTCCTGTAGTACACTTTCCATGGAGGTTTTGTGCATTTTCTGCGGAATCAAGGGCGGGTTTAAACTCGGAGCACTTGGAATTGCCATATTTGGTCCCTCATTATAAGTTGGGTTTACAAATGGGTTCCTCGAATTTAGGGATCTGGGTTCCTCATTATAAGGTGGTGGAGTCTTCATTAATAAATCCTCCAAATTTTCATCGTCTGAATCACCACTGGTCATTAAATGTTTTATTTTCTCTGTCCTCTTACCTCCTGTGGGCTCTCCCAATGTTAGTACAGGGTATAGCCCTTCTACTAACATGTTCTGTCTCCACTGTTTCATTTTTTTATCTCTGGATTCTCTCTTTATCTTTGGATAGAATTTACTTAACCCTTTGTCAATTCTGGGACTGTCTCGCTCAAAAGCTTCTATTTCCCATTCCTCCAAGGCCTCATATTGCGTCAATCTAGGTCTGGGATGTAAATCATTCATTCGGGTCCTCAAGTTGAACAAAATTCTTCCTTTAAATGAACCTTCTAAGGGAAATGCTAAAATTCTATCATCTTTAGTATATTCCACCCAGTTCTCCAAACATACACAAGTGTGGTAGCCTCTATCAAACATCATAAATGATGCGGGGGTGTTTGGTGGTGGAATAATAACTCCTTCTCCAGTTTTGATGGGTTTGTCTTTCTTAAAGTAATTCTTAACTCTGTCTACAAGTGTCAATTTTCTTACTTCCGTACTTATTGCGAGGTCTGCCTCTTATCCCCTGATCTCTAGCAAACCCCTGGTATCTTGGATCAGGTCGAATCTCTGGTTGACTTGGATACCACATATACTTTTCACAATTTTAAGATCACTTAACTTTTGTTTACAACTTTTTTCCAATAATAACGCGTCTTTTATTTTTCTGTAACCAACTAACAATGCGGTTTCAAATAATTTCAACCAATGAGTGTGAGGCCTTTCTCGTGAGACGAGTTCTCACGCTCCTGTGCTCACCCCTCCTTTACAATGCTATCTCAGCTAGATGCCCGCTGTCTCGACCAATACCAGCGCGGCTCTGAGTGACGTCAGCGCAGCTCCGCAATTGACTCCCTCCTTTACAAGGTAATGAAAAAAACATAATTTATTTTTATTTTAAAGTGCAAGTGCTTTGTTTAATTTACAACGCAAAACATTTGCCACTGTACTCGAGTGTCTGGAAAGAAAATATTTAATTCACTGCAAGTAAATCCCTTCCATTTACTTTTCATACACTGCAGATAGATCTCTTCTGCCTACCCTTCACACAAGCATTAGAGAACCTGCTACAGCGAAGGAGTCTACACCCAGAGCAGGATGAGGGGTTTTAAGGCAGCCTACCTTGGCAGAATCTTTCAGCAGTGATGCATCAACGGACAGAAACAGGATTTCAATTTGAGTTGATTCGGAGGACACCAGGACGCCATTGCCACGTGATCCAGCTCTCGGGGAGGCGGTGAAGGAGACGGCAGAGACAGAACAAGTCGGGCCAGTGAGAGCTCCGAGGGAAGCCAGGACCTGCGCGGACGAACAAAGGCTGGAGGGTGTTACAGAGCCAGGCTCGTGAGCTTTGATAAATGTGCCCGGAATCGAGCCCGGTAAGGAAACGCCCGATATTGTTGTTATTGAGGAGGCTATTGAGGAGTGTGAGGAGTGTGGAGGAGCTGGTCTGGATGGGGGAACCCCGACATCGGCATTGGTATTGGCGAGCCCGCTGTCAACACAAGGCAAGAATTCAGGCGATATAACTGGGGCGAGGGAACCTGATGGCAACGTGAATGGGCCTAATAATCAGAGAAACAGTTTTAGCAACAGCGGTTCAGGGGCAGGCCCACTAGGAGAGAACATTCTCACTAATAGCGCACCTAATAGTGCACCCCTGAACAATAATTTCGCTACTATCCCAGGGGTCACCCTCAGTCAAACTCTGGTGGTCGCAGATAATTCACATGATGTTCATCCTTGTGTCGTGCCTCATGTTACGAAAGCAGATGGCCAGAGGGGGGGTGTAGGCAGCGCTGCAGACATCACAACGGGGGAGAATGCCTACGTCAATGCAAGTGTTTTAAATTTGGATAAAGGAGGGCCAAGCAAGACGCTTCTAAACAACAAAAGACTTGAAGGTGGGGGTTTGGCATTGGCACTGGTAGCGGGCACATTAGATCTACCGCCAAGTCTATTACCAGGGACACCAGGTGATGACATTTTTTTTTCACTGAATGAGGAGACTGATGAAACAGACAAGGTAACGGGCATGCATAAAAGTAAGGGGAATCTGCTTGACTCTGAAACAACTGATGTAGATGCAAGTCCAGAAGAGACGGAGGTGTCTACCTCAGAACAGGGATCCGAGACAGACATCGAGTCCAAGACAGGTCAGACCCAATCCTCTATGGACGATAGTGTGCAGAAACAAACAGTTGTGAGAAGGAAGCGACAGAATACCAGGAGTCATGTAGACTCAAGCATGTGTTCCGGTCTGGAATACGTCCCGTCAAAACAAGGGGCAAGGCATATGGTCATTCCATTTGAGTTGATTCACACATTGTTCCCAATCTTGATTTGATAGTGCCATTCAATTGTTCCACCACTCCAGAAGCCTCTGGGCGATATGCACAGTGCAGTTTTTGCGTAATTTTGAATGCTTCACAAATTTGATTTATTATTTCACTATGGAAATGTTTTCCTCTGTCTGATTCAATTGTAACTGGAAACCCGTAACGAGGTATAAGTTTCCTAAGTAACAATTTGGCTACAGTGATGCTATCATTCCTGCGTGTGGGGTAGGCTTCCACCCATTTTGAAAACAGGCAGACAATGACAAGTATGTACTTCATGCCTCGACAAGGGGTAACTGATTGAAATCAAGTTGTAGTCGTATAAAAGGGCCCTCTGCCTTTTCAATTTTTCCTGGCAACACTACCGTTTTCTTTCCTGGGTTAAATTGTTGACATACCAGACACCTCTGGCAGAGTGCCTCTGCTATGTTTCTGAATTTTGAGTTGAACCATGCTTGTCTAAATATGCGTATCATAGCATCTCTTCCCAAATGTGTGTCTCCATGTAACAACCTAGCCATAGGAGCAAGCAGACAGCCTGGTAACACAGGCACACTATCAAGGTAAACAATGACACCATCTTCAACCCTACTCTGACAACCACATTTCCTCCAATTTTCACTTTTCTTTTGGCTCTGCTGTGTCCTGTAAATCTCTCACTTCTTCCCATGTGTTTATTCCTTCTAGCATCATTAGTTGGCAGCTGTTTCCGTTTACCCCAACCTTCTTATTAAATAGCCATTTTGTATTTTGAACAATGTTGGGCTAACTGGTCAGCATATCGATTACCTGCTGTCACTTTGTCATAGCCAGATTTGTGAGCAGCACACTTGACCACAGCCAATTCTTTTGGTAACCAATTGCTTCCAGTAAATCTTGGACATAATTTCCATTTCTGATAGGAGCACCCGAAGAAGTCAGAAACTCCCTTTGCATCCACAATTGGCCAAAGTCACGCACAACCCCGTAACCATACTGGCTATCAGTATATATAGTTACTTTCCAGTTTTTTCCAAATTTACTGGCTCTTGCCAATGCAAACAATTCAGCTACTTGTGCAGACTTAACTCCAGGTAAATAGGATGCTTCAACTGGACCTCCCAAAGTACACACCGAGTAAGCAGCGTTATTGCCTCCTTCCTCATGTCTCATACAAGAGCCATCTACAAACAGCTGATATTCTGCATTAGTTAAAGGCTCTTCTTTTATGTCTGGGCGTGGTTTTGTACTATACTCGGTCAGATTAATGCAGTCATGTTCAACTTCTCCCTTCACTTCTGCTGAGAGTGAATTTGGTTGTAGGGTAGCTGGATTCAAGATATTACATCTGGCAATGGTCACATTTCCTGCACCTACAAGGATTCTCTCATACTTAGTCAGCCGACTAGGTGTGAGATACTGGGTTTTCGTTCTGGTCAACAAAATCACAACTGCTTGTGGAATATATACTGTTAAAGGATGTCCCATAATGATGGATTCACTTTGCTCAAGACTCATGCATTATGCAGCTACTGCTTTCAGGCATCCAGGTAATGCAACTGCCACTGGGTCCAATGTGGAAGAAAAATATGCCACTGGACGTCTTGTTAAGCCATGAATTTGGGTCAGGACTGAAAGTGCACAATTGTCTTGTGTGTCACAAAACAGTGCAAACTCTTTTGAGTAGTCAGGCATTCCTAATGCAGGAGCTGTACACAGACATTCTCGTAATTTCACAAAAGCAGTCATGCTCCCGTCATCCCACTCCACTGTGTCCTTAGCTCCTTTCTTTGTCAGTTTATCAATGGTCTTGCTAGGACTGCAAATCCCACAATACATTGTCTGCAGTATCCTACAACTCCAAGAAATATTCTGATTTCTTTCTGGGTGTTGAGTAGCTCCATGTTTCGAATTATTCTAATTCTTTCTGTGGTAAGTTTCCTGACACCTCTCTCTATCTGGTGCCCCAGGTATTTTACTGATGAGGTACAGAACTGCAATTTTTCTGGTGACACTTTATGTCCTCCATCACCTAAATGGTTAAGTAATGCAACAACACAGTCTTTCCTGCTTTTAGACGCCACCAAGAGGTTGTCCATGTATTGCACCAGGACTGATTTTCTGGCCAATATCAGAGATTCAAGGCATTTTTTCAGAATTTGATAAAAAATCGAGGGACTCTCTGTGTACCCCTGAGGAACACGATTCCAGACGTAAACATGACTGTCGAATTCAAATGAGAAAAGAAATTTGCTGTCTGGATGCAATGGAACTGAAAAGAATGCATGACATAAGTCAATGACGGTAAACCATCCAGCATTCCACGGTATTTGGTATAATATCACTGCAGGATTTGGCACAACTGGGCAGCAAGGAACAACAATTTTATTAACCTTGCGCAGGTCCTGTACGACCCTGTACCTACCACTCAGTTTCTTTATGCCAATTATGGGAGAATTACAAGGACTGCTCAACACTTCCTGCAAAATACCTGCTTCCAGCAAACGTTTTATTTCGATAGTAACCCCTGCTTTCACTTCTGCACTCATTTTATACTGTCGAGCATTTGGGTAGACTGCATCTTCTTTTATGGCTATTTTAATCGGGTCGACAGTTGCCATCAATCCTACGTCTTTTCCAGTAAAATCCCATATCTCTGGTTTTACTGTCTCTTGAAGTTCTTCTGGTAAGTCTTGTATTGTCAGCCTTTTAATTTCTGTCTCTGGTCTTGCTAACATTAATTTGTAAATTACATCTTCATCTGGGGTTTGAATTTCAACGCCATTTGGAGTGCAAAAGATGGTAACATTCATTTTGCACAACAAATCTCTTCCTAACAAGTTCACAGGACTTGAATCACAGACGACAAATCTATGCATATTTTTAAAATTACCTATTCTGACTTCCATAGGTTCTGTAACTGGGGCACTAATCTGTTTATTAGAAACACCGGCTACTTGGATTGCTTCTCCCGAGAGGGATAGGTTTGCAACGTCCACTGTTCTCACAGTAGAACGGGTAGCACTTGTGTCCAACAGAAAGGTGACATCATTTCCTTCTACCTTTCCTTCAATGTATGGCCCTGACTGGTCCACCGGCAAGGAGGCGCCAAGCACGCACTCCTCGTCCTCCCCCCTCAGGCACCGTCAGTAAGGTTCATCACAGAGGAATGTGTCATTTAGCAGAAATTGTGAAGCTGCTGCATCTCTATCCTCCCTTTCTTCCCAATTTGTGGTGTCTTCTCCCTGTTGTGCTTTGCTCCTATAAATTGGCATAGGCGCACAAGGCAACTGATTCTGCTTTACCTGCTGCTGGGTCTTCCGTGGAACCTCATTCTGCGTCTGTGGATTTAAATAATTAATTTGCACATTACCATTCTGCACAGCCTTACACTCGTCCCTCCAGTGTCCCACCTTTCCGCACCCGTGGCAGGGAAACTTCTTTCTTGCCTCTACTCTACTCATTTTACCCCTCGGCTTTCCCCCAGTTCCAGTTCCAGTTCCCTGATGCTGGTTACTAGTCAGTTTATTTAACTGCTGTTCTTGGTGCTCTGCTAATTTTACCTGTGCCCACATGACCTTTTCTTTCAATTCTTTACGTTTATTTTCCAGCTCATCTTCACAGTACTTAGCATATTTGAGGGCCTCATCAATTGGCTTTGCCTGCCAACAGATTTTATTGTCTTTGATCCACTGTGAGATCTCAGGTCTTGACCCTAACACAAATCCATAAATGAAATGGGTCATGTCTTTCATTTTGATATTGTCCAGCCCACTGTACATCTTGAACACCTGTAACAGACCTTCATAGTATGAATGTACAGTTTCATCTCGGGTCTGAGTGGTTCTATCTATCCTGGTCCAATCAGTCACTTTTGCAGGCACCTTTCCTTTCAGGTACAACATCACCTGATGATATTTTTTCATTACATCCTCGGAAGGTGTCCCTGTCTTTGGGTCTCTGGGGTATTCTTCATTTGGCCTATCAACAGCAATTTTACATTCTGTCCACAAATCTACGGGGATCACTATGTCAAAAAATCCATACAGGTCTTTCAGAAGGCATTTTGAAACTTTCACAAACCTTTCGACCTGCCTGTACCATTCTACAGGTTTTTCTCGCAGTTTTGGGAAATCATTCGTAAATGATACAATATCCTGTCGGGACCATGGCACATGTACATATCCTCCACCTGGTATTTCTCGCATAGGATATTATTTTTCCACCTTTTCTGCTTCTTTCAAAACATATTCAGAAGTCATTTGTTTTGATCTAATCTCTTCTTTTTTCTTTGCCCACCTGGCTTTCCACTTTTCTAATTCTCCCCATTTTTGTAACTGGTTTAGTAATTCTCTTATCTGTACTTTTCTTCCTGACACGTTCATGTTTTCTAAATCTTTGTCAGAGAATTCTGCTCGTTAGGGTTTTTGCAATACTTTAGATTTACCAATGTCTATCCCGATGATAGCTGTGGTGTCCATTAATTTTTCATGGTACACTGTTGTATTCCGGGTAATACTTTTGCAAATGAATAATAATTCATCTACACTAAGAGTGTTCAGTCTGTCCAATCCCACATTCCCAGACTTCAATTCCTCCAATTAAATTCTTAGCTTATATTTATCTAATGGTTTTGGCTGGGGATTTGGTCTCTCTAGCTCTCTGGTCCATCGGTCTATTTCTTCAGGAGTCACTACCGTGGCACTTCTAGTACCAGAAGATGACTCTATCCGGACTTCTCTTGAATTTAAAGGAGTGTTCTTTCTCATCGAACTGATCTCTTATTGGTAAGTCCATTAAGTAAATTACGGATTCACATTCGCTTGCCTGGTCGTCTATTACCAAGGGCTCTTTTTTCGGCTGCACTGCGGATGTAGTTATAACTGGAGCTTTTGGACTAGTTTGCTTATCCCCGTACAAAGGAACAACTGGGCCAATAGTTACTGGAATGGTCAGAGCTTCAGGACTTGTTTTTAATTGGGAGATTTTCTGGAATAATTCAGTTCTTTGTTTGACTAGAGCCTCTCGTTCTCTGTCCTGTAGTACACTTTCCATGGAGGTTTTGTGCATTTTCTGCGGAATCAAGGGCGGGTTTAAACTCGGAGCACTTGGAATTGCCATATTTGGTCCCTCATTATAAGTTGGGTTTACAAATGGGTTCCTCAAATTTAGGGATCTGGGTTCCTCATTATAAGGTGGTGGAGTCTTCATTAATAAATCCTCCAAATTTTCATCGTCTGAATCACCACTGGTCATTAAATGTTTTATTTTCTCTGTCCTCTTACCTCCTGTGGGCTCTCCCAATGTTAGTACAGGGTATAGTCCTTCTACTAACATGTTCTGTCTCCACTGTTTCATTTTTTTATCTCTGGATTCTCTCTTTATCTTTGGATAGAATTTACTTAACCCTTTGTCAATTCTGGGACTGTCTCGCTCAAAAGCTTCTATTTCCCATTCCTCCAAGGCCTCATATTGCGTCAATCGAGGTCTGGGATGTAAATCATTCATTCGGGTCCTCAAGTTGAACAAAATTCTTCCTTTAAATGAACCTTCTAAGGGAAATGCTAAAATTCTATCATCTTTAGTATATTCCACCCAGTTCTCCAAACATACACAAGTGTGGTAGCCTCTATCAAACATCATAAATGATGCGGGGGTGTTTGGTGGTGGAATAATAACTCCTTCTCTAGTTTTGATGGGTTTGTCTTTCTTAAAGTAATTCTTAACTCTGTCTACAAGTGTCAATTTTCTTACTTCCGTACATATTGCGAGGTCTGCCTCTTATCGCCTGATCTCTAGCAAACCCCTGGTATCTTGGATCAGGTCGAATCTCTGGTTGACTTGGATACCACATATACTTTTCACAATTTTAAGATCACTTAACTTTTGTTTACAACTTTTTTCCAATAATAACGCTTTTTTTATTTTTCTGTAACCAACTAACAATGCGGTTTCAAATAATTTCAACCAATGAGTGTGAGGCCTTTCTCGTGAGACGAGTTCTCACGCTCCTGTGCTCACCCCTCCTTTACAATGCTATCTCAGCTAGATGCCCGCTGTCTCGACCAATACCAGCGCGGCTCTGAGTGACGTCAGCGCAGTTCCGCAATTGACTCCCTCTTTTACAAGGTAATGAAAAAAACATAATTTATTTTTATTTTAAAGTGCAAGTGCTTTGTTTAATTTACAACGCAAAACATTTGCCACTGTACTCGAGTGTCTGGAAAGAAAATATTTAATTCACTGCAAGTAAATCCCTTCCATTTACTTTTCATACACTGCGGATAGATCTCTTCTGCCTACCCTTCACACAAGCATTAGAGAACCTGCTACAGCGAAGGAGTCTACACCCAGAGCGGGAAGAGGGGGTTTAAGGCAGCCTACCTTGGCAGAATCTTTCAGCAGTGATGTATCAACGGACAGAAACAGGATTTCAATTTGAGTTGATGCGGAGGACACCAGGACGCCATTGCCACGTGATCCAGCTCTCGGGGAGCGCGGTGAAGGAGACGGCAGAGACAGAACAAGTCGGGCCAGTGAGAGCTCCGAGGGAAGCCAGGACCTGCGCGGACGAACAAAGGCTGGAGGGTGTTACAGAGCCAGGCTCGTGAGCTTTGATAAATGTGCCCGGAATCGAGCCCGGTAAGGAAACGCCCGATATTGTTGTTATTGAGGAGGCTATTGAGGAGTGTGAGGAGTGTGGAGGAGCAGGTCTGGATGGGGGAACCCCGGCATCGGCATTGGTATTGGCAAACCCGCTGTCAACACAAGGCAAGAATTCAGGCGATATAACTGGGGCGAGGGAACCTGATGGCAACGTGAATGGGCCTAATAATCAGAGTAACAGTTTTAGCAACAGCGGTTCAGGGGCAGGCCCACTAGGAGAGAACATTCTCACTAATAGCGCACCTAATAGTGCACCCCAGAACAATAATTTCGCTACTATCCCAGGGGTCACCCTCAGTCAAACTCTGGTGGTCGCAGATAATTCACATGATGTTCATCCTTGTGTCGTGCCTCATGTTACGAAAGCAGATGGCCAGAGGGGGGGTGTAGGCAGCGCTGCAGACATCACAACGGGGGAGAATGCCTACGTGAATGCAAGTGTTTTAAATTTGGATAAAGGAGGGCCAAGCAAGACGCTTCTAAACAACAAAAGGCTTGAAGGTGGGGGTTTGGCATTGGCACTGGTAGCGGGCACATTAGATCTACCGCCAAGTCTATTACCAGGGACACCAGGTGATGACATTTTTTTTTCACTGAATGAGGAGACTGATGAAACAGACAAGGTAACGGGCATGCATAAAAGTAAGGGGAATCTGCTTGACTCTGAAACAACTGATGTAGATGCAAGTCCAGAAGAGACGGAGGTGTCTACCTCAGAACAGGGATCCGAGACAGACATCGAGTCCAAGACAGGTCAGACCCAATCCTCTATGGATGATAGTGTGCAGAAACAAACAGTTGTGAGAAGGAAGCGACAGAATACCAGGAAAACGCAAAGCAGGCTTAGTCCCAGGCTCACTGAGAGGCCTAATAAACTGGTGTGGGATTATTCGGCTACCTCGAGGATGTATCAGGATGAAGGGGGAACTAGGTCTCGGCATGATGGCCCCCCAGGCTCGCAAACTCAAGGTCAGGGCCCCACCATGGAGATGCTTTATGCCACTCTTAGGCAAATGCAGGGAGAAGTGAGGGCTGAAGCCAAGAGAGCAAAACGGACAAGTAAGAAAATCGAGGGGTCATTGTGTAAAGTAAACAAGCTGTATGCAGAGATGGCTTGCAGAATGACAGAAGTGGAGGAAAGAACAGGCCAGTTGGAGGACGAGGTCTCACAGTGGAAGGAGTTCAAGACGGCGCAGGAAAAATTCAACGAGGACTTACAATGGAAGGCAGAGGATGCGGAAAATAGGCAGAGGAGGAACAACATAAGGTTACTAGGGATTCCGGAGGGGGAAGAGGAACAGAATCCCAGGGCTTATGTGGTTACGTTATTAAGAGAATCATTTCCAGAGATCACTACTTGGAATTGGGACGTCGAGGTACAACGGGCGCATAGATTTCCGTTGACAATTAAGAAGTCTTATGGCGCTCCTTAGAGCGAGAGACCAAGAGCTATGTTGGTATACATCGGGAATTTTCTGGCAAGGCAAGAGATCATGGACAATGCTAGGCCACAAGATCGTCGGGCTTTTAAAGGAAACTCCTTCTTTGCCCGGACGGATTTTTGTCACGCCACGGTGGAGAGGAGATAGAGATTGCGGCAAATGATAGATCCATTTCAAAAAGCTGGATGCGAGGCATATCTTCTGTTCCCCGCAAGGCTGAAAGTAATACTAGAGGGTCACATGAGAATGTTTTTCTCTGAAGTTAAAGCACAGAGCTTCTTGACTGAGTTAAAGGAGAAAAGAAGAAAATAGATAGTGCAAAAAAAAAGGGGGATTTATGACTGTAACTTGGATTGAATAGGGCAGAAGAGAGTCTAAAGAGGTGAAGGACTATAATACTTTGTATATGTACAGCAGGATTTGGTTTTGTGGGGTACACTGTTTTGTTTTGTTTTGTGTAAGGAGTTCCTACTGGGGATTGGGCAATTGGGCGATTGGGCGGAGCCTGGTGGGATTTCTTCTTTAAAAAGTTTCTTCTTTTTCTCTGTTGTTTTTTTTTTTTTGCATTTGCATTTGCATCTACTGTAAGAGAGTACAGGCAGGGAGGGAGGGGGGACATCACCACTCAAGGGGATTGGGAACCAGTCATACATAGGTCAGGATTGACCTAGTTGCCTGTGGACAGGGGGGGAGGGGGCGCCAGAGAGGGAGAGATAAGATTGATTGTACAGGTAGTACAGATGGTACAGGTAGTACAGCCAGTTCAGGCAGTACAGGCAGAGGGAGAAGAAGGAGTAAATACATATAAAATACTGTGGGAAGAGTTGAAACAAGTGAACATGCATAATGACTCCAATGTACGCAAATAAATTATAACAGGAGTAAGAGGATGTAGGGAAAGATTGAATAGTCCTCCATGAGTGCGATTGTTAAAATTATCACCATGAATGTTTGTGGGTTGAATGATAGATTAAAAAGACAGCGGTTGGCACTGCTGCTAAAAAATACTGGGGCGGATTTTGTTTGTCTACAAGAGACACATGTAGAAGGGAATAGGTTGTTTTTGTTGGAACAACTGGCCTTTAGGGTCTTAGCACGTTCAAAACAAGGGGCGAGAATTAGAGGAGTGGCTGTATTAACTAAACACGCAGACATTAAAACGAGGAAGAAGTTTGAGGATGAGTGGGGGAGATGTGCCCTGATTGAGTGTTTTATAGGGGAGGAGTGCGTTACTATAGGTTCTGTGTACGGGTCGACCGAGGATGACCCAGAGTTGTTCCTTTTTCTGGATTTTTTCAGCGCCTCACCGCAAATGTGTCAGGCTGAATTATTTTTTTATATCCCGGGTAATAGTAAGTAATGCAGTAATTGAGAGGTTACCGCGTATACTGTCAGACCACAACCCTTTAAAATTAACAATAGAAGGAGAAGGGTTTAAGAAGGTGGCGGGGTCATGGACATTCGAAAGGGGCTTGCTGAAGGACGATGATTATATTGCATATAAGCATGTATGGATTAAAAAAATTTGGGACATTAATAGAGGGAGTACTAACATCGGGAACGCTTGGGACGCATTTAAGGCATGTGTCAGAGGGGAGACACTTAGCTATTCCATTGCTAAACAGAGGAGGGAAAAAACAGAGAGAGATCGATTGAACAGCGCCTTGATTCTGGCAGAAACGCGCCTCGAGCTAGCTACCTTAGACCAGCGGGGATTCACTGAACGACTATTAGAAGTAACAGTAGCTAGGGCAGCGGCTCTGGAAGAGGTGGCGATCAAAGCCGCTAGACTGTACGATGTGCAGAGAGAAAGGTGCTACGAATTTAGCGAAAGGATAGGACGTACGTTAGCTGCACGGTCAAGACAAAGAGTAGCTAAAGGCGAAATCAAGGAAATTAAAGATGGAACAGGCCAGATAGTCACTGGTGATAAGGGGATAGCGGAGGTATTCAGGGTTTATTACAGCACGTTATACAAGGAGGAGCTAGATCGAGACAGGGAGGAAATAGAGCTTTACCTAGAGAACACACCGGGTAAAGTACTAAGCAAAGAGGACAGGAGTATCTGGACAATGATATAAGTGATGAGGAGATAAACGATGCTATATTGGGGTTACCAAACGGGAAAGTAGCTGGACCCGACCAGATACCCGGAGAATTTTATAAAGTATTCTTATCCTCAATATTCAAAGAAATAGCAAGAACCTTCAAAGGAGTACAGCAAGGGCAGGCGATTCCAGGTAGCTGGGCGGGAGCAGACATAGTAATTTTACTAAAAAAAGGGAAGGACCCAACAGAACCTGGTTCATATCGACCTATTACATTAATTAATGCTGACACAAAAATATTCTCAAAAATACAGGCAGTCAGATTCGCCAGGGTAATCACTCAATTGGTGAGTGTTAACCAACACGGGTTTATACCTCATAGAGACACCACAACTCATGTAAGGAAAATGATCACACTGTTTGATATCCAGGAAGGGGAAGGGAACCCAATGGCCACCCTGTTACTTGACGCTGAGAAAGCATTTGACAGGGTGGCATGGGAGTACTTATGGGCTGTTTTGAGAAGAGGGGGAGTGGGCGAAACCTTTATTAAAGTAATACAAGCTCTTTATACAAACCCGACAGCGTGCGTCAGGATAAATACAGGCCGTACGAAACCCTTCAACATCACCAGGGGCACAAGGCAGGGGTGTCCCTGCTCACCATTGTTGTTCGCAATGTATATAGATCCATTGATACATAAATTAGAACAAAACGCACGAATTGAACCACTGATTACTAGGAGGGGAGATATAAAGGTTCTAGCATACGCAGACGACATAGCGGTTATTACACCTAACCCAACGGAGGCGATAAGGGAAATCGAATCAGAGGCGGAGCAGTTTGGGTGAATAGCGGGATATGCATTGAACAAAAGTAAGACACAAATTATCAAAAACATGCATACAGGCTGTACAGACACACGGGTGGTCAACGAAGGGAAATATTTGGGTATTACTATTACATCAGATTTAGGAAAATTGGTGGAAATCAATATTAACCCCATTATAACGAAAACGAAGAAAGACCTGGATAGGGTACATAATTTGCATATGACACTTGTTGGAAGGGTCAACTATGTGAAAATGAACCTGTTTCCTAAAATTTTATATTTGTTTAGAACAATTCCGCTGTTTTTTAGTTTGATTTGGTTTAAGAAATTAGAAAATATGGTAAATCGTTTTGTGTGGGCACAAGGGAAGACTAGAAGGGCACTGAAATATATGTCACTACCACACGATAAGGGTGGGTGGACTCTACCGGACCTCAGAATGTATTATTGGGCTGCAGCTCTGCAGCAGATGACTTGCCTGCTGGGAGGGACGGAAGGAGAGGGGGAACTGCACACAGGGTCATTAGAAGTGTATGGTTTAATTTTGGGAGATGAAACCAACAATGCTTTCTTAAGATACTCTGAGCCAAGTTACTTCAAGTGAACTAGGTTTAAGACACTAGAAGCTGCCGACAAAATTTGGAAGGCATTTAAGAAAAGCTTTGGTTTGGGGAGATTTCATGGACATACAAGATTAGCGGGGGACTTAACGTTACCTTCGGACATTTTCACTGATGTAATATTTAAAGAATGGGTCAGACAAGGCATTAGAAATATGGGAGACTTAATGGGGGAATCAGGGGTACGTCAATTCACGGAGCTCCAGCAGGAATTCGGGGTCAGCTACCGGACCTTCTTTAAGTATCTACAAGTAAGAAGCTTTCTAGGTAATAAACGTGGTGGTCAGGCGGGATTTAAGGGGAACCCAATATTACAGATGATCGAAGTAGAGCGGCCATGTACAATTAAACGGCTGTACGCAGAATTGATAGAACATAGAGGGGATGATCTAGTGAAGTATGAGACCAAATGGATGGAGGCATTAGGAGTCTCAGAGGGGACATTCTCAAAATCACTAAGCTTAGGGCATGAAACCTTATGTTCGGCGTCACTACAAGCACAACATTACAAAACCCTGTATAGATTCTACTACACCCCAGCCAGGATTGCTCAGTAGGGAAGAACACAGGGGGTAAGGTGCCTGAGATGTGATAGCTTGGAGGCGGGTATAATTCATATGTTTGCAGTGTGCCCAATCCTTTCACCACTCATAAACAGTATTGAAATGTTATGTGATAAATCTCTGGCCTTCAAAGTGAAACTGACACCTGATGTAATAATATTAGGCCTAGAGGACTGTAATGCACAACAACATACTGCAGGGGGCTTTATATTTGTGGCTATGGCCGTGTTACGCCTTTGCATAGCGGCTGCATGGAAAGATAAACTGGCTCCCCCATTCCAGCAGTGGCTGGCTAGGCTATTGCACATGCATAACCTGGAGAAGGCTATCTACGCGAGAAAGGGGAAAAAAAGGAGAGCACTTGGGTTACAGCTGTGGAAGCCGATTGCTGACTGGAAAGATAGGATGTTAAATGTACAAAGGGGTTATGTAAGGTAACAGGCCCTGAAGAAGTGTATATCGGTCTCTTTTTCTTTGTCCTTGTTGGGTGGTTGGGTCTTTGGGTTTCTGGACTGTTATGTTTAATGTTTCTTTTCTTCTTTTCCAAATGCCTAATGCTTTAGTTGGTATGTCCAGTCAGGATCCTTTTTCTTTTCTCTTATTTTATATCCTAATCTGTAAGAAATTAAATAATGCATTATGTACCACCTGTAAACGAGAATTGACAGTCATTGTCCGGCGCGGGGTGGGGGGTAAAATTGCTGTAAAATGTTAATAAAAATATAAAAAAAAAAAAAAAAAGAGAACCTACTAGTCCTTTGGACTCATCCATTTGGGGATATATCCTAAGCCCAAAGTTTCACCAGCGAACCTCTTTGCTATCAATCAAGCTCAGACGAACCTGCTACTCCTTCCGTGTAACCCTTTCTAGGTGATATCACAATAGAAGTTTTGCCAGCGAACTCTTTGCTATCATTTAAATGTCATTCATACAAAAAACCCTAATTAGTGCTTCCAGTTCTGCCCAACCATGCACTCATTTCCTCGAGTCACTGACCTCACTGCGATGTGGCTTCCCTTTACCACCCGCTATTATGCCCCCGGGGATTTCAGACAACATATAACAATCACAAACGGGTTTGGTTAATACATATATCAACACAGCATAAATCAATAAAATTTCAAAACATTTCAAAACAATTCAAAACAATTTTACATTTGATCGATCAATACTCTTATTTAGCAGCAATTTTAATTTTTCCTGTTAGCAGCAAATTACCTACCTACCTATCTTAACTCTTCCCTAACCATGCTCTGCTAACCCGTCTGTAATTTTACCAAATACTCACCAAGGCCCATTCCCAAATTTAACCGCTATTTCTGAGATCAGGTAACCTGGGCACTGACTATCAGATATTTGTATTTCCTAGGTCCTATACCTTTGACTTACTCTCCTGGTCACTGATATCTGTGGACCTGTGGAATCAGGTAGTCTAGCATATTTGGTATGGCAGCAATACAAAAATATGCACTCATATAATAACCAGAGACTCGAGAAGTTTTGAAAACCTTTATCTAATCTTCATCAACAGTCATGAACCAAAGGTTTACAGCCAGCAAGCTATCAATAATCAGAATCATGAAAAGTGTATTACTATGCAAAAGATATATTATGCCAACCATTTAGAATTGTAAAGGTAAGGTAAGAACAAGGAACATACTGAAAATGAAGTTATAAAAATTAGACTTGAGATGATATTTTCTAAAGGACAGGGAAGACAAGGATCATGCTAGAATGTCACAGTTTAATTGTTTTAAGAGGGTGGGGAGGAAAGGGAACACAATTATAATGACGTATCTGAATTTACATGTAACTATAGGGAAGGTAAGAAAATGGAACACGCTAATAATTCAGGATAACCACTTCAGATTTCAGTAACGGGAGGGTAAAAGAAAAGGAGCATCTATTTATTCATTAACAGTTCAACTATAAGGAAAGGACAAAATGGAACATGCTAATAACAGCACGGTTTATGATTTATCATTTATCATAAAGGAAGGGAAAAAAGAAGGAACATATGCAATTATAACTTCAGCAAGAACAAGGGTGGGTAAGAAAAGTACACAAAGATACTATGTGTTACCCACAGTGATTTACATTTACCTAGAACGGTGTGAAGACCAACCCTGGCCACAGGTCAGTTAAGGACAGAAACCCCGAAAGTTGCAAACGCCAGTAGGCCAGCAAGTGCAGGTCAGAATCAGGACAGGAAAGCCAGATTTGAATATGAACCGGACCACCGAAAGTTAAGACCAGCACCCGCAGTTCAGTTGCAACGCCTGAGCTACTTCCTATCTGCAGCTATCAGTCAGAAACCCGATTGGGTTATCGAATTTCCCAGCAAAGTGCTTCGCCAGCACTTAAGGTCCCAAAACCCCAATTGGGTCAGCGAGTCTTCTGACAGAGTGCTCCGCAGCACCTCTGTTCTCGATCAGCTATTGAGTGCGTTGGGCCAGTGACAGATCAGCTATTCGGACAAGTCGGACAATTTCTCTAGCTAAACCTAGGCTAGTTATACTATTTTCCAGGTCAGTGTACCACCCCCCAATGTTGCAAGTGTAAGGATCCCCAATTTCGATTGGACAAAGGAAGAGGACAGGTCATCACACCACCTAATATTTTAGTATTTCGCCGTCTCTTATTCAACTTAATGTTCCCGCCCATTGAATTCAGGTCTCATGATCTCTTTATTTCACATAACAATGAACAGCCTATTGACAAATACATTGTAGTCTTTTGACTTCTTTTTGGTGGGGTCAGACGTGAGTTCCCAGGCGCATCTTGGCTGGAGTTGCCATCTGGCTTGCGTTCAATAACACAGAGTTCATCCTCTCGCTGCAGACTGTCAAGCCCAGAAAGGGCTTCCAAAATGGAGTAAATAGCACCTCCCACGCCCAAATATTACAATACATGAAAAGTAAAGAAAATAAATTTAGAACACAGAATAAAATGAATACACTGTATACCATGAATCTCTACACCTTACCCCTTACTTTATAATCACTATAGCATTAGGATTTAGGCAGAACGAACAGCTTGGCAAAAGCAGCAGTGAAAGCTTCTGGCATGTGAGAACACAAAGCAGCCATCTTAGCTCTAGTGCGCAAGTGCAAACAGTTTCCCACCAAGTCAACAAATACGTCACGTTACATGAGTATGACCGACGCATGCGCAGTCTAAATTCCCGCTTAGCAGCGGCCATTTTAGATGAGAGCGTATTAATATTAGTAAACACATAAGCAAGCTTTTCTCGGACACCCGGTATGTACGGGAACATTTAAAATTAATTTGATTTGATTTGATTTATCAATTTGTATAGCACGCGAATGCCCAAGGGCGTCTTGGCGCTGAGATGCACCACTGGATCTTGATGAGGTTGATTAGAACTGTGCCGAGAAAAGCCAGGTTTTAACTTCCTTTCTAAAGGATTTCAAGGATGGGCTGGTTTTTATGTCTAGTGGTAGTTGGTTCCAGATTCTTGCTGCGTGTACCAGGAAACTTCTTCCGCCCCAGTTAGTCCTCCTGAATCTAGGGACCCTGATGAGTTTCATTTGGCCGGACCTGAGAAGTCTATTTGGTTCATATTGTTGTAAATGGGATTTTAGAAATTGTGATCCAGTTCCATTGATTGCTTTGTATGCTAGGCATAGTGGTTTGAATTGTATACTATTTACAATTGGTAGCCAGTGCAGGTTTTTTAGTTTGTGGCTGACTGTCTCAAACTTTGGTATTCCGAGTATCAGCCTGGCTGCTGCGTTCTGCAGGCGTTGTAGCTTGAGTAGAATTTTCTTCCTGGCTCCGGCATATAGCCGTTCCCGTAGTCCAGTCTGGACAAGGCCAGTGCTGTCACCACTTGTCTTGCGTGAATCGTATGGCAAGTAAGGTATAATTTTTTGATCATTTTTAGGATGTACCATAGTGATGATGCCAGTTTACTGGCTTGAGCGTCGAATGAGAGATTGGTGTCTAGCGTGATTCCTAGGTTTTTCAACTTTTCTGATGACTCGGGACATCTTCCCAGCTCTTTTGGCCACCATGAGGGGGACCATATGTTTGTGTCCCCTCCTAGTATCATGACCTCACTCTTGTCCCCATTCAGTTTTAGGCAGTTCATTCTCATCCATTGGCTGATTTGTGCCATGCAGAGTTGAAATTTTTCTGCTGTGTCCTGTACATCCTTACTTATTGACACCACAATTTGGGTGTCGTCAGCGTATGATATTGGGGTGAAGCCACTGTTCCTTATTATTTGTGCAAGGGGAGCTACGTATAGATTAAAAAGAGCGGGACTCCGCATGGCAGGTTGAAGAGGTTGGATTTCGCTTCTCCTGATTCTACTGAGAAGGTTCTATTCTCTAAGTAGGAGGCTATAAGGGCGCATGCTGATTCATGTATGTGTGCTGTTTTTAGGCGCGTTATAAGGATCTCGTGGCTGACTGTATCGAAGGCCGCCGATAGGTCGGGTAGTATCAAGGCGGCCTTCGATCCATTGTCCAGTATTTGCCTAAGTTCCTCCACTGCTGTAATCAGGGCCGTCTCTGTTCCATGTCCCACACGGAAACCGAATTGGGAGTGATCCAGCCAATTGCCGTCCATCAGATATTGGGATAACTGTTTGTTTAACAGTTTCTCCAAGACCTTTGCTGCAAATGGGATCCTAGCTATGGGTCTGTAATTATTGGGAGTTTCACAATCCAAGTTCGTTTTTTTTTAGCAGTGGCCTGATTGATATCATTTTCCAGTCATCAGGGAAGATGTTGGTACTGATAATTTGGGAAAATAATTTTTCTAGCACTAGGCTCAGCTGTTGGGAACAGATAAAATTATTATGACAAACATGTTGGTTATTTATTAATACTGTTATTCGACGTTCATGAATACAAGCAAGTCGCTTTACGTGCAAATCCTTGCTCCATCAAGTTCAAGGTAAGAAGAAGCTAATCTTGGGGAGACCCACTTTGTCTTAGCAGGCAATCAAAAATAATAGGGAGAGCAAATCACACCAGTCTACAGATGACAACATATTTGCCATCCCCCCATGCCACAGCTGTTCCTACTGGCTACCATATAGCCATTAAAAGTCTTAGTCAATCTGATTCTTCAACAACATGATCTTTCAACAGTTCTGATTGGGCATACTTTCAACCAATTAGAGTATATGCCTTGCAGTTAAGTTCATTCTGATCGGCTGCTAGTGGTTTTCTGTGTTTGGGTGCTAAAGCATTTTCTGCCATTCGCTACCCTGCTCTGGAGGCATATGTTTTTGCAGTTTTATACATTGTGATCTTGGTTCACAAGAAGGGTTCTACAAGAGAACCAGACTATGTTACATATATATTTTTGTCACAACAATTAGACCTAACGTCTCTTTACACCTAATAACCTTCCCACTTATCCTCCTCCAACCTGTACTACACTAAGTACTTGGCTGCTTCATCGGACACTATCTCAGTTTTCTATGTCTTCTCATCCTTCTTGAGCTCCATTGCACCCTTTTAGTCCACAAAACACAGAGGGGCATATTTACAAGAAGATATCACCACCATAACAACAGTTTAGCGTTGTTCTGGTGGCAATATGCCTTCTCCATATTTACAAAGTGACATTAAGCCACTTTTTGTGGCTTAACGCCACCTTGTAAATAAGACCCTCTGTAGATCCTCACCTTAAAAACACTTGTGACCCCTGTAGCCCCGGTCCACCGCAAGCGCTAGGCTTGTTTGTGTGGAGGGTACAGGGCGGTACCTTCTTCCGGCTTCCTGGCCGGAGCAGGCACTGATTGGACAAGTGAGTGTGTAGAGGCGGAGCTGATGACTAGCCTGTCCTCTACATTAACCGGACACTCTCTATGACGCACAGCGAATACGCGTGCGACCGCGCCATAGCCGCGCCAAAGACAAGCCTAAGACCAGCCCGTCTGTGCCCGTCCGGGCCAGGCCGGGAAAAGGGGCATGGAACCATACCTCTCCAGCCCGACATATCACAGGTATGAGTTCCGAACAATTAAGAGCCCTACGGCCTGCAAAACATAGCAACTGCACCGTGCTAACGCCATCAGAAATCACCAATTGCACTAACTGTAACTTTACCCTTACCAATATTCAACCCCACCCTGACCCAAGATCCTGCACATTAACACCGTCCCAACGGCCGAAACATGCTTCTTGCGAATACTCTTTTTACAGCGTTAATTGCAGATCTGTACCGCAAAATAAACTGGACATTTTTTACTTTTTACTAGACAATGAGCCCAGTGTCCTGTTCCTAACAGAAACATGGCTGCACGAAAGCGCGGGCCCGAATATAGCAACCGCTCTCCCTTCAAACTATGCCATTGCAAGGAAAGATAGACAGGGCAAGGTAGGCGGGGGTATTGCGATCATTTTCTGTAAAGAACTTATTTGCAATCTGGAGCCTGTCAATATTCCAGAATGTGAAGCGGCATTTTTTAAAATCACTCTAAACCCCAATTTCACGTTTTCCGGTCTCCTAATATACAGGCACCCCGGAAATGCCAACAATTGGGCGGCTAACCTGGCAAACCGTATTACTCCTTTTCATCTCGATTCCAAAAACTTCATGCTTCTTGGAGATTTAAATTTGCATCTCGAGGATTCCACCACTATGGCATGCTGTAACTTACTGGATGACCTAGCAGCACTTAACGTGAAACTACTCAACTCAGGACCCACACATAAGGCAGGACACCTATTAGACCCCATCTTTTCCAATATTCCCTACCTAAATTGGCTACAAACCAGTCCCATTTGCTGGTCAGACCACCATCTCATTCACTTTTGCCTCACACTACCAACACTCCCTCAAACAAACATGGCCTGGCCAGCTACCTCCATGAGAAATTGGAAGCTACTTGATGTTGAAAAAATAAACCAAACCCTTGCCAATAAACCCCCTATCCAGGCCCTGAATATGGAAAGTATAGCCGAAGCAACCCATTCATGGCTGGGAAATACAGCTGATGAATGTCTTCCTCCATCTCAGGCAAAAAGGAATGTCCATCGTCCCCCAGCCCCCTGATTCAATGAACTCCTAAAAATCGAAAAATCAAAGTGTAAAGTCCTTGAAAGACAGCGGCGGTAGGACTACACTCAAGAAAAAAAATTGATATAAAATAAAGCCAGAAATGTCTACCACTCTGCCTGCATTAAGGCCCGTGCCTTTTATGTAGCAAATACTATAAACACTGCCTCCAACAAGGCAAAAAACCTCTTTAACACGGTTAAAGACCTTGCAGTTGCTCAAACAACCGCAATGACCTGCCCTTTAAACAAAAAACAATGCCAAGACCTTGCTTCCTTCTTCACTGAAAAAATTGATAAGATCATCCTTGACATCAATTCAATTTCCGTGGCAAATGGCCCACAGGAAGACATCCCGAAGAGGTTGGCCGAAATTAACATCTTAGAACGCTGGCCTCCTATAACCGTGGACTCTCTTAAGTCCTCCTTCTAGACCATCACATCAGGCTCCCCCCATGATCCATTACCCGTTAGCATCTTGAAACAGATTGACACCCCATCCCTGACCATCATAGCCGACACTTTAAATTCTTCCCTCCAACTGTCCACAGTCCCATCATTCTGGAAACACGCTATGGTCAACCCACTTTTGAAAAAACCCTCAGCTGACCCTGAAATACTAGCAAATTACCGACCAATATCTCTGCTCCCAGTCTTTTCCAAACTCTTGGAAAGACACATTCATTCTGCCCTCACTCTCTTCACCGAGGAAAATGCCCTCATTCACCCAACACAGTCGGGTTTCAGAGTGGGATTTTCCACGGAAACCGCCCTGCTGGGTGTGACCGAAAACATCAGGAAACTTTTAGATGACGGTCAAACGGTCGCACTCATTCTATTAGACTTGAGTGTGGCTTTTGACACCATCTCACATAGCAAACTCCTGGCCACACTTGGAAGGAATGGTATCCGCGGTGACGCACTAAAATGGATTGAGTCCTTCCTAACATATAGTACATTCCAGATCACCTCTACTCTCGCCTGTTCTGATACGTTCAGTGCCCCACACGGAGTACCTCAGGGCTCCATCCTGAGCCCGCTGTTTTTTAAACTCTACCTCAGACCCTTAGCTGACCTAGCCGACAGCGTAGGACTCACCCTCATGACCTACGCTGATGACTCCCAGATCATCTTCTCACTGTCAGAATCAAACCCTTTAGCTCCTTCCCTTCTCAAACAAGGGCTGCATAAAATCTTCAGCTGGATGTCCACCAACCAGCTAAAGTTGAACGGTGACAAAACCGAGATCCTCCTTTTAGGAAAAAATAAAGAACTATGGAACTCTTCCCACTGGCCCCCCCGAGTTGGGAAACCTCCCCACCCCTGCAACCCAGGTAAGAAACCTAGGGGTCTTCATTGATAACGCCCTATCCTTGAAACAACAGGCCAATAAAGTGGCAGGCCTTTGTTTCATCACCATCATGAAGTGGCTGAAAAAAATCCTATGGATGCTGTCTCTTGCCACCCAAAAGACCGTAGTCAACGCACGGATAACATCGCGTCTTGATTACAGCAATATTCTTTATCTGAGCTCAAACCAGGCAGTCATCAAACGGTTACAGCTTGTTCAAAATTCAGCTGCGAGACTCCTGTGCAGAATTCCAAAAATGGCCAGGTTGTCGAAGCACCTGAACGACCTGCATTGGCTCAGGGTGGAAAAGCGCATCAGTTTCAAAGCCCTGAGCTATATGTTCAGGATTAAATCAGGAACGGAACCGGAATATCTGCAATCACTAGCCACTCCCCACCTACCAGCAAGAAACCTGCGCTCCCAAACAGCTGCAAACTTCGCGGTCCCCAGGTTCAGACTGACAAGAGTGGGAGGAAGATCCTTCTCCATCAGAGGGACTATTCTCTGGAACACACTTCCCCTCTATATCCGTAAAGAAGAAAACTATGCTAGGTTTAGGAAGAACATAAAGACCTGGCTCTTCCAGAAACAACTATGCTAAATCATGCTCATCTCATACTCCTGCTCAATTACATGTCATCGGCGCCGGGAAACCCTTTTTGGGTAGCTGCGCGCCATACTAGTGTAAAAAATAAAATAATAAATAATAAATACACGCATCACTTAGTGTGAAAGGGGCATGCAATGAGTGGTTCTGTGGGTGTCCTACTGCAACATCCATTGCTTTCGATGCTGTCCCAGATGTAAATCTGAGGCTGCGGCAAAAACTAATGCAATGCAAGAGCAGGCATTAGAATGGAGAAGCGAGGAGAAATACTTTTATTTCTCCTCGTTTTTGCTTATTCTATGTGTGCTGCATTCTGCAGCACACATAGAAATAGCCTCCACATAGTGTACATCAAAATTCATGAGAAAGAGAACACAATGCATTGTCTGGTAACACTTTTTAAAATTCTGTATGAGCTGGGCGTCGCTTAGCTAGCTAAGATGGCGGTCGCACCTTGAGAGTGCTCCCAGACCCCTCCGCCATCCGACCGCAATCCGCTCGTCCCGATAACCATCCTGCCCAGAGTCTTGTTTCCGCTACCTTGCTGCACCCCTGGAGGAGATTCTGGCTGTGGGGAGCCGGGGATCTGGTGTTTCATCGCACTCGGCGACCTGTCGGGGGCCCTCCTCTATAATGGCAGCCTACGTACTCTGAGCCGAGATGCCTGCAATCCTCGGACCAGGCTGCCGCAGCTCGCACTTGGACTTCCGTGCTGGTGGAGATGACCCCTGAGGCTGCAGCGACCGGTGCTGAGCTGTGGGATTCCCAGGGCGAGACGCCTACCTGCATTTTCTTTCCCCCTACACGAGCAGCCGCTGCCAATGCTTCCTACCTGCCGGTGCTGGGCACGGCATACCTGATTGGAGGCTGAGGCCGCTGGCTACGGCTGTCTGAGTCGTCTGAGGCAGCGCCCCAGCTACCCTGTGGCATTGCTGCAGTGCTGGCCGCCATATTCGGGCGGCGGGAGACAGGGATTGGCAGCGGCTGGGCCCGGCTGATGCTCTCTGGACCGCATGATTGGAGGTGCGGTACTCGGCAGACCTGGAGACTTGGTGAGTGCCAGCGGTGTGGAAGGAGCTGGGACTGAGTTTAGAGAGGCCCCTTGCCCACATGGACTGCCCGCTGTAAGAGTGACTTGGGCCCTGGTTGATATGAACTAAGATTTGGCCCTGCTGTTTCTGCCCTCCTGATGTGATCCATCGCTGCCGGTCTGGCCTAACGTGCCCTGGAGCTGCTTCATGAAATTCCCTTGGGACCTTGACAGTACTCCTTACGAGAGGAAAACCTAGGATGGGTGGGCCTGACCGTGCCCATTGGGTGGCATGGGGTCCTGGGGAGGGCCCTCTGTAGCCCCCTGCTCCAACTCACCTTGGTATTTCCTAGTGCTGTCTTCTGCCCCTCTACTACCATGACCCATCTTGCTGCCCTTGGAGTCGGGCCGTGGCTGTGCTGCCTCTGGAGTGCTGTAGCGCAGGGGAATGGGTGTCTGGCCATATCCATCCAGAGGCGTGAGGTCCTAGAGGAGAGCCTTCACCATTGTCCACCTCTGCCCCTCGCATTGCTTTTGTGGCGCCTGAAGTGGACAGTGGGTCCTTCAACGCATGGCCCCAGCTGTGGACTCTGAGGCCAGACTTCTATTATGTCGCCTCTGGTTGGAGGTGCGATCCCGGGGAGGTGGAATCAGCTACATGTAGCGAGCAGCATGAGTTCTTGGAAGGAGCCTCCTCGCCACCCCCTGCACCCGAACTGTTCTTATGGCGCCTGGCGTGGTCTGTGGATCCTGGCGCAGAGGCGCTGCTGTGGACCCTGGGGTTGGACCTCTCTGCTGTTGCTTCCGGTGTGGGGTCTCACCCTGGGAGGTGGAACGGGCAAAATGTACCGAATACCGTGAGGTCTTGAAAGGGCCTCCTCCATTGCCCCTGTGGCTGTCTTGCTCAGGGGCCTTCTGAAGCTGACCATGGGCCCCCGCTGCAGACCTTTGTAAGAGGCTCGTCTGGGCCCCCTGCCCTGTTGGGTTGCGAACATGGGTCGTGACAAGCCAACCAAAACCCCGTCCACCCAGAACAATGTATTTATTTTATTTATTTAAGGAGTTTTATATAGCGCTAGCCTGGCCCGGGGTATCGGAGCGCTTTACAACAGATTATAAAGCAGGAATCACACAATAAGAGAAAAAGTGTAGATGTTGGATTCGGAAGTCCCAGCACGCAGTGCAACAGTAGCGTACAGGAGTCATGGGGAGCCTTGCTGAGTGCATGTGGTCTTGAGCGTAGCCCTTATCTGTAAGAGGAGGCCAGATGGGCGTTTGGGGTGGTACGTCTTAGAGGCAAATGTCATGAAGGTGCGGAGTTTAGGCATGTTCGGTACAGCGATGACTATCGATGCAGGAAGGCCCGCTTGAGGAAGAGGTCTTTTAAGAGTTTTTTTAATTTAACAAAGGACAGGATAGTCCTAATATTCGCTGGGATGGAGTTCCCGATTTTTGGTGTGCTTCCAGTGAAGGATTGTGTAGCGGTTTTGTTTTTGTGTGTTTTCATAGGGATGAGTATTAGGGAGTTGGAGCTCCTGAGGATCCTTGTTAGGCCGGCCTTTTTGAGATTGGCGGGCAGGTTTCCCTGTGTGTAGTGCTTTATGGGTGAGGCAGGCAGTTCTGAAGCTGGCACACATTTCTATTGGGCGCCATTTTAGTTCTCTGAGTGCAGTTGATATTTGATCAAATTTCTTGACTGCAGTGACCATTATGGCTGATGCATTGAGAGTTTCTTTGAGGGGGGCCAGGTGGGATTTCTTTGCACCGGTGAGGATTGCATTTCCATAATCCAGTCTGGGTATCACCAGTGATTGAGTAGCTTGTTATAGGTCTATGGGTGGGATGAAGGGTTTTATTCTGTTGAGAAGCTTCAGGTTCAGGAAGGGACTCCTCGCAAAGTTTTTGATGTGTTTGTCCATGTCAAGTTTGCGGTCAAGGGTGATTCCTAATGATATTACAGATTTTGCCAGTTTGAGATTGTCATTGAGAGCATCGATTACTTTTAGTCATTCCATGATAAGGTTTAATCCTGGTTGCGTTTAAGGTGGTTGATATTTAGCCAGTGTTGGTCTTCTTTGAGGGTATTATTTAGTCTCTGAATGTCTTCAATAGAGGAGGTTTCCAGATACATCTGGGTATCGACTGCATCGAGGAGGAAGGGGATGTTTGCTTTTTTAAGAAGGGAGTCAAGGGGTTCCATATATATATTGAATAGTTGGGGTAAAGCATTAATCCTTGGGGGACGCCTCTGCTGACAGGGTGTAGTTTAGACGTGTAGGTTTTGATTTTTATCCTTTGGGAGCGATTGTGAAGGAAGTAGGAGAACCAGTATAGGACCTTTCCAGCTGCACCCACTCTGTCTTGGTACGCCTTGATGAGTAGATTGTGATCTATTGTGTCAAAGGCTGTTGAATGATAAGTCCAGGAGGATGAGAAGGCAGCATAGGTCGTTATCTATAGATTTGCAAATGTTGTCCACGATGTTGAGGATCACGGTCTCGGTGCTGCAGCCTTTTCTGAAGCCTGATTGGTGGGGAACCCAAGGGGTGGCTCCATCGCGCACTCGCTGAACTACAAAGAGTGTCGTTGGATACATTCACTAAATTCAATAAATGATGGCCTGAATGATGTTGAGGAGACCACAAAGCAAATGGGTCAGTTATAACCATAGTTTACTGCTGCCATACTCATAACATATGTATGAACCATGATGTTCCAACAGTTTGATTTACGAACTACAAGCACCTCTAAGGTACATAGATTTGGGCAATCCCTAGAGCCAACTCACTAAACCGTTAAGTAGGTATTCGAAGCAGCCAGCTACACTACCAACTAATGGTGGGAACAGACAAAACCTATTTGCAAAGGCCTGCGTAATTTGTTATTAGCATTGTATGCTTCGTGAATGTTAGCTAGAAACCTGTAACATGTAATTTGTTAGCAATTTATGCACTATGGACATTAAATTTCCTTATCATGAATGTTAGCTAGAAACCTATCAGGTAAATGTACATTTATCGATGCCCAAATGGTTATAAATACAGAGATTGAATGTAATTTACATCTGTCCATTTTGCACGTGCCACGACTAAAGTTACTCATTACAGAGAACAATGGTCCTAAGCTTAGAGAGGATTTTCAGACAAGTTGATTATAGACTACAATGAGTGCTATAAGTTTGCTTCCTATGTCCAGCCCGACATGGAATATTTATTTGGTCAATGTATGAATTAACTACGACTAAAGTTACTGCAATCTCCTACAAGACAGTTTTTAGGCACACGCCGACACAATTCGTAGATCATCTGTATGTTTCACTGAATAAATTGTTCATTACAATCCTGCAGCAAAGTAATTGACTGTTGTTTTGAGATGTACTGAATGACTGTTCCTTGCATCTCATTAATTGTATCAATCTGGTCCAGTAAGGAGTAAACTGCTATTGCCGATTTTAAACAATCCGGCATGACAGCGCTCTGGCATTCCACGCTCAGACGCTACATTGGTTGCTTAGCAACTGAGCACGCACCGGCGCTGGCAGCGTCCTCGCGCTGACAGCTCCGGTTATATCCAGTAGTTTATACGCGGTTCTCCATTGCGAGAACTCACCCGGGACAGAGCCATTTGCCGCCACACTTATTTTCGGATCCTTAGTGACCGACAAGACGAACAACCACATTCTAACTTTTACGATCCTTTCACACGCAAGGCTCTAATTTAAATACTCCTACATTGACAGGCAATACTGGATGCTTTTGCAGCAGTACACATCGATGCCCTCCCTGTTATTCAGATCCTGGTGAGCCCACTAAACAAATCGGACACCGCCCGGTAAGGGGTTTCTGTTTCAACAAGACTGCCACATTGTATCTTAGCAGTAGAATCGTGCCACTATCTAGGCTAATATATCTGCCCTTTGGCTACATTTATTTTCATTTTGCCCTTGTTTTGTCGTTAAATTGTGCCTGTTTGCTTTTATTCCATTTTCCCCGTGTTTTGGTTTTTCCTTCCTTGTTGTCCGCCTACTCGCCGCCCTCCGCCCTCCCTTCCCGCCACCGCCGCTTTTCCCCGCCCCTTTTTCCATTCTGTACCCTCTCCGCTCCCGCCTCCCAGCTGCTCCGCCCACCCGCGCACTTGGCCTAAAATGGCGACCGTGCGACGCAGGTGAGTGTGACCCACTTGTGGGACACCCCCGCGCCGCACGGCCACCAGCTGCTGCGTGTGCCCCTTGCCTGCCCTCTGCCTCGCTGCTGCCTCGTTTTGCCGGTTGCCGGCTGCCTCCGCTGCGGTTGTTTTTGCCCTTGTTTTGTCGTTAAATTGTGCCTGTTTTGTTTTATTTTCATTTTGCCCTTGTTTTGTCGTTAAATTGTGCCTGTTTGCTTTTATTCCATTTTCCCCGTGTTTTGGTTTTTCCTTCCTTGTTGTCCGCCTACTCGCCGCCCTCCGCCCTCCCTTCCCGCCACCGCCGCTTTTCCCCGCCCCTTTTTCCATTCTGTACCCTCCCCGCTCCCGCCTCCCAGCTGCTCCGCCCACCCGCGCACTTGGCCTTAAATGGCGACCGTGCGACGCAGGTGAGTGTGACCCACTTGTGGGACACCCCCGCGCCGCACGGCCACCAGCTGCTGCGTGTGCCCCTTGCCTGCCCTCTGCCTCGCTGCTGCCTCGTTTTGCCGGTTGCCGGCTGCCTCCGCTGCGGTTGTTTTTGCCCTTGTTTTGTCGTTAAATTGTGCCTGTTTTGTTTTATTTTCATTTTGCCCTTGTTTTGTCGTTAAATTGTGCCTGTTTGCTTTTATTCCATTTTCCCCGTGTTTTGGTTTTTCCTTCCTTGTTGTCCGCCTACTCGCCGCCCTCCGCCCTCCCTTCCCGCCACCGCCGCTTTTCCCCGCCCCTTTTTCCATTCTGTACCCTCCCCGCTCCCGCCTCCCAGCTGCTCCGCCCACCCGCGCACTTGGCCTTAAATGGCGACCGTGCGACGCAGGTGAGTGTGACCCACTTGTGGGACACCCCCGCGCCGCACGGCCACCAGCTGCTGCGTGTGCCCCTTGCCTGCCCTCTGCCTCGCTGCTGCCTCGTTTTTCCGGTTGCCGGCTGCCTCCGCTGCGGTTGTTTTTGCCCTTGTTTTGTCGTTAAATTGTGCCTGTTTTGTTTTATTTTCATTTTGCCCTTGTTTTGTCGTTAAATTGTGCCTGTTTGCTTTTATTCCATTTTCCCCGTGTTTTCGTTTTTCCTTCCTTGTTGTCCGCCTACTCGCCGCCCTCCGCCCTCCCTTCCCGCCACCGCCGCTTTTCCCCGCCCCTTTTTCCATTCTGTACCCTCCCCGCTCCCGCCTCCCAGCTGCTCCGCCCACCCGCGCACTTGGCCTTAAATGGCGACCGTGCGAACGCGCAGCGGTCACGCGCAGCGGGCGCGCCGATTGTGCGCCGAAGGCGCGCCAAAGGTAAGCCCGTCTACGCCCGTCCGCGCCTGGACCGCGCCCAGGGCCAGGACCCCTGGCCCACGAAGACCCCGACCGACCCGCCTGACGTACTCCGCCGCCACCCTCACCGCTCTCAACACCGGCCGACTCCCAGATTGCCATCAAGCCACTCCACGACGTACCCACGGACCTTTCAGCTGCCACGCCTGCAAGTTCACCTGCATCCGGACCAGCCTCGCACCAGCACCCGCCAAGTCGAACACCAGCAGCACCCACCTCAAGTGCATCCTGCTCAACACCCGCTCCGTCCACAGACACGCCATCGAGCTCTGGAACCTGCTCGACACCACAGCCCCTGACGTTGCCTTCCTCACGGAGACCTGGATGAACGCCTCTTCAGCTCCCGACATCGCCATCGCCATCCCGGAGGGCTACAAGATCGTCCGGAGGGACCGAAACGCCAACCAGATGGGAGGAGGCATCGCCATCATCCACAGGAGCACCATCCGTCTCACGACCAGCACCGACAACACCCTGACCAGCGCCGAACACCTGCATTTCCAGATCCACACCAACCCGAACACCACCCTCAGAGGCACCCTGATCTACCGACCCCCTGGACCACGCACGCAATTCAGCGAGGACATCGCCGACTTCGTCAGCCCGCATGCCCTCCCCTCCGCTGACTACATCCTCCTGGGAGACCTCAACTTCCATCTGGAGAACAACAACGACCGCAACACCAGCACCCTGCTCGACAACCTCGCCAACCTGGGACTCAAGCAACTGGTGTCCACCCCCACCCACCTCGCCGGACACACACTCGACGCAGTCTTCTCCTCCAGCACAGACATCGACTTCAGCCACGCCACAGAGCTTCAATGGACGGACCACAGCTGCGTCCACTTCACCTTCAAGAGAACGACGACCCACCAACACCAGCAACAGGCCGCCCGCAGAAGCTGGAACAAGATCACAGCAGACCAGCTCGCCACCGCCCTGAGCCAGCACCCTCCTGCCAGCTCAGCGAACCCCAGCCAGGCCGCCGACAACCTCACGAAGTGGATCAGCAACTGCGCGGACGAACTCGCCCCACTGAAGACCCCGCCTTGCAGACCCGGCAGCAAGAAGGCCCCATGGTTCACCGACGAACTCAAGAGCTCCAAGAAGAACTGCCGAGCCCTCGAGAAAGTCTGGAGAAGGGAACCAACACCGGACAACAGGACCTCCCTCAAACTTGCCACCCGGAAACACCACCAGCTGATCCGCGCCGCCAAGAAAACAGCATTCAAGGACCGGTTGGACAACAACGCACACAACTGCAAGGAACTCTTCAACATCGTGAAAGAGCTTTCCAACCCCAGCGCAGGAAACAACGACATCACCCCATCGCAAGACCTCTGCAACTCCCTCGCTTCATACTTCCACAACAAGATCGCGGACATACACAACAGCTTCAACAACCAACCAACGCACACCATGACCGAGCAACCACCCCCCACCACCACCCTCCACGCCTGGACCCCGATCAGCACCGAAGACACCATCCGCACGATGAACTCCATCCACTCCGGATCACCGACCGACCCCTGCCCTCACCACGTCTTCAACAAAGCCGACGCTGTCATCGCACCCCACCTGCGGGACATCATCAACACATCCTTCGACACCACCATCTTCCCTGAGAGCTGGAAACACGCCGAACTCAGCGCTCTACTCAAGAAACCAACAGCGGACCCCACCGACCTCAAGAATTACCGCCCCATCTCGCTCCTCCCGTTTCCAGCCAAAGTCATCGAGAAGACCGTCAACAAGCAGATGGCCGCCTTCCTCGAGACGAACGGATCCCTCGACCCATCACAGTCCGGCTTCCGAGCCAATCACAGCACCGAGACCGCCCTCATCGCCGCCACCGATGACATCCGAGCCCTGATGGACAATGGAGAAACAGCGGCCCTCATCCTCCTTGACCTCTCCTCGGCATTCGACACGGTCTGCCACCGCACCCTAGTACGGCGCCTCAGCAACATCGGAATCCAGGACAAGGCGCTGGAATGGATCATCTCCTTCCTCGACGGAAGAACGCAGAGAGTCCGCCTACCACCGTACAAGTCAGAGGCCTCCGAAGTCATCTGCGGCGTCCCCCAAGGATCATCTCTGAGCCCCACCCTCTTCAACGTCTACATGAGCCCCCTCGCGGCCATCGTACGCAAACACAACCTCAGCATAATCTCCTACGCCGACGACACCCAGCTGATCCTCTCCCTGACCAACGACCCCGCCGCCGCCAGAGCCAACCTGCACGAAGGGATGAAAGAGGTAGCCGAGTGGATGACGACCAGCCGCCTGAAACTGAACTCGGACAAGACGGAGGTCCTCATCCTGGGCTCCTCACCCTCCGCCTGGGACGACTCCTGGTGGCCTCCCGCCCTGGGCACCGCACCCAAACCGACAGACCATGCACGCAACCTGGGCTTCATCCTGGACTCCTCCCTCTCCATGACCAGGCAAGTCAACGCCGTCTCCTCGTCGTGCTTCAACATCCTACGCATGCTACGGAAGATCTTCTGGTGGATCCCCACCGAGACCAGGAAGACCGTCACCCAGGCCCTCGTCACCAGCCGACTGGACTACGGCAACGCCCTCTACGCCGGTACCACCGCCAAGCTCCAGAAGAGACTCCAGCGGATCCAGAACGCCTCAGCCAGACTCATCCTCGACATCCCACGAACCAGCCACATCTCCGGACATCTGAGAGACCTTCACTGGCTCCCCGTCAACAAAAGAATCGCCTTCCGCCTCCTCACCCACGCACACAAAGCCCTACACGACCAAGGCCCGAGCTACCTCAACAGCCGAGTCAACTTTTACGCTCCCAAACGCCACCTCCGATCAGCCAACCACGCCCTCGCCGCCGTCCCCCGCATCCGAAGAGCGACTACGGGAGGAAGGTCCTTCTCCTACCTGGCCGCCAAGACCTGGAACTCCCTCCCGACCGACCTGCGCCTGACCCAAGACCACCTCTCCTTCAGGAAGAAGCTGAAGACCTGGCTGTTCGAGCAGTAGCGGCACCCCCCCCCCCCCAGCGCCTTGAGACCCTACGGGTATGTAGCGCGCTTTATAAGTGTCACTGATTGATTGATTGATTGATACTGCTGAATCTGCCGCATTGTTTATCGTTAACGAAAACTAGAAGGAATTTTGGAACCTCTGACTAATCCACTAGAGGTAAGCGTTTAAGTCGAAAGCGTCTCAAATGCCCAAATGTTTTAATGTTTTAATCATGGCACACGATCAGTCAGCCTGAAATTGAGTATAATTTTCTCAACAGAATCGTGGACCATAAATATTCGCTTACTCCCACCCCACTCCAAGGAAAGCCCGGCTGCGTCTATTTGGAGGTGAGTTTTTAATCTGTTTACCAAGAAAACAATTTTCTGTTAGTCTAATTTAATTAAGACAATTTAAGATCCAATCCATCCAGACCTGACGCCCAATTTTTAATCACCAGGCCACCTCGTACCCCTCGTACTCCTTCCTCACCCCGTCCTGAAGAAGACCGGTGCAGACTCTTGAAGAGTGCGACATTAGTGTTCAAACGTCGACATTTGAACATTAGTGGACCATATTTCCAAAAACTTTGTAATTCGAAACTGACTATTGCAGTATACAGTTTATTGTGAATAATTGATTGTATTGGTCACAACTACCCCCTTCCCTTGCACGTCTAATTGTATATATCTATGGCACGAACACACACTGAGCACCAATTGTCACATTGTTCACCTTGTGCACTGCTGGATAGCTTGCATATTGTCTGAATGAAATTACTTATAAATGAATACAATTTATAAAGTATCTTTGCAACTTTGCAGATGGTTTGTATCTCCCTTGATTTTCTCTTGATTCTTCTCTTGAGTTTTGCTCTGTATTAAATAATGTGTATTGAGCTACAAAGAAATATGTTGCTTATAATAAGAGATAACTGAAGAAATTATTTGTACCCGAAAGAACCAATTGTTTATTACTTTATTGAATCAGTTGTAGGAGCATGCACTTTTCAAGAATTTTAGAAAGGAGGGGGAGATTGGAGAAAGGTCTAAAGTTGTTCAGGTCATTAGTGTCTAGGCCTGTTTTTTTCAGAAGTGACGTGACTTTGCCGACTTTGAGGCAGTCAGGAATGTCACCGGATCTCAAGGAGCTATTTATGATCTTAGACCAAAATGGAGCCAAGGTAAGTTTTAGCTTTTTGGTCAGTTGGGTGTGTATTGGATCGAGAGCATGAGAGGCGGATTTGGAGGAGTCGATTAGTTTAATGATCTCCACTTTAGTTGTGGGGGTGAAGGCTTTCCAGGCTTTCACGGGTTGTTTGCATGTGTCAGCTTTGGTTTTAGGGGTTGGGATTGAACCAGAGGGATAAAGGATGTCATCGAGTGAGAGCTCAATCTTAGTGATTTTCTCATCAAAGAAGTTGGCGAAGTTGTCGCACAGTACTTTGGAGGCCTGACCTAAGGAAGTAGAGGGCTTGGATGTTTGCAGCCTGATGATGTTGAATAGTTCCTTGTGTCTGTTCTTTGCGTTGTCCAGGACGGGGCCAGGGCTGGACTGGCCATAGCGGGCACCGGGCAACCCCCCGGTGCGCCACACGGGTGGGGGCCGTTTTTGGGCCAAATCGGGCCTGTACCAAAATTGGCCGACAACCGCTCCAGCAAAGAGCTCGCCGGCACCTCCAACACCCTCCCCTTCCCGAGTGGGGAGGGGGGGCGGTTGTGCACTTTGCCAGGGCCGGTTGTGGTTCCCAGTCCGGCCCTGGACGGGGCAGAATAAGGTTTTTTTTCTTTGTGGATGTGTTTTTTGTAATTCCTTCGGGTTGCTTTGAGTTGTTCATGGAGGCTTGTGGAGGGGTTGTACCTCCATAAACATTTTATGGCTCTAAGTGGTCTCCTTTTGGCGTTGAAGCCCGAGTTGAACCAGTATCTGGAAGGGATGTTTCTGTTTTTTTTTAGTTTCAGGGTGCTAATTGGACTAGGATGTCGGTCATAGTGGAGTTGTAGTGAGAGGGGTGTTCTGATGTTGAGAGATCATCTGTGGAGGTAGGCAGAAGTGCGCAAACCTTTTCCTCCAGGTTGGCCATGGAGATTTGTGTCAGGGTTCTCGTCCGTTGGGGGGGGGGGTTCTTGGTTGGGAGGTTGATAAATGAATGGTTGAGTGATGTGGAATAGGATTAGGTGGTGGTCGGATCAGTCAACAGGCAGGGTGTGATCGACTTTGATATTGTCATGTTGGGCGATAATGGCATCAAGGATCGCTCCTTTGGTGTGGATTTCCTCAGAGCTGTGCTGGGTAAGGTTGTTATTGTGAAGTAGCTCATTCATATTCTGGGTTAATGAGCTGTTTTGATCGTTCCAATGTAGGTTCAGGTCTCCCAAAATTAAAGGACCGTTTCACCACCACGGACCCCAGGGCGACAGGGGGAAGCGCGGATAAGGATGCCCCACCTGCTGCAGACCTATCTACCATCCTTCAAGCTATCCATGCTTCACAGTCCTCCATGGAGGGCAAGATTGCTGAGGTCCGGGTTGATGTGACTATCATCCGGCAAGACCTTCCGAACGCTGCATCCCAATTTAAAGAATTTCTACTGTGGAAGATGATGTTCAGCAACTTAAGGGACAAGTCGCTCGTCTCCAATCTCACACCCAGGAGCTACACCGGCAGGCAGAAGACACAGAAAATAGGTCCCGCCGTAACAAACTTTGCCTGGTGGGGTTTCCTGTGGGGTTGGAACAAGGCCAAACGGCAGACTTTATGGAGAAGTGGTTGCACTCATAGATCCCTGAGAGCACACTCTCCCTGTGATTCGTGATCGAGCGAGCACATCGTTCCCTTGCTCCTAAGCCGCCACCAGGGGGTGCCCCCAGACCGGTCATAATGTGAATCTTCAATTTTAAAGACCGTGACTCTGTCCTGCCCAAGGTCCGCAAGCAGCAACACCTCAAATATGACAATCATGCGATCAGGATCTTCCCTGACTACACTAATGAGGTCCAGGGTCAGCGCTGCTTGCACTCTTAAAATACAATAAAGACTCCTCTTCCCGGCGCGCTTGCGAGTGGTGTTCTCCAACAAGACCCTATTCTTTGACACCCCTAAGGCCGCTTCGACTTGGGCCACCGTTGAGCGCCCCCCTGCGAGCCAGTGACTGAAAGCTATCACCCAGGGGTGCGGCTGGTGGGTGCGCCCGACAGGAGACCACTGCCCCCAGGCCTCAGCGCAACTGCTCACATAGGCAGCATGTCCAGAGGCGAGCCCACTCGGATTCCCCACTTGGCCCTTCTCGGCAGCCGATGCCGCTTCCTGGAGACCCCCTGGTCATGTGGTGGTCTGGCTCCTCCCTGGGGGTGCTTCGACTTGAACATCGCTGCTAGACTTACCAGATAGATCTCTCACGTAGCCCGATGCTTCTCATGGGCACCGCATGAGACCGTCCCTGCCTGCTGGGCATAGCTCTGCAGCTAGAGGTGGCACATCGGCTTACAACCACTTAAATTCCCGACAGACTTGATTATGCACATTCTGCTATGAAGAGGGGTCCTGCATGCCTCCCCATTCCCAAGCGTTCTAGTTTGGTCTTTTGTTTTTCACTGTTAGGGCGACAGATGCTTGCGTTCCTGAAGTATAGGGTGGGAGGTGGGTTTTGGGTTGGGGATGGCGGACCGTTATCCCGAGATCTATTGTTTTTTTTTGTTTTTTTTGCATCAGCGCTTCCGCTTCGCTGCAAAACAACCATACACTGATCGGCATTGTAATTCTATGCCTGTTACCCTGCACACTTGCACTATCACGCTCCTTGCCCGCGCCGGGTGCTCGACTACTTGCCCAGTCTCCCCATGCCCGACGGTTGTTCCAGATTAACATCACTTCATGTTATGTCCTGGAATGTTAACGGCCTCTTAGATAAGGTCAAGTGCACTGAGGTCCTGCATTATGCCCAGTGACACAATGTAGATATATTGATGCTTCAGGAGACCCACCTGGTAGGCAACCACTGTCCCTTTCTGGCGCACTACGGCTGTACTTTGGCTGTGGTGGGATTTAGCACTCTGGTTTTACACTGGTTTTACCCGTGGATCTCGGGGGGTGGTGGTCTTGATGCGCCGTGCTCTTCCATTTGTGGCACGTAAAGTAGTACATGATCCGGGAGGCTGCTTGTCATCTTGGAAGGGAACATTGGTAACCAATCCCTGAATCTGATCGCTGTGTACTCCCCCCCCCCCCTCTGCTGTCCTCTATGCTCCAGTGTCTTGCTCCTCTAGTGGCTGCCCTACCCCCCGGGGACGACTGTTGTTGGGGTGGGGGTCTTCAAAGTAGTTATGGATCCGGGCCTTGATACTGCCGCGGCCCCTTCTGCCTCTTGGGTTGCCCAATCCACGCTCCTTTCGAACTGGGCTACAACACTGGGCCTACGAGATGCCTGGAGACTCTGGCACCTGACTGCTCGTATGTGGACTCATACATCAGCCTCCCACCACACGCATGCCAGACTGGATAATCTCTTCCTTCCAGCCCTGGCCTGTCGGTCAATCCAGGCCATCACCATCCTTCCCAGGGGCTTATCAGATCACTCCTCAGTATCTACGCAGATGAGCAGCCTCCCGGCATTTTCACGCCCGATTTGGACGCTAAACACCTGGTTTCTATAGGACAAAGACTTCCTGAAACACATAGGGGACAAACTCCATCAATACTTCGCCACTAATCAGTCTTATCTTATGGTACTTTATTGGAGGCCAGTAAGGTCACCATCCGTGGCTTCACCAAAGGCCAACTCCAACGCACGAAACAGGATGCCTAGCTCACACTTTGAGGCTTATGCTGCCTGGCTTGAAGCCCACCCGCCAGGGGAGAGAACAGAGCCCAGGATCAGAAACTGATGTTTCAGAGGGATAAGATCAAAAGGGCCTCCATGAGTCCGACAAGCTGCCATGGAGGTCCTCTGTGGCGCAAGTGTATGGATGGGGAGATAAAAATGGTAAAACTCCTGCATCATTTAGCCACCTATCCTATGGCTGACAGTATTATCCCTGAAGTGATTGACTCCCACGGGGAGATCCATCGGACCCCCATGGCGGTTGCCCAGTGCTTTGCCTCATACTACTCCATTCTATGCTCTGTCTAGCCTCCAGACCTCACACTCTCAGAGCTCCTCCAGCGTAAAAGGTTCCCCTCCCATGGCTTAGTGACACTGAGGCAGAGCACCTGGATCTCCTGATTGCTCCGGAAGAAATTAATGATGCTATCTCCAGCATGGCTGTGGGTAAGACACTGGGACCAGGCGGACTCCCGCAGGAATTGTATGCGTTCTACCGGTACACGCTGGTTCCCCACCTCCTAACAATGTATCAAGAGGCGGCTGACCACGGCTCTTTCTGCCATGAAATGGACCTTGCCACTATCGTAATGATTCCTAAATCTCAGCCTCCCTCATCCCTCTGCTCTGATTATCGCCCCATCTCCCTCATTAATATTGAGCTCAAAACATTTGCCTCGGTTCTGGCGAACCGCATACGTCCCTACGTGGATAAGCTGGTCCAGATGGACCAATGTGGATTCAAGCCCTTCCGGGGAACCGGGCACTGCCTCTGACGGCTCCACCTCACTTTGGCGAATCAACAACAATTGACCCCCTATCGCCGCTCTTTGCTCCTCGTGGACTTTGAGAAAACATTTGATTCCGCTGATTGGCAATATCGGGAGGTGGTGTTGTTGGAGATGGGTATTGGGACCCCCTTTGATAATCTGGTCAGGACTAGGGGTGGGCGGAATTTGCGTAATTGCATTACGTATATCTCCGCGAAACGGTAAAAAATCTCCGCGAACAAGCAGAAATTGTTTGTTCGCGATGCTTTTTTCATGTTCGCAGTTGCTGTTTGCGTGCTCGGGGGGAAATATCTCGTGAACATACATTTTGAGAACGCGAAAAAGCAAAAAATTTTGCGAAGTCGTGGAACGCTGAATTTTGGTCAATTTTGCGTTCTCCGAGGAACGCGAAATTACCCAAGTTCCACAAATTCCGCGAGCGTAACAGAATTTACCGCCCACGTCTAGGACACTTTAGTGCAAGCCGCAAGCCCAGGTGATGGTCAATGGTGCCCTTTCACGCCCCTTTCCCAATATGAGGGGTACGAGGCAGGGCTGTCTCCTTTTGCCTCTCCTTTTTGCGTTAGTGATGGAGCCCTTTGCGCCTCTTATCCGCACTGATCCCTTTCTCACAGGATGGCAATGGCCTGGTTTGGCAGAGGACAAGATTGCACTTTATGCTGATGATGTTCTATTATTTTTGTCAGACCCTGCTCAGTCAGGGCCCCGATATCTCTGAGCCCTGCGCCTCTTTGAGAGAGTCTCCGGCCTCCGACTGAATGTGGCCAAGTCGGTCCTGGTCCTCCTCCATCAATCGAGAGAGTGCTGTGATTGGCAGTCTTCGATTGCTCTTTGGTGGCAGTCGTTCAAAAATTTGGAGATCTAGGTGGCCCTCCTTCCCAATCTCGCCTGGTCTCTCAACGTCACTCCTCTGGTGAAACGGGCTTGTGCCAACCTCCTTAAATTGCAAGCGCTGCCACTAAACCCTATGGGCACAATAGCCCTTTTTAAAATGATGTTTCTGCCCCGATTTCTCTATATAATTCAGAACACACCCCTCTCCTTCTCACAGTCCTGGTTCTGGGGGATGGACGGTTTGGCCACTAAATTCCTGTGGGGAGGTCGGAGACCGAGGCTGGCCCTCACCCAGTGCAGGATACCACCCTTTAACGGTGGGCTGGGAGTGACGAACCTGTAGTTATATTATTTTGCGACTCGGCTCCTCACCATGCATGACTAGTTTAATGGTGGCTGGTCGGGCCCAGCATACTGCCTGGAGCTGCATATCTTGGGTTTCTCCAACATTCAGGGATGCTACACGAAACCGCTATCTCCCACGCTCCGCCTGAGGTCATGCATGGGGTGCTTTTGGCCTGGCGGGCCTCCCTGCGCCACACCTACTGGTTAGGCAAATTAACCTGATGTACCCCACTGTGGTGTGGAAGGTGGCTCAAGGACTTTGCCGCTCTTTCTGGCTTCAGAGCATGGGATCTCCTTGTGATTTCACAGCTTGGGGATATCGGAGATGGAAGACACATACGTGATTTCCCGGATCTTCAGGCTCGGTTCTCCCTCCACATCTCCTAGTTTTACCTCTACCTACAGCTGTGCCACGTCCTCCACACCCACATCTCAGAAGACCTGAATATAGCCCACCTGAAGCTCAGGTCATGACTGGGAATCTGGGGAATAAGGGATTTCCCGCATCTATTGTTCCCTCGCAAATAACACCCCCAACTCCTTCTCCCATCTCAGGGCTAAGTGGGAGGGTTGGGTTGGAACCATAGACAATGCTGACTGGTGGGATGTGCTGATGGCCCCCAAAATAGTTACAGCTTCAGCGCGGCTCAATTTAGTTAAAATATACTACTTACACGCGGCCTACCTCACGCCATTGGACCTGACAGCTCATTCCATCGCACGATGCTGCAGAGGGGTGGACTGGTGCACAGCGCAGGTGCGATCTATGTATGCAGCCCGAGGCTGTCCCAATTTCGAAGGTTGTGGGGCAAATTCGTCGGGTGGTAGAAGACTGAACATTCCTGAAGATCACCTATGGACGTGGGTGCGGTCAATTTTGCTTGCTACTCATATGTTGAATTGTGCACGCTGGGGTATTATTAATTTTTTGTCTCCAATATGCACTGTACTAAGATCTAGTATTGTTTTACTTTGCTGCAATTTACAAAATCAATAAAACTTGATTATCAAAAAAAGAATTCTATATGAGGTCCTAAAATTCCTAATCCCCAGGTTGCAGCAAATCCACTTCCTTCTGCCTGACACATCGCTGCAGGGGGGACATCAGCCCCCAGAATGCCTTGCTGCTCATCGTGCCCGGAGTCGCCGTCATTCACCCGCGTGCCTGGAGGCGCATAAAGGCACTCGTGGCTCCCGCTTCACGGGTCCAAGGGCTGGCCCGTCCGAGCCTGTCAGAGACCGGAAGAGGCTGGGCCATCCCTCTAACATCAACAATGGGTAAGCGGAACCAACTTGGTAGTCAAGACCAGGGAGGATTTAAAAGCTAAAATTCCAAGGAAGTCTGTGTCTATTATTTCATATTTAACCTCAGCGCTGGCTGTATTAAACAAGGAGATAGCCCACACAGAAAAAGAACTGGGTTTGGGAATGAGCCAAGATCCTGAGGTGAGGAATGATGTAACGGAGTCTTTGAATAAACTTTCCATACCTCTGGAGTCAAAGGTGATGATAAATACCCCGATAGCAGGGAGGGAAGCAACTAACGATGAGGCACGGGTGGAGCATCAATCGAAATTCCGGAAGATCTTGAAAGGGTGTCAATAGGTCCATTTTTAAAAAGAGGTCAACTAGAAAAGGGAACAAAAGGACTATGGACTCAATAAGGAGTAATTCTATCTGCGGCATTGTTGCAGATAAGAATATTCTATTAACATTGCAGAACCTGGTGGAGGACAGATTAAGCCCGAGGATGGAAACAACACTTACAAGAGTTTCTAAAGACATAATTGACACTTGAAAAACTATGTTGCTGGCAATTTGAATAAATGTGATCGTATTGATTCCTTTCTAAGGGAATCAAGAACCCCACATGACACCTTCAGCCAAATTAGGGTAGCTAAGGCACAAACAGATTATAAGCCCCATATTGGAGAGTCAGATCCTGGTACTCAACCCCAATCGCACCCACAGGTCAGGTCAAAACCTAGTTCCCCAGATAGACCAAGGTAACGCAGGGTCCCTCTGCAGGGAGGGGAATACCGACTCATGGTGCTCAGAACTCTTTAAATGGCATGGCCCGGGCTACCAGTAGGACTCCTGCGGCCCTGGAGAGGAACTCAAGATAGAAATGTTGCAGACTCAACCTTCCCCCAGAAGCTACCCCTCTGGTAGCTGTTTTTGTATGGGTACCCACACTTGGTGGCCATGACAATGAATCCACCCTGTCTTTACTGTGAAAAACACGGGTGTGATTTACGATGTAAAGGTCATGCTGAGATCTCATCTCATATTATAATGGCTAGACGAGTGGGGTGGGTCCGAAACTGCCCCAAACAGGTCGATGGCGATTGTATTATAGTTAACTTTAACAAACGAGATAAAGCTGGCAGGTTGTTCTGGGATGCTTTCAAGATGGAGAGGGGGGTATAAGGGCTTTGCCGTTGGGTTTCGTCTATCCCCCAGTAAGTAGATCAAAAGCACAGGCTAGTCCCCATACTGAAGTACACTCTTTGAGGCACTATCGGAGCGTTAACTATCATCCCAGACCTAGAGAACCTGAATCCCACCCTGTAAGGTCCCACTGGAGTGATGTAACAGCCCCACATCAACTATCCCTGACGGTAGGGCAGGAAGGAGGTGGTTTGGCTATAACAAATAGATTTTTCCTATTGTCCCACCTTCATGTGAATGATTGACTTGAGGCCTCCATTGATTGTCTATCTGATCCCGATCAAAACGATCAGGCCCGAGATGTAGAAATTGCTTGTAACTGTAAGATCATCAGCTGGAATATAACCGGTTAAGAACTAAAATAGACAATCTAAACTAGCTTAATTTTATAAAACAATATGACATAATTGGCCTCCAGGAAAGTTGGGATAGGGAGAGCAATTTTTGGCAGGATGGGTTTAAATCTTACTCGTAACCCGCACGCCCTGTCTCGGCAGGTAGAGCTAGGGGAAGCCTTATGCTCTTCTTCTCATTAAAACTAAAAGGGTCTCTAGAGAGGCTGGAGGTGGATTCCCATAATTCTCTGATTGTAGAACTAACCATACCTAATTCTCCTAAAACATTATTTGTCAATTTTTACAATTCGAGGGAAAGTGATTTTATGAATCAACAATTAAGCTATTTGAAATGTTTTTTAGAAGACTACAGGCTACAGCAATCCACTTTTTACCATATTATACTCATGGGCAATTTTATTATTCATTTGTGTGACTTGAAGTGTTATGTTGATGATCACCTAGGGCCTGACCACTCAGTTATACCCCACTTTGAGAACATTCAACAGGGAAAGACTCTGGAGGAACTCCTGGCTGGAGCAGACCTCTTTGAACCTGGTTTCAATGATCGAACTGATCAGTTCCCCACATTTAAAGCCAAGGCAAGGGACACCGTCATTGATTATATATTCATGTCCCCTCGATGTTAGCCAAGGTTGTGTACTACAATCCCGTAATTTTAGAGCTTGACAAAGTATGTGGCCTTTTGGGAACAGCAGGAAAGAAAGTGGGAGCGAAGTGTCTGACAACAAATGCTCAGGGGAGGAGGCTTAAATGGTCCAAGATATTCCCTGAATCTTTCTTTGCAGATCTCTGTGAGAAGGCCAAAGTAAACATTGTAAAATGTGTAGACTGTAAGACCCCAAGGGCTGAGGTTCTTAGCGCCTTTCAATGTATCTGCGGCCAGATAGCTTCTGATTTGACTATGATAACCAAACCCAGACTGAATATGGGTGAAAGGTGATTTGACAACAACTGCTCAAGGGCCCACCAAAATCGAGTCCAAGCACTAAAAAATACCCCTTGTGACAGGTAAGAGATAGCGATCTTAAAGAGGCAGTATAAGTCTGTAGTTCAGACACGGAAAAAAGAGATTAAAGAAGGGGCCTGGAATGCACTTTTATCTGTTGAAGTTTTAAAGAATAGTTCGAAATTCTGGGCTATTGTTACTACACCTTTTTTCTCCGCCACAGAGAACAATGCTATGGAAAGCAACATTACAGATGCGCAGTGGCTTTCCCATTTTGAGGCAATCTATGGCTCTCATATGATTCCGGACCCCCTCCCTAGCCTAGAAAATGAGAGAGCTTTTCCTTGGTTGTTTTTAAAGGAGGGGGATGTTGAAAGGGCGATAATAGAGACATCAAGTAATAAAGCACCTGGCCCAGACTGTGCCTGCAGATTTGTATAAATGTGACCCTAAATTCTGGGCTAAGATACTAACAAATGTTTTAATGCCTCTGGTGTCCAGGGGTTCCCTGTATCCTGGTCCCTGTCAACTATTATACCAGTTTTTAGAAAGGGCCAGAGAGGAAATCCACGTTGTTACAGACTAATATCATTGATTGATTCAACAGTCAAAATTTTAGGTAAAGTGATTCTAGTTAAAATCACAGACTGGGCAAATAACACTGAGGTTTTATCAAACTTACATTATGGTTTTAGACAGGGCAGAAGCACTTTGGATCAGTGCCTTAATTTATACCTATAAGCAAATATACCATAGCAAAAAAAGAGTTCTCTGCAAATGGCTTTTATGGACCTTTCCTCAGCGTTCGATCTGGTTAACAGATCGAAGCTGTGGACTATTTTACTTGATATGGGCATTAATCCTCCCCTAGTTTATTTCTTGGCTGATTTACACCGGGACCTCTCACGTTCAGTTAGGCTCACTCAGGATGGTAAATGAACTAGGCACTTTAAATCGGGCAGAGGCGTCTGTCATGGATGTATATTGGTGCTACAAACTTTTACTCTATATATTAATGTATTAGATAAAACCTTAGATCATGTTTGCTTGGACATCACGCGTGTAGGAGTAAGGACTATTCCGGTCCTCCTATACGCGGACGATGCTGTGTTACTAGCTCGTACACCTATAGGCCTCCAGAGGCTTTTGAATGCCTTTGGGGCCTATATGAAGTCCCTAGACTTGATGGTGAACATCGCGAAATCACGTCATGTCAATGGGTCAAAGAAAGAGAAAAACAAATACCTTCTTCTGTAACGGAGCAGAGGTGTCTAAGGTGACCTCTTTTACATATCTGGGGGTTTTATTTGACGATATATGTTCCTGGGTCCCCCAACAGACGGTCAAAAAATATGCAATAGTCAGATCAACGTCAGTTTTATTAGGGTTTGCACAGCGTTTGGGGTCTAGGCCTCTGAAAGCCATGCTTAGCATATATAGATCCAAATGCTTGGTTATTGCTATGTATGGCTCAGCTATTTGGGGTTACAAACGGCTGGAAGGGGTTCAAATAGCAGAAAACAGATTTTTACATACTCTCCTGTCTGTACCTCAATCAACCCCAACTTTTGTTATCCATCAGGAACCTGTGCTGGTCTATGTGTCTGATCTGTTGAGAACAGCACCATTGGTATGCTGGCTTAAAACCTGGAATAACCCAGATCTATCTCTCAATCACTTGATCATGAGGGACTGTGTTATATTGGATAAAGCCAGCAGTATCCCATGGCTGTCCAATGGTAAGTTTATGTTCTCGAAACTGGGGCGCCAGAACTTTTTAATGCTTCAGAAGGAATTAAAAAAGAAGACATGAAATAGGTAAAATCACAATTTATGAATATTTTGATAATGGAACGTGAAGAGCTGGAGCTAAAGAAACCAGGTGTCAGGGCTCATTATTTGATAAAAAGGCTATAGTTAATTCCATCTCGCTATATACTTGTTTTTTGGACCCAAAAGCGGCCTTCGATAAAGTGCCTAGATCAAAACTTTGGGCCAAAATGAAAGCCTGGGGTGCGCCGCCAAAGCTATTGGGAGCAATCATAGAATTATACTCACACACCAGGGTACAAATAAAAAAAGGAGATGGACGATGCCTAACAAAGAAATATCAAACTTCTAACGGACTAAAGCAAGGCTGCGTGTTGGCCCCCAGCCTTTTCAACATCTACACCGCAGACCTAGAAAGTGACCTACGCACAATTCAGGGGGATTCACCGAAATTGGGACAAACACCTATAGTGAGTCTACAATACGCCGACGACATTGTGCTCCTCTCACAAACTCCGCTTGGCTTACAACGCTTGATCTCCAAACTTGCGTTATACATCTCCAAAGCACAACTAACAATAAACCTCAAAAAATCAAACATCCTATGCTTCTCCAGTTCCCGAAAGAAACAACCTAAATACGTCTGGAGGATAAATTCTTCTATAGTAACACAGGTTGATAAATACAAATACTTGGGCATCATACTTGATCACCAACTAAAGTACAAACATCATTTAGAACAGGGGAAATCAAAAGCCAAACAACTGAATTTTGCTTTTAAAACACTTAAGCTGTAGTTCAACCGGCCACATGTGGAGAAGTGTGGCTCATTGGTTAGAAGCGGTACAAAAGGGGGTGGTGATGGACGGAGCATCTGAATCAATCAAACACTCACACCCAGTCAACAGATCTGGGTTTGATCCATCACCGTTCTTTAGCCCACACTGCCACCCCAGTTCAGACATGGCTATATGCAAATCAGTCTGACCCTGTGCCTCATGGGAACAGTCCAGCCCGAACTGCCAAGCCATGTCTTCCCTGGACCGGAAACAAGCTTCCGAGGACCGGTTTCTGGCATTCCAGCTGTATTCAGCCCGGCTTGCTTGAATCCAGTGGCAAAGTGAGCAAGGGACTCACGTCTGAGCATACCCTGCCACACTTATGGCGGCCAAAAGCGGCACAAAAGGGGGTGGTGATGGACGGAGCATCTGAATCAATCAAACACACACACCCAGTCAAAAGATCTGGGTTTGATCCATCACCGTTCTTTAGCCCACAATGCCACCCCAGTTCAGACATGGCTATATGCAAATCAGTCTGACCCTGTGCCTCATGGGAACAGTCCAGCCCGAACTACCAAGCCATGTCTTCCCTGGACCGGAAACAAGCTTCCGAGGACCGGTTTCTGGCATTCCAGCCGTCTTCAGCCCGGCTTGCTTGAATCCAATGGCAAAGTGAGCAAGGGACTCACGCCTGAGCATACCCTGCCACAATTATGGCGGCCAAGAGCGGTACAAAAGGGGGTGGTGATGGACGGAGCATCTGAATCAATCAAACACTCACACCCAGTCAAAAGATCTGGGTTTGATCCATCACCGTTCTTTAGCCCACTCTGCCACCCCAGTTCATACATGGCTATATGCAAATCAGTCTGACCCTGTGCCTCATGGGAACAGTCCAGCCCGAACTGCCAAGCCATGTCTTCCCTGGACCGGAAACAAGCTTCCGAGGACCGGTTTCTGGCATTCCAGCCGTCTTCAGCCCGGCTTGCTTGAATCCAGTGGCAAAGTGAGCAAGGGACTCACGTCTGAGCATACCCTGCCACACTTATGGCGGCCAAAAGCGGTACAAAAGGGGGTGGTGATGGACGGAGCATCTGAATCAATCAAACACTCACACCCAGTCAAAAGATCTGGGTTTGATCCATCACCGTTCTTTAGCCCACTCTGCCACCCCAGTTCAGATATGGCTATATGCAAATCAGTCTGACCCTGTGCCTCATGGGAACAGTCCAGCCTGAACTGCCAAGCCATGTCTTCCCTGGACCGGAAACAAGCTTCCGAGGACCGGTTTCTGGCATTCCAGCTGTCTTCAGCCCGGCTTGCTTGAATCCAGTGGCAAAGTGAGCAAGGGACTCACGTCTGAGTATACCCTGCCACACTTATGGTGGCCAAAAGCGGTACAAAAGGGGGTGGTGATGGACGGAGCATCTGAATCAATCAAACACTCACACCCAGTCAAAAGATCTGGGTTTGATCCATCACCGTTCTTTAGCTCACTCTGCCACCCCAGTTCAGACATGGCTATATGCAAATCAGTCTGACCCTGTGCCTCATGGGAACAGTCCAGCCCGAACTGCCAAGCCATGTCTTCCCTGGACCGGAAACAAGCTTCTGAGGACCGGTTTCTGGCATTCCAGCCGTCTTCAGCTCGGCTTGCTTGAATCCAGTGGAAAAAAGTGAGCAAGGGACTCACGTCTGAGCATACCCTGCCACACTTATGGCGGCCAAAAGCGGTACAAAAGGGGGTGGTGATGGACGGAGCATCTGAATCAATCAAACACTCACACCCAGTCAACAGATCTGGGTTTGATCCATCACCGTTCTTTAGCCCACACTGCCACCCCAGTTCAGACATGGCTATATGCAAATCAGTCTGACCCTGTGCCTCATGGGAACAGTCCAGCCCGAACTGCCAAGCCATGTCTTCCCTGGACCGGAAACAAGCTTCCGAGGACCGGTTTCTGGCATTCCAGCCGTCTTCAGCCCGGCTTGCTTGAATCCAATGGCAAAGTGAGCAAGGGACTCACGTCTGAGCATACCCTGCCACACTTATGGCGGCCAAAAGCGGTACAAAAGGGGGTGGTGATGGACGGAGCATCTGAATCAATCAAACACTCACACCCAGTCAAAATATCTGGGTTTGATCCATCACCGTTCTTTAGCCCACTCTGCCACCCCAGTTCATACATGGCTATATGCAAATCAGTCTGACCCTGTGCCTCATGGGAACAGTCCAGCCCGAACTGCCAAGCCATGTCTTCCCTGGACCGGAAACAAGCTTCCGAGGACCGGTTTCTGGCATTCCAGCCGTCTTCAGCCCGGCTTGCTTGAATCCAGTGGCAAAGTGAGCAAGGGACTCACGTCTGAGCATACCCTGCCACACTTATGGCGGCCAAAAGCGGTACAAAAGGGGGTGGTGATGGACGGAGCATCTGAATCAATCAAACACTCACACCCAGTCAAAAGATCTGGGTTTGATCCATCACCGTTCTTTAGCCCACTCTGCCACCCCAGTTCAGACATGGCTATATGCAAATCAGTCTGACCCTGTGCCTCATGGGAACAGTCCAGCCCGAACTGCCAAGCCATGTCTTCCCTGGACCGGAAACAAGCTTCCGAGGACCGGTTTCTGGCATTCCAGCTGTCTTCCGCCCGGCTTGCTTGAATCCAGTGGCAAAGTGAGCAAGGGACTCACGTCTGAGCATACCCTGCCACACTTATGGCGGCCAAAAGCGGTACAAAAGGGGGTGGTGATGGACGGAGCATCTGAATCAATCAAACACTCACACCCAGTCAAAAGATCTGGCTTTGATCCATCACCGTTCTTTAGCTCACTCTGCCACCCCAGTTCAGACATGGCTATATGCAAATCAGTCTGACCCTGTGCCTCATGGGAACAGTCCAGCCCGAACTGCCAAGCCATGTCTACCCTGGACCGGAAACAAGCTTCCGAGGACCGGTTTCTGGCATTCCAGCCGTCTTCAGCTCGGCTTGCTTGAATCCAGTGGCAAAGTGAGCAAGGGACTCACGTCTGAGCATACCCTGCCACACTTATGGCGGCCAAAAGCGGTACAAAAGGGGGTGGTGGTGGACGGAGCATCTGAATCAATCAAACACTCACACCCAGTCAAAAGATCTGGGTTTGATCCATCACCGTTCTTTAGCCCACTCTGCCACCCCAGTTCAGACATGGCTATAAGCAAATCAGTCTGACCCTGTGCCTCATGGGAACAGTCCAGCCCGAACTGCCAAGCCATGTCTTCCCTGAACCGGATACAAGCTTCCGAGGACCGGTTTCTGGAATTCCAGCCGTCTTCAGCCTGGCTTGCTTGAATCCAGTGGCAAAGTGAGCAAGGGACTCACGTCTGAGCATACCATGCCACACTTATGGTGGCCAAAAGCGGTACAAAAGGGGGTGGTGATGGACGGAGCATCTGAATCAATCAAACACTCACACCCAGTCAAAATATCTGGGTTTGATCCATCACTGTTCTTTAGCCCACTCTGCCACCCCAGTTCAGACATGGCTATAAGCAAATCAGTCTGACCCTGTGCCTCATGGGAACAGTCCAGCCCGAACTTCCAAGCCATGTCTTTCCTGAACCGGATACAAGCTTCCGAGGACCGGTTTCTGGAATTCAAGCCGTCTTCAGCCTGGCTTGCTTGAATCCAGTGGTAAGGTGAGCAAGGGACTCACGTCTGAGCATACCATGCCACACTTATGGCGGCCAAAAGCGGTACAAAAGGGGGTGGTGATGGACGGAGCATCTGAATCAATCAAACACTCACACCCAGTCAAAAGATCTGGGTTTGATCCATCACCGTTCTTTAGCCCACTCTGCCACCCCAGTTCAGACATGGCTATATGCAAATCAGTCTGACCCTGTGCCTCATGGGAACAGTCCAGCCCGAACTGCCAAGCCATGTCTTCCCTGGACCGGAAACAAGCTTCCGTGGACCGGTTTCTGGCATTCCAGCCGTCTTCAGCCCGGCTTGCTTGAATCCAGTGGTAAAGTGAGCAAGGGACTCACGTCTGAGCATACCCTGCCACACTTATGGCGGCCACATGCGGTACAAAAGGGGGAGGTGATGGACGGAGCATCTGAATCAATCAAACACTCACACCCAGTCAAAAGATCTGGGTTTGATCCATCACCGTTCTTTAGCCCACTCTGCCACCCCAGTTCAGACATGGCTATATGCAAATCAGTCTGACCCTGTGCCTCATGGGAACAGTCCAGCCCGAACTGCCAAGCCATGTCGTCCCTGGACCGGAAACAAGTTTCCGAGGACCGGTTTCTGGCATTCCAGCCGTCTTCAGCCCGGCTTGCTTGAATCCAGTGGCAAAGTGAGCAAGGGACTCACGTCTGAGCATACCCTGCCACACTTATGGCAGCAAAAAGCGGTACAAAAGGGGGTGGTGATGGACGGAGCATCTGAATCAATCAAACACTCACACCCAGTCAAAAGATCTGGCTTTGATCCATCACCGTTCTTTAGCTCACTCTGCCACCCCAGTTCAGACATGGCTATATGCAAATCAGTCTGACCCTGTGCCTCATGGGAACAGTCCAGCCCGAACTGCCAAGCCATGTCTTCCCTGGACCGGAAACAAGCTTCCGAGGACCGGTTTCTGGCATTCCAGCCGTCTTCAGCTCGGCTTGCTTGAATCCAGTGGCAAAGTGAGCAAGGGACTCACGTCTGAGCATACCCTGCCACACTTATGGCGGCCAAAAGCGGTACAAAAGGGGGTGGTGATGGACGGAGCATCTGAATCAATCAAACACTCACACCCAGTCAAAAGATCTGGGTTTGATCCATCACCGTTCTTTAGCCCACTCTGCCACCCCAGTTCAGACATGGCTATATGCAAATCAGTCTGACCCTGTGCCTCATGGGAACAGTCCAGCCCGAACTGCCAAGCCATGTCTTCCCTGGACCGGAAACAAGCTTCCGAGGACCGGTTTCTGGCATTCCAGCCGTCTTCAGCTCGGCTTGCTTGAATCCAGTGGCAAAGTGAGCAAGGGACTCACGTCTGAGCATACCCTGCCACACTTATGGCGGCCAAAAGCGGTACAAAAGGGGGTGGTGATGGACGGAGCATCTGAATCAATCAAACACTCACACCCAGTCAAAAGATCTGGGTTTGATCCATCACCGTTCTTTAGCCCACTCTGCCACCCCAGTTCAGACATGGCTATAAGCAAATCAGTCTGACCATGTGCCTCATGGGAACAGTCCAGCCCGAACTGCCAAGCCATGTCTTCCCTGGACCGGAAACAAGCTTCCGAGGACCGGTTTCTGGAATTCCAGCCGTCTTCAGCCCGGCTTGCTTGAATCCAGTGGCAAAGTGAGCAAGGGACTCACGTCTGAGCATACCATGCCACACTTATGGCGGCCAAAAGCGGTACAAAAGGGGGTGGTGATGGACGGAGCATCTGAATCAATCAAACACTCACACCCAGTCAAAAGATCTGGGTTTGATCCTTCACTGTTCTTTAGCCCACTCTGCCACCCCAGTTCAGACATGGCTATATGCAAATCATTCTGACCCTGTGCCTCATGGGAACAGTCCAGCCCGAACTGCCAAGCCATGTCTTCCCTGGACCGGAAACAAGCTTCCGAGGACCGGTTTCTGGCATTCCAGCCGTCTTCAGCCCGGCTTGCTTGAATCCAGTGGTAAAGTGAGCAAGGGACTCACGTCTGAGCATACCCTGCCACACTTATGGCGGCCAAAAGCGGTACAAAAGGGGGTGGTGATGGACGGAGCATCTAAATCAATCAAACACTCACACCCAGTCAAAAGATCTGGGTTTGATCCATCACCGTTCTTTAGCCCACTCTGCCACCCCAGTTTAGACATGGCTATATGCAAATCAGTCTGACCCTGTGCCTCATGGGAACAGTCCAGCCCGAACTGCCAAGCCATGTCTTCCCTGGACCGGAAACAAGTTTCCGAGGACCGGTTTCTGGCATTCCAGCCGTCTTCAGCCCGACTTGCTTGATCCAGTGGCAAAGTGAGCAAGGGACTCACGTTTGAGCATACCCTGCCACACTTATGGCGGCCAAAAGTGGTACAAAAGGGGGTGGTGATGGACGGAGCATCTGAATCAATCAAACACTGACACCCAGTCAAAAGATCTGGGTTTGATCCATCACCGTTCTTTAGCCCACTCTGCCACCCCAGTACAGACATGGCTATATGCAAATCAGTCTGACCCTGTGCCTCATGGGAACAGTCCAGCCCGAACTGCCAAGCCATGTCTTCCCTGGACCGGAAACAAGCTTCCGAGGACCGGTTTCTGGCATTCCAGCCGTCTTCAGCCCGGCTTGCTTGAATCCAGTGGCAAAGTGAGCAAGGGACTCACGTCTGAGCATACCCTGCCACACTTATGGCGGCTCATTTCGCCTGAGGCTTGAGCCAGGCGCTCATACTTTTTCTCTTGCTGATATTTTAATTGATCTCTGCACTTTCCCTTTGTGTCCTTGCCCCCCCCTGCACCAGCGCGCGACGCTTGGTGTCTTCATCGATCTTTGGGTGAAGGCACTTTTTAAATTTGACTTGCCACCTAAATTACCTGACTGTACTCACCCTGCATTGTGTTGCCTCCCCCAGAGGTTACAGCCGATTTTAGGGCTGTTTTCGACCTGGGGCACGGGCTGAACTTTTGCGGCGGCCATCTTGGGCAGGGCTAGCCTCCCTTGGGGGCGAGAGTCAGGGGTATAAAAACAGAAGAAGGACAATCCAGCAAGAATACTGCTAATTTCGCCTGAGGTTTGAGCCGGGCGCTCATACTTTTTCTCTTGCTGATATTTTAATTGATCTCTGCACTTTCCCTTTGTGTCCTTGCCCCCCCCTGCACCAGCGCGCGACGCTTGGTGTCTTCATCGATCTTTGGGTGAAGGCACTTTTTAAATTTGACTTGCCACCTAAATTACCTGACTGTACTCACCCTGCATTGTGCTGCCTCCCCCAGAGGTTACAGCCGATTTTAGGGCTGTTTTCGACCTGGGGCACGGGCTGAACTTTTGCGGCGGCCATCTTGGGCAGGGCTAGCCTCCCTTGGGGGCGAGAGTCAGGGGTATAAAAACAAGCAGTCATGTCTTCGCGCAGCGGACGCGCTCAGCGGACGCGCCGGACTCGCGCCGGAGTCAAGCCAGAGTCCGGCCCGTCTGCGCCCATCCGCGCACTGGCCGGGCACAGGGCTGGGAACTCTGACGGTTCTGATAAAAGGAGCTATAGCAGACAGGAATTATTAGCCCTAAAGTCGGATTGCGGATGTGACCTACATAAACTCAATCCCTCTGATTGGACAGGCCCGGTGAGTTGTCAGAATTGTTACTACAATTTCATGTGGTCCCAGGTCTCTTCCTTTTTAACACACAATCATACCTTAAAGGCTGGCTTAATTAATGCTAGATCTCTGCCAAAGCATGCCCAGCATATCCAGGACCTTTTAACCGATGACAACTTAGACTGTCTGTTCATTACAGAGACCTGGCTCAAACCTTGGTGCACTCCCGATCTGGTACATGCCCTTCCTATCGGATATGGTATCCAAAGGGTTGACAGAGGAAATGAACAACGGGGGGGGAGTGGCCATTATACATAGAGACACACTTGACTGTTCAGTGATAGAACTCCATGAACTAACGGATGCGGAAGGAATGGGCTTCTGTATTAAAATTCATGACAATTTCTCCTTCGCAGGGGCATTGATCTACCGTCCTCCGGGATCATGCACAGGTTTTCTGGGGAGTATTGGAGACGTATTAAGCCCACTGATACTTAAATACTCCAATTTTACTATGTTGGGAGACGTAAACATTCATCTAGAGTCCAAAACGGATGCATCTACTATCTCCTTTAGAGAAACCTTGGATGTATTGGGCCTCATTATTCGTGACACCCAAGCCACCCATGAGGCTGGCCATACGATAGATTGTATTGCCTCCAATTTAGATATCCTAAAAACAGACCACCTAAAACCCCAGACGTCGACGGATCACGTATTGATACCTTTAGGGTTCCAATTAGAGACTAATAGGAAAAACAAACAGGCAGAAGAACGAACCTTGGTCAGTCAGGATGACTGGAAAGCTATTATGAATCACCCAGAATTAAACACTATGGCTAGAGAATGTAGACCCATGACAGCAGATCCTCTAAATTTAAATACCTTTAGAGCCTGGATGAATGAACTGAAAGGCATGGCTGGACAAGGAAAAAATAAAGCCAGACCCAGGAATAAGAAGAAATCCGCCCCTTGGTTCGATCGAGAACTTAAAAACAAACAGGGGGAGGTGCGCAGAGCTGAACGTAGCTGGCGAAAAAACTACCATAGTACAGAACGCGGTAAATATAAAAAGGTTAAAAGTGCTTACCACGCACTAATCAAACACGCCAAAACGAAGTACTTTTCGTCAACGATCGAAACAGCTAACAATAAACATAAAGTGATTTTTAAAATTGTGAAAGATTTTAATAAACCTAAATGCTTAATGCAGGACATGCCACCCTCACAAATACTCTGTGACTCTATCGCAGACTTCTTTGAAGGAAAGGTCCAGGGTCTGACGAAAGACTTTGAGGTCCCTATTCAGGATTCAATGAAGGAGGATGACAACATAAGGCAGGATAGAGCCCAGCTCACAGTCTTCACTACAATTAGTCTGGAGGAGACTAAGCAAGCCATCCTAGCAACTAAATCGGGATCACCTTTTGACCCGTGCCCCATTAGACTCTTACATCTCATTGCCGAAACTGTCAATCCTGACATAAATAACATCGTCAATAATTCACTGGCTACTGCCAATGTCCCCTTAGAGTGGAAATTGGCAGCAGTGAAACCTCTGCAAAAAAAACAGCTCCCTGACCCAACCACACTGTCAAACTTACGTCCCATCTCACTCCTCCCGGCACTGTGTAAAATTACAGAGTCGATAGTTAATAAACAGCTTACCAGCTTCCTGGAAAACAGTGAAGCTTGGCACCCCAACCAAGCAGGTTTTAGGACTCAACATTCCACGGAATCAGCTCTCCTGTTCACTAGTGAGTCTATCCGATCTGCCCTAGACCAAGGAAAGAAGGCCGTCCTGATACTTTTAGACCTGTCGGCGGACTTCGACACGGTCTCACATGTCATCTTAATAGACCGGCTAATAACATCTGGCATCTCAGGCAAAGTCCTGGAGTGAATAAGAAACTTTCTTAGTGACAGGAGACAAGTGGTGACCTTGGGGGACTTCCGTTCCAGTGAGAAATCGCTGTCGACGGGAGTACCTCAGGGTTCCAGCTTGAGCCCGACATTATTTAATGTTTACACCGCGCCTCTGATAAAGTTGGTATCGTCCTTTGGCATAGACGTAATAGCATATGCCGACGATACCCAACTTATCCTGGTAATGGATAAAGACAACCAGGTTTGGGAGGAAAAACTCAAATGTTGCCTAACGGCCACCTTTGATTGGATGCGGAGAAACCACCTTAAATGTAACACAGGCAAAACTGAGATCATGCCTATAGGCCCAAAGAATGAATTTATTCCCAGATTATGGTGGCCTGAAAAGGCAGAAATACCGCCTCACACCACCTCCTCAGCTCGTAATCTTGGGGTACACTTTGACGCCGACTTATCTTTTAAATAGCAGGCGTCAAAAGTGGCAGGCACCTGTTTTGGGGTGATAAAGAGTCTCAGGAAATTCTTTGACTTACTGCCCTTTGAAGCGAGGAAAACCGTCACTGTTGCACTAGTTACTTCACGCATAGATTACTGCAACAGCCTGTATGCTGGAACCAATAGGGCGGTTACTCACAAACTCCAGATGGTCCAGCATGCGGCAGCAAGGCTGGTCCTAAAATGGCCGAGAAAATCCTCAGCATCCAAAGCACTCAATGCTTTACACTGGCTGCCCATAACAAAGAGGGTCCTGTACAAACTACTGATAATTACTTTTCGAGCTGTCCATGACCTTGGCCCTTTATACCTAAGGAAAATTTTGTTAGATACTGTCCGACCCGAGCACTGCGCTCCTCAAACGCCAACCTATTGATCGTCCCAGGGTTTAGACTTAAATCTCGTGGGGGCAAATCTTTGGCGGTACTAGGCGCAAAAGCCTGGAACGCCCTTCCCCCGCTTCTCAGAGCACTGGCCAAGGAATCAGAATTCCGTAAACAACTAAAAACCTGGATTTACAACCTCCCAGACATAGCTGCCAGAGCACTAGTGTGAGTCCGGCCCCGATCAATTCAAGCAGTAATGGCAACTTTAACATCAGGTTGACCTCTTATTGGCGCCGAGATGCTCCCTGGAGCGATTGTTGCGCGGTATAAATGGGCAATCATATCATATCATATCATATCAAAAGCGGTACAAAAGGGGGTGGTGACGGACGGAGCATCTGAATCAATCAAACACTCACACCCAGTCAAAAGATCTGGGTTTGATCCATCACCGTTCTTTAGCCCACTCTGCCACCCCAGTTCAGACATGGCTATATGCAAATCAGTCTGACCCTGTGCCTCATGGGAACAGTCCAGCCCGAACTGCCAAGCCATGTCTTCCCTGGACCGGAAACAAGTTTCCGAGGACCGGTTTCTGGCATTCCAGCTGTCTTCAGCCCGGCTTGCTTGAATCCAGTGGCAAAGTGAGCAAGGGACTCACGTCTGAGCATACCCTGCCACACTTATGGCGGCCAAAAGCGGTACAAAAGGGGGTGGTGATGGACGGAGCATCTGAATCAATCAAACACTCACAACCAGTCAAAAGATCTGGCTTTGATCCATCACCGTTCTTTAGCCCACTCTGCCACCCCAGTTCAGACATGGCTATATGCAAATCAGTCTGACCCTGTGCCTCATGGGAACAGTCCAGCCCGAACTGCCAAGCCATGTCTTCCCTGGACCGGAAACAAGCTTCCGAGGACCGGTTTCTGGCATTCCAGCCGTCTTCAGCCCGGCTTGCTTGAATCCAGTGGCAAAGTGAGCAAGGGACTCACGTCTGAGCATACCCTGCCACACTTATGGCGGCCAAAAGCGGTACAAAAGGGGGTGGTGATGGACGGAGCATCTGAATCAATCAAACACTCACACCCAGTCAAAAGATCTGGGTTTGATCCATCACCGTTCTTTAGCCCACTCTGCCACCCCAGTTCAGACATGGCTATATGCAAATCAGTCTGACCCTGTGCCTCATGGGAACAGTCCAGCCCGAACTGCCAAGCCATGTCTTCCCTGGACCGGAAACAAGCTTCCGAGGACCGGTTTCTGGCATTCCAGCCATCTTCAGCCCGGCTTGCTTGAATCCAGTGGCAAAGTGAGCAAGGGACTCACGTCTGAGCATTCCCTGCCACACTTATGGCGGCCAAAAGCGGTACAAAAGGGGGTGGTGATGGACGGAGCATCTGAATCAATCAAACACTCACACCCAGTCAAAAGATCTGGGTTTGATCCATCACCGTTCTTTAGCCCACTCTGCCACCCCAGTTCAGACATGGCTATATGCAAATCAGTCTGACCCTGTGCCTCATGGGAACAGTCCAGCCCGAACTGCCAAGCCATGTCTTCCCTGGACCGGAAACAAGCTTCCGAGGACCGGTTTCTGGCATTCCAGCCGTCTTCAGCCCGGCTTGCTTGAATCCAGTGGCAAAGTGAGCAAGGTACTCACGTCTGAGCATACCCTGCCACACTTATGGCGGCCAAAAGCGGTACAAAAGGGGGTGGTGATGGACGGAGCATCTGAATCAATCAAACACTCACACCCAGTCAAAAGATCTGGGTTTGATCCATCACCGTTCTTTAGCCCACTCTGCCACCCCAGTTCAGACATGGCTATATGCAAATCAGTCTGACCCTGTGCCTCATGGGAACAGTCCAGCCCGAACTGCCAAGCCATGTCTTCCCTGGACCGGAAACAAGCTTCCGAGGACCGGTTTCTGGCATTCCAGCCGTCTTCAGCCCGGCTTGCTTGAATCCAGTGGCAAAGTGAGCAAGGGACTCACGTCTGAGCATACCCTGCCACACTTATGGCGGCCAAAAGCGGTACAAAAGGGGGTGGTGATGGACGGAGCATCTGAATCAATCAAACACTCACACCCAGTCAAAAGATCTGGGTTTGATCCATCACGGTTCTTTAGCCCACTCTGCCACCCCAGTTCAGACATGGCTATATGCAAATCAGTCTGACCCTGTGCCTCATGGGAACAGTCCAGCCCGAACTGCCAAGCCATGTCTTCCCTGGACCGGAAACAAGCTTCCGAGGACCGGTTTCTGGCATTCCAGCCGTCTTCAGCCCGGCTTGCTTGAATCCAGTGGCAAAGTGAGCAAGGGACTCACGTCTGAGCATACCCTGCCACACTTATGGCGGCCAAAAGCGGTACAAAAGGGGGTGGTGATGGACGGAGCATCTGAATCAATCAAACACTCACACCCAGTCAAAAGATCTGGGTTTGATCCATCACCGTTCTTTAGCCCACTCTGCCACCCCAGTTCAGACATGGCTATATGCAAATCAGTCTGACCCTGTGCCTCATGGGAACAGTCCAGCCCGAACTGCCAAGCCATGTCTTCCCTTGACCGGAAACAAGCTTCCGAGGACCGGTTTCTGGCATTCCAGCCGTCTTCAGCCCGGCTTGCTTGAATCCAGTGGTAAAGTGAGCAAGGGACTCACGTCTGAGCATACCCTGCCACACTTATGGCGGCCAAAAGCGGTACAAAAGGGGGTAGTGATGGACGGAGCATCTAAATCAATCAAACACTCACACCCAGTCAAAAGATCTGGGTTTGATCCATCACCGTTCTTTAGCCCACTCTGCCACCCCAGTTTAGACATGGCTATATGCAAATCAGTCTGACCCTGTGCCTCATGGGAACAGTCCAGCCCGAACTGCCAAGCCATGTCTTCCCTGGACCGGAAACAAGTTTCCGAGGACCGGTTTCTGGCATTCCAGCCGTCTTCAGCCCGGCTTGCTTGAATCCAGTGGCAAAGTGAGCAAGGGACTCACGTTTGAGCATACCCTGCCACACTTATGGCGGCCAAAAGTGGTACAAAAGGGGGTGGTGATGGACGGAGCATCTGAATCAATCGAACACTCACACCCAGTCAAAAGATCTGGGTTTGATCCATCACCGTTCTTTAGCCCACTCTGCCACCCCAGTTCAGACATGGCTATATGCAAATCAGTCTGACCCTGTGCCTCATGGGAACAGTCCAGCCCGAACTGCCAAGCCATGTCTTCCCTGGACCGGAAACAATCTTTCGAGGAACGGTTTCTGGCATTCCAGCCGTCTTCAGCCCGGCTTGCTTGAATCCAGTGGCAAAGTGAGCAAGGGATTCACGTCTGAGCAAACCCTGCCACACTTATGGCGGCCAAAAGCGGTACAAAAGGGGGTGGTGATGGACGGAGCATCTGAATCAATCAAACACTCACACCCAGTCAAAAGATCTGGGTTTGATCCATCACCGTTCTTTAGCCCACTCTGCCACCCCAGTTCAGACATGGCTATATGCAAATCAGTCTGACCCTGTGCCTCATGGGAATAGTCCAGCCCGAACTGCCAAGCCATGTCTTCCCTGGACCGGAAACAAGCTTCCGAGGACCGGTTTCTGGCATTCCAGCCGTCTTCAGCCCGGCTTGCTTGAATCCAGTGGCAAAGTGAGCAAGGGACTCACGTCTGAGCATACCCTGCCACACTTATGGCGGCCAAAAGCGGTACAAAAAGGGGGTGGTGATGGACGGAGCATCTGAATCAATCAAACACTCACACCCAGTCAAAAGATCTGGGTTTGATCCATCACGGTTCTTTAGCCCACTCTGCCACCCCAGTTCAGACATGGCTATATGCAAATCAGTCTGACCCTGTGCCTCATGGGAACAGTCCAGCCCGAACTGCCAAGCCATGTCTTCCCTGGACCGGAAACAAGCTTCCGAGGACCGGTTTCTGGCATTCCAGCCGTCTTCAGCCCGGCTTGCTTGAATCCAGTGGCAAAGTGAGCAAGGGACTCACGTCTGAGCATACCCTGCCACACTTATGGCGGCCAAAAGCGGTACAAAAGGGGGTGGTGATGGACGGAGCATCTGAATCAATCAAACACTCACACCCAGTCAAAAGATCTGGGTTTGATCCATCACCGTTCTTTAGCCCACTCTGCCACCCCAGTTCAGACACGGCTATATGCAAATCAGTCCGACCCTGTGCCTCATGGGAACAGTCCAGCCCGAACTGCCAAGCCATGTCTTCCCTGGACCGGAAACAAGCTTCCGAGGACCGGTTTCTGACATTCCAGCCGTCTTCAGCTAGGCTTGCTTGAATCCAGTGGCAAAGTGAGCAAGGGACTCACGTCTGAGCATACCCTGCCACACTATGGCGGCCAAAAGCGGTACAAAAGGGGGTGGTGATAGACGGAGCATCTGAATCAATCAAACACTCACACCCAGTCAAAAGATCTGGGTTTGATCCATCACCGTTCTTTAGCCCACTCTGCCACCCCAGTTCAGACATGGCTATATGCAAATCAGTTTGACCCTGTGCCTCATGGGAACAGTCCAGCCTGAACTGCCAAGCCATGTCTTCCCTGGACCGGAAACAAGCTTCCGAGGACCGGTTTCTGGCATTCCAGCCGTCTTCAGCCCGGCTTGCTTGAATCCAGTGGCAAAGTGAGCAAGGGACTCACGTCTGAGCATACCCTGCCACACTTATGGCGGCCAAAAGCGGTACAAAAGGGGGTGGTGATGGACGGAGCATCTGAATCAATCAAACACTCACACCCAGTCAAAAGATCTGGGTTTGATCCATCACCGTTCTTTAGCCCACTCTGCCACCCCAGTTCAGACATGGCTATATGCAAATCAGTCTGACCCTGTGCCTCATGGGAACAGTCCAGCCCGAACTGCCAAGCCATGTCTTCCCTGGACCGGAAACAAGCTTCCGAGGACCGGTTTCTGGCATTCCAGCCGTCTTCAGCCCGGCTTGCTTGAATCCAGTGGCAAAGTGAGCAAGGGACTCACGTCTGAGCATACCCTGCCACACTTATGGCGGCCAAAAGCGGTACAAAAGGGGGTGGTGATGGACGGAGCATCTGAATCAATCAAACACTCACACCCAGTCAAAAGATCTGGGTTTGATCCATCACCGTTCTTTAGCCCACTCTGCCACCCCAGTTCAGACATGGCTATATGCAAATCAGTCTGACCCTGTGCCTCATGGGAACAGTCCAGCCCGAACTGCCAAGCCATGTCTTCCCTGGACCGGAAACAAGCTTCCGAGGACCGGTTTCTGGCATTCCAGCCGTCTTCTGCCCGGCTTGCTTGAATCCAGTGGTAAAGTGAGCAAGGGACTCACGTCTGAGCATACCCTGCCACACTTATGGCGGCCAAAAGCGGTACAAAAGGGGGTGGTGATGGACGGAGCATCTAAATCAATCAAACACTCACACCCAGTCAAAAGATCTGGGTTTGATCCATCACCGTTCTTTAGCCCACTCTGCCACCCCAGTTTAGACATGGCTATATGCAAATCAGTCTGACCCTGTGCCTCATGGGAACAGTCCAGCCCGAACTGCCAAGCCATGTCTTCCCTGGACCGGAAACAAGTTTCCGAGGACCGGTTTCTGGCATTCCAGCCGTCTTCAGCCCGGCTTGCTTGAATCCAGTGGCAAAGTGAGCAAGGGACTCACGTTTGAGCATACCCTGCCACACTTATGGTGGCCAAAAGTGGTACAAAAGGGGGTGGTGATGGACGGAGCATCTGAATCAATCAAACACTCACACCCAGTCAAAAGATCTGGGTTTGATCCATCACCGTTCTTTAGCCCACTCTGCCACCCCAGTTCAGACATGGCTATATGCAAATCAGTCTGACCCTGTGCCTCATGGGAACAGTCCAGCCCGAACTGCCAAGCCATGTCTTCCCTGGACCGGAAACAATCTTCCGAGGACCGATTTCTGGCATTCCAGCCGTCTTCAGCCCGGCTTGCTTGAATCCAGTGGCAAAGTGAGCAAGGGATTCACGTCTGAGCAAACCCTGCCACACTTATGGCGGCCAAAAGCGGTACAAAAGGGGGTGGTGATGGACGGAGCATCTGAATCAATCAAACACTCACACCCAGTCAAAAGATCTGGGTTTGATCCATCACCGTTCTTTAGCCCACTCTGCCACCCCAGTTCAGACATGGCTATATGAAAATCAGTCTGACCCTGTGCCTCATGGGAACAGTCCAGCCCGAACTGCCAAGCCATGTCTTTCCTGGACCGGAAACAAGCTTCCGAGGACCGGTTTCTGGCATTCCAGCCGTCTTCAGCCCGGCTTGCTTGAATCCAGTGGCAAAGTGAGCAAGGGACTCACGTCTGAGCATACCCTGCCACACTTATGGCGGCCAAAAGCGGTACAAAAGGGGGTGGTGATGGACGGAGCATCTGAATCAATCAAACACTCACACCCAGTCAAAAGATCTGGGTTTGATCCATCACCGTTCTTTAGCCCACTCTTCCACCCCAGTTCAGACATGGCTATATGCAAATCAGTCTGACCCTGTGCCTCATGGGAACAGTTCAGCCCGAACTGCCAAGCCATGTCTTCCCTGGACCGGAAACAAGCTTCCGAGGACCGGTTTCTGGCATTCCAGCTGTCTTCAGCCCGGCTTGCTTGAATCCAGTGGCAAAGTGAGCAAGGGACTCACGTCTGAGCATACCCTGCCACACTTATGGCGGCCAAAAGCGGTACAAAAGGGGGTGGTGATGGAAGGAGCATCTGAATCAATCAAACACTCACACCCAGTCAAAAGATCTGGGTTTGATCCATCACCGTTCTTTAGCCCACTCTGCCACCCCAGTTCAGACATGGCTATATGCAAATCAGTCTGACCCTGTGCCTCATGGGAACAGTCCAGCCCAAACTGCCAAGCCATGTCTTCCCTGGACCAAAAACAAGCTTCCGAGGACCGGTTTCTGGCATTCCAGCCGTCTTCAGCCCGGCTTGCTTGAATCCAGTGGCAAAGTGAGGAAGGGACTCACGTCTGAGCATACCCTGCCACACTTATGGCGGCCAAAAGCGGTACAAAAGGGGGTGGTGATGGACGGAGCATCTGAATCAATCAAACACTCACACCCAGTCAAAAGATCTGGGTTTGATCCATCACCGTTCTTTAGCCCACTCTACCACCCCAGTTCAGACATGGCTATATGCAAATCAGTCTGACCCTGTGCCTCATGGGAACAGTCCAGCCCGAACTGCCAAGCCATGTCTTCCCTGGACCGGAAACAAGCTTCCGAGGACCGGTTTCTGGCATTCCAGCCGTCTTCAGCCCGGCTTGCTTGAATCCAGTGGCAAAGTGAGCAAGGGACTCAAGTCTGAGCATACCCTGCCACACTTATGGCGGCCAAAAGCGGTACAAAAGGGGGTGGTGATGGACGAAGCATCTGAATCAATCAAACACTCACACCCAGTCAAAAGATCTGGGTTTGATCCATCACCGTTCTTTAGCCCACTCTGCCACCCCAGTTCAGACATGGCTATATGCAAATCAGTCTGACCCTGTGCCTCATGGGAACAGTCGAGCCCGAACTGCCAAGCCATGTCTTTCCTGGACCGGAAACAAGCTTCCGAGGACCGGTTTCTGGCATTCCAGCCGTCTTCAGCCCGGCTTGCTTGAATCCAGTGGCAAAGTGAGCAAGGGACTCACGTCTGAGCATACCCTGCCACACTTATGGCGGCCAAAAGCGGTACAAAAGGGGGTGGTGATTGACGGAGCATCTGAATCAATCAAACACTCACACCCAGTCAAAAGATCTGGGTTTGATCCATCACCGTTCTTTAGCCCACTCTGCCACCCCAGTTCAGACATGGCTATATGCAAATCAGTCTGACCCTGTGCCTCATGGGAACAGTTCAGCCCGAACTGCCAAGCCATGTCTTCCCTGGACCGGAAACAAGCTTCCGAGGAGCGGTTTCTGGCATTCCAGCTGTCTTCAGCCCGGCTTGCTTGAATCCAGTGGCAAAGTGAGCAAGGGACTCACGTCTGAGCATACCCTGCCACACTTATGGCGGCCAAAAGCGGTACAAAAGGGGGTGGTGATGGACGGAGCATCTGAATCAATCAAACACTCACACCCAGTCAAAAGATCTGGGTTTGATCCATCACCGTTCTTTAGCCCACTCTGCCACCCCAGTTCAGACATGGCTATATGCAAATCAGTCTGACCCTGTGCCTCATGGAACAGTCCAGCCCGAACTGCCAAGCCATGTCTTCCCTGGACCGGAAACAAGCTTCCGAGGACCGGTTTCTGGCATTCCAGCCGTCTTCAGCCCGGCTTGCTTGAATCCAGTGGCAAAGTGAGCAAGGGACTCAAGTCTGAGCATACCCTGCCACACTTATGGCAACCAAAAGCGGTACAAAAGGGGGTGGTGATGGACGGAGCATCTGAATCAATCAAACACTCACACCCAGTCAAAAGATCTGGGTTTGATCCATCACCGTTCTTTAGCCCACTCTGCCACCCCAGTTCAGACATGGCTATATGCAAATCAGTCTGACCATGTGCCTCATGGGAACAGTCCAGCCCGAACTGCCAAGCCATGTCTTCCCTGGACCGGAAACAAGCTTCCGAGGACCGGTTTCTGGCATTCCAGCCGTCTTCAGCCCGGCTTGCTTGAATCCAGTGGCAAAGTGAGCAAGGGACTCACGTCTGAGCATACCCTGCCACACTTATGGCGGCCAAAAGTAGTACAAAAGGGGGTGGTGATGGACGAAGCATCTGAATCAATCAAACACTCACACCCAGTCAAAAGATCTGGGTTTGATCCATCACCGTTCTTTAGCCCACTCTGCCACCCCAGTTCAGACATGGCTATATGCAAATCAGTCTGACCCTGTGCCTCATGGGAACAGTCCAGCCCGAACTGCGAAGCCATGTCTTCCCTGGACCGGAAACAAGCTTCCGAGGACCGGTTTCTGGCATTCCAGCCGTCTTCAGCCCGGCTTGCTTGAATCCAGTGGCAGAGTGAGCAAGGGACTCATGTCTGAGCATACCCTGCCACACTTATGGCGGCCAAAAGCGGTACAAAAGGGGGTGGTGATGGACGGAGCATCTGAATCAATCAAACACTCACACCCAGTCAAAAGATCTGGGTTTGATCCATCACCGTTCTTTAGCCCACTCTGCCACCCCAGTTCAGACATGGCTATATGCAAATCAGTCTGACCATGTGCCTCATGGGAACAGTCCAGCCCGAACTGCCAAGCCATGTCTTCCCTGGACCGGAAACAAGCTTCCGAGGACCGGTTTCTGGCATTCCAGCCGTCTTCAGCCCGGCTTGCTTGAATCCAGTGGCAAAGTAAGCAAGGGACTCACGTCTGAGCATACCCTGCCACACTTATGGCGGCCAAAAGCGGTACAAAAGGGGGTGGTGATGGACGGAGCATCTGAATCAATCAAACACTCACACCCAGTCAAAAGATCTGGGTTTGATCCATCACCGTTCTTTAGCCCACTCTGCCACCCCAGTTCAGACATGGCTATATGCAAATCAGTCTGACCCTGTGCCTCATGGGAACAGTCCAGCCCGAACTGCCAAGCCATGTCTTCCCTGGACCGGAAACAAGCTTCCGAGGACCGGTTTCTGGCATTCCAGCCGTCTTCAGCCCGGCTTGCTTGAATCCAGTGGCAAAGTGAGCAAGGGACTCACGTCTGAGCATACCCTGCCACACTTATGGCGACCAAAAGCGGTACAAAAGGGGGTGGTGATGGACGGAGCATCTGAATCAATCAAACACTCACACCCAGTCAAAAGATCTGGGTTTGATCCATCACCGTTCTTTAGCCCACTCTGCCACCCCAGTTCAGACATGGCTATATGCAAATCAGTCTGACCCTGTGCCTCATGGGAACAGTCCAGCCCGAACTGCATTGGTTAGAAGGGCAGACCCTGATGCAGAGGTCTAGCCTGGGACCAGGGTTCAATTCCCCGCCTCGGCGGGTCTTGGGCTCAAAATTCCACGGACCTGATAATTCTTGCCTCGGTGCCTATTCCAATCATGGAGTCCCACTCTGCAACTCTGGGCAATAGCTTGCTTAAATTCCACAACGGCCCCCACAACACTAAGGATGCCTGGCCTCCACTTCGGGGGTGCCCAGGAGTGGACACCTCACAGGGAAAGCCAGGATGGGTTCCACAGCGGTATTCGTACAAGCGCCTTGAGACCCTTGCGGGTGAGTAGTGTGCTATACAAGTATCAATTTTTTACATTTAAAGATCGTAGCTGCTAAATTCTTGCCATCGCTCTCATATGGCTCGGAATTGATGGCATCTAGGGATTCTACCAGTGACTGCGAACTGGCAGAGCACCCAGGGATATCATACATCGCGGAGGATCCACTCCCCATAGACTCGCTTTGTGCCACAACTGGACCGCGTAGGCCACGCTCCCCTCAAGCCAAATATATTTTTTCCGATTGGAAACGAGGCGGACCAAAAGTGACAACCTGTATTACTAAACAGGAGACACTTAAATCCAGTTGTCTATTCCTTTACTAACTTTTCCCTGAACCCCTCCGACCCACATGGGCGGTTGTGTGTTAAAATGTATATACCAGGCAAGCAAATGTATGTATTGTTAGTCCTGATGATGATCCCACATTATTGAGCATACGGGATCGAAACGTCGACTTGTTTGAAGTGTTTTCACAGCCCAACTACTATGTTTGATTTATGCTGTGTCTAGCACTTGTTTGGCATTACTTACAACCTCTACTGAATTACAAGTGGCCAATTATGCTCCTTCTTGCCTAAAATTCCCCTTCCCTGTTTGTTCCCAACACGGTACAGGATTGTGCCTTTTTCGTATTCCGTATTCTTTCCATTGTAAGAAAATAAAATACCCTGTCCGGCTGGACAGTGGCCAATATAGCTCCCATTGTGGACAATGTTTTATTTGAAAACTTGAATCTACATATTCTTGGGGACCACTGTTGTTTGAAAATCTAGGGATTCTACAGCGCTGAATCTTGCTCAATGCAAACTGTTTAAACACCTTTTTTCGATCCCGCGACACATTTCACAAGCCCAAATACGTCTGGAATATGGATTCCCAAACCAGACTCCGGCAAGACAAGGAGCCTTGGCCAAATATTACTGGCGTATGAGGGACGCCGAATACAACTCACTTGCCCACCTCTGCTGGCTAGAAGTAAAAAAACAGGCTGGGTTCTCTAATTCAACGTATAAGTCCCTAAGGCAAGTGCCTTCAGTCTTTAAAGCTGGAAGAAGCCTGGCTTTCACCCGTGTCTTATAACATTTTTAAACAGATTACTAACAAAGCCATCAAACAAGCATCGCTGATAATGGACAAAGGCGCAGTGGCTGGCAAAAGCCATGCCTGGATCCGTTACCAACATATAACCATCTGAAACATCAGCCATACTTGCAAGATTGTTTTAGGGATCCCTACAAGAGAAAATTAAGCCTTCTGAGGCTCGGTTGGTTCTTGAGCAAAGACCTTACCCCCAAATGGTTGCGGACCTGGCCAACTTCAAACTGTCGCCTTTGTGGCAAGCGCGTAGAGTCATAATTGCATTTATTATGCATATGCCCGGCACTCCAAAATTTAAGGAAGACGCTCTTGTTACCACTCCTAAGAGAAGCGCAAGTAAGAACCTGCAGGGCGGCTGTAATAAAATGCCTTAGCGGGTCTTGGATTCAACTTTCCAGCAAAACTATAACATTCTTGGCCCATGCTGCCCAAGAGCTGGAAAACAAGGAAACAATTAAAGACGACCTGTGCCAATTGGTCCCCCCAAGGCTGGGTCCGGACTCTCCCTCAATCTCTTAATGGATACCCTTTATTTTCACTTTTCCAGCATAAAAAAAACAAAAAAACTTCATTTTGCGTTAACAATGTGTTATTTCCATCAAGTTACACTTAACCCCCAAGCATTGTCCTCCCGCTTAGAACACCCATTAGTTGTCTGGCAGCTGTAATGAGACAGTTATCCCCCTGCCTAGCTCCATTTGTGTTTCTTAACTTTACACAGTAACTGCACATTTGAGCAATTTGCTATGTTTGTGTTATTTTAACGTATTATTTTTTTAAGTGATTTTATGTTGTTTTTATGCTGATTCAAATTGTAAAGCTTTATCCCATGGTGGTAAGATCCACCCTTTTTTGATTTGCACAAATAAAATAAAGTATTACCTATATTTGATAAAATCCTCACCATCAATGGAGCCATATTTAAGAATAGTTACTAAGCCATACCATCGCTGGCTCCTGATCAGGTTTTGTTTTAATTCATTTCTTGGTCGGTAATCTGATGGGGTGGTGCAAACCAGAGGATATGGGCCCGTGTCAGTGTGACAACTTCTCACCACAGGATACATTGCATTTCATGATGTTTTGTGAGTATTATATTGAAATTTGTAGGAGGTTTTTGGTCCCTCTCCTGAGGGATAAGGGATTCTTACAGGTTAGACCTGCATTACTTTATCTCTAAATGCTTAATAATAACTGGGAGATTTTTATTATTGCTAGTTTTCTAGTTGCTGCTGTTTCGCTTAGGAAACAAAGACTTCCATCGTTAATCTCTGAACGAAATCCCAAATTATATATTTTTATGAAATGTTATCCTATTTACTTTTTTCCTCGCTTTGATGAATTATATAATTGCTGCTGATGTTTTTACCCTTTTTACCATCCCTCATATTGTAGTGTAGTTCCTATAGTCCCAATAGGCTCTGCGCATTGGAATAATATCTTCAGTAGTGTAGACGTAGGACTGAGGTTAACTAGGTCTCTACTGACTATATTAGACTTAAGTTTTTGCCAGCTAGCTCAGAGTTCACTAGAAACTTTCACGAATAAGCGAGGAGGAGTTTAACCTCCCTGGATAGACAAGAAGGGATTTAGTTTCTGACAACCATAAAACATGACAACTTTGCTCTCCCTGAATAAGAGTGTATCTCTAGAGTCGTGTGAAAACAAAAGACAGCTATTTCACTCAGTCAAAGGTGCGTACTTAGTTTCACCAGATTGTAGAGAAAAAGAGAGACGGGCGTTTTCAATAAAAGGTGTTATTTATTGAGCAGTCTCTTTCCTCATACAAGAGAAATGAATTGCTACAATTGCAATACTTATAGTTAAGTAAAGTGCATACAGTAAAAGCAGGATTATAAAATAATACTGTAAAAGCATTGATATGGTTTCTTAGCCATATGATCGTTTAAAATGGATAAAAGATATACATACATACATATATTGACTAATCGTACTCAACTGGTGCTTCTAACTACGCCTACCCCGGTGTACCTGACCTAAGCCTAATACGTGGGAAGGAGTAAGTAAGTAGCAGTTTAAGTTAAGTTTGTTTTGCCAAGAATCTGACTCAAGAATTCTCTGTTAGGGTTTAGTCAGTTCAGTACCTGGGTATTAGAAGGCAGGAGGGCTGGTATCTCTATCTCAGGACTCGATATCCCAGTCACCCGCAAGGGTAAGCTGGAAACGCCGGAGGCTGAATTTCTCGGCAGGAGAAAAGACAGCGTCTTTCTCAGCGCGTCAAGAGGGAGGGGCAGCGTCCGTGGGCTCTCGCATCAGCTGGGCTCTCGGGCAAGTAGTAGCTGCTCCAGTTTCATCACCACCGTGTGTTTGCTTAAGGCAGCGTTGGTATATTTATATCTGAGAGGTGCTGGGTTTGACGTAAGGACGGACATAAGACGTCAATAAAGATGTCACTAAGAACTGGCCGTTCTTACAGTGCTTTACATGAGTTCTTCGGACGAAATCAAAACAAAAGCAGCGGGCATTTCCCAGGTTGCCGGAGGCTTGGATTTGTTTAAGAACTCGGTGTGCTTTCTAGGGGGCTGGAGGAATAGGATCGCTTAATGTGACAGCATGCGCTATGACTGAATTGTGAATAGGGTTTCTATGCCGTTGTAGGGATATTATTGATTTATAACCGGACAAGGGCAAAGAATAGAAATATCGATTTAGGTACCTAGATAAACACACTACACCCACTCCACAAATTCATGTCCATAATTACTAAAACTAAGCAATAGTAAACATATCTAATGGTGCATGTGTATACCGATCCACCCCAAAATACATTTTGCATTTGAAACGGCGTATGCGAAATACATGAAAAATGAGTATAGGTATTGTACGTTTTCAAGCAGAGTAATCATTCATAAAATAGGATGCACATATAGATCAGCGGAATGATTTTGCGAAAATTACACATGAAATGGCTCTTAATACAGAAAAGAAAATTGCGAGACCATTTCATCACATATAAATACAGTGATTTGTAAATATACTGAGGTAATATATTGTCTCTAGAGTTCCTAAAAATAGAAGCTCTGTTCTCTAAGAATAGTTCTACTTTAAGCAGAGGATGAGTGCCAAAAAAAGTAAATATTTTGGAATCGGGAAAAAAACAATATTTCGTTTTTCAGGGGAAGAAGAAAAAAAAAGTTCCAAATATTTCCAGTAGCTTTTGTTTTTCAAAGCTGAAGGCCAAATTCAGAGTTCAGGGAACGCTGTGTACTCGTTTGCTTTAGAGTTAATATTTCTGTTCAGGGGAGAACATCATTTCAGACAGACTTTCAAAAAAGCAGTTTACCGCTTCAGGTGAAAGTTCGACCAAGTTGGAAAATGTCGCTACCATGCAGTCTTGAGCATGATTGCTTTCATCGGTGTATTGATCAGCATTGCTTACAGAAGGTCGTACCTGGTTGATGCTGCTCTCATCTTGTACTTCACTACCCTTTAATCGCAGTGGTGAAGTTTCGACAAATGCCGTTATCAGGATAGGTAACCGCTTGGGACATCACGATGCATGAGCCTTTACGGGACTTAGCAAAGTATCTGTATCCAATGGTACTTCTGATTGTAGTGTGAGACAGGTGTCCAACACGCATTCTTCTCCGCACAGCATACATCTTAACACAGGTAAGATACAATTCTGCCAGGTGGGTCTGAATGAAAGAAACCAGGTCATATTCAGATCTCTTAGCCGGGCTAATCCAAGGACTTTTGTTATGCGGTCCCGATAGCGTAGAGCTAGGATCGTTTCTTCCATTGTTGCTGGAGTCTTGTCTGTGACATGGCTTGCCATAACGAAGCAGCAGAATCAAGAATAAAATGACTGCTACGAGTCCCAACAAGAGTGGAAGGCCGCCAAAGACCGAATGGACAAAATTAGGAAAGATGCCCAGGACTGCTTTGAAGGGTGTCAACAGTCCCGAAACAATTGTCTTAAATACATGTGGGATACCATTCGTATCTGACATGTTCAAGATTTGCCCCTTACAAATTGCCCCTTACATTTCCGTGAAATGTAAGGGGCAATTTGTTGATAAAAGGTTATGTATCTCTGCCGTTGTCCTTGCAACTTGGAGATCATACGTTTCTTTTGATGACGTCAAGGGCACAGGCGTCTGTAGAAGCACAGACTTCATTCTGCTTAAAGTATCAATTCAAATAGAAGAGATTTTCAAACTGGGCCAAATTTTTCCCTCCCTGTCTGGAGTGTTGTTCGGATACAATACTTGCATACAACAAGTGACCATGGACGAAACGCTTACTAGATAAGCTTTTCCTAGCACCAAGCCACAACATCTGTGGTCCACTATTAGAATGTAGGTCCCGTTCGAAAGCCGTCTAAAGAATGGCTCTATTCGAGTTGCAGGTGTGCCAAGCTGGTGGCATGAAAGGTTATTTGAAGTCCCCTCACAGGCCCCATGTAGATTTATACCCTGACACAGAAGTATACCACATAGTGATTTTTCACAATTATTACCACTAAGAAATACATTCTGTCCTTTTTACTATAACATGTGTGTGTGTAAGGTAATTTCCATGGTGACTTAATGTATCCTTTACCCAACCTTTCATACTGGCCTGCTTGTATATACTTTTGGCAGTATTGAAATTGGAAAGTTGTTATCGGAATAGTTATGATTCCGTGTATTATCATTCAATGACAGGTCGTTCTGATATTGTCAATGGTAATCTCTCAAGTTTTTCAATTCTCAGAATTGTATATTCTGCTCCTTTTTGTGCCAAGCTGATTTGTGTATCAGTAAGGTTAAAGATAGAGAACAGTGACGTTGTGTTGATTAAACGCGAAGGCACGTAGCCTGAACGCAGATTTTGTAACGTCCAGCCAAGCTGTACAATAGAACGTAACTGGGACTGACCGTGTTGTAACATTAGTAAGTCCTGCTCTATTATATCGATTGCAGATGATACAATACTGTCCAGTGAATATATTCTGGAAGACAGAGTCATTAACCCATTGTCCACAACAGAAAGTGATTTTTCCAAATTAAGACGGTCAATTTCCCGTATTTTTTCTGCTGGTTCAATTTGTGTTTCTTTCCAAGCTTCGTTGTATGCCGCATATATAGAGGCCGCTATGAAACATTTTTGACGCTGTTTGCGTGGTCCCATTATGAAATCACGCAAGTCAGCACCTTCTTTAAGTAAGGTCAAGTGTTGCTTAATGTCTGCCAGTGTGGATGTCTGTAGCCATTCGAGGCAGAGTTTTCCTACACTGTATGTTGTTACTATCCCTGGATGTTGTCTCTGGGAGTATCTAGGGTCTGGCCTGGTCAATTTGAACCCCTGTATTTTGTTCAGGAATGTATCTTGACAGTAATTTGTGTCTGTGGGCCAGATCAACCATTTTTTCCAATCAGGATGTGTTCTGTTTTGGTTTAAAATATGGGATACGTCTATCTCAACATCTGTAGTGCTATTACTGTCAGGTGTTGGCTTTGGAATAGACGGTTTGATTAAGTCTTTGATTTTGGCTAGGCCAAGACAGGTTGTCTGTTGAATTGTGTCATTCAAGAATATAATTTGTTCTGGGATCATGCAGGCTCAGAATAATGATTCTATACCTTGGACCTGCCAATCTCTGGTACCCCAGATGGTTTTTGTTTCAATATTATTTTTCCAAAAATCAAAATCAAATGTATTCATTTTTTCAACAAATGTTTCTGAATAGATTAATTTTGTATTTGTCAGCATGGTTTTCATTCCTGTCTTATTTAACAGTTTGAAATAAAACGTTTCAGCATCACTTGTGTTAAACCCTGCGAAGTATGGGAATTTATCATAAAATGTTTTTGAACTGCCTTTTGGTGGGGTTGCTCAATGTTCCAATTGATTATAATTAAACACATTTCTAGGTTGAGCAGATTTATGCAAATAATGGTTAGCATAGTGATTGTAGCAGTACATCTGTTCATAATTTGATGAACCTTGTAAATAATCATGTTCTGTAAATTTTGCTGACATAACCAAATCAGACATCATATCATTAATACTTTCAAAGTCCCAATCATCAGAGAATGTGCTCGGTTTTACAAAGTCACTTAATGAAACCTTAAATTGATATGGATACTTCAAGAGCTCGACCGGGCCATAGATTTCGTAATCTGTTTTGTCCCAAGCAACCCCACCGGGTATTGGATTGGCTGTGAAATTTACTGATGATAGTTCTCTTTTCTCGATGTGTGAAGACTTGTGTGGCTTTAGGACCAAGTTGATATTCTGACTTGCTGTGTCCATTGTAATATATTTTCCCTCAATGAAATGTCCCAAGCACAGTACCATGATGACCCAAAGCAGTAGGAAAAGTACACCTAGCACCACCCAAAATTCAATCCATGGAGAAATCAGATATGTTTCTTGGAGTTGATGAAAGAGTTCTTTTGCTTTGTCTTTAAAAGTCTTTGTTGTTGGCTGTTCTTCTGGTTCACTTGGATCCTCAGAAAAGTCATCGAAATTGATGAAGTAGCCTGATGCAGTTCTGTCAATTGTTGGAATTGGTTCTGGATTTTTCTTTGTTTCATTAGCATAGTCTGTGGCTACATTGTTGTAGACAGGTATTTCTTGACGAATTGTTGCAATTTGGGTTTTAAGAGGCCAAGTTCCATGGCTTTGTTGCATAGTCCTTGTCGATTCACTGTAGGTTTATCAAATGTGATTAGTCTCTCAGTTTGAACCTCTTGTACTGTAGCAAACTTTGCTGTTCTGCTATTTCTTGGGAGTCCACTTGGCCTACTACTTATTATTGGCCACATGATTGTGGTTTAACCAGGTCGATGGATACAACTCGGTTCTCCTTTTTACCAGCAAGGGGCGGTAGTACAACTGATCTTGTTCCGTTGATAGCTAAGACAGGTACTGCTTTTCTGTAAGAAGGCCCAAATTCCTTCTTCACCGCGATTTTCTCTCTGACCAGATCCCCAATCTTTGGAATCCAGACAGGCCTTGCTGGGACAGGTGGTTTCTCTTCAGTGGCTGTTTGCTGCTGTTTCAACTTTATGTTGCTCAGGTCTTTTCTTGTTTCATTTAAGTCCTGTGAAATAGCCAAACGATCTTTGATATCAAAGCATTTTCTTTCTACCACTGAAGTCTGACTATCGAGGTCCTGGATATGCATTCTAGTCCCCTAACAATAGTTCGTACAGACTGAAACCTTTTAGAGAATTTCTTGGCAGATTATTAAGACTACGTTGGACACTTGTTAAATGTTTGACCCACCCAACCCCCGAACCTAATACCTTTGCCGTTATAGATTGCTATATGTCTCGGTTTTTTCTTTCCACCATCCCGTTTCCCTCAGGAAGGAAGTGATTAGATTACCGCAATGCAATGCCCATGCTGGTCATAGCCCACTTATGAGCTCGAGAGCTAAAAGCAGGACCCTGGTCAGAATGTAGCATGCCAATTGCGTCTATGCCGCTATAGACTCGCAAATCTTTTTTAACAGTTCAGACTTCAGCCGAGAGCTGGGGTCTCCATTTTAAGTGACACTAGTCTCTATATGTTAATATGACGCATTATTCCTACTGGGTTTTGCATATAGATAGCATTGTCCTATCTAAGCGAAGGGCCATGGCAATACACCGGCCGGTTCGCCACTGCGATCTCTGTTGCTGTCTGGGCAGTTTATTGCGAATTTGTGATGTTGCAGGCTCATTCCTGGCCACCAGTATATTGATTGTAATTCCTTCAGAGATTCCTTAATCTTAAGGTGTCTTAGACCCTCACCCATATGTGCGTCTGCTATTAACAATACTCTCCTGTTCGGTTTGGAATTACCCTATCCCCCACTCCAGGGATTTGAGCAAAAGGAACGGAGTTTGCATCGATTATGTATGAATAATTGAGTGGCTAGTTGACGGGTAGCGCTGCACAGTCGCCTTTTGATGACGTTTTTACCGCCAGCATCGTTTCCCCGTCTATGTATTTTTCTGAACGCTTTTTTGTAGCTACGGAAGCCGGTTTAGTTGCTTCCGCTGTGGCTGTCTCAGCCAATGAATTCCCTGTAACGTGAACGCCATCACGTTCATGACTCAGTGAATGTATCACGTGAGTCTTTGGTAGTTCTTTCTTTAAAAGAACTACTTGTTCCCAAAGCGATTTTTGCTTTATTGTGGCACCTGGGTCATCTTTGTAACCGTTTTGAACCCATTTCTGCAAGTCGTTATTGTATGATTTGATGCAGAAATGCGAATCGCACACTATTAGTGTCGGGAATTCGCGATCGGCATTATCTAGCGCCATTTTTAAAGCTATTACTTCAGTTTGTTGTTCTGAATTGTCTTCTACAGAGTGTGATATTGTTACCAGAGGTCTCAATTTACCTCCGCGCCACACGTATTTAACAATCTCGCATGTGGCATTATAGGCTTGTTTTCCCCAAACTGAGGGTTGTGCATATCCGTCTGTATATATTACACAGGCGTACTGTTGTATGGGCAGAATGTCGATTGGCAGAGGATATTCTTTTTCATATTCTAGATTTTTTAATCTTTTCATGTTCGGGTCAAAATAGTATTTCACTTTATCTGTAGCAAGATAATTTTCCCATTGTATCCATTTTGGATTTAATGCCCTGGTGGTTAAATTACATGGGCTTGTTAATGCCTCAAAGGCTGATTCTGCTGTTAAAAAAGTTATCCGTCTGCCTTGGGCTCTTTCTTTTGCTACAGCTGTTTGAAACGCATGTACAATGTTTTCCGCAATACTGAATGTTTTTTCAGCTTCTGTGTACAAATGTGATTTATATGCTATTGGTACCGTTTCTCCCTCATTAGAGATTAGGTATGTGAATCCGCATCTTCCTGGGATGACTCGGATCACAAGGTTGCGTGTGTTATCACGTGTTTGCAATTTTGTTTTAGCTAACATGTCTGTTTGCAATGATCTCAAAATTTCTGTGTGTTTTTGAGTCCAATTGATTGTTTTAAAATCTGGTTTGATTAGTTCATAGAGAGGTTTAACCCTCTCTGCATAATTTAGAATGTAAGTTCTTCTGAAATTCAGGAAACCTAGAATTGATTGTAAGTTTTTCAGCGTTCTTGGTGCTTGGGTTACAGCGCATTTCTCTAAGAAATTGTCTGCCAGGCTTTTGACTTCACTTGATAATTCATATCCTAAAAACAGGACAGTTAGATGGGCAATTCGTGACTTTTTAAAATTGAATTTGTAACCCTCTGCTGCGAACCCAAGTATTATGGTGTTCACTCTTTTCAAGTGAGTATCCAAGTCATCATCTGTTAGATAAATGTCATCGACATAAGATAATGCCTCATCATCATACATTTGTAGTAACTCTGTTACTCCTGCTGAGAATAATCCTGGGCTGTTCTTGAACCCCTGTGGGAGTCGACAGAATTTTTCTGCGAGCCCATTATTGAGAAAGCGGTCAAATACCTGCTTTCAGGTGCTATGTTTTGACAAAATAATCCATTAGAGATGTCTAATGTTGTCTTGTACTTTTTGCGCACAATGTTATTTATTAGTGCTGCACTGTGTAAGTTTTGTACTGCAAAAGTTTTGCAACATGAGTTTAGATGTCTGTAGTCCAAAACTAGACGATATGAATCGTCTGGCTTGGAGACAGGAAACAAAGGATTGTTCATTTGTGAGGTGCAAGTTTCAATCACCCCCTGGTATTCAAGCTGATCTAAGATCTCTCTGACCTGTTTTTTAGCTTCTGGCTTAATTGGGTACTGCCTCTGTGCAGTTGGTTGAGATTTTAACTGGATTTTGTGAGGAGGAGAGTCCTCATCCCATCCAACATGGTTTTTATATAATGCAGGAGCTTGGGCTACTGCCCACTTTCTTGCAAGTGTATATTTTTTATGAATTGGAATATGATTTGAGAAGGCAGGCATAATCATTTCTTCGCCATGAGGGCACTCCCTGACAAACTCTGGTGGCCAGTCTCTTTCAGCTAAAAGGATGTCATAGCCTTTGGAGAGGTTATCCCAAAATAGACCCCTTATTTTCCTAGTCTTATCTCCCTCTATACGTAATGTTATTTCGTATATTTTATGACGTTTGCTAACTCTGGTATCTGCAGTTTCCACCTGAATGTATTCATTCGTGTCCACTGTCTCCAGATGATTCATCAGGATCTTGCGAGCTATGCTCACTTCTGCTGCGCTGTCTAGCATTGTCTGAGCCCACTCTCTGTTTTTCAGCTGTGTCCTCAGTTTCCTCTGCATGTTTGATTACTTTAATACTGGCTACCTTCTTTTTTGGAAATTGTAATTTTTTACTTTGATGAGAAGGTTCCTTGTCTTTGGACTTGACGTGCTCTTCCCTGTGTCTGACCGTCCTCTTCTTTCCGATTTCTGCGAGGAAGTCTGAAAAGATCGAGAGGGACATGTATCAATATCTTGATATCTATCAGGTTTCTTCAAATTATCCCTATTTCTAAGGTTGTATCTTTTCTCAGAGGGCTCCCTCTGGGGAGACTTATGTCCTTGGTCCGGAGATCTTTCTCTCCGCCGAGGAGGCCTTCCTCTGGACTGGAATCTTTTTTCTTTGGGAGTGGATTGTTTATTTCCATCCCAGCTCTTTTTTGGAGTGTTTAGATTATTTTTAATAAATATCTTTTCAGGATTTTCAGTTAGTTGGGGTTTTACTGGTTTCCCACCCAAACTATCTCTTCCTAGTTCTTCATAGGATTTTTCTATGATTCTGGCAAGTTCAAATGGTTGTTCTGCTATTTCTGTTTCTTTCAGTTTCTGGAGGAAAGTTATATCCTCATTTGCCAATTGAACTAACTCTCTATATGCCTTTGTTAATTCATTTATTTTAACTAAGAGTTCTTCGGTTGTTATTTTTTTAATGTCAGGATGTGGTGTGTAGCTGGCTAGAACCGGCCATGTTGTTTCTGGTCTACCTAGTGGACCGAGCCTGGTGATGTGATTATTATGTTTTAGGGCGCCTTTAAACCAGAGCAGGTGCTCTTGGTATTTTAATGGGATTTCCACCTCCTCGAAAGGGGTGTACTCATCCGGAGGTTCCTCTATTTTGTAATAGTGGAAGTCGTGTGTGACAGCGTTTGCTGCTGGAAAGTTTATCCATGAATAGAATACCTCTGTCTGCCGATATTCATGTGCCTCAATTACGAATATGACTGTACCACCTCCGGATGTTAGTCCATTTTCTATAAGTTTAAGAGTTATAGTTTTTCTAATGTTGACCGGGATGAGTATTGCGTCCGGGTCATTCTGTAGGAGAGTTGTGTCATCCGCTAGGAGTTGAGCTGCTATTCTAGCTGCCTCCCTTTCTTCTTCACCGTCTGACATTTTTACTGACAGAAGGGTTTTTGTTGCAGATCAGGTTTCAAGGAAACAAAGATTAGGTGCACAATATTTTGGAACACTGTATCCTTCAACGTTGAATAAACCAAAAACCATACATAGGAATCTCTTACTACTAAGTTCCGGCGGATTTTAACCTTTGACCCACTCCAGACGTCTTTGGAGTATTTACGGGAGAAAGGGTCTGTGTGAAAAAGCACGACTGAGTTACTCTAACGTCTTGCGTTAGATTTATCGCCTTACCAAACGTTTGGGCGCCATGTAGTGTAGTTCCTATAGTCCCAATAGGCTCTGCGCATTGGAATAATATCTTCAGTAGTGTAGACGTAGGACTGAGGTTAACTAGGTCTCTACTGACTATATTAGACTTAAGTTTTTGCCAGCTAGCTCAGAGTTCACTAGAAACTTTCTCGAATAAGCGAGGAGGAGTTTAACCTCCCTGGATAGACAAGATGGGATTTTTGTTTCTGACAACCATAAAACATGACTACTTTGCTCTCCCTGAATAAGAGTGTATCTCTAGAGTCGTGTGAAAACAAAAGACAGCTATTTCACTCAGTCAAAGGTGCGTACTTAGTTTCACCAGATTGCAGAGAAAAAGAGAGACGGGCGTTTTCAATAAAAGGTGTTATTTATTGAGCAGTCTCTTTCCTCATACAAGAGAAATGAATTGCTACAATTGCAATACTTATAGTTAAGTAAAGTGCATACAGTAAAAGCAGGATTATAAAATAATACTGTAAAAGCATTGATATGGTTTCTTAGCCATATGATCGTTTAAAATGGATAAAAGATATACATACATATATATATTGACTAATCGTACTCAACTGGTGCTTCTAACTACGCCTACCCCGGTGTACCTGACCTAAGCCTGATACGTGGGAAGGAGTAAGTAAGTAGCAGTTTAAGTTAAGTTTGTTTTGCTAAGAATCTGACTCAAGAATTCTCTGTAAGGGTTTGGTCAGTTCAGTACCTGGGTATTAGAAGGCAGGAGGGCTGGTATCTCTATCTCAGGACTCGATATCCCAGTCACCCGCAAGGGTAAGCTGGAAACGCCGGAGGCTGGATTTCTCGGCAGGAGAAAAGACAGCGTCTTTCTCAGCGCGTCAAGAGGGAGGGGCAGCATCCGTGGGCTCTCGCATCAGCTGGGCTCTCGGGCAAGTAGTAGCTGCTCCAGTTTCATCACCACTGTGTGTTTGCTTAAGGCAGCGTTGGTATATTTATACCTGAGAGGTGCTGGGTTTGACGTAAGGATGGACATAAGACGTCAATAAAGATGTCACTAAGAACTGGTCGTTCTTACAGTGCTTTACATGAGTTCTTCGGACGAAATCAAAACAAAAGCAGCGGGGATTTCCCAGGTTGCAGGAGGCTTGGATTTGTTTAAGAACTCGGTGTGCTTTCTAGGGGGCTGGAGGAATAGGCTTGCTTAATGTGACAGCATGCGCTATGACTGAATTGTGAATAGGGTTTCTATGCCGTTGTAGGGATATTATTGATTTATAACCGGACAAGGGCAAAGAATAGAAATATCGATTCAGGTACCTAGATAAACACACTACAATATGTATTGATTGACAACATGATTTGGTTTATTGAATATTGTGTACTGTACTTTTATGATTTCAATTAATTGTTAATTAATAGTTGCTGGTTGGATGACAGCTAACTGCCTTCAGATGAACGCCAGCAAGTCGGAGGTGTTGCTGGTGGGAAGGGACCAAGGTTGTGGAACGAGCATTGGTGGCCCAGGAATGTAGGTACCCCTCCCCTCCCTCTAAACAGGTGGTAAATAACTTGGGGGTATTGATGGACTCCTCACTCAGTTTCCAGACACAAACAAAGAAGGTAGCAGGCACCTGTTTTGGCCTATTACGTAGGCTTATATCCATTCTAGGTTTCTTTGATGCCCCGACCAGACAGATCATTGTTCAGGCATTAATTATATCTAAGCTTGATTATGTGAACTCCCAGTACTTAGGGGCAAACAAGTCAGAAATACATAGGCTACAGAGAGTACAGAACGCCGCAGTTAGAGCTCTTGTGTTCTTGTGTAGAGTCAGTTCAGTGACCAGCACTATTCGCCGCCTTCACTGGTTACTCATGGCCCAACAGATCGAGTTTAAGGTTCTTTGTATAGCCTTCAAAATTCTGAAGCTCGGATCCCCCAGCGTCTTGACAGATCTGCTCTCTTTCTATGTTCCTTCCCGTCAGCTCCGCTCCATGGGCCAACATTTGCTGCTGGTCCTCTTGAGTTAGGAAAACTGAACTCGGGCCTGAGGTCGTTCCTTCCGGCACAGAGCGGCGATTCTTTGGAACTCTCTGCCCTCCCATATTCGCGGCCTCAACAATCTCACTGATTTTAGGAAAGCCATTATAACTTTTCTTTTTCCTGCTGTGTAGGCAGCTGTCTGTGGTGTTGCTACCTTTTTGCCGTTAGCGCCGGGACGCCCCTTGGCTTGGGCAGCTGTCGCACTCTATAAATGTTTTAAATAGAAATAGAAATATAATAAAGTGGTTTTGTCTGCCTGTCTGTCTGTCACTTCCTTCTGATGCTTTGGTATGTTGAACAGAAAAATATGACATGCTCAGCCGATTTGGCAACCTGAGGGCAGAACAGGCAGAATCTGTCACAATCACTAGAGTGACTATTCCATTTTAGTATAAAAGAGCAAATAGGCAAGATCCCTTTGTAAATTTAACATAGAAAGGCTTTGCAAGGAGGGGGGGTACAATCTTATCCAAGAATGCTTCCAGATGGTAATCTACTTTGAACTCTAAAAAAGAAACAATAAGAGTCCCAGCCTTAAGAGTGTATATCATTTGGTTGTATGATGCCAATAGGTGACTTTTAGCTCAGATATAACATTAACCCAGCATCTGCAGGGGAAAACCAAAGTTTCTTGCACCCAATCTGGCTCAGCCGATCTTTTGTTATCCAAAGCCACACAATCTATGGCCATATGAAATGTCACGAGCTGTAGGGTAACTCAAAGTCTCATCCAGCACAAAAGCTGTCTTAACCTAGCTCTGTCAATTATGCATCTAAGCCATAATCTAGATGTAGGGGTACAAGTGGGTGCTAGCAGGTAAGCTACTTAGATTCCTCCTTAAAATTATTTTCTATAATCTCTAAGGGTATAAAGTCTTGGAAGCCCAAAAGCTCTCTACCGTAGAGAGTGGCTCCTAGTGCTTGTCTTTTGTAGATTTCAAGGGCTGGAGTCACCGGGTAAAAAAAAGGAGCTGCGGTGAGCACTCAAAATACCCTCACAATATATTTTGGGCCCTCGCATCTAAATATGGGTAACCAATAAAATCTATGGTGAGCGCAACTCTCAGATAATTGAACATCTGAACTCTCTCAAGAGCCACTCCACTGATAGTCGGGTTTGCATGGGAAGTTGGACAGGGGTTGAAAACCATGTATTTTGTCTTGCTGAGGATAATCTTTAGCCTCAGCTGCTAGCGGAAGGACCTAAAACAATCCAGAAGATTCTAGACCCTTATAGGGAATTTTGATAATAAAAGTGTATTGCCTGCAAATAATAGGGTCAGTGTTAGAACTGGGGGTCTCTAGTTGGCAATGGTGAAATGAAATGAAATGAAAATGGATTTTTAAAGCGCATGGCTGCCCGGGAGCGTCCCAGCGCTGAGGGTGCAGTGGAAGTCTGAGGGTAAGCGAAGGGGAGTGAGGAATGAATTTATAGTTTTTGTGGGAAGAGATATATCTTCAGAAGCTTGCGAAACTTCATGTGGTGCGATTCAGTTCGCAGCCAAGTTGGCAGGGAATTCCACAGAGTTGCTGCCACAACCGAAACACGTCGCCCTCCAGTGCGGGCCTTCTTGACTCTATGCATAGTGGCCAGATTGTCTTTGATGAACTCAGGGACCTGGTAGTTTTGTAGGGATAGAGTATTGTCCCAAGCATAGGAGGTCCTTTGCCCTGAAGCGATCTGTGGGTGATACAGAGAGCTTTAAATTTGATCCTTTCCCGGACAGGCAACCAATGGAGAGCTCTGAGTGCTGGTTTAATTGGGTACTGCCTCTGTGCAGTTGGTTGAGATTTTAACTGGATTTTGTGAGGAGGAGAGTCCTCATCCCATCCAACATGGTTTTTATATAATGCAGGAGCTTGGGCTACTGCCCACTTTCTTGCAAGTGTATATTTTTTATGAATTGGAATATGATTTGAGAAGGCAGGCATAATCATTTCTTCGCCATGAGGGCACTCCCTGACAAACTCTGGTGGCCAGTCTCTTTCAGCTAAAAGGATGTCATAGCCTTTGGAGAGGTTATCCCAAAATAGACCCCTTATTTTCCTAGTCTTATCTCCCTCTATACATAATGTTATTTCGTATATTTTATGAGTTTTGCTAACTCTGGTATCTGCAGTTTCCACCTGAATGTATTCATTCGTGTCCACTGTCTCCAGATGATTCATCAGGATCTTGCGAGCTATGCTCACTTCTGCTGCGCTGTCTAGTATTGTCTGAGCCCACTCTCTGTTTTTCAGCTGTGTCCTCAGTTTCCTCTGCATGTTTGATTACTTTAATACTGGCTACCTTCTTTTTTGGAAATTGTAATTTTTTACTTTGATGAGAAGGTTCCTTGCCTTTGGACTTGACGTGCTCTTCCCTGTGTCTGACCGTCCTCTTCTTTCCGATTTCTGCGAGGAAGTCTGAAAAGATCGAGAGGGACATGTATCAATATCTTGATATCTATCAGGTTTCTTCAAATTATCCCTATTTCTAAGGTTGTATCTTTTCTCAGAGGGCTCCCTCTGGGGAGACTTATGTCCTTGGTCCGGAGATCTTTCTCTCCGCCGAGGAGACCTTCCTCTGGACTGGAATCTTTTTTCTTTGGGAGTGGATTGTTTATTTCCATCCCAGCTCTTTTTTGGAGTGTCTAGATTATTTTTAATAAATATCTTTTCAGGATTTTCAGTTAGTTGGGGTTTTACTGGTTTCCCACCCAAACTATCTCTTCCTAGTTCTTCATAGGATTTTTCTATGATTCTGGCAAGTTCAAATGGTTGTTCTGCTATTTCTGTTTCTTTCAGTTTCTGGAGGAAAGTTATATCCTCATTTGCCAATTGAACTAACTCTCTATATGCCTTTGTTAATTCATTTATTTTAACTAAGAGTTCTTCGGTTGTTATTTTTTTAATGTCAGGATGTGGTGTGTAGCTGGCTAGAACCGGCCATGTTGTTTCTGGTCTACCTAGTGGACCGAGCCTGGTGATGTGATTATTATGTTTTAGGGCGCCTTTAAACCAGAGCAGGTGCTCTTGGTATTTTAATGGGATTTCCACCTCCTCGAAAGGGGTGTACTCATCCGGAGGTTCCTCTATTTTGTAATAGTGGAAGTCGTGTGTGACAGCGTTTGCTGCTGGAAAGTTTATCCATGAATAGAATACCTCTGTCTGCCGATATTCATGTGCCTCAATTACGAATATGACTGTACCACCTCCGGATGTTAGTCCATTTTCTATAAGTTTAAGAGTTATAGTTTTTCTAATGTTGACCGGGATGAGTATTGCGTCCGGGTCATTCTGTAGGAGAGTTGTGTCATCCGCTAGGAGTTGAGCTGCTATTCTAGCTGCCTCCCTTTCTTCTTCACCGTCTGACATTTTTACTGACAGAAGGGTTTTTGTTGCAGATCAGGTTTCAAGGAAACAAAGATTAGGTGCACAATATTTTGGAACACTGTATCCTTCAACGTTGAATAAACCAAAAACCATACATAGGAATCTCTTACTACTAAGTTCCGGCGGATTTTAACCTTTGACCCACTCCAGACGTCTTTGGAGTATTTACGGGAGAAAGGGTCTGTGTGAAAAAGCACGACTGAGTTACTCTAACGTCTTGCGTTAGATTTATCGCCTTACCAAACGTTTGGGCGCCATGTAGTGTAGTTCCTATAGTCCCAATAGGCTCTGCGCATTGGAATAATATCTTCAGTAGTGTAGACGTAGGACTGAGGTTAACTAGGTCTCTACTGACTATATTAGACTTAAGTTTTTGCCAGCTAGCTCAGAGTTCACTAGAAACTTTCTCGAATAAGCGAGGAGGAGTTTAACCTCCCTGGATAGACAAGAAGGGATTTTTGTTTCTGACAACCATAAAACATGACTACTTTGCTCTCCCTGAATAAGAGTGTATCTCTAGAGTCGTGTGAAAACAAAAGACAGCTATTTCACTCAGTCAAAGGTGCGTACTTAGTTTCACCAGATTGCAGAGAAAAAGAGAGATGGGCGTTTTCAATAAAAGGTGTTATTTATTGAGCAGTCTCTTTCCTCATACAAGAGAAATGAATTGCTACAATTGCAATACTTATAGTTAAGTAAAGTGCATACAGTAAAAGCAGGATTATAAAATAATACTGTAAAAGCATTGATATGGTTTCTTAGCCATATGATCGTTTAAAATGGATAAAAGATATACATACATATATATATTGACTAATCGTACTCAACTGGTGCTTCTAACTACGCCTACCCCGGTGTACCTGACCTAAGCCTGATACGTGGGAAGGAGTAAGTAAGTAGCAGTTTAAGTTAAGTTTGTTTTGCTAAGAATCTGACTCAAGAATTCTCTGTAAGGGTTTAGTCAGTTCAGTACCTGGGTATTAGAAGGCAGGAGGGCTGGTATCTCTATCTCAGGACTCGATATCCCAGTCACCCCCAAGGGTAAGCTGGAAACGCCGGAGGCTGGATTTCTCGGCAGGAGAAAAGACAGCGTCTTTCTCAGCGCGTCAAGAGGGAGGGGCAGCATCCGTGGGCTCTCGCATCAGCTGGGCTCTCGGGCAAGTAGTAGCTGCTCCAGTTTCATCACCACTGTGTGTTTGCTTAAGGCAGCGTTGGTATATTTATACCTGAGAGGTGCTGGGTTTGACGTAAGGATGGAAATAAGACGTCAATAAAGATGTCACTAAGAACTGGTCGTTCTTACAGTGCTTTACATGAGTTCTTCGGACGAAATCAAAACAAAAGCAGCGGGGATTTCCCAGGTTGCAGGAGGCTTGGATTTGTTTAAGAACTCGGTGTGCTTTCTAGGGGGCTGGAGGAATAGGCTTGCTTAATGTGACAGCATGCGCTATGACTGAATTGTGAATAGGGTTTCTATGCCGTTGTAGGGATATTATTGATTTATAACCGGACAAGGGCAAAGAATAGAAATATCGATTCAGGTACCTAGATAAACACACTACAATATGTATTGATTGACAACATGATTTGGTTTATTGAATATTGTGTACTGTACTTTTATGATTTCAATTAATTGTTAATTAATAGTTGCTGGTTGGATGACAGCTAACTGCCTTCAGATGAACGCCAGCAAGTCGGAGGTGTTGCTGGTGGGAAGGGACCAAGGTTGTGGAACGAGCATTGGTGGCCCAGGAATGTAGGTACCCCTCCCCTCCCTCTAAACAGGTGGTAAATAACTTGGGGGTATTGATGGACTCCTCACTCAGTTTCCAGACACAAACAAAGAAGGTAGCAGGCACCTGTTTTGGCCTATTACGTAGGCTTATATCCATTCTAGGTTTCTTTGATGCCCCGACCAGACAGATCATTGTTCAGGCATTAATTATATCTAAGCTTGATTATGTGAACTCCCAGTACTTAGGGGCAAACAAGTCAGAAATACATAGGCTACAGAGAGTACAGAACGCCGCAGTTAGAGCTCTTGTGTTCTTGTGTAGAGTCAGTTCAGTGACCAGCACTATTCGCCGCCTTCACTGGTTACTCATGGCCCAACAGATCGAGTTTAAGGCTCTTTGTATAGCCTTCAAAATTCTGAAGCTCGGATCCCCCAGCGTCTTGACAGATCTGCTCTCTTTCTATGTTCCTTCCCGTCAGCTCCGCTCCATGGGCCAACATTTGCTGCTGGTCCTCTTGAGTTAGGAAAACTGAACTCGGGCCTGAGGTCGTTCCTTCCGGCACAGAGCGGCGATTCTTTGGAACTCTCTGCCCTCCCATATTCGCGGCCTCAACAATCTCACTGATTTTAGGAAAGCCATTATAACTTTTCTTTTTCCTGCTGTGTAGGCAGCTGTCTGTGGTGTTGCTACCTTTTTGCCGTTAGCGCCGGGACGCCCCTTGGCTTGGGCAGCTGTCGCACTCTATAAATGTTTTAAATAGAAATAGAAATATAATAAAGTGGTTTTGTCTGCCTGTCTGTCTGTCACTTCCTTCTGATGCTTTGGTATGTTGAACAGAAAAATATGACATGCTCAGCCGATTTGGCAACCTGAGGGCAGAACAGGCAGAATCTGTCACAATCACTAGAGTGACTATTCCATTTTAGTATAAAAGAGCAAATAGGCAAGATCCCTTTGTAAATTTAACATAGAAAGGCTTTGCAAGGAGGGGGGGTACAATCTTATCCAAGAATGCTTCCAGATGGTAATCTACTTTGAACTCTAAAAAAGAAACAATAAGAGTCCCAGCCTTAAGAGTGTATATCATTTGGTTGTATGATGCCAATAGGTGACTTTTAGCTCAGATATAACATTAACCCAGCATCTGCAGGGGAAAACCAAAGTTTCTGCACCCAATCTGGCTCAGCCGATCTTTTGTTATCCAAAGCCACACAATCTATGGCCATATGAAATGTCACGAGCTGTAGGGTAACTCAAAGTCTCATCCAGCACAAAAGCTGTCTTAACCTAGCTCTGTCAATTATGCATCTAAGCCATAATTTAGATGTAGGGGTACAAGTGGGTGCTAGCAGGTAAGCTACTTAGATTCCTCCTAAAAATTATTTTCTATAATCTCTAAGGATATAAAGTCTTGGAAGCCCAAAAGCTCTCTACCGTAGAGAGTGGCTCCTAGTGCTTGTCTTTTGTAGATTTCAAGGGCTGGAGTCACCGGGTAAAAAAAAGGAGCTGCGGTGAGCACTCAAAATACCCTCACAATATATTTTGGGCCCTCGCATCTAAATATGGGTAACCAATAAAATCTATGGTGAGCGCAACTCTCAGATAATTGAACATCTGAACTCTCTCAAGAGCCACTCCACTGATAGTCGGGTTTGCATGGGAAGTTGGACAGGGGTTGAAAACCATGTATTTTGTCTTGCTGAGGATAATCTTTAGCCTCAGCTGCTAGCAGAAGGACCTAAAACAATCCAGAAGATTCTATACCCTTATAGGGAATTTTGATAATAAAAGTGTATTGCCTGCAAATAATAGGGTCAGTGTTAGAACCGGGGGTCTCTAGTTGGCAATGGTGAAATGAAATGAAATGAAAATGGATTTTTAAAGCGCATGGCTGCCCGGGAGCGTCCCAGCGCTGAGGGTGCAGTGGAAGTCTGAGGGTAAGCGAAGGGGGGTGAGGAATGAATTTATAGTTTTTGTGGGAAGAGATATGTCTTCAGAAGCTTGCGAAACTTCATGTGGTGCGATTCAGTTCGCAGCCAAGTTGGCAGGGAATTCCACAGAGTTGCTGCCACAACCGAAACACGTCGCCCTCCAGTGCGGGCCTTCTTGACTCTATGCATAGTGGCCAGATTGTCTTTGATGAACGCAGGGACCTGGTAGTTTTGTAGGGATAGAGTATTGTCCCAAGCATAGGAGGTCCTTTGCCCTGAAGCGATCTGTGGGTGATACAGAGAGCTTTAAATTTGATCCTTTCCCGGACAGGCAACCAATGGAGAGCTCTGAGTGCTGGTTTTGCCGATGTTCTCCGGGCGGTGCCTGTCAACAGCCTTGCTGCTGCATTTTGGCTGAAGGATGTGAATAGGGGCCGGGTCATTCGGGGATCCACTTTTCATGCCTATTAGAGCATTTAAAAAGTCTTCTTTGGATATCTGGTTAAAGGAGTCTAGAGTGGGGCCTATATTTGCGGCAGTAGGGTCAGCGGGGGCATAAATGTCAGATTTTGGCGGAAGGGATTGTAGGATGTTTTTTATTTTGTTCTCGAAGAAAGCTGCTACTTGGTTGCATCTGGTGACCGTGGATTCCTGCACCAGGGGGGGGTTTGGTATTTTGAGTAACTCTTTTACTATTTTGTAGTTCTCCTGAGACGAATTGGAGGCAGTTCTAATTTTCTCTTCGAAGAAAGAGGCTTGGGCTGTTTTACGAGCTGATTTATAGGTCCTCATGGCTGTTTTGTATTTCTCTTTATTGAGTGGGGCCCAGTCTCTTCTCCATCTACGCTCCAGAGTTTTGCTGATTTTTCTTAAGTTTCTAAGATCTTGGGAGTACCATGGGGATTTAAAGATTTTACTTTTTATCTTCAAATTTTTCTTGGGTGCTACTGAATCAAGGGTGGTGGTTAGCCACTTGGTAAAATTTGTGTCAGCTTTCAGGGGATCAGGGACAGTGAGGGGGGCAGAATGTTCTAATTCCTGGGTCCAGTTCTCAAAAGAGAGTTGGGACCATATTCTCTCCTGGGTACGAGGTGCCTGAACTTGGGGGATGTCTAGATTAGTTTGACATGTGAACGGGATGAGGAAGTGGTCCGTCCATGGTAGTGGGAGTGGGGGCGAGATTTCTATTTTAGGGATATTAGAAAAAATCGGGTCTAGAAGATGACCTTTAGAGTGCGTAACCTCAGAGTGTTTAAGGGGGAGGTCGAACGCTTTCAATTCTGATGTAAGGTCACCTGCAATTTCATCAGTGGGATCGTCAAAATGAAGATTTAAATCTCCAAGTAGAATAAAATTAGGTGTCGCGGTACATAAGATGATTGAGGTTTCTAACAGTGAGCCTACAAATTGTCCTAGGCTTCCGGGTGGACGGTATATAAGAATGCCCGGGAGGGATTTATTTGGCGTAATTTGAAGGTTAAAATGGACGCTTTCACAATCCAAAATTCCTCCCTCTTGTATCCTGCATGTGAGATTATCCCTGTAGACTATGGCTAAGCCACCTCCCTTCCCCTGGGTTCTATTATGGAACTGTATTAGAAATCCATGGGGTAACATGCTAACGATATCTGCCTCAGAGTTAGAGGTCAGCCATGTTTCCGTGAGAAATAGTATGTCCAGGTTTGTATCTTGAATCAGCAGGTTGATTTCTGTACAATGTTTAGGTATAGATCTGTAATTAAGCAGGGCCAGGCTTACACGCTCCGGTATCTGGCGCTTATCTTTCAGAAGAGGGTCAACCTGGGGAGATGGTAGTGGTTCAGGGGGAGTGGTTTTAAATCTGAGTTGTAGGAGTTCATCTCTCGAGTATTTGATCCGTGGATCGGGAGATAAGGGCATAGTGACTGGCCTTGATCCCGGCCTGGCCCGGACGGGCCCAGACGGGCTTGCCTCTGGTGCGCCTCTGGCGCGCCATCTGCGCGCCCGCTGCGCCCGCCCGCTGCGCGTTCGGGATATGGCGTTCATTTTTTAGGTACTGGGCCCAAATCGCCCAGCCACTAGAGCGCTGTCAGCTGCCTATTCCAAGATGGCGCCCGAAGTCTGCGCCTCGAGGGGGGTGGAAATGGGATTGACCGGGAGCTCGGAAATCGGCTGCCAATTTGCTATTGATTCCGCGGGAGATGCGGCGCAATGCGGTCACAAAGATCGTATTTCCGATTACAGTACAGGTAATTTTTAAATTTCTAGCAAAAGTACAGATAGCGTAATTGCAGTTTTTAAAATAAGTCTAAATGGTAAAAAAACACTCTATACTCCCGGCTTCCGCTTCAGGAGTCCACGCATACAGTACTCCTTGAAATAGTGCTGGCTCTTTTATAGGTACTGGGCCCAAATCGCCCAGCCAATAGAGCGCTGTCCGTTGGCCTATTCCAAGATGGCGCCCGAAGTCTGCGCCTCGAGGGGGGTGGAAATGGGATTGACCGGGAGCCCGGAAATCGGCTGCCAATTTGCTATTGATTCCGTGGGAGATGCGGCGCAATGCGGTCACAAAGATCGTATTTCCGATTACAGTACAGGTAATTTTTAAATTTCTAGCAAAAGTACAGATAGCGTAATTGCAGTTTTTAAAATAGGTCTAAATGGTTAAAAAACACTCTATACTCCCGGCTTCCGCCTCAGGAGTATATACCTTTGACCAAATAGGGACCCATGCTTCTAAGTCAGGGAAAGGGGATTACACTACTGGATAAACCCTGCTCACCCCCTTGGTAGCTTGGCATGAGCAGACAGACTTATCTCAGAGGCAATGTGTTAAGCATTTGTGAATATACACAGTAATACAGTGAAAACACTACAGATGGTCACCACACAGATTTAATAAAAATAAGTATTCTTTATATAGACTTAACACAAGACCACAAAGGACAAACATCCACAATACTGTACTTAAAGATGAGTTTAAGATGGTAGAAGTTGCTTAATTCAAGATGATGATAAATGCAACAAAGTTCTCATAAAAGTACCAGGATGCATAACGCAAAACAAAAAAAAAGGCTTGCCGGAATGGAGATGCGTCGGTTCCTTGCTTCGAGGGAGAAGGTGCGTCGTGCCTCAATGCTTGCGCGGAGTAGGGGATGCATCTTGGTCCTTACCAGAGAGGAGGTGATACGTAGATTCTCGCGATGCGTTCCGGTTGTGATGCGACAAGATGGTGCTTCAATGCGATGTGACGATGCGGTGCGATGCAATAAGATGGCGCCCTTGATGCAACGATGTGAAGACGATGCATGCAAGCTCTGATGGCTGTGCAGCAAACTCTGTACTTTGGAACCTCGACAGGACTGTAGAACCGGCTTTTTGGAGACCCCTCTGCACTAGGAGAGTCAAAGCCAGCGGTGCAGGAGACACCTAGAATCTACGGGTTCTTCTTGTTTGAATCATACATTACCAAAGAGACCAGGACAACCAGCCGTGGAGGGAAGTAAGTTATTTATTAGCTCGAGCTAAGGACAGGGTTCCAGAATGGTACAAAGACAATTCAACAGAGACTGCTGCTTTACTCCGCAGCGCACACATATTTATAGCGCTAGCCACGACCATTTGCACAATACAAAGTTCATCATTTTGACAAGTTCCTCATCAGACAAGTTCTTTGTCAGTCTTATGTGGCACAATCGTGACCAGGGGACAGCCGTCTCTGATTGCACAATATACTCAAGCCTTGTGCTTCCTTACCCAATTGGTGTGGTCACGGGGCACAGCCTTGTGCTTCCTCGATCAGTTGGTGTGGTCACGGGGCACAGGAGTTGCTCATGACAGGCTGAGTTACCAACAATGGACAGGATGTGGCTGAGTCTCTGGCACAACTGGGAGGGTGAGGCACACAGGCAGCTTCTCAGAATTGTCTCGACCTCAAGGAGCGGGGAGGGTTGTGCAAATTTCAACAGGGATGTGGAAAGAAATTCTTCACCAGGTTGCCGAGAGCATGGCAACACAAAATGGAGTCATGTGGGTCATTTTAAAATACAGTTCAACAGTCCCTCCTTTTGCCATGCAGAGGCAACAATCAATCGTCGTCTAGGTCAATGTCCATTATTTCCTGGACCTCTCTCTCAATCATCATCGTGGCATTGTGATGGTGTCATTTCATTTGTTTGGGTTTCAAAGAGGTGGCACAGAGCCCACATAGCGCGGGCATGCATTGAACACAGAGGCAGCAAGAGAACAATGCGGCTGCAATAATGGCAATTAAAATCATTATCTTCCATCCCCACTGAGATACCATGCTCCAAAACCAGCCGGTTAGGGACCATGAACCCTCATCCTGATGGATGTCGGAAGCAATTTTATGCAGTCTCTGTATTGCTTGATAGACATTTGGCGCATTATCAGGTATGTATATACAGCAGCTTGTTCTGATCACTGTGCAGACTCCCCCACGGTCTGCCAGTATTATGTCAAGTGCCATTCCGTAAAGTAAAGTCATGAGGCGGTCTGCTTGAAGTTCCGCCGTGATGTTACTGAGGGGGCAACAAGGAAGGTTTGGGTCCTGTCTCTGACCGGCTTGGACCACTCAAATGTACCAAACAAAACAGATGGCCAGTCATGTTTACTTTTTTTATCATTTGATCACGCCCAGTTATCAAACAATAAAAAATGCATTCAGAAAACAATGTGCGCAATATATACAAGTGTTCAATATGTACATCATCAATACTAAGTATCAAAATCACCAAAAGTACATTACAACAAATAAATACATTAATACAATGCCTAGAAACAATTTTTGAGATAGGCACCAGTCCTTCAAATTATATAACAGAAGACAGGCGGACAACAAAGTTCAAAGATACTGCCTGCCTGTCTTACTGAGCCAGTGATTAGATATTTTTATGGGTGCACTTCTAGGGACAGGAAGCGTGGAATTGGTTATATCCCTAGTTGCACCCTTCTTCTTTATCCCTGGTGTTTTTGATACTTAGTATTGATGATGTACATATTGAACACTTGTATTTATTGCGCACATTGTTTTCTGAATGCATTCTTTATTGTTTGATAACTGTTCTTTTGATGACATACAAAAAAAGAAACAAAAAAGTACAAGAAGATAAAAACATTAATAAAACATTGATCGCTCGGTACTTATAGGATGGGTGTGATAAAAAAAGTAAACCTGACTGGCCATCTGTTTTGTTTAGTGATGTTACTGAGGGCACCAGCAGTTGCCTTGATGGTGGCCTCTACCACTCTTGTGAGATGTCGCAGACTGCGACTATTGACCATAGGGCCCCAAAAGGGGAGGAACCCTTAGCAAAGTCCCCAAACTCTTGGCCAGCTGTGTCTTCAGTGTCAATCACACCTCTCTTCTGGATGTGGTGTGTTGCATCGGGGTGTAGGTGGAGGGGAGCAACCAAGCAATGTGACAGGTGCCGGCCCAGGACTTGGGCAGCCAGGTGTAGGCCTTGCTCCCACACACAAAGTACATATTCAGTGAGGACACCAGGGCTGGGAGAGTCGAACCATTGAGCTGGAGCGTGTAGGCGCAGTCACTTTGCCCCACCCACACTGTTCCATTGCTTATCATGCAGTATTTTCCAGGATGTGGGTAGATAGGGAGATCCCTGAGAGGTGGCAGTCTTTTCTTTCCCCCACCATTGTAGATGTTCAATGGATAAAAAGATCCATGATTGTTCTCATATTCATTCTTTTCTGCTGAATCTTTATCCATGCTTGGCCACTCCGCAGCCATGATGAGGCCGAATGCTTGTCTGCTACTGATCCCCCCCAGGGATCGTGTGGATGTGTCACCTGAATAGAATGTGTCAAAGAATACAGTGTACCAGCCATAGGCTGAACCAGCTCGAGAAAAAGGAGCAGGAATCAGGGACATCCCAGTGCTTGCAGTATGGGGCAGCAACCCACATACCCAACAGTTTGTTGTGTTCACCACAAGCTTTTGCTGGTGTAACATTTGAATGAAAGTGTAGTTGAAGAAACCTGTCCTTCTGTTCTTCTCATGGGTGGGTAATGACACATGTTGATGAAGTGATTCTGTAGAGGTAGGAGACTCAGGTGCTGCAAGGGCAGCGTGTATTACCCACCCGAGGCAGGCCAGTACCAGTGAAATAGTCATGAGTACGAGTAGACAGATCAAGTACCGGCCACGTATTGTCTTTATGTACTCCTGTTTTTTCATTTATTTGCTCTTCAAGCTTTCAGCGTTCATTTTGGTCACCATCTGCTTCACTTTGTCTTTCCTAGTTGCTGCCTGTGATTGGTGGTTGCTTCACCAGTCAGTGATTCCAGCAGTCCTGTTGGCACGCTCCGGTCCGCTGTACCGGCTCCGGTCAAATGCGCCGGTGTATCACAGCCCTGCAGCCATTTGTCGGACCATGTCAAGCAGAGGGCAGAGACCTTTGTCTCTTTAGTCCTTTTTTCTGGGTCGGAGGTTGTACCGGGTGGACCTGGGTGTTGTTTGATCAGGAAGCAAAGGCTCTGGCTGTTGAGTGTCCCACAACCTCAGATACGGAGGAACGGCAGATTGCAGGATGTCGTCGTCCTCTCGTTCAGATGAAGCCCAGGCAAAGTTGGCGTCACTGAAGGGTACAAAGCACGGGATTTTCTCACATTCAACGTCTCCCAGACCTTCCTTGACCCACCGGTCTTATGGTAGTGGTAGAGGCACCTTCTTGCAGTGCACTCCGTGTACCCAGTTTTTTCTTCCTGCCACCTTCACTGCAGACCTGGTAGCCAGCAATACTTGCTGGGGCAGCTTCCACCTCGGCTCCAACTTCTTTGTTCTCTGGAAATTGCGGATGCAGACCCAGTCGCCTGGCTGGATGGTGTGACCAGGGCCCTTGGGCTTGGGTGGCAGGATATCTTGTACCCGACGATGAATGAGATGTAGGTTAGTGGTCAATTCATCTAAGTAATCAATCATCAATGGGTATTCAATATCAGAATATTTCTTTGGGCGTGGTACTCCCCAAATATTTGCTGTCCGACCAAACACTATTACATACATAGATAGTCCTGTACGAGAATGTGCCGTAGCTCTAGTTGATAGGAGGGCAAGGGGCAGGGCATCCGGCCAAGATAGTCCTGTGTCAGCTTGGATTTTTGCCATCTTCAATTTCAGTGTTCCATTGTGGCGCTCAACCAAACCCGCTGACTGGGAGTGAATGGCGGCATGGAATTTTTGTCTAATCCCCATCCCTACACACACTTTCTTCATTATTTCTCCAGTAAAGTGGCTTCCGTTGTCGCTCCAGATAATTCTGGGCATCCCAAATCTGGGGAAAAATTCCTTCAACAGTATTTTGGCAGTGCTTATAGCAGTGTTGTCCTTAAGGGGGTAGGCCTCGATCCACTAACTAACTTACTAAAGGCATAGACAACTACCAGGACATATCGGAGATTGTTGCATCTTTCCATCTGTATGTAATCTATTTAGAGCACTTCGAAGGGGTAAGATGGGATTCCCAGCAGGTGTTGCTGAGCCTTTTCCTGGGTTATGCATCAAACAAATCATGCAATTCCTGACTAACCTCTCAGCATATTTTGGGATGTGTTTATTTTGCCATACCAAAGCTAGCAATTTGCAAATACCTTTTGCAATAATGTGACCTGGGCAATGAGCCATAGTGACCACTTGCAAAACATAGGCATCGGATAACAACCATTGCTGTTCTTCAGACAGATCCGTCCAACAGTCCTTCTTATTTAATAGGCCTGTTTGCTCTTCCCAAAGAGCCTTTTCCTCTCTAGTCACCTCTGCCGGTATTCCCTTCACATTCTCAATAGTATCCTCATGCATCCCCTTCTCCAATACCCAGTTTGAGGGACCAGCTATATACATACGGGTAGAGACGTCTCTAGCTGTTTCCTTTGCAGTCTGGTCAGCAAATGCATTACCCGTTCCTATGTCATCAGTCACTTTCTTGTGGGCGCTAGATTTTACCACAGCTATCTTTGAAGGGAGAGTCAATGCTGCTAACAGCCTGCTGACCAGATGACCATGCTGTATTTTAGTAGAGTAAGAAGTAAAAAATTCCCTCCCAGCCCAAAGTCGCCCAAAATTATGGGCCACGCCAAAGCTGTCAGTGTAGATGTTGACGGCCATCCCCGTACTCAGTTCACACACTCTTATCAGTGTTACCAACTCAGCGGCCTGTGCTGATTGGTAAGGTATTCTCTCACTTTCCACTACTGTCTGTAATGTGGTGATAGCATAGGCAGCAGTTGTGCTACCATCCGGAAGTTTAAAGCAAGAACCATCCACATACAGGGTACCATCAGGGTCAGTGAGGGGTGTGTCAGTCAAATCCACATGGCCTTTAGTCTCTTCCTCCGTCCGTAGGACAAAATCATGCGGATCAGAATTAGTGTCACCATCAACAAAGGGTAACAATGTGGCTGGATTTAGTGTAGTGCAGCGGCGGATGGTGATATGACTGGCTAAGAGAGTCAATTCATATCCGGACAAACGTGCATTAGTAAGATGTTGAGCTTTTGTCCTATTTAATAAAGTGTCAACTGTGTGAGGAACCATACCTGTAAGTGCAGTATCAAGGACCAGGCCAGCAGATTGGCGAATGGATATGGCAGCTGCAGCTGCTGCTGCTGCTCTCAAGCAACTTGACCACTGGGTCTAGAACTGCAGAAAAATATGCACAGGGGCGTAGTCTGTCCCCAAAACACTGTGTTAGCACTCTCGTGTACAAAAAGAGTGAAGGGCTTCTGATAACTAGGGGGCCGAACACAAGGCTGTTTTCAGTTCTTCAAATGCATGCTGGCACTCATTTGTCCAAGGAAGTGGGTGGGGAACATCTTTAAGTGTGAGGGTCAATAAAGGTTTAATGAGTAAAGAAAAATTGGGTATCCACTGGCGGCAGTAGGAGGTGATACCAATAAAAGCACAGACTTCTTTCTGCGTTTTTGGTGGGGGTATTTTACTGATTCGTTCAGGGGTGAGGCGACGTCCCTTCTTCGACAGGAGATGACCTGAGTAGGTCTCCTCATGTCGACAATATTGGAGTTTGGAGAGGGAAACTTTGTGATTGAACTGTGCTAGATGCAGGAGCAATTTCATTGTAGCTTCTTTACATAATTCCTCGGTGTCTGCCGCTATAAGCAAATCATCAACGTACTGGAGTACTGCGGTACCTTGGGGGTAGGGACAGGGAATCAAGTTGGCCCTTGAGGGCTTGACTATAAATGGAAGGGCTCTCTGTATATCATTGTGGAGCTCTGCAGAACCGGAAACTTCGTCCTGCTAATGAGAATTCAAGAGGATCCCTACTCTGTTCATCGACTGGTATACTAAAAAAGTATACCATAGCAATGAATAGCAGTGAATAGCAGTGGCACAGTGCCCAAAGCATCTACAACCAGCAAACAGATCAAAAACAGAGGATGCAATCAGTAATAAATGGAAGGGAGACTCATGCCAATGATACCAGGTCTTGCATTTGGGATCTTAACCCCGGCAATATGCGAGGTGTCACTCTCACATTTCCAAAGCTGTGATACTAAATCATTAATATATAAGAGAAAGAGGGTTGAAGCCAGCACACATCACTGCCTTACTCACTCAATGATTATAGGGGATGGAATGTATTAATTCACCCTAAGTCCCGCATCTGACCTGGGCATAATTGGTTGAATGTAGTTTAGTTAAAACTTCTATAAGATACTCGGGACTCTAATCTCTGCAAATATCTTCCACAGAGATTCTCCGAGGGCTAGAGCAAAAGCAGACTTAAGGTCCAAAAATATAACGTAAAGTCTGCCGCCCCACCCCACATGAATATGATTCTAGTATAGCAATTGCAGGCGGAACACCTGGTCAATTGTTCCTAAGCCTTCCGTGAAACCCACCTACAAGGAGGTTAGTACATTCGAATCGGACATCCACTCATTCAACCTTTTCAAAAGAATCCAACTAAACAAATGTTATGAACTATCAATAAGGCTGATTGGTTTTTAGTTAGTTTGGATCATTTCACCTCGCCCAAGTGGAACGCATAGATGCACCGATCACTATAGCACTAAAGAATAGTTGAAAAATAAGGACCCCATGCATCTTTATAAGTCTTGAAAAGATCACCTGGCATCTTATCCAAAACTGGGCCTTTATTTGTTAGATTCCAATCTAATGCTTTAGAGATCTCAATGTTGGAAATACTGTGGGCTGTTTGCGTCACTGACTCAATGGAATGCTCAACCATAAAATTACGGAAGGGGTTAATACTTGCCACCCTGGTGACTTGAATATGAAAGGCAGCCTGGGACAATCCCTGGTCAACAGCTCCGGAATCTAACTGGGAGAATTGCTCAACTTAAGCAGCAACAGAAATGTTACTATCCAATGGGACATTGATGCCAGAGTCCTCATTGGCGATGATGTCCCAAAAAGAACGACAATACTTGCATTAGATGGCACTCAGAATAGTGTCCCATTTAGAATGTTCCCAATCTCTTTTAGAATCAACAATTGATTTTTGTAGAGGGACCTGTCCATCCAGCCGGGAACTCTACACCCAGATTTTATGGATCAGAAAAGGCAACACCTGGCCACTCAGCAGGTGTAGCAGGACTCCTCTTTCTTCCATGTGGGACTAGGCCTAGTTTTTATCAAGACTTGGTGAGGAAAACTTAAGCTTATAAATTTCACTCAATTTCAACAGGGAAGCGGAGTCATCCCGGGTCCTAAGAACTGCGGCTACAGCGTCCAAGCTAACAGACCCTACCTCAAACACTTTTCCCGGGGCTATTTCTGATTCTGTTGGAAAGCTCCACTTGAACCTACACTGATTATTGGTTGGAACCAACCTTCTGTCTAGTGCCTCATAAAAAGTATTCAGAAGGGTGTCGACCAGAGCGCCCAATATCAGTCCCAGAGCATTATGATCACTATTGTGCCTGGGGACTACTGCCATGTCTACGAAGGATTTCCACAACCTAATGTCTAAAAAGGTATAGTCAATATGGTTGGTGGACTGTGGGAAATGATACATGTGGCTCCCCTCCCTGTCAGTATTGGTCCTCCCATTGCACGCCCCTAGACAATTGCTTTATGTAAAAGCATTTAGCTGTATCCCAGCAGCAGACCACCTATTGACCAGGGGAAGGGTGAGGCAAGGAACACCCCAGGCTTCAACAATATCACTGATAGGATCTTGTAGCAGGACAGACAAGGGCTCAAACTTCCAATTAAAAAGCACTTGCTGCTATTTTAAAAGAATCTGCAGGCAGATCAGCCATGTGTGAACCTACCTGTTCAGGGGAGAGGATGTATATAGTGCGGTCAACCTAGAAGCTGGGGAACCGTGTTTGAGTCCCAGCGAAGACGCTCAACATCCTGTGATTCTAGGCAAATCATTTAATCTCCCTGTGCCTAACAAAAATGAATGCGTCCATCTGTAACAAAACTGGTGCTCATGTAAAGTGATCTGATACCTGATATCAGGTCTAGTTCACACTATATAAAATAAAAAATAAAATAAAAAATCTGATACTTGAGCTCAGCACCAATACCCCCATGCTTGAAGTACACATTATAAGTAGTATACAATACCTGTAGAAAAGCGAAACACACTGTACGTCCGCACTACCTAATGCAAACTCTCTAGTCATGCAGCAAACAGTAGTTTTGATCCAATCGACAATGCTCCAGAGGGTCACACTTTCCCTGTGGTAACAGCAGTCAGGTTAAAATTGACAAACCCTGCTAGGAGTCTGGGGCAACTAACCAAGCGGCAGACTTAATGTTGTGTTTGTATCCTAAAATTGAAACATATTGGTGCCAAATCTTTTTGTCCAATTTTCTTTCCAGCGCTAAACTTGTTTATGACGTAGGAGGCCCACGGGAGACGCGTGCAGTGTCTAAACACAGCCATGGGTTACTGCTGACTTTCTATGGAGAACGAACAAGTTACATAGTTACAGTTTAAGGGTATATCTAGATGAACTACGATGGAACCCTGTTAGACTAGGACACTTCGAGAGTCAAGACCCACGGGAGCACCGGAGTACTCGTGTTACCTCACCCAAGGAAGCCGGGTGCATAGGTGTCTTTTGGTGTTGGGTTTCGTCATTGATTCCAATGGAGAGTTGCGAAGAAATGCTGCAGGCGACTAGAGGAAAAGTGTCCGGGTGGATCCAAGGGTGGATCGGAGATGTGAACCTGAAAGCAGAGAAGACAAAGTCTGGGTCACTAGCCAGTGACCAGGATGGCGACAGGAAGATGCCAGCCGATGTTGAGTGATTTCAGGTGAAAAGATGAAGCTTGTCTTTTCAGCCATGAGGACCAGAAAGCGTCGACAACAACCATGAGCTGGCTTAGAGCTGTCCCACAAAGGATCTAGTTGACTGCGGTGTCGGTATACGGATTGGACCCAACAAGCCTTGGCAAACGCAATCCACACAAGATGTCGAGATGGGCTTTGGTGCAGACCAGCAAGGTCTGAGGAACTGCCCCTTTGGAGAGGAGTTGGAGCAAGCCTGGGGCAATCAGAAAAGCAAAGAAAATCAAGGATTGGTCTTCTTCGGGGCTCACAAGCCAATGAACTAGGAACCGTGAAGACGTATCAAGCTGAAATGCACAAAGCGGGCCCACTCGTGGAGTGTGGGCCTCTGAGCTTCGGTGCAAAAGGTGCTCGGGCTGGGGCTTCAAGCACCCCAATGCACAACTTCGGGATACCTCGGGAAGTAGGGGCAAGTTGCAAAATGCAGGATGTCCAGGAGTTCTGGTCCACGTCTCTTGTGTCCGCTACTGGTCTCAGCTTTGCTGGGAGCCCAGGTCAGTGTGAGAGACGTACGGAAGGCTGTGTCCTGTGTCACAGATTCTTCAGGATCTGGTGGGAGTATAGAACCCCAGTCCTAGCGACTGGGGTTCTATACTTATAGCAAGTTTAGGGGTTGGACAAACTCTAAGGTCCCTCCTATGGGTGGACCTGGGGAGGAGGTGGTTACACCCCTTCCCCTTTGTCCAGTTGTGCCCCAGAGCTGGGGCTGAGTGCCCCAGCAACCGGTATGAACTGGAAAATGCATGGAGCACCTTGTGTGCCCAAGGCAGTGTCTGAAAAGCATTCACTGAATGCAACCCTCACTGCCCCAACACACTAAAGCCTGTCTGGGGAGGTGCCAGTACCTCCTTGGACAGGAAACCTATTGTACAGGCCTCCCTTGCCGGATTTCGTCCAGCAGCAGGAGGACAGACTTGTGTCTTTGGCAGCAGCATCCATTTTGTGATGCTGGGGCTCTGTTTAACTTTAACTGGGTTTAACAGTAACTACATGTCTTCCCCTTCTAGAAGGGTGGAATGCTACCCCTGCTGCCAGGACTGGCGCGGGGTGGGGTAGTATTCAAAAGTGTTTGACACCTTACATGACATGTTTTGATAAAGTCAAACCAAAGTTAGCATTACCCGCAAGGATTATAATGCACTTAAGAGTATAAGGTAGGGCTATATTATAGAACAGCTATAAGGAGATGGTTCCGAAAGCTGCAGAGGGTCTCAGCTCATGCTAGGGCACCATATCACACAAAACCAAGCACTCTGCCTCCAGGATTGTCAAGGGCTGCCATAGGCGTGACATATAGGTTACTATGTGTCTACATATAAGGTAGATATAGATACACTATATCTAAGTAAGTTGTCATTACACCACCTTACCAAGGCGGTAAGAAGAGACCTGTGGTGTCAGTTTGGAAGGCTAACCAGGGGTGGAACAATACATGCTGCATCCCCTGGTAGGCCTAGGGTTCACCTATGCCTTGGGTACCTAGAGTACCATATACAGTGGCTCACAAGGGTGACCCAGTAACCAATCTGGTATGTACCTAAATTACATGGTATCAATTTAGAGAGAGTACAGCTAGGCTGTTGGCCTGATTAGCAGGACCACAGCCATACTAAAGTCGAGAAACCTGTGAATCACAGCAAAAAGTGGGGGTAACCATAGGAAGCAGACCCTACTCCCCTACAGTAAGGGGCCTTTCCCTTACAAATTTTTTTTTGCCCGCCATGCAAGGACCTCAAGAAAATGTGGGGTATGAGTGAAATCAAGGTGCTATTTTTATTTATACATTTTTATATAGCACAAACAAGATCCTGAGGGATATCAGAGTGCTTTACAAAGGAAGGAATAAAGGACATAAACCCAGTATTGACCACAAGTAAGAATATACAACCAGAATAATCACATATATCCCAGACTAATAAATGCATAGTTTCTAGACAAATGACACAAGGAGAATAGGGTGCACAGACATAATATCGACTCCAAAATATCGTTTGGACAGAATATCGAGTTTTAAATATCGTTTGGAGAAAATATCGACTAGACAGAATATCGACAGCCAAAATATCGTTTTTAAGGTAAGTGAAGTAATATCGACTGTAAATAATATAGACAGTGAAAATATCCAAGTATATAATCTAGATAGTAAAAAATATAGTTTTTTAAATAATATTTAATTATTTATAGTGTTTTTATGTTATAATATGTGTGAAAAGTGTCATTTTATTTTATAATTATTTTTAATTAATGATTTTTTTTAATTATTGTGTAATTTTATTCTGTAGCAGGTTGTGGGTTTATAGGGGAATAGGGTGGGAAGTAATTTAATTATAATTAATTAAATATGTAAATGTATTAATTGGTAGTAATAATTAATTCATTGGTAATTAAATAATATATGTTAATTATTTAAAATTTAATTGGTAATTAATTTAATTTAATTGATTAATTGCTAATTATGTAAATTAAAATAATGTATTTTCTGTAGCGGGTTGTGGGTTTATAGGGGAATAGGGTGGGAAGTAATTTAATTATAATTAATTAAATATGTAAATTTAATAATTGGTAGTAATATTTAATTAATTGTTAATTAAAAAATATTTGTTAATTAATTAAAATGCAATTGGTAATTAATTTAATTTAATTGATTAATTGCTAATTATGTTAAATTAAAGGGGTATTTTTAGGGTTCAGGGTCAGTTTTTAGTTTTTGGGTAAAGGGGTATTTTTAGGGTTCAGGGTCAGTTTTGGGTTTTTGGGTAAAGGGGTATTTTTAGGGTTCAGGGTCAGTTTTTAGTTTTTGGGTAAAGGTATTTTTAGGGTTCAGGGTCAGTTTTTAGTTTTTGGGTAAAGGGGTATTTTTAGGGTTCAGGGTCAGTTTTTAGTTTTTGGGTAAAGGGGTATTTTTAGGGTTCAGGGTCAGTTTTGGGTTTTTGGGTAAAGGGGTATTTTTAGGGCTCAGGGTCAGTTTTTAGTTTTTGGGTAAAGGGGTATTTTTAGGGTTCAGGGTCAGTTTTTAGTTTTTGGGTAAAGGGGTATTTTTAGGGTTCAGGGTCAGTTTTTAGTTTTTGGGTAAAGGGGTATTTTTAGGGTTCAGGGTCAGTTTTTAGTTTTTGGGTAAAGGGGTATTTTTAGGGTTCAGGGTCATTTTTGGGTTTTTGGGGTACATATACAATATTGCCTATTATTTAATTAAATGTTGTTACTATATATATATATGTTTTAAGAAATATGATTAAAAAAATATTATTTTTTTACTTTCATTAATTATTTAATTATTAAAAGTTATTTTAAGTATTGTTAATTATATTTTAGTAATTAATTTTTTATATTAATGTAATTAAACATTGTTTTTAGTAAAGTCGATATTTTTTACAACGATATTTTTGTAAACGATATTTTGTACTCGATATTTTTGTACTTACCTGTTTGTACATACAAACTCGATATTTTGGTTGTAGATATTTTTTCCTCGATATTTTGGGCAGTCGATATTTTGGTAGTCGATATTATTTCAGTGATCCGGAGAATAGAACAGTAAACGAGTATGTAACAGTCTAAGAAAGGGGGTATACAATGCAGAAAAAAGAGCATAGACCCGGTATCGACAACATGTATGATTACATAACAGGAATGTTTCCCAGACAAGTGAATCACGGGTAATAATATGAAAAAAGCTGAATATAACAGGCTTCGAAGGGGGACAAAAAATGCAGTAAAAGGAATGAGCAGCATCACATGAGGGTATAATGGTTGTAGGAAGAGAGGTCATGAGCAAGTGATCCAAGCCCAAATTAAGGTAAAAATGTGTTCATTGGGAATCTTTTGGCTTCAAGTTTGAAAACAGTTGTTGAGGAGATTCTGTGAACTTACGGTGGAAGAGAGTTCCAAATCGTTGGAGCAGTGCCAGAGAAGGCCCGGAGGGCAGTTCTCTTTTTCTTAAGGATGGCTGGTTTCAGGAGGAGAGTGATAGCGCTTCTTGATGCTCTCCCAACACAGGATAATTCAAGCTTTTGGGCAAGGTACCTGGGAGTGTTGAAATGCTGGGCTTTGTGTGCTAGAACTGCAATCTTTAGCTTTATTTGCACTTCATCAGTCAACCATTTAAGAGATTTTAGTATTGGGGATATATGCTCACTTTATTTGGTACCTGTGACCAGTCTGGCCGCAGCGTTCAGTGATGCCCTGGTGTATTTGGGCAGACCGCAGAGCATTGTGCTACAATAGTCGAGCCTCTGCAGGACCAGAGCTTGTACCACCTGCTTGAAGTCCTTTTGTGGAAGGAATGGTTTGATGTTTCTGAGTGTCCTCATCAAGTGATTAGCTCCCAAATACACTTGGCTAATATGATTTTTCATATTCAGGTGTTTGTCCAGGGTGATTCCGAGTCTATAGTGAGAGGGGTGCAATTGCATGCAGTAAGGTGATTCAGCCAGGGTACTAGATTAGGGATGTGGTTCGGAGGAAAGATGAAAAGGAATTCAGTTTTAGAGGTGTTGAGCAGTAGATGGTGCTAAGCACACCGAAGGCGATAACCACCTAGAGATAGCACAGCCAGGGAACTACATGACAACAACAGGAGGGTCAGCAAGCTACAAATGAAAGAAAACAAATAGGACTGGCCTCTTCTTTTGCACTGAGACTCCCCCCGTTCCCAGGCCCGCCTTGAACTGGAAATGTCTGGGGGAAGTTCTCACACCCCAAACTGGTGCAGACAGAAAAGTTTTAGCATTATGTCAAACCCCCACGAGCCCGTGTCCACATAGTTGTGGAAACTTTAAATGGAATTATAGCTAAGGAGTTTCTGGTGGGGGGCTAGGATGAGCAGCATAATCTGGAGGCAGCAGCCACCCCATGCCCCAGCGTCTGCCTTAAAACATATAATTCCCTGATAAGTTAATGGGATTCAATAAATGGAAAAGCGTTGCAGCGCTCATGTGCCCAAGAGCATGCAAACAAGGTTCCTTTCCCATTGCCACTCTGGCAAATAAACAGTGAAGGGGCCACTAAACACACAATGCAGTGTAGTCACAGTATCTGCATGAGTTCCGGATGGCCCAGTGGGTTCAGTCAGATAGATGCGCCTAGTTTTAAAAACAGAGAGGGGGGCCCAGCCCAACCTCCTCTGTGCCTAGTCCGGCGTGGATGGGCTCGCCCTTGGCTTGGGTTCTGCCCGGTCACAACCCATGTGTGTCCTGTGCCACAAGCTCAGGTGCAATACTTTGTAGTGCTGATGACTGGGCAGCCCAGCCCCTCTATGAGTGTTGGCACTCTGACAGCGTGGGGATCTTTGGGACTGAAGGTCCCTTTCAGGAATGCAGAGATGTTCAATATGGCAGGGAACTCCGTACCCCCTACACACAGCAGCAGTAGTTCTCTTCTACTATTACCCCTGCTCCTAGGTATATATAGTTTCCTTCCGATATCAGGGAATTTACCACCACCACAATTTTCTCACAACCAAAGCTATGCATAACATTCTAAATCTATATAAAATGCATTCTAATTCCACTGTCCAGAGAGATTAACTTCTGCACAGATGTCCCTTTCTGCAAGTCATGGTTGTAAATAACTTGTTTGTTATCAGGAATTTGGTCTACTGCAATAGTATTTGAGTGACCCTTTCATATAACTTACTCACCACTAGAGCACTATGCCCTCTGCCGTGAACATCCCAGGCTGGATTCAGAAAGTTTGATGTATAAGTATATGTGACTTACTATTGCAGTACCTCTAGTTTACTCATGAATTTCACAAGTGAACCAAGATTACCCCTGGCATTCTCCTTGAATTAAGGAGTGCAGCAAGTGTAATCACATCAACATCTTTGTGATTTGGGAACCTTTACCTTTACACTATTGCCAAGCTGACGGGCTCTTCGTTAAGAACGGGGCCTTCCCTCTACAAACTACTTGCAATAGTCCTCAAATCTTTTCATGGTAATCCCTCAATTTTCTTTCTGGTGCCAAATATATCTCTTCCTGCAACTTAATATCAGTTCATCATTGCTTCATAACTGCAAATAGACTCCCCCACTTGCACCTCTAGGTCCGGTCCTCTGGGATCAAAGCACTGGAACACTCTTTCACTGGCCCAACTTAACAGGAGTTCAAAGGTCATGGCTTAACCGTTTATGCAGCTAGGCTTTAAATGGGCTGGATCCCACCAGCTCTCTGACCAGATATTATTTTAGAACAGACATTGAAACTGGTCCCTATCAGGCCTATAGTTATGCCCTTGACTTCCATGGGATTTCTGAACAATAAATGTATTAAGGTTTTAGGTAACCCATGTCAGTGATTCAGTTCTGGTTTATATTTCACATCTCGTCCTGAATCTTGCATTCCAGAAGAGTTAGCTATTTCCGGGATGTTGCTTTTCTGTATTTTTTTGTAGCATATTACTCTTGTGTTGTGCATGCTTATCTTCAGGTGGTTATGACAGCTGTGACTGAGAGCTCTGAACTTGAGACTAAATGCCTGTCATTGGGATGTTCGGAATACATGGTCAACCAATCCCTGGCTTTTCTCCACACACACAACCATTGACAAATCCAACAGTATTGTCTAGTTTTAGGTGTTCTTATGTTGTTGTGTTATTATATGAGATAAAGTAACAAAAATCTCAGAGAGAAACCAAAATACTGGTCGGGTGGCACACATGTACAGAAATTGTTTTTGTTTAAGTCACGGCTATAACTGCAAAGGCCGCACTCCTCGCAGATATCCCTCCCACCTTTTATCTCATTTGAGCTCTGCATGTACTTCTTCCTAAGAGTACAGCTATGTCAGTTGTGCCTATGTACCTCAAGCATGCAGTCATTTGCCAGTTACACCAACCTATTAACATGTTTCAGGTTCTACTGTACTCACATAGCTATGGCCTTGTTGTTTTTTGTTCCACTCCACCCGTTTTCACTCCCATGTATTAAGTGTATTCTTTCTTTAATGTACAACACTGTTTTGAAAAATGTTAATTGTTGCTGCATGAAAATAAACATATTTTATTTTATTTAAGAAATAAATGTTTATTTTATTTTAGCATTCTTATCAAGTGTTCTAAGGCACAGTGTATCAGTGCTCTGTACACTTATACAACATGATGCACACCTTTTTACTTGGACCTGTTAATAAGTAACCATATTAAATAACTGATGCATCATCCATGAGGGTTACCTGGTATGGAGCCTGATCTAGTGAATGTGCCACACTGGTCCTCCTTGCCTTCACAGGAAACGTCCATCTCAGGTGTGCATCCAACAGAGGACTGGTTCGTGAAGCAAGTTGGACACTTGTATCCGTTCTCCGTCCCTTTTGCAAGATGCACTAAAGGAACAAGGAAAATACATCTCAGGGGACTTTTCACTACGTTTGGGGAATAAAACACTTCACAAAGGTGATGATGTCCGATCCAACGTCAAAGAGATATTAGGACCTGTCCTTACAGGACAACCTCACTCCTGGAAAGACTATCCAAGTTAGCCACCTCCATGAGGTAGCCACTCAATTCTCAAATCCCCCATAGAAAGGGAGTCCCAGTGTGCATTCCTGGACAAATATACAGCTTCCAGACAGAGGATAACCAAGTCCAGCTGTACATCTCCTCTACTCAGGACATGCAGCACCAAAGATCCTTCCAGTCTCACCTGCAATGAATGGATTAACATTTTCCACAGAACCTCTGACCACAACGCTGTGGCCCGTGGACTCCACAGAATAAACTTTCAAGCCAACCCCATAGACCTCATATAATGTACACTGTGAGGCTTTTTCACTCTCTACTGGGGTAGTGGAGCCACGCCATTAAGGCTTATTCTTGGAGGAGTATTTAATAGAGACTAAGCTATAGCATAGTAAATAAATCGCATACAAACTCAAGATGGAGATGGCTTTTATTTACAGGTGTGCTAAAGAGTAAATTAAACACAATACACAGAGAACTCTTAAAGACCCCAACACCTTCTTGTGTTGAGGAACAACATAGAACACTCAATTCAATTCAATTCAAGAATCTTTATTCGGTGAATAAAAAACACCATAAAAGCACATTTATATACACAAATAACAGATAAAACATTATTAAATACTAGTTTAAGATCCTTGTACATAATTGATACAATAAAAAGATTTGCCAACATAAGGGCCAAATAAATAGAACACTCATATAGTGTTCATGCACTCGCTTGGATGCTATACCATTGGTGTCCCAACTGGCTATGCTTGAGTTGCCGTACACGCTGGTGGCAGCAGCTCGCGCACTGGGGGAGCAAGAGCGGTTCTATGACGCTCCTCAATTGTTTGTGATGAAATGCATCAAATTAGCCCCAATTAGGAACTACTTTAGTTACAAAGACAAACTGTCCCTCCAAACAACAGGAACATCTATGGGTGCTACTATGGCACCCAGTCTGGCATGCATCTATGTCGGACAGTTTTAAGAGCATGTCGTCCATCATTCCACCAATCCCTTCAAGAGGAATTTACACCTCTGGAAGAGGTATATAGATAAGGTGCTCTGCATTTGGTCATGAACTGAATAGGTTCTTTTGGAATTTCTCAACTGGCTGAACCTACAGGAATCCAGCTTGAGATTCACATGGTCCTACAGCCATAATACCACTATATATCTGGACCTAGTTATAGAAGCCAAGGAAGAGGCAATCACCACACGTATTCATCAAAAAGTCAACGGACAGAAACTCATTATTACTCTATGACTCATACCACCCTAGAGCATTGAGGGATGACCTTCCGGTAGGGCAGTGCTTGCGTTATAGAAGGAACTGTTCATCAACCGAAGTCTATATGGAACAATCTCAGGGATTAACAACAAAGTTACAGCAGAGTAATTATCCGTCAAGAATATTTATCAAGCCAAGAAAAGAGCCCTCAACACCCCACGTAGTGTCCTCTTAGAGAAGAATGTGAAAGAAAAGGATGACTGTCTCCCGGTAGTCATGACTTTTGATCTAGTAGCAACCAGGATCAGACAGTCTATTCGCAAGCACTGGACTCTTTATCAAACAAGGACTTTAAGATGCCACCCCCCAGGTTTGCCTTTAAGAGATCTAGCAATTTGAAGGGCAAACTGGTCCATACTTGTGTTCCCTCTGTAGTGAAAATGAATGAGACTACCATTCCAAAGAGGCACTTCCCTTGTGGATCCTGTTCGGTTTGTCCTTTAACTAAGAAAACTTTGAGCGTAATTTTAAAATCAGGGCGGGAGTGGTTTCTAAACGATTTCAGTAACTGCAATACCACTAATGTGGTATACAGATTACTTTGTGAACGCGGCCTTCAATATATAGGGCTCACATCTCAAAAGATCAAAACCAGGATGCAAGAACATCTGAGCAGCATAAAGGTGGGAAAACGGACAACCAAATTAGTACAACACTGCTATACAGTGAAACATAGTTTTATCTGGGTAGTCCTTGAGAAAGTACTGGGCAATCCACAAAATGTTGAGAAGGTCCTCCTTTCAAAAGAAGCATGATGGATTTATCAATAAAGAAGTGATCAACAGGGGCTTAATGAAGTCATTGACTGGAATAGGGTTGGCTAATTTATCTTGCATGCTACTATCTTCCTGGTTTGAATTCCAAGCCTTTGGTATCAGTGACTGTGCTTCTGCCAGTGTCTCTCTACTCTGCCTTTCAATGTGGTTGTGTCTTTTGTGGGAACAGATGGAAAATGATTTCTATTGTGGAACCTTATTGATAAAGGCTCAATGAAGTTATAAAAAACAGCCATATTACAATGCTATGGTGTTCCTTATCCAGTTCCTAAAGTTGAGCCCGATATATATTTTTTATGCACATGCATTTGTGTCAGAAGCTTCACGAGCATTATTTGTTAGCCACATCGCTCTGTTTGTGTAATAAAGTTGCCATTATTTGAACTTACACTCTCATATGCAACTTTTCTCCTGATTGTTTATTGTAACAAAGCAATAAATGTGAGCATTCCTGCCCCCAGGTTTGAAGATTTTGCTCATAGATACCATGTATGTACCGTAGTTTTGGTCTCCAATTATCTGAAACGGGACGGTAACTGTTTTCTTCCTGTGAAAAATAGAACTTCTCCACTCTAAGATGGTGGCCGCGCACAACACGCTGGTGACGTCATCACGTGACCACCCTTCGAAGAGTTTTAAACACTCGTAGAGGTGGCTGCAAGATGCAGGAGGAGACGCTGTGCCCTGTGAGGCCTCAGCTGGTGAGGAGTGGGGTGGCCGGGAACGTTTGAGAGACGATGCTCCTTGATGTTTTGGCATTGATTTGGGGCAATGCTTAAAGAGATATGATCAAACAGGGTGGTCGCGCAGTTGTTGTGCATAATGCCCCGAGATTGAGAGCGCGGTACTTGCATTGAAAATAGATGTAGAAGAAGTTGGTACACATGTTTTACCTGCTTTTGCTTCCTTTTGTTGGGCTTGTGGTGACCGCTGAACAATGCATTTTCTAGCGGCAATTGGTTGAATGCTAGTCTTTCATGACATTAGAATACATTAAGGGATCGTAAGACATTAAGCTTAGACTAATGTTCATGATTACATAGTTACATTGAGACTGTTGGTGCAACAATATGCAGTATGTGCAAGTTCCAACATGTTTTTTGAAAAACCCTTACTCCCTTTTTTTGGGGCATGGGTTTAGATTGACAAAACGGCTGAAGGGTCAATCATAAAGGAGGACTCACATGAGGAGTTTGTTACACTACAAGTTTACCTCACAAGCTGGTATGAAAGACACAAGCTGATTGAGGGTAACTATTATGTTTTTACCTTCAGAATATGGACTTTTTAGGGGGTGAACAGTTGTGTTTTTAGCATAGTGTTTTTCTGCACTTTTTCAATTTAAAGTCTACAAGAATGGTGTGTTCAACACTGGTGCTGTGATGAAGTGTCTGGCCCTGAAGAACTTGCCAACAATTTTGTGGCAAAGAAACATGTTGGCATTTGGTATTGGTATGCAAGGATATCAACCAGCCTATTTTTTTAATTTGACCGATAACACTTAGTGAATAATAAAGTAATTGTGATAAAAGTGTGTCTGCCAATTTTAATCACTTTTTGTCACAACGTGGAGTGCGATTATTTATCACTCTACTGAACCCACACGGTTCATTTCTTTATTTCTTTGTTTGGACACTTTTCCTTTTGGACAAAAACCCGTTACCCCGTCGGTGGTGCGTCCGTGAGGGGTCATTTTGTCCCGCTCACATTTTTTTCACAATAATTCTGGTGTACTGAATGGTTTGAGAATTGTGTAAGCTAGTTTTCAGTCACCATTTACTTTCTTTAGGACGGTCTGTTGAAAAAAGGTTTTAAAAAAATAAAAGGCAATAAGTGTTGCACACTACCACATATGAATTAAAGAAGAGGAGTTTTTTGCAGAATATAAAACAGAAGCGATATATACACTTCATTTATAAATAATTTGCCTTTGAGACCGGGTTTTATGTGTTTATGCTTGAGTTGAACAAGGGAACTTTGGGAATTGCCACAAGTGATGCAATGTTACATTATTGCAACAATCTTATGATATTTCTGACTCTGTTCTAATGGCTCTGCCCAAGAGGATTACTCTGCTGGTTGAAGTTTCAGCTACTCACTTTTCAAAATCTATATGGTTGTAGCAGTTTTTTAGTTTATAGCAACCGAGGGATGTCATAGTGGATTGATACTCACTGTGAAGTCCTCCATTGATTATGGATGGTGTTATCACACTCCCGGTCACAAATGAAATCTTCTAGTTGTAAGGTACACCACCAGTCCCCATGAGAACAGGACTTTAGAATGGAGAACCAGCACAAAGAAAAATAGTATAATCTCTATAAGTTCCTCCAACTATTCCTCTTTTTTGCATCCTTGGAAGTGGAGATTGATGGCTCTAGGTTGGGCTCTATTCATTGACACATCATCCCAGGGCCGGACTGGGAATGCAAAGCAGCCCAGCCACATTTTGTCACACCAGATCCCCAACGATACATAGCAAGTGCATTGAGAGTGCCTGACCACTACAATGGGGGTTGTCTGGGAGGGGGTTTTCCACCGAACACATTTTTCACTTTATGTATTCAATTGTATTAGCTTTAAAGCATAGTAAATGATGACCTTACAGTGCACCAGGATACGATCACCAGCGCCTCTCATCTCTGCACAGCCTCTCTCTCACATGCATTTTATTAGTTTTATAGCACTTTTCATACCAGTATAGGGCGTTGGAGCACTTCACAAACACACACACAACCATACACACAGACAGAGGCAATGTATCATACATGTGTAATCAGAGTATGAGATGTAGGATTCACATGCTACTGATACTTATAGGCAGGTTTTAAGAGTGCTTGGTCTGGAGAAGCACACACTCAAGATTCAGAACATAACACAGTGGTTAGGGTTGACTTTACTAATAAGAATTTATTTCTACCCAAACAAACCTTTTTTAGTATCAGCAGGATAAAGAAAGACTGGGAAAAACATTACTTTCTAACCTATACCATGCAGCTTGCATGCAGCTCTTTGATGGCACTTGATTTCTCATAGTGCTTGATTACCATTTCAAATTATGAACTGCACAGTCACAAAAGAATCTCTGTGATAAAATAAGTAGCCAAATGAGCTATACACGAAAAGTACAGTTCTCTGCAATTGCATGGTACTTGTTCTTTGCAGCAGGAATAGTAATTCTCTGCGCTACCTTCGGTGAGTCAATAATGACACTAGACAAAACACCCATCTCTCTCAAGCAGGAACTTTAATCACTAGAATAATCCTGACATGTTCATTGTTGCCTGAAAACTGCTGAATACACAATAAACTTGCAGTGCTTTTAACACTGGCCCCCACTAACAAAACCGCCACCCACCCTTCCATCCTCCAGGGGAAACAACTGATGCCCGATAGGGCCTGTCCAGCGTTGCATCCCCCATAGTCTCCATCCTGTTGTGCCTTGTGCAGATTATCCAATTATTAGGACAGCCTGTACTTTTTTAAAAGGAATTCAGCTCCTTCTTTCATGGAGGAAGTCAACTTCTGTCAGCTTCTCTTCTCCTCCCAGGTCACATCAGCCAAGAGTATTCTAAGAGTACACAACGGGGTTAAGAAAATAGCAACCCTCCAGAAGTTCGTTTCAAAGTAATAGACTTGTTTTGAGCTGGTGCAAAGATGTCCAAATGAGAGGTCCTCAAGAATTTGTATCCCTCTTTAGTGGTTTAGTGGTCAGGGCAAGAAGTCTGACATAATAAAGTGCTTCTTTATTTTAAAAGGCGAGCCTTTTTTTAGTCAGGGTGAAGTTCTTCACATTATTATGTCTGGGCACCACAGGCTTCTCAGGTGACCATAGATCAACTGCCTGTTCAGTACTATAGGTTCAGGATATGCTATCTCACTGGAGGGTATTCCATATTCGTAACCATTATGAATCCACAGGCTTTCCATTATTGGGCTTGAGCTGGTACATTCAAGTGGAGTTTTCGTAACTTCTAATTTGTCTGGACTTTCAACTCACAGCACTGGCTTACATTCTGGTAGGATCTACTGCTAGCATTTCTCTTCCTTCACCATATATGAATGAACCTGAGATAGTGCTCCTGTCATGCCTAGACCTACCAAGGCAGTTCCACGTTACTTGGTGAAAGCACACTCCAAGTGGTTTCTTGCGGCAGCATGTGGTATGGTTAGCACTACCTCAACTTCTAAGATCATTGCCCAGCAGGCATTCCATACCTAGAATTTATTTTAGGGCAAGAGTAGCTGGCCTGGACTCACCATCCATCTTCAGCTCATCAGTTGCAATAATTATGTGCCAAGGGATTATGAGGAAATTCTTTGACTATCCTACTGTTTCTGAAAGAGACATAGTTGGATAGAGAGTGGCGGTATTACAAGTGAGCCAACCTGATGCCCTTTACAAACAAAGGCATCTGCTTTGCTATAACTAACATGAGCGATATACTAAACGCTAATGCATACATAGTTAACATAAATAAATGGAGATAGTGTAGAAATAAGTGGAATACAGTGAAATCATTTTATTTTGAAATTAATACTTGTTTTCTTTGACTTTCCTAAATAGTTCGTAAATGGGTTTAAAATCATAATGGAGTCTTTAACATGTGACTAAGTCACCTGGCCAATCGCGAGGAACTCTGAACGAGATGACCTCAAGTATTGGGATCCGTCCTAGGCCGAGACCTTACAGTGGCCTTGGAAAGTAGGAACACCCTGAAGACAATGGACAAATCATGCAAATGTATATACAATGTATTCTATTGCTATGAACATTGGGTGGGAAATAAAGCTTGGGAAACCAAATTGATGGGCAGGAGCATAAAACAATAGACTTAAAGAAAATATTGCAAGTATAATGTGGTGTGATGATCATCCCCTCTGCCCCAACCAATCAGAATAAAGTAATGCCAAACAACTGAAACATTTGGAGGTGGTACATACCCAAAGAAAGGTATAATTGGTCTGACTGATTAGTTTAATTGCGCACGCTGGCCGACTTCTATAGACCCAGACTCACACAGACGAGAGACGAGAGAGCTGCTGACCAAGTGCCCGATGCGGCAGACGGAATGCTGAGGTGCAGGGATGCTGTCTGCATGCTGATTGACTTAGAGAGAGGCAAGTTAGAAGTTAGGTACTAGTGAGTTTATTTACAGTGTAGTCGTATTGTTGCTTTGGAGAAAATCCACGAGGAGAGAAGACTTAGACGAGGAGGTAGGAGAATTAGGGAATAGATTGTGCGTAAAGTCCTCAATGAGGGTTTTTATTTTTGTAGTGTCAGAGAGGGGTAAGACGCAGGCATCTAATCCTGAGGAAATTATGTCCTGTTCTGAATCTGTCCTGAAATCCTGTCCGAATCTACCCTGCGACCCATAAACTCTTGGCCAGAAGGGTTTGATTTCCACACCTTGTTAGGTAAATATGAATGTGAATGTGCCTATGTACCTTTTCTCTCTATCCTCTCCTTTCCAGAGGTATCCATCATTGCTAAAAGACTATAATGAAACATAAATGCTTTAATGAATCTTTTCCGTGTGGGTACAGAGTTAACACTGTATTTTGCTTGCTCTAAAATAATAACTTTTATAAACATTTAAAACTATAATTGAGTCTGTGATTATTTACAATAAATGATAAAGTAAACTATTATATAATTGCCACAGCTATCTAACTAAAATCGATCCAGGAGTCATAAATAGGGCAAAATGAGGGTAAAGAATATAAAATTGGTCATAGCTCTATATAATTGATTCCCGGCGGTGATTATCAATATTGATTTCTGGGTGTATGGTGTATTTATGTGTGTGTTAGATGGGCCCTAATGATTGCTTGGTATTAGTTGTCCGCAGATTGGTATGCCGCTGGATCAGCTTGTTGGTAGCAGAAGTATGGCTTTTGTTCTTTAGTTTTGCGATTATTGCTCATTGTTTAGGTGATTTTTGAATATTGGTTGTTGATTTAAGTGATTTCTGGTTATTGATTTACGTTCTAACAAATTTCTATGTTTAAAATTGTTATATGTTGTCTGGAATTCCTGGGAAAAGTATAGCGGGTGGTAAATTGGAAGTCATACTGCAGTGAGGTTATTCGTCTGGCTTCTGGAAATCTAATACGTGAGAGTGATTGAGTGGAAAAGGAGTTCGCTAGTGAAATGTTGGTGTTATATCACCTAGAAAGGGTAACACTAGAAGAATAGCAGGTTCTTCTGAATTGTCTGAAGAGGTAAGACGGAAGGGTTTTACTCGCAATGAATGAAGAGTAAGCGGAAGATTTTATTTACTCGCTGAATAAGAGACTGGTTGAATGAGTTTTGTGAAACCGACAGAATAGCAAATGTTTTATGTTGGTATTGATGGAGATATTGATGACATTTGAAAGAAAATAAGTTTTTTATATTACCTTGTGAAGGGAGGGTCAGCTGCAGGAGTGCAAGGAAGTTAAAGGGTGCCGTGCTGAGATTGGAGGAGACAGTGGGCGTGTGATTTATGGAGCAATTGTGAAGGAGGGGTCTGTAGTAAGGAGAGGTAAAGACGTCACAGTAGAGCCACGCTAGTATTGACTAACGTGGTGTTGAAAAATCAAAGTTGATTGGACAAAAGTTACAAACTACCTTAGGATTGGTTAACTAAAGTGTACACAGAAAGAGATTAATTAGGTATCAAAATAGGAGTGAAGATTATAGTGGATAGCGGGAATTGTATGTGGGTAAAAGATAGTAGGGAATCGCCCTGACAGAAGATATCTAGGTTTTTTCTGAATAGAATATATTAGGAAACGAAGTCCAAACATGTACGGAAAACAGAGGAAAATGTCATTCCTTCAGAAAATTTAAAATTATTTCAAGAAAGACAAGCCTATTAAAACTAGGGAGGGAATTTTAATCCCACCACATAAAAAACCTGCATCATTTATAATGATGGAGAGAGGTTATCATACATGTGAGGGGTTAGAGGATTGGATGGAATATACAACAGAGGATGGAATACTAGCCTTCCCAGAAAATGGTACTTTTAATGGATGAATTCTTCAAAATGTAAGGGCTAGAATGAATTAATTAGAACCCAGAACAAGGCTAACTCAATGTGAAGCATTAGAAAAATGGTAAATGGAGTCATTTGTTAGGGACGGATCTAGAAGTTCTAGGGGGTACCAAGGGTTTTACCCTAAAAGAAAAAACAACACCTTGGAAGACCAAATGCGACAGTGGAGACAGGCAATGGTCACAGAGGGACTGCATCCTGTAATAATGTCAGAGGAACAGTCAGGAAGTCAGGAAGTAAAAGCACAAGGAAAACAAAACATTTGACAGGTTGTGGGGAATCAGATGATGAATTATTAGAAGACAAGTTAACTAAAAATCCTCCACCATATCAGAAGGACCCAGTAGAAATACTCCAAGTGCTCCTATTTTTGAAACACCATTAGTCCACCAGATGTTAAATGATTCATTGCATGAAAGAATATTACAAGAAAAAGAGAGAGAAGCAATAAACAAAAATAGAGAAGAAATAATACAGAAAATAACCCAAATGAGTGTAAACCCTGAGGCATTGACTATACCAGTAACTATAGGGCCTGTTGAACCATTAGACAGAGATAACGGAAGTTATCCAAAGCCACCTGTTATGACTACTCCCATAATAGAACCAAGAAAAGAAAATATCATAATTGAAGATCAAGCAAGTGAATGTGAGTCAGTGACATCCTTAGTGGATATGCCAATAAGAGAACAAATAAATGAAACACCTAGAAGAGTTACTTCTGGTTGTTCAAAGGAAATAAGACTAGAAACATCCACAGGAACTATGAGTGCTACTATAGTGTCCCCAGAAGAATTAGAGAGGTGGGATAGGGAATGGAAAAACCAACCCAGCAGCCAAAGGTTCTTGATATTAATAAATATATAATTTTATTACAGGAAATAATAGCAGGAAATGTGGGAATTGACAGGCTAAACACATACAATGAGGAGGAACTGCTGTTCTTATGCAAGAGTATAACTAGAAATGTAAAAATATTCCACGAAAAATTAACAGAACTTGCTTCAGAAATTGGAATCGAGATGTGGAAATCAAAAGTATTACAGAAACCCTACAGAGCAGAATATACTGACAAAGATTTAGAGAATATGAATGTGCCAGGGAGAAAACTACAAGTGAAAGAATTAATGACATTTTTTTCAGAAATGGGGAGATTTAGATCAATGGAAAACAAGGTGGACAAAGAAACAGGAAGAAGCACAGGCAAATAAAACATCAGAATACTAATTAAAAGAAACTAAAATGGCAAAATAATTGTACCCTATGAGAGAAGTACCAAGTGGAGGGTATGTGCCTGTCCCATGGAATAGACAAGATATTTTATCATTTACAAATGATTTCCCAAAATTACGAGAAAAGCCATTTGAGTGGTACAGACAGGTTGACAAATTTGTAAAGGTTTCAACGATTATATTGAACGATTTGGATGGTCTATATGACATAGTGGTACCTGCTGATTTATGGTCAGAATGTAAAATCACTTTAGATTGGCCAAGTGAGGTATACCCTAGAGATGAGAAAACAGGTGCTCCTTCAGAAGAAGTAATGAAAAAGTATCAGCAAGTAATAACTCTCTTGAAAGGGAAAATTTCCCATAAAGAAACAGATAGGATACAAATAGACAGAACTACTCAAGATATAAATGAAAGTGTACATGCATATTATGAGCATTTACTACCGGTATTCAAACAGTATAATGGATTAGAAACAATGGGTGACAAAGGAAGGGACATTTTGTGTATCGATTTGTATCTGGTTTAAAACCTGAGGTTTGTCAATTGATATTGAATCATATGCTGTGCTGGCAAGTAAAACCCATAGATGAGGTCCTGAAATATGCAAAATACCGTGAAGATGAAAAAGACAATTGAAGGAAAAAGGTAGAAGAAAAAATTGGCTCGACTCAAATTAGCAGAACAGCAAGGTTTAAAAATTACTAGTCAAAATAGCAACCAAAAAGGATCAGGACAGAATGAAAATAGTGGGGGAAATACCAAGAATAAAAATGACCAGAGATAAGGTAAAAAAGAAATTTCCTTGTCATGGGTGCGGAAAAGTGGAGCATTGAAAAAACGAATGTAAACTTATCAAGAATAATGAAGGCCCAAATCAAAATTTAAATCCACAGATGCAGAATGAAGGGATATTGAGTCAACCGCAACCAGTTGAAAATCAACAGAGTCAGTTACTACCTGCCCCTATGCCAAATTTTGTGAACAGAGCACAGTACAGTGTGGATGCTGGATTTCCAGGAGAGAGTGGTACGCTGAACTCCCTGACATCACAATTCCTGTTACAGAGTAGTTGCTCATTTTTAGAAGAAGAGCAATGACGGTGCCTGGGGGGAAGGAAGAGAAATGCGTACTTGGTGCATCCTTGCCGGTAGATCAGTCAGGTTCATTTATTGAGGGAAAGGTAGAAGGAGCACTACCTTTTTATTCTATTCTACTCTGAGAACAGCAGACATCCCAAACCTTCCCCTCTCAAGAGCTGCAATCCAAGTGGTTGGTGTAATAAATAAGAAAATTAGAACTCCAGTAACAGAACCCATGGAAGTTTGAATAGGTAATTTCTGAGAGATGCATACGTTTGTGGTGTGTGACTCTAGTCCTGTAAATCTTTTGGGACGATACCTATTGTGCAAGATGAATTGCACCATTTATTGTTCACTGGATGATGTTACAATACAGACTCCTGATGAGAATGGTGTCTATAAAATAATGCTGGCAAAGCAAGGCACTGAAGTAGACGACAAGTCTTCTGTCTTCTATGATGACAAAAGATGATTTACCTGATAAGTTAAAATTGACAGTCAATCCAAAACCATGGGATTTTACTGGAAAAGAAGTAGGATTAATGGCAAATGTAGACCCAATAAAAGTAACACTGAAGGAAAATGCAGTTTATCCAAACACAAAGCAATACTGAAATTAAAGCAGGTGTCATTGCAGAAATAGAATGGTCCAACAAGGCATTCTGAAAGAAACAATGAGCAGTCCTTGTAATTCCCTTATAATTCGTATTAAGAAACCTTGTGGGAAATATGGATAGTACAAAAAAATAATAAAATAGTGGTGCCTTGTTGCCCTGTGTACCCAATCCAGCAGTAATGTATCAAAAACCCTGGAATGCAGGATGGTTTACAGTAAATGATTTGTGTCATGCCTTTTTCTCTATCCCACTACATCCAGATAGTCAGTATCTATTTTCATTTAAATGTGAAAATTGTATCTATGTGTGGAATCAAGTTCCTCAAGGGCATACAGAAAGTCCTTCCATATTTAATCAGATTCCTAAAAAATGCTTGGAAAAAATTGTGATGCTGAGAATAATCAGTCCTAGTTCAATATTTTGATGAATTACTGGTTGCATCACGGACTCAAGATGATTGTATTCAAGATGTCATTGCCTTTTTTAATCACTTGGCTGATGGAGGACACAAAGTATCACCAGAAAAAAATACCATTTTGTCAAACACAAGTTAAGTACTTGGGACATCAATTGGAAAGAGGAGTGAGGAGAGTTACTCCTGAAAGAGTTAAGATAATAAAACAAATGCAGACACCCCAGTCTCAGAAAGAAATCAGAATGTTCCTTGGTGCGGTAGGCTACTGCAGGCAGTGGATTGCAGGATTTTCACTGCTGGCCAAGCCACTAATACAAATGTCAAAAAAGCGAGCAAAGGATCCCATAGAATGGGATGATGAAAGCATGACCGCTTTTGTGAAATTTAAAAATTGTTTATGTGAAGCTCCTGCTCTTGGAATTCCAGATTACAGAAAAGAATTTGCTTTGTTCTTTTGTGAACGAGATAATTGTGCTCTATCAGCATTAACTCAAAGACATGGACTAATGCGAAGACCAGTCGCATATTTTTCAGCAATTCTTGATCCCGTAGATTCAGCATTACCTGGTTGTTTTAAAGCAGTAGCAGCGACCTGTATGAGCAATGAAAAAAGTGAGCCTATTGTGATGGGACATCCTTTAAAAGTCTAGGTTCCACACTCTGTTGAGATATTATTGACCAGGACTCAAACACAGTACTTACCCCAAGTCGAATGACAAAATATGAAAGAATAATATTGGGAGCAGAAAATGTGACATTAATCAGATGCACTGTCTTAAATCCTACTACGTTACTACCTGACACGTATGATGAAGAAGTGAGGGATGACACTGAACATGATTGTTTAGATGTGAATGAATGAATGAATATAGATTTATACAGCGCTACTAAGCCCAAAGGGCATCAAGGCGCCTTGTAACAGAGTACTGTACTGTACCAAACCTTATCGAGACATACGAGAACAACCCTTAAAAGTATGTGAAAATGAGCTGTTTTTAGATGGCTCTTGTTTGCGACATGAAGAAGGAGGGTTAAGTGCTGCTTATGCTGTCTGTACATTGGCTAGAATAGTCAAAGCATCCTTTTTACCAGGAGTCAAATCAGCACAAGCAGCCAAATTGATAGTCTTAATTAAAGCTTGCAAAATTATGAAAAATTGGAGAGTAACCATTTTACTGATAGTCAGTATGGTTATGGGGTTGTGCATGATTTTGGCCAACTATGGATGCAGAGGGATTTCATAACTTCTTCAGGAAACCCTATTGAAAATGGAAAATCTGTAAAAGAGCTTTTAGTAGCTATACAGTTGCCAAAAGAAATTGCAGTGTTAAAATGCCCGCACCTCAGTCCGGAGATGACTATGTGACTGCTGGTAACCGATATGCTGACCAAATTGCTCAATACTGTGCTAAAACAAATTGGCAGTAAACAATAAAATTGAAACAACAGGACTCAGATGCCATCTTATGCTTATCTCATCCATAGAAACGTGGGATGAAGTGAAACATTTACACGATGAAGCAGATGTAAGTGAAAAGGAAGGTTGGTTGAAAATAGGATGCAAAAGAAGGGAAGAAGATGGTGTCTGGATTTATCCTGATAGTAGACCAATTATGCCACACTGTTTACTATAATAATTTGCCAGAATGTACCACGGAAACACACACACATAGGTAGAGATGTTATGATCAGACTCTTTAGACAAGATTGGTTTAACCAAAAGTTTAGGACTGTTGCAGAGAGTCATTGCCAGAGATGTTTAATTTGTCAACAGAATAACCCAGGAAGAAAAACAGTGGTTAGTTGGGGAAGAATTAGAAAGGCAGAAGGACCTTTTGTAAGGTTGCAGCTAGATTTCATTCAGTTAACACCATGCAGGGGATTAAAATACATCCTTGTCATTGTCTGTTTGTTTTCACGGTGAGTGGAGGCATATCCAACTAGAAGAAATGACAGCATGACAGTTGCAAAATTATTATTGAGAGAGTTGATCCCATATTTTGGTTTTCCAATAACTTTGGAATCAGATAGAGGTTCACATAATGAGATTAGCATGTTTTCCTGGACACAGACGGTTAAGCATTGCTCATGATCAAGTATTGGACTATTGTAAAATATTGGCTGACCTGGTGCATTCTGTTTCTCATCAGGTTGGAGAAGACGCATTTTCCAGACAACCGGACCAAGCACATGATTTAAATCCTGGAGATCGGGTAGTAGTGAAGAATCACACCCATGAGATGTGCCTTGCAATGAGGTGGAGTGAACCAAAGCAGGTCATATTGGTCACTACTACAACAGTGAAATGTGCAGCTTTACCTAATTGGGTGCATGCCAGTCATACCAAGAGAATTCCAACTCCTGATGAGATAACTCCTCAACTGATTCAAGAGGTTGAGAGTGCAGAAGGGTGAACAGCTGAGGGATCTAAAGTATTAGATTCCGAAATAGCTGACCAAGAACAGTAAAGCACTAGTCAGGATGATTGGATACCAGTGGTTGACATTCCTGAAGTCATTATCAAAACAAGGAGGAGAAAACAGCTAGAAAAACAGGAAAATAGAGAGGACCAGATAGGTTTAGAAGAACTAGCTCAGGAAATAGATTTTGAAATTGTTGAAAATAATGAGCAGGCACAGTTAAGGAACAAAAACTACACTCAGACAAAGGGGAATCAGAAGATTCTTAAGTCTTAGAAGGGACAGGCAGGTTTAGAAGAACACGTTCAGGCGGCAAACAAATCAAGTGCATTAAGACCTGATCAGGACCAGTTAGGAATAGCAGGACACGTTCAGGAAGAAGAAAGAATTAAAGAAAACCCTGAACAGGGACAGTTAGACATTGCGTAACATATTCAGGTGAAGGCTAGCACATCGAGAAGTCTTGAATTCGGTAAGCTAGATAGGAATTCAGAAACCAAAGAGAATCAAATTGTGCCACAATGGGCTGAAAAAGAAAGTTTTTACACATCTGGAAAGACTCATGCTGCAATGGCCCTTGACTTTGAAAAGAAAGGAAAAATGTGTCTCCCAAGGTTAAAGACTGATTATAACAATGTATTTACTGGCTCCAGTGAATGTGAACACAATTGTTAAATTCTTGGAGGATGGGGTTTAAAAGGAGGAACAGATCCAGTATTGCCTGGAATGTATTATGTGTGTGTGGAAATAAGGCTTATTTTAGGCTTCCTGCACAATGGTATGGGAGTTGCTATTTTGGAATAGTGTTCCCAAAGTTTATCATGTGAAAAGAATCACAGGAAACAATGAAAACAGTAGTGAACTAATATGAAATAGAAGAGCTAGTTTCGCAGAAATTGTAGCTGATATATTCAGTGCATTGATACCTTCAGTGGGTGTAGTTCAAAATTCACATAGAATTTGTCAATTATCCACAGTAGTTGATTGTTTATCAACGGATACTGCTGGATGTTTTCTGATGATCAATACCAAAATGGTTCCAATCAGATCAACGGTTATGTAAAATCAACTTGCTCTTGCTATATTAGAGGCGGTGTCTGTAAAATGTTGAAAGAGCAGCATTGTCGCACGTATATACCTAACAAAAGTATTGAAATTGGAAAATATATAAGGAATATTACAAAATTAGAAGAAGATTTTAAACCACTGGAAGTTGATAATGTATGGAAGAAATTAAACGATCTAACCTCAATAGATACATGGATTGCTAATATAGGTAAAGGAGTGGTAGCACAGGTAATCTTACCAATACTTAGAATAACAATGATAATATTAATGGTAATGATCTGATGTAAATGTAGAAAAGGAAGAGGAAAGTATGTAGTGAGAAAACAGGGAAAGAAAAGAAAGTATGAAGAAATTCAATTAGAAGAAATGAAAGGAGAACTGTACAAGAAAATGAAAAATATGCAAGGCAAAGGGGATGTTGATATCGAAAAACCAGAGAAGGGAATTGGGATGTGCTAAAGCTGGTATCTGATTGGGTATAGGTAGGTTTTGATGGCATTAATGCCATCAGAGAGGGGATTGATGGAGCAAGGATACATAATGTAACTTGTTTGGAGCAATGTCCTCAAGTAAACCATTATTATTAAGTACTAAAATGTGTTTATCATACTAATCTTTCATCAAAACAGATATATTATTAGATAGAGGGAAGCTTGCCTATGTGTATTACTAACGAATAACTCATTAACTAAGATGGCTGCTTTAAACGAGGGAAGTAAATTGTGCATGTGCACGCCACATGACGACTTAACGCTTTGTAGGAAAAAGCTTGCATCTGCGCAGGGGTAATAAAATGGCAGCTCAGAAAATCACGTGCTAAGCATCTACTTTCTTAGAACTAACATGAGTGATATACTAAATGCTAATGCAGATATAGTTACCATAAATAAATGGGAATAGTGTAGATATAAGTGGTATACAGTGAAATAATTTTATTTTGAAATTAGTACTTGTTTTCTTTGACTTTCCTAAATTGTTCGTAAATGGGCCTAAAATCATAATGACGTCTTAAACATGTGACTAAGTCACCTGACCAATTGGAAGGAGCTCTGAACGAGATGATCTGGGAAAGCAGGAACATCCTGAAGACTCAATGGACAAATCATGCAAATTTATATAGATTGTATTCTATTTCTATGACCGATGGGTGGGAAATAAAGCTTGGGAAACCATATTGATGGGCGGAAACTTAAGACAAAAGCAGAAAATATTGCAATTATAATGTGTGATGATCATCCCCTCTGCCCGACCAATCAGAATAAAGAAATGCCATACAACAAAAGAAAGGTATAATTGTTCTGACTGATTAGTTTAATTGTGCAAACTGGCTAACTTCTATAGACCCAGACTCACACAGATGAGAGAGCTGCTGACCGAGTTCCAGATGCTGCAGACGGAATGCTTAGGAGCAGAGATGCTGTCCGAATGTTGGTCCACTTAGAGAGAGGCAAGTTAGAAGTTAGGTATTAGTGAGTTTATGTGCAGGGTAGTCGTAGTGTTGCTTTGGAGAAAATTCACAAGGAGATAAGACTTAGACCTGGAGGTAGGAGAATTCGGGAATAGATTTTGCATAAAGTCCTCAAGGAAGGTTTTTATTTTTCTAGTGTCAGAGAGGGGTAAAACGCAGGCGTCTAATCCGGAGGAAATCATCTGTCCTGTCCTGAATCTCTCCTGAAATCCTGTTTGAATCTACCCTGAGACTTTAAATATCTGAATCTTTCCAAAGGACCCATAATCTCTTGGCCAGAGGGGTTTGATTTCCACACCTTATTAGGTAAATATGAATGCAAATTTGTCTATGTACCTTTTCTTTCTATCCTCTCCTTTCCTGAGGTATCCATTATTGCCAAAAGACTCTAATGAAACGGAATGCTTTAATGAATCTTTCCTTGTGGGTACGGAGTTAACACTATTTTTAGCTTGTTCTAAAAGAATTATTTTTACAAACAATTAAAACTATAATTTTGTCTGTGATTATTCATAATAAATGGTAATGTGAACTGTTATATAATTGCCATAACTATCTAACTAAAATGATCCATGAGTCATAAATAGGGCTAAATCAGGTAAATAATTTAAAATTGGTCATAGCTCTATAAAATTGATTCCCAGCGGTGATTATTAATATTGATTTTTGGGTGTGTGGTGCATTTATGTGTGTTTTGGATGGGCCAATCATTTCACCCAATTATATGAAGCCCCAGGAAACAAGGAGCCATCCGTTGACAATTGCTCTAGAATTGCATATAGAACAGATTCCCTAGTGTTTAGTCTAGAAGAAACTGAGCAAGCCATTAGCTCAGTTAAAAATGGCAAAGCGCCTGGACTAGACAAAATACCTGAGGACGTGTACAATCATGAGATTGGAGTGTGGGCACCCTACATCAACCATCTTTTTAATATATTTGCTACCGGTGGTAATTTACCTGATAGTAGAAGGGGCGCTGAAATCATTTTAATTTTTAAAAAGGGAGATAGAGGTGTCCCTTCTAACTATCGTCCCATTAGTCTATTAGACATTTTGCAAAAAACTTTTGCGAGGCACCTTTTAATTCCTATAAATCAGTGGATTGATGAGAATGATATCTTTACCAAATTCCAAGCAGGCTTTAGAGGTAACATCAGTACAATCGATCAAGTGTTCAGATTTTGCTGTATTTGTTGGAAATATGTTTTTTTATTGAAGGGACATATTTATGTTGCTTTTGTTGACCTTAGGGCAGCTTTTGATTTAGTTTTGCGGGATCGTTTATGGGATTGTTTGTTTGCAATGGGACTACCAGTCTGCTTACTCGAGCGGAGTAGAACACTGCACAACAATAACTTTGCAAGGATACGCTGGGGTCCAAATGAGGAACTATCTAATCCTGTTCCAATTAGGCGGGGAGTCCGCCAAGGGTGGCGGTTGGCCCCTACTCTCTTTTCCTTATTTGTCAATGATATTCCGGCACATTTAGATGAGAGTCAAAAGGATTCACCTAAGTTGAATGGAGAGAGGGTTCTCACACTTTTATTTGCGGACGACACCATTTTGATCTCGCAAACCCCGAGTGGCCTGCAAAACCTTTTAAACTCCTTCAAATTGTACTGTGATAAGAAGGGTCTAGAAATAAACACAAACAAGACCAAATGTATTGCCCTCAATCCCCATAAATCCTTCAAGGGCCATTTCCTTCTTAACAATCAAAAACTGGAACTTGTATCAGATTTTTCCTACTTGGGTGTTTCTCTTGACTCCAAAAATTCCTGGAAGACACAACTTGAAAAAAGTAAAACTATTTTTAATCAGAACACCCTACCAATCACAAGACGACATGGGGCCAGCTTAAACAAATCTATTACACCCGCTCTAGAAGTGTTTAAATTCAAGGCACAGGCTGGTGCCCTATATGGTGCTGAAGTTTGGGGCACGAATGCGGGGAATCTTTTTAAGAAAAGCGAGAATAACTTCTACAGGAGTATTCTGAGATTGCCCACACGCACCCACTCCTACCCCTCTTTTTTTTACCTTAATATGAAGCGTACGGACGATCTTGCAGTACTCCGCCCACCCCTACATTGGGTTAGACTAGGGAGCACTCCAGATCTTGCAGACTACAAAAGTGGCATAGAAGTGAAGAACCTTGATGCTTACAATACTAACTCTTGGTTAAAGCATGTAAAAACTTGGCTTATTCAAATTGGTCTTATCCACTTCTGGGAAAATCCTGCACTTTTGACACAAAGTTGCAAGAAGCTTGTAAAGGCAAGATTCTGGTCCTATATCTCCTATAACTCCCTAAATGACAACTCTTGTGGTTCCATTACCAGTAGTTTTCTTAACTTTAAAAGTGAACCACACTTTGAGGAGTTTCTAGATGAGATACAACCCCAGCTTGCAAAAAGTCTGTACCTAAAATTCAGATACGGAATACTTAAAACAAATGTAGTCCTAGCTATCTGGGCAAAGCACACCGGGACAACAAAAAGCTTGAACTGTACATGTTGTCAATGTAACTCAAAAGAGGATGAGAAACATATATTGTTGTTCTGCACCACATACGACAGAGCAAGGAGACGATGGATAAAGCCCTTGTGTAATGCCTTAGGTACTTGTTCGTACGTGGAAGCATTCAGGATCATCAAAACAGAAACTAGTCGTCTTACTGTGTTCTGTGTCAGTAGATTTTTATTGATTGTTAGTTACTCACGTAAGACGCGGGGGTTGGAGTTGTAGCTGCTTAGCTGGCCGTTCGCTATGTCGAGGTTATGTTGTCCTGATTGCCCGAGGAATAATGTTGAGTCAATCTCCAGGATCATTCTCTATGGTGCCACTTAAAAAGTTTTTTATCTTGTATTTTAACAAAAATTTTATATTTTACGTGCCTTTTTAAATTCATGAACTAACACTAAATTTGATCAATTGTATTGTATTTCAGCTCCCCAACAGCATATCATGTATGCACTTTTGTATCCACTGTGTAAAATGTTGTTTTTATGTGTCTTTTATGGCCAAATTGTGCCGAAATAAAGATCAATGGAATAGATGGGCCTTGATGATTGCTTGGTATTGGTTGTCCGCAGATCAGTATCCCGCTAGTTCACTAACCCCTTCAGAAGATCAGCCATGCATACCCTAGGGGAGACAGATACCTAGCGTCCACGCTATAACTTGACTTCCCCATGCTCTCCCTATTGCACCACACGCTTGTTGCAACTGTCCCAGGGATTGCGCTCCGTTTATCACATCCATTGACTCTACTCTAATATGTGTAATTAGCTTCACCACCGTTTGTAGATACCACATCTGCACAATGAAAATTATAAATTATATAATACCTGTCTATTTTGCCACCCTTGATGCAGACCATGCCCGCACCATTTTGAAATGTAATACAGGTCTAATTTTGAATCCCTTTATACATTCTATGTCCACACTATGTTTAACTGTATTTATGTAAAACCTGAATCTCACCGACTTCTGTTACCGGGGCTCAAAGCTGTATCTCCAGTTCCCTGTCTTGCGGCCGGGCTTGGCTCCGCCCCCCAATCACTACAAATGACCGGCCGGGCTTGGCTCCGCCGGTATGACGGAAGAGCCTGCAATCCCCAGGATCCCACGGGGTAAATCCCCGACTCCACCACCCAGCGTGCCAGGAGGCGCATAAAACAGCGTATGGGGCCGAGTCCCCTGAATCTCACCGACTTCTGTTACCAGGGCTCAAAGCTGTGTCTCCAGTTCCCTGTCTTGCGGCCGGGCTTGGCTCTGCCCCCCCATCACTACAAACGACCGGCCGGGCTTGGCTCCGCCGGTCCGACGGAAGAGCCTACCATCCCCAGGATCCCACGGGGTAAATCCCCGACGCCACCACCCAGTGTAATCACCCTGTTTTTCTCGGGATCGATTATAGCGGCAAGAAAACCCCCACGTTACACTCGGATACTGTTAGTTACTTGTTTAATGAACACAAGTACATGCAGTGTAGGAAAACAATAGTACAGGCGATGCTTAGTCTCGCCAAAATAAAGTATGTCATACGATACCCATCAGTCGTTAGCCCAGGGCACTGTAGGGCTGGGTTCCAAACATCCTCTGCAAGGGCACCGGTCCCGGTGTCCAGCCAACAGAGGACACTGTGCAGAGTAACGGCCGAAAATACCATTCGAGGACGACTGATGGGCTATCTCGCCAAGGCGTCTTTGGGGTCAGACCCTCGCCTCGGGAACACCCAGCCGGGCGCTCTACCGAGGGGTCAGAAAAGGCACTCAAGTTCCCCAAAACCGAAACGCGGCAACCACCTCCCTTGGTGGGCGTCTCTGTGCCTGTTCATCACGAGAGCGTAACATCCAACGCTCTCCCCTGACTCCAATTTGGGATACCGAAACGAGCAGCCGCTCGCTTCCGGCAGCAGAATAAAAAAAGGTCCTGAATGCGGGATTGGTCCGATGCCGAAAAGCACCCGGCTCCTTCGTCCCAGGATGCAAGGGCCAGGGGTACGCAACGGACGGCCGGTCAGCTTCCAAAATATTCGACAGTGGCCCTCCGTCCAATGCGTGTTAAGTACGCTTTTCCTGGTGCGCGAGCAGCGCGCTCGGCATGCTGGTCTTGGTAGTTCTTGATCCCTTGACGTGCGGATCGTTTGCTTTGGCGGTTGCTGTCAGCAATTCCCACCGCTTCCCGGGGATTCTGACAATACATCCCCCCTCAACCGCCCCCCCGAAGATGACCCGCGGAGGCAGTGTGGTTTCGGTGAAAAGCAGCAACCAACCGAGGTGTGTGGACGCCCGCCTTGGGCTCCCAAGACTGCTCCTCCGGGCCGTAACCCTTCCACGCCACCAGATACCAGAGCTTGTCACCCCTCCACTTGGAGTCCAGGATCCCCGTCACCTCGTAATCCACGTCGGCGTCCATCGAAACCAGCCCCAAAGGTACCCGACTACCCAGAGCGGCAGGCTTCAGGAGGGATACGTGGAACACCGGGTGGATCCTCAGGTGGCCAGGCAAACTCAGGGGTACGTTCACAGGACCTAGGCATTTAGAGATGCGATACGGGCCAAGGAACTTAGGTTGAAAGACACTGCGCTTCCGGAACCGCAGATTTCTGGTGGATACCCAAACGAAATCCCCCACCGCTTACAGAGGACCGGGCCGTCGCTTCTTGTCAGCCGTGGCTTTGTACGCAGTCTTGGCCGCCTCTAGGCAGGCACGTGATCGAACCAGAGTCTCCTTGATGCGCGCCACTCTCCTAGCGGCTTCCGGCACCCGAAGGACCTTCACAGGGTGAACGAAAGGCAGAAACCTGGGGTGATGGCCATAGTTGGTGTAAAACGGAGACGACTTGGTTGAACTGTGTGTGGCGTTGTTGTAAGGGACCTCCGCTAGCCATAGGTGATCCACCCACTCCTCCTTCCCCTGGTCTAAGAAGCAACGCAGGTACTGCTTGAGTGACTGATTAAGGCATTCCGTCTGCCCATCCATCTGTGGGTGATAGCTCGTTGACAGAGCCGATGTGACGTGGAGCGCCGAACACCACTTCCTCCAGAACTGGGCCGTGAACTGTGAACCCCTGTCCGACACGATGGTTGAGGGTAACCCATGCAACCGCACCACGCTCTTCAGTAGGAGTAAGACTAGCTGGCCCGCCGTGGATTCCTGCCTGCAGGCCACGAAGTGCCCCATCTTCGTGAGGTAGTCCACGACCACCATGACAGCCGTACAGCCCTGGTCCTTCTGTAATCCCACGATAAAATCCACGGAAATGCTCTCCCAGGGCTTACTGGGTGACGGAAGAGGTTGCAGCAAGCCCTGTGGCTTGCGATGGTCAGTTTTTGCGGTGGCACAGACTGAGCACTCATCTCCCCATCTACGGACGTCTGATCGCAGCGACGGCCACCAGAAGTGTCTTCCCAGGCTGGACACTGTCTTTTCAAACCCTAGATGGCCCGCGCAGGGCGACGTGTGGCACCATTCAAAGGCCTGCTTCGGTAAACGGGGAGTGGGCACCAACAAGCGGCTACCGTGCACCGGCATACCGCCTACCAACCTCCATTCCTTATGACATGAGAGCCACCGTTTCAGGCGAACGACTGTATTCCCTTCTGAATGCCCTTTAGGAACTGGTCCGGCTGCACTGCCCCAATCACCGCTCCCGGTGGTATGATGGAGTGCACCGGCGCAGGAGGTGGAGCCAGAGCAGACGTCTGACGGGACAGCGCGTCTGCCTTCCTGTTTTCCGAGCCGGGTCTGTAGGGGAAATGGAAACGAAAACCGGAAAAGAACAGCATCCACCGCATCTGCCGAGGTGACAGGTGTTTCGCCGCCGCCATGAACTGCAGATTGGGGTGGTCCGTGTACACCGTGACATCATGCCTGGCCCCCATCAGCCATTGTCTCCACTCCGCCAAAGCGTCCCTTATGGCCAGAAGCTCCTTCTCCGCTATGTGGTAGTTTCGTTCCGCGGGGTTTAGTTTTCTGGACATGAATGCCACGGGGTGTAAGATTCCGGAGTGCTGGTGCCATTGCGACAGGATGGCTCCTACTGCGACCTCGGAGGCGTCCGCCTCCACCACGTATGGCAAGTCAGGGTTCGGATGTGCCAGGATAGGGGCAGAAATGAAGGCCTTCTTGAGCGCCACAAAGGCTTCCTGAGCATCCGCGTTCCATCGGAAGGGCTGTGACTTACGCAGCAGTTGTGTAATCGGGGCCACCAACCCTGAGAATCCATCGATGAAACAGCAATAAAAGTTGGCAAACCCAATGCAGCATTGCACGTCCTTCACCCCCTGAGGCGTTGGCCAATCTTCCACGGCTTTGACTTTGCGCTCTGCCATTTTCTGTCCCTCCGGACTCAGCATCACTCCCAGGAACTCCACGGATGTGACGTGGAAGTCGCATTTGCTGAGTTTGCAGAACAGCAGTAGATCTCTGAGTCTCTGGAGCACCGTGACCAGGTGGTGTACATGTTCTTCCTCAGAGTTGGAATAGATGAGGATATCATCAATGTACACCACTACGTACTCATCCATGATGTCCCGGAATACTTTGTTTAAGAAGTACTGAAAGGCCGCAGGGGCATTGCAGAGCCCGAACGGCATGACGAGGTACTCGAAGAGGCCAAATCTGGTCTAAAACGCCGTCTTCCATTCGTCGCCGTCGCGCATCCGCACCAGATGGTATGCCCCTTTAAGGTCCAGTTTTGTGTATACCCGGGCGTGTTTCACCTGTTCCAGCAAGACATTTATGAGCAGCAAAGGATACCTATTCTTTACTGTGATTGCGTTTAACTCCCTGAAGTCCACACAGGCCCTCAACTCACCATTGGCCTTCGGGATAAATAATAGGGGAGACGCGGCTGGAGACTTGGAGGGTCGAATGAACCCCAACCCCAGGAGTTTATCGAGATAGGAGCACAGATGGAGGTGTTCCGGTTCCGTTAACGCGTACAGCCTGCCGCTGGGGATGCTGGCCCCCGGAACCAAATCAATCTGACAATCGTAGATCGGGTGCGGGGGAAGGACCTCAGCCCGGGCCTCATCGAAAACGTCCTGGAAGGCATGGTAAACACCGGGTAATGCAACTGCCTTCTCGGCTGCTGTGGCCACCGTGTACTCCATTCCAGACCCGAGTGCGAGCCCATTCTGTAACCCACAGTGTTGACGGCAATGCGCCGATGTCATCCTGATTTGGTGGGTAACCCAATCCACTGTCGGGTTATGCTTCTCAAGCCACGGCAGACCCATGATGATCCTGTACCTCGGGGCGCAGATGACGTTGAAATCGATGCCCTCTTCGTGAGCTTCACCGTATCTTACCGGTAGTACCCCAGTGTGATGCCCTATGGGGCCGGTGATCAGTCGTCTTCCATCCACGGCATATACGTCCTCAGGGCGATCCTTGGGCACAAGGGTGATCCCCAACCTACAGGCCTCCTCTTCATCCATAAATAGGCCAGTGGCCCCTGAGTCAACCATGGCTTCTACTGCCTTCCACTGGTTGTCTATGGATACTTGGACTGTGACGTAGAGGTGCTGGGGTTGCGATCGAGAAGGACTCGACAAAGAAGGGATAGTAGAGCGACTCCTAGAGGACCCTTCGCTTCTCAGGGAGTCCGTTAGTTTTCCGACTGGATGTCGACTGTTGCGGTGATGGGTTTATAGGTCCTTCTGCGGCTGGATTTCGGTTTGGCAGGGCACTCACAGACGTAGTGTCCCTTTTTGCCGCAATACAGGCAAAGGCCTTGTTTACGGCGTGTTTCCTTTTCCGTCGAAGTAAGGCTCGCCCGAACGGCTCCGATATCCATGGGTTCTGCCTTGGCAGAGACGACACCCTCTATGGCGTCCCTGGGATTGGCATGGTCTTCCCTTTCCTTTTGTGATCTCCGCGGCGTTCCCCCAACCTTTGATCCAAGCGCAGGACCAAGGCTATAAGCCCTTCACATGTTTTGGGCTGGGAGTCGATCTGCGCCACAACATCCTTGAGCTCTTCGCTCAGTCCTTGATGGAACACTGCTATCTGTTTTGATACCGGCCATTTGGTTTCCGCAACCAACCGGCGAAAGGCGTTTAAATATTGTACCACGTCGTGGTTGCCTTGACGTAGTTCCAGCAGTTCCCGGTCTGCGGTATATGTGTCCACCCGTCGGTCGAACACCTTCAGGAATTCCTCCCGAAACGCCCCCCAATCACACAGGATGGGGTTGTCTCTGCTCACCAGGGGCACCGCCCATTGAGCCGCGTTTGCAGCGAGGTAGGAGATTAGAAAGGCCACTCTGGCCTGACTCGTGGGAAACGCCTTGGGTTTGCAGGACAGGTGCAATGCGACCTGCGTCATGAAGACTTGTACTGATTCGGGGTCTCCGCTGTAGCGTTCCGGAGTGGCCAAAGGAACGGACACAGGCATCTCTACCACCACCGCCGGGTTTGGAGGGGTTACTTGACTGCCGGCATCAAAGGGATTCCGCTGCGTCGCTTCAAACCTAGCTTTTAGGTCTGCCGTTTCCTGCCTGGAAGCCGTCAGCTCTACTTGGACGGCTGCCAAAGCTGCCACAACGTCGTCCAGCGTGGCCATGGTTTTCTTGCCTCGATCGGGAGAGGATTGGTTTGAGTAGGTCGAATATTATGTAATCACCCTCTTTTTCTCAGGATCGATTATAGCGGCAAGAAAACCCCCACGTTACACTCGGATACTGTTAGTTACTTGTTTAATGAACACAAGTACATGCAGTGTAGGAAAACAATAGTACAGGCGATGCTTAGTCTCGCCAAAATAAAGTATGTCATACGATACCCATCAGTCGGTAGCCCAGGGCACTGTAGGGCTGGGTTCCAACCGTCCTCTGCAAGGGCACCGGTCCCGGTGTCCAGCCAACAGAGGACACTGTGCAGAGTAACGGCCGAAAATGCAGTTCGAGGACGACTGATGGGCTATCTCGCCAAGGCGTCTTTGGGGTCAGACTCTCGCCTCGGGAACACCCGGCCGGGCGCTCTACCAAGGGGTCAGAAAAGGCACTCAAGTTCCCCAAAACCGAAACGCGGCAACCACCTCCCTTGGTGGGCGTCTCTGTGCCTGTTCGTCACGGGAGCGTAACATCCAATGCTCTCCCCTGACTCCAATTCGGGATACCGAAACGAGCGGACGCTCGTTTCCGGCAGCAGAATACCAAAGGTCCTGAATGCGGGTTTGGTCCGATGCCAAAAAGCACCCGTCTCCGTCGTCCCAGGATCCAAGGGCCAGGGGTACGCAACGGACGGCCGGTCAGCTTCCAAAATATTTGACAGTGGGCCTCCGTCCAATGCGTGTTAAGTACGCTTTTCCTGGTGCGCGAGCAGCGCGCTCGACATGCCGGTCTTGGTAGTTCTTGATCCCTTGACGTGCGGATCGTTTGCTTCGGCGGTTGCTGTCAGCGATTCCCACCGCTTCCCGGGGATTCCGACACCCAGCGCGCCAGGAGGTGCATAAAACAGCGTCAGGTCCCTAGTCCCACGAGGACGCACACGGGACGCGCCGGATGAAGCCCGGACAAAGGGCGGACAGTCTGTGACAGTCCGTGACTGACCGTAACTGGGCTGGGCTAGGACCCCTGCCTGTTTTTGCTGAGGCCCAACCTAGCTACCCCTCAAGTAAGAAACATCCTTGACATTATATCTCTGAAGTCTCTGTTAACCTATTCAATCGGTTATCGCTTTTTGTTTACTTGGCTTTGGGGTGATACTCCTAGGTGTCTGATAACTATTTGTTTAAAACATGTCCAAACAAAGGACTTTATCTGTACCTAATACTATAGATAATTACCTGGTGCAGGTAGTGAGTAAAATAAACAGCACAAGACGGATATCGCTGGGCTTAAGCTCACCTCCTGTTAACTCTGAGCAGAGCTCTCTTCTTGATCCTACTGTGTTAGAAGTTCCGGTACAGGTACATAATAGTGATACTTCAGTCACCGAGATAAGCCCAAATGCTAATTTTGATTTGAATACGTCCTCTGCTGTTACCTTAGACAATGACCCAGGTGATCAGTTAATGACAGAAGACGATCCCCCTTCCCCTGTGTCTGTGCCTGCAACTAGAGCTATTAGAGCATGTAGAAAGGGTCAGAGTAAACGGAGTGAGTTTCGCTCCAGTAGGAAAAGAACAGCATCTTCACCGAAAGCCACAGTTATAACAGAGTTGAACGGGGAACAAGGCAAGAGGGAGATATTAGGTGAAGAATTGATTTATAAGCTAGTGAATATGATTGACTCTAAGATGAAATCTATGATCAAACCATTGGTAGCAAAAATTGACCTATTAACAGCTGAAGTCAATAGATTAGGGGGACTGATAAATAAGACAGTGGAGGAGGTGGGTAATATTCCAACTTTAGTCAAAAATAGGGCTGTATCATCAACAGTCATTCCTAGGGGTGGGATAGGGGATAATGATGATGCGATGCCACTTCGTCTCCTACTCAGCAACCAGTAGATAACGGTGCCCAGGTAATAGTCAATAAAGATTCACCACCAAATCTTATAGGGGTTGGTGTAAACCAAGACCCGGTTCAACTTATTGTAGACGCTTCTCCTCTTGTTCTGGTACTGGCCAATGTACCTCCCCTAAAACCAGGTCAAGTAGAACCTACCTCCTCTTTGATTAGTAAAGCATACAACTGGCTATGTAATAATATGACAATATCTCCGAGGGGAAAACAACAAGTAGCAGGGGAAATTACCATGGCAAGAAGGGTGGAGTGGATAGGGAACAGTGCGAAAAAACTAAAAGGAGATTGTGTAGTTCTGCATTTCCTAAGCCCAGAAGTACTCCCCGAGCTTTTAAGATATATATTTCCTCCCAACATAGGAGTGCCGAGATTGTCCCGCTAAACTTGGATTTTTTCTACAGAAGAGGTAGCACAGTGAACCCAAGTATTCTAAAGACAAAATGGAATTCGGTTACAAACAACTGGGGTAGGGTGGCACAACCTAGTGAATGGGGAATTAGCGTTGAAAATAGATTTGCAGCACTGTCAGACCTAAATGAATGCGATTGACTTGAGATGGCAGGTAGTGGTGAATTTAATGATCTGGCCGAGTTAAACATAATCTACACTACTATTGCTGAGGATTTTGGTTTTTCTAATGCTACTTGTATGTCCCAAGGAAGATCAACAGGCAAGACAACTCCTCTAGTTAATAGCAAGAAGAATGAATCCTCTCAGCTCCCGTCCAATTCCATTGCAAAGTCTGAGTTTGATGTGTGTGCTGTTGTTCCCATAGTGGGTACTAGCATTGAGAATACCTCAGTGAGAATAGATGTTACTGATGTTATTAGCCATGAAGGTACGTTGGCTGGAATTGAACGGGAATTACTGGAAGAAAGTGTTGTGAATCCTTCATTGATGGACTTGGATTGTATCATGGACATTGTGGGGAAATTCCTCCCATGGAACATTGCAGGCCTGGCTTCTAAATTGGTCTCTGGAGAGTGGCTTCGATTTATTAATTCTTTTGACCTATGCATATTTCAAGAGACCTGGTCATGTGAACCAACCTTTGCCCAGGGATATTTGAACTACTTTGTACCAGCTTTAAAAGGCCCAAGGGGAAGACCAATGGGTGGTCTAACCATTTGGGTTCGGCAGTCACTAAAACTAGATGTCAAAGTAAAAGAAACTAGGCATAGAGACATTCAGCTAATCACAATGAATTCTGATATTTTGGGAACAGTAGACATCTACAATGTATATGTGAGGAGCTCTAGGGGTGGGAGGTCAGAGGTTTTGGCGGCCTTGGGCCCCCTACTGGATACTTATTCCCAAGACAATCATATTGTCATTGCAGGTGACTTTTATCGATCATTTGAACCCTTAGCCGCAGATGATGATTTCCTGGGTGATGAAGAGGACAGGCATTGGGGGGTTCCAAAATTAGAGTTGAAACTGGTTGTGCGCTGGACTGAGGATGTGATCAGTATGAATGCCTTATGTTTTGAGAAGGGTCTAAGAGCATTAAATGGAAGGTCATCAAGTGACAAAAAAGAGTCCATGACATTTGATAATGGGCGGCACAAGAGCACAATAGATTACGTACTTTGTAGTCTGCAACTATGGCCGCTGTTATGTGACATGGAGGTTGTGTGGAGGAGTGAGAGTGATCACAATCCTCTGTGTATAAAGCATAAATGGTGGTCATTATCTAATAGGACTAGTAGCTCTACTGCCCTCGCTCCACCCTTAATTGCTCCTACAAACGATATGCGTAAGTTGAGATGGACAAATGTTGTAACTAACCAGCAAGCCATGGATAACATCAAAATCGAAGCTGATAAAGCGATATTAGCCATGGAACATACCAATTCTACCAGTATCGAGCAGAGTGGCGTGGCTGCAATCCACGATACTCTTTTTTCAGTAATTAAAACTATTTTTTGAAACCCGTAAAGGGCAAGAGAGTTCCCAAGAATGCAAAATGGTATAATGCCCATTGTAGGGACGCACGCAATGCTCTAGGTACTGCTCTAAAGGGTAGGGATTCTATGGCTATTCAATCCGCTAGATAGGAATATAAAGCCAGTATAGCGAATGCTAAGAAAGCCTGGGATGAGTATCACTGGTCTGAATTAAAAAGAGCTAGTGATAAGAAAGACTCTAGACTGTTCTGGAGCATTGTTAAATGGGGTGGTGAGGGGAATCCTGAACCCCCAAATAACAATGTCCCGGAGGAAGAGTGGGTAAAATTTTATAGAACTCAGTATGCTGAGACTAAACAGGTTACAACTATAGTGGATATAAAATATACCTACTTTAAAGATAATCTTTTCAGTTCAAAAGAAATCCTGGAGGTTTTGAATACTGTGAACAGTGGGCGTGCACCAGGTATGGATGGTGTCCCTGCCGACGTCTTTATTAATGACAAAGTACCTTGGTGTAAATATGTTTGCTTCCTCATCAATAATATTGCTGAGGGTGCAGAGATACCGATATCCTGGCAGGGAGCAGTAATTATACCAGTGTTTAAGAAAGGTGACCGATCCCAGCCCGCCAATTATAGCCCGATTAGCCTTATTGACACTATTCAAAAGATCAGGGCGTGTAATTGTGAATAGGCTTCTTGACTGGGCTGAGGACAACGACGCTTTGTCACAGTTTCAAGCGGGATTCCGTAGGTCAACAAGTACTGTGGATCAGGTTTTCCGCTTCAACTTACTGCAATGGAAGACCGTGGGGCTGGGCGGAGGTAGCCTATATGCGGCTTTTGTCGACTTGTGGGCTGCCTTCGACCTAGTGCCACGGTCGAAGTTGTGGTCTGTTCTTAAGAACCTGGGTGTCCCTGATGATTTATTGTCTCTGATAATGCGGCTTTAAGAATCAACATTCGCTAGATTTCAGTGGGGGGGGACAGGGCTCGGAGACAGCGGACTTCCCGGTAGAGCGGGGCATTCGGCAAGGCTGCTCAATGGCCCCCACTCTATTTACACTGTTTATTAACGGTGTTGTACCCCGCATGATATCAGCAGAGTTGGACGCCCCTATATTAGCTGGCATTAAAATTCCAATTTTAATGTTCGCGGATGATCCGCTTATTCTATCAAAAACCCCGAGTGGTCTCCAGCGAGCATTGGCCATCTTTGATATATTTTGTGGTGAGCATGGCCTGGAGGTCAATGTGACCAAAACGAAATGTATGATTTTTAATCCCCATCCTAGTTTTAAATCAAAAATCATTATGAATGGACGGCCTTTAGCAGTGGTGAACATTTTTACTTACCTGGGTATTCATATCTCAAATAAGAACGGCTGGACTAAAAATATAGATATAGCAACACTGAGGCATAGACAACTATCAGGTGCTATTAGTTCCGAGCATAGAAAGTCCCTGAAGAAACCTATAAAGCCTGTTTTGCAGGTATATGAGGCAAAGGCTCTTGGTTCTGCACTATATGGTGCTGAACTATGGGGCTTCGAGAAGGTGGCTGCCCTACAAATCTCGGAAAATAATTTCCTGCGGTCTATAACTGGTGTCCCGAAAAGTACTCCTTTGCTGCCCCTCAGATATAACCTGGGTAGAAAAGCGGTTACAGACTTGGTCAGACTTCGACCAATTCTGTACTGGAGAAGGCTCTGGACTACGCCTGAGCTTTCTCATTATGCTGAGGGGTTTTTAGATATCATCAAAGTGGATATATTCCACAAAAACAGGTGGCTTAATTCTTTAAAAGTAATTTTGAATGAGCTTGGAATGGGTCCACTTTGGTCAGATCCAGCTGGAACAACTTTCCCTACTAAAAGTGCTTTAAAAGAAATTTATTGGGAAAAGGTAGCCTCTCGGAGTTGGAGTAGCACTAGTTCAGGATCGATGACTGAAGGATTCTTAGAGGCTAAGTTGTACCCTTCCTTGGAACCCTACTGGGATAGTATAACCAGGCCTGGTGACCGAAAACTTCTATTCCAATTGAGAGCAGGTTCGCTACCTCTCAGATCTTTGACAGCTAAATGAGAAGGTAACTTGAATGTCAGCTGCCCTGTTTGTGGTTCCACGAATGAAACTAAGGGCCATTTTTTATTCTCTTGCGCAGACTACCTGGATCCAAGACGTGTATGGCTAAAACCGATGTGCAAGAATTTAGGGACTACTAGTAGCCTAGTTGCCTTGCGTATTATATGCATTAGTAGTGAGATATGGATATTAATAGCAACCGCCAAATATCTTGGATGGGCATGGTCGATCAGACAGAGACTGCTAGCCATTTGACTATTCTCTGTCTGGGTACACTGTATGGTTGAATAGACAGAGACTGCAAGTTATTGACTATTCTCTGCCTAGCTAAACTGCCCACATAATCTATCCATGTTATTCATCTAGTGATTTGTCAGTATTGAGTGTTTTTTAACTCTTTTAATATATTTAATGTATATTTATTGATATATGTTATTTCTAAATTTTTATTTGTACATTGAGTCACAAATTGTAAATAATATGCTTTATCTCTTTATTGTAATTGAATGATAATCTGATTGTATTTTTAAACTGTTTTTGCTTTTATGAGTGAAATCTCGAATAAAGCATATTTTGACTTGACTTGTAAAACCTGTCTCATGGAAAGGGGAGACCTCTCGGTCACCCCGAACGTATGGCCGGGTGCCCCGTCCGCCCGGGAAACCTTTTGCAGGCGGGGGGCGTAGCCCCGGCTGGTATGCCCAAAGTGGTGTGGCCAGAGCACGCCCCCGCCGCATAAGAGGGTTGTCCTAAATCCCCGCCCGGAAGTCCGTGCACTTTGTGGGCGGAAGGGGGATGGCGCCCTGCCTACCCGATGAAGGTTAATAGGCGCGGGTCCCAAGCAGGCGTCCTCTTGTTCCTGCGCTCTGAAGGTTGCACCACTCGTCGCTCGTGAGCCCTCAAGGGAACAAGCAGCAGTTTTTTTAACGTGGTAATCGTTGTTCTTTCTGTTTCAGTTGTCCGGGCGTGTTCAGGGATCCAAAGAGCCAGAGAGGAGAGCAGAATAGCGGATATGCCTGGAAAAAAGAATGAAAATAGCTCCGAGATAGAACGAATGCTTCGCACACTGGTAACTCGCGTGTCGGCGATGGACAGAAAATTTTGTAAAATGGACCGAATGGATCGCAGTTTAGTGGCGCTCCAGAAAAAAGTGGAAGCTCAGGGCGGGCCAGCAGGGAAACCTAAGAGGGTTGTGGGGCCTGCTTTGCCAAATGTCACTCCGCGAGGGAATAAGGGTAAAATAAAGAAAGGGAAAGAGGTTCATAGCAAGGCCCCGGTCCCGATGGAAGTCCCGCCTGTCCCAGTGACCCCGGCAGCCCACTCCGGAGGGGGGATTACCGATCCCCGTGATTATCACACCAATTGATAAGGAACAGATACCCCCCGAGCTGGCGATACATTTAGCAGCGGTATTGCCTTGGTTGAAGAAAGGAGCGAGGGGGTCCGCGGCTGCGGAAGATCCAGCTGCAGAGGCCAGGCAAATCATCGACGAGCTCAGGCGGGCGAGAGGCTCTGGGGGGGGGACATGCCTTCTATCCCTCTACAGGTGGCGAGCCCGGCCGCAGGCGAGAATCAAAATAAGGCAACAGACAAGACCGGAGATACGGCGGAAGATGGTAAGAGGTCGCTCCCAATCATGGGGGAGGGTGCTATACCATCGAGGCGGGAAAGCCTGGCACAACATGTGCCGATGGCCACGAAAGAGATGGTTTGGGCCAATAAGTATATTAATATATTTTCATTGTTGACGGACAATCGAGAATTTGAGTATGCCAAGAGCCAGAAGGAATTCTTACACCCAAGTGAATGGAGGGCCAAAATGGCGGAATTCAGGGTGGAGGAGACCATGATGGCTTGGATTAGGGCCTTCTCTGTGTTTGTGGCAATAATAAATGAACGAACACCGGAATTGTTGGGAGCCCTGGCTTGCTACCAGAGCAGGATCGTGAGCTACCATGAGAAATACGGGGGGGGACGCATGGAAAGGGTACGATGTGTCTTTTAGAAAAGCAAAAGAGTTTAATGAGTCATTGACTTGAGATTAAGCATGGGCGTAAAATCCGCTCCGATCGCGGATTTTTCGGATTTTCGGCAAATTCGCAATCCGCGAATTTGTCGAAAATCCGTGAATTCGCTCGCGGCGGATTTTTTGCTTGGTGATACAATATTGCGCCGCGCGGCGTGTTGCATGGCGTTCACTTTCCGTCATTTAGCGTTTGCCGAGTTGTTTTTCTCGATCATATTTTGCGAGTGCTGCGCCATTTTGGATCTTGCTGCTGGATCCCGCGGGAGTTTGGCGCCCGCGAATACGTAATCGCGGCTTGCCACCTTGCACAGCACGCCTCGCGAGAGTTCGCAATTGCGAACACGTAGTTGCGGCGGACAGGAACAATCTCGCACTCGCGAAATAGAGATTTTGCAATTCTGCGCAAGAAATCCACCAGCAAACAGGATAAACCTTCAGAAAATGATGATTTTTATCAGAATCACTCCTCAGGTTGACATTTGCATGGCCTTTTTTTTGCAAGGAGTCCATTTTTGGGGAGGGGGAAGAAGGAAGTGCCCCACAGTCTCCAACTTCCTGTTCCTGTCCAGTAGGCTCCTCCCAGTGCTTTCTTCATGTGCTGGTCACTTTCATTTGGACCTTGACCTGGAAGGATTACTTTTTGTGGGTGCTGCTGGATATTTGGATTTGAGGCCTTTTTGACTTTCTTTGGATCACTTTTGGATTAGAAATCAACTTTCACAAGTAAGTTTGTTTGGGGCATTACAGTTGCTGCAACTACAATTTTGGAACTTTTTCAGAACATTAAATAAAATATATTGTGGGTAGCCACAGTATCCAGTAGGACCAGGGTTGGTTATGGGTGCATGATACAACTGTTTTGTTGAATTTAAACACCATTGAGGACATGGATGGGCTGGGATTGTGCTGATTTTTGTTGTTTTTGTCGTTTTTTTGGGGCTGCTGGTGGGGCCCTTTGCCCAGGGGTGGTGAGTGTTGCATGGGCCTAGTCTTTCTGTGGGGTGTCTTCTTGAATTTAAACATCATTGAGGCCATGGATGGGCTGAGATTGTGCTGATTTTTGTGTTTTTTGTCGTTTTTTTGGGGCTGCTGGTGTGGCCTTTTGCCCAGGGGTAGTGGTGCATGGACTGAGTGTGCCTGTGGTGTGGTCTCACTCTCTTTAATGTAAACATCCTGGATGGCATTGGATTGTGGTGATTTTTGTGTGTTTTTCTGTTTTTTTGGAGTGTACTGTTGATGTGGACTGGCCATGTGGGTGGTGGTGGTGGCCATCTTGAGTGCTGGCTGGTACAGGCAACATGTGCTTGGGGTGCAAGGGGCTATTTTGAAGAGAGGCAGTGTCTGAGGCCTGCACTTATTTTGCCTACTTTTCATCCATTATGCCCAGGGGTAGTGAGGGTTGCATGGGCCTAGTCTTTCTGTGGGGTGTCTTCTTGAATTTAAACACCATTCAGGCCATGGATGGGCTGGGATTGTGCTGAATTTTGTGGTTTTTGTCGTTTTTTGGGGCTGCTGGTGGGGCCCTTTGCCCAGGGGTGGTGAGTGTTGCATGGGCCTATTCTTTCTGTGGGGTGTCTTCTTGAATTTAAACACCATTGCGGCCATGGATGGGCTGGGATTGTGCTGTTTTTTCAGTTTTTTGTCGTTTTTTTGGGGCTGCTGGTGTGGCCATTTGCCCAGGGGTAGTGGTGCATGGACTGAGTGTGCCTGTGGGGTCTCACTCTCTTTAATGTAAACATCCTGGATGGCATTGGATTGTGGTGATTTTTGGGGGGTTTTCTGTTTTTTTGGGGTGTACTGTTGATGTGGACTGGCCATGTGGGTGGTGGTGGTGGCCATCTTGAGTGCTGGCGGGTACAGGCAACATGTGCTTGGGGTGCAAGGGGCCATTTTGAAGAGAGGCAGTGTCTGAGGCCTGCACTTATTTTGCCTACTTTTCATCCATTATCCCCAGGGGTAGTGAGTGTTGCATGGGCCTAGTCTTTCTGTGGGGTGTCTTCTTGAATTTAAACACCATTCAGGCCATGGTTGGCTGGGATTGTGCTGAATTTTGTGGTTTTTGTCGTTTTTTGGGGCTGCTGGTGGGGCCCTTTGCCCAGGGGTGGTGAGTGTTGCATGGGCCTAGTCTTTCTGTGGGGTGTCCTCTTGAATTTAAACACCATTGAGGCCATGGATGGGCTGGGATTGTGCTGAATTTTGTGTTTTTGTCGTTTTTTGGGGCTGCTGGTGGGGCCCTTTGCCCAGGGGTGGTGAGTGTTGCATGGGCCTAGTCTTTCTGTGGGGTGTCTTCTTGAATTTAAACACCATTGAGGCCATGGATGGGCTGGGATTGTGCTGATTTTTGTGTTTTTTGTCGTTTTTTTGGGGCTGCTGGTGTGGCCTTTTGCCCAGGGGTAGTGGTGCATGGACTGAGTGTGCCTGTGGGGTCTCACTCTCTTTAATGTAAACATCCTGGATGGCATTGGATTGTGGTGATTTTTGGGTGTTTTTCAGTTTTTTTGGGGTGTACTGTTGATGTGGACTGGCCATGTGGGTGGTGGTGGTGGCCATCTTGAGTGCTGGCGGGTACAGGCAACATGTGCTTGGGGTGTAAGGGTCCATTTTGAAGAGAGGCAGTGTCTGAGGCCTGCACTTATTTTGCCTACTTTTCATACATTATGCCCAGGGGTAGTGAGTGTTGCATGGGCCTAGTCTTTCTGTGTGGTGTCTTGAATGTAAACATCATGGATGGCATGGGATTGTGCTGATTTTTCTGTGTTTTTCGATTTTTTGGGGTGTATAACTGAACTGATGTTCCTCTGTCTTCGATTGCTTTTAGGTGCACAAGAACCACCAGTGCCAGGAAGAAGTCCTGCAGCGGTGTGTGTGTGCAGCATAACGTCATACGACGTCACGTCTGGACACAGACAACTCTGCAACTCGTGCAACTGCTGCCTGCTGTTCTGACCTGCTCTGAAGAAGATGGCCCCAAAAAAGTTACCCGTAGCTCCTCTAGCAAGAAAGTTGCCAGTAAGGAGCAGAAGAAGCAAGTTACCAAGGAGACTGGTGTGCCGGCCGCCCCTTTTTTTGGGAGGAAAAAAAAAAGTATGCCTGCAGCAGCAGCGGGATCTGCTGGGGACCAAGCTGGGAGCAGCACCCCCGCTCCATTGGGCTCAGTGCCACCACCACCACCACGCCAACTTAAGTCCAAGCCCTTCACTGCTGCAGAGGCACTTAGTCTAGTTGTTCAATCACCATTGACCAGTGATGTTGGCTCATCGCAAGAAAGTAGCAGCAATGTCCCTCAATCAACACAGGTTGTTGTAACTCATCTGACGAGTGTTGAACAACCACAGCCGCAACAAAAACCACATGTGCAAGTACAAGCCCAAGTACATGTGGAAGGAGAGGCAGCGCAAGGAGATGCGCAAGCAGAGGTGCATGGAGGGTCACAAGTGCCCACAATAGTTGTTCCTCCCGAAGTAGGGGCACATCAGGAAATCGACAATCAAGGCGAGGTATCATTTGAGGAAGACACTCCTCCTGATGATCATTCATTGTCTTCCACACCCCTAGCAAGGAAGAGATCAAGGGTGGTGTCTACATCTTCTTCAAGCACACCTCCTTCTGATGATACGGATCAAAATTGGGAACCAGCACCACTGCCGTCTGAGAGTGAGGCACACCATGATCTGACAAAGGTAGTTAAGCGTAAAAGGAAGCTCGTCCAAAGTCTCAGAGTTATGGAGTGTGATGATGAGGCTCAACAAGAAGTGGCGGATACTGCTGCTGATGAAGATTCTGACAACGACGACCCAGTCATCATAAAGGTCACTGCAGCCCCAGCGGGCATGCAGTAAACAGACATTTTGACCCTAGCCCGAAAAGCTGCTGAGCGTGATGATGATGATGTTGTCGACGAGGAGGCAGTGGAAACACCACAATCATTGGAGTTAAGTAGTACACCAACTCGTATCGCTTCCATATTTCTTTCTCGCAAGAAGGGACCTGCGTCAACCTCGACCTTAATTAGTGGCAGTGAAAGTGCACAACGTACAAAAGTTGGGCAATCCAGATCCTCCACTTTATCTGATATTAGCAGCATGACCACCACCACCAGTATCGCCGCCTCCTCCGGCCCCCACAGACACTTCAAGTCCCCAGTTTGGAACTTCTTTACTGTTTGCCCAAAAAGGGAAAAGTTCGCCATTTGTACCATTTGTAAGCTTGCAGTTAGTCGTGGTAAGTTTGGTACCAACTATGGTACCGGAGGCCAGAGAGGTCATCTTAGGAGACAGCACACTGTCCAGTGGTTTGCGCACCTAAAGGCGATCAAGGAAGCCCGAATTGGAAGTCAAGAAAACGTTGATGTTTCATCTGATGATGACGAGGAGGAAGAAGACGTGTCAAACACTTCACTTACACCCAGTACCCCTGTCAGCAGCACACCCCATGTGAGGCACACTAAGAGTGTTGGAGCGAGTGAGACACCAACGCGAAAAAGTTCACCAGCGAGCATAATTGGGTCAACGAAGTCATTATCATCCCGTAAATGCTTGGTCCAGGGCAACATTAGAACCATGTTTTCTTCAGACGCGCCATATGAACGCAACCACCCACTGACGCGTCTGTATAACACTAAGCTGGCTAAAATGCTAGCTGTGGAGCTTCTCCCTTTTTCTTTTGTAGAAGCGGTAGGTTTTCTAGAATTAGTGGCAGCGCTCTGCCCTAAATGGAAGGTTCCTAGCCGGTTCTATTTTGCCAGAGTTGCGGTTCCAGCACTACATGAAGATGTGCTGGAGGTGATTGGGGCAGCTTTGCAGAAGAGTGCTGTTCATACTATACATCTGAGAACAGACTTGTGGACCAGTGGCGCAGGCGCGGATTACATGTGCATCACTGCACACTGGGTCTCTTTTTCCGGTGTTAAAGCAAAGCTAAACGCAGGTGTTGACCAAGACCAAGTTTTTAAAGCTGCTCGGAAACATCCAACACTAGCCATGTTTGGCTTGGAGAAGAGTCACACAGCACGAAACATTTTGGACGAGTTTAACAAAAAGGTCTTTCACTGGCTGTCCCCCAAAAAACGCCAGATTGGTTATGTTTCAACGGATAATGGCGCCAATGTAGTTAAGGCCATGGCGCTGGGTGACTATTTCAGAGTGCCGTGTTTGGCGCACTGTACCAACCTGGTAGTTCAAAAATTCTTGAGTGAAAAAGACAGACCAGCGTGCGAGGTAATGGCCACCTGCCGAAAAATGTGGAACCATTTCAGCCATTCTTTTAAGGCCCGGAAGCATCTGAGGAGCCTGCTACTTGAACGTCGAATGCCAGTGAAAGCACTCATCCAGGAGGTGGCAACACGTTGGAACTCAAGCTTCTACATGCTTGAGCGTCTGTATGAGCAGTATACGGTACTCGATCACTATTTCTTAAAACAGGGTACAGCTCAGAAGGACCTGAGGATGGGTGCGGCGCAATGGGACATAGTTAAAAGCCTGACAGACATGCTTCGTCCTTTTGAGGTCTTCACGCGTGCAGTCAGCAAGGAGGACTGTAATTTGGGAAAAGCTATCCCATTGTTGTGCATGCTGGAGCACCAACTGAAGGCGGTGTCTTCTGAGTTAGAAAAAGATGAAAAAAACAAAGACCCTTTTCTTTTGTCGGAGAAATTATTAGAGCGCCTACGTGGTGATGAACGTCTTAAAATGATCAACTCAGAACAGCATTACATTTGTGCTACTATTCTGGATCCACGCTACAAAAAGGCGCTGGCAGGCCAAGCATTCTTTCCTTTTGCTGATGAAGATGTTAAAAAGTACAAACGTTGGCTAGCCTGGTCAGCCAAGAGGTTTGAAAAAGAATGGCAGGATATTGAAGGAGAAGGCAGTACATCAGCATCAGCATCAGCAGGCCATCCCCAGTCAAAAGAATCCACTTCTGCACCTGTGGCTGTGGCACAAGTGACCTCTCAGCCGTTAAAGACACCGGCAACCGGATCATCTGCACCACACACAAGAGTAACATTGGCTGCTGAAGAGGATTGGCTAACTTTGCTTGGGTATGGTTCTCGAAAAAAGGTCACAAGCACAGCAAAAAGTAAGCAAAGTGGAGGAACCGTTGAGGACCTTGAGTCGATGGTACAGGACTATCTGAATGACTCAACAGAGGTCTTTCTTAATGATGAGCCATTGCAGTATTGGCATGGGAAAAAACAATTGTGGCCACAGCTCTCCAACCTGGCTATAAACTACTTGTCTTGCCCACTCGCAAGTGTGTCTTCTGAACGTGTTTTCAGTGCTGCTGGTGGCATTGTAACTCCCAAACGGAGCCGCCTCTCGCCCAAAAATGTGGAGAGGCTAACAATGATCAAGATGAATCAGCACCTCATACCACCAGATTACAAAGTACAAGAAAGCACGCCGCATGAAGACGAGGAGGACAGCAACGTAGATGAGGGAATTTGTTCTCTGTTCGGTGACGCTGACCTCATCCTGCCTGAATTCGCAGAGTATGATGACGAACTCTTATTCTTATTCCCTGACACCGAGCCCTGAAAATGAGACAATGAATCAATTACTTTCTTCTTCGTCCTTATTCACTTTTATTCCTGTGTGTCTGTCTTTCTTTGTTTTGCACAGTTAATTTAATTCAAACTTTAATCACCTAATCAAAAAAACAAGCCAATCAGCAGAACTGTCTTCACTTGTTTGCTTATTGATTTGAAGGTGCCGCAGTCTACATTCCTCAGGTTCACAAGTTCAGAAGAACATGCTCCTCTATCCTCTTCCTCCAGACTCCTATTTCCCTCAAAGCAGAGGGCTGGATTACGCCCAATGAAGAAAGACTCAGCACTTGTGGAGGTGTTCTACTTCTTTGCGGGTGAGTTGACGGCTCTGGGCCCATTGCTGTGAAGCTCTAACAACGGATAAAAGTGTTTTGGACTAAGCATGGGCGGATTTTGCGGATTCGCAATCCGCGAATTTGCGGATTTGCGGATTTGCAGATTGAGAAAATCCGCAAAATCCGCGAATTCTCGCGGATTTGCAGATTTTTTTGGGGGGTGTGTGTTCGCACGGGTTTCTGCTAGTTCGCGAGGGTTTTGTACAATTTCGCAAATTGCAAACTTACTTGTCGGGTCGCCAGTTTTGCGAACTTGTTGTTTCTACGTGCCCAGCCTGTTTGAAAGGCTTTCTTCATCACTGACACCCTCTGTCACCACTGGCACTCTCTTTGGTCACCCATGCCACCCTCTGGCTCACCCATGTCACCCTCTGTGTCATCACAGCACCCTCTGGTTCACCAGTGTACATTATTGGGGCAAAGCAAAGCACTGCCATCCTCTGTCAACACTGGCACTCTGGTTCACCCATGCCACCCTCTGGCTGGCACACCCATGCCACCCTCGGTGTCATCACAGCACCCTCTGATTGACCAGTGTACATTATTGGGCAAAGCAAAGCACTGCCATCCTCTGTCAACACTGGCACTCTGGTTCACCCATGCCACCCTCTGGCTGGCACACCCATGCCACCCTCGGTGTCATCACAGCACCCTCTGATTGACCAGTGAGTGTACATTATTGTGGCAAAGCCAAGCACACCTGCTAAGTGCTTTAAGTTTTGCAAACAACAACACCTGCCCTGCCCCAACTGACATTAATGAAGGCTGGCACCTGCTTGTCTGCTCCCTTTCCTTTTTGTTGCAATAACAGGATGCAATGGCATACTTGTAACTATTCTGTGACTGTCAGGGCAGGGTCACACAATAGTTGCAAGTAGGCAACCGGATTCTGGAGGGCCCCTTCAGGAAGCACTACAGGTAAATGGTTACAAATGATGAGCTCGAACTTTTGCACCTGCTCGTTGGTTTTGCTTTTGCAAAACTCGTTTTTCGGTAATTTCGCCCTATTCGCGAGGCGCGGCGTAGTGCGAAATCGCCCGTGGAAGCCGCGAACTCGTGCGAGTTACCCCAAGGTTGAGTATGGGCGCCGCCATTTTGTTTGCGTGACGTATTTCCGTTTCCGCCCGCTATGTGTAATCTCGCGCGATGAGCGCCTTGCGAATACAAGTTCGCACGAGTTCGCGAGAGAAATCGCGCGCGAACTTACTTACACGCACGTGTTCGGGCGGCCATCTTGTTTTTCATTCATTCCTATGTGTCTGGGCATGGTGTTTCTATCCACTGTATATCTCTGCCATCCTTTGCTTGTTTTATTTTTTTTTTTATCTATTAAACTTTTTTTCTATCCCTCTTGTTTTCTAGGTCTATATTTTTGTGTTTTGGTCTACTTTTGTTTACTTTTCAACTACTTTTTTAAATTTTTATTTCCTTCTTCTCTACTCTTATTCTTTTTCATTTTATCTCCTTACCTGCCCAGAACATGGTGAAGACAGCAGTCAAGCTGCCCAAGACGGGCGCCGCAGCCCGTGCCCGGCTCCCGTGTGGCCGCTTGAGGGCGGAAATGGTGGTGCCCCGGGAGATCTTCAGCCCTGAGGAGGTGGGCTCACTGGTTTATTATGTGCAGCGCCGTCTCCCCAGGACCATCGCGGCAGGCGGCAGGATCGCTGCCGGTTACACCAACAGCCAGGAGCGACGGAAGCGGTGGGGGCAGGTGTGCCGGGCCCTTTTTAACATCACGGGGGTCCAGCGCACCTATAATCAGGTGACCCACCGCTGGACCGATATCTTGGACCGGGAGCACGACCTGCTCGACCTGCTGGGAGTGGAGGTCCCCGGGCTTGGTGAGTAGTAGTAGCAATTTTTTCATCACTCGTCACTACTCTGTTTTTCTCCTGCTCTGTGTGTTATATAATATTGCAAATGTTTGCTTTAACTTTTTTACAAAGAGCAATAATGCTGCTGATTACATTGATAGGAGAGGTAAATTAATATTTCAAAATCTTCTGTGCATTTCAGGTGCACTGCTCTCCTTCTCTGTGGCGGTGCCACTGCTTATTTGTTTTCTATTTTGTGCTCATTTATTTGGGCTGAGTAATGTACTATGAGTGTACTTTACAGAACTGCGTAATGCTAGACACAAAGGGGCAGATTTACAAGCCCCTTGCGCCACGTTTACGCTGCCTTACCTGACGCACAGCGACGTAAACGTGGCGCATCCCTGCGAGTCATGTACAACGTGATGCATCTAGGGAGATGCGCCACGTTAAGACCTGGGCCTGCGCCACAATGGGAGCGTTCCCACGCAGGGGGAGGGGGGGGTGGCAGTCAGGCAGATGTGTGCCTCGCAAAAGTGCCTGCGTGAAATCTACAAGATTTAACGCAGGCACTTCCGCGACGCTGCTACGTCAATTCTTTATGCCTGCTTGCTTGAAGCAGGCGTAAGGACTGATGCGGTATGTTGAGTATTGGGCAGCCCTGAGCATTGCTAGAGTTGCATCGCGCCTGCGACGCGACTCTAGAGATGCACCCCTCTTTCGTCACGAGATGCGTCACGCATCTGCCTACCCTTGCGCCAGGGTTTGCCGCATTGTAATTGCGGCGCATCTGCCGTGACGCAAGGTTAGTTTTGCATTACGCATTTGTTCTGGTGCACATCTGGAGGTGTCCAGCTCAGAACTCGTAAGTATGCCCCTAAGTGTCAGATTAGCAATTACCTGCGCATCCCTGCAAAGTGTGAGGCACGCCAGCACCACCCATGGTGCGCCGTATTTTCAATGCGGCACGTCATGGTGCCAAAACGTCACCGAAGCGTTACGCATCGGTGCCGTAAAGGCAGCTCATTGATGGAGTTGCGTTGCAAGGATGGCGCAGCTCCAGCAATGCTGCGTCAAGCCGTAAGTCTGCTTCATGCAGGCGCAGGGTTTCAGTGACGCATCATTGTCCTAAATGACTGATTGAAATTTTATCTATTCCCCATAGCCACTTTTAGCATGTGTTCCTGCGCAGGAACGCCCTCCCTTGCGCTGGAACGCTCCCTTATGGCGCAGGGCTTTAGAATGGGATGCATCTCCCATATGCGTCACGTTGTTAATATACGCCACACCATGGCGCCTCTCTTGTTGTGGCGCTGCGTCACAAAAGTGACGCAAGAACGGAGCAAAAGAGCTGCAAGGGGCTTGTAAATCTGCCCCTAGAGTAGAGGCTCAGGTGCAGTCCTTCCTTTGTAGCCCTCTTTTTGGCTGAAATAGTTGGTTCTTGTTCTTTCTAAATGTTTGATTTGGTTGACAAGGACATCGACACGCAGCAATCATCAATTTTTTCTGTTCTTTCTTTCATGTTGTACGTCAGGTCCGCCCAGGGGCAAGCGGACAGAAACAGTGGATGCAGTGGCTCCAAAGGAGGAGGATGCAGGCCAGGGCGGCGAGTGCTCCTTTGCTGGCCCCAGTAAGTTTTCATTTAAATATAGAGGACCTATTGTTGTCCAAGCATTCCTAATTTAATTTTTTCTAAACAGTGTTTAGATAGGAGCAAAATCAATAATACTACTGTTGCAGGGACAATTCTCCACAAACCAAACTATGGACACCAAAGACCAGAGTCATAATATTTCAGAGTGGTGTGTTTGGCACACTGTATAAACCTGGTAGTGTCAGCGGCACGGACTCCTCCTTGCAAAAATTACAAAACCTTTCGCTCAGTCACTCTAGTCTGGAGGACCAAAAACCACAGAGTCTATTCAAGTTTAAAAGCTTTATTAAAAGTAAAAGTAAACACATATATTAAAATAAAGTTAGCTGGAAAAGGAAAAGTGCTTGGTGCTGAGTTGATGAGTAATGGAACACATTTCTTGTGGTCGAGCCGAGCTTTCACCTGGTTTAGTTGATGTTGCTCTTGTCCGTAGAAGTCCAGCGTCTGTCTGTTCAGAGAAAAATGGTGTGTGTTAAAATTAAGCAAGCATTCATCAATTGTGACAAAAAAAAGCAGCAAGACAACAGCCTTCCCTGGAAGGAGGGACATTTTTACTTTAGACTAGAGTAGACAGTCAATTATTTTTTCTGTAGTTTTCAAATTTCTTCCTTCCTAAACCAAATACTAGTGAGTGGTGTAATCTAACAGTCTTAAATATATTTTTTAGGTGGAACATCTGGTGGCGGGGCCAGCTCGGACGTGATCGTGATCGACTCCGAGTCTGAGGACTACTCTGTGGAGGATGCGGCGTCAGAGGACAATCAGACTGTGAGGAAGGAGACAGTGGCGGTGGCGAGTACAGGTAAGCTGGATCATGGTACTATCTGACTCTTAGATAGCATATGATGTGTATCCAGTGCTGGCCCAGTGACAAATTACAATATGGTAATTACAGCAGGCTGGGACCGACAGACAGATAGAGGCAGAGAGAGAGGAAGACAGAAGGAGAGAGAGAGAGAGGGAGGGAGCCAGAGGGAGGGTGAGGGAGGGAGACAGAGAGAGAGAGACAGCGAGGTAGAGGGAGACACAGGGAGACAGAAAGAGGGAGACAGAGAGCGAGAGAGAGAGGGAAACAGACATATCGCCTGGGCCTGGTGCAGATGATACGGTTGCTGGTGTGGTTAACGGCTCAGAGGAAAAGTCACTCACTTCTGCCAGATCTCTTTCATATGAAAGAGCACCAAACCATAAGCGCCCCACCTTGCCCCTCCATGCAGACGCCCATGATACTGGCCTGAATAGATTTGTACTGCGCTGGCTAGTTGCTAGTTGTACTGTGACACAACTTCCTGCTGAATCATTTTGTGTTAATCATATTTTTAAAGAGCATTCGTTACAGATTATGTCTTTCTTTCTTCTATAGTTGGTAATACTAAAACTGCAAAACCGAGCAGGAGTATGCTGGCTGTACTGGCCCGGCAACGGAGGCTGGATGCCACTGTTGCGCAATATCGCCGGCTGGTGGAAATGGAGGGGGACGACACGCACTCAAGTGCATCAAATGTTACATCTTCTGCATCCTCCTCCGTGACCCCACGTTCTGCCGGTAAGCGCAGTGCTCCAGCCAACCAGAGCCGTGCTGGAAGACGCCACCGCCGAGCAGCAAAGGCTGCACCTCCTCACAGTACTGTAAAGGCTCGCTTGCGCCGTGCACTCCGCAGAGTGTCCAACCTGGAGGCGGAGGTCAAGAAATGGGAGGAGTACAAAAAGGTGATGGAGGGCCTCCGCTTAGATCACGCCATGCTCCGGGAGGAGTACGATGCCCTGGCCCTAAGGCATGATGCCCTGCATCCGTAGAGTGTCCCTTGCCCCTTTTTTAGAGACTTTTGGGGGGTGGGAATTGGGAGTTGGGTTTTTTGGGGACTTTTGATGGACTATTTATTTGGGGTTAGGGAGGGTCTTGCGGGAGATTATTTTGTTAGGGATATAAATATACTTTTTCAAACTTTATCTGAGCATACCTGTTTTTTACTACTTTTGAGCCTGGTGGGTGGTGGTTTTGCAGTAAGTTCGTTTTACTGAACACTGTCATCGTGTTGGTTCACGTGTAATAGGCCAAATGTTTTCCAAAGTAAATGCCTGTCACAGAGTTTGTTAATTCAAGAGCCCTAGGACTTTACTGCTAGTTCCACTGTCACTCTCTCGCCTCTCCGAATACTCCATTATACTACCTCCCATCCAAACGCTTACCTTACCTGTAATTTGTGTTTGAGGGCTGGCTCCACCTGGAATTCACAGTGTCCTAAGGCGTTCTGCAGCAGGGCCCCAACTGGAGTTTCCCGGCGTGGATTTTCTGCAAAACAAAAGCAATCAACATTAGAAATGTGGCAGCGGTGCTCACACAACCCAAAAACCTAGAAGCCCCACAGACAGCACCCCTGAGACAGGCAAGCGAGCAATAATAACGCCTAAACGTTCACGTGTAATAGGCCAAATGTTTTCCAAAGTAAATGCCTGTCACAGAGTTTGTTAATTCAAGAGCCCTAGGACTTTACTGCTAGTACCACTGTCACTCTCTCGCCTCTCCGAATACTCCATTATACTACCTCCCATCCAAACGCTTACCTTACCTGTAATTTGTGTTTGAGGGCTGGCTCCACCTGGAATTCACAGTGTCCTAAGGCGTTCTGCAGCAGGGCCCCAACTGGAGTTTCCAGGCGTGGATTTTCTGCAAAACAAAAGCAATCAACATTAGAAATGTGGCAGCGGTGCTCACACAACCCAAAAACCTAGAAGCCCCACAGACAGCACCCCTGAGACAGGCAAGCGAGCAATAATAACGCCTAAACGTTCACGTGTAATAGGCCAAATGTTTTCCAAAGTAAATGCCTGTCACAGAGTTTGGTAATTCAAGAGCCCTAGGACTTTACTGCTAGTACCACTGTCACTTTCTCGCCTCTCCGAATACTCCATTATACTACCTCCCATCCAAACGCTTACCTTACCTGTAATTTGTGTTCGAGGGCTGGCTCCACCTGGAATTCACAGTGTCCTAAGGCGTTCTGCAGCAGGGCCCCAACTGGAGCTTCCCGGCGTGGATTTTCTGCAAAACAAAAGCAATCAACATTAGAAATGTGGCAGCGGTGCTCACACAACCCAAACACCTAGAAGCCCCACAGACAGCACCCCTGAGACAGGCAAGCGAGCAATAATAACGCCTAAACGTTCATGTATAATAGGCCAAATGTTTTCCAAAGTAAATGCCTGTCACAGAGTTTGTTAATTCAAGAGCCCTAGGACTTTACTGCTAGTACCACTGTCACTCTCTCGCCTCTCCGAATACTCCATTATACTACCTCCCATCCAAACGCTTACCTTACCTGTAATTTGTGTTTGAGGGCTGGCTCCACCTGGAATTCACAGTGTCCTAAGGCGTTCTGCAGCAGGGCCTCAACTGGAGTTTCCCGGCGTGGATTTTCTGCAAAACAAAAGCAATCAACATTAGAAATGTGGCAGCGGTGCTCACACAACCCAAAAACCTAGAAACCCCACAGACAGCACTCCTGAGACAGGCAAGCGAGCAATAATAACGCCTAAACGTTCACGTGTAATAGGTCAAATGTTTTCCAAAGTAAATGGCTGTCACAGAGTTTGTTAATTCAAGAGCCCTAGGACTTTACTGCTAGTACCACTGTCACTCTCTCGCCTCTCCGAATACTCCATTATACTACCTCCCATCCAAACGCTTATCTTACCTGTAATTTGTGTTTGAGGGCTGGCTCCACCTGGAATTCACAGTGCCCTAAGGCGTTAGGGGACTCGTCAACGTAAGTTTCTTCATTGTGCAGAATCCAGGCATCAGCATTATGGGTAATGGATAGGGTGAGTCTGGAGGAGGAGGACTCAGGATAGACGACCAGGACTGAGTTCTTGTCAACTAACTGTTGTGAACCTGAGGAATGCTGCGGCATCAAAATCAAGACAGTTCTGTTGATGGGCTTGTTGTTTTATTGGTTGATTACAGTTTTGTTGGGAATGTGATGAAGCACTTGCTAAAGAAAGACAGACACACAGGAATAAAAGTGAATAAGGAGGACTAAATTTACAATTAATGAATGATTGACTCATTTTCAGAACTCGCTGTCAGGGAAGCAGAACTCGTCCTCATACTCTGCTAAATCATCAGTCGGGGTTACTTCTGGTAACTGAGGAGAACTTTCCTCAGGTAGGTCGGTGTCCTCTTCTTCCTGCGTGGATTCTCGTACTCTGTAATCTGGTGGTATGAAGTGCTGGTTCATCTTTATCAAGGTGAGCCGCTCCACATTTGCGGGCAAGAGGCGGGACCTTTTGGAAGTCACAATGCCACCAGCAGAACTAAAAACACGTTCTGAGGACACGCTTGCGAGTGGGCAAGACAAGTAATTGATAGCCAGGTTGGTGAGCTCTCGCCATATTTTTCTTTTCCCATGCCAATACGCCAATGGGTCCTCAGTAATATTGACCTCTGTTGAGTCATCCAGATAGGCCTGCACCATTGAAAGAATGTCCTCCAGGATTCCTGTACTTTGCACTTCTGTGTCCTTTCTAGGACAAGGAAACCCTAGCTGAGTTAGCCAACCCGCTTCAGACATATCGCCTGGGCCTGGTGCAGATGATACGGTTGCTGGTGTGGTTAACGGCTCAGAGGAAAAGACACTCACTTCTGCCACAGGCACAGATGCAGAAGTGCTTTTTTGGGACGCCTGATGGCCTGCTGATTCACTAGTAGTACTGTCTTCTCCTACAGTTTCCTTCCGCTCTCTTTCAAAACGAATGGCTGACTGAGCTAGCCAACCTTTGTACTCTGTAACATCCGATGTTTCAAAATGAATTATTACTTTGCCAAACAATGGCTTTTTGTAACGTGGATCCAGAATAGTAGCACAAATGTAGTGCTGTTGTTTCTTGATTTTTACAAGCCGTTCATTGCTAACTAGGCGTTGTAATAATCTCTGCGCCAACTCATGTGCTTCATTCTTTCCAACGTCCTTTAATTGTGAAGACACCACCTTGACTTGGTGCTCGAGCTTCAGCAACAATGGGATAGCTTTGCTCAAAGAACAGTCCTCCCTGCTGACGTCACGCGTGAAGACCTCAAAAGGACGAAGCATGTCTGTCAGGCTTTTAACTAGCTGCCATTGCTCCACCGCTAGCATCATTTCTGTCGTATCACCACCCAGGTTGTAGAAATACTCATTGACTACTGGAAACAGCTCATGCAGACGCTCAAGCATGTAGAAGGTTGAGTTCCAACGTGTTGCCACCTCCTGGATAAGTGCTTTCACTGGCATTCTACGTTCATTTTGCTTGCGCCTCAGCTCCTTCCGGGCCTTAAAAGAATGGTTGAAATGTGTGCATATTCTTCTGCAGATGGTCAGTGTTTTGTCGCTGATGCCTTCTTCGACCCACTTCTGATCAGTGTTGACATTTTCCGCATTGGTGTGTCTCCCAGACTCTCAGTGTGCCTCCTATGTGTTCCGGAGGGTGTGGTGCTGCCAGGGGTTCTGGGTGCAACCGGACACATGTCTGACGCTTCTTCTACCTCCCCGTCATCTTCAGATGAAACACCTAGTATGGGTATATTTTGGCCACTTGCCCTTTGGGATCGCTTTCCCTTGACGTTTGCTAGGTGCGGAAACCATTCGTCAGCGTGCTTTCTTTCAAGATGACCTATCTGGCCTCCGGTTCCATAGTTGGTACCAGTCTTACCACGGCTAAAGCTAGTCTTACAAATGCAACAAACGGCTATGTTATCATACTTTTCATGGACACTAAAAAAGTTCCAAACTGGGGACTGGAAACTTCTGGTTTTGCCGCACGAGGTGATACTGCTGCCAATGCCAGATGAAGTAGTGGTGGATGAGCCTTGCAGAAATCTACTGGGTTGTGCAATTATTGCAGCAACCTTACTTGAGGGAGTCGAGCTGGATGGAGTCCCCCTCTGGGGAGAAAATATGGGAGCTGTAGGTTTTGTTGAACTTGTTGTACTACTTGACTGCGTTGGTGGTGCTACCAGTGGCACGTCGCCAGGGTCACCCTCAGCATGACGTCGGGATAGGGTATAAATGTCTGTCTGCTGCATGGCCGGTGTGGCTGGACTGACATGTGTGATGACTAGGTCATTGCTGTCATCCTGTTCAACAACATCAGAATGCACCACTTCATCAAGTCCGACGTTCGGATCCATAAGTATGAGCTTTCCGGGGCCCTTCCTTTTAACATTTGATACCTTTCGCAGCTCATGGTGTGCCTCCCTCTCAGACGTCGGAGATGGTTGCCAATCTAGATCCAGATCATCATCTGATGGAGCGGGGCTTGAAGAGGAACTTCTACACACCCTCCTTGATCTTTTCCTTGCTGGGGAGCTGGGAGAAAATGAATCATCAGGAGGAGTGGCTTCGTCTTCCTGACATGATACCCCGGCTCCAAAGTCAATTTCCTCCTGTGCCCCTACTTCTGGAAGAACAACCATTGTGGGCACTTGCACCGCTCCATGCGCCGCTACATGGGCATCTTCACTGACCTCTACTTGCAAGTCTCCATGGACCTCTCCTTCTCGGTCTTCTCCTTCTCGGCCTTCTCCTTCTCGGCCTTCTCCTTCTCGGCCTTCTCCTTCTCGGCCTTCTCCTTCTCGGCCTTCTCCTTCTCCTTCTCGGCCTTCTCCTTCTCGGCCTTCTCCTTCTCGGCCAGCTCCTTCTCGGCCAGCTCCTTCACAGCCAGCTCCTTCACAGCCAGCTCCTTCTCGGACAGCTCCTTCTCGGACAGCTCCTTCTCGGACAGCTCCTTGCGCATGTACTTCTGCTTGTACTAGTAGCCCATGCAGTTGTTGTTGCGGCTTTGGTTGTTGAATAGTACTTGTGAGATGAGTTACAACCTGTGTTGATGGTGTGCTGCTACTTTCTTGCGATGAACCAACATCACTGGTCGTTGGTGATTCAACAACTAAACAGGCTACCTGTGCAGCACTCATGGTGGGCCTTTGTTTTTTTTGTTGTTTTTCCCCAAAAAATGTATTGGTTGAGCCACCAGTCTCCTTGGTAAGTGGTGCCACTTGCTTCTTCTTCTCCTTAGTAGAGACATCTTTCTTGCAAGAGGACCTACGGGCACCTCTTTTTGGAGCCATCTTCTTCAGATGTCGGAACAACAGGCCGCAGCAGGACTTCTTCCTGGCACTGATGCTCAACGATGATGCGGAGTTTTGTGCACCTAAAAGCAAATGAAGAATTTCAAAATTAGGATTTGCTAAATTTTTGGGAAACAGGAATTTAACATTGATCCAAGAGAGCACACACAGAGAGGGTTGTACTTTCATGTACCCCTGACTCCGCCTGGGCACAATGGGTGAAAGCAAGGCACAATGGGTGCAGGCCTATGTCTCAAAGCTCACTGCCTGCCTTCAAAATGGCCGGATGACCCCCCCATCCACATGGCCAGGACCATGCCTCAAAATGGCCACCACCAACATAGCCAGCCCCCAACCCCTACTCCAAAAAGTCAAAAAACACAACACAAATCAAATCACCACAATCCAATGCCATCCATCAAGTTTCAGAAGGCGTATGCTGCCTGCTGGTGGTTTTCCAGTGCAAAATTGCAATTTTTACAATTTCGCGAGTGCGAGATTGTTGCTTCACGGCGCGAACGTGGCGAAAAACTAACAAAATCCGCGAACAGACCGATTCTGGGCCCCCTGGGCATAATGGATGACATCAGAGCACACTGGGTGCAGGCCTATGGCACAAAGCACACAAACTGGCTTAAAAATGGCCCCTAGACCCCCACCCACACGGGACCAGGCAATAAAATGGCCCCCACCCACATAGTTAGCCCCCAACACCACCCCAAAAAGTCGTAAAACACACAAAAATCACCACAATCCAATGCCATCCATGCCCTGGCCAGAATCATGTTAAAAAAAAAATTCAACAAAACAGTTGTGTTGCAATGTATAATGGTACTTATTTATGTAATTAGATCCAGTAGACGTTGGTATTCTTAAATTGGTATTTATTAATTAAATTAGGTAAAAGGAAGGTAAGCATGAGTAAAGGAGAAGGCCCCACCGGGAGCAGCATCCAGCTGCTCAGCCCACTCAATCAAACTGACTCACATTCAAACCATGCACACAGGAACATTCCAATGACATCACACATACACAGGCTGAGCAGCAGGGAAAGAGATGAACAGGATATAACACATCTCCCTCTTTTAAAACAATGAAAATAAAAGAGAGATGATGAAATTAAATATAGTAAGTCCTGATGGTGATAAATTCAGGATTACAAATAAACAGTCAACATAGTAAATGAATAACTGTAAATAATATCATGAATTGAACAATCAATATAGAAATTGAATAACTGTAAATAATATCATGAAATAGCAATATATCATCATGAAAGATACTTAGATAGGAAAATTATCTTTTCGCACAAAACCAGGAATAATATCTTCTCGCACCAAACGGAGAGAGAAATCACATACAACCATCCCCCATCTCAAAGTAAAACCCAAAATATTACTAATCATGTCAGTTGGCCAGACTGTCACGAAAAGTAATACTAGGGAATCTAACTAAATAAAATAGCGTCCCAATAGAATAATAAATTTAGGACGTAGGAGTTATCACGCTGTCCAAAATCACTTAAATTAAGTATAAAGAATAAAACGCATAACACCTAGTGCAAGGGTACATGGCTACTTAACGATTCTCAATAACTGAACACCTCTAGTAGAATAGAGCACTTGCGTGGTTCAGGAAATTAAACTTGAATAAACAGAGCTGAGGACTTTGCAGCCTCATAAAATTTGAACAACATATGCATCATAAAATTCCAAACTGGATAACTAAACTTCAGGAAATACAGGAGCGCCTCAAACCATGAGCACGTATGTGGCTCCGCAGAATATATAAACTACAAATCCAAAATTGCACACTAGCATTGAACTCCTCAAAGTTCAAAAAAACAATGTGAACTCCTCTATCTAAATAGGGCACTGTTAAATAAGTGGTTCATCAAAATTCAGTATAATAAATCTCAACAGTTAATGAACATCTCAAATTAATTGAGTACCAATGTGGTTCATTTTCATAAATAAATTCAAACTTTTCTAGAACTTAGCATATCAAAACTTGATCATTAAAATCAACCTATAAAGTAAAGTGTAAATAAATTAATTCATAAATTTTAGGATATAACAGTTTTCAGTAGTGTAAGAAACTAAGTAAATCACTCAGAACTTAAATGAACTTATATCTTAATTTCAGTATATAACAGTTCCATAAATCACTTAGAACAGAACATGTATATCAATTTATATATAAATAGTGACTGATGTAAAATAAGAAACTAAAATAATAAAAGTAGTCACCGTTGTCATATCAGATGTTGTGAATTGCGAGACTTGAATAGAAAAACTGTACCTTGTCTCTTGGAATAGAATTGAAAACTTTTCAGGTACTTGCAGGGTTTAAATACAACATAGCGTGCCAGTCGCTGTGACACGATGATGAAACACGATGGCAGACATCCAGAAAGGCAAAGCATTTTGACAGAAACGCTGTAGAAATGAAAGTGTTTGATTCAGGACGACATCAGCGCATTTAGTGTCTTTCACGTCAGGAGGCGCCTGATTAATGACGACAGCACGTAACAAACATCACGCTGTCAGTCACGTCTTTGCCTGATGGTTCACGGCGAAATTGCAGTTTAAAAGAAACTGTGACTCATCGACTGACATCAGCAGCAGCTTGAATAGAGGCGGTGACTCATCAAGTGACATCAGCAGCAGAACGTGAGGAGAGCTTCACTTCGCCAACTCCTCGGAACACTCTGAAGACGTCATCAATTAGCCTGAGGCAGGGAAAGGGTAAGGATCGCTGCGGACCAACTGACAACTTAACCGCCATCTCCAAACAGGACGGTGAGTGTCAGAGTTTTACTTCAAAGGGTCGGAGTTTTACATGACATGCTCCGTTAATTTGAGCGCGCTGGTACACAATTATCTCTGAACACTGCTGCAATCAACTTCTTAAATTTAATGAAAACGGAAGCCTCAGAGTTGAAAAAGGTCGCAGCTTGCAGGCAATGAATTGAAAAATAAACTTCCTTTCCTTAAAAGCGTCGCTACAATCCACTTTGAAATAGGGCAGTTATCTGTTTATTTTATCTTCAAGGTTTTAGACAAAATGAAAACAGTCGCTTTAGACACATTGCAGAAAGGTTCACATGTTTGCCCTTGATATATAAATGGTCATTTTAAATTGCTGAAAGGTTCATATCTTTGCCCTTGAAAAATACATAGTCATTTTAACTTGGGTTCTGAACATCGTAGCACGAAAGATATATAATTTTTCTACTGTTTTTACTCTGACAGCAGTCTTAAGTTGAAATTTTGACACTCTTGTAAATAAGTCTGTAATTATAAAATTCAATTAAGCTACATAAAGTCCAACGCTTGAAACATACCTCTTTATGGATGTTTCCTGTAGGCTGTCAGATGTGACATGACACCGGTGGGGCATCAAAAGCGTTGTTTGTCTTCTTTTAAAGTTTTCATTTTCCATCTCTTCAATTCCATGTTTCAAAAGTAATTTCTGCACACGTAGTTCTTTCTCGCTCGTCGCCATTGTTACAATGTATAATGGTACTTATTTATGTAATTAGATCCAGTAGACGTTGGTATTCTTAAATTGGTATTTATTAATTAAATTAGGTAAGAGGAAGGTAAGCATGAGTAAAGGAGAAGGCCCCACCGGGAGCAGCATCCAGCTGCTCAGCCCACTCAATCAAACTGACTCACATTCAAACCATGCACACAGGAACATTCCAATGACATCACACATACACAGGCTGAGCAGCAGGGAAAGAGATGAACAGGATATAACAAGTTGTATCATGCATGCACCCATAACTAAGCCTGGTGGTTTTCAATTCATGTGCAGAATTGTAATTTTTACAATTTCGCGAGTGCGAGATTGTTGCTGCGCGGGACACGAGCAGTGCGAACACAAGCAAAAACATCCTCAGCTCGCGAACTTGCAGATTTTCCCCCCAAAAAAGTCGAAAAAAAAGCAACACACACAAAAATCACCACAAACAAACAACATCAACTTACTTCTTTGTGAAATCAAATTTCGAATCCAAAAGGCCTCAAATCCAAATATCCAGCAGCAACCACAAAAAGTAATCCTTCCCAGTCAAGATCGAAATCAAAGTGGCCAGGAAATGGAGGAGCTTGCTGGACAGGAACAGGAAGTTGGAGACTGGGGTACTTCCTTCACCCCACCCCTATGGGAGGAGCTTGCTGGACAGGAACAGGAAGTTGGAGACTGGGCCACTTCCTTTACCCCTCCCCTTGTAATTTTTGTACTTTCGCGAGTGCGAGATTGTTGCTGCCCGCGCCGCGGACCGCGAGCAGTGCGAACACAAGCAAAAAATCCGCTTCGCGCGGATTTGCGTATTCTCGCCACATCCGCGAGAGTTCGCGGATTGTGGATTCTCCGAAAATACGAAAAATCCGCAAGCGTAACGGATTTTACGCCCATGCTTATTTTGGACCAAATATGAGGCGGAAATTTCTTGCCGTTTTTGCTGACTTGCTTGCCTTTGAGATGCTCTTTGGCGGGGTTCTGGGTGTTTGTGGGTGACTTTTGGGGTCTGGGAGCACTGCTGCGACAGTATAATCTTGATTGCATTTGCTTTTCAGGAAATCCGTGGTGGAAAACAGGAGTTATGATGATGACCTAGTTGCACAGCGCGTTTGGACCGAAGGCCGAGAGATATTGTAAGTATGAGATTTTGCTTTTTGGCTGTTTGGGGGTGTTGTCGCGTGCTTTTTTTGCGGGTGGGTTGGCGGGTCTTGGGGCATTCCTGGGAAGGTCGAATACCGGATAGAAGTGGTTTTGGACAAAAAATCGATGCATAATTTTTTTTTGCTATTTCTTCTGACATCTTGCTCAATGTAGCGTTTTCGGGGGCCTGTTTGGGGGGCTTCCTGGTGTTTGTGGGTGGGTTTTTGGTGTCTCTGTCGGAGCACTGCTGCGACAGTCTAATCTTGATTGCATTTGCTTTTCAGGAAATCCATGGTGGAAAACAGGAGTCATGATGATGACCTAGCTGCACAGCGCGTTTGGACCGAAGGCCGAGAGATATTGTAAGTATGAGATGTTGCTTTTTGGCTGTTTGGGGTGTTGTCGCGTGCTTTTTTGCGGGTGGGTTGGCGGGTCTTGGGGCACTCCTGGGAAGGTCGAATACCGGATAGAAGTGGTTTGGACAAAATCCATAAGGAAAAGCCTTTTGGCACTTTTTGTAACTTAGGGTTCGTTAGGGTTAGCCCTTGCAGCAGGATTGCATGTGTTTCGGGGTGTTCTAGATTTTTGCAACTGAGTTCTGGGGTCTTAGAGCACTCTTGGAGCGATGCTGGCTATGGATACTTTTGCTTGCTTGCAAGTGGTTTGAATACAATCCACGGTGGGTAAGGGGGTATTTGGGCCTACTTTTACTTTCAAAGTACATTTTGTCACCATTTTTCTGCTAGGCCTCGTTTTTTGAGATCTGATTGGGGGTCTTCTACATTTTTGCGACTGGCTTTAGTAAGGGTCTTGGTGGGAGCATTGCTGGGAAGGTCTAATTTTGTTCTAAAACACAGTTTACAGTACACCTAGCTTGAGGGGAAAGATCCGCTAAATTAATTTGGCCATACTTATTTATCCTTCAAAAGGTGACTCAGACAGAGTACGCAATTTAAAAAATATTGTACTGTCTATTAGGAAAATCAAAGTGTGACTTTTTGCACCACACAGCGTACATACCTTACATTTATTTATCAGTGGTATTGTAATAGCACTTCCTGTTTTCCGTTCAATAATTACAGGCCGGGTTTCAGTCAACATCCGTCAGGCAGGCAGTGGACAGGGTGTCTTCTGTCAGTGGTCACCAACATTGATGGACGAAGCGTCAGCTGGAATGGAGGAGTGCCGCTAATAAGAGGAATTGTTTGCTGCATGCAACTTACTTACCAAATTCAACAGGACAACTCCAACAACATACAGATACAGTATCCATTGTTTTCTTCTACGATTGTGACTGCATTTCTTGGATCTCTCTCTGCTTCTAAATTGATCCCTACAGCCATTCTATAGGTTTTAATTCGGCTAATTTTTAAACCTAATTTAATGTAAGAAGTGTTTCTCTGAGTGCAGAGATAGGCTAGTCAAAACGCTGCAGCCCTGTACTGTCGCATTCTAGTACTACTTACTTTTCAGTAACAATGCATGCAGTAGGGAATGCACTTCCTTTATGTCACCTAAAAGATTTGTGGTTAGCTTTAGTTTGTACCCAAAGATTTCTTTATCTCCAATTATTGTTTGTCCATGCTGTGCTTTTTTTTTCTTCTCTCAACAAAACCTACCCAAAAAGAAACCCCCATTCCCATCCATTTTCCAAACCCTAACCCTCTTCCCCCGGGCTGTGTGGTTTTGCTTGATGTGTGACTAAATGACATCAATAATTCCACACACTTGCTGGGGAGGATAAGGTCATAGCAACTGGCTGGTGAAGGAATCCGAGGATATATTCTAGACTTACTCAGCTTCAGTACTATTTCTTGTAGTAGTAGGAGCCAATGTCAAATAAATTCAACGCAAGTACTAGTTATACTTGCAATACTTTACCATTTGTTAGGCTACATTGTGGCACTGTTCTAGTGTACTGTCACCTGCTATATTCTCTATCGTACCGTAACCGTTGTAATGCTAAGGACAAACCAGGTTTCGTTTTCTTTTTTTCCATAGGCATGCAACTGCCACTGTGTCACACCACTAGTACCACCGCAATTAGGACATTTCATCCGCCCAGGATTGGCAACCTTAATCCCCATTTCCCGTGGAGCCAGCCCTGGGCCTAGCCCTACTTTCAAACACAAATTACAGGTAAGATAAGCGTTTGGTGGGAGGTAGTATAATGGAGTATTAGGACTAGACGAGAGATTGACGTTAGTAGTACTACTAAAGTCCTAGGACTCTTCAGGAAAACAAACTTACTGTTAAACCCCCACCCACCAGACTCAAAAGCAGTAAAAAACAGGTATGGTCAGATAAAGTTTAAAAAAGTATATTTATGAAGCTCTAACAAAAAAATCTCCCTCAAGACCCTCCCTAACCCCAGCGATTGTCTTTCAAAAGTCCCAAAAAGAACCCAACTCCCAAATCCCACCCCCCAAAAGTCTCTAAAAAAAGGGCAAGGGACACTACACTACTGGAGGATGCTGTTCACTGTAGCGGCCAGGGCATCATACTCCTTGCGGACGGTGGCATGGTCGAAGCGGAGGCCCTCCACCAAGTTCTTATAGTTATGGACCTCCTGCTCCAGGTACGACACTCTTAGGGATAAGCGGCGCTGGCGTGCCTTGCAACTCCTGTGGGGGCAGCTGATGTCTTTGCTGCTTGGCGGTGGCGGTTGGCTTTGGTAGCCCGGCTCCGTACCGCTGGAGCACTGCGCTGGCTGGCAGCCCGTGGGGGCACGGAGGAGGATGCAGCTGTCCCAGTGGAGGATGTTGTGGTTCCACCGGTTGACTGCGTGTCCTCCTCCTCCAGGGCCACCAGCCGCCGATATTCGGCGACAGTGGCATCCAGCCTCCGTTGCCGGGCCATTCAAGCCTGCTCCCTTCATGATGTCGATTTGGAAGGAGCAACTATATGAAGAAAGAAAGACATAGTTTGTAACCAATGCTCCTTAAGATTAATAACACAAAGTGATTGAGCAGAAAGTTGTGTCACAGTACAAGTAGCAAATTGAAAGCACAGTACATAACTATTGAGGACAGTATCTATCTAATCTCCCACTTCTGCATCCTTGCTCTAACATTAGTGGGAGTTTCATGAACAAATTCTACGACCACTATGGACTTCCATTACAGTCGACTATGACAGTACACCAGTCTTATTCTTCTTCTTCTCTCTTGTTTAGGGAAATTGGTACGTTATCTTATGCAAGCCGGCAGAATGCCAGCGCAGTGAACTGGCACCCGAGAAAAACAGACGCACACCATGATGAGTGAGACAGACTTGCGTTACTGTACCGGTCCGGTACATGCAGGTGGTGAAGCTATTACTTTTCTATTACGGGTGGCACTGAGAATACTCTGTTACAAGGGCTACTGCTTAATTAATTTACCTTTCACCCTACAGTGCAAATGAGTACTAGAAAAGGAAAATGAAGAAGCTAAATAATTTGATTATCTATCACTTCACATGGGATGTATTTGATGACATATGGGATGACTTTAGGTGCTTTGCTTATTATTGAGTGAACAGTGATACACCCACACATGAATGACGTACTACTACTAAACTAAAGTTATTAAGAGAGGTACGGAGTGTCCACCGTAATAACCGGATATATGCTGTGCTTGCAGTTGCAATACAAACTACTGCTACTATTCATGGTAGTATTGGACAAATTTACAATTTCTTTTCCTTGCCTTCCCTACACTGGAACGGACGTGCGGGAGCGGTGTTACATGCTCTTCAAGGTAACACTTAGTTCATCCAGTGACCATCTACTCTCTCTAGATACACATGTGCTATCTAAGAGTCAGATAATACCATGCTCCAGGCATCCATCCATTCAAAGTATATGCACACATACAGTTTCTGTTTCACCCACCCAGGCTGTTCTCCTTCCACCCATCCTTGCTTCATCATTGACCCAGCCATGCACCATACCATATTCTTTCCTTCCCAGCCACCTCGGGGACCAAGCAAACACATATTATTCTTCTTTGCCAGCCATCATAAAATTTCTCGGCCTTCCACACTTACTTACACCCTTCTTTCGCTTTTCGTTCATCCCATCCATCAAGTTCATCTAAGATCTTATTGGGATTCTTCTCACCAAAAACTTCACAGCTAAGTCGAAGTACATTTAGAGGAGGCTACTACCTGGTTGATTTATAATACACCCGTGCAGAAAGCACACTATGCAGTCTTCAATCTCAATAAGTAAGGAATAAATAGCTTACCTCTTCCCGCCACCACCGTGCGAACCCTCACAGGAACGTCCGGCACTTGCACCGCCTCCTCCCCAGAGTCCTCGTCCAACACCACCACCTCCGCGCTGGCCCCGCCACCAGATGTTCCACCTACAAAGTACATTTAAGAATGTTAGAATACACCACTCACTACTATATAATATTTGGTCCAGGAGGAATAAACAAATGTTAAAAAAACGAAATACAATGTAATAATTTGTAACTGTCTACTCTAAAGTAAAAATGTCCCTTTTTCCACAAGAAATGTGTCCAATTAATCGTTAGCACTAAGCACTTTTCCATTTTCAGTTAAACGTTTACTTTTATGACAAATTTGATTTTAATAAATGTGTTTATTTTTAATAAAGCTTTTAAACTTAAATAGACTCTGTGGTTTTTGGTCCTCCAGACTAGAGTGGATGAGCTAAAGGTTTTGGAATTTTTGCAAGCATGAGTGCCTCTGGCACTTCTTGACTCTGACTCCGTACTCTTGTCCTGCGTTGGATAATCTAATGATCATTGGGGATCAATCATCGGTGACTTTGGGAGCTAAATGACTCTGCCACACTATCTAGTCAGTAAGGATATTGGGGGTTCTTCAAAGTCTGATATCACTGAGGTATGTGGAAAGAAAGTCTACCTGCGCCTATTATAATTGATAAACAATGCACTATTTAGTGTTCATAGTTCGGTTTGTGCAGATTTGTCCCTGCAACAGTAGTAGAATGGATTGTCCTCCTATCCAAACCAAAAGTAAAGTAGTATCTTATTCTTTCTTGGTGGTCATTCGCCTTTTTATTGTTGGCAATTGTCAAAGCATAAACATTTAGAAGACTTGAAAAGACATTATGGACAATCCCAGAGGACTGCACTCAGTGCATAGAGCTATTGCTGACTAGAATGGGAGTCCAATGGAATTGCCAAATGTGCAATCTTAGTTAGCTACACAGACAGACTAATAAGAATAATCTAGTAATACCACAGGGAGTCATAGTCGAGGCAGGATAAGAATTTAGATCCAGTCTACAAGAAGATCAAAGACGATTTAGAAAAAATCGAATGAGGAACGCTAGGAAAAAATAGGTACTCTATATTAAAATTAAAACTTACTGGGGCCAGCAAAGGAGCCCTCGCCTGCCCGATCCTGGCCTGCATCCTCCTGAACAGCACCCTCCTCCTCCTCCTGTGTCCTCTTGCCCTTGGGGGAGCTGATGTACAACATGAAAGAAAGAAAGACCAGAAAACATGGATGGGATTTGTCAACCAAATCAAACATTTCAAAAGAACAATAACAAAATATTTTGGAGAAATAGCAAATAGATAGACAACTATTCCACGGGATATATTGACCAATCTCATGTGGTATACTACGTTATTCGTATTGCCTGATTTGCGGACCGTTGACTTTGAAAGTTCCTATGTAACTCACTAAACAGACTACTAAAAAGGTTTGCCTAGGCCTGGCAGGCAGCAGTCCGCAGCACGCGAAGTGACAGACAAAGTCCATCCTGCTTGCAGATCAGTGAATACTCAAACTATCAATCCACCGACCACCACCGCTATTTCTTCTTATAGCCATGTGTCTAAAGGAAGGACTGGACTTCAGTCTGTTGGGGCTGATTTAGAAGTCCCTTGCGGCTCATTTTCCTCCATTGTTGCGTGACTTTTGTGATGCAGCAGCAGAACAAAAGAGGCGCCATGGTGCGGCATATATAAAAAAAAAAACGCATATGGGAGATGCATCACGTTGTAAAGCCCTGCGCCATCAGGGGGCGTTCCGGCGCAAGGGAGGGCGTTCCTGCGCAGGAACGAATCCTAAAAGTGGCTGAGGGAAATCTACAAGATGTCAATCAGTCACTTTTAGGACAATGATGCGTGACTCAAACCCTGCGCCTGCTTGAAGCCGACGTACGGCTTGATGCAGCATTGGGGAGATAGGGCACCCCAGAGCATTGCTGGAGCTGTGCCATCGTTGGCACGCAACTCCAGCAATGCGCCGCCTTTACGGCACAGATGCGTAAGGCTTCTGTGACGTTTTGGGCCAATAGGTGGTGGTGGCATGGCGCACAATTACTGCCGCATCCCTGCTACTTTCTAGGGATGCGCCGGTAATTGAAAATATGACCCTTAGTGTCTAGGATTATGCAGTTCTTTACACTACACTCATACATAATTTCTCAGGCCAATGAAATGAACTCAAAATACAAAACAAATAAGCATAGTAGCAAGCAAGGCTACTGAGAAGGAGAGCAGTGCACCTGAAATGCATAGAAGATTTTGAAATATAATTTACCTACAATGTAATCGGCAGCATTATTGCTCTTGGTAAAGAACAAAGATTTGCAAATAACAGAGCCGGATAAAACAGAGTAGTGATGAAATAGCTAGAAATAGCTACTACTACTCACCAAGCCTGGGGACCTCTACGCCGAGCGCGTCCAGCAAGTCCAGTTCCCGGTCCATGACATCCGTCCAGCGGTGGGTGGCCTGGTTATAGTTGCGCCGGACCCCAGAGAGCTTAAACATGGCCCGGCACACCTTCTCCCACCGCTTCCGGCGCTCCCGGATGCCATAGCCGGTTGCGATCTGGCCGCCTCCCAGGATGGTATTGGGGAGGCGGCGCTGGATGTGGAAGATGAGTGCGGCCACCTCCTCCGCGCTAAAGATCTCCAGTGGCATCACTAGCTCCCCCCTCAAACGCCCGCACGGGAGCCGGGCACGGGGTGCGGGACCCTTCCCCTTCTCAGGGTGCTTCCCGGCCCCCATTACCATGGTCTGGGCAGAAATGAAGTTAAATAATAAAGAAGAAATAGAATAGGGAAGAAGAAAAGAAAAGAGTTTAAAAAAGTAGTTTAAAATTAGCAAAAAGTAGCAGAAAACACAAAAATATAGAGCTAGAAAAATAGAGGGATAGATAATAAGTAAAATAGATCAAATAATCTTCAAACAAGCAAAGGATGGCAGAGATTCAGAGAGGATACAGAAAGCATGCCCAGAACCATAGCAATGAATGAGAAACAAGATGGCCGCGCCCATTCACGACCGCGTGGGTAAGTTCGCGCAAGATTTTGCTCGCGATCACGCGCAAAATTGTACTAGCGAGCAGCACACTTTGCGAGATTACACATAGCGGCCGGAAACGGAATTACGTCACGCAAACAAGATGGCCGCGCCCGTGTACGACCGCTAGGGTAACTTCGCAAACGTATAGCTACAAGCGCCTTGCGAACACGCAAAAAATAACGCGAACATACACGCCGCAAAAAAAAATAATTGTGTATTCGCACGCATTCGCGGCTTCCGAAATCGATCTCGCACGGATTCGCGCCCCGCAAATCGCGCGAAATTGCAGAAAAATGTTTTTTGCTAAACTGAAAGCAATCAGCAGGTGCAAAAGTTCAAACTTAACATTAGTAACCATTCACTCTAGTGCTTCCTGAGGGGCCCCTCCAGAGTTCAGTTACCTATTTGCAACTATTCCATGACCCTGCTATGACCCAAACAGCAGGCTCATAGAATAGCTACAAGTAGACCATAAAGGTCCTGTGAAAAAAAATTGCCCTGCAACAGAAAGCAAATTACAGATAAGGAAGGAAGCAGGTGCCAGCCACACTGGAAGTTTCAAAATTACTGACACATTAATCACCCCCAAATTAATTCATGGCAGTTGAAGAAGGGCAGGTGTGCTTGCTTTCACTGCAACAGAAAGCAAATTACAGATAAGGAAGGAAGCAGGTGCCAGCCAGACTGGAAGTTTCAAAATCACTGACACATTAATCAACCCCAAATTAATTCATGGCAGTTGAAGCAGGGCAGGTGTGCTTGCTTTTTTTCACCCCCATAATCTACAGTGATAAACAAACCTAATGGGTGGCAGTGAGGATGTACCAGAGGGTGGCATGGGTGTACCAGAGGGTGGCAGTGGTGAAACAGAGGGTGCTGTGAACCTGTGATGATAAACCAGACGTAGAAACAACATAGTCGCGGCCGTTGCGAGCCGAAAAGTAAGTTTGCAATTGCGAAATGGTCCAAAAATCCTCGCGAACGCTCGCCAACACAAAAAACGTAAAAATCCGCAAATCCGCGAGAGTTCGTGGATTTTGCGGATTGCGAATCCGTAAATTCGCAAATTCGCGTACGCGAGATCCGCTAGATCCGCCCATACTTACTTGAGATTGTTTGGACACTGTATCTTGGCATGGGCAGTTCACGCCAGGCTCGGCAGTAGGAACGGGGTCGAGCACAAATGGTTTCAAGGCGGTTCAACAGAAGCAGCCGCAGCCCTTTCGGCCAGCCCACGGGGGAGACTTTCAGTCGAGATCGGGTGGGAATGGAGGCAAGCGAGGGGCATGTTGGGGTTTCAACAAAGGAACATGCAGTAGGCCGCAGGGAACATGCAGGTTCAGGCATGCCTGCGCAGGTTGTGGCAACACCTCCCACCCCGAAACTAGCTGCCGATCCAAGGGCAATGTTACCGGGGGAAAAGGGGGTACTTAGCAGGATTGACACGGTGTCACGGAGGATTACCCAGTCACCCGTGGAGATTTTGGCTATGACCCCCTGGCTGAGCAAATACCCTGATAGAGTGTCCGCCGGGATCCTGCGGGATGGCTTCTCATATGGCTTCAGGATCCCGGCGGGTGACTTTCGGGGGCCCCCATTGTGCAGGAACCAATTATCCGTTACGCACAACCTGACCGTGGTCGCTACGAAAATTGCAAAGGAGGTTCGCTTGGGGCGGGTTGCGGGACCGTTTGAAGAGGTACCGACTGCCAATTTTGTGTGTTCCCCTTTAGGGGTAGTTCCCAAGAGGGAGCCGGGCGAGTTCAGACTCATACATAATCTGTCTGCACCAAGAGGGGCTTCCGTGAATGAGGCAATCAATCCGGGCGTATGCAGTGTGAGGTATGCATCGTTCTATGACGCAGTGGTCATGTTGAATCGCCTGGGTCCTGGGGCACTGCTAGCAAAATCGGATATTGAATCCGCATTTAGGCTGCTGCCGGTTCATCCCAAGGATCAGCATTTGTTGGGGTTTGCCTTCCAGGGAAGATATTACATGGACATGTGCATGCCGATGGGTTGTTCAATTTCCTGTGCTTATTTTGAAATGTTTAGCTCGTTTCTGGAATGGGCATTCTCAAGGGCCTCAGGGCATCAGCATGTGATGCATTATCTGGATGATTTCCTGTTTCTCGGCCCAGCTAGCTCTGGGGACTGTGCAAGGGCATTGCAGGAATTTTGCGTGCTCATGCGGGGTTTTGGGGTGCCGTAGGCACCAGGTAAGACGGTGGGGCCGACTACCTCCCTGGAGTTTCTGGGCAACGAGCTAGACTCCGTGGAAGGCTGCTTCCATTTGCCGTTGGAAAAGGTCGCCAAATTCAGGGCCTCCTTGCAGCAATGTCTTAAAAGCGGCAAAGTGACACTGCATCAACTGCAGCAAACGGTGGGACAGCTGAATTTTGCGCTACGGGTGATGCCGATGGCTCGCCCTTTCTCACGATCCATTGCGCAGGCCATGGTGGGCCTCAGGGAAGGGCACCATCACACGAGGCTGTCGGCCGAGGTTCGCCAGGACAAGCTCATTTGGCTGGCATTCCTGGTGGACTTCAATGGCCGGGTAGTCTGGACCAAGGCCCCGGCCTCGTCAGCAGAGTTGGGTCTTTGGACGGACTCGGCGGGCAGTGTGGGGTTTGGCGCAATCCTGGGGAATTGCTGGTCGGCCCAGAGGTGGCCAGCCTGGTGGGCGACAAGTGGCCGGACGAGCAACATTGGTTTACTAGAGTTGTTCCCGATTTGGGTAGCATTATTGGCCTGGCCAGAAGAGTTCAGGAATAACTTGGTGATATTCTGGTCTGATAACATGACTGTGGTTGAATGCATTAACCAACAGGCAGCACGCTGCAAGTGGAAATTGCGATTGTTAAAGGAAATTGTGTTGCAGTGCTTAAAGCTGAATGTGCAATTCAGGGCAAAACATGTGCCGGGAATACTGAATAATGCAGTGGATGCGCTCTCTCATTTCAAAATGCAGGCATTCAGGGAGTGTTTACCATCAGCGGAGCTAGCGGCAGCGCCATTTCCCGAAGCACTGTGGCAAATCGGCGCTACGGATTACAAGATCTCGTGGCAGCCAGTCTAGGGCTCAGGACAAGGAAAGCTTATGAAGGGGCGTTCCATGCGTACTGCGCCTTTTTGGGTCCCACATGGGAGCATAGGTGGGGTCAGGAGGGCGCCTTTGCCCAATTTTTAGTGGCTCTTCATGAGGAAGGCCGGTCGGCGGCAACCGCCAGTCGGTATAAGGCCGCCATATCGTTTATGGCTCAGCTTCGAGGGGTCGGGGACCCCACAGACTCCTTCATGGTCAGGAAGTCGCTGTGCGGCTGGCGGCGCCTAGAGGGGCCCAAGAAGGATACCAGGCATCCGATACGATTTGACAGGTTGGCCATCTTGCTGGCTGCACTGGAGGCGACATGCTCTTCACCTAGTGAAGTTGTCCTATTCCGGGCAGCATTTGCGCTGGCATTCTATGGTGCCCTGCGAATAGGCGAACTAGTGGCTGCCAATAAAAGGGATACCGAGGGGGGTCTGCGTAGGGACCAAACACAAGTGAGGGGGGATTCCCTGCTAATCACGATTGCCAGGTCCAAAACAGACCAAGAGGCCCAGGGGAGTAGCATTGTGTTGCAGCGCGCTCCCGGTAGTCCTTGTTGTCCAGTGGCGCACGTTGAGGCCTACCTACAGCAAAGGGTGGCGACGTGGGGAGGGGCCTTGCTGCGGCATACGGACGGTACCCCGTTAACAAAATTTCAGTTCCAAAGGGTGCTGGCAATAACAATTGCAGCTGCGGGCTTGAACCCAAGTGATTTTGGGACTCATTCTTTCAGGATTGGGGCCGCTACAGAAGCGACAGCCGGGGGTCTGCAGGCAGACAAGGTTAAACAGTTGGGGCGATGGTCTTCGGACTGTTTTAAACGATACGTGCGCTTGCATATGTTGTGATTCATTGAAGATGTGCACTCACGTTGTTTGTCTTTTGTTTGATTACAGTTTCACGAGCCTGTGTCACAGGGTGGGAACTGGGACCGGCCCAGCATCGGCTATCCACCCCGTCAGTAGCAAAGAATGGACGACAAGTGGTCTGGGACGTGGGCCACTCATATGTGAGACGGGCCGCGGACATATTCAGGGCAGGTGATGCGATTCACACATCTGAGGAATATGGTTTTGAGGTGTCCTTCCATGGACGGGGCGGCTTGGGCATTGACCAACTGCAATGTTTTGTCAAAGAATTGTTAGGGCGGCACAGGTAACCGCCATCAGTAGTCATAGTGCACATTGGGGGCAATGAGAGGGCGTGGCTAGCAGCCGACGGAGATGGCCGCTGCCTAAAGCGGCTCCTGACCTCCGCCTGCTAATCCTGGAAATTATCTGCCTCAGACGTGGGGATACCCCCTGAAACTTGGGGGGAGCCCCTGCCGAAGGTCCAGTGCCTGCTCTGTGGCAAGCTTTGCCCCGGTGGCCGCCGTGCAACGGCAAAAGATCGACGAAGTGGCGAGGGTCCGGATGCGGGCAAAATGGCGACTGCTTCGATGTCCTGAATGTCCGCCCGACTATGCCCGCGGCCTGAGACTGCAACGGCGGTGCTGCGGCGGCGCCTTCCCCTGATTGCGGAGGCCCGACTCTGCGAGTGAATATCCTGACCCGTGAACCACGAGACTGGCTCCCTGCTCCGGGTGAGTCTGCAGCAGCTCCTCTCCAGCGGGGAAACATCTACAGGACTCCCCGGCTTCTGGGTCCAAGGGGATAGCTGTCTCCGAGGGGCGGCCACCCCCGCTACACCTCCGGCGGAAGATCGGCGCGCTGCGCCCTGCCTTAGGCAGAGCCCGCCCTACAGGCAACATAGAGGAGCCGGCCGACTGGAGAGTGACGGCCTGCCCTGGCTGTGAGCCCGCCTGCTGGGACACCCGCCTACGCGACTCCCCGGCTTCGGGCCTGCAACGGACCCGGGCCCTGCCGGCTGACGGGGCTCCAACGGGCCCAGCTGTACCTCCCGCAGAGACCGGATTGGCACCAATAGAGCTCCTAACCACATCCGGGACCTCACCTCGATGCCCGACTGCCCACTGTCCTTTCATCACCGTCGTTGCTCCCAGGGGCCAGAGAGACCCCGAGGTGGCGGACCTATCACCCTCCCACACGCATTGCAGAACGCCTGGGGTTAGAGAAAAGCGGCGACTTGGAGTGTATTTGGTGCCGGGAGGGAGTTACTGCACAAGATGGGACTCACCCATCGACTGGATTCAGGCACTGGCTGAGCATTGCGGGCCTGAGCCACCACGTACCTCCCTGGGCCTGCACGGGCCTCGGGCCCCCTCCACACCAATGCCTGCTGTCTTCCCGTGGGACCGGGATTGCATTATGACAGCGGTGGGTCCCTGGAAGCGGTATATCCACTTGGTAAACGACACGCCGCCACCCACGAGCCCCGCCACCGACACCGGCCCGGGGGGCTTACCTGGACTGCGTCAGCAGGGGGAACCAGAGCAGGACCACCAGTGAGGACACGGGGATCATCAGTGTAATTGAGGAGAGCCTGCTTTTAACGGCAACACTGGACCAGCCCGACCAGGCTCCATATGAGCAGGGGAGTGGGAACGCGTACAGGTCTGAAGAGGCGAAGTGCCCCAAGTTAAGACTCGGACTAGCACCTGCCTACCTACCACCCACCTGATTGCCCACTGAGGGGAGTGCCTGACGCCTGCGAGCCTCATTGAGGATCCAAACCAACCACCTTGGTACAAGATGGGGAAGCCCAAGGGTGCAAGGGGGGATGGAAACCCTGCCACGGAGACCCCCGAGGACGTTTCGCAGACCTCAACGGAACTACAACAGATGCAAGACCGCATCCTGGAGGCTATTGCAGCCACGAAAGACGCACTACACCAAGACATTGTGCAGGTGTCGATACCTTGAAGGACATGGTGCCAGCTCACAAGTCCATGGAGGGATGGCTCACAGAGGCACTGGATCACATACAAACCCTGGAGAGGCGGGCGGAGGATGCTGAAAACCGCAGTCGGCGGAACAACGTGCGCCTGGTGGGCCTTCCGGAGAAAAAAGAGGGCTCAGACATGGTGGGTTACCTGAGCGATTGGCTGAGGACTGCGGTGGCCCCGGAGGGCCTTTCTCCCTTTTTCACCCTGGAACGGGCACACCGAGTGCTGGCCAAACCCCCAAAACCGGGCCTACCACCTCGCCCAGTGGTCATCAAAATACTACATTATAAGGACAAAGACTGGCTACTGCAGCGAGCCAGGGAAGTGGGCCCCTTTCAGGTGGACAACAGCAAAGTCACGCTATTCCCGGATTATACGTTCGAGACTCAAAAGTTGCGTGTCTCTTTCCTTTGCATCAAAAAAGAACTGCGAACTGAAGGCATACAGTACTCAATACTCTTCCCGGCCAGACTCCGAATAGTGGTGGACGAGAAGTCACTGTTCTTCTCTACAGCGGCGGAGGCATGGGCCTGGTGGGACACCTAAAAGGCGGGCACGGACGGGGCACGGTTCAGAGCGGAGGAGGAATGGCGGGGGCAGCCGGTGAGGAAATCGCAGAGGCTCCAAGGGCGCAGACATAGGACCAGGAAGCCAACGGAATCCCAGACAGAGGACGAGAGGAGGGCGGCGCTGCAGGCAGTAATGGACGTCTCGGGCTCGGCGCTTGCTCAATCGGGGAGAGTCTTGGGCTCGGAGGAACAGGGAACGGGCTCGGAGACAGAGCTATCGGAATTTGGTAGCACGAAGGGGCCGGAGATCACGCCACAGACGTCGGAGGAAATAATTGGGAGCTGAGAGCGGGACATGGTACTCTCACTGGACTGGCGGCTATTGGGGCTGCCACCTTGGACACCGGAGCAGGCAGATGTTAGACTGGATTATCGTGAGTCAAACTGAGTATTGCGGGGCGGGGGGAACGGGGACTGTGGTTGAAGTTCTTGAGTCTAATTCACGCTCCTAAGGGCCCATACGGCCTCTGCAGTGCAGACTGCGGAATAGGAAGATTTGAGAGCACGTTTGCTCGCATACGGTTTGGATGGGAGTAACTCTATTGAAGTTAGGTCCTGTTCTGGGGGGGGGCCTAGAGAAGTTGGGGTGACTCAAGGCGCAGTAAAGGGAGGGGGGGAAGGGAACGTTTTGAGGGGGGGCGGGACCAGTGTCATGCCTGATGCCTGGAAACAGTACACCATTGGACTGAACCGAACACTATGGGACAATGGCTAATGCAGGATCAATAAAATGTGTGTCTTGGAATGTGAGGGGACTGCATACTATGGCAAGGAGTACACAAATAAAGGTGTAGGGTCCTACAACTGACCAACCTGGACCTCAATAATTGAGAAACAGAACAAAATGGCTGATCAGGGTAATTGGAAACAAAGTATATAACCACACAGCCAATGAGTGCCGTGCAGCCAAGGGTTTAGATATTCCCCAACAACTTGAGTATTTTTGAGAAAACTTTTATATTATTCCATAAAAAATGGCATCAAATAGACACTCCGTCACAACAGTTAGTGCAAAAACATGGAAGAATATATACAAATATATACAACAAATATATATATATCACATTGAAGGCAACATATACTTGAAAAAATGATGAACAAACATATAATACAATTATTGTGATGACACCCACTATAATCTACAATGTGAATTCAAAAGCACACAGTTGCAAATTGAACACTTTTTTTACAATTCATTAAAGAAATAAACCAGTCCTTTGGTAACAAAACATGTGAACAGGGCGGACACTAAGATGGAATGTCCTGCCTGTCACACAACACCTGTGAATAGTGATTTGTAAGAAATTGCAGGTAGGGCCCACAGGAGTGGTATGAATTTATCCCTAGCTGCACCCTCCGTTCTTGACACAGGCTGGGGGTCAACGCGTTTCGAACCTTGTTTGTTCTAGGTTCTCCTCAGGACGAGGACTGGGTAAAAAAATACCTGAAAGGAAATATGGGGAAGGTGTCAGCAGCTGTATAAAGTGTATATATATCTGACAAGATAGTGCTCTGACTAGCTACCCATGAGTAAGATTACCTTCTCAGCCAACACGTTGACTGCGTGGAGAGAAGGGGAAACACCAGAATAATTCTGAAAGAACAAAAGGAGGCTTTCAATAAAAGCGTTACATAAGGTTTGTCACGCATGGGTTAAGCAGATTAGCAAAGTGCCTCGGTATAGTGAATTATCAAAATACCTGGGTGTGGTGTCAAAGGTGCCGCAATCGGGGGCGCCCAAGGCGAGCTGTATTTATCAGCGCGGACTCACATCCTCTCTTAGCTGTGTATTATTCAGATGAAGAGAGCTGAGGAGTGAAGATACAGAGTTGACAGGTTCATACTCTGGAGCGGAAAAGTTTGTGCTTCAAAAATCAGGCGAGCTTTGAAATGAATAGAGGAAGCGTTTCCTACCTGCACACGTAGTGCGCTGTTCAAGGGAAACGAGCCGCGGTCTATTTTCAAGCTTGCGAGCGGGAATCAATCTCTCGCTGTCGACTATAAACAAACAAAGTCCGTCAGACAGTTAATATGAAGCACTCGTTGTTCCGCATTTCGAGTGAACGTTAAAAACGGCTTCAATTGACTTACTTCAAGGCTTGCTTAGATGAGTCCGCGAATGTTCGTCTGCCGGTAGGGTCAGATTAATGAATCGGCGCCGCCCTGCTGCAGGCTACTTAAAGGCACGGCAGCATAAGCGAGAGAAGAAGACTGCCAAGGATCGTGGTCCTTGTAGTCCATAGTGGGAGGGCAAATGTCAATGTTGAAAAGTGTGGGGAGCCAAATATCGTTTAAATATTAGAATGACTGGAGTCTTTCAAGCGTGTTGTTGTTTACCCACAAACGATTAGTTGACCGTTGAAAGAATGCATTACGTATACCAGACACAACAGAATGAAAAACCATCCTAAGAAAAAAACACTTTTTATGCGTCATTTCTCCTAGTATAACATGACATACACATTTCAAAGTATCAAACCAAAAATGGATGTAAGCCCCTGTACACTATGGAATTTTGTCATTCTACAAGCGAATATTGCTGTGCCCATCTGGCCCCATGATCATTTCAGTATGAAGGAATGAAACCCATGAATGACAGCACGACAGATGGAAGCCCTGGTAAAAGTATGAAATAAAGACTTCAGCCACAGTCTCACAGCTCAACATAGGTTCATTAAGGTTGTGCATGCAGGAAAGGAGCTATTAGAGGAGAGTTTAAGGTCACAGATTCGAACGTTCGGACATTTCATTTAATCCTGTGTTAGAAGTGTCAAATTTTAGGATGAGATACGCTTCTTTTTGTGACAGACGTGCATCTGGGTCACCACTGCCTCCTCGGATCACTGCCAGAACGGTCCATCGCATGTTATTCACTGTGTGTTTCTGTTGTAGGAAATGGGCCACCAAGGGTGCCGTAAGAGTCTTGTTATTTATACGGGACCTGTGTTGTATAATTCTCTGGCGCACCTCCTGCGTGGTCTTGCCAATATACAGCTTTTTGCAGGGGCACTGGATTGCATACACCGTATACTTGGTCTTGCAGTTGGTGTGTTCTTCGTGGCGCCAGAATTTGTTCCCATCGGTGAACAGTGATCCTTCCATTGTGATATGGCAGACAGTACACGTACCGCATTTGCGATGTCCCTTAACTGCTGTTGACCCGAAGATGGTACTCTGGGTATCTTTTTTTGTAGGCGGCCTGGTGGACGTAATCATCTGACCTATACTCCGGTTCTTCTTTAGGGCAAAGAGTGGAGTGCCAGCATCTGGTAAGATTTCCTCAACCAGGTGCCAGCTCTTTCTGATAATTTTTTGTAATTCGCTGGTATGGGGTCCAAAGGTAGAGACACACACAATCCTCTGGGTGGTGGTTCTCGATCAGTGGTGACCCAGATGCACGTCTGTCACAAAAAGAAGCGTATCTCATCCTAAAATTTGACACTTCTATCACAGGATTAAATGAAATGTCCGAACTTTCGAATCTGTGACCTTAAACTCTCCTCTAATAGCTCCTTTCCTGCATGCGCAACCTTAATGAACCTATGTTGAGCTGTGAGACTGTGGCTGAAGTCTTTATTTCATACTTTTACCAGGGCTTCCATCTGTCGTGCTGTCATTCATGGGTTTCATTCCTTCATACTGAAATGATCATGGGGCCAGATGGTCACAGCAATATTCGCTTGTAGAATGACAAAATTCCATAGTGTACAGGGGCTTACATCCATTTTTGGTTTGATACTTTGAAATGTGTATGTCATGTTATACTAGGAGAAATGACGCATAAAAAGTGTTTTTTTCTTAGGATGGTTTTTCATTCTGTTGTGTCTGGTATGCGTAATGCATTCTTTCAACGGTCAACTAATCGTTTGTGGGTAAACAACAACACGCTTAAAAGACTCCAGCCATTCTAATATTTAAACGATATTTGGCTCCCCACACTTTTCAACATTGACATTTGCCCTCCCACTATGGACTACAAGGACCACGATCCTTGGCAGTCTTCTTCTCTCGCTTATGCTGCCGTGCCTTTAAGTAGCCTGCAGCAGGGCGGCGCCGATTCATTAATCTGACCCTACCGGCAGACGAACATCCGCGGACTCATCTAAGCAAGCCTTGAAGTAAGTCAATTGAAGCCGTTTTTAACGTTCACTCGAAATGCGGAACAACGAGTGCTTCATATTAACTGTCTGACGGACTTTGTTTGTTTATAGTCGACAGCGAGAGATTGATTCCCGCTCGCAAGCTTGAAAATAGACCGCGGCTCGTTTCCCTTGAACAGCGCACTACGTGTGCAGGTAGGAAACGCTTCCTCTATTCATTTCAAAGCTTGCCTGATTTTTGAAGCACAAACTTTTCCGCTCCAGAGTTTGAACCTGTCAACTCTGTATCTTCACTCCTCAGCTCTCTTCCTCTGAATAATACACAGCTAAGAGAGGATGTGAGTCTGTGCTGATAAATACAGCTCGCCTTGGGCGCCCCCGATTGCGGCACCTTTGACACCACACCCAGGTATTTTGATAATTCACTATACCGAGGCACTTTGCTAATCTGCTTAACCCATGCGTGACAAACCTTATGTAACGCTTTTATTGAAAGCCTCCTTTTGTTCTTTCAGAATTATTCTGGTGTTTCCCCTTCTCTCCACGCAGTCAACGTGTTGGCTGAGAAGGTAATCTTACTCATGGGTAGCTAGTCAGAGCACTATCTTGTCAGATATATATACACTTTATACAGCTGCTGACACCTTCCCCATATTTCCTTTCAGGTATTTTTTTACCCAGTCCTCGTCCTGAGGAGAACCTAGAACAAACAAGGTTCGAAACGCGTTGACCCCCAGCCTGTGTCAAGAACGGAGGGTGCAGCTAGGGATAAATTCATACCACTCCTGTGGGCCCTACCTGCAACTTCTTACAAATCACTATTCACAGGTGTTGTGTGACAGGCAGGCCATTCCATCTTAGTGTCCGCCCTGTTCACATGTTTTGTTACCAAAGGACTGGTTTATTTCTTTAATGAATTGTAAAAAAAGTGTTCAATTTGCAACTGTGTGCTTTTGAATTCACATTGTAGATTATAGTGGGTGTCATCACAATAATTGTATTATATGTTTGTTCATCATTTTTTCAAGTATATGTTGCCTTCAATGTGATATATATATATTTGTTGTATATATTTGTATATATTCTTCCATGTTTTTGCACTAACTGTTGTGACGGAGTGTCTATTTGATGCAATTTTTTATGGAATAATATAAAAGTTTTCTCAAAAATACTCAAGTTGTTGGGGAATATCTAAACCCTTGGCTGCACGGCACTCATTGGCTGTATGGTTATATACTTTGTTTCCAATTACCCTGACCTACTATGGCAAGGAGGCACAAGATTCATGCATATCTGTTACGAAGAGGGGTACATATAGCGTTTCTTCAGGAAACCCACCTGACAAAGAAAGAGGGAATAGCGCTACAGCGTAGGTGGAGGGGACACCTATTCAACACTACATATTCCGCCTTTGCTAGAGGGGTGCTAATCTGGATAAGAGCGGGCACTCCTTTTCAAGTAACCAGTCACATAGTAGACCCTGAAGGAAGATTTGTGGCAGTTGAGGGCAAACTCAGAGGCCGGCACATTGTACTCAGTAGTGTCTACGCACCTAATGTAGACCAGGCAACCTACTTTACAAAGCTCTCTGGGGAATTGGCTAGCTATCTCACAGGTCCCGTTTTGATGAGGGGGACTTCAATTCTATAACAGATACTGTACTGGATAGATCGCATCCACCACTGCATACATCCCCAATACATAGGCTGGCGAGATGCAGATCGGAATGGCAGGGAAAGTGGGAACTGATAGACGCTTGGCGCACACAACACCCAGCGGAGCGAGATTACTCGTACTACTCCAGCCTACACGACCTCCATGTCCGCCTTGACACCTTCCTGAGCTCCCAGTCGGTGCTTCCTGCGGTGGCCCGGACTGAGTATCTGGCGCGCACAATATCTGATCATAATCCTCTACTCCTGACACTAGATTGGATGACTGAAATATCGCGGATCCCGACGTGGCGGCTACGGCCGGACACGCTGGATGGTCCTCCCTTCCGAGAGGCGTTAGCAGAGAGGATCTCACAATACTTTGCAGAGAATGAGAGTTCCGCTTCTACCAGAGCAGTGGAGTGGGACGCCTTCAAGACTGTAGTAAGAGGGCACTGCATAGGAAAATATGCAGGAGTACGCAGGACTCTACTGGATGACTTAGAAAAAGCTGAGCGCAAGCTGAGGGAGGCTGCACTAGCGCGCCCTAACCGGCCCGAGCTTCAGTAAAGGGTCTGTGGGGCGCGGGAGGCTGTGGCAGTGGAGGTGGAACGCCTTCGCAGCTTTGATTATAGGACATACCTCAGGAAGTCACATGCAGAGGGGGATAAAACTGGAACACTCTTTGCTTGGTTAGCGAACCCCGCCAGGAACAGTCACCCGATCTTGGCCTTAGCGGGGAAAGGGGGCCGCATCTGCAACACGCAAACGGATATTTTAGACAGCTTCCGGTCGTATTATGAGGAATTATATAAGAGTGCGCAAGGAGACCAGGGGGAGGCGATAGATGCTTTTTTAAGTGAGTTGCAGTTACCGCGGCTGGAACAGGAACAGGCGGACCACCTAGGTGGCCAAATAGAGTTGGCGGAAATAAAGGGAGCGGTAAAGCGGATGGCGCGTAACAAAACCTCAGGTATAGATGGACTGCCTATTGAGTTCTACGGACGCTACTTGGAACAATTGGCCCCAAAGCTCCAAATAATGTACAATGAAGCCAAGGATAAGGGCCGACTCCCCCAATCTATGTGTGAAGCCATGATTCCTCTGCTAAAACCACGAAGGGAGAGTACCGACCCGACGTCTTATCGACCATTGTCCATGCTAATGACAGATTACAAGATTCTGAGCACAGTGCAGGCTTCTCGGTTACTGACATACATGCAAGAACTAGTCCATAAGGACCAATCCGGATTTATACCCACCCGTAACACGACGCACAACATCCGACGACTGCTCAGACTGGTAGGCGACCCGCCTACGGAAGCAAGGGCTCCCCTCGTGCTGGCTGTTGACATAGAGAAGGCCTTTGATAGCTTAGAATGTGAGTACCTCTATAGAGTGATGCAGAGTTTTGGTTTAGGTGAGGGGTATATAAACTGGACATAAGTATTATACTCATCAGCGAGAGCTAGAGTGAGGGTCGGGACTCTGGTGTCACACCAATACGAGGTGAGGCGGGGTACCAGACAGGGATGTGCACTCTCTCCCATGCTGTTTGCGCTGGCGGTGGAACCTCTTGCAGTAATGGCCAGGCGAGGTGACTATTATAAAGGACTGGAATTCAGAGGGGCCCAGCACTTTATATCACTATATGCGGATGACATTCTCCTGTTTTTGGAGGATGCCGAGGGAACCGTGGAAGGTGCAGAGAAACTGCTGGCGCGCTTCGGCGACTTGTCATGCCTAAGATTTAATTGGTCTAAAACCTGTCTCTTCCCCCTACGGAAGGAAGAAGAACAGCCCCCAACTCGTCCACTACTTAGATGGGAACCTGGCTGCCTGACCTACCTGGGAGTGCACATATACCACGAGACTGCAAATATGCTGGACGGTAATATAGGACGCTGTATCCACGCTCTGCAGAGCAGTATGTCCTTTTGGGCTACCCTGCCTCTATCGGTGGCGGGTCGAATATCTCTTTTGAAAATGGTAGCGTTACTACTACTACTTCAGGACTCTTCCCATTTGGGTGCCTGGGGCGATTTTTCAGAAGTTTTGGTCGACGATTATATCCTTTTTATGGGGAAAGGGCACACGCAGAATTGCATTAGCAACGCTGATCCGCCCAAAAGACGAGGGAGGCCTAGCAGTCCCAGATTTCGAGCTCTATTATCTGGCTGCCCAACTGCAGACCTTTACGCAAGAAATTGCGAGAGCTTACCGCGGACCGGAACAGCAGAGTGACAACGGCACCCCTCGTCATGTGCTGACCTACATTGACCTGCAGCAGAGATTAGTGCTGAGAGATCTGTCCCAAGAGGAACGGACGTTCCGATTATGCTGGAACCGCTCGCAAAAACGAGCGGGAGTCTGGCACCCGTATGCGCCCGAACTCCCACTGGGCATGGTGACAGCACTCCCACACGGCGGAGATTGGACGAGGCTACAGTTATGGAAGGAAGCAGGGTTGCAGATGGTGGGGAATTTATACGATGACGGTGTTATAACCCTGTATCAGACACTGCAGGAGAGCTACGATCTCCCGAGGGGAGATAACTTACTGCACGCGGCGGTGGTGAGAGCCATTCAGGCACATTGGGGGGAAGGGCTGATCGAACCAACGACAACACTGGCGTGCCAGTATACCATGATGTCGGCGGGTACCTTTAAGGCAGTGACGTGCCTCTACTCGAGAATGCTGAGTGAGACCCTACAGCCTCTGGCGGCACTGAAGGCCAAGTGGGAAAAAGACCTGCAGATGGAAATCCCTGACACCACGTGGTCCCAACTGGTGCGGAGGGCTAGAAAGAGCACTAGAAATGTGCGTTTCCAACTGATTCACTTCTATGTTCTCCACAAGGCCTACCTCACCCCGAGCAAAATCGCGAAATATTTTGGAGTTGAGGACGCGGCGTGCCCCAGATGCAATAAGATAGGAGCGGATTTAATGCATATGCTGAGGGACTGCCCTCACCTACAGGATTATTGGAGGGAGATAGGCAACACGTTAAATGAAGTGGCGAGTAGGGACCTGCAGTACGATAAATCGGTCAGTATACTACACTGGTTCCCACACACGCCCAAAAATAAAATATCGAGCAAATTCATTGACATGGGCCTACTCTTAGCTAGGAGGGAGCTGACCAAGGGATGGAAGTCAAAAACAGGGCCGACACACCGGAGATGGCTGAACGAATTTCTAAAATGGGCGGCGGGCGAGAGTACGGTCAGGTACCAACTGGCCCGTCGCAGATCGGATGAGCGAGCCCAGGAAGCAGCGATGGCTTGGGAGATGGTATTGCAGGCACTACGTGATAGCTCAGTGGAGGAGGAGTGGGAGGGGGAGTCAGAGGAACCAGAGGCCCTAACTGGGATAGCCACAGTGCCGATACCCTCGCCAGACACACATACCCAATAAATAGTAAGAAGATTCTGTCCACCACCACATGGACGTGTTTCTCAGCGCTAGGCGTAGGCGAAGACACTTGGGGGGAGGGGGGTGGGAAGTTTACCAGTTCTAAATGGCCGAAACCGGACAAATATTGCCTAGTGATAGAGGGGCATGGGGAGGAAAACTTAAAAAGCAGACAGCGGATTACCTCATACAGTGACCATAACTGATGGACAATGTAAAGATGCACCATGAACACTAATGACGCCGCCCGGCCTTCGGGATGTGGGCTGAATGGCTGTGTATAATGCATGTGTGCGGAGATAAGAGGGCGATGTTTCTGCACAAACAGATCCCATACTGATTAATGTACTGTGCATTTGGTTCTGCAATAAAAAACGTAAAAAAAAAAATGGGGGCAATGACTTGATGAGATTGGGCAGTCGGGCCTTAATTGAACACATACTTTCAGCAGGTAGTTGGTTAGCGAAGACCCTCCTGGGGTGCACACTAGCTTGGTCACACATGATTCCGAGGAGGGTATGGAGGGGTGGGTGGTCCACGACAGCGTTGACCCATTCGGTAAAGAGGGTCAACAACAAGATGGAGAAACTGTTTTGATCTGCCCATCTTCACAGTATACCTCACGGGTGCATCTGGGGGGACCACTGTTATTCACACGATGGGGTTCACTTGTCCAGGGAGGGGAATGACATATTGATAGGAGACTTCCTAGCCTGGCTAGTGGGTTTGAGGAGACATGACCTATAGGAGTTTTGGGGGGGCCAGATAGTCGGTCAACTATCTGGCCTGTGGCGGTAAGGTCATGCTCGGTGAACAGTGATTTCAAGGTCCCTAGTAGGGGCACCACCCAGTATGGATTGGAGCGCCCGGGGGTAGCGGCCATTGGCCCCTCCCACGGGGGGGCGGCACCCAGTACGGATGGGATCGCCCAGGGGGAGACGGCTATATGCCCCTCCCACGAATTTCCCGGGGGCCGGATATCCGCTGCGGCGGAAGAGAGTGAGGGGAAAGGGGGGGAGTCTACGCTGTCCTTCTTACGGTTACCCCGCACGGGAACTCGGACGACCTTAAGATGGCGCCGAGTGGAAAAGGGGCCCCCATGACAAGGGAAGTTACGGTTGGCTATGAGGGAAGAGCCCTCTGCGCATGCGCCACTACGAGAGGGCGGAATTTGGTGATAGGGATCTGACACCGGTTAAGACCTTGCCGTTGGCCCTTAACGATAGGATGTACAAAATTTGTATACAATGCATGATGCCATGATGTTAGACTCGGCTAGGAAAATCTTTGTATTAGAGATTTGTTAAGGTTAGCCTCAATACCTGTCTTCATCAAGTGTAATGATAGATGAATTTTGTACATGGTAAATGAAACGTTTTATTTAAAGTTTTACATTTTGTTTCATATTTTAATAAATACGGCCGGGGGGGGGGGGTCGTGAGCCCTCCCCTGCCTTCCAAAAGCTCATAACTGTGTCTGTCTCCTACCATTGGGATTGATGGTGGAAGGGGTGGCGGGCATACCGGACCATACTTGTAATCTGTGTCATACAGGTTCTTTGTGCCGCCAATGTTTTTTTCCCCTCCGTTTAGCTTCGAGATTATCACCAAGTAACATTGTATTTTATGTGATACTTGTCTAAATTGCATTTGCTGACGTACAGATTAATTGTGCTGATAAAGTTTTTTTTCCCCTCCGTTTGTTTCCGCTCCCACCCTCCACCTTATTTTCACAGCGTCTCCCTTCCTTGGCTCCCTCTGCTGCGCGTCCCTCTCCACAATCCTGCGTCACCCCCTGATGTCCCTCCCACACTCATCACTGACTGCAGTGGCCTCTGCAACGTGACTCAGTGACACGCTAAACCCAGAAGCGCAGCTCCTACTTGACCTGGGCAGTTTCACTATCGCTCTAGGCACTTGAACATTCCACACACGAACGTGGGGGCCCAGGACTGCTCTCTGTACATCCCGCAGTCCCGGATTTCTTCCTCTTTAAACACCACAATAAGCCGTCCCATAGTCCTCCACAGCTCACACCCGAATCATCCCACCCTTCCGCAACCCCCTAACCACTGCCCCTTCCTCCCACAGATTCTGAATTTCCTCGTGGTTCCGTATTTGGCACTGATCGCCACACACACCACTACTGGATTCACTCTGTGCCGCACAAAAGGTATCTTCCTTCAATAAGTTCTCCTTCACAGCATCTTTTCTGCTCCCCTTCTGCCCTTGGTTTTCCCTCAGCTAATCTTGACCCTTGGTTCAAAGATAGCTGAATCCCCCTGCGGATTCGCCCTGCATTGGATCGGGGCTTCGACCACTCCACCTGCTCACCGCTCACTCGCTCCAGTTGCAAGACAGGTGAGTTCCCTCATTCCCTGCTCCCTGTTGCCTAGCCACCGCTCCAGTCAGCAGTTCTACCCTTCCTTACAAACAGGTTCACCCAGACGCATTCCTTGCCTCTCCCTCACTGATGCTACCCGCAGTTTTAGACGCGCAGCTCCTTTCCCACTTGCCACGCGCCAAGCCTCAGACGCACGGCCATCTGACTCCTATTCCACCTCCGCTCTTTCCATTGCAACTTAGTTGGACCTTCGCTCATTGAGTCGCGTCTCTCCACACCCTCGCTCTGACACCACCCGCAGTTTCAGACTCACTCCTTCCTTTTTGCGCTGTTTCTCAGGCGCTCAGCCGTCTGTCTTCCCTGAATTCCTCAAATTTCACACATTTCATGCACTGAATTAGACGTCCAACCACTGTCCTTTTCCCTCGACGACCCCGCACGCCTGCCCTCACCCCTCTACCCAACCTGATCTCTCCTTTCCCCCCCCCATACAGCACCCATCAATCGGCAACCGGGTCCTGAAGATTATTCTGACCCGATAGGATGGAAACGCCGTCGACCAAACTTTCAGCGCAAATCGCGGCGCACATATCTCTATGGTTCACTGAAATATCTTGAACAACATGAATTAATGCCTCAAACTTTTAAAGCTGAACCATAACTCTGTATATCCTTCTTCACATTGTCGCCTTACGTTGTTCTTCACGAAGCGTCACTTGCGCCGTCACTTTTCATGTCATGAGCACAACCTGCACCTAATGTTTTTGGGTTGCCTTTGCAATTTATGCCCACAGTGCTGATAAAAATGTATTGAATACATTGCCTTAACTAAATATATGATGCCATGAGCACTTCCAAAACCAAATAACATGAGTCTCCCTTCTTCCTTCATGTAATGTTTTGTACATACATGTAACTTTTCCTTTTCTTCAAAATACCAGTTGAAACACTCAACGTGGTCTCTACTGAGCTCAACGTGGTTTATGGGTTTTTGCTCCTGTCCCTATATACTGCCATGCAAATGTCAGCAGCATTATTTAGAGGCTGCTTTCATCTAATTACTTATCCTTTAATTGGTGAATGTGCAGTTCTTCTTTGACAGTCCTATTAAGATTTACCAAATAACTGCAAATTCATCCAATACTGAGTCTGTGAAATGATCTCCCTCCTGGAATCTTCACTGATGGTAGGTGCATTGGTTTCCTTGGGCTTCCAAGCAGCAGCCATCTTATATCTAAAAGTATGTGATGGTAATGCTACTATGGTGAATTTATAAGTACACATTTTACAAGTTGAGGTCCCCTTTAAACATTTTTAAACCTTTTTCATTTTCAAGAGTCCAGTCATATGTTGGATGGCAGATCAGGCATGTTCCTTACCATGAATTTCGTGATAGTTACATTTGTCTGAGCTGCAGCACGTTAGTGTGTTCTGCACGAAAATGCCAGCGCCCCTGATCGCAACATCTTTTCCACAGATGGCCATCTTGGTGGGTTGCACGCAACCCTTGGATGCAGATAAAAAGACGTTGGTCCCTAAGTGAAAAGAACACATTATATGGTTAAAAGAAAAGGGAATTGCAGCAACAAACAGCTTAATATCTAACACCTACAGAAACACAGGCACTCTATCCGCAACTGACACTGTGGCACCCTGGGTGATATTTAGAATCTCTTCATTCCTTTCTCTTGCCCACGCGAGGGGGTTCCTGGCTATAAATTACCAGTTTAGCCAGGAACCCCCTCGGGTGGTGCTACCGTGAGGTACTCTCTCTTTGCTCACTTTCTATTGTTTGAGTGAGATTAGACCTGTTGTAACGTTTTTTTTGGAAAATACACCTGGACCTCAGGGCTTGGTGTTAGTTTACACACCCTTGGGATTTAGAAGAATTTGTGGGTCCTTCTATGTAGGTGTCTCCATTTGGTAAGGCTCTGTTGTGTTGTTATTTGGTTGAGTGGGGTGCGGCCTTACCTTGATTCCCCTTGATGCTCCTATTGATTGACTGAGACTAACAGCTACTCTTCTGAGTTCTAACAGCAGCACAATTTTCTGCTGGCATGGCAAGAAAGTTCTAGAAATTTTCTAGACGTTAAAATGATGTCATAATAAATAGAAGAGGGCACAACTGATTGATGTGCAATACAAACAAATGGTTATACAAATCAATTTAAATATTTAGCTAGTAGAGTGGGTGAATAACCCACACTTCTCACTACCATAAATTGCAACACATTTGTAGCAAAATTAAGACCCTTAGCTGGTCTCCCGCTGCACTGTTCAACAACTTCTTTCAGCATTTTGTAAATGGTCTTTCTAACCTAATTTCCAGAATATCTTCTTAGCTATGCTCTATAAACCAAGTTTGAATGCATTTAGGTTTAATTGCTGTTATCGGACCAGCCCATCCATAAGTTTGACAATGTTCCAGTACTTTATCAATATGCCGCCAAATTTGAATATTTCAGAAATTCTACACCAAAGGAGTACAAAATCTCTTAATTGTAATCCCGAAATTATGTGAAATGTCAGAAAATTGTGAACAATTACACGTATTGTACACAAAATGCACTTTGGGTTATCTTGAATGAACACTAAACATTCTTCACATTCAAAGGTTGATGACAAAGGGAATGGTTCACATTGGAAATTTCTCTTATGGCACATTTTCTACCAGAAGCGGTCCTCCTCAAGACCTTTTATGCTCAAACAGCTTCCACGCCAGAAAATATATTAAATTACACAATGGTGTTTCCACTGACATTTTTCAAAGTATGCATAATAGAAAATTACCTAAATTACACAAGTTATCGGTAAAATGAGCATGGCATTACTTTTCAAATGCTGTGCCGAACTGCACCCTGAGCAAAAAAGGAAAGTGCGCCATATTGAAATTAATGTGCCGCCCCCAAAGAAACCGCGAATTTGCACTGCCCAAGGGGCAGTTCATTCAATTGAAATACGGATCAGATTTTTAAAACCTTCCCGCATTTCGCAGTGCAGTCGGCAACCCACCTACACTTTTAAGGGAGATTAGAGATCCCCTTGCAGTCGTGTGCAGTGAGTTACTACACCCGCATTCAGGGTAATGTCTGAGGAGGTGAATGGGACCCTATTTCTCTCCTCAAGAGAGCTGCTGTTAGGAAGCGCACTGAAAGTGCACTACCTTTTTGTGGCGCACTTTTATCATACCTCTTAATTTCATGTTTGAGTCTGTCCTCACGGCAGTAATACGGCACGGGCGCAGAGGCAAAGTGATTCCCTCATTTACATGGAGCCATGCCTCCAGGAAATGTGGAAACGCTCTCTCATGATAGCACTGGAGCAACTTGTCCACCAGCGTTATCTGTATTACAAAAGGGGACACATAAGAGTCTGCAGCTCCTTCTGTAGTACCAATGTGCCTGGGGGAACTCGAAGCGGGTGCACATGCCTGTTGCGCCCCCTCCTGGCACTAAATAAAAAATGGGACTAGGTCGGCAATGAAGACACAATTCATCCATGCATCCATGGACACGTACCTGCTGTTTTTTTCCACAGGCCAACGCTGCAGTGAGTGACTCCTTGGCGGCACCGGTAATACCTGCCAGAGCAACTGTTTCTGTTGCGGCTTAAACAACCCTCACAAATGAGGGAACTTCCTGAAAAGAAAAGAATGAATATATTTTTAGATTTTGTGTGTTAGATTTTCCATTTTGCAACTATTTTGCTACTGGGTCCAGTATCTTTGTCAGAAACTTATATTTATGATAGGTGTTGGCTCTGAGAACGTTTTCAAAGGTACACCCTCGTTCTACTGTACAACATATTGTAGTACATATGTGCGTATTTGATTAAACTGCACCTACATTTCTCTTTTTGGGGCTATTGTCAAGTCTGGTGACTATGTATATTAAATGATGCTGAACCATAGGCTGGTGAATCATTTTCTATATTTTATGCACCATAACAATTGGCGTGAGAAGGAAATTAATAAAAAGAATCAAGCACTGGCACTTCTAATAAGTCTGGCATATAACTGAAAGTTCCTCTTCTGTCACTGATATATTTTAGGAACACCCTAAGTCATCAAGAATGCACTCCGTCACTCATTCCTGAACGGATAGTTCGATTGTCCACCCACAATAAAACAAATGCCCACGTGTACGAGAAATAAAAAGAGCACACATAAAAAAGTGAAAACATACCCCTCCTAAACTTGATGAGATAATGCAAATATAATATTGAACATAGGAAGAGGCAGTTATCTTTCAATGGTATTGTACACAGTGTACAACTGTTTTACATTTTAAACATTGATGCCACATTAAGTAGCAATGTGTTAGCCACCTTGGAGCAGTAAAAGCAATGACACAACGTGCACAATACAATCTTAAGATGCTAAAGACATATTAAGACAAGGTTGCCAACATAATATTTCTAAAAATGTTGACCATCTTGGAACCATAAAGCAATAATACTATAGACAATACCATTCCAAGATCAGCAGCCATTTTAGAAATAGTGATGCAGCAGATTACATTTTGGGGCAAGTGAGCAGCCGGTAGGAGTGTGGGTGAGCTACAGAATGCTCATAAAAAAGAATGAATGAAATGAAAGCGACCTATGAAATAAAAAAAAAGTAATTGATTGGTCACCAACCCAGACAAATAAATGTCCTCATTTTCAGATAGATGTGCACATATGATCAGGACAAATTATGTTTCTCACTGCCAATTGCGGGAATGGGCAAAACGATTGCCCCATGCAGTATGCTGTAATAGGGAGAAGCAGAATAAGAATGACACTGGAAAAGGTAGAGGAGGCCTGCCACAAAGGCCCTTTATGTAAGTAGGTAAGAAGAGTTTTTTTACAAGGACCCGGCAGACACTTCCTCACTTAAGAAGTCCTCACAAGGATTACAACAATAGCAGTCTTCTACTCAAAGGGTTGTCCAACATCTCTGTGAGATGCCACGTAACAAAATATCAGTCTACAGCTTTCAATACAGTGCCAAAACAATTCACTCATAAAGGTCTATTGGAGTTAATAATACACATATTTCACAATAAGTAGGCCAGGCCTACTCCCTTTGTAATGTTTAATAATAAACATATCAGACCTGTGGCATGTGACATAACATTTCCCAATGAACTAATCAAGACAACAATTTTCATTATTGAGTTATTGCCATACACAAACTGAGGCCTCCTGTCTTGCACATGAGCGAGAAACCATCATCAACAACCGAAGAATAACAAATATATATAAACTTACACTTAGCAAAGCAATAGACAACCCCAGTGAAATTGGCCTTACAGAGATTATCATAACGCAAATCTTGAACTACAAGTGTTTGTCCAAGGGGGTACCCAAACTGCACCCCTTGATTACAATGTTCATCTGTGATATTCCTTGTAATAAAATATCTGCCTGCAGCCTTTAACTAATTGTAGTGACTATCCACACTTAACCTCTTCACCGGAATGGAATGGAAGGAGTTCTTATATAGCGCAGACTGTCATCCTATGGGTATCCTGGCGCATCGACCTAAAAAGAAAGACCATTCAGCAACTGGCTTCAGGCACTCTTAAAAGAAGAAGGATCAGACCCGAAGGAAGAGCCATGTTTTAATGCTCTTCCTTAACTCAGACAAGGAGTCTATTTGTCTAATATTCAGAGGAAGTTTGTTCCAAAGGAGGGCAGCGGTCACACTGAAGGCCCTTCCTCCCATCCTAGATCGTTTGAATGTGGGAGTTACCAACAAGCTGGCATTTGAGGAGCGAAGCTGTCTTTTAGGATGGTACCAGGAAATATTTTCTTGCAGGGGAATGGGGCCCAAGTCATGTACCGCTCTGCGAGCCAGGCACAATGCCTTAAATTGGACCCTTCCCTTAATAGGCAGCCAGTGAAATTCCCTCAGAGCTTGTGTAGATGAGGCGCTGCGCTGCTTTTTAATGCAATGTTTGCTGCAGACTGGACTCTCTGCAATCCCTGGAAAATATATTTTGGAGCTCCCAGATATAGGGAGTTGCAGTAGTCCAGCCTGCTAAGCACCGTGCTTCTCACGACCATTGGACGCAATTCTTCCGGTATTAATGCGAGCAACTGACGCAGCTCACGCAGCACCGAAAAGCACAGCCTAGCAGTCTGGTTGGTCTGAGATTCCATTAGGAGATTCTCATCAATCAGGACCCCCAGATTGCGTACTGTGCTAAGTGGTGTCAATGGTTCCTCCACCGGGGTTAGTCTCAACTCAAAACAGATATAGTTGGATGGCGTAGCAGAAGAGCAGTATACTACCTCAGTTTTGCTACTGTTAAACTGTAGAGAATTCTCTCGGAGCCAGCTGGCGGTGCTACGCATACACTGTTGGAAAGTTTCCATAGATGCTACATGTTTAGCTTCCAAGGAGAAGGCCAACTGAGTGTCGTCGGCATAGTTAATTAAATCGACTCCAAATGATTTAATAATAGGAAACAGCGGCTGAAGGTAGACATTAAAAAGTATGGGGCTTATCGCTGAGCCTTGCGGTATCCCGTAGGCTACTGGAGTTTTACTAGAAGTAAACGGAGCCATGAACACCATCTGATGTCTCCCGGTTAAAAAAGACCGCAGCCACTGCAGGGCCTGCCCTGTCACCCCTATACTTTCCAATCTCTTCAATAGGATAGAGTGGCTTACCGTATCGAAAGCTGCTGACATATCGAGAAGCACTAGGACAGAAGCATTCCCGTTATCGGCCCGCATGCGCAGATTGTCCAGCATAGTTACCAAGGTCGTTTCAGTCCCATGCCCTGGGTGGAACCCGAATTGGACCCTTTCCAGGATTTGATTATCCTCCAAAAAGTTGGGTAGTATCTTACTTACTGCTTTCTTCATGATTTTGATCGGGTAGGGCAGAAGAGAGATGGTTTCATTGGGTTCAGGGAGGGTTTCTTAATCAGGGGAGTCACCGCCGCCTGTTTCCACTTCTCCGGGACTGTCCCAGTCTCCAGAGATTGGTTGCAAATTTGTCGCAGCCAGGGAAAAGATCCTTGTCCAAATGCTTTCCAAATGTTATAGGGCAAGGGGTCTGTAGGGGATCCGGAAGACATGCTGTGAGCCAAATTAGTAAAAGAGATGTCAGTAAAAGTTTGGAAGTTGTCCAGGGTCACTATTTGCCCTTGATTCTTAACCTCCATCTTATGGGGGCTATTGGCTACGTCATTGTTACTCGTGGGGTAAAGGGTGGCAACGATTTTGACAATTTTTTCGTCAAAATAGGAGGCAATCTCGTCACACAATCTTTGTGAGGCCACCACGTTATTACCTAGGCAGGTTGGTGAAGAGAGCTCCTTAACTATCTTGAACAGGGCTTTTGTCCTGTTTGACGCCTGGACAATAGAGGTGGTGTAGAAATCTGCTTTGGACCTGGTAATGAGTTCCTTATATTTCAGTTGTATTATTTTCAGCTAATTTTTATCTGATGACGGATATTTCTTTCTCCATTTCCTCTCCGCCTGCTTGCCAGAGAGGCGTAGCTGTTTTAAGCCTTCGTTATACCATGGGGCTGAGACTCTCTTCCTGTTCTTTAATTTCTTCATTGGTACTACCTGGTCCAGGATGTTAGTTATATAAGTACAGTAGGTATTGTAATTTTCCTCAACTGTGTCAGTGGGGTTAAAATAGGTTACACCCGGGGGGACCTCAGGAGTTTTAACTCACTCAAGTTTGGACCATTCTCTACCTCTCCGATAGGTAACTGGAGGGTTAATTTTGTCCTAAAGACAGAATTGTTTGATCTTAAAAAGGATTAAATAGTGATCAGTCCAGTTTTGTGGGGCTATATTGAGTACTTCAGTCTCATCTTGATTGGCAAATATAGGATCAAGCATATGGCCTCCCTGATGGGTGGGATGATTTATCAGCTGCTGTAGGTTGAGGTTTGCACAGGTGTGTTTCAAATCCCTAAGATGGTTACCCAGTCTCCCATCATCTCTCAGATTGAAATCGCCCAAGATTATCATTTTAGGATGAGAGAGCGTTAAGTTTGTGATAGTGTCAAATAAGGTTTGAAAGTGCGTGTTATCTCCTGGGGGCCTGTAGTATATCAGTCCTGTCAATATGCTGCCGCTGGCTTCTTGCAATGTGAACCCCATGAGCTCTATCCCTTCATTACATCTGTCTTCAGGGCCACAAAGTTCATTTTTTCCCAAAATATCATCCCTACTCCTCCCCCTCTGCCCACTGGTCTTGGTTTGTGCAGAGTTTTATAACTGGCTGGACAAGCCAGGGCCAGTTCCACCACGGACTCGGCCTTCGTCCATGTTTCCATTAAGAATAAGACATCCATTTTCCAATCTTCAATCATCATTCATAACTCTGTGTGGTGTTTGACTAGGGAGCGGCTATTAATTAGTCCACATATAAGTTGCTTCCCCTCATTAGCCACAGAGGTTGACAGTGGCTTGCATCCCCTGCAGCGCAAATTCCGTTGCAGTGATGGGCATTCCAATCACGGGCGTAGTCATGATGGCTCCCGGCCGTTGTGAGCACACGCCCACCGTTACTCATGACGGCTAGGGGCCGACATGAGCATGGAAGAGGTTAAAGGCATGTTAGCATTAACCATCACTTTTCATTTTAAAAAAATATATAATTATTGAGATATAAAACTTGTATTTCTGTTAAAAGCAAATACATATTCAATTCATAGATCATGAAAATCCAAAGATACAAAATTCCTAATATGCAATAAATTACTTAACATTGATCAATAGTATACATATAGTCAAGGCTCGAAGACATTTCATACAATCATTTAAAAGCATAGCTCAGCCATTGGTTAAAGGTAGTGCTCCTGAATACTATAATCATAAAGCTTAACTTTTTGAATTCCTCCATTTCTTCAGTGGTGCCCATGTGTTCCTACCCAATTCTTGTGTTTTCTTGAATTTGTGTAAGGATGCCTCTAGGTTATGCATACCCAACAGCCTAGAAAGCCACATCTGAAAGGTGGGGGGGATGGTATCCTTTGCCCCTGCAGAGATGAGGATTAGTAATACCGTCACTGCAATGAACACAAGCGCTTGCGCATCCCTCCCAACCTTAAGCTTGACATCCGGCCCTGTAAGGATTAAGGTAGGGGATAGATTAATATTAAGACCTAGCAGCCCCCCCAAAAACAGAGTTATCTCACTGTGTATTAAGGCCAAATTGGAGCAGTGATAAAACATATGCAACAGGTCTGCCAGGTATAGTGACCCATCGATGGCCTTAGTATATTTATCCACCAGCAGTTGTAGGTTGAGGCCCTGCTCCAAAGTGCTTCTTTTGGATCTAAATCCATATTGCACGTTTGACAGTATCCCTTTGTCGTCAAGCCACTCTTGGGGAGAGGTGTGGCGCCGCGGCCAGGGCGACTGACGCTGGAATCTGGGGATCAGGGTTCGATCCCCGGCTCCGGCGGCAGGTTAGCCCAGCACCATGTGACTCTGGGCAATAGCTCGCTTAATCTTCGCGACGGCCCCCAGTGCCTAGAGACCCTTACGGGTGATTGTGCGCTTTACAAATGTGGATTATTATTATTGCATTTAGGACACTTATTGTCTTCTCTCAGCCCCCACCCATGCAATTTCGCAGGGGTGTAGTAAAGATTAAACAAAGACTTATAATGTTGGGCCCTCAAATTTGAGGACCAAAATACTCTCCTATTTAGGAGTAGGGCCATGTCTATATCAACATCGGGGTCTCCCAGCTTCTGTGCCCATGTGGCTTCAGTTTTCTCCACATCATCTGGAAGGCTGGACAACAGAAAATTGTAGGCTGTGCTTATCTTCTTTCCCCTCAGGTTAGATAATCTACCATTTGGCTACCTGGGGGCACCGCTGTCTTTGGTCTATATGCTAATAATGTTTGAACAATTTGCCCATATAGAAACCAATGATTATCAGAAAAATTTCTGCCGTATCTCACCAAAGCTAAGGATACCGTCACCTGTCATAATGTCACCCAGACACCTTACCCCGCACTCCCTCCAAACCATGCAGTTCAAATTCTGGCACAGGTGAGGAAATAAGCTGGACTTTCAAAGATTAGTATTGGCATTTATTTTGGGGATCCTCAGAATTTTACTCATGGCCTTCCAGGTGCCCCAGCTTTCCTATAATACCTTCGATCAGCCTCACACTGCAACAACCCATTGGCCTTCCTCCCCAATAATAGCTCGAAGATAGAAGGAGGGTCCTGGCTCTCAATTTTACTTTCCGAAGGTAGCGGATCAGGTTGAAGCAATATATTCATTTGCATGAGAAGGCATACCAAGTGATAAAGTCTAAGGTTCGGCATAGCCAGGCCTCCTCTGGCCAATGGTAATGACAGGAGGTTAATCGATCGTCTGATCTTACCATACTGCCAGACAAACCTAACAAATGCAGCTTCGATTTTCCTAATCATGCTTTCCCCTAGCAGCAGTGGGATAGCCCTAAACAGGTATAATACCTTGGGGAACATGGTTATTTTTAGAACGTTCACCATCCCAATCAGGGAAAGGTGCAGCACATCGATTCTTTTCAAATCGGTTTCGATTGAATCAATGAGGGGAAGATAATTATCTGCAACAATCTTCTCAACCGATGCGCTTACTCTGACCCCAAGACATACGGCTGCATCTACAAACCTATGATCAGTCTTCGTGATATTTTTAGTACAAATAATCTGGGTTTTCCCCTCGTTCAGCCGATAACCGGATCGATATCCGAATTCATTGGCCAATTGTACCAAGACAGGCATTGCTTGATGAGGATCCGAGGTTGTTATCGCCAAATCATCGGCATAGGCAAGCAGTTTTGTGGAAAAGCCATTAAACACCACTTGACTGATTTGACGAGACGCCAAGATTCTTTGTATAAAAGGATCAATATATAGGGAAAACAAAATCGGGGAGCACGGGCAACCCTGGCGCGTTCCCCTCTTAATTACTATTTTGTCTGAGCGTTGCCCCATAACAATGACCGAGCCACCGGATCGAGATACATAGCTTTAATTGCCCTCAGAAAATTACTGCCAAAGCCTCTACCGGCCAAGATACCCCAGAGAAAGTCCCAGACCACACGGTAGAACGCTTTCTCCGCATCAAGGAGGATCATGGACATCTTCCCCCCCCCCCGTGGCACCGTGGGCATCGAATAGCGCTATTGCCCGTCTGGTATGATCAGTAGTGCCTCTACCCGGCACAAACCCATGATGTCACGGTGAAACGAGACGGCCAATGATCCCCCCCAACCTGTTGGCCCAGACTTTAGAATATAACTTAGTGTCTGCGTTAATTAATGATATTGGGCGATAAGACCCTGGCAGTTCCTTGGGTTTCCCTTTTTTATGAAAGATAATGATATTGGTCTCTTTCCAAGAATCCGGAATAATACCTGAACATAGAATCCCGTTAAACAAATCCAATAGGAACAGAGCTATATCCTTTTCTAAACATTTGTAAACCTCAAGGGGAATTCCGTCAGGGCCTGCAGCCTTACCTGCAGCTAGTTCCTGTAGGGCCTTGGTTAGCTCAATCAGATCCAGATCTCTATCAAGTTCTTCTCTGCACTGCACGTCTATGCCAGGCCCGCCATCCTCGTAACCCGGACCTTGCTCATGCACCGCCCCCTCCTCATCATACAGTTTTTGATAAAAGTTCTGAAAAACCCTTAAAATATCTTTAGGCTCCGTGTACTCCTTGCGCACTTCCTGTATGCAAGGAATTAGATTCTTTGTCCTCTCTTGACTTATACGCAGTGCCAATGCCCTACCCACCTGTTCCCCTGTTTCATAGCGTCTTGCCCTAGAAGCCTGGTACTCGCTGACTTCCTTCTGTGTCACTATTTTCTGGAAATCTGCTTTAATGGTAGTTATTCTTTTTAAGCTCTCCTGTCCATCCCCTCTTTCACCAATGTCCTTAATATGCTTCCCTTCTGCCACTGCTAACATCTCCATAAGATTCTCGATCGCTCTCTTGTCATCTCTCCTTAGCCTGGCTGAACAGCTTATCGTTTCTCCCCTTAAAGAGGCTTTAAAAGCGTCCCACACAAAGTTACGAGACGTGCTATATCTGTTAGCATCATAAAACTCACCCGCCCATTTTCTAAGGTGTTCCACAAATCTAGCGTCTGATAACAGTTTCCTTTCAAACGACCAGCTAGTGTGTTTTGTCTCTGCTTTAGATGCTTCACAAAACAGCATCAGGGGATTATGATCCGAGATTGACTTTGGGAGTTTTTTAATACGGACCTTATTTATCTCTGAAGAGTAGATCAGAAAGTAGTCTAACTTCGAATAACTCAGATTAGGGCTAGAGAAGTAACTGTAACCCGGGTCTAAAGGTTCCTTAACACCCCACACATCCTTGAGCCCATGAGACTTCAGTATCTGGGCAGAAAATGGTCCTCTCTCCCCCTCACCGACTGGACAACTGCTCTCATCCAAGATCCCCCGAGGAAGGCTATGACTCCTGCCTCTGCTTCCAACGATTTTGATCACTGGATTTCCAGTACCCTAGACCGAGTTCTTCCCAAACGCCCTTGTAAACTTATTAGAAGACCTAAAGTTGCACCTTGGTACACTCCTGCTCTAAGGTTATTGAAACTTGACTGCCGTAAACTTGAGAGAGCATGGAGGAAGGACCATTCTCCGTCGAGGAAAGATGATTATAGGTCTGCAATGAAGCTCTACAAATTAGAGATTAAAAAGGCGCAAGCCTTCTTCTATGAAGGGAAAATTAATGCAGCAGCCAATGCGCCCAGGGAAATCTTTAGGATAGCTAAGTCCCTTATTTCACCCCCGGCTGAGCGCCCCACTGCCGAAGGTGCACAAGACCGCTGCAATGAGCTGGCTGCCTTCTTCTCTAAGAATTTTGACCATATACTCCTCCTTTAGCAATTCTATGGTCAACGCCTGCTCTGTCCCACATAAACCAGCTGACTCTCTGGCTCTCTGTAAGCTGGACACAATTCCGCTTCTTGATGCCTGTAGTCTGGATAGATTAATCTCCAAAGTTACTTCCGGGTCACCCAATGACCCGGCACCCCCCCGGATCCTTGTCAAGGCCTTGGACGTTATTCGTCCTGTCATCTTGGAAACGTTAAACACTTCCATTGTGTCCAAATCGGTCCCACTCTCCTGGAAATGTGCTATGGTGTGGGCACTTCTCAAAAAGCCCACCCTAGATCAGAGCAACCTGTCCAACTACCGCCCCATTTTGTTGCTCCCCTGGTTGAGTAAACTCCTGGAGAGGCACGTCAACAACATCTTAACAGACTATCTGGAGTCCAACCGTCTGTTGCGTGCCTCCCAGACAGGATTTCGTCCTCAACATGGTACTGAAACCGCTATATTAGCGGTTACTGAAGAAGCAAGAGCTATTCTTGATCAGGGAGGAAAGGTGGCCATTATCTTGTTAGATCTTAGCGCCGCGTTCGACACGGTGAACCATGCCACGCTATTACATCGACTGGCTGGCATGGGCGTGTCGGGCGCGGCCCTAGATTGGCTTGCCTCCTTTTTGAGCGAGCGTTTTTTCCAGGTCTTCGAGGGTGAGACAGTCTCTCCCAAACATCCTCTCAGGTGTGGGGTCCCTCAGGGCTCCTCCCTGAGCCCGACCCTTTTTAACGCCTACATGGAACCCCTGGACAGGATAGTCCATCCCTTTGGTGTGCGTATTGTCACCTACGCAGATGATACGCAGCTGGTGGTCTCGCTAGACCACGCAGATGGATCATCCAACACCTTAGGCCCCTGTCTAGAGGCTGTTGCCAGATGGATGCATCTTGTCTGAAACTTAACGGGGAGAAGACAGACATCATTCTCCTCGGAAATTCCTCCCCGTCTGTTCTTGCACCCGTCTGGCCACCATGTCTTGGCGCTCCTCCCGGCCCTAGGTCCCAGATAAAGAGCCTCGGGATCTGGCTTGACACCGCCCTTGATTTCTCGGTCCAGGCTACTAAGACCGCCGCCACTTGCTTTGGACTAATGAGGATGCTCCGGCGGGTGCTCCCTTTGCTCCCTTTCCAGGCGAGGAGGATCATGGTCCAGGCCCTGATTCTCTCTCGCCTGGACTACGGGAATGCTCTCTATCTGGGAGCACCGGCCTCGGTACTTCAAAAGCTTCAGGTCACACAAAATAGTGCGGCCCGCCTACTGTTTAATATGCCCCGTCGGCAGTCGGCGAGGAAGGCTCTGAAAGACCTCCATTGGCTCCCAATGGCTGCCAGAGTGCAGTTCAAGGCTTTGTGCATTCTGCACAAATCCTTTCATCGTGTAGGCCCAGCGATTCTGCACCCCCTGGTTACGCCCTATGTTCCAGCCCGCCCCCTTCGGTCTGGCACCCTGCAGCTGGCTACCTCCTCTAAAATCAACAAAGCCCGTTGGGGTGACCGCTCTTTTTCCCACTCGGCGGCCAGACTCTGGAACGCCCTTCCCTTCGCCATCCGAGGAAATAGCAACCTCCTGTCTTTTAGAAAGGCCTTGAAAACGCATTTGTTTGCAAAATCCTGCTGATCTGCCCTGAGCCTGCGCTAAACCATTTAATCTTCAAGCGCTGCGAGGCCTCAGGGCAGTTATGCGCTATACAAATGCAATTTTTCATTTCATTTCATTTCATTTCATAAGGGCATCAAGAGCTCGAAACACTCTAGGTTTCCGCCCAGAATAACCGTCTGACTTATTTCAATCAAATGATATATTTAGATCCCCACAGACTATAATGGGTGTTGGCCAGTTAGCTAGCTCCTCTTCCAAAAAGTCATAGACTTCTGGTTCGTCCTGATTAGACCCATAGACCATACAAAGTGTATAGCCTAAATTGAGCTCCACTATCGCCCATCTCCCTGCCCTATCGGCCTTGTGTCTCTTAGCCCCACCTAAATAGGGCTTTGCTAGAATGGCAACCCCCCTAACTGTCGACGTTTGGGATGAGCAGGCCAGAATCTCAAAGCCCCTGAAGTTCATCATATTTCTTTTTGCCCAAGGGAGATTAGTCTCTTGTAGACAGAGAATATCGATATTATTATATTTAGAGAAGTGTCCCACCCTTTGGCATTTCCTCCAATCATTCAGGCCACCCACGTTGGCTGTACATATCTTAATGTCTGGCATGTCCTTGTACTAAATTTTCCTGACGAGCCTGATTTACAGTTACAAACTTCAATGAATCCATCTGATCAATATTAATTACCTCAAAACACCTTATTTTCTCTTTTTTTGCTTTTTTCCCCACCCCCTCACGCCCCCTCTCCCCTTGTCCTTCCCCCTTATCCTCCCCTTCCCAACACCCCTGCACCCTTGCTCGAGAGGCGCTCAGACCTGGTCTGTGCGTGTGATGGTCACAGTGAGAGCAGTGAGGACCTAAACACAACAATCCGTATCAACATCCTATTGCCCCTTATGTCCTTCTAAATAACAGTACTCTGAAGTCAGGTGACCCTCCAAGTGGTTTTTCAATAGCCAAAACAAATAAGCTGAATATTATATACATCTCTACTTCCCATAAGGGTCCAAATATTCTTTGGCTTTAATTTCTAAATTCTGAGGCAAAGTATAATTTTCTTTCTTCCTTCATTGATTATTTTTAACTGGGCCAGATTCATCAGATAGGCCTGCATCTTTTTTTCCTGAAACGGTTTGATGAGTTGCCTGAGTCTCCAACGTCTCTCCACAGTTGCATGGCAGAAATCCGGGCAGACGAAGAAAGAGACCCCCTCCGTGTTCCACTTGGCGTCCGGTCTTGCCTTCTCCGCAATTGCCTGCCTCAACACAAAATTGCCCAGGAAAATTAGTATTGCCCTAGGTTTATCCCCTTCCTTGGTATCTCTTTTGATTTTAAACGGGGTGCGATGCGCTCGCTGGATCTCCGCTGCCCAGCTCCAACTTGAGAGCTCCGGGAATGCCTGCTCAAATAGCTTAATAACATAAGCTCTGACATCGGACCCTTCCACTCCCTCGGGTACCCCAAGAATCCGGAGAATATTTTGCCTGAGCCGGTTCTCCAAGTCCTCCAGTTTCCACTGGATGTTCACGACTTGGGAGCTTTGGGCTTTGACCTTGTTGATTGCAGCCACTGCATCCATCTCCGTAGAAACCACTCTATCCTCAAGGTTAGTGACCCGGTCTCCCAGGTTAATACAGGCCTTAGACAACTTCCTGACAACACCTTGCATCTTCCTTACAGCGGCTTGAGACTTCCGACTATCCTGCTGGGTTTCCTCTCTGTGGGCCAGAATCTCCTTATGTATGATTTCCAGGCATGACATCTGAGCTGCTACCCCCCCCGGGCTCCCCTGCAGGGGCATTGCTGAAGAGTGATCCCAACTAAGCTTGCGTTGGGGGTGCTCACGGCTTTTCGGCCCCATTTGGGATTTAACAGCAGTTGCCGGGGAACCAGGCTCGGAATCGCTTTCTGAATCAAGGTTGGAACTATGATCTTCATCATCATCCTCTGACCACTCGCCCCCCTCCGACACTGAAAAAAAGCATTCACTTGGAACCATTTCTTTCTCCTTTTCCTTGTCGGCTTCTGGGCGGGCCACCGCATCCTCCAGATCACACTCCTGACAAGCTTTCATCGCCTCGCTGTCAGCCTGGTCGGATTCTAGCCCATCTTGGTTTCCTGCCTTAGTCGCGGCTTCATCCATGCCAGTTGAGCTCTCTTGATTGGCATATGCAGCCAGTCCGTTATTAATATCCCCTGGTTCAAACTCATAGAGCTTATGATTGCTGACATTCACATTTTCCAAATTAATTGGGGCAATAGGCTCAGCCTTCCCTACGTCAGCACCATTGCCCCCCCATGCTCTTCTCCGGGATTACTACCGGTCTCTGGAGGAGCCGTTGCTATATTGACTTTTTCAGCATTACTTTGTGCTACAGTACTTAGGGGTAGAGGGAGGTCGGCCAAATCAAACAAGCCTGAGGGGGTGACTTCGACCCCTGCCTCCAGTCCAACCTCGCCTCCCTCACCTGCTAGCATAGTAACCTTTATCCCCTTCTCTCTACCAGTCTTAGTGAAAATATCTGCAATTGGGACTGTGGCTGCAGCCTGCCTTGTTCTGGCCGCGATCTGCTTCCTTACCGGGGGAGTCTGTATTTTTTGGCTGCCATCAATGTCACCCGGTGCTGTCTCTACTCCAATCTTCTTTTTCTTCTCTGCTGCGGATTTTCCTTCAGTGTTAACTTTTGGCGCCATTGCCCTCCGTCTCTTCTCCGCCCAAAGCCTCTTGGCGCTGCAATCCCCGCCGCGTCTTGCCGACTCCACTGACTCCGCTTCAGGTGCCCTCTGCTCCGTGAAAACCGCGGAGTTTCACCCGCGCCCCGCCCCTTTGCTCTCGGACGGAAACAAACAGTGAGAGTGATCCGGGTCAACTCCTGTAGCAGCCGTATTGCCGAACCACGGCAGGTGAGTGGGGAGAACATCCATTTCACAGATTTTCTTACTTTTGCCCGATTCTGCCGTTTACTTCATGGGGGGAGGGTCGGGGACCTCCGGAGTAAAAGGGGAGCACCCCCACGTTTCTGCTGGGGCTGTTTACTCGAGCCTCACTGCTCTGCTGCGCTCGACCACAACTAGGCGGCCGCCATCTTGCCTCTCATCAGCATTAACCATCACTTTTCACAATAAATTAGTCACACTTACTGCTTTTGTCAAAACTTTTCATAATAAGCATATCAGAGGCAGATGAATGGATTGCTGAAATGCAGGAAACGTTGTGCCTACACTGTCCCTCTCACTCAAGCTGCTTCCAGAGCTGCCACAGCCGTGGCCACTGCAAGCAATGCTAGTACATAGATGCCAGAGGGACTTCACAATCTAGGCCATCTCCATGCCCCATCATTTTGGCTCTTCTGGATCTCTAGGGGGCAACTAGAGTCCTGTTGCCCCACAGGATAGAAAACCACATGCAGGCCTGCAGGATATTTGTAAGTCGGCTCACATGAAGACCCACATACTCACATGTCCTTTATGGGCATGCCACACAAGATCTAAGAGTAGTCTCCAAATAGACTCCAACTCCACGCAATAAAAAGCAGTGCATAATGTAAAGAAAGTTGCAGCTCCAATAAATCCAACATCTGTGCACTATGAAGGCACCCTCAGCTTTTTTCTAGGCTCACAGTATCAGTTTCAACTATAGTGTGGCAATTGACAAGAACTGTAGATGACTATCTATTCAGTGGCATGCAATTTATGCCTTATGACTCACCGCCAACAGAAAAGTTGCTCCCTTCTGCAATCCCAGTAAGACATTTCCCATGGCAACATCCAAACATCATCTAAAGAATTAGAGGGATAGAGACAGGTGCCTCCTTGGGAGTAGAGAACATCTATCCCACCCTCCCTTGATACTCTAAAGTGCTTGGTGGGATGTAACCCAACCCATCAGGTAGGGTTCAATGAGGTCGGGTGAAAACACTGGTGGTGATGAAAACCATTGGGCGTAAGCAGAGATGCACACATACGGCTAAAAGTAACAGGGTTCTAGAAGGTCCACCGCTAATGTTACAGTAGGAAGAAGGGACCTTATTTTCACCTGCTGCAATGGAAAATTCCCATTAAAGCTAAGCTGAGATCGCAGAATGAATTTAGTTATTTAAAAAAATCAATGGATGCAATATTTTCATATAATAAAAAAGTCAAAGGACTGCATGCTCCTCTTCAGCCACACACTACTCTCTCTTTTGAATTACAATTTGAAGGCAACCAGGGCGACTCAGTGCAGAAGATAAAATTGGAAAGCAAAAGAAATTCATCATTCCAAATGGAAGAAAGGGCAGTAAGAAGCGTCAAATCAAAAGAGAAGTGGGTAAGCACATTGAAAACAAGCCCCCATATGCACTACTGGTAATGACAAGTTCAGATCATGGGTGCACCCTTGAACCTCAGATGAACAACCAGGGGGGCTATCGAATGGATCCTCCAGTATTAATCAGGCAAATAAAAATGTAACTACGGTTGCGTAGCTTCAGCTTACCATCAGGTGGTTTTAAACCCTTCTTCGAGGCATCTCACAACATTCGTGTCGCCCATTGGAAAGTTCCAATAATGTAGGATGCCATTTGGCCCTGCCTCTGGGGCGGTGGTCTTTCAGAGGATATTGTGCCACATGCTAAAATCGATCAGGGGCATTTGTGTCTTTCAGGATGATGTCTTGATCTATGGTGCATTCAAGGAACAGCACGATGAATCCTTGTATCATGTTGCGGACATCAAGCAGGAGAAGGGAGCTGTTCTCAAAAAGCAAAAGTGTCTCTTCCTAGAAAAGAAAGAGTACTTGGGACATGTTTTGTCTGAACAATTGGTGGAACCGAGGCCCAATCTGGTGAGGACCATTGTTGACTGCACCGCACCCACTGATAAAGTTGGCCTCAAGTTGTTCATCGAACTCTGAGTTCTACTCCTGGTTTGTGCCTGACTGTGCATTAAAGGTACAAGCCCTCAGCAACATGTTGAAGAAAATTGTAGCTGTTGCCTGGGACTTTCACTGTCAGGAAGTATTTGAATGGATCAAGATCCAATTAGTTGGTCCAAATATTCTTAAATCTTTTGATCCCAATGTCAGGTGCACCATCACAGTGGATGCTAGCAGTGGCAGTGTTGGGTTGGGTGTGCTAGTCTCACACAGACCAACGACAGTACAGAGAACACTTTGGAGTATGCATCTAGACTTTTTTGTCGTCCAGAGTTGTATTTCTCAGTAGCAGAAAGAGAGTTGTGACCTGTTGGTGGGCCATTAGGAAATTTCATCCTTATAATTGCGGCAACAATTTCTTGTTGCGCACAAATCACAGTCCACTTGTTTCCATCCTTTCTGGGAACAAAATCAAAGAACACACTCCCAGAATAGTCAGGTTGTCCACTAAGTTGTTACACTACGATTTTAAAGTCTCCTGCCTTCCTGGTATCAAGAATGTCAGGGCACACATTTTCCTGTGGCCGATGAAGATTCCTTGTCAGGTGATGATGAGGTTCTCAACTATTGTTTATTGCCTCCATGGTTATGGGCGACATGTGTGCTGTGAGTGAGGAAGAATGGAGAGATGAGTTGACCAAAAAAGTCTTGCTGTCTCAGGTCATAACGTCTTTTGAAGGTGGTTGTCCCAAATAAAAGAACGCAGCCTTCTTAGAGCAAACTTTTGTACAGGTCTCCCTTGAACTTTCTGTGGCGGACGGTATCTTGGTGTGTGGTGATAAATTGTTTTGTGGTGGTCACGAAGGGCATTTGGGCGAAATTCTCACCAAGCGCAGTCTACATGAATTTGTTTGGTGGCCCTTTATGGACAAGGACATTGATGCTTTTGTGGATGAGTGTGTTGTATTTTTGAATGCTGAAAAAGGACTGCAAGTGAGAGCTCCTCCTCTCCAACCCATTCAACTTCCAGCTAGGCCCTGGGTGAAAGTTGGCATTGATCTGTTGGTCCTTTCAACCTCAATCAATCAATCAATCAGTCGTTTGTAAAGTGCACTACATACCCGCGAGGGTCTCAAGGCGCTGGGGGGGGGGGCGCTACTGATCGAACAGCCAGGTCTTGAGTATCCTCCTGAAGGTCAGCAGGTCTTGGGTCTATCGTAGGCTCAGTGGGAGGGTGTTCCATGTCTTGGCGGCGAAGTGGGAGAAGGATCTCCCACCGATGGTTGTTCTTCGTATGCGCGGGACGGGGGCGAGTGAGAGGCTGGTGGAGCATAGTTGGTGTGTGGGGATGTAGAAGGAGAGCCGTATGTTGAGGTAGGTTGGGCCAGTCTTGTGAAGTGCCTTGTGTGCCTGAGTGAGGAGCTTGAAGGTTATCCTCTTGTTGACAGAGAAACCTTCTTCCTCCCTCTTCTCACTTTGCTGTTGTTGCCATTGATAACTATTCCAAATGGCCAAAGGTTAGTTTCTTTGGCAAGCCTAAATTCAACAATGTTATCAATTTCCTAAAGGACATTTTCTTGCGGGAGGGTTTCCCATCTACCATTGTTATGTTATGGCAGTTTGTAAAGTGCAATAGTTACTCCATTATGGAGTGCCCCCATGCTAAATTCAGATCTAAGATCTAATCAGAGACTAAGATCATATTTAAAAGCTAGAGATGATGACAATTTGGGAGAGCAAGATTTTTCTTAAACAACCAAGTTTTGAGTTGCTTCCTAAAAACTGATCCTGATGTCTCCTGTCTTAGGTATCTAGGAAGATAATTCCATTTTTTCGTTGCCAGGTACCTAACAGAGATACCTCCAAAGTGTTTGATGTTAAATTTAGGGATGTAGACCAGTCCGGTTCCGGCTGATCTTAGACTGTGTGTGGGAGGACAGGGATGTATAATAGGGCATAGATATTCCGGGCCCTTACCTTGCAGTATCCTATGGACAAGGAGTGGGTTCTTGCGAAGAGGCCGTGGGTGTCCATGGCATTGTGAACTGGTCGGCTGCCTTCTTGAGCTACGGCGGAGCATCATCAACAATTTTACGTATTGAGTCTGCAGCTAGAAGTAGTGCTGATTCTGTGCTAAAGAGGGGTCTAATTCCAGACTGTGTCTCATGGAGGAGGTTGTATTCCTCTACAAGCTGTTAGTTTATGAATTTCTCCACCACCTTCGCAAAGTAGAGCAGTAATGAGATAGGTTTTAAGTTTTCAGGTAGTAATGGGTGTAAAGTAGGCTTTTTGAGCAAAGGAATGACCATGGCATGCTTCTATTCTTCAGGGACTAGGCCGGTGCAGAAAGACAAATTGAAAGGTTCTGTTAGTACCGCAGCAATAGTGGCACTGCCCTTTTCCAACATAGCTAGGGAGGCAGGTTCTAAGGGGATCCATATTTAACTCTGAGCATTAGACTGAGAGTATCAGTCTCTGAAATAGATTGTAAGCTTAGACGTTTTCTCCGAGTGTCTAACGGAGTGCTTGAGAGCAGAGGCTTCGTAAAGGTTCTAGCATTCTCCGGGAAAGAAGCATAGATGTTGTTCACTTTATTCACAAAGTAGACTGAAATTTGATCACAGCGCTCAGGAAATTGGGGGATTACTGCTGTAGTACGTTCTAGGGAGGTGAGTGATTTGATTACCTGAAAGTGATCCGTGGTAGAGTTTTTCGAGTGTTAAATTTGTAGGGCATAATAGTTTGCCCGGGCCTGCCTAAGATCCTTGTGATATTTCTTTAAGGCTGCAAGATATGTAGGTTTGTGATGTTCTTTATATTCTTTGCGCGATACTCGCTCTAACTTTTTGCAAGATATCATAGTTTCTTGGACTGCCTTTAAAAACCAGGGTGCAGAAGGTATAACCCGCCTGCTAGTAATTGACTTCAGTGGTGCTAAAGAGTCTAATGCTAGATTCTGCAAGAGTTTGTCTATGGGAGTTTAAGGCCATAATACAATTGTTGGGGGTAATCCAAGCCCACTTGCAAGAGGTGGATTTTTGGAGCGGCATCTCTGCGTGTAAGGGTTCTGTAGCTCAGAAAGGAATCAAGCGATGGTCTGACAATGCTACCCGGATAGGTTAGGCTACTTTTAAAGAATGAGAGTTGGTAAAGATGGGATCCAAAATATAGCCTAGATCATGCATGGGGCATTACCTAATTGGATGAGTTCCAACATACTCAAATCTTCCATTAGGTTTTTCGTGATCGGGCAGTCCTTGTTATCTATATGAATATTGAGGTCCCCTAGCACTATAATATTTGCATATCTGATGCTATGGAACCCCTTCCACCTGTACCTCAAACCAAACTTCCACCTCTTTCGTTCTTCTGCCTGTATTTATAAGGCTGCCAAGTGGAGTAGAATCAAAGATATGAGCATTGTGGGATTGTGGTGCCAGCAGAATGTACTTGGATAAAGCATGGGCTAATGAGAGGCGCATTAGTCGTGTCCCTAAAGAGATCCCGGAACAAGTACATAACATGGACAGACCCCCCTCATTTCCGGTCTGTTCAAAGACATGACACCGTTATATTAAAACACAAAAAATGAGGATCAAGGCAAAGAATCCTGCACCAGTCATTATCATGTAATGTGGTTACAACTATGGATAGAACAAGGTGCAATAAGCCTGGGATGTGCCCTCCAAACGTCCCAAGAAAAGCTGTAAAAAAAACACTAAATCAAATTAAAAATGAATGGCCCTGCACTCAAAACAATACGGAAATAGTAGATGAAGGCAAATTATTGTCCATATTCAAGCATAAAGGAATCAATCAATGTTTTCCTAAATGGAAAGAGCAATGGTCGGGGGGCGCTAGGTGGTGAACGAGCAGAATGGCCGTGAGGCTCCTGCAGCTCGGGGGACTAATCCGCTAAAATATCCTGTCCAACTGGTCCCATTCGATGAATAATAGAAGCGCAGTCTTGCTTATTTGCTCATACCTGCCTAAAGCAAGTGTGGTACCAGAAGGTGACTTTTACCTACCACAACAGAGCCAATTATAAACCACCACCATCAGCGACCTACAGGCCTAGAGCTGCTGCTGGGCTGACCCCGCTATGCAAGCACGGCTGTGCCCATGTGTAGCCTGGTCCTCACAGAGGCAGGAGCCTGTGGCTCCACAACACAGAGCAATCAAGGTCCGTCTTGTTGGCACCCCATCCTCAGTGTCCATTAATCCGCAGCGTCCAGCACAAATCTGCCACTGAAGGAGCTTCACAAACTTTAACGTGACGCCATGGTTCCTGCTGTCGCCGCCTCTTCCATCAGCACCAAGCCGCCGTTTTTAGCAGGGCCATACTCGCGGCGATACAACTTCAACCCCTATGACACTTCAGTAACAGCCCAGATAAAGCCGGTAATAATGGGAGGAGACCTCAATACCCCTCAGGAACCCCTGAACACAGAAAGGGACCGTAAATATATGCGTACAACATAGCGCTACCTGCTGCACAAGTACCGAAGGAATTCCCGCCGGGGGCCCTCTCCTCCCCCTGTGATGCTGTGAGGGTAATAAAGACCAGTCACCACAGAACAACAATGGACATCATTGCCTCCACGACACATTAGCCTAAGTACCGTAAGTCGCCTCGCTGCACAACCAGAGCTCGAAGTCCCACTGAGGCCTACAATACCAACTGCAAAGACGGGACACGGCAGCTGGCAGCGGAGCCAGCCATGGAGCAACCCAACTGCGTTGCACCTCTCACAACGCCAATCACTGTTTTCAGCTGATATGCTAAATCCCAGGCTAACCTGCATAGTACATAGTAGATAACTGGCAAACCTACATAGACACACCACAGCAAATGTGGGAAAGGTAGATCTGAAACAGTCACAATTGGTGTTCAACGCCAGAAGGGGCAGCCGCGCGCAGCAGGAAGGCCTCGGTTCAGCAAACGACGCACCTACTCCGGGCCCAACTAACACACCCGACAAAGACATAAAAATGATACTCCTAGAAGTGCGCCAAGGCCTCACAACAATAGCAGACAAAATGAATGCAATGTTTACACATATGGATGCCATTGTGCACAAACTTGAAGGCCACGAGGAACGTATCATAAAAGCTGAGAGGTGCATCTCTGATAGTGAGGACCCAAATTCTTAGCCCCAGGTGCACGTAGAATGCATGGACAAATTGCTAAAGGTTATCGTGGTGAAAAACGAGGATTTAGAAGCACGCAGCAGAAGAAATAAAATAAGGATCCTGGGCATTCCCGAGGTCACCAATACTGGGAAGATGGAAGAGTATGTTGAGCGACTCCTGGGCAAAACAATTAGCGCTGAATCCTTCTCGACTCATTTCATTGTCGAACACGCACACAGGTCACTAGGTGCTAGACCCCCTCCGGGAAGCACACCCAGCCCAATCATCGCCCTGTTGCTGAATTATGGGGATCAGGAAACTGCCCTCAAAGCAGCCCGTGAAAAGTACCAGCTGACCTTCAAAGGCAATCAGTTCACTATATGCCTGGACATCACTGCAGCTGTGCAAGAAGAACAGCGCAAATTCATGCTGTCCAAAAAGAAACTCTGTGAGGCACAAATTGACTAAGCACTACTCTACCCAGAGCACCAAGGGAAACAGACATTTTTTACCAAGCCACATCAGGTTGACGATTTCCTAAAATGACTCAAGCATCAAAACAACGTATCAACCACGTGGGAATTACTACCAAGGTCCATATCACCGATCACTGATTAGCTGCTGCAAGAGGTGTGGCGTGACTACATTAAGAAGCGAAGGATAAAGAAGGCTAACACAATGGACCCTGCCTCTGAGAAATGAACACTTTGGACATGAGCCAGTTGGCAGTAAGAACCAGCTGGGCGATAGGAGCAATCGTCTGGTAAAGAACGTCGGATAAGGTACTATATGAATGACCACAGGACACTAAAGAGCACCCTCGCTCTCTCAGAGCTGAGCCACTCCAATGTTCGGTCTCTCTGAGGGCAAGGAGTATACGTGCATGACCCTATGAGTGCCCCCCCCCCGGGGCGTGCTCCCCCTTTGTTTTGAGCTGCGGACTGATATGCAGGCTACTTTTGAAGTTTTGGGGGGTTGGGGAGGGGAAAGGGACACACCAACCTGGCATGTGTGGGATGCTTCAGTGGAGGAGTGGGTACAGGGTTATTTTCCAAGTTTACCTTTAAAGAATAGACCACATGTGATAAAAAATTGTCTTTGCACTGTTTTATCTTCCTTGCATGCTTAGAATAGCTCCTATAAGACTTGTTATAACTTGTCGACATACAATGATAACTTAGCGTCAACTCCGACTGTACAAATACTTACTTGGAATGTCCTGGGCCTGGGGGATCCAAAATAACGCTGCCAAGTCCTGGCATATTTAGAAATACATCAAATACACATAGCAATACTTCAGAAGACCCACATCAATCCATATCACACCAACACATTTGCACAAATGTGGGGAGAACATAGAATTTTTTCTTCATACTCCTTGTATTCTAGAGGGACGGCCATACTTATTAAAAAAACGTTCCATTTGGCCTGTCTGGATTAACACATGATTGGGATGGTAGATATTGCATTGCGTGGGGTAGACTGGGAAAATACTCCTTCACCTTAGCCTGCTGCTATAGACCCAATGTGGACTCCCCCGACTTTTTAAATACGCTCTGGGGTAAGATTGCAGAGATAGGATCTACCCACCTTATCTGGGGAGGTGATTTTAAAGTTGCCCCGGACCCTACTGAAGACAGATCTAACCCTGCCCCACATCAGTATACTTGCTCACAAAAAGCACCATCTCCATCCACATGTCATGAAGCCGCATAGACTATTTCCTACTCACACGAGGGATGGACCCCCTGGTATCCCATGTCACACACTTAGCAAGAACATACTCAGACCATTTCTGCGTAAGACTAGCCATTAAGCTTCCAGGATATGATGCCCCACACAGGAATTGGCGGCTCCAGCCCCTAGCGCTGCTTGATGTGGTGTTCCATGAAGAACTATGCCAAGAAATACAAGAGTTCTTCCAGAGAAATAAAGGCTCAGTCGACAGCGTGGAAACCGTCTGGGAGGCCTTTAAGGTCACGATTAGGGGCTTCTGTATTTCCAAAAGCTCTGGCGTACTACGGAACATTCAGGGCTCGCTAAAAATGTTGGAGACTGAAATAAAGCAACTAGAGACACGACTAGCCGCCAGTACGACAGGCAGGTCCAACGAGTGCTTCGCAATGAATTAGCTGAGTATACCGATACTGCTGACAGAGATGTGAAGTTCTGAAGCAAACATTGGGTCTCCAGACGGTATGGCAAGAGAGAACGAGCTGGGAAGTCACTGGCCAATACGATATGCAAACCCATTTTTCCAACCATGTACTAGAAATCGCAGGGCAAGGGGACACCACGTACCAGGACACTGCTGACATACTTAGTACATTTTTCATGCACTACTCCACCATGTACGCATCACAGTGCCATGACGAACTAGACCTAAACGCCTATCGAGAGGATGTAGCATTGGGATGGCTGAGTGATGCCCAACAGGAATTTCTCAGCATCCCATTTGGGCTAGATGGTGGGACTTGCATCTATAATTAAAATGATGGTTTTCCCACAGTTGCTATAATTGTTTCTCAACATACCCTATAATCCCGGACGACATTTTTTCATAGCCCTACGTACAGAAATGATTTGATTTATATAGGGTGTAAACAGCTTCGCTTACAATGGAGCATACTTACCAGGCCATATGCGCAGGGAGGCTTTGATTTCCTGGATTTCGAACTCTATTATACATGTGCCAAAGCTCACTACGCATATTATTGGTTTCACCCTCCCTGATACATGCCACAAATCGTGGCGGAGCACTGGCTGGCTGACCCCATACCCCTAGAAGGCCCACTCTGTGACCCTCCGCCACTACGAGACAAGACACCAACTACAGTTATCTGCACAGTCAACGCCTGGCATTGTATATTAAGCTTAGCACAATGTCCTTTGCTCTATTCTCCACTACTCCCCTTGACATATCAACCCCCCATGCAACTCCTACAGGAAAAAGGGTTCCAAAAGCTTCTAGAATGGACACAAATCATCACATGGGGCGACCTCTACTATAATAGACAGTTTTGGGCACTATCTCACATATTCCAAGACAACCAGCCACCCCTTTAGATGTCTTCCTATATGTGCAGCTGCAGCAGGGCCTCCGCTCTATCACACCAGAGTTTCCACATAAGCCTGCTACACTAGCCCCTTTGCACCAAGTGCTACAAGTTACTTCCTGAGGGCACATGGTCTCTAATATCTATCACACAATATGAAAAACACAAGAGATGTCACCATGGCCCTCCAGAACGCACTGGGATTCACATTTAAGTTAAAAGACACTGATCGGTGCACACGCTGTAATGCTCCACAGGCCGATATTCTTCTTCTAGTCTGGGAATGCCCCGAAATGTTTACATACTGGGAGCAAGTGTTTAATACCTTGAATCAGATGGCAATGCTATCCCTGGAGTTTACTCCCCAGGTCGCCCTGCTCGGCTATACAAAACCTATTGCCAAACCATATCACAAATACCGTGACTATGCCTTATGGATGTATGTCATTACAATGCATGCTTTTACAACGCATGCCATTACAACGAAACTTTTACAACGCATGATCCATTACAACGCATGCCATTACAACGCATGCCATTACAACATATCTGCTATTACAACGTATGCCATTACAACGTAAGTATGGGTAAGTAATTTATAGTGTAAGTTTTGGATAGTGCAGGGGTTAAAATTACTATTCTAACTCAAGGAGGCGTAATAGTAGGGTAAGTGTTGGATGGTGTAGGGGTTAAAATTAAATTAAATACTTACCCATACTTACATTGTAATGGCATGCATTGTAATAGCAGCTACGTTGTCATGGAATGCGTTGTAATGGCATGCGTTGTAATGGATCCTGCGTTGTAAAAGTTTTGTTGTAATGGTAGTGCGTTGTGTTAGTTGCGTTGTAAAGGATGTTTCCCATGCCTTACTACTGGCCAAACGTCTTGTCGCATGCAGATGGGGTGGAGGGCGAGCACCTGAATGCAAGGTATGCTTTACAGAACTATTATATTGCCAACAGCAACCGACTCATTACGCAGACTTTCTCCCCAGGGCTTCACATCTAAGGTATATATGGGACCCCCTAAACACCTACCTCATTGTGCATCCCTCAAACATGGATGAGACTGATCCATCCACGCAGGCATCCCCTGTACGCACTCACCTGACACCCCCGGATGGTGTACTCTTCCCACATTTCCGACCATTGCTCTATCTCCATTTCCGATCCCGTTTTGGTGCTGATATTGGTGCGAATGTATTCGGTAATATGTTAATGCTGATTGTAAGTGTACTATGGCTAGTAATCACATTCAATGTACAGATGCGAATAAAGCATGTCATGCCACACAATGTACGCAAGATGTAATGATGTACTGATAAAATCACTGCTACAACAGTTGGGACCTAGAAGTTAATACTATTCATTGAGAGACATCCCTGTGAGGATGAATTTTATTGTCATACGTTATTAATCACATGCCTGTTCACATTTTATGATATTGTAATTGAATGACTTTACTGTGCTAAAAAAATAATAAAAACAGTTAAAATAAATAAATAAAGCAATGGTCGTTTTGATTATAGAAAGCGGTTCCTTTTATTCTTTTAATCCATAGATACAGTTAAAATACAGCATGCAATGGACAAGACTGCCTGAGACCTAAGGCAGTCTTGTCCATTGCATGCTGTATGACATTTAAAAATTGATAAACTATAATATTTTGCCATGTATGGACTTCAGAGGCTTAAATAAAGTCACCATCAATTCAGCAGCTCCTGAGTTACATTGCAAGCACGTCATGCAAGTACTGGAATGACTACGTCAATTAAGTCTCTTCTGTAAACCTGAAAAATTTTAGTTTGACAAGTCCATGGTAGAATATTTGGGCTACCAAATTAACAAGAAGGGAATTGCCATGGATCCTCAAAAGGTACATGCTATTTTGGATTGGCCATCACCTTCAACCATTAAAGAAACACAAGGTTTTCTAGGTCTGGCAAACTTTTACCATCAATTCATTGACAACTTTGCTCACCAATCTAGCTGCGTTGTAGTAAAGATACAATATTGCCTGCAGACACTGCTATGTTAGCATAAGTGAACTATATGCTTAGATACCATTTTGCCGCTTTTGTGCATAACACTACATGCCTCTGTTCTCGTAAATAAAACTGCTTGCTTTTATTCACATGAGACGGGCTGTTTTTCAAAAGTCTGCACAGAGTGCTCAAGGTAGAATAACAATGTATGCTGTTAATTCAGGTTGATCAATCCCACACGCGTAGCCATAACAAAAACACAGCTGCAAATAACTGAAACTCGGTTGCTTTTAATATTGCATTGCGTGCATGAAGGGGGCACTTGGAGAAAACCTTTCCATCTACAGAGAACTGTGCTTGTCCTGGGATGTGATTCACTGCATCTGATCTTGGAGGTATGGGGTTCCCCGTCAAAGCCTAGAGGTCTTCTATTATTATAAAAAGCTAGCTCCTAGCAAGGGGAGAGTGGTACAGACTGCGCTATAGTCCTGGTTCCACTATCATTATAATACGATTTCTCCTTTTGTTTTTTATGTATTTGTAACAATGCTGATTGTAGTATTATTATGCATCTTTTTATTAGTATTGGCGAAAGTACTGCATCTTACAGCACGTAGGTAAAATAAACATTTTTAACTATATCTTGTCTCGGATTAATCATGTTGTGGACTTGTATGGGGCTAAAACGAAAGACTGTTCTTGATTCCCACCATTCCTGAGAGTTCATTAAGTTGCTTGTTCTGGGTTGTCTAATCATTGGAAGCTTCGCTGTAGTATGAAGAACGAATGAGACACTGATACTAGTCGGATTCAGGTTCTTGGCACTGCGGTGGGTTTTTGGTACACCACAATACACCGAGGTCCTGGTTTCCTGTACATAGTTTTGTGCATGAACAGAATTCCTGCAACATGGCACACCTAACATTTGGTCTTATTTTCTAGACACTTTAGTAGTGCTTATACTTGTCCACAATACCCTCACTCCTGTTTCCGGATAACAGTTGTGACGACATAACCTACCTATAATGAAGACTTATAGGTCAGTTCAAGCTTGAAATTTAAAGAAGGTTCACATTTTGAATTATTAACCCTTTTTGTGCTACCGTTCATATAGATTGTGTTCATTTTCTTTGTCCTTATGCCTGCGATGGAAATTGCTCTGCATAGTCGTGTGGCACTCCAATGTCATTTGATGCAATATTGAGTGCCTGACGCAGCTATGGCGCTTATTTTTGTGGGTGGTGCAACCGCAGGATACCCATTCAAAATGTTCTACTCTTTGGTTACCTTTGGGGCTTTAGATGGGGACGATGAGTTGTTCCATTCTTATACTCCCTCCGCTACACTTGCGAATTATCGGCGATATACGACATAAGAAGTTCCAATTTCAGCATGACAACATCATATTTGGTTTAATGGCGCCCTCCCCCACACCGTGATCTGGTCCAGTTAGGCCCTTTGTCAATTCCTGGGGTTACTTGGCCAGTTCTTGCAGGGTATTCACCACATCCACATTATTTACTGATCCTATTGAAGAATTAGGTCTCTTAAATACCTCCTTAATTGGGGTACATCGGGCTCTAGTACAATACATTTCATGCAATCTCCAACTGGGGGCACCTGGGGTTGCGGCACACCCAGTTGGGCCAGCGCAGATGTTGATTAGTCCCATCATGGTTAATTCAGTTATGGGCAAGCGCCCCAGAATAAGGACGATTTGCCTTATTGGCTTGCTGAGAAATTTGACCAACTGGAAGCAGTATTTCCTAACACGACACACAATGCACAGCATACTCACAATTAGTTTGTAGAAAGACTTAGTAGCAGAGGTAACTGATTGTGAGAATTGGGGTAAAGTATTTACAGCAGTATAAGGGGCTGAGAAAGATCTTGCAGTTTATTCCTTACCACCTCAGGAAAACGGTCATAATTGCCACTATCTTCTCTAGAATAGACTATGGCAATGCCCTTTATCTGGGAGCGGGGTGTGCACAACTGGCCAAACTGCAGTCTATTCAGAACGCGCCTGCCAGATTGCTACTTGGTTTGCCTAAGTACCACTCCACCTCACAGGCCATCAGGAAGCTGCACTGGCTCCAGTACAGAGGCGTATTGATTTCAAGGCGCTGTGCATAGCTCATAAAGCACTGGCGGGAATGGGGGCCTTCGATCTTCAACATCTATTCTCCAGGTACAACCCGCCCGCTGAGGTCTGTCTCTCACGGGCTGGCTTTGGTGTCTAAGATCAATAGACAACGTTGGGGAGGGAAGAGCTTCTCCCATTTGGCTTCAAGGCTTTGGAACGTTTTACCCCAACAGCTTAGGAAAATCTCCAACCACTTGCAGTTCAGGGAGGAAATCAAAACGTGGCTTTTCACTAGATAGGATTGTGGTCATCACTCTCAGCTTGTTGCCTTGCATAGCGCGAAGACGCCTCGGCCTTAGTTCACTTTATAAATACCATCACTCACTCACTCACTCATATACCTAGTGCTTCGGCACACCATCTATGACTGTTCTGTCCTCCGTGATCAAGATTGTTCAGGATGAGCACGGTCCGGAGGTGGCAGTTGAATTGGGAATGAGGCTAGTCGGACTGTTTAACGTAGTTGCCGATGTTATACTTGCGAATGTACAGAAAGAAGCAGTTAACTTGCAGGTGTCTAATGCTTTGCGCATTATCCTAGATGCTGCAAAACCCGTGAGTTACTGAAAATTATTGTGGAGGCTTAATAGACCATTGTCTGCAATACTTTGGGTTTTAAGCCTTTTGCTAAATCAACAGCACAACCGCAAACTCAGGTGGCTCAGTCGATTAAAGATGACCGTCTAGTTTTTCCAAACAAGTATTGGAAGAATAACAAACAGGGGAAGCAACAAAAGAAACAAGGGTTGTGTGCTGCGTCACCGATACCAGGGTCTACTGAGCACACTTATGATTTGCGCAACTGCGCGAGAATTAGGTCTCCTGATAGATTTCAGGTTCCTGATCAATGTTCTACTCGTAATTCACAGGAAACATCGGGCTCACAAGCAGGTGGAGGAGAACGTGGCAGAGGTCGAGTTGCCCCGCAAGGATGCGAGCAGCCTCGTACGACTGATGGTAAAGGCAAGCAGGAATATTTTCCACATCAATGCCCTCTGGTTCAGAAAAAGAAAGTTGCTGCATTAACAGCAAGGTATGCCACAGATGGTGAGAACCCAACTTCAGAACCTAACATGGGCAGTAACGCTGCTAGACAGTGCAGTGGAGGTTACAATAGTGCGGCAAGCAACTGACACTTTCATCAAAGTTGAAACTGCTGACACCCGAATGGCTCCCCCTGACAGACTATATGAAAAAGTATTTTTAATTCAAGGTGACAAACAACGCGTAGTTAAAGGAATTTTTGGGGAGAATCTGACTTCATATGACATCTTGTTAACTGAGGCAGATTGGCCCCCGCCTTTTGTTTTGGCTGTTCGAAGGGGGGAGGGCCCAAGGAGCAGGCACAGAATTTTGCGGAAGAGTGGGCTCTGGCTTTATACCGTACTCCGGTTGGGTGGGATAAACTTTCACCCCCACATGAGATACCATTGTCTATGCCACAGACACAACCTCAATATCTCCTACGGCGGGGGGCAAAAGCTCCCATTGATGAAATCCTTGAACAATTGGAATATCAAGGTGTGATTGAGACATGTATATCAGCCATGAATAACCTTCTTTTCACTGTTACCAAACCAGATGGGTCATACTGCCTAGTTTTGAATTATTGACATTTGAACTCTCAGGGCCCAATTCACAGAACTAACTTAAGACAAAATCCTAAACGTACTACTTTTGGTATTCACAGAAGGCATTTAGTAGTAGTAAAGTTAGGATTTTGTCTCAAGTTAGTTCTGTGAATCGGCCCCTCATTGTCGAACCTGCACGGTACAGAATACCCATAGTTCTGCTCTCGTAGACAGTCTTGTGACAAAAAGGTTTAAAAACACACTCGACATTTCCAATGGCTTTTTTAGTCATAACCTGTTCTCTATTAGTAAACAGTGGACAGTCTTTACTTCTGACGGCAAACAAAAACAGTTCAAAAGATTGGCCATGGGCTTCAAAAACGTGTTGTCTCCTACTTAGATGGCATAGACCCTGATGCGTACTCGTACGTTGACGATATTTAACTCACGGATGACGAATTATGACTGCATCTCTGTCACGTGGACCGCATCATAGTTCTGTTTGCGGACTACGGTTACAAATTGAACTTCGCAAAATCACACATTGCAGAGTACACAGTGTTGTTTCTTGGCTATGAGCACAACAATGAAGGTCGAGGTCTGGCACCTCACTTCCTAGAGAAATACGCATGTTTGCGTTCTCCTACAAAAAACTTCAATCTTTGCTGTTTTAGAAAAAAATGTGGCCGAACTTACATTCCCGAACATGCCCAGCGTGTCAAGCCGCTATATGCCTTGATACAACCTACTTTTACCAAAACCTGCTGGCTTCCGGGACATTCTGCTATTCTGCAATCTTTGCAGTCTGATGTTCTTGAATCTTAATACTTACTGGCATGTGATAACTACACAAACCTGGTAATAACATTTGTGCCAGGCGCAGTGGGTTTCACTTACTTGACGTTTAATGAAGGGGACACAGTACCCATTACTTACAAGTCACACTTGTACACTTCGGCTGAAATGCGCTTTTCGTCTGTTCAAAAAGTTTTGACAGCAGCGCAGATGGCACTCCTAAAGGAAAGAGCGCTGTCACAAGGAAAACGTATGTTGGTTGCTACACCCTATCCAGCCCTGAGGCAATGACAAAAGCCAGTGTACCCAATTCAAAAGGTTTGCATCCACGTTGGAGACAATGGGCTACTTCGCTGACATCTCCTGATGTCACATTTATCTTTGACTCCTCACTACAAACACAGGAGTTTTTACAGTATGAATTTGTTCATCCTGTTCCTCTGTCCATGCGCCTGCTTGAGGATTACCATTGTATCATTTACACCGGTGGTTCGGTGCAACCGGCAACTGGCAACTGGATCTAAGCATTCTTATTCAGTGGTTTGTGCAATAGTGGCTGGTACCATGGTGAATGGAGAATTCAAGTCAAATGTCGTGCACAGGCAGGCATTAGGAGACTGTACCGCCCACTTGGCAGAGCTGCGTACTGTAGTGCTTGCACTGGAGTTTGCTAATCCTCATGTGACTACTTTAATTGTAAGTGACTCTTACTACTGTGCTCGGTCCTTCAACGACAATTTATTCTTTTTTACTCAAAATGACTATCATGATTCCAGAGGTAGCACAATTAGGCATAAAATGCTATGGGTGTGAGTCGCACAACTTAAAGAACGTCTGCCTCTTTCAAATGTAATTCATACTCTTGATCATCAGCGTGTAGGAGTACACGCTGTTGGCAACAGTTTAGCTGATCAAGCAGCGAAAACAGCAGTAGCCACATACTTAGTAGCAGCAGTTACAAGGTCCAAAAGTAAGAATGATGATGACATCTTGGCAGCTATCGCTGCTACAGAGAAGGGTGGTAATTACCCTAAGGGATTTCCTTCTAAATACGCTTATCAATTAAGTCCTTATGATGTTCCCAATGTTAGAATTAATGACGTTGGGTACAGGTTGATTCCCAACACAGACCGCAGACTTTCCTTGATAACAGCCGCTCACGAAGGCATGGCCTAGGCTCATGCAAGCATTTCAGCGACTGTCTCTATCTTACATCAAAGTTACTGGTGGTGTGGGTTGTATTAACAGACTCATTATTGTGACTTCCACTGCTGCACGGCCTCCTCAAACACAGCTGTACATATGTAATAAACAACTTGGTTGTGTTTATTTAGATCACTGCGGTCCTTTTTAATCTGATACTGCATACAAGTTTATTTCAGCTGCAGTGGATTCGTGCACACGTTTTCTATGGGTTTGGCCACAACGCAGTGCTGGCGCACGAACTGACATCAGGGATTTGCATGTCTTTGTGTAAATTTTTGCATGTGGCACCTTCCATTCTGACCAGGGTCAGGCGTTCGCCTCTAAGACGTACAAGGAAGCCATGAGGTCTTTGGGAGTGCACATCAAATTACCGGCCTGAGGGCAATTCTATTGTGGAGCGAATGAACCGTGACTTAAAGCAATCCTTGACAGCTAGAGTTTTAGGTACTGGTAGGAACTGGTTCGCCCATTTATATAGCGTACAACGTGCACTTAATAATCTCCCTGGAAGATCTCTGGGTGGTCGGACCCCATACCAAATGCTCTTTGGATAAAAATGTTTGTCCCGGATCTTGATGGTCTAGACATGGCAGTGACAGCTGTACCCTTTGATGTAGATAATCATTTTGCTGTCTTACAGAACCTACAACAGACTCGTGACAGTTTTGAAAAGGAACATTTGCCCTCCGCAACTGAAGCTGCACTACAGATTCCGGTAATTGGCTGGCTGCCTCAAGTCTGTGACCTTGTACATGAGATTGTGGAAAACAAGAAGGAGTTTGGCTCCTCTTATCATGCACCGGTTCCAGTGCTTGGCGTACAGGGTACTAGAACAGTCATTTTACCACCACTTCCTAGTCACAAGGATAACCAGTACATCTCCATTGGCAATGTCAAACTACAATGCATGTCCGATTCTTCTTAGTATGACTCCTTCGGATTCCAGGTCAGCGATGCTACAAAATTGTGTCTTGGCCTCGGCAAACACCATCAGGCCTGACATTGCCATAGAGATGCCCACTGTTACTAATCCATTATTGAATCCTCCGACTTGCAGTCCACATGAATATACTGAGAATGCATATCCCTATGATTGTTTCATTGCCTGTTGTGGAAGCAAATGTAGTAGACCAGTCACGTTTTTCATTTGACACTAACTCCACAACATTGAGTACACCCTCAAAATTTTCTATTTTTGTCACCAGGTTTAAACAAAAAATGTTAATTTCACCTTGGACTTACATCTGGTTGTTCATGTTGATTGGATTTGTGACAGTCGTTTTCCGTCTAATCAATGGACACTACCTTACTGAACGCTCAGCAATCAAGTTAATCGATGTAACTTTGGCACCAAATTCTTCTTCACACTCCATGATGCGAGACCAGACCTTTATCAACATTTCTGCCTGGCCTGTGTTGGATGGGATTGTATGGGATGCTGTAACGTTTAAAATTCATGGTTCAACTGAGGTGCTTAATGTCCCAAATGTACTTCATGGGCCCCATTCACAGAACTAACTTAAGACAAAATCCTAAACGTACTACTTTTGGTATTCACAAAAGTTAGGATTTTGTCTTAAGTTTGTCTTAAGACAGACTTAAGACATTCTTAAGACAGACTTAAGTTAGGATTTTGTCTTAAGTCTGTCTTAAGACAAACTTAAGACAAAATCATAACTTCTGTGAATACCAAAAGTAGTAAGTTTAGGATTTTGTCTTAAGTTAGTTCTGTGAATCGGGCCCCATGTTTCTATGGGGGATGAAGTGAAACAAAACATACGTTCTGATGATTGGGACGTTCAAGCTGTATAGTCTTTATTTTCTGATTTAAAATATTATGCTGCAATTGATGCTGAAGATTTGTATTTAAATTCTGCAAATTATGCAGATTTATTTTGCTACCAGTACTATGTCCACCATTTCCTGCATAAAACTAATACCTTTAGAAATGTGGTTATTTATACACAATGGGAACATTGCCCAGCTGCCATTGAAGGCAGTTTACAAATCCTTTTGGAAAAATGTACATACTTCACTGATTTTAATTGGTCCAATTCGGATTCTTTTTATTTTAAATGGAATTCTAAGTCCAATTCTAAAGTTAGGCTCACCCACACTAAGTTACTGTATTCAAAATCCTAAATTGATCAGTTAGCTATAGGTGTCTATGAGCTATGGAGAGATACTGTCGTTCTTAAATCTGTTTGGGGTTCTAGACCCTGGCAGATACAAGGCACAGAGGCTTAACAACGTGCATGCCTTATCCCAAACCACAGGTTGATTCTGAACAGCTCTATTTATCAAATGACCTATTCTGTATTGGCTACTTCAAAACAAATGAATGCCCCTAAAGATCCTGATCTGTATGCTTATCCTACATGGAACAATCGCACAGATATGTCACTTGATAAATTACAGTCACTAATTGCTAACGCTTCATTTAATATTTCTAGTCTTGATCCCTTGGGTTGATTGGTATGGCAAACAAGTTCTGCCTCTCCAATACGGTTTATGGCCTGTGCATGGAGTTTTAGCTAAATTGGACATCCGTGCGGCTGAACATGACTTCCTGGAACAAAGTTATCTTGAAGAACAGGCAAGTTGCCCTCTGATGGTGCTAGATGCTCCTATAATCGAAGAACATGTATGTTCCTTTTCTTTGCTTGATTGGATGACATGTCTCTTTTCTGACAATAACAATGGCTTCTTCTTGGAGGCTGTATCAACATATTATGCATATACGCTGATGGATTAACTTGGCAGCCTTCCGTCATCAGTCGAGTCCTTTTACTGAGTTCTTTTTCTTCTCTCTTGGCTGACTGACGCCCCCATTTTTTTTATCTTTTGTTTTCCTTTTGGTTATTTTTTCCTTTTTTCTTTTTGATTTTTCTTTACCCCTTTCAAATGAATGCCCCTAAATTCCTGATCTGTATGCTTATCCTACATGGAACAATCACACAGATATGTCACTTGATTAATTACAGTTACTAGTTGCTAACACTTCATTTAATAGTTCTAGTCTGGATCTCTTGGGTTGATTGGTATGGCAAACAAGTTCTGATACATACAAACACTGTTTTCTAGGAAAGGCCCCTGGATACACACAAGATAGACCAGACCCTCAGTTTGAAAACTCCCATTTAGTTACTACCTATTCAGTAGGAAAATGATGTCAACATTGGTTGAAACACTCCACTCTGACGTCAGTTAAACATCATTTGTCGTTACTAACAGATGATATTTATTTGACTGATTTTGTTAAAGGCCCTGCAGGTGGCAGATCCAAAAGATTTCCCTATGCTATTTACAATGAAGTTTGGAAACTGCCGCAAATAGAAGCAGCTTCACGTTTAAGGGCAATAGACCAAGCTAATTTAGAAAAAGTGCTTGCTGTCGTTGATAATATCATTAAGACTCTCTCCTGCAGAATTTGTACATTAGATAATATCGTTTCATCTGTTGTGGATATTGACCATGATGAAGTGTCGGTATTGTACCATTGTTAGAATCAATTGAGTTTCATACTGCAGTTTGCTTGGACTTTACAAACATTGAAATCTAGGAAAGTTCCTTACGACTAGATGAACACTTCATTTTTATTTTTGTCTTTTAATTTGACAGAAAGACAACAGATCATGTCCATAAAGGATGCAAGCTACTCTCTATAACATATTGAAAAATTAGAACCATTACCATTTGCAGTAGCTGAAACTAACTCTGCTGTATGGCTCATCCATGGGGAAATAACTCTGCCATTTTCCTTGTTTAAATTTTGTTTGTGTTTGAAACATTATGCCCTAGAAAGGTATGAACCCCTGGGTAGTGCTTTTCTCCATGAAGTATGGTCTTTGCGATTCACATACAGATGTGTGAGAGATGACAAAGAGGTTTACTTAACAGGGAAAGAGTGCACTTCCACACCTAATGACTCACTTGTCTGTAAGAATATACAATTGCACGGCACTTGTAATTTACAGGCATTGAAATCTAGGCAAGTTCCTTACGACTAGATGAACAGTTCATTTTTATTTTTGTTTTTTAATTTGACAGAAAGACAACAGTTCATGTCAATGAAGGATGCAAGCTACTCTCTATAACATATTGAAAAATTAGAACCATTACCATTTGCAGTAGCTGAAACTAATTCTACTGTATGGCTCATCCATGGGGAAATAACTCTGCCATTTTCCTTGTTTAAATTTTGTTTGTGTTTGAAACATTATGCCCTAGGAAGGTATGAACCCCTGGGTAGTGCTTTTCTCCATGAAGTATGGTCTTTGCGATTCACATGCAGATGTGTGAGAGATGACAAAGAGGTTTACTTAACAGGGAAAGAGTGCACTTCCACACCTGATGAATCACTTGTCTGTAAGAATATACAATTGCACGGCACTTGTAATTTACAGGCAGGGAATTTAGCTTGCATTTTAAAGGGTAATCCCGTGCCAGCTATCACACCAACTTTCACACTGCTTGCTAACAGTAGTTATTTACTTTTAAATTACGAAGCTTGCTGCGGCATGCTGGCTGGGATCCCTTACATTGTGACAGTCTCACAATATGTAGTTTGCTGTTAAAATCATCTTTTTCTGCCTCCACATGGGAGGCTCGACATATCGATTTGGCCTTCCATTCTGACCTTGAATGCGGAGTTTAACAAGTTGAGCAGAATACCGGCTCTCTTGTCCCAAAAAGAATTAGCTCTTACTTCTTCCTGTGAAACATTTGTCCTTCAGGTTGCTAACACCGGTACAGAGATGCAGGCGCTTTTAAATACCGATCTCTCACTTCATTTCGGCTCATTGAGCCACACCATTTTCAATGCCTCGACTACCGCAGGCTTGGCCCATTTTTTTTAACTTGTGGGCTCCGGCCTTGTGACCTCATTTCAAACTATATTTGGTGTGATACCGGCATTTTTTCATTCTATTTTTTCCAGCATCTTCGGCTGCTTCCCACTAACTCTCGCTCTGGCTGGCGGTGTGTTGCTGTTATTTTGCTTGCTCCGGAATGGCTGCTCTGTCTGAGTCATGAAACAGCCGAGCACAGCTAATAGACCTTCGTAGCCGTATGCTTTAATACTACGGTACTCTTCCCTTGGCCACTTTGAGCGTGGCACATGGATTATCTTTTCGATTCTCATATTTCACTTGCGTGCAACCCATCTTCCATTGCCTGGAATGTCCCTTCCAATGGCATCTAGATCTCTGCCTCTACAATACAGTGTCTCCTGCCTCAGATTACGATCTTCTAATGAGTCCCCTATTGGCTCATGAGTTGAAATGTTTAGGTGTTGGGATTATGGCCTGTGCGGCTGCGCTTGGAGAATGGGACATCTGTGCGCCTGCACATGACTTCCTGGAACAAAGTTATTTTGAAGAATTGATGGCGCTTAGAGGCTCCTATAATCGAAGAACATGTATGTTCCTTTTCTTTGCTCGATTGGATGCCATGTCTCTTTTCTGACAATAACAATGGCTTCTTCTTGGAGGTTGTTGCAATATTGTGCATTTATGCTGATGGATTAACTTGGCAGCCTTCCATCATCAGTCGAACCCTTTTACTAATTTTTTTTCTCTCTTTGCTGACTGCCCCCCCCCCATTTTTTTCTTCCGTTTTCCTTTTTGATATTTTTACCCCTTTCAAATTGCCGAATTTGTCAAGGATGAACTTATTTCTTGCTCACTCCAACTTGAACTCTGTGTTCATATTTTTAGTCCCTTTGTTCGTTAGTCTGATCAGGGGAGGGTGTAGTGAAGATACGATTTTGCCTGCAGACATTGCTATGTTAGCATAGGTGAACTATATGCTGAGCTACCATTTTGCTGCTTTTGCGCACACTACATGCCTCTCTTCTAGTAAATAAAACTGCTTGCTTTTCTTCACCTGAGAATGGTCTGTGTTTCACAAGTCTAGGCTTGCACCGCAACCTAAGTCTGCACAGAGTGTTCAAGGTCGAATAACAATGTATGCTGTTTATTCAGGTTGATCAGTCCCATGCACTTAGACATAACACGAACACAGCTGCTAATAACTGAAACTCAGGTGCTTTTAATAATGCATTGCATGCATGAAGGGGGCACCTGAAGAAAACCTTTCCATCTACAAAGAGATGTGCTGGTCCTGGGATGTGATTCACTGCATCTGATCTTGGAGGTATGGGGTTCCCCGTCAAAGCCTAGAGGTCTTCTATTATTATAAATGCTAGCTCCTAGCAAGGGGAGGGTGATACACACGGCGCTGTAGTCCTGGTTCCACTATCATTATAATATGATTTTTCCCTTTGTAGTTTATGTAATTGTAACAAGCTGATTGTATTATTATTATGCATCCTTTTATTAGTATTGGCAAAAGTACTGCATCTTACAGCATGTAGTTAAAATAAACATTTTAAACTATATCATGCTCTGATTACTCACATTGCTGACTTGTATGAGAGCTAAAAAGAAAAAGTGTTCTTGATTTCCACCATTCCTGAGAATTCACTAAGTCGCTTGTTCTGGATTGTCTAATTATTGGTAGCTTCGCTGTAGTACGGAGAATGAATGATATACTGATGCTAGTCGGATTGGTGTTTTGGACACTGAGGTAGGCTTTTGATACACCACAATACACCGAGGTCCTGGTTTCCTGTGCATAGTTCTGTGCATGAGCAGAATCCCTGCAACACCATATCATAAACTCTGAAGAAAGAGTAGTTCCTGCAAGGGTTCAAGTAGACAAAAGCTTTCGAACAGGCATTCCAATCCCTAAATTTTTTATTATACAAGCATCCATATTACGACACCCTGATACAACGAAGACTTTTTTTCAGAAACAGAAGCCTCGGACAGGGCTGTTGGTGCCGTCCTCCTCCAACAACAAGAAAACAAAGGACTATAACATCCTGTGTTTTACCTGTCACATGTCCTGTCAGATTCTGAAAGGAACTACTCTGTCCTAGAATGAGAACTACTGGCCATGAAGTATGCTTGCCGTGAATGGAGACACTTCTTAATGGGAACCAAGGAACCTTTTGACAACAGAACAGACCATAGAAACTTCCAATGTCTCCGTAACATTCAATGCCATAATAGTCGCCGAGCCTGGTGGGCCTAATTTTTTCAGCCAGTATGGCTTTGTAATTTCCTATATACCTGGATCTCAGAATACTTTGGCAGACGCCTTGTCTATTCTTTATCCAGAAAGACCTACGCTCCCACAACAGAAAATAATCTAGCCACGAAGAACTAATGGCATGGTTCAATCTTTCATAGAGAGGGTTAATCCAGAATAGAAATCCATGAACCAAGAAGAATGGAAGAAGCTATACACATCAAAAAAACTAAAGCAAAAGCAACTATTTTACATTGGGCTTCCCCACCTGAGCACCCGCCCCCCCTCCCAACCTTACTCTAACCTCTAGAACCCCCCATCCACCCTCCCCCCCCAAAAATGAGCAATCAGGAAAACCCTGTATGATGGATACCTATTGTAAAACCCCACCACCCACCCCTTGCCATGTTAGATAAGCCTATGTTTAACATGCGGCATGTATTAACAAATCAGGCTGTTACGAATTTTATCAAAGAGGGCTCAAGGGGGGCCATCTAATCTCTATAGCCTAGAACCGGCCACCACCGGGGAAGGACAAGAGCTAGCGAAGAGAAAGAAATGAAAGATAACAAGCGAGAAGAAAGACTAGATTTAAAACAAAAAGGGAAAAAGGGAAAAAACTAATTCAGCATAGCCCTTATCCTGAGTCTCTTGATCGAGTAGCTATTTGCTGAGAGTAGACCAGATAGTTTTTTAAAGGCTATCCTATTGTTAAAGTAAATTTCGGAGGTATCAACTATCAAACTAGCGAAATTAACTATAACCATTCTAAGTCAGGATTAGCATTATTTTGGCATTTTTCTGGCGTTGATTGTGTAAATTTAATGAAGATTCATCAAACAGCAGCAAAGTTATTAACAAAATAAAAAAAAATGTTTTTCTTGAGGAAACTAGGTCCAAACTATAACTACCTACTTGCAACTGCAAGTAGGTAATTTTATATACAAAGGTTCACATACATTTGTCCTTTCTCTACATATGGTGCCAAAATATGTGCTGTAGCGCACTCTTTGCCTCTAACCTAAAGGTCCTGGGTACTCTTTACGTACCCTTATACTAGAGACTAGAGTTAAATATGACAATTAAGGATATTTCAATATCACTATGTTGAAAGAGGGAGCACAGGCACTTTACCGCTGGTTAGGAGTTTACAGCCATCAAAAACAGTCAATTTAAAAATCTGGGGGTAAAGCAGGCAAGAGGTAGTCATTTCTAACAGGTGCGTAGGTAAATGTCGGAGCACCACAGTACTATTAGATACTACTGTCTCTCATTACCTTTCATTCACGTAAGGTTTGGATTATTTCATAATTAGGTATCTGCCTTCCCTACTTCATTTTGGAGTCTACTAGAACTGATGGTGCAGCCGGGGGACTGTTGATTCAGTCATTAAGGTTACGTCTTACCCTAGGCCTGATAGCAAGCCCTGGTTTTGCTGATATCACTCAGTTCCTTCTTACCACTTAAAACTCTAATCGGAGTATGCCTGAAGGCCTATGCTTTTCTCTATGTGTAACGTGGCTCTTTCCTGGCTAGCCAAGTCCGCCACTACTTGCAGACAAAAAGCAATGGCAGCAGCATTAGGTGACTTCCAGTTTATAGTACCCCTTTGGACTAGAAAAAAAACACAGTCAAGAAATCGGAAAGCTGATTTTTGGTTGCTAGGAACTGTCATCAAGTTGAAATCACACATTTCACCAGTGTTTAAATTCGTTTTTCAGTTATTTCTGTGAGTTTTCCAGCAAGAACACCCCTGTACCATACAATAATCCACCATGCGCAAACATGTACCAGAAGTTTGCATTTTCATCTCACACTGTGAGCATCACGCCAGAAACAATGAATATATTTTGACTGCCCACTTTAGAGTTAATGAAATCCCATAAAGAAAAACTGTGTTGGAGTAATGTAATCTGGTATTTCTGGGCACTTCACTTTAATTCACAATTCACTTTAAGTGTGCAGTCCATGTCTTCGAGGCTCTGTGTCCCTCGAACCATCTCTCCCTTCACCCAGCCTGCACACTTTTAGATCAGTCTATTAGAACTGTAATAGATGTGAAACTGCTCTTTACCCAGTTCCTATCATGGTTAATAGATTCTATATTTCATGTGTCAGGGATTTTTTACATTTGCTGCCCCAAAGCTCTTGTACCACTTTGCGGATTTAATGTGAGTTATCAACTGTCCCCTTGATACCTGATAACCCATTCCCATGCGCCATGTGCTTGAAAACCCTGTGGTCTCATCTGTAGTCACTCCCATCGAGGTCAAGTATACTAAACTGTGGGACCCACTCTGTCCACCTATTCCATGGAGACTCCAGATGGGGACAGTCATAGAATGCGGGCCTCAGTCTGCTGTATATTGTCTTCAATATTATACCTTTCCTTTCTATATTTTTGTGTCCTTAACTACCGTAATGTGATGCTCCCAAGCTATAGGGTGGACACACCTTGGAACATTCTGCTGCTCTGCAGAAGCCCTACTGGAAATATGCTCGATATGGGCCAATATACTTGCATGTCCAATAGTTTCCCTGAAGTGTTCTATACCTTCTATAGATAGTCCTAACCCTGTCTGCATACCCTTAAGTAAAGCAGTATATAATCTGCTTAAAAGATAATAATGCCTAGCCTGTACCCTCATGTGTGAGAAGTTATCCTGGCATATGATTTCCACTAGTTCTAGTGGGCACCTTGCACCAGTCTAATCGACCCTTATTGATGGTGGTTGTAAAGTCAACCTTATAGAAAGCTATCCTAGTGGTAGCGTGAACCAGCAGTCATCAGGCTAAGACTTCATTAGGCGAGTTAAGCAAGTTGTTTTACCAATTATAATCCCATGAGTACCAAATGAAAGGACACCACACAAGGTATATATCAAATATATATGTATTTAATCTAAACACAACCCCTCTGCACTCTTTATGCGGTCAGAGGTAAAAATACAATACAAGTCACACAATTAATATACGATAAGTTGCACAGTATACGTTATGCTCTAGGGGCCTCACAAACCATATACTAAAATAGTGGTATAAGAACCACAAGATAATTAGAAAGCAGGCCTGGGGCCTGTGGAATCGCTGGGGCCACTCTACACGACCAAAGGTTAAGAAGGAGGAGGCCCACGGGAGACGCGTGCAGTGTCTAAACACAGGTGCGGGTTACCATTGACTTTCAATAGAGATCGTAAAAGTTACAAATATACAATTTAAGGACACTTCCAGATGGACTACGATGGAACGCTTTTAAACTAGGACGGTTAAAGAGTCAAGACCCACGGGAGCACCAGAGTATTCGTGTTACATCACACAGAGAAGCAGGGGACATAGGTGTCTTTTCGTGTCGGGTTTCGTCGTCGTTTTCTAGGGAGAGCTGCAAAGAAGTGCTGCAGGCGACCAGAGGAAACATGTCCGGGTGGATCCAAGGGCGGATCGAAGATCCGAAGAACCTGAAAGCAGAAGGGACAGAGTCTGGGTCACTAGCCAGTGACCAGGAAGGAACCAGGAAGGAACCAGGCAATGTTGGGTGATTTCAGGTGAAGTAGTCGAACTTGTCTCTTCAGCTACGAGGTCCAGGAGGCATCGATGATGACCAGGTGCAGGATTCAAACTGTGCCACAATGGATCTAGTTGACTGCTGTGTCGGTATCCTGATTGAACCCAACAAGCCTTGGCCACAGCAACCCACACAGGATGTCGAGATTGGCTCTGTTGCAGACCAGCAAGGTCTGTGGGGCTTCTCCTTTGCAGGGAAGCTGGAGCAAGCCTGGAGCAACCAGTCAAGCAAGTTAAGTTCAAAGAAAAGTCTTCGGGGGCTCAGTAGCCAACGGGCAAGGAACCGGGAATACCAGTCTAGCTCAAATGCAAATGAGGGGCCCATGAAACACGCGGAGTGTGGGGGTCTGAGCTTCGGTGCAAATGGGGCTGGGGCTTCAAGCACCCCAAAGCACAACTTCGAGATACCTCAATGAAGAAGTGCAGCTTGCAAAATGCAGGATGTCCAGGAGTTCCGGTCCCACGTCTCTTGTGTCCGCCACGTGTCTCAGCTTTGCTGTGGGTGTGGGACAGGGTCAGAGATGTCTGGAAGTCCATGTCCTGTGTCGCAGATTCTTCGGGATCTGGGGGGATCCTTGAAAATGCAGACTGTTAGAACAGGGTGGTCACTCCTTGACCACAAGGGAGATATCATCTGTCTTCCAGTCAGAATGGAATGTCGAAGGTCCAGGATATGTCTTTCAAAGATACGTCCAGGGTAATCTAAAGTCCTAGGGACACAGCTCTTATACTTATACTAAGAATGGGAGCTGGGCTACCTGGCTAGGTCCCTCCTGTGGGTGGACCTGGGAAGGGGGTGGTTACACCCCTTTCGCTTTGTCCAGTTTTGCGCCAAAGCTGGGGCTGTGTGCCCCCGCAACCGGTTTGAACTGGGCTATGCATGGAGCACCTTGTGTGCCCCAGACAGTGTCTGAAAAGCATTCACTGAATACAGCCCTCCCTGCCCCAATACACTAAAGCCTGTCTGGGGAGTGTCAGCACCTCCCTGGACAGGAAACCTATTGTCCAGGCCTCCCCTGCTGGAGTTTCGTCCAGCAGCAGGAGGTCAGACTTGTGTCAGTAGCAGCAGCATGCATTTTGTGATGCTGAGGGTCTGTTTAACTTTAACCGGGTAAACCAGTAACTACATGCCTTTTTCCCTCCAGAAGGGTGGACTGCTACCCCCGCCGCCAGGACTGGTGGGGGGGTAGTATTCCAAAGTGTTTGACACCTTACACGACATGTTTTGATAAAGCTAAATCAAAGTTAGCATTAACCGCGAGTATTATAATGCACTTAAGAGTATATGGTATGGCTATATCATAGCACAGCTATAAGGAGATGGTTCCAAAAGCTGCAGAGGGGCTCAGCTCATGCTAGGGCACCCTCTTATATCAAACCAAGCACTCTGCCTCCAGGATTGTCAAGCCCTACCATAGGAGTGACTTATAGGTGTGTATGTGTCTATATGTATAAATAGATATAGGGATACTATATTTAAGTAAGGGGTGATTACAACACCTTACCCAGGCTGTGTGAACAGACCTGCGGTGTCAGTTTGGAAGGCAACCCAGGGGTGGCACAATACATGCTGCAGCCCCTGGTAGGCCTAAGGTGCACTTATGCCCTGGGTACCTATGGTACACTATACAGGGGCAAACAAGGGTGACCCAGTAACCAATCTGCTATGTACCTAAAGTGCATGGTATCAATTTAGAGAGAGAACAGCTGGGCTGTGGGTCTTGTTGGCAGGTCCACAGCCACACTAACGTTGAAAAACCAGAGAATCACAGCAAAAAGTGGGGGTAGCCATAGGAAGCAGACCCTACTCTCCTACATCGTGGTTCCTGCTTTTTGCTTCCATACCACTGGCTAATGGTCCCTTTCTAATTGCAACCTTGAGGGTTTCCTCGCTCTACTCTGTATTACTCCTGTTCTACTGGGTTCTGCTTCTTCAGTACGCCCGGATGTTTTGCTTTTCTGATCACCCAGTTTAAAAACATTTTACATGGGTGAGACTCACTACTGATATTTGACCCACTGTAATGACATAGCGAATGGACTGTGCATGCTTACCGCCTTTTAGGATAAGGTTTCTGCAATTTAACAAGGTCAAGAGGCACTTGGCTGGATACACGTGACCATGTCTGCTGGTTATGCGTAGGAGAGTATTGCTGTGCCTGCCCTCTTACAGCCCACAGGTAATGGGGACTTTGCATCTTTAGGTATTCACCAGAGATAGACCTTACGAGGGAAGAATACACTAGCAGTAGAAGTCAGTGTGTTTTATTGTTTTTCCGGCTGTGGCACCCGTTATACAATTGGGGGAGAGAACTGTCTAAGAGTGCAGTTTCATTCCCTCTTGGCCTACAGATACCATTGACGTCTTGAACTGGAGTGTAACCTGTACAAGAACTGTGCAGGTTTCTATATTTTCCCAGTTCATCTCAGGGTCAACGCCCAGGCCCTATGTCATCCTGCAGTGCCCGGTTATTTACATTTTCTCCATCAGTCGAAACAAAGCCTGTCCCACACAAAAGGAGCAATTAACAGTACTTCTACCAGCTCCTGAGGAAGGAAGGGGTGGAGTGGAATGATCTCCATCAACCACTCAGCTGTCACACTGTACCGGGCATTGGCCTGCTCAAGCTCACTGAACAAAGTAGAGTGCCCATACAACAGGAGCCAACCCAGAGGGGGGCTGTCTTTGAAATCCTAGTTTGCAAGCCCCTGGCAGTGATGTCAGTGTGGGGTGGAGCTGAGACCCCAGGAGCTGCTGAGACCAGTGCCTCCTGGATGACTCCATTTTCGGTTGTCCCAACATGCTGGGCAGGAAGGTTGGGTCATGCGTGGAGAAATAATCTGGCAACCCAGATTTGGCCAAGGGTGTCTGTCTTCTGGAACCTTCCTCTTCCCTTTAAAAACTCTTCTACAAGGAAGAGATACTCTCTTGCCTATGGATTTCTACAAACTTCACTGCTGGATCCTAGGACTGCCATGGAGAACTGGAAAAAGTAACCATCTGACCCCCACTCAAAGGACTCAGTACAGTTGGCCCCAGGACCAGTGGGTCTCACCAAGGGCGAGTGAGGTGGGCTCCCTGGAGCCCCTTGAGAACAAGTTGGTAGAAAATCCTTGACTTTTCTGCACCCACCAGCAAAGAACCAAAGTAGAACTGCTGCAGGGGACCAGGAAAAAGAGCTTTTTGAGGGTTGCACCACTTTGGCGTTGGGGAGGGTTGCTGCAACTGCACTTGGTGGATAAAACTAACAACCTGGAGTAAAGCAGGCCCAGGATCATCCAAATCTGCCCAACGGGGTATGAGTGGGGCCAAGCACACCACAACGGAAATCCACGTCATGAGTCTGCTTGAAAAATTAAGAGAAAGAAAAAATTAACCCCACTTGGCTCTTCCAAGTGCCGCAAAAAAAAAAACTACTCTTCTAACCTCACTGCATAATGACTTGTGGGCCACTCATTTAAAATACTTTTTCCCCCAAGCTACCCATGTATCTATGCTTTCTGCTTTTGATCATATAGATCAGGACAAACTGTGGCACAGGTTTATCATAACCCGCTGATGCCGTAGCAGCATATTGGTCTGTTTCAACAAATGAAATTTTGAAGTTTTTTTGTGAATTTCTGGTCTTAATGAAGTAACGAGACTTATACTAAACTTCTTGTGCTAAGGAATAGAAGGTGACTCTAACTCCTTTATAAGCAAAGATCGATACTAAAATAATCCTCTCAATAAAATATGAGAAGTGATTTCCCCTATTCAGTAATATCAAGGCACAGATAGTGATGTACAACTTATACGACAATTACTTGATTAACCAACACCTAGTAACCCTGATGATGTCCCCCTAGGGCCGAAACGCTTAGGCTGTTGATTGCTTTTTGATTTCTACAAGAAATATCAATACGACATATCCTCAGATTGGATTATGAATATTGGACTGAACTGCTTGCCTATAATTAAAGGAACGCTTTTCTTTGAATAAACATTAATGGATTTCAACATGGACTGTTGATCGTGACTTCGATAATTTTGGTGCTCCTTTCGTCAATACTTCATTTGTGGCGCAAGTTGAACGACTGGCTAATCCCATCTGCCCTTCTGAGGGAGCTGGTCTTGCTGCATACAGACACGTAGGTACAAGTAAAGGTATGGGCTGGTATGCATCTCTCCAGGTGCATTTTAACCGCAAAAGGCCTGAAGCAGGGGTGCATCATTGCCTCCACCCTGCTACATCTCTTAATGGAAGACCAAAGTTGAACTGCTGCAACTGCCACACTCTTAAACTGGGGTGGTTGATATTATCAAATCTGTTAATCCCAAAGACTTGGTGTTGATAGACTCCAACAATTGCTTGATGTAACACACATTTTCTCAGTCGAGAACGGCCTGATAAACAATTTAGAAAATACAAAAACTCTGATACTAAATCAAGGGAAAAAAAGAGCCCCATGTTGGTACTTAACCAAGCAACTTCTAGAGACAGTAGCAGAATAAAAGTACATGTGAGTGATAATAGACAACAACTGTATTGTACCCTGAGGCACAAGTAAATGCTGGTAGCCAAGTAAAGTTCATATGTACCATTATTCTGTAGTTGGTCCAAGTACACCCAGATGGTATACAAGTACATCAGATAGATGGTCAAGGTAAACAGGTAAAGATGATGTAGGTTAACCTGTTGTCAACCCTTAGTTCCATGTAACAGCAAACCCCACCTGGAGCAGCCTGCCTGCTGCTCAGCCCATCTCTAACTGTCATTCCTCACTCACACAGACACCCAACATTCCGCGCATCACTGTATTCCCATCATTCTCCAGTAAACATACACACTGGCTTAGCAGCAAGAACATTGATAAACTACAAGCTATAGGAAAACTATGCAGGACATAACAAACTGGTTATTCACTCCCCAGAAAAAAACCCTGAGGAGATGTGGGAGGGCTCTAGATCGTGTATTAAAAAACCTGGGGAAGACAGTTGCGTTCTACAGTTTTACACCTTTATTCCGGGTAATTCAGGCAAAGCTTGTACCAACAGTATCCTACAGAAGTGAGTCAATGCAGGGCAGAGATGAGATCCTACATGGAATAATGGCGGGTGCATTCAGACTGATCTTAAGCCTCCCTAAGTACACTTAATCAACACAGATATGGCTAGTTTGGCCTGCAGAAGCAGACACACACCAGAAGGGGCACATATATAAAATGCTGGTACAACAGAAATAGAGCACAATTGAACACCCTCAACACCCACCTTTGTAAGAGTTTACAACCAGACACGCTCCCGCAAGAGCCTACCTCAATGAGTCAATAAAACAACTGGGCCTACAGGACCTGTAGGAGATACCTGTAACTCATGCAAGCTTCAATTACCTGGCAAATAAGACCATCAAGTAGACCTCATTATTAGAGGATTAAGTACCTCTGGCAGCCCTTTATTTGCAGGGGAGGCTATTCTGTTATGGCGGAGGAGCATCACCCCCCCCCCCAACCCCCGCTGAAAGCATTCAGAAGGCAAAGGACAAAAATAAAGCAATAATAAAACATTTTTATTATAATTTTACTTTTCAGCCTGCAGAATGGAACTGCGAGCCGAACGAGGAGCATGGCCACCTACACTGATTCTGCAGTTGCAGCACCCAGGTGGAGGTGGGCACTGCCAAGTGCTCATGCCAGTTTGGGCAGCACTCTGCGGATGGCCAAACCATCATGCACTTGGTTTTTCTCCACATTGTTGCGTTATGCATCTGAGTGGAGAAACCAGTCTATGTCTTAGCACCAAACGGAGGTGCTCAGAACAATCACAGTGCTGCTCACATGCTGAGAATAGAATTCCTAGCATGTGAGCAGCATTGAGATTGGGAGCCTGCGCTGTGTCCAGCTGTTCCTGGACGTCAGAGCTGCAAGGATCGGAGAAAGGCGGTGGCGGTTGGAGAAGGTAAATGCATATTTCTTTCTTTATAATTCTTTCATTTTGTTGTGTTTCCTCCTCTCCCACCCCACCACTTCGCAATACGAGTGGCCACTCTTGAAGCTTTGTATTGCACAGTTACTTCACAACATCATCCCAACCCTACCTTCACTCAGGGTTTACCAAAGCAGCCAAAGAGAAGTGTCTGCACTATCATCTTGGAGCATTGCCCTTGTTATTCCATTTACTACTTTGGAAGCAATGTCCAGCCATGACCAACTGTTGGCTGTGCGGAGCAGTTACTGTGAAGAACTACTGAGTGAGTGCAGAGCAATGCTACGACCTCTATTTAATCAAAGAGGAATTCAATCATGTAGGCATGCAGTCATGGAATGCTTTGTCCAGGAGGACTTGCAGCTGAATTGCTGCCTTGTGATATACCTAAATAGGGTGGAAGCAAAACTGGCAGCTAACTTCATGGAAAGATAAGCTAAGGACCACCTCTCTCACTCAGTGAAATTACCTTGATATACAGGAGCCGTGGATGGCCTCAGCTGCACTAAAATCCTCCATGTCTGTTTGGCACCTGCAGATTACTCTTATAGAAATGAACTCATATGCAGATGACACGCAGCTGGCGGTCACGCTGAGTGGGGACTCAGACATGGAGGCTCCCAGGTTCTGTGACGATTTACGGGCAGTGGCTAACTGGATGAATTCCAACTGTCTCCAGTTAAATACCAAAAAGACTGAGGTTATGGTGGTCGGTAAGCAGGCGGCGTTGTGGGGTGACAAGTGGTGGCCTTCTGAATTAGGTGTGACTCCTCTCCCAGCATCGGAGATAAAAAATTTGGGGGTGTGGCCTGACTCGACCCTCGGTTTCATCTGTCATACCAAGAAGGTGGCGGCTTCTTGTTATGGCATCATTAGGGGGCTGAGAGCTATCCTTACATTTTTTGATGCTTCCACCAGGCAACTGGTGGTCCAAGCATCAGTGCTGTCCCGGCTGGACTATGCCAGCTCGCTTTTAGCTGGGATTAATCAGGCAGAACTCACCCGGCTGCAACGAGTTCAAAATGCTGCAGCCAGAGTGCAGATTGGTCTGCCAAGGCGGTGCTCGGTTTCCAAATCTCTGCACTCCCTCCATTGGCTCCCCATACCCCAGAGGATTAAATTCAAGGTCCTTTGCCTTGCGTTTAAAATCCTCAAAGGTATGTCTCCCCAAATTTTGGAGAATCTGAAGTTATCGTATGTCCCTCCGCCTACCCTCAGACCTTTGGGTCAGAATCTGGCTGTGGTGCTGCACTTCAGATTGGCTAGAGTTGGTGGCCGCTCTTTTCGTGTGCTAGCGGCAAAGTGGTGGAATTCTCTTCCTCCGCATTTCCGGCCATTGATGACCTTCTTCAGTTCAGATGAGCCGTCAAGACATTTTTATTTGCTTAGTTTTCTTGCTGTCTCTTTTGCCCATTCTGAGTCCCTTTGTGTTGTGTTGTGTTTGCCTTGTCAAAGCGCCAGGAAGCCCCTTTGCTGGGGCAGCTGTGTGCGGTATGAATAAAAATAACATAACATAACATAACTCACTGCTGGTATGGGACTGGCAGACACTAGGGAAATGCACAAATGTCACACTTTTCAGTCTTGATCTTGCTTTCAATGTGTTGACTCTGTTTACTTACCCTTGCGTCAGTGCACACTGTGTCTAATGTCTTCACCCTGCCTGGGAACAGCCAACCAATCAAACATTACTGATGTTGTACCATATGCTTTAAATTGCCAGTGCAATCTGGGGAACCTTTAAATCAATACTATACGCGTTGGTAATTATGTTTAATGCACTCCAATATGAGCAACAGGTTTTATTTATCATGCAAGACATTGGAAAATAGTGTAAGGAACTGGGAACATGGTACCCGCGAACTACTTTTACTTTACCAATGAATCCATTGCTGGGAAGGGACTGGCAGAGCCAGGGAATGCACAACTAACACACTTGTTTTTCTATAATGTTTTCTATTTGCTTACTCTGCTTAGTTACCCTTGCGTCTTAGCACACTAAAGCTAATGACTACACCTTGCCTGGGAACAGACAAGTACTCAAACATCACTTACATGCTATATTGCACTTTAAATTGTTGTTGCAATCTGGGGAACCTTTTATTCAATATTATACAGCAAGGCACTAATCTTTAGTGCCCTTTCCTGTGAGTAACAGGTTTAACTATTCACACAAGACATTGATAGGAGTTGGGGACATGCATTACTTTTTCACTTCTGTTTTTAACTTGATGCTATTTTGTATTTGCTGGTTTTGAAAATTCACCTTGGGTCCTTGGCCCCGTACACTCTGACCAATAGTTTTATCCTGAGTTAGAGCTGAGAAGCACTTGTGTATCATTTAGGCACTATCATGCATCTGTGTAAATCTGTGGAACGAATTTTTTCGAACTAACACCATACTGTGAGTTGATGTTTTTTTAATATGTATATGTGTATGTGTTGGAAAGTGGATTATTAGTAGTGGTAAATATGAATCTACAACTGGCAATAGGCCACTAACACAGTCTAGGGCACAGAATAGGTCTCAGAAAACTATTATCTTAGTCAACCCTTGGAAGCTTGGCTGCTAACAGGCAGGCTTAACTTCAGAGACAGGCATGCAAAGCATTTAAAAATTCAATTTAGTAAATAATCAAGACACAACACACAATAAAAATCTAACACCAATTTATTAAAACAACAAGTATTTTTTACAAATATGACATATTTGTATCTTTGAAATGACAGCAAAATGAAAACAATCCAATGCAGGGAACCGGACATATGATTTTTTGAAGATTTAGCACTATATTTCACATAGAAACCTTTAGCACTTATTGGGACGTCTGGACTGGGACAAAGACAAAGTTTCAGGTAACCTGCGATGAAGCCCTGTATGGCTACCCCTTGACATAGTCCTTGGTCAAAGTTTTACCTTCAGCTTTAGAAACTTTTCTGGAGCTTTTTCTGCCGGAGTCCCTGGATGCTCTCACTAGTCCAGATTTGGTGAGGGTACGCCTGCATGCTTTCCAAGGAGCTCCCGGTCAAACTCTGAAAGTCAAACCTCCAGACTGGGGATTCTTAGTGATGGTCCAGGTGAGCTCTGTTAACCTGTAGCTTGTAGAGATTCCACCCTTTAGTCCTCTTGGAGCAAGTTAGATCCACTGGACTGTAGTTCCAGACTGTGCAGCATAATAATCCATTATTCCTTGTTGATCACTGCAATAATGACAATGATTCCTGCTAAAGGTATCTTAATGTGGTTTATTATGAAAAAACATAATTTAACTCACTTGGTATGTTTGGGCGAACCCTCTAGGAGGTCACCACGTACCTTGAGCAGTCATTCGACTGCTAAGCTACACTGCAAGCATCAAGCACTACAATGAGGTGAGGCCAATTGTGGACCTATTTCTTGTGATGGCTACACAACTAATAGCCCAGTTCCAACAACTTCAATTATATGTATTCAATGCATATATGATTGCCACTGGAATTATCCGATTGTGCGGCCATAAAAAGTTTTGAATAATTATAGATTGGCTGTATTTGCTACACAATACTTCATCTGCCACATATTCTGCAGGATTCAACCAAAAACGATTTGTTTCTAGCTCAAATGGTTCAGACATTACTAAAAATGTAATTACATGCTTTGCAGCACGGTGGAAGGCAGTTTGCAAAGCTGAACTGGTCACCTTTCTATTGCTTATTACTATATTTGGGTGTTAAACTAGTACTAATGAGGTGCAACCATTGCCCAGAGAGTATTACAAAGTTTAGAAATGACAAACTAATGCAGTACTTCTAATACAAAATATGCATCACTATGCCGCATATTTTGCCTAATTTGCTGCATAATTTACTCAACCCTGCTTCAAAATTTGGTCCTCGCCTGCTGCATAATTCCATTTCAAAGCTTCTTCTCTAAAAAAGCGCATGCAAATATGTCCAGCTAATAATTAACAGCTTTCTCAGAGTCCATCGACACTATCAATGATTGGAGGTCTGAAATGGGGTGTTGGACTTGGCCCTCTTGGCAGGGTCATCCCTGACCTTTTTGCCTTCCTCCAATATTCTCTCTGACCTGTTTTCGTTGGTTTAATGACTCTGGGCACTTTACCACTGCCGACCAGTGCTAAAGTGCATATGCTCTCCCTATGTATATGTGATTGATTCCCATGATTGGCTCATTGGATTTACTGTCAGTCCACAGTAAAGTGCACCAGGAGTGCCAGGGCTTGTAAATACCAATACTGCTAGTGGGCCTGCAGTGCTGGTTGCGCCACCCACAGAAGCAGCTTAACCATTTCAGCCTGCCTCTGCTAGGATGTGTATCTGACTGTCTGGGTTGTGTGAGTGACAGGGCTGGGGGATGACAGGTGGTGAATGCAAGGATTACACCTTGGTGGGAGGTGGGAGTGTCCCTGGACTCTGAATAGGGCTGTGCTCTGCCACCACAATGCTGGCTCCGCCCCCTGGGGAGAACCTGATGACTCAGCCCGACACCTGGCCCAGGAAGAGGGAAGCCTGTCAACAAAGTACTCCTGGTTGCCCCTGTCTACTCAATGCTGGCTCCACCTCCTGTCGAGCGTCTGATGTGCCCGCCCATACGATAGAACGTACCCTGCTGTCCTGCTTCACCCCCTGAGAGACTTCATAGGCCGCGCCGCCCCCTTTGGGAGACCCTAGTACAATCCGTACTGAGGTCCTGGGCCGCGCCTGCCTGTGCGCCCGCACCCGCTGAAAGGAGAGATCCGAAGTCACAGCGAAGAAACGAGTCGCACTCCCCGTGTACGACTCGTCCCAGAAAGAGAACTGCGGTCTGAAGGTACGGCGCTAGCACAACGGGCTCGGGCCCGCACCACTTTATTTCTCCGTAATCTAGCTGTGCGCGTCGTATTGCCTGAGAAGAGATCCTACGTTACAAACGCTGTGCCCCACAGAACCGAACCGAACAGTGCGCTTGTTGTTAAGAGAAATCGAGCGCTTTGCCTGTGGGGTCAAATCTGCGCCCCTAGCACTCTGAAAAGTGCCTAGTACTATAAAACCCACCCGCAGTCCGAGCTGCACAAGCTGGGTACGGCTCGTACCAGGGTTTTGCCTGGCTACGTCTGGTGCCTCTGAGAAGTGCCCCGTACGCGACGTACGCTTGCTCATGCTAGATGCGTGAGCTGTGGTAGGGTCTTGTGTATTCCACCGGGGAAAGCGCACAGAAGTGCTACGAAGCATCCAGTGAGTCTTAAAGAGGCCCCAAGTGACTAAGGAGCCTAGTGAAGCAACCAAAGAACCAAGAGAACTATTTTTAAGCAAAATAGACTATGAAGGAAGTAGCGTACTAACCAAAAGAGGATTGCCATTATTTTACAATCTTGTGGCATAAGCTAAAAACATTATAGTGGTCTTGTGATAAAATCTTGCTTGCATAGAGATATTTTTATATAAAGAGACGTATTTTTACATATCCACAGCCTGGTGTCCATTTGTGGGGGGATTGGTACATTTACTGTGTGTGTGATTACAAATGCTTAACCCAATAACGCCTGACGAATAGCCTTGGCTGCTCACGCCACGCACCTAGAGGGTGAGCAAGGGTAATTCTAAAGGGGTGATCCTTCGCCCTGACTTAGAGGAGAGGGTCCCTGCTTGTCACAAGTGGAAACTTGCGCCAACCAGAGACCCCCAATTCTAATATTGGACGCAGCGGTAAGGATGTGCGAATTTGCATTTGTAGTTGACATATAGTGAATTATTGATAGCCACATAGTGAGAGCAGACCTATAAAGCAGCCACCGATTTTATTGTTTTTTTTAATTTTGCTGGGAGATCTCCATGTGCTTGTGAAACGTCATGCCTGGTTCAGTAAGGATGGAAAAGGCAGCACCAGATGTCTGTCGCCAGAGGAGTTGGCAGACAGGGCAGAAACCAGGGCACATGAAATGGAGATGGCGAGATTAAAGGGACAAATGGAAATGGAGAAACAGAGATTAGCCATGGAGGCACAAAAACGCCAAAGAGATCACTACTTGAGAATGAGAGAACTTGATTTGGAGCTCAAGGAGCTTGAAGCCAGGAGGGCTTCAGCCCCGCAACAAGAGATATGTGTAGCTCAGAGACTGAGCTTTGCTGAGTTGGAGGTGGAGTCCAGCTCAGATGGTGGCAGCAACATCCAGGTATCTAGTGCTGACAGCATAGTTCGCACACCTAAAGATATGGCACCTGAGTTGGAGTGGGTTAACCTACACCAGGAGGGTCAAGGGCATGGAAGAGCTCCAGTAGTGCGCACCGTCCCTGAAGGGAATAGGGTAGCTGGCGTAGGAGTTCATGGTCCTAGTGGTGGGAGGAATTCCCCCATGGTTGAGGTCCTGCTAGGTGTGTGTAAAGACCACCCAGAAGAGTGTGGGTTGTGTGACAGAGACAGTCCACTACTGTCTGGCCAATCTCAGGAGAATGGTGTAGAGTACGTGTGTGAGGCACTGGATGGAGAGGTGAAGGATAGTTTGGTTAATCCTGCTAGGGGGCTGTGTAATCCAATTATGAGAGAGCATACTTTAAGTCCCAGTTTTCCAGAGCTATGCCAACACCTGTTAGAGAGTGAGTTCTCTGACCCCAAGGAGCTCACATTGGAGGCAGACCTTGTGGTGGATTCCAGGGGGTCTGGAGAGGCATTGGGGTGTGATCCTGTGGGGAGTGGCTCAGGTATCTTCCAGCCCAGAGTGGTGGAAGTGGCGCAGAGTAGCCCAGCTAGGTCCTGTGTGAGTGAGAGGGGTGTAGGGCCTTACGTCCTGTCCTTAAGGGGAAGGAGTGAGAATGGGTTTGTCCCGGTAGTGCCCAACCTCAGTCTCAGAGCCTGGATGGTTCTTTAAGGGAACACCAGGTGGGGAGCCTAGGCTGTCCGGATGAGTCACCCTTTGAGGGGGATCCCCCAGTGGCTGGAGAGCGTGGAGGCTCTGTAAAAAGAGCTCCAGTAGTTCTGGTGTCTGGCAGTACCCCTCCAGCTGGGAGGGTGCAGAAGTCCAGAAGGAGGGGCGAGAGGGGGAAAGAGTCCCCAGTGGAAGAACCAGTGGGTCAGGGGCCAGCCAGCAGGGCTGCGTCCCCAGTGAATGACCTTGGGGACACCACTTCTGTCCTGGGGGATCTTCCCACACTGTCAGAGGGACAGGAGTTGGGAGATCTGCGCCAGGCAGACTGTCGCACGACACATGAGCTATGTGCCACCCTCAGGGGGGGCATGCGTGCTCCCCGGGAAGTCCTGGTGCGCCAAGCAAGTGTTCAACTGCAGGGCTGGGTCCCTGAGTTGGAGAGCCAGGTTCAGGTGTTGTCTGACCTGGAGGGTGGAACCACTGTAATCAGTGTCCTGACCCATGTCCCTTCTAGGGGTACCACTCCAGTGGGGAGTGGGCAGTACTCTGGAAGGGGGTGCAGAGGGAGGGAGTCCGCGCCTCTGACCCCGGTGCAGTTTGAGGCTTTAGACCCTAGGATAGAGAACCAGGTGCAGGGTGTCCCTCCTGACCTGGTACCCCAGTTGCAGGATAGCACCCCTGAACTGGTGGGTGAATTGTGCAGGTCACCTGCCACAGGTGCCCTGACAATTCTGGAAAGGGGATACCCCTCCAGGTGGGAGGGTATAGAGCCCCAAGGAGGAGGACCGGTTGTGGGAGAGCCCACCCCAGTCTTTGGTCCAGCCGCCATGTACAGGCCTGGGGCTGGTGGGTCAGTGCCAGGATGTCATACCTGGACTGACAGAAGAGAGAATGGATAAAAGGTTCCAAGCACCTGGGGCTACTGCCCCCCGCTCTCTGAGGCCACCGAGGTTTGAGAGCCCTGAGAGGCATGAGGCCTGGGTCTCAGCCCTGACTACTGTCAGTGGCCACTATGATTTGATGTATGTCTGTTGTTCCGCTTCTTGCTTATTTTACAGCGTTGGAGCAGGGTGCTCTTCTCCCTTGCTGCCTGTATCTACTGAAACTCTTACTCTTTGCCCAGTAGCCGCCGGCCCTGCCTTGTAGTCCCCCCGCCGCCGCTATCACAACCAAGCGGCCGCCGAGTGGGGGACTACCTTTCCCAGCAGGCAGAGCGGCAGTGACGCCAGCCACGCGCCAGGAGGCGCCTTAAAACATCGACATCGCCGGTGGAGCGGGTGTTCCGCTTCTTGCTTATTTTACAGCGTTGGAGCAGGGCGCTCCGCTGTATTTCTCCCTTGCTGCCTGTATCTACTGAAACTCTTACTCTTTGCCCAGTAGCCGCTGGCCCTGCCTTGTAGTCCCCCCGCCGCCGCTATCACAACCAAGCGGCTGCCGAGTGGGGGACTACCTTTCCCAGCAGGCAGAGCGGCAGCGCGCCAGCCACGCGCCAGGAGGCGCCTTAAAACATCGACATCGCCGGTGGAGCGGGTGTTCCGCTTCTTGCTTATTTTACAGCGTTGGAGCAGGGCGCTCCGCTGTATTTCTCCCTTGCTGCCTGTATCTACTGAAATTCTTACTCTTTGCCCAGTAGCCGCTGGCCCTGCCTTGTAGTCCCCCCGCCGCCGCTATCACAACCAAGCGGCCGCCGAGTGGGGGACTACCTTTCCCAGCAGGCAGAGCGTCAGCGACGCCAGCCACGCGCCAGGAGGCGCCTTAAAACATCGACATCACCTGCGTCGCGGGAGCGCCCGGGCGAAGCCCGGGCCAAGGGCGGGCCCGTTGTTGCCCGTTAGTGACCGGTAAGGACCGAACCGAGCCACCCCCCCTTGAATTTACTGTAGAAATTATACATCTGATCGATTGCCAGTCTCATAAACCGTGTAAAATGACCTGTGGAACCAGAAAAAAATGCAAAACTGTCCAAAGTGTAACACAGCTTACAGGTCCGATAGACCAATTTATCTCACGAACAAATGAGGTCATTGACCAGAGTATCTCCCTGCTGGAGCGGAGAGTTTCCCTAGATCTCGTAAATGCCAAACGATCTTCCTTGGGTCTCTTGGCCACCGCGGCATCTCCTATCCAGCAGGGCCCTACTACATCAATATTGACCCTTCCATCTATGACTGCTGCTGAAATCCACACAGATCCTTGTTCTGTGGATCTTTCAGCAACTCAATCTATTTCCGATTTAACCTCGGAGGATCTAGAGACTACCCCCAACCTAGAGCTTTGCCAAACATTGGAAACATCATTAGACACGCGTCTTCGTGGGATGAGGGAGGGTGTCGTTCCAAAACGGGGAAATGGGAAACAACAACATTGTAACTCTCCCAGCCTTGAGGCTCCATCGGAGTTAGAGGGGGCTCATATATTTCAGCTAGCCCAATCCACTTCCACCACCAACATTAACGTATTAACTGCCATTAAACCCCTAGTGAATAACATTAATATGGAGAACCAAATTCTTAATTCACCAAAAATCTTGCAGACCGAAAGCCTCTGTACAGTTTGCAATACCACTCCATTCCTATTATCAACTATTAGGGAACTCCTTATTGAACATCTAAAACCCTTGGAAACTAGTTTGAGGCATTTAGGAAAACAGATAGCACAACTATCTATCAACCCACCCATCCAGTCTAATGTCGAGCACACAAATCAGATGAAGGGAAACAATATACCATTAACAAAAGCCCCACAAGTGACCCAATTGGATCCTGGCAGTAAATCATTACCATTAATAAATTCATCTAACATACAATCTAAACACCTTACTCCAATAGCACTTCCCCAGATTACTTCTGTCACGGGTGTGTCTTTGACAGGATCTACTTCTGGTCCATCCCAGGCCTCTCAAGGCCCAATGACTAGCATTAAACAATCTGCAAATATAAAACAGACACCACTACTCTCTAAAACGCAGGCAATCAAAGTTCCAGAGACAGTAAAAAGGGGAGCGCGTCCAAGGCGCCTCGTATATCTTCCACCTGAGGCTTCCCCTTATACAGTTATTCTTACTGGTGTTCCCGAACTCTCAGAAGGCACTAATGAATCCTCCTGGTCCCTTAAGAATAAAGTTATACAGTGGTTAAGTTCAAATAGACCATTACAGCCTCATCATTCTAGCGGAATAACCTCAGTTCGTAGAGTAACTTGGATAGGGGAGGAACGAAAATCTATACAGGGCGACTGCGTTATAGTGAACTGTGTAGATCCAACTACAGTTAACTATATTTGCTCTTGGCCATCATTGGAAAAAAGGGGAGGCATAGATGCTCACCACCTCTCTTTTTTCTACCCCCCGAAGAGCACCCATCAATATTTCCCTACTGACAACTGGCAACAACCCTTCGAAGGGCATTGGAATCAGGTGGCTTATAGCCACAGAAGCAGGAACAGAGATTGGCAGTCACAGAATTGGCAGCCCCAGTATAGGCCCTCTGGAGGGCCTTTTTTCCCCACGGAGGGTTGGCAGGGCTTTCCAACCAGAAATCGCTATGATTGCCTCGAAATGGTGGATTGACCGCCAGTAACCATTTCAACTATGCCCCAGGTCCCAATAATTCCTGAAGCCCACAATAGTCCTGAATTATTATTACGCCAGGCTGTAGATAAACTTTCCATTCAACAACCACGGCCCATTCAAACAATAGTTGAAACTGGTCCCTTGTTAGAATCCTCTCGTGCTTACATAAAAATAATGTCAGACGAAAATACGGAGGCTCTACTTGAAGCTAATGCTACAAACTTACACCAGGTTAGAAATACCGATAGCAAGCAGATCAACCAGCCGATTTCAACCGTATATCCGTCTAATCGACATGTAGTTCCTTTAGCCTCCAATATTCTAACAGTACAGCCACATGACCTATTACAAAGCACAGACCTGACCATTTCTATTCTATATTGGAATGTAGCAGGTCTGCGAACCAAAATATCGCTGCAACCATGGCTGGCTACAATTACTAAACATCAGGTACTCTGCTTTCAGGAAACCTGGTCAATCACTCCTCATCACCTAGCTGGTTATAAAACATTTCACATCCCAGCCACCCAGGGAGCTATGGGCAGACCAAAGGGGGGTTTGGCCATTTATATCGCCAATACTTTGCCTCCCGTAACAATAATCTTAAAGAAGATCCAAGCTACCAAATACTGCGATTACATTTTAACAAAAATAGCACTTTTATTCTGGTCAACTATTATAATAATTCCGTAATAACGGATTGCATAAAATTGCTTAGCGAAATTACCACTTTTTTAGATTCTTTGAAAAATGACCTTCACCCAATCACAGTATATGTGATTTGGGGTGGCGATTTTAATCTCTCACTATGCCCCAATCATAGAAATGGGAATTGTGGATTGCTAGACAAACACGGCAATCCGCTGTCACATTTTGTACACTCTTCTTGCGGCAACAAATTAAACGAGTCCCTATTCTCACTAGAACTTGAGTTTGCAAATGACTTATTAGAAATTCCAATAGACTTTTCTCCAACATTTCATGGCAGGGGTTGTTCATCTACCATCAACTATATCTTGACCTCGCAGAGCTTGAAGGGCCAAGTGATTAACTTTTATACAGGGTCAGATGTGAGTAGCGACCACTTCCCCATTAGTGTAACAGTCTCCCCTAAAAATGTCACCCTTCATTCTACAATCACTAGTCAGTTAACACAAAACTCCCTATCCATGAATAAGATACATGGGTATACAGTTAAATGGGCTAAAGTTGATCCACACGAAATCACGGAACGGGTTCTTGAGAAAGCCAGATCATGGGTTCTTGACTGTCTATCCATTGTCTCCTCTCCGCATATAATTATGGCCAGTTTTCAGAAAGTTTTACAGGTTATCAAAGAGGAGTTTATTGGTAAATCTAGGAACAAAAAATCTAATTCCGAGAGATGGTTTAATGTAAAATGCCGCTAGGCTCTCTCGGATCTAAAGGCTGCTCTCCGTAGACCCCTGAGGGACACTCTGGAAATCTCTAATTTAAGAAAACTTTATAACGCAGCCAGAGCGGAACGTAAGAGAGAAATTAAGAACAATATCTGGGCGCAGCTGCATCTCAGCTGCCAGAATAAGGACAGCCTTCTTTTCTGGCAAGTAATAAGATCCCCGTTCCTGGCTGATACATCGAAGGACCAGCACTTAGATGTAGCTATCACGGCAGATGAATGGGTTTCCTACTTTTCTAAAATCTTTGGATTTCTCCAAACAGATTTTGAAGAACTGACGAGAAGTGACAATATGTCGGAGAAAAACATCTACCCGATTAATATAACATTTACACATGCGGAGGTCGTAAAGGCCCTCAAGGCGTCTAAACCTGGAAAGGCTCCTGTGCCAGATGGCGTCCCTTTGGATTTCTTCCTATACAACTTTGAACTCTGGTCACCTCTCCTCACTCAGGTCCTTTCTGCTGTAACATCAACTGGGCTGATAGAATCATGGTCAACATCTATCTTGCTTCCGATCTTTAAAAAGGGTAATCGAAACGATCCTGCCTGCTATAGGCCTATTTCCCTTCTGGACGCCACGGGTAAAGTTGCGGGACGGGTGGTATTGGACCAACTACAAACTTGGGCCCAGACAAATAACATCATGACCGACCTGCAATATGGCTTCCAGAAGGGTCTTGGAACCGTGGAGCAGGCCTTGAATCTTGCCCTTATGATCGGGAAGTACGTTCCAGCAAAAGGAGGTAACATCTTTCTTGTGTATGTTGATCTAAGTGCAGCCTTTGACTGTGTCCTGCACTCCAAACTTTGGACTATCCTTAGTGACCTCAAGGTAGACCCACCTCTCATTACTTTCCTGCGAGAACTTTATTCGGATGCAACAGCGTGTGTTAGATTTGGAGTCAACGGCGAGTTATCCCCATCTTTCTCCATTCAAAAAGGGGTAAGGCAGGGTTGTGTACTGGCTCCCTTCCTGTTCAATCTTTACACCAATGGACTTGAGCTGGCTATGCTAGAAGGGAGCCAGGACTTACCCCAGATCAATCACCACCCAATACCAACGCTGCTTTATGCAGATGACTCAGTCATCATTGCTAGAACACTTATACAACTACAAAAACAACTTAACAAGTACTGCTCCTTTATGGGCTCTCTAGGCCTAAAAATTAACATAAAAAAACGTTCACCATGCATATTGGCCCAAAGGTCAAGAACCCTAAAGCAATTTATGTTGAAAAGTCAAGACTGGAAAAAACCTATGCATATCCATACCTAGGGATCTTGGTGGACGATTCCTTGAGCTGGCGGCAGGCTACGGCTAGCAGAAAACTTCTTTTTCAGCGAGCAACAACGGCTTTGATCTCCTTTTCCAGAAAACTTGGCAAACCTGCACCCCCAGAACTCCTAAAAATGTATTACTCAAAATGCCACAGCGTGGCCACATATGGTGCGGGTGTCTGGGGATACGGCCCAGCTGAGCCAATCCAAACAGTAGAGAACAGGTTTGTCAAATATTTGCTGGCCCACCCACAAAGCGCTCCCATCTACGCATCCCATAATGAGCTGGGTATGGACTACAATATTGACTATATACGTTCCCAACCAATTCTTCTATGGCAACGCATATGGTCTAAACCAGAGTGTCATCTGACCCGCTCATTGATTATGGACTGTATGGCTTTAACGAACTGAAGAAAGATATCTTGGCTAGCATATGTGGAGAACTTCCTCAGAGACATTGGCCGTAGCTCATACTTTGATGATCCACCAAGTGTGGAGGATATTTCGAGAAAAGAACTAAAGGAAATAAGCATGGCCCATCTGAGAGAACTTCGCAGTTCAGTCGAGATTGTAAAACCTCTCAATATCCAAATTCAATCAATTCAACCCGTTAGAAATATCCAACCTTACTTACTGTATTACTTGTCTAATTTCGAAAAATATCTTTTGACAAGATTCCGCTTTCACACCTTCTTTCGCCTGGTTTCTTTTCCATGGAAACAGAACTGGTCGAGCGACATTATGAACTGTCCATGTGATGAACTATCAACTCAATCAACAATACATATCACCTTTTTTTGTACATACTATAAATTACCGCGAAAAATTTGGATCTTACCGCTTCTACGCTCACTCGGCCTTAGGTCATGCCGGAAGCATTTCTCTCTTTGCAACTCCTGGACTCAGTTCATTCGGCAAAATGTATAGTCACATTTTTACAAACTGTTATCAAGTTACAACAAAAATGTATTTACTGTTACTTAAACTGTACTTTTTACGGTTGCAAACAAGTGGTAACCCAATAAAAGATTATGAAACTAGAAACTAGAAACTAGTATGTCTGTTGGGACACACCTGTGAGCAGGTTAAGGTTAGAGGCTGCACAGGTGGTGTCCACAGAGGAAGAGAAGGGTGCCCCATGGAGTAGCTGGGTGGACCCTGAGAGTATGGACAGAGGATTTGAAATAGGCTCAGATTGGCGTAGAACTGGAATGTGCCCCTGCTGTTGCGGGCCAGGTCCATGTTCTATCGCCCAAAGCTGGGAAGTCCATCACAGTGGTGATTGGTCTACCCTGCATTTTGGCTGGAAGGGGGTTGTGTTGGACTTGGCCCTCTTGGCAGGGTCATCCCTGAACTTTTTGCCTTCCTCCAATATTCTCTCTGACCTGTTTTCGTTGGTTTAATGACTCTGGGCACTTTACCACTGCTGACCAGTGCTAAAGTGCATATGCTCTCCCTGTGCAAAATGTATATGTGATTGTTATTCATGATTGGCTCATTGGATTTACTGTCAGTCCCCAGTAAAGTGCATCAGGAGTGCCAGGGCTTGTAAATGCCAATACTGCTAGTGGGCCTGCAGTGCTGTTTGCGCCACCCACAGAAGCAGCCTTTTAAAATGTGTCTAGGTCTGCCATTGCAGAACCTGCGTGCAGGCTGGTACTGTCATGCTGGCTGGGCAAGTGCACACACTTGCCAGCCTCTAAACCTTCCCTTTACTTCATATTAGTCACCCCTGTGGTAGGCCCATGGGCAGGGTGCATTGTAAGTGTAAGGTAGGACATGCCCTGATGTGTGTGGCATGTCCTAATAGTGAATTACAGCCAATTTCGTTTTCACTATTGTAAGGCTACCTGTTCTCTTAGGCCAAGATGGGCTGCTGGAATTATTACAACCTATAATCCCAGCAGGCTCAGGAAACATGGTAGAAAATAAAGTTTAGTATGCCTGAACACAGAATAATAAAATACTTCTTTTAGTAAAGTTTATTTTAATATCCTGTGTTTGCAAATGCTACTTTTAGAAAGCTAGCATTTGCTTGCCTAACCATTTCAGTCCGCCTCTGCTAGGATGTGTATCTGACTGTCTGGGTTGTGTGAGTGACAGGGCTGGGGGATGACAGGTGGTGAATGCAAGGATTACACCCTGGTGGGAGTGCCCCTGGACTCTGAATAGGGCTGTGCTCTGCCACCACAATGCTGGCTCCGCCCCCTGGGGAGCGACTGATGACTCAGCCCGACACCTGGCCCAGGAAGAGGGAAGCCTGTCAACAAAGTACTCCTGGATGCCCCTGTCCATACAATGCTTGCTCCACCTCCTGCGGAGCGTCCGATGTGCCATCCCTGCTCCCTGAATGGAGAGACCCAAGTTTACCCAACAGAGTGCTTCAAAACTGAATTAGGCTATGCAAAGGATCCCCTGGCCTGAAAGAACAAAAGAAACTGAGTATAAGTATAGGAGACCTGCTCCCAAGAAACTAGATCCGGTTTCCCACAACGAACCTCTGCCCAACTAGAAGGAGAAGAAGAAGCTGGAAGGACTGGCCTGCTGTCTGCCTTGCTGAGGAAGGAGAGGAGAAGACTGATTGGAAAGACTTTGTTGACTTGTGCATGAAACTTTCTGCAAGGGCTTGATTGAGCTTCCCCCCCGAACGGAACCCCAGGACCAGTGGGTTCCTTGTGCCTTCGCTTGTCTTGAACTTCGAGCCGTATGTGCCTCCCGCCGCAGCTGAGTCTGTGCCCCCATCACCCCCTCCTAGGGCTGTGGCACTCGGGAGCTCGACTGCCCTTCACCCGTGAGAGTCTCGCTCTGTTTAGAGTCGCTCTCTGCCCCCGGGTCCGGCTGCCTGCTCCTCTGCCCCTGCCTGCCATCAGGAGCATGCTGAAGCGCTCACTCGCCCCTCCTGCCGGAATTCCTCCAGCGGCCGGTGATCGATGCCGAGACAGCCGCCCGTACGATAGAACGTACCCTGCTGTCCTGCTTCACCCCCTGAGAGACTTCATAGGCCGCGCCGCTCCCTTTGGGAGACCCCAGTACAGTCCGTACTGAGGTCGTGGGACACGCCTGCCTGTGCGCCCGCACCCGCTGAAAGTGCTCGACTCGTCCCAGAAAGAGAATTGCGGCCTGAAGGTACGGTGCTAGCACAACTGGCTCGGGACCCGCAACGCTTTATTTCCCCGTAATCTAGCTGTGTGCATCGTATTGCCTGAAAGAGATCCTACGTTACAAACGCTGTGCCCCACAGAACCGAATGGTGCGCTTGTTGTTAAGAGAAATCGAGCGCTTTGCCTGTCGGTCCAATCTGCGCCCCTAGCACTCTGAAAAGTGACTAGTATGATAAAACCCACCCGCAGTCCGAGCCGCACAAGCTGGGTACGGCTCGTACTAAGGTTTTGCCTGGCTACGTCTCATGCCTCTGAGAAGTGCCCCTTACGCAACGTACGCTTGCTCACGCTAGATGCGTGAGCCGCGGTAGGTTCTCGTGTATTCTACCGGGGAAAGCGCACCGGAGCGCTGCGAAGCGTCCAGTGAGTCCTAAAGAGGCCCCAAGTAACTAAGGAGCCTAGTGAAGCAATTTAAAAGACCGTACAGACAACCAAAGAACCAAGAGAACTATTTTTGAGCAAAATAGACTAAGAAGGAAGTAGCGTACTAACTAAAAGAGGATTGCCATTATTTTACAATCTTGTGGCCTAAGCTAAAAACGTTATAGTGGTCTTGTGATAAAATCTTGCTTGCATAGAGATATTTTTGTATAAAGAGACATGTTTTTACATATCCACAGCCTGGTGTCCATTTGTGGGGTGATTGGTACATTTACTGTGTGTGTGATTACAAATGCTTAACCCAATAATGCCTGAAGAATAGCCTTGGCTGCTCACGCCACGCACCTAGTGGGTGAGCAAGGGTAATTCTAAAGGGGTCATCCTTCACCCTGACTTAGAGCAGAGGGTCCCTGCTTGTCACAAGTGAAAACTTGTGCCAAACAGAGACCCCCAATTCTAACATGGGGACTGTCTCCAGAACGTGAAAGAGCTGTCTACACATGGGTTGCAATTACGAGTTGGTAGGTGTTTAGCACATGTGATAATTAGTGAATGTGCAAAATACGTTAACCTTTGTTAAGTTTTTGGAAGGTCAAACCTGCCACAATTTAACTGGTCAAAAGCATAAAATAGTTACTGTATAGTCAGGGGCAGCAATGGCGGGGAGTGTCGTCCCACTAGCTCAGACCCAGCAGACAAAAAGAAAACAATAGTTCATTATCGTTTTATTTTTAAATGTGTGCAGGAAGGGGTGGGATCGGGGCATGGGAGGAGTAAGAGGAGTGTCATGTGCCCACCCTAAGTGAACATATGTGTTTGGCCGACCATCTCAGGCTGACGAGAACACACATGCGCACTTAGATTTATCTAACCCGGCAGTATTACACAGCCAGGTTGGAGAAACCCCACAGAATTCCTGGCCTGAGCAGAGCGTCTTTCTAGCCTTCTCAGGCCAATCCATGTGCTACACATAATCACAGTGTCCGCTGGGGCAAGGAAGTCACAGCACTAAGAGACACAACGTGGCAAGCATTAGATAAGTTTAACTTTTTTTAATGATTTAAATTATTATAGTCCCCTGCACCCCTTCCCGACCTCCGTACCCAAGGCCCCCGTGCCACCTCCTGGACCTCCCCAGCACCCCACCACCCTTTTGTATGTGGCAGCTGCCACAGTGTATCATGCAGATTTTGGTGAGTTAAACAGCAAAATCCATACATTATTCCCAAACCCATGTAATAACACCCTATATATAATGTGCCCAGTGATATTGCTATTCATCATGTGTGATAAACTGCACCATCGTTTGTTTGTACCCCTTAGTGGTGCTGAAAATGAGTGCAGACATTTTCAGAGAGCCCACCCACATTGCACAATCACCTTCAGACTATAAGCACCCACTTTCTACAATCATCTTTGGTCTATGGGCACCCACAGTCTACAGTCACATTCAGACTATGAGCATCCACATTCCACAATCACCTTCAGACTAGAGTGAAGGTCATTACCTCATACTCTCTGCTTTCGGTCTTGATTTCACCTACATTTACTGTTCAAATTTCAGTCAGAAAATCCAGGTACAAGCTACATTATATGTTCTCTGTCAATCTGATTAGGGGCTGAATAGACTCCCCATTCAATGTTTTTTTTATTTTCTAAAAATTTCACTTGCATTTACTTTTTACCATTTCCTATGAATTTATCAACATTAATATTTTGTTCAATGCAAGAAAATGAACACGTATTTCTAAACATTTATTTGTCCTTTCATGTTCAATTTCACAAGACGAATCACATGTTGTTTGCTTTAATTAAGTAGCCATTTACAAAGCATTATTTATTCATTTATTGTTCATTTTTAGTTCTTTGTAAAGCACCCAAAGCCCTGATAGTGTGATGAGAAATAGTCAAACTCTGCAAAGGAGGTGCCATGTAGTTGGGCATAGGAAAGGTGAAATGTTAATTATGTCTAAAGTGATAGAAACAACCTTTGACTGATGATTTTAGGCACCTGACTGACAACTGGATGTAAACGGCCCATGTTTTCCCTTCAGTGAAATTGCATAGCCACTGGAATACATAGGAGCTGGAATTTTAAAAGCCTAGTTTCAATGTTTGACATTTTATGCAAACAGAGAATATAATTTGTTTGTGTAAATAGGTGGAAGAAATTCTTCAAATATGGAACACATTCAGTTAGTTCAGATGCATTATTATTGGAAATACCTGTCTTTTAAAAAACATCTATTTAAAACATTGGAAAGCAATCAGTTAGTTAAAATACTATTTTTCTACTTTACCCCTCATTCGCCTGAAGCCACACAGAAGCCACGCAGTCTACTGGAAGAAATAACTTGTGCATGAAACTACTCCAACCCCGTTATTGAATGTATTCATAACTGAATTTATTCCCTGTGCAATATCATTGTCAAACATGCACAGGGAGAAGGTCCCCTGCCCATTTCTAAAATGTTGCTAGAATGAAATGGCATGTACCTATCTGGTAGGGTTATTTAGCACTCTGTTACATGTTGTAAGCATGACCTGTTTTGCCTTTTCTTGTTGTGTCAATTTGAGTTGTTTTCTGGCAGAAGACTTTAAAGTTCCTCTTTGGGTCTATGTGATCCTGAGTTTATTAAGTGAACTAAAAATATTAATAATCAACTGATGTCTCACCTTCGGTGATCACAGAAGCGAAAAAGATGGCGGAAGTGAGGAACACCTGCATGGTTTTGGAATAAGGATGGAGCTGGTCAGTGCAGAAGATCAGGGTCTGAGCAGTTCTTCAGGCCTTCTCCACATCTAATTGTCTGCCCAATGTATTTATTCAGTTTCAGTGGATGGAGGGGAGGTCCTGCCTGACCTTTGATGTGGCGGTCTTGTTATTTTGCAGGTCAGTGATTGAGCACGTCTCTGAATCATCACTCCACCCAATACATTATTAAAAGAACAGGCTGTCCTGAAGTAATTCACTTGTCTCAACCAACAGCTTCATAGGGCAATGTATTATGTACACTGACACACCCTTTCTGAGAACTGTTTTTGGGCACCTTGCCTTCGGTCAGCTTCAAAAGCAGTCTCTGAGCAACTCAGGCTGGCCCACACTCTATCCAGCATTTATTAGACCATAGAAGGTGACTCTTCTTTTAGTGAGATGAGTACTAAAATGACTAAAGCCAAGTGATAGTTGCTGTGTCTAGGGGGTCATATGCTTGAGTACACCTTCACTTTTCGAGAAACTTAGCACTTCTTATTATCAAGGCAGAAACTGAAGTGACTGATGTCACACATGATAGCTCAGGAAGATTAGGATGGTATTCGCACTGCGCAAACTTGGCACCGCCTCCTGTCCTTGCTGCACGTACTCTGGTGGACTGTAATCTCGAACGGAGGGTTAGAGTCATCAATTTGATCATTTCAATCACAGTTGTAGGAAAGTGGGTTACTAGCCGAGTGGTCAACCACAATTCTTGTCAAGGTGAAAAACAAGCAAGCCCCAAATTAACCTGTTCTTAACCATCTGGTAGATTGTCACAGAGCATTCAGGCCTAACTTAGAGGCAATGTGTAAAATATTTATGCAGCACTTCCATTAGTAAAAAAGTAAAAACAGAACACAAGAATAATCCTTCACGATATTAGAAATATACAGTAAAATGTAATAAATTGTCTCCAAAAAAGCAAAAATTCAATTGTTAGAACTGGAGATATGCAATTTTAAAGATTTAGGTAGGAATAGGGCTGAAAAGCACAAATTGCCAACTGTGGTTATCTCGTCACACTGAACTGGGACACATTCACAATTTCAGATTGACCACAATGGAGTGCTGAGCGGATATAGGGATCAGGATACGCCCCTGGAACAAAGTACCTTAAATTCAGGTTACAGAGTATTGCGACGTCCCGTGTCGAGGATGGGTTGCACATTAGTGGTTCAGGGCTGAGATGCGTGGTCCTGCGTCAATAATGCATTGTGCAGCAGTATGTATGAGCAGCTGTGTAGCAGCGATATAAGGTCCTATGATGAGGATGTGCCACACTGCAGCAGTTCCTTGGAGCTGCAATACAAAATCCTACATTAAGGATGAATCAAGCAGCAGCATTTCCAATGAGATGTGGGGTCCGGAATTAGGGCTGCAGCATGCAGCAGCAGTCCTGTGAAAAACCAGTGCCTTATACAGTGCCCCCTACTTTTTTGGCCACATTTTGACTTATTGATGCTGGTATTCTGACTATGATTGTGCCCTGGGCTTTGCTAACCGGACCCAGGGCCTGGGCTCTGATTCAAAGTACAACATAATTAGGTATAATTACAATTGGTACTGACAACCTACCTGTAAGACCCTAGTATATTGTAGGGTATGTGGATTTAGAGGCCCAGTGGATTTAATGCACTTGAGTGTGAACCGCTGTGTTGCCTGCTGTCATTTTAAAAGCAGCCCTGCATTGCAATCTGCTTTTGAAATTTAATGATATGCAACTTTGACTTTGGAAGCCCAAAACCAGTCCCAGGATGCTTGTTTCCAGTCCAGGTATGACCTGGCTTGGCAGTTCAGGGTTGACTGTTCCCATGAGGCACAGGGTCAAGGCTGATTTGTGTATGGCCATGTCTGAACTGGGGTGGTGTGGAGTGCAAAAAAATTATGGATTTAGGCCCAGATCTCTGTACTGGGGTGAATGTATGACATTGTTCTGCATTCTGTCCATCAATTGTTGTTTTTGCATTTGTCACCCCGAGTGGGATGGGTATGCTCAGACGTGAGTCCCATGCTCTCCACACCACTGGAGTCAAGCTATCCTGGCTGAAGACGGCTGATAGCCAGAAACCGGTCCGAGGATGCTTGATTCCGGTCCAGGAAAGACATGGCTTGGCAGTTCGGGCTGGACTGTTCCCATGAGTCACAGGGTCAAGACTGATTTGCATATGGCCATGTCTGAACTGGGGTGGTGTGGAGTGCAACAAAACTATGGATTTAGGCCCAGATCTCTGTACTGGGGTGAATGTATGATATTGTTCTGCATTCTGTCCATCAATTGTTGTTTTTGCATTTGTCACCCCGAGTAGCATGGGTATGCTCATACGTGAGTCCCATGCTCTCCACACCACTGGAGTCAAGCTATCCAGGCTGATGACGGCTGATAGCCAGAAACCATTCTTTGGATGCTTGATTCCGGTCCAGGAAAGACATGGCTTGGCAGTTCGGGCTGGACTGTTCCCATGAGGCACAGGGTCAAGGCTGATTTGCATATGTCCATGTCTGACCTGGGGGGTGTACAACCCTTACAACGCAACTCTTACAACGCACTACCATTACAACAAAACTTTTACAATGCAAAATCCATTACAACACATGCATTTACAACGCAGTCATTACAACGCATGACACTACAACGCACACCACTACAACACATGCCATTACTACGCAGTCATTACAACGCATACCATTACAACGCATAGCATTACAACACATAGTACCCTTACACTATCCAACACTTACCCTACTGTTGCACCCCCTGGAGTTAGAATAGTAATTTTTACCTCTACACTATCCAACACTTACCCTACTGTTGCACCCCCTGGAGTTAGAATAGTAATTTTTACCCCTACACTATCCAACACTTACCTTACATGCAATGTAATGTAATGCGTTGTAATGGTATGCGTTGTAAATGTAGTATGCGTTGTAGTGGAATGCGTTGTAAAGGTAGTTTCAAAGAATTCGTTGTAATGGCATGCGTTGTAATGGTGTGCGTTGTAATGGATGTTGCGGTGTAAAAAATGCGTTGTAAAGGTAGGCGTTGTAAAAGTATGCGATGTAACGTCATACATCCGACCTGGGGCGGTGTGGAGTGCAAAAAAACTATTGATTTAGGCCCAGATCTCTGTACTGGGGTGAATGTATGACATTGCTCTGCATTCTGTCCATCAATTGTTGTTTTTGCATTTGTCACCCCGAGTGGGATGGGTATGCTCAGACGTGAGTCCCATGTTCTCCCCACCACTGGAGTCAAGCTATCCTGGCTGAAGACGGCTGATAGCCAAAAACCGGTCCTAGGATGCTTGATTCCGGTCCAGGAAAGACCTGGTTTGGCAGTTCGGGCTGGACTGTTCCCATGAAGCACAGGGTCAAGGCTGATTCGCATATGGCCATGTCTGACCCGGGGTGGTGTGGAGTGCAAAAAAACGATGGATTTAGGCCCAGATCTCTGTACTGGGGTGAATGTATGACATTGTTCTGCATTCTGTCCATCAATTGTTATTTTTGCATTTGTCACCCCGAGTAGAATGGGTATGCTCAGACGTGAGTCCCATGCTCTCCACACCACTGGAGTCAAGCTATCCAGGCTGATGACGGCTGATAGCCAGAAACCAGTCTTTGGCTTGGCAGTTCGGGCTGGACTGTTCCCATGAGGTACAGGGTCAAGGCTGATTTGCATATGGCCATGTCTGACCTGGGGCGGTGTGGAGTGCAGTCTGCTTTTAAAATGTAATTATATGTAAGTTTGAATTTGGAATTAAGGGTATAGTCATTGACTTAAAATACCTTATTTTTTACATGTAAGTTACCCCTAAGGTCTACTCTCGGTGCCCCCAGGGTAGGGAGCCATGTAGTAAGTAGGGACATTTTAAAAGATGTTTCATAAGCCCTGGTGAGGTAATAACTGCCATTTTCGTGCGTCCCCATCGTCTCATATTGGTTCCATGGTCTAACATGGGAATAATTTAGTATTACCTACTGGCGGTCGCCAGTAGGTATATATAGTTAGGATTTTTTCCCTATGGGATTTTTGAAAATTCTATGTCTAATAACTTTGGCGTTTGTGGACGGAATTGGCTGAAATTTTCAGGAGAATGGAACATTTTGTTTTTGAGCAGCTCCTGAAAATTTGGGGGGGTTCGTCAAGGGGGGGCCGAGAAAAAAGGGGGTCCCAAAATGCGTTTTTCCAATGTTAATTTCCATAGGGCGGTTGGCCTCACTTTTAGCCCGAACGGCTGAATGGATTTGCACGAAACTTGGCAAAATTGTAGGGACTGTTAGCCCGATGTGCCTTTGCTAGGTCTCAATATATGTGCTCCAGTGGATTTTGAGAAATTAACGTTCAAAAAAAGATATATATCTGTAAGCGCGCTCTGGGCAGCGCTCCGGTTCGCGTACTTGACGCGTAACGGAACTTCGCGAAGCGAAGCTGATTGGCTCTCCGGTGTCTGTCAACATTCTAAACAGTCCGGAGCGGCCGCCATCTTGTCTCTCGGTAGGATCGAGAGACAAGAGGAGGCCAAAACAAAGGGGGAAATGACCATAAGGGGGCATAGTAGATCCTCCCTGACCCCCTAGGTTTGATGTGGAGGCTTTAAAAGGGCCCCGGAGGGCAAACAACATTTTTTTTTTTTTTTTTTTTTTGCGTGGGGAACGCCCGGTTCGCGAACCGGGAAGCGTTCTGGGGAGCGTACTATAAGGAAAAAAGAATGATAGACTTTTCAAATACTGTATGTTAATTGATTGTTGGTTTTGTTGATTATTTTTTAATTTCTTTATTTTTTAAGCAATTATTTATTATTGTGATTGTGTTTCAAAATTTAATAAACTTTCTAACATTTCACTTTCTGAAATGTCATTATTTTCATTGAACATAGTTTGTAATCTCTGAGGGTGTAAAATGTCCTCATTTTGAAGGAGGTCATCTACTGCTTGCACACATTGCAGTAGTTCTTGGTCCCAAGTTTCATCCATAAATTCTATATAATTTGGATCAATTATTTCTTGGTTGCTCTCTTGCAGGACAATTTGAAATGAAACTTTGTGTTCGCCTTCCATTTTGCCTGAAATTTGGATAAAAAAAATATATATTAGTAGAGATAGGGCACTGTTGGGATTAATTTTAGATAGGCAGTTTTTATCAGTGAATTTATCTTTGGGCAGTGTATAGTATCAGAGTGGAAGTAGGAATATAAAAAAGTGTATGTGATTTAACGTAAGTAAATTCATAATTATACAAGAGAAGCCTAACTCCATCCATAACTATAACAGAGAAGTCTATCTAAATCTATAACTACTACAGAGGGATAGTATATAACTATCAGAAAAAGTTTACCATATTAACTTATAGTGCACAATATACTTCAGTTTTAAAAATAACAACTTACCTTTACAAAGAAGTTGAAGTGATTAGTGAAAATCCAATTGAAATGTACAATAAGAAGTAGTAGTCAAAATGGCTGTGTTTCCTTCTCTTCCTTTATATATATTCAGGTATATAACCAATCAAATGTCAGGTAATAAAAGTAGAAAATGAAAGTAACATTTTCATTGGTTGTCAATTCCAACACTTCAGATGTGTTTTGTGAAGTAATTTACCTCACGGTATTTAGAGAGGTCTACAGGCTAAATGGCTAAATGGAATTTCAATCAAATTTGTGAAAATGATAGGGATTGGTATGTAGTATGAGCTAATCTATATTTGGTGAGAGTGTCTCCAGTCGTTTTTCTGTAAATTACTTTCCCACCTTTTTTGATGGTGCGCTTCCCAGGGAGCGACCCGGTACGCGAACTGGCGAGCGCCCCGGTACGCGAACCTGAAGCGTTACGGGAGTCCACCATTTTGTGTTTCGGTCGAATTAAGATACAAGATGGAGGGCAAATAATGTTCAGAATGGGTAGAAGGGGGCACGGTAGACTTATCTTGACGCCCTAGGTTTTCTGAGGGTGGCTGAGGAGGCTTATATGTGCGCCCCGGGGAGCGTACTTTGTTGAAAATTAGCGAAAAAAGTTAGAGTTAAATAATAATTGTGAGTGATCAGATGTAGGGTAGCTCTGAGAAGAGCTTTTGGGTTTATGGTACATTTAGGTACTTATAAGTAGGTACCAATGCACAGTCTTAAATTCAGAATGAAAATTCTGTTGCCCTCATCTGAGAAGTGAACTCCATCTCCTCTGTAGATATCTTGCATGTAGTAACGCAAGTTATTGTTGTACATGGAGCCCATTCCATGGTCTCTCATGTAAGCTGAAACAGATTTGTTTACATGCTTCCTCGACTTCTCAATTTGTGGACAAAATTGGTTTGACCACCTCCATTTCTGTCTTTGGCATATATTTGAATATACCAAGGCAGTTTGAGGAAAAAGTGCCATCAATTGCTCAAAGGTGTCCTTTAAAAGCATTTCCAGACCTACCCCCGTCAAAGTGCCCAAATCATTACCTCCGCAGTGCACAATTAACAGGTCAGGTTTTGGCAAATGCATAAAGGTTTTCACCAATGGTATCAATTGGTGACATTTTAATCCTCTGTGGCCAAACCACTTAATTTCCACATCTTGTAAATTGAGGTTAGGTAAATTTCTGTTCTCAGCATACCTCTGAGCCCAATAGATGTAACTATGTCCAACAATCCAGACAGAAAACATGGTGAGAGAAGGTTCTGCTGCAGTCAGATGAAGTGTGGCAATGAAATGGCAGTTGAAAAAATAAGAGTTTAAAATGAAAAAAACTGTGGTGTTTCTGTGTTAATGAAGCAGTAACAGTGATTGGTGGATTTTGATTGCTGAAAACAGAAAGTTAGGGTGCATGAATGAGTTCTTTGAAAGATGTATTTTGAATGGTCAATAAAAATCATTAAATGAAAGATTGCACTGGATATGCAGGTGCACTGAGAGTTCAGAGTTCAATTGAAACATTGTTGTGTGAACTTGCAAACACCAGAGGTCTTCCAAGAGGTGGTTGCTATGCAAAAAAAGCAGAGATGGCAGAGGGGGGAAGGGTTTTGATTTGAAAAAAGTGAGGGAAGAGTTTTGATTGGGTGACATGAGAGATATGTGTGAAGAATTACAGCATTTCTGTGCTTTTGATAGCTGCAGACTCTGGAGTGCATACCTTTTGCTCTGCTGAAGACAAATTGGTGTGTTTCTGAGACTGTTTTGAAACTCATAAAGTATTTGCTAAGGTGAGAAAAGATTTATTTAATTTAGATAGAGAATAGTGTGCTTTAGGGAGAAAATTATGAAGAAAGTTGTGTTTTTAAAATGTTGCTTTGTCTCAAGTGTTTTACAAATAGATTTTGTTTCTTTGAGAAAATGTAATTGGAGAAAATGGGAAGTATTAGTACTGACAGGGTGTTTTTGTGCATAGGAGCTGTGGAGTGTTTTCAAATTATGACTTGAAAATCGTTTTTGAGGAAAAGGAATGGTTTTAAAATTTATGACAAGGACATAATGGTGTATGCTTCTTTATAAGGCATTTGAGTGTCTCTGATGTTATTTTTCCCATTTTAATGTAAGACCTTTCCACGTGGAGCAAATTCCTTGCAAATATGCTCCCACCTGTGCATGGCAAATTTAGATTTTGATTGTTTGAGTTACATAGCCATGTTAAAAGTGAACCAAACATGCTGCAAAGGCAATCAAAAAAAAGCTTTCATGTGTCTTAAGGACATTTTAAGTCATTTCCCCATGTGCAGTGTTTTCAAATTATGACTTGAAAATCGTTTTTGAGGTAAAGGAATGGTTTTAAAATTTATGACAAGGACATAATGGTGTATGCTTCTTTGTAAGGCATTTGAGTGTCTCTGATGTTATTTTTCCCATTTTAAATTAAAAGACCTTTCTCCGTGGTGCAAATTCCTTGTAAATATGCTCCCACCTGTGCTTGGCAAATTTAGATTTTGATTGTTTGAGTTACATAGCCATGTTAAAAGTGACCCGAAAATGCTGCAAAGGCTTTAAAAAAACGCTTTCATGTGTCTTAAGGACATTTTAAGTCATTTCCCCATGTGCAGTGTTTTGAAATTATGACTTGAAAATCGTTTTTGAGGTAAAGGAATGCTTTTTAAATTTATGACAAGGACATAATGGTGTATGCTTCTTTATAAGGCATTTGAGTGTCTCTGATGTTATTTTTCCCATTTTAATGTAAGACCTTTCCCCGTGGTGCAAATTCCTTGTAAATATGCTCCCACCTGTGCATGGCAAATTTAGATTTTGATTGTTTGAGTTACATAGCCATGTTAAAAGTGAACCAAACATGCTGCAAAGGCAATCAAAAAACGCTTTCATGTGTCTTAAGGACATTTTAAGTCATTTCCCCATGTGCACTGTTTTCAAATTATGACTTGAAAATCGTTTTTGAGGTAAAGGAATGCTTTTACAATTTATGACAAGGACATAATGGTGTATGCTTCTTTATAAGGCATTTGAGTGTCTCTGATGTTATTTTTCCCATTTTAAATTAAAAGACCTTTCCCTGTGGTGCAAATTCCTTGTAAATATGCTCCCACCTGTGCTTGGCAAATTTAGATTTTGATTGTTTGAGTTACATAGCCATGTTAAAAAGTGACCTAAAAATGCTGCAAAATTAATCATTTAAAATGCTAGCGACAGATTTATGATAGGTGTATGCGTCTTTTGCCCCACTGTGCGTCACGTTTGTGACGCAGTGGCGGTGCAAAAGATTTGCTATGTGGCGACAAAATTACAAATTGATGCATTTAGGCAGATGTGTCATGCTGTAAAAAAAACGTGCCACATGAAAACGATGCAGCAGTGATGCAAAAGATGCACCATGTTGCAAGACAGGCCTCACTTGGGGCCATATGTATCAAGCTAATTAGCATTCGCAAAGGCCGAAATTCAGCGAATTTCGGCCTTTGCGAATGCTAATTAGACAAATGGTATGTATCAAACAAGTTTGATGCAAAATAAGGAATAGCAAAATTTGCTATTCCTTATTTTGCGATTGCACTTAAGGATTTGCAAATTTTGCGATTCCTTAAATGCAATGTATGAAACAAAAAATATGCAAAAAATGCCATTAAGGATTTGCAAATTACCATCAACTTCTAGTTGGTGGTAATTTGTGAATTCTTTTCTAAAAGCTTTTTTTCCAAAAAACAAAAGGTGCCATATGACGCCCATACATGCCCATAGGGCATGTATGTGCGCCATATGCCCCCAAATTTCTTTTTCAGGGGTGCAGCAGGGTGTTCTTGAGACACCCCTGCACCCTTGGAAAAATTCCTAATTTGCGATTAGCTAATTGCTAATCGCAAATTGCACCTTCATTCCTATGGGCCTCCTGGCCCATGGAAATGAATGGGTAATTTGCAATTAGCAATTTGCTCATCGCAAATTAGGAATGGTAAAGAATCGCTATTTAATACCGATTTTGTACATACATACCGTTTTGCATTTCCTAAATAGCGATTCCTTAAAATTCGCTATTTAGGAAATGCAAAATAGTTTGATGATACATATGGCGGTTCATCTCCAACAAGATAAGAAGCTTAGGGATAGATTTATGATGACTGGCGCATCACCAGGGATGTGCCAGTCATCCTGCGCCGCTGTTCCGCCACCCATGGTGTGCTGCATTTACAATGCGGCGCACCATGGGGCAAAAACGGCACAGATGCGTGACGCATCTGTGCCGTAAAGGTGGCGCATTGCTGGAGTTGTATCGCAAGTGCGATGCAGCTCCAGCAAGGCTCAGGGGTGCCCCATCTCCACAATGCTGCGTCAAGACCTATGCCTGCTTCAAGCAGGCGCAGGGTTTTGACGCAGCTTTGTCCTATCTGATTGTAAATGCGGCACACCATGGGTGGCAGAGCAGCGGTGCACGTTAACTGGTGCATCCTTGGGGATGTGCCAGTTAACATAAATCTGCCCCTTTACATTTAAGTATGTGCAGGGGACACAGAGTCGGTGAGGCTTATCCAAGGTTAAGAAGAGATGAGTCCTGTTCACTGAAAAATTGGACATAGGCTTCACCTCCTCAGCATCGCTGGACATGGCTAAATAATAGCTGCAAAATGTTACTCTTGTTAAACAATTTTACTATTATTATCTCTGAGATTTGTCTCTTACTCTGCAACATCTCATTGTTGTTATCTTTCTTTAAAGATAAAGACAACATCAACATGAGCGACAATCAGCAATCAGTTGATTTCGACCTCATCATTGAACTCGTAATTGAAACATCAGTGGATGTTGATCCCTTGGATGATTTAAATCCTGAGGATGAAGAAGAACGTGATGAGGATGCAGATTTGTCAGAATTGTATGACATAGGATGGGAAGCTGACGTGCTTGAGCCTATGGAACTATAAACATTTATTTTAAAAATTTATAATAAATGAAAAGTAAAAATGTAAACCGTTTCATTTAAAAATAAAGACACCTTCAAAAACAGGTTATGTGTAGTGTCTTCAATAAAATATTAAAATATGCTCATAAAATTAGATCAGATTCACATATAAAACAGCACAGGTAAAATGAATATAAATTCCATTTCTTTTCTGCTATTTCTGTATTCTAAATTTGCCAAGCACTAAAAAATCTTCTATGTAAAAATGTCAAGTAGTGTGTTAAGTTTTTGATGACTGTTATTGATTTACTGTTTGGTAATAGTGGTTAATAACATTTTTTATTATATTTTACCACAGATTCAACTGCAGATCATTTCAAGATTTCAGCATGCCAACCAAAGAAAGACTGAGAAAGGCTGCAAAACGTCAAAGACAGCAGGCCAATGAAAAAAAGCAGCAGTCCTCTAACAAAAAGATTTGTCAAGTCACCAAGAAAGCACCGGGTAAGAGTTCAAAAACATTCATAAGAAATATCTGTAGTAAAAAAAATATTACTACAGAAAATGTTTCAGTCCAGAAAAAGAGAAGCAATTTAAACGGAAAGGAAAGGCCAATGAAAAATGTTACTGCTAGAGCAAGAGATAACTCTGTGCATGATAGTAGAAGGAAACAACAGTTTAGGGACATTCGTAAACGAATGTTCCGCAACAGGATAATTGGCAATTTGTTAAAAAATATTAAGAAACGTCAACAGAAAGTGGTTTTTTATAAGAGACAAAAAATAGTTGAGAAAGTTATTGATCAGGCATTTGAAATTAAACGTAAGTTATTTATTTTGATAATCAATAGAATTAGGAAGCTAAACAAGGCAATTTATGATTTCAAAAGAAATAGTAGATGGAAGAGAATAGTTAATCGTAGTAATTTTTGTGAAGTTTTTTCTGGAGAATGGATGCATAGTTCAAGCTGTGAGGCATTTTTTAATGAGGAGAGTTATTTCCAGGATAATGATTTGGTGCATGCAGTTGACACCAGTGGTCGAGCTTATGAAGTGAAAGATGGTTGTCCAGTTGAAAAAGAAAAACTTGTGACAACAGAGACAGAAGAGGTGTTAGGTAATGAGGTTTTAGGAAGACGTCCTAAGGGTCCTGTGTACACCTGGAAGTGTAGTAGTATTTGCAGTGTGCGACAGGATTCCATCAATTTGCTTTGTTATTTTTTACGGACATTTAATAAGAAAAGTTTAAAACAGAAAATGAAGTTGTTGCAAGAATTAGATCCTTGCAGAGTGAGAGAACTGACAGGTTTGCATGGTCATTCATTGGCTTGTCTTTCCAGGAGAATATGCCAGCGTGTTTTTCATCATTTCAGGATGCTAGCAGTGCATCATAATAAAGTGAGGAAATTGGTTAGAATGTTGTAGTATGCTAAGAGTCCAGCAATTATGCTTAAACAATTATGCATTGCTCTTTTGCATTGTTCAGAAGTAGATGTGAAGAATATTTGTGCAGAAATTGAGTTTTGTTACTTTGCAAGTGAAGAGGAGAATGTTGAAATTGACCCAGAAGAAGAAGGTAATGTGGAAGAGAGTGTACAGATTTCCAGTACAGATAATTTTCAGAAGGAAATTGCCACGTTTCAGGTGAAATCAAGTGAGAGGCCAAATTTCACTTGTGTGAGTTGTCGACGCACTTATTATAAGAATCAGACTAAGTTAGTGGATTTATATGCAAAAAGTGAAAGGGAAAATAATAGTGAATGGAAGGATTTCAACACATATTTGATGGTAGAAAATTGTTTTGATTTGGGATTGGATCAACGTGTGTGTACTTATTGTTCTAACAAATTAAATCAAAACCAGATGCCTGCTAGAGCAGTTCATAATAATCTGGAATTGGTTGAGATTCCTTCTGAATTGAAGGATTTAAATACTTATGAATCTATTTTGATTCAAAGTATCCATCCCTTTCAGGCTATTGTAAGAATGGAGCCAAAGACAGGGAAATTGCCTCCATCAGATTTACAGAGAGGATTAAAGGGAAGAGTTGTTTATTTGCCTCTAGATTTGAAGAAAAACATTAACACAATTGGAGTAGAAAAAGTGGAAGAGGAACCTCTGGTTATCTTAGTTAATGGGGTTCCGACAAAGAATAAGAAAATATGGCAAGATTTAGTGGATGTTAGGAAAGTTAAAAAGGCAACATTGTATTTTAAAAAAAATAATAAATACTATAAGAATGTATATGTTGCAGAAGAGGAAGTAAGTGAGGAAGAGGATAGCTATTTGTGTGCTGGTCAAATTGAGAAAGTAGAACCCTGTACTAGTGAAGAAATATATGAACATTATAGTGTTCATCCTTTGCATTCCAAGGAAGTCATGGGGAATGCTATTGAGTTGTTTCAAATGAAACAAGCCAAAGGGAGTCCCATTAGTGTTTGGGAGGAAAGTTTGGAAACTCGGTGTTTCCCACAGCTTTTTCCAACAGGTCAGGGAGGAAGATATGATGAGCGACCTCATCAAATTCCTGCTTCTGAATACCGGACTTTGCGATTGTATGCAGGAGATGCTAGGTTTCGACAATGTATTCCCTATTTGTTTCATCTCCTGTTTGAAAGCGATCTGTCTGGACTGTCATATGCAGTGAACCACATCTTGAAAAGTGGTATACACATGCAAAACATCTCAGCAAGTGACTTTATGGATAAAGTCAATGTCCAAGACAGTATTTTAGATTGTCATCTGATTAATCTCATGGCGTGTCAACGTGGTACTAATGAGTACTGGTACCGTCGTCATGGTGATTTAAAATGTATGCTGAGGAACTTAGGAACTCCCACATGGTTCCTCACTCTGAGCTGAACCGAGTATGGCTGGGAAGACTTACTTGAATTTCTACGAGAGACAAATGGAAACATCGAAAACATCGAATTCAAGACACCCGGAGAACTGTGCTCTTTGGATCCAGTCAATGTATGCAGGTACTTCAATCATAGATTTGAAGCTATGATGTCTTTCATCATGAATAAGAAGAATCCACCTCTTGGAGAGGTGTTGGATTTCTTCTGGAGAAAGGAGTACCAAGCAAGAGGTGCTCCTCATATACATATGCTGCTGTGGATCAAGGATGCACCTAAATTTGGAATGGATCCAGAAGACTCAGTGATGAGTTTCATACAACAGTATTCTACGTGTGCTGTTCCAAACGCAAAGGAGAAGAAAAGCCTAAGAGAAAAAGTTCTACGTTTCCAAAGCCATCGATGTGGAAAGTACTGTCGTCGTAAATTCCGAAACAAGGACAAGTTCTACACCAAATGTCGTTTCGGCTTTCCACGACCGGTGATTTCTAAAGGAAGAGTAAACAGTTTGATGTCTTCGCTACGACATAATGTGATGAAGAAATCACCTAAAAACACATACAATTTGAAGAGGAACGAAGAGTCCAAGTACATCAACGACTACAACCCGGTGATTTTGTCCATGTGGAATGCTAACATGGATATACAGTTTGTGGCTGATAACTGTATGGCTGTGGCTCGGTATGTGACATCTTACATCACCAAAAAAGAGAAGACAGAATTGAAGGATATGTGGGAGGACATTTCCCATGAAAAGAGCCTCAGTAAGAAGTTGTACAGTTTCAGTCTGAAGATGTTGTCGCATCGAGAAATCGGAGCTTACGAATGTTCTGACCGGTTGTCTTCAGCAAGTCTCTATGCCAAATCCAGGAGTATCGTTTGGGCGAGTCTTGGTCTTGCTGCAACGCGTAATCGAGTTCTAAAACCTGTGCGGAAAATTGAGTATTTGGCGGAAAAGGAGCCAAACAGTACCGACATTTTGAAGACCAACATGTTGGATACATATTATCCAAATCGAAGCAGTCACCTCGAGAATGTTTGTCTGTATGAGGTTCTTCAAAATTACATATTCAAGAGGAACATCAAAGAAGATACTGAGAAAGGAGTGTATGCTGTAATAGGAAGTGTGGGATGTCTGGTCAAGCAAAGAAAATGCCACTTGGTAAACCATCGAAAATTGAGTGGCGAATCTCCTGAAAAAAAGGAGTTTTTCTATTTAGCACTTTTGCAACTTTTCAAGCCTTGGCGTGCAGAAGAGGAACTGCTTGGAGATTTCCTCTGTTACGAAGACTCTTTCAATGCTGCCAAGGAGACCATAGAATGTCCTGCTTTTCCCAAATATGTAGAAATGTTGAATGCGGAAATTGAGCAGGAAGCAACGATTGCAGCCGAGATTGCCAGAGACAGTTCTCAGGACAGTCAGAGTTCTGCTTCATTGAGTCAGGATCCACTAGGAGGACCTGTTATCGAAAATGAAGCTGCCACTGCTATGAATGAAGTGGAAAGAGCCATGGCACATGCTCAGGAGGATGCGGTTAACTTAGAAGAGTTGGAAAGACAACTCAACGTTGAGCAGAGGAAAATATATGACGAAGTTACCATGCAAATTGATCATGGATTAAGTCATGAGAAGAAAGAGTGCTCATGTACGTCGTTGAAGCCTGTCCGACTGTACGTGAGTGGAGAAGCGGGAACTGGAAAAAGTTTCCTTATTAAAGCAATTTCATGTTATTTGCAGGAAAGGACTGAGTCATCGCTGTCTTGTGTTGTCACCGCTCCAACTGGACTGGCAGCACATAACATTAAAGGGATTACTTTACATCGTTTACTGATGCTGCCAGTGGAGCATGACAACAAATTACAATATCACAAGCTATCTGGAGATGCTTGTTGTGAAGTTTCAAGAATCTTGAGGAAAATGAAACTTCTTATCATTGACGAAGTAAGCATGGTTTCCAATGTCATGCTTGCCTTTGTGCATTTGAGAATGCAAGAAGTTCTCAAAACAGAGTATGATGTGTTATTTGGTGGCAAACACATCATTGTTTTCGGAGATCTTCTGCAGCTGACACCAGTGAAAGGGCAACCTGTGTTCAAAATGCTCACGCATGAAGATACCAGGAAGTGCCTAGGGAGCATTGGCAACGTCAATATATGGTTAAACTTCAATTATGCTGAACTGCATGAAAATATGCGTCAGGCGAAGGATGAAGTTTACAAGACTATTATACAAGATGTTAGAATTGGAAAAGTGAACGAGCATGGGAAAGAAGCTTTACATGCACGATTACTGTCAAATTTATATCCAGAACAAGATGTTGTGCCTGAGAATATTTTTCAGAAAATTACTGAGAAGAAATCTGGAATATGTTTGATGCCAACTCTTGCAGAATGTGCCAAATTCAACAACAAAATGTTGCATTTAGAAAAGCAAGAGATTGTGAAACTGGAAGCTATTGACAGAGTAGAGCATATGGGATCAACAATTATTTTGTCTGAGAATTTGAAAACAAAATTGGATTCATTAGAGAAGACTATATCTAAAACTGCAGGTTTTGAAAAGACTCTGAATGTGTGCTTGAACTGCCGTATAATTTTAAGAAGGAATTTACATGTTGAAAGAGGTCTGGTAAATGGATCAATGGGTAATGTTGTTGATTTTGTAAAATACAGAAATAGAGATGGAATTGAATTTTTAAAAATTAAATTTGATGGCATTGAGGAAGTACAGCTAATTGGTCGTTGTTCTGCTAGATTTTTGCTTGTAAAAGACTTATATGTTCGCCGTAAGCAGTTTCCTGTTTGCTTGGCATATGCGGTGACAATCCATAAATCGCAAGGTTTAAGTGTAGACAGTGCATTGGTGAATATTGGCAGTTCTGTGTTCAAGGAGGGTATGGCATATGTGGCATTGTCACGAGTTAGAACTTTATCGGGATTGTACTTGATTGAGTGTGATGTCACAAACATTTGTGCGGATCTAGATTGTGTTAAGGAATACAATAGGTTAAGAAGAGAGTATGCGCCACATTTGCTCAATATCCTTTGTTTGAGAAACGTGTGGTAGGCCGGAAACGAAGAAATGTGACCAATACTGGGGAAGTTGTAGCAAAAAGACGAAAAGTCGATGAACCTGAAATTATAAGCAGAAACAAAAAGGATTCTGTTGAAGATGTTGTTGGTTTTCAATTTGAAAACAGTTCTGGTGTCAACTGCTATGCTAATGTAGTGGTTAATGTTTTGTTTTCTCTAGAAAATGTAAAAGAAGAGATTGTGGTCAATTCTGATCAAAGATTTTGCAGTTTGTTAAATTCTGTGTTAGAGAAATGTAGCACTGATAGAACAAAAATAGAAAGTGTGTCTGAAATTCGAAATCTGTTAGACAGATGTTCAGGCCAAACACAATTCTCTCAAAATATTCAGCAAGATTGTCAGGAGTTTTTAATGTATATGCTTGATGTACTGCATGCTGAAGGTGTAGATGTAGATCACCTGTTTGGGCTTTCTTATCAATGGCAGCATGACTGCGAGAACTGTAGGGTATCAAGTACTACTAGTGTAGACTCAGAAAGATTTATATATTTAACTTTGCCAAACAGTAAATCAGTCTCTTTTAATAAGCTAGTAAAAGCAGCTGATCACAACATGGAGTGTAGCCAATGTAAATCTGAAATGATGTCCACATTATTTATACGTACATATGGCCAGTATGTTATTTTAATGTTCCAACGATGTAGGCCTGATGGAACAAAATTGACAACTTTAATTAAACATTTTGTGGCTTCACAGTTGTCAATATCAGGAAGGACTTTTATAACTGCAGAAATTATATATCATGACGGTCCTTCAATAACATCAGGACATTACACAGCTTATTTAAAGTCTAGAAATGGCTGGTCATTCTGCAATGATTCTGTTTTAATTTTCAAAAAAAAATTGCCGTATGACCTTAAAAACTCTTACCTGGTGTTTTTAAAACCAAAATTTTAGGGAAAGAATCTCGGGATGTGCTCTGAGGAATTTCAAGAAGTTCTAATGGCTCCTACACGATTTGGCCTTGAGGATAAGTGTAGTACAGAGACATAACTTCTTACCATAACACTGGACGTCATGGAGAAAAAACTGCACTTTGAATGAATTCAGAAAAACTGTTTCTTTTTATAAGCAAATTGAAGCAGCCAATCAAAACATGGAGTAGAGGGAATGTAAGTCTGCAATGCTGTCTACTGTTTTATATTGCTTTGTGATTAAAAGTGATGTAGAGAATTAAATAATTGTAGTAGTCATAGAGATAGTGTAAGTCTGCTTCATAGTAAGCAGTATCAGTGTCATAGGAAATGTAGAACATGACTGAGCAAGAAGGGGAAGATATTACTAGTCCAGGATTGTGAAAATGATCTTCAACATTTTAATTGTGAAAGTTGCGGAAATACAACATGACGGGATTGGCTTACAAGAATTCTAAGAGTTATAAATGGCTCTGACATGATTTGGCCATGTGGAAACGTGTGGTAGAGAGCAAGAAGTCATTTATTGTATGTAACATGTTTTTCAAAACGATGGAGGTTTTTTTTCAGAAAGTGGCGGTCTGAAAGTAATAACAGCACAACAGAGTGTAAGCTGTTCATAGGACATCCTTCGACGTCATGGAAAGTAAGTTAACTTTAAGGAGTTCTGAATTCTGATTTGTTATGTTGTATGGGTTTTTTAAACACAATCATTTTGATTGTGTTTTTTTTTCCCCGCTGTTATATGATGAATACCTTCAAGTCACTGTTTTTAGTGAAATTTGATACATTCTGAGAACAGCAAAAATAAACCATTTAACATGTATAATTAATTCTGTACTGTTTGCATTTATGATGTACATTTAGAACTGTGTAGGAGGCATGGAGAAGGAGAGGCTTCTGTAAGTGTCAAAGTTGTTGCATACAGTGCTCATATTCTACGTAGTCTTTCATATGATAGACTACATTTCCACAATAAGATACCTAAGCAAAGGAAACACAGGTGATATGATTGTGGAATGAGCAAAAAAAATTGCACGTTTTTCAATTATATTACCTGTGTTTCCTAACATTACACATCACATTGTGTAGATGAGGTTTAGGCCTGTTCCTGGAGACAGAGGAGGTCTGACATTTGTTCAAGAGTGCAGTGGACATGACTCACTTCGTTGGTAGGCCTCCACATGTATTATCTCCTCTGTATTCTTCAACAAACCTAAATTCCATCTGCAACCCTGAGTAGGACTTACCTGAAACAAATCTGTGGATAGGTTACACCTTATTGGCATCTTGAAACAATCATTTAAAATGTTAGGGTCAGATTTATGGTGGCCGTGCGCCTCTTTTGCTCCATTGTGGGTCACTTTTGTGTAAAAGATGCACCATGTTGCAAGATAGGTTTCAGTTCATCTCCAGCAAGATACCATCAGTTTAAAATGTATATAATTAGCACTGTGTAGGGGGCATGCAGAAGCTGAAGCTTTTGTAAGTGTCAAAGTTGTTGCATGCAGTGCTGCACTTCTGGGTACTGTTTAATATGCTGCACTACATCTGCACTATGAGATACCTAAGCAAAGGCAATACAGGTGATGTGATTGTGAAATGAGGAAAAGAAACTCCACATTTTTCAATTACATCACCTGTGTTTCCTAAGTTTACGAATGACATTGTGCAGATGAAGTTTAGGTCTGTCCACGGACACAGAAGAGGTCTGGCCTTTGTTCAAGAGTGAAGTGGACATGACTTACTTCATTGGTAGGCCTCCACATGTATTATCTCCTCTGTATTCTTCAACAAGCATAAATTTGATATGCAATCCTGAGTAGGCCTCACCTTAAACAAACCTCTGGAGAGGCCACACCTTATCGTCATCCTGAATCAATCATTTCAAATGTTAGGGACAGATTTATCATAGGTGTATGCCTCTTTTGCGCCACTGTGCGTCACTTTTGTGATGCAGCGGCGGTGCAAAAGATTTGCTATGAGGCGACAAAATTACAAATTGATGCATCTAGGCAGATGTGTCATGCTGTAAAAAACCCGTGCCACATGAAACCGATGCAGCAGTGATGCAAAAGATGCACCATGTTGCAAGACAGGCCTGACTTCATCTCCAACAAGATAAGAAGCTAAGTCTTCTGTAAATGTCAAAATTGTTGTATATACTGCTCAACTTCTATGTACTCTTTGATATGCTAGACTCCATCTGCACTATGAGATACCTAACCAAAGGCAACACAGGTGATGTGATTGTGAAATGAGGAAAAGAAACTCCACATTTTTCAATTACATCACCTGTGTTTCCTAAGTTTACGAATGACATTGTGCAGATGAAGTTTAGATCTGTCCACGGACACAGAAGAGGTCTGGCCTTTGTTCAAGAGTGAAGTGGACATGACTTACTTCATTGGTAGGCCTTCACATGTATTATGTCCTCTGTTCTCTTCAACAACTCGAAATTTCATTTGGAACCCTGAGTAGGCCTCACCTCAAACAAACCTCTGGATAGGACACATCTTATTGGCATCCTGAAACAATCATTTAAAATGTTAGTGTCCTGCGTCACTTTTGTGAGACAACAGCTGTGCAAAAGATGCACCATGTTTTAAGATAGGCCTTACTTCATCTGCATCAAGATACTGGTAGTTTAAAATGTATATCTTTAGGACTGTGTAGGGGGCCTGGAGAAGCGGAAGCTTCTGTAAGTGTCAAAGTTGTTGAAAAACTGTTTGTCCTTCAATCTTTTCCCTTGTCTTTTCTAATTTTGAAATACATGTTTTAATATTTTTCAAATGTTTGTTCTCTCTTTCACAGATTGAAAGTATAAAAACAAAAAGTGAGTAAGTTAACGACAATTATAAGGTAAATGTTTTGTACTCTTTTCGTTACATTTCTATCACATTCACCTACTAGTAGTTCGACAGCTTCATTTCTTTAACCCTCAGTTTCCTGCCTTTGCTACTTCCCTCATTCCTTTCTCTATTACCTACTTACTCTACTCCTTCCACTCCTTTTCTCAGTCCCTCTCTTCTCATAGTTCCTCACTGTTGTTCACTCACTCCGTCTCTATTACTCTTAGTGTCTTTGACTGATCACTCTTTCACTACTTGTTCATTATGCTTTTTCTGTGTAGTTGAAGCACACTAAGGGGCATATTATGAACACAGCCAATAAAATTATTGCTGTTTTTATTGGCAGAAAACTGTTGCAAAAGTGGTTTTAGCGGCAATTTTCCACCGCAAAAGCGGCTTTAGCGACACATTTCTGCCGATAAAAGCTGCAAAACTTTTATTGCCTATGTTGATGATATGGCTCTATGTTATTTACATTTCTTTGCTGTTTCAATTAATCTTTTTCTGTTATTTTTTCTTTTCTGTTTTCTGTTTTTTCTCTCTGTTATTCCACATGTCTTATTTTGAACATTCACTCACATTCTCCAAGAAACTCTTCTTTGTTATTGTTCTACTCTCTTTTTTTTCTTTCACTTCCTTATCTATTTTGTTTTTCACAATTATACCCTCTTCCATCTTTTCTTCGGTAAATAGATCTATTAAACAGTATCTCTGGTTTACTCCCTATAGCTGTCTTTCTTTTAACATTACTCTCTGTTTACTTCCCTTATACTTACTCTTCTTTTTTTTTTTTTTTTTTTTTTTGGTTCGCTCCCGGTTCGCGAACCGGGAAGCGAACGGGGAAGCGAACTAAAGAAATAAAGCTTGCCAGAGTGCTAAACATTCTAGCAATTTTGTTTTGAAAGGGGAGGTAGTTCTGAAAAGAACTTTTTTTTAATGTTTTTGTTGTTTTATATATTTTTTTTATTTTTCTGAACATTTTTTGTTTTTTTTGTATTTTTTGAACAGTTTTATGGTTTTTTTTGTTTTTGATGGAGGGGAAACAACAAAAAACAGGCATTGAAAAGGGCTCAACAGGAGCAAAAAAAAAAATTACTGTCTGGGGCGGTTAGGGCAATTGTGATTTTCATAAGCTAGGTTGATTAAGGTAATGCTCATGTTACCACATGACAGCAATGCACCGCAATACAAACAGGTAAATTTGATATGAATAAAGTTCTCCTGAATGTTTGGCACGGTTTCCCGTGCCTCTGCTCCTGTCAACGATATCTGTGATGTTGAACTGGCCACAGGAGTTGTTGTTGGGTTATCCTGCAGGTCACGCATCTCTGCCCGGCTGTAGTTCAATGGATGCCACCTGCTCATGTGACGATGCATGGTATAGTTACCGAAGCTATACTTTTTATCAGTGCCTCTAGATAACTGGTCTTTACAAATGAGGCAGGTGACATACCTAGCATTTACTTTCTTCTGCCCTCGAGGGAGTGAAAAACTGCCAAATAAAACTGGCTTTCCGATGGGAAACCCGGGGCACCTCTTGTAAGAACTGTGGTCCTTCTGTCTCCTCTTCCTCTAGTTCATCCTCTTCCTCCTCTGTGTTGCTGATGAACTGGGGAGGTGGTCCTCTCTTCCCATGAGGAGGTGGAGGTGGTGGTTGGGGTGCACCAGCTGCAGCTACTAATGAAGCCATTGCTTATTAGTCAAAATAGGTCTTCCTCTCACAAAGTTGAAAGTCAGAGTGAGAAAAAAGGTGGGGGCTTTCATCATTTGGGAAAAAAAAATGTTCTAAACCAATGAAAAGTGTTATTTTTAGGTCACATGACCTAGCCTTACATCATTAGGAAACCAAAAGTGAAATGAACCAATGAAAAGTTTTATTAACAAGTCACATGACCTGTTACGCTTACGTTACGCGCTGCGCGCCGCGCCCCGGATCGCTTCCGGGTCGCTGCGCTTCGCGCCTCGGTTCGCGCTCCGGAGCACTTCCGGGTGCGCTAACGCGGCGCGTCATAAGACGCATTACGCGGCAACGCGATACGTCGCGCTTTCGCGACGCGCCGCGGATCGCTTCCGGGGAGCTGCGCTTCACGTCTCAGTTCGCGTACCGGAGCACTTCCTGGTGCGCTAACGCGGCGCGTCATAAGACGCATTACGCGACAACGTGATACGTCGCGCTTCCGCGACGCATCACGATGTTGATTTCTAACGCGGCAGTTGCGCAAACGAAACGTTTACCGGTTCGCGGACTGGGTCGCGGCATCAAGATGAGCTAACGGGAAGCTTCCCGGTTCGCGAACCGGGAGCGAAGAAAAAAAAATATTAAAAAAATAATTATTAATAAACATATAAAATATATTTTTGGATTTAAAGAAGAATACATTTTACAGCTACAGATATTAGCTTTTAAAAAACCAATGAAATTCACTGAAAAAACCATAGGTTATAGACCATATATAGTTAGGAATTAGCATTTAAAAAACCTTATTTTACTCACACAAAACCATTGAAATTCCATATATAGTTAGTTGTACTAACTATATATCGCGCACCCGCAATCCACTGCTGATCATGTCACATATTACATCATTCATGACATGGTCAGTGACATCACTGATGACATCACTGATGACATCTCAAATGACATCACTGATGACATCACTGATGACATCTCAAATGACATCACTGATGACATCACTGATGACATCACTGATGACATCTCAAATGACATCACTGATGACATCTCAAATGACATCACTGATGACATCACTGATGACATCTCATTTGACATTACTGATCACATCACTGATGACATCATTCATGTGATAATACGATGAACCTCTTCAGACTCTAATATAACTTTAGATACACTCAGTGAAAACAGACACTCACAGACTGTCACTCATCCATGGAGTTACTCACACACCTAGTCAGTCATGCAAAGAATCAATCACACCTCCATTTCCTCAACTATACAGTTATACACACCTTACTTATTCAAACATATACTAACACATATTTACTCACTTATACAATCCTGGATACAAGTTCACAATGATCCATACAGCCACTCACACATTCACTGGCTCTTATGCACAGTTATTTATATATGTCAACTCTCACATGTACTGTGTTTTACATATGTACTTACTTTGACATGTAGCACTGAGATATCCATTCACTCACCAATGCACTCATGCACACAGTCAACCACCCATACAGATGTTTCCACATGCACTTTTGAACCCATACACCTAGTGAATCAACTGCTCACACATCTATGCAGAGAGTCATACACCTCCCAGCCACCCATAAACACTCTCAGTCTCCCATACAAATACTTGGGCAACCAATCAATAACCCATATAGTTAATCATATAGCTACTGATCAACACATGCAGCAGTTTATAGAACAACAGACATAATGATGCACAAATTAAGACAGTTTAGTCACTAACCCATGCACTCAGTGAGACACATTTAATCACTCACTCATACAGTCAGTCATGCACCTACTTAATCCTTTGTTCAGACACTTATACATCCACTCATTCTTCAATATGTAAGACATATTTTAACTTTACAGAAACATACAGTCACTGGATGTTGTCATCAGTGATGTCATCAGTGATGTCATTTGAGATGTCATCAGTGATGTCATCAGTGATGTCATTTGAGATGTCATCAGTGATGTCATCAGTGATGTCACTGACCATGTCATGAATGATGTAATATGTGACATGATCAGCAGTGGATTGCGGGTGCGCGATATATAGTTAGTACAACTAACTATATATGGAATTTCAATGGTTTTGTGTGAGTAAAATAAGGTTTTTTAAATGCTAATTCCTAACTATATATGGTCTATAACCTATGGTTTTTTCAGTGAATTTTCAAGGTTTTGTAAATGCTAATTCCTAACTATATATGGTCTATAACCTATGGTTTTTTCAGTGAATATATATATATATATATATAGCCATTGACAAGAGTAAGCCAAACATATAATTCAAATACTTAAAAGAATAGTTATGATAAATCCAGTTATTATAACTATTACAAAGAAGTTATAAAGCTTGCTTTTCTGATGTGCCAACATTTAGCCTTCCAACTACCTATCCTGCTTGGCCAGGCTCTGACAGGCTGAGCCAAGCTGCTCTGGTGAGGTGTGAAGTGACCTGCATAGACACAAAGGACATCAGATGCAAGGAGATCAGCAGCTGCGGAGCAAAAGGTAGGATTGGGGTGGAGTTGTCAAATGGGTCTTCACAGAGAAAATTATAGTTAGAAAAGGACACAGGCTCAGCCCCACATCCTGTACCCCCAGGCAGAGAGGAGCCCCAGTAATTGAACTAGCTGAGGGTTTGGAAGGAGGTATTATGGAAAGGTAACTACACCAGGGGGTTGGCTTAACCAGATCTTAACCTTCAGGAGAAAGGATTTTAAATTACAGTGCTTTCTGGGAGAAGAATATGCCATACTTTGGAGGGAGCTGTCATACTTCTGTACCCCATTGGTCAGTGTTACCACCCTGCTTGTCACCAAAGAACACTGCATACATATGGGAGAACTGTCCACCAACTCAGATCTCTGCCTCAAAACTACAAGAAAAGGGGCCTGGCCAAGATGGCGACCGTAGCAGACGTAGGTGTGTGAAGCTCCCGGCCCGAGCCCCCATTCCGACCCTACATTTGCCCTTAATACCCCCACCATAAACGTGATCCATGCCCAGCACAGCAGGCGCACCCATTGCCCGCATTTCTGGCAGGCGAGAGCCCGCGGAACTGCCCTACGCGGTGCCCCTTCCCAGATGTGCCGGAGCCCTCCGACCACCGCAGTGAAATGGCGGTCGGGACTCTGGCGTGATCTACCAGCCGCGAGAGCACACCAGACGGCGGCTGGCCCCCAGAGCGCTGATGGCGCCCAGTGCCCCCACTGAGCAGTGGCCGACGACCTGGCAACCTGGTGGGTACGCCCAGAAGCGAGGCGGGAGGTCGCGAGCAGAGACTGCGCCACACCAGACAGCGTGAAAATCGAGCCCCTGGCTCTGAGGCCTCACTCCGGGGCTTGGGCGCTGGAGACACCGGGGGCAGTCCACACTCCTAGCTACACAAGGAGGACAGTTTGTCTGCAACGACTGGTAAGGACCCCTGCGACACGGCGCCACGCGCCTAGCCTGCGCCTGTAGATCCATGCTGACGGCGCCCAGTGCCCCCACGGAGCAGCGGCAGACGACCTGGCAGCCCGGTGAGTGCGCCCAGAAGCGAGATGGGAGGTCGCCAACAGTGACCGCGCTGCACAGGACGGCGTGAAAATTGAGCCCCCGGCTCTAAGGCCTGGCTCCGGGGCGCAAGCACAAGCGCTGGAGACGCCAGGGGTGGTCCACGCTCCTGACTACACGTGAGGGACAACGAGCCTGAGGAGACTGGGACGGACCCCTGGGACACAGCGCGCGCGGATAGCCTGCGCCTGTAGATCCATGCTGACGGCACCCAGTGCCCCCACGAAGCTGCGGCCGACCACCGGGCAGCCCGGTGAGTGCGCCCAGAGGCAATGGTGGCAGTCGCAGGCAGAGGCCGCGCCACACCGGACGGCGTGAGAACCGGGCCCCGGGCTCTGAGGCCTAGCTCCAGGGCGCGAGTGATGGAGTCACCGGGGGCGGCCCACGCTCCTGGCTACACACGAAGGACAGCGAGCCTACAGAGGCTGAGACCGACCCCTGGGACACGGCGCCGCGCGCCTAGTTGGTGCCTGTAGATCTGCGCACAGACAGGGCCCCGGGCTCTGGGGCCTACCAAGACACAGACGCCTGGGGCGGCATCATCGGCCTGGACTGTTCAGGGCACTATCGGGTGCACAGGGGTGAGAGGGAGCCGCTGCCAAACAACAGGGGACTGCGCCTGGGGGTTCAGAGAATATAATGTCCTGCCGGTGTTGTGGGGGGGCTGAGTGCACGGAGCCGGCACTTGGCCTGTGCGTGGATTCGCTGAACTCGGCGGGGGACCAATCGCTTCAGGCCGCTTACAGTGCATGCTCGCGGTGCTTGCCCTTCGGGAGCCCCGTGACTTAGTGGCGGACGACACACCTGCCTGGAGCGCCGCCCAGCCTTGAGCCCTTGCCGCACCGGTGCCTGGAGAGCACACTCCCATAGTCATGGGCCGCCATCCGTCCTCCGTACCTCTGCGGCCCCTCCGGGAAAACGTGCTGAGCACATCATGGTGACGGGGGCACAGGGCAACTGTTGCACCATCACGGACATGCTGGTGAAGGGTGCTCCTAAAGGTGAGAAGAGCCCACCGCCCCCGACAGCAGCGAAGGACAGCCCGGGGCAGGAGCATGGCAGGGCCCCCATTACCAAATCGTTTTTAGAGACCCTATCCAACTCCTTGAGGGGAGATTTTCAAACACTAAAGCAGGACATGGCTGGGGAGTACCGCGAACTGCGCCGAGATGTGGATGGCCTAGGGGTACGCGTGGCGGCGGTGGAGGAAGCAGATCAGACCAGGAGCAAGGAGGTGGAACAGCTACAACAAGAGGTCGTCCGCCTGCGTGAGCAACAAGTCGACCTCCAGGCGCATGCGGAGGACGTCGAGAACCGCTCTCGAAGAAACAACATACGGGTCCGTGGCGTCCCATCCATAACAGAAGGGAACAATGTCGCTCAATTCTTGCAGGGACTGTTTCGGGAGATCCTAGGAGAGTCTGCGGAATTTGACATACGTATTGACAGGGCGCACAGGGTGGGCCTGGCGCACCGTGCCAGGCCCACCCTGGTTGGGGTCAGGGAGGGGGGAAGGTGGGTTAGGGGGGACTGGAGTTCAGGGGGTGGTGAGTGGGGGAGATGGAGGGGGGCTCTCAGTTGGGGTTTGGTTAGGGGTTAGGGGGGTGGGCCAGGGGTGGGGACCAGTGTGCCGGGGGGATCAGTGTGCTGGAATGGTCGGCGCACTGACATGTGCCGCAACGAGCTGTCATTAACCTCATGTAGCGCTCTCTACCCCTTCACATCGGGGTGACGGACTCTGCCCTGAAGGTATTGACCCTTAATGTGAAGGGCCTGAATAATCCCGTCAAACGAAGGGCAGTGCTTTCCTATCTGGAAAACTCGGGCTGAGATTTGTTCACTCCAAGAAACCCATTTACTCATGTAGGACTGGCACAGGATGTGGTCCCGCGCTTTCCCCCAACAATTCTTCTCTGCTATGCCGGAGAAAAAAGCAGGGTTTGCAATTTTGGTGTCTAGGCGCTTCCAGGGACAGATCAGAGATAACGTGGGGGAGATTAAGGGCGGGCTCCTAGCCTATAGCCTCCTGATAGGTGGCCAACAGCTGACAGTGGCTTCCCTGTGCACACCGAACACGGGCAGGACTCCTTTTTGAAAGGTGCTATCTCGGAGGCGCTTCGATCCCCAGACCCCCTTTTGTTTTTAGGGCGTTCCTCAATTTGGTGATGGACACTAACACGGACAGGTCTGGGCACAGAAATGGGGATACAGGCATCCTCTCTAAGGCAGGCAAGACTTGGTTACAACAAAGGGGGGTTGGACTTATGGAGGGCTAAACATCCCGGGACATCACAATACACATTCTATTCCCATGTACACCGTACTTACCCCAGGCTGGATCACATTCTCGGATCCTCCAAAATGGCTGCCAGAGTGGCCGACATATGCATTGTGCCGGTGGCTCTCTCAGACCATGATGCGGTCGAGCTCACAATCACAGTTCCCATGAATAGGCATCCTCCCGGAAGGTGGAGACTACGTGAGACCCTTCTGCAATGCCCGGAGGTCACTTAGCAGCTTCGCAAGTGCATTACTGATTACCTGGCCGTTAATGATACTACAGAGATTTCAATTTCAGCCCTGTGGGGAGCCCTAAAATCGGTGGCCCGCGGCGAACTCATTACAATAGCGGCGGCGGAGGCCAGGGAACGTAAAGCGAAACGCGAGGACCTAACTGCCCAGGTGTCTGAACTAGAGAGAGTTCACAGTCGCACCGGAGCCCTCAGGGTGTGGAAGCAATTAAAGGCGGCCATGGCCCAATTGGCAGGACTAGACACAGATAGGGCCGAGTTTGCGGCCCTGCGCCTATGCCATACTTATTACGTGGGAGGGAACTGGACCGCCCGCCTACTTGCTAGTGCGCTGAAGGCAAAGGTCCAGCGCTCGAAGATTCAAGGTCTAAGTGACGGGAATGGTGATGAAATCAGGGAGGAGGTCACAGATTGCAGAGGCATTTCGAGATTTCTATGCTTCATTATACCGAGCCGACGCTGCTCTGGGTACAGACGTTGATGCCTACCTAGAGAATGCGGCAACCACAGCTCTCTCTCCGGTGAGTGTGGATGCCTTGGAGGCCCCCATTCGTCTGGATGAGGTGGTGGCAGCCATATCCCGCCTCCAACCGCTCAAGTCCCCGGGTCCAGACGGTTACACCGCCGGTTTTTATAAAACCTTTAGCCCGCTACTCGCTCCGGTTCTCACCCGGCTTTTTAATTCCTTCCACGGTCCTGGCTCCATCCCTCCGGACATGCTGGAGGCCGAGATTGTGGTGTTGCCTAAACCCGGCAAGGAAACTACACATTGCTCAGCGTTTCGCCCCATCTCCTTACTTAACTTAGATCTGAAGCTCTTTAGGGGCGTGTTGGCTGCGCGCCTTGGGCTGTGCTTACCTGGGATTATTGAACCGGACCAATCGGCCTTTGTCCGAAGCTGGCAGTGCAGTGATAACACCAAACAAATTCTCCATCTGGTGGACAAGGCCCATTTCCAACAGTAAGACTCGGTCCTGCTAGCCACAGACACGGAGAAAGCGTTTGACCGGGTCGACTGGAATTTCTTACAGCGGGTCTTGGCTCATTTCAGGATAGGGGATCGCTTTCAATCTTGGATCGCGAGCTGTTATCACCGCCCCCAAGCGCGGGTTCGCCTGGGTGGCCTGCGCTCCAGTCCCTTCAAAATTCCGAGTGGTACGTGGCAGGGATGCCCCCTCTCGCCTCTTTTGTTTGCTCTATATGTTGAGCCGCTAACGCAAAAGATCCGTGATAATCCGAATATACAATGCATCTTTGGAGGAGAACCACATGCGATCGGCCTATATGCTGACGATATCATAGCTGCTCTGGATCGTCCGGAGAGCTCGGTACCCGCGTTCTTGGCGGAGGTGGAGTCCTTTGGTGGAGTGTCCAGCTTCTGGATGAACAGGGGGAAATCACTGATTCTAGCACTGGGCAAGAATGCCCAGTCACCTCCGGGCATGCCTGAGTATGGAGACGTCCTGCAGACACGAACGCAGCTTCCGTACCTGGGCATCACCCTTACCCCATCCACAGAGGCGACAGTCGCCCTCAATTACACAAACCTCATGTCCCAGATCCGCAAGGACCTGACACGCTGGCCAAAACAACCACTCTCCCTGTTAGGGCGGATCGCGGCGGTTAAGATGTCGGCCCTGCCCAAGATTTTATATATTTTTCAAACTATTCCAGCGATTCCTCCAGCCGGTACCATTGTGAACGTACAGGCTGCCTTTCAACAGTTTATTTGGGGTGGAAACGCCCGTGGTTACACAAACAATTGGTGTATCGGGGGATGGATGAGGGGGGTCTGGGAATCCCTAATCTCCAGCAATATTTTCAAGCAACACAGCTCTGTTATTTAGTTGAGTGGTACAGACCAGAATCCGAAAAGAGATGGTTATTCCAGGACAGGGCTATTGCCCAGACATCCCTTTGGAAGATATCGTTTCTCCACTGGCAACATAGGCCGCGATACCTCCAGAAGTCGCCAATCACCCGCACCATCTTGCGAGTTTGGGACACGGTCGCTGTTAAAAGAGGCCTTACAACTTTCCTCTCCCCACTCACCCCTCTCTTGGATAACCCCGAGTTCCCGCCAGGCACTGATCCTCACGCCTTTTCACAATGGGGAGGGACTAGCTGCAGTTCGGCTGGTCATCTTTTCGATCTGCAGGGTTTTCTTCCCCTCTCAGACCTGTCCCAGGGGTATGGCGTTGTCTCGCCCCAACTTTTCCAATACTTTCAGCTTCGACACTGGCTCACACACCCCGACTATGCCCCACTAGTTAGTAGACGAATGACGGACTTCGAAAAATGGCTAGTGACGAAAGATTCGGATAAAGGTCTTATTACGGAACTCTACAAGATGCTTACACCTCCACTTGAGGCATGTCACACAGCGGGACAGAAAGGCTGGGAGGCGGAGAGGGAGGATACTTTCAACCCGGGTGTGGCGCTTAATTTACAATAGGGCCAACCACACGACACGCAACACTGCAGGCAGGGAGGCGGCGGTGAAACTGGCCACCTATTGGCACCCTACCCCCATTAGGCTTAACAGAGGGAATCCAACCCGTAGCGCACTTTGTTGGAGGGGTTTTGGGGAGAGAGGTACCATGACTCACCTACTTTGGGATTGCCGAGAAGTTAAGGATTACTGGAAAGCGGTGTTAGACGACATAGATAGCACATTTGATACTGAAATCCCAAGACTCCCAACCGATACTCTCCTAGGTCTTCCAAATACACTCACCTTCCCCCTGAAATCTATACGAGGGCGCCAGATGGGTTTTGCCATGCGAGCTGCATCTCAGCACGTCTGATCACTCTGGGGGACGAACACTAGACCTACCCGCATGGGATGGCTGCACAAAATATGGTTTACACTGGGAATGGAACGCATCCAAGCTACACTCACGCAATCAGCAGCAACGTTCCACAAACTTTGGCTACCACTTCTGTCCCTTCTCTCGAAAGAATTTAACAAAATCACATGCCCTAGATAGCTCCGCTTACTACGCCTGACAGAGGCCCAGAATGTCGCTCACAGGCCAGATGTGGGAACACGCTGAAAGAACTGTGCAATACTCGACGACTATTCTGAAGATCCGTACAAAAGAAAAGCTGGTCCGTGTAGAAAGAACGTTATGCAATGAATGTATCTTACCTATGTGTGATGTGATTTGGGAACATTAACACTACCTTGATTGTAAAGGCGTATTGGATTTTACTGTGATGTTACAAATGTCACACCACCTTTACCCAGTCCCTCACAACCTTTTCACTTCCCCTCCTTCTCGCACTGAGAGCACTTTTTAATGTAATGACTGAACAATTACATTGAATGAATGTCGACAATTTATGACGAACTCCTTGTCGGAAATCTACATGAGTAAACTTTTGCTTAAAATAAATGCAATTTGACTTTGAATATTGCAACTGTAATTCTATTTCGTTATATTTAACAGTATGTGGTGTTTATTGGTATAAAGTAATACCAAATAATGTTCTTTCTACACGGACCAGCTTTTCTTTTGTACCTATCTATGGACCCAGGTCCTCTGTATTTAAGGGCAACCCCCCTTTCATAATGTACACTATTCTGAAGATCCGGCGCACTGGTTGGGGTGGGGGGAGGTCGGGGGGAGGGGGGTTCTTTGGTTTTGGTTCTTGTGGTTGTGTTTACTTAACAGGATAAGCGAGCACTGCTTGTGTCTCAATGTCACATATTGGCCCATATATCACGATTGTTGCTTGCTCTGTGGAGAAGACGTGTTTGTCTGTCTCGTATGCTACTTCTATATGGAGCTCTCATTTTGCACTGTAATGCCTGTGTCCTTTATTGAAACCAATAAAACAAATTTGAATTTAAAACTACAAGAAGAAGAAGGACTGCCTTGCTGGACCCTTAGACTGCACAAGAGAAGACAGCACTCATGAGGACTGCTGCACACTTTGGTCTTCAGCCCAAAAAGTACATTGGCTTGCTCTGAAAGCTGAAGGAGTTGACTCCCTGAAAGCTACAATTTAAGAGAGCTTCACCTGCATAATCACCATCAAAAAGAACCCAGCTGGATAGCGTTCAGTGGACTTTAAAGAACTTGGCAAGGTACACTAGTGGTCTTGTAGGTCCAACTTCCCAAAGAGCAACTCAGAGATACTCGAACCTTGGATTGGTGTTATGGACCCTCAAAATCTGGAGAAAAAGGACTGCCAAAACTTGTGGGACACCCCCGCGCCGCACGGCCACCAGCTGCTGCGTGTGCCCCCTGCCGCCCTCTGCCTCGCTGCTGCCTCGTTTGCCGGCTGCCGCCGCTGCGAGTGGTTTTTCTTGTTTTGACGGTCATTTGTGCTTGTCTGGGATAAACTTGTTTTTTCCCTGTTTTTTGCGTTCATTTGTGCCTGTTTTGTACTGTATTGTTATTTTTCTTCCGTGTTGCCCTCCTTCCTTGTTGTCCGCCTACCTCGACGCCCCCCGCCCTCCCTTCCCGCCACCGCCGCTTGTCCCCGCCCCTTTTTGCCTTCTGTAACCCTCCCCGCTCCCGCCTCCCAGCTGCTCCGCCCACCCGCGCACTTCGCCTTAAATGGCGACCGTGCGAACGCGCAGCGGTCTCGCGCAGCGGGCGCGCCGATTGTGCGCCGAAGGCGCGCCAAAGGTAAGCCCGTCTACGCCCGTCCGCGCCTGGACCGCGCCCAGTGCCAGGACCCCTGGCCCACGAAGACCCCGACCGACCCGCCTGACGTACTCCGCCGCCACCCTCACCGCTCTCAACACCGACCGACTCCCAGAATGCCATCAAGCCACTCCAAGACGCACCCACGGACCTTTCAGCTGCCACGCCTGCAGGTTCTCCTGCAACCGGACCAGCCCCGCACCAGCACCCGCCAAGTCGAACTCCAGCAACACCCACCTCAAGTGCATCCTGCTCAACACCCGCTCCGTCCACAGACACGCCATCGAACTCTGGAACCTCCTAGACGCCACAGCCCCTGACGTTGCCTTCCTCACGGAGACCTGGATGAACGCCTCTTCAGCTCCCGACATCGCCATCGCTATCCCAGAGGGCTACAAGATCGTCCGGAGGGACCGAAACGCCAACCAGATGGGAGGAGGCATCGCCATCATCCACAGGAACACCATCCGTCTCACGACCAGCACCGACAACACCCTGACCAGCGCCGAACACCTGCATTTCCAGATCCACACCAACCCGAACACCACCCTCAGAGGCACCCTGATCTACCGACCCCCTGGACCACGCACGCAATTCAGCGAGGACATCGCCGACTTTGTCAGCCCGCATGCCCTCCCCTCCGCTGACTACATCCTCCTGGGAGACCTCAATTTCCACCTGGAGAACAACAACGACCGCAACACCAGCACCCTGCTCGACAACCTCGCCAACCTGGGACTCAAGCAACTGGTGTCCACCCCCACCCACCTCGCCGGACACACACTCGACGCCGTCTTCTCATCCAGCGCAGACATCGACTTCAGCCACGCCACAGAGCTTCAATGGACGGACCACAGCTGCGTCCACTTCACCTTCAAGAGAACGACGACCCACCAACACCAGCAACAGACCGCCCGTAGAAGCTGGAACAAGATCTCAGCAGACCAGCTCGCCACCTCCCTGAGCCAAAACCCTCCTGCCAGCTCAGCGAACCCCAGCCAGGCCGCCGACTACCTCACGAAGTGGATCAGCAACTGCGCGGACGAACTCGCCCCGCTGAAGACCCCGCCTAGCAGACCCGGCAGCAAGAAGGCCCCATGGTTCACCGACGAACTCAAGAGCTCCAAGAAGAACTGCCGAGCCCTCGAGAAAGTCTGGAAAAGGGAACCGACACCGGACAACAGGACCTCCTTCAAACTTGCCACCCGGAAACACCACCAGCTGATCCACGCCGCCAAGAAAACAGCATTCAAGGACCGGTTGGACAACAACGCACACAACTGCAAGGAACTCTTCAACATCGTGAAAGAGCTTTCCAACCCCAGCGCAGGAAACAACGACATCACCCCATCGCAAGACCTCTGCAACTCCCTCGCCTCATACTTCCACAACAAGATCACGGACATACACAGCAGTTTCAACAACCAACCAACGCACACCACGACCGACCAGCCACCCCCCCCCACCACCACCCTCCACGCCTGGACCCCGATCAGCACCGAAGACACCATCCGCACGATGAACTCCATCCACTCCAGATCACCGACCGACCCCTGCCCTCACCACGTCTTCAACAAAGCCGACGCTGTCATCGCACCCCACCTGCGAGACATCATCAACACCTCCTTCGACACCGCCATCTTCCCTGAAAGCTGGAAACACGCCGAGCTCAGCGCTCTTCTCAAGAAACCAACAGCGGACCCCACCGACCTCAAGAATTACCGCCCCATCTCGCTTCTCCCGTTTCCAGCCAAAGTCATCGAGAAGACCGTCAACAAGCAGATGGCCGCCTTCCTCGAGACGAACGGATCCCTCGACCCCTCACAGTCCGGATTCCGAGCCAAACACAGCACCGAGACCGCCCTCATCGCCGCCACCGATGACATCCGAGCCCTGATGGACAATGGAGAAACAGCGGCCCTCATCCTCCTAGACCTCTCCGCGGCATTCGACACGGTCTGCCACCGCACTCTAGTACAGCGCCTCAGCAACATCGGAATCCAGGACAAGGCGCTGGAATGGATCATCTCCTTCCTCGACGGAAGAACACAGAGAGTCCGCCTACCACCATACAAATCAGAGGCCTCCGAAGTCATCTGCGGCGTCCCCCAAGGATCATCCCTGAGCCCCACCCTCTTCAACGTCTACATGAGCCCCCTCGCGGCCATCGTACGCAAACACCACCTCAGCATAATCTCCTACGCCGACGACACCCAGCTGATCCTCTCCCTGACCAACGACCCCGCCGCCGCCAGAGCCAACCTGCATGAAGGGATGAAAGAGGTAGCCGAGTGGATGACGACCAGCCGCCTGAAACTGAACTCGGACAAGACGGAGGTCCTCATCCTGGGCTCCTCACCCTCCGCCTGGGACGACTCCTGGTGGCCTCCCGCCCTGGGCACCGCACCCAAACCGACGGACCACGCACGCAACCTGGGCTTCATCCTGGACTCCTCCCTCGCCATGACCAGGCAAGTCAACAGCGTCTCCTCGGCGTGCTTCAACATCCTACGCATGCTACGGAAGATCTTCTGGTGGATCCCCACAGAGACCAGGAAGACCGTCACCCAGGCCCTCGTCACCAGCCGACTGGACTACGGCAACGCCCTCTACGCCGGGACCACCGTCAAGCTCCTGAAGAGACTCCAGCGGATCCAAAACGCCTCAGCCAGACTCATCCTCGACATCCCACGATCCAGCCACATCTCCGGACACCTGAGAGACCTTCACTGGCTCCCCGTCAACAAGAGAATCACCTTCCGCCTCCTCACCCACGCACACAAAGCCCTACACGACCAAGGCCCGAGCTACCTCAACAGCCGAGTCAACTTCTACGCTCCCAAACGCCACCTCCGATCAGCCAACCACGCCCTCGCCGCCGTCCCCCGCATCCGAAGAGCGACTACAGGAGGAAGGTCCTTCTCCTACCTGGCCGCCAAGACCTGGAACTCCCTCCCGTCCGACCTGCGCCTGACCCAAGACCACCTCTCCTTCAGGAAGAAGCTGAAGACCTGGCTGTTCGAGCAGTAGCGGCACCCCCCCCCCCCCAGCGCCATGAGACCCTACGGGTATGTAGCGCGCTTTATAAGTGTCACTGATTGATTGATTGATTAGGAAGAAGAGGTACTGCCCGGCTGGATCCTTGGACTGCACAAGTGAGGACTGCAATTATAATATCTTCAACAGCAGCACTCACAAGGCTTCATAGCAAAAGGATTTTGCCTGTCTTAAAGTATAAGGAGTGGACTCCCTTATCAGCAACATGTAGAAAAGTGCTAGAAGGGGTACCCGTAACATCAACAATGAGGAAAACTCCAGTTGACACGTTTCACCTAGATTTTACTTGGATTGAATGTGTGCTTGTGGGAGTTGGAACCTTGGACCCCAAGAAACAAACCAGAGCATCTGAAACCTTACCTTGGGCTGTGAACCACTTTCTTGCATCAAGAAACACTTTTGGAAGTGTAAAAGTATTACATCATGAGTATCCTGTACACTTGACCTTGTCTCGGTCCAGGACAACCCTTTTTTTAACCCTTTGAGCATTATTTGCTTCTGAGCACTAGTTTGATTTTTAATCTTTAAAATCCATATCTCTTATTCCGTACATTGGATTTTTGTTGTTTTGGTGTCATTTTAATCAAAAAAATATTTCCAGTTGTTATAAAATGGTGTTGGAATTGTTGTGTGTGTTGTGGTCTAAATATTAAAAAATATATATATATTTAAAAGCTCAAGACACCTGTCTCCTAAGTTAAGCCTGCCTGCTCACAGCCAGCTACCAAGGGTTGAGGAAGGGAATAATGTATTAAGACCTTGACTGAGCCTCCTATTGTAATTGTGGGCTTATTACTGGTGGTAGATACCTACTTACCCCTACTAATAAACCACATTCCAACAAGTCCCTATGTAAATCTGTAAGGCGATGGGTCGGTTCCGCTTGGACCACAGGTGGACGATTACATGAATCATTTGCATTAACTTTGCAGTGTTTGAATATAGACACACTTTGAAAAGAGCTCATGTATGTGTAGAAATTTACATGACTTACACTCATCTAACAGCACCTAACTGTGCGCTGTCAATCAGTTTCACAAACTGAAAGGGGAAATGCTTCACCATCATGAGATAGGTGGAAGACTGAGCTCAGAGGCTGAGCATAACTACACACGAGGAAGTCACAAGAGAGGTGAAGTAAAAAGTGCATTCTCTATCAAGAGCAAATATTACAAGCCTATAAGTGAAGAAGCCAGCACCAATCAGTTTGATAGCCCTAGTATTTAGTGTTCTTTGCAATCCATAGAATCCATAGAATCCATAGAATGATTAACACCAGCGACAACAAAACACTACACTGCCATCTACTATACCACTCTCCAGGCAACACCCCTGCATTCACAGAGCACCTATCAAACTTGATTGCCCATTGCTCGCTTCCTGATGCCAACAACCTTATTCTGGGCGACCTCAACCTAAACTGGAATGAAGAAAGCAACTCTCTAATCCTAAACATGAATGAGGTGCTTCACAGCAGCAACCTCACCGAGCACTGTGCAGATGAAACCCATAACAAAGGAGCAACCCTAGATGCCATTATCGCCCAATGTGACACCGTTACGACTGACCACATCGTTCCAGTTGACTGGTCCGGCCACTATCTAATCGTATTTCACATCACTGGTCAAGAAATCTAACACAGATCAACATGGCCAACTTCTTCAACGAAATTCAACAAAATCACCAAGATTGAGCTCTCTCTAGAAATTCAACTCAATACCTCAAACAAAACCCCAACTTCAGAAACCGAAGACAGATCTCGAAGGCTCCCCTTGAAAGCCTAGAAATATTTCAACTATATCACTGAAGTCAAGATTATCAAACTGATCTCCACTTCCAAACCCGCATCTCAAGTCCTAGATCCTATTCCCTCCCAAATGACCAAAAAGCTGGGACCCTCCCTAACCCTGTATTGGTGAAAGATCATAAACAGCTCCTTGAGAACCGACGTCATACCAGACTGCCTCAAAGCCGGCCAAGTTACACCACTATTGAAAAAAACAGGCATTGACACCAACGATCTGAACAACTTCAGACCGGTCTCCAATCTCCCTCTCTTTTCCAAAACCCTTGAAAAATGTATTCTACTACAACTGACCCATCAGCTGGACAACATCAACTTTCTAGAGCCACAACAATCAGGCTTCAGTAAAAGCTGTAGCACAGAGACCAAGATCCTTAACCTCTTCGACGATATCCACAAATCACTAGATAATGAAAAATTCTGCCTACTTATTCTCTTGAACCTTTCGGCAGCATTTGACACGGTTGACCACAACCTACTCATTAAGGCTCTTCTAGAAAGGGTAGGTGCAGACAATGTGGTCCTACAATGGTTCTACTCCTTCCTACACATTCGCTCCCAAAGTATAAAAATCAAAACTTTTATTTCTGGCCTTCAACCTGTCAGCAGAGATGTTGCCCAAGGATCAGTGGTCTCGCCCCAACTGTTAAAAATATACATGGAACCCCTTACTACCCTACTCAAAAAAGCCAACATCCCATTCCACCTCTATGCTGATGACACCCAGATCAACCTGGAAACCTCCTCCATCGATGACATTCAGAGACTCAACAACACGCTAAAAGAAGTCCAACACTGGCTATCAACAAACCACCTAAAACTCAACCAAGACAAAACCTAAATCCTCCTTATCTCTAAAAAAAAGAAACCCCCTAATTCACATGACAGCTAAAAGCAATTGAGGCCATCAACAGCAATCTCACTCTGGCTATCTGAGTTAAATCATTAGGATTCACCCTAGACTCCAAACTCGAAATGGCCAATCACATTAAGAACTCCGATAAGAGTGACTTGCTCAATCTGAAGCTACTTAACGAAATAAAACCATACATCCTGCTCAAAGACCTCAAACTAGGCACTCAATCTTTTGTGCTATCCAGACTCAACTACGGGAATGCAGTACTTACTGATACAACCAAATCTCTCCTAGCCCCCCTCAAGACAACCCTCCACGCAGCAGCCAGGATGGTAACTGGAGACAAAAAAAATTATCACATCTCACCCGCACTCAGGGAACTTAGGGGCCGATTATGATTGCGGTTTTCCCGCATCCTCCGGGCCGGCAGAAGCCACCGCCGGCCCGGAGGATGCGGGAAAACCGCTGCAGAGCCTCCAAAGACCCACCGCCAAATTAGGATGGCAGTGGGTCTGGGATTCCGTCCTCAGCTTTTCCGCCGCGGTCACCTTCCGACCGTGGCGGAAAAGCTCTAACATGGCTGGTGGTGTCTATCAGACACCGCCCGCCATATTAGGATGGTGTGAATGTAATGCTTTTCCGCGGTGGCTTTTCCACCAAAAGCATACGGAGTTTCACTTCGGGGGCCCGTTGCGGGCCCCCTGGGTGAAGGGGGGGTGAGGGGTGCACATGGGGGGTACCTATGGTACCCCCCTGCATTTGAGTGCACAAAGCAGCAGGCACCTCGCGATGCCTGCAGCTTTGTGCATGCAAATGCGATGCATGCATTTTTAACATTGCGGCGGGTGCAGCTTGAAGCTGCATCCGCCGCAATGTTAAAGATAGAGGATGTGACCGCCACCCTGGCGGTCACATCCTAATCTGCTCAGAGGGAACACCGCAGCCCATGCAGACGTTCCCTCCTCCTCAGGGGTCGCGGACAGACTCAAGTCCGTCCGCGATCCGAATCGACCCCTAAATTGGCTTCCCATCGAAATGCGTGCCAGCTTCAGAACTGCTTGCCTCATGCACTAAGCCCTGCACACAAGAAAACCTGACTGCCTGGCCTCAAAACTCATGAGGGCTGGTCAGACAGGGAACGTCAGGAGCTGTAACACCCTTCTTCTCCTTCCCATGAAAACACGCGAACAAAAAAACGCTGCATGATCCTTCGCTGGAAACGCGCTCAAAATCTGGAACTCCATCCCAATCGACATCAGAACTACCTATTCCTCAATTGTGCCTTCCCAAACCGGTAACAGCCGCCAATGTCCCACAAGCCTGAACTCTGTAGCATCTTGTCAATGTGATACTCAAACCTACCTCTTCCACACTCCCTTTCTCCACATTCCCTCCTCCTTGAAAGAGGTTCCACCCAAGACCTTGTGCACCCATCAAGGTTTGTAAGGTGTTCCATACCTCAATGTTGCACAGCACACATGGACCTCAGAAACAATACTATATACCATGACCTATTGTGTTCCCATCGAGGATTCTCAATACTTCCATACCTCAATGTTACACAGCACACTGGGAACTTCGTAACTATATTATAGACCATGACCAATTGTATTATCCTGCAAAAAAAAATGTTGTAAAGCACTCAGATACCTGGGGTCTGGCCAGCGCTATATAAAACTTCTCAATTAATAAATAAATAGATTAGGAGAACATTAGATCATCACAAACAACCATCATTGCACCCCTAAGCCTAAGTGCCTGTCACCTCTGACAAAGTCAGAGAACGTGAAACAAACAATTGGCAATGTTAAAATGGCGTACAGAGCGTGTGTCACTTGAAACCATACCCATACAGAAAGATTTTATTAAGCAAGGACACTGACAAAGCAGACAACAGGAGCAACTGTATTTATTACATATTACCCAGATAGGCATCGAAAGTAGACAAGAGCAAGGCCAGTGGCCAGTCCATACTTCAAAGTAGGCACATGTGGGCATGAGAACCTGCATAGGGAATGGGAATCCATAGGTACAAACAGCAAGGCCAGTGGACAGTCCATTGCTCAAAGTAGGTACATGTGTGCATGAGAACATGCACAGGGAATAGGCATCAATAGGTAGAAACATCAAGGCCAGTGGCCAGTCCACAGTTCAAAGTAGGCACATGTGTGCATGAGAACCTGTACCGGGAATGGGTGACACCATACACTGACATGGAAAGCAACACAGCTAGGGGATAACAATAGGCAGTCCAGGCACGGCTGTGGGAGAGATAGGTGTGGGAGGGAGCCATTGCCTCAGACTTGGCTGTCAGTCGAACTGGGAGGTGGCTGATTGTCGGGGACAGTTGGAGGACAGGACCTGGGAGAGAGAGGACAAGATGAAGTAGCAGCATCAGTGGCTTTGTGAGCAGGAGGGCTACTTGGACCCGGTGGTGTGGTGGCTCGTGGAGGCAGAGACATGCTGAGAAAGAGAAAGTGGAGGGCTGCCTTTCAACTTCTTGGGGATTTGATAGGGAATCAGTGTCTTGGCAGGAGTAGGAAGTGTGGCGGGCACAACAGACTCACTCTCTACCACAGGTGCATCAGGTGCAGGTGGTGGCCCTCCCTCTGGGGATCTTCTGGATTGGGCGGTACTCTTGGCCTGACCTTGATTTTTCCCCTCCATCCCTTTTTGCCCAGTTGAACCCCCTACAGTGCCTCCCTCCTTTCCCAGCTTCACAGGGGTGTGGGTGGGTGTTGAGGTTGTGGGTGAATCTGCCTTAGAGGGCTTTTTATGCTGACTCTTTGCAGGCACCAGCTTCACAGCAGGCACGGCAACTGTCCGCCTGTCTTTGGGAGACGCTTTTGGGACGGGTGTGATTTTGAGGAATGTGAGTCTAAGGCCTGCTTCTTGGCTTGATGCCTCTTAATGCCCCTGACTGTCATCTGAACGGCTTTTGCGTTTGCGCTCCTGTGTCACTTTAGTTTGTTTGGGGGATGGTGTCTGTACTGTGGCCTGCTTGGGGTGCTGCTGTTGTATGCTGCTTGTGGTGTACCTGGAGCCTGTTCTGCTCCACCTCAGACAGACAACATCGCTCCCCATCTTTGCAAAAAACCTCAAAACCTGGCTCTTTGACAGACCCCCTCCTTGATGGAATGGAACCTGCACCCCCCCCACCCCTAGCGCCTTCAGACCCATACGGGTGAGTAGTCGCGCTTTAACAAACCTCTGATTGATTGATTGGGCTATGGCATATGGTCATAGGGACCGGAGCTGCAGTCACTGTGGAGGACAATGACTGTACAGTCATGTGTAGCCCACCCACATCTGAATGAATGCCCTCCATGTAGGCAACTTCCTGAGCCAACTTCTTGCCATGGTCTTGGAAGGCATTCAGGAGGGTTGTCTGCCCCACACACAGCTGACGCAAAAGGTCCACAGCCTCAACAATGAGGGCAGCAGGGGAGACAGGGCCAGGGGCAGCTTTGCCTTGGGGGAAGGACACTCTTCCCTTCTTACTGATGCGAACACATGCAGCACTAGTGGAAGTACCTGGAAGGGTGGGCACTGGACGATGTGTGTTAGAAGAGGAGGCAGATTTCCCACTCCCTGTGTCCGTCAACGTCGAGGAATCACGGCTGGAGTCAGATGACATAGAGGTAGATGTTTCTGGGCGTGATTCCTCAAGGACACTCCTGTCCCCCTCTGAGGCGTTGGTCACATCAGTGTCATTGAGATCATGTGTAGCAGTCGAGCAAGATGCCTCACCACTGGTGTCCGTCCCATGTCCTTCTGTGCCCTCTGTAGATAGTACAAGAGACAGAGACATAGGTTCAGTTTAGTGCCATACACGCAAACATCGTATGCAAGCAAAGCACCAAACAAGATGGTGATACCCATCAATCTGTGCAGTCACATTGTACAACCTTAATTCAAAACTCAAAAGATGCATGGTAACCTGCACACTTGGCATTATTGATCAATATGATGTCCACACACCCAAATAGATTGCCCGTGTCTGTATGTAATCTGACATACAGATCCCTGTAAGCATACCTTGGTCCCTGGTGGTGAACAAGATGCACATCCCAACATGTTGTCACAGTCACTTATGGAGTCAACATAAGGGGACAACACAGATACATACTCCAAAATGTTATTTAGCAGTGGCCATGAGCTCCTGCTATTCACCCAGTCATGCTCTGGTGAAACAGTACAGTTGCACATTGGTGTCAAATGTGTAGTTCTCACAGTGTCGAGCTCAGGCACTGCACACATTGTTGAAAGCATACTCAGATGAGGCACACTGACATTCACTGCCATGGTATGTCCCTGACTCCCCTAATGCAGCCGATGCTATAAGGCCACAACTCCGAATGCAACGTCAAGGGCGATTACATCAATGACATGAGAAAGTACATTTAGCGAAAATGCATGACAGCTGCACCCAACACAGTGGCCACTTACAAGCCATTGCATAACACTATCAACATCACAGAGCTCAGCACTGGCTCAGGGTTGGAACACATGCAGGCACTCACAACCAAAGTCACCAGTATCAGAATACTCACCCTCTAGCTTTTTGCTGATGGGGATTTAAATGTTCATCCAGCTCAGGCTGTGACACTGCCAAGATGCAGCAATTAGTGGTGTCATGCTCCTGCATGCCAACCTACCAGTCTGAGGGAGCAGCCCCAGCATCATCGCTGCCGTGTTTTTGCTCAGCAGTGTCTGTGCAGTCAGTTGGAGACACCGAGATCCCGGACCTTGCATGCAATGACCCTCCATATGGTATTCCGCAGGTGGACTTTGAGCTGCAGACATGGGAGACAAAGAGAGCACATTTCAGTGACACTGGGTTATGTACTACTGTGTCTCAGTACAGGAGCATGCACACAATCATCACAGCTATTCAGATATGTTTAGCAGAGACAATGCACCATGACAGGTAGTACATTAGCATGAGACAATCATACCTAAATGCATGCAGGTATGAGGATGAACTCAGTACCTGGACATCTCATACAGAGAATGCCAGCACAGAAAGCAAGGGGAAGATGGCCCACATCTGCAATGCTGTATGTGAGGGAGCAAGACATGCATTACATTGAAAATTATGTTTTGGGGAAGACTCACTTTGTCCAACACTGCACACCCCTCAATGTCCTTGGCCTGTGAATGGGTACCTGTGTCATGGAGTTCTCATATATATGGACATGATCTTACAATCTCACACCCTTATCACAACACCTGTCTTGTGCAATCCACAGTAGTAATGTAGCTCATTGAGGAATAGGCTAGCATACAACCCATATGTCTCACTCTGTTCCTTTAAGTGATGGGTCCCTGACAAAATGGGCAGTAACTGTGCAGGCCAGGGGGGCTCACACTGCGGACTAACGTGGGCCATCAGAAGTGTCATATGCATGTGCAATATGAGAGTGCAAACATTGCCTACACATGCAAGTAAGTACACATGTTAATTAAAATGGAAGGGGGGCGTTTCAAAAGTAGAACAATCTGCTGTGTCATAGGTACATTTCCATCAAGAGTGTCACCCTCTGGCATTTCACTCACGTGCATAATTCTGACATATGCATTGTGGCAATATTTATTCAGACACACTTCCTTCAGTTCCCTTTGGACAGAAACTCTTTGTAATGTCACAGATGAGCCTGTGAAGAACCTCATGGACCCAAACATCCATTGGCACAGGCAATTTCTGTCCTGACACCCACTTACCAAACTTGCAGTGTCACTGTATGGCTGCCAAAAACACTGCATGTCCCTCCCATCCTGATGGGCAGTCAGGTAAATGTGTAAAATAGGCTACAATCCCCATTCCCCTGAATTAGCATGCTAGGCAGTGTATCACCCATACCCTCACTCTCAGGCACAGAAGCAGATCAACTTCATTTGTGCACTACGCTACTTTCACTCAGAAACACTTACCATGACATCAGAAGCACCACATAGCCTCCCATATTATGTGAGCACCTGCCCACCAGGACCTCCAGCTTCTCTGTGGTGAAGGGACGGGCCCTGATGTTCTCAGTCCTCGCCATCACTGGGTCCAGGAGACAGGAACAGCAGCAGTTGGCGGTGAAGTGTGCCAGTCAGCAGTTTCTGGAAGCAGTGGAAATGTGTGGCTCTCTCCCACACATATATAGCCCCATTGGTTGTTTCAGTGGTACCAAGCTGCTGCAATTGGTGTTCAAGGTCAGCCTCTTTCAAATGCATCCAATGACTGGCCTCGCCGTAGCGTACCACGCCTACCACAATTTTCAAAATTGCAATTGGCTACCACGATTGGGCTTCCTATTGGCCCTCATGTTCTCAGTCCTCGCCATCATTGGGTCCAGGAGACAGGAACAGCAGCAATTGCTGGTGAAGTATGTCAGTCAGCAGTGTCTGGAAGCAGTGGAAATGTGTGGCTCTCTCCCACACATATGTAGCCTTCTGGGGTTGTTTCAGTGGTACCAAGCTGCTGCAATTGGTGTTCCAGCTCAGCCTTTATCAAATGCATCCAATGACTGGCCTCGCAGTAGCACAGCACGCCTACCGCGATTTTCAAAATTGCATTTGGCTACTGCAGTTACTCTTCCTATTGGCCCTTATATTCTCAGTATTCACCATCATTAGGTCGAGGAGACAGGAACAGCAGCACTTGGTGGTGAAGTGTGTCAGTCAGCAGTGTCTGGAAGCAGTGGAAATGTGTGGCTCTCTCCCACACATATATAGCCCCCTGGGGTTGTTTCAGTGGTACCAAGCTACTGCAATTGGTGTTCCAGGTCAGCCTTTTTCAAATGCATCCAACTTGCCTCGCAGTAGCGGAGAACGCCTTACGCGATTTTCAAAATTGCATTTGGCTACAGCAATTGCGCTTCCTGTTGGCTGTGAGGGCATGGGCATTGGCGGTGACACACCGCAGGGGCCAGGCAGTTGCTACCGCAATTGTGCATCTTACAATTGCATCCAATGACCAGCCAGCGGTAGCGGAGCACACCTACCTCTATTTTTAAATTGCATTTGGCTACCGCAATTGCGAATCCCATTGGCTGTAAGGGCATGGGCAATGGCGTCGACATACCGCAGGGGCCAGCTGGTTGCTACCGCAATCGTGCATCTCATAATTGCACCCAATGATCGCGTCAATGGTTGCGAAGCACACCTACCGCTATTTTCAAAATTGCTTTAGGCTACCGCAATTGCACTTCCCATTGGCTGTAAGGGCAGGGGCATTGGCCGTGGCACACCGCAGGGGCCAGGCAGTCGCTACCCTGATTTGGCTGCTTGATATTGGTGCCCATGGTCGTGATTGTGGTGGCGGAGCACACCAACCGCCATTTTTCAGTGTGTATATCAGTACTGCGATTGCGGTGGACATTGACGGTGGCACACCGCAGGGGCCAGCTGGACGCAACTGTGAGTTGGCAGCATGCTATTGGTGCACATGGCCGTGATTGTGGTGGCAGAGCACGCTTCTGGCACCTATGGACACATCATGCAGTGGCAGTGTCAATGGCCAGTTCAAAACATTGTACAGTAGACACATGAATCTTACCACCAGATAGTGCTAAACAGTACTAGTGTGACATTTTCTTTTTTTTTTTTTGCAGAGTTTTATATAGCGCTAGCTAGACCCGAACCGAATCAGGTATCAGAGTGCTTTACAAAGCACCAGTTTCGGGATAGACACACATTAATTTTAGGCACGGGTAGATTAAGTGATTTGCCCAGAATCACAGGAAGTTTTGGCGTCGTTACCGAGACTCGAACCATTTAGCCCACTGACGATTACACATGCCATATCAGTGCACAGGATTACATGCACAGGCATGTACTCACATGTCACTTATAAAATTGTTGTGCATGTACACACATCTGTGGTGTTGCGGACTCTCACTTATGTACACATTTCAATGTGTGAGATGGCTAAGCGACACACAGCAATGAAGGTATGACTGCATAACATGCCTATTTGTGTGATACCAATAGGCATATTTGTATCACACAAATAGGCTGCACTCATGATAAAACTTGCTCTTTGTGGGCACACTGTGCACAATACCCTGTTAATGGGTGCCCTGTCTGACTTAATCAAGAAGATTTGGCATGCACAGCAGCTATGTAGAGGCTAGCAGTGTTGGTGTCTCACACATGTGCTGTGTCAACTACTCTCAGGGCTGGTGACACAAGACGTTGAAATGTACCTTTTGGAAGTCACATAATCTGATTCTGTTTTTGAGGTACTCACTGTGTGAATACTGGACAAGTGTGCGATTAGGTTAGATCAAGCTGTCCCTGCATGTGAGTTGTACTCTAAGCTGACATGTTTTTGTCAGTCATTGTTGGCGCTGTCTCAGTGGACACGTGAGATGTTGTACACATCACATTGGGGGATTCAATTGACATGTGTGCCCTTTCATCTCATCTAGGAGACAATCAAATGTGCATCATCCATTCACAGTGCTGGCGGATATGGAATTTGAGGAGGTCATACGGACATTCTGTCTGGATCAATCTTCCTTTCAAGACCTATGTGGTCAGTTGGAGCCCCATCTGAGGCCTCACAGAACCTATCCGACTGCTTTGACACCAATGTGTAAGGTGATAGCAGCCCTGCATTTCTTTGCTACTGGTTCATTCCAGTATACAGTGTTCACGGCAGGTGGGATGTCGCAAACTACGTTCAGCATGGTACTACGTGATGTCCTGTCCGCTATGATGACCTACAAGGACCGATACAGCAATTTCCCCAAGGGGCATGAATTGGCGGCTGTGAAGGGTGATTTTTATGTCTTTGGCCACATCCCTAATGTTGTTGGTGCCATTGACTGCACACATATTGGCCTGGTTCCACCACAGGCATGTGAGCATTTCTACTGGAATCCGAAGCATTTCCATTCCATCAATGTGCAAGTGGTATGTAAGGCGGATATGATAATCACACATGTCTGTGCCATACTTTTGGTCTACTTAAGTCACGATTTTGCTGCCTGGACAAGACTGGAGGTGCGCTGATGTACTCTCCCCAAAAAGTGTGTCAGATCGTAGTTGCATGCTGTATGCTCCACAACCTGGCCTTGCACAAGGGGATGCCCCTGCTCCTGGACAATGATGAGCAGCCGAGGCCCCCACGTCCAAACCCCCACATGTCCAGTGATGAGCATAGAGGCGAGGAGGAAGGTGTCGACCTAGGTCAACAGCTCATCAACTGCTACCTCCCTTGAAGGTGAGTGAAAACTTACAATTTTGCCATTTCCTGCAGATTTTGTTGTTGGTGAAAAGGTCTAAGCGAGCTATGTGACTTCTGCCTGTTGTTGGCTCTGTGCTGGCTGCTAATGTTTCTGGGACAGGGCAGTCATGCACAGCTACAGGATGTCTATGTTGGTACTGTTGTTCATTGTAATGTGTGTAGAATTGAGTACCTTGTGTAGTGTAGCTCCTATTTCCCTTACAGGCTGTGTGCATTGGAATAATATACACTATAGCTGTGGCATACGACTGAGGTCAGGATGCCTCTATCGTACATTAAACTTTGTGTGCCAGCTAACTCAGACGTCACAAGAAATTTCTCGAATAAACAAGAAGGGAGTAGTTTTGGACAACCGCATAAACATGACTGTGAGAAGTTGGCCTGATATATGATGTTTCCAATTCTGGAACCACCTTGTATCAGTCCAAACAACCCTTATGGTGTCTGGTTGTAAGTCAACCTTATTAGACAAGCTATCCTAGGGGTAGCATGGACTAAGCATCCTAAAGGCTTAACTTAAGAGGTGGTGTTAAGCGAGCTGTTTTACCACATACAATCCTGTAATATCAAATGAAAGGGCACCACACAAGTATATATTATAAAAATATATGTATTTATTACTAAAAACAATCCCCAGTATTCTTTATGAACAAAGGGGCACAAGCGTTAAATCAAAAGCACAGTATAACATACAAAGTTGCACAATTTTGGATGAGGGCGAGGGGCCACTCGAACCATATACTAAAAAAATGGTATAAGAGATACCATTCAAACAGTGGTTAGGCCTAGGGAATCGCTGGGAGCAGCCGGGACAAGAAATGCTGAAGTAGGGAAAAGCCCGCGGGATTCGGGTGCAGTGCTGAAAGCACAAGCATGCATCAATGTTAAGTCAATGGTGCGTAAAAGTTACACAAATAGAGTTTAAGGACACTTCCGCTGAACCTAGGAAGACAAAACTTTAGACACAGACCCTAGAGGTGTGTACCAGTGTGGGAACACCAGCGTAGCAATGTTACCTCACCCACAGGAAGCTGGTGCACAGGGTCGAAGTTGAGTCGGGTTTCGTCATGCAGGTTCTTGGTGTTTGAAGCTGAAAGGGCTGCAGGCGAGGTGAAGGAGAAGTGTCCGGTGGAGTCCAAGGGTGGACTCAAGTCGAGAAGTACCTGAAAGCAGAGGGGACAGAGTCTGGGTCACTCAGCAGTGACCAGGTTGGAACCAGGATGGAACCAGGCAATGTCGGGCGCAATCAGGTGGTTGTTGAGGAGCTTCTCTCTGCTGCCACGTGGGCTCTGGGGAATCTGTGACGACCAGGAGCGGGTCACGATCTGTCACACGTCGGCTCTCACCGTCGGCGCTGTCGGCTTCGAGATTGGAGCAAACAACACTTGGCAAGATCAATCCACGCGAAACCGGGAGATTGCTTCTCACTCAAACCAGGAGGGTCAGAGTGGGGGCTCCTTTTCAGGGGAGCTGGTGTAAGTCTGGAGCAACCAGAATCACAAGTCGTATTTCAAGTATCGTTGGCACAGGGGCCACAAGCCGGCTGGCAAGTAACCGGGCTAACGCGTTGAGCCAAAAGAAGCAGAAGGGCCCCACGCAGCACTCGTCGAGTGTAGAGGGGTGAACTTCAGTGCAAGAGTGGCTCAGGGTTGGGGCTTCTCAAACCCCGGTGTACAGCTTTGAGGGTCACTCGTGGGCTGCACGGTCAGCGTCTCGTGGTCTTTTCAAGATAGCGTGCCCCACGCTTCTGGTCACCTCCACGGGTCTCAGCTCTGCAGGGACTGTGGATCGGGCTGTTAGCAGGCAGGCAAGCTTGATCTCCTCGATCTCTGTTGCTCGAGTTCCGGCGGGAACTGTAACAAAGCAGACATCAAGGGCTGGATGGTGCCTGTTTGCACAGGGTGGTCACTCCTTGACCACAAGGGAGATTCTTCAGTCTTCTACGTCGAATAGGATGTCGAAGGGTCCAGAGTTTCGTTTCTTATGTTTCATCAGGATAATCTGAAGTGCATTGGCACTGCTCCCATTCTTATACCAATCTAGGGGGCTGGATTACCTGCTAGGTCCCCTCCTATGGGTGGGACCCAGGAAGTGGGTGGATACAACCCCTTCCTTTGATCCAGGCCACGCTGGCACGAGGGCTGGAGTGCCCCAGAACCGGTTTGGCCGGATTATGCAAGGGGCAGCCTTGTGCGCCCCCAGCACTGTCTGGTTTCTTTCAAACCTCCCTGCTACAATCCACTATCTCCTGTCTGGGGGGGTGTGACACCTCCCTGCGACAGGAAACCCTTTGTCCAGGCCCCCTTGGCTGAGTTTCGGCCAGCTGCAGGGTGTCAGACCTGTGTCTGTGGCAGAAGCATCCATTTTGTGGATCTGAGGCTCTTTTAAAATTAACCGCATTTCAGCAAAGTAACATTTCTTCTCCCTCTAGAGGGGTGGAATGCTATCCCCGTCACCAGGACTGGCGAGGGGATAGTATTCCAAATCGTATGACACCTTACACAAGGTGTTTTGATAAAGCCAAACCATAGTTGCTATATAACCGCGAGGATTATATGGCACTTAAGAGTATATGGTATGGCATTATCCTGAAACAGCTTAGGGAGTTGTTCCCGACAGCTGCAGACAGGCTCAGCTCATGCTAGAGCTCCATCTCACATTAAACCACGCACTCTGCCTCCAGGATTTATGAGGCCTTCCATAGGAGTGGCTCACAGGTTTATATGTGTCCAGATATAGGTTTAGATATAGGTATACTATATCTAAGCAAGGGGTGATTACACCACCTTACCCCAGCTGAGTGATCAGCCAGTTGTGTCAATTTAAGAACCAGCCAGGGGTGGCAAAAGATATGCTGCAGCCCCTGGTAGGACTTGGTGGTACCTATGCCCTGGGCACCTATAGTGCATTATACAGGGGCTGACAAGGAGTCCATTTCCAATTGTGGTATGTACCTTGGGTACATGGAATCCATTTTACAGAGAGAGCAGATAGCCTGGGGCCCTGATTAGCAGGGAACCAGGCCAACTAAGTCGAAAACCAGCTAAACACACGGCAAAAAATCTGGGGGAACCATAGTCAGGTAGCCACCTTCCTACACAACCCCCCCCAAACGAAAGGAGATAAGGCTATCCTTGGCCAGGTAAGCCTATATTGCCTGAGTGGCCATATAAGGAAGTACCTGCACTAGCATGGGTACCCCCTGTCTCATGGTCCACAAAGCAGTCCCTCACCCTTGGGGTATTAGAGGGTCTCCACCATAGGGAATCACTACCTTGGGTGCGTTTTTGCAAAGTTAAAGGCTGGTTTGGATATGGAGTATTGAAGTGAGGTTCCACTAATTTAGTACTCAGCTTCCTCCAATTATCTTCCACCATGTGTGCCTTTCTTTCTTCAACTGAATTGCACTGTGCTCTCAGGGTCAACCTCTGGCTACCTAAAGCAGGAGGTTGGGTCCCTCTGTTTGGCTTGCTGGAGGGACAGTTCAGGTTTGGGCCCTTTGGGTCCCAGGTTTGGCTGTGCCCAACAGAATCCATCTGTGGGAGGTCCCTAACTGTTTTTAAGGGGGCTCCCTCAGGAGTTTTTAAAGTTTTCACCTCACTAGGGCTACTAGTTTTGGTGCCCCGAATCTGTTGATGGGGGTGCTTTATTTCACAGGGGGCCATCTGGGTCTCACTGTCCTTCTTGTCCTCTGCAGCCCTGGGCTGGCTAAGGCAAGGTAGAGAGGGGCAAGTTACCTGCTCCAGACTGGGTCCCACCTGAGAAGGGTCCACAGATATCAGAGGCTCTGCCAGGCTAGGCCTAACCACCTCTGGGGCAGTTCCTTCATCAGGGGTAAAATCAGTTCCCTGAGGAGGCTGATCCTTTCCTAAAGTCTGGTGAGGGGGAGATTTCTCGTCCTCCTCTGTGCTCTCAGTTTGTGTGGAGTTATCCATCATTTCAGGCTGCAGTTTGAGTTTGGGCTGTGGCCATCACAGCCCCACCAACCTTTTCAGGAGGGGACTCAGTTTGGGTTTCTGCTGTTATCATAACAGCTTTGCTATTCTGTTCAGGAAGAGCTTCTGCTAAAGATGGGGCAGAGAGTTGCTCAGCCCTACCAACCTTTTCAGGAAGGACATCTTGAATTGGGGCTGTAGCCATTACAGCCCCACTAACCTTTCCGTTGGAGTTTACCATTCTAGAATGGGTTTCCTGTTCAACCTCAGCCCAGGCTGAGATTTCTAAATCATTACCCAGTAGGCAGTCTACAGGCAAGTTTGGTGACACTGCCACTCTCTTTGGGCCAGTGACACCTCCCCAGCTGAGACTTACTACTGCCATGAGATGATTTGTTTGGATGCCATCAATGTTTGTTACCTGGTATGTGGCACCAGGTAAAAGTTGCTTAGAGGGGACTATACAGTCAGCCACCATGGTGATGCTAGCTCCTGTGTCTCTAAAAGCTTCAACTTTCAAACCATTGATGATGGGTTCTTGTCTATATTTGCTCAAGGTATTTGGGCAATCAGAGAAGTTGGCAAACCCCATGCCAGTCTCATAAACAAGTTCATTTGGGGATGGGGACCTGGATAGGCCAGGGTCCACCTGGGCTCCAAAAGTAAACCCACCCAGATTCCTGGGTGTGCTCCCACTTCCTGGGGGATTACTGCTGACAGTAACAGGAGGTGTTGGAGCTGGCTTTGGAGGTATATTCTCTTTATTGCCATTCTTGGGACAACAGTTGTCTGTTTTGTAATGCCCAACCTGTTTACAGACATGACAATAAGGCTTTTTCTCAGTTGAGGAAGTGTCTTGGGACCCACCCCCAGTCTTGGAGTTTTGGGGCCCTGGGGAAGTCTTTTCTTTATTTGTATCCCCACCCTTATCTTGAGGCTTGGTAGACTCCTTCTTCTGATTACTGTCCTGATTCTTAGGCCTAATCCTGGTTCTGACCCATTTATCTGCCCTCTTTCCCAATTCTTGGGGAGAGGTCAAATCTGAGTCCACCAGGTGCTGGTGTAAGAGCTGGTTCTGACAATTACTTAGGATCTGCTCCCTCATAATCAAATTATACAATCCAGTGAAGTCATGTACTTTGCTGCCATTTAGCCAACCCTCCAGAGCCTTAGTAGCACAATCTACAAAATCAGTCCAGTCCTGTGTCTGTGTCTTCTGGGTGTCTCTGAACTTCAACCAGTGGTTAAGCCAAACCCATCTATTAGGACACTCCTCAGGACTTTGTAATTGTTTGCATCCTCATGTCTAACAGTGAGGAGCTTATCTCTCCCTTTCTCTCAAAAGGAGTACGATAGGATTGCTGCCCACTGTTCCTCAGGAACCTGCTGTACCATGCAGGCTCTCTCAAGAGCAGTTATCCACTTGTGGATGTCATCCCCTTCCTTGTAGGGGGGCACAATCTTTGTCAGGTTTCTACTATCATAGGACCTGGGTTTCTCTCTAGGAATATTGATGCCACCAGTGGCATCTAAGCCACACATTGTCTGTTCTCTTGCCAAAGCAAGTCTAGCTTGAGCCAGGGCTACCTCCTCCCTCTCTATCTGGAGTTTGACAGCCCTCATTCTTGCCTCATGCTCTTTTTTCTGAGAGGGAGTCATTCCTCTCTGAGATTCTCTTGAGGCACTAGAAATATGAGAGTCCCCTGCTGGAGATCTCACTCTTCTGTTGCCTGGGAGAATGTTATAGGATCTGGGGAGGTGCTGGCCCTCTCCATTCCCAAGTAGGTTTACGTTGGCCTGGCTAAGCCTGGCAACTATAACCTGGTTACCCCTCTGATCCTGATCCTCTAGGTCCTCTACATCTGAGTCCCCCTCCTCCTCTACTTCTTCGTCTACTGGAGTGGTCTCATTCTCAGGGGGTTTCACTCCATCTCCTGATTCTAAGGGAGCTGCATTCACCTTATCTAAGTCATCCTGTTCTAGAATGGCTATCAGGGCAGGACTGGTGGGACTTCTGCCCCTTTTTAACCCCCTTGAAATGCACAAGGCAATCAAGTCTTTGTGGGTTAGTTTGTCATAGCTGGAAGTTGCCTTGGTAAGGTCAACTGTCACAGGCAGAGAGCTTGAAGCTTCACCTGTGCCAGACATGACTCTAGTGTGGTGTAAGTGATGCACCTACCTACACTAAGTGTTTTCCTTCTGTACCTTGCTAGTGAGTTGTAGTCAGGGTGTGCTAATCCCTTTAATCTACAACTACTAAGTTCAGTAGAATTTAAATATGCTAAGCTTTTGATTTATATGTACCTAAAGTAATTGATGTGATCTTTCAATTTGATAAAAAGATTGCAATGGTAAAACAAACAGCAAGCTCAAATCCGCACCGCTGCCACCAATGTGAGAAGTTGGCCTGATATATGATGTTTCCAATTCTGGAACCACCTTGTATCAGTCCAAACAACCCTTAAGGTGTCTGGTTGTAAGTCAACCTTATTAGACAAGCTATCCTAGGGGTAGCATGGACTAAGCAGCCTAGAGGCTTAACTTAAGAGGTCAATCAATCAATCAATCAATCAAGGCATTTATAGAGCGCACTACTCACCCGGAGGGTCTCAAGGCGCTTGGGGGGGCGGGGGGGTGCCGCTACTGCTCGAACAGCCAGGTCTTGAGCTTCTTCCTGAAGGAGAGGTGGTCTTGGGTCAGGCGAAGGTCGGTCGGGAGGGTGTTCCAGGTCTTGGCGGCCAGGTAGGAGAAGGACCTTCCTCCTGTTGTCGCTCTTCGGATGCGGGGGACGGCGGCGAGGGCGTGGTTGGTCGATCGGAGGTGGCGTTTGGGAGCGTAGAAGTTGAGGCGGTTGTTGAGGTAGCTCGGGCCTTGGTCGTGTAGGGCTTTGTGTGCATGGGTGAGGAGACGGAAGGTGATTCTCTTGTTGACGGGGAGCCAGTGCAGGTCTCTCAGATGTCCGGAGATGTGGCTGCGTCGGGGGATGTCGAGGATGAGTCTGGCTGAGGCGTTCTGGATCCGCTGGAGTCTCTTCTGGAGCTTGGCGGTGGTTCCGGCGTAGAGGGCGTTGCCGTAGTCCAGTCGGCTGGTGACGAGGGCCTGGGTGACTGTCTTCCTGGTCTCGGTGGGGATCCACCGGAAGATCTTCCGTAGCATGCGCAGGATGTTGAAACAGGACGCGGAGACGGCGTTGACTTGTCTGGTCATGGAGAGGGAGGAGTCCAGGATGAAGCCCAGGTTGCGTGCGTGGTCTGTCGGTTTGGGTGCGGTGCCCAGGGCGGGGGGCCACCAGGAGTCGTCCCAGGTGGAGGGTGAGGAGCCTAGGATGAGGACTTCCGTCTTGTCTGAGTTCAGTTTCAGGCGGCTGGTCGTCATCCACTCGGCTACTTCTTTCATCCCTTCGTGGAGGTTGGTTCTGGCGGCGGCGGGGTCGTTGGTCAGGGAGAGGATCAGCTGGGTGTCGTCGGCGTAGGAGATGATGTTGAGGTTGTGTTGGCGTGCGATGGCCGCAAGGGGGCTCATGTAGACGTTGAAGAGGGTGGGGCTGAGCAAGGAGCCCTGAGGAACGCCGCAGATGACTTCCGTGGCTGCAGATCTGAACGGTGGCAGGCGTACTCTCTGTGTCCTTCCAGCGAGGAAGGAGATGATCCACTCCAGAGCCTTTTCCTGGATTCCGATGTTGCTGAGGCGCTGCACTAGGGTGCGGTGGCAAACAGTGTTGAACGCCGCGGAGAGGTCTAGGAGGATGAGGGCTGCTGTTTCACCGTTGTCCAGCAGGGCTCGGATGTCATCGGTGGCAGCGATGAGGGCGGTCTCGGTGCTGTGGTTGGCTCGGAAGCCAGACTGTGAGGGGTCGAGGGATCCATTCGTCTTGAGGAAGGCGGCCAGCTGCTTGTTGACGGTCTTCTCGATGACTTTGGCTGGAAACGGGAGGAGCGAGATGGGGCGGTAATTCTTGAGTTCGGTGGGGTCCGCTGTTGGTTTCTTTAGTAGAGCGCTGATTTCGGCGTGCTTCCAGCTCTCCGGGAAGGTGGCGGTGTCGAAGGAGGTGTTGATGATGTCCCGCAGGAGGGGTGCGATGACAGCGTCGGCCTTGTTGAAGACGTGGTGAGGGCAGGGGTCTGTCAGAGATCCGGAGTGGATAGAGTTCATCGTGCAGATGGTGTCTTCTGTGTTGATCTGGGTCCAGGTGCTGAGGGTGGTGGTGGGGGGCGTTGGTGCGGTCGTGGGGAGCGTTGTTTGTGGGCTGAAGCTGTTGTGTATGTCAGCGATCTTGTTGTGGAAGTAGGAGGCGAGGGAGTTGCAGAGGTCTTGCGACAGGGTGATGTCGTTGATTCCGGCGTTGGGGTTGGAGAGCTCTTTCACGATGTTGAAGAGTTCCTTGCAGTTATGTGCGTTGTTGTCCAGCCGGTCCTTGAATGCTGATTTCTTGGTGGCGTGGATCAGTTGATGGTGCTTCCGGGTGGCGAGCTTGAGGGTGGTCATGTTGTCCGGTGTTGGCTCCCTTCTCCAGGCTTTCTCGAGGGCTCGGCAGTTCTTCTTGGAGCTCTTGAGTTCGTCGGTGAACCATGGGGCCTTCTTGCTGCCGGGTCTGCTAGGCGGGGTCCTCAGTGGGGCGAGGTCGTCTGCGCAGTTGCTGATCCACTTCGTGAGGTTGTCGCCGGCCTGGCTGGGGTTCGCTGAGCTGGCGGGAGGGTGTTGGCTCAGGGAAGTGGCGAGCTGGTCTGCTGTGATCTTGTTCCAGTTTCTTCGAGCAACCTTTTGCTGGTGGTGGTGGATCGTGGATCTTCTGAACGTGAATTGGACGCAGCTGTGGTCCGTCCAGTGGAGTCCGGTGGCGTGGCTGAAGACGATGTCCTTGCTGGAAGAGAAGACAGCGTCGAGTGTGTGTCCGGCGAGGTGGGTGGGGGTGGTCACCAGCTGCTTGAGTCCGAGGATGGCGAGGTTGTCAAGCAGGGTGGTGGTGTTGCGGTCGTTGTTGTTCTCCAGGTGGAAGTTGATGTCCCCCAGGAGGATGAAGTCAGCGGAGGGGAGGGCGCGCGGGCTGATGAAGTCGGCGATGTCGGCAGGTCGTGTTAAGCGAGCTGTTTTACCACATACCATCCTGTATTATCAAATGAAAGGGCACCACACAAGTATATATTATAAAAATATATGTATTTATTACTAAAAACAATCCCCAGTATTCTTTATGAACAAAGGGGCACAAGCGTTAAATCAAAAGCACAGTATAACATACAAAGTTGCACAATTTTGGATGAGGGCGAGGGGCCACTCGAACCATATACTAAAAAAATGGTATAAGAGACACCATTCGAACAGTGGTTAGGCCTAGGGCCTAGGGAATCACTGGGAGCAGTCGGGACAAGCAATGCTGAAGTCGGGAAAAGCCCGCGGGATTCGGGTGCAGTGCTGAAAGCACAAGCATGCATCAATGTTAAGTCAATGGTGCGTAAAAGTTACACAAATAGAGTTTAAGGACACTTCCGCTGAACCTAGGAAGACAAAACTTTAGACACAGACCCTAGAGGTGTGTACCAGTGTGGGAACACTGGCGTTGCAATGTTACCTCACCCACAGGAAGCGGGTGCACAGGGTCGAAGTTGAGTCAGGTTTCGTCACGCAGGTTCTTGGTGCTTGAAGCTGAAAGGGCTGCAGACGAGGTGAAGGAGAAGTGTCCGGTGGAGTGCAAGGGTGGACTCAAGTCGAGAAGTACCTGAAAGCAGAGGGGACAGAGTCTGGGTCACTCAGCAGTGACCAGGGTGGAACCAGGACGGAACCAGGCAATGTTGGGAACAATCAGGTGGTTGTCGAGGAGCTTCTCTCCGCTGCCACATGGGCTCTGGGGCATCTGCGATGTCCAGGAGCGGGTCACGATCTGTCCCACGTTGGCTCTCACCGTCGGCGCTGTCGGCTTCAAGATTGGAGCAAACAACACTTGGCAAGAGCAATCCACGCGAAACCGGGACATTGCTTCTCACTCAAACCAGGAGGGTCAGAGTGGGGGCTCCTTTTCAGGGGAGCTGGTTTAATTCTGAAGCAACCAGAATCACTAGTCGTATTTCAAGTTTTGTCGGCACAGGGGCCACAAGCCGGCTGGCAAGTGACCAGGCCAACGCGTTGAGCCAAAAGAAGCAGAAGGGCCCCATGCAGCACTCGTCGAGTGTAGAGGGGTGAACTTCGGTGCAAGAGTGGCTCAGGGTTGGGGCTTCTCAAACAGCTTTGAGGGTCACTTGTGGGCTGCACGGTCAGTGTCTCGTGGTCTTTTCAAGATGGCGTGCCCCACGCTTCCGGTCGCCTCCACGGGTCCCAGCTCTGTAGGGACTGTGGATCCGGCTGTTAGAAGGCAGGCAAGCTTGATCTAGTCGATCTCTGTCGCTCGAGTTCCGGCGGGAACTGCAACAAAGCAGACGTCGAGGGCTGTATGGTGCCTGTTTGCACAGGGTGGTCACTCCTTGACCACAAGGGAGATTCTTCAGTCTTCTACGTCGAGTAGGATGTCGAAGGGTCCAGAGTTTTGTCTCTTATGTTTCATCAGGATAATCTGAAGTGCATTGGCACTGCCCCCATTCTTATACTAATCTAGGGGGCTGGATTACCTGCTAGGTCCCCTCCTATGGGTGGGACCCAGGAAGTGGGTGGATACACCCCCTTCCTTTGATCCAGGCCGCGCTGGCACGAGGGCTGGAGTGCCCCAGAACCGGTTTGGCCGGATTATGCAAGGGGCAGCCTTGTGCGCCCCAGCACTGTCTGGTTTCTTTCAAATCTCCCTGCTACAATCCACTATCTCCTGTCTGGGGGGGCGTGACACCTCCCTGCGACAGGAAACCCTTTGTCCAGGCCCCCTTGGCTGAGTTTCGGTCAGCTGCAGGGGGTCAGACCTGTGTCTGTGGCAGAAGCATCCATTTTGTGGATCTGAGGCTCTTTTAAAATTAACCGCATTTCAGCAAAGTAACATGTCTTCTCCCTCTAGAGGGGTGGAATGCTATCCCGTCACCAGGACTGGCGAGGGGATAGTATTCCAAATCGTATGACACCTTACACGACATGTTTTGATAAAGCCAAACCATAGTTGCTATATAACTGCGAGGATTATAAGGCACTTAAGAGTATATGGTATGGCATTATCCTGAAACAGCTTAGGGAGCTGTTCCCGACAGCTGCAGACAGGCTCAGCTCATGCTAGAGCTCCATCTCACATTAAACCACGCACTCTGCCTCCAGGATTTATGAGGCCTTCCATAGGAGTGGCTCACAGGTTTATATGTGTCCAGATATAGGTTTAGATATAGGTATACTATATCTAAGCAAGGGGTGATTACACCACCTTACCCCAGCTGAGTGATCAGCCAGTTGTGTCAATTTAAGAACCAGCCAGGGGTGGCAAAAGATATGCTGCAGCCCCTGGTAGGCCTTGGTGGTACCTATGCCCTGGGCACCTAGAGTGCATTATACAGGGGCTGACAAGGAGTCCATTTCCAATTGTGGTATGTACCATGGGTACATGGAATCCATTTTACAGAGAGAGCAGATAGCCTGGGGCCCTGATTAGCAGGGAACCAGGCCAACTAAGTCAAAAACCAGCTAAACACAAGGCAAAAAATCTGGGGGAACCATAGTCAGGTAGCCACCTTCCTACAATGACAACTTTGTTTCCCTTGGAATCAGAAGTGTCAGAATCATTAAAACAATAGATACCAGTTTCACTCAGTCAATTGTGCATGCTTAGTTTCTTCAGAGTTGCAAGGAAATAGATAGACGGGCTTTTCAATAAAATGATTTATTGAACAGTCTTGTTTCTCGTGTAAGATATATGAGCTGTTACCATCGCAAGACAGTATGCGAGATATAATACGTACAGCGGGAGCAGTAAGAAGAAATAATACTGCTATAGCATTGTCTTTTAGTTATGACATATATTCATATAAACATATATAAATAACACGGGCTAAAATGTGGATACTCGTCTGGTGCTTCTAAATAGTTCTACCCTAGTTTACCTAACCTAAGTGTAGTACGAGGTAAGAAGCAGGTGCTGTTTTTTTATAGTATGGTATATACTAAGATTGTATTCCAAGAGCCCCTCTAGGTTCTAGTCTGCACCATACCTTAGAATGAGAGAGGTGGGAATCTCTTTACGGATCTCAATCTCTAACACCCTGCCAAGGGAGTAGGAACACTGAAAGCTGGATTCTCTTCTAGCAGGATGACAGAGCCTGGTCAGTGCATCAGGCGGCGACTCGAATTCCTTATGAACTTGCCACGGTGAGCCGTATTGACCTGTATAGCCGAGCCGTGGTTTGCCATGGTAAGTGAAGGTATATTTATACCTGGAAGGTGCCTAGGAATGCTAGTATTGACATTAGTTAGGCAGAAGAAGACGTCATGAATGGACCACTGACTCATTGTCAGTGAAATTGCTCTCCCACCCTCGCAGCTCCCCCATTAAGTGAGGTGCCCCTGCCCCTGCACTCTTGAGTGTTGGTGATCGAGGCCCTCCTCCACCCGCAGGTTTCCCTGCGCCTCATCCCTGGTGGTCCAGTGGACCTCTGTCTCCTTTCTATCACTCTGCTCCTTCACTCGGTTTTCTACTCTTCTATCTTTCACCTTTCTGCACCTTTCTGCATCTCTGCTCTTTTGTGCCTTATTTCTGCCCATTTTCCCTTTCTCTCCCTCTGCTCCTTCACTCGTTTTCTCTTGTTTTTCTACCCTTTCTACCTTTCACCTTTCTGCACCTCTGCTCTTTTGTGCCGTATTTCTGCCCATTTTCCCTTTCTCTCCCTCTGCTCCTTCACTCGTTTTTCTACCCTTTCTATCTTTCACCTTTCTGCTCTTTTCTGCATCTCTGCTCTTTTGTGCCTTATTTCTGCCTATTTTCCCTTTTTCTTTATCCCTTCTTTCCTCCCTTTACCTTTCCCCGCCGCTGCTGCCCCTGCAGCCCCTCCCCCCCCAGCGCGACCGGCCCAATCCAGCTCCCCCCCCTGCTCCCGCCTCCCAGCTGTCCAGCCCTCCCCGACCCCTACTTAATGGCGGCCACTGCTGCTGCACAGCCACGGGCTGCGGGCGCGCCGCTGGTGCACCGAAGGCGCGTCAAAGGCAAGCACATCTGCGCCCGTCTGCGACCCGTCCGCGACCAGCACCAGGAACCCTGGACCTCCGCCCCGCCAAAGCTACGACCCAGCAGCACTCCACGCACTCAACCCAGGCTGCAACAACAACTGCAAGATAGCATCACCAGCCGACACCCATGGACCCTTCAGCTGTCACCGCTGCCGGCACACCTGCAGCACCGCCAAGAAGACGGATCCAGCACAACCCGCCCACAAGAACACAACCGAACCGAAGACCCTGCAATGCCTCCTCCTCAACGTCCGATCCCTCCACAAACACGCCACAGAAATCTGGGACCTACTTGACAGCACCACCCCGGACGTAACATTCTTCACCGAAACCTGGACCAACACCACATCGGGACCGGACATCGCCATCGCCATCCCCAAGGACACAAGATCTCCAGGAAGGACCGCCTCACCCACCCAGGAGGAGGAATCGCCATCGTCCACAAATCCAGCCTCCGCCTGAGCACACTCCCTGACGAGTCCACAGAACTGATGGAACACCTTCACTTCAAGATACTGGCCAGCCCCACTGCTGCCCTCCGAGGAACCCTCATCTACCGACCCCCTGGACCCCGCGGACCCTTCGCCAACTCCATTACGGACATTATCTCCCCGCAGGCCATCGCATCCACCAACTACACCCTGCTGGGAGACCTCAACTTCCACCTCGACAATCAACTGGACCCCAACACCACATGCCTCCTGGACAACCTCCACAACATTGGACTCCGCCAGATCATGACCGAGCCCACGCACTCAGCAGGACACACCCTCGACCCCCTCTTCACTACAGGAAACTCCATCACCCACACCACCGAACTCCCATGGACCGACCATCGTTGCGTCCACTTCACCTTCAGAACACCCACCATCCACAGACACCAGCACCTGCTTCCTCAAAGAAACTGGACCAAAATCACCGACGATCAGCTCACCTCCTCACTCAACAACTCCACCCCAACCATCGCGGAAAACGACGACCCCAACACCGCAGCCCAAACCCTGCAAAGATGGATCTCGGACAGCACCAACACCATAGCCCCCCTCAAGAAAAACAACAATACCTGTGCCAAGAAAGCCAGATGGTTTACCACCGAACTTCGAGAATCCAGGCGCACATGCCGCCGACTCGAAAAGGCCTGGAGAAACACCAAATCCACAGAAGCCCACAACAACTTCAGAGCCGCCACCAACACCCACCATCAACTCATCAGAGAAACAAGAAAAAAAGCGATTGAAAACAGTATCTCCACCCACGCACACAACAGCAAGGAACTCTTCAGCATCATCAAGGAGTTCGCCCAACCCATCAGCGAGTCTACCGACATCCCTCCCTTACAAGACCTCTGCGACAAACTCAGCACCTTTTTCCACCACAAAATCAAGAGCATCTACGACAACTTCGACGAAGACAACCAACACACTAAACCCTCACCAACCACCCCCGACACCCGGAAACTAGCGATTGATGACTGGACAGCCCTCACCACTGAAGACACACTGAAGACAATGAAGTCAATCCACTCAGGGGCCCCCACGGACCCCCGCCCCCACCACATCTTCAACAGAGCCGCCAACACCATCGCATCCATGCCCCGTCATACCATCAACCGCTCCCTGGCGACTGCCTCGTTCCCCGACGACTGGAAACACGCCGAGGTGAACCCCTCCTAAAGAAACGCTCAGCGGACCCCACCGACCTCAAAAACTACAGACCCATCTCCCTGCTCCCGTTCCCAGCGAAAGTCATCGAGAAAGCCATCAACAGCCAACTCACCACATTCATTGAAGAACACAACATCCTCGACTCCTCCCAATCCGGCTTCAGAAAAAACCACAGTACGGAAACCGCCCTCCTCGCCGCAAACAGACGACATCCGCAACCCAACTGGACAAAGGAGAAACAGTAGCCCTCATCCTCCTAGACCTATAAGTGGCGTTCGACGCAGTCTCCCACCGCACCCCAATATGCAGACTCTACGACGCAGGAATCCAGGACAAGGCCCTCGACTGGATCTGCTCCTTCCTCTACGGCAGGACGCAACGGGTCAGACTCCCCCCTTTCCTCTCAGACCCCACACCTACCACCTGCGGAGTCCCCCAGGGCTCCTCCCTCAGCCCGACGCTCTTCAACGTCTACATGGCTCCACTTGCCCCCATCGTCACAACCTACGGACTCAACATCATGTCATACGCAGATGACACCCAGCTCATCCTCTCCCTATCCAACGAGCCCAACACCGCCAGACGCAACTTTCGAGAAGGCATGAAAGCCGTCGCCAAATGGATGAAAAACAGCTGCCTACAACTAAACACCAACAAAACAGAAGTACTCATCATGGGCCCAAACCCCGATGCCTGGAGCGACACCTGGTGGCCCACCGCCCTCGGAAACCCGCTAACCCCCACAGACCACCACGCAACCGGGGATCATCCTGGACTCCGAGCTCAAAATGGACCGCCAGATCAACTCTGTCTCATCTTCCTGCTTCCACACCCTCCGCCTCCTTCATAAGACCTTCAAATGGATCCCCCTCGAACACCGAAAGACAGTCACTCACACCCTGGTCACTAGCAGACTAGACTACGGCAACGCAATCTACGCCGGAATAAACAAAAACCTCATCCGCAAGCTGCAGAAGATCCAGAACGCCGCCGCAAGACTGGTCCTCAACCTGCCAAAACCCTGCCACATCTCCCAGCACCTGCGCACACTCCACTGGCTCCCTGTGGAGGCGAGAATCACCTTTAAGATGCTCACCCACGCACACAAGGCCCTCCACGGCACCGGACCAGCATACCTGAACAGCCGACTCAAATTCCACGCACCCTAAAGGACCCTACGATCAGCCCAGTTCTCCTACGCCGTGGTCCCCCGCACCAGAAAGACCAGATCGGGAGGCTGCTCCTTCTCCTTCCTCGCTGCCAAAGCATGGAATGCCCTTCCGCTCCACCTCAGACATACAACATGGCTCCCCATCTTCGCAAGAAACCTCAAAACCTGGCTCTTCGACAGACCCCCTGCTTGATGGAATTGAACCTGCACCCCCTCCCCACCCCTAGCGCCTTGAGACCCTTACGGGTGAGTAGTCGCGCTTTAACAAACCCCTGATTGATTGATTGATTGATTGACCCCTAAGGAATAGTTGTTCTTGCATAATACATGAGGTATTGGAGAAATCAATAACCCAAGCAGTGAAAGTCCCAATGGCTTAAGGATCTGGTCTCTAAGAACTCGTTGTGATGTGGGATGGATGAATGTATATGACCATGCCTGTATTTGGATAGCATAACTAATGCCTAGATAAATACTGGGATTCTATCCCTAAATAAGGGCTATGTGAGTTGTGCCTATATAAGGACATGGTTCGGGAAACCTATGTAAGGGTATCTAAATAGAAACACAACACTTGATGACATGTGTTGTGTAATGGCTGTGATGCCATCACCTGACAAGTAAATAGTGTTCTCTTTTGTTTTCCTAGGTTGATTGAGCCTCCCAATGCCTCAAAACAATCATTGTACAGTCTGTGATAAACATGGAGCTGACACAATATCGTATTGTATGTCTGTACAGTACTTTGCATCATGACATGATGTGGAGGTACATATATTACTTGTCCATGGTGTGACATGTCAATAGATACCATGCACCACATGCAGATTCGATTACACAAACATGTTGTCATCTAACGAATAGCAGCACAACGACTTTATGTGAAGCATCATTGTTGATTACTCTGCCTTGAAGACTTTACATTTGAGCATGAACTAGACATTATGCATACATTTGTCATGTCATGTGTTTTGCTTTCTTTGTACTACAGACATGCTTGTTTTGTTTTCATATGGGCCTTGAAGCTTTGCCCCCATGGCACTTACAGGTAGCATACAGTGATGTGCATGATTGTGAATTGAAATTATTCAACATGTCATTTGGTGAGTCACACTTTGGTTTCTGTGACAGTTATATACGATTAACTGTCTGCAGACTGTAAGTAGCAATTGGATCTGTGCCAAGTATGGTGGCATCTAAGAGCTGGTGTGGTCATATGGCTCAATAGTTTTTGAGAGAAATGGTGGGGTGCATACACTGCCTACTTACTGTTCTGTGGCACAATTGGGGGGGATTTCTGACACATCTTTCTGGGTGTGTGGTGGAATCATCCATCCTGCTCATCTGTGGGCCAATCGGGCCTGTTGGGAGTTGTAGTGCTGGCTTCCCACACACAATCACCCCTCCCTATGAAGCTGGCTACCTACCAGTGTAGTTGGCAGAGGGAGGGAATAGGTTACACATGGCGCTTGGGAGGGGAGAGTGTTCAACCCTGCTCAGGGGTGTGACAGGAGAGCATAAGATGGCTACCTACCTGTTAGGTGAAGGTGAGTATTAGAACTGGGGGTCTCTAGTAGGCAATGGTTTGCACCTTTGTCCAAATAGAGACCTTTGATTCTAGTCATGGTAAGGGGACTAAACTCCTAACATACAGACTGCTTAATCCTGCGGTAGCTTGGCACAAGCAGGAAGGCTTATCTCAGAGGCAGTGTGTAAACCATTTGTGAACACATACAGTAATACAGTAAAAACACTACAGATGGACACCACCCAGGTTTTATAAAAATAAGTATTCTTTATATAGACTTAACACAACACCAAACGACAAAATCCACACTACAATATTAAGAATAATTACTTTTAGACGGTAGAAATAGCTTAGTTCAAAGATGATGGGAAATGCGACATGTTTCTAACAGAGTACCTTTGGATGCGTCACGCAAGATAAATAAAATGTTCGCAGGGAGAATGATGCGTCGGTTCCTTGCTTCGGGGAAGGCGATGCATCTGTTCCTCAGTGCTTGCACAAAGTAGGCAATGCGTCTGCTCCTTAAAAGAGAAAAGGTGATACGCGGATCTCGGGTTGCGTTCCGGTTGTGATGAGACAGAATGGCAACTCAATGCAATACGACAATCCGGTGCAATGCGACAAGATGGCGTCTTTGATGCGATGCGACAACATGAAGGCAATGCGTGCACGCCCGACAGAACTTTGGAGGCACGACAGGCACTGCGACACGCTTCTCGGGTGATGCAATGGCGACCCTTGTGGTGGCAACATGCTTCTCCGGTGATGCGACGACAAACAGCTGCAACAGACATGCGATTTTGGTGATGCAACGGCGCCCCTTGCAGTGGCGACACGCTTTCCCGATGATGCAAAAGCAACTGCTGGCGATGCAACACGCTTCTTCTCATTGATTCGCGCTTCCAGCTCTCAACAATACACAGGTTTTTGCTGACAGAATTCCAAGCAAGGAAATTCAGGAGGGAGCTGGGGGTGAAGCCTGTGTCCCTGAGACCTCAGCTGGAGGCAAGCACAGTTCAAGCCCTTGAAGATTATTCTTCAAGATTATGAAAGTTCAATAAAGATTCCTTCTCCTTTCCTTGGCAAATAAGCAACCCACTACAGACCAACCCCAGAAAATAGCACACTGGCACATGGGCAGTCAACTCCTTCAGCTTCTTATAGTTCTTCTCCTTGGCAAAGGTTTGTCTTGAGTCCCAAAATTGATCTAAAGTCTTGGGGCCTGATTCACAGAACTAACTTAAGACAAAATCCTAAACTTCCTACCATTTTTTTATTCACAGAAGGCACTTACTCATTTTGGTATTCATAGAATGCACTTACTCATTTCGGTATTCACAGAAGTTAGGAGTCCTAACTTTAGCACTCCTAAATGCCTTCTGTGAATACCGAAAGTCTTAAAATTAGGATTTTTCTCAATTTAGTAGTAGTAAAGTTAGGACTCCTAACTTTAGGACTCCTAAATGCCTTCTGTGAATACCGAAAGTCTTAAAATTAGGATTTTTCTCAATTTAGTCGTAGTAAAGTTAGGACTCCTAACTTTAGGACTCCTAAATGCCTTCTGTGAATACCGAAAGTCTTAAAATTAGGATTTTTCTCAATTTAGTCGTAGTAAAGTTAGGACTCCTAACTTTAGGACTCCTAAATGCCTTCTGTGAATACCGAAAGTCTTAAAATTAGGATTTTTCTCAATTTAGTAGTAGTAAAGTTAGGACTCCGAACTTTTGTAATGTTAAAGATAGTTTTGGCTTCAAAACTTTCCTGGACAATATTGAAACACCATAGGCACAAGCACTGTATGCCCAACTTAGATATGGAACTATTCCCTTAATTGCAAGAAGTTGCTGGTGTAATGTGCTGGCCAATCCATTGTGCCCTTCATGCCAAAGTGCCCCGAGACACTAGAGCACTTTTTCTTTTGTTGTCCCTCCTATGCTGATTTTAGTAGAACTTGGATAGCTCCTGTCTGTTGTATGATTTCCATTAGTTGCCACTTAGAAGCAACACGCATCTTCAAATCAGAGACCATAGGTTGGCTAGTGTTCGCTATTTCTAAATTCATGCTATTTGCCTGGTGGAGGAGATCAAAATGTGTTAAGCAGTCTCTGAGCATTGTTGCAACTTTTTAGCTCTTCTTGATTCTATGTTTGACCCTGCCCATAATGTTTTTAAGGGGCTTATACCATTGCATTTTATTGGATATTTTACTGAACATCTTTTTAATTTAATATTAATTGCTTTGATCCTGATGTATTGTTTTTTACAATGTAAATGATCATATTTTGATTGAATAACGTATATATATATAAATATATATATATATATATTACCTACTGGCGGTCGCCAGTAGGTATATATAGTTAGGATTTTTTTCTTATGGGATTTTTGAAAATTCTATGTCGAATAACTTTGGCGTTTGAGGACGGAATTGGCTGAAATTTTCAGGAAAATTGAACATTTTGTTTCTGAGTTGCCCCTGAAAATTTGGGGGGGTTTGTCAAGGGGGGGCCGAGAAAAAAGGGGGGTCCCAAAACACGTTTTTTCCATGTTAATTTCCATAGGGCGGTTGGACTCACTTTTAGCCCGAACGGCTGAATGGATTTCCACGAAACTTGGCAAAATTGTAGGGACTGTTAGCCCGATGTGCCTTTGCTAGGTCTCAATATATGTGCTCCAGTGGATTTTGATAAATTAACGTTCAAACAAATATATATATCTGTAACAGCGCTCCGGGTAGCGCCCCGGTTCGCGTACCTGACGCGTAACGGAACTTCGTGAAGCGAAGCTGATTGGCTCTCCGGTGTCTGTCAACATTCTAAACAGTCCGGAGCGGCTGCCATCTTGTCTCTCGGTAGAATCGAGAGACAAGAGGAGGCCAAAACAAAGGGGGAAATGACCATAAGGGGGCATAGTAGATCCTCCCTGACCCCCTAGGTTTGATGTGGAGGCTTTAAAAGGGCCCCGCGGGGCAAAAAAAAGCGGGAAGCGATCCGGGGAGCGTACTATGAGGAAAAAAGAATGATAGACTTTTCAAATATTGTATGTTTATTGATTGTTCGTTTTGTTGTATTTTTTTTTTGTTTTTTTTAATTTAAGTAGCAATATGCATGTTTATTAAATATAAATTTATTTTTGTGATTGTTTTTCAAAATTTAATAGAACGTCTAACATTTGACTGTCCGAAATGTCGTCATTTTCAGTGAACTTAACATCCAACATTTGAGTGTCTGAAATGTCCTCATTTTGAAGGAGGAAATCTACAAATTGTACACATTGTAGTAGTTCATGGTCCCGTGATTCATCCATGAATTCAATGTCATTTGTTTCAATGTTTTCTTGATTGGTCTCTGCAAGGACAATTTCAAATGACACTTTTTGTTCTCCTTCCATTTTGTCTGAAATTTGTATAAAAAAAAAATATATATCAGTAGAGATAGGGCACTGTTGGGATTAATTTTAGATAGGTTGTTTTTAACAGTGATTTTATCTTTGGGCAGTGTATGGTATCAGACTGGAAGTAGAAATATAAAAAAGTGTATGTGATGAAACCTAAGTAAATTCATAATTATACAAGACAAGCCTAAATCCATCCATAACTGTAACAGAGAAGTCTATCTAAATCTATAACTATTACAGAGGGATAGTATATAACTATCAGAAAAAGTTTTCCATATTAACTTAAAGTGCACACTATATTTCAGTTTTCAAAATAACATCTTACCTTTTAAAAACAAGTTTAAGTTGTCAGTGAAAATGCTCTTGCAATGTACTTCAGGAAGTAGTAGTCAAAATGGCTGTGTTTCTCTCTCTTTCTTTATATATATTCAGGTACATAACCAATCAAATGTCAGGTAAAAAAAGTAGAAAATGAAAGTAACATTTTCATTGGTTGTCAATTCCAACACTTCAGATGTGTTTTGTGAAGTAATTTACCTCAGGGTATTTAGAGAGGTCTACAGGCTAAATGGCTAAATGGAATTCCAACCAAATTTGTGAAAATGGTAGGGATTGGTATGTAGTATGAGCTAATCTATATTTGGTGAAAGTGTCTCCAGTGGTTTTTCTGTAAATTACTTTCCCACCTTTTTTAAGCGAGCGCTTCCCAGTGCGCGCCCCGGTACGCGAACCGACAGCGTTATGGGAGTCCTCCATTTTGTGTTTCGGTAGAATTGAGATACAAATTTAGGGCAAATAATGTTCAGAATGGGTAGAAGGGGGCACGGTAGACGTATCCTGACCCCCTAGGTTTTCTGAGGGTGGCTGAGGAGGCCCATATGTGCGAAAAAAAACATTTTTTTTCAAATTTTCGCGCGGTTAGCGTCCGGTGTGCGTACCGGGTAGCGCTCCGGAAAGCGTAAATTGTGAAAATTAGTAAAAAAAAAGTTACATTTAAAATTTGTTTATAGTGATCATAGTTAGGGTAGCTCTGAGAAGAGCTTTTGGGTCTGTAGTAGATTTAGGTACTTATAAGTAGGTACCAATACATAGTCTTAAATTCAGGATGAAAACTCTGTTCCCCTCATCTGAGAAGTGAACTCCATCTCTTCTGTAGATATCTTGCATGTAGTAGCGCAAGTTATTGTTGTACATGGAGCCCATTCCATGGTCTCTCATGTAAGCTGAAACAGAGTTATTTACATGCTTCCTCGATTTCTCAATTTGTGGACAAAATTGGTTCGACCTCCTCCATTTCTGTCTTTGGCATATATTTGAATATACCAAGGCAGTTTGAGGAAAAAGTGCCATCAATTGGTCAAAGGTGTCCTTTAAAAGCATTTCCAGACCTACCCCAGTCAAAGTGCCCAAGTCATTTCCTCCACAGTGCACAATTAACAGGTCAGGTTTTGGCAAATGCAAAAAGGTTTTCACCAATGGTATCAATTGGTGACATCTTAATCCTCTGTGGCCAATCCACTTGATTTCCACATTTTGTAAATTGAGATTGTGTACATTTCTGTTATCAGCATACCTTTGAGCCCAGTGGATGTAACTATGTCCAACAATCCAGACAGAAAACATGGTGAGAGGAGGTTCTGCTGCAGTCAGATGAAGTGTGGGTATGAAATGGCAGTTGAAACAGTAGGAGTTTGTAATGAAAAAAACTGTGGAGTTTCTGTGCTAATGAATCAGTAGCAGTGATTGGTGGATTTTGATTGCTGAAAACAGAAAGTTAGGGTGCATGGATGAGTTCTTTGAAAGATGTAATTTGAATGGTGAAGAAAAAATCATTGTATGAAAGATTGCACTGGATACGCAGGTGTACAGAGAGTTCAGAGTTTAATTGAAACATTGTTGTGTGAACTTGCAAACATCAGAGGTCTTTCACGAGGTGCTTGCTATGGAAAAAAGGCAGAAAGGGCAGAAGGGGGAAGGGTGTTGATTTGAAAAAAGTGAGGGAAGAGTTTTGATTGGGTGACATTAGAGATATGTGTGATGAATTACAGCATTTCTGTGCCATTGTTGGTTACAGCCTCTGGAGTGCATACCCTTTGCTCTTCTGAAGACAAATTGGTGAGTGTCTGAGACTGTTTTGAAACTCAAAAAGTATTTGCTAAGGTGAGACAAGATTCATTTAATTTAAATAGAGAATAGTATGCTTTAAGGAGAAAATTATGAAGAAAGTTGTGTATTTAAAATGTTGCTTTGTGTCAAGTGTTTTACAAATAGATTTTGTTTCTTTGAGTTACATAGCCATGTTACATAGCCATGTTAAAAGTGACGCAAAAATGGTGCAAGGGCCTTAAAAATACGCTTTCATGTGTGTTAGGGCATTTTAAGTCACTTCCCCATGAATGTGGGTAAATAATTGCTTTACTTGAAGTGTTTAAAAACGTTTTTTGAAATCAATTAGGTTTCTTGATATGTACTGCTAGACTTTCATAGGTTGCTAGGTGCATATTTACAAGGCCTTTGAGTCACTTTGATGTTATTTTCCCCATTTTAATTTAGGTCATTTCCCCGTGGTGCAAGGTCCTTGTAAATACGCCCCCATGTGTGCTTGGCAAACTTAGATTTTGTTTCTTTTAGATACATAGCCATGTTAAAAGTGACGCAAAAATGGTGCAATGGCCTTACAAATACGCTTTTGTGTGTGTTAGGGCATTTTAAGTGACTTCCCCATGAATGTGGTTGAATAATTGCTTTACTTGATATGTTTAAAAACGTTTTTTGAAGTCAATTAGGTTTCTTGATATGTACTGCTAGAGTTTCATAGGCTGCTTGGGGCATATTTAGAAGGACTTTGAGTCACTTTGATGTTATTTTTCCCATTTTAATTTAATACATTTCCCTGTGGTGCAAGGTCCTTGTAAATACGCCCCCATGTGTGCTTGGCAAATTTAGATTTTGTTTCTTTGAGTTACATAGCCATGTTAAAAGTGATGCAAAAATGCTGCAAGGGCCTTAAAAATACGCTTTCATGTGTGTTAGGGCATTTTAAGTCACTTCCCCATGAATGTGGTTGAATAATTGCTTTACTTGATGTGTTTAAAAACGTTTCTTGAAGTCATTTAGGTTTCTTGATATGTACTGCTAGAGTTTCATAGGCCGCTTGGGGCATATTTACAAGGCCTTTGAGTTCCTTTGATGTTATTTTCCCCATTTTAAATTAAGTCATTTTTCAGTGGTGCAAGGTACTTGTAAATACGCCCCCATGTGTGCTTGGCTAATTTAAGTACTGACAGGGTGTGCTTCTACATAGGACCTGTGTTGTGTTTTCAAATTATGACCAGGAAAATGTTTTTTTTTTTAAACCGCTTTTCACATTTATGAGAAGGTCATATTGGTGTCTGGTTCTTTAAATAAATATTTCACTTTCCACCATGAATATGTGAGAATAATTTTCCTTGTTTGCCGTTTTTAAAACACGTTTCTTGAAGTCATTAAGGTTTCACAATATGTTCTGCAAGAGTTTCATAGTCACTCTGATGATAATGATATACATTTAGAACTGTGTAGGAGGCATGGAGAAACTGAGGCTTCTGTAAGTGTCAAGGGAGGTGAGTAATGTACATTGCTCTGTTGCATACAGTCCTCATCTTCTGCGTACTCTTGGATATGCTAGACTACATCTGCACAATGAGATAACTAAGCTGAGGAAACACAGGTGATGTGATTGTGAATTGAGCATAAATATTTGCACGTTTTTCAATTACATCACCTGTGTTTCCTAACATTACGAATCACATTGTGCAGATGAGGTTTAGGCCTGTCCAGGGAGATAGAGTGCAGTGGACATGACTCACTTCATTGGTAGGCCTGCACATGTATTATCTCCTCTGTACTCTTCAATAAGCCTACATTTCATCTGCAACCCTGAGTAGGCCTCACCTCAAACAAACCTCTGGATAGGCCATACCTTATCGTCATCTTGAATCAATCATTTAAAATGTTAGGGGCAGATTTATGATGGCCGTGCGCCTCTTTTGTGCCGCTGTTGCGTCACTTTTGTGATGCAGCAGTGATGCAAAAGATGCACCATGTTGCAAGATAGGCCTCACTTCATCTGCAACAAGATACCGTCAGTTTAAACTGTAAACATTTAGGACTGTGTAGGGGGCATGGAGAAGCTGAATCTTCTGTAAGTGTCAAAATTGTTCCATACAGTGCTCACCTTCTGCGTACTCTTTGATATGCTAGACTACATCTGCACAATGAGATACCTAAGCAAAGGAAACACAAGTGATGTGATTGTGAAATGAGCAAAAGAAATTCCACATTTTTCAATTACATCACCTATGTTTCCTAACATTACGAATCACATTGTGCAGATGAGGTTTAGGCCTGTTTAGGGAGACAGAGGAGGTCTGGCCTTTGTTGAAGAGTGCAGTGGACATGACTCACTTCATTGGTAGGCCTGCACATGTACTATCTCCTCTGTACTCTTCAACAAGCCTAAATTTCATCTGTAACCCTGAGTAGGCCTCACCTCAAACAAACCTCTGGATAGGCCACACCTTATTGGCATCCTGAATCAGTCATTTAAAATGTTAGGGGCAGATTTATGATGGCTGTGCATCTCTTTTGCGCCGCTGTTGCGTCACTTTTGTGATGCAGCAGTGGTGCAAGAGACGAACCATGTTGCAAGATAGGCCTCACTTCATCTGCAACAAGATACCGTCAGTTTAAACTGTATACATTTAGGACTGTGTAGGGGGCATGGAGAAGATGAGCAAAAGATGCGCTATGTTGCAACATATTTACAACTTGATGCATCTAGGCAGATGTGTCATGCTGTAAAGTCCTGTGCCACATGAAACCTGCGTCAGGTTTCATGTGGGCGTTTTGTTGCAGGGTGGGCAGTCATTTGCATGAAAGCCGTGTAAAACTAACACAGTAAAATTAAGAAGATTTCACTGAGTCAGCTTTATGGCATTGCTGAATCAAATCCTTACGCCTGTTTGAAACAGGCATAAGGAGTGATGCACCATGCAATGTGTGGCTTGCCCCTGTGCATTGCAGTAGTCATGTCGCGCTTATGACGTGATTCCTGCAATGCGCCGCTTTTGTGGAACAGATGCGTGACGCATCTGTGCTGTTTTTGCTCAATGGTGCTCCGCATTGTAAATGCGGCACATCATGGGTGGCAGAGCAGCGGCGCATGTTAACTGGTGCATCCATACAACTTCAAAAACAGCTTGTGTGAAGTGTCTTCAATAAAATAGTGAAATATGCTAATAAAATTAGTTCAGATTCACATATAAAAGAGCACAGGTCAAATGTAGAAGCATTCCATTTCTTTGCTAGTATTTGTGATTTTTAAATTTGCCAATGCACTAAAAATTATTGTATGTAGAATTGACAACTAGTATGTTAATTTTTTGACAACTGTTATTGATTTACTGTTTGGTAATAGTGGTTAATAACATTTTTTATTATATTTTACCACAGATTCACCTGCAGATCATTTCAAAACTACACTATGCCATCGAAGGAAAGAAGCCGAAAGGCTACAAAACGTCAAAGACAGCAGATTACTAAATGCTTGCAGCAGTCCTCTACAATAAAAACTCGTCAAGTCACCAAGAAAGCTCTGAGTAAGACAACAAAATCATTCCTAAGAAATATTTACAGAAAAAAAAGTATCACTACAGAACTTGTTTTAGTCCAGAAAAAGAGAGCCAATTTAAACGTAAAGGAAAGGCCAATCAAAAATGTTACTGCTAGAGCAGGAATTAACTCTGTGCATGGTAGTAGAAGGAAAAATCAGTTTAGGGACATTCGTAGACGAATGTTCCGCAACAGGATAATTGGCAATTTGTTACAAAATATTAAGAAAGGTCAACAGAAAGTGTTTTTTTATAAAAGAAAAAAAAAATATTGAGAAAATTATTGATCAGGCATTCGAAATTAACCGAAAGTTATTTATTTTGATAATCAATAGAATTAGGAAACTAAACAAGGCAATTTATGATTTCAAATCAAATAGTAGATGGAAGAGAACAGTTAATCGTAGTAATTTTTGTGAAGTTTTTTCAGGAGAATGGATGCATAGTTCAAGTTGTGAGGCATTTTTTAATGAGAGAGTTATTTCCAGGATAATGATTTGGTGCATGCAGTTGACACCAGTGGTCGAGCATATGAGGTGAAAGATGGATGTGTGGTTGAAAAAGAAAAACTTGTGACAACAGAGGCAGAAGAGGTGTTAGGTAATGAGGTTTTAGGAAAATGTCCTAAGGGATAAGTGTACACCTGGAAGTGTAGTAGTATTTGCAGTGTGCGACAGGATTCCATCAATTTGCTTTGTGATTTTGTACGGACATTTAATAAGAAAAGTTTAAAACAGAAAATGAAGTTGTTGCAAGAATTAGATCCTTGCAGAGTGAGAGAACTGACAGGTTTGCATGGTCATTCATTGGCTTGTCTTTCCAGGAGAATATGCCAGCGTGTTTTTCATCATTTCAGGATGCTAGCAGTGCATCATAATAAAGTGAGGAAATTAGTTAGAATGTTGTAGTATGCTAAGAGTCCAGCAATTATGCTTAAACAATTATGCATTGCTCTTTTGCATTGTTCAGAAGTAGATGTGAAGAATATTTGTGCAGAAATTGAGTTTTGTTACTTTGCAAGTGAAGAGGAGAATGTTGAAATTGACCCAGAAGAAGAAGGTAATGTGGAAGAGAGTGTACAGATTTCCAGTACAGATAATTTTCAGAAGGAAATTGCCACGTTTCAGGTGAAATCAAGTTAGAGGCCTCATTTCACTTGTGTGTGTTGTCGACGCACTTATTATAAGAATCAGACTAAGTAAGTGGATTTATATGCAAAAAGTGAAAGGGAAAATAATAGTGAATGGAAGGATTTCACAACATACTTGATGGTAGAAAATTGTTTTGATTTGGGATTGGATCAACGTGTGTGTACTTATTGTTGTAACAAATTAAATCAAAACCGGATGCCTGCTAGAGCGGTTCATAATAATCTGGAATTGGTTGAGATTCCTTCTGAATTGAAGGATTTAAATACTTATGAATCTATTTTGCTTCAAAGTGTCCATCCCTTTCAGGCTATTGTACGAATGGAGCCAAAGACAGGGAAATTGCCTCCATCAGATTTACAGAGAGGATTAAAGGGAAGAGTTGTTTATTTGCCTCTAGATTTGAAGAAAAACATTAATACAATTGGAGTAGAGAAAGTGGAAGAGGAACCTCTGGTTATCTTAGTTAATGGGGTTCCGACAAAGAGTAAGAAAATCTGGCAAGATTTAGTGGATGTTAGGAAAGTCAAAAAGGCAACATTGTATTTGAAGAAAAACAATAAGTACTATAAAAATGTATATGTTGCAGAAGAGGAAGTAAGTGAAGAAGAGGATAGCGATTTGTGTGCTGGTCAAATTGAGAAAGTAGAAACCTCTAAAAATGAAGAAATATATGAACATTATAGTGTTCATCCTTTGCATTCCAAGGAAGTCATGGGGAATGCTATTGAGTTGTTTCAAATGAAACAAGCCAAACGGAGTCCCATTAGTGTTTGGGAGGAAAGTTTGGAAGCTCGGTGTTTCCCACAACTATTTCCAACAGGTGAAGGAGGAAGATATGATGAGCGACCTGATCAAATTCCTGCTTCTGAATACCGGACTTTACGATTGTATGCAGAAGATCCTAGGTTTCGTCAATGCATTCCCTATTTGTTTCATCTACTGTTTGAAAGCGATCTGTCTGGACTGTCATATGCAGTGAACCACATCTTGAAAAGTGGTATACAGATGCAAAATATATCTGCAAGGGACTTTATGGATAAAGTCAATGTGCAAGACAGTATTTTGGATTCTCACCTGATTAATCTCATGGCGTGTCAGCGTGGTACTAATGAGTACTGGTACCGTCGTCATGGTGATTTAAAATGTATGCTGAGGAACTTAGGAACTCCCATATGGTTCCTCACTGTCAGCTGTGCCGAGTATGGCTGGGAAGACTTACTTGAATTTCTACGAGAGGGAAATGGAAACATTGAAAATATCGAATTCAAGACACCCGGAGAACTGAACTCTTTGGATCCAGTGAATGTATGCAGGTACTTCAATCATAGATTTGAAGCTATGATGTCTTTCATCATGAACAAGAAAAATCCACCTCTTGGAGAGGTGTTGGATTTCTTATGGAGAAAGGAGTACCAAGCAAGAGGTGCTCCTCATATACATATGCTGCTATGGATCAAAGATGCACCCAAATTTGGAACAGATCCGGATGACTTAGTGATGAGTTTCATAGAACAGTATTCTACATGTGCTGTTCCAAAGACAAAGGAAGACAAAAGCCTAAGAGAACAAGTTTTACGCTTCCAAAGCCATCGTTGTGGAAAGTACTGTCGTCGTAAATTCAGAAACAAGGACAAGTTCTACACAAAATGTCGTTTCGTCTTTCCACGACCGGTGATTTCTAAAGGAAGAGTGAACAGTTTGATGTCTTCGCTGCAAAATAATGTGACGAGGAAATCACCCAAAAATACATACAATTTGAAAAGGAACGAAGAGTCCAAGTACATCAACGACTACAACCCAGTAATTTTGTCCATGTGGAATGCTAACATGGGATGCACAGACATAATATCGACTCCAAAATATCGTTTGGACAGAATATCGAGTTTTAAATATCGTTTGGAGAAAATATCGACTAGACAGAATATCGACAGCCAAAATATCGTTTTTAAGGTAAGTGAAGTAATATCGACTGTAAATAATATAGACAGTGAAAATATCCAAGTATATAATCTAGATAGTAAAAAATATAGTTTTTTAAATAATATTTAATTATTTATAGTGTTTTTATGTTATAATATGTGTGAAAAGTGTCATTTTATTTTATAATTATTTTTAATTAATGATTTTTTTTAATTATTGTGTAATTTTATTCTGTAGCGGGTTGTGGGTTTATAGGGGAATAGGGTGGGAAGTAATTTAATTATAATTAATTAAATATGTAAATTTATTAATTGGTAGTAATAATTAATTAATTGGTAATTAAATAATATATGTTAATTATTTAAAATTTAATTGGTAATTAATTTAATTTAATTGATTAATTGCTAATTATGTAAATTAAAATATTGTATTTTCTGTAGCGGGTTGAGGGTTTATAGGGGAATAGGGTGGGAAGTAATTTAATTATAATTAATTAAATATGTTAATGTAATAATTGGTAGTAATATTTAATTAATTGTTAATTAAAAAATATTTGTTAATTAATTAAAATGTAATTTGTAATTAATTTAATTTAATTGATTAATTGCTAATTATGTTAAATTAAAGGGGTATTTTTAGGGTTCAGGGTCAGTTTTTAGTTTTTGGGTAAAGGGTTTTTTTTAGGGTTCAGGGTCAGTTTTGGGTTTTTGGTTAAAGGGGTATTTTTAGGGTTCAGGGTCAGTTTTTAGTTTTTGGGTAAAGGGGTATTTTTAGGGTTCAGGGTCAGTTTTTGGTTTTTGGGTAAAGGGGTATTTTTAATGTTCAGGGTCAGTTTTTAGTTTTTGGGTAAAGGGGTATTTTTAGGGTTCAGGGTCAGTTTTCAGTTTTTGGGTAAAGGGGTATTTTTAGGGTTCAGGGTCAGTTTTTAGTTTTTGGGTAAAGGGGTATTTTTAGGGTTCAGGGTCAGTTTTTAGTTTTTGGGTAAAGGGGTATTTTTAGGGTTCAGGGTCAGTTTTTAGTTTTTGGGTAAAGGGGTATTTTTAGGGTTCAGGGTCATTTTTGGGGTTTGGGGTACATATACAATATTGCCTATTATTTAATTAAATTTTGTTACTATATATATATGTTTTAAGAAATATGATTAAAAAAATATTATTTTTTTACTTTCATTAATTATTTAATTATTAAAAGTTATTTTAAGTATTGTTAATTATATTTTAGTAATTAATTTTTTATATTAATGTAATTAAACATTGTTTTTAGTAAAGTCGATATTTTTGTAAACGATATTTTTGTAAACGATATTTTGTACTCGATATTTTTGTACTTACCTGTTTGTACATACAAACTCGATATTTTGGTTGTAGATATTTTTTCCTCGATATTTTGGGTAGTCGATATTTTGGTAGTCGATATTATTTCAGTGATCCCTAACATGGATATACAGTTTGTGGCTGATACCTGTATGGCTGTGGCTCGGTATGTGACATCTTACATCACCAAAAAAGAAAAGACAGAATTGAAGGATATGTGGGAGGACATTTCCCATGAAAAGAGCCTCAGTAAGAAGTTGTACAGTTTCAGTCTGAAGATGTTGTCGCATCGAGAAATCGGAGCTTACGAATGTTCTGACCGGTTATCTTCAGCAAGTCTCTATGCCAAATCTAGGAGTATCATTTGGGCGAGTCTTGGTCTTGCTGCAACGCGTAATCGAGTTCTGAAACCTGTGCGGGAAATTGAGTATTTGGCAGAAAAGGAGTCAAACAGTACCGATATTTTAAAGACCAACATGTTGGATACATATTATCCAAATAGAAGCAGTTACCTTGAGAATGTTTGTCTGTATGAGGTTCTGCAAAATTACATATTCAAGAGGAACATCAAAGAAGATATTGATAAAGGAGTGTATGCTGTAATTGGAAGTGAGGGATGTCTGGTCAAGCAAAGAAAATGCCAATTGGTAAGCCATCGAAAATTGAGTGGCGAATCTCCTGAAAGAAAATAGTTTTTCTATTTAGCTCTTTTGCAACTTTTCAAGCCTTGGCGTGCAGAAGAGGAACTGCTTGGAGATTTCCTCTGTTACGAAGACTCTTTCAATGCCGCCAAGGAGACCATAGAATGTCCTGTTTTTCCCAAATATCTAGAAATGTTGAATGCGGAAATCGAGCAGGAAGCAACGATTGCAGCCGAGATTGCTAGAGACAGTTCTCAGGACAGTCAGAGTTCTGTTTCATTGAGTCAGGATCCACTAGGAGGACCAGTTATCGAAAATGAAGCTGCCACTGCCATGATTGAAGTGGAAAGAGCCATGGCACATGCTCAGGAGGATGCGGTTAACTTAGAAGACTTGGAAAGACAACTCAATGTTGAGCAGAGGAAAATACATGACGAAGTTACCAACCAAATTGATCATGGATTAAGTCATGAGAAGAAAAAGTGCTCATGTACGTCGTTGAAGCCTGTCCGACTGTACGTGAGTGGAGAAGCGGGAACTGGAAAAAGTTTCTTCATTAAAGCAATTTCATGTTATTTGCAGAAAAGGACTGAGTCATCGCTGCCTTGTGTTGTCCCCGCTCCAACTGGACTGGCAGCACATAACATTAAAGGTATTACTTTGCATCGTCTACTGATGCTGCCAGTGGAGCATGATAACAAGTTGCAATACCACAAGTTATCTGGAGATGCTTGTTGTGAAGTTTCAAGAGTCTTGAGGAAAATGAAACTTCTTATCATTGACGAAGTAAGCATGGTTTCCAATGTCATGCTTGTCTTTGTGCATTTGAGAATGCAAGAAGTTCTCAAAACAGAGTATGATGTGTTGTTTGGTGGCAAACACATCATTGTTTTCGGTGATCTTCTGCAGCTGACACGAGTGAAAGGACAACCTGTGTTCAAAATGCTCACGCATGAAGATACCAGGAAGCGCCTAGGGAGCATTGGCAACGTCAATATATGGTTAAAGTTCAATTATGCTGAACTGCATGAAAATATGCGTCAAGCGAAGAATGAAGATTATAAGAATATTCTACAAGATGTTAGAATCGGAAAAGTGACCGAGCATGGGAAAGAAGCTTTACATGCGCGATTACTGTCAAATTTGTATCCAGAAGAAGACGTTCTGCCAGAGAATATTTTTTGGAAAATTACTGAGAAGAAATCTGGAATATGTTTGATGCCAACTCTTGCAGAATGTGCCATCTTCATCAACAAAATGTTGAATTTAGAAAACCAAGAGATTGTGAAACTGGAAGCTATTGACAGAATAGAGCATATGGGAGCAACAATTATTTTGTCTGAGAATTTGAAATCTAAATTGGATTCATTAGAGAAGACTATATCTAAAACTGCTGGTTTTGAAAAGACTCTGAATGTGTGCTTAAATTGCCGTATCATTTTGAGAAGGAATTTACATGTTGAAAGAGGTCTGGTAAATGGATCAATGGGTAATGTTGTTGATTTTGAGAAATACAGAAATAGAGATGGAATTGAATTTTTTAAAATTAAATTTGATGGCATTGAGGAAGTACAGCTAATTGGTCATTGCTCTGCTAGGTTTTTGCTTGTAAAAGACTTATATGTTCGCCGTAAGCAGTTTCCTGTTTGCTTGGCATATGCGGTGACAATCCATAAATCGCAAGGTTTAAGTGTAGACAGTGCATTGGTGAATATTGGCAGTTCTGTGTTCAAGGAGAGTATGGCATATGTGGCATTGTCACGAGTCAGAACTTTATCGGGATTGTACTTGATTGAGTGTGATGTCACAAACATTTGTGCGGATCTAGATTGTGTTAAGGAATACAATAGGTTAAGAAGAGAGTATGCGCCACATTTGCCTCAATATCCTTTGTTTGAGAAACGTGTGGTAGGCTGGAAACGAAGAAATTTGACCAATAGTAGAGAGGTTGTAGCAAAAAGACGAAAAGTCGATGAACCTGAAATTATAAGCAGAAAGAAAAAGGATTCTGTTGGCGATGTTGTTGGTTTTCAATTTGAAAATAGTTCTGGTGTCAACTGCTATGCTAATGTAGTGGTTAATGTTGTCTTTTCTCTAGAAACTTTAAAAGAACAGATTGTGATCAATTTGGATCAAAGTTTTTGCTGTTTACTGAACTCTGTGTTAGAGAAATGTAGCACTGATAGAACAAAAATAGAAAGTGTGTCTGAAATTCGAAATCTGTTAGACAAATGTTCAGGTCAAACACAATTCTCTCAAAATATTCAGCAAGATTGTCAGGAGTTTTTAATGTATATGCTTGATGTATTGCAAGATTAAGGTGTAGATGTAGATCATCTGTTTGGCCTTTCTTATCAATGGCAGCATGACTGCGAGAACTGTAGGGTATCAAGTACTACTAGTGTAGACTCAGAAAGATTTATATATTTAACTTTGCCAGACAGTAAATCAGTGTCCTTCAATAAACTAGTAAAAGCAGCCGATCAAAACATGGAGTGTAGCCAATGTAAGTCTGCAATGCTGTCCACATTATTTATACGAACATATGGCCAGTATGTCATTTTAATGTTCCAACGATGTAGGCCTGATGGAACAAAATTGACAACTTTAATTAAAAATGTTGTGGCTTCGCAGTTGTCAATATCAGGAAGGACTTTTGTAACTGCAGAAATTATATATCATGATGTTCCTTCAACAACATCAGGACATTACACAGCTTATTTAAAGTCTGGAAACGGCTGGTCATTCTGCAATGATTCTGTTTTAACTTTCAAAAAAAGATTGCCTTTTGACCTTAAAAATTCTTACCTGGTGTTTTTACAACCAAAATTTTAGGGTAGGAATCTCGGGATTTGCTCTGAGGAATTTCAAGAGGTTCTAATGGCTCCTACACTATTTGGCCTTGAGGATAAGTGTAGTACAGATTCAAAAGTTATTTTTGAGTTTTAAGTAGTTCCTGAAAAAAAAGAAGGTTTTCTTACAGAAAGTGGTGGGCACGGATTAGTTAAAGGACAACAGAGTATTTCCCAAAGCAAACGGTGTTCTTACCATAACACTTGACGTCATGGAAAATAACTGCACTTTGAATGAGTTCAGAAAAACTGTTTCTTTTAATAAGCTAATTCAAGCAGCCAATCAAAACATAGAGTAGAGGTAATGTATGTCTGCAATGCTGTGCACATTATTTGTCCAAACTTTTGGTTATAATGTCATTTTAAAATTCCAACTATATAAACCTGATGAAAGTAAGTCTTCAACTTTAATTACAAATGTTGTGGCTACACAGTCGTTGATTTTAGGAAGAACATTTGTAACTGCAGCTATTATATGACATGATGGTCCTTTGACAACATCCGCTTATTACACAGCCTATTTAAAATTTAAAAAAAGCAGATGTTTCGGAAATGATTCACATTTGACTATGAAACAATGTTGCCTTTTGACTTAAAAATATTCTTACTTTCTGTTTTCAGAAGAGAGAATTTTGGGTAGGTAACTGGCCTATAATGATTCTAGGAGTTGATATAATTTTATATACTGTTTTAAATTGCTTTGTGATTAAAAGTGAAGTAGAGAATTAAATAATTGTAGTAGTCATAGAGATAGTGTTAGTGTGCCTCATAGTAAGCAGTATCAATGTCATAGGAAATGTGGAACATGAGTGAGCAAGAAGGGTGAGATATTACTAGTACAGGATTGTGAAAGTGATCTTGAACGTTTTCTTTCTGAAAGTTGCGGAAAAAGAAAATGACGGGATTTGCTTAGAAGAATTCCAAGAGTTATAAATGGCTCTTACACAATTTGGCCTTGAGGAAATGTGCGGTAGAGAGCGAGAAGTCATTGATTGTATGTAACATATTTGTCAAAACGATGGAGCTTTTCTTTCAGAAAGTGGCGGGCTGAAAATAATAGCAGCACAACAGAGTATAAGCTGTTCATAGGACATCCTTCGACGTCATGGAAAGTAAGTTACTTTTAAGGAGTTCTGATTTCTGATTGGTTATGTTATATGGGTTTTTTAAACACAATCATTTTGATTGTGGTTTTTTTTCCCCGCTGTTATATGATGAATACCTTCAACTCACTGTTTTTAGTGAAATTTGATACATTCTGAGAACAGCAAAAATAAACCATTTAACATGTATAATTAATTCTGTACTTTTTGTATTTATGATATACATTGAGAACTGTGTAGGAGGCATGGAGAAACTGAGGCTTCTGTAAGTGTCAAGGGAGGTGAGTAATGTACATTGCTGTGTTGCATACAGTCCTCACCTTCTGCGTACTCTTGGATATGCTAGACTACATCTGCACAATGAGATACGTAAGCTGAGGAAATACAGGTGATGTGATTGTTAAATGAGCAAAAATATTTGCACGTTTTTCAATTATATCACCTGTGTTTCCTAACATTACGAATCACATTGTGTAGATGAGGTTTAGGCCTGTCCAGGGAGACAGAGGAGGTCTGACGTTTGTTCAAGAGTGCAGTGGACATGACTCACTTCGTTGGTAGGCCTGCACATGTATTATCTCCTCTGTACTCTTCAACAAGCCTAAATTTAATCTGTAACTCTGAGTAGGCCTCACCTCAAACAAATCTCTGGATAGGCCACACCTTATCGGCATCTATAAACAATCATTTAAAATGTTAGGGGCAGATTTATGATGGCCGTGCGCCTCTTTTGCGCCGCTGTTGCGTCACTTTTGTGACGCAGCAGCTGTGCAAAAGATGCAACATGTTGCAAGATAGGCCTCACTTCATCTGCAACAAGATACCGTCAGTTTAAAATGTATATATTTAGGACTGTGTAGGGGGCATGGAGAAGCTGAGGCTTCTGTAAGTGTCAAAGTTGTTGCATACAGTGCTCACCTTCTGCGTACTCTTTCATATGCTAGACTACTTCTGCACAATGAGATACCTAAGCAAAGGAAACACAAGTGATGTGATTGTGGAATGAGCAAAAATATTTGCACGTTTTTCAATTATATCACATGTGTTTCCTAACATTACGAATCACATTGTGTAGATGAGGTTTAGGCCTGTCCAGGGAGACATAGGAGGTCTGACGTTTGTTCAAGAGTGCAGTGGACATGACTCACTTCGTTGGTAGGCCTGCACATGTATTATCTCCTCTGTACTCTTCAACAAGCCTAAATTTAATCTGTAACTCTGAGTAGGCCTCACCTCAAACAAATCTCTGGATAGGCCACACCTTATCGGCATCTAGAAACAATCATTTAAAATGTTAGGGGCAGATTTATGATGGCGTGCGCCTCTTTTGCGCTGCTGTTGCGTCACTTTTGTGACGCAGCAGCAGTGCAAAAGATGCAACATGTTGCAAGATAGGCCTCACTTCATCTGCAACAAGATACCGTCAGTTTAAAATGTATATATTTAGGACTGTGTAGGGGGCATGGAGAAGCTTAGGCTTCTGTAAGTGTCAAAGTTGTTGCATACAGTGCTCACCTTCTGCGTACTCTTTCATATGCTAGACTACATCTGCACGATGAGATACCTAAGCAAAGGAAACACAGGTGATGTGATTGTGAAATGAGCAAAAAAAATGCACGTTTTTCAATTACATCACCTGTGTTTTCTAACATTACGAATCACATTGTGCAGATGAGGTTTAAGCCTGTCCAGGGAGACAGAGGAGGTCTGGCATTTGTTCAAGAGTGCAGTGAACATGACTCACTTCGTTGGTAGGCCTGCACATGTATTATTTCCTCTGTACTCTTCAACAAGCCTAAATTTAATCTGTAACTCTGAGTAGGCCTCACCTCAAACAAATCTCTGGATAGGCCACACCTTATCGGCATCCTGAAACAATCATTTAAAATGTTAGGGGCAGATTTATGATGGCCGTGCGCCACATTTGCGCCGCTGTTGCATCACTTTTGTGACGCAGCAGCAGTGCAAAAGATGCACCATGTTGCAAGTTACGCCTCACTTCATCTGCAACAAGATACCGTCAGTTTAAACTGTATATATTTAGGACTGTGTAGGGGGCATGGAGAAGCTGAGGCTTCTGTAAGTGTCAAAGTTGTTGCATACAGTGCTCACCTTCTGCGTACTCTTTCATATGCTAGACTACTTCTGCACAATGAGATACCTAAGCAAAGGAAACACAAGTGATGTGATTGTGGAATGAGCAAAAAAAATTGCAAGTTTTTCAATTACATTACCTGTGTTTCCTAACATTACGAATCACATTGTGTAGATGCCTCACTCAGTCTGTATCTGACACTCTTTCCTTCACTTCCTCTGTCTCCTCTCTCCCTCACTCTGTTTTCCTTATTCGCCCTTTCCTTATATAGTTTACCTTACTCAGTTTCTTATACTAGCTTACACAACTTCAATTTAGTTTTCTCTTCTATCCTTCTTTTCTGTCACTGAAAGTATCTTCCTTTTTTTTCTCTTAGTAATTTACTCTATTTCAATTTTTTTTTGTCTCTGACTGTCTATCACCGTTTCTTTCTCTTTTTTTCTGCATGTTTATCTCTAACTTTATTTCTTTGTAAAATTGGATGATTGTCAATCTTTTACCTTGTCTTTTCTAATTTTTAAATACATGTTTTAATATTTTTCAAATGTTTGTTGTTTCTTTCACAGATTGCAAGTATAAAAATAACAAGTGACTAAGTTAACGACAATTATAAGGTAAGTGTTTTGTACTCTTTTCGTTACATTTCAATCACATTTAACTTCTATTAGTTCCACTGCTTCATTTCTTTAACCGTCAGTTTCCTGCCTTTGCTACTTCCCTCATTCCTTTTTCTATTACTTACTTACTCTACTCCTTCCACTCCTTTTCTCAGTCTCTCTGTTCTCATAGTTCCTCACTCCTGTTCACTCACTCCGTCTTTATTACTCTCACTATCTCTGACTCATCACTCTTTCACTACTTGTTCATTATGCTTTCTCCCTGTAGTTGAAACACACTAAGGGGCATATTATCAACACAGGCGATGAAATTATCACTGCTTTTATCGGCAGAAAACTGCCGCAAAAGCGGCTTTAGCGGCAGTTTTCTTCCGCAAAAGCGGCTTTAGCGACAGTTTTTTGCCGATAAAAGCAGCGATAATTTTTTCGCCTGTGTTGATAATATGCCCCTATGTTATTTACATTTCTTTGCTGTTTCAATCATTCCTTTTATGTCACTTCTTCTTTTCTGCTTTCTGTTTTTTTTTTCTGTTATTCCACATGTTTTAACCTTAGTCACTGTCATACATCTTGTTTCATTCCTATTTACTTTTGCTCACTGTTTTCTTAACACTTTCCCTCAGGGTTGTTCTTTCAGTCCGGTTCTATGCCTACCTCTCATTCCACATCCTTTACTGTTTTTCTTCTTAATTTAAACATTCACTCACATTCTCTAAGAAACTCTTGTTTATTATTCTTCTACTCTCCTTTTTTTCTTTCACTTTCTTATCTATTTTGTTTTTCACAATTATACCCTCTTACATCTTTTCTTGGGTAAATAGATCTATTAAACAGTATCTCTGTGTTACTCCCTCTAGCTGTCTTTCTTTTAATATTACTCTCTGTTTCCTTCCCTTATACTTTCTTTTCTTTTTAAAAAAAAAAAAAAAAAACATTCTGGTTTGCGTACCGGCGCGCGAACTTGGAAGCGAACCAAAAGAAATAGAGGTTGCCAGAGTGCTAAACATTCTAGCAATTTTTTAAAAAGGGGAGGTAGTTCTGATAAGAACTTTTTTTTATTGTTTTTGTTCTTTTATATATTTTTTATTATTTTTCTGAACATTTTTTTACTTTTTTTGTATTTTTTGAACGGTTTTATATTTTTTTTGTTTTTTTTTGGGGGGGGGACAAAAATGATTCATTATAAAGGGCTCAACAGGAGCAACAAAAAAAAGATAATTTATTTCCTGGGGCGTTTTGGACATTTGTGATTGTCAATAGCAGCATTGATTACATTTATGCTACTCTCCCTGTAGCAAATCAATTGTCCGCAATAAATGCATACATGTTTCACTTCCCCAAACTTCAGCTGAATATTTGGGACCGTCTCCCTCGCCTCTGGTCCCGTCACTGCCTCTTGATATGATGTACTGGCCACAGGACGGGGGTTATCCTGCAGGTCACGTACCTGCGCAGCACGATAATTGATAGGGTGCCACCTGTCCATATGGCGATGCATGGTATAATTGCCATAACTATATTTTTTATCTGTCCCTCTGGACAGATCTTGTTTGCAGATAAGGCAAGTTACATAGCGGGCATTCACTTTTTTTTGGCCCCGGGGATATTTGAAAAATTGCCAAATGAAATTCTCTTTGACACGGGACCTCCTAGGCTCTTCAGGCAAAAACTGCCTCTCTTCCTCCTCTTCCTCTTCTTCCTCTTCTTCCTCCTCTTGCTGAACGATAACCTGAGGAGGTGGTCCTCTCTTCCTAAGAGGTGGTGGTGGTGGTAGTGGGGGTGCACCAGCTGCAGCTACCACACTTGCCATTGCTAAGTAATGAAAAAAGGTCTTCCACTCACAAAGATGAAAGTCAGAGTGAGGAAACAAGGAGGGGTTTTCATCATTTGGGAAAAAAATAGTTCTAAACCAATGAAAAGTGTTATTTTTAGGTCCTAGCCTTACATCATTAAGAAACCAAAAGTGAAATGAACCAATGAAAAGTGTTATTAACAAGTCACATGACCTGTTATGCTTACGTTACGCGCTCCACGCCGCGCCCCAGTTCGCTTCCGGGAAGCTGCACTTCGCGCCTCTCTTCGCGTACCGGAGCACTTCCGGGTGCGCTAACGCGGCGCGTCATATGACGCATTACACGACAACGCGATACGTCGCGCTTACGCGACGCATCACGATGTTGTTTTCTAACGCGGCAGTTGCGCAAACGGAACGTTTACCGGTTCGCGGACCGAGTCGCGGCAACAAATTGAGCTAACGGGAAGCTACCCGGTTCGCGGACCGGGAGCGAAACAAAAAAAATAATAAAAAAAAAATACATAAAAAAATTGTATTAAAAACATATAAAATATATTTTTTGATTTAAAGAAGAATACATTTTAAAGCTTTTGATATTTGCTATTAAAAAACCATTGAAATTCACTGAAAAAACCCTAGGTTATAGACCATATATAGTTAGGAATTAGCATTTACAAAACCTTGAGAATTCACTGAAAAAACCATAGGTTATAGACCATATATAGTTAGGAATTAGCATTTACAAAACCTTGAAAATTCACTGAAAAAACCATAGGTTATACACCATATATAGTTAGGAATTAGCATTTACAAAACCTTATTTTACTCACACAAAACCATTGAAATTCGCATATATAGTTAGCTGCACTAACTATATATCGCGCACCCGCAATCCACTGCTGATCATGTCACATATTACATCATTCATGACATGGTCAGTGACATCACTGATGACATCACTGATGACATCTCAAATGACATCACTGATGACATCACTGATGACAACTCAAATGACATCACTGATGACATCACTGATGACATCTCAAATGACATCACTGATGACATCACTGATGACATCTCATTTGACATTACTGATCACATCACTGATGACATCATTCATGTGATAATACGATGAACCTCTTCAGACTCTAATATAACCTTAGATATACTCAGTGTAAACACAGACTCACAGATTGTCACTCATCCATGAAGTTACACACACACCTAGTCGGTCATGCAAACAATCAATCACACCTCCATTTTCTCAACTATACAGTTATACACACCTTACTTATTCAAACATATACTAAAACATATTTACTCTCTTATACAATCCTGGATACAAGTTCACAATGATCCATACAGCCACTCACACATTCACTGGCTCTTATGCACAGTTATTTATATATGTCAACTCTCACATGTACTGTGTTTTACATATGTACTTACTTTGACATGTAGCACTGAGATATCCATTCACTCACCAATACACTCATGCACACAGTCAACCGCCCATACAGCTGTTTCCACATGCACTTTTGAACCCATACATCTAGTCAATCAACTGCTCACACATCTATGCACAGAGTCATACACCTCCCAGCCACCCACACACACACTCAGTCTCCCATACAAATACTTGGGCAACCAATCAATAACTCATATAGTTACTCATATAGCTACTGATCAACACATGCAGCAGTTTACAGAACAACAGACATAATGATGCACAAATTAAAACAGTTTAGTCACTAACCCATGCACTCAGTGAGACACATTTAATCACTCACTCATACAGTCAGTCATGCACCTACTAAATCCTTCATCCAGACACTTATACATCCACTCATTCTTCAATATGTAAGACATATTTTAATTTTACAGAAAAATACAGTCACTGGATGTAGTCATCAGTGATGTCATCAGTGATGTCATTTGAGATGTCATCAGTGATGTCATCAGTGATGTCACTGACCATGTCATGAATGATGTAATATGTGACATGATCAGCAGTGGATTGCGGGTGCGCGATATATAGTTAGTGCAGCTAACTATATATGCGAATTTCAATGGTTTTGTGTGAGTAAAATAAGGTTTTGTAAATGCTAATTCCTAACTATATATGGTGTATAACCTATGGTTTTTTCAGTAAATATATATATAAATAATGTATAATATATATATATATTTATTTATATATATTATTTATATATAAAATACTGCAACAGCATTGTCTTTTAGCTATGACAGATATTCATATAAACAAACATAAATAACACAGGCTGTGTGGATACTCATTCTGGTGCTTCTAAATAGTTCTATCCCAATGTACTTAAGTATAGTACGAGGTAAGAAATAGGTGCTATTTTCTATAGTATGGTATATGCTAAGTTTGTATGCCAAGAGTCCCTCTAGGTTCTAGTCTGCTCCTTACCTTAGAATGAGAGAGGTGGGAATCTCTTTCCGGATCTCAATCTCTTACACCCCAGGAAGGGAGTCAGAACACTGAAAGCTGGATTCTCTGCGAGCAGGATGACAGCGTCGGGTCAGAGCGTCAGGGTCAGTTAGGATTATAAGATGGTATTTTCAAACTGCCCAATCTTGCCGACAGGGACAGGTAGTCTTGCAATAGTGAAAAACAAAAGTGCTTTAATTCACTATCAGTACGTGCAGCACACATCAGGGCATGTCCTACCTCTAACCTACAATGCACCCTGCCCTTGGCCTACCTTAGGGGTGGCTAACATGTAGAAAACGGAAGGTTTAGGGACTGGTAAGTGGGTGCACCTACCAAGTCGACACACCAGTACTAGACTGCACACTGGCACTGCAATGGCATGTCTGAGAAACACTTTGGAAGCTGCTTCTGTGGGTGGCACAATCAGTGCTGCAAGCCCACTAGCAGCATTGCATCTACAAGCCGTGGGCAAACATGGTGCACTGTACAAGGGTCTGACTAGTAAATCAAATAAACCAATCATGGAGTCACTAATCCATTACATCAATTTACAATAGGGAGCACTTGCACTGTTGCACTGAATAGCAGTGGCACAATGCCCAACGGATGTAAACTAGCAAAACAGATAATAAAACAGAGAAGACATCAGCAAAAATGGAAGGGAGACTCACACCAATGGTACCAGGTCTAACAGTGAGCAATGGAATGGCTGCTACATGGTTCTGGGTGGGGTAGTGCTCCATTCTGCTGAGCTGTGGGACAAGTGGGCCTGTTGGGAGTTGTAGTGCTGGCTTCTCACCCACAAACGCCCCTCTCTATGAAGATGGCTACCTATCTGTAACTTTGATGAGTGAGATTCAATGTCTGCCACATGGTTGTGGCTGGGGGGTGTTAGAAATGGGATTTCTGGTTGGCTGAGGCTTGCGCCAAAGCCAGGCAGAAACCACCACTCTAGTCAGGGCAAGGGAGTTACAGGCCAAAGATAACCCCTGCTCACCCCCTTGGGTAGCGTGGCACGAGCAGTCAGGCTTATCCCAGAGGCAATGAGTAAAGCGTTTGCGCAACACACACACACAGCAGCAACACACTAGGCACACCACAAAAAGGAACTCCACACAAGGTTATATATATAAAAATAGCCTTTGTATTACCATAAACACATTAGATCATAATCACACAGATACACTGTGCCAACTGGCACTGGGCAGTATTTACAGGGGATTATTTACACCAGGACAGGGCACGCGGGCCACTGTCCGAATCAGCACTTTGTAGAAAATAGCACTTAGGACATAGAATAGTTGTAGCACCAAATAACACTTGTAGGACACAACCAGTAACTACTGGTAAAAGGTAGGTACACTTCTACGCAATCCTAACCACCTTAGGCATATATCACACAAGGACTGCCACGTTGGGGGAGCGGCCCAATGCCAGCTGGGGCAGCTCTACCACCAGAAATGCCCCGTCAGTATTGGGGCCTCGTGGGCTCTAAATCACTGTGCCCCACGTCGGAGTTTCCCTCTGGGGACTCCTGGAGCAAAAGGTGCCTCTTGTTGGAGCGGCCCACTGACCAGTCGGGGCCGCTTGACACACGGAGAACACGGGGCCTCACTCCTGCACTCCGAACCTGCCTGGAGCTATCTCCAGCCCGTCAACACTCACCGGGCTGCTCCTCGGTGCTCTTCTTGCCTCGCCTCGCCCTCTGGGGACCGGGGGCTTTGTCAGGGAGCCCACGAGGATCCCGATACGCTACGGTGTAGGCTCCAGTTCTAACTGCAAACATCCCTGGCAGGGTGGGCATCCGCCAGGGATAAAAGAACCAGCAGATATGTGGGGCAGGCACCCACGAGGCACCAAATGCAGGGTGGGCACCTGCTGTGCCTATAAATCCAAGCACGACACGGCAGAGATGCCGGGGAATCCCTCAGGACTGGAATCGCAGCTCGCCCGCGAAGACTCTGATACCTTCCGGTGGGTGCCGCTTCCTCGAGGGCTTTGCGAGCGCTGGGCCAATCCCAGCGCGGCACCGCAGATGAGTCCCCGACCACGTGACGCTGCTTTTCCTCGGTCAGGTCCAATCACAGCGCGGCTCCTCCGTCAAGCCTCCCACAATTTTGCCAATGACAGGAGCGGCCTCCCTGATGACGATAGCATCCCGGGGCCGATGGCGGTGAATTTCTCAGTCATGCTACGGGGTAGGCTCCCGTTCTGGCTGCAAACGTCCCTAGCGGAGTGGGCACCCGCTAGGGATAAAAGAACCAGCACCCGCGAGGCACCAAATGCAGGGTGGGCACCTGCTATGCCTATGAATCCAAGCACGACACGCTAGAGATGCGGGATGGGCAACCGCGCTGAAAATAAGCAAAGGGGAATCCCCACGCTGGGGAATCCCTCAGGACTGGAATCGCAGCTCCTTGCTGCTGTTCAAAGAGGTAAGCACTGCACAGGAAAGCACAGCGCTCCCCAGCACCACAATCAAGTGCTCCCAGGCGCTACAAGGACAAATAAAGCGCTCCCAGGGACTACAGGGCAAAGTTCAGAAAAAGTCCTTAGGATGCAGGCAAATGGAGAGGGCAAAGGCTGGGCTCGGGGGCCAGCTCACAGGACCCTTCAGGCAGGGAAGCAGTCCCCAGTGGCGGTTCCTCCTGGCGCCCAGCAGCAGCAGGCCCCCCTTAAGTCAGGATCAGACAGAGAACAACATTCATGGGGTCACAGCCCCTTTTTATACACCTATTTCCTTTGTCTGGTAGCACAGGGTTAGGGAGCACTTTGTTGTGCTCAGCTCCTCTCCCCATTCAGAGAACAGGTTAGGGACATCAGTCGCACCACAGGGGGTGCAGCCAGCAATGTGTAGGGAGGGCCCACCCTATTCAGGTCCCAGCTGCAGCCCCTCCCTGCAATCAACATGCAGATCTCTCCATTCACCACCGGGGCAGACCCATCCTGTCTCCTGGAGCCAGGCACACCAGGGAGCCCGCGACGATCCGGATACGCTACGGGGTTGGCTCCCGTTCTAACTTCAAACATCCCTGGTGGGGTGGGCATCCGCTAGGGATAAAAGAACCTGGAGCCAGGCACACCAGCCAGCTCTAGCCAATCACAAGCCAGACAGTCAATTCACCTTTACTACACAGACATGCCAACTTCTAGAAGTGGCACTTCCACAGCAGACACTTTAAATACGCACACATCATTGCACAGCATTTAATATCACAATTCCGCACATACTAAACTAGACCCTGCACTCCCCACACATCAGGAACTACCATGGACACACATATTCCACATGTATTCCTACGGGAGGGCAGGCTAATCTCACACACGCACTCAGAGTGCACACACACTTTACACTGGGACACAGTGTTAAAGTGCGCAAAAGCCAAAAACAACCAACACCAAGTCACATTGAAAAGCAAAAAGTTTTAGGGGTAAACCTGCCAAAAGGGCCAAGTGTCAACTTTGGGACAAGTGGGCCTGGTGGGAGTTGTAGTGCTGGCCTCCAACCCACACTCACTCTTACCTGTGAAGATGGCTACCTACCGGTTAGTTTGATGAGTGAGATTAAATGTCTGCCACATGGTTGTGGGTGGGGGGAGTACTACATCTTTTTCAGCTTTGGGACAAGTGGGCCTGGTGGGAGTTGTAGTGCTGGCCTCCCATCTACAGACACCCTTCCCTGTGAAGATGGCTTCCTACCTTTTAGTTTGATGAGGGCAATGTAATGGCTGCCACATGTGTCAGGGGGCTGGGTGCTCCAACTTGCTGAACTGTGGAACAATGGTGCCTGGTGAGAGTTATAGTGCTGGCCTCCCACCCAGAGACGCCCCTCCCTCTTAAGATGGCTACCTACCTGTGAAGTTGAGCAGAGTGAGGATATAGGTTACACATGGCTCTTGAGGGGGGAGCATTCCATCCTGATCAGGGGTGAGGAAAGAGAGCATAGGATGTCTACCTACCTGTTACGTGAAGGTGAGCAATGCAATAGTTGCAACATGGTTCTGGGTGATAGGAGTTTTCCTTGCTGAGTTTTGGAACAATGGTTCCTGGTGAGAGTTGGAGTGCTGGCCTCCCACCCACAAACACCCCTCTATGTTAACATGAATACCTACCTGTAAGTTGGGTCAGTAAGATGCAAATGCTGGCACATGCTTCTTTGTGGGGTGGAGTTCTCCATCTTGCTAAGCTGTGGGACAGGGGGTCTGGTGGGAATTGGAGTGGTGGCCTCCCACCCACAAATACCCCTCCCTGTTAAGATGCCTAACTACCTGTAAGTTTTGTTGGTGAGATAAAATGGCTGCCAAATGCTTCTGGTTGGAGTGGAAGTGCTTCATCTTGCTGAGCTATGGGACAATGGGGCCTAGTGGAAGTTGGACTGTTGGCTGCCTATCCAAAGACACCCCTTCCTGTTAAGATGGCTGGCTCCCTGTGGAGCATAGGAAGTGAATGGTTACACATGGCTTTTGGGTAGGGGAGTGTTCCATCCTGCTGATCTGTGGGACAGGTGGCCTGGTGGGAGTTGTAGTGCTGTCTGACTTAACACTTGCAACCTAGGGAAGGTTGCTAGCTACCTTTGTGGTAAATGAGAGGGAGTGAATGTTGGATCTGTGAGACATTGTTGGGGAGTGTGTGGTGCACATGGTGAATTTGAGCCTAGGAGGTGTAGCCTTGTAGTTGTGCAAGACAGTATATAGCAGTGTGATTTGTTTATACTCACCAGCCTCCACTCCCCCGACTATTCCTGTGAGACTCTCTGGATGCAGTATGGCAAGCACTTTCTCCTCCCATGCAGTGAATGTTTATGATAGAATGGGAGGGCCACCGCAAGTCATCTGAGCCAGCTGACGGTTCTTGTTGTTCTCCTTCACCTGCCACTTCAGGTCATGCCACCACTTCATGATCTCCTTCTTGGTGTGCGGGGTGGTCCCGAATGGATTGTTGACTATCCTTTCCTACATTTGTGCTCTGGTGGCTAATGGTGTCTGTTGGACCAGGTGACCAAACAAATGTGTTTCTACTTTGATTATCTCATCAGCTATGACTGCCAACTCAGGGCATTTTCTTTTGTGCTATGGTGTGTGATGTGCAAATGTTTTGAGGTGCAGATGTGAGGGTGGTGGGGTGGTCTAGGTGGTGTATGTGTCTGTATTGATGTGCTGGTGAGATGTGTGGTGTTTTGCCTATCCAATGTGCTTTAGGGTTTAGTTCCTTCTGGGTTGGAGCTGTGCAAAGGATTCTGGTCAGGAAAGGGGCAGGTTCCAGAGCGTCCACCTCCCCCTTTTCATTCCGAAGCCACCAAGATCATCTGCAGCGTACCCCAGGGATCATCCCTCAGCCGGACATTGTTTAAAATCTACATGGCACCACTCGCTCACGTCACCCGACTACATGACCTCAACATCATCTCCTATTCCGACGATACCCAGCTGATCCTCTCCCTCACCAATGACCCCCTCACCACCAAAACCAACCTCCATGAAGGAATGAAAGCCGTCGCTGAGTGGATGAAGAACAGCTGTCTGAAGTTGAACTCAGACAAGACGAAAGTCCTCATCCTAGGCTCAACCCCCTCAGCTTGAGACGACTCCTAGAGGCCGACAGCACTTGTAGCAGCATCGACACCCACCGACCACACCCGCAACCTAGGTTTTATCCTAGACTCAACACTCTCCATGACCAAGCAAGTCAATGCCGTCTCATCCTCCTGCTTCAACACCCTCCGCATACTCTGCAAAATCTACAGGTGGATCCCCACCGAAACAAGAAGAACGGTCACCCAGCCCCTCGTCAGCAGCAGGTTAGACTACAGAAACACCCTTTACGCAGGAGCCTCGGCCAAACTCCTGAAACGACTACAAAGCATAGAGAACACCTCTGCACACCTGATCCTGGACATCCCCCGCTGCAGCCACATCACACCCCACCTGAGAGACCTGCACTGGCTGCCCATCAACAAGAGGATCACCTTCAGGCTCCTCACTCAGGCACACAAGCACTCCACAACACCGGACCTGCATACCTCAATAGACGAGTCACCTTCTACACCCCGAACCGTCAGCTCGGCTCCACCGCCCTCGCCCTCGCCACCTTCCTCTGCATCCGAAGAGCGACCACCGGCGGCCGATCATTTCTCCACCCTCGCCGACAAAACCTGGAACACCCTCCCCATCCTCCTACGGCAGACCCAGGACCTACTTACCTTCGGGAGGCTACTCAAAACTTGGCTATTGGAGCAGTAGCAGCACCCCTGCCCCCAGTGCCTTGAGACCCTCATGGGTGAGTAGTGTACTTTACAAATGTTTTTGATTGATTGATATACTCACCTATGTGGGTGTGTCAAAATGGTGTATTGCTGTCAGGTGTGTTGTGTGGATTGTCCTGGGATTTGTATTTTTTTCGTTGCCCTCGGGGTGTGTCCTTGGGGTGTGTTAGGTGTTTTTGGGTGCTGAGTTGCTTTGATGTGTACACTTGGTGGCCTTGTTGTGTGGTTTTTTCTTGACCGCCATAATAGTTCTGGTGCAGCCTCGGCAGTGGGTATGAAATAGCGCTCCGCCTGCTCTCCCATTCATCACTGTTAGCGATCGCGTTGATCGGAAACAGCAGATCATTCCGCTGTCACATCAATGGTATCCTAATTGTGCGTACAGTCACTCTGCTAGCCTTGCAGCTGGTTTGGGTTTTTCTGCAGGGAAGCCAACTGCCGCAGACATTTTCTCACCTGCACGCCCACTACCGGCGGTCTCTTGTGGCATTGTTCCGCCATGGTTGGATTTTTCTGGAGGTTGATCCTAATCTGACCACCGGTTTTCATGTGGTACCTGTGGACGGTTCATTTCTGCTACCATCCTAATAGACCCCCAAGTTGTAACATAGCAGGGTTAAAAAACAAGATTGTCGATGAAAAAGGTGGAAAGGTTTTTTAAAATATTATGATGTGATTGGCCATCAAGAGTACTGGATAAACCAAAATTAACTTCTGCCTGGATGGTTACACAACCTATTTTGAGCCAGCAAGACCATCTGTAGCTGGTAGGGCAAAGGGTGGTTTAATAACCCTAATCTCCTTAAAGGTAATGGGCAACCACTGTAAACTGGACTCAGGTTCATTAAACTGTCAAACAGTACAGATTACGCCTACTAATGCACCCAAAATACTTATTGTTAATTTTTACAACAAATTTCACAGAATTGTTGCATATGAACACTTGGTCAGTCTGAATTGCTTCCTTGAGTCTTATAATGGAAAGCAAGTTACACCTTATTCGGTTATTGTTTTAGGAGATTTCAATGTACATCGATGCCCATTGAACTGTCATGTCACTGACAGTTTAGGCCTAGGTAATTATTCGGAGACACATTTTGAACATTCACAGCAAGGTGGATTCTTTGAGGGTACCCCAGCGGAATTTGGTTCATCATATCCTAATACCTCGCATGATAGCAATATCATTCCATCTTTTAAAGGAAGAGGAATGAATTCCACTATTGATTATATTTGTGTTAATATTGCCTTGGCACCCCTGGTGATAGGGTATACCACTATGTGGTCACATTTTAGTGACCACAACCCTATACATATTACACTGGCAGGGGGTATTAAGAACAACTTAAAATCAAATAGATGTGTACCCACTGCTAATTTAAAAACAAAAGACCAAGCCTGTAATTTTAAGTGGATTAAGGTAGTGCCGGAGGATTTTCATGAGAACATACTGAACACTGTTGGAATGGAGATTGATATCTGCCTAGACGATAATATAAGGGACAAAGAGATACTCATAGCCTAATCTAAAATCTGTAACCAGGTGGCCTGTGACCTTAAACGTCTGTATAAGGAATTTTCAAATAAAGGGGAGAGATGGTTTAACCATAATTGTACAGTTGCCCCACAAAAGTTGCTGGTGGTCCTTGAACATAAACCATAAGATAAAAGTGTAATAGCAGCTCTTAGCAAAGCCTAATATTAAAAATGAGGCGTGGAATGATCTTTTGTCCATAGACGTTATTAAAAATAGTTCTGGGAAATTGTTAATAAACCTTTTTTCCAGGAAAATAAGGGTGGCACTCTAAAACACAACATACCAGGGCAGGATTGGTTTAATAATTTTAAACATATATGGTGACAAGGACAACCAAGGAACCCTAGGTACATTGTTTGAGGTCAAGGTATATACCCTGGTTTCTATTGAAACAGAAGTTGCAGAGGCTTTAAACCAAATGACAAGCAATAAGGCTCCTGGACCAGATGGTGTCCTGCCCCATCTTTTTTATTATAACGTGACATTATGGTCAAAATGTCTGGCTCATGTTTTTAATATGGCCTATAAATTTGGCCTGCCTAGATCATGGTCTGAGTCAATTATAGTCCCAGTTTTAAAAAAAAGGATAACAGAGGGGATCCAAGCTGCTACAGGCCAATCTCACTTATAGATTCAGCAGTGAAGGTGCTAGGAAGAGTGGTACTCAGTAAACTTACTGATTGGTTAAACAAAACCAAAAATTTTCAAATTTGCAATATGGTTTCAGGAAAGGCAGGGGGATAACGGATCAGTGTTTGAATTGGGAAGTATACCATCGCAAAGAATGGGACACTGCATATGGCGTTCATGGATCTTTCCTCGGCCCTCGACTAGGTGAATAGATCTAAGCTATGGGCAATATTAATTAAATAAGGCATGGACAAGAACATTCCTTGCTGATCTGCACAGGGATCTGACAGCCACAGTGAAATTTGATCAAAGGGGGAATTGTAAACCGGGAAAAAGCATTATAAATTGAGTGAGGCAGGGATGCATTTTACCCCCCCTACTTTTTACCTTATTCACCAAATACCTGGACCCAGCCTTAGGGGAAGCCAGTAAAGACATTCCTTTGATGTTTTCATGAGATTCTTGGACTTAGTGTAAATTTTTCAAAATCCCGCGCAATGATAATTGGCTGCAAACCAAGAAGGCCTAAAACACTGCATTGTGAAAGAAACAATATCACCAGGGTTACTGCATTTACTTACTTAGGCATCCTATTTGACAATAGGGGTACATGGGCCCCATAAATGAATGCAAAAAGAAATATAATGGCCAGATCCACATCAGCGGTCTTTGGCTTTGCACGTAGGCTTAGGGCAAAACCAATACAAGCACGGTTAAACATATACAGAGCTAAATTCATTGATATCTTGAATTATGGCTCTTATATAAGAGGATATAAAGAAGCTAAGGGTATCCAAATAGTGAAAACAAATTTCTAACACATCTGTTTTTGGTGCCACAATTAACACCATCATACATAGTTCATCAGGAGACGGGCAAAGGTTTTGTGGCTGACCTAAATGGAATGGCACCTCTACTCAAATGGATAGCAACTTGGATAAACCCTGAACTTGAAATAAATCGCGAAATTATGCACAACTGTTTAGCTTTAGACCAACCAACTAGTATCCCCTGGTTGAATTATGTGAAAAGGCTTGCAGTGCAATTAGGGCGGCCTGAATTATATAACTAACTAGAAAATCTAATGAGTGGAGATATGTTGTGGGTTAAGAAATCTTACCAATATATGGCTCTTATGGAAAGAGAGTCTAGGCAACTGGTAAAACAAATGGTCAGATATTATAATACGGATTTGTGTCCCTTAAAGGGATCTATATCTGTTGAATCCGAAGGTCACAAGGACAAATCCCAGGGTCACAGATGCACTACTGCACAGCTGCCCCCTTCCCATTTCAAGCAGGGAAGTTTGAGTGTCTTATTTACATATTCGAGATTAGGACAAAAGCTTTAGTATTGACCAGAATTAGGACCACATCCACAAAGGGCAAGCCTCCCACTGTCTCTATTCTACTTCATGAACACACTGTTACAAGGAAGGTGACCGCTATTAGTCTTTCACAAAGCGGAGCAGAGCTTGGCTACTATTTTATTTAATTGTTCTATTTTTAATTTCATATTTAATTTTTAATGTAAATAATAAAAAAAAAATTACTTTAAAAAAAACAACAGTTTTTTAGGCTTTTTATTCATTTAGCCTCTGTCGATCCATCCAGCACAGGCGCACAGCCATGCGACAGCATTCAGTTTTTTAGGTATAATTCCATTTCCTCCTGGACACTCTGCCTGTGGTGCACTGCAGACACATCAGCATAATTCATTTTTAGGTAAATTTAGCCCCCTCCTTCCCGTTGTCTGTGGTGACTTTACCCCCCCTCCTTTTGTCCATGGTGACTTTACCCCAACCTCCGTCCCTCCCATTGTCCGCGGTAAATTTACCTCACACCCTCCCTCCCGTTGTCCGTGGTGACTTTATCCCACCCCTTCCTGCCTGTTGTCCGTTGTCTGTTCTGACTTTATCCCACCCCCTCCATTAGTCTGTGGTGACTTTATCCCACCCCCCTCCCACCTGTTGTCTGTGGAGCCTTTACCTCCCCTTCCCTCCAGTTGTCCATAGTGACTGTACCCCAGCTAAATCACAAAACCATGCGAGGAAAGGACTTCCTTGCTTGGTGGGGGGCCGAGAGGAACTCTGGGGGAGTACACCCTCTCCCATTGTCTGTGTTTACTTTACCCCATCCCACCCCCTCCTGTTGTCAGTGGTGCCTTTACCTCCCTTCCCTCCCGTTGTCCATGGTGACTTTACCCCAGCTAAATCACAAAACCATGCGAGGAAAGGACTTCCTTGCTTGGTGGGGGGCCGAGAGGAACTCTGGGGGAGTACACCCTCCCATGGGTATGTACTGTGTCACAAAAAGTACTCCCTGTATGACCTAGTTCGCTATAGAAGGATTATCTGGCTAACGAGAACAGTCTATGCATTATGGATCAGTGGTATGCCCTATGTGCCCAGAATACATCATTTTTGTGACACAGACTTTACCCCACCCCCCTCTCTCCCATTGTCTGTGGTGACTTTACCCTACCCCCTCCCTCCCGTTGTCTTTGGTGCCTTTACCTCTCCTTTCCTCCCGTTGTCCATGGTGAATTTACCGCCCCATTGTCTGTGATTCTTTTATCCGACCCCCGCTCTTCAGTTGTCTGTGGTGCCTTTAACCAACACCTCACCCCTCCCTCACGTTGTCTGTGGTGCCTGGTTAAGCTCTGCAGTAGCGGCAGGCAACAGAAAACAGGGATAGCTTATGCCCAGCGAGGTTTAGCATCGGCCCCATCCAGTCGTGGGAGGGATTCCCAACCCGAACGAACATCTCACATTTAAATTACTGCATCCATTTCATAATTATAGAATGACAGGTATGCAAAAGATGGCAAACCCAAGGGATTGTCGCCACAAAGCGGCCTGCATACAATCTGTCGAAGCATTCAATTTGGGCTGCTGGATTTCTCCACAGTGAGGTAGGGGCATCGGTTTGTTGCCTTCCACTAAAGACACATGAAACCTCTTAGTTAGTACAGCCCTGCTTCTCTCGCGGTCATCAGCAATAGGCATTCAGAATGCTGCTTGTTTGATGACGTCAGCTTCAGTTTTCATTCCTCTCTAACATTCAAAAGTTCTCCTTTAAAGCTGGCTCTTCTTAAGGAAGGCAACAGCTCCTTCGCGCTTGATCTATTATCTCCATGGGTGTACAATTTTACTTAACTTTAGCGGCCAAACTACCAGATGGTGTCGAATTTTAGAGGTGGCCGCATCTGATTATTTGATGAGTGCTTACACAGTGATTTATTTATAGCCATGGAGATCTACCTTGCACTAAATGTGCGATAATATGCTCCATCACTAAATCCTAAAGGAGAGACCGATTGCATTGCAAATGCTTGTTTTAGTTATAATTCCATTTCCACCTGGACCACATTGCCTGCCATAGATTCACACTAACCTCCATTATTTAAAAGATTATTATTCCATTTCCCTGTGCAGATCCCTGAGTGTCACATGTGCCTCCTTTAAAATATATGGACATAAAGTAAAGAGCTCTATCTGGTTATTGTGTGTTATCCTGATGGGTAATAACACTTTATGGTTTGGTGGTGTGGTTTGATTTTAAAGTGGTTATTACCTAAGTAACCAAGAACTAATATTGCCTTTGTCTGCACTAAAACTGCAGCAATACCATATTTGACTAAATGTTTTTCTTTTCTTTTTTTTAAATATTTGTCCTCATACGCCATTTAATCTTAACAGAGCTAGCTTGATTACCTCTGTTGTCCCCCCTGTCTGATGGGACCAGCAAGAGAGCTCTGATCTTAATGGTTGCACTTTATACAGATGCTCTTGTGATTTGTCTGTTCTCTTCTTCTATCTGTAAGCCCAAGAACTGAAACGAGTGGCGAAGTAATTCCATATAGAGGCATAATCATTGGATAAACATACCCCTAATTCAAAGATTATCCATCCATCCTATACAAGATGTCCAAGAGGCCCTCTTCCTATTATTTTCTTCACATGTGGAAATATCCAATTTCATTACATATTTTATAGAGTCTATTTTATATCTAGGACCCTAGTGCAAATGTTCCTGATTTATGCCCTTATATAGGTATAGATTATTCAATCCTTATATAGGCATAGAAATCATTACCATATTTAGACTGAGCCTATGCAGCCCAAATACGGCATGGCTACTTCCACTATGTTCCAAGAATCAACAACGATTTCTTAGAGAAACCCGCCTTCAGCAGCTAGGGACTTCCCCTTGCCTGATTGCTAATTTATCTAGGAAATCATGGAGTTTTCGAAGAACTGTATCTTTGATGGCGTTATTAAGTCCAATCACACGTCAAACTCGGCACCTTCAAAGTATAAATATGCCTAGATTTGCCCAGACAAACACACGGTGGTTTAGAGCAGATCGACTAACTACTTGCCCGACGCCCTGCAGCAGCAAGTGCCGAAGGAAGCCGACCCTCCAGCTGACGCACTGAGAGACGCTGTCTTTTCTCCTGCCGAGAAATCCAGCTCCAGTGTTTCCCGGCTACCCTTGCGGGTTGCTGGGAAATCGAGTCCTGAGAGAGAGATACAAGACCTCCTTCATTCTAAACCAAGGTACGGAGCTGATTAGTAAGCATGGGCGTAAAATCCGCTCCGATCGCGGATTTTTCGGATTTTCGGAAAATTCGCAATCTGCGAACTCTCGCGAATTAGTCGAAAATCCGTGAATCCGCTCGCGGCGGATTTTTTGCTTGGTTGCGGCGCGCGGCGTGGTGCACGGCGTTCACTTTCCGTCATTTAGCGTTTGCCGAGTTGTTTTTCTTTGCGAGTGCCGCGCCATTTTGGATCTTGCTGCGTGATCCCGCGGGAGTTTGGCGCCCGCGAATACGTAATCGCGGCTTGCCACCTTGCACAGCACACCTCGCGAGAGTTCGCAATTGCGAACACGTAGTTGCGGCGGAAAGGAACAATCTCGCACTCGCGAAATAGAGATTTTGCAATTCTGCACAAGAAAATCACCAGCAAACAGGATAAACCTTCAGAAAATTATGATTTTTATCAGAATCACTCCTCAGGTTGACATTTGCATGGTCTTTTTTTTGCAAGGAGTCCATTTTTTGGGGGGGGGAGGAAGGAAGTGCCCCACAGTCTCCAACTTCCTGTTCCTGTCCAGCAGGCTCCTCCCAGTGCTTTGTCCATCTCCTGGTCACTTTCATTTGGATCTGGAGCTGGAAGGATTACTTTTTGTGGGTGCTGCTGGATATTTGGATTTGAGGCCTTTTTGACTGTCTTTGGATCACTTTTGGATTAGAAATCAACTTTCACAAGTAAGTTTGTTTGGGGCATTACAGTTGCTGCAAGTACAATTTTGGAACTTTTTCAGAACATTAAATAAATTATATTGTGGGTAGCCACAGTATCCAGTAGGACCAGGGTTGGTTAGGGGTGCAAGATACAACTGTTTTGTTGAATTTAAACACCATTGAGGCCATGGATGGGCTGGGATTGTGCTGATTTTTGTCGTTTTTTTGGGCCTGCTGGTGTGGCCCTTTGCCCAGGGGTGGTGAGTGTTGCATGGGCCTAGTCTTTCTGTGGGGTGTCTTCTTGAATTTAAACATCATTGAGGCCATGGATGGGCTGGGATTGTGCTTATTTTATTGTTTTTTGTCGTTTTTTGGGGGCTGCTGGTGTGGCCTTTTGCCCAGGGGTGGTGGTGCATGGACTGAGTGTGCCTGTGGTGTGGTCTCACTCTCTTTAATGTAAACATCATGGATGGCATTGGATTGTGGTGATTTCTGGCTGGTTTTCTGTTTTTTGGGGGTGTACTGTTGATGTGGACTGGCCATGTGGGTGGTGGTGGTGGCCATCTTGAGTGCTGGCTGGTACAGGCAACATGTGCTTGGGGTGTAAGGGGCCATTTTGAGGAGAGGCAGTGTCTGAGGCATGTACTTATTTTGCCTACTTTTCATCCATTATGCCCAGGGGTAGTGAGTGTTGCATGGGGCTAGTGTTTCTGAGGGGTGTGTTCTTGAATTTAAACACCATTGAGGCCATGGATGGGCTGGGATTGTGCTGATTTTATTGTTTTTTTGTCGTTTTTTTGGGGCTGCTGGTGGGGCCCTTTGCCCAGGGGTAGTAAGCCCGTCTACGCCCGTCCGCGCCTGGACCGCGCCCAGCGCCAGACCCCCTGCCCCTCGCGCTCCCCAGTCCTCCTGCATTACCTATGATGCAGCCACCCTCCTAGCCCTTAACCCCGGTCGCGCCCTCAACTGCGTCCAAGCCGCTCCTGGACACACCCATGGACCTTTCTCCTGCTACTCCTGCAAATTCAGCGGCACCGACAACATCTCCGCTACGATCACACCACAGACTCTCGACCCCAACCACCTACAGTGCATCCTTCTCAACACCCGATCGGTCCACAGACACGCCATTGACCTATGGAACCTACTAGACACCATCTCTCCAGACGTCGCCTTCCTAACAGAAACTTGGATGAACGCTTCCTCCGCCCCAGACATCACCATTGCCATCCCTGAAGACTATAAGATCACACGCAAGGACCGCGCCAACCACACAGGAGGAGGAATCGCCATCGTCCATAAGAAATCAATCCGCATCTCAACCAGCTCTGACGCCAACCTCGCTAACTCCGAACACCTTCACTTCCAGATCCACATCGACCCCAAGACCACACTCAGAGGCACCCTCCTCTACAGACCACCAGGACCCGCGCAAAATTCAGTGAAGACATCACGGACTTCATCACCCCACACGCGCTCCCCTCCAAAGACTACATCCTTCTGGGAGACCTCAACTTTCACCTCGAAAAGATCAACGACCGCAACACCGCCACCCTCTTAGACAACCTTGCCAACCTCGGACTTAAACAATTGGTCACTTCCCCCACCCACATCGCAGGTCACACACTCGACCCCATCTTCACCTCCAGCAATCATGTCTCCTTCAGCCACACTACGGACCTCCTCTGGACTGACCACAGCTGCGTTCACTTCACCTACAACAAGCCGAAACCCACCAACCACCTCCAACCAACTCTGCAAAGAAACTGGAACAAAATCACCTCGGACCAGATCTCCGTCTCGCTCCTTCTAAACGCCCCAGCCCACTCTTCTAACGCAAACGAAGCCGCCGCCAACTTCACCCTATGGTTATCCAACACCGCCGACACCGTAGCACCACTGAAAAAACGTCAAAGCAAACCTGGCAGCAAAAAGGCCTCATGGTTCAACGATGATCTTAAGAAGTCCAAGAAACTCTGCCGCTCCCTTGAAAAGGCCTGGAAAAAAGACCCAACCACTAGCACCAAGGACGCCTTCAAAAACGCCACCCGCACTCACCACCAACTAATCCGAAAGGCCAAGAAAACAGCATTCAAGGATCGACTTGACAACAACGCCCACAACAGCAAGGAACTTTTCAACATCGTCAAGGAATTCACCAACCCTTCGGCCAACTCCAACGACATCACCCCCTCCCAAGCCCTCTGCGACTCCCTAGCCTCATTCTTCCACAACAAGATTGCAGACATCCACAACAGCTTCGACAACCAACCCGGAAACCAACCCACCCTACCACTTGCTGAACATTCTCCCCCCGTGAACACCATTAACGACTGGAACCCAATCTCCACTGAGGACACAATCCGCCTGATGAATTCCATCCACTCAGGATCCCCCACAGACCCATGTCCTCACCACATCTTCAACAAAGCAGACTCCGTCATAGCACCGCACCTCCGAGATGTCATCAACTGCTCCTTCAACTCCGCCACCTTCCCGGAAGACTGGAAACATGCTGAACTCACCGCCCTTCTGAAAAAACCCACAGCGGACCCCACCGAACTCAAAAATTACCGCCCCATCTCGCTCCTTCCATTCCCGGCCAAAGTCATCGAGAAAGCTGTCAACAACCAGCTCGCCGCCTTCCTCGAAGCCAACAAATCCCTCGACCCTTCACAATCCGGCTTCCGAGCAAAACACAGCACTGAGACCGCCCTCATCGCAGCAACAGACGACATTCGAACTCTACTGGACAATGGAGACACAGTCGCCCTCATCCTCCTCGACCTCTCTGCAGCATTCGACACAGTCTGCCACAGCACCCTTTTACAACGCCTCAATAACATCGGAATCTAAGGAAAAGCACTTGAATGGATCACCTCGTTCCTCTCCGGAAGAACCCAGAGAGTCCGCCTTCCACCATTCAAGTCCGAGGCCACTGAAGTCATCTGTGGCGTACCACAAGGATCCTCACTCAGCCCCACCCTCTTCAACGTCTACATGAGCCCCCTCGCGGCCATCGCCCGCCAACACAACCTCAACATCATCTCTTACGCGGATGACACTCAACTAATCCTTTCTCTCACCAAGGACCCCAGCACCGCCAAAACTAACCTACACGAAGGAATGAAAGAAGTTGCCGAATGGATGAAACAAAGCCGTCTGAAACTGAACTCAGACAAAACAGAAGTCCTCATCTTAGGTACATCCCCCTCTGCATGGGACGACTCCTGGTGGCCGGAAGCTCTCGGAAAAGCACCTTTTCATCCATTATGCCCAGGGGTAGTGAGTGTTGCATGGGCCTAGTGTTTCTGAGGGGTGTCTTCGTGAATTTATACACCATTGAGGCCATGGATGGGCTGGGATTGTGCTGATTTTATTGTTTTTTGTCGTTTTTTTGGGGCTGCTGGTGGGGCATTTTGCCAAGGGGTAGTAGTGGTGCATGGACTGAGTGTGCCTGTAGTGTGGTCTCACTCTCTTTAATGTAAACATCCTGGATGGCATTGGATTGTGGTGATTTTTGGCTGTTTTTCTGTGTTTTTTGGGGTGTACTGTTGATGTGGACTGGCCATGTGGGTGGTGGTGGTGGCCATCTTGAGTGCTGGCTGGTACAGGCAACATGTGCTTGGGGTGTAAGGGGCCATTTTGAAGAGAGGCAGTGTCTGAGGCCTGCACTTATTTTGCCTACTTTTCATCCATTATGCCCAGGGGTAGTGAGTGTTGCATGGGCCTAGTGTTTCTGAGGGGTGTCTTCTTGAATTTAAACACCATTGAGGCCATGGATGGGCTGGGATTGTGCTGATTTTATTGTTTTTTGTCGTTTTTTTGGGGCTGCTGGTGGGGCCTTTTGCCAAGGGGTAGTAGTGGTGCATGGACTGAGTGTGCCTGTAGTGTGGTCTCACTCTCTGTAATGTAAACATCCTGGATGGCATTGGATTGTGGTGATTTTTGGCTGTTTTTCTGTGTTTTTTGGGGTGTACTGTTGATGTGGACCGGCCATGTGGGTGGTGGTGGTGGCCATCTTGAGTGCTGGCTGGTACAGGCAACATGTGCTTGGGGTGTAAGGGGCCATTTTGAAGAGAGGCAGTGTCTGAGGCCTGCACTTATTTTGCCTACTTTTCATCCATTATGCCCAGGGGTAGTGAGTGTTGCATACATGCATGTCCCTAGTCTTTCTGTGGGGTGTCTTCAATGTAAACATCATGGATGGCATGGGATTGTGCTAATTTTTCTGTGTTTTGACGATTTTTTGGGGTGTATAACTGAACTGATGTTCCTCTGTCTTCCATTGCTTTTAGGTGCACAAGACTCAAGAGAACGACCAGTGCCAGGAAGAAGTCCTGCAGCGGTGTGTGTGTGCAGCATAACGTCACGCGACGTCACGTCTGGACACAGACAACTCTGCAACTCGTGCAACTGCTGCCTGCTGTTCTGACCTGCTCTGAAGAAGATGGCCCCAAAAAAAGTAACCCGTAGCTCCTCTAGCAAGAAAGGTGCCAGTAAGGTGCAGAAAAAGCAAGTTACCAAGGAGACTGGTGTGCCGCCCGCCCCTTTTTTTGGGAGTAAAAAAAAAAGTATGCCTGCAGCAGCAGCGGGATCTGCTGGGGACCAAGCTGGCAGCAGCACCCCCGCTCCATTGGGCTCAGTGCCACCACCACCACCACGCCAACTTAAGTCCAAGCCCTTGAGTGCTGCAGAGGCAGCCAGTATAGTTCTTCAATCACCATCGACCAGTGATGTTGGCTCATCGCAAGAAAGCAGCAGCAATGTCCCTCAATCAACACAGGTTGTTGTAGCTCATCTGACGAGTGTTGAACAACCACAGCCGCAACAACAATCACATGTGCAAGTACAAGCCCAAGTACATGTGGAAGGAGAGGCAGCGCAAGGAGATGCGCAAGCAGAGGTGCATGGAGGGTCACAAGTGCCCACAATAGTTGTTCCTCCCGAAGTAGGGGCACATCAGGAAATCGACAATCAAGGCGAGGTATCATTTGAGGAAGCCACTCCTTCTGATGATCCTTCATTGTCTTCCACACCCCTAGCAAGGAAGAGATCAAGGGTGGTGTCTACATCTTCTTCAAGCACACCTCCTTCTGATGATACGGATCAAACTTGGGAACCAGCACCACTGCCGTCTGAGAGTGAGGCACACCATGATCCGACAAAGGTAGTTAAGCGTAAAAGGAAGCTCGTCCAAAGTCTCAGAGTTATGGAGTGTGATGAGGCTCAACAAGAAGTGGCGGATACTGCTGCTGATGAAGACTCTGCCAACGACGACCCGGTCATCATAAAGGTCACTGCAGCCCCAGCGGGCATGCAGCAAACAGACATTTTGACCCTAGCCCGAAGAGCTGCTGAGCGTGATGATGATGATGTTGTCGATGAGGAGGCAGTGGAAACACCACAATCATTGGAGTTAAGTAGTACACCAACTCGTCCCGCTTCCATATTTCTTTCTGGCAAGAAGAGACCTCCATCCACCTCGACCTTAATTAGTGGCGGTGAAAGTGCACAACGTACAAAAGTTGGGCAATCCAGATCCTCCACTTCATCTGGCATTAGCTTCATGACCACCACCACCAGTATCGCCGCCTCCTCCAGGTCCCACAGGCACTTCAAGTCCCCAGTTTGGGACTTCTTTACTGTTTGTCAAAAAAATCCAAAGTTTGCCATTTGTACCCTTTGTAAGCTTGCAGTTAGTCGTGGTAAGCCAGGTACCAACTATGGTACCGGAGGCCAGAGAGGTCATCTTAGGAGACAGCACACTGTCCAATGGTTTACGCACCTAGATGCGATTAAGAAAGGCCGAATTCAAGGAAACGTTGATGTTGCATCTGATGATGACGAGGAGGAAGAAGACGTGTCAAACACTTCCCTTACACCCAGTACCCCTGTCAGCAGCACACCCAATGTGAGGCACACTAAGAGTGTTGGAGCGAGTGAGACACCAACGCACAAAAGTTCACCAGCGAGCAAAATTGGCTCAACGAAGTCATTATCAGCCCGTAAATGCTTGGTCCAGGGCAACATTAGAACAATGCTTACTTCAGACGTGCCATATGAACGCAACCACCCACTGACGCGTCTGTATAACACTAAGCTGGCTAAAATGCTAGCTGTGGACCTTCTCCCTTTTTCTTTTGTAGAAGCGGTAGGTTTTCTAGAATTAGTGGCAACGCTCTGCCCTAAATGGAAGGTTCCTAGCCGGTTCTATTTTGCCAGAGTTGCGGTTCCAGCACTACATGAAGATGTGCTGGAGGCGATTGGAGCAGCTTTGCAGAAGAGTGCTGTTCACACAATACATCTGACAACAGACATGTGGACCAGTGGCGCAGGCGCTGATTACATGTGCATCACTGCACACTGGGTCTCTTTTTCAGGTGTTAAAGCAAAGCTAATCGCAGGTGTTGACCCGGACAAAGTTTTCAAAGCTGCTCGGAAACATGCAACACTAGCCATGTTTGGCTTGGAGAAAAGTCACACATCCCAAAACATTTTGGACGAGTTTGACAAAAAGGTCTTGAAAATGCTATCCCCAAAAAAACGCAAGATTGGTTATGTTTCCACGGATAATGGCGCCAATGTAGTTAAGGCCATGGCGCTGGGTGGCTATTTTAGAGTGCCGTGTTTGGCGCACTGTATCAACCTGGTAGTTCAAAAATTCTTGAGTGATAGAGACAGTGCAGCGTTCGCGGTAATGGCCACCTGCCGCAAAATGTGCAACCATTTCAGCCATTCTTTTAAGGCCCGGAAGCATCTGAGGAGGCTGCTACTTCAAAGTCGAATACCAGTGAAAGCACTCATCCAGGAGGTGGCAACACGTTGGAACTCAACCTTCTACATGCTTGAGCGTCTGTATGAGCAGTATACGGTACTCGATCACTATTTCTTCACAGAGGGTACATCTCAGAAGGAGGACATGCGGATGGGTGCGGCGCAATGGGACATAGTTAAAAGCCTGACAGACATGCTTCGTCCTTTTGAGTTCTTCACGCGTGCAGTCAGCCAGGAGGACTGTAATTTGGGAAAAGCTATCCCATTGTTGTGCATGCTGGAGCACCAACTGATGGCGGTGTCTTCTGAGTTTGAAAAAGATGAAAAAAAAAAGACCATTTTATTTTGTCTGAGAAATTATTAGAGCGCCTACGTGGTGATGAACGTCTTCAAAGGATCAAGTCAGAACAGCATTACATTTGTGCTACTATTCTGGATCCACGCTACAAAAAGGTGCTGGCAGGCGAAGCATTCTTTCCTTTTGCTGATGCAGATGTTCAAAAGTACAAACATTGGTTAGCCTGGTCAGCCAAGAGGTTTGAAAAAGAACGGCAGGTTATTGAAGGCGAAGCAGCATCAGCAGGCCATCCCCAGTCACAAGAATCCACTTCTGCACCTGTGGCTGGGGCACAAGTGACCTCTCAGCCGTTAAAGACACCGGCAACTGGATCATCTGCACCACACACAACACTAACAGTGGCTGCTGAGGAGGATTGGCTAAGTTTGCTTGGGTATGGTTCTCGAAAAAATGTCACAGGCACAGCAAAAAGTAAGCAAAGTGGAGGAACCGTTGATGACCTTGAGTCGATGGTGCATGACTATCTGAATGACTCAACAGAGGTCTTTCTTAATGATGAGCCATTGCAGTATTGGCATGGCAAAAAACAATTGTGGCCACAGCTCTCCAACCTGGCTATAAACTATTTGTCTTGCCCACTCGCAAGTGTGTCTTCTGAACGTGTTTTCAGTGCTGCTGGTGGCATTGTAACTCCCAAACGGAGCCGCCTCTCGCCCAAAAATGTGGAGCGGCTGACAATGATCAAGATGAATCAGCACCTCATACCACCAGATTACAAAGTACGAGAAAGCACGCCGCATGAAGACGAGGAGGACGGCAACGTAGATGAGGGGATTTCTTCTCTGTTCGGTGGCACTGACCTCATCCTGCCTGAATTCGCCGAGTATGATGACGAAATCTTCTTCTTATTCCCTGACACCGAGCCCTGAAAATGAGACAATGAATCAAGAACTTTCTTTTTCGTCCTTATTCACTTTTATTCCTGTGTGTCCCTCTTTCTTTGTTTTGCACAGTTAATTTAATTCAAACTTTAATCACCTAATCCCAAAAACAAGACCATCAGCAGAACTGTCTTCACTTGTTTGCTTATTGATTTGAAGGTGCCGCAGTCTACATTCCTCAGGTTCACAAGTTCTGAAGAACATGCTCCTCTATCCTCCTCCTCCAGACTGCGATTTCCCTCAAAGCAGAGTGCTGGATTACGCCCAATGACGAAAGACTCAGCACTTGTGGGGGTGTTCTACTTCTTTGCGGGTGAGTTGACGGATTTGGGCCCATTGCTGTGAAGCTCTAATAATGGATAAAAGTGTTTTGGACCAAATATGAGGTGGAAATTTCTTGCCGTTTTTGCTGACTTGCTTGCCTTTGAGGTGCTCTTTGGCGGGGTTCCGGGTGTTTGTGGGTGAGTTTTGGGGTCTGGGAGCACTGCTGCGACAGTCTAATCTTGATTGCATTTGTTTTTCAGGAAATCCGTGGTGGAAAAAAGGAGTTATGATGATTGATGATGATGATGACCTAGCTGCACAGCGCCGCGTTTGGACCGAAGGCCGAGAGATATTGTAAGTATGAGATTTAGCTTTTTCGCTGTTTGGGGGTGTTGTCGGGTGGTTTTTTGCGGGTGGGTTGGCGGGTCTTGCCTGGGGCATTCCTGGGAAGGTCTAATACTGGATAGAAGTGTTTTGGACAAAATCCTTAAGGAAAAGCCTTTTTTTTGCTATTTTGTCTGACATCTTGCTCAATGTAGCGTTTCGGGGGGCTTCCTGCTGTTCGTGGGTGGGTTGCGGCTGGGGTCTCTGTCGAAGCACTGCTGCGACAGTCTAATCTTGATTGCATTTGCTTTTCAGGAAATCCGTGGTGGAAAACAGGAGTTATGATGATTGATGATGACCTAGCTGCACAGCGCCGCGTTTGGACCGAAGGCCGAGAGATATTGTAAGTATGAGATTTAGCTTTTTCGCTGTTTGGGGGTGTTGTCGGGTGGTTTTTTGCGGGTGGGTTGGCGGGTCTTGCCTGGGGCATTCCTGGGAAGGTCTAATACTGGATAGAAGTGTTTTGGACAAAATCCATAAGGAAACACCAGTTTTGGCACTTTTTGTAAGTTAGGGTTCGTTAGGGTTAGCCCTAGCAGCAGGATTGCATGTGTTTCGGGGGGTTCTATTGCAACGCAGTTCTGGGGTTTTAGAGCACTGTTGGAGCGATGCTGGCTATGGATACTTTTGCTTGCTTGCAAGTGGTTTGAATACAATCCACGGTCTGTATTTGGGCCTACTGTTACTTTCAAAGTACGTTTTGTCACCATTTTTCTGCTAGGCATCGTTTTTGGAGATCTGATTGGGGTCTTCTACATTTTTGCGACTGGCTTTAGTAAGGGTCTTGGTGGGAGCATTGCTGGGAAGGTCAAATTTTGTTCTAAAACACAGTTTACAGTACACCTACCTTGAGGGGAAAGATCCGCTATAATATTTTGGCCATACTTATTTATCCTTAAAAAGGTGACAGAGCACGCAATTTCAAAAATATTGTACTGTCTATTAGGGAAATCAAAGTGTGACTTTTTGCACCACACAGCGTACATACCTTTTATTTATTATCAGTGGTATTGTAATAGCACTTCCTGTTTTCCGTTCAATAATTACAGGCCGGGTTTCAGTCAACATCCGCCAGGCAGGCAGTGGACAGGGTGTCTTCTGTCAGTGGTCACCAACATTGATGGACGAAGCGTCAGCTGGAATGGAGGAGTGCCGCCAATAAGAGGAATTGTTTGCTGCATGCAACTTACTTACCAAATTCAACAGGACAACTCCAACAACATACAGAATTCAGATACAGTATCCATTGTTTTCTTCTATGAGTGTGACTGCATGTGCTTAGCTTTAGTTTGTACCCAAAGATTCTCTTTAGCTTCAATTATTGTTTGTCCATGCTGTGCTTTTTTTTCTTCTCTCAACAAAACCTACCCAAAAAGAAACCCCCATTCCCATCCATTTTCAAAACCCTAACCCCCTTCCCCCGGGCTGTGTTGTTTTGCTTGATGTCTGACTAAAATGACATCAATAATTCCACACACTTGCTGGGGAGGATAAGGTCATAGCAACAGGCTGGTGAAGGAATACGAGGATATCTTCTAGACTTACTCAGCTTCAGTACTATATCTTCTAGTAGTAGGACTCGGAGCCAATGTCAAATAAATTCAACGCAAGTACTAGTTATACTTGCAAGCAAATACTTTACCATTTGTTAGGCTACATTATGGCACTGTTCTAGTGTACTGTCACCTGCTATATTCTCGATCGTACCGTAACCGTTGTAATGCTACAGTAAGGACATACCAGGATTCGTTTTCTTTTTTTCCATAGGCATGCAACTGCCACTGTGTCACACCACTACTACCACCGCAATGAGGACATTTCACCCGCCCAGGAGTGCCAACGTTAATCCCCATTTCACGTGGAGCCAGCCCTGGGCCTAGCCCTAATTTCTAACACAAATTACAGGTAAGATACACGTTTGGTGGGAGGTAGTATAATGGAGTATTATTTAGGACTAGACGAGAGATTGACGGTAGTACTACTGAAGTCCTACGACTGTTCAGGAAAACAAACTTACTGTTACACCCCCGTCCCCCACCCACCAGACTGAAAAGCAGTAAAAAACAGGTATGGTCAGATAAAGTTTCAAAATGTATATTTATGTAGCCCTAACAAAATATTCTCCCTCAAGACCCACCCTAACCCCAACGATTGTCTTTGAAAAGTCCCAAAAAGAACCCAACTCCCAAATCCCACCCCCCAAAAGTCTGTAAAAAAAGGGCAAGGGACAATCCACTACTGGAGGGTGCTGGTGCATTTTGCGGCATGGGCATCGTACTCCTTGCGGAGGGTGGCAAGCTCGAAGCGGAGGCCCTCAACCAAGTTCTTATAGTTATGGACCTCCTGCTCCAGGTAGGACATTCGGACTCCTAGGCGGCGTTGGCGTGCCTTGCAGCTCCTGTGGGGGGCAGCTGGTCTTTCTGCTGCTTGGCGGTGGAGGTTGGCTTTGTTACCCCGTTCCGTCCCGCTGGAGCACTGCGCATGCTGGCGTCCCGTGGGGTCACGGAGGAGGATGCAGCTGTCCCAGTCGAGGATGTGGTGGTTGCACCGGTCAACTGCGTGTCCTCCTCCTCCTCCAGGGCCACCAGCCGCCGATATTCGGCGACAGTGGCCTCCAGCCTCCGTTGCCGGGCCATTCGAGCCTGCTCCCTCCGTGATGTCGATTTGGAAGGAGCAACTACATGAAGAAAGAAATACATAGTCTGTAACCAATGCTCCTTAGCATTGATAACACAAAGTGATTGAGCCGAAAGTTGGGTCACAGTACAAGTAGCAAATTGAAAGCACAGTACATAACTATTGAGGACAGTATCTATGTAACCTCCCACTTCTGCATCCTTGCTCTAACATTAGTGGTAGTTTAATGAACAAATTCTACGACCACTATGGACTTCCATTACAGTCGACTATGACAGTACACCAGTCTTATTCTTCTTCTTCTCTCTTGTTTAGGAAAATTGGTACGTTATCTTATGCAAGCCGGCAGAATGGCAGCACAGTGAACTTGCACCCGAGAAAAACAGTTGCACACCATGATGAGTGAGACAGACTTGCGTTACTGTACCGGTCCAGTACATGCAGGTGGTGAAGCTATTACTTTTCTATTACGGGTGGCACTGAGAATACTCTGTTACAAGGGCTACTGCTTAATTAATTTACCTTTCACCCTACAGTGCAAATGAGTACTAGAAAAGGAAAATGAAGAAGCTAAATAATTTGATTATCTATCACTTCACATGGGACGTATTTGATGACATATGGGATGACTTTAGGTGCTTTGCTTAATATTGAGTGAACAGTGATACACCCACACATGAATGACGTACTACAACTAAACTAAAGTTATTAAGAGAGGTACGGAGTGTCCACCGTAATAACCAGATATATGCTGTGCTTGCAGTTGCAATACAAAGTACTGCTACTATTCATGGTAGTATTGGACACATTTACAATTTATTTTCCTTGCCTTCCCTGCACTGGAACGGACGTGCGGGTGCGGTGGTACATGCTCTTCAAGGTAACACTTAGTTCATCCAGCGACCATCTACTCTCTCTAGATACACATGTGCTATCTAAGAGTCAGAGAATACCATGCTCCAGGCATCCATTCATTCAAAGTATACGCACACATACAGTTTCTGTTTCACCCACCCAGGCTGCTGTCCTTCCACCCATCCTTGCTTCATCATTGACCCAGCCATGCACCATACCATATTCTTTCCTTCCCAGCCACCTCGGGGGCCAAGCAAACACATATCGTTCTTCTTTGCCAGCCATCATACAATTTCGCGTCCCACTTACTTACACCCTTCTTTCGCTTTTCGTTCATCCCATCCATCACGTTCATCTAAGAACTTATTGGGATTCTTCTCACCAAAAACTTCACAGCTAAGTCGAAGTACATTTCGAGGAGGCTACTACCTGGTTGATTTGTAATACACCCGTGCAGAAAGCACACTATGCAGTCTTCAATCTCAATAAGTAAGGAATATATAGCTTACCTGTTCCCGCCACCACCGTGCGAAACCCCACAGGACCGTCCGCCGGCTCTTGCACCGCCTCCTCCCCAGAGTCCTCCGAGTCCTCGCCCAACACCGCCACCTCCGCGCTGGCCCCGTCACCAGATGTTCCACCTACAAAGTACATTTAAGAATGTTAGAATACACCACTCACTACTATATAATATTTGGTCTAGGAGTAATAAAGAAATGTTAAAAAAACAGAATACAATGTAATAATTTGTGACTGTCTACTCTAAAGTAAAAATGTCCCTTTTTCCAGGGAAGGCTGTTGTCTTGCTGCACTTTTATGCACAACTGATGAATGCTTGCTTTTTATTTTTAACACGCACCACTTTTTCTGCTAACAGACAGAAGCTGGACTTCTAAGAACACGACCAGGATCAAGTTCAAACCAGGTGAGAGCTCGGCTCGACCACAAGAAATGTGTACAATTAATCGTCAACACTAAGCACTTTTCCGTTTTCAGTTAAATAGTTTTATGACAAAGTAGATTTTAATAAATGTGTTTACTTTTAAGAAAGCTTTTAAACTTAAATAGACTCTGTGGTTTTTGGTCCTCCAGACTAGAGTGGATGAGCTAAAGGTTTTGGAATTTTTGCAAGCATGAGTGCCTCTGACACTTCTTGACTGTGACTCCGTACTCTTGTCCTGCGTACGATAATATAGAGATCATTGGGGATCAATCATCGGTGACTTCGGGAGCTAAATGACTCTGCCACACTATCTAGTCAGTAAGGAGACAGTGCATAGAGCTATTGCTGAATAGAATGGGAGTCCAATGGAATTGCCAAATGTCCAATCTTAGTTAGCTACACAGACAGACTAATAAGAATAATCTAGTAATACCACAGGGAGTCATATTCGAGGTAGGATAAGAATTTATATCCAGTCTACAAGAAGATCAAAGACGATTTAGAAAAAATCGAATGAGGAACGCTAGGAAAAAATAGGTACTCTTTATTAAAATTAAAACTTACTGGGGCCAGCAAAGGAGCCCTCGCCTGCCCGATCCTGGCCTGCATCCTCCTGAACAGCACCCTCCTCCTCCTGTGTCCTCTTGCCCTTGGGGGGAGCTGATGTACAACATGAAAGAAAGAAAGACCAGAAAACATGGATGAGATTTGTCAACCAAATCAACCATTTCAAAAGAACAATAACAAAATATTTTGGAGAAATAGCAAATAGATAGACAACTATTCCACGGGATCTATCTCATGTGGTATACTACGTTATTCGTATTGCCTGATTTGCGGACCGTTGACTTAGAAAGTTCCTATGTAACTCAATAAACAGACTACTAAAGAGGTTTGCCTAGGCCTGGCAGGCAGCAGTCCGCAGCACGCGAAGTGACAGACAAAGTCCATCCTGCTTGCAGATCAGTGAATACTCAAACTATCAATCCACCCACCACCACCACTATTTCTTCTTATAGCCATGTGTCTAAAGGAAGGACTGGACTTCAGTCTGTTGGGGCTGATTTAGAAGTCCCTTGCGGCTCATTTTCCTCCATTGTTGCGTGACTTTTGTGACGCAGCGGCAGAACAAAAGACTCGCCATGGTGTTGGTGCGGCGTATATATTAAAAAAAAACACATATGGGCATATGGGCGATGCATCACGCTGTAAAGCCCTGCGCCATCAGGGGGCGTTCCGGCGCAAGGGAGGGCGTATCTGCGCAGGAACGAATCCTAAAAGTGGCTGAGGGAAATCTACAAGATGTCAATCAGTCACTTTTAGGACAATGATGCATGACTCAAACCCTGCGCGCTTGAAGCCGATGTACGGCTTGATGCAGCATTGGGGAGATAGGGTACCCCAGAGCATTGCTGGAGCTGCGCCATCTAGGCACGCAACTCCAGCAATGCGCCGCCTTTACGGCACAGATGCGTAAGGCTTCTGTGACGTTTTGGGCCAATAGGTGGTGGTGGCATGGCACACAATTACTGCCGCATCCCTGCTACTTTGCAGGGATGCGCCGGTAATTGAAAATATGACCCTTAGTGTCTAGCATTACGCAATTCTTATCTTTACACTACACTCATACATAATTTCTCAGGCCAATGAAATGAACACAAAATACAAAACAAATAAGCATAGTAGCAAGCAAGGCTACTGAGAAGGAGAGCAGTGCACCTGAAATGCATAGAAGATTTTGAAATATAATTTACCTCAATGTAATCGGCAGCATTATTGCTCTTGGTAAAGAACAAAGATTTGCATATAACAGAGCCGGATAAAACAGAGTAGTGATGAATAGCTACTACTACTCACCAAGCCCGGGGACCTCTACGCCGAGCGCGTCCAGCAAGTCCCGTTCCCGGTCCATGACATCTGTCCAGCGGTGGGTGGCCTGGTTATATGTGTGCCGGACCCCAGAGAGCTTAAACATGGCCCGGCACACCTTCTCCCACCGCTTCCGGCGCTCCCGGATGCCATAGCCGGTTGCGATCTTGCCGCCTCCCAGGATCGTCTTGGGGAGGCGGCGCTGGACGTGGAAGATGAGTGCGGCCACCTCCTCTGCGCTAAAGATCTCCCGTGGCACCACTTGCTCCCCCCTCAAACGCCCGCACGGGAGCCGGGCACGGGGTGCGGGACCCTTCCCCTTCTCAGGGTGCTTCCCGGCTCCCTTTACCATGGTCTGGGCAGAAATACAGTTAAATGATAAAGAAGAAATAGAATAGTGAAGAAGAAAAGAAAAGAGTTTAAAAAAGTAGTTTAAAAGTAACTAAAAGCAGCAGAAAACACAAAAATATAGAGCTAGAAAAATAGAGGGATAGATAATAAGTAAAATAGATCAAATAAACTTCAAACAAGCAAAGGATGGCAGAGATTGAGAGAGGATACAGAAAGCATGCCCAGAACCATAGCAATGAATGAGAAACAAGATGGCCGCGCCCGTTCACGACCGCGTGGGTAAGTTCGCGCGAGATTTTCCTCGCGAGCACGCGCAAAATTGTACTAGCGAGCAGCACACTTTGCGAGATTACACATAGCGGCCGGAAACGGAATTACGTCACGCAAACAAGATGGCCGCGCCCGTGTACGACCGCTAGGGTAACTTGGCAAACGTATAGCTACAAGCGCCTCGCGAACACGCGCGAAATCACGCGAACATACACGTCGCAAAAAAAAAATTTGTGTATTCGCAAGCATTCGCGGCTTCCGAAATCGATCTCGCACGGATTCGCGCCCCAAAAAACGCGCGAAATTGCAGAAAAAACGATTTTTGCTAAACTGAAAGCAATGAGCAGGTGCAAAAGTTCAAACTTAACATTAGTAACATTCAAGGTAGTGCTTCCTGAGGGGCCCCTCCAGAGTTTGCAACTATTCTATGACCCTGCTATGACCCAAACAGCAGGCTCATAGAATAGCTACAAGTAGACCATAAAGGTCTTGTGAAAAAAAATTTCACTGCAACAGAAAGCAAATTACAGATAAGGAAGGAAGCAGGTGCCAGCCAGACTGGAACTTTCAAAATAACTGACACATTAATCAACCCCAAATTAATTCATGGCAGTTGAAGTAGGGGAGGTGTGCTTGCTTTTTTCACCCCCCATAAACTACAGTGATAAACAAACCTAATGGGTGGCAGTGAGGATGTACCAGAGGGTGGCATGGGTGTCCCAGAGGGTGGCAGTGGTGAAACAGAGGGTGCTGTGAACCTGTGATGATAAACCAGACGTAGAAACAACATAGTCGCGGCCGTTGCGAGCCGAAAAGTACGTTCGCAATTGCGAAATTGTCCCAAAATCGGCGCGAACGCTCGCCAACACAAAAAACGGGAAAATCCGCAAATCCGCGAGAGTTCGCGTATTTTCGCGGATTGCGAATCCGTAAATACGCAAATTCGCGTACGCGAGATCCGCTAGATCCGCCCATGCTTACTGATTAGACCCTTAGAGAATTCTTGGACAGACTCTTGGCAGAGAGATACTAAACTTAAGCTACTCCTCACTTACTTCTTCCCTTGTACTAGACTTAGGTTAGGTACACCAGGGTAGGCGTATTTTAGAAGCACCAGTTGAGTACTTTTAGTCATTATTTTATCACTGTATGTATTTTAAACGTTTTAGGCAACTTAAGGCTTAGAAACTATATCATGCTTTTACAGTACTACTTTATATTACTGTTCGTATTATAAGCACTGTACTTTATAACCAGTATTACTATTGTAGCAGTACATTTCTTATGCTTGAGAAAGAAGACTGTTACTTTTTATTGAAAACGCCCGTCTCTCTATTTTCTCAGCACCTCTGGTGAAACTAAGCATGCACAATTGACTGAGTAAAATAGCTATTTATTGTTTCCGCGACTCGAGAGTTTGATTTCCAATTCTTGGGAAACAAAGATATCATGTTTATGCGGTTGTCAGAAACTAATCCCTTCTTGTGAATTCGATAAAGTTTCTAGTGACCTCTGAGCTAGCTGGCACTCACAATTAAGTCTAATAGATTCAGTAGAGTCCTAGTCGACCGCAGTCCTACGTCTAAACTAAAGGATTTATTATTCCAATGCGCAGAGCCTATTGGAAATATAGGAACTACACTACATGGCGCCCAACGTTTGGTAAGGCGATAATTTAACACTAGATACTAGAGTAACTCAGTCGTGCTTTTCACACAGACCCCTTTTTCCCGTAAATACTCCAATAGACGTCTGGAGTGGGTTAAAGGATAATATCCGCTAAAACTAAGTAGGACGAAAATCCTATGTATTAGTTTTTAGTTTGTTCAACGTTGAAGGATACAGTGTTCCAAAATATTGTGCACCTAATCTTTGTTTCCTTGAAACTTGCTCTGCAAACTTTCGGTCAACAAAATGACAGATAGTGAGGAGGAAAGAGAAAAAGTTGCATTAGCAGCTCAAGCATCTTTAGATGACAGACAACTCCTACAGAATGATCCAGATGTCATAAACATCCCGGTAAATGTAAGAAAAACTATTACATATAAACTCATAAATAATGGAATATCATCTAGAGGTGGCAAAGTAATCTTTATCATAGAGGCACATGAATATCAGCGGTATTCTATTCATGGATTCATTTTCCTGCAGCAAATTCAGGAACACACAAGTTCCACTACTACAAAATAGAGGAACCTCCAGAGGAATATGTTCATTACGAGGACATTGAAATTCCATTAACTTACCTAGAGCATCAGCTCTGGTTTAAAGGCGCCCTACAACATCAAAATCACATTATCCAGGCTTGGTCCACTAGGAAGACCAGGAGCTACATGGCCGGTATTAGCCAGCTACACCACATCCTGACATTGAAAGAATGACAGGTGCAGGCCTGTTAGCTCAGCTAAAACAGTTAATTAAAATACATAGACAATTGGTTCAATATGTCATGCAGACCTTAACAGTCCAACCTACTGTTAGGATTCCACAGCACACCCCTCACCAGGGGAACACAAACAAAATAACACCACAGACTATACAATCAGTCATAGGTAAATTACCTGCCAAAACGGAACAAATTCTGTTTGGTTACCACAAAAAATTACTCAAATTGATGCAGTATTCCCTGATAGCCCACCTCATGAGAAACACAGAATTCTGACAATCTGTTTACCAATGGGGATAGCACCTGATGTGGAGGACTGCGGCAATTGGGGTACAGTCTTTGCTTCAATCTACACAAAAACACATGGTGTCCCATCTATGGCTGTAATACCAGACGTTCTAAGACAGATTCAAAATAAATTAGGTCCAGAACCTGCCTTGAATCTAGGTATGAAATTACTGAAAGATTTCAAACAGGTCTCTGATATACTATTAGCCAACATTAAAGGTGAAGCAGCATCCGTGGCAATCTGCCAGAAGTTAAAAGAAACAGATATAACAGATCAACCACATGAGTTTGCAAGAATTATTGAAAACCTGTACTAAATAAAGCTGACCTTAAAACAGCAGTTCCGGCACTAGTCATCTCAAGGATTGAATAAGGTTGCACTACCTTAGCAGGGCTCCCTAAAATCTCAACAGCCCCATTGAAAGCATGCCTTAATGTAGCCACAAGACTGATAGTGGGATAAAAAAAATTTGACCATATCTCTCCGCATTTGAAAGCTCTCAACTGGCTTCCGTTCGAAGCCCGAATCCAGTTCAAACTAGCATGCATCACCCGTAAAACAGTACACAACAAATCCCAAGTCTATCTTGCCCAGAAACTCACTCTGTCAGGAGGGTCTCGCTCCTCCAGGAGCAAAGAGGACATACTACTGAAACCAGCACGTTTCTGTAAGAAAAAAACCTATGACCGAGCCTTCTCAGGGGCAGCACCGAGAATTTGGAAAGCCCTCCCCCCAGACATAAGAAGAATTCCGTACATCACAACATTCAAAAAGGAAGCAAAACTGTTGTACATGAAGAAATTTCTTCCCTAATACCTTACTGCTGAACTATGTATATGTCATGCTCCCTTGCTGTTCAAATGCTAACTCAAGCCCTCTTTGCAATTACGGGACCTATATATTCATGTTGTGTCTTATTGCCGCTAACTACTGTATCTTTATATTCATATTTTGTCTTATTATGTTGTTTAGTGCTAAAATAAGCTTTCGGTTTTAATACTGTATATTTAACTATGCCTTTTGTAATTCTAATTGTTTCAACCCAGTAATGACTCGGAATATGTATGGGTTGGATTGTTGTAAGACGCTGTAAAGCACTCTGATACCCTGTACAGGGTCATGTTCGCGCTATAGAAAACACCAAAAATAATACATAAAATAAATAAAGGTAAAGATAGTTTGGGTGGGAAACCGTTAAAACTCCAACTAACTGATAATCCTGAAAAAGTATTTATTAAAAATAATCTCACTACTCCTAAAAAGAAGTGGGAAAATACTAAACAGACACTTCCTAAAGAGAAATGTTCTCAGTCCAGAGGAAGATCTTTCCAACGGGGAGGTAGGTCTCCCCAACGGGAGCCCTCTGTAAAAAGATATAACCTTAGAAATAGGGATAACCTAAGAAAACCTGATAGATATCAAGATACTGATACACGTTTCTCTCGTACCTTTCAGACTCGCCGCTTCCCTGAGCCAGCACCCTCCCGCCAGCTCAGCGAACCCCAGCCAGGCCGCCGACAACCTCACGAAGTGGATCAGCAACTGCGCGGACGAACTCGCCCCACTGAGGACCCCGTCCAGCAGACCCGGCAGCAAGAAGGCCCCATGGTTCACCGACGAACTCAAGAGCTCCAAGAAGAACTGCCGAGCCCTCGAGAAAGCCTGGAGAAGGGAACCAACACCGGACAACATGACCACCCTCAAGCTTGCCACCCGGAAGCACCACCAACTGATCCGCGCCACCAAGAAAACTGCATTCAAGGACCGGCTGGACAACAACGCACACAACTGCAAGGAACTCTTCAACATCGTGAAAGAGCTCTCTAACCACAACGCCGGAAACAACGACATTACCCCATCACAAGACCTCTGCAACTCCCTCGTCTCCTACTTCCACAACAAGATCGCGGACATACACAACAGCTTCAGCACTCAACCGACGCATGCCACGACCGCACCAACGCCCCCCACCACCACCCTCCGCGCCTGGACCCAGATCAACACAGAAGACACCATCAGAACGATGAACTCTATCCACTCCGGATCTCCGACCGACCCCTGCCCTCACCACGTCTTCAACAAGGCCGACGCTATCATCGCACCCCACCTGCGGGACATCATCAACACCTCCTTCGATACCGCCACCTTCCCGGAGAGCTGGAAGCACGCAGAACTCAGCGCTCTACTAAAGAAACCATCAGCGGACCCCACCGAACTCAAGAATTACCGCCCCATCTCGCTCCTCCCGTTTCCAGCCAAAGTCATCGAGAAGACCGCCAACAGATAGCTGGCCGCCTTCCTCGAGACGAATGGATCCCTCGACCCCTCACAGTCGGGCTTCCGAGCCAACCACAGCACAGAGACCGCCCTCATCGCTGCCACCGACGACATCCGAGCCCTGATGGACAACGGAGAAACAGCGGCCCTCATCCTCCTAGACCTCTCCGCGGCATTCAACACTGTCTGCCACCGCACCCTAGTGCAGCGCCTCAGCAATGTCGGAATCCAGGAGAAGGCACTGGAATGGACGGAAGAACACAGAGAGTCCGCCTACCACCGTACAAGTCAGAGGCCACCGGAATCATCTGCGGCGTCCCTCAAGGATCCTCGCTGAGCCCCACCCTCTTCAACGTCTACATGAGCCCCCTTGCGGCCATCGCACGCCAACACAACCTCAACATCATCTCCTACGCCGACGACACCCAGCTGATCCTCTCCCTGACCAACGACCCCGCCGCCGCCAGAGCCAACCTGCACGAAGGGATGAAAGACGTAGCCGAGTGGATGACGACCAGCCGCCTGAAACTGAACTCGGACAAGACGGAAGTCCTCATCCTAGGCTCCTCGCCCTCCGCCTGGGACGACTCCTGGTGGCCCCCCGCCCTGGGCACCGCACCCAAACCGACAGACCACGCACGCAACCTGGGCTTCATCCTGGACTCCTCCCTCTCCATGACCAGACAGGTCAACGCCGTCTCCTCGTCGTGCTTCAACATCCTGCGCATGCTACGGAAGATCTTCCGGTGGATCCCCACCGAGACCAGGAAGACGGTCACCCAAGCCCTCGTCACCAGCCGACTGGACTACGGCAACGCCCTCTACGCCGGAACCACCGCCAAGCTCCAGAAGAGACTCCAGCGGATCCAGAACGCCTCGGCCAGACTCATCCTCGACATCCCACGACACAGTCACATCTCCGGACATCTGAGAAACCTGCACTGGCTCCCCGTCAACAAAAGAATCACCTTCCGTCTCCTCACCCACGCACACAAAGCCCTACACGATCAAGGCCCGAGCTACCTCAACAACCGCATCAACTTCTACGCTCCCAAACGCCACCTCCGATCAGCCAGTCACGCCCTCGCCGCCGTCCCCCGCATCCGAAGAACGACAACAGGAGGAAGGTCCTTCTCCTACCTGGCCGCCAAGACCTGGAACTCCCTCCCGACCGACCTGCGCCTGACCCAAGACCACCTCTCCTTCAGGAAGAAGCTCAAGACCTGGCTGTTCGAGCAGTAGCAGCACCCCCCCCCCAAGCGCCTTGAGACCCTCCGGGTAAGTAGTGCGCTCTATAAATGTCATTGATTGATTGATTGATAGACTTCCTCGCAGAAATCAGAAAAAGAAGGACGATCAGAACAAAAAGAAGAACGCGTGAAGTCCAAAGACGAAGAGCACGTTCCAAAAAATAAGAAAACTCAATTCACCAAAAAGAAGGTAGCAAGCATAAAGATCAGACATGCCGAGGATCTTGAGGACACAACTCAAGAACGGAGAGTGGGCTCAGACAATGCTAGTAGAAGTAATCATAGTTCGCAGGATCCTGATGGATCATCTGGAGACAGTGGACTTGAATGAATGCATTCAGGTTGAAACTGCCGACACCAGGGTTAGTGTACCCCACAAGTTATATGAAGTATCACTCCGGATGGAGGGGGACATTACTAGAAAAATAAGAGCACTCTTTTGGGAAAAACTCTCTAAGGCTGAATTTGTTTGGGAGTGCACACATGGCGAGGAAGTAATTATGCCAGCCTTCTCAAATCACATTCCTATTCATAAAAAATACACCTATGCCAGAAAATTGGCAGTAGCTCAGGCTCCAGCATTATATAAAAATTCATGTGGGATGGGATGAGGACTCTCCTCAACATAAAATACAGTTAAAAAATCAACCCACTGCACAAAGGCAGTATCCAGTTAAGCAAGAAGCTAAAAAACAAGTCAGGGAGATTTTAAATCAACTTGAATACCAAGGGGTGATTGAAACATGCACCTCACCAATGAACAATCCTTTGTTTCCTGTCTCCAAGCCAGACAATTCATATCGTCTAGTTTTGGATTACAGACATCTGAACTCCTGTTACAAAACGTTTGCAGTACAAAACTCACACAGTGCAGCACTGATGAATGCAGAAAAAATATAAAACCACATTAGATATTTCAAATGGGGTTTTCTGTCAAAACAAGCAGGCACTTGACCCCTTTCTCAATAATGGGGACACATTGACACTTCTGTCGTCTCCCCCAAGGATTCAAGAATAGTCCAGGGTTATTTTCAGCAAGAGTAATAGAATTACTACAAATGTACGATGATGAGGCATTATCATATGTCGATGACACCTATCTTACAGACAATGATTTGGACGTCCACTTGAAAAGAGTGAACACCATAATAAATGGGTTCGCTTCTGAAGGGTACGAATTCAATTTTAAGAAATTTAGAATTGCCCACCTCAACGTCCTATTCTTAGGATACGAGTTATCAAATGAAGGGAAAATCCTGGCAGGAAACTTTCTAGAGTAATGTGCGCTGCTCCAACCTCCAAAGACGCTGAAAAACTTACAGTCAATTCTAGGTTTCCTGAATTTTGGAAGACCTTATGTTCTGAATTACGCAGAAAGGGTTAAACCTCTCTACGAATAACCAAAACTGATTTTAAACCAACTAATTGGACTCAAAAACACACAGAAATTTTGCGTTCAGTGCAAACAGACATGTTAGCAAAAACACAGTTAGAAACACGCGACAATGCACGCAATCTTGTAATCCGAATCATCCCAGGGAGATGCGGATTCACAGACCTGACCTTTAATGAAGGTGAAAAGGTACCAATAGCTTACAAATCACACTTTTACACACAAGCGGAAGCAAGATTCACTTCTACAGAGAAGATCCTGACGGCGGTTCAAACTGCAGTAGCAAAAGAGAGAGCTCTCGCGCAGGGTAAACACATAATGATCGTTACACCTGTACCTGCCTTAGAGGCAGTGATAAAAGCAAGCATTCCTAATGCAAAAGCTTTATATCCGAGATGGATACAATGGGTTAACTCTCTTGCTGCAACAGACGTTGAATACGTGTTTGACTCCTACTTAAAACACAAGAATTCCTACAATACGAGTATGAATGTCCTCTGCCGACCGAGATGTTGCCTCTAGAACATTAGGGATGTATAATATATACAGACGGATCAGCACAGCCCGCAATTGGGGGTAAACAAACATATAGTGCTGCGTGCGCGATTGTTTAAGGTCGCTGGCGCGAAGGTAAATATAGACCTATGGTCACTAAAACTCAATCACTCGGAGACTGTACAGCTCAGCGAGCTAAACTACAGGCTTTTGAGATGGCGCTTGAAAATACCGATCACAAACTCCCCACAATAATAGTGTGCGATTCGTACTTTTGCGCTGAATCTTACAACGAGCACTTGCAGAGCTGGGTTCAAAATTGTTACAAAAATAAAAAATGTACTAAAATTAAGCATATATTGCTTTGTGAACAAGTAGTTCTTTTGAAGAAAGAACTACAAAAGACTCACGTGATTCATACACTGAGTCATCAGCGTGATGGCGTTCATGTTGCAGGGAATTCATTGGCTGATGAAGCCGCGAAGGCAGCTGTACAAACGGCCTCGGTAGCAAACAATAATAGACAGCGAAACGTTTCTAGCAGTAAAAGCCTCAATGCAAGGCGACTACACAGCGTTACCTTTACACTATCCACTCACGTATACGTACATGCAATCTCCCTTACTTTTGCTCGAATCCCTGGAATGTGGGACAGAGTATTTCCAAATAGAAACCAGAGAGCAGCTTTGGTACACAAAGAACATATGGGAGAGGGTCTGAGACATCGAGGGATCTTAGAATCTCTAATAAAATTAGAGGAGATAAACTGGTGGCAGGGAATGAGCATCAAAGTTTACAAATTCGGAATTAGCTGTGATACATGTTTCAAAGAACATAGGTTAAAAAACCACCAAGTACCTGACTACAGTATAGCCAACCCTGTTCAGATACCCTTGTTAGACAGCATTAGACTATCTACACACAGATGTCACCATAGACAACTGCGGTCCCACAACTACAAGGACAAGATTTATTTGGATGTGGCCCCAGCGCTCGGCTGACGCCAGAACTGTTATAAAGGATTTGCGAGTCTTTATCGGCACATACGCAATCGGCACATTACATTCTGACCAGGGTCCTGCGTTTAGCTCTTGAGCTTACAAGGAGGCTATGGCTAGCTTGGGCGTTGCATTGCGGTACTCTCGTCCCTTCCATCCTGAGGGTAATGCAGTAGTGGAAAGAAAAAAACATGACATAAAGCAATCCATAACAGCTACGGTATTATGTTCAGGTGATGGGTGGTTCAAACATCTAATAAGTGTCCAACGTAGTCTTTACAATCTGCCAAGATATTCTCTGGGGTGAATCACTCCATATGAATTACTTTTTGGTACTAGAATGATAATCAAAGATCTCGATTGTCAAACTTCAGTGGTGGAACAAAAAGCCTTTAATGTCAAAGATCGTTTGGCTGTCTTACAGGACTTAAATGAAAAAAGAAGAAGTCTGAGTAACACCATTCAGAAGCCAACAACCACTGAAGAAAAACCACCAGTCCCAGCAAGACCTGTCTGTATTCCAAAGATTGGGGATCTAGTCAGAGAAAAGATCGTGGTCAAGAAGGAATTTGGGCTTTCTTACAGAAAAGCAGTACCAATCTTGGCAATTCAAGGAACAAGATCTGTAGTACTACCGCCCCTTGCTGGTAAAAGGGAGAATAGAGTTGTGTCCATCGACCTGGTCAAACCACATCATGTGGCCAATAATAAGTAATAGGCCAAGTGGACTCCCAAGAAGTAGCAGAAGACCAAATCTCGCTTCTATCCAAGATGTTCAAATTGAAAGACTAATCACCTTTGATAAACCTGCACTAAGAAAAGAAGGACTATGCAACAAAACCATGGAACTTGTACCTCATGAGACCCAAATAACAGTTCGTCAAGAAATACCTGTCTACAATGATGTAGCATCTGACTATACCAACATGGCAAAGGAAGAAGCAACTCCAAAGATTAATAACAATCTTGATGCAATTCCAACAATTGACAGAACTGCCTCTGGCTATTTCATCAGCTTTGATACATTTTCTGAGGATCCCAGTGAACCTGAAGATAAGCCAGTAAATAAAACTTTTAAAGAAAAAATAACAGAACTCTTTCATCAACTTGAAAAGACATATCTGGTTTCACCATGGATTGAATTTTGGATTGTGTTAGGTGTACTTTTCCTCCTGCTCTGGCTCCTTCTGGCTTTAAGCTTGGGAAAGATGATAGATGGAAAATACAGTACAATGGACACAGCAAGTAAGAAAGTCAACAGTACAATGGACACAGCAAGTGAGAAAGTCAACTTGGTCCTGAAACCTCACAAATCATCTCATCGTGAAGGAAGAGACCTATCATCAGTAAACATCACAGCCATTCCTATACCTGGGGGTATAGCATGGGACAGAACTGATGATGACATCTATGGCCCGGTGGAGCTTCTAAAGATTCTACACCAGTTCAAGGTTTCTTTGAGTGACTTTGTTTCAACCAGCACATTTTCTGATGATTGGGACTTTGAAACTGTTAACAATATGATGACAGATTTAGAAATGTCAGCTAAATTTACAGAACATGAATACCTAGAGGTTCATCAGATTATGAACAAATGTATTGTTTTAATCACTATGGTCACCATTATTTGCATAAATCTGCACACCTAAGAAATGTTTTTACTTATAATCAATGGGAACATTGTCCAACGCTGCCAAAGGGCAGCTCGAAAACATTTTATGAAAAATCTGCATATTTTACAGGGTTTAATGTTACAAATCCAGAAACGTTTTATTTTAAAAATATGAATAAGACAGGAATGAAAACAATGTTGACCAATACTAAACAAATTTATTCTGCAAACTTTTATGCTCAGCTGTCTACAGTAGGTTCTGACTTTTGGAAAGACAACATTGACACAAAAACTGTCTGGGGCACAAAAGATTGGCAGGTGCAAGGTTTAGAAGCCCTGTTCAGAGCCTGCATTGCACCAGAACAAATAATGTTTTTAAATGACACAGTTCAACAAACTTCTTGTCTTGGCCTGGCTAAGAAAAAAGATTTAAATAAACCGTCGATACCAAAGCCTGCAACGGACAGTAATAACAGTTCGGATGATGAGGTAGACGTAAAACAAATTTTAAAACAGAACAGAACTAATCCTGATTGGAAAAAATGGGTAATCTGGCCCACAGACACAAATAACTGTCAAGATAGATTCCTGAATAGAACACAAGGGTTCACAGTGAATAGGCCAGATCCAAGATACTCCCAGCGACAACATCCAGGGATAGTAACTACATATAGTGTAGGAAAGCTATGCCTTGAATGGCTACAGAAATCTACACTTCCAGAAATCAAACACTTACCTTTACTTAAAGAAGACAATGATTTGCGAGATTTCTTAATGGGGCCTTGCAAACCACGGCAAAAACGTTTCATATACGCCGGTATATATGCTGCGTACAACGAAGCTTGGAAAATAACGCAACGGGGAAACTGCAGAAACAATACGAGAAATTGATCATACTAATTTAGAGAAATCTCTCTCTGTAGTGGACAATGGGTTAATGACTCTGTCCTCCGGAATATATTCTTTGGACAGCATTGTATCCTCTGCAATTGACATAATAGAGCAGGACTTGCTAATGTTACAACATGGCCAGTCTCAATTACGTTCTATAATGCTGCTAGGCTGGACGTTTACAAAATCTCCGTTCAGGCTATGTGCCATGGCGTCTAATCAACACAACGTCATTGTCTTCTGTATTTAACATTACAGCTAAACAAATCTCGTTGGCACAAAAAGGAGCAGACTAAACGGTGCTAAGCATTGAAAAACTGGAAAGATTACCATTGACAGTTTCTGAGAAGCCTGTCATTGAATGGATAATTCATGGCACCATCACGATACCACTGACGATTTTCCAATGTCAGTATTGTCTACAGCAGCGTTTCCCAAACTGTGGTCCACAGACCCCCAGGGGTCCTTGAGACATTCCCAGGGGGTCCGCAGGAGGAACATGTTTAGAGAGTGCGCTAAACATCTGTGTGAAGGGGTCTGTCAGTCTCTCTAGTGGTTAAGTAAAAGCCCTGGCATTTAGCACAGAATGCTACCTGATGAGTCACTAAACAAGTGGACGAGAACGAGAAGCAGCTTGCACACTCCACCCCTCCCCCTCCCTTTGAAGACTGAGACCCGATCTTTACCAGGCAATCACTGGAAGGCAGACGAACTTTAACCCATTTTGGTGTGCTAATCACGTGGGCTCACCCCTGGCCCAGTGGCAACTGCTTTAAAACTGCTGCCTTTCCTCCAAAATCGTTGCTAAGGCGCTAGCGTCGCACACGGGAAACGATTGGCCTTATTTGATATGCGCTATAAAGGCCTCGCAACTACGTGATGCACCGGCGGATCGAGGTTTTATCAGTGATGTCGGGGATAGGATAAATGGGTCGCTGTGCGGGTAAACACTGGTGCAGCTTTTAAAATTCTTGCACCCTTTGTAATATCTCCTTTTACATCTTTAAACCAAGGTGAAAGCAAAGTGGCCGTAGTTGTTACATTAGGGAAGTCAGGAGCTTTATTTCGTTTTAATGTTGGGTACGGACGGAAGCTGATGCTTGTTAAAGGTATTCTGGCCATTCAGTGTAGGGCTCTGTCAAAGATTATTTTCTTAATGGAAAACTGCAGGTGAGCTCCTTCGTCCATATGAATTGTAATTAACACCATTGTTTCCCAAGTTGAGGGCACTGCCTGTTTCACTGGAGAATAGTTGCATCTTGCTGTCTTTTGCCCATAGTTTGTGCACTGTCTGTACGGGATTTATAAATCGACTTAAGCAGTGCACAGACCTCAGGACTCTAGGTACAATGAGGTCTTAATGAGTACAGCAATGTAAGATTTAAAAAAAAGAAAAAACGAGTGGCACAGAAGGCAGAAGTGGAACAGAAGGGCACATAAAACGAGGGAAAAACTAGTGGAACAAAAGGCAGAAAGGCACAAAATACGAGTGGAACAGAGGGCAGAAGGGCAAAAAAACGAGGGAAAAACGAGTGGAACAGAGTGCAGAAGGGCACACAAAAACGAGGGAAAAACGAGTGGAACAGAGGGCAGAAAGGCACAAAAAACAAGTGGAACAGAGAGCAGAAAGGCACAAAAACTGAGTGGAATAGAGGGCAGAAAGGCACAAAAAAACGATGGAAAAACGAGTGGAACAGAAGGCAAAAGGGGCACAAAACCGAGTGGCTCAGAGGGCAGATGGGCACAAAAAATGAGTGGCACAGAGGCAAAATACAGAATACAGAAATATAGGGGCAGCTAAGAACTGAAGGCAGAACGGGCAGTGAGGCACGGGGGCAACAAGGGAAACAGAAGGAAAAACAGGGCAGAGACACGGGGCAGCGAGAGGTACAGAAGGAAAGACCAGGCAGAGAGACCACGGGGACAGCGAGGGGAACAGAGGGAAGAAAAAGGAGCACAGACCCAGTACAGGCAGTGGGGAAAGACAGCAACAGTAGTCACAGACACAACAATGAAAGTACAGGCAATACAATAAAAGCAATAAAGTGTTGAAAGGCACATGTGTATAGGTTACCATTACTTGGCAGGCAGGTAAAAATAGAAGCAGCCAGGATCATCAGTAGGATTTTCGTGCTGCTGTCTGATTGCTCACTTTCCACAAACCCTTGGGTGAATTATGTGTGCTGTCAAGCTTTCATATTCAGACATATCAAGCTCTTATTCTGTGTAGCCTTTGCAGTTTGTTGTTGGCAAGGGATGGGGCAGTGGGCATCCTAACAGGAGAGGCTCATGTCAGGTGCCACGCGAGGCATCTCTGAAATATGCCTTAACTGCACTGCTCACCCCTTGGTGGTAAAATGTTGTTCTGCTGTCTGTGACTAAAGATTATGTCTAACAGGGGTTTATGGTAATTGGCATAGCATTGTTCCATGATCTCGCCAAAACAATATGCCTCCTGTGCAGATACCTTCCTGCCATCTCTTGCACTTCCATGATGAACTCCTAATATAGACCTTGAATTTGCTCTGTACACTGGACTCATCGCTTTGTGCACTATCTTGTTAGAATTTTCACAATATTTGTTGCTCCTTGGGGCATGTCTTTATTATAAAATGGTTCATAATTGTATAATATTTTAGACCTTCTTAAACTGTGAATAGGTAAAAATGCTAATAATTCACAATCATTCAGCCTGTTGCTGTAAGGAATGGTCACCACTCCAAGGCTCTGAAATGAGAATGTAGAGGTGCTGCTATGGCTGAGAGCAGGAGACTTGTACTACCAAATAATACACTGCTGTATGCATACATGTCCATGCCAATAGACCCGATTCAGGTTCTCTCCCTCTTGAAATTGCCTCTGCTTCAAAAGGCGTTTTTAAAAAGCAATTTAAATCGTACAAATTGCTTGGGGGTCCCCGACTTCCAGTAGTGATTCAGTGGGGGTCCTCAGGAGTCAAAAGTTTGGGAACCACTGGTCTACAGCATATACCAGCATATGAAAGGTTGGGTAAAGAATACATGAACTCGACATGAACCTTACCATACACACACAAATGTTGGAATGGGGGAAAGGAGGTATTCCTTAGTGGTAAAAGTTGTAAGAACTCACTAAGTGGTACACTTTTGTGCCAAGGTATTAAATTACACGGAGCCTGCGACGGTTCTGCAAATAACCATTCATGCCACCTGCACGGTACTCCCTCCACCGTGATAGAACCAATTTTCAGGCAGCTGTCCAATGGCAGTTACGTTATGCTGAATAATCAAAGCTGTTGTGGCATGTTGCCAGGAAAGGCGTATCTAGTCAGTGTCTCGTCCATGGTCACTTGTTGTATGCAAGTATTGTATCCAACGCAAAACACAGACATGGGGACGGCAATATGACCTTCGCTGAATATCTCTTCTATACAAATTAAAACTTTAAGCAGAATGAAAGTCATTCTTTTACAAAAAAATGTGCCAATGACCTCGTCTAAAGAAACCTATGATCTGCAAGTTACAAGGTCTTCAGCAGAGATACATGCGTTATTATCAACAAACTGCCCAGTACATTTCGCAGAAATGTTAGGTCAAATCTTAAATATGTCTGATACCAGTGGCATTGCACATGTATTTAAGACAATTTATTCGGGACTGTTAACACCATTTGAAGCAGTCCTTGGCATTTTTCCAAATTTTGTGCACACTGTGTTCATTGGCCTGCCACTCATATTGGGACTAGTAGCAGGAATTCTATATTTTTTCCTTCTGCTCCGATATGGCAAGTCCAGTCACCGGCGATACCCAGACTACAATGGAAGGAGCCCTCCTTGCCATGAGGTTTCGTGAGAGAATTTCACAGATTCTTGGCTTGGCTTGTTTAAGAGATCTGAACACGACCTGGTTTCTATCGTACAGACCAATCTATCAAGATTGCATCTTACCTGTTCTACGATGCCTGCTTTGCGGAGAGGAATGCGTGGTGGACATTTGTCTTACACTTCCATCAGTCCTGCCATCGGATGATGATGCTTTGCTAGGTCCGGATGCATCGTGTTGCCCCCAACGGCTGCCAATTCTGATGACGGCATTCATTGAGATCTCACCGGCAAGTCTAACTGAGGGTGAGGTACTTGACATCATAGGCACACAGGTACCATCTACTTCGGACAATGCTAATGCTTCAAATGCTGACGGCGATGATCCTCATCTATACACATTTGACCTGGTAACTGATGTGGTTCCACTTTCACCTACCACAGTAGACAGTTTCTTTGTCAGCCTAGACGATCTGATGTTTTCTCCTGACACTGTAAATAACCTTTGATTCATGCACACAGCATTCCCTGAACTCCGAAATTCGGCCTTCATTTTTCAAAAACAAACCAATCTACCAATTGAACTTTTTTCCAAAATAGAACTTTTGGTACAGAGTAATCTGCTTAAAGTAGAACTATTCTTAGAGAATGAGATTTCTTTTGAACTACATGAATGACAATATTTGGCCTTTTCCAAAAAGTACAATAACGGTTTAAATAATGATGATATGGGATGCTCTCGAATAATTTTTTACTGTAAATCTTGAGAGACATTTCAGGAATATATTTTTGTATTTTATAAACAATAAAATGTATGCTCCCACACTATGCTTCATGTCTATAGAGAATTGTTTGTTTATACTAGACTATGTTCATTACATTTAGACAAGCCTTTTCAAATGCAAATTTGTATATTGTATTTTGGGTGGGATTGTAAACACTAGCTTTAGATATGTTCAGTGCTTATACGTTTAGTTTAATTGAACTTAAAATCGTGGAGTGGGTGTTGTAAATGAATCTAGAAACCTAGTGCAAATTTTCCCGATTCATGCCCTTATATAGGTATAGATTATTCGATCCTTATATAGGCATAGAAATCATTACCATATTTAGACTGAGCCTATGCAGCCCAAATACAGCATGGCTACTTCCACTAAGTTCCAAGAATCAACAACGATTTCTTAGAGAAACCCGCTTTCAGCCGCTTGGAACTTCCCCTTGCCTGAATACTAATGTATCTAGAAAATCATGGAGTTTTCGAAGAACTGAGTCTTTGATGATGTTATTAAGTCCAATCACAAAGTCAAACTCGGCACCTTCAAAGTATAATTATGCCTAGATTTGCCCAAACAAACACACGCTGGTTTGGAGCAGATCGACTAACTACTTGCCCGACGCCCTGCAGCAGCAAGTGCCGAAGGGAGCCGTTCCTGCAGCTGACGCACTGAGAGACGCTGTCTTTTCTCTTGCAGAGAAATCCAGCTCCAGGGTTTCCTGGCTACCCTTGCGGGTTGCTGGGAAATCGAGTCCTGAGAGAGAGATACAAGACCTCCTTCATTCTAAACCAAGGTACGGAGCGGATTAGACCCTTAGAGAATTCTTGGACAGACTCTTGGCAGAGAGATACTAAACTTAAGCTACTCCTCACTTACTTCTTCCCTTGTACTAGACTTAGGTTAGGTACACCGGGGTAGGCGTATTTTAGAAGCATCAGTTGAGTACTTTTAGTTATTATTTTATCACTGTATGTATTTTATACGTTTTAGGCAATTTATGGCTTAGAAACCATATCATGCTTTTACAGTACTACTTTATATTACTGTTCGTATTATATGCACTGTACTTAATAACCAGTATTAATATTGTAGCAGTACATTTCTTATGCTTGAGAAAGAAGACTGTTACTTTTTATTGAAAACGCCCGTCTCTCTATTTTCTCAGCACCTCTGGTGAAACGAAGCATGCACGATTGACTGAGTAAAATAGCTATTTATTGTTTCCCTGACTCTAAAGATTGATTTCCTATTCTTGGGAAACGAAGTTGTCATGTTTATGCGGTTGTCAGAAACGAATCCCTTCTTGTGAATACGATAAAGTTTCTAGTGACCTCGGAGCTAGCTGGCACTCACAATTAAGTCTAATAGATTCGGTAGAGTCCTAGTCGACCGCAGTCCTACGTCTAAACTAAAGGATTTATTATTCCAATGCGCAGAGCCTATTGGAAATATAGGAACTACAGTACATGGCGCCCAACGTTTGGTAAGGCGATAATTTAACACTAGATACTAGAGTAACTCAGTCGTGCTTTTCACACAGACCCCTTTTTCCCGTAAATACTCCAATATACGTCTGGAATGGGTTAAAGGATAATATTCGCTAAAACTAAGTAGGACGAAAATCCTATGTATTAGTTTTTAGTTTGTTCAACGTTGAAGGATACAGTGTCCCAAAATATTGTGCACCTAATCTTTGTTTCCTTGAAACTTGCTCTGCAAACTTTCGGTCAACAAAATGACAGATAGTGAGGAGGAAAGAGAAAAAGTTGCATTAGCAGCTCAAGCAGCTTTAGATGACAGACAACTCCTACAGAATGATCCAGATGTTATAAACATCCCGGTAAATGTAAGAAAAACTATTACATATAAACTCATAAATAATGGAGTATCATCTAGAGGTGGCAAAGTAATCTTTATCATGATGAATATCAGCAGACAGAGGTATTCTATTCATGGATTAATTTTCCTGCAGCAAATTCAGGAACACACAAGTTCCACTACTACAAAATAGAGGAACCTCCAGAGGAATATGTTCATTACGAGGACATTGAAATTACATTAACTTACCAAGAGCATCAGCTCAGGTTTAAAGGCGCCCTACAACATCAAAATCACATTACCAGGCTTGGTCCACTAGGAAGACCAGGAGCTACATGGCCGGTATTAGCCAGCTACACCATATCCTGACATTGAAAGAATGACAGGTGCAGGCCTGTTAGCTCAGCTAAAACAGTTAATTAAAATACATAGACAATTGGTTCAATATGTCATGCAGACCTTAACAGTCCAACCTACTGTTAGGATTCCACAGCACACCCCTCACCAGGGGAACACAAACAAAATAACACCACAGACTATACAATCAATCATAGGTAAATTACCTGCCAAAAGGGAACAAATTCTGTTTGGTTACCACAAAAAATTACTCAAATTGAGGCAGTATTCCCTGATAGTCCACCTCATGAGAAACACAGAATTCTAACAATCTGTTTACCAATGGGGACAGCACCAGATGTGGAGGACTGCGGCAATTGGGGTACAGTCTTTGCTTCAATCTACACCAAAACACATGGTGTCCCATCTATGGCTGTAAAACCAGACGTTCTAAGACAGATTCAAAATAAATTAGGTTCAGAACCTGCCTTGAATCTAGGTATGAAATTACTGAAAGATTTCAAACAGGTCTCTGATATACTATTAGCCAACATTAAAGGTGAAGCAGCATCCGTGGCAATCCGCCAGAAGTTAAAAGAAACAGATATAACTGATCAACCACATGAGTTTGCAAGAATTATTGAAAACCTGTACTAAATAAAGCTGACCTTAAAACAGCAGTTCAGGCACTAGTCATCTCAAGGATTGAATAAGGTTGCACTACCTTAGCAGGGCTCCCTAAAATCTCAACAGCCCCATTGAAAGCATGCCTTAATGTAGCCACAAGACTGATAGCGGGATCAAAAAAATTTGACCATATCTCTTCGCATTTGAAAGCTCTCAACTGGCTTCCGTTCGAAGCGCGAATCCAGTTCAAACTAGCATGCATCACCCGTAAAGAAGTACACAACAAATCCCAAGTCTATCTTGCCCAGAAACTCACTCTGTCAGGAGGGTCTCGCTCCTCCAGGAGCAAAGAGGACATACTACTGAAACCAGCACGTTTCTGTAAGAAAAAAACCTATGACCGAGCCTTCTCAGGGGCAGCACCGAGAATTTGGAAAGCCCTCCCCCCAGACATAAGAAGAATTCCGTACATCACAACATTCAAAAAGGAAGCAAAACTGTTTTACATGAAGAAATTTCTTCCCTAATACCTTACTGCTGAACTATGTATATGTCATGCTCCCTTGCTGTTCAAATGCTAACTCAAGCCCTCTTTGCAATTACGGGACCTGTATATTCATGTTGTGTCTTATTGCCGCTAACTACTGTATCTTTATATTCATATTTATTTATTTATTTTATTTTTATTTTATTGAATTTGTATTGCGCTCAGCTACCCGCAATGGGTTTCCCGGCGCCAGGGACAGACTGAAGAAAGAAATCAAACAGGCGCAAAAGAGATCACGAAAGGAAGGAAAATAAAACAGAAAAGTCTTCAACTTTTTACGAAAGGACAGAAGATTAGTTTCTGTTTTTAACGCCAGCGGGAGAGCATTCCACATCTTTGGCCCAAGATATGCGAATGAACGGCCTCCCATTTTTGCCAGTCGGATTCTTGGAATCAAAAAATTGCCATTATTAGATGACCTTAAAGAACGGCCAGGTAAATAAGGCTGGGCAAGGTTATGCAGGTAGGTAGGGGCAGAACCCTGACGGATCTTGAACAAAAAACACAGTGTTTTGAAAGTCACGCGATCTGAAATTCTCAGCCAGTGCAGGTCACGCAAGGCTTGCATTGCGGACGTTCTCCGTGGAACATTACGCAAGAGGCGAGCAGCTGAATTCTGTACCACTTGGAGTTTATAGATTGTTGCTTTATCCGCTCCAAGATAAAGCACGTTGCCATAGTCAATGCGAGACATCACAAGGGCCTGTACGACGGTTCTTCGGGTGGACTCAGGCAGCATCCATAGGATCTTCTGCAGCCATCGTAAGGTGTTAAAACAGACTGCAGCGACCTTGGTCACCTGCTGCCTCATCGAAAGTTTGTCATCAAGCAGGACTCCGAGGTTACGAGCGACAGGCACAGGGGTAGGCAGAGGACCCATGTCACATGGCTAGTGTCTAGAGCCCCACAGATCTTTATGCTTGCCTAATATGATAACCTCCGTCTTCTCGCCGTTTAGCTTCAGCAGATGGTCTTGCATCCAAGCTGCAACGCAAGATAAGCCAACTTTAAGGGCAGAAACTTCCTGAACCCTGCTGCTAGAAACAGAGAACACGATCTGCGTGTCATCTGCATATGAATATATGGACAGACCGGCGTCCTCTACGATGGAGGCAAGAGGTCTGATGTAAATATTAAACAACAATGGGCTTAATATAGACCCTTGAGGGACGCCGTAAGCTTAAGAATGAATCGCAGATTCAGCCTTTTTGAGAAAACCTGAAAGGTGCGCTCATTAAGAAATGAGGCCACCCAGGCAAGCGCAGATCCATCAGCACCAAGGGGAGCGGAGGGACTCCAAAAGAATGGGATGGGACACGGTATCGAATGCAGCGCTTAAATCAAGAAGAATAAGCGCAAAGGTTTCACCGCAATCGATACCGTGTCGGAGTCGCTCAGTCACCCCAAGGAGTGCGGATTCGGTGGAATAATTAGCGCGAAAGCCTGATTGGGATGGATGGAGATATCCCACGTTTTCAACAAACTCATTAAGCTGGGTGTTAACATGGCGTTCCAATATTTTGGAGCAAGCTGGCAGCAGGGATATAGGCCTGAAGTTGGCAAGGTTTGTAATGTCAGCACCAGATTTTTGGAGCAGAGGAACAACCATGGCATGTTTCCAATCCTGTGCTACCCGAGATTCAATAAGAGAGATGTTTAGTAGCCTCATTAAGAATCTCCGTGGTTCAAGGTCTAGTTGTTTTAGTATCTTCATAGGAACTGGGTCCCGAGGGGAGCCAGACCTGATACTATTTAGACAGGACAGGAAAGAGGAGTCATCAAATGGTAACCAGTTATGAATAAATACAGTGGGAGAGAAAAAAAACACTGCAGGGAGAGCCAGGTTGGGGGGACTCAATTGGCAGTGAAAGGGAGGCCAGAGATTGATGGATACCCTCAACCTTGGATATGAAAAAATCCGCAATGGCATTGCATTGTGTGCCATTCAAAGCCGGCAAGGAGGGGATAGTATCTGCTCCTGTGAGTTTCTTTACAGTGGCGAAAAGAGTCCGAGGACAATTTTGCGCTTGAGTAATAGTAGAAGCGATGTAAGTGGCCTTGGCACGTTTGCAATTTGCATGGTAGACTTTCAACTCATCTTTATAAGTCACCTTGCAAGGGGCGGAATATGAAATCCTCCACTTCCTCTCCAGGGCTTTGCATTTAGCACGTTGGATTTTCAACTCGTCAGAAAACCAAGGTGCAGGGGGGCGTAGGGATCTGTACTTGATACTAGAGCGGGGGGCAAGAGCAGTCACGGCATCTGTCAGCCAGCAAGAAATGGGAATGTTCAGATCCTGGTCTGTCTTGACAAAAGCCGGAATCGACTCAGTCAAATGCAAATTAAAAGCAACCATGTCGAGCCTATCCCATCGGTAGGACGATTTAATTTCCTCCACATGAACACTGGCGGAAAAAAGACCAGGAGGTAGCATAAAGTGTATCGCATAGTGATCAGACCAATGTAGCGGACGCGCCGATTGAGTACAATCAAACGAAAGAGTGGAAATAATAGGATCCATATTTTGTCTTATTATGTTGTTTAGTGCTAAAATAAGCTTTCAGTTTTAATACTGTATATTTAACTATGCCTTTTGTAATTCTAATTGTTTCAAACCAGTAATGACTCTCAATATGTATGGGTTGGATTGTTGTAAGACGCTGTAAAGCGCTCTGATACCCTGTACAGGGTCATGTTCGCGCTATAGAAAACACCAAAAATAATACATAAAATAAATAAAGGTAGAGATAGTTTGGGTGGGAAACCGTTAAAACCCCAACTAACTGATAATCCTGAGAAAGTATTTATTAAAAATAATCTCACTACTCCTAAAAAGAAGTGGGAAAATACTAAACAGACACTTCCTAAAAAGAAACGTTCTCAGTCCAGAGGAAGATCTCCCCAACGGGGAGGTAGGTCTCCCCAACGGGAGCCCTCTGTAAAAAGATATAACCTTAGAAATAGGGATAACTTAAGAAAACCTGATAGATATTAAGATACTGATACACGTTCCTCTCGTACCTTTCAGACTTCCTCGCAGAAATCAGAAAAAGAAGGACGATCAGAACAAAAAGAAGAACGCGTGAAGTCCAAAGACGAAGAGCACGTTCCAAAAAATAAGAAAACTCAATTCACCAAAAAGAAGGTAGCAAGCATAAAGATCAGACATGCCGAGGATCTTGAGGACACAACTCAAGAACGGAGAGTGGGCTCAGGCAATGCTAGACAGCGCAGCAGAAGTCACCATAGTTCGAAGGATCCTGATGGATCATCTGGAGACAGTGGACTTGAATGAATGCATTCAGGTTGAAACTGTCGACACCAGGGTTAGTGTACCCCACAAGTTATATGAAGTATCACTCCGGATGGAGGGGGACATTACTAGAAAAATAAGAGCACTCTTTGGGGAAAAACTCCCTAAGGCTGAATTTGTTTGGGAGTGCACACATGGCGAGGAAGTAATTATGCCAGCCTTATCAAATCACATTCCTATTCATAAAAAATACACCTATGCCAGAAAATTGGATTAGCTCAGGCTCCAGCATTATATAAAAATTCATGTGGGATGGGATGAGGACTCTCCTCAACATAAAATACAGTTAAAAAATTAACCCACTGCACAAAGGCAGTATCCAGTTAAGCAAGAAGCTACAAAACAAGTCAGGGAGATTTTAAATCAACTTGAATACCAAGGGGAGATTGAAACATGCACCTCACCAATGAACAATCCTTTGTTTCCTGTCTCCAAGCCAGACAATTCATATTGTCTAGTTTTGGATTACAGACATCTGAACTCCTGTTGCAAAACATTTGCAGTACACACCTCACACAGTGCAGCACTGATGAATAACATTGTGCAGAAAAAATATAAAACCACATTAGATATTTCAAATGGGGTTTTCTGTCAAAACATTGCGCCTAAAAGCAGGCACTTGACCCCTTTCTCAATAATGGGGACACATTGACACTTCTGTCGTCTCCCCCAAGGATTCAAGAATAGTCCAGGGTTATTTTCAGCAAGAGTAATAGAATTACTACAAATGTACGATGATGAGGCATTATCATATGTCGATGACACCTATCTTACAGAAAATGATGTGGACGTCCACTTGAAAAGAGTGAACACCATAATAAATGGGTTCGCTTCTGAAGGGTACGAATTCAATTTTAAGAAATCAAGAATTGCCCACCTCAACGTCCTGTTCTTAGGATACGAGTTATCAAATGAAGGGAAAATCCTGGCAGGAAACTTTCTAGAGTAATGTGCGCTGCTCCAACCTCCAAAGATGCTGAAAAACTTACAGTCAATTCTAGGTTTCCTGAATTTTGGAAGAACTTATGTTCTGAATTATGCAGAAAGGGTTAAACCTCTCTACGAATAATCAAAACTGATTTTAAACCAACTAATTGGACTCAAAAACACACAGAAATTTTGCGTTCAGTGCGAACAGACATGTTAGCAAAAACTCAGTTAGAAACACGCGACAATGCACGCAATCTTGTAATCCGAATCATCCCAGGGAGATGCGGATTCACATACCTGACCTTTAATGAAGGTGAAAAGGTACCAATAGCTTACAAATCACACTTTTACACACAAGCGGAAGCAAAATTCACTTCTACAGAGAAGATCCTGACGGCGGTTCAAACTGCAGTAGCAAAAAAGAGAGCTCTCGCGCAGGGTAAACGCATAATGAGCGTTACACCTGTACCTGCCTTAGAGGCAGTGATAAAAGCAAGCATTCCTAATACAAAAGCTTTATATCCGAGATGGATACAATGGGTTAACTCTCTTGCTGCAACAGACGTTGAATACGTGTTTGACCCCTACTTAAAACACAAGAATTCCTACAATACGAGTAGGCGCGCCTAAGGCAAGCCCGTCTGCGCCCGTCCGCGCCTGGACGGGCCCAGGGATCAGGCCGAATGAAGAATTCATCGGGTATTCCTCCCTCGAACTGCATTCTCTTCAGAATCCCGCTCTCCCACCCCTTGACCCGACCACACTTGCTCGCCTAAAGGCCAGCAATATTCTTTCTCACTATCACATGCAAGAACCGTCCCCTATTTCATTTCAAAGACCTAAAACCAATAAGCTCCCACCTAAACCCAATCTCTAGACCCTCAGATGTCTTTATCTTAATACCAGATCTCTGGTCAAACACCAACTAGATATATTCCTGCTCCTGAAGTCGGATAGACCAGACATACTATTCGTCGCTGAGACATGGCTCACTGTAGACTCCTTGCCAGATATTCTCACGGCCCTACCATCAGATTACTACATCCTGTCAGCAAATAGAAAATCAGGAAAAGCTGGTGGAGGTGTTGCCGCCATTATTCATAAAGACCACACGTTTAGCACCTTACCCCCCCTAGACTTATCAGATACGGAAAACTTAGTCATCAAATCTGATACCGACACAGGCACCATGGTGCTAGCATTGATCTACCGACCACCTACATCTATGCCTTCCTTCCCAGCTTCCCTGTCTGAGCAAATAGCAGGTCTAGTCGTCGACTATGACAAGGTCATGGTCATAGGGGATTTCAATTACTGGTACAACAACCCGGAAGCCGGACCTCATGCCTTAGAACTTTTTGAGCTCCTTTCTAATTTAAACTTCCATCAACACGTCCTGTTTCCCACTCATGAAAAGGGACATATCCTAGACCACATCTGGTCCCATAACATCTCTATCTCTTGCTCCACGGTCTCACCATGTATATGGTCTGACCATTACCTATTGCAATTCTCCATTACCACTCAGGGTCACCCAAAAAAAAACAAGCGCCCTCGGGGGGGTCAGCCAGGAAATGGAGATCCCTAAACCTCCAAGATTTCCTATCCACCCTGACCAATTCCATCCCTACCCAGGGACCAGACATCAATCTGATGGATAAAGCGCACACCGAGTGGCTCCTCTCTGCATGCAATGAACATGCTCCCCTCACCAAGTTTTCCCGCGCCCTTCGCATGGATGCCCACAGATGGTTTTCTGCTGATTTAAAAAAGCAGAAACTAGAACTCCGCCAACTAGAGAGGAAGTGGAGACATGGCTACTACGCCATAGACAGAGCACTATACAAGACAGCCCGCAAAAATTATAAGAGCTCTATCCTATCTGCCAAAGCAACTTTTTTCTCAGATAAAATCTCCAACGCCCAAAACAAATCAAGGGAAATTTTCAGAGTCGTAAACGACTTATGTAACGATTCTAGAACCTCTCCCTCTCAACCAGCATCACAAATGATGTGCAACCGGCTCAACGATTTCTTCAAGGAGAAGATCGACATCATAAAAAACAGCATTCAAACCAACCACGCTACGGCAGACTATCCGGACATCAGTAGAAATCCTAATACCCTTCTGAATATCCCCTCCATCGATCCACCCAAATTACTGGAACTGATGAACCGAGTAAAATCGGGCTCACCTAACGATCCCTGCCCCCCGCATATTCTGAAAGAAGTTTATGCTGCACTCCCTCAGGGCATACTGAAGGACTGGGCTATTTAAGGCCCAGCGGTGCCAGGGAACAACACCTATAACCTTCTTGGGATACCTGTTTCGGCGCACAAGTGACAGAGACACGGGAGACTTCCTTCGGCGTCAAGGATCAGAGTTTATTACTGCAGGGAGGCAAAAGTCACTAGAAGTACAACAGCGTGTAGGTTCTACGAGTCTGCTTCAAATTGCATATGTGAGTCGCTCTCTTTTATACAAGATTTTGCCATTGCACAACATGTGAACAACAGGTTACAACCCAGTTCCCATAATAAACTTCAAAAAGGGTCGCTTTCATGCTTTCAGAAAACCGGAACATAATCACAGTAACATCACCGGTTCCCAACTGTAAAAACACATCTTCCCACCATTAGGCACATTCCACTTGAGTTGTAAATGAGCAAGAGAAAAGATACAAGAACAGCTGCTAGGAAGTCAGACCCATCTAGAGGAAAGAGTGTGGGGGTAATATTGGAAACATGATCATAGGATCAAAGAGCTTGATCCCAGCATATGCACGGCTGAAACAATAGGCCGGCACGGCAAGATTGCCCTCAAGCTGAGCCATTTGCCTCTGCAGTGTCATTCCTCCGGTCATAAAGACGCATAAAAGGAATATGTGTCTTCCGCATGGCTTGGGAACCAAAAGGGTCATGAAGCGAACAGTTGCCTGCTCGCTGACTACGTGAGGACAAGAAACAAAATGGATGCCGTATCCAAAATGGAACCCGAGGGTTCAGACGAAGAAACACGTAATTTAGGCGAACCGTGTCAAGTTGTGTAGCGAAAACGCGTACACTTACCGTACTCGCCATTTACGGTTCGTAGATACCAAACTCGTGCATTTTAGGCGATGCCCAAAATACCGTAACGATTCTCACGGAACCTCAGACGTTCCTTTTGCCCTCATGTAGGCAAGCACTAGTCGAAATCATAATCGATCTCGATATTCATCAGATCATTCAGATGTTGCTGAAACATTATTCCATCCATCAATGTCTCATTGGTAACAGATGGCCTTCTTATACACGTTGTGGCACAAAGGCCACATAAGGCAGGACCACACTGTACACAAAGACAACACGTGAACAGAAACGCCACAACAACCCCTATAATCATCAGAATCTTCCAACCCCATGTCGACATCAGGCCCCAAAACCATCCTAGAAGCGTCCAATTTCCCTCGTCCACGTGTATGGACTCAGAGATTTTGTGCAACTTGGAAATGGCTTGATAAACCGTTGGAGCGTTATCATGTATGAATATGCAGCAGCTCGAATGGATGACCTTACACACACCTCCTCTATCTGCTAGGACAATGTCTAGAACCATACGGTTCTGTAACGTCATAAGCCTATCCGCTTGTAGCTCTGCTGTCAAATTACCAAGGGCACTTGCGGTTATGTTAGCAGTTGCCTCTACTACACGAGTTAACTGTCTCAGATTTCTGCTATTGACCATAGGGCCCCAAAACGGTAGGAAACCCTTAAAGAAGTCTCCCGCTTCTTGACCGGCAGTATCTTCTTTGCTAACAACACCTCTCTCAACTCTAGTTCTGTGATAACCTGAGGCGACAGTGAAAGTCGGAGGCAAGAGATTTGCAATATAGCAGGTACCCGAGAAGTCATGAGGTAACCACGTGTATGCTCGATCATAACATACAAAATAGGTACCCTTGGCAGTTAGGAAGACAGGGGAAGAGAGCATAGGTAGAACGTAAGTATCCACACAAGCGCTCTTCCCAAGCTGGGCTCTCGGATTTCGGCCACGTCCTTGCAGACAAAAGTGGCCCAGGTGAGGTACAATCCAGATTGGAGGTGAGCTTTTAAGCTGCCTATCACCCACTGATACACTATACTCAGTCTCACTTAGTTCCTTATATGCTCGCACCTCCTCCTCTGGGATAAGCGATGCGTCAAAAATATCTCTATCTAAATCAGCAATAGCTATCGCCAGAGGCTTGTGGTACGGGCCAGGACCAAAGTTTGCTGAGCGTGGTTCTCGATGGGGGTAGGAATCTAGTGCACTACGAAACATAGTTTGAAATGCTCGAGCTGACCCTTGGGGGCTGTACGGAAGAACAAAATACGGGATACCCCTGTCCATGGTATGTGGCATTAGCCCACACACCCAACAATTTGTAGTATTTACCACCAACTGATGCTGATGCAAAAGTTGAATAAAGGAGTTGTTTCTAAATTCCGCACGTCTGACTTGTTCGTGTTGAGGCAGAAGATGAAAGGAATGTGGAGAAACAGTAGAAACGAAACTTAGATCATGAGATGGAGGAGTAGGTATAGTAGAAGACAGCAATAATTGGGAACCAAAATACACTCCACCCACTAGCAGCATAGATACAGTCAGGAACAACATGAAAACCTGTAGCAAAAAACATTTTGTACGAAACACCTTATCTAATGCAGATCTTTGCGCCGACATTTTCTCCCCTTTCGACAGCTTAGAAAATTCCATCCTCTAACGACCGTCCGCGACGTTCTTGACGCACTTTGTTCTGAGTAGCGATTATCAATTCCCAGGAGTTCCCAGAAATTGACAAAAAGAAACCGACCTAGTGTCGATAGCTGCTAAACAGAAGAAAGTACCCGCACGGCCCTACGACCAACCCAGATGATAGGTTCTAGATAAATTGAACATTCAATTTACTATAAGGTCCTTGGCTGCATTCTACCGAGGCAGTGATCCTCGCCGTACAGAATACTCTAAGAACTAATGCCGACAATGGAATTCACCAAGCACTCGTACTTCTTGACCTGTCGGCCGCGTTCGACACGGTGGATCATACTATTCTATTACACCGTGCCGAACAACAGCGGCGCGGCTCTCGCTTGGATTAAGTCTTTCCTGACGGATAGATCCCAGGCTGTAAAGCTGGAGAACTTCATAGCACCTATACTCCCCATCACTTTCGGTGTCCCACAGGGCTCCTCATTGTCTCCCCTCCTTTTTAATTTATACCTTAAACCCCTACTGCACTCCCTGAAAAATAGAAAAGTTATTATTTACAACTATGCAGACGATCTGCAGCTGGTATTTCCTCTCAACTCTCCGGATTCCATTGAGGAATTTCAAAAGACCATGCTGCACATTCAGAGCTGGATGGATCAGAACCATCTTAAGCTGAATCCAGGAAAGACTGAGCTGGTACTCCCTAGCAACAGTGCACTCAGTTGGGGCCCCCACTTTTGGCCTTCCTCAATGGGCACTCCCCCATCCCCTTCCCAGTCAGTAAAAAGCCTCGGGGTCACTCTCTGCGCCGACCTCTCACTGAAAACCCAGGCCGGAACAGTGATCTCCTCCTGTTTCTTTCAGCTCAGAAAGATTAAGAAAATCGCCCATTTGCTAACCCACTCCACTCTCATCCAGGTGGTACTCGCATTGGTTCTCTCGCGATTAGATTTTTCCAACTCCATCTATCTGGGCCTCCCCCTCGTCATCGCCAAACGCCTGCAGATTGTTCAAAATCAAGCGGCCAGATTAATATTCAAGAGCAATCGCAGGAAGTCAGCCAAACCTTTGTTGGCCTCCCTCCACCGCTCCCCATAGCCCATCGGATTACCTTTAAGACTGGCTGCATAATTTTTAAGGCCCTCCACGGAAAAAGCCCCAGGTTCGTTAATCAACTCATTAACAAATATGAACCGACCCGAGACCTTCGTTCTGCCCATCTGTCCCTCCTCACGGTGCCGACATTTAAAAAGAAAAGACTTGGCGGATCCTGTTTCACATACCTCGCCCCTAAAACCTGGAACTCATTGCCCTTGTCTATCCGGAATTGCACCAAGCTGACAGAGTTCAGGAGAGCGTTGAAGACCTGGCTATTCAAACAAGCGAACGGTTAGAGCACTGTTCCATCTGTCTCTTCATTTACCATCTACCATCTGTTTCTTCAGCGCCATGAAACCCCTGGGTGACCGCGCGCTTAACAAATTCCGCATAAGATAAGAAAAGAATGTCCTCTGCCGACCGAGATGTTGCCTCTAGAACATTACGGATGTATAATATATACAGACGGATCCGCACAGCCCGCAATTGGGGGTAAACAAGCATATAGTGCTGCGTGCGCGATTGTTTAAGGTCGCTGGCGCGAAGGTAAATTTAGACCTATGGTCACTAAAACTCAATAACTCGGAGACTGTACAGCTCAGCGAGCTAAACTACAGGCTTTTAAGATGGCGCTTGAAAATCCCGATCACGAATTCCCCACATTAATAGTGTGCGATTCGTACTTTTGCGTCGAATCTTACAACTAGCACTTGCAGAGCTGGGTTCAAAATTGTTACAAAAATAAAAAACGTACTAAAATTAAGCATATATTGCTTTGGGAACAAGTAGTTCTTTTGAAGAAAGAACTACAAAAGACTCACGTGATTCATACACTGAGTCATCAGCGTGATGGCGTTCATGTTGCAGGGAATTTATTGGCTGATGAAGCCGCGAAGGCAGCTGTGCAAACGGCCTCGGTAGCAAACAATAATAGACGGCGAAACGTTGCTAGAAGTAAAAGCCTCAATGCAAGGCGACTACACAGCGTTACCTTTACACTATCCACTCACGTATACATACATGCACCCTCCGTTCCTTTTGCTCGAATCCCTGGAATGTGGGACAGAGTATTTCCAAACAGAAACCAGAGAGCAGCTTTGGTACACAAAGCACATATGGGAGAGGGTCTGAGACATCGAGGGATCTTAGAATCTCTAATAAAATTAGAGGAGATAAACTGGTGGCAGGAAATGAGCATCAAAGTTTACAAATTCGGAATTAGCTGTGATACTTGTTTCAAAGAACATAGGTTAAAAAACCAACAAGTACCTGACTACAGTATAGCCAACCCTGTTCAGATACCCTTGTTAGACAGCATTAGACTATCTACAGACAGATGTCGCCATAGACAACTGCGGTCCCACAACTACCAGAACAAGATTTATTTGGATGTGGCCCCAGCGCTCGGCTGACGCCAGAACTGTTATAAAGGATTTGCGAGTCTTTATCGGCACATACGCAATCTGCACATTACATTCTGACCAGGGTCCTGCGTTTAGCTCTCGAGCTTACAAGGAGGCTATGGCTAGCTTGGGCGTTGCATTGCGGTACTCTAGTCCCTTCCATCCTGAGGGTAATGCAGTAGTGGAAAGACAAAAATATGACATAAAGCAATCCATAACAGCTACGGTATTAGGTTCAGGTGATGGGTGGTTCAAACATCTAATAAGTGTACAACGTAGTCTTTACAATCTGCCAAGATATTCTCTGGGGTGAATCACTCCATATGAATTACTTTTTGGTACTAGAATGATAATCAAAGATCTCGATTGTCAAACTTCAGTGGTGGAACAAAAAGCCTTTAATGTCAAAGATTGTTTGGCTGTCTTACAGGACTTAAATGAAAAAAGAAGAAGTCTGAGTAACACAATACAGAAGCCAACAACCACTGAAGAAAAACCACCAGTTCCAGCAAGACCTGTCTGGATTCCATAGATTGGGGATCTAGTCAGAGAAAAGATTGTGGTCAAGAAGGAATTTGGGCCTTCTTACAGAAAAGCAGTACCAATCTTGGCAATTCAAGGAACAAGATCTGTAGTACTTCCGCCCCTTGCTGGTAAAAGGGAGAATAGAGTTGTGTCCATCGACCTGGTCAAACCACATCATGTGGCCAATAATAAGTAATAGGCCAAGTGGACGCCCAAGAAGTAGCAGAAGACCAAATCTCGCTTCTATCCAAGAGGTTCAAATTGAAAGACTTATCACCTTTGATAAACCTGCAGTAAGAAAAGAAGGACTATGCAACAAAACCATGGAACTTGTACCTCATGAGACCCAAATAACAGTTCGTCAAGAAATACCTGTCTACAATGATGTAGCATCTGACTATACCAACATGGCAAAGGAAGAAGCAACTCCAAAGATTAATAACAATCCTGATGCAATTCCAACAATTGACAGAACTGCCTCTGGCTATTTCATCAGCTTTGATACATTTTCTGAGGATCCCAGTGAACCTGAAGATAAGCCAGTAAATAAAACTTTTAAAGAAAAAATAACAGAACTCTTTCATCAACTTGAAAAGACATATCTGGTTTCACCATGGATTGAATTTTGGATTGTGTTTGGTGTACTTTTCCTCCTGCTCTGGCTCATTCTGGCTTTAAGCTTGGGAAAGATGATAGATGGAAAATACAGTACAATGGACACAGCAAATAAGAAAGTCAACATAGTCCTGAAACCTCACAAATCATCTCATCGTGAAGGAAGAGACCTATCATCAGTAAACATCATAGCCATTCCTATACCTGGGGGTATAGCATGGGACAGAACTGATTATGACATCTATGGCCCGGTGGAGCTGCTAAAGATTCTACACCAGTTCAAGGTTTCTTTGAGAGACTTTGTTTCAACCAGCACATTTTCTGATGATAGGGACTTTGAAACTGTTAACAATATGATGACAGATTTAGAAATGTCAGCTAAATTTACAGAACATGAATACCTAGAAGGTTCATCAGATTATGAACAAATGTATTGTTTTAATCACTATGGTCACCATTATTTGCATAAATCTGCACACCCTAGAAATGTTTTTACTTATAATCATTGGGAACATTGTCCAACGCTGCCAAAGGGCAGCTTGAAAACATTTTATGAAAAATCTGCATATTTTACAGGGTTTAATGTTACAAATCCAGAAATGTTTTATTTACAAATATGAATAAGACAGGAATGAAAACAATGTTGACCAATACTAAACAAATTCATTCTGCAAACTTTTATGCTCAGCTGTCTACAGTAGGTTCTCACATTTGGAAAGACAACATTGACACAAAAACTGTCTGGGGCACAAAAGATTGGCAGGTGCAAGGTTTAGAAGCCCTGTTCGGAGCCTGCATTGTACCAGAACAAATAATGTTTTTAAATGACACAGTTCAACAAACATCTTGTCTTGGCCTGGCTAAAAAAAAAGATTTAAATAAACCGTCGATACCAAAGCCTGCAACGGACAGTAATAACATTTCAGTTAAGGAGGTAGACGTAAAACAGATTTTAAAACAGAGCAGAACTAATCCTGATTGGAAAAAATGGTTAATCTGGCCCACAGACACAAATAACTGTCAAGATAGATTCCTGAATAGAACACAAGGGTTCACAGTGAATAGGCCAGATCCAAGATACTCCCAGCGACAACATCCAGGGATAGTAACTACTTATAGTGTAGGAAAGCTATGCCTTGAATGGCTACAGAAATCTACACTTCCAGAAATCAAACAACACTTATCTTTACTTAAAGAAGGCAATGATTTGCGAGATTTCTTAATGGGGCCTTGCAAACCACGGCAAAAACATTTCATATACGCCGGTATATACGCTGCATACAACGAAGCTTGGAAAATAACGCAAAGGGAGACTGCGGAAAGAATACGAGAAATTGATCATATTAATTTAGAAATCTCTCTCTGTATTGGACAATGGGTTAACGACTCTGTCCTCCAGAATATATTCTTTGGACAGCATTGTATCCTCTGCAATTGACATAATAGAGCAGGACTTGCTAATGTTACAACATGGCCAGTCTCAATTACGTTCTATAATGGTGCTAGGCTGGACGTTACAAAATATCCGTTCAGGCTACGTGCCATGGCTTCTAAACAACACCACGTCATTGTTTTCTGTATTTAACCTTACAGCTAAACAAATCTCGTTGGCACAAAAAGGAGCAGACTATACGGTGCTGAGCATTGAAAAACTGGAAAGATTACCATTGAAAGTTTCTGAGAAGCCTGTCATTGAATGGATAATTCATGGCACCATCACGATACCACTGACGATTTTCCAATTTCAGTATTGTCTACAGCATATACCAGCATATGAAAGGTTGGGTAAAGAATACATTAAGTCGACATGAACCTTACCATACACGCACAAATGTTGGAATGGGGGAAAGGAGGTATTCCTTAGTGGTAAAAATTGTAAGAACTCACTAAGTGGTACACTTTTGTGCCAAGGTATTGATTTACACAGAGCCTCCGACGGTTCTGCAAATAACCATTCATGCCACCTGCACGGTACTCCCTCCACCATGATAGAACCAATTTTCAGGCAGCTCTCCAATGACAGTTACGTTATGCTGAATGATCACAGCTGTTGTGGCATGTTGCCAGGAAAGGCGTATCTAGTCAGTGTCTCGTCCATGGTCACTTGTTGTATGCAAGTATTGTATCCAACGCAAAACACAGACATGGGGACGGCAATATGGCCATCGCTGAATATCTCTTCTATACAAATTAAAACTTTAAGCAGAATGAAAGTCATTCTTTTACAAAAAAATGTGCCACTGACCTCGTCTAAAGAAACCTATGATCTGCAAGTTGCAAGGTCTTCAGCAGAGATGCATGCGTTATTATCAACAAACTGCCCAGTACATTTCGCAGAAATGTTAAGTCAAATCTTAAATATGTCTGATACCAGTGGCATTGCACATGTATTTAAGAAAACAAATTCGGGACTGTTAACACAATTTGAAGCAGTCCTTGGCATTTTTCCAAATTTCGTGCAATCTGTGTTCGTTGGACTGCCTCTCATCTTGGGACTAGTAGCAGGAATTCTATTTTTATTCCTTCTGCTCCGATATGGCAAGTCCAGTCACCGGCGATACCCAGACTACAATGGAAGGAGCCCTCCTTGCCATGAGGTTTCGTGAGAGAATTTCACAGATTCTTGGCTTGGCTTGTTTAAGAGATCTGAACACGACCAATCTATCAAGATTGCATCTTACCTGTTCTACGATGCCTGCTTTGTGGAGAGGAATGCGTGGTGGACATTTGTCTTCCACTTCCATCAGTCCTGCCATCGGATGTTGGCGCTTTGCTAGGTCCGGTAACGACTCATGCATCGTGTTGCCCCCAATGGCTGCCAATTCTGATGACGGCATTCATTGAGATGTCACCGGCAAGTCTCACTGAGGGTGAGGTACGTGACATCATAGGCACACAGGTACCATCTACTTCGGACATTGCTAATGCTTCAAATGCTGACGGCGATGATCCTCATCTATACACATTTGACCTGCTAACTGATGTCGTTCCACTTTCACCTACCACAGTAGACGGTTTCTTTGTCAGCCTAGATGATCTGATGTTTTCTCCAGACACTGTAAATAACTTTTGATTCATGCACACAGCGTTCCCTGAACTCCGAAATTCGGCCTTCATTTTTCAAAAACAAACCAATCTACCAATTGAACTTTTTTCCAAAATAGAAGTTTTGGTACAGAGTAATCTGCTTAAAGTAGAACTATTCTTAGAGAATAAGATTTCTCTTGAACTACATGAATGACAATATTTGGCCTTTTCCTAAAAGTACAATAACGGTTTAACTAATGATACGGGATGCTCTCGAATCATTTTTTTCTGTAAATGTTGAGAGACATTTCAGGAATATATTTTTGTATTTTATAAACGATAGATTGTATGCTCCCACACTATGCTTCATGTCTATAGAGAATTGTTTGTTCATACTAGACTCTGTTCATTACATTTAAACAAGCCTTTTCAAATGCAAATTTGTATATTGTATTTTGGGTGGGATTGTAAACACTAGCTTTTGATATGTTCAGTGCTTATACGTTTAGTTTAATTGAACTTAAAATCGTGGAGTGGGTGTTGTAAATGAATCTAGAACCCTAGTGCAAATTTTCCCGATTCATGCCCTTTTATAGGTATAGATTATTCGATCCTTATTTAGGCATAGAAATCATTACCATATTGAGACTGAGCCTATGCAGCTCAAATACGGCATGGCTACTTCCACTAAGTTTCAAGAATCAACAACGATTTCTTAGAGAAACCCGCTTTCAGCAGCTTGGGACTTCCCCTTGCCTGAATACTAATTTATCTAGGAAATCATGGAGTTTTCGAAGAACTGAGTCTTTGATGATGTTATTAAGTCCAATCACAAAGTCAAACTCGGCACCTTCAAAGTATAAATATGCCTAGATTTGCCCAAACAAGCACACGGTGGCTTGGAGCAGATCGACTAACTACTTGCCCGACGCCCTGCAGCAGCAAGTGCCGAAGGAAGCCGACCCTCCAGCTGACGCACTGAGAGACGCTGTCTTTTCTCCTGCCGAGAATTCCAGCTCCAGTGTTTCCAGGCTACCCTTGCGGGTTGCTGGGAAATCGAGTCCTGAGAGAGAGATACAAGACCTCCTTCATTCTAAACCAAGGTACGGAGCTGATTAGACCCTTAGGGAATTCTTGGAAAGACTCTTGGCACAGAGATACTAAACTTAAGCTACTCCTCACTTACTTCTTCCCTTGTACTAGACTTAGGTTAGGTACACTGGGGTAGGCGTATTTTAGAAGCACCGGTTGAGTACTTTTAGTCATTATTTTATCACTGTATGTATTTTGTACGTTTTAGGCAACTTATGGCTTAGAAACCATATCATGCTTTTACAGAACTACTTTATACTTCTGTTCATCTTATATGCACTGTACTTTATAACCAGTATTACTATTGTAGCAGTACATTTCTTATGCTTGAGAAAGAAGACTGTTCAATAAATACTTTTTATTGAAAATGCCCGTCTCTCTATTTTCTCAGCACCTCTGGTGAAACGAAGCATGCACGATTGACTGAGTAAAATAGCTATCTATTGTTTCCGCGACTCTAGAGATTGATTTCTTATTCTTGGGAAACAAAGTTGTCATGTTTATGGGGTTGTCAGAAACTAATCCCTTCTTGTGAATTCAAGAAACTTTCTAGTGACCTCTGAGCTAGCTGGCACTCAAAATTAAGTCTAATAGATCCGGTAGAGACCTAGTCGACCGCAGTCCTACATCTAAAATACAGGATTTATTATTCCAATGCACTGAGCCTATTGGGAATATAGGAACTACACTACAGTGCCATTCTAGGAAAGTCGAGAGTTACATTTAATCCAACATTTGTAAATTTCCCTACGTGCTAATAGGATGAGATAAAAACTTAATAATGTCTAAAGATAACAATTTATAATTGGGTAGAATACCAGAAAATATTAAGGAAATGCTCACCTGAATGTCAAACCCAAATATATCTTCTAAACATTTTATTACCAGACCCCAAAATTGCTGTAATCTTGGGCAGTTTATGAACATATGCTCATTGTTAGCTTTATCCTTCCGGCATTTTGGACAGCATGGGATGGTACCCTTTGCAAACTTTGTTAATTTGAGAGGAGACCAGTATACTCTGTGAAGAGAGAAAAAATGATTTCTCCTTAAATTGAAAGCTTGGACTGTAGAATATAGTAAGTCAAAAGATACTTGCCATACATCTTCTGTACTGGCAAGCACTCGCCCCACAGCTGGATGAAGTCCCCATCTGCCAGATTCATCAGGAGCCAGTAAATATTTGCCACTTCTTTCCTGTTTCATTGTCTGGATCTCAGAACATTCTCAAACTCATTTGTGAAACTAACCGAGATACTAACTGCTGGGGACCAGCTTTTTATCTGATAAGTATTTTAATTTTGATAATTGATTATCCATTATAAACTTTAGATCTTCCCAGGGTAGCAGAATTCCCTCTGGAATAAGTTGGGGCCAGCAGTTTACACCAGCCAATTTTAATGGGGTTGCTAGTGAATCTTTAGTCCGCTAGGGTGAGCCAGGTGTATCCCATATAGGTGTATTGGCGCTATAATAGCTGATTTTTAAAAGCTTTCTGATTTTGATCCAAGTGATTGCTAAATCCCTTAAAGTTTTCAATCGGACTTTCTTGAAGAAGCGAGGATCTCCAAATGAATATATAAAGGCATATTCTGCTCCATTTGAGTCTTGCAGCATTTCCCTGAACATTATTCCTATGTCTAAAAGATTGGGCTCATTCATCAGCATCTTACCAGCCTTCATTAAGAAGACCCATGCATAATGATATCTGGCGCACTTAGCCTTCCTTTATTCTATCTTCTCCGAAGTTTCTTCCAAGAAATTTTAGTCCCTTTAGAAGCACATATAAATGAATACATTTTTTTAATTTCAGAAAAGTTTTATTGAATATTTCAGCACGGCAGCTTGAATACATTGCTTGTGCGATTGAGAATACATTTGAACAGGGTAGGGTCAGAAGGACAATTATGGCAGACACAACATTAGAAGGATTGACCATGGTAGTTATTGTTACATTCAGATGTGACCGTGCATTTTGCGAATATCACAACACATTCAAGAGGCTTTATTGAGACAGAGGTCAAAGAGGAAGAATTGAGAGGAGAGAGAGAATAGAGTTTGATTGAATTTTTCTCAAGCTTTCTTCTTTGAAGGCTAGCGGTATATTTTGGGAAAAAAAATCAATTTAGGTAAGAGCATCATTTTTACTAGATTGACCCTACCTATTAACGTAGGGGTAAATATGCCCAAATTTTTAGAGAATCGGAAATTTCTTTCTCTACTTTGCGCAGATTTGTGTTGGGTATATCATTAATGTCCTGAGTCATTTTTATTCCTAGATATCTCATTTCTTTTTTTGGTTCAATGGAACAAACTGTATAATTCCAAGCCATATACTCAGTTTTCGATTGGTTAATCTCATATCCTGAAATATTACCAAATTGCTTTACTAAACTATACATGATAGCAATGGTTTTCTCAGCATCTAACGTGTATACCATAATATCATTGGCATACAATGAAACCTTTTTTTCCCAAATACCAAATCTAAATAGGGGAAGACTCTATTTATACATTAAATAACATTGGCGAAAGAGGACATCCCTTCCTTGTGCTTCTTTGCACTTGTATTGAAGAGAGATTACCATTTATAAAAATTCTAAATATTGGGACATGGTAAAACGCTGAGAAACCCCTACAATTTTTTTTCCCAAGTTTGATTTCTCTAATACCTCAATCAGATAAGTCCAGTTGACCCTATCAAATGCTTTGGTGGCATCCAGCGTGATAACGGCCAATGGTAATTTGTATGCCGTTGCAAGATCCATAGCGCCAATCAGGTTATAAGTTAGATCTTGAATGCCTGTTCCTCTAACAAAGCCCTTTTAATCCTGATGCAGCAAACTACTCATAATATCATTCAACCTCTCTGCTAAAACATTGACAAAGATTTTATAGTCAAGGTTAAGCAGAGAGATTGGTCTGTACAAGTCACACTGGTTCGCCGGCTTAGAAGGTGGTTCGCCGGCTTAGAAGGCTTTAAAATCAAGGCTGCTGTGGCCTCATCCCATGAGGGAGGCATATTACCACCTTTATCAAAAATATGAGAAAACAACTTGTCCATTATTGGACTCAGAACTTCAGCTAGATATTTATAAAGCTCAGCCAGAAGACCATCTAGTCCTGGCGCCTTGCCTTTCTTACACGACTCTATTGCCTTCTGTAATGACAGAGGTATTGGTAACGATTGGCTTGGTTATGACCGTTGCCTACTGATAGAGCGCGCGAGGTCACCCAGCCAATGATTTCGCCGTTTCCGGCTTCAGGGTCCATATACTTTCAATTCACACTATTCATTGACCAGGCGACTTCACGGGCTGCTACCAATTGTGTGTGTTCCCTACTGTTATTACTTAGTGTACCCGACTTACCATCCACCGACACGGGTACCTATGACTTCAATGGATCAGGGGCCTAGCTGTAAAAGGAAAGGCAGCAAATGTAATTTCAAAATGACATTCAATATTGTTTAAATGACCACGGACAACTGGAATTTTTAAAATGTTTATCTAAAGTTCGTTTTCTGAAAACATGAGATTTACAAGAATAAGGCAATCGATAATCAAGATAATGAAAAGTACATAACTATAGAGAAATAAAGTCAGGGTAATCATTAAAATGCAATAATGAGATGCGAAGGAAATATGCTATGCGTTCAAGGCAGGAATTCTTTAGAAAATCTAAGTAAGGTCGTTTTAGACCATATCAAAAAATGACAAACTTCAATGCAAAATATGATTTCTAAAAGATAGGGTAACATGAGAACATATCAAGAAAATTATGCAAAATGACTTTAAGGTTCAATAGTTTGCGGCAAAAGCATGGAAAAATCAACATGTGCAAGATGTCTTTTATTGAAGCAAAAAGACTGAAATATAGAAAGGTGCAAGTTTAAGGAACTTAGAGCAGTATTTACCTAGACGGGTGTGGAAACCAAACCCTGGCCACGGGTCAGTTAAGGACAGGAAACCCTCAAGGAAGGATACCCCTCAAAGGACAGCAGGTGCAGAATGGACACCCCGACAGGACAGGATACCCTCAGATTAGGAATCAGGACAGGACCTCAGGACAGGACAGCAAACCCTCAGGACAGGACCGCTCAGGACAGGACCGCACCCGCAGTTTGGAAGCAACGCCTGCGTTCCACCCTCTCTGTAGCTATCGATCAAGACCCCGATTGGGTCAACGAACTCCCAGCAAAGTGCTTCGCCAGCACTTTAAGGTTCAGTAAAACCTTAGTCTATGGTCAATTTCGGACAGAGTGCTCCGCAGCTCTCTGTATTCTTCAGTCACCTATTGAGTACGATGGGTCAGTGACAGGTCAGCTAAACCAGACAAGTCGGACAATTCCCTAGGTGAACCCAGGGTAGATATACTGTTTTGGGACAGGGTACCACCCCCCAAATGTTGCAAAGTGTCAGAATCCCCAATTTCGATTGGTCCTATGGTAGGCTTTGGGTAACACACCAATCATATCAGTCTATTTAGATGCTACATTTACATATTTGGGTACCGCCTAGCGAGATTGGGGTTCCCATGAGAAATTGTGCAGAAATATGAGTGACAATTTACATTGTTGCCGAGCTAGGACAATTGTCTCTGTTTTCCTGGGTTTTTCAGGTCAGTTCTCAGGAGCATCTTGCCCATCACTGCCAGCTGGCTAAGTTCCATCAGCCAAAGTTGTCAGGTCCCTGGAAAAGTGATCATGCGCAGAAGGGACCTCCAAGATGGCTCATCGGTACAAACAGACCCCCATTCCCCGCGGTACATGAAAAGTAAGCGAAAACAAATTAATACATAGAAATAACGTTATGAAAACACATCATTTGGGTTTGAACTTTCAACTTATCATTAAGAAATATACTTATGCAGTTTAAATGTCAGCTACATAGAAACGGTGACAAGAGCAGTGGCACGAGCAGTACCACATTATGGGCCAAGCTATGTATTACGCATGCGCATAATTTTCCCTCCAACTCTGCAGACGCGTCAGGACACGTGAGTGTAACTGACGCATGCGCAGTAACTAAATACAAGCGGCAGACATTTTAAATGACTCGAGTAAATTATTTTAGTAAAACACATAGGCAAGCGTCTGGAAACCTCGTTTAAACATAAAATGAACATTAGTAAGACGTACACTTATTACCTTGTTATACATAAACGAGGTTCATGAGTACAGCAAGTCGCAAAATATGCGAAGCTTTGCTTCATCAATCCCCTCTTTGATGATATTTACTATCATCACAAAATATAATGGAACCAGATGCCAACTTTCTTTCACACTTTATACAATTCTATCTCTTCCAGCAAGCGTTCCAACTTTTCTCTTTCAGTTTTGGTAGGGTGAAAAGTCTTCACCTTTTTGTATATCTGATCATTCACTTCCTCCAATTCAATCTCATCCACACTTCGTTTCACCCCTCTTGCATTCACTTCATGCTTTCCGGTGCGCTTGCGGCATTTGCAGCAGACAAATATGAAAAATAGGATGAGACCTATAATTCCAATTGGCATCAGTACCTTAAACAATAAGCCTTTACCTACGCTATCAAGCCAATGACCTATATTTGATAGACCATCTACCAGTCTTTTCCAGGCACTATCAACCTCGAGTAGTTTCAGTTCCTTTGTCAAATTAGTAATGTTTTTCACGTATCTTTTGAGCTGTACACTTTTATCCGGAATATAAGTGCAACAATGTTGCGCCTTCAACATCCGGCAGACTCCGCCCTCTTTCGCTAATAAGGTGTCAGGAGCAAGTCGATTCTGCAAAACCATTGATCTGATCGCAACCATTTCGGTATTGACTAGCAGAAATCCATGAGCTGTCTCAGTAGACAATACATCCACTATAGTAGACAATTTGCAAATTCTGTGAGTATTCAGAACCACTCCCACTCCAGGTATCAGTGCACTGAAAATACTACCCATAATTTCACCTATACTTTCTCTTTTACTACGCACTAAGCCATTAGTATTTTCACTGCTTCCAGCAACTCCATTCACATGGTATATTTTCGGGAAGACAATGCCAAAATAGCAACTTCCATACCAGTGATCCGGCAATTTGAAATAAGCCTTGTCCCCACAAATATAATAGAGTCCAGGAAACACAGGCTCTGACCCATTTTTGAAACCCCAACCTCCAATTACCTTGTAATTATGTTCGCATTCACTGGAACCAATGAAAATGTTATTATAATAGCTAGTCTTCTCGCGGTGAAGACATAGCTTAACTTTCTTTTCAAAATCCAGCAACAGAGCAGGACCCGCCCCACCAGTTGAGGTGCCTTCCATGTTCTCTGCCCACTTTGGCCTTTTCTGACTTTCGTCATTAGCCTTCTTTTGTATTTTAATTCTCCTTTCCTCTGCCATGTTTAGGAACATCTTTTCCTGCTCATGCAAAGAACAAGTCAAGTTATCTCTGTGTGCGTCCGCTATGTCAATGTTACCTATAGTCAGGAAATAATCTCCCATGTATCGTATTGCGTCACTTTTGGTATGTACAGGATTCAGGTTCCCACGTATAGGGAGCTCAGAAAAAATCACGTCATTATTAGAGTAATTGTACTGTAACGGTCCTCTTTTGTAAAATAAACTAGCTAAAATGCTACAGGAAATTCCATATGTCAACGGCAAGTGATGGTACGTCACGCCTTCAGCTACAGAAGTAGGTAGCTTCATGCAGACATAGCAATCTTCAATTTCCATAGTCTCTACATAGTGTATTAACAAGTTTGCGAAAACATTTAAGTGTGTCTTGTTCTTAACTCCATGATAATGTAGTCCTCCCTCATCTGATGCTTCTAAGACTTGTTTTGTTTGTCTCAGTGCTCTCTCATGTCTTGCTACACTCTGTGTTGTCAGCTCCTCACTGTCAGTATTTACAATTTCAGTAGGGACAATGTTAGTATCTTTACTCACAGCAAAGGGAATGAAAATTGTTAGTCCTATCCAAAGTAATATCAGGACAACTACACTACAGACACATACCTTGCAGCATGTTTTGCAACAGCTGCGACTAGGTCTACCACTCACGTTTGAATCAGACATTTTGGCTCAGAAGAAGTTTCTCGACCCCTCTTTGTGACTTTACACGAGTAGCTTACTTTATGCAAATTCACGGTGGCTCGTCTTCTTCTTCGTCAGAGTACTCAGGGACGGGCTCTCCGTCGCTTACGTCAGTTATATCAAGATCTTCAAGTTCTTCCAACACAAGTGTCCATTCAGGTGACTTGTACTTTTTGTTTTGTCTTTTTATTCGATCACTCCTTCTGTTGGAAGTATCCTCTTGTTGTTTAGCTATGCGTGCACTTCTCCTTTCTTCTGCACGTTTTTCTTCTACCGTCTTTATCCTTAGTCTTAACTTCTTTACGAACCTGGGCTCAAGATGCTTTCTTTTCTTAAGTCTTTTAGTTGGTACTTGGACTTCGTTTCCTTCTCTTGCCCTTTTGTTCTCCTTTACTGTTGGTAATTCTGTTTCAGTTTCTTCTTCTCCTATCTGACTAACACCAGGGCTCACATCTATTTCTTCTGCCTGGTTACTAATCTGGCCTTGTTCAGGTAAATTTTGCTCTCCAAGTGTCTCTGATTCTGTTTCCTGAACACTTTCTTCTGGCACTATCTGATCCTGTTCAAGCACTTCGATCTCTTGATTTTCTTCTGCTCGAACTATTACACTATATCTAGTCTGTCCCTTCCCGATATCAGGAGTCAGTGGAGGAGTATCAAACACTTGCTCTGTATCCTGCACTTGTTCAGTATCGGGCACTTGTTCAGTCTTATTCACTTGTTCTGTATCAACCACGTGCTCTGTCCCTGTCTGACCTTCTCCTTCCTCAGTTTTGATGTGAATCTCAAGATTCTGAGGCTCTTCGCCTATGCCTTGCTTTTCCTGACTAGTCCACTCTCTACCTTCCCAAAGTCTCTCACTTGTTCGAATAGGGTCTTCAGTGAGGTCAATCAATGGAATCCACTCTTCTGGCCATATGCTTGGCAGCTCGTCTTCAGCTACTTCTGGCTCAGCGTCCTGGACCCCTTCAGCAGGCTGGACTCTTGGTAGTTCGTCATCAACTATCCTTGGGCCAACGGCTGCTGATTCTGCAGTTCGACTGGTACTGGGCTGTACGTCATCAGCTACTTCCGGTCTGGCTCCTGCAGAGTCCTCTGCTGGACGTCCTTCTGCTTCAGGCACTTCGTCTGGTGGTACCTTCTGGGTGTGGCTGGCGTGTACCCAGCGTGGAACTCCTGCACACTTTACTGCTGTGGTAGTTACCAGGATCACCTGACGTTTTTCTCCCCACCTTGGCTCCAGGCAGCTCTTCCGAGTATGCTTCTTTATCTTCACCCAGTCCCCTGGGACCAGTTTGTGGAGAGGAGTCGTTGGATTGAGGATGGCGTCTTCTCCGATCTGGCGAGAGATAGAACGCACTTGGTCACCCAATCTCTTGCAGTATTCAAGCACCAAATCATCAGTAATACTCAACAGTTTGCTTCCTGGCACCCATGCCTGTCTCATCACTCTTCCCATAATGATTTCATGGGGACTTAGGCCTGTTTTGCGATCAGGAACACTTCTCAGTCCCATCAGGACCAGGGGCAGGGCCTTCACCCAGGTCAATTTAGATGCATCACACAGTTTCGCTAGTCTGTTTTTGATAGTTCCATTTATTTGTTCCACTACTCCAGAAGCCTCTGGACGGTAGGCACAGTGAAGCTTTTGGGCAATTCCAAAGGCCTTACAGAGTTCGTCGATCACTGCATTCTGAAAGTGTGAGCCTTGATCTGATTCAATAGTGACTGGCACCCCGAACCTAGGTATCAGTTCTTTTAGTAAACACTTAGCTACTGTCTTTGCGTCATTTTGGGGAGTAGGGAAAGCTTCCACCCACTTGGAAAATAAACAGACCATGACAAGGACATATCTTTTCCCTTCACAACGGGGCATGGTGATGAAATCAACCTGTATTCTTACAAAGGGACCCCCGGACCTCCCAATTTTTCCCAGTTCCACCAAAGTTTTCTTCCCTGGGTTCATCTTTTGACATGACAGGCACCTCTGGCAGAGGGATTCTGCTACTTTCCTGAACTTTTTACTGTACCAAGTCTGTTGGAACACTAGAATCATGGCATCCCTACCAATGTGTGACCCTTCATGTATCAACCTCGCCATTGTGCTAAGTAAGTGTCTAGGTAACACAGGCATACCAGTTGGACCTAAGATGACACCATCCACACGCCTTGGTCGACACCCATCGTCCTTCCACTTCTCTCTTTCTTGCCAAGGTGCCGCCTGCTGCCACTCTTTCACTTCATCCCATGTGGGCACTTCTTCAAACACCTGAAGTTGGCAGCTGGTTCCTGGCCCCCCTCGTTTCGGATTTACGATATACCGATCTCTAGCGCACCATTGGGCCACTCGATCAGCATAATCGTTTCCCAGTGATACCTTGTCCATGCTCTTCTTATGAGCAGCACATTTTACCACTGCCAGTTCCTTTGGTAACTGGATTGCCTCTAAAAGGTCCTGAACCACTTTCCCATTTCGAATAGGGGTACCTGATGAAGTCAGGAACTCCCTCTGTAGCCACAATTGGCCAAAGTCATGCACGACCCCATAACAGTACTGACTGTCAGTATACACTGTTATGCGTAGGTTCTTCCCAATTTGGCAAGCTTTTATCATAGCAATCAATTCGGCTACTTGTGCAGACTTGATGTGATATAGATAACCTGCTTCCTCAATTTTCTCTAGGGACACTACTGCATAGGCAGCACTCAGGCCTCCTTGTTCATGCCTTAGACATGAACCATCTACAAATAGTTCTTTATCATGCACAGGCAATGGCGTTTCTTTTATGTCTGGGCGTGGCTTGGTATTGAATTCTGTTAGATCAATACAATCATGTTCATCATCCACCCCCCCCTTCCATATCCTTTGGGTCAGGGAGTAAGGTGGCTGGGTTCAGAATACTGCACCTAACAATGTTTACATTTGCAGCACCCACAAGAATCCTCTCATATTTAGTCAGCCGACTAGGGGTGAGATACTGAGTTTTTGTTCTGGTCAAAAAATTACCACTCCATGTGGAACATACACAGTTACTGGATGTCCCATGACAATTGACTCACTCTGTTCTAAACTGGCACAGGTAGCAGCTACTGCTTTCAGACAACCTGGTAATCCAGCAGCCACTGGATCCAGGGTGGCAGAGAAATATGCCACAGGCCTTCTTGTTGTGCCATGTTCTTGAGTTAGGACTGACAATGCGCAATTATCGCGAGTGTCACAGAATAGGGCAAATTCTTTGGAATAGTCTGGCATTCCCAATGCAGGGGCTGTACACAGACAATCTCGCAGTTTGGTGAAGGCTGTTAAGCTTTCATCATCCCATTCTACAATCTCGGGTGTTCCTCTCTTGGTCATTTTTATCAAGGGCCCGGCTAGGACTGCAAATCCCAAAATCCACTGCCTGCAGTATCCTATCACACCCAGGAACATTCTGATTTCTTTCTGAGTACGGGGCAACTGCATCTTTTGAATTATCCTCACTCTCTCCGATGTCACTTTTCTGACACCTTTTTCTATCTGATGCCCCAGATATTTCACCGATTTTGCACAAAACTGTAACTTGTCAGGGGACACTTTATGTCCCTTTTCACACAGGTGATTCAGTAGGGCAATGGTGTCAATCACACAATCCTTATGACTTTTAGACGCCACCAAGAGGTCGTCTATGTATTGCACTAAGACAGAATTCCCAGGTAGGACTAAAGTTTCCAAACATTTTTTCAAGATCTGATTAAAGATAGAGGGGCTCTCTGTATACCCTTGAGGGACCCGGTTCCAGCAATACACGTGACCTTCGAAGGCAAATGAGAAAAGAAATTTGCTATCTGGATGCAAAGGAATGGAAAAGAATGCATGACACAAGTCTATCACAGTGAACCACTCAGCATCCCAGGGAATCTGATACAGAATCACTGCTGGGTTCGGGACAATAGGGCAACAGGGAACTACTATTTTGTTGACTTTTCGTAGATCCTGTACTACTCTGTACTTGCCACTAGGCTTCTTGATGCCCATAATCGGAGAGTTACATGGGCTACTCATCACCTCCTGTATGATGTTTCCTTCTAACAATTTCTTTATTTCCACAGCAACACCAGCTTTCACTTCTGCATTCATCCTGTAGGGTTTAGTATTGGGGTATACTGCATTGTCCTTTATTGCTATCTGTATGGGGTCCACATTTTTCATTAACCCTACATCTTTCCCGGTAAAGTCCCACACCTCTGGCTTTACTGCTTCTTGGAGTTCTTTGGGCAAATCCTGCATGGTCATTCGTTTAATTTCCGAGTCAGGTCTGACTAACATTAATTTATAAATGCCGTCTTCATCTGGGGTCTGAATTTCCACCCCCTTTGGTGTGCAAAAGATGGTACAGTTCATTTTGCACAGCAAATCGCGTCCCAGTAAGTTCACTGGACTGGTGTCACAAACGACAAATCTATGCATTTCCTTAAAGTTTCCAATTGAGATCTCCATGGGCTTGGTAACAGGAGTACTAATCAATTGATTAGATACACCCACTACTTGGATGGCTTCTCCCGAGAGGGGTAGGTTTGGAACGTCCACTGTTCTCACAGTAGAACGGGTAGCGCCAGTGTCCAACAGAAAGGTGACATCATTCCCGTCAACCTTTCCTTCAATGTATGGTCCAGACTGGTCTACCGGCAAGGAGGCGCCAAGTACGCACTCCTCGTCCTCCCCTCTCAGGCCCCGTCAGTACTGGTCATCACAAAGGAAGGTATCATTTAGAAGATACTGCGAAGTTGCTGCATTTCTATTCTCATTGCTTTCCCAGACTTCTATTTCATCTCCCTCTGCCTGTTTTCCCCTGTATACTTGCTTTGGTGCTCGGGGCACCTGAACTGTTTTTACCTGTGGTTGAGTCTTTCTTGGCCTCTCTTTCTGCGTCTGTGGAGTTAAATCAGGAGTTTTGGGGTTATCTTCGGGCAAATAAGGACACTCGTTACGCCAGTGTCCAATTTCGCCGCACTGATGGCAGGGAAATTTCTTCATAGCCTCCTCCCTGCTCATTTTGGGCCGGGGCTTGCCTCCTCCCCCTCCCCCAGGGCCTTCGTTCTTAGCATTTTTGACCATGTTACTCAACTGCTTTTCCTGCTGTTCTGCGAGCTTCACCTGAGCCCACATCACTTTTTCCTTGAGAGCCTTTTTCTTTTCTGCCATCTCGTCCTCGCAGTACTTTGCGTACCGCAGGACCTCGTCTACCTTTTTGGAGTGCCAACAGATTTTGTTATCTTTTATCCACTGACAAATTTCTGGTCTTAAACCGTTTACAAACCTGTAAATAAAGTGCGTCATATCCTTCATCTCGATGTTATCTATACCACTGTATGTTTTAAACACCTGCAACAGCCTTTCATAATAGGAGTGCACTGTCTCCTCTCTTTCCTGCGTTGTTCTATCTATCCTGGTCCAATCAGTTTCCTTAGCTGGCACCTTTAGTTTCAAGTGCTGAATTACTTGTTCATACTTTCTCATGACTTCCTTCGAAGGTTCCCCTGTTTCTTTATCTCTTGTATACTCCTCACTAGGCCAGGCTATGGCTATTTTACACTCGGTCCATAGATCGACCGGCACCACAATATCGAAAAACCCATCCAGGTCTTTCCACAGGCATTTCTGCACCTTTATGAACCTTTCCACTGGCCGGTACCATTCAACCGGTTTCTCGCGCAGTTTCGGGAAATCGTTAGTAAAGGACACAATATCCTGTCTGGACCATGGAACGTGCACATACCTCCCACCTGGTACTTCCCGCATGGGGCATAATGTTTCGGGTTTGTCTACTTCTCTCAGAGGGAACTCAGGGGTAGCTTGTCTTGATCGGGCCTCATCTTTCTTACGTGCCCACCTCGTTTTCCACCTCTCCACATCTCCCCATTTTTGTAAGACTGCAAGCAACTCTTTAATCTGCAACTTCCTCCCTGACACATTCAAGTTCTCTAAATCCTTATCTGAGAACTCAGCTCGGTATGGTTTCTGCAAGGGCTTTGATCTCGATATATCTATCCCCATACTAGCTGCAGTGTCGGTCAGTTTTTCGTGGAGCACCCTGGTACTTCTGGTAAGGCTTTTACACATGAACAGCAATTCTTCTTCAGAATAGGTGTTTAATCTGTCTAACCCCACATTTCCTGCCATCAATTCCTCTATTTCTACCCTCAGCTTATAGAGGTCTAAAGGTTTCGTTTGCGGAGCCTGTTTTTCTAATTCACGACTCCAATTTTCAATTTCTTCCGGCGTTACCAAAGAGACACTCCTGGTACCCGTTGCTGATTCTAATTTAATTTCCTTCGTATCGAAAGGACTATGCCTCTTCTGCACTCCCTTCCCTGCTTGTTTGTTTGGCAGGTCCAAGAACACGACTTCGGACTCGCACTCACTGGACTGGTCGTCTATCAGTAGGGGCTCTTGCCTCGGCGGGGCCATTATCGGGTTCATAACCGGAGTGTTCAGACCTCCTTGATTATTCCCGTACAACGGAACCACTGGTCCGATTGTTACCGGAATAGTCAAAGCTTCAGGACTGGTATTTAATTGGGAGATTTTCTGAATTATTTCTGACCTCTGTCTAGCTATGGCCTCTTGCTCCCTTTCATCTAGTACTCTTCCTAATGTCCGGTCAGGTATCATCTGTGGGGTCAGGTGAGGCGTAAGACTCGGGCAGTAGGATGCGTTTCACTGGGCCCCCCACCATAATTTGGTTTCGGGAACAAAGTTCCTGTCCCAAATGACCTGCGCTCCTCCCCATATGGAGGCTGCAAAAAGGGCACTCCTGAACTTAATGGCTTCTCTTCGTTTTCATAAAGAGGTCTGGGGTAAAAGAGCTTTTCACGGGAATATTTTTCCTCCGGGTTCACGGGCATACTGGGATATATATTTCGTACCTCCGGGGGCTCGGGCTTCTCAAAATAGGGCAATACCTGGCCCCCTCCCCCCCTACATAGGGATCTGTCCTCCTCCTTAATAGATGGACGTTGGGCAATTTCTCCTGCACTGGAAGGTCGGGCTCCCTCATTATAAGGTGGCGGACTTCTCGTAAAAATGTCATCTAAAAATTCATCGTCTGACTCCCCAGGTGCTCCCCAATGCTTACTCTTTTCTGTCCTTTTCTCTCCCCCAGAAGGGTTACCTGCTGGCATCATGGGAAACAGACCCTCAACAATCATGCTCTGCCTCCACTGTTTCATCCTCTTATCCCTTGTCTCTTGTTTCAGCCTGGGGTACCATTTAGTCAGACCTTTGTCCATTCGGGGTTTCTCTCTTTCAAAAGCCTCAATCTCCCATTCCTCTAATGCCTCATACTGCGTTAGTCTCGGTCTGGGATGTAATTCATTCATGCGCGTTCTCAAATTGAATAAAATTCTGCCATTGAAAGTGCCGTCTAACGGAAAAGCCAATACTCCGTCATCTTTTGTGTACTTCACCCAATTCTCCAACCACACACAGGTATTGTACCCTCGGTCAAACATCATGAATGAGGCGGGAGTATTCGGTGGCGGGATAGTAACGCCCTCTCTAGACTTAATCGGTTTGTCCGTTTTGAAATAATTCTTTACCCTACTTACAAGGGACATCTTTCTCTTAGCTCCGTACATGATATCGTATCTATTAGCTTTCCACTGATCCCTTTCGAACCCTTGGTTTCTTGGATCGGGTCTAGTCTCTGGACAATACGAGTGCCACATACGTTTTTCTACGCTTAATTCTGTTTACAAAATCACCTCCAATCAGAACGCGTCTTGTAATTCCGTGCAACCAATGAGGTGCGCGCGTTCAAATAATTTCGACCAATGGGTGCGCGGCCCCTTCGTGAAACAGTTCTCACTCCTCGGCGCTTCACCCCTCCTTTACCCTCCCCCGCTACCCGCCCGCTGCTTCTACCAATCCCAGCGCGGCACGGAGTGACGTCAGAGGCGCTTCGCGGCTGACTCCCTCCCTTCACAAGGTAATGGAAACTTTCTTTCTTTCTAAAGTGCTCAGTGCTTGGTTATTTAACAACGAATACACATTCGCCACAGTGCTCAAGTGTCTAGACAGAAAGATTTCTTTTACTGCAAGTAAACTACTTCCATTTACTTTTCACGCGCTGCGGGCAGATCTCTTCCGCCTACCCTTCACTCTAGCATCGGTGAACCTGTTATTCCCTTAAACTCATCCACTTCTTTCCGGGATATATCTGAGTCTAAGGTTTCCCAGCGGACCCCTCTGCTTTCACCCTAGCTCCGAGGAACCTGCTACTCTTCCGATGTGACCCTTACTAGGTTACGCCACTATGGGAATTTTGCCAATGAACCTCGTTACTGACATTTATTCACACATGTATTCAGAAAACCCTAGTTAGTGCTTCCCGGTTATCCTAACCTGCACCTAACTTTCCTTAAGCCTGTGACCTCAGGACAATGGATTCTATTCACCACTTGCCCTTTCAATTCCCCGGGGAGTTCGGACAACAAGAAACAATACGGTTTACAAATGCATGGATTAATACATATAACAATATAAGAACAAGAATAATAATGAAAAAACAATTCATGAATTTCAGCAGCGTATTCACAAGAGAGTGATCAGTCCCCTCGGAACAGCCGCTCTTATAGCAGCATTAATGTACTAGCAGCTTCCGACTCAACTAGTCTAACTAGTTCTACCTAACCTTTAGCTAGTCCCTAACCATCCTCTGATCTACCAGAAAACTGATAGAGCGCGCGAGGTCACCCAGCCAATGATTTCGCCGTTTCCGGCTTCAGGGCCCATATACTTTCAATTCACACTATTCATTGACCAGGCGACTTCACGGGCTGCTACCAATTGTGTGTGTTCCCTACTGTTATTACTTAGTGTACCCGACTTACCATCCACCGACACGGGTACCTATGACTTCAATGGATCAGGGGCCTAGCTGTAAAAGGAAAGGCAGCAAATGCAATTTCAAAATGACATTCAATATTGTTTAAATGACCACGGACAACTGGAAGTTTTAAAATGTTTATCTAAAGTTCGTTTTCTGAAAACATGAGATTTACAAAAATAAGGCAATCGATAATCAAGATAATGAAAAGTACATAACTATAGAGAAATAAAGTCAGGGTAATCATTAAAATGCAATAATGAGATGCGAAGGAAATATGCTATGCGTTCACGGCAGGAATTCTTTAGAAAATTTAAGTAAGGTCGTTTTAGACCATATCAAAAAATGACAAACTCCAATGCAAAATATGATTTCTAAAAGATAGGGTAACATGAGAACATATCAAGAAAATTATGCAAAATGACTTTAAGGTTCAATAGTTTGCGGCAAAAGCATGGAAAAATCAACATGTGCAAGATGTCTTTTATTGAAGCAAAAAGACTGAAATATAGAAAGGTGCAAGTTTAAGGAACTTAGAGCAGTATTTACCTAGACTGGTGTGGAAACCAAACCCTGGCCACGGGTCAGTTAAGGACAGGAAACCCTCAAGGAAGGATACCCCTCAAAGGACAGCAGGTGCAGAATGGACACCCCGACAGGACAGGATACCCTCAGATTAGGAATCAGGACAGGACCTCAGGACAGGACAGCAAACCCTCAGGACAGGACCGCTCAGGACAGGACCGCACCCGCAGTTTGGAAGCAACGCCTGCGTTCCACCCTCTCTGCAGCTATCGATCAAGACCCCGATTGGGTCAACGAACTCCCAGCAAAGTGCTACGCCAGCACTTTAAGGTTCAGTAAAACCTTAGTCTATAGTCAATTTCGGACAGAGTGCTCCGCAGCTCTCTGTATTTTTCAGTCACCTATTGAGTACGATGGGTCAGTGACAGGTCAGCTAAACCAGACAAGTCGGACAATTCCCTAGGTGAACCCAGGGTAGATATACTGTTTTGGGACAGGGTACCACCCCCCAAATGTTGCAAAGTGTCAGAATCCCCAATTTCGATTGGTCCTAAGGTAGGCTTTGGGTAACACACCAATCATATCAGTCTATTTAGATGCTACATTTACATATTTGGGTACCGCCTAGCGAGATTGGGGTTCCCATGAGAAATTGTGCAGAAATATGAGTGACAATTTACATTGTTGCCGAGCTAGGACAATTGTCTCTGTTTTCCTGGGTTTTTCAGGTCAGTTCTCAGGAGCATCTTGCCCATCACTGCCAGCTGGCTAAGTTCCATCAGCCAAAGTTGTCAGGTCCCTGGAAAAGTGATCATGCGCAGAAGGGACCTCCAAGATGGCTCATCGGTACAAACAGACCCCCATTCCCCGCGGTACATGAAAAGTAAGCGAAAACAAATTAATACATAGAAATAACGTTATGAAAACACATCATTTGGGTTTGAACTTTCAACTTATCATTAAGAAATATACTTATGCAGTTTAAATGTTAGCTACATAGAAACGGTGACAAGAGCAGTGGCACGAGCAGTACCACATTATGGGCCAAGCTATGTATTACGCATGCGCATAATTTTCCCTCCAACTCTGCAGACGCGTCAGGACACGTGAGTGTAACTGACGCATGCGCAGTAACTAAATACAAGCGGCAGACATTTTAAATGACTCGAGTAAATTATTTTAGTAAAACACATAGGCAAGCGTCTGGAAACCTCGTTTAAACATAAAATGAACATTAGTAAGACGTACACTTATTACCTTGTTATACATAAACGAGGTTCATGAGTACAGCAAGTCGCAAAATATGCGAAGCTTTGCTTCATCACTACCACCACCTCAGTATATGTTGCTGTCACTCGAACACTTATGATGTTCGTTCTGTTTCCAACTTGTACCTCACCTATTAGTAGGGCTTGCCTGTTGGCTTTGGCATGATCTTATGCCTTCTTGCATATTGCTTTTGCTCTTTTCGGGCCTAAAAGGCCTATGTTCGAGCGATGCCATGTTCTTTTCTGACACCATTTTGCCGAGCCTCTTCAGGTGAAAGGCAATGTTTTAGTTTTCATGTGTTGTTCGCTAGCAATGAACCAGAGAGGACCGGTTCTTATCGGGTGGAATGTGCTCTCTCCGTGGGGAGTCACAACAAACGCTTGGCCGGATGCTGTTGTGTGCTTGGTACGAGGTGGTACAGGAACCCTATGAGAACGGTAGGCGGGTTCTTCCAGAAGCTTCGAGAAAGAGACGCCTTCTATATAAGTGAAAGTGGGTCCAAATTAGGGAGAATGAAGTCGATGCTGGTCTGGATGTATGGCGGTCTGGTGGAACATCACGGTGCAGTGGTGCAGTCGTGTTTGTGAAAGCAGAGAGTCCTGACCCAACCAGAGAAGGAAATGTTAATGTTATTGTTAATGTTATTGGGATTTGTATAGCGCTCGGCTGCCCCAGCAAAGGGGCGTCCGGCGCTGCGCGCAGATGAACCCTTATAACGATGCCGATAAATATGATGAGGTGTTCCATGTATGTCAAATTTTTCTAACTATACCATTCATTTTCAGGTTCTTTGTATATGTGCTGATGACTGATTGTAATATTTAGTTATTTCTTCATCTTTCTTATCACTCTATTATCATGTAATAAACACCCTTGAAGTGTTTGTTCCTTGTGGAGGAAGGCCGGGACCCTTTTTTACCAAATGCTTATGGAGGGATGGGATATTTCCCCTCTAATGGGTTGTTGTCGATACGGGAGGGAAATCGGCTCCAAAGCAGGAACATCCAAATTGCAGGTAAACCAGCCGAACATAGCGTAAGAGGTATGTACTGATTTTCAGCGGAAGCTGTTGCTCGCGTAGGATCGCGTTGTTCGCCGGGAGACGTTGCTGATTCTGAGTCTGTTCACTGGGAGGTGTTGCTCGCGTAGGTCGCGTTGTTCGTTGGGAGAAGTTGCTTTGTTCGTCGGGCGATGTTGCTGATACTGATTTGTCGGAAGACGTTGCTAAACATACCCTTTAATTGTTAGTGTTATCTCTTTCTTAGACAGGTATTCTAAAAGTGTGGTGCATGTAGGTATTCTAAGAAAGGGCTGTGGTAAGTAATTACCCTATAGTTCTGATTAAGACACCCGTATTTGAGAGAGTATCGGTCATTACATCTTAGCGTCGTGACTCACAGGATTGTCGGGTGGACATTGTGTAGGGGAAATTGATGATATTTTGGCATCGTGACATTTATAGAGTTGAGGCTGAGTGAATTTCAAAGAAAAGATATATCATGTTTTCTCGGAAAACAAAGACAGAGTTTCAATTGCCTTTAGAGATTCCCGGATGGGAGTCGACTCCATATGGAGTACTGGCTCATAAATGGGCCAATTCGACGGGTTTGAGTGAAAACTGGAACTCATGCTTGCTTGAGGTTGAACTTGCTCAGGTGGTGTCATGTTTACAGAAAGTGCTGTAGTGAAAGGAGAAGACCTTCCTATATTAGGGCGAAGGGGATGGATTTTGTTAAATGCCTACAGATTAGTGCATGAAAAATAAAATGTGTGAAATTACAGCGTGAATGTAAAGAATTCGAAGAACAATATGTGGAAGTAAAAAATGCTAACACGCTGTTAAGTTGTCAGAATAAACTACTCGCAGACAAGTTAGAAACTTACCAAACTGTGGCACAAAGGGCTGCAGTACGTATTGCTAAATTCAAATACAGACATAGACAAGGCAGAGTTAACAGCAGAAAGGTGCGCCTAGTCATTGCGAAAGCAGGGCTGGATTGAGAACACGAAAAGTAGGATGGAAACATCTGGTACTCTTCGGAGTTTTCAGGTCAGGTGAGGAGGAAAATAACAGGGCAGAGGCTATTAAGACTCAAAGTGAAGACAAGACAGAAACGCGCAGAGAAGTGCAGGTGCAACCGATACATCAGAGAAAGTTGCAGGGTGGCCCTAATAATCCCAATGGGATAGCTCTTGACAGCTTATAGGACTTTACACAACAAGAGATCAATGATATCCTAGACAGATTTTGGCAGAAAACTGGCGAGAGTTTGCTTACACGGTTGGTTCGAATTTTTTATTTGGGTGCCGCAGGTATAATGTTAGACCATGGAGATGCGGTGAAATTTTGCACTTTAAGTATAGACCGAACTGTTTAAGAACATTTTAGACGTAATGACGAAGATGAGCAGGTCAGTCTGTTACAACTGGCTGTGGCTGGGTGTAGTCATAAATATCCAACTGAATCAGATTGTCCGGTGAATGAGAAACCATGGTATACATTGAGGGATGCGACACAGAGATTAAAGGAAGAGGTAATGAAAACCTCTATTTTCTTAGGTGTTGCACACAAACTAATGGAAGGATTGCTTAAAACTTCTGTGAGAAATAAGATAATTCGTACTGCTCCTCCTGCCTACAAGCAGGTGATGATGACACTGTTAATAAATCAGACAGGGAACACCCTAGCCGAAGAGATTGAAGCAGTTCGAGAGCTAGGTGATCTAGGGGAGTGGATGAAAATGGACAGACCATCTAGACCTGAAGTCCGTACAGGCAATAACCGACTGAACAGACAAAATATGTTCCTCGCCCTACTTAAGGATGGGGTGAGTGTAGCAGAGATTGATGGGGAGTCCACTGCTAAGTTGTGGTCCATGTTTCGAAAAAGAGGTTTAGTCAGAACGGAAGGGAGCAGGAAAGGTTATAAACAAGACCATGATCGAAGAGGTTCAGATGGAAGTGGTGATGAAGGTTACCAGAGAGAGGGAAAAGATGAGTTTGTCAATTATCGAAATGGACGGGAGAGAGAGGAATCTCCCAGATATGGGTCATTGCAAGGGAGAGAGAGCAAGAGAGAGGAGTACAGTGATCGCAGAGACAGGAATGAAAGGGGAAGGTCCCCAGAATCGAGAACGAGAGATGAATGAGAGAAATCTCCTGATCGGAGATCACAATTTTGCCGGGGTGGAAGGAATTCATTTTATGAGGAAAAGGTGCATGAGCAAGATGTGTTACTGCCCAAACGATATGAGAGTCTTTATCCTGATTTATCGCGTCTAACAAGGGCAAAATGGATTAGGAAATAGGTCAAGCTCCTGTACAAAATTGGGCTCGTAGAGATTATAGGCCATATGTAGATATAGAATTCTTTTGGAGACATCGTAATGTACAACGGGCCCGATCATTAGTAGATACAGGAGCGGATTCCACTTTAATATATGGAAATCCCAAGAAATTCAAAGGACAATATTTTACTACCACCGGATTGGGTGGTAAAGAGACCCCAGCAGTACAAACTAATCTTCAGTTAAGAATCAATAAAATACCAAAAAGAGAATATAGTGTATTAGTGGTGCCCCTTTCTGAATATATAATTGGAATTGATATTTTAAAAGGAATGATTTTACATTTGAGTGATGGTTACTACCAATTTGGCTTAAAAAATTATATTTCAACTAAACCTGTGAGAGTAGGACGTTTAAAAATTCCTCCTGTAAAATTACCTCAAGCGACCAAGGTTATTTCAATGAAACGGTATTGAATCCCAGGTGGACATGATGAAATCAGAGAGGACTGGTTCTTATGGGGTGGAATGTGCTCTCTCCGTGCGGAGTCACAACAAACGCTTGGCCAGCTGCTGTTGTGTGCTTGGTACGAGGTGGTACAGGAATCCTATGAGAACAGTAGGCGGGTTCTTCCAGAAGCTTTGAGAAAGAGACACCTTCTATATTATTGAGAGTGGGTCCAAGTGGGTCCAAGTTCGGGAGAGTCAAGTCGATGCTGGTCTGGCTGTTTGGCGGTCTGGTGGAACATCACGGTGCAGACGTGCAGTCGTGTTTGTGAAAGCAGAGAGTTCGGACGCAACCAGAGAGGGAAAGAGAGACGGACCCTTATAAAGATGCCTACAAATATGGTGAGGTGTTCCATGTATGTCTAATTTTATCTAACTATACCATTTATTTTCAGGTTCTATGTATATGTGCTGATGACTGATTGTGATATTTAGTTATTTCTTCATCTTTCTTGTCACTCTATTATCATGTAATAAAGACCCTTGAAGTGTTTATTCATGTTTTTATTCCTTGTGGAGGAAGGCCGGGACCCTTTTTTACCAAATGCCTATGGCGGGATGGGCTATTTCCCCTCTAATGGGTAGTTGACGAGACGGGAGGGAATTCGGCTCCAAAGCAGGAATATCAAAAATTGCAGGTAAACCAGCCCAACATAGCGTAAGAGGTATGTACTGATTTTCTCCGGAAGTTGTTGCTCTCGTAGGTTCACGCTGTTCGTCGGGAGACGTTGCTTTGTTCGTCGGGAGACGTTGCTGATTCTGATTCTGTTCACTGGGAGGTGTTGCTCGCATAAGTTTGCGTTGTTTGTCGGGAGACATTGCTTTGTTCGTCGTTGCTATACATACCCTCGGAGCTATGATTTATTGTGTATTTAGTTGTTAGTATTATCTCTTTCTTAGACAGGTATTCTAAAAGTGTGGTGCTTGTAGGTATTCTAAGAAAGGGCTGTGGTAAGTAATGACCCTATAGTTCTGACTAAGACACCCTTATTTGAGAAAGTATCGGTCATTACACCTTCTTAATTTCAAACTGGAATATGGGTTTATTAATATTGCTGGAGGCCTCATCAGTAGCTGTTTCTGAAGGATAGCTCTGAAGCCAGGATTCTATTATGCTATCCCGAGGAATGAGTTCCTCTCTATACACTTCCTCAAAATGCTTTTGGAAGTCTTCTTCAATATCTGACGGACCCTGGCACACTTTTCCCTTAACATTACATGCTACTTCCCTTATATTACTCCTTGCTAATTCTTGCTTAGTTTTCCACGCAAGAAGTTTACCAGAGCCTTCCACGTATTCAAAGTGCATCATTTTTCTGACCTCTCACCTCTTTTGCAATCTCGTGTCCAATACCCCTGCCAAGTCTATTCTATAAGATAGTAGTCTGTCAGTGATGTCCCTATCCATACTTTTTCCTTGCACCATGAGGTCTTGCATTTTGTCCTCTATTATCTTAATCGCTGTTTTATATTTCCTCTGTCTTACATACTGAATAGAAGTTATACGGCCTCTTAAAAAAGCCTTATAGGTGTCCCATACAATTTCTACGGAAACGCTATCAATGTTTTTTGGCAAAAGGCATTTGTTTCTACCATTAATCTTTCTACTGTTTCCTCCACAAACAAGATAGCTCGATCTAACGTCCATCTTTTATTTATTGGAATACTGGGAAGTCTCAACGTTAAATATCACAGCCACGTGGTCAGATAAGGGGCCTCCAAGATGTTTCACTTCTGTCACCCAAGTTCTCAAGGTCACACTGATTAAAACAAAGTTTAACCTACATCTGTGGCCATACTTCTTATTGTGAAATGTGTAACATCTCCTGCCTCCCTCTCTCTCTCCATATATCTGCGCTCCCTAATTGCTTCATCGTATTTTTCAGTAAATACCTCATTTTACAATTTTGTGATGCTTTACGGTTAATCCAACTTCTGGTTTTACACAAAACCTTCATCTCTTTTTCTCCTAACTGTGTGTTTCCTGGAGAATAAGAATTTGTTCTTGGACATCTTTTAAGTACTGGAATATCCTTTCCATTCTATGTTTTACCCTTAATCCATTTAGATTCCACGTCAATATCTTCAAATATATAGCATGGTCACATAGAGCCCGTCCCATTACTCATTAAGATGTATGGTGGCCTTTTACAAGATTTTACATGACGACTTGGACATTTATTTTATTATTTTACCCTATGCTCCCCACCCAGTGACCTACCCTGAACACACCCTCCTCCCACCCCTGTGCTCCCCTTGAGAACCTCCACTATTCCTCTAATGGCCCTACCTTGGTCTTTGAGGCTACCTCTCTTCGGTCGGGACAATTGTTACTTCCTTTTAGCTCCATGAATAGCCGCTGAATTTTTGTTTTTTATATTTGTTTATAGTTATTATATAATTATTTAAAGATAGATTTCCAAACATCTCTTAATAATCTTGTCTTGAAGACTCGAGATGAAGAAAACATTCTTTCCCCTCTTTTTTGTTGTTGTTTAGATTCTTTATCAAACCTTTAGTTCACTGCTCTTTTCTGTTATATAAGCTGCAAAAATGCTTCTGCCTCCTCCACCCGTCTGAATGTATGCATTTTATTTTTAAACATCACTTTAAGAGTAGCTGGAAATTTGAGTCACAATGTTGCTCCCATCTGGTTAAATGGTTCTAAAAGATTTCACAGCTCCCACTGTTTAGCTGCCATTATGGAGGAGACATGAATCTGTAACCCCTTCTGCACTTAATGTATTTATTTTTAACGCCTTATTTAAAATCTCATCTTTTAGATTGTATACTAGGAAATTAATCAAAATCTACCTGGGTCTGGTCGTAATGGGGCTGAGTCCAAAAGCGTCCCTATGGACTCTTTGAGTGTCAGCACATAAAACCTTTTTTGAACATTCAATGTTAGTCGTTTGCTTCATTAGTTTAACTACAAACTATTTTATATGATCTCCTTCGACTCCCTCTGGCACTTTAAGTAAGCGTAGATTATTCCTTCGTTGAGCATTTTCAATAGATGCTAGCTTGTCCTGAATATTAATTTCTTGCTCTTTTATTTTAACAAGGTCTCTCACATTTTTGTCCACTTTTCTTGTTAGCTCGACTACAGTTGTTTTTAACGCTTCTGCTCTGGCTGTTAATTGATCTAGCTTATCTTCCATTTGATTTCAGCTTGATTCTTTTCTGAGACCTGGAATCCGTTCCTCATGATTTATTTTTTTCTGTTCCGGACTTGGCGTCTTGGCTTATTTCTTTGCCTTAGATTTCGATTTTTGTTTTACTGAATTTATCTTTGACTGGGTCTCGAGATTAGGGGATCAACAGGCTTGATGAACTTCACAGGCTGTCGCACTAAAATCAGCTATTTCCAGATCCTCAGTTAACCTAGAGAGTGAATCCCGTCCTGAGCTCCTCAAAACAGAACGCAGTGGTATCCTGCCAGTTAACCCCCTCTTTTTTCCTAATGACCCCCTCTTGGCCCGGGCCCCCCGCCTGTTCCACAGATGCAACAGATACAGCACTTACTTTCTGTTTTAAACATGTGTTGATACTAGTATCTGCCTCTTCACAGGGGGTGTCTTGTAGTCCACTTCTCCTTACGAGCCAATTAATTTTGCAGTTTTCAGGACTCCCTTGTATTCCTCCTTGCTGCCGTGGAAGGGGAGCCTTGCTGCCGCCCTCCGCCCCTATGCATCTGTAAAGCTGCCCGTGACCAGAGAGAAACCTGCTCCTGCCGAGGCTCTCCCGCTCGCTCGTCCGGGGGGGGGGGGCACCGCGTCTGGGACAGCCACAACAAGCCCCGCCCCTGCTGCCACAGCGCAAGAAAATACATCAGAGAAACAAATCCAGGGGAACACAACGAGCGCGTCCATGGAGAGAAAATGCCACAACTAGGTCTCAGCCTGCCTCGCTGCCATCAAGCTTGGAATTCAGTCAGAGAGGGTGACGCACCCACGGCTTGGTAACACACTTTATATTGCTGATTTCCCATTTTCCTCTACCATTTAGTTATATTTTCATTCCAAACAAATCAGTAGCACTTCGAATCATAGCCGCGTGTATGTCTTCGGCTTTTAGAGCTAAAATTATGCGGTAAACTTCATCCCGACCTCTGGAGTCTCCACGACCAGCTAACTGCCGGCCGCCATGTTCTCCTCCACTTCACTAAATGATTTTTTGCATGTTTACTTTTAGGTGCACAAAAGAAGAAGATACATCATCCGCAGGACTGCCAAATATAATGCCTGAATAGTGACATCACACGTTAGTCCTCCAATCTCTTCTGCTTGTGCAGCTTAGTGCCACTGCATACTGAGTGCTTTAAGATGGCCCCAAAGTTGCTGCCAAAAAAGGGTTCAGTGTGATGAAACAGCTTTCTACCAATGGCGTGTCGACTGAAACCTTTTTCGGAACACAATGTGTCCGTCCGGGAAGCAAGCTTGAAGCAGCGCTCTCACATCATCAGCACCACTCACTCACTGTCAGTGAGGCAGCCATTGCAATCATAGTGATGCTGACGAACAGTGACATTGAATTGGATTTGTCCATATAGCAAAGTAGTACCCAGTTATTTCAGGAAATAGGGCAAATTGCACAGTAGCCACAGCAAGCAATAGTACATCTTCCTGATGTTGGAGCAGAACTGGAGGTTAAGCATCTTGGGGCCAGATGTAGGTAAATCTCATTTACCGATTCTTAAATACCGAATTTTACCGATTCGGTATTCAAGAATCGGTAAATGAGTTGTAGGAAAAAAATCGGTATTTTTTACCGATTCGGTAAAAATCAGTATCGGACTTTCGGAATTTACCGAATCGGTAATTCCCATTCATCCCTATGGGCCAAAAGGCCCATAGGAATGCATTGGAAATACCGATTCGGTAAATACCGAATCGGTAAATTCCGAATCGGAAAGCAAGCAAAAGTGAAACTAATGAAAACAGCCAATCAGGTGCTACCACCCTCCCCCTCCCTACCAGGAAGTGCCTATCCAGGCAGCTACAACTCATTAGAAGGTTCTGGAGAGGCAGTCAGAGCTGAGCAGAGACACAGAGCAGCAGGGAGAGTTTTTTTGGGAGTTTACCACAAGAAAAATGGCAAGCAGCAGTGAGAGCCAGAAGGCAGAGAGGAAAAGAAAAATTAAGTTCAGCAGCATGGAGCTGCAGGTACTTGTGGAGGAGGTTGTGAGATTCCACAAGCAACTATTTGGCAGGCACTCCCTCACTGTACCTGAGTCTGCAAAACGGAAAATGTGGCTAGCAATTGGAGAAAAGGTCAATACTGTGGGAGTCACAGGCAGGAACATTGAGGACCTAAAGAAACGCTTTCATGACATCAGGAGCCTCACAAAAAAGAAGATGGCAGAAATACATAAGCAGGCTGGTGCCACCGGTGGAGGCAGGAACCCAGCGCCCCCCCTGACTGACCTGGAGGAGTCGGTGGCCTCAACCATCGAGCCAGACAGTGTTGTGGGACTTGGAGATGTGGACAGCTCAGCCAGAGCTTCATGAAAAGGTAAGACGCATGCGCAGCTTGACACCCCATACCAACCTGCTTCCCTTTAGCCTTTGTGTACAGGCCAACCCCAGTCCAGTACTGATAGCACTATACAGGAGCAATGCATTATGGGAAATGTAGTCAGCTAATGTAAGACCATGTGTAACTGCATAGACATCAGCAAGGCACTGAAAGTAATTCAGAAAAATGAAAGTAAAATGTGTAAAGCATTTATTGTAGTGACTGTGACACCGTAGCACTCAGTTGACATACGCTTATTTATACCTAGGGGCAACATCAGGCAGTCGAGGCACAGCAACAGAAGGGACTGCACCAGCGAGGGAGGAGAGTGAGGAGGCAGGGCCAAACCATGTATAAGCCTCGCAGGAGGAAGAAGACAAGACTGCCATCTCCCATGAAGATAAGACAGTACAGACCCCCGAGTTTCTGCACTACCCACACCTTTCACAATCTCCTACATTGGTTTTCTCACCAGACACCTCCCCATCACTGTCCCTGTCTGCACATGCACCCTCACCAGCCAGAAGGAGAGTCGTGGCCCCACTGCCAGTAATGGAGGCAGCCGAGGGTGAGGCTCTAGCCACTGTACATGTGACTCCTGCTGCACTGCAGTCCACCAATGAGCCATTCACCTCGCGCAGACGGCAACGCTGACCCAGTAGTGCAGGTGGACCTGGAGATGGCACTGTGTTCCGTGGGCTGGAGGGGAGTACGGTGCGCATACAACGGATGCAGGGAAAATCCATACAGGCCTGCCACCGCCAATTTGGAGTCCTAAATGAACAAATAGGAGACATAGGGAAGGGCATCAGAGACATTGTAGAAACTAATAGGAGGTAGCAAAAACAAATGCAGACCTTGCAGCAGGAATGCAGCAAATGAGCAACTCCATCACCCAGCTCTCCTCAAAACTAGACAGCCTGGAACACACAAGGCGCAGGGATGCCCGTGTCCACTCTAGGGCCATGAATCATCTGGCAACTGCCACATCCCAGCTATGCCGTAGAGGCATTAATATGCAGGAGAGCCTCACACAGAACACAGCAGAGGTCACCAGGGTCATGGCCAGGATCACTGGTGCCCTAGAGGCTATGATCATATCACACACTGCACTGAATCCTGCCCAGGATGTGGCAGAGGCAGACGACAGCGGTAGCCGCAGCAGCTTGGCAAGCGCTGTAGTTGAGCCACGTAGGAGTAGCAGGCGCCCAGCTGAGGCTGCAGGCCATGCGGAAAGCAGTGTCAAACATCCCAGTGGCTCAGGGAAGCGTGGGCGCAAATGACATTGCTGGTGTGGGTGAAGTAACCCGGGACATTCAGTCCCCACGTTCATTATGTTTATTTTGTTGCACTTTAGTGCATGAACGTTGTGGCAACATTAAATTACGTTCTTCTCATTCACAACCTGTCTGTGTCTCATTACTTACTCAGAAATAGTTGTGTGTAATCTCCTCACGTCTGTATCTGCCATCACTTGGTCTTGAGACTCCAGCAGGTTGTGTTTCTGGCACAGTAATGTTATCGTCATGATCCTCATAGTCTGACAACTCCACCTCAGTACCCTTCTTCACAGCAAGGTTGTGCAACATAGCACACGCGGCAATGATCTTACAGCAGGTGATGGGGGGTATACTGCCTTGCACCTCTGCTCTTGTGCAAGCACCTGCTTTTCCAGATACCAAACGTCCGCTCCACGACATTCCTTGTGCTCTTGTGGGCCCGGTTGTATCTCCTTTGGCTGGGTGTTGAGGGGTTGAGGTAAGGGATGAGTATGAAGGAGCGGAGGGCATATGCACTGTCGCCTGCAATGAAATGGAAATACATTACTCACATGCATACTTGTACTTCTTACTGCAATAGGTGTTATGGGGGTCGCACACTGTGTCTCACCTAAGAGGTATCCTTCTCCAAATTCCCCTGCAGTCAGCCATACATAGATGCCGCTGTTTTGAAATATATAGGAGTCGTGGGTACTCCCAGGGAATTTTGCAACAAGGTCAGTGATGGCGCACTTTGCATTGCAAATCACCTGCACATTGATGGTATGCGTTGACTTCCTATTCCTGTAGATGTATTCTGTGGCAGCAGGGGGACAAATGGGAATGTGCGTGCCATCAATGCAGCCAATTATATTGGGGAATCGTGCCATCTGGTAAAAGTCTGATTTTGTTTGGAACAGTTCAGCATGGGTTGCAGGAAATGATATATAATGCTCCATCCTTTGTAACATGGCGTCAAGGAATTTGTGGAAAAACCTTGACAGGCTGCTCTGGGTCACCCCACCTACTGCAGCTACCACACTCTGGTAGCTCCCAGACGCAAGCAGGTGTAGGCTGCACAGCACCTGCACGTGGGGTGGAATAGCGTGTGCCCTTGGGGCAGTATGCTCCAACAGTGGGTGGAGGTCCCTGATGAGTTCCGTGATGGTGTCTGGGGCCAACCTGTACCTCTGGAGTATCTCTGCCTCTGTGAGCATGAACCGGGTGATCCTCTGTCTGTAGACCTGCTCCTCTCTCTGCCATTCCCTCTCTCCTTCCTCCTATAGCCGTAGCCGTCTTGCAATGACATAAAATGCCGCCATTGTGAAAGTAGAATTGCATTTTGGGTCCATTTTTATAGGTTGCACCTGGTTACCACCTGATTTCAATCCATGGTAAATACCAACTCTTAAATACCGAATTTCAAGCGAATTCGGTATTTAAGAGCTTCCCTACATCTCAATCTTCCTTTTTACCAATTCTTATTTACCGATTCGGTATTTCACCGAATCGGTAACTTTACCGAATCGGTAAATTTACCGAATCGGTAAATTTACCGAATCGCAACAGTTTGCGATTCGGTAAATTTACCGATTCGGTAATTATTCCGATTCGGTATTTTACCGATTCAGTAACTTTACCGATTCGGTAAATATACAGAATCTGACGATTTTCGCTTTCCTACATCCCAATTGCTCAATACCGGTCGGTAACGGCCGAAAATACCGATTTTCGGCCGTTACCGACATCTGGCCCAAGGTGAGCAAGAACCTCCTCTTCTAGAATCATTGGCTCCCAGACCTCCAGCAGGGAAAAGGAAGGGTACTACTCAATCATCTTCTTCAAGCACAACTTTTGATGATGATAAGGACGTGGAGTGGACCCCACCAGAGTCCAAAAGACGCCAGGCGAGGCAAAGGAAAAGAAAAGTTGCTGACAGCCTTTCAATTATGGAAGGGGATGATCAAGAGGATAATAACGACAATCTACTCAATGTGGAAGGTGGCACAGTTGAGTCTAACATTGCTATTCAACCTGCTCCGATGGATGTGGCACAGGTAGCACCACCAGTTCTCATAATTGCAAAGCCCCAGCTGAGACCTGCACTAACCCCACCGCCAGAAGAAGTATGCACTGCAGAAAGGCAAACAAAGACATGCCCACCTACCTCCAGTTCTTCTTCAGGCTTTGGTAGTGGCCCAGGAAAAAAGTAGTCCTCCCAAGTTTGGCATTTTCTTACAAATAGCAATATGTACCATTTGCCATACAAGTGTTTGTTGAGGTAAGACTGGTTCACATTATGGTACTGGAGTCCAAATGACCTATATGGAAAAAACTTATGCAATCCATCTGGAGGAGCACCTTGAAAGAATTGCTGAACGTGGTTGTGGTGGTAAAAGTAAGGTAAGGTGGGGAACATCAGCTACAAGTCTAATCACTGTGGGAGGTGATGATTAGGAAGAAGAGGGTAATAGGCAGAGGGAGACACCTCAGCATACAGTACAAAAGGTGGATTGTTGAGAAAGCTGAAGACCTGGAATTAGAATGGCTGGAGGTTAAAGTCACACCCCACAGTTTTCTGGTGCCACTGTCAACTACAGAGAGGGCAGTCTCACAGCAGCCAACAACACCAGCAACCAGAACACCGGCAACAACAGCAACAGAAGTAACAGATTTAACCTCAAAATTGTATTGGTATCCAATGGCAGGGCTTAGTCCAGTGCAGAGATGATCGCAAAAGAGGTTGAGAAAGTGGCAGCACCAGTGACCATCCAGAGATGTAAGTGAATCAAAACCCATTGATGAATTGGTATGGGAAGAGGAACCAGTGGCCAGGGCTCAGCAGGCTGGCAGTAAAGTATCTGGCTTGTCCTGGAGGCAATGTGTCTGCTGGTCATGGTTTCAGGGCAGCTGGTGTAGTTACAGTGAGAAAGATAAGCCTCTCACCTCAAAACATGGAAAGATTGACTATGATCAAAATAAAGCAACATTTTTTACCACACAATTAAACTGTTCCAGAAACAGCACAGGAGGAAGAGGATGACGACTGGTCAGAATCAACTGTGTTAGTTGACCAACTTCTGGGAGAACCACCTGAGTTTGACAACAAATTCTACTTCCTGGCCAGTGCCACCATACAACATGTTTATTATTTCTTGTTAAACCTATTTCTTTGTGAAGAAAAAAAGAAGAAGCTAGGCAAACATTATAAGCAAACATTATATTGGGGTGATATTTATACTGTCTCAGCAGTTGCAGTCACATATATTGCTGGATTGCAATTGGCCCAGTGTGCAGTGCAGAGGCCTCCTCAGTTCCATCATGACATTGCAGACATGCCTATCCTTTGTGCTTTACTTAGCAGGCTGCCCCAGAAGATCGTTGATTTACAACAGTGCCTATACCACATTCCAATGTGGTCCCTGCGTTAAAGATAAAACTGTGTACCTATTATACCTCTGCTTGGATTGGAAGAGGTAGTTACACTTTTTTCATTTTGTGTATTGTTTTTTAATTGTTTGTTTTATTCTAGATTTGTTTAAATATATGATATTATGCATGCATATTGTTTAATATTGAATAATTCTAAATGAATAGGTACACAAAGAAATGCGATGTGCCATTTGTCATCTAAGATTGTAGACACACAGGGGTATATGAGATCAAATTGTGTCTTTCTCATTCATGAAACAAGCATGTTTTTTAATGAAATGTTATTGTGTTTTTACATTGTGGAGAACAGAACAATACATTTGTAAGAAACATATTTAAATAAAGTAAAATATATTTTTATATTAATGGCAAGGCAATTCATTTATTCTATAATTTTCTTAATCTAGCTATATATTGGGGCACATATGATTGAATGAATGTGTAGAAATAGGGATGTCTTCTGAACACCAAAGGGAACAGTCTGTTATTATTTGTCTCAACCCAGTTCCCTTTGTTTTGAAGGGTCACTATTGCAACAATGAGTGAGTGATTGTGAGTGATGATTGATGATTAATGAGCGTGTTCAACTATAATTTGTTAACTTGATCGAGATGATTTGCAATTGGGCCTGAATGATGGGTGATCATTTTTCCAGAGGATTGGCCTTTATAAGGTTACTTGTGAAAATGAACTATTACTGTTGACTCATATCATCCTTCTTTTATTCATCACCTAGAAGGGCTGCCCTACAAGATCATTTAATTTTTAAGACTGACAAATTCCAATATGTTGCTTCTATGAAAGTAGAGATACAATTGTGTACCTATCACCGTGCTTGTATGGGAACAGGTAACTATTGCAAGGATCAGTGATATATTATTGAGTGATTGTGAGTGATGTTTGATCCTTCATGTGGCTGACAGTGAGGGAGAGTGATCAACTGTAATTTGTAAACTTGATTGAGATGATTTGCAATGTTTGGGGCCTGAATGATGGGTGATAATTTTTACGGATTGTGATTGGTCATTTCACAATTAGCGAGATTTACTTGCGGAGTTCACTCCTTTTTTCTGGTTCTTCAGAGGCCAGGCCAGTCACTCTAGTTAACAAACCAAGACCTATAAAAATACTGCAATTCTGTTTCTCTACTTGAGCTTCAACAACAGGTCTTCACATGTCTGTTTTGCTCGGGTCAGGGCTGCTGCAGAGCTACTCAGAGCCAGGAGGAGGTTGAATGAACTCAGGACGGGATTACCTCTTCAACAGCTAGAAGAAAGACGTTATTGTGGTCAAAGGTAAACCATGTAGTCAGCAAAGTGAAATGGAGACAGGTGCGTTTATTTTGGAAATGCTGCATGTGTATGTTGCACTGGTAGCAAAAGTGAAACACTGAGCCCTCTTTATTTTTTGCATGCCTCTGAATCTTCTTGGTACACTCCTCATGAAGCTTACCTTTCTTCTGTCCTGCTCCTTGGCTCTACAATGCAGATTCTGTTTTACAATCTGCGGGCCGTCTTGTCTTCTGCATTAACAAAAGGTGAAAGCTGAGCTCAACTTACCTACCGGACTGGACCAGACAGGCACCCAAGATTTCTGGACACCCAATTTTGCAATACAGTATAATTTTTTCTTTTAACAATCATATTTTTAGAAAAGGGTGGGTTCACTCCTCCATAATTTTCGTTTTTCAAACCTGTTAGAGAGAACATTTAGATATATGATAACTTGGGTATCTGGGGTGGAAGGACTTATTTCAATACATTGGAGAGGTGTGGCTCACTGGTTAGAGGCGGCAGACCTGTAAGCAGAGAACGGCCCGGGACCAGGGTTCAATTCCCGACACGGCAGGGTCTTGGACCAGGGTCAACGGACTCGATAATTCTCGCCTCAGTGCCTACTCTAACCAGGGAACACACTCGGTAACTCTGGGCATTAAGCTTGCCTCATCTCTACAACGGCCCCCCCACAGACGCCGGGGATGCCTGGTTTCACCCTGGAGATACCCAGAAAGGGACCATCTCACAGGGAAAACCAGGACGGGTTCCCCAGCGGTCTACAGCGCCAGGACACTCGGGTAGAGTAACAGTGCGCTTTACAAGTATCCCACATTTACATTTACATTTACATTTACATTGAACTGTTCTGTTTCATACTTGTTAGAAAGGCGAACCCAGGAGCGGCAGAAGGTGTCTGACTGACCACCCCTAGGTCTACCCCTCCTTCAGAGACGGGGCCGAGCGATGTCGAGAGGCCTCCGGCGTGAGGGCCCTCTCCTAGAATCGTACAGCAGAGTAACCACACCACTACAAAAGTACACGACACGTAGATAGAGTTTTCAAGCTTTATCTGGCAAAAAGTATTGGTTCAATATATACAGCAGATCTAGGGATCTGGAAAGTCTCGTAACCAGGGGTGAGGTAGCGGGACAGTCTTATAGATGGTCGGTTGCAAGGGGACCCTACGCACAGCTCTCAATCCTCGAGCTGGGGGGTTCCGGAAGGTTGGGCCGCGGCAGCGCCAGCAGGCTCTCAGATGGTTCAGTGAATGTGGACCGCGGCAGCGCCAGCAGGTTCCAAGATGGTTCAGCGAGTGGGGACCGCGGCAGCGCCAGCAGGTTCCAAGATGGTTCAGCGAGTGTGGACCGCTGCAGCGCCAGCAGGTTCCAAGATGGTTCAGCAAGTGTGGACCGCGGCAGCGCCAGCAGGTTCCAAGATGGTTCAGCGAGTGTGGACCGCGGCAGCGCCAGCAGGTTCCAGGTAGAACAGCAAGGTGAGTTCGTCTCAGGGTCAGTCGTCAGCGTCAGCAGGGCTTCTGGACTCCGGGATACAACTGCCGTCCTACTCCGGGGCTGGCCCAGATATAGGTCTGGAGTCCTTTGATGTCCGGACCCTCTCGCCTGGGGGTCAGAGGGGCCGGGATGATGGTGTCCAGACACCCAGCAGGGGGGTGGAGCCAGCGCCCAGGGAGGCCGGAGGGCGATCGATACCAGGCATCCGGGGACAGTTGGAGAGCCATCGAAGCTCCCTCCTCCTTGTCTCTGGTTGAGTGGCCACTCGACCACCCGGAGGTTCTTGGTGCCTCAATGGCGGGCTCGCTGGGGCTGTGGCCGCGGCTGGGCCGGGACCACGTGTCGGTGACGTGAGAGGCCCAAGATGGCGTCGGGCCTGGAATGTGGGTCCGTGGTGGGCACCGGACCGGTAATGCTGGGGCGGCCCGAGTGTGCCGTGTCAGTGGTTGCGGACCGCCGGGTGGCGGATCTGGTGGGCTGTAGGTCGTGCAGAGGGGTGGCCAGGGCCGACCCGGGCTGGATGGAGGGCCGATGTCGTCCAAGGCCCGCCATGCGGGAGGGGTAGGACCACCCAACGAGGCCGGGTCCAACACAAGTCCCCTCCAGCTGAAGGCAGGGGAGAGTCACCCATCTTCTTGGGGATTCTCCTCGCCAAGGCGGAAGAATCTGGAGAGGCCATCAGCGTTGGCGTGGTCGTTGCCAGGGCGATGCTCCACGGTGAAGTTCATCCCTTGGAGGGAGATGGACCAACGTAGCAACTTCGGATTCTCGCCCCGCATCTGCATCAACCACCGCAGGGGCCGGTGGTCGGTCTGCACTCGGAAGTGGGTGCCGAAGAGGTAGGGCCGGAGCTTCTTTAGGGCCCATACGACGGCGAAGGCTTCCCTCTCGATGGTGCTCCATCGTTGTTCTCGGGCCAGCAGGCGCCGGCTGATGAAGGCTACCAGACAGTCGACTCCGTCGGAGTTCATTTGGGAGAGGACGGCCCCAACGCCGTGTTCCGAGGCGTCAGTTTGGACGATGAACTCTCGGCTGTAGTCAGGGGCCCGGAGCACCGGGGCGGTGCACATGGCAATTTTTAGTGTCTCAAAGGCTACTTGGCACTCGGGGTCCAGTGCACCTTCGGGGGTAGTCTCTTGGAGGTTAGTTCTGTGAGGGGCCCCACAATGCTCCCGTAGTCTTTTATGAACCGCCGATAGTATCCCGTGAGCCCCAGGAAGGCTCGGACGGCGGTCTGGGTGACGGGGGGCTCCCAGGCCTGGATGGCGTCGATCTTGGGTTGAAGGGGAGCCACTTGGCCGCTCCCCACTTGGTGTCCCAGATAGGTCACGGATCCTTGACCGATCTGGCACTTGCTGGCTTTTATTGTTAGTCCGGCCCGTTGGAGGGCCGTCAGGACCCTCCCGAGGTGGGACAGGTGCTCATCCCACTGAAGGCTGTACACTGCAATGTCGTCCAGATAGGCGGCACTGAACTCTTCCAGTCCCGCCAGCACCCTATTCACAAGTCTCTGGAAGGTGGCCGGGGCGTTTTTCATGCCGAAAGGCATCACTTTGAAATGGTAGTGGCAATCCGGGGTCGAGAACGCGGATCGTTCCTGTGCTCCTGGCATGAGGCCGATTTGCCAGTATCCGGCCGTGAGGTCGAAGGTGCTGAGGTACCTGGCGGCTCCCAGGCGGTCGATCAGTTCATCCGCTCGGGGAATGGGATGGGCGTCGGTCCTGGTGACGGCATTCAGTCCCCGGTAGTCGACACAGAACCGCAGCTCTGGGGGCACCCCGGGGGCGGCGGCCTTAGGGACCAGGACGACGGGACTGGTCCATGGACTGTCTGAGGGTTCGACTACCCCTAGGGCCAGCATTTTGGAAACTTCGGCTTGGATGCAGCCCCGGACTCGGTCGGGGACTCGGTAGGCTGGGTGCCGCACGGGCGGACTATCCCCGGTGTCCACGTCGTGAACACACCACTGGGTGACCCCGGGGGTGAGGGAAAATGAGTTCGCAAATTGACCCAGCAGTTTCTGGCAGTCCTGGCGCTGGTTGGGGGTCAGCGTGGGAGAGAGGGAGACCCCCTCGACCGAACCATCTTTCTCGGAAGTTCTCAGGAGGTCTGGTAGCGGCTCGGAGTCGTCCTCTGCTCCGTCATCGATAGCCAGCAACAGGCTCAGTTCGGTGCGGACAAAGTGGGGCTTGAGCCGGTTGGCGTGGAGGACCCGGAGTGGGTTCCGGGGGGACTCCATGTCCACTAGGTAGGTGACGGGGCTCTTGAGCTCCACCACACGGAAGGGCCCTGTCCATTTGTCCTGGAGGGCGCCGGGGTCAATTTGGGTCATGACCCAGACCTTCTGGCCCGGCTCGAATTCAATGGACGAGGCGTTTTCATCATACCAGCGCTTTATCTCCTCTTGACTGGCCCTTAGGTTTGTCTCGGCTAGTTCCCGGAACTTCCGAGTCTGGTTGCGGAGAGTCAAGAGGTATCGGAAAACATCAGGCGGAGCATCGGGGGAGGCCAGCTCCCAGCCTTCTTTGACCAGGCTGAGGGGGCCTCGTACAGGGTGTCCATATAATAGTTCAAAGGGGCTGAACCCCAGGGACTTCTGGGGTACCTCCCGGTAGGCGAACAGGAGGCACGGCAGCAGAACGTCCCATTTGCGCCGGAGGGGTTCTTCCAGGCCTTTGATCATTCCCTTCAGGGTCCTGTTAAACCGCTCCACTAGTCCATTCCCTTGAGGGTGATACGGGGTGGTGAACTTATATGCAAATCCGCACTGTTGCCATAGGGACCGCATATATTTGGATATAAAGTTTGTGCCCCGATCACTTACGACCTCTCGGGGGAAGCCGACTCTAGAGAAGATCCCCATGAGCGCTCGCCCCACTACGGGGGCTGTGATAGTCCGGAGAGGGATAGCTTCTGGGTAGCGGGTGGCATGGTCCACCAGGACGAGGATGAAGCAGTGCCCCTGAGAGGTTGGAGGATCCAGGGGCCCCACGATGTCGATCCCTACTCGCTCGAAGGGAGTGGTCACCACAGGAAACGGTTGGAGTGGGGCTTTGATTTTCCCCCCACTCTTTCCACTGGCTTGGCAGGTCGGACAGGTTCGGCAGTGGTGGTACACATCGCTGCGCATCTTCGGCCAATAAAAGTGGGTCACCAGGCGGCTGTAGGTCTTGTCCTGCCCCAGGTGCCCAGCGAGGGGCACATCATGTGCCAGGTTTAAGAGAAAGTCCCGGAAGGGGAGAGGGACGACGAGCACTCGGCCGGCCCCCAGCTCTGCAATTTTCTGTTCGCTGTACAGGAGGTCCTGGTCCCAATAGATCCAGTGGGACCCCGAGGGGGCTCCGGTGGCTTGTGTGGCGGCTTGTTGTCGGAGTCCCTCAAGGGAAGGACAGGTCCTTTGTTCCTGACGGAACTGCTCACGGGTGGGGCCCCCTTCTTGGCGCCACTGGGCTAGTTCGGGAAGGGGCCCGAGCTCGGGAAGTTCTTCATGGCTGGGGCCCCGCGGCCCCAGTTCGGGTTCGGTTGTGGTAGTGGCGGGTGGCGGAGGTGCCGGCCATCCGGTTCTTCGGGCAGATTGTCTTCGGGGGGACAGCGTCCCGGGTGGACATGGATCGGGTCGTTACGCAAACCCATTCAGGAAGGCCTAGCATCCCCAGTTGCTCTCTTCGTTCGATCTGTGCCCAGGGGGAACTTTCCAGGTCGTTCCCTAGGAGGCAGTCTACTGGGGCATCGTCTCGGATGGTGACTTTCAGCATGCCGGACACTCCTCCCCACTCGAAGGGGATGCGGGCCATCTGGCACAGGCTCTCGGAATTGTCCGCTGACCGGACAGGGCACAGAACGTGTGGCAAGATTTGTTCTGGGGTCACCAGATGGCAGCGGACGGCAGTTATACTGGCCCCCGTGTCACGGAGAGCCTCGGACCGGCGTCCGTTGATAGTGACCCACTGGCGGTACTTCTGGGTGTTGATCGGAATCTGGTCTCGGGGGATCATGTCTTTGTCGCCCAGGGAGGCGAGGCACATGGCTGCGGACTCCCATTCTTCTGGTTCCATAGGGACCTCTTCTTCTTCATCTCTTTCTTCGCTCAGAGCGGCTGCAGTGATTTGGCGACCGGGGGGGCGGTGGTGCCGGGCCGTTGATTCATGGGGTAGAGAGGATCATTGGCATAGTGACCCAGCCGCTGGCATCGGTGGCACGTAACGTTGGGGCGTGGCCCCGGTCAGGATGGAGGGGCCCCCCTCGGGCCGGAGGCCAGGGTAGCGGAGGCTTCGACCGCTAGTTTTCGCGGCTCGGTCAACTTGCTGTCGAGGAGGTGCTGTCGTAGTTCAATGAAGCAGTTGTTGGAGAGGTGCTCCCATATTATAAGGTCGACCAGCTGCTGGTAGGTAGTGACCTGACTGCCTTTGACCCATCCCTCGAAGGCTCTGCTGAAAAAGTTCACATATTCTACCCAAGTTGTACCGGGAATTTTTTTGCAGTCTCGGAACCTCTGCCGGTACATTTCGGGTGTGAGTCCGTAGCGTGTGAGTAGGGCCGTTTTCATATGTTCATAGGAAGTCATTTCGGTGTCAGGGAGTTCCAGCAGGGCGTCCCTCCCTTCGTTGATGAACTTTCCCCATAGGCCGGTGCCCCAGTCCTTCAGGGGCACCCGATGGGCGGTCATGGCCACCTCGTAGGCTTTGAACCACTGCTGGATGTCGTCGTTTTTGTAGTATTCCTTGACTACGTCTTTCGGTAGGTGAACCTTGGCATCCACGGGAGGGGTCGAGGTCTTGGCCCCGGCTGCGCTCTCTTCGTTTAGCTTGGCTTTAATTTCGAGTTCTTTCAGGCCTCGTTCGTGTTCATAGGCTAGTCGTTTTTCTTCGAGGTCACGTTGTCTCCGTTTTTCTTCTAGATCCCCCTCCAGCCGTAGTTGCTCGAGGGCTATCTTTTTCTCCGCTAGCTGGAGTTCTCCGTCTAGCCGGAGTCTTGCGAGCTCCAATTCGTGTAGCCGGTTGCGCTCTCGCTCTCGAGCGTCTTCATATATGAGGTCCGCGTTTAGGGAGGCGGTTCTTTCCCCCGTCAGGGGTGCTCTGGTTTCTGGTTGTCTATTCGGGCTATTCTCCTCTTGGGGTGGCCCGTCTCGAGTTTCCACCCAGGCTTGTAGGGCCGATCTGAAGTCCTCTTTTGTGTTCAAGCCAGTGGTAGCGATACCCATCTCTTTACAGAATTGTTTTAGTTCTTTGTTGCTGTATTCTTCCATCTTTTCTTTCTGGAATTCGGTGGGTGGATTTGTTCCTTGGGTCGTCATGGTCTCCGTGTGTTTTTTCGCTGTAGTGGGTGGATCCCTCTCTGTACGATTTTGCGTGGGCTCGGATCGCAGCGCCTGCCACCAATGTTAGAAAGGCGAACCCAGGAGCGGCAGAAGGTGTCTGACTGACCACCCCTAGGTCTACCCCTCCTTCAGAGACGGGGCCGAGCGATGTCGAGAGGCCTCCGGCATGAGGGCCCTCTCCTAGAATCGTACAGCAGAGTAACCACACCACTACAAAAGTACACGACACGTAGATAGAGTTTTCAAGCTTTATCTCGCAAAAAGTATTGGTTCAATATATACAGCAGATCTAGGGATCTGGAAAGTCTCGTAACCAGGGGTGAGGTAGCGGGACAGTCTTATAGATGGTCGGTTGCAAGGGACCCTACGCACAGCTCTCAATCCTCGACCTGGGGGGTTCCGGAAGGTTGGGCCGCGGCAGCGCCAGCTGGCTCTCAGATGGTTCAGTGAATGTGGACCGCGGCAGCAGGTTCCAAGATGGTTCAGCGAGTGTGGACCGCGGCAGCGCCAGCAGGTTCCAGGTAGAACAGCAAGGTTAGTTCGTCTCAGGGTCAGTCGTCAGCGTCAGCAGGGCTTCTGGACTCCGGGATACAACTGCCGTCCTACTCCGGGGCTGGCCCAGATATAGGTCTGGAGTCCTTTGATGTCCGGACCCTCTCGCCTGGGGGTCATAGGGGCCGGGATGATGGTGTCCAGACACCCAGCAGGGGGGTGGAGCCAGCGCCCAGGGAGGCCGGAGGGCGATCGATACCAGGCGTCCGGGGACGGTTGGAGAGCCATCGCAGCTCCCTCCTCCTTGTCTCTGGTTGAGTGGCCACTCGACCACCCGGATGTTCTTGGTGCCTCGATGGCGGGCTCGCTGGGGCTGTGGCTGCGGCTGGGCCGGGACCACGTGTCGGTGACGTGAGGGGCCCAAGATGGCGTCGGGCCTGGAATGTGGGTCCGTGGTGGGCACCGGACCGGTAATGCTGGGGCGGCCAGAGTGTGCCGTGTCAGTGGTTGCGGACCGCCGGGTGGCGGATCTGGTGGGCTGTAGGTTGTGCAGAGGGGTGCCCAGGGCCGACCCGGGCTGGATGGAGGGCCGATGTCGTCCGAGGCCCGCCATGCGGGAGGGGTAGGACCATGCCACGAGGCCGGGTCCAACAATACTCATTCCTTCATTTCTTTCCACAACAGATTGATGACTATGATATGCTGCTCATCGCCCAGATGAATATTGTTTTGTGTTTTGTTTGTGTTTGACACACCTTTCCTCGATTCCCCTTTCCCATCCATTCATCAAACCCATATCTCTCTTCCCCAGGGCTGTGTGATTTATTGCGGTGTGACTTAATTTACACCATGAATGGATAACACACTTGGTGGGGCTGGGATCACTGACAAAATATAGAATACCAAAATATAGAATACCCAAAATATCGATGACAAAATATAGAATGACAAAATATCGAATTCCTATCTAAAAACAGGTAAGTACAAAAATATTGAATCAAAAATATCGTTTAAAAAAATTTAGTTAGTCAAAAAATCGAATTTTTTTAAATGTCTTAAAAATAATTTAGAATTAATGAAATATTAAAATTAAGTCCCTAAAATATACTTTAAAGTACTTAAATAACCTTAAAATTATGAAATGATTAATTTAAGTTATAAAAAACATACATTTTAATTTTTTTAAAACATCCATACTAATATTATAAAGAGAGAGCCCAAACCTTTGAGGCGGGTAATCTCAGTAACCACAGCACCAATCACAGCACCCAATACAGCGTTGGAAAGGGCAGTAGCAGCAGAAGGACATAGGCTATGCAGACGGCCACCATATACATATATATATTTTTTTAACAGTGGTGTTCATCACAATCATACAGTACAAGACATACAATTGTACCGTAGGACACCATATACATTTAAACGGTAAAAGATCCGTGCCAGCAAAGTAATCCCTTGTGGGCGTGTCTGCGTTGTGCTGTGGGCGTGGGCTGGGGGCGTGACTAGCGCTGGTGGCTTTTGGTACGGCCATCACATCGTGGGCTGTGGGCGTGTGCTGGGGGCGTGACAAAAGCTGGGGGCGTGACAAACGCTGGGGGCGTGTGTCCGCCCTACATGCCATGTGAGTCGTACATACAAGCGCCAATTATGTTGCTGCGCAGCCTCAAGGGGCACGCTGGGGGCGTGAGAAACGCTGGGGGCATGTGTCCGGCCTTAATGCCATGTGAACGCAATTGCGCTGCATCGAGGGGCACGCTGGAGGCGTGAGAAACATTGGGGGCGTGTGCTACGTTCCGCCCTTCATGCCATGTGGATTGTACATTAATCAGAAGATTGTCTGCTGTGGTCGTGTGCTGGGGTCATGACAAACGCGATCAGCTGGAGGCCTGGTAAGTAACATTACTGCAGCCTCTCCTGCGCGCTGTTACTGAACTCTCTCATTCAACGAAATTAGACGTGCCTGCTACCATCAACCAGGGCTCTAGCCAGGCTCAGGCGGCGGATCAGTACACTAATTACACGCACCTGATAATATCAACCAGGGCTGCAGCTGGGCCTCAAGCGGGTAACACGCAAATGAGCGTGTTTGCGGGGACCATTACTGCGGCCTCTCCTACTCGCTGTCACTGAACTCTCTCATTAAACGGATTTACCCGCGGCTGATAACTCTCTCATTCAACAACATTACATGCGTCCCTATTCTTTTTTTTTTTTATATATATTTTTTATTGTGGCATTACGTGGAGATATACAGAATACAATCACATCCGTGAACATGCAAGCAAAGATGAGGAATAAAAGCCAGATCAAGGTATCATACACAGCCCGTCGGTCCACAACCCTGGGGTCGGACGGCATCTCAGTTTTACAAAATAGTCTATGGAGCTTGCCATATATCCTCATCGGACACAGATAGGATAGTCACACCACTGATTTTTGTATAGAACAGAACAGTTAAAAAACAAAGAAATCCAGCAGAGCCTGTCAGGAAAGGTATTAGTCCAGCTTAAGGGTCCAGCATTAACTGGTCGTGGCGTTACATGCCATGCCCAGCCGTAGGCCACACAATTAAAGAGAAAGTCCCTGTTCAGGAAATAGACATTGGCGGGTCCCAGTAAGGACAAGTCTCAAACCCCCCATTCCATGCACTCGTCTCAAGAGCCTCCCCGGCACGTTGCAAGTTCCACCGTTGGCGAGTCACACAATTCACCCCGGTAGGTGTTCCAGTGTCCCCATTTCTTGTCCCACACCTTGGGGCAACCCCTTATTTTATACACAGTCTTCTCCGCTAACATGTATTGGTCCACTGCGGCCACCCAGCCTATCACCAACGGTCTATCCGGGGAACCCCAACTCATCACTATGGAGCGTTTAACCAGCAATAACCCCAGGGCCGCCCATTGTAGCTCCGGAGCAGTAAGGTCGTTCGGCCCCCATATGTTGAGGACACATTCTTTGGTTGAGGCAGATAGGGGCTTACCCAGGGAGCAGCTAATTTTACTCAGCGCGGCCACCCAGAACCGCTGTATCACCGGGCATCCCCACAGGATGTGGTAGAAGGTTCCAGGGAGTCCACAACCACGGAGGCATAGGGTGTCCGGTCGCCGACCTATCCTGGCCAGTGTAAGGGCTGACATGTATGCTCTGTGTAAAATTTTTACTTGGATCAGTCGGAACCTATGACATATAGCTGATTCCCTCGGAGACATCAGTGCCGATCTCCAATCCTCATCCTCTAGGGGACCCAGGTCTGCCTCCCACTTGGCCCTCAGTGGCAGGAAGGAGTCGGGGAGATTATTGCAGAGTTTACGATAAGTTAGGGAGATGGCCTTTTCAGGAAGAGGTTCCGACAAAAGCCTATCTTTCAAAGGGGAGGTGTCTGGGATGGAAGCAAAGTTCGGGAATGCCTCACGCAGAGCGTGTGTGATTTGCAAGTACCTAAAGAACTCCGTAGATGCCAGGGCGTATTTGGCTTGTAGGTCGGAAAAGGTCAGCAATCTACCTTTGTGTACAAGGTCTCCGATCTCAGAAATCCCAATAGCATCCCATCTATCAGACGCTGAGCGGACCACAGGGGCCAGGCCTTAGTAAGTTTGTCAGCCCATCCCTGCTTCCTGTTGGCAGTGTGCCAAACCCCCACTGTATGATCCATAGGTCCAATGTATCTCTTTTTTGTGGGTTTACTATACAGAGCTCCCAGGTACCCCTCACGTCCCGTTTGTGCTCTGTCCAACAGAAAGGCCGGGTTCAGAGGTGAACCATGTATCCAGTGGTTGAGCACCACAAGCTGGGAGGCCCAATAGTAGAGACGGAGGTTGGGGGGGCAATTCCCCCGTCGTACCAGCCCTGAAACAACTTACAGAGAGCGATCATGGCGGTACCCCCGTCGCAGAGCAGCCCTCGGAGCTCGCTTTCCACCGACCTGAAGTACGAATCCGGAACAGGGAAGGGGCAGTTCTGTAGGACGTACAGGAAGCGCGGAAGTGCTAGCAGTTTGAATAGCGCCGCCCTACCCAGGAGAGAGAGCGGGAGCGATCGCCAGTGAGCGGCGTCGCTACGCAGCCTACGCAGTGGGCCCATCAGGTTACGGTCGTAGAATAGCGCGGAGTCGGGAGTAATGAAAATACCAAGGTAGGTTAAGCCGTCAGAGGCCAGTGTAATCGAAAACCCCCGAGGTAAGCGAGGCGGTGGGCCATGTAGCATGTACAGCACCGATTTGGACCAATTTATGGCGTATCCAGAGTATTTACCAAAATTAGTAAGGACATGGAACAGACTATTAATGGAGGACTGTGGAGACGATACTTAAATCAGGATGTTGTCGGCGTATAAAGAGATTTTATCCACGGTCTCCTCGTTCCAACTTAGGCCCCGAATTGAGGCGTCGGCACGGACCCAGCGAGCCAGCGGCTCCAATGTGAGGGCGAACATCAAGGGGGAGAGGGGGCAGCCCTGCCTGGTGCCCCGATGGAGAGGAAATCTTCTGGAAGTGAAAGTGTTGACCCGGACCTGGCCGAAGAGGTCCATATATAAGACGCGCACCCAAGCGATGAAGGTGGGTCCAAAGCCAAAGCGGCGAAGAACCTCGAACATATAAGACCATTCTATTGAGTCGAATGCCATTGCCGCATCGAGGGATAATATAGCAGCATCTTGAGACAGGGTGGGTTGCCGGCTCAGCACGCTCTGGACCCTACGGAGATTCAACGCTGTGTTTCGGCCCGGCAAAAAGCCGGACTGGTCATCGTGAATCAGCGAGGGGAGTACCAAAAGAAGTCTGGTCGCTAGCAGTTTAGCCAGAACCTTGGCCCCCGTGCTGATCAAGGAGATCGGCCGATAGGAGCCACAGGCGGTTTGAGGCTTGGCAGGTTTTAGGATGATCGCTATCGAGGCCAGCCTTTGCTCGAGGGGGAGCATCCCAAGCTCTAGGCTTTCTGTGAACATGTTCAGGAGGTGGGGGATGATGTCAGGAACCATTCCCTTCAAGAACTCAACCGGGACTCCGTCTGGGCCCATAGCCTTTCCGGAGTTTACAGCAAAGAGCGCCGAGGTGAGCTCATCAGCGGAGAGGTCTTCGTCCAGAGCGAGCCTATCCAAGTCCGAAATGACAGGGAGACGCATCTCTTCCAGCAATTGTCTGGAGTCAGCAGAAGAATAAACATTGCTGGCGGTGTATACCCTTTCAAAATGGTCGGCAAACACCTCGGCAATGTCCTGAGGATCCACTACCACTGACCCATCCGGCCTGGCTATAGACGGCACCCACCTCATTCCATGATCGCGACGTTCCAACCATGCTAGCATCTTGCCTGCACTGTCTCCGAATTCATAGACCCGGTGGCACGTATGAAGTAAACGCGCCTGTGCCCGTTCCTGGGCCAATGCTCTATAAATCAGTTGTTGGGTATGGAGACGCGCAGCGGTGGAGTCTGTGGGTGCGGCATTATGGGACACCTCGAGGTTAATGAGGTAAGTTTCCGCCCGCGTGATGAGGTCGGCCTGTTTACGCAGATGGCTAGTTTTTAGGGCTAGTGCTTCCCCCTTCACCACCGCAATGTAGGCTTCCCCAGAGTGTGACCGCTGAGTCCACCGAGCCAATGTTTTCCTCAAAGTAAAGTTCAGTACATTCTCGCAACGCCTCTCTGATATCGGGAATCTGTAAGAGCCAGGGGTTGATAATGATAGGTTCCCGCACCACCTGGCGATTATAGGTTAAGTCCACCATCAATGGGGAGTGGTCGGATATACCGCGAAGAAGGCTTCGCGGGCGAACAAAGCGGCCGATGTCAGCGTCGGGGCATAAGAAATAATCGATTCTCGACATGCTGTTGTGTGCGTTAGAGTAGTGAGTGAAGGATGGTGTGTCCGGAAAATGAAAGCGCCAGATATCCGTCAGTCCCAAGGCGTGAGTGAAGTCAGCCAAATCAGAGGTCTGACGGTGTGAACCCCTCTTGGGCCTACGGTCCAGATCGTTGCACATAGTGGTATTGAAGTCCCCTCCTATTATTAGGGTACCCGGGGAGAGGCCTAACAGTTGAGTGCCCAGGTCTTTAAGAGAGTCAAGGACTAAGGTCGGCGGGAGGTATACTGAGATGATATTCAAGGGTCGCCCTTCCCAGGTGGCCTCCACCACTGGAAAGCAGCCAAGAGGGTCGGGCCAGCAACGTGAGTGAGTGAGTGCAAGAGATTTCCTAACTAAAATCCCGGTGCCCCGGGACCCGGTAGTAAACCCTGAATGGATCAAAAGCCTGTATCTCCCCCTCTGCATTGCCTGGCAGGTATTGCCAATCAGGTGGGTCTCCTGTAACAGGACTATGTCGGGGGAATGGCGTCGAAGGAACTGGAGGACCACACTCCATTTTATTTTGTGACCCAACCCGTTGACGTTCCAGGGGAGGACTGAAAGGGAGCTAGAGAGTAGGTGAGTCATGGTTGTAAGGGTGGAGAGTCAAATTAGTGGATCGTCTAGAAAGGGACTTCTCGTAGCGACCAAGCCTCGGGACCCTCTCAAGCTGGAGGCTAGGTAAAACATGAGTACCCCAGGGGTCGGGTGGCAGCCCAGGGGTGTAGCCCTGCAGCACAGGATCTCGAGTAAGCAAAGGAATGAGACTAAGGACCATTCTGCTGGAGGCAAAAGGAGAAGTGACCCAAGTTAGATGACCATCGGGAGCTCTGTGGAATACAAATGTAAACAACATAACAACAACAAAACCCAGACAATCCCCCCAACCCCCACCCCAACTCCCCACCCTGCTTCCCTGCCCGTGGATTCCGAACTATCCACACCCCAACTAGGCAGAGTGCCTGTCGCCCTCCCACTCTTTATTGGGGGTAGCAAGTAAGCCGGCTTTGCCACACGCCCGACTAAGAAGCAATATAAATGTAATACTCTAGTTAGATCACATCATACGATGTACGCTTCATTCACATAGTAGAAAGTTACTTGTTAGGTGGCTGGTGCAGCCCGATCCCGGCCGGAAGGAGAAGTCTCAGGATACAAAGGTAGTATAGAAAGAGGAAGTCAGCCCCTCCGGGCAATCTAGGAGTTCCCGGGACAACCCTGTGTTAAGGGCCAGAGCAGTGTTTGTTCAGGTCCATCGTGACATAGGCGTGTCATTCCACGTCGTCAAGAGGCCCTGTGAAGAGGTCCTGACTCTCAGGCGGGCGGTCCACCCTTAAGGGGTCGTCCGGTACAGAACGGTTCCGTGGAGAACCCCCGACTCTGCTCCAGCCCTCCAACCAGTCCCACACCTCCTCCGGCGAGAGAAAGAACCAGGTTTTTCCGTCGCATTCAACACGTAGTTTCGCCGGGAAATAGCATGGAGTATTTGACGCCCTTGTCACGCAGTGCCTTCTTGACCCCCAGAAAGCTGCGCCGCCTTGCCTGCACCTTAACCGCGAAGTCCAGAAACATGGAGATGCGAGTGTTTTCCAGGAGAAGAGGCGGTCCGGACTGGGCAGCCTGCAGGATAACATCTCGGTCTCTGAAGTTAAAAACCCTCGCGATGATGGGGCATGGGGGGGCTCCCGGCTTAGGTTTGCCCCCCGGGACCCTGTGCGCTCTTTCAATGGAGAAGTAATTCGAAAGGTTTTTCGGTTTAAGGTGAGTTGTGACCAAGGACTCCATGAACAGGTCAGCTGAGGGCGCCTCCATTCTCTTCGGGACTCCCAGGATGCGGATGTTGTTCCGTCTCGCCCTCCCTTCGTAGTCGTCCAGCTGTTCGCTCATCTGTTTCTGCTGTTTCTGAAGCTGCGTGACTTGCTGTTGAAGAGTAGAGGTGTCGTCAATTAGGGCAGCAGTCTTGACTTCTACATCTTTAACTTTAGAGTCTATCTTACGCAAGTCAGCGCGCAAGAGGGTCACCTCGATGTTTACGGAGTTTCAAGAGAAGAGCGAACCCCGGCGATAGCCTCCATTACGTCCTCCAGGGGAAGTGTCTTTGTCCCCTGAGTAGGGGAAGCGAGCTTTGGGTCTGTCGAGGGGGCCGCATCTCTGTTGTCGCTCCTGGCGCCCCAGGAATTCTTGGTAATCTGCCTCTGGTTTGGAGGCCGCGACCCCTTGCCGGACGCCATCTCTCTCGGGCGGTGGGGCCTCGAGACCAGGAGGAGTGGACGAAGTCAAAAGTTAGGATGAAGGTCAGACCCCTCTGTGGCAACGGAGCAAATCAAGAGCACAACATAAAGCTCCCTCGGGACAAATCACTGCTGCATTGGGTCCGCCACGCGTGGAACAACAGTCTCAAGGAACCAGGTACTGCCCCTGAGGCAACCCAGGAAGCCCAGCGGGGCACTGCGGACGACTCCAGCGGAGGCCAGGTTCCTCCAGGGCGCGGCGAAATCATGCGTAACTGACGGCCACGTAGTGGACCGCTGATGGTGAACCCCGGAGGGGCGGGTCTCCCACCAAACACTGACCGCAGGTGCCAGGCGTCGAGTCGTTGGTGGGCAAAGCTGCCAGGAGCTACACTGCCCCCGCAGAAGAGGGCCAGGCAGTGAAATTAGGCGTGGCAGGTATGGCAGCCGAGATCAATTCACCCCCTGGGCAGCAACTCACCCGCCAGACCTCTGGGGGATTCCACAGCGTCGAAGCAGGGCCAGCAAGAGCAGAAAGCCACCAGGGCCCCCGGGGCACGCCCCCCCCGCAGCCTCAGGCAGGTTCCGTCAGTCTTTCACCAGTTGAGTGGCTGCTCATCACCACAGGTCTTTTCCAGGATCCCCAGAGTCAAAGAGTGGAGCGAGGCCGGGGCGTCTCAGGTTGTGTGTCCCGGTAAGCAGACGGCACCATCGGTCACCCCCATGCAGGACCACAGCAAGTGCCCACAGCATTGAGATTTGCTGCCCCATCCGCAGGGCAGCCAAGGGAATGGAGCTCTGTCGGTAACAGGCCTCGAAGCCGGGGAGTCGCGTAGATCCGCTTCCCGGCCGGAAGGGACCCACAACGCCACTCACCCCGAGGGTCGGAGGTCGCACTGTAGCCCCCGCAGGGGGTCCGCCACGTCCCAGAAGGCCCCGGGCAGGTCCCGTAATCGACACCAGAGCAGGATGGGTGTCTAACGCCGGGCGGGTCCAGTAGCTCTCGGCGGGTGCAGCTTACAAAAGCGGCCACGGCTCGGAGAGGGCCGCCATCTTGCGGGCCCAGGGGGAGCACTTCCCCTCCAGCACAAACAGTCTCTGGTGAGCCCCCGATCGGGCCAGCACTCCGCCACAACGGGCACAATCGCTATGTTGTGGGACTCCCCTCGGCAGGAGAGGAAATCCCGGTCTGTGAGCGGATCAGTGCCGCGGATCGTCGGACACTGGCCGGGAGTCGCTCTAGCTAGCGACCATCCCCGCCGGCTGTTAGCCACGCCCCCACACGCGTCCCTATTCTAATGAAACAAAACATTTTGTCTACCGCGAGATTTTTAAATAAATTGCCCTTGCCAAATACACACATTACACACATTCTATTTCATACCCAGACAACGTCGGGACGGGCTGCTAGAATATATATATATATATATATAAATATATATATATATTAACATAATATTAATAAAAATATATACAATATTTTTACCGTAGGATAGCGGAAAGGTAAAATTTACTATTACCACTCCAGTGAGTGCAACAGTAGGGAAAGCGTTGGATAGCGCAGGGGTAAAAATTACTATTCCCACTCCAGTGTGTGCAACAGTAGGGAAAGCGTTGGATAGCGTAGGGGTAAAAATTACTATTCCCACTCCAGTGAGTGCAACAGTAGGGAAAGCGCTGGATAGCGTAGGGGTAAAAGTTACTATTCCCACTCCAGAGAGTGCAACAGTAGGAAAAGCGTTGGATAGCGTAGGGGTAAAAATTACTATTCCCACTCCAGTGAGTGCAACAGTAGGGAAAGCGAGGGGCGTAGGGGTAAAAATTACTATTCCCACTCCAGTGAGTGCAGCAGAAGGGAAACCGTTGGATAGCATAGGGGTAAAAGTTACTATTCCCACTCCAGAGAGTGCAAGAGTAGGGAAAGCGTTGGATAGCGTAAGGGTAAAAATTACTATTCCCACTCCAGTGAGTACAACAGTAGGGATAGCGTTGGATAGCGTAGGGGTAAAAATTACTATTCCCACTCCAGTGAGTGCAACAGTAGGGAAAGCGTTGGATAGCGTAGGGGTAAAAATTACTATTCCCACTCCAGAGAGTGCAACAGTAGGGAAAGCGTTGGATAGCGTAGGGGTAAAAAAATTACTATTTCCACTCCAGTGAGTGCAACAGTAAGGAAAGCGTTGGATAGCGTAGGGGTAAAAATGACTATGCCCACTCCAGTGAGTGTAACAGTAGGGAAAGTAAATACTTCATATATTAATAAAAAATAAATTAAATATTATTACCAATAAAAATGTATTACAAGTAATTACCAATTTAATATAATATAATAATTAATCAATTAAAAATACAAATAAAAATTAATTATTAAAATGCATTACCTATTAATACAAATGAATTACTAATTAACAATTAATTAATTAGCAATTAAAAATTAATTAACAATTAATTCAAAATAAATACAATAAATAAATTAAAATATGTAATTAATTATAATTAAATTACCTCCCACCCTATACCCATAAAAACCCACAAGCTGCTACAGGAAATACATTTAGAAAATTATCATAATTATCAATTAATCAATTAATAAAAATTAATTACCAATTAACATTGATTTAATTACCAATTAAAAAGTAATTAATTCAAGATAAATACCAATAAATAAATTAAAATATTAAAAAAATTATAATCAAATTACTTCCCACCATATTGCCCTATTAGCCCACAACCAGCAAGGAAAATAAATTGATAAAATTAACATAATTATCAATTAATCAATTATAAAAAATTAATTGACAATTAACATTTATTTAATTACCAATTAAAAATTCATTAACAATTAATTTAAAATAAATACCAATAAATAAATTTAAATATTTAATTATAATTAAATTACTTCCCACCCTATTCCCCTATAAACCCACAACCTTCTACAGAATTAAATTACGCAAAAATTAAATACCATAAAATTCATAACTTAAAATATATTATAAAATAAATGTACACTTTTCACACATATACTAACACAAAAAACTATTTAAAAAATGTATATTATTAAAAAATCAATATATTTAATATCTATATTATTTACTTCAATATTTTGACTTCCTATATTTATGTAAATCGATATTAAATTACTTACCTTACATTCGATATTTTTGTTGACTATATTCTGTCCATTCAATATTTTGTCCATTCTATTTTTGACTTCGATATTAGTGCAATTCTATATTTTGGACTCGATATTTTGTCTGTATACCGTGGAGCGGGTGTGGTGAAAGCAACACCAACTCACTGCAGGATCTTCTATTACCTTAGCAATAACCCACACTTGCCTCATTTACCCACTGATGCATCAAAGAGATACATATTTTAGGAATATCAGTTGTCCGTATCAATAAACAGGCCTTGTGTTGCACAAATGCTTAACCTTGTCCACTCCAGGCTTTGAGTCAACTTTTCTTGGCTCAGGAATGTGTAACATTAGTTTTAATTAAATACTAGCTCTCCATTGCTCAGAAGAAGTTAATATTACCAATTGTTATTTTATCACTATCAGGTATTCTTTGATATATCATGTAGTAGTCTGGTCTCAGTTCTTTGTAAAGCTACAATATAATTTGTCACCCACCAACTCAGTGTTTTCATTTCCATTTATTTGCCGGTAATGTATATTCCTTCCAATTAATCCAACAGTTGGAGCTCACCTGGTAGGAGTCGGACCTCACTTGTGAAGCTGTGATGCCTTCACTGTTATTCTTTCATCTATATTCAGGTAAGAGAACTATGGAGTGAAGTGAGCTAGTTAAATTAGTAATTAAGCAACTGACTGCTACTGCAGATAAGATATCATTTAACTAGGTTGTTATGGATAATATAGGTCATGGTAGCATCCCGCTAATTGTCAATATAGTTTGAGAGGGAAATAAGACAAGGGTAACTGAACAGGTTTAGAAAAACAGACAGTACAAAAAAGCAGCAGTGCAAAGTAAATGCAAAACACAAGTAAACTATTTAAGGCATAAAGTGTGTTAAAATAATGTTCCCCTTTGATGTTTTACAAAAAATACCACCCTATCTACCCACAACAGGCCCACACCTGTCTCCAAACAAATTGACCTATCCCCAAGCAGTGACCAAAACAAAGTCCAACACTTTCCACCCTCTCCACCCACAACAAGTCCCTCCCACCCCCAAAAACAATTAAAAAGTGGATTAAAAGAGAGCATTGTCCAAACAGGTCGGGAGCTAATCCTGATTCTGCTCGATGCTCCCTAGTCAGCTTTCAATGCGGTCAAGCCGCTGCAGGATGAAATTGCCTGTACAAGCAGAGGGGGTAGCAGCAGTGCAGTCAGGGCTACTGACAGCTGGCTGCCGGTGATACAATAGTAAGAAAAAGAGTCTGGGAATGGCTTCTTGAACTAGGTCTTGGGTCGGAGGCATCTACTTCCACCTCTTCATCCTTTAGTGCCTTCTGCTGCTGGTATTTTAACTGGATGTTCTCTAGCCTCTGCTGCCACAGCTGGGCAGCTATCTCCTGCCGACTAGGTGGTTCTGGTAGACCAGCAGAAGTAACTATATTGAGGAAAACGTTAAGACAAAAGAAAAATATTTGTAAACAATGCGCCATGCAAATACTTGTTTCAAATTAAGTATTGGGTGTCACAGTAGCAGTACATTGCTGGTTTCCTAGGGTCATTTAAATTGGATATGATTATGATTAGGGGAGTCACAGGGCCAATTGTATTTCTTACAAACACAATCCTCACATAATAACACTGACTGTCTGGCACACAAGAATTAATGAAAAATAATACCACATTTTAAAAACTGTGTTTTTTTGTTTTCTTTTTTTTTAAGGCTTTACTAATAACTGAACAGACACTTTGAGTGGAAAAATAAAAATAAGTTACCTCTCATTAATAAGTAAGGCAATATGCACAATGGAGTACAAGTAGTTTTGCTAAATTAATGGAGGCATGCTAACCGGTGTGTCGGGTACTTTGCTACTGTCTGCAGCTGGGGCAATTGTAGTTGACAATTAACTATCTCTAATTCCAATGGTCCTGCTGTTCTCCAAATGCCTTTCACTTTTTACCCTGACTCCAAAGAGGCAGATAAATAGGAAATACGATACTACGTTACACGTTCTGTACAAAATACAGATATTATTATCCTGTCTGCTGTAAGTAGATGGTAGGGAAAATAATGTACTGCACTGCAGAGAAAGGGACCAGCTTTATAGATTGTATTTGGCACATTCATCACAGAGGATCTGTTACACAAAAGTTGAAATCAAATTAGGCACTTAGTACCACTTTACTCACTGGCCTCGCCCACCACAACAAAGTATTTCCAACAGATTAATTTGCTGGGCAGTAAGGAAAGGAAGCTTGACTTGCTCTACTGCAGGGTAAGGTAGAGGGATAAAGCGGGTGGAAAGAGGTTTTGATATAGAATAGAATGGTGTCACTGATACCCAATTCATCATGTGCCTAGACTTCGGCTTATTCAGACACTGTAATAGACAAAAGTCAAAAGGGAAAAATCTGAGCAGGCATAAAATAAATCTGTTATAGGAAACCATGAAATATATTTTGAAATACCTTAACATCTCCATGAAAATGAGACACATGCCAAGAATGTATTTTTTGGCTGGCTGGAAAGAAAGAACTTAGGACAGAATAAAGGAGTAAAGTACTAAGAGGTGATTGAGTGGGTGTAGGGAAACACATCCTCTGTGTTGGGTTCGCAATGCAGTGACAACTTTGTAAATGCTGCATTAACTGAAGCAGATGCACAGCCAACATTGCAGTCACGCATTGACCCACACTGCACTTGATCATGGGTGGCAAAATGCCCTAGGCAGGGTGGGCGGTGATGAACAATGATGGGTAGGGTACATACCTGCCTCTAATAACAAAAACAGTGAGTCAAGAGATTAGAATACTAATTAAAATACCACCCACTTTGAATCATAGACTTGATAACCATAAAACAAAGTAAATGAAGTAGGTGAACAACATGCCCCTATCCAAGTAATCATTTAATCATCCTTGCATTCTTACATATTCACTCATAACCACCATAATTTAAGCTTTACTTTCTCTCATCCTGCCTTTCACCCAAATTTCAAATCTATTATGCATCTATTCAGAAGACACCCTTTCTTTCAATCATCCTTTCACTTATCCATCCATTTACCCAATACCCACCCATGCATACTTTTACCCACCCACACAATCTGTTGTTTCTCTAATATACCATTTCAACCATCCTTTCTTTTAATCTTCAATTATTTGCCATTTCCATCTTTCACAATTTTGAGCATTATTTATGGGAGATTTTGATGAGTTGCAGATAGAAGAGAACATAAATCAACCTCTGCTGTAGCTGGTAAAGGTGGGGGCGCTCATGATCATGAGTCACAGTGGCACCCTAACCGTATAAAGTTAATTGTCAACAAGCAAACAATGTGACATACCATCGCCTGTCCCAGATGCCGCTTCTCCTCCTCCAACCGAATCTCCTTCTCCTCCTGCAGCTGCACTTGAGACAGCTGCACTCTGTGTGGCTAGAAAAAAACATGTATACATTTTTTAGATGCCAGTGCACCTACTCTTAACTTTTTTTATGAAAAAATACACCCACAATACACAAAGTTTGGTTTGCACTTCAGTCTCTTCTGTTAAAAATATCAATATGGGCATTCTGTTGGTTTACACTGTTATAAAAGTTAGGTAGGCAAGCCATACTAGCTAGAGCCATATCATATAATAATGATGAACTTTGAGTCATTGAAGCGCAATGAAGGATTAGAATAATAATGTTCAATAAAAGACATATGCTGTTGTATGGCCAATGCACTGGGAATCTCATACTTTCTAGCCATGCTATGCTGTCATGGGAACCTTTGGTATAGTGCTTATATCAATTACACAGCCCAACATTGAGAGTTGAGGGTGAGGGTGGTCCCTGAACATAGCCACTCTCTTGTTAACTAGTAGAGCATGAGCAAGAAAAAGAAAGCCTTCTCAACAAACCTACATGGTTCATATTATTTATAATACTAGCTTACTAGGGCATGCAATCTTCACAGTAGACAGTAGAGTACCAAACATCTGTTCTTAGTCTTACACGTTCCACATGCTTTATAGGGGAGAGGTAAAGTAGAAGAAAACTACAGACTATTATAGACCGGAAAATGTCAGCTACCAAACAATATACCTTGAATTAAGAAAAAAAAGATAATGCAGGGATAACAGGAATTAAAACAAAATTGGATAGGGGAGTTGGAAAAAAGAGACAGTATAAAAGTAATAAGCAAGGCAACAATAATATGATATAATAGTGGGAAGAGATAAAATAACTGCAATGTCTTCTTAAATAATCACCAAAGCAAGCACCAAGAAGTACAAGTAGGTAGCGCTGAGCACCAACCTTGCTCAAACTAGATCAGATAATAATATTCTTAATGTAACCTAAACATATCTTACCTCTGAGTGTGAACAGCATGCTATTCAGAAAAAAAAATCAGCATTGCAGAACACAAACATAACAAACAATGAATACCCGCCCAGCCCCACAACTTCGATGCCAGCAGGACTAGTAGGTCCTGCTCCCAGTCGAAGATATCCGCGCAGTGGTGCGTCAGCTGCTTGGTGGTGTGCTGGCCTTGGTTGGAGCACCACACCCTCCTCCAATTTATCCGATGCTCCCACAGGAGATAACCACTGCCAGGCCTGCCACCTGATACCAGCATGGAAATGAGGTGGCACTGCACAAAAAAGTTAGTGCTACCAACTCCACATCACAAAAGATTGCCAGGGGCTGCACCTGCCATCTGCAAGATAGGTGGCTACTGTTGACTGTTCGGGATTGCCTGATACCACTGTTTTCATGATCGATCTGTTCAGCCATGGTGTTGGTTGGGGTGGGAAAAAAAGAAACAGGAAAAGGAAGGAAGGAGGGATGAAAAAAATAAGAGCGTAAAACAAAAAATGACCAAAAATAAATAAAATCTTTAAAAAACACGATTTAAATAAAAAAAATAATGATTACACAGACAGGGAAACACACACTAAAACAAAAAATACATTCATGGGGTAGATGAATTAGGAGGACGGAGGATTGAAAAGATTAAGAAGGAATTAAAAAACCGGACCAGTACCATAAACAGAGTAAGAACAAAATGGCGAGCCCATGTAAACCATGTGGTGCTGTTCATGAGTGATTTTCAATGTGAGGAAGCACTCTGCATTGTGTTTGACAATGAAATGCAATGCAAACAGGTGGGCTGGGAAACTCCACCTACCACCGGAACTCCGGAGATTTTTTCCCACTCAGCAAAAGTTTTGAGGACTGCGATTCGCAAACTCAGCTCAGGCCTAGCTGTGAATGTGCAAATGAAAAGACACTAATGTGTGCATGTTGTAACTGGGTAAATTATGACAAAAGGCTAAATGGTATCCATCATTCAATTAATTACAGCTTGCCATCCCATCCCTTCAGAGTTATATTTTGGGATTATGCTAATGTAAAGTCCATCTGTATACATTTTCCTGCCCTGAATTGTACCCCACGTATCACTGATTCTGCAGAAACGCTAGTTGAACATCCTAGGAAGCAAAAACCTCACCTCCCTGTGGCTGACCTTGCAGCAGCAGTTCAAGCCCTTGTGCTATTGAAATTAGAATAATGCAGTACTACCTTGGTATGCCTCCTACAAAGCTCACTTGCACCATTAAAGGCCACACTAAATGCAGCAGCTAGGCTCATCAATGGATCTAAAAGAAGTGATCACACCACCTAGAATGAACTTAGACACTGTTGTGGCACAGGGCTCGTGTCACTGTGTGTCAAAGGGCTCGTGTCACTGTGCTCTCACCTGAGAGCTAGTGCACCCTGCTAGAGGGGTGACTTACCAAGGCCTCAGGCAGTGGCCTGCAGGTAGGCACACAGGGACGTATGCTATGTCAACTCTTCAATTTTCACTGCAGCCTGCAATGGCAGGGTATGGGTGTTAAGGTACAGGGCCTCTAAGGGTGGCAGAATAGGTGCTGCAGCCCTTGGACGCCTTCACTTGTTACAGTGCCCTTGGTACTCATGGTTCCTTTTACAAGGGGCTTACCTTGGGCCAGGGAGGTGACCATTGTGGATACAAAGGTTCCGTTTTCATAAAGAACATAGGTCATGGGAACCTGGTTGTCAGGGACCCAGGGTAGATCAAGTCAAGTTGCATAAGATGTTAGGCAGAAAGTGGGGGGTAACCATGCAAAAAGGGGCACTTTCCTACACTAAGCAATTGTTTAATTTAACTCTGCTTCCTTTTCCTTTATTATCATGTATGAGAGCGCCTTCAAATACATGAGTTCAGGATGTGTTCCGTATGAAATCTCTAGTTCCAGTTATAATAATAACTTATGCCACAGAGACATTGCGCATGACAACTGACCTAATGGCATTGTTGTCGAGGAGAGGAAGGTATGAATCTTTTTAAGTTTTTGTTTGTGAACTATCACTTTTAATAAATAACCATATACATTTGCATTATTCTGCCATCTAGTGGTTTTCTTTTTTGCCTGTTTGGGGTGTTGTCGACCACCAACATTTGGGGCTAGGTACATCCCTTTTGTGATGAAAGAAGGCGCCCCAGAACTTACTGTGCGTGGTAGCCATCTTCAGAATCTTTTTTTCCTTTTTTCCTGTAAGGAATGTCTTACATTCTGTTTTGTTTAGATGATAGTTCTTTGGTTTCAGTAATATCTTGTCCCACCTTTTAGTATTCCTCATTATAAGGGAGGTGGGTGGGTTGCATGTGAATCCAGAAACTCTTCAACCTGCAAAACTTCTCCGACTGGTAGCCATTTTGTTTTGCAGCGTTAATCCTTTTCTGAATAATGTATTGCACTAAGGTGAACTGCTGCTGCATGTTAATGAAATACACTTTTGAAGAATCTTTATAAAAATGTCTTTAAAAATGAAGGTGTTTCTAAAAATAAAAATAAGTGGTGCAGAACACCTTATTTGCTTATTTTTCTTTTATTTCAGTTAATGTGTAAATAAATACTTGCCCTTTTAACAGCTTTCTGAATTACAGAGCTAAGTCAAGTAAACAGCAGCCTAGAGGACGGCATGTGAAGGTTGAGTTTTTCTTATGTATGTCATACACACGGACAGTTGTTAAGCCTGGATAAGAAATTGGATAATCGTCCCAGTATCTCTCTACACGCTCTTTGTTGCACAGGCCTCTGTTCAGGTGCAAATTTTTCCTCCTCTGCAGATCCATTTTTCTCATCACTGTGCAATCGGTCAGGAAGTGCTTCACTTTCTTCACCAGCTTCCTCTGTCATTTGCCGGGTGCTCATTTCAATGCATCTACGGAGGGGTGGCTAAAGCTGGTTCACATGAAACAATCCCTCTCGCTCCAGTGTTTCCACCAAATGGTTTACTTCAGACACCTTCTATTCTACAGTTATGGTCTATAGCACTGATCTTCTAAAGCTAATTGAAAAATTGGCTTCTTTATGAATAGCTTCTGACACTCCTGGTACCCAGTTACTTTCGCTTTATGGTCATACCGCTCCTACATCATCTCTTTTCATACCTGAAAGTTAACCTTCACATGACTCATGTATTGCACTAAGAGACTCCGTAAACCCTTCTTTCTGCCTTCTAGAGCCATGAAACCACTTGATGAACGTGCTCTTTATAAGAGCTTTTAACATAACATAACAGACTCCTAATGCAATTCACATACTCTGTAAGATCCTTTTGTGGTAATTTTGAAGATCCTCTCCACTTTTGTTGAGTGAGCCAAGCATGGGAAGTCCAAACAGATGTTCTAAGGGACTCGGGAATTCTTCTGTAAACGATCAAGAGACACAGCAGGAGAAGATTCCACTTCCACTGGAATGTGTTTTGGCCAAGTTTAAACCTTTTCTCGAACCCTGTGGTTTATGGGTGCTAAATCTTGGAGACGTGTATTTCACACAAGGTTGCTCCTTGATGCGAAGTCGCTATCCAGATGTGTTCCTCAGGAATACCGACTCAGGATACCCGGTGGCATGATCCGCCACAACCAAGAGATACTTTTTGCCTGATGCTGATGGGGGTCAAAGGGACTGACAATGACAAACACACCTACATCTGGCAGTGGCCCTAATGGTTCCTTGGTCTTGCCTCCTGACTTACCACCCAGGGGCCAGTTCACAAATGCATTTTGTAGAATATTTAGTAGTACTACTAGTATACTACTAATGTACTACAACATACTATTAGCATTCCTACCTGTGGAGATCTACACCTCAACTTCTACTATAGTTTGTCTGATCAAGAAATCCTCCCTGACTGCAGAGATCCTCACACACATGAGCCTAGGCTTAGCAGTGAATGTGGGAGGGACACATTGGTGTGGCTTGCACATTAGAAATACTTAATACTAAAGAGGAGGGACTTAGGGAGAGGTAAAAACAGGGGGTTGAGAGTGGGACAAGAAGAGGTTTAGGGAAAAATATGAACCTAAGTACAAAAAGAGTAAGCCCGATCCTGTTTGAAAACTCCCTTTTACAGTTAAATTGCCCAAAACATTAGTGAATGTACTGTACTGGAATAAGTCCAGCAACACACATGGCAGCTCATTGGTACACCCTCCCATGGAAAATACTGGAAGTAGAACTTAAAATAAAACCCAATATGAACTAATTTTAAAATAAATTAGATTATTTAAACAGTTTAAAAATAATTTTAAATGTTTAAAAAGTTTCTAAAAATACAAAAAAATTTGTTAATTTTTTTAAAAATATAGTGTTAAACTTTTTCAAATGTAAAAATATTCTAACAATAATATTGAATAAAATGCAAGTATCTGATATTTTTTTACTATAGCTTGGATCTTTTTCAAATTAAACTTCAGGAAAATAATGTTTTATTTCCTATTTAGTATATTCAAAATAAATACATTTTTATTTTTTAATTAAGTTTCGAATGCAGTATCTTTTTAATTTGAAGTAAATATATCAAATGAATTAAAATGAATATTTAACCTAAAAATATTTTAACTAATTTTTAAAAAAATTGATTCAACTTCAAGCTTTTCCCTATACTTTACTGTATGGAGATGTCTGCTATGATAATGGAGATCTCCACCATTTATCTTCAAAAGCTATTGGAAAAATAACAGGGATCTCACTCCCTAGTTCAGGGGGTGAGGACATATAAGCCTAAATCTTCGAGTAATATTATACTTGGAAATGGTGAATGGTCAAAGTAGTAAAGTTGCTGAAAAGTGTAAGATTAAACTTGCATATGATTAGGCCTGTTGTTGGCAAGAAGGACAGATACTACAGAACCTTTCTGTGACTCTGCACATCAGTGGCCTGGTCTTTTTTATGGCCAACTCTCCTAGGGCAAATTGTGGGCCAATGAAAACAGAATTTTACTTTGCAGTAAGAGAATCACACACCTCTTGGCTCAGGATTCATGGACTCGCAGACTCCCAACACTTGGTTCTCTTGGGATATGTCGGCCTCCTCTCCATCTGAAATAGGTGTGCTGAGTACCCAAGCCTGTGCCCTCTCAAAGTCAAACACAAAGAGATGATGGACAGAGTACTGAAACTTTTCAGACACTCACCCCCAGTCACTAGTCACTATTAGATCTGGGTTGAATTTCTGCATTATTATTTAGCTCTATTTAGCATTATTTAGACTCCAAGGAGTCTCCAGGCGCTACAGCATGTGAGCCATCTGCAGGCAAGGAAAGGAGAAGAGTCTAAGTGGAGTAAAAGAGCCAGGTCCTATGTTTTTTCAAAAATATCTGTGTTTACTTTATGGCCCTGAGAGTCAGCCGCAGCTTGTTCCAAAGAGTGGGGCCTAGAAAGATTGAGGGGGGGGCTTCCATCGGCTAGAAAGTTTCCCATGCTGTCTTGGCCTCCGGGAGAAGCTCAGTCTTACCCGCTTTACATTTGAGTTGGTTATTGGATAACCATCTGAATGATGCATTCAGGCACTCGCAGATTTTCCCCCAGGAGAAAAGGAGTTGGGTGTCATCTGCATATGGCACTATTTTTGCACCCCAGAGCTCTATTAAGAAGGCCAACGAAGAGATAGATATTAACTAGCGTCTGACTCAGCGCTGAGCCCTGTGGCACTCCAACCTTTAGCTTGCGGCAGGTGGCAGAAAAAGGCTGCACCAAACCTCTTGTCCTCTGTCTTCCATAAAGGTGGCAAGCCACTTTCAGGGCCACCTTGTGATCCACATTAAGGGGCCGATTCCGATCTGGTAAAAAGCGCTCTGAATTGCGGTTTGGAGCGTTTTTCCCTGTACGAATCGTACCTGTAGGCGTCCCTGTACGAATCTGCAAGTACGATCACAATCTAAAGCGTCACTCAGTACGCCTCGTAAAAAACACCGTACGAATCGAAAGTCCATACGAATTGCAGTCGGCTGACGCTCCACGCTACGTCCGAACGTAAAAAGACCGCGTCTTCCGAACGAAGAAGTACGATCCGTGTAGAACACACTCCGTATGGCTCTTTTTCTACGAGAACTCAAAACTACCGTACAACCACACTCCGGCACGAACCGCACCCCGGTACGCGACAAGCAGGACATAAACGCCATCGTCCGTCTCATCCCTATCCTGTACGGCCACCACCTCGTACTTAGAAACCGACGACGGCGCAGAAGGTGAGTACAACGAAGTCCAACATACCTGTACGTGTTGCCACACGTGCACATCTCCATTGCACGACTGTAATGTCTGGGTATGTTGCGCCACACACTCCCGCACTTCACCAGTGTAATACGGAGACGTGCCGCACCTACATCATCGACCTCGGGGTACAGTACGTCACCGCACTCCACCAGTGCAATGCGTGCCGCACCTACGTTATCGAGCTCGGGGTACGGTACGTCACCGTACTCCACCAGTGTAATACGTGCCGCATGTACGTCATCGAGGTCGGGGTATGGTACGTCACCGCACTCCACCAGTGTAATACGTGCTGCATGTACGTCATCGAGGTCGGGGTACGGTACGTCACCGCACTCCAACAGTGTAATACGGAGACGTGCCGCACCGACGTCATCGACCTCGGGGTATGGTACGTCACCGCACTCCACCAGTGCAATACGTGCCGCACCTACGTCATCGAGCTCGGGGTACGGTAAGTCACCGCACTCCACCAGTGTAATACGTGCCGCATGTACGTCATCGAGACGGGGTACGGTACGTCACCGCACTCCACCAGTGTAATACGGAGACGTGCCGCACCGACGTCATAGACCTCGGGGTACGGTACGTCACCGCACAACACCAGTGTAATACGTGCCGCATGTACGTCATCGAGGTCGGGGTACGGTACGTCACCGCACTCCACCAGTGTAATACGGAGACGTGCCGCACCAACATCATCGACCTCGGGGTACGGTACGTCACCGCACAACACCAGTGTAATACGGAAACGTGCCGCACCTACGTCATCGAAGTACGTCACCGCACTTCACCAGTGTAATAGACGTGTGGGACATACGTCTGCTATATCAGTATACGTGTAAGTGGTTTGTAGAAAACACACCGACCAGTGCCCAGCATCAGAGTGTGTGTGTGGATAACACCCCCACCACTGCCCCCCAGTGCCCACCAGTGCCCAACATCAGAGTGTGTGTGTGGATAACACCCCCACCACTGCCCCCCAGTGCCCACCAGTGCCCAGCATCAGAATGCGTGTGTGGGGATAACACCCCCACCACTGCCCACCAGTGCCCAGCATCAGAGTGTGTGTGTGGATAACACCCCCACCACTGCCCCCCAGTGCCCACCAGTGCCCAGCATCAGTGTGTGTGTGTGGATAACACCCCCACCACTTCCCACCAGTGCCCACCAGTGCCCAGCATCAGAGTGTGTGTGTGGATAACACCCCCACCACTGCCCACCAGTGCCCACCAGTGCCCAGCATCAGAGTGTGTGTGTGGATAACACACCCACCACTGCCCACCAGTGCCCAGCATCAGAGTGTGTGTGTGTGGATAACACCCCCACCACTGCCCCCCAGTGCCCACCAGTTCCCAGCATCAGAGTGTGTGTGTGGATAACACCCCCACCACTGCACACCAGTGCCCACCAGTGCCCAGCATCAGAGTGTGTGTGTGTGGATAACACCCCCACCACTGCCCACCAGTGCCCAGCATCAGAGTGTGTGTGTGGATAACACCCCCACCACTGCCCCCTAGTGCCCACCAGTGCCCAGCATCAGAGTGTGTGTGTGGATAACACCCCCACCACTGCCCACCAGTGCCCACCAGTGCCCAGCATCAAAGTGTGTGTGTGGATAACACCCCCACCACTGCCCCCCAGTGCCCACCAGTGCCCAGCATCAGAGTGTATGTGTGGATAACACCCCCACCACTGCCCACCAGTGCCCACCAGTGCCCAGCATCAGAGTGTGTGTGTATGGATAACACCCCCACCACTGCCCCCCAGTGCCCACCAGTGCCCAGCATCAGAGTGTGTGTGTGTGGATAACACCCCCACCACTGCCCACCAGTGCCCAGCATCAGAATGTGTGTGTGGATAACACCCCCACCACTGCCCACCAGTGCCCAGCATCAGAGTTTGTGTGTGGATAACACCCCCACCACTGCCCACCACTGCCCAGCATCAGGGTGTGTGTGGATAACACCCCCACCACTGCCCACCAGTGCCCACCAGTGCCTAGCATCAGAGTGTGTGTGTGGATAACACCCCCACCACTGCCCACCAGTGCCCAGCCTTTACATCTAAAACATACCATTGTTAACCACATTACCATCAGGAGATTGACACATGTCAACATACCTATATTTGAACATCATACCAGCTCCCAGGCACATAGCAGTCACAGACATTATCACACAAACTAAAGTTCAGAAAATGAAAAGAATTGCTTTATTCAGCTGGTTCAAAATAGAAATCCAAATAAGAGTCCTTGCTCATTAAAGGCCAATGGCCAGTCCAAAAACGTCAGAGCAACAGTGTGTGCCTCCATGGGTGTGATCACACCCAAACTTGCCTGCACATGGCGTTTAATCCGCTGTGGAAACTATGGGGGCACCATCTGTGGAATCCTCCGGCACTGCATGGACAGGAGAGGGAAGGACAGGTGGAGTGGGTGCAGGTGGAGTGGATTCATCCACACTGGTTGGTGCATCGCCGAAAGTAGCTTCAAAAACCTGGCTGCACACCTCAGCCAGTGCGGAAAAACTACCACCTGAACCCGGGGACACATTGGGGGTGGAGGTAGAGGGCTGTGAGTCTGTTCTCCTGGGTGTGTGGATGCGTGTGTGAGGTGTCTCCCCTCTCCCTGTGGGTGTGCCTACATCCCCTTGAGATTGGGTGCGTGGAGCTTTGAGCTTCTTATGCTGTGTGTGTGTGCTGGGTGTGTCTGACCTGTGGCGTATGCGTGTATGCTGTGTAGGTATGTGAGAGGCAGAGGTGGATGGGTCTGAAGGATGGGGGGTACAGATGCTGCTGGGTTTACAGAGCTGCCGTCAGTGTTGACTCTATGGCAGCCACACTCCGACGTAGATCAGACATGGCCGATGACATGCCCTCTATGAACGACACCAAGTAGGTCCACAGTCTCAGCACTGAGGGCAGCAGGGGACACAGGGGCAGGGGCTGCGGTGCCGGGAACAAAGCAGACACGGGGGCTAGCACGGACCCTAGGGACACTAACGACTGGGAGGGTGGAGATGGTACTGGAGGAGGGGCGGCCAGCCAACGATGAAGAAGTGACCATTGCTGCATATTCCCCCTCCTCCTGAGAGTCTTACTCGGAGTTGTCGGCATGGTAAGATGTGTCAGTCACATGTCGTCCGGCCTGCAGACTCTCCTCACCCTCCGTGCCACTGCCTCCCTCTGACTCCTCAAAGCAGGTGGCACTGTCGGTGTGTCCCTCTGCCTGGTCCGCGCCTGTGTCTCCTCCAGATTCAGATGATGATGCTGTGGGCAAGAAGAATAAAAACATATCATTCACCTGTACACATCAGACATATCAGCTACAAATCATTTGGGCGCATTTCTAAACATGGCATGCATCATGAGTCACATGACACTGAACTCTGCACAATGATAAGTCTAGTTGTGGCCAATTGTGAGAGACACAACGCGCAATGTATACTAGGATACAAGCAACAGGCAAGGCAAAAACTTGTATGAGAGACACAATGATGATCCACTGCCTGACAACAGGATAGCTGATGATGCGTCACATGCTCATTTACCCACCCTGCCACCCAAACCCAGACCTAGACATGTTTGATTTGCTTAGACCTCGTGCCACATGGGAAAAGTCCTGCCTGAACTGAAATGTGATGCCATCCTTGGACCTGAACCAAGTGTAACCTCACCTCACACTGGCATCACAGCTGTTGACACCCAAAGCCTCATTGTGTGGCTGACCATCATTATTAGTTAGAAACAGCATTCTACTTATTTGGCGAATATGCAAACACGCACTGCCAAGTGTGAGTATGCATAAGCCCAAAATCTTGCACATGAACATTGTGCACCTGTAGCCAAAACATGACAATTCGAAAGAGTACCATGGAAAAAGGCCACTGAGGCTGACTCATGCAGAAAACACATGTTGAGACTCAAGAACAGAGCCAAAATATTAAGAATGGCAGACACAGTGCACATGTGGTGCTACATGTAATGTACCAACAGGTGTAACGCTCACAAGTGAGCTAGACACAGACCCCCCTCCAACATGATGATGTGCAAAGGAAGATGCATACTGAGACATTGCACCATAGGAGTACATGTGAAAAACAAACATCAGCCAAAGCGCAGGGCTAATGTGGAGTGGGGCAAGGCATGTAAAGTAGCAGCTGCATTCTAATGCCAATGCATGGAGTGCCTGTCTGACCACACCACTCAAACTATGGGAGTGTTACCATGCCTTGGAGCACTGCAGGGAGCATGTGACACACATGACAACAAACAGACATGTACCTACCCCCTTCTTGCTGCTGTCCCTCCTGCAACTGCCTATGGAGGTCTGGGAACACCACTTCCAGGACCCGAAGCATGTGGGGGGTGAGGTGCCGGCGTGGAGATTCCAGCTTCAGCTGTACTCTGGCGATGCAGCGGGTCCAGCACTGGATGTCCTGCCACCTCTTCTTGATGTTTCTGAGCCTCCTGCGAGGCCCCCCCCTCACTCCTGACAGCCCTGACGATGTCCACCCAGATTTCACCCTTCTCATAGGCAGATACCTGTCACAAATGTAAAGTAAAATAGCCTCAGTACACCTGGTCCATGTTCCAAAGACACACATATGTGCACAAAATACTTGATGACAACAGGGCAACGTAGGCTCCACACTTTTGCATCATTGTCCAGGAGTATGTGGCCTGTGAGCAAACACTACTGCATTACATGCCATTGAAAGGCTACAGATGACATGACGGGTGCTAAACACTCTTAGAGCATGGCACTCACAGAGCAATGTATGCTACATCTGGGTACACTGCAGCACGTGACACGCTGTCATACACCCCACTACAACAAAGAACCCTCTTGAAACAACACTGTACACCCTGGCACTCACTCCTAACACCATTACATCTATACACTATACATACACAGTGGCTATAATGTCACACACACAACAGGTGCACACTCCAAGGTATTGCACACATCACTCACCTGATCCTCTGGTCTCCCATACAGCTTGCTGTAGTTGGGCAGGAGGGCATCCAGCAGGGCCTTGTTCTCACCATCAGTGAATGCAGGTGCCCTCTCCATGCTCAGCTAATCAGGGTCCAGAGGATTCAGAGACAGCAGCTGTGGTTACCACACCAATGTTGTGCAGGCAAGTGCCCTCCCACAGCCACATGCTGCCTTATATCTGTGCTGCAGAGGGTCTGTGAGTCCAAGGAGTAGTGTGTGATAGGCCACCATAGTAAGCATCCTATGTTCCATCCAATCACATCACACATAAGGCCATTACACACATATCCATGACAACCTGGTTGCATTTTGATCAGTACACTGTTCCCCTAGATGTTCCCTATGTATTTATTCAAATACCCAAACAAGTACGGTGACATTGCCGTTGCTAATGCAACCCATTCAATGGTATAACGAGGCGCACACACGCACGTACCATTGGGGTACGCTTTGCTCGCGTATGGCTCAAATGCAATAGGGAAACAAGGCCTACACACGCACGTACCATTGGGGTACGCTTTGCTTGCGTATGGCTGAAATGCAATAGGGAAACGAGGCGTACACACGCACGTACCATTGGGGTACGCTTTACTCGCGTATGGCTGAAATGTAATAGGGAAACGAGGCGTACAAACGCATGTACCATTGGGGTACGTTTTGCTCGCGTATGGCTCAAATGCAATAGGGAAACGAGGCCTACACACGCACGTACCATTGGGGTACGCGTTGCTTGTTATGGCTGAAATGCAATAGGGAAACGAGGCATACACACGCACGTACCATTGGGGTACGCTTTACTCGCGTATGGCTGAAATGCAATAGGGAAACGAGGCCTACACACGCATGTACCATTGGGGTACGCTTTGCTCGCGTATGGCTGAAATGCAATAGGGAAACGAGGTGTACACACGCACGTACCATTGGGGTACGCTTTGCTCGTGTATGGCTGAAATGCAATAGGGAAACGAGGCGTACACACTCACGTACCATTGGGGTACGCTTGGCTTGCGTATGGCTGAAATGCAATAGGGAAACGAGGCGTACACACGCACGTACCATTGGGGTACGCTTTGCTCGCGTATGGCTGAAATGCAATAGGGAAACGAGGCGTACACACGCACGTACCATTGGGGTACGCTTGGCTTGCGTATGGCTGAAATGCAATAGGTAAATGAGGCGTACACACACAAGTACCATTGGGGTAGAGTGCGTCAAGTGAACGATTGTGTAGGCTGCGTCCCTGTCCTCCTTCATGTCACCATTGGGAGAGTGACTCAAGGAAATCACATAGCAGTGATGGAGTCTACACTCATGTCGAGGATGTGGATGCATACATCAGCATGGCATCCATACATCAGCATGCCCCAGGTGTGGCAGACATAGAAGAAGCACAGGGACTGTGACCTTGTACCTCAGTTGATGTGTGAAGAGCTGGCGAGACATGTCATCAATCCTATTGCACATGTGCATCACATGCATTCAACACTTCGCACAGGAGTAACGTCTGCAACATATTGTGATGCACATCAACACTGGAATGGCACACCATTCAGTACAGGGAACTGGCACATGATGACAGCAACATGCCCACAGTCACAGACGTGTAATAGCCGCACAGCATGACCCTGTGTGACCACGGCATGTGTGTGCCATGTGCGACATTGTGCATGCTGTTTGCATATGAAATTAACAGGTCAGTATCATATTACTCACCTTAGAATATCCCCACGTGTCATCCTGGATATGGCAATTTCCGCTCAGCAGTACACTTGTGTGTCGGTAGGCATGTCCTGCGGCTCAGCACGTGTCATTGGTGTTGTGTGTGCCGTGATGACGTTGTCTGAGTACTCAGACGTCACCTCTGCGTGCACACGTCTGGTCCTCTTTTTTCACAACACCAGCGCTGGTCCCGTATAAGTGTAACTTACTCATTTTTGCCCCAAAATCATAGTACGATCACTTCTGACCATTTCACTTGGATTGTCTGACTCAGGACGGTGCGAATAGGGATGTCCGTTTCAAAGCCTGTGAGGAATGCGAACGACTCATGTTGGTGACTGACCCTCACCGTCGGTGTCTCCACTGTTTTTACGTCAAGCACAACAACAAGAGCTGCTCCGACTGCCGGGACCAGACATATGAATCCAGGTGTGATTGGTCCCACAAGCCGCTCAGACTCCAGCAGTTGGCCCTGCACCAGTATAGCTCATGGTCTGGACGTAGGACGAGTGCCTGGGCCTGGGTGTTGAGACATCAGAGCCCCTGAATTTGACATCAGTCCTCCAGGGCTAAGTCGTCAGGTAAACCAAATAAGTCAAAGATATGTCATCGCACTTCCAAATCACCACAATGCACGTGCAATGCTGCATGGGATTCGGGTGACACCGCCCACACGGCTCAGTCAGATTTGCAGCCGTCGTAGCCTGCACCACGACCTCCGGTCCCTGCCCTGAATGTGACGCAGGAGGACTAAGTGCACTTCCTCATGTCCATGATGTCCCTCACCCCACCAACGGCCTACACGGCGGCTTCTGGCCCAGCGGACCCGTCTGGGGGCACTAGCGCGTCCAGTGAATTGCCCCTGATGCTATCACTCGCTTTGTCCCTGACGCAGGCGGCGCATACGTCCCGGAACCGCTGGGACAGACAGGATCTGAATGTTCATCCTGGTCCTCGCTGGTTCACCTCACAACCTCACTGGCAACTGTCCCCCAGGTGTCAGCCTTGGCGCCGTTCTCGGATGGTGCTGTCCCCGATACCACACACTGTACGGCTCCGGCGTGGAAACTGTGCAGCAGAACACCGCTATTAATGCTGCATGGGGAGTTAAACTTCAACGAGCCGGGCACAGCTCATGACAACCCTGAATATCAGGGAATGGGTATTAATGAGTATTGGGAGGGTCATGAAGACCCACTGACACGTGAGTGTCAGTCCCAAGACGACAGGACAGGTGGACTATGGGATGCGAGTGGTCCGGACACCTAGACAGACACTGGTGATGTCTCTACTTCAAACGTGTTTTTGGATGAGTGGGCAATGTGCAGTGTTGTGTTTACGTGGGCGGCCAGAGCCTTGCCCCTTCATCTCCCCGTTGCCGCTGTAAGGACCAACCTCCTCACTGAGGTCCTTAAACTCCAGTCACGCTCCGCTGAGCCTCTGCAGACCTATCTTGAGGAATTTACTGTATCTATATTGGCCAGCATGTACAAGCACGCAGCATGTTTGGCTGTAGATAGGCACGTTGTCAGACGCCCTCACCCCTCCCCGGACTGACCATGTTCCCTGTCCTCCCACCCCACCCCAGAGAGCATGAGCATCCAGGCCTCCAAATCACAGACCACATTCCCATTAGCTCCGCTGTAGAGGGTATCCAAGAAGTATGAGCACTACGGAAAGATGTCATCATCCTCCCTGAGTCTGGGACTGAGGTCTTCCAACATCACATGCCTCTTTGTCCGCTACCCACACTCTCTGTGGGACATGGTTGTGTAACTGCTGGCAGAGTGTGCGTTGTAGGTACGGGCAATACTTGTCCAAGCGCTTGTAGGATGCCAATCAGCGACACCGTATTTTATCCGGTGTGGGCTGGATAGCCCCAACTCACTGGGCAGATCTATGGCATCCAGGGAGGCAAATTTGTCAAAAGCTTGGTATGTATTCAAAGTCGGGAATATGCTACTAACTACTGTTCCTTACTGATATTTTGTTACAAAAGGTAAGTAACTAGTTCATACAGTTCAGTACATCTGCTGTAGGAGCATCTATGTTGTTTCCTTGGCGTGATGACCGTGTTTCTAATGTACGCACACCATGCCACTTGTGTTAATGAACCGCTCATATGTGTGATGGCATCACAGACCATTTGTGACAAATCAAACATTTATGCTGTATGATGATGGTCATGTAATAGTTAGGGAAATTTCACACCGCAACATGACTATGTCAGAACTGTGCAAATGATGGCACATGTGGTGTGTGTGTGTGTATTGCTGTCAGCTGTCTGGATGTGCAGACAACCTCCTACTGACATTCACATGAGGTGTGTTACTGACATGATACATTGTCGTGCTCACTAAGACCTTTCCATCAGATCATTTGTATGCATGTCATATCCATTCCACACACCACAGGTCTTATACTTTTCACGGAGGAGTGGCTGGGAGGTGGCATATGTTACATCAGTGTGTAATCCCACGCCACACTCAAAATTGTCTAGATTTTTTGAAGCAGTGTTGCTTGTGCCATGTGCATTGTTACTGTCTTAGTCAGACAGTTGAAGACATTTTCAATAAATTGTGTATTCGATAAATGCCCTGGTGGTGTGTCTTGCCAACATGATTACCTCACATGTTTGTGCACGTTTTCCAGGATCGTGCCACTATGCTTTCATCATGAGGCGTAGCAGGGTACCACAGATGATGCTGCAGCTGCACAACCACCGGGAATGTCTTGTTGGTGAGTATACCCTGTCAGCTATGTATGTCACAACTTCATGATCTGCATCATATTACACACTCATTTCCATGATGTCAATTTGCAGGAGACGCTGGATATCCAAACATGCCGTGGCTAATGACTCCGCTACGCAACCCCAGGACAGCTGCAGACCAGCGGTACAACAATGCTCATGGGAAGACCAGGCGGGTAATCGAGCGAACATTTGGCCTCCTGAAGAGCCGGTTCCGGTGCCTGGACAAGACAGGCGGAGCCCTCCAATACAGCCCACGCAAGGTGTGTGACATCTTCACCGTGTGCTGCATGCTACACAACATGGCAGTGGAGAAGGCCGTGCCACTCTACCTTGATCCTGATGAGCTGGAACATCTGCCCGTTGAGGATGAAGGCCTTGCCCAGGATGCCAGCGACGAGGAGGGTGAAGATGATATCCGGAGTCACCTCATCCGCAACTTCATGGGTAGCATGCTGTGTATGCAGCAGACTGTATGCAAGGTCACCTGGATGTTTGTTGTGCAGTGTCACACAGGTGCAGATGTAATGCAACACACATACGTGCTATGTGTGTACTTGGAATGTACAGGTGTACTACAACATCTGGTTATTCAACAGGACATTGTCAAAATGACATTATACAGAACTTGAACCCTTGTGTGCCACTCTCATCCACAGCTCGCCCTGCCTGTTGTCCGTTGGGGTCATCGTGGTTATCCTGCTATTGCTCATTATGATTGCAACGTCAGCCAAATCAAAAGAGCATGCATGGACATGTGGAGAAGTCAATTTGGGTAAGGACTCATATGAGGCTGTTTAGCGTTGGTATGTTTTGAAACGTGTGGTACATGTTCATGTACATGTAGTGAGACCATGCATACATGCAACACCATTATGTTACTTATTACATGTATGCCCACTCCCATGACAGGATAGTCACCCCATCTGACTGTCATCTGTTGTAGTTTGAGACTCTGGTGAATGCAATGCATCAATGTGTGTAGACATTGACACTGCAACATTGCATATACCATGGCTTGACATTGTGTCAGAGGTCACAACCACGGACTCTGTGGGGGATTGCAGCCTCACTGTGTGCATTAGAATGTGATTGGATCCTCACCTCCACCTTGTGGGCCATTCCAGTTTGATTACCATCAAACCATGTCGTGTAGGTGTGGCCCAGTGTATGTTCCACATGTTATGACAACTGTCCTATGATTCTGTTTACATGGATGCATTGCCCCTTGTTGCAGTATATCATGTCACTGTCATGTCGTTACCTCAGTGCAGGTTGAAAATACTGCTACGTCAGCCTTCACAGTGAGTAGCAGTTCTGTTTTGATTCACATGATGCCATGTATGTTTTGCATGAGAAATGAAAATGTTGGGATGATGCATATGTGATTTCTTGTGTTGCACCAGTGGAGTGCGGTCATTCTCATTAATCTCTAGTCCCGCGCAGCATTTCTGTGCAATGGTAGGGTCTCATTATGTGGCTTGGATCAACATCACTTGCAGTTGATATTTATTCTACCTGCATATCATGTTTCGCATAGTAATGCAAACTTGACAGATCAAAAGACTGGCTACAGAGTGCCTTCATTGCATGTAGGTCATTAGCTTCCTCATCATATGTGATTCTTACAGCTGTTGTGGGTGAAGTCAAGTTCGACTACATGGCCCTTATGTGTACCCATAATTAATTACAGATATTACAGTTTGCGTAAGTAGAACTGCCATATGTTTTCATTTGTTTGTAAGGTCCACCTCATCTGAGCCAGTGAATGAGTTTTTAACAACATAGATCTCATAGCATGGTAGCTCACTTGTGAGCGTTACACAAGACTCTAATGGATGACAGACTGTCCTAGGTTTGATGTGTCCGTGTCATAGCATCGGATCTCATGTGATAGCATGATTACTAATCTAAAATTGTCTCCAGTCAGTACACTTCACAGGTGTGATTGGTACAGTGTATCAAATGAGGTTTTTGTAGTGTCAGTGACATGAGAATGTACTCCTAATGGTTATTTGCCTCTGTTTCAGGTCTCCCTCCCAGCAGTTCCCATCCTCTCCTTCCCTCGCCTGATCACCCTTTTGTGTCTGTCGTTTGTGCTCAGACCAAGGGGCTATTTGAAGGTGGAACCCTTTGAGCATCACACCACTCTGATGAAGGAAGGTACGGCCAGTCCTTGACAGGCTTGCTGCTAATAGTACTGCTGCATTACAGGTGAAATCATTAATAGTGTTATTTTGACTTCTTGCCAATGCACATGTATGTTTGATAATGCTCCATGGGCTCACAATGTAAATAATAATGTTGTGCATGAAGTCTGACTTCCACAGAATATTATGCCGCCTTGATATAAATGCACATGTCCTTCTAATGTGCATGTATACTATTTGGCATGAAGTAAGCTTATGCTTGTTATGTGTTTACGTGTACAGTGACCACACGCATGGTGTTGGGGAAGGCTAGAATACTATGTTGTGTGTGAGGTAGATGGCTTTATAGCTGCTGTTTAGCTTTGAACACACTAGCTGTAGTCAAAGGATGATGGGTTATATGTGTGGACCCTTTTATTGGTAAAATAGGGTGTGTGGCTTAATTCGATATGGTTGTGTGTGTGTTATATGGGTGGGTGTTAGCGTTAACATCTGTTTGCCTGTTTGGCTGTGACCAGGACATTGATTCTCAATGGTGTGTGCACAGGAGACAGGTTCAGTGTTGTTGTGCGACTCATTTGCAAAGTCCTTGTGCTGGTTTGGGTGTTGGCGTAATGTGTGCGTGTCGTACTTGTGCGTGCGATCGACTTGTACGGGCCGTTGGCGGGTGGGGGGCTCGCGTAGGCTTGTTGGGTGGGTGTGCGTGTCATACTTGTGCATGCGATTGACTGGTACGGGCCGTTGGCGGGTGGGGGTGTTCGCGTGGCCTTGTTGGGGGGGTGTGCGTGTCGTACTTGTGCGTGCGATCGACTTATACGGGCCGTTGGCGGGTGGGGGTGTTCGCGTGGGCTTGTTGGGGGGGTGTGCATGTCGTACTTGTGCGTGCGATCGACTTGTATGGGCCGATGGCGGGTGGGGGGGTTTGCGTAGGGGGGTGTGCGTGTCGTACTTGTGCGTGCGATTGACTGGTACGGGCCGTTGGCCGGTGGGGGGGTTCGCGTGGGCTTGTTGGGGGGGTGTGCGTGTCGTACTTGTGTGTGTGATCGACTTGTACGGGCGTTGGCGGGTGGGGGGGTTCGTGTAGGGGGTGTGCGTGTCGTACTTGTGCGTGCGATCGACTTGTACGGGCTGATGGCGGGTGGGGGTGTTTGCGTGGCCTTGTTGGGGGGTGTACGTGTCGTACTTGTGCGTGCGATTGACTGGTACGGGCCGTTGGCGGGTGGGGGTGTTCGCGTGGCCTTGTTGGGGGGGTGTGCGTGTCGTACTTGTGCGTGCGTGCGATCGACTTGTACGGGCCGTTGGTGGGTGAGGGGGTTCGCGTAGGGGGGTGTGCGTGTTGTACTTGTGCGTGCGATTGACTGGTACGGGCCGTTGGCGGGTGGGGGGGTTCACGTGGGCTTGTTAGGGGGGGTGTGCGTGTCATACTTGTGCATGCGATCGACTTGCACGGGCCGTTGGCGGGTGGGGGGGTTCGCGTAGGGGGGTGTGCGTGTCGTACTTGTGTGTGTGATCGACTTGTACGGGCGTTGGCGGGTGGGGGAGTTCGTGTAGGGGGGTGTGCGTGTCGTACTTGTGCGTGCGATCGACTTGTACGGGCCGATGGCGGGTGGGGGTGTTCGCGTGGACTTGTTGGGGGGTGTGCATGTCGTACTTGTGCGTGCGATTGACTGGTACGGGCCGTTGGCGGGTGTGGGTGTTCACGTGGCCTTGTTGGGGGGTTGTGTGTGTCGTACTTGTGTGTGCGATCGACTTGTACGGGCCGTTGGCGGGTGGGGGGGTTCGCGTAGGGGGGTGTGCGTGTCGTACTTGTGCGTGCGATTGACTGGTACGGGCCGTTGGCGGGTGGGGGGGTTCACGTGGGCTTGTTAAGGGGGGTGTGCGTGTCGTACTTGTGCATGTGATCGACTTGTACGGGCCATTGGCGGGTGGGGGGGTTCGCGTAGGTGGGTGTGCGTGTCGTACTTGTGCATGCGATCGACTTGTACGGGCCGTTGGCGGGTGGGGGTGTTCGCGTGGCCTTGTTGGGAGGGTGTGCGTGTCGTACTTGTGCGTGCGATTGACTAGTACGGGCCGTTGGCGGGTGGGGGGGTTCACGTGGGCTTGTTGGGGGGGGTGCGTGTCATATTTGTGCGTGCGATCGACTTGTACGGGCCGTTGGAGGGTGGGGGGGCTTGTGTAGGGGGTGTGCGTGTCGTACTTGTGCGTGCGATCGACTTGTACGGGCCGTTGGCGGGTGGGGGGTTCGCGTGGGCTTGTTGGGGGGGTGTGCGTGTCGTACTTGTGCGTGCGATTGACTTGTACGGGCCGTTGGCGGGTGGGGGGGTTCGCGTAAAGGGGTGTGCATGTCGTACTTGTGCGTGCGATCGACTTGTACGGGCCGTTGGCCGGTGGGGGTGTTCGCGTGGCCTTGTTGGGGGGGGTGTGTGTCATACTTTTGCATGCGATTGACTGGTACGGGTCGTTGGCGGGTGGGGTGTTCGCGTGGGCTTGTTGGGGGTGTGCGTGTCGTACTTGTGCGTGCGATCGACTTGTACGGGCCGTTGGTGGGTGGGGGTGTTCGTGTAGGGGGTGTGCGTGTCATACTTGTGCGTGCGATCGACTTGTACGGGCCGTTGGCGGGTGGGGGGGTTTGCGTGGGCTTGTTGGGGGGTGTGCTTGTCGTACTTGTGCATGCGATCGACTTGTACGGGCCGTTGGCGGGTGGGGGGGTTTGCGTAGGGGGTGTGCGTGTCGTATTTGTGCGTGCGATCGACTTGTATGGGCTGTTGGCGGGTGGGGGTGTTTGCGTGGGCTTGTTGGGGGGGTGTGCGTGTCGTACTTGTGCATGCGATTGACTGGTATGGGCCTTTGGCGGGTGGGGGGTTCGCGTGGGCTTGTTGAGGGGTGTGCGTGTCGTACTTGTGCGTGTGATCGACTTGTACGGGCCGTTGGCGGGTGGGGGGGTTTGCGTAGGGGGGTGTGCGTGTCGTAATTGTGCGTGCGATCGACTTGTACGGGCCGTTGGCGGGTGGGGGTGTTCGCTTGGGCTTGTTGGGGGGGTGTGCGTGTCATACTTGTACGTGCGATTGACTGGTACGGGCCGTTGGCGGGTGTGAGGTTCGCGTGGGCTTGTTGGGGGGTGTGCGTGTCGTACTTGTGCATGCGATCGACATGTACGGGCCGTTGGCGGGTGGGGGTTTTCGTGTGGGCTTGTTGGAGGGGTGTGCGTGTCATACTTGCACGTGCGATTGACTGATACGGGCCGTTGGCGGGTGGGGTGGTTCGCGTGGGCTTGTTGGGGGGTGTGCGTGTCATACTTGTGCGTGAGATCGACTTGTACGGGCCGTTGGTGGGTGGGGGTGTTCGTGTGGCCTTGTTGGGGGGGTGCATGTCGTACTTGTGCGTGCGATTTACTGGTACGGGCCGTTGGCGGGTGGGGGGGTTCGCGTAGGGGGGTGTGCGTGTCGTACTTGTGCGTGCGATTGACTGGTACGGGCCGTTGGCGGGTGGGGGGGTTCACGTGGGCTTGTTAAGGGTGGTGTGCGTGTCGTACTTGTGCATGTGATCGACTTGTACGGGCCATTGGCGGGTGGGGGGGTTCGCGTAGGTGGGTGTGCGTGTCGTACTTGTGCGTGCGATCGACTTGTACGGGCCGTTGGCGGGTGGGGGTGTTCGCGTGGCCTTGTTGGGAGGGTGTGCGTGTCGTACTTGTGCGTGCGATTGACTAGTACGGGCCGTTGGCGGGTGGGGGGGTTCACGTGGGCTTGTTGGGGGGGGTGCGTGTCATATTTGTGCGTGCGATCGACTTGTACGGGCCGTTGGAGGGTGGGGGGGCTTGTGTAGGGGGTGTGCGTGTCGTACTTGTGCGTGCGATCGACTTGTACGGGCCGTTGGCGGGTGGGGGGTTCGCGTGGGCTTGTTGGGGGGGTGTGCGTGTCGTACTTGTGCGTGCGATTGACTTGTACGGGCCGTTGGCGGGTGGGGGGGTTCGCGTAAAGGGGTGTGCGTGTCGTACTTGTGCGTGCGATCGACTTGTACGGGCCGTTGGCCGGTGGGGGGGTTCGCGTGGGCTTGTTGGGGGGTGTGCTTGTCATACTTGTGCATGCGATCGACTTGTACGGGCCGTTGGCGGGTGGGGGGGTTTGCGTAGGGGGTGTGCGTGTCGTATTTGTGCGTGCGATCGACTTGTATGGGCTGTTGGCGGGTGGGGGTGTTTGCGTGGGCTTGTTGGGGGGGTGTGCGTGTCGTACTTGTGCATGCGATTGACTGGTATGGGCCTTTGGCGGGTGGGGGGTTCGCGTGGGCTTGTTGAGGGGTGTGCGTGTCGTACTTGTGCATGTGATCGACTTGTACGGGCCGTTGGCGGGTGGGGGGGTTTGCGTAGGGGGGTGTGCGTGTCGTAATTGTGCGTGCGATCGACTTGTACGGGCCGTTGGCGGGTGGGGGTGTTCGCTTGGGCTTGTTGGGGGGGGTGTGCGTGTCATACTTGTACGTGCGATTGACTGGTACGGGCCGTTGGCGGGTGTGAGGTTCGCGTGGGCTTGTTGGGGGGTGTGCGTGTCGTACTTGTGCATGCGATCGACATGTACGGGCCGTTGGCGGGTGGGGGTTTTCGTGTGGGCTTGTTGGAGGGGTGTGCGTGTCATACTTGCACGTGCGATTGACTGGTACGGGCCGTTGGCGGGTGGGGTGGTTCGCGTGGGCTTGTTGGGGGGTGTGCGTGTCATACTTGTGCGTGAGATCGACTTGTACGGGCCGTTGGTGGGTGGGGGTGTTCGTGTGGCCTTGTTGGGGGGGTGCATGTCGTACTTGTGCGTGCGATTTACTGGTACGGGCCGTTGGCGGGTGGGGGGGTTCGCGTAGGGGGGGTGCGTGTCGTACTTGTGCGTGCGATCGACTTGTACGGGCCGTTGGTTGGTGGGGGTGTTCGCGTGGCCTTGTTGGGGGGGGTGCATGTCGTACTTGTGCGTGCGATTTACTGGTACGGGCCGTTGGCGGGTGGGGGTTCGCGTGGGCTTGTTGGGGGGTGTGCGTGTCGTACTATTGCGTGCGATCGAGTTGTACGGGCCGTTGGCGGGTGGGGGTGTTCGCGTGGGCTTGTTGGGGGGTGTGCCTGTCGTACATGTGCGTGCGATCGACTTGTACGGGCCGTTGGCGGGTCCGCATAGGGGGGTGTGTGTGTCATACTTGTGCGTGCGATTGACTGGTACGGGCCGTTGGCGGGTGGGGGGGTTCGCGTGGGCTTGTTGGGGGGGTGTGCGTGTCGTACTTGTGCGTGCGATTGACTTGTACGGGCTGTTGGCGGGTGGGGGGGTTCGCGTAAAGGGGTGTGCCTGTCGTACATGTGCGTGCGATCGACTTGTACGGGCCGTTGGCGAGTGGGGGGGTTTGCATAGGGGGTGTGCGTGTCGTACTTGTGCTTGCGATTGATTGGTACGGGCCGTTGGCGGGTGGGGGGGTTTGCGTGGGCTTGTTGGGGGGGTGTGCGTGTCGTGCTTGTGCATGCGATCGACTTGTACGGACCGTTGGCGGGTGGGGGGTTCGCGTAAAGGGGTGTGCCTGTCGTACTTGTGCGTGCGATCGACTTGTACGGGCCGTTGGCGGATAGGGGTGTTCGCGTGGCCTTGTTGGGGGGGGGGGCCGTGTTGAACTTGTGCGTGCGATTGACTGGTACGGGCCGTTGGCGGGTGGGGGGGATCGCGTGGGCTTGTTGGGTGGTGTGCGTGTCGTACTTGTGCGTGCGATCGACTTGTACGGGTCGTTGGTGGGTGGGGGGGTTTTGTAGGGGGGTGTGCGTGTCGTACTTGTGCGTGCGATTGACTTGTACGGGCCATTGGCGGGTGGGGGTGTTCATGTGGCCTTGTTGGGGGGTGTGCGTGTCGTACTTGTGCGTGCGATTGACTGGTACGGGCCGTTGGCAGGTGGAGGGGTTCGCGTGAGCTTGTTGGGGGTGTGCGTGTCGTACTTGTATGTGCGATCGACTTGTAGGGGCCGTTGGCGGGTGGGGGGTTCGCGTAGGGGGGTGTGCGTGTCGTACTTGTGCGTGCGATCGACTTGTACGGGCCGTTGGCTGGTGGGGGTGTTCGGGTGGGCTTGTTGGGGGGGTGTGCGTGTCGTACTTGTGTGTGCGATCGACTGGTACGGGCCGTTGGCGGGTGGGGGTTCGCGTGGGCTTGTTGGGGGGTGTGCGTGTCGTACTTGTGCGTGCGATCGACTTGTACGGGCCGTTGGCGGGTGGGGCGGTTCGCGTAGGGGGGTGTGCGTGTTGTACTTGTGCGTGCAATCGACTTGTACGGGCCGTTGGTGGGTGGGGGTGTTCGCGTGCGCTTGTTGGGGGGGGTGTGCATGTCGTACTTGTGTGTGCGATTGACTGGTACAGGCCATTGGTGGGTGGGGGGGTTCTCGTGGGCTTGTTGGGAGTGTGCATGTCGTACTTGGGCGTGCGATCGACTTGTATGGGTCGTTGGCAGGTGGGGGTGTTCGCGTGGGCTTGTTGGAGGGGTGTGCGTGTTATACTTGTGCGTGCGATTGACGTACAGGCCGTTGACGGGTGGGGGGGTTCACGTGGGCTTGTTGGGGGGTGTGCGTGTCGTACTTGTGCATGCGATCGACTTGTACGGGCCGTTGGCGGGTGGGGGGCTTCGCGTAGGGGGGGTGCGTGTCGTACTTGTGCGTGCGATCGACTTGTACGGGCCGTTGGTGGGTGGGGTGTTCACGTGGCCTTGTTGGGGGGGTGTGCATGTCGTACTTGTGCGTGCGATCGACTTGTACGGGCCGTTGGCGGGTGGGGGATTTGCATAGGGGGTGTGCGTGTCGTACTTGTGCGTGCGATCGACTTGTACGGGCCGTTGGCGGGTGGGGGTGTTCGTGTGGGCTTGTTGGGGGGTGTGCGTGTCGTACTTGTGCATGCGATCGACTGGATGGGCCGTTGGCGGGTTGGGGGGTCCGTGTGGGCTTGTTGGGGGTGTGCGTGTCGTACTTGTGCGTGCGATCGACTTGTATGGGTCGTTGGCGGGTGGGGGTGTTCGCGTGGGCTTGTTGGAGGGGTGTGCGTGTCGTACTTGTGCGTGCGATTGACTGGTACGGGCCGTTGGCGGGTGGGGGGGTTCGCGTGGGCTTGTTGGTGGTGTGCATGTCGTACTTGAGCGTGCGATCGACTTGTACGGGCCGTTGGCAGGGGGGGGGTTTGCGTGGGGGGGGTGCGTGTCATACTTGTGCGTGCGATCAACTTGTACGGGCCGTTGGTGGGTGGGGGTGTTCACGTGGCCTTGTTGGGGGGTGTGCATGTCGTACTTGTGCATGCAATCGACTTGTACGGGCCGTTGGCGGGTGGGGGGGTTCGCGTGGGCTTGTTGGGGGGGTGTGCGTGTCGTACTTGTGCATGCGATTGACTGGTACGGGCCGTTGGTGGGTGGGGGTGTTCGCGTGGCCTTGTTGGGGGGGTGTGCGTGTCGTACTTGTGCGTGCGATCGACTTGTACGGGCCGTTGGCGGGTGGGGGTGTTCGTGTGGGCTTGTTTGGGGGGTGTGCGTGTCGTACTTGTGCATGCGATTGACTGGTACGGGCCGTTGGCGGGTGGGGGGGTTCACGTGGGCTTGTTGGGGGGTGTGCATGTCGTACTTGTGCGTGTGATCGACTTGTATGGGCCGTTGGCGGGTGGGAGGGTTCGCGTAGGGGGGTGTGCGTGTCAAACTTGTGCGTGCGATCGCCTTGTACGGGCCGTTGGCGGGTGGGGGTGTTCGCGTGGGCTTGTTGGGAAGGTGTGCGTGTCGTACTTGTGCATGCGATTGACTTGTACGGGCCATTGGCGGGTAGGGGGATTCACGTGGGCTTGTTGGGGGGGCGTGTCGTACTTGTGCTTGAGCGAGGGGTACACGTGTGGTATGTGTTGACGCTGCTTGATGCGAGCCGAATATTGACGTACGAATCATTATTGAAGTGCGGAAACTTGTTCCGTACGAATTGCTGTCAGGTTTCTCATACAGGATCGTACTAGTGTGTTTGTATGGCCTGGTTACGAATCGTACGGTAGGATTTCCGATGCATATTCGTACGGATCATCGACTGTGATTCGTATGGTTCGATGAGATTCATACGGCATTCAACGGGAACGGATCGGAATTCGCATTTTTACGGATTCGGATACGAATGCGAATCGTACGGCGGAATATTTTACCGGATCGGAATCGACGCCTAAGTGTACACGAGCTGTGTATAAGTGTATAAGCAAAGGGCCCATCTCCATCACAGGAGGAATAATGTTCTGCGGCCGTGCCTGACTCCAACATGGCACCCATGTTGGTGGTAGCTACGGGAGGGACAGTATGGATCTCCCAACAACACAATCCTGGGAGCTTGCTTGTCCTCAACAACAAGGGACATGAGCATCACACCATGCCTGACCCTAAGGTGTCTGCCACTGATCCCATCTCGTGATGGGGAAAGCCTTGTGGCTGAATCCAATCATCCCCACAAGGTCCTGGGCCACCGATCCTCTGGGAAAGGAGCTAAAACGTGCAACTGTGAGGTTCTGGAACCACTGGAGGAACGCTGAGATCACACAAGAATCAGGGACTGCATCTATGCCACACTGACCTTTTTACCAGCTTTGAGTGGCGCGGCCAGAGGCGACGGCGGAGGCAAGATGGCAGTTTCCCTGAACTGACGCAAGAAGCATTGCTATTGAATGGATATCAACCCTACAGTAAGTTTTAGCTTCCCTATAACTCCGGAAAGGGTGCTGCCAATTGATCTTTGACAATGCCCCCCAGACTGAAACCCTGAACATTATACACACCACAAAGCCAGTTCAACATGACCCATGACCAGTGGAACTTTGATGGAACTTTCGATGGACCTTTGATAATGCCCCCTATACAGATATCAAAACTGTTTGTACTCACCTTGGTGCATGAGCAACCTTGGCCAATGCCTGGTGGAGCTGTCATATGCAGCAATAGAGGAGTCCGGCCCTGGTCTCACCCCCGCAGTCATCACCTACCCAGCCGGTCATCTGACATTGTTTTTCTCATTTCAACATTGCGTTTCCTTCCTTCCCCCTCCCCCTCCCTCCTCCTTCCTTGATTCTTTGATTTAATTTATGTAACTATGTAACCTGTAACTCGCTGATCCTCATGTAAAGGGCTATGATACCTCCGGGTCTAGCCAGCGCCATATAAAACTTCACAAATAAATGAATGAATAAATAAATAAACGAGCTAGGAGGATGAAGTGTGATACAGTGTTGAACAATGCCGATCAATCAAGTAACACCAGCAGCGCTCTGTTGTACCTGTCTGTACTAAGGAGAATGGAGTCAAGAACTTCCAGCATTGCTGGCTCAGTACTATAGTTGGGCCAGAAGCCAGATTGACTTGCATGCAACAAATTATTGTTTTCTAAATGTGTGGAAATCTATTTCTCCAGTACCTTTGCTAGGGCTGGGAGAAGGGAGATGGGTTGATAATTGATTGAATCAGTTGGATCTGCCTTGCGTTTTTTCAGCAGTGGTAGAATTTTAGCTTGTTTCCAAACCATAAGCATCTTAGCTGATGACAGGGACGTATCAAATACCTGATGCACGGGAAACATCCTTTACAACGAAACTTTTACAACGCAGTGCTTTTACAACGCAGGTTTTACAATGAAAAACATTACAAAGCATTGCGCTGGGGGGCGCTCTAGGATAGGGAATAGATTTAATTTACTATCCAACACCTTCCCTAGTGTCCTCGGTGGCTGGAGTTGGAATAGTAAATTAAACTATTCACTATCCAGCACCCCAAAGCGCTATGCGTTGTAAAGGTTTGCGTTGTAAAAACCACGTTGTAACAGCATGCGTGGTAAAAGCATGCGTTGTAACGTCATACATCCCTGATGCACTAGTGGGGTGATGTTCTTTGCCTGGTGAGCTAAGAGAGAGGCAGAGTTAGGATCTGAGGGGAGCCTGATTTTAGGCCCTTTATGGCTAGAAAGGTATCTTCCACTGAAATGGAAGGAAAGAGTCTAAAACATTGACTGTGCTACTGAAGGTAGGCATTGGAAGAATCAGGTCTTTCTCCTTCCTCTCCTTTATGCCTGTGAGTTCCTTTGTACTATCATTATCCAAGTAGATGTTGACTTTTGCAGGTGGAAGGCTAAGTTGAATGGAGGTTATTTTGTTGTGAAATATGTTAGCAAGTTGTTTGCACCATTTTTTAGAAGATGGTTTAGAGTTAGTCTCTGCTTCAGGCATGGTGAAGGATTTGTTGATTTTGAAGATTTCCTTAGAGCAGTTGCCAGCAGTTAAATATTTAGCCTCAAAGTATGCTTTTTGCTAATTTAATCTCCTTATGAGACTTTCTTTATAATCTGATTTTTTTATTGTGCAGTATTAAATTCTCCACTGCCTTTCTAAGTGTTTGCATTTGTGATGAATGTGCTTTTCACGAAAAGGACACACCCAAACCTTGCACTCCCACTTTGGAGGCAAATGTATAACTGCACCTCTAAATAATACACATTTACACAGCACTTCCAAAGGCGAGGCACAAACCCAACACTCCCAAAGGCGAGGCAAGAAGGCAAATACAGTTGCATTTAATATGACACACAAATTCATTAATGCAATATTTTAAAAGGCAGGCCCGAATGTTAGAAAGGCGGTCCCGGGGGAGGCAGAAGATGTCTGACTGACCACCCCTAGGTCCACCCCTCCGTCGAGAAGTAGCCGAGCGTTAGCGAGAGGCCTCCTGGGTGAGGGTCCCCTCCTAGGTTCGTACAGCAGAGTAATCACACCACTACAAATGGACACCACACAGGAGGATAAGTTCTTTAGGCTTTTATCAAGAATAAAAGGTTGTTTGTCTTCAGCGACAGGTACATGCAGATCGAGGGATCTGAAAAGTCTCGTAAATAGGGGACAGGGTAGCGGGATAGTCTTTGGCGTGAGGACGGAAGGATACCCTGCGCACAGCTCTCAATCCTCGAGCCGGGGGGTTCCGAGAGGATGGGCCGCGGCAGCGCCAGCAGGCCCCAAAGATGGTTCAGCAAATCTGGGCCGCGGCAGCGCCAGCAGGCTCCGAAGATGGTTCAGCTAAGATGGACCGCGGCAGCGCCAGCAGGCTCCAAAGATGGTTCAGCTAAGATGGACCGCGGCAGCGCCAGCAGGCTCCAAAGATGGTTCAGCTAAGATGGACCGCGGCAGCGCCAGCAGGCTCCAAAGATGGTTCAGCTAAGATGGACCGCGGCAGCGGCAGCAGGCTCCAAAGATGGTTGCAGGTTTCAGGAAAAAGGAGTTCGTCTCGCGGTCAGCCGCGACAGCGTCAGCAGGGCTCTCGACTCCAGGATACAACTGCTGTCCTACTCCGGGGCTGGCCCAGATATAGGACTGGAGTCCTTTGATGTCCGGACCCTCTCGCCCGGGGGTCAGAGGGGCCGGGATGATGGTGTCCAGACACCCAGCAGGGGGGTGGAGCCAGCGCCCAGGGAGGCCGGAGGGCGATCGATACCAGGCGTCCGGGGACGACTGGAGGGCCATCGAAACTTCCCTCCTCCAGGATCTGTTGAGTGGCCACTCTACCACCCGGGGGGATCTTGGTGCCTCGATGTCGGGGCTTCGCTGGGGCCTTGGCCGGGGTCGAGGCCACGTGCTCGGGACGTGGTGGTCCAAGATGGAGTCGGACAAGGCCTCGTGCTCGTAACGTGATGGGCCCAGGATGGAGTCGGGCCGGTAGGGTTGGGGATGTGCTGGGTCTGCCATGTTCCAGGGGAGGAGAGCGATGGTGTGTCAGGGGGGTTGCTCTCATTGGTAGTTCGTGTAAGGCCGGGCCAAGGGGCGCCCGGGGTCTGATGGAGGGCCGTTGTCGTCCTGGGCCCGCCATGCGGGGAGGGTTAGGACCACGCCGTGGGGCCGGGTCCAACACGCGTCCCCCCAGCTGAAGGCAGGGGAGAGTCATCCATTTTCTTGGGGGGTCTCCGAGCCGAGGCGGAAAAACCAGGACAGACCATCAGCATTGGCGTGGTCGTTGCCAGGGCGATGCTCCACAGTGAAGTCCATCCCTTGGAGGGAGATGGACCATCGCAGTAGCTTCGGGTTCTCGCCCCGCATCTGCATCAGCCACCGCAGAGGCCGGTGGTCGGTCTGCACCCGGAAGTGGGTGCCGAAGAGGTAGGGCCTGAGTTTCTTTAAGGCCCACACGACGGCGAAGGCTTCCCTCTCAATGGTGCTCCATCGTTGTTCCCTAGCCAGCAGGCGCCGACTGATGAAGGCCACGGGAAGGTCGATTCCGTCAGGGTTCGCTTGTGAGAGGACCGCCCCAATGCCGTGCTCGGAGGCGTCTGTTTGGACCACAAACTCTCGGCTGTAGTCGGGGGCCTGGAGCACAGGGGCGGTGCACATGGCAGTCTTTAGTGTTTCGAAAGCTGTTTGGCACTCTGGGGTCCAGTGTACCTTTTGGAGTAGTCTCTTGGAGGTTAGTTCTGTGAGGGGCCCCACAATGCTTCCATAGTTTTTTATGAAACGCCGATAATATCCTGTGAGCCCCAGGAAGGCTCGGACTGTGGTCTGGGTGACCGGGGGCTCCCAGGCCCAGATGGCGTCAATCTTTGGCTGGAGGGGAGCCACCTGGCCGCTCCCTACTTGGTGCCCTAGATAGGTCACGGACCCTTGGCCTATCTGGCACTTGCTGGCTTTTATTGTCAGTCCGGCCCGTCGGAGGGCCGTCAGGACCTCCCAGAGGTGTGTCAGGTGTTCGTCCCAGTCGAGGCTGTATACTGCAATATCGTCCAGATACGCGGCACTGAACTCTTCTAGCCCCGCCAGCACTCTATTCACGAGTCTCTGGAAGGTGGCCGGGGTGTTTTTCATGCCAAAGGGCATCCCGGTGAAATGGTAGTGGCCATCAGGGGTCGAGAAAGCAGATCGCTCTTGGGCACCAGGGGTGAGTCCGATCTGCCAATACCAGGCTGTGAGGTCGAAGGTGCTTAGATACCTGGCGGCCCCCAGGCGATCGATCAGTTCATCCGCCCGGGGGATGGGATGGGCGTCGGTCCTGGTGACGGCATTCAGCCCCCGGTAGTCGACGCAGAACCTGAGCTCCGGGGTGCGCCGGGGGCGGCGGCTTTAGGGACCAGGACAACGGGACTGGCCCAGGGACTGTTTGAGGGTTCGACTACCCCCAGAGCCAGCATCTTGGCAACTTTGGACTGAATGTAGGCCCGAACTCGGTCGGGAACTCGAAAAGCCCGGTGTCGTACAGGCGGGCTGTCCCCAGTATATACATTGTGGACACACCACTGGGTGACTCCGGGAGTGAGGGAGAATAGGTCTGCAAATTGCCCCAGCAGCTTCCGGCAGTCTTGGTGCTGCTCTGGGGTCAGGGTAGAGGAGAGCGTGACCCCTTCGACGGAGCCGTCCTTCTCGGTGGTGCTCAGGAGATCTGGTAGAGGCTCGGAGTTGCCTTCAGCTCCGTCATCGGTAGCTAGCAGTAGGCTCAGTTCGGTGCGGGCAAAGTGAGGCTTGAGCCTGTTGGCATGCAGAACCCGGAGGGGGTTCCGGGGGGACTCCATGTCCACCAAGTAAGTGACGGGGCTCTTTTGCTCCACCACTTTGAAGTGCCCCGTCCTGGAGGGCATAAGGTTCGACCGGGGACATGACCCAGACCTGCTGGCCCGGCTCGAACTCAATGGACGAGGCGTTCTGGTCACACCAGCGTTTCATTTCCTCCTGACTGGACTCAAGGTTGGCCTCGGCAAGTTCCCGGAACTTCAGAGTCTGGTTGCGGAGGATCAGGAGGTACTGGTAGACGTCCGGGGGTGCATCTTGGGCAGCCGTCTACCAACCTTCTTTGACCAAGCTGAGGGGGCCTCGGACAGGATGCCCTTACAACAGTTCGAAAGGGCTGAACCCCAGGGACTTCTGGGGCACCTCTCGATAGGCGAACATGAGGCAGGGCAGTAGGACATCCCATTTGCGTCGTAGCGGCTCTTCTAGGCCCTTGATCATCCCCTTCAAGGTTCGGTTAAACCGCTCCACAAGTCCATTTCCTTGGGGGTGATACGGGGTGGTGAACTTATATGTGACCCCGCACTGTTGCCACAGGGACCGCATATATTTAGAGATAAAGTTGGTGCCCCGATCACTCACGACCTCCCGGGGGAAGCCGACTCTGGAGAAAATCCCCATTAGCGCTCGACCCACCACGGGGGCTGTGATGGTGCGAAGGGGGATGGCTTCCGGATAGCGGGTGGCATGGTCCACCAGGACGAGGATGAAGCGGTGCCCCTGAGAGGTGCGGGGGTCCAGGGGCCCCACGATGTCGATCCCCACTCGCTCGAAGGGGGTGGTGACCATGGGAAAAGGCTGGAGCGGGGCTTTGATTCTCCCTCCGCTCTTCCCACTGGCTTGACAGGTCGGAAAGGTTCGGCAGTGGTTATTCACGTCGTTGTGCATTTTCGGCCAGTAAAAATGGGTCACCAGGCGGCTGTAGGTCTTGTCCTGCCCTAGGTGCCCGGCGAGGGGCACGTCATGTGCTAGGTTCAGAAGAAAGTCTCGGAATCGGAGGGGGACGACCAGCACTCGGCTGGCTCCCAGTTCGGCAATCTTCTGTTCGCTATAGAGGAGGTCGTGGTCCCAATAGACCCAGTGGGACCCCGAGGGGTCTCCGGCGGCTTGAGCGGCGGCTTGTTGACAGATTCCCTCGAGGGAGGGACAGGTTTTCTGTTCCTGTCGGAACTGTTCGCGGGTGGGGCCACCTTCTTGGCGCCATTGAGCTAGATCTGGAAGGTGGCCGAGCTCGGTGAGGTCTTCAGCGTTGGACCCCTGGGGCCCGTTCTCAGTGTTGGCGTCCTCGGAGACGGCGGGCGGCGGAGGTGCCGGCCACTCCGGTTCTTCAGGCGGGGTGTCTTCGTTCGGGGCGGAGGCCCGGGCGGTCATGGACCGAGTGGTCGCACAGACCCACTCGGGCAGGCCGAGCATCCCCAGATGCTCTCTCCGCTCGACGTGGGCCCAGGGGGAACTTTCCAGGTCATTCGCGAGGAGGCAGTCCACGGGGGCATCGTCCCGGACAGTCACTTTCAGCATGCCCGACACCCCTCCCCACTCGAAGGGAATGCGTGCCATCTGGCACAAGCTCTCGGAGTTGTCCGCCGACCGTACTGGGCACAGGATGTTGGGCAGGATTTGTTCAGGGGTCACCAAATGGCAGCGGAACGCCGTCACGCTGGCCCCAGTGTCACGGAGGGCTTTGGCCCTGTGTCCATTAATGGTGACCCACTGGCGGTACTTCTGGGTGTTGCCTGGGATCGGGGCTCAGGGGATCATGTCACTTTCGCCCAGGCATACCAAGGACATAGCTGCGGGCTCCCACTCGGTCTGTTCGGGGACTTCGTCCTCTTCCTCGCCTCCTTCTTCACCCAGGGCGGCGGCCATGATCTGGCGGTTTGGAGGACCGGTGGTGCCGGGTCGCTGGTTCATCGGGCAGAGAGGGTCATTAGCATAGTGACCCAGCCGCTGGCATCTGTGGCAAGTAACGTTCGGACCGGGCCCTGGTCGTGCTGGAGGGGCCCCCCTTCGGCCTAGGGCGAGCGACGTGGAGGTAGGGGACGACCCCGTGGAGGCGTCTCGGCCTCTGCTCTGGCCTCCTCCGCCGCCTCGTGGTCGGTGGTTCCCCGGGGATCCCCGACCGTAGTCTCCCATCGGGCTCCGGGAGACTCGGTGGGCGGATTTTGCGGATCCACGATTCACGGATTTGCGTATTCACGGATCGTGGATCCGCAAAATCCGCGTACTTGCGGATTAGCGGATTTGCGGATTTGGGGCGGGGCTTCCATGCGAGTGCACATGCCTCTTGTGTGTATAAAAGGTCAGAGACCGATCAGACCTTTTTTCTAGGCGAGGGGTGGAAAAGACAACACAAGGGAGCCGAATAATGCACTGTCCCTGCCAGGGCACATGTGGCCAGATCAGCCTCCAAGAGAAGCCCCCATCAATAATCAATCCCAGGCAGTCCATGGTAGGTCTGAAATGCCCAGGACCCCCAGCAGATCAGCCCCCCTCTAGCCATCCCGGTGCCCATGAAGCCATCACCATTGTTAAGGGGGGAATCATCAAATTTCTAGCACCGGACAGTTTTCTCCTGCAAAACATTCTACTTGCTTTGCCTATGTGAGGGTGGGTAGGTGTTTTGCCAAGTAGACCCCAGCCACAGGATCAAGGTGTATGGAGAAGCTTTCTCTTCCATCGTATGAACATGAGAACAAAGAGGCTGCACCCTCGTCTCCTTTGTATTTATAACTGCTGTTGATTTGCCTCGGATTACATCAATATTTGGGGGGAATGGGATGCACTCTACCTGGCACCCATCACTTGGCCAGTCAATCTACATCAACTCGTAGAGCAACTAATAGTGACCCTCTGCCAATTGCAGGGTTCGCCGTTTCAAGGGAACTAAAAGAGGAGTTTTGACTAACATCAGTCCCCAGTCTCCCTATCTGGTTGGGGTTCAAGAGTGTGGCACGTGGCCATATATGGATGGCGGTGCTCAAACGAATGGGGGTTGGTCCACGGATTCTATCTTGGCTTAGCCTCCTCTACACAAAACCGCAGGCCCAAGTGGTTGTTAACGGAAAGAGGCCACGCACCTTTCAGCTTCAATGGGGCAGGGGTGTCCCCTGTTGCCATTGACTTTTGCCATAATTCTCAAACTGGTGGCGGCATAGATTCGGAAAGATCCTAGAATACGTGGGCTGCGCTCGACAGAGGATTGGGAAGATAGGATACTGGTGCACACCGACAATGTCCTCTTATATGTCGCGTCCCCAAGGGGCTCCATAGCCAGAATACTAAATATCTTCGCTTTATTTGGCCAATATTCCTTGTATACCATCAACTGGACTAAATCAGTGGTGTTCGTCCTCTGAGGTACGCCGCCAGAATTACAGCTGACCTGTGAGGCCGATGAATGAGTCACTGAATTTAAGCTTCAACTAGGGCACATGCTTAAATGGCTACATGTATAAAAGCTCCTGGCCACAGGAACTGCACGTGGATTGCTCTCGTGACAGTCAAGGATGCAAAGGCCTCTGTCCAGCATCACAGCCGATTTTCGATGGTATATTTGGGAAGAGGGCACAGCTGCCTGGCCTGTTAACTATTTTACGATGGCGCCGGCAAGCTGCCAGCGCCATCCTAAAATAGTTACTAAATTAGCTTCAACAGGAAGCTGAATAGATAAAATAAAGCAGATGCACGAGCGCCTGCTTGATTTTATCTATTAGTGCTTCCTGTTGAAGCTAATTTAGTAACTATTTTACGATGGCGCTGGCAGCTTGCCGGCGCCATCGTAAATTAGTTACAACAACAGGCCTGGAAGGCTTGAACTTTTGGCCTCGGAATCCGCCGCTCGCGGATTGCGAATTTCCGGTAAATTCGCGAGAGTTCGCGGATCGCGGATTTACCGAACATTTGCGAAATCCGCGAGCGTAGCGGATTTTGCGCTCATGCTTAGTGCTCACCCATCTATCAGCCTCGACAGCAAGTTTTCGTGGCTCTGTCAGTTTGCTGTCGAGGAGATGCTGCCGGAGTTCGATGAAGCAGTTGTTGGAAAGATGTTCCCATATAATGAGGTCAGCCAACTGCTGGAAGGTGGTGACCTGACTGCCTTTGATCCACCCCTCGAAGGCTCTGCTAAAAAAGTTCACGTATCCCACCCAGGTGGTACCGGGGATTTTTTTACAGTCTCGGAATCGCTGCCGGTACATTTCGGGGGTGAGTCCGTAGCGAGTGAGGAGGGCGGTTTTCATGTGTTCGTACGAGGTCATCTCGGCATCGGGAAGTTCTAGCAGAGCGTCCCTCCCTTCGTTGATGAACTTCCCCCACAAGCTGGCGCCCCAGTCCTTGAGGGGTACTCGATGGGCGGTCATGGCTACTTCATACGCTTTGAACTACTGTTGGATGTCGTCGTTCTTATAGTACTCTTTGACGACATCCTTGGGTATGTGCACCTTCATGTCCACCGGAGGGAGCGAGGTCTTGCCCCCGGGGGCGCTGGCCTCATTTGTCTTGGCCTTGATTTCTAGTTCCTTTAAGCCACGCTCATGCTCGTACGTGAGTTTCTTTTCTTCGAGTTCTCTTTGTCTTCGTTTGTCCTCCAGGTCTCCTTCTAGTCGTAGTTGCTCGAGGGCTATTTTTTTCTCGGCCAGCTGTAGTTCTCCGTCTAGCCGGAGTCGGGCTAGTTCTAGTTCGTGCAGCCTGTTCCTCTCTCGTTCTCGGGCGTCTTCGTGGGAGAGGCCCGTGTCTAGGTTTGCGGGTCTTTCCCCCGCTGGAGACGTGTTGGTCTCCGGGCGTCCGTTCGGGCCCGGGTTATCTTCATTCTGTGGTGGCGAGTCTCCGGCTTCCACCCATGCTTGCAGGGCTAGTTTAAAGTCTTCCTTGGTGCTTAGGCCAGTGGTAGCGATGCCCAGATCTTTGCAGAATTGTTTCAACTCCTTTTTTTATTTTATTTTTTATATTTTTATTAAACATTTTAATTTTTTTTCCGCATATTCCTGTATATGTTACAGCATACAGCAATTTCACAAGTGGTTATGCATACGTTACGCTTTTTACAATTATTCCTCTGGTACGTTATGTCATAGGCAGAAAACCCGTCAAACGTACATATAATATGTGCTAATCATTACGCCCAGGGGGGAAAAGGAACGTAGATAAACAAAGTAAACAAAATAAGACAAAATAAGACATGGAGGGAGAAAATAAAATATCAGTCTTCCCTCAACTATTCTTGGTTTAACCTACTGTTTTTCCAGCTTGTGATGGGCTGCCATACCCTTTTTCCTAATAACTTAGCTCTTCTTCCTTTCCTATCATAGATTGCCTTTTCCAGGTTGTACATAGAAAGAAGTCTTGAGATCCAGGCTTGGAACGGGGGGGGAACTTTATCCAGCCAGGTTCTTGCTATACAGATACGGAGCACCGCCAGTGAGACAAAAATAAATTCTACTGGAAGATCATCTGGCGTATCCCCTACACCCAGCATAATTAATTCGTCTGTAAGCTTTATCTTAATCTTAAGTGAATTATCTAAGAACTCTTCAATAGCCTTTTTCAGGGTGAACAATTGAGGACATTGTGAGAACATATGTACAATGTCTGCTTCATTTGAGTCACATCGGGGGCATGTTATTCCAGTTGTTCCTCCCCACTGGGCGATTCTGGCTGGGGTATGATATAGTGAGAACACAGTCTTAAAGTGTTGTGATTGCAAAGTAGCTGAGCATAGCACTGTTCTGTCCAGGTCCAGAGATAACTGAAAACTTTCTACCCCTGTCCCCAGTTTTTCTGTCCATTTTTGTGCAAACTTCCCCCTTTCATCAGTTTTAATGTCTTTCAGTTCCGCATATAACTGTCTTATCGTGCATTTGTTAGCTACTTCTATATAATCCATGAGTCTGCATTGACCCAACCCTGCCAGGCCGCCCTGTTTTTGCATTAAGAAACTTCTGATTTGGAGATATTTGTGAAAGCTATGGTGTTCTAGCCCGAACTTTGCTTGTAGCCCCCCGAACTGTAACATATTCCCCTGGCTATCGAGCAAATTTCCTATTTTTACTATACCCTTGTTATGCCAGTCCCTCATAGTAGTATCTCCATAAATGTCCCTCGGTAATGAACAATTTGTGTACAGTCGTGTGTAATTATTATATCTTCCTAAACCAAATTTTTTTGAAACCCCTTTCCGGACCCTATAGGCTGCCTTTAATGTTTTAAACCGCGTATGTTTAAAATAGCTGAAGTCGATTGTGTTTAGCAACCCGTTTTCTGCCCCCTCTCCCAATAGTGTAGTATAAACATTAGTACATCCTGGGTTGTCTTCCGCTGTATAGTCTGTGCCTCCCCCACCTAATAGCCCCTGACAGTACTGCAATACGGCAGCCCAGTAATAGAGCCTAAAATCTGGCGCCCCCCAGCCGCCTTTTTCTCTTGATACTGTTAGGTGTCTGTAGGCTCTCCTAGTCTTTCCTTTGGCCCAAATAAATTTATTCAAGATTGCTTCTAATTTATTAAACCATATAGTGTCAAAAAATAGCGGAATAGACCTAAACAAATACAAAATTTAGGGAACGTTACCATTTTTGTTACATTAATCCGTCCCATCAGGGTCAGATGGAGATTATTCATTCTTTCCGTGTTTGCTTTTACTTTTGCCAACAGTGGAGTCATATTAATTTCCACTAACTTATCCAGGTCAGCTGTAATTTTGACGCCTAAGTACATGACTTCAGGAGCTACTCTTACGTCCTGATAATTTACCCAACTATTTTGTATAATTTGCGTCTTTCCTTTATTCAGTGAGTAACCCAAAACTATCCCAAAAGCAGCTGCCTCCTGTTCTATTTCTATGATGGCTAGCTCCGGTTAAGGGGTAACCACCGCCACGTCGTCTGCATAAGCAAGTGTTTTATATTCAAATCCATGTAGTTTTATCGGGAGGATGTTAGAATTACCTTCCAGCTTGCGCAGGAGGGGATCAATATATAACGCGGATAACAGTGGTGAAGACGGGCAGCCCTGTCGTGTGCCACGTCTTATGCGTATTTCAGCAGTATACCCTCTGTTTATTCTCACCTTAGCCATAGGTTCTAAATATAGTGCTTGAATAGCTTTTATGTAGCCTACTCCTATGCCAAACCAGTCCAGAACCCTCCACAGATACCTCCAGGAGACCCTGTCGAAAGCCTTCTCTGCATCCAAAAAAATAGCCGCGACAGGGTCCCCTGAGGCGCCCGCTGCATCCAGTATGGTAACCATCTGCCTTGTGTGTTGTGTGGTCCCTCTCCCGGGGATGAAACCATGTTGTGTTTCACCTACTAAACCCTCAATTACCTTACTTAATCTATGTGAAAGCGCCTTAGAATAGATTTTTGCGTCGGCATTCATGAGTGTTATTGTCCTGTATGACCCGGGATCCAAATGTGTTTTTTTTTTTTCAAGATTACTATAATGTTAGCACCGGCCCATGACTGTGGAATACTTCCCCCCCTCTGCGCTTGTTTTAAGGTTTCCAGCATATCACTCCCCAGGGTATCCCAGAAGATTCTGTAGAATTCCGCCGGAATTTGATCTGGCCCTGCTGCCTTTCCTGCGGGGAGTTTGGATACTGCATTCTGCACTTCCCCCAGTGTCAATGGTAACTCCAGTGTCTCCTTATTCTCCTCGGTCAATTCCTCACGCAAGGTTCCTACCAAATAATCTTCTATCTCAGTGTCAACATTTCCAATATCTTGATCATATAAATCAGAGTAAAACTCCCTAAACACTTCTCTCACTTCCTCTACCTTAGTCACAACTTTTCCCCCTTTATCCTTAATTTCTTTTATTTCTCCTGCAGCCATGTTTTGTCTGGTGCGAACTGCTAGCATATGGCCTACCCTCTCATTAAATTCGTAACATTTTTCCTTTTTCATTAAGTAATTACTTGCCGCTTTATTTGCCAAACTTTCGCTAGCCTCGGCTTTTTTCAGGTCTATTTCCAATAGGATCTCCTCTAAAGGTTCTTGGGTTATGGCCGCTTGGATAAGCCGTTGTTCTAGTTCCATTAAGTCATGCAGTCTGTTAGTTAATTCGAGTTTTTCGTTTTTACTCCTGTGGAGAGTGAAGGCCAATGTTTCCCCTCTTATCCCGGCTTTAAAGGTGTCCCAGACCACCCCTGCAGCAGCTGTGCCTCTGTTTACTTCCCAGAATTGTCTAATCCATATCTTCATCCTATTTATGTATTCTTCTTCCCTAAGTAGCCCTCTTTCAAACGTCCAATTATATTCTTTATATACAGCACTAAGGTTCTGCGGGATGGTTAATATTAGGGGGTTGTGGTCTGAGAAGACCCGAGGAAGTCTTTCTATTTTTGTACCTGGTACTAGAGAGCTAGAAACCAGAAAGTAATCCAATCTGGCAACTACCCTGTGCGGGGCGGAATAAAAGGTACTGCCCGTTCCAGCGGGATTATTGACTGTCCAAACATCTACCAATGCATTGTGAAACATTAGATTACCAATAGCCCTTTGTGTTCCCTTTTTACGATCACCGTGCAACCCCCCACCCAGCAGACCCAACCCTGGCAGCCCATTGACATTAAAGTCCCCGCAAAATATCACCGGTTCAGCCCACAGTGCCAATTCAATATCTAAAAAATCAAATAATTCAGGTTCATCCTCGTTAGAGCCATATACTGAAACGATGGTATACCGACCCCCAGCTGTTTCCCCTTCGACCATAGCCCATCTCCCTTCCTCATCTTCCCTCTTTTTCTTTACCTGTATAATTCCTTTCCTAGCGAAAATAGCCACTCCTTTTGTTTTAGAATCTTGTTGTGTACATGCAAAAACTTCATAACCAAGGTGGTCCATAAGGTATTTATCCTTTCCCCTCACATGCGTCTCCTGGAGGCATATTACGTCCAACTTTAATAGTCTAAACATAGCCGATACTTTCTGTCTTTTCCCACCATCGTTTAGCCCACAGATATTAATAGTAGCAAACCTTAACGCCATCTTATCTCGCTGATTGAACTGCCAAAAGCCCTCTTCTTAGAATATGCTACCACTTGTTCATTTCTATACACCTTCTTGTCTTCTGCTGTACATAACCTTACTTCTTCACCGCCCCCCCTCCCTCCCCCCACCCCCCAGTCAACCCCCCTCCCTTTACCTACCCCCCCCATTCTACAGGCAAATAGGTCAAGCATGACCTATGTGTGACTACTTACTGCTGTAGTGTCGCCTCCTTCTCCTGCCCAAACTACCCATACTGCTAACATATTCAATACTTCTTCAGTATTTTCAATATGCATTTTATGCTGGCTCAATATCCCTACTCTTCCTGCCCCTTTGGCTCTCCGTGATTTCTGCAAGATACTCGCCTGCCTTTATCTCCGAGAAAAACATTCTAACACGACCCCCTGTGATAACTTTCAGCTTTGCTGGAAACATCAGGTATGCTTCGGAGCCCTGACGCTGAAACGGAGTAATTAGCTGCCTGAGCTTCCACCTCCTTTCGACGGTCGCATGGCAGAAATCGGGCCTAGCAAAGAATTGTTTCAACTCCTTATAACTGTACTCTTCCATTTTCTCTTTCCGGAATTCTGCAGTCGGTCTTGTTTCTTGAGTAGTCATGCTCGCGGTGTGTTTTTCTCGGTAGTGGTTGACTCACTCTCTGTACGAATTGCGTTGGCTCGGATCGCACCGCCTGCCACCAATGTTAGAAAGGCAGACCCGGGGGAGGCAGAAGATGTCTGACTGACCACCCCTAGGTCCACCCCTCCGTCGAGAAGTAGCCGAGCGTTAGCGAGAGGCCTCCTGGGTGAGGGTCCCCTCCTAGGTTCGTACAGCAGAGTAATCACACCACTACAAATGGACACCACACAGGAGGATAAGTTCTTTAGGGTTTTATCAAGAATAAAAGGTTGTTTGTCTTCAGCGACAGGTACAGGCAGATCGAGGGATCTGAAAAGTCTCGTAAATAGGGGACAGGGTAGCGGGATAGTCTTTGTCCTGAGGACGGAAGGGATACCCTGCACACAGCTCTCAATCCTCGAGCCGGGGGGTTCCGAGAGGATGGGCCGCGGCAGCGCCAGCAGGCCCCAAAGATGGTTCAGCGAATCTGGGCCGCGGCAGCGCCAGCAGGCCCCAAAGATGGTTCAGCGAATCTGGGCTGCGGCAGTGCCAGCAGGCTCCGAAGATGGTTCAGCTAAGATGGACCGCAGCAGCGCCAGCAGGCTCCAAAGATGGTTCAGCTAAGATGGACCGCGGCAGCGCCAGCAGGCTCCAAAGATGGTTCAGCTAAGATGGACCGCGGCAGCGCCAGCAGGCTCCAAAGATGGTTCAGCTAAGATGGACCGCGGCAGCGCCAGCAGGCTCCAAAGATGGTTGCAGGTTTCAGGAAAAAGGAGTTCCTCTCGGGGTCAGCCGCGACAGCGTCAGCAGGGCTCTCGACTCCAGGATACAACTGCTGTCCTACTCCGGGGCTGGCCCAGATATAGGACTAGAGTCCTTTGATGTCCGGACCCTCTCGCCTGGGGGTCAGAGGGGCCGGGATGATGGTGTCCAGACACCCAGCAAGGGGGTGGAGCCAGCGCCCAGGGAGGCCGGAGGGCTATCGATACCAGGCGTCCGGGGACGACTGGAGGGCCATCGAAACTTCCCTCCTCCAGGATCTGTTGAGTGGCCACTCTACCACCCGGGGGGATCTTGGTGCCTCGATGTCGGGGCTACGCTGGGGCCTTGGCCGGGGCCGATGTCTCGTGCTCGGGACGTGGTGGTCCAAGATGGAGTCGGACGAGGCCTCGTGCTCGTAACGTGATGGGCCCAGGATGGAGTCGGGCCGGTAGGGTTGGGGATGTGCTGGGTCTGCCATGTTCCAGGGGAGGAGAGCGATGGTGTGTCAGGGGGGTTGTTCTCGTTGGTAGTTCGTGTAAGGCTGGGCCAAGGGGTGCACGGGGTCTGATGGAGGGCCGTTGTTGTCCTGGGCCCGCCATGCAGGGAGGGTTAGGACCACGCCGTGGGGCCGGGTCCAACACCGAATATATCAGTAAATGCATACTCCCACATATCAAGTGAATAATTAAACGAACAATTGAAATAGAATGCAATATATATAAGTAGCAAAGAGTTGAAAATATATATACAAAAATGGTTAGGAACACCTCACCAACTGATTCTGCAGCATCCTTGCCAACTCTAGCTGAGGAAGTCCTTTCAACAGCCCAGGAAGGAGTTTCAGTCAGGACCCAAGTTGTGTCACCTCCACAGCAATACGTCTATTCTGTGGTTAACTTCCACCTGGCCACCAAAAGCCCCCAGCTTTAATACCATTAGTCAACGTGAAGCGAAGATTCTAGAAAACCTTGCCGCCTTCTCATTGGAAAAAAATGAGCTGCCTGGTACCAGTCTGCGTCAAAGGCAAGAGAGAGGCTGGCCAAGCTCCCGTATATTGACTCCAAGGCAGACACTTCCCACAACATGTGCCAGTTCACTCCGGTCGGTGAAATGCAAAAAACAAGTGAGGAGCAGAAAGACCTTGATTGTGCTGTGCACGCAGAAGTCAAAGTCAGAAATCAAGAAGACATGAGGCCATGTCAAAGGCAGTAGTAAGCATATATAATTAGTTAATTAAATTAATTAGAGTTAATGTGCTAATATATTTATTTTTTTGTTACTGTTAATTAATAATTAATTGGTAATTAATTATTATTAATTAGGTAATTACATTAATTAGAGTTAATGTGCAAATATACTCAATTTTTTGTTTTTGTTAATTAATAATTAATTGGTAATTAATTATTATTAAGTGATTAACTGATGGTATTTATTTATGTGTAGTGTGTTTATAGGGGACATAATTAAATTTAATTAATTAAAGAGATTGTATTTATTTATTGGTGTTTATTGTTAATTAATTGGTAATTAATATGTGTTAATTAGTTAATTTATAATTAAATCAATTTAGTAATATTAATTGTTATTAATGGATTAATTGATATTTATATTAATTGTGTTTTTTTGTATGTGTAGAGTGTTGTGTGTTAAAGGGAGAGTAGTGTGGGAAGTAATTTTTACCCCTATGCTATCCAAGGCTTTCCCTACTGTTGCACTCTTTGGAGTGGGAATAGTAATTTTTACCCCTACACCATCCAACGCTTTCCCTACTGTTGCACCCTCTGGAGTGGGAATAGTAATTTGTACCCCTACGCTATCCAACGCTTTCCCTACTGTTGCACCCTCTGGAGTGGGAATAGTAATTTTTTACCCTACGCTATCCAACGCTTTCCCTACTGTTGCACCCTCTGGAGTGGGAATAGTAATTTTTACTCGTACGCTATCCAACGCTTTCCCTACTGTTGCACCCTCTGGAGTGGGAATAGTAATTTTTACCCCTACACTATCCAACGCCTTCCCTACTGTTGCACCCTCTGGAGTGGGAATAGTAATTTTTACCCCTACCCTATCCAACGCTTTCCCTACTGTTGCATCCTCTGGAGTGGGAATAGTAATTTTTACCCCTCCGCTATTCAACGCTTTCCCTTCTGTTGCACCCTCTGGAGTGGGAATTGTAATTTTTACCCCTACGCTATCCAACGCTTTCACTACTGTTGCACCCTCTGAAGTGGGAATAGTAATTTTTACCCCTACGCTATCCAACGCTTTCCCTACTGTTGCACCCTCTGGAGTGGGAATATTAATTTTACCCCTACGCTATCCAACGCTTTCCCTACTGTTGCACCCTCTGGAGTGGGAATAGTAACTTTTACTCCTACGCTATCCAACGGTTTCCCTACTGTTGCACCCTTTGGAGTGGGAATAGTAATTTTTTCCTCTACGCTATCCAACGCTTTCCCTACTGTTGCACTCTCTGGAGTGGGAATAGTAATTTTAACCCCTACGCTATCCAACGCTTTCCCTACTGTTGCACCCTCTGGAGTGGGAATAGTAATTTTTACCCGTACGCTATCCAACACTTTCCCGACTGTTGCACCCTCTGGAGTGGGAATAGTACATTTTTACCCCTACGCTATCCAACGATTTCCCTACTGTTACACCTACTGGAGTGGGAATAGTAATTTTTACCCCTACGCTATCCAACACTTTCCCTACTGTTGCACTCTCTGGAGTGGGAATAGTAATTTTTACCCCTATGCTATCCAACGCTTTCCCTACTGTTGCACCCTCTGGAGTGGGAATAGTAATGTTTACCCCTACGCTATCCAACGATTTCCCTACTGTTGCACCTTCTGGAGTGGGAATAGTAATTTTTACCCCTACGCTATCCAACACTTTCCCTACTGTTGCACCCTCTGGAGTGGGAATAGTAATTTTTACCCCTACGCTATCCAATGCGTTCCCTACTGTTGCACCCTCTGGAGTGGGAATAGTAATTTTTACTCCTACGCTTTCCAACGCTTTCCCTACTGTTGCACTCTCTGGATTGGGAATAGTAATTTTTACCCCTACGCTATCCAACGCTTTCCCTACTGTTGCACCCTCTGGAGTGGGAATAGTAATTTTTACCCCTTCGCTATCCAACGTTTTCCCTACTGTTGCACCCTCTGGAGCGGGAATAGTCATTTTTACTCCTACGCTATCCAACGCTTTTCCTACTGTTGCAATATGTGGAGTAAGTATATATATTAATTTATATTTAGAGTTTTTAATTTATTTTAAATGTATATGTATTAGTTATTATTTTTTAAATATGTTGTAATGTTTTTATTTAATATTTGTAAAATTATATGTACATTTAAATTATTTTTACATTATTAATATTACATTTAAAAAAACGATATTTTTAATTTCGATATTTTTGTACTACGATATTTTTTTTCTCAATATTTTTAACTTACCTTTATGAAGATATAACTCCGATATTTTTGTTGTCGATATTTTTGTGTCGATAATTTTGTATGTAGATATTCTGTCTGGCGATATTATGTCATAGATTCGTTGTGGGGCCTCTTTACTGGAGCAAGCCCTAGGATTGAGGGCAGAGCATAGGTCCTTTGGTTGAATTTTGTGAAAGGCTCTTACCGTATTGGATAAGTTGCCATTTGGAGCTGGATGGTTCCTACACTTAAGCCATTTACTTCTAAAAAATAGTGGCCAGGCCAAACCAGTGCAAGGGGATTCCCTTTGAGAGGGCAAGAGGTCAAAATTTGGTCCAGGTCGTGACCGGCCAAATGTGTGGAGGCAATAACAGACTGGACCATGCCCACAACAGCTGGATTCTTAAGAAGTATTGCAGCATCTCTTGCCTCTGTAAAATCTATGTGAAGGTTAAAATCACCCAACACTAAGCAGTGTGCGAAATTAAGAGTTATAGGGGTTAGAGCGTTGCAGAAAGAGGCTAAAAAGCCTACCGTAGGGCCAGGAGGCCTGTAAATGAGTGCCCCTCATATCGATTGTTTCAGTGAGAGAGAAAACGTGTAGCCCAGAATCTATGGCCCAACTAGATCCATTGGGGGCAGAGAAAGTGAGCGTATAACACTCCTTGTAAATATTTGCGAGACTTCCCCAATACCTAAAATGTGATCTTTTCTCATAATCCTAAAGCCTAACAAAGTGGATGACTAAATGTGTGCGCCTGAGGAGTCTGAAAGCCATGTTTCTGTTACGAATAGTACATCAAATTGTTCATCACACAATATGTCAAATAATTATTGGCTGCATGTTTTGGAAGAGAACGACTATTGTTCAGACCTGCCATAATGTCGGGACTAGTCTGTAAGTGCTCCCTTAGAGGTTGCTTCCTATCTTTAATACAGAAATCACAAGTACTGCATTGGGTTACAGGGATACAAAGGGTAAGGGGTTAAAAGTGGTGCATGTGAAATTTTTGGCCAGCTCACAAAGTTGTTGAGGGCTATACGAAATGCAAGCCATCTTTGCCCTAATAGTACCATCATAGTGGCTGTTGCTGGTCGCTTCTGGGACACTGATGGGCGCAGACAGACTTTCCTTTGACGGGCCCCCTGCATGCGTCTGCGCAGTGTCCCTGGTTAAATGCATGGGAAGGCAAGATAGACTAGTGCGGGCACTTCCAAAAATGGCCAGTTTATTTGTCACCCAGGACGAAAAATGGTTGCCAGATATCGGGCCACTACCCAGCCGAGTAAAAATTGATTTCCTCTCCCGGCCCACCAGAAAATACATTTCCACCAGCTCAGTTACCCAAGTTTTCAGCACAGAACAATGAAATTCAATCTTTGCACAATTGTAGAAAATACAGTTAAAAATGCACAATGCCAAGTTACAATTAAAACTAGAAAAAAGGTTGGAGATCAAAGGGAATGATGTACGCAGTAGTAAGAGCACCTAAAAATGGGAAAGAGTGAGAGACACCGCCAACACTTCTGCTATTGGCGCGTCCACGCAGCTTCCCTGGTTAAATGCTTGATTCAGCCCGAAATGCAAAGCCAGGTCTTCCCTGCACCGGAAAGAAGCATCCTGGGACCAATTTCAGGGTAACACCCCTCATCAGCCAGGCTAGCTTGAATGCAGTAAGCAGGGGATGCCCAGACGTGGGTCCCTTGCTTTGGACTGAGATGGACCACAGGCTCGATTCAGGGACCGGGTTTGGTCCACTGAACAAACTATCTCAAGTCTTAGTTGGTTGGTTATTATGATGATCTGCGTCGAAGATGCGTTGTGCAACCAAAGCGATACATCAGCTCTGAGGCGAGGGCCTGCATCCTCATTGAGGATGTCGCAAACGATGGCTTGAGATGCTAAGTCCAGTGTCGAGGATGTGTCATGCAGTCGGGTGATCCTTTGTGTCCAAGAAGCTGCAAGCCTGTGATGCGGAGTGCAGCGCCATCACCAAGGCTGCTGTTGAGGAGGGGTGCATGGACTTGCATTAAGGATTTATCATTAAGCAGTCGTTTCAAAGCTGTTTTGAGCTTCAAAGACAAAGCAGGTCTTTGAAACGGATTTGATTCACACAGCAGAGGTGATGCGTTGGTTCTGCTGAAGAATAAGCTGCTCAGCAGAGTGTTGTCATTTTACAGCGATTGAGTTAACATTAGCAGAAGCCATCCTGTATTTAGAAGTTATCTTGTCTGTTTTGTGGAATCCATTTTGTATTTCTGGCATCCATCTTGTTTGCCATGTACTACCACATGCGTGCCATGTGCTCTGTCCTACCTTGCTGTTCTCTGCTCTTGAAATCTGCCTAGAGACAGATTATATTTAGCCTCTTCTGCTTCACACATGCTCAGTTGAGCTTGTAGCTGTCCTTGCAGCTGTCCCTAGTCTGTAAATGTCAGGATGTGTTCACCAGAATTAGCAACTGTTAGCTCCTCTCACTTGTTGACTGTGCATTTTCTGTATGACCTTAAATGTACCTGAAACCTTCTTTTGAACCCCTGTGTGGGTACAAAAGGACCAAGCTCCTTCCATTCAGTGTGCTACTCCATACATTTCCGAAGGGTATTGTGTGAATGTATTTCCACCTCATGAGGTTTAATAAGACTTTGTATTTTCTATTCCAGTTTCTCTGCCAACTTCTATCCTATTGGTCTGAGGACTTGTGCAGAGAAGGGTGAACCCCTAGCACTGGTATGACTTGCTGAGGCCCACCACTACAAGAGGAGATGCCTTGTATCTGCTAGGTCCACAGAGTCTGGTACCGTAAGCTAAGCCCACTACCAAGGTTCCAGGACTGGCTTGGCACCACTTGGCAGTACAGATTCACAGATGACAGAGCACAGGTGCTGGGGTAAAAGTTGTTAGAATCTTCTTCCCTGAGGCTCAAGTCCAGCAAACTAGTCCTTGGAGTCACTCTGGGAACCTGGCTTCAAACAGATGCAGATCCAGTCCTTCTCACCCAGGCAAGAGGGCAGCAGGCAAAAGGTCAGCACAGCAGGGCAGTAGTCCTTCAGAGCATCAGTCAGCAGAGAGGCAGCCCTTTCATCAGCAAAACAGTCCTTCTTCTTGGCAGAGTATCCACAGAACTAAACTCGAATAGGTGGTGCTTGAGGTCCAGTATTTAAACTTGGTATCCTTTCTCTGGAAGGTTGGAGAAGCTTCTAGAAAATCTCTTTGAAGTTCACAGGCTTCCTGTGTTCCATACCCTGGCTCCAGACTAACTAGAGGGGTATGCCGTTATTTGTGTGGAGGCAGGACATAGCCTATTAAATTGTAGGTAGGGCTGCACCCAGCTTTGCCCTCCCGTCCTTCCAGCGATAGGCTATCCAGACACACCTTAGCTCTCTATTGTGATTGACTGTCTAGTAGTAATATTTACAACAAGGGGTGGTGATGGACAGAGTCTCTGAATTAAGCAGAATACTCTCACCCAGTCAAGAGATCAGGGCTAGATCCAACACCGTTTTTTAGCTCATTGCACCATCCCAGTTTCAGAACCTGGCTGTATGCAAATTAGTCTGTCCCTGGCCCAGTGCATCATGGGAACAGGGCAGACCAGACTACAAAAGCCAATTCTTACACTGGGAAGGAAACAAGCTTCCGGGGACCGGTTTCTGGCATTTCAGCCGTCTTCGGCCCGGCTTGCTTGAATCCTGATGGTGCAATGAGCAAGGGACTCACATCTGAGTATACCCTTCCACGCTTAGGGTGGACAAAAATATTTTGTGCGGAGGCAAGACATAGCCTATTAAATTGTAGGTAGGGCTGGGCCCAGCTTTGCCCTCCCGTCCTTCCAGCGATAGGCTATCCAGACACACCTTAGCCCTCTATTGTGATTGACTGTCTAGTAGTAATACACAGGTCCAACTGTCTGCTACACCCAGCCATGCAACCCAAAGACTTTCTGTAGGCCCTAAATGACTAATGCAGGAAACTTCCAACTTTCTAAATGCCTTTTTTTTCAAAATTGTGATAATAAAATCCAACTCCACCTTATGTTAGGATTTTCCATTCCAATGACAAACACACCAGACATGTACTGGGTACCTGCTCCCATTTAGAAATGAATGATTATTTAATGAAACAATGCACCTGCAATGTTATCCTATGGAAGAGGTGGGTATTGCAGTAGTGAAAAATGAACACAAGGCTTTTTTATTCACTACCAGGACATTTGAATCTAAGAGTACATTTTCTACTTTTTAAAAACATTTATGTCCAGTCCCTAACCTAGGGATGATGTTCATTTATTGAAAAGGAAGTTTTGGACCTGGAAAAAGGTGTATTTTTCTAGGTTGAAATGTCAGTGTAAAACTGAACACACAAGCTGTGATGGCAGGCCTGAGGCATGTTTAAAGGGCTACGTAATTGTGCGGTACATTCAGTGCGGCAGGGCCACTAGTAGAACTTGATTACAGGCCCCGGGCACAGGTAGCGCCACTTTAATAGGGACCTACATGAAAATTGAATATGCCAAATGGGTATAAACCAATTCTACCTTGTCCTAAGGAGAGTACATAAGCACTTTAGCATTGGTTAGTAGTGGTAACGTGAACAGAGTCTTTAGGTCAGCACAAACTAATTCACCAAAAAAGTAGAGGGTAAAGCCAAAACATTTTAACCTGGCCCATCGGAGAGGGCCAGGTTCACCACTTTCCATCTAGTGCCATGTTAAACCAGGGGCTATTCAAATGGATCCCACTGGCATCAGCACACAGGCTATCACCACACACAGAGTCTGACTGCCATACACAGCCAGTGTAAATAAGGGCAAACAATAGGCACAAAGAATGTCACAGCAAGGTTCGGGGTCAGATAACAGCCCTTTCAAGAGCCTCATTATATAAGATGGGTCGGTCAATGTATCTCTCCATGATACAGAGAAATAGGTCTCATCACACTACCGATTCACAAAATAAAAGTACGTGGCCACCCATTTACCCTAGGCAAATGACATACTATGCCCATTATGGTGGTATGCTAGGTGCTCCCTTCCAGGCCAAGATCAGGTTCCAGATTTTGCATAACGTGGACATACCTAGTCATCTGCGTGCAAGCTAGATTAGCTTGATATAAGGGCCAAATGAGAAATTTGGGATCGCAATTTCACATACAACCAGTCACTTAGTGCAAGGGTACACGTCTGTTTTCCATGGAAGCGATATTCCAATCAAAATAAGCCCAAATGAAAACCTGCAGACAACAATTTAGCAATTGAATAGAAAACAGGTATTCAAAAAACACGTAGGGGTCGATTAGGATGTCGGTCAGTAAGCCTCCAACAGCTCGCTGGCGGCTAACCCACCAACATCTGTGGTTTAAATTCTTACAGCCATTTTACAAAGAAGGCAGTCGGAGTGTAAACCTTGCTTCCGTCGGAACCGCCACAAAATCGCTTACGGATTGGTGTTTCTCCCATCAGGATTATGATGTAGGCTTCCGTCAAGAGGCTTTCCATGTCGGACTTTCTGACATGAAAAACCTTTCAAACAAGTATTGAAAATGCATGAGGTCTCGCCTTTAATTAAGTTAAAGCCATTTGCTTGGTATTGTATAGCAAGGCAAATGGCTCTAACTTAATTAAAGGCAAGACCTATTGGCTATGCCAATGCTGGTTCTTCTTTATCTTGGCCCCCTCACCTTCTCGCTACCCCTCCCATTTTCCCAGCACATTAACAAATTGGAGAGAGCACAACATGTTGTTTCTCCCAGGACCCCAACCCTAAATTTTACAACATGGAATGTTACTTAAACAATTATCCACCAAGCACTCGTCTTTCAATTAAAGTCAATAAGATCCAATGTTCATGCGTTTTTATTCCATCTTATCGTCATTTGATTTCTTCATCCAATGCGTTACACAATACCAGCCAACACGTGTTTCGTCTAGTCAGTCTATGACATGCAGACTTCTTCAGGGCTGCAGTAATACAATAACCAATAATACATATCACAATCATGTACTTAATACTAATACACAACTCAAATGCACCGAACAGTGTATTTAGAAAAGAGTAAACAAGGAAGTACCAATCACCAGGAGAAAAGCCAGAAGTATTCAAATCGTGAAACAAGTGTGCTTATTATCCAAGTAAGAGTACCAAACACTCAAAAGAGACAGTTATAGCTTAAATGACGTACCACGCTTCAATTCAATGTTGCAAAATAATGGCAAGTAACCTAAAATACCAAATGAGACCCAGTCATAAACTATACCATACAGACATAGTCATCATGAAAAGTACAACTAAAACCAAATTAACTCACCAATAATGTAAATAATAGATCATGTAGCACGTGAATTTCAAATTCAATTCAATTTCCTCAATCCAAAACGAACGAAAATCCAATATGTGAACAAAACTTATATCACTTTACATTGTCAGATTACTTATACTAAAATTAACACTCGCTAAGCACCTTAATCATACATCAAAATCATAACTACATAAGGCACATATTACTCTCATTATTATACAATTCATTCGAGCCAACACATATCGTTTTAAAGTACAAGTGTATTAGTGGATATATTCATTTACTTAAACTCAAGGTATATTACTTGTTAATGAAATTATAGTCTGTAAATATAGTTGAATAAATATGAGTAGTCCATTTATTAATACTCAAAGTAACACTCGCTATACGGTTCACAGCAAAATCTCTCAACAAAATATCCAACTCACTTAGTACCTGAGAATGTTAAGTAATTCAAAATCCAATTTATCCCTTCTCGGCGTCTTCAAATCAAAACCCGCATATCAGCGTAATGAAGGTCCCAAACCCTCATGGAATCAATTATAAATTCTAGCTATCCTCGTGTCAGCAAGCTGCAAATAAATTAAAACTCGCATCAGTATTTACCTAGTAATCAAACCTAATCACATATCGCAACCACATACATCATAGCGCAACTCACCGCATCTCTGCCTTGTCAATATCCGAAATGGTCGCGTACTACGCAAGCGCCATCTTGGAGTGGCAATATATAGGGGAAAACAGCGGGCGCCATCTTAGAGTGGTGAATCTGCCCATTCATACTAAAACCTACCGCTATCTTCGCTCAATAGTACCATTTGCTAACTGATATTTAAACAGAATTACTTATATTCATTAGACCCGCATTGTCCAAGTCCAGTAAATTAAATAATTTGCGCGTCCCGCCGTACTTATTATAAAATTATAATAGTATCATAAATCAACCAAATTATAATTGCACCTTGCCATATTATATTCAAAACTACTTTCGAGTGATGGCTCAAAACCACACTATAATATCTAAACAGTGATTACTCTGTGTGCCATTTTACCACATATCTGTAAATATGCAAAATTAACAGACCCACGTCTGACGTTATATGTGAATGAAAGGGTCCAAGTGGATAGTCAAGTCTCATGTAAAATTTAACTGCCAAACAGTCAGATCCACACAACCAGGAACAGGAAGGATAGGCAAAAGGGGAAACAAGGTGAACAGTACAATCTACAAACAGTAAGATAACCTTATTCACCCTCATAAATACTGCATTTTTTGTATTTTTTGATACCAACAATACAATCAGTTATTATACAATCCATAAATTTAAATAAACTACAGAGCAAAACTTGAACTACATTATACATACACAATTTATTCCTGCCCTAAGTAATATTCAAATTCGTGGTCAATATTTAGACCACGTTCAACTGCTTTAAGTTTCAATAACCACATCACTTCTCTGCGTCGCAGTTGTAATTGCCTGTTCCCACCTCTAACATCACGTTTGATATGATCAATACCATGATATCTAAACACATGTTTCTCTTTCTCATGAAAATTTCTAACAATGTGGGAGGCAATGGGATAACGAGTATCCCCTGTTTTCAATGCTCTGAAATGCTCTACCATTCTTTCTTTCAGTTTTCTGATAGTGCTCCCAACATAAATCTGTTTACATGAACAAACTATAACATAAACAACAAAAGTAGTATCACAATTAATAAACATATTAATTGAATGTTCTCCAGTATTGTTATAGTTAAAAGTCTTAATTTTATTCATGGCCCATCTACAGGAACTACATCTTCCACATTTGTGGAAACCTATAGATCGCTCAGTGAGCCAATCAGGAACTGTATTCCACAAAGGGTAACTCGGACTGACGTAGTTAGAAAGGGTACGTCCCCTTCTGAAAGTTAGTCAAGGTTTCTTTCCAATGTACGGTATCAGGTCTTTATCCATATACAGTAAGTGCCAGTGTCTATTTAAAATTCTATATAGTTTGGCACTATCATTGCTATAGTTTGTAATCAAACGGATCAAAACATTTTTACTCTCACCGGATTTTATCTCACGAGTTTTAGACCTTTTAAGTTTCTTAGCTCGCATCACAGCATTTTCGACCACTTTGCTCTGATAACCACGTTTCATAAATCTCTGTGATAAATCTGTAAGATTATGCTCGAAGTCATTATCTGTAGAACAATTCCGTCGTGCCCTTACCATCTCACCATAAGGGATCGCATTTATTTGACTCACAGGGTGACAACTTCGAGCATGTAAAACAGCATTACAGCTAGTAGGTTTGCGAAACATGCGACTTCAAATTTTACCATCTTCGATAAACAGTTCAATGTCCAAGAAGCTGATGCTATTTCTGTCATAATGAGTAGTGAATGCCAAGTTCAGTGCATTATCGTTCAAGTAATCAAAAAAGCCTTTGAGTTCATCAATTGAACCTGTCCAAATAAGAAGGCATTCGTCTATATATCGCCCCCAATAGTGTATATATTGTATCCATTTCTTACCGGATAGGCCCCAGGTTCTCTCCGCCTCGAAGAACCCCATAAAGAGGTTCGGAAAGGACGGAGCGAACCTAGAACCCATCGCGGTTCCAAGGCGCTGTCTAAACCATTTACCATTAAAGAGGAACACATTATTTTGAAGCACAAGTTTCGTCATCTTCAGAATCATCTGATTATGATCATAGTATTCCGCACTTCTATTACTCAGAAAGAAGTCAATGGCACGAATACCTAATTCATGTAGTAGAGGTGCGCAGGCTACGCCGTGGAAACAGGGACATAGAGAGGAATCGAGCGGCAACTGCAAAAAAAACAGGAGAGGTGGTAGAGGCGGTAGGAGGACAAGGGGGAAGGGTAGGCATGCGACTGAGATCATGGAAACCATAGTAGAAAATGATGCTAATGATGTTGGAAATATTGAAATTGTGAATTTGTCATCAACTGAGTTGTCTGAGAATATGGTCAGTTTACTTAAAAAAAGGAATGGGATTTTGCCCTATGACTATGCCTGATTGGTATTTGACTAAAATTGATGTATTTAAGTTTGTAAGGAAGTTGAAACTAAAAAAGTATTTTGCCAATGTACCAGAAAAGACCAGACATGTGAGAATAAAACCTTTGAGCAATATTACGATTCAAGAGCTTAAGGAAACCCAGTTATTATTGTCCCTCACTGAGAGAGAGGAGGATCCTGTGACCTCTTTGAAGCTATTGGATGATTTGGAGATAGAAAGATTTTTGAGTGAGGGTAGTGGGTTTAAAGAAAGATCAAAATGGACACCTCAGGTGGCATCTGGTAGTACAATTGAAGCCTTCTTTAAGGCGGTCAATCAGGACATTGATAGAATTACGGATGCAAAATGTTGTGAAAGAATGCAGAAATATAAAGACAATCTATTGCCTGGGGAGAGGTTGGCACTAAAAGAACTTATGAATAACCCTGACATTACTATACGCAAAGCAGATAAGGGTGGGAACGTAGTAATTTTGAATACAACTGATTACAATGAGGAAGTTTATTCCCAATTGAATAATACTATGTATTATGAAAAATTACAAAGCAATCCTCTTCTAACCCTGTAAAAGACTATTAATGACCAATTGAAAATTTGGTATGAACAATTGCTTATTGATTACAATGAATTTCTTTATTTACAGGTTACTACACCACGTGCACCTTGCATGTACACACTGCCTAAAATTCACAAATCAACGGTTAAACCACCAGGCAGACCAATTATTTCTGGTATTGGGGGGCCAACTGAGCGCCTTTCCCAATATGTTGATACCTTTTTACAGCTTTATGTTAAAAACCTACCTTCATTTATTGAGGACTCAAAGCATGTACTCAATTTAATGAATGAATTGACATGGGATGACAGGATGATATTGGTCACACTAGATGTGGTATCACTTTATACTAACATCGATCATGAATTAGGTATTCGTGCCATTGACTTCTTTCTGAGTAATAGAAGTGCGGAATACTATGATCATAATCAGATGATTCTGAAGATGACGAAACTTGTGCTTCAAAATATTGTGTTCCTCTTTGATGGTAAATGGTTTAGACAGCGCCTTGGAACCGCGATGGGTTCTAGGTTCGCTCCGTCCTTTGCGAACCTCTTTATGGGGTTCTTCGAGGCGGAGAGAATCTGGGGCCCATCCGGTAAGAAATGGATACAATATATACACTATTGGGGGCGATATATAGACGATTGCCTTCTTATTTGGACAGGTTGAATTGATGAACTCAAAGGCTTTTTTGATTACTTGAACGATAATGCACTGAACTTGGCATTCACTACTCATTATGACAGAAATAGCATCAGCTTCTTGGACATTGAACTGTTTATCGAAGATGGTAAAATTTGCAGTCGCATGTTTCGCAAACCTACTAGCTGTAATGCTGTTTTACATGCTCGAAGTTGTCACCCTGTGAGTCAAATAAATGCGATCCCTTATGGTGTGATGGTAAGGGCACGACGGAATTGTTTTACAGATAATGACTTTGAGCATAATCTTACAGATTTATCACAGAGATTTATGAAACGTGGTTATCAGAGCAAAGTGGTCGAAAATGCTGTGATGCGAGCTAAGAAACTTAAAAGGTCTAAAACTCTTGAGATAAAATCCGGTGAGAGTAAAAATGTTTTGATCCGTTTGATTACAAACTATAGCAATGATAGTGCCAAACTATATAGAATTGTAAATAGACACTGGCACTTACTGTATATGGATAAAGACCTGATACCGTACATTGGAAAGAAACCTGGACTAACTTTCAGAAGGGGACGTACCCTTTCTAACTACGTCAGTCCGAGTTACCCTTTGAGGACTACAGTTCCTGATTGGCTCACTGAGCGATCTATAGGTTTCCACAAATGTGGAAGATGTAGTTCCTGTAGATGGGCCATGAATAAGATTAAGACTTTTAACTATAACAATACTGGAGAACATTCAATTAATATGTTTATTAATTGTGATACTACTTTTGTTGTTTATGTTATAGTTTGTTCATGTAAACAGATTTATGTTGGGAGCACTATCAGAAAACTGAAAGAAAGAATGGTAGAGCATTTCAGAGCATTGAAAACAGGGGATACTCGTTATCCCATTGCCTCCCACATTGTTAGAAATTTTCATGAGAAAGAGAAACATGTGTTTAGATATCATGGTATTGATCATATCAAACGTGATGTTAGAGGTGGGAACAGGCAATTACAACTGCGACGCAGAGAAGTGATGTGGTTATTGAAACTTAAAGCAGTTGAACGTGGTCTAAATATTGACCACGAATTTGAATATTACTTAGGGCAGGAATAAATTGTGTATGTATAATGTAGTTCAAGTTTTGCTCTGAAGTTTATTTAAATTTATGGATTGTATAATAACTGATGGTATTGTTGGTATCAAAAAATACAAAAAATGCAGTATTTATGAGGGTGAATAAGGTTATCTTACTGTTTGTAGATTGTACTGTTTACCTTGTTTCCCCTTTTGCCTATCCTTCCTGTTCCTGGTTGTGTGGATCTGACTGTTTGGCAGTTAAATTTTACATGAGACTTGACTATCCACTTGGACCCTTTCATTCACATATAACGTCAGACGTGGGTCTGTTAATTTTGCATATTTACAGATATGTTTTAAAATGGCACACATAGTAATCACTGTTTAGATATTATAGTGTGGTTTTGAGCCATCACTCGAAAGTAGTTTTGAATATAATATGGCAAGGTGCAATTATAATTTGGTTGATTTATGATACTATTATAATTTTATAATAAGTACGGCGGGACGCGCAAATTATTTAATTTACTGGACTTGGACAATGAGGGTCTAATGAATATATGTAATTCTGTGTAAATATCAGTTAGCAAATGGTACTATTGAGCGAAGATAGCGGTAGGTTTTAGTATGAATGGGCAGATTCACCACTCTAAGATGGCGCCCGCTGTTTTCCCCTATATCTTGCCACTCCAAGATGGCGCTTGCGTAGTATGCGACCATTTCGGATATTGACAAGGCAGAGATGCGGTGAGTTGCGCTATGATGTATGTGGTTGCGATATGTGATTAGGTTTGATTACTAGGTAAATACTGATGCGAGTTTTAATTTATTTGCAGCTTGCTGACACGAGGATAGCTAGAATTTATAATTGATTCCATGAGGGTTTGGGACCTTCATTACTCTGATATGCGGGTTTTGATTTGAAGACGCCGAGAAGGGATAAATTGGATTTTGAATTACTTAACATTCTCAGGTACTAAGTGAGTTGGATATTTTGTTGAGAGATTTTGCTGTGAACCGTATAGCAAGTGTTACTTTGAGTATTAATAAATGGACTACTCATATTTATTCAACTATATTTACAGACTATAATTTCATTAACAAGTAATATACCTTGAGTTTAAGTAAATGAATATATCCACTGATACACTTGTACTTTAAAACGATATGTGTTGGCTCGAATGAATTGTATAATAATGAGAGTAATATGTGCCTTATGTAGTTATGATTTTGATGTATGATTAAGGTGCTTAGCGAGTGTTAATTTTAGTATAAGTAATCTGACAATGTAAAGTGATATACGTTTTGTTCACATACTAGATTTTCGTTCGTTTTGGATTGAGGAAATTGAATTGAATTTGAAATTCACGTGCTACATGATCTATTATTTACATTATTGGTGAGTTAATTTGGTTTTAGTTGTACTTTTCATGATGACTATGTCTGTATAGTATAGTTTATGACTGGGTCTCATTTGGTATTTTAGGTTACTTGCCATTATTTTGCAACATTGAATTGAAGCGTGGTACGTCATTTAAGCTATAACTGTCTCTTTTGAGTGTTTGGTACTCTTACTTGGATAATAAGCACACTTGTTTCACGATTTGGATACTTCTGGCTTTTCTCCTGGTGATTGGTACTTCCTTGTTTACTCTTTTCTAAATACACTGTTCGGTGCATTTGAGTTGTGTATTAGTATTAAGTACATGATTGTGATATGTATTATTGGTTATTGTATTACTGCAGCCCTGAAGAAGTCTGCATGTCATAGACTAGCTAGACAAAACACGTGTTGGCTGTTATTGTGTAATGCATTGGATGAAGAAATCAAATGACGATAAGATGGAATAAAAACGCATGAACATTGGATCTTATTGACTTTAATTGAAAGACGAGTGCTTGGTGGATAATTGTTTATGTTAAGTCACTTGTTGACTTGAATTTGAGTAGTGGTAACCTACTCTTTCCACTTAGAGCACCAATTGGACTTGAATTTGTTTATACATTTACTTATACACGCAGTGCGCTCCAGTATAACTGTTACCCCTTTTTATTGATGGAATGTTACTTGCATGCTCCTAGCATTTCCCTCTACCTTACCTTCAGCATACTGCCGAGGCAACCTTCTCCCTATCGCTAGGGCAAGGCACTGTCATGGCGCCTGATTTCCTTATTGGCCCAGTCCTCTGCCATCTTGTCCCATTCATTGGTTGAAAACGCAGGACAGAAAAGAAGAGAGAAGCAGTTTCATCTACTCAGTGGCTGCCTCATTGTGAGCAGGTCAGGGGTGACCCTGACACATACCCGGAATATGAGCGATCTCCTCCGAGTCTTCGCCAGACAAATGCACGGCTGCTGTTTATATTGGCGGCCCATGTTGCAGAGCGCTTCCGAGCGTGGCTGTGCGTGCAGCCCTTTGTCTTGTGCTAAGGTATTTATTATCCACTGGAAACAATATTCAAGACTCTGATATCACCCGAGGCAGAGGAACAGGGAGATGAAAGATAAGAGAAAAGAGAAGAGGGGAGAATTAAATGGTGAGAGGAAGAGGCAGGCAGTTAGGAGAGTATAGAAGGTTTAAAAGGGGCTTAATAATGAAGAGACGAGAGGGTAAGATGAAAGGTAGGAATGATTAAATGAAAGAAATTAGAAAGAAGAGGGGGAGAGATGAGAGAATCAAGACTGTGAAGAGGTGGCAAAAAACCAGTGAGCTAGAGGAAAGTCGAGGAGGATACAGGAGTGATGACAGAGAGTATGAAAATGGTGCGAGTGGAAGGGAGAAATGAAGAGAAGGAGTGAAGAAGAATTAAGAAAATGGGAATGAAGGAGGATGAGAGACAGAAGAAGAGAGGGGAATATATTTAAATATGTATTGAAAGAGAGTTGGAAATCTGGAGAGAAAGAGGGTGGGAAAGAGGAAGTTTGGGAGAAGAAGAGCCTGGATTTAGAATGAGAAGAAAAAGGGGTGAATGGCCGGGACAACGAGAAGTAGAAGTGAAAAAGAGAGCAAGTACGGTTGTAGGGAGAAATGCAATAATATGTGAAGTGAAGAATGAGAGAAAGGTGAGGGGGTTAACGGGTCGAGTGAGAAGACGGTAGATGGAGGGCGCAAATACAGAAGGAAGGGCAAAGAGATAGCACAGGAATGTGACAGTTTATGACCTACACGAACATAATCAGTGAATGCAGAGGCTGAGGAATGTCTGTGTCCTTGTCGCCTTATGAGTGAGGCGGGGACGTGACACAGTCATTTTCGAGTAAGTTATTTTCTTGATATGCCGCTCCGCAATTATTTGCCTTTCTTTCACAGATCATAGGCTTCGAGACATAAACTCCTGGCATAGTGTTGGAAAAGCGGGATTTTTCTTCTAGAGTCTGTTTACCATTCTCCAGAATCCCGACAAAGGTTGACTGAACCTTTTTATCTGTCATAGAATGAATTAGGCAATCTATTTCTCATTAATTATTTAAATCTCAATGATCTCAATACTTCCCCCAAAGAACCACTGACCAAGGACTAAGTTTGAAGGTTTATTACATAACCAAAAACAACTGAAGGTACAAACACCTCAGCAAAAGGTTCAAAAGATAACCAGGTACTAATACAAACATAATCCTACGGAAAAGTCTCAAACGACTGATGAATAATACAAGAATTAATTCAAGAATCATCAGACTAAACAAAATTGCTATAACCTGTGATCTGGTATGCATTGGAAAAAGCATAAATTCAGATTAATCTGTCCCTACACTATACTCCGTGACATCCCTACTCAGCAATAGCCCAACCTAACAAAGGTGTCAACAGTGGTGAATTCCAAAGAAGTTCGACCACTTTCTCCTTCAACTCAAACTCTCCTCTACAACTAAACTCCTTGCCCATATAACCGCTCTCTCTAACTCCTCAGCCCATCTGCTCTGCCTCCACCCTCGGGGTGCTGTCCCTAATACGAAACCCCACAATGTGAATGACACGCCTTCAGGTACGCCCCTCTCGAAGGTGTTAGCTTCCAAAATTTTCCATCATGGCACTTCTCCATCCTTGTCCGTGCAGACGTCCTTGGGTCCCAGACTCTCAATCGTTTCAAGTTGCTTCTTTTGAATTCCTCGTCTACTCCTCCATGTCTGAGTCTAGCATCCTCACACTCTTACACAATGGACCCTTCTACTTTACTGTCTACATAGTGGTGCACCTGCAAGGAAATACATGCAAAACGGCTCACATTCCAGTAATGTTGCAATATTCTTTTCTATGGCATCTTTTACCACTATTCTACAGTTAAACGTTAAGCAAGACATTTTCGATCAGGCCTGCACAATTTCCATGACTAGGCCTCTGCTTATTTATAGGCCCAACATCTTACATGAACAATCCCTTGGTTCTCTAGGCCTCCAACCTTAACAGCAAATGCATTTTCTACTTTAAGCTAGTTATCGAATATAAAAACACAGTTATATATTTCAATAAAGCAAATCTAGATGCACAATAGTGCTCGTTGAAACACGTTCTCATTAGTGAAAGATTTCATTTCAACGACATCTCTAGGTTAAACAACAATTGTGGATTTGCAACTCTTAACATTGGCTCTTCATGTTCTAGTACCACTTACATTAGTTCTCTATCCCACATTGCATCTAAACATGATTAGAAAGTCCTCTATATATACGGGTGCTGACTACTTGTACATATGATGCACCCCTACAAAATTTCACTATAAATAGCGCTCTCTCTGTTCCCCCCTTTGATGACCCGTGTCATCACCACCCTTACACCATCCTCAGGGTAAGAACCAAACTAACAAGAGCTTGTTGCCACTTTCCCTCGCTTGAGCATCTCCAACACTCTCAAGCTGCGATATTGACTGTCTTGCAGCCTCTCCATTCGCTGCTCTTGCACTCTCATCGATCTCGCCAATCTAGTTGACCTGTACCACTTGTACGTTCTTACCAAACCCCACAATCCAATCACACACGCCACTGCTATGATGAGGGGTTTCAGTACAAACCCAAGGAAACTTCTTCCTAGATTTGCAAACCAGTTTCCAACCTTTCCAAATCCCTTGCCAACCGTCTCCCACGCGTTCTCTTGAGTCAAATCTTCAATTTCATAATGGATTGCAGTAATATTGCTTATATATTTCTCCAGATCTTTAGAGATGTCTGGAATATATGTGCAACATTCTTGTACCGTTAAACGTTTACAGACTCCTCCCTCCTTCGCTAGGATAACGTCTAGGGCAAGACGGTTCTGTAAAACCATTGTCCTTATCGACAACATCTCACCCTCAACCAACACTAATGACTTAGCGGTATTCATTGACAGTTCATCCACCACAGTTGCCAATCGTCGTATCTTCACATCGTTCAAAATGACACCCAACATAGGTATCACTGCTCCAAACACATTTCCAATTATCGCACCAGCACTTTCCCCTCTCTTCACCCTCGTCTGACGTCCTCCCTCTAAGAGAGCAAAATCTTCAGTATGGTAAATCTTGGGAAAAATGATGGCTAGATAACACATTCCATACCATTTTTCCGGCAATCTTACATACGCATTCCTTCCACAGACAAAATATACCGTGGGAATCACCTGCACCACGCTCTTCAGGAAATCTTTTGTGTAATATTCCAATGTGAACGTGTGTTCACATGTAGTGTGATCCACATACACATTTTCATAATACGTCTGTGGTCTGTGAATGCACAACTTCCCTTTCTGCACTTCATCTAGAGCTATTGGACCATAACTCCCTCTTGACCTGTGCTGCTTCTCCTCATCCGTCCAATCTACCTTGCCTTGCCCTGAATCTCGCAACTGTTTTTGCTTCGTGTACCTATCTTCCACTTGCTCAATGAATTCCTTCTCGGTCTCCGATAATAAACATGTCAAATTGTGTCGGTGTGCATACGGGGTGTCTAACTCTTGTGTGGGAATGAAAAAATATCCAAGTCTGTCCTCTGACTTATAATAATCGAACTTGTTCAGGTGCTTATAAGCAGGGACTTCTGGTAACACAGCATCATAATTCGAAAAGAAATATTCAAAATGATTTCGCCCATAAAATATACTAAGCAGCAGACTACATGAAATTCCATATGTCAATGGAAGGTGATGGTATCTAATACCTTCGTCTACTGAAGCTGGTAATTGCATACACACATAACAGTCCTTCGCATCCATCGCATCAATGTATTCATACAACAACTTTGCATACGCATTCTGTCTAAAATTTCCTTTAGACAGATCTGTATGTAACCTACGACTTTCTGCAGCCAGCAAAGCCTTCTCTGCTCTTGCTCTGTCTTCCTTCTTGCTAGGGGTGGTAGGTGTCGGTGTCCCCTCAACCTTTACTACCTGCTCGTGTGGTGCAAAGTAGGAAACTAGAACTACTACGAATATAAGGAGTATCACTCCTCCTAAAAGGGTGCCTACTATGCACTTAGCTCTACGATTCGGGTTTCCAGCCTCCATGGTCTCGGCACAATGTAGTTCGCTCTCAGCAACCACCCAAAAGTCTCTTTCTGTGTTATTTGAGTCTCTCGAACCACACCTGAAAGCAGAAATCCCCGTTTTAGTTCTTCTGTTTCTTCACAACAGACAACCCTAACCCTTCTCCGTCCTCTGTGGAAAGTCCCTAAATGTCTTCTTCTTCCACTCAGCTCTAGGTTAGTTCAACAGCTATTTACAAAAGTCTTTAATAATCAATGATGATATTTGCTCCCACTGCACATAGCACATAATCCTAAAAGTTCCATGCGCAGTACAACTGCTTCGTATGATGGTATTTCCGGGCCAAATGTAGGAAAAATCAGTCTGTCCAGGATTAAATCACGTATCTTGCTTAGGTAAGGGGGATTAGGAATTGTGAGTGTCAGTACGCCTTCAATTTCAAGTCCAGGTACCAACAGTATCACTTCCAACTTAACGTTTGGGATCGTACTGGTCACAGTCACTGACCTCACCCTCCCGGACCTCAGTACACCTGGCATTTGTCAAAGGGTAGGTCCACTCAGGAGTGGCGTATCTTCGACAAGGTACTCTCACCCTCCTTGACCTTCTCGGACCTCCTTGCTCTGATTCTTGTTCTCCCTCTTCCGGGTCTGATTCTTCGGACACAGGGGCAAGATCTCTTTTGGAAGCCAATCTCACATTCAATCGCCTCCGCCTCTCGGGCCAATGAGCCTCTGCACTCCTTGCTCTTCTGCTTCTTGTTTGCACACCCTGTTCGTCCTCACTTTCAGCTTCTTCTTCGCTCAGATCACCTTCATCGCCACTTCCCCCTTCAAAGGCAGTCTCAGTGTCACTGTTGTTGTGGTCGCTTCCAACTCGATCAGGAGAGTCACCAACTTTCACCGGCACCCCCACAGCTTGACTTGTCCCCTCTTGTGGATAATCTTCCTCGTCCGGATTTTCCCCTACGAGAGGAGCTGCATCTTCCAGGGGTGCTGAGACTCGCCGGGTGTGAGAAGCATGGATCCAAGTTGGCAACCCACCACACTTCACAGCAGTGGTTGTCACCAAAACAACCTGGAAAGGTCCTCTCCAGCGCACATCCAGGCAACTTTTTCGGACGTGCTTCCGCACCAGGACCCAGTCGCCCGGGCACAGGTCGTGACAAAGGTCGCTAGAAGCCGGGATTTCAGCAGCCTGCACCTGAAGAGACACAGAACGGATGACATCAGAAAGTCCCCTACAGTAATCAAGAATCAGATCATCTGTGATATTTAGCAAGGCGGTTGTAGGGATACATGGCAGTCTCATAGCCCTCCCCATCAATACTTTGTGAGGTGAGAGTCCTGTCCTCTTGTCTGGTGTACTACGCATACTCATCAGTACCAACGGCAATGCATCGGGCCACTTCAGGGACGTGGATGAGCACACTTTTGCCATTCGAGCCTTCAGAGTTGAATTTATTTGCTCCACTATGCCACAAGCCTCTGGTCGGTAGCTACAATGCAGTCTCTGGTCAATGTTCAGGGCAGAGCAGAGCATCTTCACAACTTCACTATTAAAATACTTCCCTCTGTCCGATTCCAAAGAGGTCGGAACCCTGAATCATGGCACCAACTCCCTCAACAACAATTTTGCTACTGTGAGTGTATCGCACCTACGAGTGGGATATGCCTCAACCCATCTAGAGAACACACACACAATCACCAAGACATACTTGAGGCAATTGCACCTCGGCATCTCAATGAAATCCAGTTGCATCCTATAGAAAGGTCCGCCGGACCTCCCAATGTGACTCAATGTGACTGGTGTTCTTTTCCCAACGTTCAACGGTTGACATGTAACACATCTCTGACATACTGCTTCCGCAGCCGTTCAGAATTTCGGGTTGTACCAAGTTTGTCTGAACACACGCCTCATCGCATCTCTCCCCAGATGTACGGGGCCATGTATCTGACGTGCCATCGAACTCACCAGCTCATTCGGCAACACCGCTCTCCCATCAGCCGAGACCCACAAGTCCAACTCTCCTTTGACACAACCAGCAAATTCCCACACCCTTTTCTCATAGTCTGACGCCTGGTCCTGCATGCTCTTCAACTCTTCCCAGGTATCCGCCACCTCAAGCATCATGCTTAACTCGGTTCTTTCCTGTGCCCCTGCGACTGTTTGTTCAGTAAATGAATATCCCTGCTCAGCACAGTAACGTGCGACTTCATCAGCATAACGATTTCCCATGGACACAAAATCAGCACCTTTGGTGTGCGCCTTACATTTTACGACAGCTATCTCTGCTGGGCCCTGCAAGGCCTCCAGCAATAATCTGATGGATTCTCCATTCCTGATTGGGGAACCCGATGATGTCATGTAACCCCTTTGGGACCACAATTGTCCGAAGTCATGAACCACACCGAACCCATATTGGCTGTCAGTATATATGGTGATCCGAATCTTGTTGGCTGCCAAACAGGCACGCGTCAACGCGATTATCTCAGCCACCTGAGCGGAGTGTACTCCTTCCAGGCAGGCCGCTTCAATTATTCCAGAAATAGTACAAACAGCAAAGGCTGCTCTCAACTGACCAGTATTGTCTCTTACACATGAGCCATCCACAAAGTAAATTTCATCAAGGTCTGTGGTAAATAAATAAATAAATACCGGTACTATTTTTCTATGCATTAACTAAAAAGGATAGCTCAATAAATAAGAGGCAGAAGTCCGTGGTATCTGAGTCATACGGGCTTTAATTAAGTGGCTCGAGCCAATGGACATCGGGTTCCATCACCTGCTAAGGCTCAGGAAGGGACAAATCTCGACCTCGATCTCAACATTTCATTAACAGCATACAATATATATAGTAAAACAGTTTAGTTGCATTGAATACAGTAGGCGTAACAAGTGACAAACGAAAGATAAGAACATATGGGCGTGAAAAGAAGGCGTGCACAGGGCGTGCACGGAAGCATGTGATGTAGACGTCACAGAAGTGTCATAAGTGGGTGGACACATGGAGGGGGCTTCATGGGCAGCTGGAACCTTTAACCTACTGGTGCGCGCAAACGAGTCATGACGTGTAACTGGGGAGAGCTGGGGGCCCTGACTTCTAGCACTAGAAGAGGAGACTAAAGTCTGGGATGTCAGAACGACCTGTACCTATAGTATATCTGATATCTAGTGTTTGGAGTACATGTTGCTTGAATCTAAAAGTCATCAGGGCAGAGGCTACTTGTCACTAAGGCTAGTGCATGCATATATTTCTTCATGTATTGCGTGTGCTATGGATCTTCTATGGATATTAATTCAGTAAATTACTTGCATGGAGACAGGGAGACTAGACTGTGGATGGAGATGTTTATGCGGTTCGTTAGCTAGGAATGTGAAGCCGGGGAGCTGAACAGATAACTGTAGGCATAACATATTCTTGGCAGGCAGGCCAGGCCGAGCCGGGCACCGCGCTGCTTGGCAGGAAGTAAGTGAAGGGTCAGGGATGCGGGCGGGGCTGCATCTCTCGGAGTGGTTCAGGAGACTTGAGGCCTGGATCTCGTGTCCGGGCCCTGTGAGGCCTAGAAACGGGTGCATCTCGATGATTTAACGTGCACAATATAAAGACGTTGGCAACATAGGCCTGAAAGCCTAATTCACGTTGCTTTCACGAGGGACTGGATAACTGACATAATAACGTTGGACGCAACTGTAAATGCGTCTTTTATTCGGTCATGGGGGGGGAAATATGCATAGCGATCATGCATATATATATTACATGTTGGGGAACACGTAGGGACACATAGCAGGGCAAAATTCGATTTTCCTCATTCCCTCCTTGTTCCCTACGTTTCCTTCAGGAAACATCAATATTCATAAGACCATCTATCTGTTCATACAGCATCATTTGCTCGTCTTTCTTCATTTGGGAATGGGATCGTGGACGTGGAATACAAGATGTAGCGCACAAGCCGCAAATCGCAGGGCCACATTGTAAACAGAGACAACAACTGAATATGATCATTACTACTACTCCTAGGAATGACAGTACTTTCCATCCCCACGCAGATATTACACTCCAGAGCCAGCCGGACCAAGTCCAGGTGCCTGGATTCTGGTGTAGCTGATGAGCTATTTTATGAAGTCTAGATATTGCTGAATACACAGACGGTGCGTTATTAGGAATGAAAACGCAACAACTAGATCCGATGACTCTACAAGCTCCGCCCCTATCGGCCAGAATGACGTCAAGAACAAGGCGGTTCTGAAGAACAACAAATCTCATAGCAGACTGTTCTTCTGTTAAGTTACCTAGAGCAGAAGTAGTCTCATTCACTACTGCTTCAAGGGTTCTGGTTAACCTGCGTATTAATTTACTATTCTGGACAGGGCCTATGAAGAAAAAGAAACCTTTATTGAAATCTGTATACTGTTCTAATGCAGTTTCAGTCTGATCGACAATTGGGGACTCGATCTCCCTTCTATGTCTGACGTGTACTAGATGTGTGTTTCTGTGATAATCAGATGGTGCTAGGAAAACTGGTGGCAGCAGGAAGGCATTGTAACATGTTCCATCCCAATCTAGGGGCAAACGTATATATGCGGTCTGACCACATATGAAATAGGAATGACGTGAGGCTTTGAAAGTAGATTTCCCACTGTCACTATACTCGACCACAGTAGTACAATCACTGTGTCCTAGATGTACTGAACCATTCTTTCTAACACATAATTCACCTTTCACTGGTAGAACTGTTATAGAAGGCAAATCTGGAGTAGTCTCGGACTGAACATTCAAAACCATAAGGTTAGAGGAGAAATTACCTAGATCATATACTTCATTTTCTAGATCTAACCCTGTCCTATGGGAAAGACCTTCCTTGTCTGGGAAACATGTTCTATTCAGAAGGGACTTATCGTCTAAAGAGGATGTTAACGTAAACCATGCTCCACACGAACCATTGTGTGAAAACGGATAGGGAAAGAGTGGCAGGACTCCCTTCACTGTCTGGTAAGGGGGGAGTCGACCACATACCCAGCAATTAGTGGCATTGCTGGTCTGGTGTGAATAGTGTAACATACGAATAAAAGTATTGTTGCGCATTGCAAGTCGATAGGATAACTCGTGAGGGGGTAGTTCACTAAATGTGTGCTCTACAGTATCATTAGAGGAAAGGTGTGAATGTGAACCAAGAGGAGGAAAAAATACATGTAGCATATAACTTATACATGTGATCGTAAGACTCAGAAATAACATAAACAATAACGTAACGATACATCTGCTTCGCAGACTTTTACAGTATTTCATTTTCTTGAAGTTTCGTCTATCTCTCTCACTATGTGGGTCTATCTTATACATGTCAGGAACCTGTCTAACCGCTTCACCCGAGGGGGACTTAAACAATTAAACGCTGTCTGACTTACTAGACCGTAATTTCAGTTTATACTCCTGCTGCGGAGTTTTCTCTAACAGGGGAAGTTTAGAGTCAGTATCGGGGCAGTCCTTGAAAAAAGTCTTTGGACGCAGTCCATGGAAACGCTTGATGTGACTGGAGTGGAGCCAGCCTTTTCTTCCTTCCAGCTTTACGGCAGTCCTTGTAGTCATCAGAACGAGTTTTGGCTCCTTCCAGCGGGGCTCCAGAGGGCTTGAACGATCAAAATTTCTAACCAGAACGAGATCACCTGGAACGACCTCGTGCGGTTTCACCTGGGTGTTGTCTGGAAAGGCAGCCGTGACCTGTGAACGACAAGAGAGTAGTGCAGACATCAAGGAAGCTAGGTAATCTGTCAGCATATTAATGTCAACATCGGTGATTTTACGTGGCATAGGTGTACCCCACATGTTTGGGGGACGACCGAACACTACTTCGTAGGGCGACAAACCAGATCGGGAGTGAGCGACAATTCTCATATAGAAGAGGGCAACCGGCAGGGCTACCATCCAATTTACACCTTTTTCTGCACAGACCTTCGTTATTCGTATTTTCAGAGTTTGATTGTGTCTCTCGACGAGGCCAGCTGCCTCGGGATGTCGTACGCAATGGAATTTCCACTGGTACCCTAACAGAAGTGATACCTGTTTCATAGGTTCGGATGAGAATGGCTGTCCGTTATCTGAATATACGACCCGGGGGAAACCATAGCGAGGGAAGAACTCACGAACCAGCTGCTTGGCAGTGGTCGCGGCAGTATAATCTGGGACTGGATATGCTTCTGTCCATCTGGATAAAGCGCATACAACTACGAGGACATACTTGAAACCTCGACATCGGTCCATCTGGATATAATCCATCTGGAGGACTTCAAAAGGGTGGTCAGGAGGATGGAATCCACCTTGTTCCACGGGAACACCTTTACCTGGATTGAACTGACAACAGATCATGCAGGTACGCACTTTCTGCTTCGCTGCTGCTCGTAAATGCTTGTTAAACCAGAGGTTCTGGATGCTGTCTAACATGGCTTTTTCTCCTAAATGTGCTGGACTGTGGGCTGTATTAATAATGACTTGAACCATAGAGTTGGGGAGAAACCATTTGGCTTTTCCCTTCGTCAGCCATCCCTGATCTGTCAGGACCCCTCCTTGTTCAGACCATTTCTTGATTTCGTCTGGGTAGCATGTGTCTGTATGTCTAGTACATCTTGTGTAGGGTCCTTAACTGTCATACAAGTTGTCAGGTCTGGAACGTCTGTCTTTGTCATGTTAACTGGAATGTCTGGAGTCTGAGCTGTAAGCTTGGCTGTTCGATCTGCCAGATCGTTACCCTGGGAAATAGTGTCAGTGGCTTTCGTATGTGCCTTGCACTTCATAATGGCGATAGCTGTCGGTAAATGTATTGCTTCTAACAGAGCTTGAATGAGGGGGCCATGCTGAATCTTGGCTCCATGAGAGGTCATGAAACCTCTTTCTTGCCAGAGGACTCCAAAGTCGTGAACGACTCCGAATGCATAACGTGAATCTGTATATATGTTTACTTTCAGGTTCTTGGCTCGTATGCAGGCTTGGGTCAGAGCGATGAGCTCTGCTGCTTGAGCAGACAGGGTGTCAATACGATGTGTTTCTATAACTTCAGTTTCAGTGGTCACTGCATATGCGGCTACTAACTCTCCAGTACTTGTTCTCATACATGAACCATCCACATAAAGTGTCAGGTCTGGATCAGGTAATGCAATGTCCGTCAAGTCTTGTCTTGGCTTCGTCATAGTATTAATAACTTCCACACAGTCATGTGTTGCAGGATTTGGAACAGTCGAGGGTAACAGTGTAGCAGGATTTAATATGTTACAGCGTCTGATTTCTATGTGTGGCTGGAACAATGTCAGTTCATATCCTGTTAATCGTGCAATTGTCAAGTGCTGAGTCTGTGTTCGGTTTAAAAGAACTTCCACGGAGTGTGGAACCTGTACTGTCAGGGAGTGTCCTAACACTATGGAATCACTTTGTCTAATAGCTAGAGCTGTGGGTGCAACTGATTTGAGGCACGCAGGCAAAGCCTGGGCTACTGGATCTAATATGCTAGAAAAATAAGCACAAGGCTTGTGTTGTCCTGCTTGATCTTGTGTGAGAACAGATAATGCTGTACCATCACGTTCAGTGACAAAAAGTGTAAAAGGCTTGCTGTAGTTTGGTGTCGCTAAAACAGGTGCATTACATAAAGCTTTCTTTAATTCGCTGAAAACAAGTGTATGTTCCTGGGTCCAAGGGAGGACAGTCGATGTCGCTGCCTCCTGTGTTGTTAGCTGTATCAGTGGCTTGGCTAGGTATGCGTACTGAGGGATCCATTGTCTGCAGTAAGAAGTGAGGCCGATAAAAGCTCGTACCTCCTTCTGTGTCTTGGGCTGTGGAAGATGTGAAATTAACTGGATACGGTCAGGTGTCAACTGTCTACCCCTCTTGGACAGCAAGTGTCCAAGGTATACCACTTGCTGGACACAGAATTGCAGTTTCGAAGGGGACACCTTGTGCCCCATGTCTGCCAGAAAATACAAGACTGTCAGTGACGCACGTTCGCAGTCACGTTCTGTACGGGCTGTGATCAATAGATCATCGACATACTGGAGCAGGGCAGTGTCAGTTGGCATGTGAATACTGTCTAGTTGTCGTTTAAGTGCTTGACTGTAAATACTAGGACTTTCTGTGAACCCTTGAGGTGCACATGTGAATTTATAGCTTCTTCCATTTAAACAGAATCCGAAAAGGAACTGGCTGTCTGAATGGATGGGGACACTAAAGAAAGCGTTCTTGAGATCAATAACAGTGAAGAACGTGGCTTCGGAATCAATGGCAGTCAATAGGGAAGAGATATCTGGAACTACTGGGTACTGGGGTATGATACATTTATTAAGTTCTCGAAGGTCAATCACTAGTCGATAAACTGGAGGTGCATTTGGGTCAGTACGTTTAAGAATCGGGATGATAGGAGAATTACATACATTGGAGTCAGTTTCTACAACCACTCCTTGAGCAATGAGCTCGTCAATGATTTTCGATAAGGCTGCTACAGCCTCAGGTGGCAACTTATATTGTCGAATTCGGGGTAATACAACACCTTGTTTCAGAGTAACACGATATGGTGTAATGTGCATACAACCTACATCAGTTGGACCTTGCGCCCATAAATGCTGTGGTACATTCAGTAATCTTGGATCAAAATCTCTTAACACATAATGTCCTTTAAAATCGCGTAAAAACAATCTCACTCCTTCCGGAGAGCAACAAATTACGGCACCTAATTCCTTCAATGTTTTAATACCAAGTACGTTTTCTGGACATGATTTCGTAAGTAACAAGTCTGTAGTTCGGGACAATGGACCAACTTCTAGGGAAACTGGTTTCAATATTTCATTAACAATAGGCTTTCCTGAAAATCCCAGGGAAACATTTCTTTAGCCTGAGAGAGGAGCCCCTGGAACCTCGTCATGACTGATGGTAGTCCTACTTGCCCCTGTATCAATCAGAAACTTTCTGTCTTTCCCTAATACTTGACTGTGTACATAGGGACCCTCTTGATCTACAGGAACCTCGATGAGAGGCAAGCCAACCTCCCTCTCTAGGCTGTTTCATGAATACTGCTGATATTCTGGATAATCTGACTGTGCGTACTGGTACATCTGTTGTGTAACGTGTTGTGTGGCAGCTATAGGCTGCGGTACTGTAACTGTCTGTTGTGCGTTCTGCGGTGGTTGCGTGTTTTGCGGAACATATTCCTGTCTAGGAGGACGCGGTCTCTCTTTCGTCTTACCAGTAGCTATGTTGTGTTTCAGAACTGCACATTCGTTTATTTAGTGACCTGGCTGTTTACAGTAATTGCATGTCCCTTTAACGGGAGCTGCGGAATGACTAGTTTGATTCGTACCCTTCTTCTGACTATCTGCTGGTACAGACTGTGCCACTAATACTTTCATTTTCGTGTCTTTCATACGTCTCCTTTCGTGTTCTTGCTCTTCCCTGATTCGGTTCTGGTGGTACTGTAACATCTGTAACATTTGGGACGGGGTATTAGCTTGCCAGGTACTCTCGACTTTCAGTACTCGATTTTTAACTTGTGGTAAATAATTCTCAACTAGTTTGGTAACAAAGAGATGTGGATACGACTCACTACTTGTTTTCAAGCCGCTATTAATAATGAAACATTTCTCAAATCCGGAATAAAAATCACTAGTGTCTTCGTCTTGTTTCTGCTTACAGGCTGAGATGGCATCCCAGTCTTCCTTTTTCGTGGCTAGTAATCTTGGCAAGACTTGTATTAACAGCTCGGGCAATGCTTTGGCTTTTTCCCCGAGACCGGTACCAGGAACTCGTGTACTATCTTCATTCTCTAATGCTGTCCAGTCAATCTTTTTCTCTCCCACCTCCCATTCTTTTTCTTTAAGTTTTTCATATATGCCCGCAGGCAACAGGACCTTTAACATTTTAATGATATCGGGATACGTGTATTCTCCCATACGGAGCATGTCTTTTAATTCACGGTGGAACCCTGCTGGATCTTTATCGTGACAGGGCACTAACTTTTTCATTTCCAATAGTTCTATTTTCGTTAAAGGGGTGTAAACAAATACTCGTTCGAGCTCACCCCCCGTTCCCTTAACAGGATGCACTTCTCGCAAGGGATTCTGTCTGTCTATGTAAAATGTCTTCCCTACTGGGGGTGGAACAGGAACGAAATGCGGAGTCAGGAACGTTCTGTATTTATGACGTTGTTCTAAAATGACATTAATCAAATCGGTACCTAGGCCTTTCCATTTGTTTGGGAGTAACTCGTCCAGTACATTATATAAGGGACCTGGATCAGAATGCTGACTTTCGTACAGTGTAATGAGGTGTTGGATCATGTACATACCCACCAGTCGCTGTTGGTCTGGGGAAAGTTTCAGAAACATTTGGGCCACTATTTCGTCTGGAAATGTGGTAGAATCACTAGTCCATTGGACTGCTGACCGGGCTAGTTCCTGTTCATGCATGGTACTAAGCTCACTATAACCTATTCTCTGTTTCAGAACTCTATCGGTAGCTTGGAATAAATGCTCAAGAGAACACTGTTCTGGTACAGGAGGAAGAAATCTTTTCTTGCATTCTAGGCGTGTGTGTCTGTCAAAAGGTCTCGTCCTACCTACATACGCTATTCTGTTTGGATTCTCGGTGTCTATATTATCGTCTGAAGTGTCGTTCTCTTTCTCGATTACTCTCATTGCTTTCTCCTTTTCGTGTATGGCTAGAATTTCTTTACGAATCTTTCTTTACATGGTTTCTATACAAGTTTGTTTACTGTGTTTTCCTTCCGCTATATTGTCACTCCATCTTGTCAGGACCTTCATCTCGTCTTTGTCTTTATCAGGATGATCTTGTTCTCTTATTAAACAATTTATCAAAAACTGTAAAATCATACTTTGAATCTCCACTTTCCTGTGTGCCATAGCCTCGTGAATACTTTCTGGTTTTTCCCCTGTTCTGATGAAATGATATATTCTGTCTAGATGTTCCTTCATACCTGGCATGGTAGCCAAAAAGTTTGCAACTCGTCGTAAACGTACGGAATATATTATCATCCTATCTTCGCCTGGCACTGGATCATATCTACAATCAGTAAGGTAATGTTTGAGGGCTGCGTATGTAGCCACTTTAGGCGTACGCTGTAATGCTGCGTCTCTTAGCGTCATTCGTTTTACTCCCCCTGCTCCTCCTGAACCAGAATCATCGATTAATACTGGATGTGCAGCTGCTGGTAATGTGACTGGTAAAGTAGGCATACGTAATGTGGGTTGGTCCTGGGGTACTGGGGGATTAAAAGGATTCCCGGGACCAATGACTGGAGGAACAGGAATTACGTTATTAACAGGGTTTTGAGGTTGAACATGCGGGGTAGGATTCGGATTAGCATATTCTGTAAATGTATAGGCATTTATATAGCGCACTACTTACCCGTAGGGTCCCAAGGCGCTTCGACCGCTGCGAAACCCTTCCTGGCTTCCCTGAGAGATGGTCCCTTAATGGGTATCTCCAGGGTGAGACCAGGCATCCCCGGCGGTCTGGTGGGGCCGTTAGTGAAGATGAGGCAAGCTAATGCCCAGAGTTGCCGAGTGTGATCGCTGATCAGAGTGGGCACCGAGGCGAGAGAATTATCGAGTCCGCTGACCCTGGTCCAGAAACCTGCCGCGCCGGGAATCGAACCCTGGTCCCGGGCCGTCCTCTGCTCTCGGGTCTGCCACCTCTAACCAGTGAGCCACACTACATTCTGGGACAGTATCGTCTAAATAGGAAGAAAGGAAAATTTCAGCTGCGGTCGGTTTATGACGTAACTTAGTCGGGACCAATGGTGGCGGTAAATTACAGGGTGTTTCCGGGGTCGCCTTAGGCAAACCCTCGGCGAGAAGGGGATACATGCCTTTAATAAGGGCATTCCTTTGTCTGTCTGACTGTTCTGCTCTAACTCGTTCACCTTCTTCTAGTAGTTCCCTTTCTTGGGCTTTTTCTGAGGATTCCCTACTTAGTTCTGCTTTTCTGAATTCTTTTTCTGTTCTTTTATGCGATTCTTTACGCCACAATTCTATGGCATCTTTCTGGGATTGTCTGGCTTTCTTTTTCCATAATGCTTCCTCTACTCTCATGATGCACTCGGCATCCCACGTTCCTGAAACAGGCCACCTATATTTCTCTTCGAGATGTTTGGTATAATCTACCCATAAGTCTAGATACAGTATGGCATCTAAGCCATGTTTATGATACATGAAATGTCCGGGACTGTCCCTAGGACGTAACTTTGAAAACAGAGGCATATTTGAACGTACTTAAGCTTGAACACAATACACAATGAACACAGTAAAGAAATAGCGAAACAAATCACTCATACCACGACATCAGAACACATTAATAACAGTTCGAACAGATACTACCTAGTACATTGAAAACATAATACTTCGAAAACATAATACTGGAACTTCTCGAGAAACTATACTAGAGAACAGAATTACTAGAATTACTGGATGCACTGCTAAAACAGTACAGAACATACCGGTCTCCTAAAGAGACACGTCATACCGTATCCACCTAGGTGAACACGTCCGACCGGATCTGTGTACCCAAACCCGTTGGACCGGGCACAAATTAATGAACCCGTCTAGATGCGTCCCCAGCAACGGTACTCACCGGGAAGCAAAACTGAAGGCCTCGGACTGGACTGGACGACGTCTGGTTACTGCTACGCACTACGCATGCGCCTCGGGCTTTCGGAAACAGGTGGGCCTCAGGATACTTCGGACCTTGCTCTCTCGGCTTGGGCTCTGGTCGGGACGCTCCGCCTTCCTCACCGCCTCGTCTGGATGCCGGACCGCAGTCTCCGTCTCCTCCGTGGGCCTGAGGGAGATTTAAGCAGGAAAACCTGCAGGTGCACAGTAGGGGTCCGTCACGGCTGTAGAAGGGTCAGGGGGCCTGCGTTACATCGCCGGCGCGTGGGGAAGGGGCTGGTCCCTTTCGGGCGCCATTATGTGGTAAATAAATAAATAAATACCGGTACTATTTTTCTATGCATTAACTAAAAAGGATAGCTCAATAAATAAGAGGCAGAAGACCGTGGTATCTGAGTCATACGGGCTTTAATTAAGTGGCTCGAGCCAATGGACATCGGGTTCCATCACCTGCTAAGGCTCAGGAAGGGACAAATCTCGACCTCGATCTCAACATTTCATTAACAGCATACAATATATATAGTAAAACAGTACAGTTGCATTGAATACAGTAGGCGTAACAAGACAAACGAAAGATAAGAACATATGGGCGTGAAAAGAAGGCGTGCACAGGGCGTGCACGGAAGCATGTGATGTAGACGTCACAGAAGTGTCATAAGTGGGTGGACACATGGAGGGGGCTTCATGGGCAGCTGGAACCTTTAACCTACTGGTGCGCGCAAACGAGTCATGACGTGTAACTGGGGAGAGCTGGGGGCCCTGACTTCTAGCACTAGAAGAGGAGACTAAAGTCTGGGATGTCAGAACGACCTGTACCTATAGTATATCTGATATCTAGTGTTTGGAGTACATGTTGCTTGAATCTAAAAGTCATCAGGGCAGAGGCTACTTGTCACTAAGGCTAGTGCATGCATATATTTCTTCATGTATTGCGTGTGCTATGGATCTTCTATGGATATTAATTCAGTAAATTACTTGCATGGAGACAGGGAGACTAGACTGTGGATGGAGATGTTTATGCGGTTCGTTAGCTAGGAATGTGAAGCCGGGGAGCTGAACAGATAACTGTAGGCATAACATATTCTTGGCAGGCAGGCCAGGCCGAGCCGGGGACCGCGCTGCTTGGCAGAAGTAAGTGAAGGGTCAGGGATGCGGGCGGGGCTGCATCTCTCGGAGTGGTTCAGGAGACTTGAGGCCTGGATCTCGTGTCCGGGCCCTGTGAGGCCTAGAAACGGGTGCATCTCGATGATTTAACGTGCACAATGTAAAGACGTTGGCAACATAGGCCTGAAAGCCTAATTCACGTTGCTTTCACGAGGGACTGGATAACTGACATAATAACGTTGGACGCAACTGTAAATGCGTCTTTTATTCGGTCATGGGGGGGGAAATATGCATAGCGATCATGCATATATATATTACATGTTGGGGAACACGTAGGGACACATAGCAGGGCAAAATTCGATTTTCCTCAGGTCCACCAGTGGCTCATCAACAATATCTGGTCGGGGTTTGGTGCACAGTTCAGTTACATCGAGGCAATCATGGTCTTCCCAATCATCGTCCAAATCATTTGGCAATGGCATCAAAGTAGCAGGATTCAAGACCGAACACCTCCTAAGGGTCACATTCTCCGCAGCAAGTATGACCTGCTCGTAGCGTGTGAGCCTGTTGTTGGTCAGGTGTTGTGTCTTGGTCCTGGTCATCAACAATTCCACTGAGTGGGGCACATGTACTGTCAGTGGATGACCCATTACAATGCTTTCACATCTTTCAATGCTGACACCTGTTGCGGCAACGGATTTGAGACATCCGGGCAACGCTGCGGCTACTGGATCTAAGGTAGCCGAGAAATAAGCAACTGGTCTACAGACTCCTCCATGATCTTGCACTAGAACTGCCAAAGCACACCCCTCCCTCTCACAACAGAACAGTGAAAATGATTTGGTGTAATCTGGCATTCCCAGGGCCGGAGCGCGACACAAGTCTTCTCGCAACTCCAGAAAAGCCATCATACAATCCTTGTCCCATGGTACCGGATCACTTACGTCCTTGTGCGTCAGTTTCTGCAAAGGTTTCGCCTTCAGGGAAAAGTTGGCGATCCACTGGCGGCAATAGCCAACCATGCCCAGGAACATCCTAACCTCTCTTTGGGTCGAAGGCACCATCATTCTCATGATTGACTCAATCCTGTCAGGCGACACCTTCCTCTTTCCCTTCTCTATTCTGTGACCCAAATACTGTACTTCGGACAAGCAGTACTGTAACTTGGTGGGGGATACCTTGTGTCCATTCTCTGCCAAATGGTTCAGCAAGGCAATGGTGTCAATTCTACAAGCATCTTCGGTGTCTGACGCAACAAGGAGGTCATCTATGTACTGTACGAGAACGGAGTTCTGCGGCAGTACCAGACTCTCACGATTCCTTTTCAGCAACTGATTAAAGATCGATGGGCTCTCTGTATACCCCTGAGGGATACGACACCACGTTAGGATGCGGTTCTCTATTTTGAACGCAAAAAGAAATTGGCTCTCCTCATGCAATGGAATTGAAAAGAACGCCTGACACAAATCGATTACAGAAAACCATTCAGCTTGGAACGGTATCTGAAACAGTATCACTGATGGATTCGGTACCACTGGACAGCATGGAACGACTATGTTGTTCACCTTTCGCAAATCCTGCACAATCCTGAACTTCCCACTTGGCTTCTGCAAACCCATGATCGGGGAGTTATATGGACTGCCCATGACCTCCTTCAGAATTCCCTGTCTAATCATGGACTCAATCACGGGTTTTATACCTGCAATTGTTTCCGGGGTCAACTTGTACTGGGGTGTTCTCGGGAATTCAGCATTCGGCCTTACTTGAATTCTGACTGGCTCTACTCCTTTGATCAATCCGATCTCCTCCCCTGTAAAGTCCCACACCTCCGGTGAGACTGAGCCCCTCAAATTCCAAGGGAGTTCTTCCACAGTTAGAGCAGGGTACAATTCAATGCACACCTGTGTATTTGCAACCTTAAAGTCAGTATCATCATCATTTGTCTGCAATTCTACGCCCTTGGGGGTACAATAGATGGTACAATTGGGTTTACACAAAAGGTCTCTCCCTAACAGACACACAGGACTGGAATCACATACTACAAATTGGTGTCTGTCCCTGAAACTTCCGATCCTTACTGGGACTGGCTCAGTCAGGGGGTTCGTCATTCTTCTGTTTGCGACTCCTACCACTTGGATGGTCTGTCCTGATAGGGGCAAATTGGGGACTACTGCAGACCGTACAGTAGAACGGGAAGCACCAGTGTCGACCAAAAAGGTGGTGGGGTGTCCAGCTACATCGGCCTCTACGAATGGTCCCCTCTGATCTACCTCCAGGACTGCCCCAAGGGTGCAGTCCTCCTCCCCACTCAGGCACCGTCCTGTCACTGGGTCAAAGTAATAATACTCGTCCCCTTCAACTATGAAGGGCATCTGCTTGTAAACCTTGTTCCCTGTTGTAATCTTCGGTGGCTGGGGAACCGGAGCCCTAGGGGCTGAAGCCCCCCCTTTTGTCGTCTTGTATTTGGTTACTGTTACTCTAGGTTCCGGAGGGGCTTGAACCTCCTCCTCCTCCTCTTCTTGTACTTGATTGTCTGGGTTATGGGGACACTCGCGTCTCCAATGTCCGACCTTGTGACACTGGTGACACTTAGTCGGCTTTTTCAGAGTCGCCAGGTCTATCCTTGGCCTTGGTCCCTCCTCATTGTCCCTTTTCTGTCCCCCTGATTTTCTCCCCAATATTCTGTTGCCTGACTGACCCTGTCCTCCCGATTGCATCTATACTAGCATCAGTTTATCCTTAAGCTTCTTTGTCTTGGAGTCTATCTCGTTACTGCAATACCTCGCGTACCTCAAGATCTCGTCCAGAGGCTTGTTCTGCCAGCAAATTAAATGTTGCTGTATCATGAGACAGATATCAGGTCTCAGTCCCAGAACAAACTTGGACACAAACTGTCCCATGTCTTTTGGATCCATCACATCCAGTCCACTGTATTGTTTGAAAATCTGCAAGAGTCGCTCATAATATTCGTGTACTGTCTCTTTTGGTTCCTGCCTAGTCCGGTCTATCTTCACCCAGTCAATGTCCTGTGGTGGTACCTTACTTTTCAACCACGTGATCGCCTGGTCATACTTTATCATTGCCTTGGGTGAGGGTCCATTCGTGGCAGCATCTCTATCTGGCTCTACTGTGGGCCATTCAACACTGACCTTACATGCTATCCACAGGTCTCCTGGGACCACAATGTCAAACAATGTGTTCAAATCAATCAACAGCACCTTTGAGATTTTAACAAACCTCTCTACCTGTTTGTACCATTCCACTGGACTCTCACGCAACTTTGGAAATGAGTTTGTAAAGGCAGCCAGATCTCCCCTACTCCAGGGTACATGTACATATCCCCCATGAGCCAACTCCCGCAAGGGGTATGCTTCTGCATGCATCAGCCCTCCTCCCGGTGATGTCTCAATAGTACTCCGTCTAACACTCTTTTTCCTTGACCACCTTTCTTCCCATTTCCCCAAATGGGACCACGTTCGGATTCCCACCACCAGTTCCCTGATGTGGGTTTTTAATCCGATCACCCTCTTCTCTTCTAGATCTTGGTCTGAATACTGCAACCTATGGCCACCCTGTAGTGCTTTTGTCTTTGCCAAATCCACAGCATACTTGTTCGCTAATTCAGAGAGTTTCTCATGAGCTGTCCTGGCCCTCCGTGTAACATCTTTCGCCACAAACAACAGCTCATCTGGTTCATAAAGTTCGATCCTTTCTAGTGGCAATGTACCTTCCACTATTTCCTTCACTTCCGACTTTAGTCTCAGCACATCTAACCTTCTTGCCTTTATTGCCGCCCTCAATGTACCTTGACTAGAAGTTCCGTTAGGGTCCCTCCCATCACCGTCCTGACCCTCTCTTCTGTTTTCTTCCGGCATGTTAGGGGGAACCCTCCTGTTTTCCCAACCTTCTCGTTCCCACTCCTGTCTCCTATCGCCAGAAGTGTGGTGGGACACCCCCCTACTTCCCAAACTCCCGCGATCCCATTCCTGCCTGCTTTCGCTAGGGGCACAGTGAGACACCCCCCTACTCTCCTGACTTCCAGACCCATAATCATTAATCAATCTGTTGCTCTGAGTGTCCACAATTGTTTCCCAAGTTCTCAAATCTGCCCCTCAAATCCATCGGTCCCCTCAAACCCCCCCGTTCTTCAGAGGAGTCTGCCGATGCTGCCAAAGGGGTGCTCCTTTCTACAGGGCTTGGTAATTGTCTCCATCCATCCGCCACATTACTCCTGTCTTCGCTGACACTTCTCTCCCTTTCTGTTTGTGGCGGCCCCTCACCTTGTGTCTGTTCTGGATTGTACACTGATACTATGGGACCTATGGTAACAGGTACCGTAAGAGCATCTGGCAGTCTCCGAGACTCGACGCTCTCTTCTACGTGTACTTTTTGTACGGTAAATCTTCCCACTACTCTCGTCTTTGGTGAAGGTGCCCTTTCTCCTTCTACCGGGCCAAACCCGTCGCCTAAGGGGCTCGAGCCGCTCACCATTGGGACACCACCGTCGCCGTCCAAGGGTTCCCGGCTCATTGCTGATGTTCGCGTTCCCTCCACCTCAGGATTATATGGAGGTGGTCTCTCTGACAACAGTCTCTCTATCAGGCTGTCGTCCGTCTCACTGTCCTCATCTTCAGTACTTCTCCTCTGCATATCCCCTGCATTAACCAACAACGGGTATAACCTATCCCCTTCAATGGCCTGCACTCTCCACCTCTTAGCCAGGGCATCCCACCTCGCATCTTGTACCGCCCCAACTGATCGTTTCACTCTTTCTTGTCTCCTATCTCTGTTCTTTTCATGGGCTGCCCTGATCCATGCATTTAGCGCTTCGAACTGCGTTGGCCTGGGCAAAGGTCGCAACGCGGCCATAATCGCTTTCAGCTGGTACAGCACCTCTAGTCTAAACGTTCCATACTTGGGAAAGGTTAATTCCTCGTTTCCATCTGTCATTTTACACCAATTTTCAAGCCACAGTAAGGTGTGTAACCCAACATTCGTAGCCATATAATGGGCAGGTGTATCCTCGGGTGGAGCCTCTTCCCCACCCCGAGGTTCTAACTTCTTTTCACCTCTGAAACAATTCCGCAACACTTTATAAAACATTTCATAATGAAATCGCAACATTTCCTTGTTTACAGCGCTCGTTTATTCCCTGATGACAATCTACCAATCCCAGCGCGGCTCCACACTAACCGTCCTATCCCAGCCGGGCTCCGTCTGACGTCACTCGCCCCCGTTTCGCAGCAGTTCCCCTCCTTTCTCCGCTCGTCTCCCGGTCACGCATGCGTCCCAATCATACACTGGAAATAATCACTTCCGACCAAGCAACCACTTCCTTGACTGTACGGCGACAGTCTAACTGTAATTGTCACCAAACTTGGCAAATGTCTGTCCGCGAACGACCGGACAATCGCCCCACTGATAGGTTACAAACACACGGCAACTTCTGACCAACGTCCGTTACCCGCGCACTCACACATCCATTCCCCCTATCTCGGTCCTGCGGGCGATCACTGGTACCTCATGACCCCCTTACAATGGTCGACAATTACTATAGGTGTTCGATACACCCGAACCACTCAAGCTCCAGTTGAGCCTAAGATTTTCACTGGTTGTGCGCGCTCACAACCTGTTCTCCTTTCACACTACATGCATTCAACTCCGCAAGACAACACAACACAACAGTACAACGTAACACCGCAATCTAACAACGCATGATCCTTTTCATACTCACTCTCTTTCGACCTGCTGCTTTCTGCCGCACTGTCACTCTCCGTCAGTTTCCATGGGATGCCATCCTCCGTCCGCGACTCTCTGGACACTCGTCATTGGTTCTCTATGGGCCTCGGGAAGTCTCAACATACTTCTAGATTACCCTCACTCCAGAAGATAAACCATCCTACTCTACTACCAACTGGAAGAGCGGGATTTTTCTCCTAGAGTCTGCTTACCATTCTCCAGAATCCCGACACAGGTCGACTGAACCTTTTAATCTGTCATAGAATGAATTAGGCAATCTATTTCTCATTAATTATTTAAATCTCAATGATCTCAATACTTCCCCCTAAGAACCACTGACCAAGGACTAAGTTTGAAGGTTTATTACATACCCAAAAACAACTGAAGGTACAAACACCTCAGCAAAAGGTTCAAAAGATAAACAGGTACTAATACAAACATAATCCTACGGAAAAGTCTCAAACGACTGATGAATAATACAAGAATTAATTCAAGAATCATCAGACTAAACAAAATTGCTATAACCTGTGATCTGGTATGCATTGGAAAAAGCATAAATTCAGATTAATCTGTCCCTACACTACACTCCGTGACATCCCTACTCAGCAATAGCCCAACCTAACAAAGGTGTCAGCAGTGGTGAATTCCAAAGAAGTTCGACCTCTTTCTCCTTCAACTCAAACTCTCTTCTACAACTAAACTCCTTGCCCATATAACCGCTCTCTCTAACTCCTCAGCCCATCTGCTCTGCCTCCACCCTCGGGGTGCTGTCCCTAATACGAAACCCCACAGTGTGAATGACACGCCTTCAGGTACGCCCCTCTCGAAGGTGTTAGCTTCCAAAATTTTCCATCATGGCACTTCTCCATCCTTGTCCGTGCAGACGTCCTTGGGTCCCAGACTCTCCATCGTTTCAAGTTGCTTCTTTTGAATTCCTCGTCTACTCCTCCATGTCTGAGTCTAGCATCCTAACACTCTTACACAATGGACCCTTCTACTTTACTGTCTACATAGCGGTGCACCTGCAAGGAAATACATGCAAAACGGCTCACATTCCAGTAATGTGGCAATATTCTTTTCTATGGCATCTTTTACCACTATTCTACAGTTAAACGTTAATCAAGACATTTTAGATCAGGCCTGCACAATTTCCATGACTAGGCCTCTGCTTGTTTATAGGCCCAACATTTTACATGAACAATCCCCTTGTTCTCTAGGCCTCCAACCTTAACAGCAAATGCATTTTCTACTTTAAGCTAGTTATCGAATATAAAAACACAGTTATATATTTCAATAAAGCAAATCTAGATGCACAATAGTGCTCGTTGAAACACGTTCTCATTAGTGAAAGATTTCATTTCAACGACATCTCTACGTTAAACAACAATTGTGGATTTGCAACTCTTAACATTGGCTCTTCATGTTCTAGTACCAATTACATTAGTTCTCTATCCCACATTGCATCTAAACATGATTAGAAAGTCCTCTATATATACGGGTGCTGACTACTTGTACATATGATGCACCCCTACAAAATGTCACTGTAAATAGCGCTCTCTCAGTGTAATAGAGCATTCGAGAGGGAGGTGACGTGACTCAAGGCAGCAAACTATGTCACTCTCTCACTTTACGGAATGTTTCTGTGTTTGTCATCTAAAGGCGCAAACAGTGGCCCAGTGCTCCTGGGGCCGAGCGGTGCCAGTGCATAAAGGCAGAAACTCCTAATACTTGTGAAAAGATCTGAGATTGAGGTTGAGTGAATAGTCGGGTTTTCAGATGCATACAAAAAGGCGGGCAGGGGAGGGTGGTTGGGGGTGGCAGGCAAGGAATTCCAGGGCTTGGCAGCCAGGAATGAGAAAGCAACGTCCTCCCTTTTGTGTTCTCCGAATGCAGGAGCGCACTCAGAAGCACACAGTCTTCTGAGTACATAAAGCTGTACTCAGAAGACTGTGGCATGAGGTGTGCTGAGAACATACACTAGTCCCAACTTGTGAACAGAAGTGACTAATACAGAGGCTCTTTGAGATGGAACTAAACCCAGGAAGCCAATGACGAGACACCAAGTGAGAGGTACTGACAGAAAGGGAAACCGAAAGCATAGCGCCATGCACGCGTATGGATAAAAAAATGCACTCGCATGTGCAGATCCCTACGCTAATGAAAGTAAACAAAAATGGCGTTGGGCTGTCCACATGCGCATGCATTTTTTTGTCCGTACGCGTGCATGTATAACTTTGTGGATGGCGAAAGCAGCCATTGTTGTCCATCTGTACGCGTGTGTATTCAGCTTTGGCTGAATATATTGCAAACGGTCCTCACATGGCGAGGACAGCGCATGCGCTGCTTTCGCCAGGCAATATTTAAATACAAATTTGTGGACCTATAGCAAGACCCCTTTCCTCCGTGGCCTCGGGTTTCCGACAACCACACAAGCTCCCATAGGGAAATATGATGCGGGAAACCACGTGCGGTTGCATCACAATTGCGGTTTTGGACCGCCGACCTGTCAGTTGGGCGGGTTTGAAACCACCGAGATGTGGGTCTGCTGGCTCAGTGGACAAATGCATCAATAAAATGGAATCTGTGACACCATGGTCACAGGATCGCAGTCATACTTCCTCCCTCCTGAAGTTCTTCAAATGAGCATCATTGAGCTGGATAGCGCCATGTCATTTATTTGTCAATAGTGCCCAAAAAACATATGCTTCTTATGCTACGTAAGGACAAGGTCTGATGAGTCATGTTACTTACCTTGTACTTCATCTCTGTTACATGCATTTTTCTTACAGCACTCTCGAGTAACACGCAAGGAAAATGCAGAACTTCGACTTCTTTACTATAGCCAGCCTTTTTTGTAGGGTTCATTAGTTCCCTTAAATGCATTTAAGGTGCTAATGGGCCCGTATGTGAACAAACACATTCTTCAATAATAAAAAAAAAACACTACACAAGGTCAAAGTCACAATTTTTTGTAATTTATATTGTAGTCTCAGTGGTGGCAGTCTCCCTTCAAATGACACTGGACAGCCATGTACCTTTGAAATGCTTCTTAGGAACATTTACACTTACTGAAAGTTTTAGACTGATTTTTGACTGTTCTCTGTGCTCTTCTCCAGCTGCTTGGTACATCATGTCATAGCAGTCCACATTTTAGTTTGTACTGCTGATACTTAGTTCCTGATTACAAGTTCCTCATGATGTTGGTCCCTGCGTAAAACCCTGTTTATGCAGGGGTCTGAATTACCGGTTTGAGGAATTTAAGGCAACCGATAATTATCAGTAATGTTAGATATGTTAAATACCTCAACTTTTCATTGAATTTCAGCAGGTCAAACCTGCAGGAATTTAACAGGGGTAATAATACAGTATCCAATATATCATGTGTATGTTGGTGTGTTAAACCCCAATATCCACATTTTGTTGTCCTTGAACTCATAATAGGTGTTATTTATCACACCCGATGACCTACCTCAAGGTATCGTTATTTGTCAGGAGGAATATGTAACTTTTTGGATCATAATCAGCCCCTTGGAGTGCTTACTCAGGATAGAAAAATAAACTGTTGTTCGCTTTACTGCCACTGATCTTAATTTCTGCCAGTGTTTGCAGGTGGTTACTAGTGGAAAAGCAGGCTTTGCTAAGAGGAGATTGAATGCCATTGCTCTGTTTTGTCATTGCTGAACCACTTCCGAGCAAGTTCTACAGTATTATTTCTTCTGTTCAACAGAGAACCCACTTCACACTCTGGCAAATATTAAATGGCCTTTGGCAGTAAGTTGGGTGAAGTCTTCTGACTACATGTTTTTAATGGCTTGAGACGAAAAGTGAAATGAGAGACCATCAATTAAGACAACTGGAGATCAGAGAACGTTGGCAGCGGACAGGTTTAAGGAAAGAACAATGCAAAGTTTAGGGAAACAAAGAAGAGTGCACAGGCTGTCCATGATGTTGGAGTGGGGTGACCAGGCATCCTGCATTTCCACCAGCTGTTCCTATAGATTGCGACAATTTTAGCGTATGTCCCGTTTTTAGTTTGAGCAAATCATTGCAGCGCATGCGCTGCTAGCTTTGTAAGGCATGCAGTATTCAGTATTGCATGGAAGCTTTGTGGAAGCTCCGTCCACTCTCCGCCCATCTTTTCCATTGGCTTAGGTCCTACATGCTGCCTTCTGATTGGTTCTAGGCTTGTTAGTCCCTCCTCATGACGAACATGTCGTCATGTGTATCCTTCCATGGTCACTGGCCCCTTTACTTCGAGTGTTGCACATTATGTTTTTTGTACATTGTGAGCACTCTTTTCTTCCGGTGCCTCCCCTTCCTGCAGTCCGCCCTCCTGTTGTTTGTGCCTTCTCACCCGCCTGTTGCAATGCAATAGGATTTGCTGTAAATGCGAGTCCTATTGCATTGCAAAAGGTTGTTCAATTTAATTACTCTGGTGCCCAGTTCACATATATTGTGCATGTTTACGCATTGCTTGTTACTTATTCATTCTTGCTCCCCTATGACAGAGCCTCAGCTTTCACTGTAAGTGCAATGGGTCCACAAACACTGCAGGCTTTCTCAGCCTGGAAATGTAGCTTTTCCTCCCTGTTCTCCCTTCCCCCCATTGATGGGATGGAGCCCTGCAGCCAGCAGCAATCACATGTCTGTCCCATACCCGCCTCCTTGCTCAGCCTTCAGGAGAGCAAGCCTGACCAAGCCTCCTTCCCATGTCTGCCCCTGCAGCACTGAGCCAGGGAGAGCGGTCACTCCATCTCCCCAAGCTCGGCCAACCACCAAAGGGACGGAGAGGGGGAGCTGGAAAGAACAGCTTCAGCCCTTCTCTGCCTCCAGAGACCGCTTCTCTACTTTCTTGTCACAAATCCCATTTTCCTGGTTTTTTCCTTGTGTTGAAATGATGCATTTTCTACATGAGATAATAATGTTGAAGTTTAATAACAAATCTCAGGATGAATGCACAGCACCAACTGTACAGCAGGATACTCAGCTCTGGAATGCTAGATCTGCCAGGAGGCATGCATCACTGCATTCCAATACACAGTTAAGTTCCAGACATGACATAACACGCTACTAAACTACCTCAAGATTACAACACATCCCCTTTCAACAGAGAAAATAAAAAAAATTGGAACAAAACAGTAAAAATACAATTTAACAAATCGTGATACGAACCTGCAAGCAATAAGTGATAAGAGAAAGACTGCAGAACAGAATATATTTTTAGGAAAACCTGCAAGGAAGACAAATACATAAAAAAACATAGAAACAAAATAAAACGTAATCTTTCATCTGCACAGGAAGATTTTTACATCTTCCAGAAGAAGAACCTTCTTTGCAGCTAACATTCACATCTGAGGAGATGTGACCATCAGGTTAACCACTTCTTGAAGGCATATGTAAACTTGGAGATGGATCCAAACATTTTCCCATATATCTCACAAGTCTAGACATGCTCCATATGCAACACGTGTCAACCTTCACCACCTTCTTCTTAATGGCAACAATGGTGAAAGGACCTAAGAAACTAGAGTTCCCTTTTAAAGTATGCCTAGGATTTTTCACCAAAACCCTGTCACCAAGGTTCCACTTTCTCCTCTTCACACACATCTTAGAGTCATAACTAGATTTGTATTTCTGCTGATACGCCTGGTCTCAGCAGAAATGCCACCTTCAATACAAGCAGGCAACCAAACTGAGCTTAGCTTGGAATTAGCTATCCTTCCTCTCAAAGCTTCAAAAGGTGTTTTTGTGTTACCACATTGGGATTTGTACGGTGTGCCCACCAAGTATCTCTCAAAACACTATTGAAATACAATTTGGATTCAAGAGCATGCTGAGCGCAACTTTTGACAACTTGGTTCATTCTCTGAGTCAAACCATTAGCCTGAGGCGAGTACAAAGCTGTTTTTTGATGAATAATGTTATTATCTTTAAGAAACATACACATCTCATGAGAAACAAACTGCACCCCATTATCAATAATTAAAAATGTGAGCACACCTTCTGTAGCAAAAACATCCCCAAGAAAATCAATCACATTCTTGGTGTTCACAGTAGACACACATTTGGTAATTACCCATTTTGAAGTGTAGTCCACTAATAAAATAACAAAACGTTCAAAAGATGGTAAAAGCTCAAACGGGCAAGCAATGTCCAACCCCAGTGTCGTCCATACAACATCAGGAACTTCTACAGGGGACAATGGGGCAAGATTGGGAATGCGAGATTTATCACTAAAAGCACATAACGCACAGTCCTTGACCACATCTTCCATCATGTGATCCATACTAGGCCACTAGTATCTTTCACACACTCGGGCCTTGGTGAGACTTCTACCCAAGTGCCCTTCGTGCGCTCTATTAATTATCCTACTCCTGAACTCAATAGAAGGAATTACTGTGTCTCCTCTCATAAGATCACTACTATAAAATGATAATTCCTCCATCAAAGACCAATGCGACTTCATTTCTTGGTCTAAAGTCTTATAATCAGGCCAGCCTTGACTCATCCACAACTTGAGTAAAGAAAGAACTGTATCCTTCTACACACCATCCAACCATTCTCCACCAGATAAAGATGGCTCAGCCACCCAACAAACATTCTCAATGTTGGATTCACTCTGCTCACATTCAACAGGTAACCGTGAAAGACAGTCAGTAGACTTGTTACCATTTCCAGGTATATGTTGTACACAGAAGTTATATTCCTGAAGACGCTCACTCCAGCGTTTGAGTATAGGCATGATATGCTCACTATGACAGCATGAAAACATTTGAAATAAAGGGCGATGGTCCGTCCTAACCAGGATTGGAATGCCTTAAAGATAAAAGTTAAAGTGCTGAATATCCCAAAACACACTCAGAGCTTCCCTCTCAATACACAAAAAATTGACATCTGCATCCCTAAGAGCCCTAAGGCAAAAGCGACTGTCCTCTCTTCTCCATGCACAACTTGAGAGAGCACTGCCCCCAACCCCTTGAGACTGACATCAGTGGTTAAGACAGTTTTCCGGTTGACATAAAAATGCCCTAGAGTGGGCAACTTTTCAATCTCAGTTTTGATGTCAACAAAAGCTCTTAAATAATCATCAGTCCATAAGAAATATGTGCCTTTATTAAGCAAAGTCCTGAAGGGTTCAGTCACACTGGTAAATCCCTTTACAAATTTGGAAAAGAACTCAGCCGGTCCTAGAAAAGATCTGCCCTGATCTCTATCTTTTGGTGCAGGAGATTTTACAATACTTTCTGCAAGTTCTAACTAGGGTTGAATCCATTCACCAGAGGTTACATGTCCCAAATAAGTGACTATTCTCAACCCTAAACAACATTTGTGTTTATGTACAGTAAGTCCCTTCTCTTTCAACTTCTCCAAAACAGAGGTCAGAGTCATGCTGTGTTCAACTTTGTTCTTCCTTTAGACCCAAATGTTGTCCTGAAAGAACATGATATTATGTGTTCCCTTTAGGAATATCTTCATCACCCTCTGGAAGCATGCCGCCGCTGATGCTAACCCGAAAGGCATTCTCAGAAAGCAGTAAGCTCCCAGAGGCGTCACAAAAGACGTCAGATGCCTAGAGTCCTTGTGAAGAAATATCTGGTGGTAGGCGGTCGACAAGTCCAACACAGTAAAAATCTGCGCTACTTTCAGCATGCTAAGAGATTCAGACATGTTTGGCAAGGGTTGGGGATCTACCCATGACCACTCGTTTAGGGCCCTCATGTCCACACACCTCCTAACGCTGGCACCACCATCCTTAGGGGCCACAACGATGGGAGTCAACCACTCAGAGCCTTTTATTTCCTCAATACTCCCCAAACTTAAGAGTCTTTTGAGCTCAGACTCTAACAGTGCCATCATCATATTGGGTACTCTTCTGACCTTATGCACACAGGGTACAGCTCTCTCCTTGAGGACAATCCGGTGCTCAACTCCCTAAGGCATCCCAAGGTATCTGTAAAGACTTCTGAAAACTTCTCGAAGTAACCAGAAACTTGGTCTTCATTTTCATAGTCCACCAACATAACCAGATCTTTGTTATCTCGTGCACTATGATTAAGTATGATACCCAGGTCACGTTGGTGTCTCCATCCCAAAAGATTATCCCCTCTCACAGCTACATAGACCTTATCAACTGTACTTCTCCCCTTGAAACAGATATTGGCTTCGAAATACCCAAGGACATTGATTTTCACACCACCATAACTGACAGGGCTTATATCGGGTAGCAATAATGTCATACTCTCCTACCCCCCAATATCGTCCCATTGCTTATTGCTAATCATCGTGAACGGTGAGACAGAATTGGCTAGAACTACAAAGTCATAACCATCTACAGAGATGTCACATTCGGTCATCACTATCTTCCCAGCATCGACTTCTCCTTCACAATGCCCGACTCTCATCACTACTTTCCCACTATCGACTTCATCCTCACCAAGGTCGATGCTCAGTACCACAGTACGCACAGTCTCAGTTCCTTTCTCAGGTTTGCGAGTTTTGATGGACGATTTACAAACCCTGGCATAATGCCCCTTGACACCACATTTGTTGCAAATTTACTCCCTGTCAAAGCAGTAAGGATAATTGGAAAAGTGCGAAAAACTACCACACCAATAACACTTAGGTTTAGGAAATTCACCAGAAGTTTTATCGTTGGCAGTACCACTACTAGTATTCGGACAGAGATTTTCACCGGCTGGGTTAGTTGGTAAACCTCTAGGAAGACCACAAGACCATGCATCTTTCTCCAAGACTTTATGTTTCTCAATAGGCGAGACCTAGGCAACACTATTGCATCCCTCCAGGGTCTCACAGTCGACCAAGGCATGAACATTGCTTTGCGCCTCTTTTTTGTCCTCTCGGTTTTTCCTCATCTCGTTAACCCAAGTACAAGTGTTCTCCATTCCTTCTACAATAGCAACAGCTTCGACCAATGATGTTTTTTTTTACAACAATTTCTCTTGGACTCGAGGGCTATTATGTCCATCTCACAGGCTGATCCATGACAAGTGAATCCGAGAGTCCACCAAATTCACAAGTCCGTGCTAAAGTCTTAAGAGATGCAACATAGCTTCCAACTCGTTTAACTGAACCCTGAACTGTAGCAAAAAACGTATGTCTTTCTAGTATATCATTAATGCGGGGACTAAAATATTTCTCTAACATGGACATTTCGTAAACGTCACTAGGCTCTCCATCCCCTCTGCCAACATGGATAAGGTCCATGCTATTGGAAATGTTCCTTCCCTCTACTCCTAAAATATGAAGAAGGATAGCTTGTTTTCTAAAAGCTGAGCACTTCTCTCCTCCAATTGGTACTATATTGGAGTCAAATGAGTTTCTCCATCTCTTCCAAGGAAGGATCGTCTCGCCTTCCTCTGATAAAAAAGGTGGTGGTTGGAACTAACTTGCTGTGGAAGTCATGAGCCATTTTTGTCTTAGGCACCGAGTGCGTGACTACGATGCCTCGGTTGTAAGCGCTCCCATGTCAAATCTGATTCCTGCTGCATGAATAATATGCTTTTAAATATCGCCCCTTTTAAAATATTTTCTTGTGAATTATATTGTGCTTCAGACCCTTAAGTCGCTACCCTACCAGCCCGAGGCTTCTGCTGCCCAGTGCCCTGTTCCACCGCGGGTCTTCCTGTTTGTGTGGAGGGCGCGACGGCAAACATTTGGTGTCCCCGCTCCCATTGGTTGGACAAGATCAGGCGGGGCTCCACACTTAGGCACACCCCTATTTAGGTTGGATGGCTTTCTCCACGCACAGCAGACGCGCGCCGAAGTCGTGCCAAAGTTAAGCCCGTCTGCGCCCGTCCGCGCGGAGGACGTGCCTGGGGCCAGGCGGGCTGCTCCCCGCTTTACTCTATCGGTAGGGAGCTCTCTTTATTCGGATAATACTTTACTTTCCTTAAGACCTCAGTTTAAACTGTGCCACCACACTCTGTCCCCTGCTGATATTCACTGTGTACCCTGTTGTAGCTGTAACTTTGGGCATATAAATAGTAAACATCCCAAAAGGCTGCAGGGTGCCACTAAAGTACCGAAGATTTCTGCCCCGATAAAAGAGGCTGGCTTTCTCATTAACGCCAGGTCGCTGTCCAAAAACAGCATTGCATTTCACGATTTTGTCTCGCAAAGGAAACCTTCCTGGGTCTTTGTGACTGAGACCTGAGAGTCGGATTCCTCAGGCCCGACTTATTCGCCGCCATTCCATCGGGCTATGCCCTGACTAGAATGGACAGAATTGGGCGCAGAGGGGGTGGTTTAGGTATACTGCATGAGACCTCTTTTACCTGTCGGTTTGACTTTCTATCTACCCCTTCTGACCCTTTTGAAGCATAATACTTCTCCGTAAACTCCACTGCCACAGTTTCCGTTTCAGGTATTCTGTGCTATAGGCCTCCGGGTCCTAGATCCTCATTTACCCAGGATTTGATCAATCTCTTTGAACCCTTTCTTGATAGGCCCAATTTCACTCTCCTGGGCGACTTCAATTTTCATTCAGAAAACGTTAGCTCTAGTGACACTGTTTCCTTTGTGGAATCCTTAGCCGCATGTGGCCTGACCCAGCTCGTGGCCCGTTCCACCCATCTGGCAGGCCATACGCTCGATGTCATCTTCTCAAATGATATCAGGCTTAAGATAGGAACTCCGATTCCTCTGGCCTGGTCAGACCATCTGGCAGTACCTTTTGATTTGAACCTCTCCTACCCCTCACTGTCCCCCTTTAACATTAAGACAGGGGAACTCAAACGCAACTTTAAGCGGATTAATAATGAAACACTAGCACCACACATGACTGGATTAACATCTTTTCCAGACACTGATGTAAACTCTGCGGTAACGGCTCCGACTACATCCATTTCTAGAGCTGTAGATATTCTGGCCCCTGCCAAACAGTGTTACTGTGCTCGCAAGAGTCCCTCCATGCCCTAGTTCACTGACCGCCTTAGAAAATTGAGAAAGGCCTGTAGAAAACAAGAAAGGAAATGGCATGCTCACCCAGACTCCGCTGGAAAGACACAACATAAACTGCTTCTCAAGGCATATAAGTTAGCTATAATGGAGGAGAAAAAGGCCCATTATGCCAATCTGACGGCATCATTAAAATCATCAAGAGATCTTTTTAAGATCATTGATTCTCTTTCTGCCCCTTAGATCATGGACCCTATTGTTGAATCCCAGGAGCGCTGCCACAATATTTCATCTTTCTTTTATACCAAAATCGCCGATATATATAAATCTCTCTAACTCCTTAACACAGAACTGGACGACATTGCCCCTATGTCTTCACCTCACGAGCCCCTCACTCTGGCGGTGAACTCAGCATCTAGTCTTTTTGACTTCCCTCCTCTCACCTATGAGAGCTTAAATCATCTCCTTGATAATATCAAGTCAGGCTCTCCTCTGGACCCATGTCCTCTAAAAATCTTGAAATCGTGTAAGGAGGTTATTGTTCCCCCCCTACTTGAGGTGATGAACCGGGCCCTTACTGAGGGAATTTTTCCCTCCTCTTGGAAATTGGCGGTTGTAAAACCGCTCTTGAAAAATGCCTCTCTGGACCCTGGGGTCCTGAAAAATATCCGTCCAATCTCTTTACTGCCGGCTTATGCCAAGATCCTGGAGGCTCACTTAAATCGCCACCTCACCACCTTCATGGAAGACTCTAACCTTTTGGACATCTCGCAACACGGCTTTCGTAGTGCACATAGCACAGAATCCGCCCTCACTGTCGTTGCTAATAACATTCGGATCAAAGTCGACATGGGACATACCACTCTTCTGGTCCTTCTCGACCACACGGCGGCCTTTGACACCCTGTCCCCTTCGGTCTTGGTTTCCAGGCTGGGGGAGATAGGGGTTGGAGGCTCAGCACTCAGTCTCCTGACTTCCATTCTCCATCAAAGGGAGCAACAAGTCAAGTTGGGCGAATTTCTGTCTCCTCCAATGCATGTGAAATGTGGGGTACCTCAGGGGTCTGCTTTAAGTCCCCTATTGTTTAACATTTATGTGACCCCCCTTGCCTTGGTTGTGAGATCATTTGGCTTTGAGGTATTGCATACACTGACGACACCCAAATTCTGGTCTCTCTCACCCAATCGGTGGCTGAGTCTGCTTCTAAGTTTAGATCATGTATGGAAGCAGTCTCCCAGTGGATGATCCGGAATTTTCTCAAACTTAATGGAGATAAAACTGAGGTCTTGATCTTCGGGGGGAGTCAGGACATCTGGTCTAGCGACTGGTGGCCGCCTTCCCTCGGTGACTGTCCTGTCCCCTCTCATTCGGCCAGAAATCTGGGGGTCCTTATTGATGCCACTCTCTCCTTTGACCTTCAAGTCAGTAGGACTGTGTCTACTTGCTGTGGTATCATCAGGATCCTCAGAAAGATTTCCTCCTATCTTTCTCCGGAGGCCCGGAACCAAGCTGCGGTGGCTCTGGTCTCTTCGAGACTAGACTATTGTGATGCGCTTTATGGGGGTATGAACAAATCTGCTGTGCATCGCCTTCAAATGGTACTTAACGCCGCGGCTAGGATGGTCCTGGATCTCCCTCGGCTTGCCTCAATATATCAGGCCCGGAAAGACCGCCACTGGCTTCCTGTCCAGGCTAGGATATCCTTTGAACTTCTTTGTCTTGCCCATGGGGCCTTCTTTGGCTCTGGCTCTGAAGGTATCAGCCCCCTGCTTCAGCCCTATCGTCCTAGCAGAGTGCTTCGCTCCTCTTCTAAAAACCTCCTTTTTGTTCCGAGATTTTCAAAAGCTAGATGGGGAGGCAGAGCCCTTTCCACTCTGGCGCCCAAACTCTGGAATTTCCTTCCTCCAGAAATGGCCTCCCAACCTCTGCTGGGGCTTTCCCGCAAGCAACTGAAAACCTGGATTTTCCGGGCTGCCTATCCGTAGTTCCTGGACTTGGTGCTGAAAGACTTCTGTGTCTGTCTGTTTTGTCCACTTTGTTGTGGCTGGCGCCAAGATGCCCTTGAGCTAAGTTGCGCCTTATAAGATCCACTTCATTCATTCATTCATGACCAATTCTTGATGTAAAAGAATTAAGGAAAACAAGGAGTTGTTTAGAAAGAAGAACAACAAGAAAACAATTGTCAGAGCTGTATTAGGCCAACAAAAAGTTCAAAAGCACTGCCTAGCCTCACCATAAATTTTCTTGCATGGGATCGTCACTGCTGTATTAGGCCAAAAACTGTAAAAGTACTGCCCATTCTTACCACAAATGTTCTTGTATGGGATCGATAAAAAATAAATAATGAGAAGATCAATTTCCATCCATGCCGGTAAAATGTTTGATTACAGCAGAATGTAACCAAAGTGAACCAAAATGGCTGCACGCTGCATAATCACGGCGTAATCACGGTGCCGGAATGCGTTCCAATGATGAGAATGCTAGCTTTGAAGACACGCCGCTACATTGACCGCACACCCCGGTGTCACAGCATCTTTTTGTGCTGGAGTGCGGCATGCGTTTCAGTGATGGAAGCAGCGCGAGAGAGGTTGAGAGACGGCTCGTGCGGTGACGGTTAACGTGAGCTTGGCAAACAACCTTGCGCTTTTCACAAAACAGCATTACGTTTGTAAAAAGTGGTAAACACACTCACAGTACACCCGTAGTGAAGCGCAAACTTTCCATGGTTGATGAGGATTGTGATAAAAGTACGAAATAGGCAGATAATCCGAGTGAACAAACAGGGGAGGTGGTGCTGGAAGTGCCTGTCCCCAATCAGGCTAAAACACCTCGTCGCCAGTGTTGAAATGATGCATCTTCCACAAGAGATAATAATGTTGAAGTTTAATCACGAATCTCAGCATGAACGCACAACATTAACTGTACAGCAGAATACTCAGCTCTGCATTGCTAGATCTGCCAGGAGGCATGATTCACTGCATTCCATTACCCAGTCAAATTACAGACGTGACATAACACGCTACTAACCTACCTCAAGATTACAACACATGCCCCTTTCAACAGAGAAAATAACAAAAAATAGGAACAAAACAGTAAAAATCCAATTTAAAAACATGTGATAAGAACCTGCAAGCAATAAGTGATAAGAGAAACACTGCAGATCAGAATATATCTTTAGGAAATCCTGCAAGAAAAACAAATATATAAAATAACTTAGCATCAGAATAAAATGTAATCTTTCATCTGCACAGGCAGATTTTTACAACTTCCAGAAGAAGAACCTTCTTTGCAGCTAACAGTCACATCTGAGGAGATGTGACCATCAGGTGAACCACTTGTTGAAGGCATATGTAAACTTGGAGATGGATCGAAACTAGACATGCTCCATATGCAACACGTGTCAACCTTCACCACATTCTTCTTAATGGCAACAATGGTGAAAGGACCTAAGAAACTAGAGTTCCATTTTAAAGTATGCTTAGGATTTTTCACCAAAACCCTGTCACCAAGGTGCCACGTTCTCCTCTTCACACACATCTTAGAAGTCATAACTAGATTTGTATTTCTGCTGATACTCAGAATTCCTGGTATGCCTGGTCTCAGCAGAAATACCACCTGCAATACAAGCAGGCAACTAAACTGAGCTTAGCTTAGAATTAGCTTCCTTTCCTCTCAAAGCTTCAAAGGGTGTTTTTGTGTTACCACATTGGGAGTTGTACGGTGTGCCCACCAAGTATCTCTCAAAACACTATTGAAAGACAATTTTGTTTCTTTACAGTAAGTCCCTTCTCTTTCAACTTCTCCAAAACAGGGGTCAGAGTCACGCTATGTTCAACCTCGTTCTTCCTGTAGACCAAAATGTCGTCCTGAAAGAACATGATATTAGTTATTCCCTTCAGGACCATCTTCATCACCCTCTGGAAGCATGCCGTCGCTGATGCTAATCCAAAAGGCATTCTCAGAAAGCGGTAAGCTCCCAGAGGCATCACAAAAGACGTAAGATGTCTAGAGTCCTTGTGAAGAAGTATCTGGTGGTAGGCGGACAACAAGTCCAACACAGTTAAAATCTGCGCTCTTTTGAGCATGCTAAGAGATTCAGACATGTTTGGCAAGGGTTGGCGATCTACCCATGTCCACTCGTTTATGGCCCTCATGTCCACACACCTCCTAACACTGGCACCACCATGCTTAGGGGCCAAAACGATAGGAGCCAACCACTCAGAGCCTTTTATTTCCTCAATAATCCCCAAACTTAAGAGGCTTTTGAGCTCGGACTCTAACGGTGCCATCATCATATTGGGTACTCTTCTGACCTTATGGACGCAGGGTACAGCTCTCTCTTTGAGGACAATCCGGTGCTCAAACCCCTTAAGGCATCCTAAGGAATCCGTGAAGACTTCTTGAAACTTCTCCAAGTAACCAGAAACGTAGTCTTCATTTTCATAGTCCATCAGCACAACCTGATCTTTGGTATCTCGTGCACTGGGATTAAGTTTGATAGGCAGGTCACGTTGGTGTCTCCATTCCAAAAGATTATCCCCTCTCACAGCTACATAGACCTTACCAACTGTACTTCTCCCCTTGAAACAGATATGGGCTTTGAAATACCCTAGGACATTGCTTTTCACACCACCATAACTCACAGGGTTTATATCAGGTTGCAATAATGTCATACTGTCCAACCCCCCAATCTCGTCCCATTGCTTATTGCCAATTATCATGAACGGTGATCCAGAATAGGCTAGAACTACAAAGTCATAACCATCTACAGAGATGTCACATTCGGGCATCACTATATTCCCAGCATCGACTTCTCCTTCACAGTGCCCGACACTCATCACTACTTTCCCACCATCGACTTCATCCTCACCATGGTCAATGCTCAAAACCACAGTACGCACAGTCTCAGTTCATTTCTCAGGGTTGCGAGTTTTGATGGACGATTTACAAACCCTGGCATAATGCCCCTTGACACCACATTTGTTGCAAATTGACTCCCTGGCAAAGCAGTAAGGATAATTGGAGAAGTGTGAAAAACCACCACACCTAAAACACTTAGGTTTAGGAAATTCACCAGAAGTTTTATTGTTTACACTACCACTATTTGCATTCGAAGAACGATTTTCACGGTCTGGTTTAGTTGGTAAACTTCTGGGAGGACCACATAACCGTGCATCTTTCTCCAAGTCTTTATGTTTCTCAATAGGCGAGACCATGGCAACACTATCACAGCCCTCCAGGGTCACACAGTTAACCAATGCATGACCATCTCTTTGCACCTCTTTTTTGTCCTCTCGGTTTTTCCTCATCTCCTTTACCCAAGTACAAGTGTTCTCCATTCCTTCTACAATAGCAGCAGCTTCAACCATTAACGGATTTTTTAACAACAATTTCTCTTGGACTCGAGTGCTATTAGTGCATCTCACAGACTGATCCCTGACAAGAGAATCCGAGAGTTCACAAAATGTACAAGTCCGTGCTAAAGTCTTAAGAGGTGCAACATAGCTTCCAACTCGTTCAACAGAACCCTGAACCAAAGAGAGCGGTCACTCCATCTCCCCAAGCTCGGCCAACCACCAAAGGGACGGAGAGGGGGAGCTGGAAAGAACAGCTTCAGCCCTTCTATGCCTCCGGAGACCGCTTCTCTACTCTCTTGTCACAAATCCCATTTTCCTGGTTTTTTCCTTGTGTTGAAATGATGCATTTTCTACAAGAGATAATAATGTTGAAGTTTAATAACAAATTTCAGGATGAATGCACAGCACCAACTGTACAGCAGGATACTCAGCTCTGGAATGCTAGATCTTCCAGGAGGCGTGCATCACTGCATTCCATTACACAGTTAAGTTCCAGACATGACATAACACGCTACTAACCTACCTCAAGATTACAACACATCCCCTTTCAACAGAGAAATAAAAAAAATTGGAAAAAAACAGTAAAAATACAATTGAACACATTGTGATAAGAACCTGCAAGCAATAAGTGATAAGAGAAAGACTGCAGAACAGAATATATCTTTAGGAAAACCTGCAAGGAAGACAAATACATAAAAAAACATAGAAACAAAATAAAACGTAATCTTTCATCTGCACAGGAAGATTTTTACATCTTCCAGAAGAAGAACCTTCTTTGCAGCTAACATTCACATCTGAGGAGATGTGACCATCAGGTTAACCACTTGTTGAAGGCATATGTAAACTTGGAGATGGATCCAAACATTTTCCCCTATATCTCACAAGTCTAGACATGCTCCATATGCAACACGTGTCAACCTTCACCACATTCTTCTTAATGGCAACAATGGTGAAAGGACCTAAGAAACTAGAGTTCCCTTTTAAAGTATGCCTAGGATTTTTCACCAAAACCCTGTCACCAAGGTGCCACTTTCTCCTCTTCACACACATCTTAGAGTCATAACTAGATTTGTATTTCTGCTGATACGCCTGGTCTCAGCAGAAATGCCACCTTCAATACAAGCAGGCAACCAAACTGAGCTTAGCTTGGAATTAGCTTTCCTTCCTCTCAAAGCTTCAAAAGGTGTTTTTGTGTTACCACAATGGGATTTGTACGTTGTGCCCACCAAATATCTCTCAAAACACTATTGAAAGACATTTGGATGCAAGAGCATGCTGAGCGCAACTTTTGACAACTTGGTTCATTCTCTGAGTCAAACCATTAGCCTGAGGCGAGTATAATGCTGTTTTTTGATGAATAATGTTATTATCTTTAAGAAACATAAACATCTCATGAGAAACAAACTCCACCCCATTATCAATAATTAAAAATGTGAGCACACCTTCTGTAGCAAAAACATCCCCAAGAAAATCAATCACATTCTTGGTGTTCACAGTAGACACACATTTGGTAATTACCCATTTTGAAGTGTAGTCCACTAATAAAATAACAAAATGTTCAAAAGATGGTAAAAGCTCAAACGGGCAAGCAATGTCCAACCCCAGTGTCGTCCATACAACATCAGGAACTTCTACAGGGGACAATGGGGCAAGATTGGGAATGCGAGATTTATCACTAAAAGCACATAACGCACAGTCCTTGACCACATCTTCCTTCATGTGATCCATACTAGGCCACTAGTATCTTTCACACACTCGGGCCTTGGTGAGACTTCTACCCAAGTGCCCTTCGTGTGCTCTATTAATTATCCTACTCCTGAACTCAACAGAAGGAATTACTGTGTCTCCTCTCATAAGATTACTACTATAAAATGATAATTCCTCCATCAAAGACCAATGCGACTTCATTTCGTGGTCTAAAGTCTTATAATGAGGCCAGCCTTGACTCATCCACAACTTGAGTAAAGAAAGAACTGTATCCTTCTACACACCATCCAACCATTCTCCACCAGATAAAGATGGCTCAGCCACACAACAAACATTCTTAATGTCGGATTCACTCTGCTCACATTCAACAGGTAACCGTGAAAGACAGTCAGTAGACTTGTTACCATTTCCAGGTATATGTTGTACACAGAAGTTATATTCCTGAAGACTCTCACTCCAGCATTTGAGTAAAGGCATGATATGCTCACTATGACAGCATGAACACATTTGAAATAAAGGGCGATGGTCCGTCCTAACCAGGATTGGAATGCCTCAAAGATAAAAGTTAAAGTGCTGAATATCCCAAAACACACTCAGAGCTTCCCTCTCAATACACAAAAAATTGACATCTGCATCCCTAAGAGCCCTAAGGCAAAAGCGACTGTCCTCTCTTCTCCATCCACAACTTGAGAGAGCACTGCCCCCAACCCCTTGAGACTGACATCAGTGGTTAAGACAGTTTTCCGGTTGACATAAAAATGCCCTGTAGTGGGCAACTTTCCAATCTCAGTTTTGATGTCAACAAAAGCTCTTAAATAATCATCAGTCCATAAGAAATGTGTGCCTTTATTAAGCAAAGTCTTGATGGGTTCAGTAACACTGGAAAATCCCTTTACAAATTTGGAAAAGAACTCAGCCGGTCCTAGAAAAGATCTGCCCTGATCTCTATCTTTGGGTGCAGGAGATTTTACAATACTTTCTGCAAGTTCTAACTAGGGTTGAATCCATTCACCAGAGGTTACATGTCCCAAATAAGTGACTGTTCTCAACCCTAAACAAAATTTTTGTTTATTTACAGTAAGTCCCTTCTCTTTCAACTTCTCCAAAACAGAGGTCAGAGTCATGCTGTGTTCAACTTTGTTCTTCCTTTAGACCCAAATGTTGTCCTGAAAGAACATGATATTAGGTGTTCCCTTCAGGAATATCTTCATCACCCTCTGGAAGCATGCCGCCGCTGATGCTAACCCGAAAGGCATTCTCAGAAAGCAGTAAGCTCCCAGAGGCGTCACAAAAGACGTCAGATGCCTAGAGTCCTTGTGAAGAAATATCTGGTGTTAGGCGGGTGACAAGTCCAACACAGTAAAAATCTGCGCTCCTTTCAGCATGCTAAGAGATTCAGACATGTTTGGCAAGGGTTGGGGATCTACCCATGTCCACTCGTTTAGGCCCCTCATGTCCACACACCTCCTAACACTGGCACCACCATCCTTAGGGGCCACAACGATGGGAGCCAACCACTCAGAGCCTTTTATTTCCTCAATACTCCCCAAACTTAAGAGTCTTTTGAGCTCAGACTCTAACGGTGCCATCATCATATTGGGTACTCTTCTGACCTTATGCACACAGGGTACAGCTCTCTCCTTGAGGACAATCCGGTGCTCAACTCCTTAAGGCATCCCAAGGTATCCGTAAAGACTTCTGAAAACTTCTCGAAGTAGCCAGAAACTTGGTCTTCATTTTCATAGTCCACCAACATAACCAGATCTTTGTTATCTCATGCACAATGATTAAGTATGATACCCAGGTCACGTTGGTGTCTCCATCCCAAAAGATTATCCCCTCTCACAGCTCCATAGACCTTACCAACTGTACTTCTCCCCTTGAAACAGATATTGGCTTCGAAATACCCAAGGACATTGATTTTCACACCACCATAACTGACAGAGCTTATATCGGGTAGCAATAATGTCATACTCTCCTACCCCCCAATATCGTCCCATTGCTTATTGCTAATCATCGTGAACGGTGAGACAGAATTGGCTAGAACTACAAAGTCAAACCATCTACAGAGATGTCACATTCGGGCATCACTATCTTCCCAGCATCGACTTCTCCTTCACAATGCCCGACTCTCATCACTACTTTCCCACCATCGACTTCATCCTCACCAAGGTCGATGCTCAGTACCACAGTACGCACAGTCTCAGTTCCTTTCTCAGGTTTGCGAGTTTTGATGGACGATTTACAAACCCTGGCATAATGCCCCTTGACACCACATTTGTTGCAAATTTACTCCCTGGCAAAGCAGTAAGGATAATTGGAGAAGTGTGAAAAACTACCACACCAATAACACTTAGGTTTAGGAAATTCACCAAAAGTTTTATCGTTGGCAGTACCACTACTAGCATTCGGACAGAGAATTTCACCGGCTGGGTTAGTTGGTAAACCTCTAGGAAGACCACAAGACCATGCATCTTTCTCCAAGACTTTATGTTTCTCAATAGGCGAGACCTAGGCAACACTATTGCAGCCCTCCAGGGTCTCACAGTCGACCAAGGCATGAACATTGCTTTGCGCCTCTTTTTTGTCCTCACGGTTTTTCCTCATCTCGTTCACCCAAGTACAAGTGTTCTCCATTCCTTCTACAATAGCAACAGCTTCGACCAATGACGGGTTTTTTTACAACAATTTCTCTTGGACTCGAGGGCTATTATGTCCATCTCACAGGCTGATCCCTGACAAGTGAATCCGAGAGTTCACCAAATTCACAAGTCCGTGCTAAAGTCTTAAGAGATGCAACATAGCTTCCAACTCGTTTAACTGAACCCTGAACTGTAGCAAAAAACGTATGTCTTTCTATTACAACATCAATGCGGGGACCAAAATATTTCTCTGACATGGACATTTCGTAAACGTCACTAGGCTCTCCGTCCACACTGCCAACATTGATAAGGTCCATGCTATCGTAAATGTTCCTTCCATCTACTCCTAAATTATGAAGAAGGATAGCTTATTTTCTAAATGCTGAGCACTGCTCTCCTCCGCTTGCTACTATATAGGAGTCAAATAAGTTTCTCCATCTCTTCCAAGGAAGGATCGGTTCACCTTCCTCTGATAAAAAAGGTGGTGATTAGAACATGATTGCCGTGGAAGCCATGACTATTTCTTGAGGTAAAAAAATTAAGGAAAACAAGGAGTTGTATAGAAAGAACAACAACAAGAAAACAATTGTCACTGCTGTATTAGGCCAAAAAAAGTTAAAAACCACTGCCCAGCCTCACCATAAATGTTCTTGCATGGGATCGTCACTGCTGTATTAGGCCAAACACGTTAAAAGTATTGTCCATTCTTACCACAAATGTTATTTTGTGGGATCATGAAAGTGAAATAATGAGAAGATCAATTTCCATCCATGCCGGTAAAATGTTAGATTACAGCAGAATGTAAACAAAGTGAACCAAAATGGCCGCATGCTGCATAATCACGGCGTGATCACGGTAATCACGGTTCCGGAATGCAGCGTGCATTCCAATGTTGAGAATGCTTGCATTGAAGACACGCCGCTACGTTGACCACACGCCCCGGTGTCACAGCATCACTTCGTGCTGGAGTGCGGAATGCGTTTCAGGGATGGAAGCAGCGCGAGAGAGGTTGAGAGACGGCTCGTACGGTGACCGTTAACGGTGAGCTTGGCAAACAACATTGCGCTTTTCACAAAACAGCATTAAGTATCTAAAAAGTGATAAACACACTCACAGTACACCCGTATTGAAGCGCAAACTTTCCATGGTTGATGAGGATTGTGATATAAGTACGAAATAGGCAGCTAATCCTAGTGAACAAACAGGGGAGTTGGTGCTGGTAGTGACTGGCCCCAATCAGGCTAAAACACCTCGTCGCCAGTGTTGAAATGTTGCATCTTCCACAAGACATAATAATGTTGAAGTTTAATCACGAATCTCAGCATGAACGCACAGCACCAACTGTAAAGCAGGATACTCAGCTCTTGAATGCTAGATCTGCAGGAGGGATGCATCACTGCATTCCATTACACAGTCAAGTTCCAGACATGACACAACAGGCTACTAACCTACCCCAAGATTACAACACCTGGCCAGGCCTAACGTGTGTAGCTATACCCAGCTCCCACTCTCTGCTCTGACAGCTATTCTCATGTAAGTTCAAACCAGCCCTGCTTTCAATTATGTCTTCGGCAGCCCGCTCCCCTGCTGAGGAATTCTATAATTTCTTTTATTTATTTGTGGGGTTTTCTGACTAGATCCAGGGGCATCAATGCAGTAATATAATGTGCCAAGTTATTTTATTGAGGCAAAAGGCGTGCAAGGGGAGTGGATTTGCTTAGCTGAATTTCCTACTACACGAGAACGCACATAAGCCTTCTTGCGGGGGTGGGGGGGAAAGGGACTTGTAAACTTACACTTTGAAGCATCAGTAGCAGGGAGTACTTGGGAGTAAAGGAAAGATCCAGTAATTGTAGGTATGTTTGTAACCAGCTCTCATTATCCTGGGTTTTTAAATCATCTCAAACATAAAAAACAGCCTGTACATCAACTTCGAGAAGGAAACTTAGGCATATTATCAAGGGGTTTTATCTCTGCTTTTTTGGCTTTAAAAGCCAAGAAAGCGAGGATAAAATTATCTCCCTATTACCTAGCTGTCGCTAACACCAGTTAGCGACAGCTAGTAGGAGATAGTGACCATCTTGGGCCCCACTTTGCATGTCAGTGATATTTATCACTAATGACATGCAAAGTGGGCGTGCCAAGATGTTAGCGACTGGAAACAGTCGCTAACATTGCTATCTCCTATTACCAACTTTTGGAGATATTCGCGCTAAGCGCGAATATCTCCAAAAGCTAACACCTGCCCTGAGCAGTTCTTAGCCATGTTATCCAATGGGAGGTGGATAACATGGCTAAGAGCATTTGCTCGATAATGCATGAATATCGCTGACTTTTCATTATTATTCATGCATTGCGGCCGTTTTTTATCGCATTTGCGATAAACCTTGCTAATAGCAAGGTTTATCTGCGATAAAAATCGCCAATTTGCGGCAATAATTTTTGTCTCTAAACAAGTTAGGGGCATATTACCAACGTTAAGCGATATTTATCGCTAACGATGCTTAGCAACGAATTTTTTAACGCTAAGCATCGTCAGAAATTATCGCAGATAAACCTTGCTATTATCAAGGTTTATCGCAAATGCGATAAAAAACAGCCGCAATGCATGAATATCGCTGAAAAGTCAGCGATATTCATGCATTACCGAGCTAATGCTCTTAGCCATGTTATCCACCTCCCATTGGATAACATGGCTAAGAACTGCTCAGGGCAGGTGTTAGTTTTTGGAGATATTCGCGCTTAGCGCGAATATCTCCTAAAGTTGGTAATAGGAGATAGCGATGTTAGCGACTGTTTCCAGTCGCTAACATCTTGGCACGCCCACTTTGCATGTCATTAGTGATAAATATCACTGACATGCAAAGTGGGGCCCAAGATGGTCACTATCTCCTACTAGCTGTCGCTAACTGGTGTTAGCGACAGCTAGGTAATAGGAAGATCATTTTATCTCCGCTTTCTTGGCTTTTAAAGCCAAAAAAGCGGAGATAAACCCCCTTGATAATATGCCCCTTAGAGACAAAAATTATCGCTAGTTGTTGGTAATATGCCCCTTAGTTCTGTTGCCTGTAAATATTTGAATGGGAATGCAGCTGTGCCCTATGGACAGAGGTCATCTCAAGTAAATGTCTCTTAGCTTTTAAAAAAAATATAATTGTATTCTCCAGGGATGTTTTCGTATTCTGCCGCTTCTGAAAGAAGTGCGCTGGTGATTAATGAAGAATCTCTCCATTGCAGTGCCAGCATTGCTGTAAAATGTCATGTAAAGTCTCGAGCCTGCTTCTGCATCCTGGTAACGTGTATTTGGAATCTACAACTCATGTTATTCAATGTGGCATTTCGGAAATTCCCAGGACCCATGCTAAGAAAGTCATCAAGTTAAGATATTAGGAAGTAAACAGGAACATATGTTACAAATGGTCTCTAATTATAATATCTCATTCAAGTGGCAATAATATTATTATTCAAGGAACATAATGAAAATAATAGTGTTGATAATATTTATAAGACTAACAAATACACTATACACCAGACAATTCCACCACTAACAGTTCCTCCAATTCAACCCACATAATTGCACTCAAACCCCATACATCCACTCCACTGCAAACTATAACACATGGGGAAAAGACATTATCATTTACAATGCCAATAGCTCTGACTCTCGCCAATCCGAGACCGATTGCATTGGAAATGCTTATTTAGAGGGGTTCTACTGAAAACATTGTTTTTAAACACATTTTATTGTTTTTTTTTATTCTTTTTCAAGTTGACAGAAACATGTATATGCAGAGTGAAAGTTATAGTACAGTGAAGGTGGTGGCGCCAGGGCCGTCTCTAGGCTCATGGTGGCCCTGGGCAGGGAGCGTAGGTAGGGGGCCCGGAAGAGGGGGTCTGGGTGGGGTGGAGCGCGCAGGCCAGTAAAGAGGGGAGGGGGTCAGGGTGTTTAGAAGTGGAAAAGAGCCGGAGGCCGCCAAATCCCTGCCAGGGGCCACCACGCAAATATGTATCCATCCTCAGAGGATTAATATATTAAGGATATATATTGGCGTGGTGGCCCCTGGGGTTTGGTGGCCCTGTGCAGGTGCACAGCTTGCACATGCCTAAAGCCGGCCCTGGTGGCGCAACGACCAGGGTGACTGATGCCGGACGCTGGGGATCACGGTTCAATCCCCGGCACCGGCAGCAGGAGTCTGCCCAGCACCATGTGACTCTGGGCAATAGCTTGCTTAAACTTCCCAACGGCCCCCAGCGCCAGCACACCCATGGGTATCTGTGCGCTTTACAAATACTGGAATTACAATGTAATGTCATCCAGTATATATCATACAATCTATAGACTATGGATATCATTTGACACTACACATCTTGGTCCAGGATATATTACTTTTGCCATCTCACAGTAGTATCTGATAAAAGAGGTCACACAAGAGTGTATTTATAATAACAAACCAAGCGTGGTGAGGCGGACATCCCAGAGGTACCAGAGATATTGACCCCCTCTCCCGGACTTATGCAAACCCCCCCCTCTTCTCATTTCAGCAAGATGACTGGACAGGCACGAATCTGCGGTATGTTCCTCCAGAGGATGAAGAGATCCCCTTTAGCTTTAAGTGGGAGGAACCAGAGGAGTGGGTGGGCCCACCAAAGACCACAGCAACGTTAAATGCGGAAGCCGAGGGCAGAGGCGTGTGCTTGTTCACCAGTGGCGGAGAGGAGAGTGGAGTAGGGAGCAGAGTAACAAGGAGAGAGCGGAGAAACACCTAGCGATAGCTGTAGAGAGGGAGGAGCAGACCCGTCCACGGTGCGGAAGCCAGGAGGCCACCGTCAACACGAGTCGCCCAGCCACGCGCCCGGAGGTGTGTGGCTTGCCCAGGTATGGGGGCGGACAGCGGGCTGGGTGGGGAGAAAGGGAGGGTCCGTTACGTGACCTCGTTCCCCTCTTCCCGGTGTTCCCATTCCCCGGTGCACATATCCCCCTTCCATCACACCGACTTCGAGAGTGTGTCACAGCGGGTGTGTCCTCACCCCCTTTTCCCTTCACCATTGTGTTCACTCACTAAAGAACTGACACTCTCCCTATCTGTCTTTTTCCTTGCACTTCGAGCACACCAGTCGGCAACACGGATCGAACCAGCCCTCATCCCAGGAGAAGTCCGGAAGGTGTAAAGAGGAGAGAAGCTGGAAAACGGAGTAGCAGCCGGACGAGTCGCAGTAGATCACCACGGCGGACACTCACTTCTAGGAGAACTTGCACAGACTACTTGTATGCAGCAATAAAACCCACAGTCACCCGAACTCTTGCCCTTTTCTACCGCCCACTCTACACCAACATAACATCTGAACTTCTCTATCCCCCCAGCCCTCTTGGCTGGCACCTTCCTAGTGAGAACTCTCGGCCATACAGTTTACCCTGGTGGCCACCGTGTGCCAATAGTGGCATGTGTATAATATGGGTTTTGGAGGACCATACTACTCATGTGTATTATTCTGGGACCAATAGAAGTGGGGAAGTTGGCAGTGGACAGTCATTTTCATGCTATTCATCATTTTTTCTATGAACAGGCCTCCATTAGTACGTCCCATTCCATTGACATTAGAGTCTGGCTTAGGCCTCGGGCCTCCACTCGTCTAATGGCAGCTCTCTCCGCACTACCCCAGCGTGTCACCTCTCTATGCCAAATATAAACTGATGGGGCCTTCTCCGACTTCCACCGCATGGTGATAGCTTGCTTAGCGATAAGTACCGCCAAGGCAATGAGACGAGTTTGCACCTTCTGCGATTTAGGAAGGCGGCAAAAGCCAAGCACACAACTATTCATTGTCTGTTCTATAGGAATAACTGTTGTGGTTCTTAAACTCTGGACTACCCCCACCCAAAATTCAGCTAATATTGAGCATGCCCATAGCATATGTAAAATGTCAGCGTTTTCTAACCTACACCTGCGGCAACGGTGTTCTGTGTCTAAGAATATACTCTGTAAACAGTGTGGAGTGAGGTAGGCCCTCTGTAAAATCAAATACTCTATGAATCTGAACTTGGCATTGCGAGACAACTTTTTGGGGTACTCCAACAGTCAGGCCCATTCCTCGTCAGTTAATTCTTTCTGAAGGTCCTCAGACCACCTGTTACGCAGGTCAGTGAGAGATACCCCGGCTTGTGCCCAGATAGCACGATATAGCCATTTCGTGAGGTAACATCCCCTTCCCATAAGATTAAGTGCCTGTGTTAATTCATGTGTTTGGGGTACCGCTCTGTTTGGGGTCCAGTGCTTTTTAACATAGGCGAGGATAGTTGCGTGTGTCATGTATAGGCTGTCATAGACCCAATTTTCCCTAGTGAAGTTCTCATGCTCCATGAGAATGCCATTATTGAAGAGCGCCCTTACTGTGGTAACCCCCTCCTCAGCCCAACAGCGGGTGGTTCGAGTTGTAATCAGTCCTGTGGGTGTAGGGATTCCCAGTAAAGCTGTAGTGTAGTTCCTATATTCCCAATAGACTCTGCGCATTGGAATAATATAGTCTGCAGCTTAGACGTAGGACTTAGGTCGACTAGGTCTCTGCCGAATATATTAGACTTAATTGTGAGTGCCAGATAGCTCAGAGGTCACTAGAAACTTTCTCAAAAGTACAAGAAGGGATTAGTCTCTCACAACCACATAACATGACAACTTTGTTTCCCCAGAATAAAGCGTATCTCTAGAGTTGAGGAAACAATAGACGGCTATTTCACTCAGTCAGATGTGCATGCTTCGTTTCACCAGAGTTGCTTAGAAATAGAGAGACGGGTGTTTTCAATAAAAGTATTTATTGAACAGTCTTATTTCTTAAGCATTAGAAATGCACTGCTACAATTGAAATGCTGGTTAAGAAGTACAATGCATATAATACGAATAGTATTATAAAATAGTACTGTAAAAGCATGATATGGCTTAGCCATAAACATAGAATACATAAAATGCATAAAATACATACAGTGATAAAAGAGTGGCTAAAAGTACTCAACTGGTGCTTCAAAAATACGCCTACCCCGGTGTACCTAACCTAAGTCTAGTACAAGGGAAAAAGTAAGTGAGGAGAAGTTTAAGTTTAGTATTTCTCTGCCAAGAATCTGTCCGAAAATTCTCTAAGGGTCTAATCAGCTCCGTACCTTGGTTTTAGAATGATAGAGGTCTTGTATCTCTCTCTCAGGACTCGATCTCTCAGCAACCCGCAAGGGCAACCTGGAAACACCGGAGCTGGATTTCTCAGTGCGTCAGTTGGAGGGTCGGCTTCCTTCGGCACTTGCAGCAGCAGGGCGTCGGGCAAGTAGTTAGTCAGTCTGCTCCTAAACCACTGTGTGTTTAATTGGGCAAATGTAGGCATATTTATACTTTGAAGGTGCTGAGTTTGATATTGGACATAATATCGTCACTACTGCCTTAGTTCCTTGAAAACTCCAGGAGTTCTTGGATAAATTAGTATTCAATCAGGGGGAGGTCCCTGACTGCTGAAGGCTGGTTTTTCCAAGAAATCATTGTGGATTCTTGGAGTTTAGTGGAAGTAGCCATGCCGTATTTGGGCTGCACAGGCTAAGGCTAAATAAGGCAATGATTCTTATGCCTATATAAGGATTGGGTGATTTATACCTATATATGGGCATGAATCGGGGAAATTACACTAGGGTCCTAGATTCCCACATAACACCCACTCCACGATTATTAAGTTCAACAATACCTAAGCACTGAACATATCTAAAGCAAAGTGTTCACAATCCCATCCCAAAATACAAAAATGCATTTGAATAGGTTTGTTCGCATGAAATGAGTATACTGTATGCAAAAGTCATAGGCGTCATCTGAAATCAATCTTAAATTATGAGCATATATTCTCTCATTACATAAAACGAAAGTACATTCTTCAATTGATGCCTGAAATCTGTCCCATATCATAAGTTTTTAACTGTGTTTGTTTTCGAGGTTGAAGCCAAATATTGTAATTTTTATGAAGTTCAAACACGAAATCTTGTTCTCTAAGAATAGTTCTACTTTAAGCAGATTACTCTGTGCCAAAAGTTCTATTCTGGAAAAAGTTCAAATTAGCCGATTGTTTTTGAAAAATGAAGGCAGAATTTCAGACTTCAGGGAACGCTGTGTGAAATAATCAAAAGTTATTCTCAGGAGTGTCAGGAGAAAACCTCAGATCATCTAGGCTCGCAAAGAAACCGTCTACCGTGGTAGGTGAAAGTGGAACCACTTCAGTTAGCAGATCAAAAGTGTGGATCATCGCCGTCAGCGTTTGAGGCATTAGCAATGTCCGTAGTAGATGGTACCTGTATGCCTGTAGTTTCTCGTATCTCACCCTCAGTTAGACTTGCCGGTGAGATCTCAATGAATGCTGTCATCAGAATTTTCAGCCGTTGGGGACAACACGATGCATGAGCCATTACTGGACCTAGCAAAGCATCAACATCCGCAGGCAGGACTGATGGAAGTGTAAGACAGATGTCCAACACGCATTCTTCTCCGCCAAGCAGCCATCGAAGAACAGGTAAGATGCAGTCTTGCCAGATTGGTCTGAACAATAGAAACCAGGTGGTGTTCAATTCTCTTAAACGAGCCAAGCCAAGAATCTGTGAAACCTTATGGCAAGGAGGCATTGTTCCATGGTAGTCGGGGTGTTGCTGGTGGCTGGACTTGCCATATCGGAGTAGAAATAATAAAAATAGAATCCCTGCTACCAGTCCCAAGATGAGAGTGCACGAAAATTGGAAAAATGCAGAGGACTGCTTCAAATGGTGTTAACAGTCCAGACAAAATCGTCTTAAATACATGTGCGATGCCGCTGGTATCAGACATGTTTAAGATTTGACCTAACATTTCTGCGAAATGTACTGGGCAGTTTGTTGATAATAATGCATGTATCTCTGCAGAAGAACTTGCTACTTGCAGATCATACGTTTCTCTGGACTAGGTCAGTGGATTTTTTTTTAAAAAAAGAATGGCTTTCATTCTGCTTAAAGTATCAATTTGTATAGAAGAGATATTCAGTGAAGGCCATAAAGCCGTCTCCCTTCCTGTCTCACTTTTTGGATACAATACTTGCATACAACAAGTGACAGTGGATGACACAGTTACGAGATAACTTTTTCCTGCCAACATGCCACAACAGCTGTGATCATTGAGCATAACGTACCTGCCATTGGATAGCTGCCTGAAAATCAGTACTATCGCTGTGGAGGGCGAACCATGCAGGTGGCATGAAAGGTTATTTGCAGAACTGTAGCAGGCCCCGTGTAAATTAATATCCTTGCACAAAAGTGTACCACTCAGTGAATTTTTACAATTCTTACCACTAAGGAATTCTTCATGTCCCCCATTCCAACATCTGTGTGTGTATGGCAAAACCCAGGTTGACTTAATGTATTCGTTACCCAACCTTTCAAACAGGCCTGCTGGGAGAATGCTCCAGACAATACTGAGATAGGAAAGACGTTACTGGTATCGTAATGGTGCCATGAATTATCCATCCAATGACAGGTTTCTCAGAAACTGTTAATTGTAATCTTTCGAGTTTTTCAATGCTCAGCACCGTATAGTCTGCTCCTCTTTGTGCCAGAGAGATTTGTTTATCTGTAAGGTTAAATACAGCCAACAATGACGTGGTATTTATTAGATGGCAGGTCCAGCCTAGCAGCATGATAGAACGTATTTGAGACTAGCCATGTTGTAACACTAACAAGTCTTGTTCTATGATGTCAATAGCAGATGACACAATGCTGTCCAAAGAATAAATTCTGGAGGACAGAGTTGTTAACCCATTGTCCACTACAGAGAGTCTTTGCTCTAAATGAATACGATCAATTTCTCGTATTCTTTCTGCAGTTTCCATTTGCGTCACTTTCCATATTTCGTTGTATGCCGCGTATATACCGGTGTATATGAAACGTTTTTGCCGTGGTTAGCGAGGCCCCATTAAGAAATCTCGCAAATCATTGCTTTTTTTAGGTAAAGATAAGTGTTGTTTAATTTCTGGAAGTGTAGATTTTTGAAGCCACTCAAGGCACATCTTCCCTTCACTGTGAGTGATTACTATCCCTGGATGTTGTCTCTGTTAATATCTTGGATCTGGCCTATTCCACTTGAACCCTAGTTTCTTGTTCAGGAATCCTTCTTGACAGTTATTAGTGTATGTTTGCCAGATTAACCATATTTTCCAATCAGGATTATTTATGTTCTGTTTTAAAATATAGGGTACGTCTACCTCCTTTTCTGAAGCATTATTATTGTCAGATGCGGGTTTATGTATAGACGGTTTATTTAAATCTTACATCTTATCCAGGCCAAGACAAGAAGTTTGTTGAACAGAGTCATTTAAAAACATAAGTTGTTCCGGTATAATGCAGGCTCTGAACAGGTCTTCTAAACCTTGCACCTGCCAGTCTTTTGTGACCCCGACAGTTTTTGTCTCGATGTTGCTTTCCAAAAGTCAAAACCTAATGTAGACAGTTGAGCAGAAAAGCTTTCCGAATAAATTTGTTTAGTATTGGTGAACATTGTTTTCATTCCTGTATTATTCTCATTTTTTAAATAAAACATTTCTGGATTTGTAACATTAAACCCTGTAAAGTATGGAAACTTTTCTTAGAACCTTTTTGAGCTGCCTTTTGGCGGCATTGGACAATGTTCCCATTGATTGTAATGAAACACATTTCTAGGACTTGCAGATTTATGCAAATAATGGTGACCATAATGATTAAAACAATACATTTGTTCATAATCGGATGACCCTTCTAAGTAGTCATGTTCTGTAAATTTAGCTGATATTTCTAAATCTTTCATCATTTTGTTAATAGTCTCAAAGTCCCAATCATCAGAAAATGTACTGGGTGCGACAAAGTCACTCAAAGAAACCTTAAATTGATGTGAAATCTTAAAAAATTCCACCGGACCATAGATGTCATAATCAGTTCTGTCCAATGCTATACCCCCAGGTATAGGAACTGCTGTGATGTTTACTGCTGACAGGCCTCTTCTTTCACGATGAGATGATTTGTAAGGTTTCGGGACCAAGTTGATATTCTTACTTGCTGTGTCCATAGTACTATATTTTCCATCAATCATCCTTCCCAAGCTCAACACCAGTACGAGCCAGAGCAGGAGGAAAAATACACCCAATCCAATCCAAAATTCCACCCATGGTGAAACCAGATATGTTCTTTCCAATAGATGAAGGAGTTCTGTTACTTTTACTTTGAAGTTGTTCTTTGCTGACTCTTCTTCGGGTTCACTGGGATCCTCAGAAAAGTTATCGAAGTTGATAAAGTAGCTAGAAGCAGTTCTGCCAATTGTTGGTATTGTATCAGGATTACTTGAAATCACTGGAGCTGTTTCTTCCTTTGCCATATTTGTATAGTCAGAGGCTACATCATTGTAGACAGATGTTTCTTGACGAACTGTTATTTTGGTCTCAAGAGGTACCAGTTCCATGGCTTTGTTACATAGTCCTTCTTTTCTCACTACAGGTTTATCAAAGGTGATAAGTCTTTCAGTTTGAACCTCTTGAATAGTAGCGAGATTTGCTCTTCTGCTACTTCTTGGGAGTCCACTGGGCCTACTACTTATTATTGGCCACATGATTGTGGTTTGACCAGGTCGATGGATACAACTCTGTTTTCCCTTTTACCAGCAAGGGGCGGTAGTACTACTGATCTTGTTCCGTGCATGGCCAAGACAGGTACTGCTTTTCTGTATGAAGGCCCAAATTCCTTCTTTATCCCGATTTTCTCCCTGACCAGATCCCCAATCTTTGGAATCCAGACAGGCCTTGCTGGGACAGGTGGTTTTTCGTCAGTGGGTGTTTGCTTCTGTATTCTATTACTCAGACTTCTTCTTGTTTCATTTAAGTCCTGTAAAACAGTCAAACGATCTTTGACATCAAAAGGTTTTTGTTCCACCACTGATGTCTGACAATCGAGGTCTTCGATTATTATTCTAGTACCAAACATTAGTTCATACGGAGTGACTCCACCCAGAGAATTTCTTGCAGATTGTTAAGACTACGTTGGACACTTATTAGATGTTTGACCCACTCATCACCCGAACCTAATACCTTAGCTGTTATGGATTGTTTTATGTCACGTTTTTTTCTTTCCACTACCCCATTACCCTCAGGATGGAAGGGACTAGAGTACCGCAATGCAACACCCAAGCTAGCCTTGGCCTCCTTGTAAGCTCGAGAGCTAAACGCAGGACCCTGGTCAGAATGTAGCGTGCCAATTGCATATGTGCCCATAAAGACTCGCAAATCCTTTATAACAGTTCTGGCGTCAGCCGAGAGCTGGAGCCACATCCAAATAAATCTTATCCTAGTAGTTGTGGGAACGCAGTTGTCTATGGCAACTTCTGTGTGTAGATAGTCTAATGCTGTCTAAAAAGGGTATCTGAACTGGGCTGTCTACTCTGTAGTCAGGTATCTGGTAGCTTTCGCTGCTGCGATTTCTGTTGCAGTTAGGGCAATAGGTTGCGAAATTGTACACATCAACTCCCAGTCCCGGCCACCAGTACATCTTTTCTAATTCTATTAGAGATTTCAAGATCCCTTGATGTCTCAGACCCTCTCCCATATGTGCTTTGTGTACCAAAGCTGGTCTCTGGTTCCTGTTTGGAATTACTCCGTCCCCCACTCCAGGGATTCGAGCAAAAGGAATGGAGTTTGCATCAATTATGTATGTATTTGTGAGTGGATAGTTTAGAGGTAATGCTGCATAGCTGCCTCCCATTGAGGCTTTTACTGCTAGCAACGTTTCCCTGTTTATTATTGTTTTTGAGTGAGCGATTGTAGCTACGGAAGCCGTTTGCACAGTTGCCTTTGCGGCTCCATCACCCAATGAATTCCCTGCCATCACATTGATGACTCAGTGTATGAATCACGTGAGTCTTTTGTAGTTCTTTCTGCAAAAGAACTTCTTGTTCCCGAAGTGTTTAATGCTAAATTGTGCCACCTTGTTTATATTTTAAACCGTTTTGAACCCATGTCTGTAGATACTCATTATAAGATTGTACGCAGTAATACGAATCGCACACTATGAGTGTGGGGAATTCGCGATCGGTATTTTCAAGCGCAATCTTGAAAGCCTGTAGTTCAGCTCGCTGAGATCTACAGTCTCCGAGTGATTGAGTTTTAGTGACCATAGGTCTGAATTTACCTTCGTGCCAACGACATTTAACGATTGAGCACTCAGCACTATAAGCTAGCTTACCCTCAAGTGCGGGCTGTGGTGATCCGTCTGTATATATATTATACATCCGTAATGTTCTAGAGGCAGAATTTCGGTCGGCAGTGGACATTCGTACTCGTATTGTAGGAATTCTTGTGTTTTTAAATAGGGGTCAAACACGTATTCAACGTCTGTTGCAGCAAGAGAGTTAACCCATTGCATCCATCTTGGATGTAAAGCCTTAGAATTGGGAATGCTTACCTTTGTCACTGCCTCTAAGGCAGGTACAGGTGTAACGATCATTATGCGTTTACCCTGCGCGAGAGTTCTCTCTTTTGCTACTGCAGTTTGAACCGCTGTCAGAATTTCTTCTGTTGAAATGAATTTAATTTCAGCTTGTGTGTACAAGTGTGATTTGAATGCAATTGGTACCTTTTCTCCTTCATTAAAGGTCAGGTATGTGAATCCGCATTTCCCTTGGATGACACGGATCACGAGATGCGCACATTGTTGTGTGTATCTAATTGTGCTTTTGCTAACATGTCTGTTTGTTCTAAACGCAACATTTCTGTATGTTTCTGAGTCCAAATTGTTTGTTTAAAATCAGGTTTGATTAGTTTGTAGAGAGTTTTAACCCTTTCGGCATAATTTAGAACATAAGTTCTTCCAAGATTCAGGAAACCTAGAATTGACTGTAAGTTTTTCAGCATTTTTGGAGGTCAGAGCAGCGCACATTTCTCAAGAAAGTTTTCTGCCAGGCTTTTGCCTTCACTTGATAACTCGTATCCTAAGAATAGGACGTTGAGGTAGGCAATTCATGATTTCTTAAAATTGAATTTGTACCCTTCAGTAGCGATCCCAAGTATTATGGTGTTCACTCTTTTCAAGTGTATGTCCAAATCATCGTCTGTAAGATATATGTAATCGACATAAAATAATGCCTCATCATCGTACATTTGTAGTATTTCTGCTGCTCTGGCTGAAAATAACCCTGGACCATTCTTGAATCCCTGGGGGAGACGGCAAAATTGTCGCTGTATCCCCAAGATTGAGAAAGCCGTCAAATTCCTGCTTTCTGGTGCAATGTTTTGACAGAAAAAAACATTTTGAAATGTCTAATGTGGTTTTATATTTTTTGCGCACGATGTTATTCATTAGTGCTGCACTATGTGAATTTTGTACTGCAAAAGATTTGCAACAAGAATGTAGGTGTCTGTAATCCAAAACTAGACAATATGAATTGTCTGGCTTGGAGACAGGAAACAAAGGATTGTTCATAGATGAGGTGCATGTTTCAATCACCCCTTGATAATCAAGTTGATCTAAAATCTCCCTTACTTGTTTTTTAGCTTCTTGCTTGACTGTATACTGCCTCTGAGCAGTAGGTTGATGTTTTAACTGGATTTTGTGATGAGGAGAATCCTCATCCCATCCTACGTGATTTTTATATAATGCTGGGGCTTGGGCCACTGCCCATTTCCTGGCATATGTATATTTTTTATGAATTGGAATGTGATTTGAGAAGGCTAGCATAATTATCTCTTCGCCCTGTGGGCACTCCCTAACAACTGCAGGTGGCCAGTCTCTTTCAGCTAGAAGTATGTCATAACCCTTGGAAAGCTTGTCCCAGAAGAGAGCTTTTATTTTTCTAGTTATTTCCCCCGCCATCCGGAGTGTTACTTCATATAACTTGTGGGGTACACTAACCCTGGTGTCGGCAGTTTCAACCTGAATGCTTTCATTCAAGTCCACTGTCTCTAGATGATCCATCAGGATCTTGCGAACTATGGTTACTTCTGCTGCGCTGTCTAGCATTGTCTGAGCCCATTCCCCGTTCTTGAGTTGTGTCCTCAGAATCCTCGGCATTTCCGATCTTTACACTTGCTACCTTCTTCTTCGTGAATTGAGTTTTCTTATTTTTTGGAACGTGCTGTTCGTCTTTGGACTTCACGCGTTCTTCTTTCTGTTCTGACCGTCCTCTTCTTTCTGATTTCTGCGGTGAAGTCTGAAAGCGACGAGAGGAACGTGTATCAATATCTTGATATCTATCAGGTTTTCTTAAAGTATCCCTATTTCTGAGGTTGTACCTCTTTTCAGAGGGCTCCCGTTGGTGAGACCTACCTCCTCTTTGATGAGATCTTCCTCTGGACTGAGAACGTTTCTCTTTAGGAAGTGTCTTTTTAGTATTTTCCCATTTCTTTTTAGGAGTAGTGAGATTATTTTTTATAAAAGTTTTTTCAGGATTCTCTGTTAGTTGTGGTTTTAATGATTTCCCACCCAAACTATCTCTACCTAGTTCTTCATAGGATTTTTCAATAATTCTGGCAAGCTCATGTGGTTGCTCAGTAATATCTATTTCTTGACAGCGAAGGTGGGCAGTGGCAGTGTCCCCACAAGCTGTTGGTGGCGAGCCTGTCTAATCTGGCAAAATACCTCTATCAGGTCTTATACCTATTTTTAAACTTGAAGTTCTTTTAGCTTTGCGGGGAATATTTTTAAAAACAAAGTACTGGGGGGCAGACAGCACTCACCTGGAGGCCTGAGCTCGGCGTTTCTTCCTTCCTGCCCCGGTCCGACGCGGTAGCCTATACCGTTGCGCGGAGGGCGGGCAGGAAGAGCCAGGCACTTCCGGATTTCGGAGGTTAGCGCTCTAGCTGTTGGGAGCGTTTCAGGTTAAAAGAGGCAGAGCACGAGGGCCACGGGACAGCGAAGGTGGGCATTGGCAATGTCCCCACAAGCTGTTGGTGGCGAGCATGTCTAATCTGGAAAAATACCTCTATCAGGTCATATACCTATTTTTAAACGTTAAGCTCTTTTAGCTTTGCGGGGAATATTTTTTAAAAACAAAGTACTGGGGGGCAGACAGCACTCACCTGGAGGCCTGAGCTCGGCGTTTCTTCCTTCCTGCCCCGGTCCGACGCGGTAGCCTATACCGTTGCGCGGAGGGCGGGCAGGGAGAGCCAGGCACTTCCGGATTTCGGAGGTTAGCGCTCTAGCTGTTGGGAGCGTTTCAGGTTAAAAGAGGCAGAGCACGAGGGCCACGGGACAGCGAAGGTGGGCATTGGCAATGTCCCCACAAGCTGTTGGTGGCGAGCATGTCTAATCTGGCAAAATACCTCTATCAGGTCATATACCTATTTTTAAACGTTAAGCTCTTTTAGCTTTGCGGGGAATATTTTTTAAAAAAAAGTACTGGGGGGCAGACAGCACTCACCTGGATGCCTGAGCTCGGCGTTTCTTCCTTCCCGCCCCGGTCCGACGCGGTAGCCTATACCGTTGCGCGGAGGGCAGGCAGGTAGAGCCAGGCACTTCCGGATTTCGGAGGTTAGCGCTCCAGCTGTTGGGAGCGTTTCAGGTTAAAAGAGCCATGCCCCAGCGACCGCGGACGCGCGCAGCCGGCGCGGCGACGGCGCGACGAAGACGAGCCAAAGACAAGCCCGTCTGCGCCCGTCCGGGGACGGTCGGGGCAAGGGGCTAGACCCCCTGCCGGTTCTCCTGCAATAGTGACATATAGTGCCAAACAACTCCTGGACCTTAGGCAGGGAGTTGGTGAGATGTGTGCCCATAGTATTACACTGGCCTTTAAACAAAATCGGTGCAACCACTGTCCTTTTCTCCTGGCCCAGCCGTGTAGTTCGGCGAATGCTGGTGATAGGATAAGATTGTCCCTCATTAATTGTAGATCATTAGGGAAGCACAAAATGGAGGTCCATGATCTACTAATAGAGGGAAAGTTGTATGCCCTGTTCTTGACAGAAACCTGGCTTAATGAAGACTCCACTCCTGATATAATAGATGCTTTACCACCAGGCTATAATATCAATAGGATTGACAGACCTACGGGGCGGGGAGGCGGATTAGCTATCATTTTTAAATCAGAAATATGTTGCACCTTGGAGTCGGCTGATATCAAGGAGAGCGAAGCAGGTTTTTTCTGCATCGCAGGCCAGGGCAGCCAAGTTCTAAAAGGATTCCTGATCTATAGACCCCCTGGCCCAGGAATCAAATTCTCGGAAAGCCTGATAGACTATCTGCTACAGCCTGCCCTGAAATATGAGAGGCTACTACTCTTGGGGGATCTAAACTTTCACTTTGATGATCCTACCAATACAGAAGCCCAGGAGATTCGTAATGAGCTAACAGCGTTGCAAATGACGCTTAAATCAGAACTCCCCACCCATAAGCATGGTCATCTATTAGACCCCATTTTTTCCAATTGGGAGCTGATGACCATCAACCCCCCAGTGCCTATGATATGGTCAGACCATTATCAGATTCCCTTCCAGATAGTGGCACGGAGGAGGAAAATACAAAAGCCCAATGATATAATTAGGTGCAGGAAATGGGTAGGCTTTTCCAGATCTAAATTTGAGGATCTTGTGGAACAGGGTGGACCTCCAGTAGGTCAGGAGATAGTGGCAGCCTGTGAAGCGCTGGATAATCGCATCTTGCAAGCGCTGGACCTCACAGCTCCCTGGACCAACAACAGACCCCAGAGGCGAACTAAATCTGCTCCATGGTTTGGGCCTGAACTCGTCAAGGAAAAGGCGGTTTGCAAACACCTTGAGAGACGCTGGAGGAAAAGCTACTCTGTGGTAGATAAGGCAACCTATAAAACTAAGCTCAAGGGCTACCATGCTATGATCAGAAAGTACCAAACTTCCCATTATAAGGACAGAATGGAGGGAGCAGATAACTCAGTTAGGGAGCTATTTGCAGTGTTCAAGGAAGTTAGTTCCCTCTCTAGTACTACTGTGCCCTTGGAGGGTTCGGTGGAATCCTGTGATCGAGTCGCTCAATTCTTCGCGGATAAAGTGGGGAAAATGTATTCCTCCTTTCCGTTGGAGGCTAGAATGGAAAATACGACAGATGATGCTATTGGAAACGTTGAAGGAACTGAGCTACTAGTATCCTTCACTACCCCCCAACAGAATATCCTTATTAATATAGCATCAAAAAATTAAAACAGGTTCCCCTAAGGACCCGGCGCCCGCTAGAATACTGAGGGAGAGCATAAATTTTATTTATTTATTTATTTAGTATTTTGTAGAGCGCACAGCTACCTCCGACGGAGGTGTCCCGGCGCTGAAGACAATATCTCAGGAGGGTCAGGGGAGTGTGAAAGGAAGGACTAGAATTAGATCTGGGAGAATAGCCAGGTCTTTAGCTTTTTCCGGAATAGGGGTTCAGATGTCAGAAACCTTATCTCAGAAGGAAGCTGATTCCATAGTTTGGAGGTGGACACTGCAAGGGACCTACCTCCCGTGCGTGTAAGACGAAAGCGGGGGCAGTGCATGAGGCGGAGGTGGTTCGATCTGAGGTTTCGAGGTGCTTGTGAAAACCTCATTCTGCGGCGTAGATAGGTGGGGCCTCGGTCATTGAGAGCTCTAAAGGCCAAGATTAAGGTTTTAAATTGAATGCGCAGTTTTATAGGGAGCCAGTGAAGTTTGATCAAGTGAGGTGAAATGGAATGGCGGTAGGGGATATTGCAGATTAGTCTAGCGGCCGCATTCTGGACTTTTTGTAGTTGGTAAATGAGGTAAGTGGGGGCACCTACGTACAAGCTGTTGGCGTAGTCCAGATGAGAGGTGATAAGGGCATGGATAACTGTTTTGCGAGAGTCAAGGGGTAGAAAGGGGATGATTTTTTTTATCATTCGTAGCTTCCCGAAACAGGCTGAGGTGACTTTGTTGATTTGAGTCTTGCAGGAGAGGGCGGTGTCAAATTGAAAGCCTAAGTTACGGGCGGCTTGAACTGGTTCCGGGGGAGGGTTGAGTTCCGTTGGCCACCAGAGATTAGAAGGTAAGGGTGATTTTTGATTAAAGAATAAGACTTCAGTCTTATCTGTATTGAGCTTTAGATTGTTGGCAGACATCCAGGAGGCGATGTTTAGCATACAGAGGCGGAAGTTGTTAAATGATTTATCTGTGTGGTCTTTGAAGGAGAACACCAGTTGGGTGTCGTCAGCGTAAAAAGTTACTTTGACGCCCCAGGATTCGACTACTTTTGCTAGCGGTTTGAGATATACATTAAAAAGAAGAGGGCTAAGGGCAGAGCCCTGCGGTACGCCCCAGACCGAGGTTTTTTGGATGAGAGAAAGGATCCCAGCATCACTTGTTGCACTCTGTTAGTCAGAAAGGATTTTACCCATGAGAGGGGGGCTCCACAGATACCTACTTCTTGCAGGCGAGTCAGTAGTTTATCATGGGAGATGGTGTCAAATGCTGCGGATAGGTCGAGGACGACCAGCATGGCCTCCTCTCCCTTATCCGTGCATTCTCGGATCGACTCAGATACCTCGAGAAGCGCTGACTCCGTACTGTAGTCAGGTCTAAAGCCTGATTGGGTATCGTGAAGTAAGGAGTTAGATTCTAGGTAATGGGACAGTTGTTTTTTAACAGCTTTTTCGAGAACTTTTACAGGTTTGGGTAAAAGTGAGATTGGTCGGTAGTTGCTAAGAGATGTAGGATCAATGCCAGTTTTCTTCTGGATAGGGATCAGCATTGCGTGTTTCCAGGCGGAGGGAACAACTCCCGTTTGTAGCGAGGAATTCCAGATGTCAAGTAAGGGGTTTATGATTAGAGGGGCAATTTCGTTCATGATAAGGGCAGGGGCTGGGTCCAAAGGTGAACCAGATTTGCAGTCCAGAAATAAATTCAGAGCCAATTCCTTAGTGAGTGGTTGGAAAGCGTTGAAAGTATGATTGCAGTTGGAGATTAGGTTTTCTGTGATGTCAGTGCCGTTCTGAAGGATAGTGGCCGCAATGTTGGCAATTTTTTCTTCGAAGAAGTTAGATAGGTTTTCACTCAGTGCTTGAGACATGGGTACTGGAGTGGACAGTGCACTGGGGTGAGTGAAGTCTTTTACTATATTGAATAGGGCCTTATTCGAGTTTTTTGCTTTGGCAATAGTATCGGAGAAGTAGGTGCTCATGGTGTGGCGTTTGAGTTTGCGGAACTCTTTAAGGCCTTGTCGATAACGGGCCTGGGCTCCTGGGTCGTAATTCTGTCTCCAGGTTCGTTCCAACTTTTTGCTCGTGCTTTTGTGTGCCCGTAGTTCTTGGGTGAACCATGGTGCCGACGGTTTTTGTCTGTGGGAAGTAAGCATTTGTAAAGGGGCAACTTTCTCAATAGCAGTTGTTAGGTCGCTATTTAGTAGGCGCACTGCTTTGTTGAGATCGTTGAGATCGTCTGGAGGCAGGTTTAAACTGTTGTGGTAATTATGCTCGAGGGCAGTAAGTGAGAGTTTGTGCCATTTTCTGCTTTGGGTTCTGATGGCAGATTCTTGTTTGACAATTTGGGTCAAAGGTAGCTTGAAAGGTATCAAGAAATGGTCAGACCATGTCAGAGGTAAGAGGGGAAGGATGGTGAGTTTCTCACAGTTCGAAAAAATAAGGTCAAGGGTGTGACCTGCCGTATGAGTAGGGCCTTTTACTTTTTGCAGCAAATTTATATTTTGCATAGATTCTAGGAGTTGAGATGCGCGGTTACAGTTACTCACATCAACGTGGTGGTTGAAATCACCCAGTACCATAAAGTGGGGGTGTGTAAGGGAGAGGTCTGCTGCGATTGTCAATAGCTCTAGGACGGCGGGTTGGGGGGTGTGCAGGGGGGTTATAGACCAAGATCCCTGAGGAAATGGCTGTTGTAGAGTCTGAGATTGAGAAGTATAAGGCTTCAATACGCTTAATGTTTCGAATTTTCCTTGAGGTGATTTTCAGGTGATTCTTTAGGATCACGGCGATTCCTCCACCTGTTTTGGAGCCTTCACGGCTTAAACCCGTAAAGCTGTAACCAGTGGGTATAGCTAGGGCGATGTCTGGGTTGGAGGAGTCTTTAATCCAGGTTTCAGTTAAGAATAAAGTGTCCCAGGATGTGGAGGACAGTAATAGCCAGATGTCATTGGCATGGCTGGGAAGGGAGCGGCAATTCACCAATCCCATGGAATAGGTTTTGGTGGGGGGGGGACTGAATGGTGGCGGGTTTACTGTTACTGGTACGTATCCAGTCAGGGCAGAGGGTAAAATGACAGTTGAGGCATTTGTGCACGAAAGGACTGGGTAGAGGGAAGCTGCAAGAGGTGGGGGAAGAGCAGGAGGTCTTACCTAAGTCTAATAGCTGTGATCTGGTCCACGCAAGTCTCTGGGCGGGAGGTGGTCCGACAGCATGGCTGGCCCGAGGCCCGGAGCTGGCGCGGACGGGCGCAGACGGGCTTGCCTTAGGCACGCCTTCGGCGCGCAAACGTCGCGCCCGCTGCGCTCGCACGCTGCGCGACCGAAATATACACATTATTTTATAGGACAGAGGTGTCGGGTGAGGGGGGCGTGGCCTCGTAAAAAGGGGCGTGGCCTCCGAGTGCGGCGGGAAATGGCGGCAAAGTTAGTTTCCACTAGGCGCTCAGTTTCTGCGGCTTATGTACTCAGGGGACGTGGCCTCGTAAAAAGGGGCGTGGCCTCCGAGTGCGGCGGCAAAGTTAGTTTCCACGGCGAGTCCTTGGCAGCACTAGGATCTGCTGTGAGGCTATTTGGGCGGGAGATTGGGAGTTTGAACGGTGAGGTTTGTAGTCAACATACACACATTCACACAGGTTTCAAGAATCGTTTTTTTTCAGTGAAATGCAGATTATTAGTGACTCACAATGTTTTAAAAAATTAGCAAGTGCTCGTGTCTGTAGCTCCCGGCTTCCGCCTCAGGAGAAAGGTCTTCCACTAGGCGCTCAGTTTCTGCGGCTTATGTACTCAGGGGGCGTGGCCTCCGAGTGCGGCGGGAAATGGCGGCAAAGTTAGTTTCCACGGCGAGTCCTTGGCAGCGCTAGGATCTGCTGTGAGGCTATGTGGGCGGGAGATTGGGAGTTTGAACGGTGAGGTTTGTAGTCAACATACACACATTCACACAGGTTTCAAGAATCGTTTTTTTTTCAGTGAAATACAGATTATTAGTGACTCATAATGTTTTAAAAAAATGAGCAAGTGCTCGTGCCAGTAGCTCCCGGCTTCCGCCTCAGGAGAAAGGTCTTCCACTAGGCGCTCAGTTTCTGCGGCTTATGTACTCATGGTGCGTGGCCTCGTAAAAAGGGGCGTGGCCTCCGAGTGCGGCGGGAAATGGCGGCAAAGTTAGTTTCCACGGCGAGTCCTTGGCAGCGCTAGGATCTGCTGTGAGGCTATGTGGGCGGGAGATTGGGAGTTTGAACGGTGAGGTTTGTAGTCAACATACACACATTCACGCAGGTTTCAAGAATCGTTTTTTTTCAGTGAAATACAGATTATTAGTGACTCACAATGTTTTAAAAAAATGAGCAAGTGCTCGTGCCTGTAGCTCCCGGCTTCCGCCTCAGGAGAAAGGTCTTCCACTAGGCGCTCAGTTTCTGCGGCTTATGTACTCAGGGGGCGTGACCTCGTAAAAAGGGGCGTGGCCTCCGAGTGCGGCGGGAAATGGCGGCAAAGTTAGTTTCCACGGCGAGTCCTTGGCAGCGCTAGGATCTGCTGAGAGGCTATGTGGGCGGGAGATTGGGAGTTTGAACGGTGAGGTTTGTAGTCAACATACACACATTCACACAGGTTTCAAGAATCGTTTTTTTCAGTGAAATACAGATTATTAGTGACTCACAATGTTTTTAAAAAATTAGCAGGTGCTCGTGCCTGTAGCTCCCGGCTTCCGCCTCAGGAGAAAGGTCTAAATACACTGGAACCTCATATACACCATCTGTTGGATCTCTCATTGGGATCTGGGAGTGTCCCGTCAGTATGGAACGAGGCTGTGGTGCTCCAGATTAAAAAAAAGCCCAACATTAGTGTGGAGCAGCTAGACAACCTGAGGCCTATCTCACTCCTCCCTTTTATTGCCAAAATTGTCATTAAGCAATTGACAGAGCATATTGAAACATGCAAACTTCTGCACCCAACTCAATCGGGTTTCCGGGCTTCATATTCAACTGAATTTGAATATTTGAATTTGAATCGGCCCTTCTCCTGCAAAGAAACTATACGCAAGTTGGCGGATGAAGGCCATACTACTGTGCTGATCCTTTTGGATTTGAGCGCGGCTTTCGACACTGTAGCTCATCACATCTTGCTACAGTGTCTGAAAAAAGGAGGAGTGAGAGATAGAGCTCTAGAGTGGCTAAGATTGTTCCTCCAGAATCGCAGCTTTCAAGTTGACCAGGAACCCCATCGGTCCAAGGTTGCCAGGCTGAATCAGGGAGTGCCTCAAGGGTCTAGCTTGAGCCCCACCCTTTTCAATCTCAATGTAACACCCATAGCAGAGATTACTGAAAGGTTTGGGGTTCAAGTCGTAAACTATGCAGATGACACCCAACTTGTGGTGTCTCTTGCGCAGGCAGACGGGGTAGCAGCCAATAACTTCTCACAGTGCCTTCAAGCTATAGCGGCTTGGATGGCCAACAACTGCTTGAAGTTAAATGGCAGCAAGACAGAGGTGCTGGTGGTGGGAAGAGAGCCGTCTGTGTGGACCTCGGCTTGGTGGCCCCAGGTGCTGGGGCCTCACCCAGCGAACAAGTCAGGAATTTGGGTATCTGGTTAGATAGCAAAATTTCCTTTGAGCAACATACTACGCGGGCGGAATACAGCTTCCGGAAACAACTGAAAACCCTCCTCTTCCCTCTGGTTAAAGAGGGATGATGTTAGTATGGGAGAGATGGAGGGACTGATCTGTCTGACTACCTGGGGCGAGCCACAACAAGCGCGGGGACACACTGACCTCAGTGTAACCAGGCGCTATATAAAATTCATTATTATTATTATTATTTTATTATTATTTTTAGTTTCTGGCGGATTGCCACTGATGCTGCTTCACCTTTAAAGTTGGCTAATAGTATAGCCGAGACCTGTTTGAAATCTTTCAGTAATTTCATACCTAGATTTAAAGCCGGTTCTGGACCGTACTCATTTTGAATCTGTCTCAAAAACGTCTGGTATTACCGCCATGGACGGAACACCATGTGTTTTAGTGTAGATTGAAGCAAAGACTGTGCCCCAAGTGTCACAATCCTCTACGTGTGGTGCAATCCCCAAAGATAAACAGATTGTCAGAATCCTGTGTTTCTCATGAGGCATACTATCAGGGAATACTGCCTCTATTCGAGTAATTATTTGTTCTAACCAGAACTTAATTTGTTCTTGTTTTGCTGGTAGTTTACCAATGACTGACTGTATAGTCTGTGGTGTGATTTTGTTTGTGTTCCCCTGGTGAGGGCTGTGCTGTGTGATTCTTACAGCTGGTTGGACTGTTAATGTCAGCATGACATATTGAACCAATTGTCTATATATTTTAATGAACTGTTTTAGCAGAGCTAACAACTCTGCACCTGTCATTCTTTCAATGTCAGGATGTGGTGTATAGCTGTCTAATACCGGCCATGTTGCTCCTGGTCTACCTAGTGGACCGAGCCTGGTAATGTGATTTTGATGTTTAAGGGCGCCTTTGAACGAGAGGTGATGCTCTCAGTAAGTTAATAGAATTTCAATGTCCTCGTAAGGAACATATTCCTCTGGAGGTTCCTCTACTTTGTAGTAGTGGAACTCGTGTGTTCCTGCATCTGCTGCAGGGAACTGAAACCATGAATAGAATACCTCTGTCTGCCGATATTCATGTGCTCCTATGACAAAGATTACTTTGCCACCTCTACATGATACTCCATTATTTATGAGTTTGTAAGTTATACTTTTTCTTACATTGACCGGGATCAATATAGCATCTGGGTCATTTTGTATGAGATCTCTGTCATCTAAACCTGCTTGAGCTGCTAATGGAACTCTACGCCTTTCCTCTTCACTATCCGACATTTGTCAACTGGAAGTTTATTTTGCAGAACAAGTTTCAAGGAAACAAAGATTAGGTGCACAATATTTTGGAGCACTGTATCCTTCTACGTTGAATCAAACCAAAAACTAATAAATAGGATTTTTTTTCTCCTACTCAGTTTTGGCGGATATTATCCTTTTACCCACTCCAGACATCTTTTGCAGTTTTTACGGGAAAAAAGGTGTCTGTGTGAAAAGCACGACTGAGTTACTCTAGTATCTAGCGTTAAATTATCGCCTTACCAAACGTTGGGCGCCATGTAGTGTAGTTCCTATATTCCCAATAGCCTCTGCGCATTGGAATAATATATCTTGCAGCTTAGACGTAGGACTTAGGTTGACTAGGTCTCTGCCGAATCTATTAGACTTAATTGTGAGTGCCAGCTAGCTCAGAGGTCACTAGAAACTTTCTTGAAAGTTCAAGAAGGGATTAGTCTATGACAACCATTTAACATGACAACTTTGTTTCCCCCGAATAAAACGTATCTCTAGAGTCGCGGAAACAATAGATGGCTATTTCACTCAGATGTGCATGCTTCGTTTTACCAGAGTTGCTTAGAAATAGAGAGACGGGCGTTTTCAATAAATGTATTTATTCAACAGTCTTATTTCTTAAGCATAAGAAATGCACTGTTACAATTGAAATGCTGGTTAAGAAGTGCAATGCATATAATACGAATAGTATTATAAAATAGTACTGTAAAAGCATGAGATGGTTTCTAAGCCATAAACATAGAATATATAAAATGCATAAAATACATACAGTGATAAAAGAGTGGCGTCAAAATTCCCCAGTGATTTCACCATGTAGTCCCAGTGGAGAGTGTCAAATGCCTGTTTTAAGTCTAACGTGATGCAGCCCGCATTGTGATCCCAAGTAGATGCTGTTCCCATGACGTGGTATACGTGGCAAATATTCAATGAGGTACTGCGCCCTGGCAACCCATGCCACATCTGTTCGTGTGTATCAGGTTCCCCAGGTATGGGAGGAGGAGGAGTGCCAGGATTTTACTCTGTATTTTATATTCTGTGGTAAATAGAGAGAGGGGACAGTATCCTGAGATGTCTGTGGCACAGCGTCCTGGTTTAGGAAGGAATACTGCCAATCTCGGCATTGTAGTGGAGGGAAGGTGCCCTGTTTCCAGCGCTGATTTGTATAGCTGCTCCAGCTGTGGGACAATAGTGTCTGCAAATGTGGTAGCTCATCCAGGGGAGGTGCGTCATGTAGGATACGTGCCAACAGCGCACCAGATTTGTCTGCCTCCATGTGATTTACCTGAGTACATGACTTATGGTCTATTACTCTAAGACTTTCCAGCAGTTCAGCATATTTGATATGAGCCTCCTGCAATTCTGCTGCCTTAGTGGGGTCCTGTGTCGCTCCCTGCTCTAGTACATTCATACTGTATCCAAGGGGTTTTATGTTATTGTGTATCTCCTGTCATGGCCCTGCCGTAGTACTGATAGCTATGCCCCTAATCACAGTCTTAAACGCGTCCCATTCTATGTGTCTGGTGGAGGCAGAGTTGGTGTTCTCCATGAAATAGTTGTTGATACCATCCTCCCTAGTATTCTTAAAAATAGGGTCCTCTAGTATCTGAGGCCATAATTTCCAGGTGGGGACCAGGGTGGGTAAAACACCCCAGGCAAGGTTTAATTCCAGATATTGGCGGTTGGAGAGGGTTTTGCCCAGATGGGTAGTATGTGTGACTTGCACTTTGAGGGGTGTGGAGCAAAATATCCTGTCTATTCTCTTGTGTAGCTGGTTAGTCAGGGAGAAAAAGGAGTACTCCCTAAGGGTTGAGTTTTTGAGACGCCAAGCATCTCCCAATGTCCAGCCCTCTGACCACCTGACCAGTGCCTCAGCCTGTTTAATGGATCCTGCTCCCTGAATGGGGAGTGTGAACGATACAACAGTGCCCATGACCGCGCTGTAATCGCCACCTAGAATCCATGGGTGCACTGCCCAGTCCGCTAAAACATTATTAATGTTCACCAGAAATGTATCTTGGTCAAAATGATGTTCATAAATACTCCCTAGTATCACTTGCATGTCATCCAGTGTTCCTCCCACAAAGGTATATCGACCATGCGGGTCTATGCGTTGTTGGAAGGCTACAAAGGGGACCCTGCCTCAGATAAAAATTGTCTCCCAAGCCTGCCAACAGCTGAGTATGATGTGGAAAAGATTTGACCTTTCCATTTCTTAATCATGTTTGTAATTTCAGAATCTGTGAGGTGGGATTCGTAGAGGAACACTATGTGAGCCCTGCGTCTGTTTAGTTGGGCATTTATTCTATGACGTTTGTGTACAGAACCCAGTCCCCGAACATTCTAGGTTATTATTGTATATGTGTCTAGCATGTGGTCAAGTGTCTGCGTGGATTGTTGTCAGTAAGGGCGGGGCGCCAGTGCAGGTATCAGAAGTTGTAGTATGTGGGGTGAGCCAGTAGCCCAGAACTCCCATGGAACACTTTAAATACTAGCTCCAGTGTTCTAACTTCACTGGTACAAACTGATATCACAACAGTGTAAACTGTAAACAGTTTACGAGTTGCATTCACCTTCAGGGGGGCTTCCTATGTTATACATAGCTTTGTTTGGGGTGTTTGAGCCCAAGTTACACTGACCTGATGCATGTGACAATGTAACAGTGCCAAAGCTGGGGAATAAAGTGTGTGTTGCGCCCCGCTGCCCCCTGATATCTTACCAATTACCATTGCATAAATACCAACTGTGTGAGGCAGATCCTCCCTCCTGACTATTTATTAGCCCAGCAAGTCGTCTGCAGTCTGAGGAGTTGCATTGGAAAATAAAGCAATACTATTTTCGGAGTTAGAGTGAGCAGTGTTCTCTTCAGACGATTCAGATGCCAACTGAAGGTGTGTGTCTCTGAAGGTTCTTGCCGCTCATATTGCCTCCACACAGCCACATAAGACCTGCTCCAGAGTAGGATTACCACCCTGGGATTTCTAAGCGAGTTTGTTATGACGTGATCTCCGAGACCCTGGCATCTTCTGGCTGTGAAGCATACTTTGCATGGAGGACCCAGACTTCTCTCTCTTTCTAGCATGGGGCCCTTCACATCGTTCCAGCAGGCCTATAACATGGACGTTGTTGCGCTGCCTGTTCCTTATGTTGTTGTACTAATTCAGCTATGGCAAGTTTGTTATCTTTAATGGTGGCGGCGAGTTTGTCATGGTCTCCTTTCAGGAGAGTGAGTCCTGGTCTCAAGGAGCCAATTTGCCGCACTATGGTCTTTCTGGAGTCTCGTACTTCTTGGATAATTAGATCAAGTTTGCCGTGTTCTGAGACCATATTTTTGGGCGGGACACAGATTGAGAGGGATGGCTGAGAGGTGGCGTCCATATACTCTGACTATTGTGTGCTTGTGGTGTTATTTTCTGGAGCTGTGTTTTTCAGGCGCCCCATTGTTACAGTTCCTAGCGCCGGGAGACAGTTTGATTCACCTATTAACAAGTGTGGCTAGTCGATTGCGATGTCTCCGCTGATGTTATGTTATCACAATTTCTATAGCACACTACTACCCATATGTGTCTAGGCGCTTGTGGACCGCATGCTGCACAAAAAGCTTAGTTCTTAAATAGCCATGTTTTAAGGTTTTTCCTAAACTCCAACAAAGACGAAATCTTTCTAAGAGTAAGCGGGAGAGAATTCCAGAGACTAATGGTTTTATGACTAAAACTCCTGCCACCCCATTTGGTAGTCCTGATTCTGTAAGTAGGCATTAAGAAGGCAGTAGCCGAACGAAGTTGTCTGGAAAGGGAATACCAGTTAAAAATCTGCTAAAGAAATCGTGGGCCAACTTTATGTAAAACCTTATGTGCTAGACACACAGCTATAAATTTTACGAGATGAACAACTGGCAGCCAGTGCAGGTTTTGTATTCCAGCCCTAATGGACTGGTATTTAGGGACATTGAGTACCTCGCTGGCAGCAGCATTCTCCACTGACTGCATTCTTCTAAGTTGACTGGACTGTAATTTAATATATAAGGCATTACAGTAATCAAGTTTAGTCAGCACAAGGGAGGTTAAAAACTTTTTCTTGCACTCTCCGGGACAAATGGAAGGATTTTGCGGACTGTTCTAATGGTGAGAAATGCAGAGGACACCACCTTGGAGACTTGGGCTTTACAATTCAACTTCTCATCAATTATAACCCCCAAGTTTTTAGCTTTCACTACAGGCGTAGGAGGGGGGCCCAGGATGCTTGGCCACCATACTGGGGACCAAAGAGGGGCTAGTTTACGGAAAAAAAGCACAACCTCGGTTTTACTCGAATTGAGCGTCAAACAGTGTTTGCTCATCCAGGAACTCAAGGCTATCATACATTCATGCAGATTGTTAGCATGATTGACCTCCTTATCAATGTTTGAAATAACCAGTTGAGTATCATCTGAGTATGAAGTCGGAATCATGTTAAAACGTCTAATCAAAGGTGCAAGTTCCGACACATAAATATTAAAAAATGTGGGGCTCAGAGAGGAGCCCAGAGGTACGCCACACGGCAATGTAAAAGGTGAGGATTTAAAATTGCCTAGTTGCACTATCTGAGAACTGTCTGATAAAAAAGATGTTAAAATCGACAGAGCCTTCCTTCCCAGGCCAATAACTTTCAGCCGATCTATCAATAGGGTTTGGTCCACGGTATCAAATGCCGCGGACAAATCAAGGAGGATCAGAGCTGCTGATCCCCCGCCATCTAAAGCAGCATGAATCTCCTTTGTAGTCTTAATTAAGGCAGTTTCAGTGCTATGGCGAGGACAGAAGTCAAATTGGCTATGATCTAGAACATCATTATTCACAAAATGAGATAAACGTTTTATGTATTAGGTAAGGCCCTGTCTTTGTGGGGGGGCAGCCCTCCGCAGGCCGCCAGGTGTGTGAACTGACCACTGTAGTTACAGCAAGGACAGTGCTTTAAATGGTGAGCGTGCTCTTGTGATTCAATCAAAGTAAAGCTTCCGTCGTCTGACTTTACCAATTTGCCCTTTATCCTACAGTGGGTTGACAGAGGCACTGAAGTTAGCCCTCTGTCTAGCTGCCCCTTTAATCAACGTGATTGTCCTCACGTGCATCACATGTGAGCCTTCCACCAAGTGGTTGCTGTTGCTAGAGTTTGTCAGGACCATGCAATGTCCCAGGGCTCTCTCTGTTTCCTCTCCAGTGCCAAGTCTTCAGAGGGACGGAGGTGAGCGCCACGATCTGTGCCAGGAATCCTGCAGGGTGCTCCACCTCCTACAGGGATTTATTATACTGACACAACCTCACTGAGGGGGGAACATGTCCATCCAGCCCTAGGTCATGCCCACAAGTCTGGCAGTAACCCAGGGTTCTTCCAGCCTCCCCACCCCAGCATGTTGTCAAGGGGGATAAAGAAAAGAGCACCAAGCCTCGGGCCAACGCCAGACCGCACACAGCTGGTATCACACTTCTTATAGGCCCATCAGGCAGCAGACTGGCCTGTATCCGCCCTCCATGTCCACAGGTAAGGCAGGACCAGCTTCAGAGGGAGTGCACAAGCACAGGACTCAGCCGTCAGTCACTTACATCCAGGCCCCGTCCAGGTCCGCGGTATTCATTAGGATTCCCGCCCTCCGCATGCCGCAGTGAGCCCAGGAGTCCACAGAAGGTGGCCCCCTGGGGAAGTGAGGTCGGCAGACCAGTCTTCCCCTGGGGTGTTCGCGCGATAGGTCAGGACAGGGTGTGAGGTAGCGTAGGGGTGGGTTAGGGGGTGGGGGTTAGGGATAGGGTTTAAAAGGGGACAGGAGAGGAAGTCCTTCCTCTTCCTGTTCCCAGCACCTTTAGAGTTAGGTTAGGAAAGTTTGACCACCCTCCCACCCTACAGTTATGGAGGGGGGAATGGGGGCATTTCATTTGGCTATAAGCGTGCTAGTTTAGGACGGGTTGAAGTGGGTGTGTAGCAGGAATTGGGAAGCGTGGCGAGTCCATGTCGGGCATAATCACCCTTCTGGGGAGGGGGATACAGGTGCAGGATGGGAGTGTGGCAGATAGGAGTGAGTTGGCTGGAGATGCTGGAGGAGGTTCAATGAGAAGGGTGGAAGTGTATGATATAAGTGAAAAGGTCGTGGTGTGCATGGGGAGTTGAGTAATTGGAGTACGAGAGTGGATGATGGTTGGAAGAGATGAGGTTGGGTATTGTTAACTGTTTATTTGTGCTATGTTGAACTGGTTGTCAACCCTGTCCTAATAAATGGCATTTTACACTAAAACAGCGTGGAGTGGGTATTGCGCGAGTACAGGCGAAGGGGGGAAGGCTATGGCAGCGCACTGCCTCAGGAGACCAGTGAGCCCCGCTGGTGGGCCAGCAGCCCCCGCTATCCACTTCACAGGGTCCCTGCACCCACACTGGAGCACCTGATTGATTATTCATATCCTCGCGGCCGCCACTGCAGCAGATCGATGGGCCCTGCATTTCACCGGCACCACTGTGGTCCACAGGAATTTGCTCTGCAGGGCGGGGGCACCCACACTTCGGCCACACACCGACAGTCCACCTCCGGTACACGCTCAGCCAGGACAGAGCACTCCACTCGGCATGGGGGAGCACCCGGGGGCACTCCCGCTCACCGAAGGGCACTATGAGTCCGTGAGCACCATCTCGGGTGGGAGTAGGCCAGCTCAGCACTCCATGCGGAGGGGCCAGCATCTCCAAGGTAATGTCTCTTCAGGCCCCCTTCCTCACATGGGGGTCCACAATGGTCTGCTCAAGGGTGGGGACAGTATAGGCCTCCCTGTCCCGACAGCACCACAATGGTTGGCACTGGCCTGGGGCTCAGGCCGGTGCCAACTTGGCAGGATCGGGTCGGGCAGCCCAGCAAGGCCTCAGTCAGCATCAGCACGCCCGCTCCACAGAGCCGTATAAATCATCTTCAGTTACTGTGAGAGTGGCTATATCTCACATTTGCCACTTCCTGAGCTCGGAGCTCTTGTTCAGGTGTAGTATGCACCCCAGCAAGGGAGGAATTTACAGGACTTAGTGGTCTAGGCAGGGAGCTCCCTTAAAGTGCGTCCACCACGCTTGGCGGTTAGCCACACCCCTGTCAACTGGACACATGAGAGACACTTTTTTAGGAGTTCCAAAGCGGTGCTTGTTAGCATTTGTTATAAATAAGCAATTTAATTCACAGGTATGATGCTGGTTTTAGAAATTACCATATATTTATTTTCTTAGTGACTCTTTTGTGCTCTTATATTGATGAGAGCTGTTATTTTGCGCCACTCCATTGATGTAAAATTGCAGACCTTCTTCTATTTTTGCAAAATTTCCCGTTTTTCGTTTCTCAAGATTTGGTCAATGTAGGTTGAAAGAGAATCAGGAATAAGAAAGAGGGAGGGAATAAGTAGACTTGTGGTAAATGTTCGGCATTTCCCGGAGGAAGTGAGACTTTAGGAGCAGATTTTCTCATTTTTTAAGCAACAAAGCCCAGCAGCTAAATTTGCAGTGCTCTATTGCACAATAGAGTACACACACCACAGAGCCATATATATTGATTCTGCTGTCACCCACTGCACTGACACTCTTACAGGGTGCCCTCCGTGACTTACAGCCTCTCCGAGCTGAGTGTGTACTCTCTACCATAACGTTTTTACTGGAAGAACATCCCTCTAATTCACATTTCTGAACTAGACAAAGCAGTGAATGTATGCTGCAAAGGTCATCACACATGCAGCATGCGGGTTTTCATGAAAAATTAACAAAAAATCTCCTTATTGGCACCTTCTTCAAGGAAGTGCTAGTTTTTGATGGAAAGCAGCCTGACTATCCCCATAGATCAGGCTCTGTGCCAAAAACTATGAGTTAGATTTACAAAAGTTACACACAACTCAGTGCAGCACCCAGAAGTGCTGCACTGCATTATGCGACAGGGAGGGAGCAGGACTGCGCCATAGCTACAGAGAGATGGCTCTCTCCTCCCATCTTCCTAGTGCAGGCACAGCATTTTCCTGCTGAGCCCCATGCGTACAACGTTGCGCCATAGTACAAGGACATGTGCGTGAGTCTAACATAGGTTTTTCACTGCAAGGCTTCCCTTCCAGTACAAAATACTATGCTTAGACTAATTTTAAAATGTTTTCCCCGTTGAATGTGTTATGTACAGTGCAGCACACATGTATATTGGGAAACGTTAGGAGAAATACAAGCATTTCTCCTTTCAAGTGCCTACTACTAAGCAGTGTAATCTTTTGGAACAAAAACCTTTTCCCTACTGTTCGTAGATAGGATTTTGCATAAAAAGCATAAGGGGGTGCATGGTAATGCCCATGTACCACACACGTAGCACCCCCTGGAAGCTAAGAAATGGAAAATAGCACTTTACGCTCATTGGCATTATATTCAGGCAATTTTCCAGCACAAAATCATTTTTGTCCGGTAAAATAAATAACAAGAACATTTTTTTTCACTGGTTCTAGTCAATTTTGACACACACACAGCACAACATGTTTGTAAATCTGGACACAAGTGTGTTGGCATTGTGACTCCCTTTCACCCTTGACTCAAAGTGATGCAAAGCACTTATTGAACATAAAAAGGTCACCTTTGCAATACAACATACTGCCTGGAAGTGAATAACTGCATTGCTTTGCAGCACTTTGAATGATTTTAAGTCTCTTAGGAACAGCAAAAAGTGTTGGCAAGTCAGGTCCTTAGAGTTTGAAGTTGTGGGTCCGGAATTTTAGGGATGAGGATGGGTTTGAGATGCTATAAGGGACGTTTGGGCCGTGCAGCTAAAATCAAAGGTTCATAGATATTGTGAGCTCTGCTTGTGGCCTTTACCACAAATACTCTTAGTGCCAAAATTCATTTTTCTTCCGCAGCTATTTTGGTGGATCAGGACTTTTTTTTCTTCACCAGTCTTTGAACCAGAGCAAAAGTGAGAAATGCAAAAAAAGAAAGAAAAGAGGAAGCGGAAGATAGGAAAGAAGAGACAAAGGAGGGATGCAAGGATGACAAGCATTTGCAATGTAATAGGTCTTGCATTACTGAAAGTTTGAGCTATTGGCATTGCATTTTTATTTGCAATGCCAATAGGTCAACATTTCAGCTATGCAAGACTTATTGCATTGCTAATGTTTGTTAGGTCGAGCCTAGATTGTGTGCTCTCAGGCGATCTGTTGTAGGCACTTTGTGGGGTCTGTCTCCTCCCACACTTTGGATTGGCTTTTGTATCTGTCCTTAATAAAAATTGTAGCCTTCAAATGGCTAATGATTGATGTATATCCCACCTTTTTTCAAAAGCACACTGCCAAGTAGTATTGCAGTGGGCTTTTCTCTGACAGCTCACCTCTCCAGGGCTAAGTATTTCTGTGGCCGGAACAACAGTGCTCATTTAGAACTTGTGCCTCATGTTTACTATAAAACAAGGAAGTATGTTTTATTTTTTTCTGTTTCTTATTTTATTATTGGAAACATTTCATTTAGCAATATGTTTGACAACACGAGCTGCAAATTGGTGGTGGCTCTGCACAAAAAGGGGTGTGAATTACAAGGTAAGTGTTTGTAACAAGAATGGGGGTACAAGGGTGGACATATAACCATGATGCACAAATGAAACAGTTCTCAGATGCTAATCCTATTTTCATTCAGTTATTCTTCACACCATTTTATTTTTCTTACATCCAGAGAGAGCCAAATAAACACGAGGCCACTTGACTTCAATGCAAACAAAATTCCGACTTAAGCCGTAAATAAGAAATGAATGGCAGTTAGAGACATAGACAATGAATTAGCGACTTCTGCCAATATCCGTCAATTAACTAGCGTTGTGAGTTTCTAGGTCCTGAATAGAGATAACCTCACACTTCTCTGATTTACTGTGTCGATTTCTGAATTTGTTTCCTTCTTTCCAGACACTTTACTGTTCTTTGTAAACCACTGGGCTTTACTGGGTGAATTCAGGGTAAAAGAGAGAGAAAATATCTTCCCCTGGGATAAAAACCCTAAGTGACTCACTGGTGGGTCAGTTGTGGCAATAGATGGTGGGTCAGTTGTGGCAATAGATCAAGCTAGGAGGCTCAGATGGTGCCAGGTGGATATGGCTGCTTTTAATGCCTCTTTATTCCACAAGGGGTATCAGGAGATAATGAAATATAGAGATCTGGGAGTGGAGGGGGTGGATCTACTAGAAGCCTTTAATAAGGTTGCCAACCTGGTGGATAGTCTGTTAAGGTCCACTCCCAAATCTCGAAGGGGGGGGGCCCAAAGTGGTTCGACAGACAATGCTCACAGGCCTTGAGAAGGCTCAAAATGGCACTGAAACAAATTCCAAGGGATATTAAGCGTGTGGCGGAATGTCGTGTAAGTTACAAAATAGCAGTCAAAGGGTGAAAAGGCCAATTACAACGCAAGGCATGTGAGGATCTCACGGAAGCGGCGGAGCCGAAGGGCTCCGCCCGATTCTGGGGAGTTTTTAACAAACACTGCTTCGCAGACCCAGATAAGCCAGGGCTGAGTGAAAATATCTTACCAGAAACATGGAAGCAGCATTTTCATGCACTGTATAACTTTCACTGTAGTCAGAGGGAACCACAGTTAGTACAAGTAGTGCCAAGCCTTATCCCTGTTACCTTCTCGGTGGACGAAGTAAACGCAGGAATTGAGGGCCTACGAGGAATAAGGCACCGGGGCCAGATGGGATCCCCCCATATCTATGCCAGCTTCCTGGTCATCCGCAATAATTGTGCCCATATTTAAGAAAGGGGATCGGGATAGTCCACATTGTTATAGACCTAACTCTTTGATAGATGTTTCAGCAAAGGTGTTGGGTCGGGCTAATTTAAACAGGTTGATGGAATGGACGGAGGATAAACAAATTATTACAGATGTGCAATATGGGTTTCGTTCGGGCAAATCTACCGTAGATCAATTCCTTAAACTATACCTCATAATTGCCAAATATACACAAGCTAAGGAGGGGTCACTATACTTAGCCTTTATGTACCTCATAGCGGCGTTCGCCCGCGTGAATCGTAGTAAGCTGTGGGCAATATTGGATGAGCTTGGGGTAGACCCAGGATTAATAAATATCCTGCAAGTGCTCCATAGTAATACAACAGCAGCAGTACGATATACGCAGGAGGGGAAGGTGACGGAGTATTTTAATTGCTCGAGTGGGGTAACAAAAGGCTGTTTACTAGCGCCATTTCTGTTCACCATATATATTAAAGGCCTAGATAAGTCACTACGTGAAATCAGGGCAGACTCATCCAGACTAGGGGAAAAAGCAGTCCCGGTTCTGATTTACGCATATGATGCGGTGCTCTTTGCTAGAACCACACATGGTCTACAGCTTTTAATTGATGGTTTTGTAGAGTTTATGGAAAAATTTGGATATGTCCCCTAACGTAACAAAATCATATGTTATGGAGACGGGGAAAAAGGCAAAAAACTCATACAAATATGTCATAGGTTCACAGGTTCTGGGCAAAGTTCCAGCCTTCGCATACCTGGGAATGCTCTTAGATGGTCACTTGAATTTTAAACATTAATTAAAAGAGAAGTTTTTGGCCCTGAAAAAGTCTACAGGCTCTATAACAAACTTTGCACACAGGTTAGGTTGTTGGCGTCCGGATATGATTCTTAAGATCTACAATTCAGTCTGCTGTGCCAAGGTGTTAAATGGAAGCGATGTCTTGGGTTTTATTATGACTAATGACTTACAAAGAGAAGAAAACAACTACTTAAGGGGTTTACTGCAGGTCCCTCAAAGTATCCCGGTATTTTCTGTCCATGAAGAATTGGGGGTTAAATACACCAGAATCAATAAGATCAAAGGACAGGGTTGAGATTAAAGCCCTGCATCTAAGGTTCGCCATGGCACATCTAGAGGCTATTGAACTTACTAAACCCACAGTGAGAGCCCATACACTAGTAAAGACAACCCTGGGAATTGAACCTTATTTAAAGTTAATGACAAACCGACACGATAGATTTTTAATTACCCGTTTAGGTTAGATTTTTTCCATCACTTATTAGCGGTACCTGCAGGTTTTGTTAAAAATATTGAAGACAGAGGGCCCTGTGGCTGCGACAATAGATCTCCACAGGATACCCTTCACCTGGTTCTTCTCTGCCCGTACTATGCTTTTCCCAGGAAAAAGTTTTTAAAGGATTTATTAAATCGAGCTGGTTTTAGAAAGGGGCGAGTAGCCTTGTTGTTTTTAAAGCTTTCCTCTGATGTACATACCCTATTTTGTGTGGCTAATTTCTTGAGAGTCGCTGTTAAATTAAGGAAACCAGGGGCGACTAAAGTAGAGAGGAAGGGTTCCTGGGTTATTGGCATGCAAAGTCTGATCTAACAGGGCTGTAGTAATCATGTGACAACCACCCAATGCCTGCTCTAATATACTGAATTGTATCGGAGAGTGACATTTTATGTATGTTTGGTTTTATATATGCTTTTATGATTTCTTATCAAATCGAATAAACTTATTTATTGAATTATTATTGACTCAAAATTGCTCTAATATGCTTGTTTTCTGATACTTTTTTAGGCCTGAAGACGTAAACAAGCAGTACTTTAAGTGTTTCTCTGCGATACCAATTGCCAGAACCTTGTGGACCCTTTCTCATACATTAGGAATGGAAAATGCTGTATGTGCACAGGATTTAAAGATATTGTTTCACATAAGTCATGTATTCTGGATCTGCAGACCTTACGCAGCGAATTATCGACCTAATGGGAAGACATTTCTAATTTCAATGGGAAAGAGATGAGTGGCTATTGTAAATGCTTGGAATTCACACAAAATCATAACTGCACAAATCGAAACAAAACAAACATCTTGGTGTTCAGAGGCTGAGAACATGACTGTTTTTCTCATCTATGGTTAAAATGCATTGCTTTCTCCTGTTTCTAATGATTGCGCAATGCATGCTGCCCAATAGTCAAGCTCTTTTAGAGTATTAAAAAACATGAGCGCAGGAGGCTGCTTAGTATATGGTGCTCACTTATATAAGTGTAGCACTCTGCACTAATCCAGACAACTCATATGGGGATTTTGGTAGTCTTAGATAAACTTAGCAAGCTCTCTAAGTGATAGCTGTAGAGAGCAGCCTTCAGCTTGTTTTACCAGTACTAAGTATGTAGTGTAGGTTAAGTGAAAAAGAACTACACAGTATAGTTATAAAAATATGTATTTATTATAAACACTCACTAACACATTGCAATATCTCCTACCTGGAGATATACCCACAATACACACAATAGCTTGATAATCGAACATGTAAGTAGCATAAATACAAAGTGGTCTCCAGGGATACCAAACCGTATACTTCTAAAGTGGAATGTGAACCATGACTTTAGTCAAAACTGGACCCAGTAGATGTAGAAGAGCCGAGGACACATGGACACCCTGGGATCCAGGATACCTACACCAGGGAAGCCGGTGCATAGGTGTGAAGAGACGTCAGAAAACTCTGTAGACCACAATGGAGGATTTCAGTGAAGATGCCCCTGGCGAAGTAGGTGAGAAAGTCAGTTGGAACCCAAAGGTGGATTTAAAATGAGAGGTACCTGCAAGCAGAGGGAACAGAGGCTATGCCACTCAAGAGTGACCAGGAGGCAAGGAAGACAAATGCCCACAAATGTCAGGGATGCAGGAGAGTTGTTGGTGCCCTTGGAGATGCATCTGTGCAGACATGGTGATGCTGTGGAAGACCAGGAGCCATTTCCGTGCTGTCCCACGTCGGATGTCAAAAGCCAGGTGGTCAGTGTCTGCTGGGAGCACCAACAGGCCTTGGAAACAGCAACAAACTTCGTATGCAAAATAGGTGTGGTGTCGGAACCAGCAAGGTCCAAGTAACTCACCACGAGCAGGTAAGTCAGAGCAGGGAAGCCCACTGGAGCCAAATAAGACACCCAAAATGACCCACGGACCAAAGGAGTCAAAAGAGGACCTCGAGCAGCTCACCAAATGATAAAGGCCCACTGTGCAGAGGATGCAGTGCAGGTGAAGCTCTTGGTTACACGAGACGCTGGAGCGTCTTGGACCCCAGAGATCTCTGGTGAAGAAAGTCAACAAGCCTTTGCAAGAACAAGTAGATACGGTGCACAGGAATACTGCTCCAGCAGTTCCAACTAGGAATACTAGCTTCAAACTTGCTGTGAAGACAGTGCAGGCCTCAAGTGAGTTGCAGAACCACCACCTAGGTTGCTGAACCTTTCGGAGTCTTAGCTCAGGAACAGTAGACCGGTCAGCTTTTTAGCGGTGCCTGCAGATGAAGGGAAGTGACTCCTTTACTTCAAGGGAGATTCCTTTGGGTGTCTTGGATGTCCTCAGGCCTGTAGAAGAACCTTTATGGATCACAGGCCCAGACAATGCAGAAGTCAGGCAGGATGACAAGACCAGGAGCAGCAGGAATCGTCCCGGTTGCAGTCTCAGCTTCCCTACTCTGCACACCTTTAGGAAGAGCCTCAACTCAAGACCTGGCTTTTCGGCTAACTCAGAGCTGCAACATCCCCTCCAGCGCCTTGAGACCCTAAAAGGTGAGTAGCGTGCTTGAAACTCCCTGATTGATTGATTGAAGGTTCAGTGAAGTCCAAAGTGCCCAGACGGTTGAAGATGAAGTGGTTTTGTGTCTGAATCTTGTCCAATGACGAATCTAAAGAACCACTCACAGTTAAGCCCTTAAGTACCCTAAGGAAAGGGTTGGGACAATTCAGGGTGCCTCCCACAGGAGGGGCTGGACAGTGGGTAGGATACTCCCATGTCCTTTGTCCATTTTCACACCAGAGTGGGAGTGAACGGCTCCCTGAACTGATTCCAACTGGAGTATGCAAGGAGAGTACCAAATGTGCCCTTCAAAGCCATCTAGTGGCACAGGCATGCTCTCCCACTCTCTCCCAATACAATGAGTCCTGTCTGTGAGGAGGTAACACCTCCCTGTGACAGGAAACCTATTTTTCTGCCTTCCCTGCTTGAGCTTGGCTCAGCAGCAGAATGGGCAGAATCGTGTCTCTGTTCAGCAGCAGCCATAGTATGCTGTCCAGGCCTAGAAAACTGGTACCAGGAGCTTTACAGTGCATGGAGTCATACCTCCGACATCGTTTATGGTCTCCCATGGGTTGCATAATACATGCTTCAGCCCATTGGGGACCCCTGATGTACCTATGCCCTGGGTACCTTGGAACCATATATTAGGGTCTAACAAGGGTACATCAGCAGCCAATCTAGGGTGTACCTAAGTACCCACCATGTCCAGAATAAAATATGCACTTTCTGTACAATTATCTCGGAGACTTAGCTTTACCTCGTTCAACTTTACCTTTTCACCATCTGCAGTGCTAACTCTTGGTTGAAAGTATTAATGCATCTAGAGTAAGAGAAGATCTAGCGCCTCCTAGCAGCCTCACTTTTGATTACTTGACAAGGAGCAGATAATTAGTTAGTGAGAATGTATTTATCACTTCCTATTGCATTGAGTCAATTAAGAAATAGTGGGCGGAGTTGCACAAATTGCCTTCCACCACAGAATCCTGACCTATGGTGAGGGCCTGAACATGGACCATCAGCTTAGTAAATGATTACTCACACATGCACACTGTAAGAACGAGGGTGGGTTTCCTTATAGAGCTTCTTCGGATTGTAGTGTTCATAGTACGTCCATTCTAATAGCGGCTACTTGGCAAAAGGGCACTACAGCGCTTGACAACAGGCCCCCCCAATGTTAAAAATGATTTCTATTGTAGGCACGGGAAGATGAATTGATTTGCCTAGAATCAGAAGTAGCTGCTCCAAAGCCAGGATTCGATACTGGGGCCTTCATGTTCCAAAGTGGACAGCTTTAGTCACCAGGCCACAACACCTCTGGGTAAGTGTTTTAATGTGGGCTATAGGGAGTGGTAGGTAGGCTCCTAACATCAGCAACAAGGCCAACATGATGCTGGGTCTTAATTTGGTCTCTATAAATGAGTCCCTTGTTCACCCTTTGGAAGCTGACACCAAGCAAATAGGCTCAACTTAGGAGACAGGCATGTAAAGCATTTAAATATACCAATACAGTGAATAAGTAAGACACAATACACAATAAAAATCCCACACTAATTTATAAAAATAGAAAAACATGAAATCCAATGTAGGGAAACGGAGACATGAATTTTTAAGAAATAAACACTTTCTAGTGCTCAGACCAACAGTGCCACTTCTGGACATCAGTTTGCACTTGACCAGGACAAAGTCGAAGTTTGAGGCAGACCATGATGGAGCACTGCTCGGATACCCCACGTGGTAGGCCTTACTCAAAATTTTAAGTTCCGACTTAGAAACCTTTCTGGAGCTTTCTCAACCAAGGGCCCTCGCTGCTCTTCACGAGTCTGAATTTGGAGAGGGTTCGCAAGCTTGACTTTCAGGGAGCACCCAGGCAAACTATGGAAGTCAGACCTCCAGATCTCTTCTTTACAACAAGGGGTGGTGAGGGACAGAGTCTCTGAATTAAGCAGAATACTCTCACCCAGTCAAAAGATCAGGGCTAGATCCAACACCGTTTTTTAGCTCATTGCACCATCCCAGTTTCAGAACCTGGCTGTATGCAAATTAGTCTGTTCCTGTCCCAGTGCATGATGGGAACAGGGCAAACCAAACTACAAAAGCCAATTCTTACACTGGGAAGGAAACAAGCTTCCGGGGACCGGTTTCTGGCATTACAGCCGTCTTCGGCCCGGCTTGCTTGAATCCTGATGGTGCAATGAGCAAGGGACTCATGTCTGAGTATACCCTTCCACGCTTAGGGTGGACAAAAATATTTACAACAAGGGGTGGTGAGGGACAGAGTCTCTGAATTAAGCAGAATACTCTCACCCAGTCAAAAGATCAGGGCTAGATCCAACACCGTTTTTTAGCTCATTGCACCATCCCAGTTTCAGAACCTGGCTGTATGCAAATTAGTCTGTTCCTGTCCCAGTGCATGATGGGAACAGGGCAAACCAAACTACAAAAGCCAATTCTTACACTGGGAAGGAAACAAGCTTCCGGGGACCGGTTTCTGGCATTACAGCCGTCTTCGGCCCGGCTTGCTTGAATCCTGATGGTGCAATGAGCAAGGGACTCATGTCTGAGTATACCCTTCCACGCTTAGGGTGGACAAAAATATTTACAACAAGGGGTGGTGAGGGACAGAGTCTCTGAATTAAGCAGAATACTCTCACCCAGTCAAAAGATCAGGGCTAGATCCAACACCGTTTTTTAGCTCATTGCACCATCCCAGTTTCAGAACCTGGCTGTATGCAAATTAGTCTGTTCCTGTCCCAGTGCATGATGGGAACAGGGCAAACCAAACTACAAAAGCCAATTCTTACACTGGGAAGGAAACAAGCTTCCGGGGACCGGTTTCTGGCATTACAGCCGTCTTCGGCCCGGCTTGCTTGAATCCTGATGGTGCAATGAGCAAGGGACTCATGTCTGAGTATACCCTTCCACGCTTAGGGTGGACAAAAATATTTACAACAAGGGGTGGTGAGGGACAGAGTCTCTGAATTAAGCAGAATACTCTCACCCAGTCAAAAGATCAGGGCTAGATCCAACACCGTTTTTTAGCTCATTGCACCATCCCAGTTTCAGAACCTGGCTGTATGCAAATTAGTCTGTTCCTGTCCCAGTGCATGATGGGAACAGGGCAAACCAAACTACAAAAGCCAATTCTTACACTGGGAAGGAAACAAGCTTCCGGGGACCGGTTTCTGGCATTACAGCCGTCTTCGGCCCGGCTTGCTTGAATCCTGATGGTGCAATGAGCAAGGGACTCATGTCTGAGTATACCCTTCCACGCTTAGGGTGGACAAAAATATTTACAACAAGGGGTGGTGAGGGACAGAGTCTCTGAATTAAGCAGAATACTCTCACCCAGTCAAAAGATCAGGGCTAGATCCAACACCGTTTTTTAGCTCATTGCACCATCCCAGTTTCAGAACCTGGCTGTATGCAAATTAGTCTGTTCCTGTCCCAGTGCATGATGGGAACAGGGCAAACCAAACTACAAAAGCCAATTCTTACACTGGGAAGGAAACAAGCTTCCGGGGACCGGTTTCTGGCATTACAGCCGTCTTCGGCCCGGCTTGCTTGAATCCTGATGGTGCAATGAGCAAGGGACTCATGTCTGAGTATACCCTTCCACGCTTAGGGTGGACAAAAATATTTACAACAAGGGGTGGTGAGGGACAGAGTCTCTGAATTAAGCAGAATACTCTCACCCAGTCAAAAGATCAGGGCTAGATCCAACACCGTTTTTTAGCTCATTGCACCATCCCAGTTTCAGAACCTGGCTGTATGCAAATTAGTCTGTTCCTGTCCCAGTGCATGATGGGAACAGGGCAAACCAAACTACAAAAGCCAATTCTTACACTGGGAAGGAAACAAGCTTCCGGGGACCGGTTTCTGGCATTACAGCCGTCTTCGGCCCGGCTTGCTTGAATCCTGATGGTGCAATGAGCAAGGGACTCATGTCTGAGTATACCCTTCCACGCTTAGGGTGGACAAAAATATTTACAACAAGGGGTGGTGAGGGACAGAGTCTCTGAATTAAGCAGAATACTCTCACCCAGTCAAAAGATCAGGGCTAGATCCAACACCGTTTTTTAGCTCATTGCACCATCCCAGTTTCAGAACCTGGCTGTATGCAAATTAGTCTGTTCCTGTCCCAGTGCATGATGGGAACAGGGCAAACCAAACTACAAAAGCCAATTCTTACACTGGGAAGGAAACAAGCTTCCGGGGACCGGTTTCTGGCATTACAGCCGTCTTCGGCCCGGCTTGCTTGAATCCTGATGGTGCAATGAGCAAGGGACTCATGTCTGAGTATACCCTTCCACGCTTAGGGTGGACAAAAATATTTACAACAAGGGGTGGTGAGGGACAGAGTCTCTGAATTAAGCAGAATACTCTCACCCAGTCAAAAGATCAGGGCTAGATCCAACACCGTTTTTTAGCTCATTGCACCATCCCAGTTTCAGAACCTGGCTGTATGCAAATTAGTCTGTTCCTGTCCCAGTGCATGATGGGAACAGGGCAAACCAAACTACAAAAGCCAATTCTTACACTGGGAAGGAAACAAGCTTCCGGGGACCGGTTTCTGGCATTACAGCCGTCTTCGGCCCGGCTTGCTTGAATCCTGATGGTGCAATGAGCAAGGGACTCATGTCTGAGTATACCCTTCCGCGCTTAGGGTGGACAAAAATATTTACAACAAGGGGTGGTGAGGGACAGAGTCTCTGAATTAAGCAGAATACTCTCACCCAGTCAAAAGATCAGGGCTAGATCCAACACCGTTTTTTAGCTCATTGCACCATCCCAGTTTCAGAACCTGGCTGTATGCAAATTAGTCTGTTCCTGTCCCAGTGCATGATGGGAACAGGGCAAACCAAACTACAAAAGCCAATTCTTACACTGGGAAGGAAACAAGCTTCCGGGGACCGGTTTCTGGCATTACAGCCGTCTTCGGCCAGGCTTGCTTGAATCCTGATGGTGCAATGAGCAAGGGACTCATGTCTGAGTATACCCTTCCACGCTTAGGATGGACAAAAATATTTACAACAAGGGGTGGTGAGGGACAGAGTCTCTGAATTAAGCAGAATACTCTCACCCAGTCAAAAGATCAGGGCTAGATCCAACACCGTTTTTTAGCTCATTGCACCATCCCAGTTTCAGAACCTGGCTGTATGCAAATTAGTCTGTTCCTGTCCCAGTGCATGATGGGAACAGGGCAAACCAAACTACAAAAGCCAATTCTTACACTGGGAAGGAAACAAGCTTCCGGGGACCGGTTTCTGGCATTACAGCCGTCTTCGGCCCGGCTTGCTTGAATCCTGATGGTGCAATGAGCAAGGGACTCATGTCTGAGTATACCCTTCCACGCTTAGGGTGGACAAAAATATTTACAACAAGGGGTGGTGAGGGACAGAGTCTCTGAATTAAGCAGAATACTCTCACCCAGTCAAAAGATCAGGGCTAGATCCAACACCGTTTTTTAGCTCATTGCACCATCCCAGTTTCAGAACCTGGCTGTATGCAAATTAGTCTGTTCCTGTCCCAGTGCATGATGGGAACAGGGCAAACCAAACTACAAAAGCCAATTCTTACACTGGGCCGATTCAAGCAAGCCGGGCCGAAGACGCCTGAAATGGCAGAAACCGGTCCCCGGAAGCTTGTTTCCTTCCCAGTGTAAGAATTGGCTTTTGTAGTCTGGTCTGCCCTGTTCCCATGATGCACTGGGCCAGGGACAGACTAATTTGCATACAGCCAGGTTCTGAAACTGGGATGGTGCAATGAGCTAAAAAACGGTGTTGGATCTAGCCCTGATCTCTTGACTGGGTGAGAGTACTCTGCTTAATTCAGAGACTCTGTCCATCACCACCCCTTGTTGTAAATAATTGTGTCCACCCTAAGCGTGGAAGGGTATACTCAGATGTGAGTCCCTTGCTCATTGCACCATCAGGATTCAAGCAAGCCGGGCCGAAGACGCCTGAAATGGCAGAAACCGGTCCCCGGAAGCTTGTTTCCTTCCCAGTGTAAGAATTGGCTTTTGTAGTCTGGTCTGCCCTGTTCCCATGATGCACTGGGCCAGGCACAGACTAATTTGCATACAGCCAGGTTCTGAAACTGGGATGGTGCAATGAGCTAAAAAACGGTGTTGGATCTAGCCCTGATCTCTTGACTGGGTGAGAGTACTCTGCTTAATTCAGAGACTCTGTCCATCACCACCCCTTGTTGTAAATAATTTTGTCCACCCTAAGCGTGGAAGGGTATACTCAGATGTGAGTCCCTTGCTCATTGCACCATCAGGATTCAAGCAAGCCGGGCCGAAGACGCCTGAAATGGCAGAAACCGGTCCCGGAAGCTTGTTTCCTTCCCAGTGTAAGAATTGGCTTTTGTAGTCTGGTCTGCCCTGTTCCCATGATGCACTGGGCCAGGGACAGACTAATTTGCATACAGCCAGGTTCTGAAACTGGGATGGTGCAATGAGCTAAAAAACGGTGTTGGATCTAGCCCTGATCTCTTGACTGGGTGAGAGTACTCTGCTTAATTCAGAGACTCTGTCCATCACCACCCCTTGTTGTAAATAATTTTGTCCACCCTAAGCGTGGAAGGGTATACTCAGATGTGAGTCCCTTGCTCATTGCACCATCAGGATTCAAGCAAGCCGGGCCGAAGACGCCTGAAATGGCAGAAACCGGTCCCCGGAAGCTTGTTTCCTTCCCAGTGTAAGAATTGGCTTTTGTAGTCTGGTCTGCCCTGTTCCCATGATGCACTGGGCCAGGGACAGACTAATTTGCATACAGCCAGGTTCTGAAACTGGGATGGTGCAATGAGCTAAAAAACGGTGTTGGATCTAGCCCTGATCTCTTGACTGGGTGAGAGTACTCTGCTTAATTCAGAGACTCTGTCCATCACCACCCCTTGTTGTAAATAATTTTGTCCACCCTAAGCGTGGAAGGGTATACTCAGATGTGAGTCCCTTGCTCATTGCACCATCAGGATTCAAGCAAGCCGGGCCGAAGACGCCTGAAATGGCAGAAACCGGTCCCCGGAAGCTTGTTTCCTTCCCAGTGTAAGAATTGGCTTTTGTAGTCTGGTCTGCCCTGTTCCCATGATGCACTGGGCCAGGGCCAGACTAATTTGCATACAGCCAGGTTCTGAAACTGGGATGGTGCAATGAGCTAAAAAACGGTGTTGGATCTAGCCCTGATCTCTTGACTGGGTGAGAGTACTCTGCTTAATTCAGAGACTCTGTCCATCACCACCCCTTGTTGTAAATAATTTTGTCCACCCTAAGCGTGGAAGGGTATACTCAGATGTGAGTCCCTTGCTCATTGCACCATCAGGATTCAAGGAAGCCGGGCCGAAGACGCCTGAAATGGCAGAAACCGGTCCCCGGAAGCTTGTTTCCTTCCCAGTGTAAGAATTGGCTTTTGTAGTCTGGTCTGCCCTGTTCCCATGATGCACTGGGCCAGGGACAGACTAATTTGCATACAGCCAGGTTCTGAAACTGGGATGGTGCAATGAGCTAAAAAACGGTGTTGGATCTAGCCCTGATCTCTTGACTGGGTGAGAGTACTCTGCTTAATTCAGAGACTCTGTCCATCACCACCCCTTGTTGTAAATAATTTTGTCCACCCTAAGCGTGGAAGGGTATACTCAGATGTGAGTCCCTTGCTCATTGCACCATCAGGATTCAAGCAAGCCGGGCCGAAGACACCTGAAATGGCAGAAACCGGTCCCCGGAAGCTTGTTTCCTTCCCAGTGTAAGAATTGGCTTTTGTAGTCTGGTCTGCCCTGTTCCCATGATGCACTGGGCCAGGGACAGACTAATTTGCATACAGCCAGGTTCTGAAACTGGGATGGTGCAATGAGCTAAAAAACGGTGTTGGATCTAGCCCTGATCTCTTGACTGGGTGAGAGTACTCTGCTTAATTCAGAGACTCTGTCCATCACCACCCCTTGTTGTAAATTACTCCAGATCTCTTCAGCAGGATGAATCTGGAATCTGGGTAGGGTCATAGTTGAAGGTTGCCGGCTTGTCTCACACGGTTCGGTTGGTCAACTCTTGGAACTTTTTCCAAAAAGTTTCTCAAACTTCTGAGGTCCTTCTAGAAGGTCTCCTAGTGGTTTCGAAGTGCCCAAAACACAAATCCAAGGGTCTGAAATCTCCTAGATTGTCTTTGGTAGGCCTGGGCTTAATTTCCGACAATGCACTTATCAACCCCTTAAAACTCTGCTGGACGCACTCCAGGATAGGGACTCTGGCTGGAAAAGGGGCAGTTAAGCTCTGTTAACCTGTTGCTGTAGGAGGTCCACTCCATACTCCTTCTTGATGCATGGCCAAGTCCTCAGAGTTGTAGTCCCAGATAGCGCAGCAGGTGCAGTCTTTACCAGGCCGGCCCTTGGGTGCAGATCAGGTTTCCAGCTGGACAATTTAGACTTTTCACATCCTGGTGGGCAGAAAATCTAAATTTCATTAAAGACAAGGAGGCTAAGATTATGCAAATATCCTATTTTTGCTAGTTCACAGAAGCAACAATTGAGAATATAGAACTTCAAGAAACATTCTAACAAGGTATAAAGTCTCCCCCCACGCACATTCTTCCTTCTTCCAGCTCCGCGAACAAGATAACTTCAAAGAAACTTAAATTCGGTGGATAACAGTTCACCAGTAGTAATCCCAAACAGAGGTAACTTCTTATTCTGAAAGAAAACCAAATAATTTAGATAATAACTGACATAATATCTTTAATACCACTCGCTGGGTAATAATGTTATGTGGAAAGATACGCTTAGCCTCCATGTCCTTAATAAAATCCAGATTTTCTGCCCACCAAGCTTGAAAAATCAAAATTTTATAGCATGACACGGAGGCTAACGATATGCAAGTTCAAAGTTTATTTAACACATCAGCAATCATGTTTGTGATTGTTCTAAAATAACAATTCTTAAGCATACTTTCATTGGACCAATCTGCGGCTCTAAGATCATCCATATCACTCTCAATCATAACTTGCTAGGGTAGGTGAAGAAATGGCTCTATGAATCCTTTTATGGGAAATTAACAGATTGCCTGCATTTCTCTCAAACTCTCAATTCTCTCATATTCTTCCAAGCACTTCACTACCCAAAGTCTCTTATTCAGAGAAAAGAATGAATAGAAGGCAGAAGAGGACATAGTTTTTGTTCTTCTTTTAAAATAGAAACATACTCCTTCAGGTTGATACGCCCTGCTAGTTACATCTAAGGCCTTCATGACTGAGGTCTGCCTAAAAGACCCAGGCAGAGTAAGACTGTAAGTTTATAAGAGATGCGTTTGTGAGACAAATTAGAGTTCTCACCCCAACTAGCAGGGACCCATTGGATATTATGAGTGGGAACCAGGCCAGGCCTGTGACCTCCAAAGGGATGTTATCACCACAATGAGGGAAACCATAAGGTGCTAAATCCCTCCAATCCGGGAAGAGGGCATCTACCCCCAAAGCCTGATGGTTCAGCCTCCAGTTGAAAAATATTCTTGTCAGTTGCATCTGTATTGTGCCTGCAAACGGATATGCCCCTAGGGGCCCCAATTTCACTTGAATAATCAGCAATATGTCCCTGTCTAATCTCCAATTGCTTAAAATTACTAGAGAACCAATTTGCCACATCATTGCTTAACCCAGGAATGTATTCTGCCACAAACAAGACTCCTCTGCTCAAGTAATACCCCCAAATGACCTTTGCTAAATCTGCAATGCCCTTGGAATGAGGGACCCACATGTTGTTGACATACCTCACTGCCGATACGTTGTCCATGTGCAGTATCACACATCAATTCATCAAACGCTGGGTAAAACAGAGAACTGTGAATTAACCTGCTAGTAATACTCTTCTCTTGATCTGTCCAGCGCCCCTCTGCTGATGAGTTACCACATCTCGTACGCCATCCTTTTAAACTTGCATTTGATTCAATTATTATTTCTGTGTCCTTTACAAAAATGACTCTGCCATTCCATGCCTCTACATTCCTCAGCCACCACAGTAATTCTTTCCTTAACTCCTTGTCCAAGTACAACATTTGGAAGTAAGACTGTTTGGCTCTCAATGCTCTTGCTTAGAGCCTTAGGAGGCAATACAAGGGGCTCAGGAATATTGCCTGGCTAGTGGAGGACAGGAGACTCAACCTTAAGGGAAATTCCTTTTTCCCCAGGATTTTCCTCGGCTCCAGGGGAAGCTTCCTTAACTTGTCTACTGGTAATTTGAATTCTGACATCACTATGTCTACGGCAAAGCCCAGAAAATGCGTTTCCTGCCTCGGTACAGGCACATTTTTTTCTTGTTTATGACAAACCCAAGATGTTCTAGTAAATATATGGTGAGATCTGTATGCTGGGAGACCACGACTCTTGTTTGAGCCATTAGTAGTTGTCATGCAGGTATATTATCATCCTGACTCTCCTTGCCGGAAGACAGGCCGCTACTGGGTAAAGGACCTCGGTGAAGCACCAAAGTGCCGACGAGAGGCTCAAAGGGAGACTGCAAAATTGCCAAAGCTTTCAATTATAAATAAATTGAAGTATTTTCTAATGTGGGGGCAAACCTGAAACATTCAAAGACAAATCCTTGAGATCTATTCTTGTCAGCCAGTCTTCTTTTCTCAGTACATCTCTCAGAAGATGGACCCGTTCCATTTTTAAATGGTGGTGGGTTACCCACTCGTGTAGGTCTTTCAAATTTATCACCAGTCTCAAACCTTTGTCCTTTTTCTTTCCTAGTAAGATATTACTGGCAAAACCTGACTCTGTTCTCTCTTGAATTGCTCCTTTGGCCAGCAATTCCTCTGCCTCTTGTGACACCAAGCTCATATCCTCCTGCTAGAACACCATTTTCTGTGGACTCTTCAGTTGGACCAGGCTGTCTACTAATTCAAAGTTGTACCCTTTGATCATGTCGAAAACGCAACAGTCCTGAGTTAATTATGTTCTAATTCTCACAAAATCGGGCCAGTCTGCCTCCCACCTTTATTGTGGTACCTGAAAGTTTTTTCCATACCCTTACCTGCAGAGAATCCTTTCTGCTTGGTCTCCTACAATGCTTTTGCGGATAGAAGGTTTGGTGGGTGCAAACCTTGACTGTGGAAATCTTCCGCTATGGCCCAGGAAGGGTCTTATGATGGTTTGATCACAGCCGAGAAACCAACCCCTTGTTCTCTCTGCCCTGCCAAAAACCTTATCCTGAAAAACCTAAATACCCCCACATATTTGGCTATGTCCCTAATAAAATTGTCGCCAAAGAGGAGCCCTTGAAAGGTAGGGCCTCCTTCCTTGTTGGCCAACTCGACCAGTTTGGGTTCTATATTTAGAAAGACACCCTTTCTTCTTTCATTGGATATTGCAGTATTTGCATTGACTGGAAAGCAGATGGCCCTTTGGGCCCTTTGGGACAGCTCTTTGGGGTCAACAAATGGGTCTCCAAGGTGAGCTACCTCAGCCATTTGAAAAAATGTGGTTAGGGGTCCAGTGATGTCAAGCAGACAATTGTGGCAAGATTTCTTGCCACCCTTGGCAATGTATGCCACCACCTTGATATCAAGGTTGGTAGTCATTCCAACCTTGTCAGGAAGGGAGGGACGTGGACATTCTTACTTGGAAGATCTTTTCTAAGCTAAAATGAGAGTTACTCCGCAAAGTGGTGAGAGTGCACCCACTCAAGGACATGGGTGTTTGAAAAGCAGTTGGACAAACATATCATCTCCAGGGGATTAATGATTACATGCCTCCTAAGATGATCCCATCCTACTGACCTCTAGCTTCTCGGTATCAGAATCGAAACCAGAGGAGCCGGAAATACCTATTTTGGGATCAAGGGCTTCATCAATATCACTGGGGATGTGAACCACTGGGCCTTTATCTTGCCCATCTGTAGTGCCCAAGACACCATTCTCGTCACCGCCTGTAATATGTGATAATATCGCCAAGGTGTTTTTTGGCTCTTTTGCAAACTTTAGTAGGTTTCCCGGTGTAGGCCTCTTCCTCAAGTCTTTATCTGCCCAATCTGAACATTCGGCTGTCCTGGGACTGCAGCAGGCCATGCATTTTGTGAAACTGTTTCACATTTCTTATTAATGGCCTCATCTAGGGACCCCATTACTTTTTCTAGGGCCTTGTTTTACCAGGTCCTGCAATTTATTTTCCACGCTAACTCCCTGAGATTCCATAGACACGTCTGCAGTTAGTTTATTAGAGGAAATGTAACTGGTAGCAATTCAATAAATTTGCCCCTGTGGAAAAGGAAAGGAAGTTAGTAGTTCGTCAGGTCATCTGTACCTTGCCCTAGCATGAACTGCAACTAGCTACAACTGCCAGAATTCACCATTTACAGCAACCAATGGGTTAAAATGGCAGCTGTACTCACAATACTATGGGGTCCATTATGATTGCGGGCGGATTCCCACCGCACGTATGGTGGTGGCGATCCACCCGCAAAAAACCTCTGCCTGCTCTGAATTCTCCCCCTGCCACTTTACAATGGTGGGGGGAGCCCGGCGGACGGACAGACCGTCCACCGGTTTTCCGCCCAGTCGAGGAGTCGACCGGGCGTAAAAGCTGCTGACATGGTGGCGGTGTCTGGGAGACACTGCCATCCATATTAGCATTATGGTGGGGACATGCCTTTCCGTGGCGCCACTGCTGCAACGGAAAGGCAGGCGTTATCTGCCATTGGGGGCCCGTAGCGGGCCCCCAGGGATTTTAGGGGGTGGGGGGTGCACAGAGAGGGTACCTATGGTACCCACCTGCACTTCCATGCACAACATGGCAGGCACCATGCGGGGCCTGACACGCTGTGCATGACACTGCACAACATGCCTCCTTGGCCGCAATGTCAAGTATGCCGGATACCACAAACGGGACCCCTGCACTGATGGCGTATGTATTGTCCGCCCAATACGGACTATGTATTTCCCAATGTGCGCGACTGGCTGCCAATGGTCCATTCCTTTTTTTTTATTAGTCTGGGTGGTGCAGTTGAAATGCACTGTACCTTCAAAGGAGATGGGACCCGGTCACCAAGGGAAGCAGGTGATCGTGGAGAAGCGGTTGTGATACATAGTTGTGGGTGCTGCTCAGGCGTCATCCGCTGTTATGGAAACCGGGAGGCCGAGCCGCTGGTAAGTAAGCTTGTGAGTTCAGCTACTGCCATGGAAACCATAAAGCCAAGCCAGCTTTGGAGTAAACCAGTCCACCATACAGAGATCTTTTGGTCTGAATAGAGCTAAAGAAAATATTAGGGTGCGGAAAGGAACCTGGTACAAAAAACAGAGCAGAGTAAGGTAAGAGAAAAAAAGGCATCCTCCCCAAAAGAAAATAAGTAATATTGTAAAAAGGGGTAAGTAGGAGTACTTTCCGAAAGGACGGGGATAGGGGAGGCCGGACAGTAGGCTAACTCAGTTAGTAAAAGAAATTAGTAGCCATATGATACTTATCTAGTGAGCAGGAGAAACAAATAAGAAGGACGAAGGCTGTGTGTGGGGAGACTTTAAACTTTGTGAGACTATTTCTTGAAGTTCTATATTCTTCAAGTGTTGCTGCTGTGAGCTAGATATAAAGGAGACTTGCATAATATTAGCATCCATGTTGTGCCATAAAATCTTCCTTCCTCTTGTAGTTTCAGGTAGTAGATCTGAGAGGCTATGCACCTCTCACATATTTATCCTGTGTTCTCTGGTGGCAGGCAGGGGAGCACCCCTGCCCAATGGGGTGAGGGCAACAACCCCAAAGCATGACAACTTCCTCCAAAGTGTGGCATAGTCTTGTCCTTGAAAGCACTATTCTCTCAAAATCCACCATGGCTGAAATTTCAGCATAGCAGGAAGAGATAACTAAACCAAATGCAGAGTATGGCTTAATTCCATAAACTCCACCCATTGACATCAGTGAAATCCTTCCATGAGCCTCCTATCAGGCAGCGAGAGGGGTTCGCCCTGTCTGACAGGCTTGCTTGAACTGGTCAGTCTTTGGATGACATATTCCACACTACATTACGACCATAACATATTGCAATATTAGCCACTGAGATCGGCTATCTTAAAGGAGAAAAAATGAAATATGAAATTCCTTCCTCACCAGGGTTTATAAATCCTCTTATCTAAAGCCACTGCTCGCAACTACAAGACCCCCAACCCCTGGAACACCAAGGGGAGACCTGGGAGGTTCCTCATATGCAAAAACAATTATGGTTATTATTTCAGAGTGCCCACAGCACCAAAGTCAAAATTGTAGTGAATTTCCCGCACTGGGGGAAAAATGTGCAGTTTTACTCACCAGTGGTTATAAATCCTATTTTAAAGGGACCCTGATTATATTTACATGACCCCCCATCCATGCAACACCAAGGCGAGAACCCTACAATTAACACCAGAGGCAGTGTGGAGCTAGCAGGCTCGTGAGGCTTCCTCCATCTCCTGTTGCCGTGAGGGGAACTGCTCACTTACCTGGTGCAGCACCGTGAGGGGAACGGCTGGGTTCACTCCATCATGGGTAAGCGGAAACTTCTCTGTTCCCAGGAAGCGAAAGTACCAAGGAAATTGGCCACCATAATCTCATACTTAACTTGGCTATGGGAGTATTGAATAAAGAAATTGCTAATGCAGAAAGGGAACTTGGGTGGGGCACGAATGAAGTTCAAGCACTTGGGACTTCGTCCTCGGATTTAGTGACTGAAAATCCTGTCCCACTGGAGCCTCTTGTCCTTATAACATCTTCAATTAGCACCCTTAAATCGCCCGATGATGCCACTGAGGGAGCAGACCTGGTGAATTTAATTAAAACTCCTTCTCCAGCCCAGGTAGCAGTACCCAAAGGGCTGCCTCACAAGCAAAACATTGTGAAAAAGAAACCAACTAGAAGATTGTGTAAACGGGATAGAGGCTCAAAAAGTAATAGCTTGACCCAAGAGCCTACTGTACCCAAATCTTTAGACGTGACGTGCGGGACATAGTGGAGGAAATTTTTACATCTCGTTTGGAGTCGGTTCTGACCAGCGTTGCAAAAGACATTTGTTAGACCTCGCATCTTTGGCGTCGTTTTCCCCTATCTTTTGCCTCTACCTCCTGTATTTTTGATGCTGTGCTGGATTTCGTTTTTGCTGGTTTAGATGCTTTGGCACTCTGCCACTGCTGATCAGTGCCAGGGTGTAAGTGCTCCCTATGTAAATTGTTATTATGATTGGATATACATGATTGGCATATTTGTATCACCATAAAGTCCCTAGTAAAGTGCACTGGGTGTGCCATGACTGGTGATGACAAATCCTACTAGTGGGCCTGCAGCACTGATTGTGCCACCCACATGAGTAGCCCTAAAAATTGTGTCTCAGAACTGCCACCACAGTGCCTGCATGCAGTCTGTGAACTGCCATGTCCTCCTGGTCAGTGTCCCCAGGCCTTTTTGTGCATATTGGTCACCCCTATGGAAGGCCCAAGGTACCCATCTGGGCAGGGTGCAGTGTATGTGAAAGGTAGAGCACGTACTGGTGCAGGTGACATGCTCTGGTAGTGAATGGCAGCCATTTTCGTTTTTCACTATTGTAAGGCTATCTTGCTCCATAGATTAACATGGGGGATGCTGGCTACGGAGGCTACCAGCATTTCTTCTCATAGGAACAAGATAGGACATAAGAGTCTAGTATCCCTGAACTCAGAATTTAATAACACATCTTTTAGGAAAGGTTGTTTTTAAATCCTGTGTTTGAGAACAGCACTTTTAGAAAGTTGCTGTTCTCTTGTCTGACCCTTCTGTGGGCCTTGGCCTGTTTGTGTATTGACTGTCTGGTTTGAGAGTGACAGGGGCTGGGGATTCCCCAGGAGGCTGGCTGAGTCAGCCCTAGGCTGAATGACTGCATTTGCAACTTGAGTGGTGGGAGGAGATAGCACCTGGGCCTGAATAGGGCTGTGCCTGCCTTCCACAATTCTGGCTCCACCTCCTGCTGGGCGGCTAACGACCCTGCCCCTCACTCTGAAAGGAAAGGAGAAGCCTGGAAAACAAAGTGCTCAAGCAACACCCAGAAGTGGTTCAGACCGGGCTCAGGGCCCACTTGCACAAAGAGAACAAAGACTTTTAGGGGTATAAGTACAGGACCCCTGACAACAGAAAATTAGATCATCCTGGAATCAAGAAGGAACCTCTGCCAAGGAAAGCTGAAACTGAAGAAGGAAGATTGTCCAGCTGTTGCTCTGCTGGATTGCCCTGCTGTTGCTTTGCTGCCAAGGAGAGGGGAAGGACTTTGCTTTGTGCTGTGTCCCCTTGCTTGAAGGAATCTCCAAGAGCCTGAGAAGAGCTGGCTCCCTGTTCTGAAGTCCCAGGAACAAAAGGACTTCACCCCCAGCTTCCCCTGAGCTCTACTGAGAGAGTTCTGTGCTTCCTGGAGTGCTTCGCCCATGTGTGGTGCCTCTGGAAGTTTTACCTGTGTTGGGAAGCTGCAAACTAAGCTTGAGAGACTTTGCTAAAGAAAAGTTATCGCATCGCTTGCTGCGGAGCGCATCCCCGACAGTGCGAGAAGATTCCCGCCACTACGAAGGTCAAGATCGTCGCAGCGCCTGTTGCCGCTGTCAGAGCCGTCGCATCCTTCGTTTGCGGGACACACCTGAACGGTGCGGGAAGTCAAACATCGCTGCGAGTCTCGTCGCAGAGCCTGTCGTCGCTGGGTGAGATCGCCGCACTGCCTGCTTGCGGACTGCATCACGTCGCTGCGTGAGTCATCGCCAAAGGCAACGCATCGAGGAGCTGCGAGAGAAGATCACTGCTGGTCCGCACATCGTCGCCCCGGAGATCGCCACACCTCCAAAGATCGTCGCATTGTGCCTCTGCGAGAACAAACTTCCTTTGGAACCTACGCACCGGAATCCATACAAGTGGCCTTCCTCCCCATACAGACCGAATTCGTCGCAACACGCCCGCTGCTGCAGCGAGGCTGTCGCAAACGCCTCCCCAGGGTCTCAGGAGCAACGCATCGCTTGTTTTCTACCGCACCAGCTTCTGCTTTTGGAACTTTGTCGCAACTAAAGGTGCTGTGAGAGTAAACGTGACGGAACTCAGAACTTTTCACGTAACTGTGGACTATTTTATCGCAACCTAAAGAATTTTAACGCAAACTGAAGAATTTTTATCTCAACCTCAAGAACTCTTTTGAAACCATATTCTTGAACTGTGTATGTTGGATTTTTGTCGTTTTGGTCTTGTGTAGTTTAGATTAAATACCTTTATTTTTCTAAACTGTTGAGTCAGTTTGTGGTGTTTTCACTGTTTTACTGTGTGTGTTGGTACAAATACTTTACACATTGCCTCTGGTTAACCCAGACTGCTCGTTCCAAGCTACCTAGAGGGTGAGCAGGGGTTATCTCAGAGGGTTTCCTCCTTACCCTGACTAGAAGCAAGGGTCCCTATCTGGACAGTGGTACCTACCCCTGCCAACTAGAGACCCACATTTCTAACATTGTTGGTTAGCGGTGGGAAATTGAACTTGTATCTGTACTAGACCCACAGTGATTGGTGTACATCACTAGTGAGTGCAGACCACTACGCCACCGCACACTACTGTTTTTTTAATTTTTTTATTCTATTAATGAGTAACTCTTCCAAGCATCATGTATACAAAAGGAAAGGCACTCAGTGAGGGGGCAGAAGTAGAATTGGAGTTTGCCATTGGAGATTTGTATTCCTACAAAGTTGATGACCTTAGGAAATTCTGCCACAAGTTTGAGTGCCCCATAAAGAGCGGCTACCTAAGGGATGAGCTGCGAGAAATCTTAAAAGCCCATTGGGAGGCACAAGAGGGAAATGAGGATGTGGATGCAGAGAATAGTTTTCAAGTCACAGATCTGCCAGTGGGCAGAGTAGGCTCAGGACATGGCAGTACCCATTCCGGTAGGGGTTTCACCCAAGAGGAGTTAGAGGAGAATCAAAGAGTGAGAGAACATGACTTGGAAGTCCTGAAGTTGAAAATGAAGCAGTTGGAAATGGAGAAAGAAAGGGCAGCGGAAGACAAGAAAAATGCCCGTGCCCTGGAGGAAAAGAAATTCTCTTTGGCTCATGAGTTGAGCATGAGAGAACTGGATCTTAAAGCCAAGGAGGTAGAGGCCAGTTCAAATGGTGGCAGCGCGCAGCCTGTGCATAGGGGTATAGTATATATTCCCAAGGATTTGGTACAGAATTACAATAGGAGTGAAGATATTTATGCCTGGTTTACTTCCTATGAGATTGCATTGAGAATGAATGTGTGGAAAAGTAAATTTTGCCATGTTCTGTGTCCCTACGTGTCATCCATCATATGTTATCTGTGCATGATTAATATGCATATGTATTCCCCATGCTCGATTAATGACGCAATTACAGTTGTGTCCACCTCTAGTATGCCAGTTTCCAGTTCTCGTGAATACTACGAATATCAGGCCTATGTAAAGTTACGTTGCCACGTTTCTCAGTGTGCACGTTATTCCATTATAAAGTCCCCGTTTCTAGGCCTCAAAAGGGCCCGGACACCAGATTCAGCTCCTGTCTCCTGAAGCCTCGCTGAGGAGCGATACAGCCCCCACCTGTATCCTCGACCCTTCACTTACTTCCTGCCTCGCAGTGCCCGGCTCAGCCTGGCTCTGCCTCTGAGTCTGCCAAGAGTATGTTATGATTCCAGTTATCAGTTCAGTCCTCCTTCTCTGCATTCCTAAGCTACTGAACTGCATCAATAGTTTCCGTCATTGTCTAGCCTTTACGTCTCCACGTTAGAGAAATACTGTATTTAATGGTCATTTAATATTCTTCATCACGCACTACATGTAGAATAATGCATGCTCCAGTCTTAGAGTCTGTTAGCCTTTACCCCGATAACTTTTGGATTCTATCAACATGTTCTCTAAACATCAGATACTAGATACTGCCTAGGTACATGTCGCCCTGACTCTCCAGACTTCAGTCTCTGCTCCTAGCACAGAGTTCGAAGCCCCCAGCTTCTCCTAGTAACACGTCATTGCCAGTTTGCGCGCACCATTAGGTCAGAGGTCCCGGCTCCTTAGGTAGCCCACTCCATGTTTCCGCCCCATTCATGACATAGTCTGTTACGTTTGCATCACATGTCTATGTATACGCCTCTGTTACACCTACTTTCACCCTTATCTTTCGCGACTGCTACGCATCACGCCTATTACTCCACCCACTGCTACGCCTATTGCAATGTAATGCTATGTGTTTGCGTTATGTATATATGCTCATGGACTGTTATTAAAAAGTTATCCTGGTCCTTGTTCCGATTCTGCCCCCGGCAGCGCTGCCATCCTATTCCTGTGCAGGTTGTCCTGTTCCTGTCCTTATGCTGTATTAAACCTGCAAAACTCCTACTACCTCGAATCTTGACTCTTATTTATTGAGCTATCTGTTATTCATTTAAGCATTCAAAAATAGAGGTATTATTTATTTATTTACCACATAATGGCGCCCGAACAGGGACTTGCCCTTTCCCCACGCGTCGGTGAAGCCACGCCGACCCCCTGACCCTCTGCAGTCGTGACGGAACTCTTCTGCGCACCGGCAGATATTTCTGCTTCAAGTATCCCTCAGGCCCACGGAGGAGACGGAGGAGGCGGTCCAGCATCCAGACGAGACGGTGGAGGAACGCGGCGAGTCCCGACCAGAGCCCAAGCCGAGAGTCCAAGGTCCGAGGTATCCGGAGGTCCACCCGTAACAGAAGTCCGAAGTTCGTCCGTCCGGCGTCGAAGCAGTCCAGTCCAGTCCGAGGCCTTCCGTTCTTGCTGCCCGGTGAGTACCGTTGCTGGGGTAGTATCTAGACAGGGTCAATCTAATTGACTCTGGTCCGTGGGTTGGTGGTACACAGACCCACAAACGAAGTGTCCACTTCGGTGGATGCGGGTCCTGACGTGTCTCTGTATGAGACCGGTAAGTTTCGTACTGTTTCAGCAGTGCATCTAGTTTCTGTTCTAGTCAGTTCTGATTTCTCGAGAAAATTCATGTATTCTGTTTCCCGTATTCCAGGTAGTATTCTGTTCGAACTGTTATTCTGAATGTTATTCATGTATTTTAATGTCGTGGTATGAGTGCGAAGTGATTATCGTGTTCCTTGTGTATTGTGTTGTGTCCAGACTATAGTTCAGTCATGCCGCTCTTTTCAAAACTGCGTCAGTTAAAAACCAGAAAAGGTCTGCTAGAAGCAGCAGTTCCTGTCCCGCCTAGGGACAGTCCAGGTCATTTTATGTATCAGAAGCATGGCATAAGCGCCATATTGTATCTAGATTTATGGGTAGAGTATACCAAACAGTTAGAGGAAAAGTATAGATGGCCCGTATCGGGTACATGGGATGCCGAGTGCATCATGCGAGTAGAAGAAGCATTATGGAAAAAGAAAGCCAGACAGTCACAGAAAGATGCCATTGAGTTATGGCGCAAAGAATCTCATAAAAGAACCGAAAAAGAAATCAGAAAGTCAGAACTAAGTAGAGAATCCTTAGAACGAGCCCAAGAAAGGGAATTAATCGAGATAGGTGAACGAGTCAAAACCGAACAGTCAGACAGACAGAGGCATGCCCTTATTAAGGGTATGTATCCTCTTCTTGCCGAGGGCTTGCCAAAAGCAACCCCGGAGGCATCCAGTAATTTCCCGCCACCATTAGTTCCGACCAAGCTACGTCACAAACCGACCGCAGCTGATATTTTCATTTCGTCCTATTTGGACGACACAGTCCCAGAATATGCAAATCCTGTTCCTGCTCCGCCAGTCCCTGTAAATCAGGCACTTCCCGCTCCTCCAGACACCGGAGTACCTGTTACGGTACCCCCGGTCCAGCCCGCCATACAAGTCCAGCCTACATTTCCATTTCCCACTCTGCCAGGACGAAGAGCATCAGTAGACGACTCTAGTTTAGGGGCCGCAGGGGGAGGTCCTCCTCAAACCCCGCCGCCACACAAGCGTTTAACGTTAGCCGAATTACATGCACAAGCGTCACAGCGTACGCCCAGGTATCAGTCTGTTGCAGAAATAAGAAAAGCCCTTAATGAATGTGGCTATGATCCAGTCCCAGGCGAGGATAGTATGGTTTTATATTCATTACGCGTGAGAAAGGTGACCGAGTATCTAGTCACCCTACCAGATATGAAAGAAGATCTAGACAGAATATATCGTTTCATCCGTACAGGGAATGATCCAGAAAGTATTAGTGATGTCATGTGCCAAAGAAAAGTTGAAGTCCAGCTCATGATATTAAAGTTTCTGATTAATTGTTTAATACGAGAACAAGATTATCCGACCAAAGATCGAGCCGAAATGAAAATCCTGACAAGGTGGAGTGATAATATAGCCGAGGGTAAGCATAAGACTATCGGTAGTATAGAGAGTATGTACAAGAAAATCCGTAAAGAAATAATAAGGGTACACGAACAACGTAAAGAAGCACAAGTAAGCGAGAAAGAAAATAACTCTGATACTGAAGAGGTGGAGGACGAGAATCCCGACAGAATAGCGTATGTAGGAAAATCTAGATTTCCAGATCGCCATTTGCGCCTAGAACACAAGTCAATTTTTCATCATCCAGCACCAGAACAAGGTTCTCTGGAACAAGTATTTCAAGCTACCGATCACATTCTGAAATCACGAATCGGTTATAGCGAGTTAAGTACTATGCATGAACAAGAACTAGTCCGATCAGCAGTCCGATGGATTACTGATTCTACCACTTTTCCAGACGAAATAGTGGCACGAATGTTTCTGAAATTGCCCCCAGCCGAGCAACGACTGGCGGGTATGTATATGATCCAGCACCTCATTACATTGTATGAGGGTCAACATTCTGATCCAGGTCCGTTACACGATGTCCTGAACGAGTTACTCCAGTATAAATGGAAAGGTTTAGGTACCGATTTGATTAGGGTCATTCTAGAACAGCGCCACAAATACAGAACGTTTCTGAACCCACATTTTGTTCATGTCTCACCCCCAGAAAGTAAACCCTTTTACATAGACAGACAGAATCCGTTACGAGAAGTACATCCAGTTAAGACAGACGGTGGTGAAATGCAACGAGTGTTTGTTTACACCCCGATCACAAAGATGGAACTCTTAGAGATGAAAAAGTTAATTCCCTGTCATGATAAAGATCCAGCAGGGTTCCACCGAGAATTAAAAGACATGCTCCGTATGGGAGAATACACGTATCCAGATATTATTAAAATGTTAAAAGTCCTGTTGCCCGCAGGGGTATATGAGAAACTCAAGGAAAAAGAATGGGAGGTGGGAGAGAAAAAGATCGATTGGGCAGTTCTAGAAGCTGAAGATAAGGCACGAGTACCAGGTACCGGTCTTGGAGATAAATGTAAAGAATTACCAGAACTGTTAATACAAGTTTTGCCCAGGTTATTGACAACTAGAAAGGAAGACTGGGATGCAATCTCAGCCTGTAAACAGAAACAAGACGAAGATATTAGTGATTATTATTCCAGATTTGAGAAATGTTTTACCATAAACAGTGGCCTCAAGACAAGTAGCGAGTCATACCCTCATCTTTTTGTTACTAAATTAGTCGAGAATTCAAGTCCACAAATTAAAAATCGAGTTTTGAAAGTCGAAAGTACCTGGCAAGCTAATACCCCGTCCCAGATGTTACAGATGCTCCAATATCACCAGAATAGAATCAGAGAAGAACAAGATCACGAGAGAAAACGTATGAAAGACACGAAAATGAAAGTACTAGTTGCACAATCTGTTCCTCAAGACAGTCAGAAGAGGGGTCCGAATCAAGCCAGTCATCCTGCAGCTCCCGTTAAAGGGAACTGCAATTATTGTAAACAGCCAGGTCATTTTATAAACGAGTGTGCAGTTCTGAAACACAACATAGCTACCGGTAAGACTAAAGAAAGACCACGTCCGCCTAGACAAGAACAAGTTACACAGACTTCTCAGTCACAGAATGCACCACAGACAGTTACAGCACCGCAGCCTATCGCTGCGACACAGCATGTTACACAGCAGATGTACCAGTATGCACAGTCTGAGTATCCAGAGTATCAGCCATATTCATGAAACAGCCTAGAGAGGGAGGTAGGCTTGCCTCTCATCGAGATACCTGTAGATCAAGAAGGTCCCTATGTTCATAGTCAAGTATTAGGGAAAGACAGAAAGTTTCTGATTGATACAGGGGCAAGTAGGACCACCATCAGTCACGCCGAAGTTCCAGGGGCTCCGCTCTCAGGCTCAAGAAATGTTTCCCTTGGATTTTCAGGAAAACCTATTGTAAATGAAATATCAAAGCCAGTTACTCTAGAAGTAGGTCCATTGTCCCGCACTACTGATCTGTTACTTACTAAGTCATGTCCAGAGAATCTATTAGGCATTAAAACACTGAAAGAGTTAGGTGCAGTTATATGCTGTTCCCCAGAGGGAATACGATTGTTCCTACGTGACTTCAAGGGTCACTATGTATTACGAGATTTTGATCCGAGATTGTCCAATGTTCCGCAGCATCTATGGGCGCAAGGTCCAACTGATGTTGGCTTTATGCAAATCACACCCCATCGTGTGACTCTCAAGCCAGGTGTAGTCCTGCCACGAATCAGACAGTACAGATTGCCACCTGAGGCTGTAGCAGCCTTATCCAAAATTATTGACGAGCTCATGGCTCAAGGAGTAGTTGTAGAAACTGACTCCAATGTATGCAATTCTCCGATCATTCCAGTCATGAAACGTACTGATCCAAATGCACCCCCAGTATATCGATTAGTGATTGATCTCCGAGAACTTAATAAATGTATTATTCCCCAGTATCCAGTTGTCCCAGATATATCTTCCCTGTTGACAGCCATTGATTCCGAAGCCTCATTTTTTACAGTCATAGACCTCAAGAACGCATTTTTCAGTGTCCCCATTCATCCAGACAGCCAGTTCCTTTTCGGATTTTGTTTAAATGGAAGGAGCTATATGTTCACACGCGCTCCTCAAGGTTTCACAGAAAGTCCTAGCATTTACAGTCAAGCACTCAAGAGACAACTAGACAACATTCACATGCCAACTGACACTGCCCTGCTCCAGTATGTCGATGATCTACTGATCACAGCCCGTTCTGAACGTGCTTGCGAGCGAGCATCCCTTACAGTCTTGTATTTTCTAGCCGAGATGGGACACAAGGTGTCCCCTTCTAAGCTTCAATTCTGTGTCCAGCAAGTGGTCTACTTGGGACACTTACTGTCCAAGAGGGGTAGGCAGTTGACACCAGACCGTATCCAGTTAATAGCGAGTCTTCCTCAGCCCAAGACCCAGAAGGAGGTACGTGCTTTTATTGGCCTTACTTCTTATTGCAGACAATGGATTCCTCAGTATGCATTTCTAGCCAAGCCACTGATACAGTTAACGACACAGGAGGCAGCCGTATCGACTGTCCTCCCTTGGACATCTGAACATACACTTAGTTTCAATGAGTTAAAGAAAGCCCTATGTCAAGCTCCAGTTCTAGCAACACCGAACTACAGTAAGCCTTTTACACTTTTCGTCACGGAACGTGAAGGTACAGCATTATCTGTTCTCACACAAGATCAAGCAGGACAGTACAAGCCCTGTGCTTATTTTTCGAGCACATTAGATCCTGTAGCCCAGGCTCTGCCTGCGTGCCTCAAGTCAGTTGCAGCCACTGCACTAGCTATCAGACAAAGTGATTCCATAGTATTAGGACACTCCTTGACAGTACAAGTTCCACACTCCGTGGAAGTTCTTTTAAACCGAACACAAACTCAGCACTTGACAATTGCACGTTTAACAGGTTATGAATTGACACTGTTCCAGCCACACATAGAAATCAGACGCTGCAACGTTTTAAATCCTGCTACACTGTTACCATCAGTTACTTTGAATCCTGCCACACACGACTGTGTGGAAATAGTTAACATCATGACCAAGCCAAGACAAGATCTGACAGATATTCCATTACCAGACCCCGACCTGACACTTTATGTGGATGGTTCATGCATGAGAACTAGTACAGGAGAACTAGTAGCCGCGTATGCAGTGACTACTGACACTGAAGTTATTGAAACACACCGTATTGACACCCTGTCTGCTCAAGCAGCAGAGCTAGTTGCTCTGACTCAAGCCTGCATACACGCCAAGAACCTGAAAGTTAATGTTTACACAGATTCACGTTATGCATTTGGAGTTGTACACGACTTTGGAGTGCTCTGGCAAGAGAGAGGTTTCATGACTTCTCATGGAACCAAGATTCAGCATGGTCTCCTCATTCAGGCTCTGTTAGATGCAATACATTTACCGACATTCATTGCTATCATGAAGTGCAAAGCACATACGAAAGTTACTGACACTATTTCTCAAGGTAATGATCTAGCAGATCGCACAGCCAAGCTTACAGCTCAGACTCCAGACATTTCAGTTAATCCGACACAGACGCACACTCCAGATCCGACTTCCTGTATGACAGTTAAGGACCCTACTCAAGATGTCATAGATATCCAGTTACATGCTACTCCCGATGAAATCAAGAAATGGTCCGAACAAGGAGGGTTCCAGACAGATCAAGGATGGGTAACGAAGGGTAGAGCCACATGGTTTCTCCCCGACTCTATGGTTCAAGTCATTATTAATACCGCACATAGTCCAGCACATTTAGGAGAAAAAGCTATGTTAGACAGTATCCAGAATATTTGGTTCAACAAACATTTACGAGCTGCAGCCAAGCAGAAAGTCCGTACCTGTATGATATGTTGCCAGTTTAATCCAGGTAAAAGTGTCCCGGTGGAACAAGGTGGATTCCAGCCCCCTGACCACCCTTTTGAAGTCCTCCAGATGGATTATATTCAGATGGAGCGATGTTGAGGTTTCAAGTATGTCCTTGTAGTTGTATGCGCTTTGTCCAGGTGGACAGAGGCATATCCAGTTCCGGATTACACAGCCGCGACCACTGCCAAGCAGTTGGTTCGTGAGTTCTTCCCCCGTTACGGACTCCCTAGGGTCGTATATTCTGACAACGGCCAGCCATTCTCATCTGAACTCATGAAGCATGTGTCCCTTTTGTTAGGATACCAGTGGAAGTTCCATTGTGTACGCCATCCTGAAGCAGCCGGTCTCGTAGAGAGACATAATCAGACTTTGAAAATCCGAATTGCAAAAGTTTGTCAAGAGAAAGGTGTGGACTGGCTAGTAGCTCTGCCAGTCGCCCTGTTCTATATGCGCATGGTCGCACATTCCAGATCAGGCCTGTCCCCGTATGAGGTCGTTTTCGGCCGCCCCCCTAACATGTGGGGTACTCCTAGACCCCGAAGTATTACCGATGTTTCAAGTAATATGCTGACAGATTACCTAGCTTCCTTGATGTCTGCCCTCAACTCTTGTCATTCACAGGTTGCTGCCGCATTTCCAGACAATACCGAGGTGGCACCGCATGAAATCGTTCCCGGATCCATGGTCCTAGTGCAAAATTTCGACCGTTCAAGTCCGCTGGAGCCTCGCTGGAAGGAGCCCCGACAGGTCCTCCTGGCCACCCGTACAGCCGTGAAGTTGGAGGGACGCAAAGGCTGGGTGCATCTTTCGCATATTAAAAAATTTTATGGATTGAAGCCAGTCTCAAAGAACATTTCCCAGGATTCTAAAGACTGCCAAAGTACTATTCTTAAGGACTGTCCCGCAAAAGACAATGATACTGCACCCTCCCTGTTAGAGAAAACTCCGCAACAGGAGTATAAACTCAAGTTAAGGTCTAGTAAAATAAGTCAGCCAGTTTGATTGTCTAAGTCCTCCCCTAGGTGAAACGGTTAGACCGGTTTCTGACATGTATAAAATAGACCCCCATAGTGAGAGAGTTAGTCAAAACTCAATCCGATGTATCGTTTTTCTATGTTTCGTTTTATTTCTCAGTGTTATGATTTCCTGCACCAGTTATGCATTTTACCTGTATTTTCCAGTTTCTCATGTAAATAAGTCTGCCAATGCTACAGTAGAGCCCACGTTTAGTGATCTGCCTCCTCATGAACTCTCTTACCGCCTCGCTATGCGTAATAATTCTTTCATCCGCATGTTACATTATTCACACCAGACCAGCAATGCCACTAATTGTTGGGTGTGTGGTCGTCTCCCCCCTTTCCAGACACCGAAGGGGGTTCTGCCACTTTTTCCTTATCCATTTTCACATAATGGTTCGTGTGGAGCATGGTCCACGTTAACGTCATCCTCAACAGATATGTCTTTTCTTAACAGTACATGTTTCCCAGACAAGCAAGGTCTTCCCCACAGAACAGGGTTAGATCTAGAAAACGAAGTTTACAATTTAGGTAATTATTCTTCGAATTTCATGGTCCTGAATGTTCAGTCTGATTCCACTTCAGACTTACCTGCTATTTCAGTACTACCAGTCAAAGGCGAATTATGTGTTAGAAATAATGGTTCCGTACATGTAGGACATAGTGATTGTACTACTATTGTCAAATATAGTGACAGTGGGAAATCTATTTTCAAAGCTTCACGCCATTCTTATTTTATTTGTGGACAGACCGCATATGTTCGTCTGCCCCTCGATTGGGAGGGAACCTGTTACATTGCCTTCCTACTGCCACCTGTTTTCCTAGCCCCATCTGATTATCATAGAAACACACATCTAGTACACCTTAGACATAGAAGGGAGTCCCCCATTGTCGATTATACTGAAACTGCTCTAGAACAGTATACAGATTTCAATAGAGGTTTCTTCTTCTTTATAGGACCTATCCAGAATAGTAAGCTAATTCGTAGATTAACCAGAACCCTTGAAGTAGTAGTCAATGAGACTGCCTCTGCTCTAGGTAACTTAACCGAAGAGCAATCTGCTATGAGATTTGTCGTTTTGCAAAATCGTCTCGTCCTTGACGTCATATTGGCCGATAGGGGCGGGGCCTGTAGAGTCATCGGATCTAGTTGCTGCATTTTCATTCCAAATAACGCGCCGTCTGTTTATTCAGCTATAACCAGACTCCATAAAATTGCCCATCTGTTACACCAAGATCCAGGCACCTGGACATGGTCCGGTTGGTTCTGGAATATAATTTCCGCTTGGGGATGGAAAGTCTTGTCCTTTCTAGGTATTGCAGTAGCGATCATATTCAGCTGCTGCCTCTGTATACAATGTGGCCCTGCGATTTGCGGCATTTGTGCTACCTCTTGTATTCCTAGTCCCAAGCCCCGTTCTAAAACACGTTCCCAGAAAATTCGAGACGAGCAAATGATACTGTATGAAATGATAGATGGTATCATGAATATTGATGTTTCCTGATGGAAACGTAGTGACAAGGAGGGAATGTGGAAAAGTAAATTTTGCCATGTTCTGTGTCCCTACGTGTCATCCATCATATGTTATCTGTGCATGATTAATATGCATATGTATTCCCCATGCTCGATTAATGACGCAATTACAGTTGTGTTCACCTCTAGTATGCCAGTTTCCAGTTCTCGTGAATACTACGAATATCAGGCCTATGTAAAGTTACGTTGCCACGTTTCTCAGTGTGCACGTTATTCCATTATAAAGTCCCCGTTTCTAGGCCTCAAAAGGGCCCGGACACCAGATTCAGCTCCTGTCTCCTGAAGCCTCGCTGAGGAGCGATACAGCCCCCACCTGTATCCTCGACCCTTCACTTACTTCCTGCCTCGCAGTGCCCGGCTCAGCCTGGCTCTGCCTCTGAGTCTGCCAAGAGTATGTTATGATTCCAGTTATCAGTTCAGTCCTCCTTCTCTGCATTCCTAAGCTACTGAACTGCATCAATAGTTTCCGTCATTGTCTAGCCTTTACGTCTCCACGTTAGAGAAATACTGTATTTAATGGTCATTTAATATTCTTCATCACGCACTACATGTAGAATAATGCATGCTCCAGTCTTAGAGTCTGTTAGCCTTTACCCCGATAACTTTTGGATTCTATCAACATGTTCTCTAAACATCAGATACTAGATACTGCCTAGGTACATGTCGCCCTGACTCTCCAGACTTCAGTCTCTGCTCCTAGCACAGAGTTCGAAGCCCCCAGCTTCTCCTAGTAACACGTCATTGCCAGTTTGCGCGCACCATTAGGTCAGAGGTCCCGGCTCCTTAGGTAGCCCCCTCCATGTTTCCGCCCCATTCATGACATAGTCTGTTACGTTTGCATCACATGTCTATGTATACGCCTCTGTTACACCTACTTTCACCCTTATCTTTCGCGACTGCTACGCGTCACGCCTATTACTCCACCCACTGCTACGCCTATTGCAATGTAATGCTATGTGTTTGCGTTATGTATATATGCTCATGTACTGTTATTAAAAAGTTATCCTGGTCCTTGTCCCGATTCTGCCCCCGGCAGCGCTGCCATCCTATTCCTGTGCAGGTTGTCCTGTTCCTGTCCTTATGCTGTATTAAACCTGCAAAACTCCTACTACCTCGAATCTTGACTCTTATTTATTGAGCTATCTGTTATTCATTTAAGCATTCAAAAATAGAGGTATTATTTATTTATTTACCACAAATGGTGTGCCTGAACCGCATTGGGGGCGGGCCTGTGGAAACATTTTGAGGCTTCTGGGAGGAATGCTCTAGAGCTCTTAGAATTAAAAGGTGCCATGACCTACCCCAATATGAAGGAGGCCCTATGTCTCAGGTATGGACTTACTCCAGAGCAGTACAGACTGCAGTTTAGAAATTCTAAGAAAAAGGAATCTGAGACTTGGATGGAGTGTGTGAATTTGTAGTCGCGTGCACTGGAGGGTTGGATGAAGGGGAGCAAAGTAACTGATTTTAAGGGGTTGTTGCATTTGATCAGTTGGCAGCACTTGAGTAGTCTTTGTGTTCCAGAGCTGCGCCAGCATCTTTTAGACAGCAAGCTGACAGACCCCATTGAGCTTAATGAGGAGGCGGACTGCTGGACCAGTACCAGGGTCCACAGAGGAATTGTGGGTACCACAGCCAAAGGTGGGCAGGGTCCCCAGCAGAAGAGTGGGTGGGACAAGGGCAATCAAAAGGAGTCCACACCATGGCCCCAAAATAATTCCCAGGAGAAGGAATCCCAACCCCCCCAAAGCTAGGCAGCCATGGCTTCCTAGGGGCAGGCGGGACTATAGAGATCCCAGGGACAACAGGGGCCCACCTACCTGCTTTCACTGCAATGAGGTGGGACATGTTATCAGCCGGTGCCCCAAGAGACCCCCAGCACCCACTGGTGCTCCAGCCCCAGGGTTAGCAAGTGTAGCTTTGGGAGGGGATTTGGTTTCTAGTGGGGAGGTGGGGCTAGCAGTTATGTCCCTTGTCTCTTTTAGGAGACCAAGAAATGGTCCAGGAAACCTTACTGCCCCTGAACACTAAAAAATATGGGCAGAAGGTGACCGTCAATGGGAGGGAGATAGAGGCTCTGAGAGACACAGGGGCCAGCGTGACATCTGTGAGGTATCAGTGGGTGTCTGAAGAGCAGTGTCTCCCTAATGTACTCCGCCCTGTAGCAGCAGCTGACAGTTCAGTGCACCTCTGCAAAGTGGCACGTGTTCCCTTTGAGTGGGGGGGAGTCTCTGGTCTTTTGGAAGTTGTTGTCAGTGATGCCTTGCCTGTAGACTGTCTGCTAGGTAATTACCTGGAGAGTTCTCCATAGAAAGATGTAGAACACCGAACTCATTTGGAGACGTTGGCGTTTCCTGCGTGGATCTGTATGACCACACGTGCTATGGCAGCCAGTAGGGGTGATTCAGCAGAACTGGAGCCTGAACCAGTGGCCCAGAGACCTGCCAGGAGAGGATAGGGCAGAGGGCGCGGGAAACCAGCCCCAGCGGTTCCAACGGTCCAGGAGGGAGAAGACCCTGAGGGGGATGCCCTGGAACCTACAGGGGAGCAGGTAGCCGAACTGGGCAACCTACCTGAGCGGACCCTTTGGCAGCAAGAAGGTGGGCCCTCCAGGGAGGATTTCTGCCAAGAGCAGAAAGAGTGCCCATCCCTTGTGGGTCTGCGGCAACAGGCTGCAGACCAGGCAGCAGGTGGAGTGGCCAGAGATCACTTCATCTACTGGGAAGATGACTTATTATATAGCGAGCCTAAGTTTGCTAAGCCCGGTGCAGCCCGTGTGCTGGTGGTACCCGAGCGCTTCAGAAACTTCCTACTGGGTCTGGCTGATGACGTGCCTCTCGCAGGACATCTGGGGCAAGACAAGACCCTACACCGGCTTGTCACCCACTTCCACTGGCCCCAAATGAGGAAGCACGTTATTTCCTTCTGTAGGTCTTGCCAAACATTTCAGGCCAGTGGCAAGACTGGAGTGAAGTACAAGGCACCCCTCCAACCCTTCCCTGTGGTGAGCACCCCTTTTGAGCGGGGGGACATCGACATCTTGGGGCCCCTGGACCCAAAGACAGCCTTAGGCAACAGGTTCATCATGGTCTTGGTGGACCATGCCACCCGGTACCCGGAAGCAGTCCCTCTCCGGACAATCACAGCCCCCGTGGTGGGCCGTGCATTGATGGGGATCTTTTCCCGTGTGGGGTTCCCCAGAGAGGTGGTCTCTGACCGGGGTACCAACTTCATCTCTAGGTACATGAAGTCTCTGTTGGAGGAGTGTGGGGTAACTTATAAGTTCACCACTCCTTACCACCCTTAAGGAAATGGGTTGGTTGAAAGGTTCAACCGCACCCTGAAGGGTATGATTATGGGCCTTGAAGAGCCCATGAGACGGAAGTGGGATGTCTTGTTACCATGCCTGTTGTTTGCCTACAGGGAGGTGCCTCAGAAGTGCTTAGGGTTCAGTCCCTTTGAACTCCTGTATGGCCACCCTGTTAGAGGACCTCTCGCACTGGTGAAGGAGGGGTGGGAGAAATCCCGTGGGAAAACCCCCCAGGATGTGTTCAGCTATGTGTTGGCCATCCGCAACCAGACACAACGCTTCAGGAACCTCGCTCAGGAGAACCTGGAGGCTAGCCAGGAAGAAATGAAAAGATGGTACAACCAGAACACCACTCTGGTCGAATTTCAACCTGGGCAGAAAGTGTGGGTGATGGCCCCAGTGGAGCCATGTGCGCTCCAAGACAAGTGGACTGGGCCCTATGAGGTGGTGAAAAGGAAAAGTGAATTAACCTACCTGGTTAATCTGAGGACCCCCAGGCAGCCCCTGAGGGTCCTGCATGTGAACCGCCTCAAGCCACACTTTGAGAGGTCTGAAGTGACAATGCTCATGGCTACAGATGCTGGAGGGGAGGAGGATAGTGATCCTCTCCCTGACCTCCTGGCAGCTAAGGGGCAAGACGGGTCAGTGGATGGTACCACCCATTGGTGCGTCCATGATGTGGACACTGGAGATAGTTTCCCTGTGAAACAAAAATTTTACAGGTTAGCTGACAAGGTAAGGGCCAGCATCAAGGAAGAGGTTTCCAAGATGTTGGCGCTAGGGGTGATTGAGCCCTCCAGCAGCCCCTGGGCTAGCCCAGTGGTCTTAGTGCCAAACGCTGCTGTGCCCGGTGCCACTCCAGAACTCAGGTTTTGCGTGGACTACCGTGGGCTCAATGCGGTCACGAAGACTTACGCACACCCCACCCCCAGAGCTGATAAGCTTGTGGATCGTCGGGAGCTGCCCAGTACCTCAGTACATTTGATTTGACTTCTGGGTACTGGCAGATTGCCTTAATTGAGGGGGCCAAAGAGAGGTCTGTATTCTCAACACCAGAGGGGCACTTCCAGTTCCGAGTCATGCCCTTTGGGTTGAAGAATGCCCCTGCCACCTTCTAGAGACTGGTTAACCAGGTACTGGCCGGGCTGGAGGAATTCAGCGCCGCCTACCTGGATGATATTGCGGTGTTCAGCTCCATGTGGGAGGAACACCTGCAACACCTCTGTGAAGTGTTGAAGGCTCTGCAAAGGGCAGGCCTCACTATCAAGGCCAGCAAGTGCCAGATAGGGCAGGGATCTGTGGTGTATTTGGGACACCAGGTGGGGAGCGGCCAGGTGGCGCCCCTACAGGCAAAGATTGATACCATTCTGGCTTGGGAGCCCCCCAAGACACAGACAGTGGTGAGAGCCTTTTTGGGTCTCACCGGGTATTACAGACGGTTTGTCAAGGGGTATGGAACCATCGTTGCCCGCTTGACAGAACTCCCTTCTAAGAAGTTGCCCAAAAGAGTGGAGTGGACCGAGGCCTGACAAACTGCTTTTGATGCCCTGAATACTGCCATGTGCACAGCACCGGTGCTCAAGGCACCTGACTTTTCCAGTGAGTTCATAGTGCAGACAGATGCTTCAGAGCATGGTGTGGGAGCAGTACACTCACCGGTCAGTGAGGATGGTGGAGACCAGCCAGTAGCTTTCATTAGTAGGAGGCTACTTCCCAGGGAACAGAGGTGGAGTGCGATTGAAAGGGAAGCTTTTGCTGTGGTCTGGGCTCTGAAGAAGCTGAAGCCCTACCTGTTTGGGACCCACTTCCGTGTTTAGACAGACCACAGGCCCCTCAGATGGTTAATGCAGATGAGGGGTGAGAACCCAAAACTGTTGAGGTGGTCCATCTCCCTACAAGGAATGGACTTTACGGTAGAACACCGCCATGGTACAGAACACGCCAATGCTAATGGTCTGTCCAGATTTTTCCGCCTTAGTAAAGAGGACTTCCAAGTGGGTGGGTAGTTCTCCCCACTTTCAGCTGGAGGGGACACGTGTTAGACCTGGCATCTTTGGTGTGGTTTTCCCCAATCTTTTTGCCTCTACCTCCTGTATTTTTAATGCTGTGCTGGATTTAGTTTTTGCTGGTTTAGATGCTTTGGACACTCTGCCACTGCTGATCAGGGCCAGGTTGTAAGTGCTACCTATGTAAATTGTTAGCGGGGAAATTTGAAAAATTTGAACGCATTAATTCTTTTGTAACAGCGTCCAATTGTGCACATGGCTCGTCTGAATTAAGTGAGCCCCCTAAGACTAACTTAGGCAATGGGCCATATATGGGTGAGGAAGCTGGGAACGCCCTGTTAAATCCCTCACTAGGAGAGAAATCTGCTCTAGTGTTTCCTAGAGTAAACGGTCGCCATGGTCATATTAGGAATAGGGAGAATTGTAGCAATACAGAGAGGAACCCTGTGGCTGCAAAGGACTTTGTTCATCCCAAGTCCAGTGGGAACACTACTGCCCACCAGGAAAGGAGTAAAATAGCTATACAACCCAATATTAACCTCCCCCCTGAAGTAGCACCCCTGGTGGCAATTCTTGTAAGGGTCCCACCACTGGAGGCCAGAGAGGAAGAATCCACCGTAGACCTGATAACAAAAACCAAAAAATTGTGGGATTTTTACTGTTCTGGCAATACCAAGATCTTATCTAGCATTATAATGGCTAGGCGGGTGGGGTGGTTAGGGAATTCCCCAAAAGAAGTAAAAGGGGATTGTGTCATAGTTAATTTTAATAAAAGTGGTGTTGCTGTCAGATTACTGTGGGATGCCTCTGAGCTGGGGAGGGGAGCATCAGGGCCCTACCACTGGGATTTTTTTACCCCCCTCCCAGACGTCCAATCATAGATGTTAAGTATCACTTAGAACTGCCATTGAGGAGATCACCTTGGGCTCCACGTAGTACCCCTAAATATAGTGACATAAAACCCCCTCTTGAATGTGTTAGTGCTCGAGACGCTTTATCATCCCAAGCATTTAGTAACCAGTTGAGTCAGAGAAAGGAGACTCTGGCCTTAACTAATAAGTTCTCCCCTTTGGCCTAGTTAGACGAGAACGACTGACTAGAGCCCTCAGTTATTTGTTCCCGGGTTCCTAACCTCAGCCCACATAATATCGATGCTGAGGCTGGATCTAACTGTAGGGTAATTAGTTGGAATATCGCAGGGCTTAGATCCAAAAGGAAGGACCCGAATTGGTTAAAGTCCATCAGAAATTATGAAATCATAGCACTCCAAGAGACCTGGGATAAGGAGAGTAATTTTTGGATAGATGGATTTAAATCTTACTTCCAGTCCGCCCGCCCAACGCTGGCAGGTAGAGCAAAGGGTGGTTTGATGTTTCTTTTCTTCAGGGCTAAGGGGGTCAGTAACACTGTTGGAGGTAACCTCCCATAACTGCTTGATAGCTGAACTTACCACCATGAACTACCCTAAAATATTGTTGATTAATTTCTATAATTCAGGGGAAAGTGATCATAGTTATGAGCATCTTTTCTATCTGACAAGTTTTTTAGAAATATATAAATCACAGCAAACCACTTATGTTCGTATTATATTTATGGGTGATTTTAATATTCATTTGTGCAATATTAACTGTCGAATAGAAGAAGCCTATGGACCCTAATACTAGTCACCACCCCACTTTGAACACACCTCAAAAGGGGAGGCTCTTGAAGATATTCTTCTGGTTGCTGATCTCTTCGAGCCAGGCTTCTATGACACTAGCGAGATGGTGGCAACGTTTAAGGCGAGGGACATGGAGACTGTTGATTAGATTAGATATTTGTATCTCCCTCCCTGTTACGGCATGTCGTTTTTTATAATGCGAAATGTTCTCCTTTTAGTGACCATAACCCTGTCATTCTTGAGCTGGATAAGGGTTTGGACCTTCTTTGTGCCTCAGCTAATACTGGGAGGCCTAATCCTGTGTTAACTAAAGACCAGGGGAAGAGGTTAAAATGGGCTAAGGTAGTCCCCGATCACTTTTTTGCCAACTTATGCATGAAGGTTAAAGACGACATCGCAAAGTGTGTTGATTATTCTACCCCGGAGGATGCAGTAATCCTAGCCTTTGAAGCTATCTGTGGACGGGTTGCAACAGATCTAACTATTACAAGCAAGCCCAAATCCGACTTAGGGGAAAGGTGGTTCGACTCCAAATGCTCTAGGGCCCATCAAAATGTAATAAATGCACTGAAAGTTAAACCTAGAGACAGGGTACAGCTAGCTAGGTTTAGAAAAGATTATAAAATAATGGTTCTGACCCGTAAAAATGAGATTAAATCAGAGGTCTGGGACACAATAATGTCTGTATTAAAGGACAGATCAAAGTTATGGGCTATTGTCAATAGCCCGCTGTTCTCAGGGCAGGAGAATGGTAGTATGGAAACTAACATTCCAGAGGAACAGTGGCTAACTCATTTTGAAGGCATCTACGGGAGTAATGAAGTGTATGAGCCCTTTTTAGCCCCCGACACTGGCAAAGCTTTACCACTGTTGGTTTTCAAAGAAGAAGACATTGAGAGGGCAATAATGGAATCCTCTAGTAATAAGGCTCCCGGCCCAGACGGTGTCCCCGCCGACCTTTATAAGGGTAATGTTAAAGTTTGGACCAAAATTTTAACTAATGTTTTTAATTCCACAGTTGTCCAGGGGTTCCCTGTTTCATGGTCCCAGTCTACCATCGTCCCTGTTTTTAAAAAAGGGCAGAGAGGGGATCCTAGGTGCTATAGGACCATTTCATTGATAGACTCTGCAGTTAAAATTTTAGGAAAGGTGATTTTGGCCAAGGTTTCGGATTGGGTGACTGAAATGAGGTCTTGTCCAATCTTCAGTATGGTTTTACACCAGGCAGAAGCACTTTGGACCAGTGCCTTAATTTGCATCTATTAATAAATAAATACACTGTAACATCCAAGGGGTCCTTATATTTGGGCTTTATGGATTTATCTACAGCGTTTAATCTGGTGAATAGATCGAGGATATGGTCCTTATTGCTTGATATAGGGGTCGATCCATCTTTGGTATATTTTTTAGCTGATTTGCATCGGGACCTGTTTGCAGCTGTTAGGGTGACGCAGGAGGGTAAATGCACACGGCACTTTATATCTGGTAGAGGGGTTCGCCAAGGCTGTTTTTTAACCCCTCTACTTTTTACATTATATATTAATGCCCTAGATAAAACACTGGACAATGCCAGCCTGGACATTTCACGTGTAGGGAATATGACAATTGCGGTCCTCCTATACACGGACGACGCTGTGCTACTGGCTCGAACCCCTATAGGTCTCTAGAGATTATTAAATTCCTTTGGGGCCTTTATGAATTCCCTGGATTTGGTGGTTAATACCTCCAAATCTCATGTTCTGACCATGGGCCAACATAACAATAAAGTTAGAACTTTTTATTGTAATGGGGCAGAGGTTACAAGGGTAAAAGTCTTTACATACCTGGGGGTCCTGTTTGACGACAGATGTTCTTGGGGGCCCCAGCTTAGAGAAAAAAAAACGCTGTCGTGAGATCGTCGTCAGCCCTACTTAGTTTCGCACGGCGATTGGGAGGCAAGCCCTGTGAAGCCATTCTTGCCATTTACAGGGCGAATTGTATGGCCATAGCGACTTATGATGCAGCTATTTGGGATTATAAGCAAGTGATAGGGGTGCAGATGGCTGAAAATAAATTTCTTCGCTCTCTTTTGTCCATCCCTTAATCCACCCCAGCCTTTGCTGTCCACCAGGAAGTAGAGATGGGATATGTGTCGGACTTGGTGAGTCTGGCCCCCCTGGTTTGTTGGATAAAACTTGGCTGAACACTGAAATTACAATGAACCATGAGATTTTAAGGGATTGTGTCGCCTTAGACAAAGTTAGCGAAATACAGTGGCTGTCATATGTTAGGGATATGTTTTTTAAACTTAGGCGTCCGGATATCTATTACACTCCTGCAGGAATTAAGAAAACTGACCTAAAGTGGGTTAAAACACATTTCTTGACCTCATTGGAGCGGGAGCGGGAGGGCGAGGAAATAAAAAAACCTCTGGTCAGGGCTCATTACCTATTAATTTCATCTCCCTCAATAGAACCCTACTTAAGAATTGTGACTAAGGCCTTCCACCGTTGGCTCTTGACCAGATTTCACTTCAACCTGATTCATTTTTCTTTGGGAAACTTTCCAGGTTGGTTTAATCCCGAGGACTCTGCCCGTGTAAATGTGACAGTTTCTCAATTCAGGACTCCATGCACTTTATAACGTTTCGTGATTTTTATACTGATATTAGGAAGAAGTTTTGAATTCCGCTCTTGAGAGGAAAGGGTTTTTTACAGGTCAGACCAGCCTTAATGTATATTAAAAATTTAGATATTCCCTAGAACAATTTTAATATTGCTAGTTTTCTGGTAGCTGCTGTTCGCTCGAGGAGAAAAAGATTCCCATTGATGATTGAATTATGAATTCTATCTGAATTTTAAAATATTATGAAATTGTTTTATTTTGACATATTGTAGCAATGGTTTATATTTTTGTATAGCCCAAATGTTTTGTATTGTTCTGTGCCTTGTATTGTACTTTTATGATTTTAACTAATCGAATAAAGTGGTTTTGACTGACTGACTTTCAAAGTGGCCATACCAGTTCTGCAACACAGGCTTGCTTTTAAAATGATCTCAGGCTCTCAGCAGCGCGCACAATTAAGTGCACCAAAGACTGCTGGCCTCTAAACTGCCATGTCCTAATATACAGTTTTTATCCCCTGGCCCTATTATCTACTAGGGACTTATAGGGTAGGGCATGCTAATTATGTGTACCTCAATATATGTGTTTGTGTTTAATTTGGCACTGGCCCAGAGCTTGACTAACAGAGCCAAGGATACAGTCAGACTCATCTACCACCATTTCAATTCAGCACTCAAAACTGGGTATGACAGGCCAAAAAGGTGGACTTTCTAACAATAAGAAAGCTGGAACATAGGCTGGATACGTGTTTATAGTACCCTGCTGCCATACTGGGCTTCAGCTTAGGGAAACAGAAAGAGCTTAGAAAGAAAATACAATGGAAAAGAGGGAGTCAAGTATAGGTAGAGTGTTTCTGTGTAAAGTAACCGTGTAAAAATATGTGTTTGTGCATATAACTTAACTGCTGATCCCTGACACTGAGCATACTTGCCAAAGTTCTGGCTATCCCTTCCATAATGCTATCAAAGATATACATGTAGAATGCACCAATGAGGTGGCATTTGGGCACTGTTGCTCAATGGTACTCATGTAATCAAACTCAGAACGATGAATGGCTAATTGTATCTGCATGAGTTCATCCTGTGACCATGGGGTAATTTACAGATCACTAGAATGGATGCATTCAACCCAGAGCCACCAGACACACCTATATTAATAACGATGGACCATTGACAAATAGTGGGCAATATTGATAACATCCAGAATGTCCCAGGCTTACTAGAGGGATGAGATGGCCTTGAACGTGTGCCCATTATCTTCTCCCATGCCCCTGCAACTAAAGAGAATACATGTTACAAAAATTAAATGCATTTAGAAAGCCAGAGACCTACAGGCAGCAGTAGCTGATGAAGTATTAGAGAAAACATGCTGATCACAATTTACTAAAACATATCAACTTGACAATGGATTTTAGATCTCAGTTTTCATGGGGTTAAAGAGACTATTATAAAGCCACTTAAAAAAAAGCAGAAGCCTACCTGCCAAGACTATGATATAATATTTTGGGATTGCTCTGAACATACTATAACACTACTATAAAATCTTGTTTTATTAGATTGATAAATCACTGCCCTTGACCAGAGGAGATTCTTAATGACCTAAACTAATCAGTTTTGTTCCTGCTTAATAAAAATAAATATTTTAACTCATACCTGCTATCTCTTTCATATTGTAAAGCTCTCTATTTTTAATAGTAAAGCTATCTCTTTTATATTGTAAAGCTCTCACTTTTATATTTTAAAGCTATTTCTTTTATATTGTAAAGCCCCCTCTTTTATTTTGTAAAGTGATTTCTTTTAAATTGTAAAGATCTCTCTTTTATATCGTAAAGCTCTCCTTTTTATATTGAAAAACTATGTTTTTTATATTGTGAAGCTCTCTTTTTATATTCCGAAGCTCTCTTTTATATTATAAAGCTGTCTTTTATATTGTAAAGCTCTTTCTTTAATATTGGAAAGCTATATCTTTTATATTGCAAAGCTCTTTCTTTTATAATGCAATGCTCTTTCTTTTATATTGTGAAGCTAAACCTATTATATGGCAAAGATCTCTCTTTTGAATCACTGACAGAAAATCGAGGAGCAAAATATCGACCTGCAAAAATATCGGTGACAAAATATCGACTACCAGAATATCGAATTTCCATCTACAAACAGGTAAGTACAAAAATATCGAATCCAAAATATTGTTGTTAAAATATCGAATTTTTAAAACGTCTTTAAAGTACTGTCAAATTAATGAAATAATAAATATAATTAAGTAAAACATACTAAAAATACTTAAATAACCTTAAAATTAATAAATAATTATTTGTAAGTTAAAAGAAAAAAACATGAATTTTTATTTTTTGATACATATATATTAACTTAATATTATAAAAAAAAGTATTCAATATTTTTAGCGTAGGATAGTGGGAGGGTAACATTTACTATTCCTACTCCAGTAAGTGCAACAGTAGGGAAAGCTTTGAATAGGAAGAGGGTAACAATTACTATTCCCACTCCAGTGAGTGAAACAGTAGGGAGAGCGTTGGATAGCGGGTAGGTAAACATTACTATTCCCACTCCAGTCAGTGCAACAGTAGGGAAAGCATTGGATAGTGAGGGGTAACAATTACTATTCCCACTCCAGAGAGTGCAACAGTAGGGAAAGTGTGGGATAGAGTAAGGGTAAAAATTACTATTCCCACTCCGGTGAGAGCAACAGTAGGGAAATTACATTCAAATAAATTAATTACCAATACCAATAAAAAACAATTAAAATGAATTACCAATTACAAAATATTTAATAACTAATTAATTATAAATACCAATAAAAATGAATTACCAATGCAATTCGATATTCTGTCCAGTCGATATATTTTTTTCGTATTGTGACTGTTTATCCTCTTTTTTATATTGTAAAGCTATTTTTTTATATTGTAAAGCTGGCTCTTTTATATTGTACAGCTATTTATTTTAAATTGTAAATCTCTCTCTTTAATATTGTTAAGCTCTCTATTATGGGGCCGATTCCAATCTGGGTCGGAAATCACTTTGACCGAGCCGGATCCGGGGTATAGTTCGACCGAGCGAGTACGATGCAGTCGTATGCTGTCGGACTCATTTCGGACGGTTGTACAACGTGTACATGGGCTCACATTGACTGAATGGGTAAGTTCCAGACAAGTGCGCCCGCTACAGTGGGTACGCGGCAGTGCCATCAGCACCATACATGCCTGTGTTGGGGAGACCCATGGGTTTCCCCCTGTGTCCGAGCCGTAAGGCTGCGGGTAACAGGGGTATGATGCGGACCCCCAAAGTCCAGCTCCGGGAGCTATTGCAAGCCGGAAGCTCCGACTCGATCTGGCTGTCCGAATCGAGCATCGTACTGGCTTGGTCGAAATTCGCCTTCATTGCGCGCCACGGTTAGCTTATGGCCGAGACGTACGGAGTGGTTCGGACCCAGAAACGATTCGGATGGAGATTTCGTGCTTGTTCGCATCGTACTTCGACGTCCAGACTCGTGTTCGAACCGGATGGAAATTCAGCCTCCGAATCCGACCCGCTAATGCCGAACGCGATTCGGAGCCCTTCCAACCGAGATCGGAATCAGCCCCTTTATTGTAAAGCTCTTTTTTATACTGTAAAGCTCTTTCTTTTATATTGTAAAGCTATGTCTTATATTGCAAAGCTCTCTATTTTATAATGTGAAGCTCTCTCTTTTATATTGTAAATATTTGTATTGTAAAGATCTTTCTTTTATATTCCAAAGCCATGTCTTTTATATTGTAAAGGTCTGTATTTTATTGTATAAAGCTCTCTAATTTATATTGTAAAGATCTTTTATACTGTAAAGATCTCTTCTATATTATAAAGCTTTCTCTTTTACATTGAAAAGTTCCGTATTGTAAATGTATTAATTTCATATTGTAAAGCTCTTTCTTCTATATTGTAAAGCTCTATCCTTTATATTGTAAAGATATGTCTTTTATATTGTAGAGTTCTCTCCTTTGTGTTATAAAGCTCTCTTTTATAATGTAAATGTCTCACGTTTGTATTGTAAAGCTCTCACTTTTATATTGTAAAGCTATCTCTTTTATAAAGCTCTATGTTTTATATTGCAATGCTCTATGTTTTATATTGCAATGCTCTCTCTTTTATATTGTACAGCTATATCTTTTATATTGTAGAGTTCTATCCTTTTGTATTATAAAGCTCTCTTTTCTATTGTAAAGTACTCCCTGTTATATTGTAAAGCTCTCACTTTTATATTGTAAAGCTATCTCTTTCAGTGGAAAATCTTAGCAATGTGTTCAGCTATTTACAGAAGCACTAGTGCTCAGAGAAACTTTATCTTCTGAAGTGTAGCCCAGCCTCAAACACATTGTGGGCATTTATGTGGGCAAATGTGGAGAAGTGTGGCTCACTGGTTAGAAGCGGCAGACCCTGAATCAGAGGTCAGGCCCGGGACCAGGGTTCAATTCCTGACGCGGCAGGGTCTTGGGCTAATTGTCCGCGGACTCGATAATTCTCGCCTCGGTGCCTACTCTAATCATGAGTCACACTCTGCAACTCTTGGCAATAGCTTGCTTAATCTCCACAATGGCCCCAACAGCGCTGGGATGCCTGGCTTCACCTTGGGGGTGCCCAGGAGGGGACATCTCACAGGTAAAGCCAGGAAGGGTTCCACAGTGGTATACAGCGCCAGGATGCCCCGAGATGGGGCGGCAGTGCGCTTTACAAGTATACACACATTTACATTTACATTTGTGGTGACATTTAGGGTGCAGAGACAGAATATTGATGTAAAAATATTGATTTTGCACAAACATCAAGGTCAAAATATTGTGGGTTAGAATTATCGACTGATAAAATATTGTGGTCAAGACATTCGATGTTAGGTAAGTAATTTCAATGTGAAACATATTGTTCGTAAAACTATAGAGGCCGATTATGATGGCGCGCGGACAAAGTCTGCCTGCCATTGCAGCTGCAAAACGGACCGCCCGCCATAGGTGCGGCGTTCCCACTATACAGTTTGGGATGCACCGCCACACTGGCAGGCGCATCCTGTATTTTAACATTGCGGCGGCAGCACCCGCCACAATGTAGAAATACATGTTTTGCACTTGTATGACCATGCGGTGCCTGCCACCTTGTACATGCAAATGTAGGGGGGGTACCATAGGTACCCCCACGTGCAGCACCCCATCCCCCCACCCCGGCATTCTCTGCCTGTTTTTTTGCAGCGGGATCTCGGCAAAAAAAGACAGGCATCGTAATGCTCATGGCGGTGCATGTACGGCACCGCTGCCATTGTCCCATTGTACCGTGTCCCGCAAGGCGGGCAAAAAAAGACCTTGCGGGACCACGGCGGATGGTCTTTCCATCTGCCACGGTACCATTCCCATTCCCACCGCCATCCTAATTTGGGGGTGGGAATATTCAGGCTGATGGCAGGTGGATCACCACTGCCGGACCGGCGGTCCTCACTGCTGGCCCATCGTAATCAGTCCCATAGTTGTTAAAAATATTGATTTTTATTATTGTTTTTTATTTTAGGATCTGATGTTTGTTTTTATGTCTAAGAATTGTTCGTATTTTAATTATATGTATTACAATTTTAGTAATTAATACAGTTTTTTAATTTAATTTTGTGTTTTAGTTCCATAGCAGGTTGTGGGTTTTTAGGAGAATAGGGTGTGACGTAATTAAATTATATAAACTTTATTTAATAATTTTTATTTATTAATATTTGTTTAATTTTGATGTTATAGTGTTAAATGTGTAATTTTTTTTCTTTATAATTATATGAGAATTAGGGGCCGATTCCGATTCTGGTCGGAATCCGAACCATGTTCGGAGCCCTTCCGGCCGAATGGGAACGTGTTTTCCGGATTCCTTTCCGGCCGAGCCATTCCGATGGGCTCGGTCAGAATGGAACTCGACTCGGATTTCCAGAGGCTTACGAGAGCCCGTCTGCCTTCCGGAGATCCTTCAGTACTCCCCTGGTCACCTCTTTACGACAGAGGGCGTACGATGGCAGTTTTTCTCTGCCTTTTCATGCCGGTGTGTCCAGCACGAAAAAGCAGTCGGAAATTGTCTCTGGGGGCCCCCAGTCAGGGCCCCAAAGGGTGTGAGTCCGCCGAATGGCAGCCTGGGGGCACTTATGGTGCCCTTCCGTTGATCCCTGCACCCGGTGGCAGGCACCTTGGGATGCCGGCCACAGAGTGCAGGGATGAACTGCACCCCTGTATTTCACAATGGAGGCATGCATTCCGCTCGGAATGCATGCCCCATTGTGAAGTATATGAGTGCGACCGAACAGGGTTCGGTCGAATCGTACTTGCAGGGTCTTAACCGACCATAGCAGTTCTGTCGGTTACGGCTCCTGACCGATGCGGACGGACCTGAGTCCGTCCGACATTGTAATCGGCCCCTTAGTTGTTATTTTAAATGAATTAATTAGTAATTAAATATGGTAATTGTGTAATCAATTTTAGGTGAGTGTTATGCTGTTTATGGGTGCAAAACGTGGGAATGGTGGCAACTAATTTATTTTGTATTGATGATTTATTAATTAATTTAAATTAGTTATTTAGTGATTAATGATGCTATATGTCTAATAAATGTTAGGTGGGTGTTGTGGAGTTTATAGGTATAAATGGTATGAAGGGTGGGAAGTAATGTATTTTTTATTTATTAATTAATAATAATTTGTTAAATAATTTAAATGAATTCATTTGTAATTAATAAACGTTACTGTGCAATTAATTTTAGGTGTGTGTTGTGGATATAATAGTGTTACAGACTGTGTAATCATGCATGTTTATTATCTCATTTTATTAATAATATATTTTAAATTCCTAATTAATTATGTTAATTATGGAAATACATCTTAATAAAATTTTGATGCCTTTTTTTATTGGTGTGGTGTTATATGGTCGTTGTTAGAAATTGGATATCTGTTTGGCTAAGGCTGTCGCCAAAGTCTGGCAGAGACCACTGCTCTAGTCAGGGCGAGGTAGTTACATGCCAAAGATAACCCCTGCTCACCCTCTTGGTAGATTGGCACGAGCAGTCAGGCTTATCCCAGAGGCAATGTGTAAAGCATTTGCGCAACACGCACACAGCAACAACACACCAGGCACACCACAAAAGGAGCTCCACACAAGGTTATATCAAAAATAGTCTTTGTATTCTCATAACACATTAGAATAGTATTCACACATTTACACTGTTCCAATTAGCACTGGACAATATCTACAGCTGATTATATACATCTGACAGTGCCACTGGGACCACTGTCATACCCATCACAAAGTGAACTTAGTTAATGTAGGACATAATGAATGTAGAACACAACCAGTAATTACTGGCACCATAATGAGCTAATCATAATCACATTAGCATAAGAAGCTCCATGCATCTCATTAGGCCTAAACCATATTACAACTACGTCATATTGGGCATAAACACATTATGCATAAACCTCAGCAGTGCACCCAGCAGGGACAACATCATCTTTCCCTAGGGCCTTGCACCCTCCTGGGGCTCCCAGGTACTCAAATGACTACCAGGCCAACTGGCCTTCTCTACGGTCAATGTCCTATGTCCCGCAAAGTCATGGTGTAAGGTAAGGCCTTTTACTAGCCCTCTGGCTGTGAATGCAGCAAACTCATGGTGCGCAATGCTCTGGGCCTAGGGTGCTCTCACCCCACCTTAGAAACAGAAATGGCCCCTCCATTGCAGCTGCCCACTTTCAGGCGAGGCAGCTGAGAAATCAGCATGGGCACTCACTGTACCCCACGCACTACCACAGCGGGCGGGCACTGGCAATGTGCCCCGACACACCCCCGACCAGTGCAAAACTGAGCCTCACTCACTGGGCTCTTTGTGAGTGACTCCTGCATGTTCTGGGCACTGGAAATGTGCCCCAACAGGTCCCGCTGCTGGGACCTCTTTGCCAACCTCACAGGTGCCTTCTCCTCTTTACAAGCACGGCGGGGGCAGGCACCAACAATGTGCCTTGGGCCCTCCTCACTGCCTCTGGCGCCGGGGTTCTCACAACACCATACCGGCACCTCTCGCCTTTACCCAGGCCCCCTCCTGGGACCCGGAACTTCAAAGTGGGGCATGCGAGGTTCCAAGTGGGACTTTCCCTTCAGCCGCAACTTCCATCTTGCGTCCCACCCACAGTCAGGCGGACGCACCGGACTTCCTGGTCACGCCAGGCCGCAGCAGTGATTACAGGAAAGTAGAATGTGGGGTGGGCTCCTGCTAAGGCCAACAGTGTGGGGTGGGCACCCGCATCCAAAATACCTCATAAGCAGGTTGGGCACCTGCCAATGACTCAGAATGCGGTGTAGCACCCGCTCCTTGGTCTCACGGGGAATCCCTACACCAGGGATTTCATCTCTGTCTCTTCAGGCAGCTCAGTGCTGCAAAGCCCACGTGCTCCTCCTGTTTGGGCAATTAAAGGAATAAAGCACAGCGCTCACGAGGCGCTAGGTTCACAGAGAGTCCCAGCCAAAAAGTTCCTCCAGGTTCAGGGGGCGTAGCTTGGCCCAGGAAGGCCAGCACACAGGGCCCTCCAGAAGGAAGGTAAGCCCCCATGGGGGTTCTTCCTCGGCCCCAGCAGCAGCCTGCCCCCAAGTCAGTAACAGCACAAACAGGCCAAGAACTGAACAATTTCATGGGGTCACAGCTCCTATGCTTATACCACAAACTCTCTTTGTCTGTAGTGCAGGGAATGGGGGAACCAGATGCAACTGGTTCAGGGGGGATTTGGAATACTTTGTTTTCCAAGCTTCTCCTCCCCTTTGTCAAGTGGGTGCTCATCATCAGACACACCACAAGGGGGGGGGGGAGCCTGCAATGTACAGGCCGGGCACAGTCCTATTCAGACTCAGGGGATTACTCCTCCGACTACTCCCAGCACAGATGTCCCATTCAGCCTAGTGCTGACTCACCCTGCCGCTGCTGGAGCCACACACACCTTCCAGCCCCTGTCACTCACAAGCCAGACATGCAATGCTCATCAAGCAGGCAGACACATTGCACACAGAAATGCCAACTTGTAAAAGTGGCATTTCTCCCAAAGTCATAATAAATCTACGCACACCATTGCGCAGCATTTATTCTCACAATTTCATACATACTAAGCTCGACCACTCTGCTCCTCCCATACCATGAATTACCACTGACACACACTGATCAGGGAATCCCCAATGCATTCCTATGGGAGGGCAGGCCAACTTTACCACACGTACACAGAAAGCGCACACACTTTACACTGGTCCTCAGAACTGAAGTGCCCAGAGGCCTAAAACCACCAACACCATGTCAGAGAAAAAGGCAAAAAAGTTTAGGGGTGAAGCTGTCAAAAAGGCCAAGTCCAACAGTTATAAATACATGTATGTTTTAACCCTTTAACACTTTAACCGTTTCCATGCGCTCGTCGGCCAACGGCCGTCGCAAGCACTACCCCCGTAGTGCGGCGCACATCCGTTGGCTGTAGCGACCCAGCCCACTCAATTAAACCGCCGCATGGCGGCAGAGTTGTCGCTGCAGTTAAATAATTGGTTTGTTTGTGAATATTTGTTTCTTTTAAATAAGTATTGTTTATAAAAATGTATTTTTATATCATATTTATAGGTTTTTATTATATGTACTTAACATTATATGGTGTTTTTTTTTATATGTTTATTATATTTAATTGTATAGTTTTAAAATATTGATTATTTATTTTTAAGTTTATTTCATTTTTTTAATTGTTTAAATGTTATTAGTGATTTTTGTTTTTCTGCTTTCCAATTCATTCCCCACTGTTGCACTCACTGGAGTGGGAATAGTAATTTGTACCCCCGCTATCCAGCACTCTACCTAGTGTTGCATTCACTGGAGTAGGAATAGTAATTTTTAACCCTGTACTATCCAAAATTTTCCCTACTCTTGCACTCTCTGGACTGGGAATAATAATGTTTATCCTTCTGCTATCCAATACTTTCCTTAAGAAAAGACTATCGCAAACCCCCCTCCTTCAAAGAATGCACCTGAAAAAATAAGATCAACCCGATTTCGGGCAATCAATCTCCCACCAGAAGCTTTGCCCTTTGTGGTGGTGCTGACAGGAGTTCCACCATTAAAAGAGGGAAAAAGGGAAACACACTTGGAACTAAGAAACAAATGTGCGCAATGGCTGCAGATAAATAGACCTCTACCTCCAAATATCTGTGGCGAAATACTTACAGTTAGAAGGGGAGAGTGGATTGGGAGAGGAATAAAAACAATAGCAGGAGACATAATAACAGTCAACTTTAGAGACATTGCAGCAGTGAATTATATATGCAATGCACCTCATAGAGGAGCTCAAACACAAATTCATCCTTTACATTTATCTTTTTTTTATCCGCATATACCCCAAAGACCAGTGCAGACAAATAGAATCCCTATGAGCAGGGCTCAGCAGGTGGAACCACAGTATAGACTCTCCCAATGGCAAATGCCTTACCAAGCTACCCCAGTTTATGACCCTTTCCTACCTCAACATGTGCACTGGAATAGGTTCAGTGCTCTTGAAGAGGTGGACTGACTTCCACTGAAGGAAAGTAGCACTTTCGATCCCATAATGAGACTAAAGGAGGAAGGGTCCACTGGAATAGGAACTGGCACACTGAGTACTTCAGGACATAGTGACGGTAGGAGAGGTATCAAAAGAATCTGATAAGAAAAAAGGGGGGAAGGAAATAATAGAGCAATTAGATCAAAAGACCACCAATGATCAAATTAGACGGAACAGTAATATTACACCAGAACTCCGTACTAATATAACACCTATAGAGGCAGATAAGGAAGAACATTCACTAAGGGCCTTAAAAGAGCTTCCTGTGGAAGACAATCATGATAATCTCCGAATTATATCCTGGAATATTGCAGGATTGGCAGCTAAATTTGGTAACCAGGAATGGCGGAACTACATAACTAATTTTCAAATCATATGTCTCCAAGAAACATGGGTGATAAAGAGAAGCATTAGTAGTATGGCCATAGACATACGCATCTTTAGCGACCATAACCCTTTGACTTTAGCATTAAAGGGCTTTAATTTAAAAAAAACTTATACATAGAACTGATATTTTAGAAAAGGCAGTGGACCAGGGAAGGAGGATTAAGTGGGCTAAGATAGACGGAGATAAATTCTATAGAAGACTTATAACAGAAGGACAAATGGCTATAAACACATGCCTTGATCCTAATATGGGGGGAGCAAAAGTGGTCAGTGCGTTTGAAGAAATCGCACGCCATGTAGATAATCTATTAAAGACCTCTAAAGATAGTAAAGCACCCTCTACCCCGTGCTGGTTCGACTCTGATTGCACTAAGGTGCATAGAAACCTCAAACTTAGCCTCCAGTCTACACCTAGGGACAATCTTAAAATAGCACAGTATAGAACTGAATATAAAAAAGTACTGAGACTCCGCAAAAAGAGTTTACAAATCCAAGCTTGGGAGGATCTAAGGGAGGCGGCAGATAGGCGAGATACCTCGGGATTCTGGAAAGTCATCAACACCCCATGTTTCCAGGACCCAGGAGCACCCAAAATAATAAATACTATTTTACCTGAACAATGGCAGATCCATTCCCAGTGCCTGTATAACCACACAGGACAATTAATCCAGGGTGAAGGACCAAGGCTAAACCCAAATATACAATTGGTCTTTTCTCTGGAGGAAGTGGAACTGGCAATAGCAGGACTGAGCAAGAATAAAGCACCCGGCCCTGATGGCATACCCCCGACCTCTACCTGAGCAATAAAGATCTATGGGCAACATTGCTCACGACAGTTTTGAACGAGGCAGTGGTGGCAGGACTACCTCGTTCTTGGTCGACGGCAACCATAGTCCCGATTTATAAAAAAGGGAATCGTGATGACCCCCAATGTTATCGCCCAATTTCCCTCATAGATGTGACGGCCAAGGTATTGGGCCGTGTAATTTTACATCGCTTGCAGGAATGGGCGGAGGAGAACCAGGTTTTGACAGACATCCAATATGGGTTTAGGGAGGGCAGATCTACTACTGATCAATGCCTGAACCTGTACCTTTTGACAGCTAAATATACCATTGCTGGCAGGGGGGCTATATATATGGGGTTCATGGACCTCTCAGCGGTCTTTGACCGTGTAAACAGAGAAAAACTCTGGAACCTATTATTAAACCTAGGAGTGGATCAATCACCGGTAGACGTCCTAAAATTTTTACATTGGAACACTTCCGCAACAGTGAAATACAATCAAGAGGGAAGTAGGACTGACTCCTTTTTATGCACCAGTGGAGTGAGGCAGGGTTGCATTTTAGCGCCCTTCCTGTTCTCTATATATATTAACCTCCTGGACAAAGATCTAATTAAATTGCATGTGGACTCACCCCAAATTGGACATCGAGCGGTGCCGGTATTACTCTATGCCGACGACGCGGTGCTGTTAGCCAGGACTCCATTGGGGTTACAAAAGCTGATTGATGGTTTTGTCGATTTTATGGCTAAACTTGATTTATCGACAAACCTGGAAAAATCTTACGTCATGTCAGCAGGAGTTAAAGAAAAAGGGAAATTTACCTACAAAATTGGGTCTCACAAGATTGGACAGGTTAAGACTTTCTCGTACCTTGGTGTATTGTTTGATGATCAATTGAATTTTAATCCCTTGGTGGACAAACATGCAGCGAAACTGGCGGCATCATCAGGGGCCATCATGGGGTACGGGAAAAGACTTGGCAGATGGTCCCCTGAGCAAATACTAAACCTGTACAGATCAATATGCTGCACTAAGGTCACCTACGGAGCAGAAGTATGGGGCTTTACAGACAAACAATTGCAGCAGATCCAGGTGGAAGAAAATAAATTCCTTAGAAGAATCCTGAAATTGCCGCAGAGCACCTCGGCCTTCATCATTCACGAGGAAGTAGGGGAGCCCTATATTGAAGACCGTATTAAAATTAAACCTATCCTTGCTTGGATTAAAATCTGGATTAACCCAGAAGCGGACCTCACAAGACAAATTTTAAAAGACTGTCTGAAACGTGTCAGAGGGGGTCACATACCATGGTTGAAGTATGTAAAGAACTCCATGGAGGCAATTGGCTGCAAAAATCTCTCTACAGATCCAGAATCCCTAACCAGCCAGAACAAAACAATGGTTAAAAAACTTTTTCTAGAACGGTCATATACGACCAGGGCTGAGGTGGAAAGACGTAAGCCTACTGTTTTATCCTACTGCTTATTAACTAAGAAACAAGGCTCAGAACCATATCTCACTGTGATGCATAACGCCCAGGACCGATTCTATATGACTCGATTTAGACTAAATATGTTGCACCATCTACTTGCTGTCCCCTCTGGGTTCACTCTCACAGTGGAGGCGAAGGGTACCTGCGGCTGCGACTTCATGTCTCCGCAGGATACCCTTCACTTTGTGCTGTTATGCCCCTTTTATTCCGTCCCAAGACGCAAGTTTTTAGTAGGGATCCTGAAAGAAACCAAACTTAGACAAGCAAAAATGGCCTTGAGGTTTCTTCAGGAAGCCTCAGATGCTCATACGTTGTTTTGTATTGTAAGTTTTATCAGGGTTGCAATGCGGTTAAAGACTACGAGAGAAATAATTGATTCTAATGCTATTTAAATAGAGCCCCATGTAAGGAAATTTTCTCCATCCCCTTCGTTCATAAAATGCTTTTTTTTTTTTTAAGCCCATTTTTAACTTTTAAACTCACCTTTTAAAACTGTTTTTAATATGTGTATATATTGTGTATGTACTTTTATGGTGTCTTTTTAAGTGCCGAATAAAGATTTAAATTGAAATTGAAATTAAATGGAGCCAAGACAGAGCTCATGCTCTTGGGCCATCAGTTAACATCCTTACCCAATTCCATCTGGCCTGCCTGTCTGGGGGATCTTCCCGCCCCAAAGAATGAAATTAAAAGTTTGGGGGTTTGGTTTGAGCGGGACCTTTCTTTCAGGACCCAAGCGAAAAAAACAGCTGGCGTTTGCTATGGCCTTCTTCGCTCTGCCCGTAAGATTCTCCCCCTTCTGCCATTTCATTCTAGGAAACTGCTAATCCAGGGGTTAATATTGTCAAGACTGGATTATAGTAATGCCCTGTTTTTGGCGGCACCTGAAGCAACCATTAACACCCTCCAACGTGTTCAGAATTCAGCAGCCAGGTTGCTTACTGGTGGCTCAGTCCGATCCTCAGCCAGACCCGCACTCAGATCCCTTCACTGGCTGCCAATACGTGAGAGGATAAAATTTAAGTCTTTATGCATCACCCACAAGTCTCTCCAGGGTAAGGGACCCCCTATTCTTAGGAGTCTGGTCTGCCCCTACAAGGCCACCCGGGCCCTCTGCTCTGACCTTGGAAATTTGGCCAAGGTTCCCAGAGTGAGGAAGGCTCGTTCTGGGGGTCGTCGATTCTCTGTGAATGCGACATCACTGTGGAATGCCCTTCCTGTTAGGATCCGAACAGAACCCAGCTACCTGAAGTTTCGAAAGCTTCTAAAAACATTCCTCTTTCCCCAGGATTCCTAATCAACGGTGCCCCCTTAGTTTGCTACTTGTTCTACAGCGCTGGGACGCTTTCGGGCAGCCATGCGCTTTACAAATTCAATTTCATTTCATTTCATTCACCTCCCACTGTGCCCTGAAACACTCTGCGACACTCGCCTTGGACCTCGACATGGACTGCCATATTTTATCTGCTCAACAATGGCAAAGAAATCAGACTGTACTCTTCTTCTGCCATTGTACTTGTCAATCCCTAAATGACTCAGGCTGGCCCTCTGGGCTGCAATGTATTGTAGGGCTTGCATGGCCATGTACTGCTCCAGCTCCGACACTCCACCAAATGTGAATAAATCATTCAAAATCACAAAGATGTGTCATATCGATAATCAATCAAGTATGAAAGTATGGATGAATGTAAGGACATTGCTTGCAAAAAAAGGTACACCCTGGGAAATGAACACAGTGCATATGTGTGACCGTGACACACAGAGGCAGTGAGATGACTGGGAATGTGTGCACTAGCTGTGGCCTCATTGCTCTGAAACAGCAATCTCGCAAATTCACAAATTTGCCCCAAGGAATGTTAGAAATAGGGCTGTGTGTGAAATGTCAAAGTAGTTGGCAGGCCTAAAGTAGTGTCCTCAATCACATTTGACAACAGAACATCTCTTCGAATACCTACTCACACTCAACTGGGGGGACACAGCCTGTAGTGATGGATTACAGTGATCCACATTGCAAGAAGTTGGACACCATCCTCACATTGCTGAAGACACGTAAGAGCACAGGTCTATCAGCAACTATCCCAACAACAATGTCTGGCTCACAGAGGTGGAGCTGCCAATAGGGACTCCCCCTAAGTGGCATGCGTCCGCCAGTCCCTCAATGCTCATTGGGGCAAACAATTTCTCATTCTAATCAACACATATCACAGTTGAACACTAGTGAAGTTGCATATACCTAATTAACATGTGTGTGTCAGTATGGGCAAGGCAAGGGCCACAACATGCAGACCAATGCATCAGACACTAACTGGCAGCCTTCAGACATGGTACAGTTCCACGTGACAGACGTTGTGCATGTACCCAGGATGTTCTGCCCTTGCATTGGTGGCTCACGTAGTACCGGCATTCTTCTAACCTGCGGCAGTTATTTGGATGATATGCCACAGCTTGGCGCAATGAGTCATATGTGTGTGCAATGTTTGGGTATATGGGTTGTTGTATACGTTAGTATCAAGGTTTCTCCATACAAGAGTACCTTAAGCAAGAACTTCTGTGTGTGGGGTGTGGATACGTTGGTCTCTCATTAGTGCTGTGCGTAGTGTGGTGTTGCAGGGATTCTTATGATGCACAGAAAACCAGAACCTCAGTGTATTGTGGTGTACCAAAAACCAACCTCAGTGATCCAGAGCGCCAATCAGACTAGCATCAGTATCTCATTTGTTCTACGTGCTACAGCAAAGCTACCAATGATTAGACAACCCAGGACAAGCAACTTAGGAAACTCTCAGGAAAAGTGGGAATCAAGAACTCTCTTTCATTTTAACACTAATACTAGTCCACAACGTGAGTAATCAGAGACTCACTATATTTTAAAATGTTTATTTTACCTACATGCTCTAAGATGCAGTACTTTCTCCAATACTAATAAAAAGATGCATAATAATAATAATACAATCAACATTGTTACAATTTCATGAAACACAAAGGGGGAGATCATTTTAAAATGACAGTGGAACTAGGTCTATAGCACCTTGTGACACCCTCCCCTGGTTAGGAACTTGCTTTTATAATAATAGAAGACCTCTAGGCTTGAACAAGGAACCCCATACCTCCATGATCAGATGCAGTGAATCACATCCCAGGACAAGCACATCTCTCTGTAGATAGAAAGGTTTTCTCCAGGTGCTCCCTTCATGCATGCATTGCAATATTAAAAGCACCTGAGTTTCAGTTATTTGCAGCTGCGTTCCTGTTATGTCCAAGTGCTTGGGACTGATCAACATGAATTAACAGTATACATTGTTATTCGATCTTGAACACTCTGTGCAGACTGAGGTCTCAGTTTAAGCCTAGATATGTGAAAAACATACCGTTCGTTCTCATGTGAAGAAAAGAAAGCAGTTTTATTTATGAGAACAGAGGCATGTAGTGTCGTGTGCAAAAGAGGCAAAATGGTGTCTGAGCATATAGTTCACTTATGCTAACATAGCAATGTCTGCAGGCAATATCGTATCTTCAATACACCCTCCCCTGATCGGGCCAACGAACAAAGGACTCAATAGAAACGCAGAGTTCAAGTTCGGGTGAGCAATCCATCAGTGTATATGCACAATATGTTGCAACAACCTCGAAGAGGAAGTCATTGTTATTGTCAGAAAAGAGACTCGCCATCCAATCAAGCATTGTGAAAGATGAAAAATTAATTAGCCCTTTGAGGAAGGAATGCATTAAAATGAACCGTAGTTTTACATTAATTTCTGTGACCACCTGCTTGCAAATAATATGGGCCCACTAATGTAATATGGGCCCACCACAATGCAAAGGCAGCTCCATAATGCACATAGGGTTAAACTAAATTGTCTGAAATTCAGCTTTGACCAAATGGATTGCAAATGAAAGAGTACTTGTCCCTTCTGTTGTAACTCCACATTGTGTAATTATTCATTAACCTTCAGAATATTTGCAGAAGCCAGTTCAGCGAGTCACTTCTTAGAAATGGCTAGCTGACCTGGGAACATGTCAACCTGCTCTGCTCCTGCTTGGGTAAAATGTTTGCTCAGAATAAATACCGTGTGTGGAAATTGAACAGATAAAGCAGAAAAACACGAGGATCTGCTGACCAGATCAAATAGTGCATGTTTGACAAAAACAAGATAACAGATTTAGACTGTAGGTCAGGAGGCAGTAGCGTAAGAGATTGGCTAAATATTAGCATGGTCATGTGCGTCATACATAAAGCAAATGTACACGTGGAATATTTGTGAATATTTCTGAAATGCTCACACCATGGTGTTTAAGGTAATAATTAACATGTTCTGGTTCTGAAAATTGTATAAAAGGACTGGTTTCCCTTCTGTAAAATAGATCTATTTGCAGCTACTAGCAAATTGTCTCAACTGCAGTTCATTGGCAATAAAGAGCCACTCTTGAAGCATTTGTGTGTGTCCATCTTACTTGCCTCTAAAAAAACGTGCTTTAACAGCATAGAAAATGAACATACATGATCTTCAATTACAGGATCATCTATCACCATCAGAGGAGACTCTTGTGTGTTCTTCAAGAAAACTCTGTTCCAGGAAGGGATGTGCAGCCGCACAGATATCCTACTGAACTAGCAACCCATGCACAGTCGCACACCCATAATCCCAACACCCGAACATTCCAGCTCATGGGCCACTTGGGAACTCACTAGCAGATCGGAATCCGGGACAGGAGACACCGTATTGGAGAGGCAGAGATCCATGGCCCATTGGAAGGGGCATTCCATGCAGCGGAAAACAGTTTGCACACAAGTGAAATATGAGAATCGAAAAGACAATCCATATGCCAAGCTCAGAGTGGCCAGTGGTAGAGTTCCATAGTACGCCCTCTGAGGGAGAATCTCCCCTTTGGGCAATTTTTACGTCTTCGACGTAATTGTAGTGAGCTGGCTGATTATAAGGAACGAGCCAAAGAACTGACTAGTAAATTACATGACAGGGGTTATTCTAAACATCTACTCCAGAAGAGTAGCAAAAGAGCCAAGAATCAGAATAGGGAGGCTCTTTTGGATGAGTATGTTAAAGAACCGCCTGTAAGTACCCCACTAACCTGCGTCACCACTTACAATCCTATCTCTAATGCTGTAAGTAGGTGCATTAACAAACATTGGAAGATCCTTACAAGCACACAACATGATTGGGCTAAGCCCCTTTTCTCTTATAAAAGGGTTAGAAGTCTCAAGGACTCTCTCGTGCACACACGTCCCAGAACTCAGTTGACAGACGAGACCCGTACAGTTTTGAATACATTGGGTCTTCCCCCGGTCGTGGGTCATTATCCATACGGGGAATGTAGTGTATGTCATATAACTACTAGCATGAAGTCTCTGAATTTGGAACCAGGGAAGCTTTGGCAACAGCAGAGTCATACAAATTGTAACTCAAGTAATGTTGTGTATCTAATCATTTGTCCCTGTAATCTCAAATATGTTGGCATGACCTCCAGACGCATCAAACAGCGTATCTGCAAGCATCGTAGTAATGTACGATGTCGTAAGAATACAACGAAATTGACAGCCCATTTTTGCAATGTAATCATACACCTAATGTCATGAGGTGTACTGTTATAGAACAATTGACTGGACATAGCAGACCACATGGTGGCCTTTTCGAGAAGGAACAACAATGGATTTACCGCCTTTCCTCACATCGTGTAGAGCTGAATGATGATACCTACTGGGGTTCAGTAATGAGGAAATAGACAGGATAGGCGAGTCCTTACATTCATTTAGTACCATACGTCTAATTTGTGTTTTACCACTGAGCGCTTAGTATTTTTATGAGATCTTAGAGCCCCCTTTACATAGGACCTTTGATTTAAGATCTTTTTTGTTATCTAGTTGGGGATATGAGCTCCACAAATGTTTAACCTTGATATTAAACATGACCCCAATACATATCGTTACCCGGGCGGCACGTGGTGCCGCTACCTGCCCAGCCCTGCAGCTGAACACACCAGCTGCCAGCATACAGGCTCTGTTAGTGACGCTCTGACTCGGCGCTGAACGAAACAGTGCCGCCAAGGAATCGGTTTCTTGTAGTCCTGATCAAACATTATTAAATCGCACAAACTGACCCATAACAATTTCTGTTTGAGACATCCTTTTCTTGATTCATGCACGTTTGCATTTTCACCTTCTATTCAGTCCCTTTTATAGAAGCATTAGCAACTTAGCAGGAACACTCCAGCACTTACTTCTTTCTAGGAAAAGCCGCAAGAGCGGCACTTCGGTGCGGGCCGCCTAGCCTGGTGGCTGGCCGCCATTTCCGGTTGACTCATGTCAAGAGAAGATGAGGCCTCACGGGCACCGTTGCTATGTACCTGGGGTACGTCCTGTCGTGAGCTAAAAACACATACGTGGTACTAGGTTGTGAACTTTATTTTTCATAAACTTCTAGGTGTATTTATTTCACTTGTTATAACCACAAATGTGTCCCCGGTTATCTTAAAGCGAGAGTTCTTGGGGTTGATACAAGTGACCGACTACAGAGCCTAAAATTAAATTAAAAAAAATCCACTTTAAACACCGATATGCTTATTATTGTTCAGTCAAAAGTACCTTGTGTTTTAGTGCAGTTTTGTGGCAACCTCGCGACCCGGCATGATCGTCACACTCAGCTTTGCTACCCAGTGAGGTGTCTGCTCTGGGCTGCTGAGTGAGGAATCACCACTCCGGCAGCGGCCGCGGTCCCGTGATTCACTCAGCCATTGTGCGGGGGATGGGGAGGCGTCCACTCTCAGGTCTTCATACTACGGTGGGTGCAGACTGCGGAGTAGCAGTAAACTGTGCTACCATTGTTGCAAGTAGCCAAAACGTTTTCTTGCTCACATGAACTACCGCCTGCTCGTGCCCCGAGCGGCAGGGTGGCGTCAATTACTGGTAAGTCTGACAAACTCACTGTTCCGACGGTCATGCAGCACTCTCCCTCACCATGGCCTCGAGTCAGTCGGCCGGCCCGGGCTGCTATGAAGTAATTCGCCGGCGGGGGTGGCGTGGCCAATATTCAGCTCCTGGGTTGTCCACTATTCTAGTGGGCACCTTGCACCAGTCCAAGCGACCCCTATTGATAGTAGGTTAAAGACAACCTCAATAGTAAGCTATCCTAGTGGTAGATGTGGAGAGCAGCCTTCAGGCTAAGTCTTGGAGGAATGTAAAGCAGCTTGTTTTACCAGTCTATAATCTCATGAATGACCAAATGAAAGGAGAACCACATCAGGTACACATAAAAAATATATGTGTTTATTCTAAGCACATCCCTCTAGTCCCATTGGGCCTGATTCACACAAGTAACCTAAGACAAATCCAAAACATACTACAATTTTGGTATTCACAGAAGGCACTTACTCATTTTGGTATTCACAGAAGGCACTTCCTCGTTTGGGTATTCACAGAAGTTAGGAGTACTAACTTTTGGACTCCTAAATGCCTTCTGTGAATACCGAAAGTCTTAAAGTTAGGATTTTTCTCAGTTTTGGAGTAGTAAAGTTAGGAGTCCTAACTTTAAGACTCCTAAATGCCTTCTGTGAATACCGCAAGTCTTAAAGTTAGGATTTTTGTCAGTTTAGGAGATGTGAAGTTAGGAGTCTTAACTTTACAACTCCTAAACTGAAAAAAATACTAACTTTAAGACTTTCGGTATTCACAGAAGGTATTTAGGTGTCCTAAAGTTAGGACTCCTAACTTCTGTGGATACCGAAGTAAGTGCCTTCTGTAAATACCAAAATGAGTAAGTGCCTTCTGTGAAAACCAAAATGGTAGTAAGTTTAGGATTTTGTCTTAAGTTAGTTCTGTGAATCGGGCCCTTTTTGAGGCTAGAGGCAAAAGTACATTCAGTAAACTTAATAACACACAGTAAATTAGCACAACATATGTTGAGCCCTAGGGACGTACCAAACCATATGTTAAGAAAGTGGTATTAGAACCACAACTTGCATTGACACAAGGGAGAGTCTTCAAAAGCGCTGTGGCCACCAAGAACCACCCAAGGTAGTGACAGAGGGGACCCACGGGGGACGCATGCAGTGTGTGAACACAGCCACAAATCACCATTAACTTCTATGGGGAAAGTCGCATTTGGAATTATAAAGACAAAGGACACTTGGGGGAGGACTTTGAACAAACCCCTTTAAACTTAAGGGGTTCTAGAGCCAACACCCATGGGAGCACCAGAGTACTTGAGTTACCTCACCCAGGGAAGCCAGGTGCATAGGTGTCTTTTGGTGTCGGGTTCCGTCATCGCTTTCAATGGCGATAGGCTGCTGCCATTTTAGAGGAAAGTGTCCCTTGTGATCCAAGCCTAGATCGAAGATGAGAAGAACCTGAAAGCAGAGGGGTCATAGTCTGGGTCTGGGCATACGCCCACCAATGTCAAGTGAAGAAGGAGTAGTTTGACTCTTGAGCCACGAAGACCAGGAGGCATCGACGACAACCAGGTTCTGCAATCAAACTGTCCTACAAAAGATGTTGAGTGCTGCCATGTCGGTTTCCGGATTAGACCCAAAAAGCCTAGGCAACAGCAACCCACGCAGGAATCAAAGAAATGCTTCGGTGTGGACCAGCAAGGTCTGAAGGACTGATCACTTGTTAGGAAGTCAGGGTACGTGTGGAGCAACCAGGAAAGCCCAAGGAAAATGAGAATGGCCTTTGTGCAGACCCACCAGTAGACGGACTAGTGATCGTGAAGGAGCCTCAAGTGGAAATGCAAGAAGCAGTCTCACAGAACACTTGTAGAGTGTAGGCCCACATTCTTCAGAGCAGATGGTGCTTGGAGCTTGGGCTACAAGAAACCCAATGTACAATCTCAGAAAATATTGGGAAGTCAATGCACTAGCAAATGTGCATGGTGTCCAGGGGTTCCGGTTCCACATCACTCGTGAGGGCTGTGGGTCTCAGCTTTGCTGGGGACTTTGGTCGGCCTTCGCGAAGTCTGAAAATCCTCTTCCTGGGCTTCAAATACTTCAAAATCCTGGGCAAGCTTCGGAGATGCAGACCAGAAAATTAAAACAAAAAGGATACTTAGAGGAGGACTTTGAGCAAATCCCTTTAGACTTAAGGGGTTCTAGAGCCAACACCCTCTGGAGCACCGGATTACTCGAGTTACCTCAACCAGGGAAGCCGGGTGCATAGGTGTCTTTTGGTGTCGGGTTTCGTCGTCGTTTTCAATAGGCATCTACTGCAAATTGCTGCTGCTGAAGAAGTGAAAAGTGTCCGGAGGGATCCAAGCCTGGATCGATGATGTGACAAACCTGAAAGCAGCGGGGACAGAGTCTGGGTCACTAGCCAGTGGCCAGGGGCACGATAATCGAATGCCCAAAGATGTCGGATGAGTTCAGGTGAAGAAGTTTGGATTTATTCTGGCCCACAAAGGATGTTCAGTGCTGCCTGGTCGGTGCCTGGATTGGACCCAACAAGCCTTGGTAATAGCAACCCATGCAGGAATCAAAGAAATGCTTTGGGGCAGACCAGCAAGATCCGAGGGACTCACCACTCGGTGGGGACTCAGGGCCCATTTAGAGCAACAAAAGAAGCCCAGGGAAAATCAGAGTTCTTTCACAGGGACCTACCAGTCAACGGACCAGGGATTGTGAAGGAGCCACAAGCGGAAATTCAGGAAGCAGGCCCATTGAACACTCATGGAGTGTAGGTCCACAATCTTTGGTGCAGATGGTGCTCGGGCCTTGGGCTACAAGTAACCCAAAGTACAACTTCAAGGGGGGGTTGAGATGTTGATGCACTAACAAATGTGCACAGTGTCCAGGAGTTCCGGATCCATGTCACTCACGAGGGCTGCGGGTCTCAGCTTTGCTGGGGACTTGGATCGTCCTCTGAGAAGACTAGAAATCTTCCTCCTGTGTCAGAAATACTGTGGAGTCCGGCAGGAGCTTCAGAAATTCAGACCGGCAAGATGCTTCCTTGGTGCCTGCTTGAGCAGGGGAGTCACCCCTTGACCCCGACCCCTTCTTCCATCCTCTAATCTTTAGAAATGCATCGAAGTTCCAGGATTCAGTTTCAGAGTTTTGTCCAGGTATAATCTAAAGTCCTGTTGCCAGGGGTCCCTTACTTCTAGTAAGAAAAGGGGTTGGACATACTCCGGGGACCCACCTATGGGAGGGTCTGGAAAAAGGGGTGGTTACACACATTTACTTGGTCCAGTTTCATGCCAGAGCAGGAGCTGTAGCCCCTTTAACCGGTTTGAAGTGTCTATACACAGGGACACCATATGTGCCCCCAGTGCTGACTTCAAAGCACTCTCAGAGTGCACCCACCCAGCCCCAATACACTAAAGCTTGCCTGCGAGGTGGTTACACCTCCCTGTGACAGAAAACCTATTGTCCAGGCCTCCCCTACCGGAGATTCGTCCAGCAGCGGGTGGTCAGACTCGTGTCTGAGGATGCAGCATCCTTTTTCGTTATGCCAGGGCTCTTTTAAACTTTTACCGGTTAGACCAGTGTATACATGTCTCTCCCCCTAGAAGGGTGGAATTCTACCTCCACTGCCATCACTGGTGGGGGGGGGGGGCGGGAGTAGGATTCCAAAGTGTTTGACCCCAAACACGACATGTTTCCATGCAGCTATTCCAAAGTTAGCATTTACTGCAATGTTATAATGCACTTAAGAGTATATATTCTGGCTGCATCAGAGAATAGGCTCTGAAAGCTGCAGAGGGGCCCAGTTCATGCATGGGCACCCTCTCACACAAAACAAAGCACTCTGCTTTCAGGATTGATAAGGCCTGCCATAGGAGTGACTGATAGGCTTATATGTGTCAGTGATTAACAGTAGCTATAGGTAACCTATATCTTAGTAAGGGGTGCATGCACCTCCTTACCCAGGCTGCAGTAGCAGTCTTGTGGTGCCATTTTGGTAGGCCTCCCGGGGGTGGCATAATACATGCTTCAGCCCCTGGTAGGCCTCTGGGGTACCTATGCCCTTAGTACCTAGTGTATCATATGCTAGGGACTCACAAGGGTACCTCAGTAACCAAACTGGAGTGTACCTAAAGTACAGGTTATCAATTTATAGAGGAAACAGCTAGGCTGCCATAGGTAAGATGCACTCTGGCATGTCGCTTCTAGGTAGCTCATTTTTGAGATTGTAAGTCAGAATCTTTAAACACAAGTTTGTTTCTTCTTCTTTTTCAGTATTCTGTGGTCCTGAGGAAAACCCCAAGAATAAAAGGGGGTTTGAAACGCGTAGACCCTTTGGTTTGATGTTGTATATCAAACAAATGCGCTGCTTAGACAGATAGGGCTGGTTGTGCAGTGTTTACATTTTCTCTTGAATTTATTATTGTTATCTAAAGATTTCGTGCACAGCCAACTCTTTAGACTGAACTTTTGCATTGCTTGGTTTTAGGCCCCCTAGTCCATTTACATTTCTAAAAATTCTTCTTTTGTCCTATGGGGTCACGAGTATGTGTGTGAATGTTGAGTAGTATGATTGAGGAAATGTGGTTTGAAAAATGAAAGTTTTGATTGAATGAATTTGGTTGTGATCTTTTAGATCTTTTTCTTGTACATAGATCAACTTTGTTTCAATATTATTTGTGGTTACTATATTTTTCTAACACTTCTTTAACATTTCATGTTAAAACTGGCATCGTCTCCCTTGAAAAATAGTTTATTAAAAAAGTGATTGTGTTTTTCAATTAAATAAAGATTATTGGATAATCTGGACACAGACTGATTAGTAGCTTTTGTGTGTGTCAAAGTAATTTGAATAGTGATCAGTACTGGCATCTCTGGTTGTTTTGCTATTATGGGCTCAGCCTTACTGATTAGAGCCATACCCATTGTACTTTTTGCTAACTTCTAAAAGTGGCACTTCTCCACTAGTCACAATAAATCTGCTCACATCATCGCACAGCATTTATTCCCATGAGTGCGCACATAGTAAACCCGCCATTGCACTCCTCTCATATCAGGAATTACCATAGACACACATATCCCCCATGCATTCCTATGGCACGGCAGGCCAATCTCACCACATGTACTCAGAGAGTGCACACACTTTACTCTAGGCCACAGTGCTAAAGTGCGCAGAGGCCTAAAATCACCAACACCAGGTTACAGAAACTGGCTAAGAGAACGCAAAAAGTTTCGGGGTGAACCTGCCAAAAGGGCCAAGTCTAACACTCCCTGTATATAAAATGACTGTGTGAATAAGGATAACCCTACTGCCTACATCTGTGTAGCCTGTTCGCTGAGGATTACTTTCTATCACCCTATCCGGCCCTAGGAACCTCAAGTTTGATATGCTTCTGCTCAGGACTTTGAGAGCCACCTTTTAATAAGGACCATTTAGATATCACTTGTTTTGGAATGCCTTTCCTGAAAACGCGGTTGTTTCAACCCTAAAGCTTTACTGACGGCTGTTGCATTTGTGTGTATTGGTCATTTGGTTTTGGAGCAGCAGGGCCAGCTGGGTCAGACCTGTCTGGAGAGAGAGATCAGCATTTTGAGCCTGTGGAGGAGTGACCCTTTGATCCAAGTAGGGCAGTGCCTTGCAAGGTGAATAATTGCTCCACCTCCCACTGGATGTCTGATAGCAGGCCCCCTCATTCTGAAAGGGCAGGATGTCACCTCGTAAACCAAGTGCTTCCCGACCCCACCAAACTGGTTCTGACCGGAGTCAGTAATTTGCAACCTTAGAGAACATAGACTTTTTAGGTATAGAATGCTGAGCTGGAACAGTGGCCAAATGTGTTTCTTCTGGATGTCAAGACAAAACTCTGTCCGAGTGAACAGAGGAAAGGACTTTGAAACTTTCACCAACCTTGCCGAAGAAACTACCCAAGGGCCTAAATCAAGAGCGCCTCCTGCAGAAGTCTCAAGAACATTAGACTTCACCCCGTCCGCAGTTGGAATTCCTGTGCGAAGAATTCCACTTGCAGGTGAGGGCTCCGTCGAGTAATCCGGAGCTTCTAGTCCTACTGTGAGGATTGCGGACTGGGACCCCTTTTGAATCCTTCGCTAAACCTGTGCGGGCCTCTGCAGCTAAAGCAGAGTTGCTGCTGCTGAGAGCCCGCCTAACTCGGAACCTTTGAATCCTTTGCTTACCATCAATGGACATAGGGTTTAGGCTCTCAGGGACAGAAGAGCTAGTGTGACTGCTGTCAGCTCCCGGCTGTGGGTCCAAAGAGCAGATTGTCCCCCATGCGTTCTGTCCCGTAGTGTCAGCAGACAACTCAGAGAGCCAATGTGAGGTGGCTCAGGTTCCCTATGAATGAGGAAGGGGGTCTCAGGAACTCTTCAGGTGGCTGTGAGGCCCGCCATGCCTGTAGACTGTCTGTTGGGCAATGATCTGGAGAACTCCCCCATGGGCTACGATGGAGAGAAAGTCTCATTTAAGACTGTTGGGCCTGCCTTAGTAGGCGTGTGCAACTATTCGGTCCATGGCAGCTCAGAAGGGTGTCCAGGAAGGCCTGGAGCTTGAAATTATGGCTTAGGCCCCGGCCTTGAAGAGAAAGGGTAGGGGGCATGGGAAATCTGCTGCCGCGGTTCCCACAGTCCCGGAGGGAGCAGACCCTGAGGGGGATGCCCAAAGACCTACAGAGGAACTGGGGGACCTACCAGAGCTGACCCATTGGCAGCAGGAAGGGGACCCTCCAGGGAGCAATTTTGTGAGCAACAAAGAACCTGTCCTTCCCTTGAGGGAGTGTGGCGACAGGCCGCTGCCCAGGCAGCAGGTGATCAGACAGGGTCCCATTGGATCTATTGGGAGAATTACCTCCTTTACAGCAAGCCTAAGGTTGCTGAGCTTGGGTCAGCCCATGTGCTGGTGGTACCCCAGCGCTTCAGGACCTTCCTACTGGGGTTGGCTCATGATGTGCCATTAGCCGGACATCTGGGGCAGACCAAGACCTTTGAGAGGCTGGACACCCTCTTCTATTGGCCCCAGATGCGCTGAAACTCAGATGCTCACTGCAGAACGTGTGAAACTTGACAGGCAAGTGGGAAGAGTGGGGAAGATTAAGGCCCCCTACAGCCCTTACCTGTTGTGAGTACCTCATTCGAGATTCCCTTTGGAATGAAGAATGCCCCTGCCACCTTTCAGAGGTTGGTCAACAGGGTGTTGGTTGGGCTGGAAAACTTCAATGCCGCCTACCTGGATGACATTGTGTTGTTTAGTTCCTCTTGGGAGGACCACCTATGCCACCTCTGGGAAGTACTGATGGTACAGCAGGAAGGCAGGCCTCACATTCAAAGCCAGTATGTGCCAGAATGGGCAGGGTTCTGTAGTATATTTGGGGCACCAGTTAGGGAGCGGCCAGGTGGCACCCCTTCAGCCCAAAATTGAAACTATCCTGGCGTGGGAACCCCTCAAGACTCAGAAGCAGGTGAGGGCCTTCATAGGACTCACTGGGTACTACAGGAGGTTTGTCAAGAGAATTGTTGCAGCCTTGACTGAGCTGACTTCTAAGAAGCAGCCAAAGAAGGTTACCTGGACTGACACCTGTCAGAAAGGTTTTGATGCCCTAAAGACTGTCATGTGCACAGCATCCGTGCTTCAGGCGCCCAACTTTTCAAAGGAATTTATTGGCCAGATGGACGCCTCCGAGCATGATATAGGGGCTATTCTGTCACAGATCAATGTTGAGGGACTAGACCAGCCGATAGCCTTCTTCAGCAGGAGGCTACTTCCCCAGGAAAAGAGATGGAGTAAAATTGAGCGTGAGGCATTTGCTGTGGGTTGGGCACTGAAGAAGCTGAGACTCTATCTGTTTGGAACTCACTTCCGGGTTCAGACAGACAACCGTAGATGGTTGATGCAGATGAGGGGTGAGAATCGCAATTACTTGAGGTGGTCCATTTCCCTACAGGGTATGTATTTCACGGTGGAGCCCCGCCCGGGTACAGAACAGGCCAATTCAGATTTTTCCGCCTTAGTAATGAGAACCCCCAAGGCAATGGTTAGTTCTCCCCACATTTCAGCAGGGGGGCGCGTGTTAGACCTTGCATCATTGGTGTAGGTCTTCCTTCCACTCTACCCTTTCTGTCTTGTATGTTGGCTGAATGTAGATATTTTGGGTGCCATGCCACTGCTAATCTGTGCCGCAGCGCGAATGCTCCCTGTATATAAAATGACTGTGTGAATAAGGATAACCCTAATACCTACATCTGTGTAGCCTGCTTGCTAAGGATTACTTTCTATCACCCCATCCTGCCCTAGCAACCTTGAGTTTGAGATACTTCTGCACAGGACATTGAGAGCCACCTTTTAATAAGGACCATTTAGATATTACATGTTTTGAAATGCCTTTCCTGAAAACACGGTAGTTTCTTGCCTAAAGCTTTTCTGCCTGCTGTTGCGAATGTGTGTATTGGTCGTCTGATTTTGAAGCAGCATGGCCAGCTGGGTCTGAGAAATCAGTATTTAGAGCGTGTGGAGGGACGACCCTTTGATCCTTAGTAGGGCAGTGCCTGGCAAGGTGAATGATGGCTCCACCTCCCACTAGGTATATTATTGCAGGCTCCTTCATTCTGAAAGGGCTGGATGTTACCTCGATGCTCCCCGACCCCACCAAACTTGTTCTGACCGGAGTCAGTGATTTGCGAACTACTTTTTAGGTAAAAAATGCTGCGCTGGAACTGTGGCCAAGTGTGTTCCTTCTGGATGTCAAGACGAAACTTTGTCGTAGTGAACAGAGGAAAGGACTTTGAAACTTTCACCCAGCTTGCCGAAGAAACTACCCGAGGGCCTAAATCGAGAGCGCCTCCTGCAGAAGTCACAGGGACATTAGACTTCGTCCTGTCAGCCATCAGAATTCCTGTAGAAGGAATTCCACTTGCAGGTGAGGCCTCCATTGACTAATCCGGAGCTTCTAGTCCTATTGCTAAACCTGTGTGGGCCGCTGCAGCTAAAGGAGAGTTGCTGCCGCTGAGATCCTGCTTAACTCTGAACCTTTGAATCCTTAGCTAAACCTGTGCTGGCCACTGCAGCTAAAAGAGAGTTGCCACCGCTGAGAGCCCTCCTAACTCTAAACCTTTGAATCCTTTGCTAAACCTGCGCGGGCCACTGCAGCTAAGAGAGAGCTGCTGCCGCTGAGAGCCCACCTAACTCTGCACCTTTGAGCCTTTTGCTAAACTTGTGTGGGCCGCTGCAGCTAAGAGAGAGTTGCCGCAGCTGAAAGCCCACCGTAATCTTCACCTTCAAGTCCTTTGCTGAACCTGGGTGGACCGCTGCAACTGAGAGAGATGTAGCCGCTGAGCGTCCACCATTGTGCCAGCCGGGCCGAGACCATCCTCTGTCACGTGGGCTGCTGCAGCCAAGAAGGAGCTGTAGCCGCTGAGCGCCCACACCCTTTGCTACTGTGCATTACTTTGATTTGCTCCTTGGGCCACCGCAGTCAAGAGAGAGCTGTAGCCGCTGAGTGTCCACCATTGTGCCAGCCGTACCGAGACCATCCTCTGCCCGTGGGCCACTGCAGCTAAGAGAGAGCTGTAGCCGCAGAGTGCCCGCACCCTTGCTACTTTGCATCACCGTGATTTGTTCTGTGGGCTGCCGCAGCCAAGAGAGAGCTGTAGCCGCTGAGTGCCCGCACCCTTGCTATTTTGCATCATCATGATTTGTCCCGTGGGCCACAGCAGCCAACATAGAGCTGTAGCCGTTGAGGCCCTCACCCTTTGCTACTTTGTCTCATTGTGATGTGTCCCGTGGGCCGCCGAAGTTGAGAGAGCTGTGGCCGCTGAGCGCCCGCACCTGGGGCAACTTTACATCCTTGGATTTATCCTGTGGGCCACCGCAGCTGAAGGAGAGCTGCTGCTGCTGCGGTGCGCCCACACTTTGTGACCCTTGTTGAGGATTGTCCCTACCATTCTTTGGGCTGCCGCAGCCAAGAGAAAGATGTAGCCGTGAGTACCTGCACCCTTTGCTACTTTGCATCATCGTGATTTCTCCCGTGGGCTGCCGCAGCCAAGAGAGAGCTGTAGCCGCTGAGTGCCCGCATCCTTGCTATTTTGCATCATCATGATTTGTCCCGTGGGTGACCGCAGCCAAGAGAGAGCTGTAGCCGTTGAGCTCCCGCACCCTTTGCTACTATGCCTCATCGTAATTTGTCCCGTGGGCCGCCGCAGTTAAGAGAGAGCTGTGGCCGCTAAGTGCCCGCACCTAGGGCAGCTTTGCATCCTTGAATTTGTCCTTTGGGCTCCCGCAGCTGAAGGAGAGCTGCTGCCACGGTGGGCCCGCACCTTGTCACCCTTGTTGAGGATCGTCCCTACAGTTCTGTGGGCCCACCAAGGAGCTGCATGATGAGAGTCAGCGCCACCAACAGCCAGGGCAGCTGTGCGCCCGCCTGTCCCCAAGTGTCCGATTCATTGTAGGTGCACGCTGCGGACCTCAGGCCCTAAAACTTGTGGTCTCTGTGAGTCCACCTACGTCTCTGCATCTTCAAGGAGCTGCATACTGGGCCCCCTATCCACGACAGGTATCTTGATGTGCACCGGGTCACGTAGGCCCCGGCCCTGAACTCAGTCAGTATCACGCTTTAGTGAATACGCTATTGTCTTTTTGAGTCCCTACGGGTTGACGTGAATTGTAGTTGTTGAAACGTTTTGAGAGTTTTGAGTTAAACTGTTAGATAAAGATATTATTGTTTGATACCTACTTGAGTTGTGTCCTTTTGTGGCGTCATTACTGCCTTATTGTTTCATGGTCATAAACGCTTCACACACTGCCTCTGAGAAAGGCCTAACTGCTCGTGCTACATTACCACAGGGTTGAGCCGGGGTTGTCAAAGGGGGTGGTCAACTTGCCCTGACTTAGGAAGAAGGGTTCCTATTTGGTTAATGGCGCCAGCCATGGCCAACTAGAGACCCCCATTTCTAACACTTAGAGATGAGGAATTTTAGGGGCATTCATTTGTTTTGAAGTGGCCAATCCAAAACAGGTTGTTTGATAAATAGAGCTGTTCAGAACTAACATATAGTTTTGGATAAGGCACGCATGATGTTATGCCTCTGTACCTTGTACCTGCCAGGGTTTAGAACCCCAAACAGATTTAAGTTTGACAGTAAGCCACCTATAGCTAACTCATCAATAAAGGCTTTTGAATACAATAACTTTGTGTGGGTGAGCCTGACTTTAGAATTGGGCTTAGAATACATTTTAAAAGAAAATGAATCAGGATTGGATTTCTTAAAATCAGTGAAGCATGTACATTTTTTCAAAATCCGTTTTTGAACTGCCTTCAATGGGAGCTGGGCAATGTTCCCATTGAGTATAATGAACCACATTTTTAAAAGTATTAGCTTTATGCAGGACATGATGGCCATAATGCTGGTAGCAAAATAAATCAGCATGATTAGCCGAATTCAAGTTCAAATGCAGCATGATATTTAAAATCAAAAAATAAAGATTTCACGGCTTGAACGTCCCAATCATCAGAGCGTATCTTTTGTTTCCCTATATCCCCCATTGAAACACGAAGTACACTTGGGACATTAACCTCCTCAGTTGGGCCCTGAATTTGGAAGTTTACAGCATCCCATACAATCCCATCCAACACTGGCCAGGCAGAGATGTTGACAAAAGTCTGGTCTCGTTTCATGATATGTGAAGAAGAGTGTGGTGCCAAAGTTCCATCAATTATCTTTATAGCACAGTGTTGAGTAAGATAGTGACCATTGATTAAACAGAAAAAGAATGTCACAAGTCCAATTGACATGAATAAAAAAATTGCGATGAGAACCAGCCAGATGTAGGTACAAAGTGGAATTAAAAAATTGTATTGAAACCAGGTGACAAAAATAGAAAATTTCGATGGGGTGCTTGATGTTGTGGAGTCTCACTTACGAAAGTACGGAGCTTCTGTTATGTTATGTTATTAACACTTATAGAGCGCACGATTACCCTTGCGTGTCCTGGCACTAAGCATTGGCCTCCTAATCTAGCTGAGATATCACTGTGAAAAAAAGCCACGTCTTCAAGCTCTTCCGAAAAATGAGGAGATTTGGAGCATTTTTAAGGACCAGTGGAAACACGTTCCAGGCGTTTGAGGCGCAGTGGATAACGCTCCTGCCTCCCCAGTTAAATTTTTTTATCCTGAGAGTTTGTATTAATTTGGCACTGGCAGATCTCAGTGCCCTCCCTGGCACATACCATTGGAACTTGTGCCTGAGGAATTCTGGCCCAATCCCTTTGATAGCCTTAAAGACTATACAAAGAGCTTTAAAGCGAGAACTTTGTTTTATGGGAAGCCAATGTAGCTTCCTGAGCTCGCCTTTGACAGAAGCAAATTTAGGGGTACCAGACAAAAGCCTGGCTGCTGAGTTCTGGACTAACTGAAGTCTATACATCTGACATTTTTGCAGATTCAGGTAAAGGCTATTACAGTAGTCCAGCCGCGATGTTATCAATGCCATGACCACTGTCTTCATATTGCTCTCTGTCAGGAAGAACTTTATTTTCCTTATGATTCTAAGAATCATAAAACAGGCTGAGGTCACCAGGCTAATATGGCCCCCCATGATTAGTCTGTCATCCACAACTACCCCCAGGTTTTTAGCCTTCTTAGTTGGTGTGGGACAAGGACCCAATTCTTCTGGCCATCATTCTGGTGTCCACACCAAGGGGTTATTCCCAAATTTCAACACCTCAGTCTTGTTAGAGTTGAGTTTCAAACAATTGGAGGACATCCAACGGGATATGGCACTCATACACTCATGAAAGTGCTCCCCAGTCTCTTTCTTACCTCCCTTGGTTATGGACAACACAATTTGTGTTTTATCAGCATAGGAGGTGAGCTGGAAGCCAAAAGATCTAATAACTCCCGCTAGAGGTGCCACATAGACATTAAAAAGCGTGGGGCTCAAAGAAGATCCCAGACAACCGGTCCATCAAAATTTTATGATGGACCGCTTCAAAGGCCGCCAACAGGTCTAACAGGATCAAAACAGCACTTCCTTCTCCATCTACGGCTTCTCTAATCTCTTCCGTAGATTTCAACAGGGCCAGCTCAGTGCTATGATTAGCCCTGAACCCATATTGAGAGGGGTCCAGAGAGTTGTTGCAATGAAGAAAAGCACTGAGTTGGTTGTTCATCACCTTTTCCAGGATTTTAGCAGGGAGTCAAGTCAAGTCAAGTCAAATCATTTATATAGCGCACTACATACCCAGAGGGTCTCAAGGCGCTTGAAGAAGGGTGGGGAATTACTTGTCGAATATCCAGGTTTTAAGTTGCTTTCTGAATGCTAGGTGGTTTTGAGTGAGGCGAAGGTGAATAGGGAGTGAGTTCCAGGTTTTAGCTGCCAGGTAGGAGAAGGATCTTCCTCCCATGGTGGTTTTGTTGATGCGAGGAACAGCAGCAAGGGCTTGGTTGGAAGAGCGTAGCTGGTGGGTGGGGGGGGTGTAGAAGGAGAGTCACGCGTTGAGGCATTCGGGTCCAAGTTCGTAAAGTGCTTTGTGTGCGTGGGTGAGGAGGCGGAATGTTATCCTCTTATTGACAGGGAGCCAGTGGAGGTTTTTCAGGTGACCAGAAATGTGGTCTTTACGCGGGATGTCTAGTATTAGTCTGGCAGATGCGTTCTGGATGCGTTGTAGTTTTTTCTGAAGTTTTGCGGTAGTACCGGCGTATAGTGTGTTTCCGTAGTCCAGGCGGCTTGTAACCAGTGCGTGGGTGACCGTTTTTCTGGTTTCGGTGGGGATCCAGCGAAATGTTTTTTTGAGCATGCGAAGAATGTTGAAGCAAGATGATGAGACGGCGTTGACTTGTCTGGTCATCGAGAGTGAGGAGTCCAGGATGACGCCCAGGTTCCGTGCGTGGTCCGTTTGGGATGGGTGATTTTCCAAGGGCCGCTGGCCACCAAGAGTCGTCCCAGGCGGAGGGGGAGGTACCTAAGATAAGGACTTCGTTTTGTCTGAATTCAGTTTTAGACGGCTGTGCTTCATCCACTCTGCTACTTCTTTCATTCCTTCATGTAGGTTGGTTTTGGCGGTGTTAGGGTCTTTGGTGAGTGAGAGGATCAGTTGAGTGTCATCAGCGTAGGAGATGATATTGAGGTTGTGTTGGAGTGCGATGGTCGCGAGGGGGCTCATATATACGTTGAAGAGGGTGGGGCTGAGTGAAGATCCTTGTGGCACGCCGCAAATGACTTCAGTGGCCTCTGACTTGAACGGTGGGAGGCGGACTCTCTGAGTTCTTCCGGCCAGGAACGAGGTGATCCATTCAAGTGTTTTTCCTTGGATTCCGATGTTTCTGAGGCATTGTAACAGGGTGCTATGACAGACTGTGTCGAAGGCTGCAGAGAGGTCGAGGAGGATGAGGGCGACTGTGTCTCCATTGTCCAGTAGAGTTCGAATGTCGTCTGTTGCTGCGATGAGTGCGGTCTCAGTGCTGTGTTTGGCTCGGAAGCCGGACTGTGAGGAGTCGAGGGATTTGTTGGTTTCGAGGAAGGCGGCGAGCTGGTTGTTGACTGCTTTCTCGATGACTTTGGCCGGGAATGGAAGGAGCGAGATGGGGCGGTAGTTTTTGAGTTCGGTGGGGTCAGCTGTGGGTTTTTTCAGAAGGGCGCTGAGTTCGGCGTGTTTCCAGCTTTCCGGGAAGGTGGCGGTGTTTAGGGAGCAGTTGATGACGTCTCGGAGGTGTGGTGCTATGATGGAGTCTGCTTTGTTGAAGATGTGGTGAGGGCATGGGTCAGTGGGGGATCCTGAGTGGATGGAGTTCATCAGGCGGATGGTGTCCTCGGTGGAAATTGGGTTCTAGTCATTAAGGCTGTTCAAGGGGGGTGAAGGTTCGGCATACGGTTGGGAGGGTTGGTCTCCGGTTTGGTTGTCGAAGCTGTTGTGGATGTCCGCGATTTTGTCTTGAAAGAACGAAGCTAAGGAGTCGCAAAGGGTTTGAGAGGGAGTGATGTCGTTGGAGTTGGCAGTGGGGTTGGTAAATTCTTTGACGATGTTGAATAATTCCTTGCTGTTGTGGGTGTTGTTGTCAAGTCTGTCTTTGAATGCGGCTTTCTTGGCTGTCCGGATCAGTTGGTGGTGTAAACGGGTGGCGTTTTTGAAGGCGTCCCTGGTGCTGTTGTTTGGGTCTTTTTTCCAAGCCTTCTCAAGGGAGCGAAAGAGTTTCTTGGATTTCTTAAGATCATCGTTGAACCAGGGGGTGTGAAATAGTCCTATAATTATTGGGTTCTTTAGGGTCTAAGTTCTCCTTTTTCAAAAGCGGGAGTACTGAGGCAACTTTCCAAATTTTCGGAAAAATCCCAGAAGCAAAAACATTATTAAACACGGGATTCAGGGCCATTCCTATAACCTCTGGTATTTGTTTGATGACCCAAGCAGGACAGAGATCACTAGGGGCTCCTGATAGAATTTGGGTTAAAACCCTGATTACTTCTCGAATCTCCAATGGTGTTAATTGATCCAGAGTGCTTAATGGATCTCTGCTCTCCAGTTCATTACTATTGTTACTTGCCTGTGGTTTTTTCATTGACCTCAGAAAATTAGGAGAATATCATTTCAACTTTCTGTTTGAAAAAGGCGGAGATTTAATTGCAAAATGAATGGTTACTGTGACTCTTAGGACTGGAGGGTGAGGTAAATTTTTTAATAGTATTAAAAAGTTCCTTAGAATTGGACTTGGCTATTGCAATCTGCTTGGAGAAAACTGTCTTTTAGCTTCAGATAGGCTTTGTTTATAACTTGCTATGGATTGTTTATATTTATCCTTATCTGTATCAGTATACTTTTTACGCCAGGCCCTTTCTAACAGTTTACATTCCAGTTTTCTATCTCTAAGTTCTTCTGAATACCAAGGGGCCGATGTCGTAGCTCGTTTAGGAAGCCACTTTCTACTAGGGGCTAATAGATTGCAGGAAGCGGCAAGCCATTGATTGTAGTCGGCGGCTGCAGTTTCCACTTCAGTTGGAAGGGGACGCAGCGAGCTGCTGAGGGAGCTCTCGAGTTGGTTGATGTCCAATTTTCCCCAGGCTCTGGTCGTTATCCTCTGGTCTAATTTACTTGTGGCTGGCTGGTTCCTACTACATTTGAGCTCAAACTGAATAGCACAATGATCTGACCATGATAAAGGGAACACTGAGATATTACACAAATTATGATTGTTTGAGTATATCCCATCTAAAGTGTGTCCCTTTTCATATGTGGGAGTAGTCACCAGCTGACATAAATGGCCCACCTCCATAATTTGATCCAACTGTTGTGTATTAGGATCTATATGATTTTACAGATGGAAGTTAAAATCCCCCATTACTGTATATGAATCTTGACAGAATCCTTCTTTGATTAGGGTACCCACTGACTCCAGGAACCCTTTTTTGGGTCCAGGACGACGATAGAGGAGTAAACCTTTAAAAATCCTGTGACTTCTAAAATGAAAATGAAATGCTAAGGCTTCACATGTAGAGTTGGAAATCGGAAGGAAATAAGGTTTTAAAGAGGCGTGATAAATTACCGTAATACCTCCTCCCTTTTTTTGCGGCCTATCAAGTGTGAAACAGTGAAACCCAGGGGGTATGGCCTTCACTAAATCTGGTCCGGAGGCCAGGTCTGTCCATGCTTCTATAATAAAAGCTAGTTTAATCTCTTGTTCCTCCAAAAGCAGAGCACATTCTTCACTGAGTTTAACTAAAGAACTAGCATTTAGTAGAACAGATTTCAAATCCCCTATCTTATTTGAATTTGACCTCTTGAGTGTTGGAGTTCTAAGCTTATGTACCGTCAAATTTTAAAAAAGGGGAAGTTGTGTCTGGCAGCTGGGGCAAAGAGCGCTTTCCATGCCTCGCTAAGTGATAGTCCTGGGACTTAGGGAACAGCATAACATACCCGTGCCAGGATTCAGCTTGTGTATTTCCTCCGTGGTGTAACTAGTTTGATTTCGTTTTGGGGAACAAAGGGCAGGGGGACAGGCCCTGTGCCCGGCCTGCGCGCGGACGGACACAGACGGGCTTGCCTTTGGCGCGCCAGCGGCATGCCCGCTGTGCGCGCCTGTGTCAGCATGTGTGTTAAATAACCCCGCTTTCCACCACTAGACCGCTAACCTCTGTGAGAAGCCCCAGGCCGTCAGGTTCGATCCCTCCCTCCCTCTCATAGTTCAAAATCGGCAATTAAGTTTAAAACAGTTCTAAAATTGTGCAAAGTTAAAATAGCAGTATCACCAGTCTCATGAATCTCAAAATGTGGTCTCACCGGACGAGCTCTCAACACGTCTTCGCCGGGGACCCATGCTGCGCATCCGTGTCAGCTTCCGAGTTAAATAACCCCGCTTTCCACCCCTAGACCACTAAGCTCTGTGAGCAGCCCCAGGCTGTCAGGTTTGATCCCTCCCTCCGTGTCCAAGTGCAAAATCGGCAATTAAGTTTAAAACCGTTCTAAAATTGTGCAAAGTTAACATAGCAGTGTCACCAGTCTTATAAATCTAAAAATGTGGTCTCAGGTGTGGTCTCACTGGGCGAGCTCTCAACACGGCTTCACCGGGGACCAATGCTGAGCGTCCGCGGCAGCTTCCGAGTTAAATTACCCCGGTCCCCTTTGAGGTCCGGTTGAAACGCGGCGTTTCAGATTTCGCCGCAGCATTTGTTTTTCTACCAAGCTGGCAGTCAGGCAGCATGAGCTGCTGCTGGCAGAAATGTTAATAGGGCAGAGGCTGCGTGCCATAGACTGCAGGCTGAAGAGGTCACAGGGGCAGGCTGCATGCTGAGGAGGGCGAAGAGGGGCAGAGCCAGAAACAAGAGGCTGGAGGTAGGAGGAACTGACCCCTGTCTACCTCGGCGTTCTTTGGCCCCACCTGCTCTGCCTGTCAAACACCTCGATCACGCATTCACCTTTCTGTCGGAAATCTGAAAACGGGTGAGTGAGGCAGATACCTTCTTTGGTTCTCTCTCCTGGATACTTCACAAAAGTGTGGTGGTGAGCCTCAGCAAGGCCTACCAGTGCAAGGGGTCCGCCCTCCTCAGAGTCCTCCGACCAATAGGATGAAGTTGGCACAGAAACTGGAATAGAAAATACATGATTTATTAAACCTCATGAGGTGGAACTACGTTCACACAACACCCTTCGGTACCCTGACCTGAAGGAGCATGGTCCTTTTATACCCACACAGGGCCTCAGAAGAAGGCGGTACGAGTACAAAGTACAGGTTTTAGGTACATATATGGTAATATAGAAAACCTACATTCAACAAGTGGGTGGAGCTAACAGTGGCTAATTCTAGTAAACACATCCTGACATTTACAAACTAGGCACAGACAGCTGCAAGCTCAACTGGGCGTGTACGAGACAGGAAAGGCTAAAAATTACCTTGTCGCTAGTCAGAATACAAGAGCAGGGAACAGAAAGGTAGGACAGAGCACGTGATAGCACATGGCATACAAAATGGCGGACAGAAGTACAAAATGGATTCCACAAAACGGACAAGTTAACTTCTAAATACAAGATGGCTTCTGCTAATGCTAACCCAATCGCTGCCGAATGACAACAAAAGTGGCTCACTTCCCACGGCGCGAGGACGAGCTGCGTTCCCTACAAAGAAGCCGATTTCACCAAGATCGCTCCTTCATTATTGTTGTGCGGTGTTTCAACAAACACAAGCATATTACAGTGAGTTTTATTTATTGTGAACTTGGAAACTTTTCCTTTCTTTGACCTGCTAGCACAAGGCGCATTTTGTGAAAGAATTTTGGAGTAGAGGATTGAAGGACAGTGCTATTGCTTTGGTGTTCTTTTTTGTTTTTCAACAAACTTTATTGAACATTATTTTTATTAAGAAGTGGATATCTGAGTGCTCTATACCTACCTGAGGTTGCCGTTAGTTAGTTTATTGCAGTTTATTGCCGCCACCACCGCCAGAGTCATCGGGGGAGACACGCACGTCTCGCGGGGCTTGTGAGAGAACGGAGGCCAGAGACTTGTGTGATTGCCTGATTTAGAAAACCTTGCTTTTAAAATCTGTTGATTTGACCAATTTGTAAAATCATGCTTTTAAAATGCGCCACTTGCTGACAGCCTGTTTTTAACTACGTCCCTGACATTACACCTAGTGATTCTGAACTTGCAGTCCCCGTCTGTAAGAGCGGGGCCACAACGTGTTTCCGGTCAGTGCTCTCGTTTTTCAGACAGGGGATAAAAGGCACGCTGGCGCGACCGCGCAGCATGAGACACGAGGGGTTGGAATAAGTTACGTGTGCAATTGCCTGATTTACAAAACCTTGCTTTTAAAATCTGTTGATTTGCCTGATTTGTAAAATTGTGCTTTTAAAACTTGCCACTTGCTGATAGCCTGTTTTTAACTACGTTCTTGACATTACACCTAGTGATTCTGACCTTGCGGTCCCCGTCTGTAAGAGTGGGGCCTCAGCGTGATCCAGGTCAGCGTCTAGTTTTTCAGACAGGGGATAAAAGGCACGCTGGCGCGATTGCGCAGCGTGAGACACTGATCCAGCGGCCTATAGGAAATATGTCATAAACTACGCTACCCAACTTCACATTAATCACCATTAATCATAAATCAATCACAATGCCCAGAAACTAACATGACATATTTTTACCAACTGAATCATGTGACCTAATTAACCTATTCACAAATTATATACATTTATATACAACCGCGGTAAATGAATTCATCATACTTTACAAACCCTACAAATTAATTAAGCCACTGTGGCGATAAGATCTTGCTAATGGTAACCTAAACTCATGAAATAACAAAACCAGCTTGTTTTTCAAAGTAAGCTATTTATTTAGATATTTCATTAGAAATCTTTATTAAAGCATTTTTATTTGAATCGTTGTAAATGGTTATGACATTTTTATGAAAATCAAAAATATTATTCAAATAGAAAATATCAATTTGACAATATCAAATCCATAAGTCCCTAACTACGCTTGCTATATTAAAGAATAAAAAGTAAAGTCTTTTGAGGGCTCTTACGTGCTGAAATGAAATGAAATGAAAAAGAAACTTAATAAAGCGCACTGCGGCCAAGCGGCTTCCTGGCGCTGGGGACTAGACCAGACTCAGCGAGGGAATCCGAGGGAACTAGCAGGGGAATGCCTGAGAAAACAGGAATGTTTTAAGGGCTTCACAGAAGTGGGTGTAGATGGGAATGGAGCGAATGGAAAGAGGAAGACTGTTCCAGAACCGAGGGGCCAGAACCGAGAAACGGGTGCCCCCGTTCTCGATTTACGGAAACGGAGGACGTGCAGAAGGGACAGGGAGGAGGAGCGGAGAGTGCGGCTAGGGGCGTAAGGAGTGATGAGAGAACTGATAAAGAGGGGAGCTGAGTGGGTGTGCGCCCGAAATACCAGGCAGGCCAATTTGAAAAAAGATCTAAGGTGTACTGGGAGCCAATGGAGGGACTTAAGTGTGGGGGTAATGTGAGAAGATTTGGGGAGATGAAGAATAAGGCGGGCTGCCTGATTTTGAATGGCCTGAAGACGGCGGGTTTCATAAGCGGGTATGCCCACGTACAGGCCGTTCCCATAGTCAAGGCGGAAGGTGATAAGAGCCATGACTATGGATTTGAGGGCGTCCGCAGAGAAATACCGGGAGATCTTCCGAATGAGGCGAAGGGATAGAAAGCAAGAAGATACAACGGAACTGACTTGGGCATGCATAGATAGGTCATGACTGATCTTGATGCCCAGGGTCCGAACGGAGGAGACCGGTGAAGGGGGGGAGCCAAAGGAAGGGTGCCAGTGGACCGGGGACCATGGATTTAAGGGGCCACCCGTAAGGACAAGCTCCGTCTTGTCCGGATTGAGCTTCAAGTGGTTGATGCTCATCCATTCAGAAATAAAGACTAAGGTAGAACAGAACTTGGGAAGAGAGTCAGAAGGGGAAGAAAGATCGAAGACGAGCTGGAGGTCGTCCGCGTAATTATACACAGAGACCCCCAGCTCGCGAAGAGAAATAATAAGAGGGTGAATATAGAGATTGAAAAGAAGAGGGGAGAGGGAGGAACCTTGGGGGACCCCACAGGAGACCAAATGGGGGGGAGCGGAGTAACCCGAGAGATGGACCGCTTGGGACCTGCCCTGGAGAAAGGACGCCAACCAGGAAAAGGCTGCGCCCGAACGCCCACTGCGCTGACACGGTCGAGAAGGATGGAATGATCAACCCTGTCAAACGCAGTGGACAGATCGAGGAGGACCAGGGCTTGGGGAAGATTGATGTCAGCTTTCCCCTTAAGTTCGTCCAGGACCGCGATGACCACTGTCTCCGTGGAGTGTCCTGGGCGAAAACTCGCCTGATGGGAGGCCAAGAGGTGGTTCTCCTCGACATAAGTGGACAGACAGGTTGTAACGTAGCTTTCAAGGATCATACCCAGGTAAGGGAGAAGAGAGATGGGTCTGAAATTAGAGAGAAGAGAGGGGTCAAGACCAGGTTTTTTAAGAATAGGTAAAACTATGGCGGTTTTGAAGGAGAAGGAACAGAACCCAGAGCCAAGGAAGCGTTGAGAAGGGCAAGAGGAGGAGCCGGAGAGCCGGACTTGATTTTTGTGAGCAGATTGAGGAAACGGTCCAAGGAAATGGGGGGAAAGTGATCCAGAGAGAAGGAGGGTAGGAAGAGGGGGCAGGAGACACCAGATTGATGCCCCATAGGAATATTGGCCTTTATGTTGGCAATCTTGTCAATGAAGTAATCATTGAGTGAAGAGCAGAGGGTCTGAGATGGAACAAGGCTAGTGCAGGTGCGATCAGAGGTGGCAAGGTTGTGGACCAGGGAGAAAATTTCTCTGGGTTTATTAGCAGAGTGAGCAACTCTCTCGGTGAAGTATTTAGTTTTGGCCGCAAGGATCGCTTTTTGTAATCGTTGAGAAGAAGTCTATATTTAGCACGGAGAGTGGGGCAATAGTGTCGTCTCCAATGGCGTACCGATCGCCTAAGATCGAGTTTGAGGTCTTTAAGCTCCCTGGTGAACCATTTATCGGCATCGTGGGGGAGGACGGATTTGACCTTCTTGAGCGGGGCGACCTGGTCGCAGGAGGAGGAGAGCCAGGTGCTAATGACTTCTGACTGCGAGTCCAAGGAGAGATCAGTAAGATCAGGCGCTGAGGAGGCCAGGGAGATCGAAAGGGAGTTAAGGTCCGTTTGGTTCCAGCTGCGAACTAATATGTTTTGGGTAGAGGCAGCTTGTCAGTCAAAGCCGAAAGAATAGAAAATGAAATAATGGAATGATCAGACCAAATGCAAGGGAGTATGGAAGGGGGTGAAACATCACGGCGCAGTGAGCAGATTTGGTCCAGGATGTGACCCTGGGCATGGGTGGGGGCCGAGATGTGGGGCAGAAAGTTCAGGCACTGAAGGGTAGCAGAAAAGTCTTTAGAAGAAAGATCTTCCCTCGGGTCACCTGGCCAGTAGTTAAAATCACCAAGCAGAACAACCAAAGAATTGTTAACCGCCAGGGTGGCGAGGAGATCCTGTAAGGCGGCGACAAATAAAGGCATGGCTTTGGGGGGACGGTACATGAGGACAACAGTGAGGGGAACGGGGAGGTTGAGAGATCGCGCCACCAGGTATTCCACGCTAGGTATGGGGGGGTAAGCAAGTAGTTGAAATTTCAAGGTGGAGCGAATGATCATCGCCACACCGCCCCCCGCCTTACCAGCCGGGCGATCAGCTCGGAGAGCATAATAGGTATCAGGGAGAATGGCCAGAAGATCCGGGAGAGAGTCAGTGGAGAACCAGGTTTCGGTAAGAAATAAGTAGTCTGGAGAGTCAGTGTTCAAGAGATTGAAGAGTTCCATCTGATGCTTGACTGCAGAACGGGTGTTGAGCAAACAAGCGGTGGCTACAGGAGGGGCAGGTGAGGAACGAGGGACGAGCAGTGGATCTGAGGAAGGAAGGGTGGAGCTGTGAGTGGGTGGGAGAGAACAGAGAGGGTGGGGGGCAAGAATACCAAAGGAATCGAGGTGTTGCAACAAGGAAGGGGAGGGAGGAGAGGCGGCAGGATGTGCAGAAAGTTGGGCTGAAGAGTAGACCAGCGGATGGGCAGAGTCTGTGGCCCCTGGTCGCGGCCCGTCGCGGACGGGCGCAGACGGGCTTGCCTTAGGCGCGCCCGCTGCGCCAGTCCGCTGCGCGTACGTGGAAAGCACATGTTTTTGTGACGATGTTCAGGGCGTGGCCTCGTACAGGTGGGCGTGGCCTGAGGGGAGGCTCGCTGATGGCGGCGAGTGGGGAGAGCCTGTACCCGCAGCAGCGTTCACCTCGACTGCGCAGGGAAATGTTCATCTGCACGACACCCTCATCAAAGGTCAGCAAGAAGCCGCCTCTCTCTTCCACGGGGAAGAGTTTTTATACCTTTCTACGCTAAGCTAATCTAAGTAAAAGTATAATTTTTCTGCTGAAATCGGAGTCCCATTGGCTGTCAAGTGACACCATCGTGCTGTCATTCCAAATTTTTAGAACATCAGTTCTGTCACTTTCTTAGAGTCCATTGTCTCTAGTTTTTGAACAACGAGGCTTCCTCCAGTTTGCAACATAATTCGAAAGAAAGTCATTGCTTTCTCGGATATGAAATTGTCGCACGCTCCTCTGCCGGTTCCTGGCCTTGGCCTTGCTTGACTAAGGAACAGTCAGCTCATCATAACAAAATGTTTCAGGCAGCAGGAATTTTTCCGTCATGGACTCTCTTTTGCTCCGAGCAGAATTTAGCAAACACGAATGTACTAGGCCCAAAACCACTTTTCGAAAACTATTATATAAACAAACACAAGAAAATAATTAATGTGAGAAATACAGTTTGTTCTGTTTCCACCCACCATAGCTAATAATTAACCCATTAGTCTAAATTACCTAGCTGAAGTGCACAAATAAAGCAGCATTTATATCTACCATTCTTCCTTTAATCCAACAGGATTCTTTATGCACCTGTAAAGAGTACAGTGACTCCACATAGACAAGAAAGCAAAATAAGCACATGCCATTATTTAAAACAGCTGCTATTAGTCATGACACAACAATAGACAAGATTAATTTATTATTTTCCACATACAAGAAAATGCAACATAATGCACGTTTATCAGCACACATGTTAGTAACCCTTGTGTTTTTTCGTGTATGCAACTTTAAACTAAGTTGAATTAATACACACACACAACAAATTCATTAATATAGTTAATTCTTGTTATGGAAGTGTGACTTCATGAGCTGAAATGAAAACATTTCTGAATCTCGCTCCATCAACTCCCTCATCTGGTGATTTCCAAATCACCACACCTCACCCAAAATTTGGCAAAATTTATCTAAAATGAATATGGTTCGATTTCACTGTGTTAGTATTTCTAAAGATTTATTTCTGCAAATTCTTTGCAACTATCATATTGAGCTCTGCGTAACTCCTCTAGCTCTATATCTCTCTCTTGTTTCTTTCTGATTTTGTAAATTCTTCTCTTTTCTTTCATGTGCTTCTTCCTCTTGTGTAACATGCAACTGATCTTTGTCAAAACTATCACAAAAATTATCACAAACAAAGGTGTTAAAATCTTGCCAAGAACTGAACCACCAATTTCTTGAAACCAAGTTTTGATAGCCTGAAATCTTTTTGAAAGACGTTCTGCAAAGTCATCCTCTTCTAAAGGAACTATTTCTGAATGCATCTCTGTGATGTTTTTAATATACATTTCAATATTGCTGCTCTCGTCTGGGATATAAGTACAGCAGTGCTGGACATGTAAAATGCCACAGACTCCTCCCTCTTTTGCTAGGAGTATGTCTAGGGCAAGGCGATTCTGCATCACCATTGACCTAACCGCAATGACCTCGGTATCCACTAATTGGAAACCACCTGCTGTGTCAGTGGACAATCTGTCAACAATTGTGGACAATTTTCTGATTCTTCCTGCATTCAGGGTTATACCTACTAAAGGTATCACTGCTTCAAAAATGTCTCCCAAATTTTCTGAAAAACTTTCTCTTTTGAACCTATTTACATGATTACTGATTTCAAACGAACCTTCTGCATTTCTATCAACATGAAATATTTTTGGAAAAACAAGACCAACATAACATGTCCCGTACCAATGGTCCGGGAGATTATAATAAGCTTTGTCTCCACAGATAAAATAGATCCCAGGAAAAAATGGATCTTTGCCACCTTTGAATCCCCAACCTCCCATGATTCGGTAAGTTTCTTCACAATTGCTAGCACCTACAAAGTAATTATCAAAAAGAGTATTATCTCTCCTAATGCAAAGCTTGCCACTAATTGGTTTATCTATATGAATTGCAACATTGTCAAAAGATTTGCCATTAAGCTTCTCATCCTCTTTCTGCCAAAACTTGGATTTGGTCTGTTTGACCTTTTCATTCCTTTTATAGATTGCCCTTCTCTCTTCAACTAAGTTCAGGAAAGTCTTTTCCTCTGCTCTCAATTTGCAAGTTAAATTATTTCTGTAAGCATATTCATAGGTGAGTTCATTAGTAACTAAAAAGAATTCCCTCATCTGTTTGGCTTGCTTGTGTTTATTTAAAGCATTCTCAATTTTCAGGTTAGCAAAAATCTCATCATAATTTGAATAATAATACTCCAAGCGACCAGTCTGGTAATATAAGCTAGCTATCACACTGCAGGTTATGCCATAAGTAAGAGGAAGCATATTGTATGTCACTCCCTCAGAAACAGAAGCAGGTAACTTTACACAGATATAGCAATCTTTGACACTCATAACCTTAACATATTCTCCCAAAAGCCTCGAAAATGTATTGCTAGAAAAATCACTAACAGACCTATCTTGATGAGCCTCTGGTCTGTGATAAATAACTTTGTTAGCTTTGTTTGTTGCACTATGTTTTTCTTGACTAACTGAAACTTTGCTTGTCATATTGACTTTGTATATTTCCTTATCGATCCCGAAAGGAAAGATGACAGCTAACACTAACCAGAGCAGAATTAATATGAGCATACATATCAGAGTCATCTTACAGCAATTTTTAAGAATGGAACATTTTGAGGTACTACGCTTCAAAACAACAGGCATTTTATCTAGCCTTATTTTAGAAAAAAGAAAACAAAAATTTTAAATTATGTCTAATAAAAACCCAAAATTTAAATACCCCCCTTTTTCATTTTTTTTTTTTTTTTAAACTCTCTAACAACTTTTCTTCGACCTTATGTCACAAGTTATTTTCCAACTACACACAATTTCTCCGACCTTGTGTCACCTAACACAATTTCTTCAGCCTTATGCCAAAATTAGAAACCTAAATTCTAACAGATTAGTACTTCAATCATTGTCACTATTGTCCTCAATTTCTTCTTGACTGCTACTATTTATCTCAATTCCAGGTGGGATTATAATATAAGCCCACTCAGGAGATTTATACTTCTGATTTGGCTTCAAAACTCTGTTTGTTTTTCTAGAGATAACCTCTATTCTCTTTCCTTTCTCTGCTTTCTTTTCAGGATCCTCTTGACTAGTGATCTCATTTACCTACTCCTTTGATCTTTTTATTAACCTGACTCTCAACCCTCCGTTTTCACTTGGCCAGGTTTCACCTTTTCTCAGAATTTTCCTTTTTGGTTCAGTCACATTAGATTGTGTTTTCCAAGATCTTTTTCTCACACTTTCCCTTTGACAATCTTCATCACTTTCTCCAGAATCACTGTCAGAAAATTCAATTCTTGACTCAGGATCTTTTCTAATCGGCAGCTTTACTCCGTTAGGAACAGTACTTTTTCTTCCATCACTGGTACTTGGCAATTCGTCTTCCTCTATTTCATCAATTACCTTCAACTTCCCAGTTCCAGATTTCTTGTTCCTGCTTTCAGAGCTTATTCTCTGCTTTTCGATACTCTCCTGGTCTTGCTTCTGAACTAGATCAGATTTTTCTGTTGTTTCAGCTTCTTTTTCTTTATCTTGATCAAGATCTTTTGCCTTTCCTACTTCTTTTTCAGATTCTTCTGCTGATTCTTTTTCTAGCAGATCTTCATCATTTTCAGAATCTATTTCAATAATTTTCAAATCTTTTCCAATCAGAGCTCCATCCACAGAAGGTTTCTCCAGATATCGACGTCTCTGTCGATCTTCAGAATCTGGATTTTCTTCAGCTTCTTCTTCAGAATCTGAATCAGCTGTTGTATCACTCTCTTCATCAGAGTTTTCAGGTGTAGGTATTGGAATAGTATGACTTGGATGAATCCACCTTTTTATTCCCCTACACTTTACTGCATTTGTTGTCACAAGTATCACCTGCCTCGGTTTCTGCCACCTCGGGACCAGACAGTTTCTTCTTCGGTGAACTTTTGTTCTGACCCAATCTCCAGGTCTCAGATCATGTGTTTGCACTTTGTCTTTTGACTGCACTTCAGTTCCCACCTGATTAGACACAGAAGTCACAACGTCAGACAGCTTTTTACAATACTCCAAAATTGCACTGTCATTAATGCTCAACAGTTTTCCTACTGGTATAAATGCTTGTTTCATGACTCTACCCATGAGAATATCGTGAGGACTTAGACCTGTCTTTTTATCTGGTGTACTTCTCAGAGTCATCAAAACAAGTGGAAGAGCATCTGTTCACGTAATGCCTGTATCTAGACACATTTTTCCAATTCTATTTTTAATTGTTCCATTAATTTGCTCTACAACTCCAGATGCCTCTGGTCTGTATTCACAGTGCAACTTCTGCTCAATATGTAAGGCTTCACACATCAATTTCATCAATCTGTTATCAAAATGTCCTCCTCTATCACTCTCTGTGGTCACACGGAATCCGTACCTTGGAATAATCTCACGTAGAAGCAACTTCGCTACAGCAATTGAATCACTGTGTCATGTGGGGAATGCTTCTACCCATCTTGAAAACAGACAAACAATCACCAAAACATATTGCAGCCTGTTATGTTTGGGCATCTCAATGAAATCCATCTGTAACCTGGTGAAAGGACCACCCTCCCGACCTATTATTCCCGTTCCCACAACTGATTTCCTGTTTGGGTTCATTTGTTGACAGATCAAACACCTTTGACAAACAGACTCTGCAATTGTTCTGAACTTGGTATTGAACCAAGTTTCTTTAAAAAGCCTAATCATTGAATCATGGTACATTCTGGCCATGTCAGCAATCATGCAATTTGGTAAAACTACCGTGCCATCTTTGTATGTCCAAACTCCATCCTCATCTCTCTGTCTACATTCTGCTTTCAACCATGTGTTTTTCTCATCATCATCAGCTTCATTTTGTAAAAGCCAATCAGTGTCTAGCTCGACGAAGTCACGTGAGCCAATCAGAGTACAGCTTGTGACGTATGGTACCCAATCACTGCGCGGACTGTGTGGCGTACAGAGTCGCTGCGGTTTTTCACGTTTCACTCTCAGCGCTCACCCCTCCTTTACAAAAACTTTTCACAGCGCCATTTTAAGAACACTTTTTCAATGATAATCAATTAACAACGACAAAAAGGACAACTCATTTGTCTGTTTCTCTAAATAAAGTGACAGAATTTACAAACGTACAAGAAATTCTTTACTTGGAATAGACGACGCTACTCTCACAGAATATACATTTGTCGATAAAGTAAACCTTTACTCTACCCTTCAAACAGGTAATAGCGAACGCGTTTCCCTCTGAATGCACTTAAAGTAGCAATTCAAAGTTTGACTCGAATGAAATTACAGAATCATTTACGCACTTTCAAACGGAAAGTATCCCTAACCATATACACATGAAATCTTGGTAGGACTCTAACCAACCACAGATAACATGAATCGTTAGTAAAATAAGCGACGTTATTTTACCCTTCACTCAAGCTTGAATATATTCTATTACTTTTTCACAGTGAGTTTTAAAACGGGCCCATTGTCCCTATACTCAAAGTTTCAATTTCATAGACAATCCTCACTATACATACACTCTATCTAACATACCTATCCCTAACACGTGTTGTACAACCACAACACTTATGATATACAACAATACCGCAATTCTGAAACAGATCAAATGTACTGTGTGACTACACTCTCATCACACTACTCTGTACCGGTACAACTAGGAATTTTTCACACTGCAGGAAAAACCCTTTCGACTACACGTAACAAGAGAACAAACTCAACATATGTTAGACATCGATCCTATGTAACTACCATGTAGCATGTTGGTTACCATAGCAACCATCCTCTGCTACCAGGAAATTGATCCAGCGGCCTATAGGAAATATGTCATAAACTACGCTACCCAACTTCACATTAATCACCATTACTCATAAATCAATCACAAGGCCCATAAACTAACATGACATATTTTGACCAACTGAATCATGTGACCTAATTAACCTATTCACAAATTATATACATTTATATACAACCGCGGTAAATGAATTCATCATACTTTACAAACCCTACAAATTAATTAAGCCACTGTGGCGATAAGATCTTGCTAATGGTAACCTAAACTCAGGAAATAACAAAACCAGCTTGTTTTTCAAAGTAAGATTTTTATTAGCTATTTATTTAGATATTGCATTAGAAATCTTTATTAAAGCATTTTTATTTGAATCGTTGTAAATGGTTATGACATTTTTATGAAAATCAAAAATATTATTCAAATAGAAAATATCAATTTGGCAATATCAAATCCTAAGTCCCTAACTACGCTTGCTATATTAAAGAATAAAAAGTAAAGTCTTTTGAGGGCTCTTACGTGCTCCAAGGAATGTTCATCTGCACGACACCCTCATCAAAGGTCAGCAAGAAGCCGCCTCTCTCTTCCACGGGGAAGAGTTTTTATACCTTTCTACGCTAAGCTAAGTAAAAGTATAATTTTTCTGCTGAAATCGGAGTCCCATTCGCTGTCAAGTGACACCATCGTGTCAATCCAAATTTTTAGAACATCATGTCCGTCACTTTCTTAGAGTCCATTGTCTCTAGTTTTTGAACAACGAGGCTTCCTCCAGTTTGCAACATAATTCGAAAGAAAGTCATTGCTTCCTCGGATATGAAATTGTCGCACGCTCCTCTGCCGGTTCCTGGCCTTGGCTTTGCTTGACTAAGGAACAGTCAGCTCATCACAACAAAATGTTTCAGGCAGCAGGAATTTTTCCGTCATGGACTCTCTTTTGCTCCGAGCAGAATTTGGCAAACACGAATGTACTAGGCCCAAAACCACTTTTCGAAAACTATTACATAAACAAACACAAGAAAATAATTAATGTGAGAAATACAGTTTGTTCTGTTGCCACCCACCATAGCTAATAATTAACCCATTAGTCGAAATTACCTAGCTGTGACCGCCCTGCTCTCAGCAGAAGCGGCCGCTCATCACGCAGCTCCCAGCTTCACAGAAGCCTCTGAAAAAGCGGTATCGTTACCACGCTAAGATCTACCTCTTCTAATATCCTGCTCATTTTAACTCCTTTGCAGCCAGAGCGTAGCGCTACAGTGCCCCGCCCCCCAAGCAGCTCTGCTTACATTTTGCGAGTCCATCTGACCCATAACGATTTACGAGTTTAGTGCGCTAGTTGTACTGTCATTTGGCATTTATCTGCCTGTGTTTGACCTGCGCCCGTAATTTCATTGTGTACCTGTCATCGCCTTTGTCATTGCGATCGCCTACTCTGTGCCCCAGTGTTGTTTGTAGTTCGACTGCTTGCTGCCATTTTCTTTGTTGTTTGTGCCTCCTTCCACCGATCTCCACCCCGCCTCCCTGCTGACCCTCCCTCCCACTGATACTGACCTCGCAGCCCCTCCTTGCTTGCGCTGTGACCGCCCTGCTCTCAGCAGAAGCGGCCGCTCATCACGCAGCTCCCAGCTTCACAGAAGCCTCTGAAAAAGCGGTATCGTTACCACGCTAAGATCTACCTCTTCTAATATCCTGCTCATTTTAACTCCTTTGCAGCCAGAGCGTAGCGCTACAGTGCCCCGCCCGCCGAGCAGCTCTGCTTACATTTTGCGAGTCCATCTGACCCATAACGATTTACGAGTTTAGTGCGCTAGTTGTACTGTCATTTGGCATTTATCTGCCTGTGTTTGACCTGCGCCCGTAATTTCATTGTGTACCTGTCATCGCCTTTGTCATTGCGATCGCCTACTCTGTGCCCCAGTGTTGTTTGCAGTTCGACTGCTTGCTGCCATTTTGTTTGTTGTTTGTGCCTCCTTCCACCGATCTCCACCCCGCCTCCCTGCTGACCCTCCCTCGCCCCTCCCCTTCCTCTATCCACATATGACTTACGCCTTTTCGCGCAGCGTTCACGCGCAGCGATCGCGCCCCAGTCGCGCCGAAGGTGCGCCAAAGGTAAGCCCGTCTACGCCCGTCTGCGCCTGGACCGCGCCCAGCGCCAGACCCCCTGGCCCCCGTACCACCCACCCCACCCGCATTACATATGACGCCTCCACCCTCCTAGCCCTTAACCCCGGCCGACCCTCCAACTGCGCCCAAGCCGCTCCTGGACACACCCATGGACCCTTCACATGCTACTCCTGCAAGTTCGACGGCACCAAGAAAAACTCCTCATCCACGAACACCAAACAGAGACCTGACACCAACCACCTAAAATGCATCCTGCTCAACACCCGCTCAGTCCACAGACACGCCATCGACCTCTGGAACTTACTAGACACCATTTCCCCCGACGTTGCCTTCCTAACAGAAACATGGATGAACGCCTCCTCAGCCCCAGACATCACCATTGCCATCCCGGAAGGATACAAGATCATTCGTAAGGACCGCGCCGGCCAAACAGGAGGAGGCATCGCTATTGTCCATAAGAACTCCATCCGCATCTCAACCAGTTCGGACGTCAACCTTGCCAACGCCGAACACCTTCACTTCCAGATCCACACCGACCCCAAGACCACACTCAGAGGCACCCTCCTCTACAGGCCACCTGGACCCCGTGCACAATTCAGCGACGATATCACTGACTTTATCACTCCACATGCCCTCCCCTCCGAGGATTACATACTTCTGGGAGACCTCAACTTTCACCTGGAAAAGAGCAATGACAGCAACGCCACCTCCCTTCTGAACAATCTCACCAACCTCGGACTCAAACAACTTGTCACTACGTCCACCCACATCGCAGGTCACACGCTCGACCCTATCTTCACCTCCAGCAAACATGTCTCCTTCAGTCACACCACAGCTCTCCATTGGACGGACCACAGCTGCGTACACTTTATCTACAATAAGACCACAACTCACAACCATCCTCAACCTACTTTGCGAAGAAACTGGAACAAAATCACCATCGACCAGATCTCCTCATCGCTTCTTCAAAACCCCCCTGCCCACTCCTCAAACCCCGACCAAGCAGCCACTAACCTCACCCAATGGCTATCCAACAGCACCGACATCCTAGCACCGTTGAAAAAACGTCAAATCAAACTAGGCAGCAAATACGCCTCCTGGTTCAACGATGATCTTAAGAAATCGAAAAAACTCTGTCGCACCCTCGATAAGGCCTGGAAAAAAGACCCTAACACCAGCACCAGAGACGCCTTCAAAAACGCCACCCGCATACACCATCAACTAATCCGGTCTGCCAAGAAAGCCGCATTCAAAGACCGACTTGACAACAACGCCCACAACAGCAAGGAATTATTCAACATCGTCAAAGAGTTTACCAACCCCTCAGCCAACTCCAACGACATCACCCCCTCTCAAGCCCTCTGCGACTCCCTAGCTTCGTTCTTCCACAACAAAATCGCAGACATCCACAACAGCTTCGACAACCGACCCGGAGACCAACCCACCCAACCATCTGCTGGTCCTTCACCCCCCTTGAACATCCTTAATGACTGGAACCCAATCTCCACTGAGGACACCATCCGCCTGATGAACTCCATCCACTCAGGATCCCCCACAGACCCCTGCCCTCACCACATCTTCAACAAATCAGACTCCATCATAGCACCGCACCTCCGAGACGTCATCAACTGCTCCCTCAACTCCGCCACCTTCCCGGAAAGCTGGAAACACGCTGAACTCAGCGCCCTTCTGAAAAAACCCACAGCGGACCCCACCGAACTCAAAAACTACCGTCCCATCTCGCTCCTTCCATTCCCGGCCAAAGTCATCGAGAAAGCTGTCAACAACCAGCTCGCCGCCTTCCTCGAAGCCAACAAATCCCTCGACTCCTCACAGTCCGGCTTCCGAGCAAAACACAGCACGGAGACCGCCCTCATCGCAGCAACAGACGACATTCGAACTCTACTGGACAATGGAGACACAGTCGCCCTCATCCTCCTCGACCTCTCCGCAGCCTTCGACACAGTCTGCCATAGCACCCTTCTACAGCGCCTCAGAAACATCGGAATCCAAGGAAAAGCACTAGAATGGATCACCTCGTTCCTCACCGGAAGAACCCAGAGAGCCTCCCACCATTCAAGTCAGAGGCCACTGAAGTCATCTGCGGCGTGCCACAAGGATCTTCACTCAGCCCCACCCTCTTCAACGTATACATGAGCCCCCTCGCGGCCATTGCACGCCAACACATCCTCAACATCATCTCCTACGCTGACGACACTCAACTGATCCTCTCACTCACCAAAGACCCTAACACCGCCAAAACCAACCTACATGAAGGAATGAAAGAAGTGGCCGAGTGGATGAAGCACAGCCGTCTGAAACTAAACTCAGACAAAACAGAAGTCCTTATCCTAGGTACCTCCCCCTCCTCCTGGGATGACTCTTGGTGGCCAGAGGCCCTTGGAAAAGCACCCATCCCGACAGACCACGCACGGAACCTGGGCGTCATCCTCGACTCCTCACTCTCTATGAACAGACAAGTCAACGCCGTTTCATCATCTTGCTTCAACATTCTCCGCATGCTCAAAAAAACGTTTCGCTGGATCCCCACCAAAACCAGAAAAACGGTCACCCATGCACTGGTTACAAGCCGCCTGGACTACGGAAACACCCTTTACGCCGGTATCACCGCAAAACTCCAGAAAAAACTCCAACGCATCCAGAACGCATCAGCCAGACTCATACTAGACATCCCGCGTAAAGACCACATCTCTAGCCACCTGAAAAACCTCCACTGGCTTCCCGTCAATAAGAGGATCACTTTCCGCCTCCTAACCCACGCACACAAAGCACTTTACGAACTTGGTCCCGAATGCCTCAACACACGACTTTCCTTCTACACCCCCTCCCGCCAGCTTCGTTCCTCCAACCAAGCCCTTGCTACCATACCTCGCATCAACAAAACCACCATGGGAGGTAGATCCTTCTCCTACCTCGCTGCGAAAACCTGGAACTCACTCCCCACTCACCTTCGTCTCACTCAGAACCACCTAGCATTCAGAAAGCAACTCAAAACTTGGATATTTGACAAGTAATTCCCCACCCTCCTCAAGCGCCTTGAGACCCTACGGGTATGTAGTGCGCTATATAAATCTTTGACTTGACTTGACTTGACAAATAAAGCAGCATTTATATCTACCATTCTTCATTTAATCCAACAGGATTCTTTATGCACCTGTAAAGAGTAAAGTGACTCCACATAGACAAGAAAGCAAAATAAGCACATGCCATTATTTAAAACAGCTGCTATTAGTCATGACACAACAATAGACAAGATTCATTTATTATTTTCCACATACAAGAAAATGCAACATAATGCACGTTTATGAGCACACATGTTAGTAACCCTCGTGTTTTTTCGTGTATGCAACTTTAAACTAAGTTGAATTAATACATACACACAACAAATTCATTAATATAGCTAATTCTTGTTATGGAAGTGTGACTTCACGAGCTGAAATTAAAACATTTCTGAATCTCACTCCATCAACACGAGAGGTTTGAATCAGTTATGTGTGTAAATGCCTGATCTACAAAACCTTGCTTTTAAAATCTATTCATTTGCCCGATTTGTAAAATTGTGCTTTTAAAATGTTCCACTAGCTGACAGCTTGTTTTTAACTATGTTCTTGACATTACACCTAGTGATTCTGACCTCGCAGTCCCTGACTGTAAGAGCGAGGCCGCAAGCGTGTTCCAGGTCAGCGCTCGTGTTTTTCATACAGGGCACAAAAGGCATGGTTGGTGCTGCCTAGGAGCTGGCGCACCCAAAGGCAAGCCCGTCTGCGCCCGCCGGCGCACAGAGTGCGTCCAGCGACAGAACCCCATGTCTTTTTGAGTCCCAATTTCCTAATCAAACTCCGATTATGGCGCTCAGGAGATGTGAGTGCCGCAGACCAAAAATGTGTCTTATAGAGGAGGGATGGGATAAGTTCATGTGCACTGGCTGTGGTTTCTGGCTCTCCACACTTTTAGACAGTAACACTATTGAGGAGGGCGGGAACACAGAGGGGAATAGGATCGATGAGAAGGCTGGAGCCGACATTTATTCTTCTGACAGGACCAATGCAGCCAATAGTTATAATATTTCAGGGATTGAGGCAGGAACCACAGTTAAAATGCCTACTGCTCAACATTAGATCCTTGGGCAGGCGTAAGTACTATCTTGAAAGCCTGCTCCAGGTCTCTGCACCGGACATAGTTTTCCTCAGAAAGACATGGACTAGTCAGGCCTCTGACCCAGATTCCATTTCACTCATCATTTTGGGTGACTTTAATTACCATCTGGAACTCAACAACAACCCCGATACCAGCCGGCTTCTTGACAATCTGCAGGCTACGGTCTTCATTAAACAGGTGGTAGGTCCCACAAATTTTGCTGGTCATACACTTGATGGCATCTTAGCCATCAACTCCGATGCTATACTGAGTAATTCGGTCCCCCTTTCTTGGACTGACCATACGGTGATCTATTTTGACCTTCAGTTCTCACTACCGGCTCAGCTGGATATAAATAAAACAGCTAGCATAAAAATCAGGCAGTGGAACAAAATCCAAGGCACTGAATTAGAGCAGGCTCTAAACTGCTGCCCCCCCGATACAAGTCGACGATAACAATGAGGCAGCCAGACAGTTTTATAACTGGATAGACACGGCTGTAAATAAGGTGGCCCCTGAGAAAGTTATTAAACTAAGAAGAGTGCAGGCACCATCTCCATGGCATGGCCAGGAGATGAAAAAACTGAAAGTTTTATTCAGGAAAGCTGAACGTGTATGGAGAACTGATATAGATATCCTATAACAGAGCGCTACAGCAATATAAAGAAGCTACTATACAAGCAAAAACCACTTCCTACTCAGCAAAAATAGGGAGGCCAGTAACTCCACTAAGGAACTCTTCAAAAATATTCAAGTATTATCAAAACCACGTCAGAATACGCGCTTCAGTCCTGACTCTGCTTTTTGCAACAAAATAGCGAATCTTTTTTTAAACTAAGATCCATACGATCTATGATGAATTGCTGAATAACAGGCAGGGAGACAATAACGGTCAAATTACTACTATGGAGGCTACGACGCTGCACTGTCAGCTGAACATGTTCAGCACACTCACTCCTATCAAAGTAAATAAAATCTTACTCTCTACCTAGTCAGGATCCCCTTGGGATCCCTGTCCTCCGACTGTGATGCATGTGGTGTCCGGGGCCATCAATAGACATCTAACTCCCATTCTAAATCAAGTGATTGAATCAGGGAGTGATCCTTTGGTCTGAAAAAAGCATGCATTAGACCCATTCTGAAAAAGCCGGTGCTTGATCCATTGGAGGTCAAGAATTACTGACCCAGTTCGTGTCTGCCTATTGCAGCTAAAATCCTCGAGTGGTCGATAAATCAGGAGCTGACATAGCTTACTTATTTATTTATGTATTTATTTATTTATTTTATTTATAAAGGGCAGCATTCATCCCAAGGGATATCAAGGCGCTAGTAGCAAATATCGTGGTAGGTCATATGTTATGTTATGTTAATTTTGATTTCTATAGCGCACGGCAACTCCATTGGAGTGTCCCGGCGCTTTTATTGGCGGCTCATAAGAAGAAAAACATAACACAGAGAAAATAAAAGCATCAACAGACAGCGAAGGAAACAAATTAGAGGGTAAAAAGCCAGGTTTTAAGGCCCCTTCTGAAGGACAGCAGGTTAGAGGTACAACGTAGGGCCAATGGCAGAGTGTTCCAGAGCTGTGGTGCCCTCAGCCTGAAGGAACGCCCCCCAATGCGGGCCTTCTTTATTCGGGGGACCATCGTAAGAGACAAAGATTCAGATCGCAAAGCACGGACTGGGCGATAAAAGCCAAGCCTGCGTTAAAGATATTTTGCTCCTGAACCAAAGAGCGTCTTGTGAGCCAGAGTCAACGCCTTAAAAACTATCCGCTTCCGGATAGGCAGCCAATGGAGCGACTGCAGAAAGCCGGACACTCTGGCTCGCCTGTGAAGGCCAAAAATGGCACGTGCAGCAGAATTCTGCACCACCTGCAGCCGCTGTACAAGATATTCCGGAAGGCCCAGATAAAGGACGTTGGAGTAGTCCAATCTGGAGCCAATTAGGGCTTGCACCGTGATCCTCCTGTGCTCTTCCAAGAGCAAAGGGAGAAACTTCCGGAGCATCTTGAGGATGCCGAAACATGTGCCCGTAAGACCGAGGATCTGAGATCTCATTGTCAGACCATTATCGATCTTAATTCCCAGATTTTTTGCCAGCTGGGACGCATGTGCTGGGGGGAACATATTAGTCAGCCACCATGTCTGCCAGTCAGGGTCTGAGGCACAGCCGAAAAACAGTACCTCCGACTTGTCTGAATTACATTTGAGGCTGTTCAGATGGAACCACCTGAAAACAGCCCCAAGACACTCCCGAATACTCTCTCCGTCAAACTGCTCTCCTTTCCCGCTCGTAAAGAGGAGCTGGGTATCGTCGGCGTAGGAGACGATCTGGTCCCAAAGGACTCAACCAGTGCCGCCAAGGAAGTCATAAAGATGTTACAAAGAGTCGGGCTCAACACAGAACCCTGCGGGACTCCGACTCCCAGTGGCGGCATCTCAGCAGAGCAAGAAGAGGCCCAGACCGTTTGTCGACGGGCAGCTAAGAAAGATGTAAACCAGCTGAGCACCGTACCCCTCAGACCGATGTCATGAAGTCTGGTGAGGAGCCCCTCGTGGGGGACGGTGTCAAAGGCCGCCGACAAATCAAGCATGACTTTGCCGCCTGAATCCAGAGCCTCCTTAATGGCTTCTGACACCTCCAGAAGCGCCGTCTCGGTGCTTAGATTGGGGCGGAAGCCAGATTGAGTGGAGTGCAACCGGTCATTGGTCTCTAAAAAAGCAGAGAGCATGCTGTGCACGTGCTTCTCCACGATTTTGGCCAGCGCCGGAAGGAGAGAGATGGGCCTATAATTGACCAACGCCTCGGGATCTAGGCCGGGCTTTTTAAGGAGGGGGATTACCATCGCCCGCTTCCAGATCTGCGGGACCACCCCCTCACTCAAAGAGAGGTTCAAAAGTGGGCTAGCCAACGGGTTTACCACAACCGCCATCCTCGCTAGGAATTTGGCCGGGCAAGGGTCTAAAGGCGACCCAGATTGAAGATTGGCCAGAAGTGCCAATGACGCAGAAATAGAAATAGGCGGAAACACAGCCAAGACAGGATCCAGGGTGGCCAGTGAAAGAGACCCATCCCCAAAGCTGGGTCGGACTTCAACCAACCTCTCAGGAAAGGAGTCCTGAATCAATTTAATCTTAGCAGTGAAAAACTTGGCCAGATCACAAACCCATGAATCAGAGGGGGCAGCCTGAGAGAGATTAGACCGGGGTGCCGTGAACTCCCTCACAATAGTAAAGATCTCCTTACATGAATTGGAGGCTGCCTCTATCCTCCTAGCAAAGTAACCCCTTTTCTCATGTGGGATATCGCGATGATAAACTTTAATCGCAGTCCTGTATGCGAGTCTGGCCACCGGATCGTACTGTGAGCGCCAAGCCCTCTCAGCCACCTTGCACTGCCGACGAGAGGCCGACAGTGCTTCCGTGAACCACGGAGCAGAGACCCGCTTCGATGTAAGCCGAGGGGCCAGCGCAGGGGCTAAATCATTCAGCCTGTCCGTCAACCACACCTGCAAAGACTCTAGATCCCGCTCTAGGTTGCCCGAAAGAGGGCACGGATGGTCAAGAGATGCCTGAGCTAGCATCTCAGGAGTCACCCGATGAAGTGCCCAGGGGGCTGGTCCATGCTGTCTAGGCGCATTGCTAGGGAGTTTCTTCATACCTGGTACATAAAACCTAGCCAACCTGTGATCGGACCAGAGCACCGGAAGAAGTTTGATACCTTCTAAGGTTGTTTAGTAGTAATTGAGAGTAGGGCTGTCGGATTTATTGTTTAGGGAATAGGTGTGCTTTTCGTTTTTTTCGGAAGAACAGGTAGTTGGAGGTGAGTCGTAATTCAAGCGGGAGCTCGTTCCATTTCCTGGCTGCAAGGTGGGAGAATGGGCGCCCGCCTGCTCTCACCTTCCTGATGCGCTTAGTTCTGGCCAGGGCTGCGTGAAGTGAGCGGAGACTTCTGGAGGGGACATAGAACTCAATTTTCTCTTGGAGAATTACGGGGCCTGTTCGGTACACTAACTACCTGCTGTATTCAAGTCCGCATGGCTTTTGGTCGGGTCACTCGACCGAGACTTCGCCAGTCATGGCAACAGAAGAGATTCGGAGACAGGTGGATGGGGGGGGAGAGTGATCCTCATCCTCCTTGACCTATCAGCAGCATTCAACACTGTGAATTACACAGTGTTGGTGCGGCGGCTGAAGGCGGTGGGGTTTGGGGAGTTGGCTCTGTCCCTCCGCTCCTCATTCCTAGAGGATAGGGAACACTCTACACTGGGAAAGTCTACAGTCGGAAACCTCCTTCTGCGATGCGCAGTCCAACAGGGTACGGTATTGTCACCGACTCTGTTTAACATCTATGTGACCCCCACCTGCCAGTCTCATTAGACAGCATGGTTTCTCGTTTGTGTCCTATGCTGACGACACACAGATTATCATCTCTGTATCAAACCAGTTGAAGTCTGTTGCCGCGAGATTCCATGCGTGTCTGACTCACATCATAAGCTGGATGAGCAATAACTACCTCAAAATAAATAGGGATAAAACGGGGGTGATGGAGTTTGGTGGCAGTCCGTCCCGGTGGAACCAACCTGATGGCCGATAGAGGCTAGTGGATGCCCAACACCATCTGCGAAAGTCAAGAACTTGGGGATCATCTTTGATGACCAACTGGGGTTTTCTGCCCAGATCAACCACCTAACCTTCACTTGTTTCTACACACTGAAGCTTCTGAAGAAGGTGTTCCCTTTTATTCCCCAGGAGCTAAGAAAAACAGTGGTAGTGGCCTTAGTCTTCTCCCACCTAGACTACTGCGATGCTCTATTCATCTATTCATAGGCATTGACAAGGCACAAAAGACCAAATTGCAGTCCATACAAAATGCTGCTGCACGAATATTATTGAACATCCCAAAAGGTCACCCACCTCTGCAGCCATTAAGTTGTTGCACTGGCTTCCAATACAGCACCATCTGAAATTTAGGGCCCTATGTCTGGTACATAAGACATTATATGGCGGAGGGGAAGCTGATCTTCAAAAATCTTTCACTGGAATATTCCTACTAGAAGTCTTAGATCAGCTAATTCCGAACTCATCTGTGACACTAAAGTCTGCAGAGCTAGATGGGGTGGAAAGAGCATATGGCACTGTGCAGTCAGGTTGTGGAACCAACTGCCTATCACAGTCAGACTTCAACCAAACAGACTAGTGTTCAGGAAGCAACTAAAAACGTACAACCTAAAAGTGCACCTTAAGCGGCGCGCACGCCGCCCACACAACCAGTCAGCGTCAGGAGGCGCACAAAAGGGGGACAGGACTCCCACACCATGGGAAAGTGTTCTATACTTTCCCGAGGTTGCCGCCAGTTCTTTTATTGGCGCTACTGCTGCCAGAGTCATCGGGGAGATGCGCTGGTCTCGTGAAAGGAGAACGGAGGCCAGAGACCACAACTCCTAGCACTCCAAGCGGCACGCACACCGCCCATGCCACCAGTCAGTGCCGGAAGGCTCACAAAACTCCTGCACCGCGGGACACAAGCAGGCACCCCGGGCCCAGGGTGACTCAGTCTGCGACTGTCAGGTACCGTAAGAGACCGGGTCGAGCAACCCCCCTAAGAACTTGGCCAGGGGGCATTCCTGTGTTCTGTGTTTTAGTTTGCCATTTTTTCGTTAATAATATATTGTTCTGATTACATACTGTTCCTTTGAGTAAATGCACTTTTAGCACAGGCAAGGGCATTATAGGGATGTTAGATGCCTTCTTATTGAGGGCAGAAACGGTCCTCATTAATGAGATTAAGCTTACAGAACGAAGGCTATCTCTCGATCTATTACCCTCCCAGAACTAACTTTCTTTGACTCTTGCACTCATTGAAACCACTGCGGCGATCAATCATGAAATAACTCGACCTCAGATAAGCCCCTCACCACATCAAGTCTTAGACTCAGTAACAGATATTGTCTTGTTTCTATCCTCTGAGAGTAGAGGGATACACAAACAGAATAAACCTTGCCAAAGAATAAATGGGAAGAAAGCTGAACCTGCTATAATTGTAAATGCATCTACTAAGGGTCCTATTAACTTTCCAACTCACATTGTGCCAGAGAAGCTTGCTGATAGTGTACATGAGGGAAATCTCTGGGGCAGACTTGAAACACTAATATCAACTTTGCTGAAACCTATTTTACAAAAAATGAGTGTTGTTGAAACCAGAGTAAGCAAAGTGGAGGAATTGATTAGTCGTACTTCCCCAGCTATCTCGGCAATTACTCCCAACCAAAATATAGACCCGCCAAATATTATGAGGACGGATGTGAAGGCCGGCCACCCAGTTAACACCACTGTAAATAGACAGGCACAAAGCAATAGTGGTTCTGATAATATCACACCCTGCGTAACAAGCATCTAACCCTGAGCGTAGTATCGCTACGCATAGCTACGAGAAGTGAACTTTGCACTACGCACGCTACGCGTAGCTACGGGAACTGCGTAGTGCGGTAGGGAACATGCTGTTTTCACTGATTGCACAGTGCCAGATGCTTGTCTGCACTGTGCAATCATTGAAAACTGCATCTTGCACAGTTCAAGCAGTCGTTTTCTGCCGCTCAAGTAGATTTGTACTCGAGCAGAAGCGGACTAGTAGTTTTGTGATGTATTCCTATAGGTTCTGTATCGATCCCCCTATTCCTGACCCTATTCTGGTTAACAAGTTAACTAGCAGCCATCCGATGATGCAGAAAACCCCCATGATGCAGAAACCGTTATCTGATTAAGCCACACTACGGCACAGGAACGTGTTATCTGATTAGGTCATAACGCTTGCCATCTAATTAGACAAGCGATATTCCTCCAGCCCCTGATAAGGCATACGGAGTTCTCAAAACAAATCAAACCTATGACAACCTGGGAAAAACCCTGCGGCCATTGTTTTGATTTCATCGAGAACTTCAGCAAAAGAATGTGCTAATGACCAAGTCGTATGACATCCTTATTGACGTATCTATGTCCATCCTTACGTCAATCTCGACACCTTAAAGGTATAAATATTACCGATATTGCCTTAAGCAAAACACACGCGGTGGTGACGAGATCGGAGCAGCCAGACTTGCCGAAGCCCAGAAGCAGAGCAGACCCCGCTGGCGCAGCCCCGCCTTCCTGACGCGCTGAGAACGAGACGCTGCTTTCTCCTGCCGAGAAATCCAGCTCCGGCGCTTCCGGGTAGCCCTCGCAGGCAGCCTGGAATATCGAGACCAGAGACGAGAGATACCATCCCTCATTCATCCTAGATTCCAGGTACAGAACTGAATAACCCCTTGCAGAGAATTCTTGAGTCAGTCACTTGGCAAAACAAACTTAACTTAAACTGCTACTTTCTATTCCCGCCCACGTATTAGGCTTAGGTCAGGTACACTCGGGTAGGCGTAGTTAGAAACACCAGTTGAGTACGTTTAGTCAAATGTATATGTGTATATATCTATTTTATTCATTTTAAACCTTCATATGGCTTAGAAACCATATAAATGTTTTTACAGTATTATTTTATACTTCTGCTTTTAATGTATGCACTTTACTTAACCATAAGTATTGCGATAATATCGATCCATTTGTCTTGTATGAGAAAAGAGACTGATCAATAAATACCATCTTTTATTGAACACGCCCGTCTCTTCCTTTTCTCTACAATCTGGTGAAACTAAGAATGCACGTACTGACTGAGTAAAATAAGTCGTCTTTTGTTTTCACACGACTCTAGAGATACACTCTTGATTAGGGGAGAGCAAAGTTGTCATGTTCTATGGTTGTCAGAAACTAAATCCCTTCTTGTCTATCCAGGGAGGTTCAACTCCTCCTTGCCTATTCGAGAAAGTTTCTAGTGAACTCTGAGCTAGCTGGCAAACCCAAAACTTTAAGTCTAATATCGACAATAGAAGACCTAGTTAACGTCTGGTCTAGGCCTATACTATTGAAGGTATTATTCCAATGCGCAGAGCCTATTGGGATAATAGGAACTACACTACATGGCGCCCAACTCGTTTGGATAGGCGATAAAACTAACGCAAGACATTTAGAGTAACTCAGTCGTGCTTTTTCACTCACACCCCTTTTTCCCAAAATACTCCAAAGACGTCTGGAGTGGGTGAAAGGTCATATCCGCCAGACCTCGCAGGAGGAAACTCCTATGTATGGTTCTTGGTTTAGTCAACGTTGAAGGATACACTGTTCCAAAATATTGTGCATCTAATCTTTGTTTCCATAAGAAACCTGATCTGCAAACAAACTAAATAACCTTCTGGACAGTACAATGTCAGACAGTGAAGGAGAAAGAGAGGCAGTTAGAATAGCAGCTGAACTAGCAGCAGCTGATACTGCTATACAAGATGCAGACCCGGGTATAATAATCATCCCGGTCAACAAAAGAAAATCTATAACTTTAAAACTTATAGAAAATGGACTGACACCTAGAGGTGGCACAGTCATATTCGTAAATGAGGCACACGAATATCGGCAGACAGAGGTATTCTATTCATGGATAAACTTTCCAGCAGCTAACGCTGTAACAAAGGTCTTCCACTATTACAAAACAGAGGAACCTCCTGATGCGTACACTCCTTACGAGGAGGTGGAAGTACCACTTAAATTTCAAGAGCACCTGCTCTTGTTTAGTGGCGCCCTAAAACATAATAATCACATCACCAGGCTCGGTCCGTTAGGTAGACCACGAGCAACGTGGCCGGTCCTAGCCAGATACACACCACATCCAGACATCGACGGGATGTCTGCAGCAGAGCTTTTAACACAGCTAAAACAAATAATAAAATTACATAGACAATTAGTCCAATATGTGATGCGGACTTCAACAATCCAACCAGCAATAAAAATTCCACAGCTTCCTCAACAGGGGAACACAAATAAAATTACACCACAGAACATACAGTCCTGCCTAGGTAAAGTACCAGCTAAACGGGAACAAATACCATTCTGGTTAGCACAAAAAATCACCCAAATAGAGGCGGTGTTTCCAGACACCACCCCGTTAGAAAAACACAGGATTCTGACTATCTGTCTTCCAATGGGAATCGCACCACACGTGGAGGACTGTGACACTTGGGGTACAGTCTTTGCTTCCATTTACACAAAAACACATGGTGTTCCATCCATTTCGGTAATACCAGATGTGCTAAAACAAATTCAAGACGAATATGGTCCAGAACCCGCTTTAACTCTTGGTATGAAATTACTAAAAGACTTCAAGCAGGTCTCGGCTATATTATTAGCCAACATAAAGGGAGAAGCAGCAAACGTGGCGATCCGCCAGAGGTTAAAAGAAATAGATATAGCAGAACAACCAGCTGAAATTGCCAGAATCATAGAAAAATCCTATGAGGAACTAGGTAGAGATAGTTTAGGTGGAATACCAGTAAAACCACAACTGATTGAAAGTCCTGAAAAAGTATTTTTTAATAATAATTCAACATCACAAAAAAAGAGCTGGGATGGAAACAAACAATCCAATCCTAAAGAAAAGAAATTCCAGTCCAGATGAAGGTCTCCTCGGCGGAGAGAAAGATCTCCGAACCAAAGACATAGGTCACCCCAAAGTGATCCCTCTGGGAAAAGATATAACCTTAGAAATAGGGATAATATAAAGAAGCCTGATAGATATCAAGATTTTGATACACGCCCCTCTCAATCTTTTCAGACTTCCTCGCAGAAATCGGAAAGAAGAGGACGATCAGAACAAAGAGAAGAGCACGCCAAGTCCAAAGACAAGGAACCTGCTCATCTAAAAAAGAAATTACAATTTCCAAAAAAGAAGGTAGCCAGTATTAAGATAGTTAACAATGCCGAGAATACTGAGAACACAACTGAAAAACGGAGAATGGGCTCAGACAATGCTAGACAGCGCAGCAGAAGTGAGCATAGCTCGCAAAGTCCTTATGAATCATCTGGAGACAGTGGACACGAATGAATATCTTCAAGTGGAAACTGCAGATACCAGAGTTAGCAAACCTCACAAAATATATGAAATAACTTTACGTATAGAAGGGGATAAGACTAGAAAAATAAGGGGACTATTTTGGGATAATCTCTCCAAGGGCTATGACATCCTTCTAGCTGAAAAAGACTGGCCACCAGAGTTTGTCAGGGACTGCCCTCATGGCGAAGAAATAATTATGCCTGCCTTCTCAAATCATATCCCAATTCATAAAAAATACACACTTGCTAGAAAGTGGGCAGTAGCTCAAGCTCCTGCTTTATATAAAAATCACGTAGGATGGGATGAGGACTCTCCTCCTCACAAAATCCAGTTAAAATCACAACCTACTGCACAAAGACAGTACCCAATTAAGCAAGAAGCTAAAAAACAGGTAAAAGAAATCCTAGATCAACTAGAATACCAGGGGGTGATTGAAACTTGCACCTCACAAATGAACAACCCTTTGTTTCCGGTCTCCAAACCAGACAATTCATATCGTCTAGTTTTGGATTACAGACACCTTAACTCATGTTGCAAAACTTTTGCAGTGCAAAACTCGCATAGTGCTACACTAATGAATAACATAGTGCGCAAAAAATACAAAACAACATTAGACATCTCTAATGGATTCTTTTGTCAAAACATAGCACCAGAGAGCAGATATTTATCCGCGTTCTCAATAAATGGCACTCAAAAACAATTCTGTCGGTTAGCCCAGGGGTACAAGAACAGCCCGGGAGTATTCTCAGAGAGAGTAACAGAATTACTACAAACATATGATGACGAAGCATTATCGTATGTCGACGACATTTACTTAACAGATGATGACTTGGATACTCACTTGAAGAGAGTGAACACCATAATACTTGGGTTCGCAGCAGAGGGTTACAAATTCAACTTTAAAAAATCTAGAATTGCCCATCTAACAGTCCTGTTCTTAGGATATGAATTATCAAGTGAAGGCAAAAGCCTGGCTGACAATTTCCTAGAGAAATGTGCCGTACTCCAAGCACCTAGAACACTAAAAACCCTACAGTCAATTCTAGGCTTCCTAAATTTCGGAAGAACATACATTGCAAATTACGCAGAAAGGGTAAAACCCCTTTATGATCTAATAAAACCAGATTTTAAAATAACCAATTGGACTCAAATACACACAGAAATTCTGAGATCCTTACAAACAGACATGTTAATTAAAACAAAATTAGAAACACGTGATAACACACGCAACCTTGTGATTCGAGTCATCCCAGGAAGATGCGGATTCACATACCTGACCTCTAATGAGGGAGAAAAGGTACCAATTGCATTCAAATCACACTTGTACACTAAAGCTGAAATGAAATTCAGCCCAACGGAAAAAATTCTAACTGCAACACAGACAGCTATAGCAAAAGAACTAGCCCTGGCACAAGGTAAACGAATATTAATCGTGACACCGATACCAGCCCTAGAGGCTGTAACAAAAGCAAGCATTCCGAATGCTAAAGCGCTCCATCCGAGATGGATACAATGGGCTAATTCTCTTGCTGCAACAGACGTGGCATACGAATTTGATCCTAACTTAAAAACACAAGAATTTCTCCAATATGAATTTGAATGTCCTCCGCCGACCAAAATTCTGCCTCTAGAACATTACGGCTGTATAATATATACAGACGGATCAGCACAACCCGCAGCGGGGGGTAAACAAGCTTACAGTGCCTGGTGCGCGATTGTTAAAGGTCGCTGGCACGAAGGGAAATTTAGACCAGCGGTCACTAAAACACAATCTCTAGGAGATTGTACAGCTCAGCGAGCTGAACTACTGGCGTTCAAGATGGCGCTTGAAAATACCGATCGAGAATTCCCCACACTCATAGTGTGCGATTCGTATTATTGCGTTCAGTCTTACAATGAATACTTGCAGATCTGGCTTCAGAATGGTTTTAAGGATGCAAAAGGAGGCACAATCAAGCATAAAATGCTCTGGGAACAAGTAGTTCTATTACAAAAAGAACTACCAAAGACTCACGTGATACATACGCTGAGTCATCAACGTGATGGCGTTCACGTTGCAGGGAATTCATTGGCTGATGAGGCCGCGAAGGCAGCTGTGCAAACGGCTTCCGTAGCTGCCTTCACACGGTCAAAAACAAAAATAGACAGCGAAATATTACAGGCTGTCAGCGCTACAGAAAAGGATTCGATAGAAACACTCCCGAAAGGCTTTCCAGTAAAATACTCATACATAACTGATGCAAACAATGTTCCTTTTGCTCGAATCCCTGGAGTGGGGGATAGGGCAATTCCAAACATGGAACATAGGTTAGGACTGATAATAGCGGCACACGAAGGACTTGCTTCTATACACGCTGGCGTCTCAGCCACAGTATCGTTATTAAAACAGAGATACTGGTGGCCACAAATGAGAAGATAAACAAGGAACTATGTTTTAGAATGTGAAATATGTCAAAGAATGAAAGTATCAACGGTGAGACGACCAGCACAGACGCCCCTTCTAATCTCAGATAAACCATTAGCCTGTGTTTATCTGGACCACTGTGGTCCCTTACAAAAGGATGGTAACTATAAATATATCTTGGTCGCAGTGGATTCATGCACGAGATTCATATGGATGTGGCCCCAGCGATCGGCTGACGCCAGAACTGTTATAAAAGATTTGCGAGTCTTTATCGGCACATACGCAATTGGCATGCTGCATTCTGACCAGGGTCCTGCTTTTAGCTCTCGAGCTTATAAGGAGACCATGACCAGCATGGGCATTGCATTGCGGTACTCTTGTCCATTTCACCCTGAGGGGAACGGAATTGTTGAAAGAAAAAACCGTGACATAAAGCAATCTATAACAGCAAAGGTATTAGGTTCGGGAGCTGGGTGGGTCAAACATCTAATAAGTGTCCAACGTAGTCTAAATAACCTGCCAAGAAATTCTCTGAAGGGATTCAGTCCGTACGAATTATTGTTTGGAACTAGGATGTTAGTCTTAGATCTCGACAGTCAGACTTCCGTGGTGAAGGAAAAAAGCTTTGATATCAAAGATCGTTTGGCTATTTTGCAGGACTTAAACAAAACAAGAAAAGACCTGAGCAACATAAAGTTGAAACAGCAGCCAACAACCACTGAAGAACCACCACCTGTCCCAGCAAGACCTGTCTGGATTCCAAAAGTCGGGGATCTAGTCAGAGAAAAGATCGCGGTAAAGAAGGAATTTGGGCCTTCTTACAGAAAAGCAGTTCCTGTCTTGTCTATCAACGGGACAAGATCAGTAGTACTACCGCCGCTTGCTGGTAAAAAGGAGAACCGAGTTGTATCCATCGACCTGGTAAAACCACAATCATGTGGCCGATAACAAATAGTAGGCCCAGTGGACTCCCGATAAGTAGTAGAACACCAAGGTTTGCTACCAATACAGAGGTCCTAACAAAGAGGCTAATCACATTCGAAACGCCTACAGAAGAACAACAAGGACTATGCAACAATGCAATGGAACTTAAACCTCTGAAAACCCAAATAAAAACATTTAGCAGAGACACACCAATCTACAATGAAGTAACAAACGAATATGCAAGAAACAGTAATCGTGAAGCAATTGGAACAATTGACAGAACTGCATCCGGCTACTTCATAAACTTCGATGATTCCTCTGAAGGCTTCAGTGAATCAAAAACACAGCCATCAACAAAAACCTTTAAAGATAAAGCTAAAGAACTTTTGAAACAACTGAAAGAAACATATCTGATTTCTCCATGGATTGAATTTTGGGTGGGTTTTGGTGCATTTATCCTCATACTTTGGCTCATCATGGTACTAACTTTGGGACGCTTCATTGAGGGAAAATATGCTAAAATGGACACAGCAAGTCAGAAAATCAACTTGATCCTCAAGCCACACACATCTTCACACGTCGAGAAAAGAGAACTTTCTTCAGTCAACTTCACAGCCAATCCTATACCGGGTGGGGTAGCATGGGACAACACTGACTACGAAATTTATGGTCCGGTTGAGATCCTGAAATATCCACACCAAATCAAGATCTCGTTGAGTGACTTTGTAAAACCAAGCTCATTTGCTGATGATTGGGACTTTGAAAGCATTAATAATATGATGTCTGACTTAGTGATGTCTGCTAAATTTACCAAACATGATTATTTGCAGGGTTCGACTAATTATGATAGTATGTACTGTTATAACCACTATGGTAACCATTTTCTACATAAATCTGCACAACCTAGAAATGTTTTAAATTATAATCAATGGGAACATTGTGCAACCCCTCCAAAAGGAAGCTCAAGAACCGTTTATGACAAATATTCATACTTTTCAGGGTTCAACACAAGTAATGCTGAAACATTTTATTTCAAATTGTCAAATAAGACAGGGACAAAGACCATGATAACAAACACGAAATTGATATATTCAGACTCATTCTTTGAACAAATGAATACTTTTGGTTTTGATTATTGGGACAAAAATGTTGAATTAAAGAGTGTTTGGGGTACAAAAGAATGGCAAGTACAAGGTATAGAATCATTGTTTAGAGCCTGCATGATCCCAGAACAAATTATATTTTTGAATGACACTATTCAACAAACTACCTGTCTTGGCCTAGCCAAAATCAAAGACTTAAATAAACCGTCTATTCCAAAGCCAACAATGAACAGCAATAGCTCTACAGATGAGGAGATAGACGTAAACTATGTATTAAACCAAAACAGAACACATCCTGATTGGAAACAGTGGTTGATCTGGCCCACAGATACTAATAACTGTCAAGACAGATTCCTGAACAAAACACAGGGGTTCAAATTGACTAGGCCAGACCCTAGATATTCCCAAAGACAACACCCAGGGATAATAACCACCTACAGTGTGGGCAAATTATGCCTTCAATGGCTACAAACTTCCACACTGACAGAAATTAAGCAACACCTAACTTTACTTACTGATGGTGCTGACTTGCGTGATTTCATTATGGGACCACGCAAACAGCGTCAAAAACGTTTCATAGCAGCCTCTGTATATGCAGCTTACAACGAGGCCTGGAAGGTGACTCAAATTGAAACAGCAGAAAGTATACGGGAAATTGACCGTATTAATTTGGAAAAATCACTTTCTGTAGTGGACAATGGGTTAATGACTCGGTCCTCCAGAATTTTTTCTCTGGACAGCATTGTGTCTTCAGCAATCGACATATTATCGCAAGACTTACTGTTGTTACAACACGGTCAGTCTCAATTGCGTTCTATTGTACAGCTTGGCTGGACGTTACAAAATCTGCGTTCAGGCTATGTGCCTTGGCGTTTAATCAACACAACGTCACTATTCAATATCTTTAACCTTACTGATAAATAAATCAGTATGGCACAGAAGGGTGCTGATTATACAATCCTGAGCATTGAGAAACTCGAGAGATTACCAGTGACAATGTCAGAACGACCTGTCAGTGAATGGATAATACATGGGATAATTAATATTCCAATTTCAACCTTCAGGTTTCAATACTGCCAAAAATATATACAGGCTGGCATGTACGAAAAATTGGGAAAAGGGTACATTAAAACAACATGGAACTTGCCCTATTCACATGCATGTGTCAGTAATAAAGGACAGAAAGTGTTTCTTAGTGGCAATAATTGTGCAATGTCACTAAGCGGTACACTTCTGTGTAATGGAATTAGTTTGCATGGAGCCTGTGAAGGGAACTCAAATAACCTTTCATGTCACCAGCTAGGCGCACCTGCAACAGAGATAGAACCATTCTTTCAAAGACTCTATAATGGGAGTTACATTCTAATTGTAGATCGCAGATGTTGTAGTCTTATGCCCGGGACTCCTTATCTCGTAACTACGACTGCGAAGGTCAAGTGCTGTGGACACTCATTGTTCCCCAGCTCCTTTCCAGACAGGGAGGCAAGGGCATGGCCTAACTTGAAAATTACTTCTATTCGAATAGATACTTTAAGCAGAATGAAAACAGTGCTTCTTCAGACGCCAACCAGACTCACGTCATCAAAAGAAACGTATGATTTCCTAGTCGCAAGGACGACTGCAGAGATTCACTCTTTGTTATCAACTAATTCCCCCATACATTTCGCAGAAATCCTGAATGAAATCTTAAATATTTCTGATACCAGTGGAGTCTCAAAAGTATTTAAGACAGTATTTTCAATGGCATTAACACCATTCAAAGCCATACTGGGTATTTTTCCAGACTTCGTCCATTCGATTTTTGGCGGACTTCCCCTCATTTTGGGACTAATTGTAGGAATCCTATTCTTGGTCCTAATATTTCGTTATGGCAAACCGTGTCACAGACAAAACACCTGCGACAAGGGAAGAAACAATCCGAGCCATTGGATACCGGGACCGGATATCAAAAATCCTGGGACTATCTCGGCTTAGAGACCTGAACATGACTTGGTTTCTATCATTTCGACCAATGTGGCATCGATGTGTTTTACCTGTATTAAGGTGCTTGCTATGCGGAGAAGAATGCGTGTTGGACACCTGTCTGACGCTACAATCAGATGCGCCAATGGATGCAGAAACATTGTTGAGTCCAATAAAGGCTCATGCTTTGTGCTGCCCTCAACGGCTACCAATCCTGATGACGGCATTCGTGGAAGCTTCACCACTACGATTAAGGGGTAGTGAAGTTCAAGATGAAAGCAGCATCGATCAGGTACGACCTTCTGTCAGCAATACTAATCAAAACGTCAATGGAGACAATCATGCGCACGAATGCATGGTTACACCTTTTTCCGAGTTAGTGGAACTCTCCCAGGAAGCTGTTGACAGCTTTTTTGACAGTCTAAATGATATGATGTTCTCACCAGAGCAGAAATAGAGACTTTTGAGCAAGCTAGCACACGGCGTTCCCAACACCCTGAATTTGGCCTTCAACTTTAATAATAAAGTAGCTTGAACAACTTTTCCTCCAGTTCACGGACAGCAATTTTTTCAGCAGCCCCAAAATATTTTTACGATTTTTCGGGACACTTATCTTCTGCTTAAAGTAAGAACTATTCTTAGAGAACTATAATTTCTATTTTTAGATACTTTATAGACATTAGCTGCCCGCTGGTATGTTCCTAATTATTTTATTCTGTGATGGAATGGTCTCGAACCTTTTTTCTGTATTAAGAGCCATTTCATGTGTAAATTCTCATATACCAATTAGCAATAATGTATACATATGCGTGATTACTTTAGCATTATTCTACAGCTTGAGTGCATATAATACATGTGACTTTTTTTCGTATATTAGATAATTTCAAAATGCATTTATGTATTTTGGGGTGGTAAGGTATACACGATACTCTACAGTATGTTTTACTATGCCTAGATTCGTAAATATGTCCATAGTTAGCGTGGAGTGGGTGTGATGTATTCCTATAGGTTCTATATCGATCCCCCTATTCCTGACCCTATTCTGGTTAACAAGTTAACTAGCAGCCATCCCATGATGCAGAAAACCCCCATGATGCAGAAACCGTTATCTGATTAAGCCACACTACGGCACAGGAACGTGTTATCTGATTAGGTCATAACGCTTGCCATCTAATTAGACAAGCGATATTCCTCCAGCCCCCGATAAGGCATACGGAGTTCTCAAAACAAATCAAACCTATGACAACCTGGGAAAAACCCTGCGTCCATTGTTTTGATTTCATCGAGAACTTCAGCAAAAGAATGTGCTAACGACCAAGTCGTATGACATCCTTATTGACGTATCTATGTCCATCCTTACGTCAATCTCGACACCTTAAAGGTATAAATATTACCGATATTGCCTTAAGCAAAACACACGCGGTGGTGACGAGATCGGAGCAGCCAGACTTGCCGAAGCCCAGAAGCAGAGCAGACCCCGCTGGCGCAGCCCCGCCTTCCTGACGCGCTGAGAACGAGACGCTGCTTTCTCCTGCCGAGAAATCCAGCTCCGGCGCTTCCGGGTAGCCCTCGCAGGCAGCCTGGAATATCGAGACCAGAGACGAGAGATACCATCCCTCATTCATCCTAGATTCCAGGTACAGAACTGAATAACCCCTTGCAGAGAATTCTTGAGTCAGTCACTTGGCAAAACAAACTTAACTTAAACTGCTACTTTCTATTCCCGCCCACGTATTAGGCTTAGGTCAGGTACACTGGGGTAGGCGTAGTTAGAAACACCAGTTGAGTACGTTTAGTCAAATGTATATGTGTATATATCTATTTTATTCATTTTAAACCTTCATATGGCTTAGAAACCATATAAATGTTATTACAGTATTATTTTATACTTCTGCTTTTAATGTATGCACTTTACTTAACCATAAGTATTGCGATAATATCGATCCATTTCTCTTGTATGAGAAAAGAGACTGATCAATAAATACCATCTTTTATTGAACACGCCCGTCTCTTCCTTTTCTCTACAATCTGGTGAAACTAAGAATGCACGTACTGACTGAGTAAAATAAGTCGTCTTTTGTTTTCACACGACTCTAGAGATACACTCTTGATTAGGGGAGAGCAAAGTTGTCATGTTCTATGGTTGTCAGAAACTAAATCCCTTCTTGTCTATCCAGGGAGGTTCAACTCCTCCTTGCCTATTCGAGAAAGTTTCTTGTGAACTCTGAGCTAGCTGGCAAACCCAAAACTTTAAGTCTAATATCGACAATAGAAGACCTAGTTAACGTCTGGTCTCGGCCTATACTATTGAAGGTATTATTCCAATGCGCAGAGCCTATTGGGATAATAGGAACTACACTACAGTTTCTCATCACGAGTGGTCGCGAGCATAAGCGACCACTCGCAATAAGAATGCTGACCTCCCGCATTGAGAATCTAGCCAGGAGGTTTATTTTCCACGCTCGCAATCGGCAACTTGATGTTGCTGATTGTGAATAAGGAAAAAGTACCGCTGGGATAGTGATTTTGCTCGCTCATGGCCGCCAACTTGACATAGAGCACCGCGAGCGAGCAAAAAATTACCGTTCCACATTTTTGCACTGTGCATCCATGCAATTCACGTAGCGCGTAATTATGCAAACTATGCACACTCCGCGAGTGGAGCGTAGTGTTCCACCCAGGGTTACAAGCATCCCCGTTCGCACTGATCAGATTCCCCCTGGTGTAGGACTCTGGGCGATAACAACTAATAGCATAGCTTGCTCCAAGGAAGGAGCTCCAGGAGCTGGGATGCAGGGTAGAAACGAGGAACTGGAAAGAGGGACAAACTCTCTCGAACAACAAGACAAGTCTCCTAATTCCCCATGTTATTTAAATCTGACCCCAGATGCAACCCCTTACACTGTTGTTTTGGCTAATGCCCTTTCCTCAACCCATAATGTCTTTGAACAGCTGGTGGTCGACTTTAAGGAATAAGTCACTAGATTATCTAAGCCCTAACACTGGCATCAAAAACTCCCTTTTCTCAGAATTTAAAATGGTTGTGATTGTGTAGTTTTAATCTTTAGCTCCCCCTATTGTGTGCACAAAATCTTAAAGAGGGGAAACAATGGGTACATCAACTTTAACAAGATAAATGTACTTCCACTTGGTTATTTTATCAACCACCTAATACCCCCAATATCTGCGGTCATTTGCACATAGGAGGCAACCCCATGAGGACTAGGGAGCTCAGATTTTCGGTCCCAGTAAGATGTCTTGATTCCCTTGGAAGACATCGACTGACTGAATTTAAAGATGTTTCAGTGCCCCAGCCCCGAAGTTAGCAGGCCCAATGATGAGGGCCACACTGAACTGACCTTAACTGATAACGTTGACCTAATGACTGTACATAATAGCAATAGAGATATAGAGGTGGTCCCCATGACAACAGACCTAGAGTCTGCATCCCATGCTGTACCTCTAGGTCAATTAATTACTTCTTCTTGACATCGTAATGTAAATGAGGATGGTCCTTTAATCGCTTCTCCCCCACGTAGTAATGTAATTGAGGACCCACCCGAGATTGTATCTTCTACTAATGCTTTGGATACTGGTAAGCCTGCCCTTTGTAATACCGTTTCATGGAATATTGCGGGAGTCTCCTCCAAATTAGGCAGCCACCAATGGACCGAGGAAGCCACTCATCTAAATGGGTTGAGGATGTTTCACACTCCAGCATTTGATGGTCTGGGCGTAGGGCTAAGGGTGAATTAAGCACATACATATTGTGCACTATGAATGTAAAAAACATAACTATGCTTGCTAGCGAACATTATTTCCAACTATTTAAAGTGGACATCGAAGCTAAACACTCTATTGTCCTGACCAACTTTTATAATAACATCCGTGCAGAGCAAATAGGAAATGTTGTTAATAACATGTTACAATTGTTGAAATCTGTGGGTAGCAATTTGGTAAGAGACATGACGTTAATATTAGTAGGGGATTTTAATTGTGCGCTGTGTGCCAATGTTGGGGATAATTTATGCGGAGGCCTAAATGAAGCAGGGGAATGCATTTCACACTTCCAGCATTGAACTTTAGGGCAGCATTATAATAAATTAATCTTTAGTCTTGACTTGGGCTTTGTTATTGAAATATGCCCAGCACCCTTCCCCATGCCCTAGACATTTAGGGTCTTATTTATGAAGGCCTTGCGCCGCCGGTGCGTCACTTTTAACATGGGAAAAATTGACGCACCGGTGGTGCAAGGCCTTCATAAATAAGGCCCGTAATGGCAGAGGTCTATATTCTACTATTGAGTATGGTTTAATCTCTAGTTGTCAGGCACACAGGTTATACTCCTTCTAGGTCGCGGACAATTTGCTTAGTGACCATTTCCCTCTATGCTTGCCTATCAAGCTTCCTTCTAGCAAAATAATGAGTCTGAAAATAAAGATCAGTTGTTAGAAAATCTAACCCTTGGGAGTGTTAATGGATTTTCCCTGCGCTGGATTATGATAGATCAAGTAGCACTAATTACGACAGTGGTGGGTAAGTGTAAGCTTGCTATAGAGACATGTCTGAGTGAAACAGCAGCTCCAGCTCACATCTTAGCCTCATTCTCCACGATTTCCAACACAGTAAGAGAGTCCCTCCTCAGACGGGAAAGTAGTAATAGGAATCCAAAGGGATGGTTCAACTCTAGGTGTACTCAAGCCTATTCTCACCTAAAAAAAGAGCTACATCAGATCCCGAGAAATCTGACTATGATAAGGTTGGGCAGAGTGGAATATAAGCAAGCATTAAGGGACAGAAAAACCACTCTGAAAAAGGGGCGTGGGAGGCATTACTCAGGTATATTTGGCTAAAGACAGTGCTGTATTTTGGAAAGCAGTCAAGGCACCATTCCTGCATAGTGAGGATGGCCCTTCCCTCGAAATTGCAATTAGTGAGGAACAATGGATTAACCATTTCTCACGAGTATGTAATGGTGAGGTAAACTTGACTGAGACGGATAAACATGTATGGAAGGATTACAGTTAGGAGTCCTTGCCCCAGCATCACGACCTACTGTTTACTCTGGATGAAGTGGAGTGGGCACTTTCTGTTAACAAGGGTGGCAAGGCCCTCGGACCAGATGGAATTCCTGTAGACTTGTTTAAAGCAAATACTTCTCTGTGGGGCCTATTATAGTTCAGGTGCTTACTGCTAGCCGCAGCACTGTTTTTTTACCTACCTAGGTTAACTCCATGATTGTGCCCATTTTTAAAAAGGGGAATAGGAAGGACCCAGGGTGCTGCGGGCAGAATAATTTTGGAACACCTACAGAATTGGGCCGAGGAGAACTCTGTTTTATCTGACCTGCAATACGGATTTTGTGCCGGATTGGGGACGGTAGGGCAGGATTTAAATTTGTCCATCCTGGTGAGGAAATACACAAGGGCTAAGAGGGGACCCTGTTTTTAGCGTTTGCTGACCTCATGGCTGCGTTTGACAGCGTGGTTCACAGTAAGCTCTGGTCAATTTTAGAAGATATGTGAGTTGATATTCAGATTATTTATTTTTTAAAACGTTTTTATAGCGATGCCAAGGCAAGTGTGTGTTGTGGTTTGAAGGGCAAGTGTTCCGCCGCTTGCCCGATCAGGCGCGGAGTCAGGTAAAGCTATATCCTGGCCCGTTCCTTTTTAATTTTTATATCCATGGATTGGAGACTCCCAGTACCTGCACTCTTGTATGCGGACAACGCAGTGCTGATGTCACGCACATAAGTAGGGCTCCAGAGAGTGCTTGACAGTGTTTCTTTATTTATGAATGATCTTGGTTTAAGAATACATTCTTCCAAAACATTCATTATGCGTTGTGGCCCTGGCATCAAGAATCCTAGAGACATGTTTGTGTCAGGACAGAAGATTTGGGTAACCAAGAGGTTTTCATATCTAGGTATTCTGTTTGCCCACAAGAATAACTGGGCTCATACAGTTGCAGCAAAAAAATGTGTACTCCTATGAACAACATTCGCCCTCACTACCTTTGCTAGGAAACTGGGCAAAAGACCATCAGAGGAGCTTATCGCTATTTATAAGGCAAAGTGTGTTTCAGCTGTAGTTTATGGGGGCTGAGTCTGGGGGTTTACTGACCTGCTCCCTATCCAACGTGCAGGAAATTCTTTCCTAAGATACATTCTAACCGTCCCTAATGGTACTTCAGCGTGTATATGCCATGCGGAGTTGGGGCTCCCCTTCATCTCCGATTTAATAAAACTTGAGCCTGTGCTATTATGGCATAGGCTCTGGACCAAAGTAGAGGCAAAACTGAACAGAGATATTTAGTTAGATACCCTGAAACTAGAAGGGGCTTCAAGGATCCAATGGATAAGATATGCCCGTAATTCTTTTAAAGATCTGGGCCATTTAGAGTATTTTACTAACCCTATTACTATTCTGTCAATAACCAGGAAGGAATTAAAAAAAGAGGGTATTCTGCTGTTGGACTCCATTAGAATGTCAACTGAGATTTTAAAACCCACAGTCCTGCACAACCAAATGATTTTAACTTCTTTTAACATCCAACCCTATTTAACCTTTGTACCAGGAGCTCATGATAGGTTCCTATTAACCCGCTTCTAGCTGGATTTTTTTCACAGTTTAGTCACCCATCCTAAAATAATAATTGGAGGCTTGTAGAGCGCACGGCTACCTCCAACAGCGATTTCCCCGTGGCTAGTAGTGCTGATGATCCAGTTATGTGACACCCATTAAGAGTTAAGAAAGAGTGAAGAGCCATGTTTTTAATGCTCTCCTGAAGATCTGTTCAGGATGTATCTTCCTTAAATAGTCAGGCATGGTTTTCCGGTCCTGGCCTTTGCAAACTGTGGAATGACGAGAAGGTTCGTATCATTCGATCTAAGTGCTCTCTTGCTACTGCAGTGTACGAGTCTTCACCTCAAATATAGAGGACCAATGTTGTTCATTGCTCTATGAGCCAAAGTAAGGGCTTTATACTCTACTCTTCTTTTTACTGGCAACCAGTGAAGACTAATTAGGTGAGGAGTTATATGGTGCCGTATTGGGACATTACGCACAAGCCTTGCTCCTGCATTTTGAACAGTCTGCAGTCTTCCTAGTAAGTACTCCGGAAGTCCCATATACAGACTGTTTGCGTAATCCAGTCAGGAAGTAACCAATGCATGCACCACAGTCTTTCTACACTCCATTGGAAGATAGTGGAGAAAGCTTCGCAGAGCCTTCATCTTCCAGAAACATTGCCCAAAAACTTGGCCAATTTGCACTTTGCTAGACAATTGTGTGTCAAACTTAAAGCTCAAATTTCTGGCAGAAATAACTGGAAGAGGCAGGGGGTTTAGCTCACCCGGCCACCAGAGCTCCGACCCTGTTGGGGTGATGGATTGTTTAAGGAAAATAACCTCCGTCTTTTCTGTGTTCAATCTCAAACAATTCTCTGACATCCATGAGGAAATATTCAGAAACATTTCTTGAAATTGACAAAGGCCGTATCACTATTATCTTTAAAGAAGAACACTAATTGTGATCATACACATAAGAGATGAACAATTGGGCTTAAGACCTCCAACCATGCCTCTGCGATCATACTTCTGCTCAATCCTTGATTCATGTTGTTCTTTTTTGTAAATGTTATTCCAATGTGAGGACTATTTATTTAATACCTGTCTTAAAGTGGTTCAGTCTTCAACAGTGTTGACCAGCATTTTTGGCACAACAGCACTGGGACAACGAGCATAGTGTTTTTAGGATAGCAATTTTCTTGTGGAAAGTGCTGAGTCAAATTAAATGCATGCTCATTAAATGCCATATGAAAGAGGGCTGTTTTTGGTTACTCCGTCCTAATTAATATTCTTATTGAATTGCGTGTAAGGAAGAAACACATTTTGTCTCTCGGCAATGTGTTTTTAAGACTGTTAGATATGAGGAAAGTGATCAGCCAAAGGAAATATATGCTTGCTTAATTGTTTTATATGAAAGAGGGCTATGTTAGTGTAATATTGTTTTAACTAATATCTTTACTGAATTTTTTTTAGTGTAATGACATTTTTTTTCTTTTTAACTTGCTTTCATGATTGTCTAATATAACAAGCGAATAAAGCCTTCTTTTGATTTGATTTGACTGCATTTGTTTGTACACCAGGCAATGACTCATCAGAGGGATATGCATACTCAGGGGCAGATTTACAATAACTGGCGCATCCCTGCATATCAGCAGGGATACGCCAGTTATTGTGCACCACAGCTCCGCCACCCTGGATGCGCTGCATTTACAATGCGGCACACCATGGGGCAAAAACGGCACAGATGCGTGATGCATCTGTGCTGTAAAAGTGGCGCATTGCTGGAGTTGCGTCGCAAGCGCGATGCAGCTCCAGCAATGCCCTGGGAGGCCATATCTCCACAATGCTGCGTCAATCCTTACGCCTGCTTCAAGCAGGCGCAGGGTTTTGACGGAGCATGGGCCCAAAGCGCAGTAAATCTGCCCCTCAATATCTTCACGTGGACTGCAAGCCAGAGGATTCAACAATGGATTTGTAACAGTGGGCATCTCAATGGCAATGTCAGGCCTGATGGTGTTTGCTGAGGCCTAGACAGAATTCCTTAGCATTGCTGTGCAGGAAACTGCTGGAGTTATATTAACAAGAATCGGCCACTCGTTGTACTTGGACATTGTCAATGGAGAAGACGTTCTCGCTTCGCTTAGCTTCGTGAACATGTGTAGTAGCTTGTTGGACCCGTTTGCGAGCCGTTTTTCTTGCTCGGGAGCGCATTGTGCGTTTTCGGGGCGTTGTCTGTGTGCTCGGGGGATTGTAGCGCACAAATTTACCCATGCGGTGGGCTATGGGCACGGCCATCTTGTTTTTTCAATTGTACCGCCCGCTCGCTCGCCTTGACTTATTTCCTGTTCCGTGTCGCGCATAACGTGTTTGCATTGTGCAAGTCATGTTCGGAAACCAATCTACTTGTTCGCACCGACAAAGTGTGTGTTAGCAAGAAATATCGTGCAAACTTACCCACGTGGTCGCGATGGGCGTGGCCATTTTGTTTTTCACACTCTATGCTATAGTTCTAGGCCTAGTTTTCTATCCAGCTTTTATCTTTGCAATCTTTACTTATTTTCACAGTTTTCTGACTTGTTTTTACTTATCATCTCTCTCTTTCTGTACCTAAGTTTATATTTTGCATTTTATTTCTACTTTTACAACTTTTTTTTACTTTTCTTCTGTTTTATTTTACTTCTTTCTTTAAGCTCCTACTTCTTCCCCCTAACTTTTTTTCCTTTTGTTCTAACTTTTCTTTTCCGCCTCCACCCCACAACCATCGTGTTGGGCAGCAGCAGTACCGGCTCCAAGGGCAAGGCGCCTGCGCCCACGAGCCGGCTGCCTTGCGGCAGAATACAACTTGAAGGGGTGCGGAGGTGGCCGCCCTGGTTTTTCTCATCCAGCGCATCCTCCCCTTGACCTTGGCAGCAGGCGGCAGGTCAGGATCCGGTTACCGCCGGTGGGCGAAGGTGCGCTGGGCAGTCTTCCGCTGCTCGGGTATCCAGCGCACCCACCAGCAGCTGGTCCACTGGTGGGCAGCCATTCTGGACCGGGAGCAGGACCTGTTGGACCTGCTAGGTGTCGAGGTCATGGGGTTTGGTGAGTAGCTAGTAATATATATATATATATATATATATATATATATATATATATAGTAGTATAAGTATTGTGTATAATTCAAAATCTTCTGTGATTGTATGACACAGGTACTGCTCGCCACTTCTCTTACTTGTTTGTAACTTTGCGCTAGCTTGGGCTGATTATTGATGTTAGAGTTTACTTTAGAGAACTGAAGTTAGTTAATGCTATTGCTAGAGTCTAGTCCTTCCATTGTCCTTCAGTGAAATAGTGGTGGATGGATATAGGTTTACTTAGTTTTAGTTCATATTTCTTTTTACGGTCTGCATGACGCCTACTCTGTCACTGAATGCTTAGTTAGTTCTTATCCCACCCCATCCATAGAACCTTTTTGCAGTTTGTTTACTGAGTGGTAGGCTTAGTAGCAATAGCATTGTCAGTCAGTAGCAGAACAACATATGAAGCAACCAACCATTTGGTGCATGTACAAATGTATGCATGTGTCCTCCATCTCATCTATGCATTTTTGAAGACCACCTGAAAAAACTCACCGGAATCTGCTTCTCCACTCTCAAAACCTTGCGCAGATTTCTTCCTTTGCTTCCGAGACCAGCCAAGGAGATGGTCATTCGCGCCCTGATATTATCCAGATTGGATTATGCGAATGCTCTCTACTGTGGACTTCCAGCCTATCTGATTCACCGCCTCCAAGTCATTCAAAACGCTGCGGTCCGGCTGCTGTTTAACATACCCAGAAGATCTAGCGTCCGCCAACCGCTCAGAGATCTTCATTGGCTCCCAGTGGCTCAAAGGATCCTATTCAAGATCCTTGTGTTAGCATACCGAGCACTACACTTAACAGGCCCAACCTATCTGAGAAAGAGATTCTCCCTCTATGCTCCCAACCGCCCTCTCAGATCAAGTAATCTTCACCAAATGACGGTACCAAAGTTCAAATATAGCAGGCTTGGTGGACAATCCATCTCTGTTAGAGCAGCGAGAGCTTGGAATACCCTGCCTCTGCAGCTGAGAACAGCCCCCTCCATCATGGCATTCAGGAAAGGCTTAAAAACCCACCTTTTTAACATCACTGCCTAATGGCTGTTTCTCTTTTGCATTTATTGTGATCTGTCCCCTTCTCTTCCGCGCCAGGATACTATACTATTTAGTAACAGAGCGCGCTACAAAAGCCTCTATAATAATAATAATAATAATAATTTTTCCTGGCAAAAATAAAATGGAAATGCTGACCTACTGAACAATTGGCCCATCTGGAATAGGTGGTGTAGGTCAGGTGGTACTGGCTTCGTTAGTTAGTATTCTGCAATCAGAATGATTATGGAACATTTCATTAGTGTTCTATAAGTAGACGGTTCATGAATCCCGCAAGCCAGTAGTTATTTAGATAGGTCAATTTTATTGCAATTGTTGTTTCCTAAAATGTTTGAGCGGATTTTTTAATGCTGTATTTGTTTCACAGCACTCAATGTTTCTCTCTTTCTTTATTATTTCTTACATGATCAGCACCCAGGGGCAAGAAGACGGGGTCTGAGTTGGCGGGACAGCCACCAGAGGGGTGCTCCTCTACCGAGGATCCTGCTGCTGGCCCCAGTAAGTCCTACAGTGCTTATATTATTAACAATTATATTTCCCTTACTTTTTAACGCACCTTATTTTTTCCAACCTATTAATTAAGCTTCCTTCCTAATTCAATTTTAACAAAAGATTCTTTGGTCTTCATTATGTGTTCCAAATTTTTGGGTATCCATCCCTGCCTTTCAGTTCCTTCAAACGGCCTCTGCCCTATGACTCTCTGTGCTACTACTATTAGACTGTCTGTAGCTAAGCTTGCCCTGTTGGCCACTCTTTAGTTAAGGTATTCTTTTGAATAAAGCTGTGATAGAATAGCTGTAGCCACTGGGTCCACTCCTGTCTTTTGCATTGTCCTCTGTAATCTCTAGGCTTTGTCATTCCCACCAACAAAATGCGCAAACAGATGTTTGTCGAGTATTTTTTGTTAGGTTATTATACTACGACTACTGTTGTGGGTATTCTCTGCACAGCCACATACAGAACTATGGACAAGAAAATAGGATGTTGGTGATAGGGAGGTTGGACCTTACTTACACCTCATTCACAGAACTCAGAAGAACCCACAATTCACTGATTGTAAATGTACATGTATTTATATAGCGCAAATCACCGACACGGTATCTAAGCGCTTGCTTAGGGACCCCGTCCTGGTATTCCCCTGTGAGATACCCCGGCAGGGTGTCCACAAGGTGAAAGCCAGGCATCCCGCCGCGAGGGGCCGTAGTGGAGATTAAGCAATCTATTGCCCAGAGTCGCAGAGTGTGATCCCATGAGTCGAGTAGGCACCGGAACGATAATTATCAAGTCTGTGAAATTTTTGAGCCCGAAACCCGCCGAGGCGGGGAATCGAACCCTGGTCCACGGCCGATCTCTGCTTCTGGGTCTGCCGCCTCTAACCACTGAGCCACGCTTCTCCACATCTCCGCTTCTGACTACCTATAGTGTCTCAGTCATTAGCCATTTGTCCCACTCCCAACCCCCCACACGAAGATAGCTACCCAATGATTTTATTACACAACCCAGAACATAAGTAACACCCAATATGCATAATAATCTTTATTTGGATAAAAGAAAATATCCTTAAAAGCATTTCACAATAAAAGAAAATATCCTTAAAAACATTTCACAATAGATCAGCAGGTCAGCATTGTAATATGAAATTCCGGAACATATTTTGCAACAGTTAATCAATAAAATTCGTCCAAAGCCTGTTGCTCTATTTCTGTAGTACTTTTAAAAAAAAAAATGAAGCAATTTTATTGTAGCCAAAAGTAACACTTAATACTAGGGCAAAAGAATTTGATGTACTGTCATTTGGCGGCTTACAATTCATAAAAACCAAACAAATTTAAAAGAGAGAACTACTTGTGCAAAAACACAGTCCAAATGGATAAGTCGCTAGTCAGTAACACAAATATGATAAAATGCGACTGGTTGTAAATCATTTTCATTTTTTTTTTTTATGGTGTTATCAAAATTGAGGCTAAAATGCAGCTTAAATTAGACAGCTAGACAGGGGAGAACAGGGGTTACTGGTCCTACCACCTTAACCGTAAAGGTGCTGTATGCATGCCGAATGTAGATTGTGAAGGCAATATTTAGAGCTGTATTTTCAGGGCACAGGGAGGTGATGATTGCCTGTCTACAAGTCCGAACGCCCAACCTGTTCCACTCTGCTTTGAGATTGCATCTACGTTGGGACATGAGGGCGGGACATAAGCAGGTCACGTGCTCTAGTGCTTCGGTTGCCTTGCCGCACCCTCTGCATGTTACATCTTCCGTGGAACGCAGCCGTGTGGGCAAATCTTTTAAGAATCGCCAAACCCCCAATCTAATGGCCAGAAAACTGCATTTTAAATGCAGTGAATAGGTGCAGGAGAGATAGGTAGCGGGGGATATGCGCCCATAGGAATTCATGACTGACCAAGGTGACTGCGTTTAGAGAGGTGCGCTTTGTCAATAATGAGTGAGCACATTCTGACACTTTTTTTAATACAGGTTTTGAATACGGTCGTGCTGGGGTTGAGGGCCCATAGGTCGCCCGCCGACATTTCACGAATAGAGTCTGTGAAAAGGCAGCCATACGAGCCCCCTGGGTTTTTCTGGCTGATCTCAGACCAAACTAAGGACTCTAAAGTACCTGTATCTGCTTTTCTAAGTTTGTGACAGAGATTTAAGAATGTGCCGGTATTGGAGGCCTCGTAATTTAGTAAGCCCAGTTCTAGCCTGATCTGGGCAGCAGAGGCAGATTAAGGCAAGTGGAGGACTTTTTTATAGATCTTGGTCACAAGTTGGTTTAAGGATGAATTATCGAGTCCGTGGAATTTTTGAGCCCGAGACCCGCCGAGGCGGGGAATCGAACCCTGGTCCACGGCCGATCTCTGCTTCCGGGTCTGCCGCCTCTAACCACTGAGCCACGCTTCTCCACAGCTCCGCTTCTGACTACCTATAGTGTCTCAGTCATTAGCCATTTGTCCCACTCCCAACCCCCCACACGAAGATAGATACCCAATGATTTTATTACACAACCTAGAACATAAGTAACACCCTTACACGCACTCACTCGTGTAAGTCCACAACACCACAGACACTCAAAATATATACTACAGAGTCTATGTGCAAATTCAAAAACTTATTTTTTTTAATTACAAGCTTTGTAAGTTGTTCCATGAAATACATCCAGCTCCACCATGCAAAATAAAGAAGATTAAATACTATACATTTGTACAACTAGTGCACGATAGAGAACTGTGGGAATTTTGGGAGACCCCTCACCGTTGAACGTATACTGGTTACACATGCATCTTTCGAAAGGTCTGAAAATCTCTGGTTCGTAGAAGGCAATCTTCTCATCTGCCTATTATGAGAAAAATGGTGCACGTTAGACAGTGTGAAATACAATTATGCAAGCTTTTTGCAGTCATGCCAAAAAGTGTAACTTTATGGATAAGCAATAGGGACTAACCAAACTCCATACAAAAACGTGCCTTGTTTTTCAACCTCTTCAGTTGTATGCAACACTCATGTGTTCATAAAGGCGTCTTACTGCGCAACAAGCTGCGAGGTAACATGGGCAAAACCGTAGACATGGATCTAAAATGGTTACATGGCTCAGGCTAACTTTCCAAAGACTAGAGTAGGAGTAGATATGAGATGACTCTAGGGGCCATATAATAAATTAATACTAATGTCTGTCTACTGACTCTGCTGTAGTACGCAATTTGGACTAGTTAAGATTTATGTTGTACTTAACTGTTTTTTCAATCTTCCTTCCTGGTGAAATAAACTAGTAAAATAGGGGGAGGTGTGCAGGCATCTAAAAAGGTGTACTTGTATTTATAGGTGCACAACCACTACCAACCACCAGTGCCGACGGGGCCCGCGGCGATGCTAATGCTGCCATCCAGGAGGAGATAGGAGCTTCGGCACCTGCAGGAGCACCAGTGGGGGAGGAAACATCAGGCGGGGGTAAGTAAGTGGTAAGTTATATTCATTACTTATTCGCATTACTAGGTGGAAGGGGAACATTTCCCTCACTGTACTCTGAGACTTATTAAGTAAGTATGAACTTGTAGTTGTACTGGACAATATACAATGGTTGAAGGAGACACCCTTATCTTGGCATTACCAATGCATTAGCAATAGCATCACCAGCGTGAGTTGAGAAAACAAGGCCTCTTCTATCAGACTGCAACTCAGCTGTGAAAGTTATGGAGAAGACTAACAGTCAGATCAGATGACCTTGATGGATGCGTTGAACAAAAAGGGAAAGAAGTGAACTAGGGTGGAAGGAGGAAGGACGAAAGAGATGTAATAAGACTACCATGGAAGGATATTTTGGAAGGTGCATGCAGGTGGCTGATAGGAATCCGATGCATGGGTTGTTGAAGGATGGGTGGCAGGTGAAAGAAGATGCCTGCATGGGTGGGCAACACAATATGGGAGGATGGATATAGTGGATAGCAAGAATCATCAGCGGTGTTTGTGTCAAACCCAAAGCCAAGGCAAGGAAGGAGTGGACGCATGGGTGGTTGTTGGTGAAAGTGAACCAGCTAAGGTGATAATAAAGAATGAAAGACATTTACTTTTAATGGATGGATGCCCCTTGGATGTATTGGATGTATTGTATTCATCATAGGTGGAGACTGTCACTGGAAGCAGAGTCTTACTTTGAAAATATAAAAGGAGATACGAAAAAGACTAGTGTTCTTCTGTGTTCTGAAGTTCACCCTTAGTACTAGAGCAAGTATAATGCCAGAAAAAAAGTTCAACAAATGTTACAGGCCAGGGAAGCAGGAGGATAGATACTGAAAGTTACCACCAATTTTATGTACGGCGCTTGCTATGCCACTATGTTTTGAATTAATTTTGTGTTACTGATTTGCTAAGAGTTTCGGTTACAATTCTGTTTCTTTCTTTATAGATACTCCTTCCCCAAAAACCATCCCGGAAGGAGTTGGCAGCCAGGGCCCGGCAAAGGAAACTGCAGGCCATTGTGAAAGAGTACCGCCGGCTGGTGGCTCAGGCCGAGGAGGAGGAGGCGGCGGCAGCAGCTGCTGCCTCTTCCAATGCCCCGGGCCCCAGCGGCCAGTGTTTGATTTAAATAATTGATTAATTGGCCACATTTGTAACATGCAAACAGATAGATGTGGTACCCCTCACTGAGTTATATTTGTCCTATTAGTACTACCAGTCTCTCCTCCATTATACCTCCCAGCAAACTTACCTTCTTACCGGTGATTGATGATGATTAAGTTCGGCACCGTATGGGCTGCATGGTTTCCCAAGATAATGGTGAAGATGCAGTGGTTGTGTGATGGTAGTAGTAGACTAGACACTGGCACTAACATTTGCAAACAAAAACAAAGAGACAGTCATTTGCCTGAGAGTGAATGTGGGAGTAGTAGAAAAGTACAGTACGTAAGACTGACAAAAAACAATATTGCAACTGCTAAACTAAAAGAAAACAATGGTGTCAGGGACTGCCAAATACAAGAAGATAAGAAGAAGTTCAACTGTAGTTGTGTTGAAGGAGTCACTAAAACACAATTCGTAAACTTTAATGTTGTAAAATTAAATCCAAACAATGCCGCCAATTAATTAGATGTATTCGGTGGGCCCTTTTGGAAAACTAATTGGCTTGTACACTACATACACTGAGCTTGGGTGGGCAAGCAGAAGAAGATCCTCGCCCTGCCTCGTTGACATTTAATTAGTGTTGCTTTCACCACATCTGCCCCAGCAAGCGTGTGATCAATTGTTGGTGTAGATTTATTGTACTCAATATAAAACCACACAGCCTGGGAGAAGAGGGTTAGGGTTTGATGAATGGATGGGAACAGTGGTCTGGGGAAAGGTTTGACAAAGAAAAACAATACGCATGGAGACAACAAAAGCAAAACGATGAAGACGATGATTGATGATCCACTACCCAATAAATCTAAAGTTAAGGTAGAAAAAGGAAATGCATGCATGATGAAGATAAGTTATAACTTGATGGTTAATAATAATGAGTGGTACTTAACTACTACTACTCAATTCGACAGTACAAGGAAGTATTTCTTATATATGACATTTGCCTAGGCTGTATGCCCTCAGAGAAACCCTAATACCTGATGTAGCAGGCTGAAAGCTAGCAAAGAAAATTAAGATATAGATTTAGGGAGCAATTACCTAACAAAGTCACACAGGCGTAAAATAAATGAAGAGGAAAAAGGAATCAAATAAAATAAGAAAGTGATACTACCAAATGTGTAGTTGTATCTCATCATTCATCTTGGTCCTCCCTTCCATGGACACTCTGAATATCATTCTTGGGTGCCACTGGCTGGATGATGAGGATTGGTTAGGTAAGTGTGAGTTGTTGCTCCAAGTATAATAGCACTGGGTAAGAGGCCGGCCTGTAAGTGTTGATGGAAAAAGAATAGGGGTATTACAAAATAACTGAGTGAAAAAATAAAAATCAATTACGGTGTAGTGCAAAAAGACAAGGTTCGTGAGCGAGAAGGCTTTCAGACTGAGGCGGCTTGGATACATTGTTTATAACTCTACTCTACTAGTTGCACAGCATTAATCTAGAAGGACAACACGATAGGAGCCAGCACAGAACAGGCCCACGACACCGGGCCGTGAGTCCATGACCCAAACTCCATTTACCTTAATTTATCACAGAGCCAGACAAAAGGCATATACAGCAACCTAGCATTTTCCAAATCAAGTGACTAAATCAATGCACCATTGTCAGTCATCAATAATACCACTATTCTACTCCACCACTGCACACACATGTAGCCTAGGTCTGCTGTGGTTTTTGTGGATTGGTTGTGTTTACCTTGTATTCCACTTCCTGAACGTATTCCATCAATCATCTCAGATCCAACTGACTGACAGCGTGCAAAGATAGTATGGTGGTCATCATCATCATGTGTGGCAATGGAACGTGGTGTCCAACAGACCACAGCAACTCAGTCTGTAGTAAGTGACTAAGATTAAGTAAGTCCAGACTGCACCTGCAGTAGTAGTAGTACAATTGGATATTATTAAACAACATGGAAACATTGACTATCACTTGAGTCACAAGTATTTGGTTATTATTAAACTACTAGTATAGTTCTACTTCATTTGCTCAGAGTCAGCAAGCATCCAATGCAATGCATGGCATCATTCATTTCATATACCTGTCTTGCTCTTCTCTTTGGCTGTCAGATCACAGATGCTGCAGAGCCTTCTGAAAGTGATGACGAGTTTACTTTAGTTGTGGATGCCTGCTCAAGGTCTGACAGTGAAGAGTTGTGTTTGCCAGCAGACAGAGGTGGTAGCCTTAAGACAGTGATGAGTTTCAGATTGGAAACAAAACAGAAGATGGCTATAATCACGTGCGTTTCACTTGTTATGGAGGGACTGTTAGAGGCCTCATTATTGTACTATTCTCCATCTCCATCCAATGTATGGCAAGATGGAAATGTATTTAGGGTGAGTCAGGAAGATGGAGCAGCACTCTGAGGAGTGGAGTGGACAGTTAAATGCACAGACGTGCAACTCCAATAGGTAAATAAAAATAAGAGATGGTGGTGATGGATTTGTTGGGTTTGATTTGAAGTTTGAACCAGAAAGACAGATATACACACAAATAAAGGAAGGGAGAAAGTAACAATTTGAAAGCCTAGTTGTCAGGGAAGAGGACCTCGTCCTCAAACCCTGGTGGTTTTGACAGCAGTAGGTCATGTAACCCACTAGTTATGTCTTGGGACTCGCTCTCCTCTTCCTGCTGTGATTCACGTATTTTATAGTCTGGTGGTATGAAGTGCTGATTCATTTTGATCATGGTTAACCTCTGCATGCTTTTTGGCGAGAGACTGGTCCTTTTCTCAGTTACAACGGCACCAGCAGGACTGAAAACACACTCAGAAGTGGCACTTGCGACAGGGCAAGCCAGATACTTTATCGCCAGCCTCCTGAGCACTGGACATTGGCTTCTTTTCCCATACCAGTACACCAATGGGCTTTGCTCCATGAACACCTCTGTTGTGTCATCCAGATGGGTCTGGACCATCCGCTCAATGTTCAGTAGTGCTCCGATTTGCTTGGCCTCTTTTGGCTTTGTGACTGCAACGGACTTACCCATCCCTTTCTGTAGAAACCAAGCAGCTATTTTTTGGTTGTTTCTGATGAATCAGATCCTGTTGGTGCTGTTGTTGTTATTGGTAGTGTTGGTGACTGCTGGGAAGCAAATGCACGGCTCTCATGCTGTGAAGAAGAACTTGGCTCTGGAGGATGCCCTGTAGTACTTAGACTGTCCTGGGGTGGCACTGGCAGACCTCTAATTGAGAGCCGTTCACTTTCTAAATCAGTGGCTTCCACAGCTATTAAAGTTTTGTACTTGGCAACATCCCCTTCTGAAAAAGGTATTACTGTGTTACTGTTCAGAAATAATTTGTACCGTGGATCCAAAATTGTGGCAGTAATGTAATGTCGATGTGACACAATCTTATTTTGAATCCTTGTACTGTCAGATAAGCGGGCGGCTAAAGCGTTCGCCAAATAACATGCATCAAGTTTTCCTTCCACACCTTTGTACGTTTCAGACACCTCCTTCAGCTCTTGCTCTAGCATGTACAACAATAGGATAGCTTGGCCCATAGTACAGTCCTCCCTGCTGACTGCACGTGTGAAGATCTCAAAAGGAAGTAGCATCTCTGTCAGGCATTTAATGAGGTCCCATTGCCACATCTCAATGGTCATGGCATTAACAGTAGGATCCCCTAATCTTTTTGTCATGACATAAGCATTAAGTGGTATATACTGCTCCAACAGAAGAACTTTACACTTTACAACCTTTAATACAGCTATTAAGTTGTTTGTGTATTCATTGCATTCGATCCCCCAGTGAATAAAACTCGGTGGATCTAACTTGTGTGTTTTTGGATTAATTCATCAAATGTTGTAAAATGTGATAATTACTGTCCGTCTATACTGGGACCCCCTCTTCTTTGTAACCAAACAGAAGAACAAGCATGTAATAAGTTGAGTTCCAACGTGTTGGGGCCTCCTGGATGAGTGCTGAGACTGTCATTTAATGCTCACATTGAATGACCCGTAGCTGCTTCCGGGCTTTAAAAGAATGGTTGAAATGCGTGCATATTCTTCTGCAGGTGGTCAGTAAGTAGCTGACTTTGCTTTCATTTTTCAGAAAGTCTTGAACAACAATGTTAATGCAGTGTGCCAAACACGGGACCCTGAAATAGCCACCATCTTTCATGGCCGTAACTGAATTACTGCCATTGTCGCTGGCAACAAAACCAATGTTAAGGCCTCTTTGTCGCAGCCATTCAAAGACCTTGCTGTTAAACTCAGCCAAAATGTTTGTAGCAGTATGAGATGTCTCCATAGCAAACATGACTACAGTTGCATGTCGCGAGTATCATTAAAAATCTGTCCATCATCCCCTTTTGTATCGCTTTGTTCGCCCTAAGTTGGCAGGGTATGCTCAGAGGTGAGTCCCTTGCTCAGTTGGCCACTGGATTCAAGATAGCCTGGCTGATGAGGATTATGAATCAGAAACCGGTCCCAGGATGCTTGTTTCCGGTCCAGGGAAGACATGGCTTGGCAGTTCGGGCTGGACTGTTCCCATGAGGCACAGGGTCAGACTGATTTGCATATGGCCATGTCTGAACTGGGGTGGCTGAGTGAGCTAAAGAATGGTGATGGATTAAACCCAGATCAGTTGACTGGGGGTGAGTGTTTGATTTGCTCAAACGCTCCGTCCATCATCCCCTTTTGTATCGCTTTGTTCGCCCTAAGTTGGCAGGGTATGCTCAGACGTGAGTCCCTTGCTCACTTGGCCACTGGATTCAAGATAGCCTGGCTGATGAGGATTATGAATCCGGAACCGGTCCCAGGATGTTTGTTTCCGGTCCAGGGAAGACATGGCTTGGCAGTTCGGGCTGGACTGTTCCCATGAGGCACAGGGTCAGACTGATTTGCATATGGCCATGTCTGAACTGGGGTGGCTGAGTGAGCTAAAGAAAGGTGATGGATTAAACTCAGATCAGTTGACTGGGGGTGAGTGTTTAATTTGCTCAAACGCTCCGTCCATCATCCCCTTTTGTATCATTAAAAATCCCAACAGTGTCAATGCCTGCAGATAGCTTGTCTCTAACACCTGAAAAAGAGATCCAGTGTGCAGTGATGCACATGTAATCAGTGGCTTAGGAACTGGTCCACATGTCTGTTGTCAGGTGGATACTATGAACAGCACTCTGATGTAAGGATTTTCAAAGCAATTCCAGCACGTCATGGTGTAGTGCTGGAACAGCAACTCTGGCAAAATAGTAGCGGCTGGGAACGTTCCATTTCGGGCAGATGGTTGTCACAAATTTCAGAAAACCCACCCCTTCAACAAAAGAAAAAGGGAGAAGGTCCAGTGCTAACATTTTAGCAAGCTTAGCATTGTACAAACGTGCTATTGGGTGGTTGCGCTCGTACTTTCCCACCTGCCTAAACATGGTAAGAATGGTACGCTGCTTGATATTTCTTTCGGCTAATCTCGACGCAGCACTTTGCATCGCAGACTTCGCACCAGTACTCTTTGGTGTCTCCGGCTGACTCTTACTTTGGTGCCACTGAGATGTTGCTGATGCGGAGGATGTGGGCTGTACCACTGCAGTGCTGGGGACAGGGGTACTTTGTGTTCCACTACCAGATAGAATGTCTCCTTCTTCTTCTTCCTGTTCGACAGTGAGTGGACCTTCTACTACATTACTACCAACATTAATGGTTCCTGCTTTTATGCTATGAAGGTGGTCCTCCCACTTGATTGCGTGGTGTTTTTTCAAATGGATCATTTGGCCTCATGCTCAGATTGTTGTGGCTCCCAATTGAGATCTAGATCATCAGAAGGGATGCTTGGCAAAGAACTCAATGGACTAACCCTCCTTTTCCTTGGTGAGGATTTGGAAGACAATAGATCTCCTGCATGAGTGGCTTGTTCTGCATGAGGCTCAATTTCCTGAACTGTCCCAACTTTAGGAGGAACAACAACTACTATTGCGGGCGGTGGTTGTGGTTGTTGTTGTTGAACATCTACTATTGCGGGCGGTGGTTGTGTTTGTTGTTGTTGAACATCTACTATTGCGGGCGGTGGTTGTTGTTCACCACTTTTCTGTTGTGTTCCCTCTTGCGTTGATAGTGTACTACTTTGAGATAGCGATAAGTTTAGGTCAGGCTCAGTATCACTGCTTTCCACCATTAGGCTGGCTACCTCTACCCCACTCATCTGCTTGGGCCTGAGTCGGTGGCTTGGGCCCACTGATGCGGAGGTGCTGGCCCGAGCTTTCACCCCGGAAACCGCTGCTGCAGGCATATTTTTTTCCCCAAAAAAGGTTTTGGGGTCAACACCAGACTTAAGTGTCACTTCCTTCTTCTGTTCTTCCTTCTTCTTCTAAGCACCTTTCTTGGTCTTGGAGGACCTGGTACCTGCTTTGTTTGGGCCCATCTACTTCGGATGTCAGCAGCAGCACTCAGTTGCAAAAGTTTCGGAGATGTCTGGTCAGGTGAGTCACACCACACGTGACGTAAAACAGAAGGACGTCGGTCTGGCAGTACAACGGGCGATGAATGATGACAGCCACCACCTCCTCCTCTGTCTTTTGTGCACCTACAAGTAAAGAAGGCAGAAGAACATCAGTCAAATTTGGAATTTTTTAGCTCTGATTTTAATGTCGGATGGACGCAGCATCAGTGACCTACAGCAGATATCAATGGGGATGTGAACAACAGTAAGCCAACAGAAACAATGGAAAGACACACAGGCCTATGTGGCAAAAACAAAACAGCACACTACTACTACCACCACCACAGCTCCCAGCCACATGGGCACTCATCACAGGCACATGGGTAAAGCACCGAAAACAATAAACCCAAGCAGGCATATAAATCCATATATGGCCAGAAAAAGGAGGATGCCTGTTACACATCACAGCTTAATGCAAAAAAAAAAAATCCCCATGGCTAAAGTTACACAACAACAACAACACATACAAAGACATTTATTTACACACTCCCAAAAAGTTAACTACACCCCAAACACCACATTTGGAAATTCAATATAATGCCATCCATGCCCTAAATGATGTTAAATTCAACAGACAAAATGGAAACACCTGCATCAAGCACCCCCGCTGACAAGTTTGTAGGCCTATGGCAAAAGCACGATGGAAGGTCACACAATATGGCCGCCACCACATGGCCTGGCCACCCTGGCCAACATGAAAAGAAAGAAAAGACAGACAATACATGACTATGGCAAAATTGAGCTCACGAAGAACACAAAAACTGTAAGGTCGCGTTTTCGCACTGTGCAAAGTTACCAAAACTACGCGAGCTGAATTCCAAGGGTTACCTACTGGCAGAAAGGGCCATATCATTTAACACACACCCAAAACCTGAAATTCCACACATTTTTAAAATTGATCCAAAGCCATACATGATGTTACAAATTAATGATACACCAAAAAAACAGTTGATTAACATTCATGCACCCATGATGAATCCAGTAGTACTTCTGGGCTACTGGCAGAGTAGGCCACACGCTTGGAGGCCTATGGCATAAGCACAGTGGCTGGAAACACAAAATGGCCACCACCACATGGCCAGGCCAACCACAGAAAGTAAATACAATGAACTCAAGCAGGCCTACACTAACTACATGAACTACTAGGGTTACCGATTGGCTGAAAAAAGCCAAAATGTAATTACACACAAAAACTGAAATTTCACTACAAAAGAGTTTGCAATTGAATCCAATGCAAACTTGAAATTTTACAGACACCACAGAACAAGGTTGGACGCATGGGTACCTCTAGGCCTACTGGATGACATTTCAAAGAAATACAACTTGGCCCCTCATGAAAGTACAGGGAGGCTAAAATCCAAAAGTCATCAATAAATCCAATTAAATGCTATGATGCAGCAGACATACACAAAAAGTGATCCTTTCAGCTCCAAATCCAAATGAAAGTGAACAGCACATGGACAAAGCACTAGGAAGAGCCTGGTGGACAGGAACAGGAAGTTGAAGGCTCAGGGGCACTTCCTTACTCTTGAAAAAAAGAGTAGAAACAGAAAGAGGACTTCTTGCACAACAAAATACAGCCAAATCACAATCCGAGGGGTTTTCCTGAGCAAAATGATCATTTTTTAGAAGGTTTTGTCATGCTCGAGAGATATTCTGTGCCAGAGTGCAGTTTCTGCGTGTTTGGAAACGCGATCTTACCACCATGATGCTGCAAGGAAGATAGCGCGTCTTAATGACGTGATCGCGCGTCCGATTGACGTGATCGTGTTCGCACAGTCGCGCGTGATTGTGCGGCCGGATTCCAAACATCGTAGCGGACGCGACCGGGAGAGAAAATTGAGAACGCGAACGCAGAACCACAGTAAATCATTACCGCGCATGTGAGAACGCTATTGAGCGTGCAAGGAAGAAAAACTACTACGCTACGCTGTAGATTGCGAAGTTGTCGACAACTCCACGCTCACTGCGTAGAGCAAAGTTGTCGCTAATACGCAGACTCCGCGAATGGAGCATAGTACAATGCCCAGGGTTACTTCTAGTACCCTTCACGCCAAGCACGGGAACCAGTGCACAATAATAAGGGCAAACTCCTTCTTGTTCTCCACCTTCTCACGGACCAGGTCACTCGAGGTAGCCTGCTGACTACCAGAATCTGTAGTGCAGCTTGAGTTGCAGAGGGAAAATTTTCCTTTGCAAGACTGTCATGAGTCTCTTGTAGGTTCTGTAATACAGCAGAATTATTATCTATGTCAAAGGATGCAGCTGTTGCCGCCATGTCTAGACCATCAATGTCCGGGACAAATGATTTTATGCCAAAGAGCATTTCGTCTGGGGTCCACCCACCCAAAAATCTTCTAGGGAGATTATTAAGTGCACTTTGTACGCTATATGAATGGGCGAACAAGTTCCTGCCAGTACCTACAACTCTAGCTGTCAAGGATTGTTTACATGTCACGATTCATTCGCTCCACAACTGAGTTGCCCTCTGGCCTATATGTAGACGAAAATTTGACTTGCACCGCCAAAGAACTCATGGGTTCCTTGTACGCCTTAGAGGGGAACCATGGACCCTGGTCAGAATGGAAGGTGCTACATGCAAAAATTCCCACAAAGGTACGCAAATCCCTGATGACAGTTTGTGCGTCAGACCCATAGAAAACATGTGCACGAATCCTCTGCAACTAAGATAAACTTACACACAGTATCAGATGAAAATGGACACACCAAAGTGGTTTATTAGATCTGTACAGCTGTGTTTGTGGCGGCCGCGCAGCAGTGGAAGGTTTAATCTGCTGACAAATGTCACAAGAAAGGACATAATCACAAGTTTGTTTATACAACCTACGCCACCAGTAACATTGCTGTAAGATAGTAACAGTCGAAAGAAAGTCTGCGGTGGGAATCAACCTGTCACCAGCGTCACTAATTCTCATATAGGGAACATTATCAGGGCTTAGTTGATAAGAATATTTAGAAGGGAAACCCTTTGGGTAATTACAACCCTTCTGTGTAGCAGCGATAGCTAACAAGATGTCTTTATCAATCTTACTTTTGTAACTTGTAACTGCTAGTATGTGGCTACTGCTGTTTTTGCTGCTTCATTAGCTAAACTGTTGCCAACAGCATGTAACGCATGAAATCTGAACCTTTCGCAGAAGCCAAAAGGTGTGTGATGGTTGTGGCTGTTCCACTCCAAGGCTGACCTGGTCTGTATGTTTCGCGTGAAATCTGATGCCATTTGTTGTCTGGAGGTGCATGTTGCAGCATCTCTATGCGATTGTCACTATATTTGTGCCTGTGACTTGGTGGTGAATTACGTGTGTGAGAGGCAGATGTTCTTTAAGTCCAAAAGAATAAATTGCCGTTGAAGGACTGAACACAGTAGTAAGAGTCACTTACAATCAAAGTTGCAACATGAGTATCAGCAAACTCCAGTGCAAGCAAAGCGCCAGAGCACGCAGGTCTGCCAACTGGGTCGTACAGTCCCCCAGTGCCTAACTCTCTGTTAACTATGGTAGCTGCCACTTTTGCACAGGCTGCTGAATAAGAATGTTTAGAATCCGTCGCTGGTTGGGCTGAAACATCGGTGGAAATTATACAATTGTACTCCACGAGTGGGTGCATAGACAGAGGAGCAGGATAAACAAAGAACTCCTGAGCTTCCAAGGAGGAGTTGAAGATAAATGTGACATCAAGAGATGTCAACGAAGTAGCCCATTGTATCCAACGAGGATGCAAAGCTTTTGCATTTGGTACAGTGGCTTTCGTCACTGCTTCAAGAGCAGTATATGGTGTTACAACCAACATGCGTTTTCCTTGTGACAGAGCCCGTTCTTTCAAGATTGCCATCTGCACTGCTGTCAAGACTTTTTCAATGGACAAAAAGCACATTTCAATGGGTACTTTGTCCCCTTCATTAAATGTCATGTAAGTGAAACCCACTGCGCCTGGCACAATTCTTATAACAGGTTTGTGTGGTTGTCACCTGTCAATAAGTATTTAGATTCAAGAAGATCAGACTGCAAAAACTTGCAGAATAGCAGAGTGTTCCGGAAGCCAGAAGGCTTTGGTAGAAGTAGATTGTAGCAAGGCATATAGCGGCTTGATACGCTGGGCATATTCGGGAAAGTAAGTTCGACTGAAATTTTAAAAACCCAGCATAGATTTTAAAACATAAGCACAGGTCCACCACGCACTATTATCTTTAAAGGAGAACACTAATTGTGTATTGTCCGCATAAGAGATGAACGATTGGGCTCAAGACCTCAAACAATGCTCCTGTGATCATACTTCTGCCCAATCCATGATTCATGTTGTTCATTTTTGTAAATTGTATTCCCACGTGAGGAGTATTTATTTAGTGCCTGTCTTAAGGTGGTTCAGTCTTCGACAGTGTTGAGCAGCTTTTTTGGCGCTACAGCACTTGGACAACGGGCATAGTGCTTTTAGGAGAGCAATTTTCTTGAGAAAAGTGCTGAGTCAAAGGAAATGTTTGTTCATTTAATGCCATATGAAAGAGGGCTGTGCTTGCTTACCCCGTCCTAAATAATATTCTTATTGAATTGCTACATCAGCGCAAGTCCTTCAATCACACCTATGAGGTGAAACGAAGCCACTCTGCATGCCTTTGCATGGCCTCATAGATATGGAGTAAGACAAAGCAGTGCACGTCGCTGCCTTGCCTTACTCAACATCAAGGAGGCATTCCATCGGCAGTGATGTGGGTATTCCATGGATTTTAACGCTGCCCCAGATTTGCTTAATCACATAAACCTTGGGCAGCGCCAAAAACATACACCTCCCTAGAACAGGCATAACTAGGAGAAATATTTTTACTTCTCGTTTTTTCTGCTTTCCATGTGTTGTGTATTGTGCAGCACACATAGGAAGAGTAAAAAGCCTCTCAGTATGTTTTGTGTGGGAATAATGTAGCACACATAGAAAGAGTAAAAAGCCTCTTGGTATGTTTTGAGTGAGAAGGTATCCTTTCCAGCTCAAAAACAATCCTGCATGAAGTGGTGGCACCCTTGCACCATGGTAAAAGGGTACCTACATTGGTGCTAGACAGCAAATTGTGTGCCACAGAAGGGGGAAAAGGACAGGAATGCACCTTACTTCATAGATACGGTGCATTCCTGCCCATTCACATTGGCGTAGGGAAGCACAGCAAGAAGACTTGAGGTGCTGCCCTACGTCAATTCCTCATAAATTAGCCCCTTAGTCTGCCCAAGAAACTCTTAGATGTTGCATACACTGGTGAGATAAAGCTTTAACTCTTTTTAGACTGAAAATCCCATGGTTAGTGATCCAGCCAGACGCTTTATTTGTTAAACATACACCAACTTTATTTTATTGTCCCATCTCACTAAATACTATTTCATGGTAAATTGAGCCTTGAGAAAACTCATTGGGTACACACTAGCTCAGTGGCACAATAATTATCATCAAATGAAAAGGTAACCGTTGCACTCCTCTGTGCTTAACGTTTTGTAGGTTGGTAGATCATATAGTGAAAGTTTTATAGGTGCATCGGGTGTTCACCTCCTGGGTCGTGGGGTGCTAAAGTATGAACAGTTGCAAAATCTTACTGAAGAGTAAGAAAACCCGGTGCACTCTTGGACACGATGTGTGTTCTGTATCTGTACACAAAGTTTGTATAACAGTCATGGTTTGGATGGTTTCCAAAAGTTTTATTCAACCATGTCGCATTAATTCATCATATTAGTAGCATATGGTGAAATTGTAAAAGTTGGTTCATCATGGGTTATCCATCATGCATGAAATTACATCCATAGTGTACTATAATCCCCGATGCATTTCGCGCTAAGGAGCGCTTCTTCAGGGGGTCTGAAAATTAAATTAAATAGGAGGACATTTGTATCATGCTGTGTTACAGGAGCAGAATTAACATTCATAGAGAACAGTATATTGGAAGTACTTAACATAATGTATGGTACGTGCTAACTGATATAAACAATGTGGATATATCGTGATATAACTTTTACAATTTCACCATATGCTACTAATATGATGAATTAATGCGACATGGATGAATAAAACTTTTGGAAACCATCCAAACCACGACTGTTATACAAACTTTGTGTACAGATACAGAACACACATCGTGTCCAAGAGTGCACCGGGTTTTCTTACAATAATTATCATGCCATACTCTCTATGACACAGTCAGCTTTCTTTACAAAACGCTCAACCCAATGCCCATTGGTTTCCCCCTGGAAGCTGATTCTTATCTTTTAGATACCATGGAAGCAAGCAACTAATTGGTAACAGAATGCCTAGTGTTGCTGACACCTCCAGTCAACACTTAATAACACCTTTGTCAGAATTGCGATAGGTGGAAGAGCTGCTGGACCACTACCCCATGACTTTTCCAGGGATCAAGTTCTGCATTCAATTGCCAACAGTTTGTGGGCTCTAACCTCCCCAGTGGGTCTGCTCTGCAGACCGTAATATGTCAGAATATCATTTGTAGAAGTATTGGCTCAAAGAAAAAACCATGAATTTACTCACATATAGCCCCAGTGGGTGAAGGTTTTCTTTATTCAACCCCAATGGAGCATTATTTTTGTAATTTACATTTAAGATACAATGCTTATGTACGTCAATATTCTGGTGAGGATGTTGTAGGGCCACACCCTGGAAGCTTGCTCTGCCAGGTATGAAGAAGGCATTCACTTAGAAGCAGAAACCTTCTTCCCCTGCACCTCAGCAGGGCAAACACTTCCAAACATCAAACTGACAGTGTATTAGGACTGAAATGTTATCATCTTCCCTCCTGAAAGAAACACATGACTGCTTTCCTATCAATCACAATGTTCTAACAGTCTGCGGAGTCTGCGTGTGTCTACATCTTGGTAATGAAGGCAGTGGACCAACAACACACCTTATTGATATATTTCACCTGGAAGCAGCCATTATAACGCAAGCATTACAACTGAATGCCATTACAAAGCAACTTTTGCAACGCATTTCATTACAACAAATACTAATTCAACGCAAATGCTATTATTATTATTATTATTATATTTAAATTTGTAAAACGCTCAGCTACCCGTAGGTTTCCCGGCGCTAAAGTCAACAAAAGGAGAGGGAAGGAACGAATGCCTTCACAATTCATAACATGGTAAGTTTACTTAAAAATTTTTTTATAATTAGATGATACAGTTTTATTTGAGTGTAAAATGAACTGTAAAAGATATATGTTATTTCTTAAAAAAAATACTGTTGATGATATGTGCAAATACATGTAATACATACTTCTAAAGTATTACTCTGTAATATATAGTAATATTCTAATTAAATACTCTCATAATAAAAAATGAAAAAGTTACTATTATAAAATATTTTTTAAAATATATATCAACGAATGCATAATTACATCATTACTCAGGTATTCATTATTACTCAGGCATTCATTTAAAAATAAAAGTAATGTTTTACTCAGGTATTATTTTAAAAATATAATTTAATTTAAATATAATTTAAATACTTTTAATGAATACTACTAATGCATTTCTCTGTAATATATAGTAATATTCTAAGTACCGTTTTATAAAAAAGAAAAAGTTACCTAATATAAAAATATATAAATATATATAATTGAATACATAATTAAATTATTATTCAGGTATTAATTATAAAATATAATGTAATGTTTTACTGAGGTATGATTTTTAAAAAATAATTAAATTTGAATTTAGTATAAAATAAACTGATAATTGTTATTACTTTTTATGCGATACTGTATATAAGATGTGCAAATACTTTTAATAAATACTACAAAAGTATTATTCTGAAATATATAGTAATATTATAATAAAATACTCTTTTATAAAAAAATGGTATATGTTACCTATTATAAAAAATATATATATATAAAAACAAATGCATAATTAAAATATTACTCAGGTATTAATTTAAACAATATAATTGAATGTTTTACTCAGGAATTATTTAAATATTTTAAAATAGGATGAATTTAAATGTTAAAGTTGCAGCTTATTTGAAGAAATAGTAAATGTTATAACAATGTATTATAGTAAATATATGTTTTATGTTTAAATAAAAAAAAGAATAACATTTAAAAAAAAATCTACAATACCTTTAAAAAAAGGGGCAAAATACAAACATATTTAAAAAATAAATATATAGCATAATATGTATAAGAAATATATAGAAAAGATGTTTTTTGTAAACTTTACCATGCTTTATTAAAAGTTGTTTAGTTGTGAAATAGAGATATATATTTTGCGTATATTAGTTTATCGTAAAGTTTAATTAAAAAACATAGTATCGATGTAATTTTTTTCATTAACACTCATAATGAAAAGTCATGTTTTTAAAAAATGAGCACAGTGTTTATTATGTACATTTTACATTGAAGATAAATTAATACATATAATGCGAGTAATTGTCCTTTTTTTATTTTTAAAGCATGCAATGACGTTGAAGCGTGAACGTGAGTTTACTCATTACGAGGATCATCGCGGGACAGAGTAGAAGCATGGGAGATCAGCATAAAGGTATGATCATTTATATTACATAGAAATGCATATTGTAGGGGTAGAATTTATTGTAAGGAGAGACGAGGGAGGTGTTTAGAAATAGAAAATGTGCTTTAGGTGATTTTTAAGTGAGAAAATCAACAATGTTGTCAGAGTAGGCCCACGTCAGGTCACCTGTTTTTAAAACTATTAATGTTTAGTTAGATTAATAACCGGATGTATGTATTAAATAAACAGTAATAGTTTGAAATGTATGTCTCATTTTCATTGCAAATTGTTTAAAAAAGAAGGAAAATTGAGGATCGTTGCGGTTATGGAATTGGGATCGTGCTTGTTTTTTTTGCCTTTTTTGGAAACAATAATCATTTTTTCAGGAATTTTCAATTGGATGCCTATATTTTTGGTTTTCAAAATTTGGTGATTTTTGAAAAAACGGAGAAGAAAAAATCACGTTGGAAAAACTTTTGCTTTAAAAAAGACTTCAGATTGTTCAGGTATCGGACTGGATAGCAACAATGGATTTGGATGTGTTATTTTGGAACAAAGCGTTTCCTTTTTGTTACATCTTTTAAACGAAGTGGGCTTTTAAAAAAATACGCATGTTTGGAGGTAATAACTTTGTACATATAGATTTTTTTCTAAAAAGGCTTTGGATTTACACAAATTCTTGTGGATTATTGTTTATGGATTGCACATTTTGAAAAAGGACTGTTGGTGAAGTGATGAAAAGCCGAAAAGACCAATGAAAACATCACAAGGTAAGGTGACCCGACTTTAAATTGAACTTTTCAAAGGAATGCCAAATTGTATAGGGATTTTATTTTAGGGCAAAACAGGCAAGTAATAGGGTTGTGTGAGTTAGTAATGTATGTGGTCAAGATTATCGAGGTATTTTGAAGCCACACACTACGTAAACTGTTGTATTGCAAGCAATAGTCTTCCTGACATTTCCTTTGATCTTTTGGAAATACATGGATTCAGACTACCTGTTAATGCTTGCGCTAATCTCATTTCTTGGAAACTTTGCTCCTTCCTCAAAGATTCCAAAAAATTATAGAAATTAGGATGATGTTGCCAATTGTATGATTGAAGCAGTTGTGCCAAACCTCTATGGCATTGTTTGTTTGTGCGCCTCTTTCTAAGCTAGTCGAGTAGCCATTCCACCACTCCACATGGAAATGTGGCTTCCTCCTGGGCCCCAACCTGCTTAGATGGCCAATCCATGTGTCTTGAAAATAATTTAGTAGTGGTGCCAATTTTTCTTCATTTGTAGTAAAGTAGTCAGATTCAGTAATGGAAGTGTAGAACTCGTCCACACTATCAGGAGGAACAAAGCTAAGGGCAGTTAGGTTTTTAGAGTTCAAACTGAAGTTTGCTACCAGACATATAATCCTCAAGTAAGGATGCTTTTTCTATTTTACGCCATAAAGCATGTGAAAAGTGGAAAACACATCCTAGAATTTGGGTATCAATGTACATTTTGGTAATAGTATTAATCATTGCAAATTCAAAATCAATTATTACTTTTCTAGGACTTGTTTTAGATGTTACCAGTGGTAAAACTTCAGTGTATGTTGAGGCTTGTTTATCTGGTAGCAAACTGAAAACCAAGGGGGCTACTGTGTTGTTAATTTGTCCGTGAATAGTGTATATGTGGGCGAATGGATGGGGTGTGCTTTTAAACGTCCCAGCCATCATCCAAATATCACTATTCTCCAACCTAACAAGATTACAGGGCATGCTAAAGATTAGGATAATTTTCTGAGGGGTTTTATTGTCATGCAATAGGAAAGGTTCATTAGAAACAGAAACACAGAGTTCAGGAGGAATAATTATATCAGAAAAGGTTTGGGATGTTACTCTGTGAAGGTTACTTGCTTGTTTTTTTTGTTGTACAATATGTCTCAGGTTAGGAATAATGGGCCTACTGCTGGCAATATGTGTTGGAACGTGTTGTGCTACCTCCTTCAAAATAAAACCACAGTTGTCAGTGGAGGGGGATGCAATATCTTTAATTTCATTAATTGTTTCTCTAACCTCAATCTCCATTGCAGAGGCAGAGTGGTTATGTTCTATGGTTTTTAAAACAGAGTCACCAAGAGTAACCGCTCTGCCTGTGCAATGGGATGAGTAGTATTGCACACACCTCCAATCTCTCAGTTGGTCTCTCCTTACAATAAATATACACTGCATGTCTCAGTAGTCAGTTTCCCCTGTTCGAGGTGATGTAGCTTCTGGATAGGAAGACATTATCTGAAAAGACATGAAAAATATGTAAAATATTGTTACATTTAATTTAAATCCTGTGTTTACCTATGCATCAATGGAAACAAATTGGTTAGCATTTTTATAGCTAGTTGAATGTCTGGAGAAACTAAAATTAATCGAATACATGAAGATTTTAACAATTTTGAGATGTATTTTCCATGGACTATTACTATGGGAAAAAAGGATATAGAATAATTGTTGTGGATGGCTGCTTTCCTTTCTGTATTAAAGTTTGAGATTTTTAAACAAATGTTTGTTGCAAGGTTGAAAAAAGGTTTTTTTTGGTTACTTTTTCTTATTTGCTTTGTTTTGAAGTACTTATAAGGTTCTTCATTTTGTTTGGATATATGAATGTGCTGCAAAGAATTGTTTAACCGCATGCATGCGGCGGCTATTTTTGCCCTATGCGGCTTTTTTCCAAAAGCAGCATAACATGACGAGCTGAGCTCGTCATCAGCGTGCGAGCGGCACGACTCATGACGAGCTCAGCTCGTCATGAGCGCCGAAGGGGTTAAAAAAGTGTATGTGTTTGCTCTGTATGTTTACATGTTTAATTGTATGTTTCATTCAAGTTTTTGCATCATCATTTACCTGTATTAATGATGTCTTGATGGTGATAGTGACAATGACATGATTTTAAAAAGGAAGGTTCACCTTGTTTTTTGTAGTGTTATCAGTGGAGAATTAAAAATATTTAGAACAGTAAATTAAAACCCCATCACGATCCAGTATTTTCAATGAGACAAGCACCCCTTTTGCGTTTGAACAGTAATTAAAACCATACCACTATCCAGCATTTTCAATGAGACAAGCACCCCATTTGAGTTGGAATAGTAATTTAAAAGCCCACCACTATCCACCATTTTCCCTCAGACAAGAACTTCTTTGAGGTTGGAATAGTAATTTTAATCAACACCACAATCCAGCATTTTCCCTGAGGCAAGCACCCCTTTGGTGTTGGAAAAGTAATTTAAAAGTCCACCACTGCCCAACATTTTCCCTGAGGCAAGCACCCCTTTGGTGTTGAAATAGTAATTTAAAAGTCCACCACTGTCCAGCATTTTCCCTGAGGCAAGCATCCCTTTGGAGTTGGAATAGTAATTTAAAACCCAAACAATATCCATGTATTTCAATGAGGCAAGCACCCTTTTGAAGTTGGAATAGTAATTTAAAACAACACCACTATGTAGCATTTTCCCTGAGGCAAGCACCCCTTTGCAATTGGAATAGTAATTTTAATCAACACCACAATCCAGCATTTTCCCTGAGGCAAGAACCCCTTTGATGTTAGAATAGGATTTTAAACACCACCACTATCCAGCATTTTCTCCCAGGCAAGCACCCCTTTGGTGTTGGAATAGGAATTTAAAAGTCCACCGGTGTCCAGCATTTTTCCTGGGGCAGGCACCCCTTTGGTGTTGGAATAGTAATTGAAAAGTCCAACACTGTGCAGCATTGTCCCTGATGCAAGCACCCCTTTGGAGTTGGAATAGTAATTTTACACACAACCAATATCCACCGATTTCCATGAGGCAAGCACCCCTTTGTAATTGAAATAGTACTTTAAAACAGCACCTCTATCTAGCATTTTCAATGAAGCAAGCACCCCTTTGGAGGAGGAATATTGATTTTAAACACCAGCATTTTTCCTGTGGCAAGCACACATTTGGAGTTGGAATAGAAGTTTCAAAGAGCACCACTATACAGCAATTTCCTTGAGGCAAGCCCCCCTTTGGAGTTGGAATAGTAATTTAAAGCCCCATCAATATCCAGCGATTTCCATGAGGCAAGGACCCATTTGAAGTTGGAATAGTAATCAAAAAAACACCACTTTCCAGCATTTTCAATGAGGCAAGCACCCCTTTGGAGTTGGAATAGTAATTTTAAACACTAGCACTATCCAGCATTTGTCCTGTGTAAAGTACACATTTGGAGTTGGAATGGAAGTTTTAAAGAGCAAAACTATCCATCATTTTCAATGAGGCAAGCACCCCTTTAGAGTAGGAATAGTAATTTAAACAATCACCACAATCCAGCATGTTTAATGAGGCAAGCACCCATTTGGAGTAGGAATAGTAATTTTAAACACCACCCTATCCAGCATTTTCAATTAGACAAGCACCCCTTTGGAGTAAGAATAGTAATTTAAACACCACCACTATCTAGATTTTTTCCTTGAGGCAAGCACCCCTTTGGAGTTGGAATAGTAATTTTAAACAGGACAACTATTCAGCATTTTACCTGAGGCAAGACCCCCGTTGGAGTTGAAATTGTAATTTTAAACTCCACCGCTATGCAGCATTTTCCCTTTGACATGCACCCATTTAGTGTGGCAATAGAAATTTAAAACTCTCCCACAATTAAGCACCCCTTTGAAGTTGGAATAGTAATTTTAAACAGCACCACTATACACCATTTCCTTTGAGGCAAGCATCCCATTGGTGTTGGTATAGTACTTTACAAGTCCACCACTGTCCAGCATTTTCCCTAAGGCAAGCCCCCCTTTGGTGTTGGTATAGTACTTTACAAGTCCACCACTATCCAGCATTTTTCCTGAGGCAAGCACCCCTTTGGAGTTGGAATAGTAATTTTTACACACAAACAATATCCAGTGATTTCTATGAGGCAAGCAACCCTTTGAAGTTGAAATAGTAATTTAAAACACACCACTATCTAGCATTTTCAATGAAACAAGCACTTCTTTGGAGTATGAATATTGATTTTAAACACCAGCACTATCCAGCATTTTTCCTGTGGCAAGTACACATTGGAGTTGGAATAGTAATTTTAAACAGCAACACTATCCAGCATTTTCCCTGAGGCAAGCATCACTTTGGTGTTGGAATAGTAATTTAAAACACCACCACTCTCCAGCATCTTCCCTGAGGCAAGCGCCCCTTCGGAGTCGGATTAGTAATTTAAAACACCACCACTATCCAGCATTTTCACTGAGGCAAGCACCCCTTTGGAGTAGGAAGAGTAATTTTAAACAACACCACTATCCAGCATTATCCCAGAGGCAAGCACCCTTTTGGTGTTGCGATAGTAATTTAAAACCCAAACAATATCCAGCATTTTCCCTGAGGCAAGCACACCATTGGAGTTGGAATAGTATTTTAAAAAGCACCACTATCTAGCATTTCCACTGAGGCAAGCAACCCCTTTGAAGTTGGAATAGTATTTTTAAACAAGACCACTATCCAGCATTTTCCCTGAGGCAAGAACCCCTTTCGTGTTGGAATAGTAATTTAAAATATAAACAACATCCAGCAATTTCCATGAGACAAGCACCCCTTTGAAGTTGGAATAGAAATCTAAAACAGCACCACTATCCAACATGTTCCCAGAGGCAAGAACCCCTTTGAGGTTGGAAGAGTAATTTTAAACACCAGCACTGTCTAGCATTTTCCCTGAGGCAAGAACCCCTTTTGTTTTGGAATAGTAATTAAAAAGTCCACCACTGTCCAGCATTTTTCCTGAGGCAGGCACCCCTTTGGTGTTGGAATAGTAATTGAAAAGTCCAACACTGTGCAGAATTGTCCCTGATGCAAGCACCCCTTTGGAGTTGGAATAGTAATTTTACACACAACCAATATCCAGCAATTTCCATGAGGCAAGCACCCCTATGTAATTGAAATAGTACTTTAAAACAACACCACTATCTAGCATTTTCAATGAAGCAAGCACCCCTTTTTTAATGAGGAATATTGATTTTAAACACCAGCACTATCCAGCATTGTTCCTGTGGAAAGCACACATTTGGAGTTGGAATAGAAGTTTCAAGGAGCACCACTAATCAGCATTTTCCCTGAGTCAAGCACCCCTATGGAGTTGGAATAGTAATTTAAAACCAATCAATATCCAGCAATTTCCATGAGGCAAGCAACCCTTTGAAGTTGGAATAGTAATGTAAAACAGCACCACTATCCAGCATTTTCAATGAGGCAACCACCCCTTTGGAGTTGGAATAGTAATTTAAAAAATCATCACTATCCAGCATTTTCACTGAGGCAAGCACTCCTTTGGAGTAGGAAGAGTAGATTTAAACACCACCACTATCCAGCATTTTCCCAGAGGCAAGCACCCCTTTGGTATTGGGATAGTAATTTAAAACCCAAACAATATCCACCATTTCCCCTGAGGCAAGCACACCTTTGGAGTTGGAATAGTATTTTCAAAAGCACCACTTTCTAGCATTTTCACTGAAGCAAGCAACCCCTATGAGGTTGGAATAGTAATTTTAAAACCACCACTATACAACATTTTCCCTGAGGCAAGATCCCCTTTGAGTTTGGAATAGTAATTTTAAACACCACCACTATCCAGCATTTTCCCTGATGCAAGAACCGCTTTCATGTTGGAATAGTAATTTGAAAGTCCACCACTGTCCAGCATTTTCCCTGAGGCAAGTCCCCCTTTGTAGTTAGAATAGTAATTTTGAACAGCACCACTATCCAGCATTTTACCTGAGCCAAGCACCCCTTTGGAGTTGAAATATTAATTTTAAAAACCACAGCTATCCAGCATTTTCCTTTTGGCATGCACCCATTTAGTGTTGGAATAGAAATGTAAAATTCCCCCACTATCCAACATTTTCCCCGAGGCAAGCTCCCCTTTGAAGTTGGAATAGTAATTTTAAAAAGGACCACTATTCAGCATTTTCCCTGAAGCAAGCACCCCATTCGTGTTGGTATTGTACTTTACAAGCACACCACTGTCCAGCATTTTCCCTGAGGCAAGCACCCTTTTGGTGTTAGAATAGTCATTTTAAAGTCCAACACTGTCCAGCATTCTCCCTGAGGCAAGCACCCCTTTGGAGTTGAAATAGTAATTCAATTTCCCTCCACTATCCAGCATTTTCCCTAAGGCAAGTAGCCCTTTGGAGTTGGAATAGTATTCTAAAACCCAAGCAATATCCAGCAGTTTCCATGAGGCAAGCACTCCTTTGAAGTTGGAATAGTAAATCACCACTATCCAGGATTTTCCTTGAGACAAAAACCCCTATGGAGTTGGAATAGTAATTTTAAACAGCAACACTATCCAGCATTTTCCCTGAGGCAAGCACCACTTTGGTGTTGGAATAGTAATTTAAAACACCACCACTATCCAGCATTTTCCCAGAGGCAAGCACCCCTTTGGTATTGGGATAGTAATTTAAAACCCAAACAATATCCAGCATTTTCCCTGAGGCAAGCACACCTTTGGAGTTGGAATAGTATTTTAAAAAGCACCACTTTCTAGCATTTTCACTGAGGCAAGCAGCCCCTATGAGATTGGAATAGTAATTTTAAAACCACCACTATACAGCATTTTCCCTGAGGCAAGTGCCCCTTTGGTGTTGGAACAGTAATTTAAAAGTCCACTAGTGTCCAGCATTTTTCCTGAGGCAAGCACCCCTTTGGTGTTGGAATAGTAATTTAAAAGTCCACCAGTGTCCAGCATTTTCTCCCAGGCAAGCACCCCTTTGGTGTTGGAATAGGAATTTAAAAGTCCACCGGTGTCCAGCATTTTTCCTGGGGCAGGCACCCCTTTGGTGTTGGAATAGTAATTGAAAAGTCCAACACTGTGCAGCATTGTCCCTGATGCAAGCACCCCTTTGGAGTTGGAATAGTAATTTTACACACAACCAATATCCACCGATTTCCATGAGGCAAGCACCCCTTTGTAATTGAAATAGTACTTTAAAACAGCACCTCTATCTAGCATTTTCAATGAAGCAAGCACCCCTTTGGAGGAGGAATATTGATTTTAAACACCAGCATTTTTCCTGTGGCAAGCACACATTTGGAGTTGGAATAGAAGTTTCAAAGAGCACCACTATACAGCAATTTCCTTGAGGCAAGCCCCCCTTTGGAGTTGGAATAGTAATTTAAAGCCCCATCAATATCCAGCGATTTCCATGAGGCAAGGACCCATTTGAAGTTGGAATAGTAATCAAAAAACACCACTTTCCAGCATTTTCAATGAGGCAAGCACCCCTTTGGAGTTGGAATAGTAATTTTAAACACTAGCACTATCCAGCATTTGTCCTGTGTAAAGTACACATTTGGAGTTGGAATGGAAGTTTTAAAGAGCAAAACTATCCATCATTTTCAATGAGGCAAGCACCCCTTTAGAGTAGGAATAGTAATTTAAACAATCACCACAATCCAGCATGTTTAATGAGGCAAGCACCCATTTGGAGTAGGAATAGTAATTTTAAACACCACCCTATCCAGCATTTTCAATTAGACAAGCACCCCTTTGGAGTAAGAATAGTAATTTAAACACCACCACTATCTAGATTTTTTCCTTGAGGCAAGCACCCCTTTGGAGTTGGAATAGTAATTTTAAACAGGACAACTATTCAGCATTTTACCTGAGGCAAGACCCCCGTTGGAGTTGAAATTGTAATTTTAAACTCCACCGCTATGCAGCATTTTCCCTTTGACATGCACCCATTTAGTGTGGCAATAGAAATTTAAAACTCTCCCACAATTAAGCACCCCTTTGAAGTTGGAATAGTAATTTTAAACAGCACCACTATACACCATTTCCTTTGAGGCAAGCATCCCATTGGTGTTGGTATAGTACTTTACAAGTCCACCACTGTCCAGCATTTTCCCTAAGGCAAGCCCCCCTTTGGTGTTGGTATAGTACTTTACAAGTCCACCACTATCCAGCATTTTTCCTGAGGCAAGCACCCCTTTGGAGTTGGAATAGTAATTTTTACACACAAACAATATCCAGTGATTTCTATGAGGCAAGCAACCCTTTGAAGTTGAAATAGTAATTTAAAACACACCACTATCTAGCATTTTCAATGAAACAAGCACTTCTTTGGAGTATGAATATTGATTTTAAACACCAGCACTATCCAGCATTTTTCCTGTGGCAAGTACACATTGGAGTTGGAATAGTAATTTTAAACAGCAACACTATCCAGCATTTTCCCTGAGGCAAGCATCACTTTGGTGTTGGAATAGTAATTTAAAACACCACCACTCTCCAGCATCTTCCCTGAGGCAAGCGCCCCTTCGGAGTCGGATTAGTAATTTAAAACACCACCACTATCCAGCATTTTCACTGAGGCAAGCACCCCTTTGGAGTAGGAAGAGTAATTTTAAACAACACCACTATCCAGCATTATCCCAGAGGCAAGCACCCTTTTGGTGTTGCGATAGTAATTTAAAACCCAAACAATATCCAGCATTTTCCCTGAGGCAAGCACACCATTGGAGTTGGAATAGTATTTTAAAAAGCACCACTATCTAGCATTTCCACTGAGGCAAGCAACCCCTTTGAAGTTGGAATAGTATTTTTAAACAAGACCACTATCCAGCATTTTCCCTGAGGCAAGAACCCCTTTCGTGTTGGAATAGTAATTTAAAATATAAACAACATCCAGCAATTTCCATGAGACAAGCACCCCTTTGAAGTTGGAATAGAAATCTAAAACAGCACCACTATCCAACATGTTCCCAGAGGCAAGAACCCCTTTGAGGTTGGAAGAGTAATTTTAAACACCAGCACTGTCTAGCATTTTCCCTGAGGCAAGAACCCCTTTTGTTTTGGAATAGTAATTAAAAAGTCCACCACTGTCCAGCATTTTTCCTGAGGCAGGCACCCCTTTGGTGTTGGAATAGTAATTGAAAAGTCCAACACTGTGCAGAATTGTCCCTGATGCAAGCACCCCTTTGGAGTTGGAATAGTAATTTTACACACAACCAATATCCAGCAATTTCCATGAGGCAAGCACCCCTATGTAATTGAAATAGTACTTTAAAACAACACCACTATCTAGCATTTTCAATGAAGCAAGCACCCCTTTTTTAATGAGGAATATTGATTTTAAACACCAGCACTATCCAGCATTGTTCCTGTGGAAAGCACACATTTGGAGTTGGAATAGAAGTTTCAAGGAGCACCACTAATCAGCATTTTCCCTGAGTCAAGCACCCCTATGGAGTTGGAATAGTAATTTAAAACCAATCAATATCCAGCAATTTCCATGAGGCAAGCAACCCTTTGAAGTTGGAATAGTAATGTAAAACAGCACCACTATCCAGCATTTTCAATGAGGCAACCACCCCTTTGGAGTTGGAATAGTAATTTAAAAAATCATCACTATCCAGCATTTTCACTGAGGCAAGCACTCCTTTGGAGTAGGAAGAGTAGATTTAAACACCACCACTATCCAGCATTTTCCCAGAGGCAAGCACCCCTTTGTAATTGAAATAGTACTTTAAAACAGCACCAATATCTAGCATTTTCAAGGACGCAAGCACCACTTTGGAGGAGGAATATTGATTTTAAACACCAGCACTATCCTGCGTTTTTCTTGTGGCAAGCACACATTTGGAATTGGAATAGAAGTTTCAAGGAGCACCAATAATCAGCATTTTCCCTGAGTCAAGCACCCCTTTGGAGTTGGAATAGTAATTTAAAACCAATCATTATCAAGCAATTTCCATGAGGCAAGCAACCCTTTGAATTTGGAATATTAATGCAAAACAGCACCACTATCCAGCATTTTCAATGAGGCAACCACTCCTTTGGAGTTTGAATAGTAATTTAAAACATCATCACTATCCAGCATTTTCACTGAGGCAAGCACTCCTTTGGTTTGGAGTAGGAAGAGTAGTTTTAAACACCACCACTATCCAGCATTTTCCCTGAGGCAAGATCCCCTTTGAGGTTGGAATAGTCATTTTAAACACCACCCCTATCCTGCATTTTCCCTGTGGCAAGAACCCCTTTTGTGTTGGAATAGTAATTTAAAGTCCACCACTGTCCAGCATTTTCCCTGAGGCAAGCACCCCTTTTGTGTTGGAACAGTAATTTGAAAGTCCACCACTGTCCAGCATTTTCCCTGAGGCAAGCACTCCTTTGGAGTTGGAATAGTTATTTCAAAGTCCACAACTGTTCAGCATTTTCCACGAGGCAAGTGCCCCTTTGGTGTTGGAATAGTAATTCAAAAGTCCACCACTGTCCAGCATTCTCCCTGAGGCAGTCACCCCTTTGGTGTTGGAATAATAATTTAAAAGTTCACCACTGTCCAGCATTGTCTCTGAGGCAAACACCCCTTTGGGGTTGGAATAGTAATTTTACACACAACCAATATCCAGCGATTTCGATGAGGCAAGCATCCCTTTGAAGTTGAAATAGTAATTTAAAACAGCACCACTATCTAGCATTTTCAATGAAGCATGCACCTCTTTGGAGAAGGAATTTTGATTTTAAACACCAGCACTATCCAGCATTTTTCATGTGGCAAGCTCAAATTTGGAGTTGGAATAGTAATTTAAAACAAAATCAATATCCAGCAATTTCCATGAGGCAAGCACCCCTTTGACGTTGGAATAGTAATGCAAAACAGCACCATTAATCAGCATTTTCCCTGAGTCAGGCACCCCTTTGAAGTTGGAATAGTAATTTAAAACCCAATCAATATCCAGCAATTTCCATGAGGCAAGCACCCCTTTGAAGTTGGAATAGTAATGCAAAACAGCACCACTATCCAGCATTTTCAATGAGGCAAGCACCCCTTTGGAGTAGGAATAGTAATGTAAACCACCACCACTATCCAAAATTTTCAATTAGGAAAGCACCCCTTTGGAGTTGGAATAGAAATTTTGAACAGCACCACTATTCAGCATTTTACCTGAGGCAAGCACCCCTTTGGAGTTGAAATAGCAATTTTAAACACCATCGCTATGCAGCATTTTCCCGTTGACATGCACCCATTTAGGGTTTGAATAGAAATGTAAAACTAGCCCACTATCCAGCATTTTCCTTGAGGCAAGAACCCTTTCGGAGTAGGAATAGTAATTTAAAACACCACCATTATCCTGAATTTGCCCTGAGGCAAGCACCCGTTTGTAGTTGGAATAGTAATTTTGAACAGCACCACTATCCAGCATTTTACCTGAGGCAAGCACCCCTTTGGAGTTGAAATAGTAATTTTAAAAACCACCGCTATCCAGCATTTTCCCTTTGGCATGCACCCATTTAGTGTTGGAATAGAAATGTAAAACTCCCCCACTCTCCAGCATTTTCCCTGAGGCAAGCACCCCTTTGAAGTTGGAATAGTAATTTTAAAAAGGACCACTATTCAGCATTTTCCCTGAAGCAAGACCCCCCTTTGGTGTTGGTATAGTACTTTACAAGTCCACCACTGTCCAGCATTTTCCCTGAGGCAAGCACCCCTTTGGTGTTAGAATAGTAATTTTAAAGTCCAACACTGTCCAGCATTCTCCCTGAGGCAAGCACCCCTTTGGAGTTGAAATAGTAATTTAATTTCCTTCCACTATCCAGCATTTTCCCTAAGGCAAGTAGCCCTTTGGAGTTGGAATAGTATTCTAAAACCCAAGCAATATCCAGCAGTTTCCATGAGGCAAGCACCCCTTTGGAGTTGGAATAGTAGTTTTAAACAGCACCACTATCTAGCATTTTCCCTGAGGCAAGAACCCCTTTGGAGTTGGAATAGTAATTTTTTTTTTTTTTTTTTTTCTTTTTTGAAAACCTTTATTGTACAGAGAGAGCTCACAAATACGGGCCTACAACCCACCGGGCTGGCCACCACATAGCAAAAGTATCAGGAGCAATGCAGAAAGTATCACAGTATATAAAGGCTACGAAACAGGGGAAATAACAAGCATCGTAGAGCAGTCTCAGGAGCAAACAAATAGAAAGGTAGTTTTCTTTTTAAAAAAGGACGGGTTAGGGAGGTCAGGAGCACGGCGGGCCACGAAACAAATCAGAGGGGCGGGGTCGCGGCGGGCAGCAATATAGCGATCTCAAAAAACACAGGAGAAGCAAATACGAAATAGGTATACCAAGAAGCACCGGTCAAAACAACGGACATGAGGAAAGGCCACTGCGCACACTGTCCAATGCCCGCCCACCGCCGCCACCACCCGTCCCACCAATCAGCACAGAAAGGACCCAAATACAAAAACAATACGAAACGCACCCCCAATAGAGAAAAGAACCCCACAAAAGGGGGAGGGGGAAGGGAAAGAGGAAAAAGGAAAAGGAAGGGACTCTCACCCAAACACTCGCCCCCAGGCGACAAACCAGGAAAAACAAAAATCCGGTACAAAATAGACAACAAAAATAAGAAGACACACATAGCAAATCACAAACATCGTAATACCGAAAAAGTACACCAGAAAGACACCTGGGGGACAAACAACGAGACAGAGCCCCGAAAAAGGGGATACACAAGGGCCATAGAACCAAAAAGGGAGAAAAAGGGGAGGAAAAAGACCCCTCCAAAAACAACAACAGACCCCCCCACCCACCCCACAAGCCCACCCTGCACCCCTGCAGAAGGCTACGGCCTACCCCCCAGCAGCGTGCCTGTCGCCCTAAATAGAACCCGAAATATAGAAGAAGAGGAACAGAGTAGAAACAAAGGCAAAAGGGAAGGGGTAGGGGAGGGAAAGATCAGCACACACGGGAGAGGGCGAAAAAACAGTATTTTCTGCATCCATCCCGCCACCCGTAATAAGGGAGAGGTAGAGCCCACGGGAAGTTAACGATATTAGGATAAGTTTCAGGAGTCCCATGAAGTTACACAACAGCACAACAGCACATGTCAGTCACAGATCAAAAAAACGAGACTACCGCATATAGAAAGTCATTTCAGCCCTGTCCACTTTTGGCCAAAGTTATAACCATCCGAACAAACAAAGACCAAACGGCGAGGGTCACAGGGCAGAGGAGTAAATCCCGCGGCAGCCCTGAGAAGAAACGTGAAAGAAAATACTGAAGATCCAGGAAAGTCATGGTACAACGTTCGCATCGCAGGCACAGTACCAAGGACAGTTCCAACGAGGCAAGCCCAGCCGGGTCGGCACATGCGTCTCGGCCAAGGAGCCGACGCGATGAGAAACAGGAAGGATCATCGAGGTCAGGCCAGGATGCAAGCGGACCGCAGACCAGTGGCCGAGGCAACAAAGGAGGCCGACGAGGGGCGTCGGAAACTCTTCGACCCAAGGATGCGGTCTCCGCCGGGGGCACAGAGTCCAGGAGCACACCAGCCATAACCTGCACCGAGGAGGCCAAATCCGATGACGGGGGCCCGTCCAGTTCAAAGTGAGGGTTCGCCCCCACAACGGAGACAGGTGCAGCCACGGCAGTCCGCCAGGAGTTCAGTGCATCCAGGACAACTTGAAGTGCAGGAAACTCTTTACAAGATCCGACATCCGGGCCATGTGGCGGGCCCCCAGTGCTCGCCCAGGCCCGGCAGAGACTCCCAGGGTCGGCCGCCATCTTAGGAGCCCAACAAGTCCTCGGTCGTCGGGGGCCCCGGCGGGGCAACACCAAAGCAAAAGGAAGTCAGCCGAACTGCGGCAGGGCGCCCCAAGGCAGGAAGGAGACCCAACAGAAGAAGGATTTTCGTCGGCCCCCTCGTGCCGCCGGCTCCGTTCTCCGAGCCCGGGCGGAAATTCAAAATGGCCGGGCCGGGGAACAAAGGGGGGGACCAAGCCGGAGAAATGAGTAGGCTCTCCCGCGAGGGGCAGCGTCCGCACCCCAGGGCCCAGGTCAGTCCGGTCCGCCAACAGGCACAGCCGGATTATTCGCACATCAGCCTCCGCATCCAGATCCACAGCGCCAGCAAGGGCCGACCATCGTGTTCCGTCACGTCCCGGCGTCGCAAGGAGGTCCAGGCCAGTCCGCCCCGGAGGCTCCGAGCGGGATCGCTGCACAGGATCGACAGCACCCAGGATCACCGGAACAACGGGTAAGTGTCCACCAAGTGACTTCAATACCAAAACACAGCAAGGAGGGCTTCCCGGGGCAGGAGTAATACAGGATAAACGAAGAAAACAGGCGGTAGAACGGAGCCGAGTTAAAACGCGGCCATCTCGGTCGCGAGCTAGGCTCCTCCCCCTGGAATAGTAATTTTAAACACCACCACTATCCAGCATTTTCCCTGAGGCAAGCACCCTATTGGAGTTGGAATAGTAATTTAATTGCCATCCACTATCGAGCATTTTCCCTGAGGCAAGCACCCCTTTGGAGTTGGAATAGTAATTTTATTGCCCTTCACTATCCAGCATTTTCCCTGAGGCAAGCACCCCTCTGGTGTTGGAATAGTAATTTAAAAGTCCACTACCCTCCAGCATTTTCCCCGAGGAGAGCGACCCTTTGGTGTTGGAATAGAATTCAAAAGTCCACCACTGTCCAGCATTCTCCCTGAGGCAGTCACCCCTTTGGTGTTGGAATAATAATTTAAAAGTTCACCACTGTCCAGCATTGTCTCTGAGGCAAGCACCCCTTTGGGGTTGGAATAGTAATTTTACACACAACCAATATCCAGCAATTTCGATGAGGCAAGCATCCCTTTGAAGTTGAAATAGTAATTTAAAACAGCACCACTATCTAGCATTTTCAATGAAGCATGCACCTCTTTGGAGAAGGAATTTTGATTTTAAACACCAGCACTATCCAGCATTTTTCATGTGGCAAGCTCAAATTTGGAGTTGGAATAGTAATTTAAAACAAAATCAATATCCAGCTATTTCCATGAGGCAAGCACCCCTTTGACGTTGGAATAGTAATGCAAAACAACACCACTATCCAGCATTTTCAATGAGGCAAGCACCCCTTTGGAGTAGGAATAGTAATTTAAACCACCACCACTATCCAAAATTTTCAATTAGGAAAGCACCCCTTTGGAGTTGGAATAGAAATTTTGAACAGCACCACTATTCAGCATTTTACCTGAGGCAAGCACCCCTTTGGAGTTGAAATAGCAATTTTAAACACCATCGCTATGCAGCATTTTCCCGTTGACATGCACCCATTTAGGGTTTGAATAGAAATTTAAAACTCGCCCACTATCCAGCATTTTCCTTGAGGCAAGAACCCTTTCGGAGTAGGAATAGTAATTTAAAACACCACCATTATCCTGAATTTGCCCTGAGGCAAGCACCCCTTTGTAGTTGGAATAGTAAGTTTGAACAGCACCACTATCCAGCATTTTACCTGAGGCAAGCACCCCTTTGGAGTTGAAATAGTAATTTTAAAAACCACCGCTATCCAGCATTTTCCCTTTGGCATGCACCCATTTAGTGTTGGAATAGAAATGCAAAACTCCCCCACTATCCAGCATTTTCCCTGAGGCAAGCACCCCTTTGAAGTTGGAATAGTAATTTTAAAAAGGACCACTATTCAGCATTTTCCCTGAAGCAAGACCCCCCTTTGGTGTTGGTATAGTACTTTACAAGTCCACCACTGTCCAGCATTTTCCCTGAGGCAAGCACCCCTTTGGTGTTAGAATAGTAATTTTAAAGTCCAACACTGTCCAGCATTCTCCCTGAGGCAAGCACCCCTTTGTAATTGAAATAGTACTTTAAAACAGCACCAATATCTAGCATTTTCAAGGACGCAAGCACCACTTTGGAGGAGGAATATTGATTTTAAACACCAGCACTATCCTGCGTTTTTCTTGTGGCAAGCACACATTTGGAATTGGAATAGAAGTTTCAAGGAGCACCAATGATCAGCATTTTCCCTGAGTCAAGCACCCCTTTAGAGTTGGAATAGTAATTTAAAACCAATCATTATCAAGCAATTTCCATGAGGCAAGCAAAACTTTGAATTTGGAATATTAATGCAAAACAGCACCACTATCCAGCATTTTCAATGAGGCAACCACTCCTTTGGAGTTTGAATAGTAATTTAAAACATCATCACTATCCAGCATTTTCACTGAGGCAAGCACTCCTTTGGTTTGGAGTAGGAAGAGTAGTTTTAAACACCACCACTATCCAGCATTTTCCCTGAGGCAAGATCCCCTTTGAGGTTGGAATAGTAATTTTAAACACCACCCCTATCCTGCATTTTCCCTGTGGCAAGAACCCCTTTTGTGTTGGAATAGTAATTTAAAGTCCACCACTGTCCAGCATTTTCCCTGAGGCAAGCACCCCTTTTGTGTTGCAACAGTAATTTGAAAGTCCACCACTGTCCAGCATTTTCCCTGAGGCAAGCACTCCTTTGGAGTTGGAATAGTTATTTCAAAGTCCAAAACTGTTCAGCATTTTCCACGAGGCAAGTGCCCCTTTGGTGTTGGAATAGCAATTCAAAAGTCCACCACTGTCCAGCATTCTCCCTGAGGCAGTCACCCCTTTGGTGTTGGAATAATAATTTAAAAGTTCACCACTGTCCAGCATTGTCTCTGAGGCAAACACCCCTTTGGGGTTGGAATAGTAATTTTACACACAACCAATATCCAGCGATTTCGATGAGGCAAGCATCCCTTTGAAGTTGAAATAGTAATTTAAAACAGCACCACTATCTAGCATTTTCAATGAAGCATGCACCTCTTTGGAGAAGGAATTTTGATTTTAAACACCAGCACTATCCAGCATTTTTCATGTGGCAAGCTCAAATTTGGAGTTGGAATAGTAATTTAAAACAAAATCAATATCCAGCAATTTCCATGAGGCAAGCACCCCTTTGACGTTGGAATAGTAATGCAAAACAGCACCATTAATCAGCATTTTCCCTGAGTCAGGCACCCCTTTGAAGTTGGAATAGTAATTTAAAACCCAATCAATATCCAGCAATTTCCATGAGGCAAGCACCCCTTTGAAGTTGGAATAGTAATGCAAAAAAAACGCACCACTATCCAGCATTTTCAATGAGGCAAGCACCCCTTTGGAGTAGGAATAGTAATTTAAACCACCACCACTATCCAAAATTTTCAATTAGGAAAGCACCCCTTTGGAGTTGGAATAGAAATTTTGAACAGCACCACTATTCAGCATTTTACCTGAGGCAAGCACCCCTTTGGAGTTGAAATAGCAATTTTAAACACCATCGCTATGCAGCATTTTCCCGTTGACATGCACCCATTTAGGGTTTGAATAGAAATTTAAAACTCGCCCACTATCCAGCATTTTCCTTGAGGCAAGAACCCTTTCGGAGTAGGAATAGTAATTTAAAACACCACCATTATACTGAATTTGCCCTGAGGCAAGCACCCCTTTGTAGTTGGAATAGTAATTTTGAACAGCACCACTATCCAGCATTTTACCTGAGGCAAGCACCCCTTTGGAGTTGAAATAGTAATTTTAAAAACCACCGCTATCCAGCATTTTCCCTTTGGCATGCACCCATTTAGTGTTGGAATAGAAATGTAAAACTCCCCCACTATCCAGCATTTTCCCTGAGGCAAGCACCCCTTTGAAGTTGGAATAGTAATTTTAAAAAGGACCACTATTCAGCATTTTCCCTGAAGCAAGACCCCCCTTTGGTGTTGGTATAGTACTTTACAAGTCCACCACTGTCCAGCATTTTCCCTGAGGCAAGCACCCCTTTGGTGTTAGAATAGTAATTTTAAAGTCCAACACTGTCCAGCATTCTCCCTGAGGCAAGCACCCCTTTGGAGTTGAAATAGTAATTTAATTTCCTTCCACTATCCAGCATTTTCCCTAAGGCAAGTAGCCCTTTGGAGTTGGAATAGTATTCTAAAACCCAAGCAATATCCAGCAGTTTCCATGAGGCAAGCACCCCTTTGGAGTTGGAATAGTAGTTTTAAACAGCACCACTATCTAGCATTTTCCCTGAGGCAAGAACCCCTTTGGAGTTGGAATAGTAATTTTAAACACCACCACTATCCAGCATTTTCCCTGAGGCAAGCACCCTATTGGAGTTGGAATAGTAATTTAATTGCCATCCACTATCGAGCATTTTCCCTGAGGCAAGCACCCCTTTGGAGTTGGAATAGTAATTTTATTGCCCTTCACTATCCAGCATTTTCCCTGAGGCAAGCACCCCTCTGGTGTTGGAATAGTAATTTAAAAGTCCACTACCCTCCAGCATTTTCCCCGAGGAGAGCGACCCTTTGGTGTTGGAATAGTAATTCAAAAGTCCACCACTGTCCAGCATTCTCCCTGAGGCAGTCACCCCTTTGGTGTTGGAATAATAATTTAAAAGTTCACCACTGTCCAGCATTGTCTCTGAGGCAAGCACCCCTTTGGGGTTGGAATAGTAATTTTACACACAACCAATATCCAGCGATTTCGATGAGGCAAGCATCCCTTTGAAGTTGAAATAGTAATTTAAAACAGCACCACTATCTAGCATTTTCAATGAAGCATGCACCTCTTTGGAGAAGGAATTTTGATTTTAAACACCAGCACTATCCAGCATTTTTCATGTGGCAAGCTCAAATTTGGAGTTGGAATAGTAATTTAAAACAAAATCAATATCCAGCTATTTCCATGAGGCAAGCATCCCTTTGACGTTGGAATAGTAATGCAAAACAGCACCATTAATCAGCATTTTCCCTGAGTCAGGCACCCCTTTGAAGTTGGAATAGTAATTTAAAACCCAATCAATATCCAGCAATTTCCATGAGGCAAGCACCCCTTTGAAGTTGGAATAGTAATGCAAAACAGAACTTCTATCCAGCATTTTCAATGAGGCAAGCACCCCTTTGGAGTAGGAATAGTAATTTAAACCACCACCACTATCCAAAATTTTCAATTAGGAAAGCACCCCTTTGGAGTTGGAATAGAAATTTTGAACAGCACCACTATTCAGCATTTTACCTGAGGCAAGCACCCCTTTGGAGTTGAAATAGCAATTTTAAACACCATCGCTATGCAGCATTTTCCCGTTGACATGCACCCATTTAGGGTTTGAATAGAAATTTAAAACTCGCCCACTATCCAGCATTTTCCTTGAGGCAAGAACCCTTTCGGAGTAGGAATAGTAATTTAAAACACCACCATTATCCTGAATTTGCCCAGAGGCAAGCACCCCTTTGTAGTTGGAATAGTAAGTTTGAACAGCACCACTATCCAGCATTTTACCTGAGGCAAGCACCCCTTTGGAGTTGAAATAGTAATTTTAAAAACCACCGCTATCCAGCATTTTCCCTTTGGCATGCACCCATTTAGTGTTGGAATAGAAATGTAAAACTCCCCCACTATCCAGCATTTTCCCTGAGGCAAGCACCCCTTTGAAGTTGGAATAGTAATTTTAAAAAGGACCACTATTCAGCATTTTCCCTGAAGCAAGACCCCCCTTTGGTGTTGGTATAGTACTTTACAAGTCCACCACTGTCCAGCATTTTCCCTGAGGCAAGCACCCCTTTGGTGTTAGAATAGTAATTTTAAAGTCCAACACTGTCCAGCATTCTCCCTGAGGCAAGCACCCCTTTGGAGTTGAAATAGTAATTTAATTTCCTTCCACTATCCAGCATTTTCCCTAAAGGCAAGTAGCCCTTTGGAGTTGGAATAGTATTCTAAAACCCAAGCAATATCCAGCAGTTTCCATGAGGCAAGCACCCCTTTGGAGGTGGAATAGTAGTTTTAAACAGCACCACTATCTAGCATTTTCCCTGAGGCAAGAACCCCTTTGGAGTTGGAATAGTAATTTTAAACACCACCACTATCCAGCTTTTTCCCTGAGGCAAGCACCCTATTGGAGTTGGAATAGTAATTTAATTGCCATCCACTATCGAGCATTTTCCCTGAGGCAAGCACCCCTTTGGAGTTGGAATAGTAATTTTATTGCCCTTCACTATCCAGCATTTTCCCTGAGGCAAGCACCCCTCTGGTGTTGGAATAGTAATTTAAAAGTCCAATACTCTCCAGCATTTTCCCCGAGGAGAGCGACCCTTTGGTGATGGAATAGTAATTCAAAAGTCCACCACTGTCCAGCATTCTCCCTGAGGCAGTCACCCCTTTGGTGTTGGAATAATAATTTAAAAGTTCACCACTGTCCAGCATTGTCTCTGAGGCAAGCACCCCTTTGGGGTTGGAATAGTAATTTTACACACAACCAATATCCAGCGATTTCGATGAGGCAAGCATCCCTTTGAAGTTGAAATAGTAATTTAAAACAGCACCACTATCTAGCATTTTCAATGAAGCATGCACCTCTTTGGAGAAGGAATTTTGATTTTAAACACCAGCACTATCCAGCATTTTTCATGTGGCAAGCTCAAATTTGGAGTTGGAATAGTAATTTAAAACAAAATCAATATCCAGCTATTTCCATGAGGCAAGCACCCCTTTGACGTTGGAATAGTAATGCAAAACAGCACCATTAATCAGCATTTTCCCTGAGTCAGGCACCCCTTTGAAGTTGGAATAGTAATTTAAAACCCAATCAATATCCAGCAATTTCCATGAGGCAAGCACCCCTTTGAAGTTGGAATAGTAATGCAAAACAGAACCACTATCCAGCATTTTCAATGAGGCAAGCACCCCTTTGGAGTAGGAATAGTAATTTAAACCACCACCACTATCCAAAATTTTCAATTAGGAAAGCACCCCTTTGGAGTTGGAATAGAAATTTTGAACAGCACCACTATTCAGCATTTTACCTGAGGCAAGCACCCCTTTGGAGTTGAAATAGCAATTTTAAACACCATCGCTATGCAGCATTTTCCCGTTGACATGCACCCATTTAGGGTTTGAATAGAAATTTAAAACTCGCCCACTATCCAGCATTTTCCTTGAGGCAAGAACCCTTTCGGAGTAGGAATAGTAATTTAAAACACCACCATTATCCTGAATTTGCCCAGAGGCAAGCACCCCTTTGTAGTTGGAATAGTAAGTTTGAACAGCACCACTATCCAGCATTTTACCTGAGGCAAGCACCCCTTTGGAGTTGAAATAGTAATTTTAAAAACCACCGCTATCCAGCATTTTCCCTTTGGCATGCACCCATTTAGTGTTGGAATAGAAATGTAAAACTCCCCCACTATCCAGCATTTTCCCTGAGGCAAGCACCCCTTTGAAGTTGGAATAGTAATTTTAAAAAGGACCACTATTCAGCATTTTCCCTGAAGCAAGACCCCCCTTTGGTGTTGGTATAGTACTTTACAAGTCCACCACTGTCCAGCATTTTCCCTGAGGCAAGCACCCCTTTGGTGTTAGAATAGTAATTTTAAAGTCCAACACTGTCCAGCATTCTCCCTGAGGCAAGCACCCCTTTGGAGTTGAAATAGTAATTTAATTTCCTTCCACTATCCAGCATTTTCCCTAAAGGCAAGTAGCCCTTTGGAGTTGGAATAGTATTCTAAAACCCAAGCAATATCCAGCAGTTTCCATGAGGCAAGCACCCCTTTGGAGGTGGAATAGTAGTTTTAAACAGCACCACTATCTAGCATTTTCCCTGAGGCAAGAACCCCTTTGGAGTTGGAATAGTAATTTTAAACACCACCACTATCCAGCTTTTTCCCTGAGGCAAGCACCCTATTGGAGTTGGAATAGTAATTTAATTGCCATCCACTATCGAGCATTTTCCCTGAGGCAAGCACCCCTTTGGAGTTGGAATAGTAATTTTATTGCCCTTCACTATCCAGCATTTTCCCTGAGGCAAGCACCCCTCTGGTGTTGGAATAGTAATTTAAAAGTCCAATACTCTCCAGCATTTTCCCCGAGGAGAGCGACCCTTTGGTGTTGGAATAGTAATTTGAATGTCCGCCACTGTCCATCACCTCCCCTGAGGCATTCACCCCCTTGGAGTTAGAATCGTAATATACGTGCCCTCCACTTTCCGTCATTTTTCAAGAGGCAAGCACCACTCTGGTGTTGGAATAGTAATTTTGAACACCACCACTATCCAGCATTTTTCATGTGGCAAGTACCCCTTTGGAGTTGGAATAGTAATTTTGAACACCACCACTATCCAGCATTTTTCATGTGGCAAGTACACATTTGGAGTTGGAATGTTAATTTAACATCCAAACAAATTCCAGCTATTTCCATGATGCAAGTTCCCCTTTGGAGTGGGAATAGTCATTTAAAACACCACCACTGTCCATCATTTTCAATGAGGCAAGCACCCCTTTGGAGTAGGAATAGTAATTTTAACCAGCACCACTATCCAGCATTTTCCCTGGGGCAAGCACCCCTTTGGAGTTGGAATAGTAATTTAATTGCCCTCCACAATCCAGCAATAGTAATTTAAAACTCAAATAATATGCATGAATTTCTATGAGGCAAGCACCCTTTTGAAGTTGGAATAATAATTTAAAACAGCACCACTATCAAGAATTTTCCTTCATGCAAGAACCCCTCTGGAGTTGGAATAGTAATTTTAAACACCAGCACTATCCAGCATTTTCCACGAGGCAAGCATCACTTTGCTGTTGTAAAAGTAATTTAAAAGTCCATATCTACCTAGCATATTCCTTGAGGCAAGCACCCCTTTGGAGTTGGAATAGTAATTTAAAACCCAAGCAATATCAAGCAATTTCCATAAGGCAAGCACGCCTTTGAAGTTGGAATAATATTTTAAAACAGCACCACTATCCAACATTTTCCCTGAGGCAAGAACCCCTTTGGAGTTTGAATAGTAATTTTAAACACCACCACTATCCAGCATTTTTCCTGAGACAAGTACCCCATTGGAGTTGGAATAATAATTTAGTTGCCGTCCACTATCCAGCATTTTCCCTGAGGCAAGCACCCCTTTTGAGTTGGAATAGTAGTTTTAAACAGCACCGCTATCTAGCATTTTCCATGAGGCAAGAACCCCTTTGGAGTTGGAATAGTAATTTTAAACACCACCACTATCCAACATTTTCCCTGAGGCAAGCACCCTATTGAAGTTGGAATAGAAATTTAATTGCCATCCACTATCCAGCATTTTCCCTGAGGCAAGCACCCCTTTGGAGTTGGAATAGTAATTTTATTGCCCTTCACTATCCAGCATTTTCCCTGAGGCAAGCACCCCTCTGGTGTTGGAATAGTAATTTAAAAGTCGACTACTCTCCAGCATTTTCACCGAGGCAAGCACCCTTTGGTCTTGGAATAGTAATTTTAAACACCCCCACTATCCAGCATTTTCCCTGAGGCAAGAACCCCTTTGGAGTTGGAATAGTAATTTTAAACACCACCACTATCCAGCATTTTTCATGTGGCAAGTACATATTTGGAGTTGGAATGTTCATTTAAAATCCAAACAAATTCTAGCTATTTCCATGATGCAAGCACCCCTTTGGAGTAGGAATAGTCATTTAAAACACCACCACTGTCCATCATTTTCAATGAGGCAAGCACCCCTTTGGAGTTGGAATAGTAATTTAATTGCCCTCCACTATCCAGAAATAGTAATTTAAAACTCAAATAATACGCATTAATTTCTATGAGGCAAGCACCCTTTTGAAGTTGGAATAATAATTTAAAACAGCACCACTATCAAGCATTTTCCTTCATGCAAGAACCCCTCTGGAGTTGGAATAGTAATTTTAAACACCAGCACTATCCAGCATTTTCCACGAGGCAAGCATCCCTTTACTGTTGTAAAAGTAATTTAAAAGTCCATCTCTACCTAGCATATTCCTTGAGGCAAGCATCCCTTTGGAGTTGGAATAGTAATTTAAAACCCAAACAATATCAAGCATTTTCCATAAGGCAAGCACGCCTTTGAAGTTGGAATAAAATTTAAAACAGCACCACTATCTAGCATTTTCCTTGAGGCAAGCTCCCCTTTGGAGTTGGAATTGTAGTTTTAAACAGCACCACTATCCTGCATTTTCCCTGAGGCAAGAACCCTTTTGGAGTTGGAATAGTAATTTTAAACACCACCACTATGCAACATTTTCCCTGAGGCAAGCACCCCATTGGAGTTGGAATAGTAATTTAATTGCCGTCCACTATCCAGCATTTTCCCTGAGGCAAGCACCCCTTTGGAGTTGGAATAGTAGTTTTAAACAGCACCACTATCTAGCATTTTCCCTGAGGCCAGAACCCCTTTGGAGTTGGAATAGTAATTTTAAACTCCACCACTATCCAACATTTTCCCTGAGGCAAGCACCCTATTGGAGTTGGAATAGAAATGTAATTGCCGTCCACTATCCAGCATTTTCCCTGAGGCAAGCACCCCTTTGGAGTTGGAATAGTAATTTTATTGCCCTTCACTATCCAGCATTTTCCCTGAGGCAAGCACCCCTCTGGTGTTGGAATAGTAATTTAAAAGTCCACTACTCTCCAGCATTTTCCCTGAGGAGAGCACCCCTTTGGTGTTGGAATAGTAATTTTAATGTCCGCCACTGTCCATCAATTTCCCTGAGGCATTCACCCCCTTGGAGTTAGAATCGTAATATACGTGCCCTCCACTTTCCGTCATTTTCCAAGAGGCAAGCACAACTCTGGTGTTGGAATAGTAATTTAAAAGTCCACTACTCTCCAGCATTTTCACCGAGGCAAGCACCCCTTTGGTCTTGGAATAGTAATTTTAAACACCCCCACTATCCAGCATTTTCCCTGAGGCAAGAACCCCTTTGTAGTTGGAATAATAATTTTAAACACCACCACTATCCAGCATTTTTCATGTGGCAAGTACACATTTGGAGTTGGAATGTTAATTTAAAATCCAAACAAATTCCAGCTATTTCCATGATGCAAGCACCCCTTTGGAGTAGGAATAGTCATTTAAAACACCACCACTGTCCATCATTTTCAATGAGGCAAGCACCCCTTTGGAGTAGGAATAGTAATTTTAACCAGCACCACTATCCTGAATTTGCCCTGAGGCAAGCACCCCTTTGTAGTTGGAATAGTAAGTTTGAAAAGCACCACTATCCAGCATTTTACCTGAGGCAAGCACCCCTTTGGAGTTGAAATAGTAATTTTAAAAACCACCGCTATCCAGCATTTTCCCTTTGGCATGCACCCATTTAGTGTTGGAATAGAAATGTAAAACTCCCCCACTATCCAGCATTTTCCCTGAGGCAAGCACCCCTTTGAAGATGGAATAGTAATTTTAAAAAGGACCACTATTCAGCATTTTTCCTGAAGCAAGACCCCCCTTTGGTGTTGGTATAGTACTTTACAAGTCCACCACTGTCCAGCATTTTCCCTGAGGCAAGCACCCCTTTGGTGTTAGAATAGTAATTTTAAAGTCCAACACTGTCCAGCATTCTCCCTGAGGCAAGCAACCCTTTGGAGTTGAAATAGTAATTTAATTTCCTTCCACTATCCAACATTTTCCCTAAAGGCAAGTAGCCCTTTGGAGTTGGAATAGTATTCTAAAACCCAAGCAATATCCAGCAGTTTCCATGAGGCAAGCACCCCTTTGGAGTTGGAATAGTAGTTTTAAACAGCACCACTATCTAGCATTTTCCCTGAGGCAAGAACCCCTTTGGAGTTGGAATAGTAGTTTTAAACACCACCACTATCCAGCTTTTTCCCTGAGGCAAGCACCCTATTGGAGTTGGAATAGTAATTTAATTGCCATCCACTATCGAGCATTTTCCCTGAGGCAAGCACCCCTTTGGAGTTGGAATAGTAATTTTATTGCCCTTCACTGTCCAGCATTTTCCCTGAGGCAAGCACCCCTCTGGTGTTGGAATAGTAATTTAAAAGTCCACTACTCTCCAGCATTTTCCCCGAGGAGAGCGACCCTTTGGTGTTGGAATAGTAATTTGAATGTCCGCCACTGTCCATCACCTCCCCTGAGGCATTCACCCCCTTGGAGTTAGAATCGTAATATACGTGCCCTCCACTTTCCGTCATTTTTCAAGAGGCAAGCACCACTCTGGTATTGGAATAGTAATTTTGAACACCACCACTATCCAGCATTTTTCATGTGGCAAGTACCCCTTTGGAGTTGGAATAGTAATTTTGAACACCACCACTATCCAGCATTTTTCATGTGGCAAGTACACATTTGGAGTTGGAATGTTAATTTAAAATCCAAACAAATTCCAGCTATTTCCATGATGCAAGTTCCCCTTTGGAGTGGGAATAGTCATTTAAAACACCACCACTGTCCATCATTTTCAATGAGGCAAGCACCCCTTTGGAGTAGGAATAGTAATTTTAACCAGCACCACTATCCAGCATTTTCCCTGGGGCAAGCACCCCTTTGGAGTTGGAATAGTAATTTAATTGCCCTCCACTATCCAGCAATAGTAATTTAAAACTCAAATAATATGCATGAATTTCTATGAGGCAAGCACCCTTTTGAAGTTGGAATAATAATTTAAAACAGCACCACTATCAAGAATTTTCCTTCATGCAAGAACCCCTCTGGAGTTGTAATAGTAATTTTAAACACCAGCACTATCCAGCATTTTCCACGAGGCAAGCATCACTTTGCTGTTGTAAGAGTAATTTAAAAGTCCATATCTACCTAGCATATTCCTTGAAAGCACCCCTTTGGAGTTGGAATAGTAATTTAAAACCCAAGCAATATCAAGCAATTTCCATAAGGCAAGCACGCCTTTGAAGTTGGAATAATATTTTAAAACAGCACCACTATCCAACATTTTCCCTGAGGCAAGAACCCCTTTGGAGTTGGAATAGTAATTTTAAACACCACCACTATCCAGCATTTTTCCTGAGACAAGCATCCCATTGAAGTTGGAATAATAATTTAGTTGCCGTCCACTATCCAGCATTTTCCCTGAGGCAAGCACCCCTTTTGAGTTGGAATAGTAGTTTTAAACAGCACCACTTTCTAGCATTTTCCCTGAGGCAAGAACCCCTTTGGAGTTGGAATAGTAATTTTAAACACCACCACTATCCAACATTTTCCCTGAGGCAAGCACCCTATTGAAGTTGGAATAGAAATTTAATTGCCATCCACTATCCAGCATTTTCCCTGAGGCAAGCACCCCTTTGGAGTTGGAATAGTAATTTTATTGCCCTTCACTATCCAGCATTTTCCCTGAGGCAAGCACCCCTCTGGTGTTGGAATAGTAATTTAAAAGTCCACTACTCTCCAGCATTTTCACCGAGGCAAGCACCCTTTGGTCTTGGAATAGTAATTTTAAACACCCCCACTATCCAGCATTTTCCCTGAGGCAAGAACCCCTTTGGAGTTGGAATAGTAATTTTAAACACCACCACTATCCAGCATTTTTCATGTGGCAAGTACATATTTGGAGTTGGAATGTTCATTTAAAGTCCAAACAAATTCTAGCTATTTCCATGATGCAAGCACCCCTTTGGAGTAGGAATAGTCATTTAAAACACCACCACTGTCCATCATTTTCAATGAGGCAAGCACCCCTTTGGAGTTGGAATAGTAATTTAATTGCCCTCCACTATCCAGAAATAGTAATTTAAAACTCAAATAATACGCATGAATTTCTATGAGGCAAGCACCCTTTTGAAGTTGGAATAATAATTTAAAACAGCACCACTATCAAGCATTTTCCTTCATGCAAGAACCCCTCTGGAGTTGGAATAGTAATTTTAAACACCAGCACTATCCAGCATTTTCCACGAGGCAAGCATCCCTTTACTGTTGTAAAAGTAATTTAAAAGTCCATCTCTACCTAGCATATTCCTTGAGGCAAGCACCCCTTTGGAGTTGGAATAGTAATTTAAAACCCAAGCAATATCAAGCAATTTCCATAAGGCAAGCACGCCTTTGAAGTTGGAATAAAATTTAAAACAGCACCACTATCTAGCATTTTCCTTGAGGCAAGCTCCCCTTTGGAGTTGGAATTGTAGTTTTAAACAGCACCACTATCCTGCATTTTCCCTGAGGCAAGAACCCCTTTGGAGTTGGAATAGTAATTTTAAACACCACCACTATGCAACATTTTCCCTGAGGCAAGCACCCCATTGGAGTTGGAATAGTAATTTAATTGCCGTCCACTATCCAGCATTTTCCCTGAGGCAAGCACCCCTTTGGAGTTGGAATAGTAGTTTTAAACAGCACCACTATCTAGCATTTTCCCTGAGGCAAGAACCCCTTTGGAGTTGGAATAGTAATTTTAAACTCCACCACTATCCAACAGTTTCCCTGAGGCAAGCACCCTATTGGAGTTGGAATAGAAATTTAATTGCCGTCCACTATCCAGCATTTTCCCTGAGGCAAGCACCCCTTTGGAGTTGAAATAGTAATTTTAAAAACCACCGCTATCCAGCATTTTCCCTTTGGCATGCACCCATTTAGTGTTGGAATAGAAATGTAAAACTCCCCCACTATCCAGCATTTTCCCTGAGGCAAGCACCCCTTTGAAGATGGAATAGTAATTTTAAAAAGGACCACTATTCAGCATTTTTCCTGAAGCAAGACCCCCCTTTGGTGTTGGTATAGTACTTTACAAGTCCACCACTGTCCAGCATTTTCCCTGAGGCAAGCACCCCTTTGGTGTTAGAATAGTAATTTTAAAGTCCAACACTGTCCAGCATTCTCCCTGAGGCAAGCAACCCTTTGGAGTTGAAATAGTAATTTAATTTCCTTCCACTATCCAACATTTTCCCTAAAGGCAAGTAGCCCTTTGGAGTTGGAATAGTATTCTAAAACCCAAGCAATATCCAGCAGTTTCCATGAGGCAAGCACCCCTTTGGAGTTGGAATAGTAGTTTTAAACAGCACCACTATCTAGCATTTTCCCTGAGGCAAGAACCCCTTTGGAGTTGGAATAGTAGTTTTAAACACCACCACTATCCAGCTTTTTCCCTGAGGCAAGCACCCTATTGGAGTTGGAATAGTAATTTAATTGCCATCCACTATCGAGCATTTTCCCTGAGGCAAGCACCCCTTTGGAGTTGGAATAGTAATTTTATTGCCCTTCACTGTCCAGCATTTTCCCTGAGGCAAGCACCCCTCTGGTGTTGGAATAGTAATTTAAAAGTCCACTACTCTCCAGCATTTTCCCCGAGGAGAGCGACCCTTTGGTGTTGGAATAGTAATTTGAATGTCCGCCACTGTCCATCACCTCCCCTGAGGCATTCACCCCCTTGGAGTTAGAATCGTAATATACGTGCCCTCCACTTTCCGTCATTTTTCAAGAGGCAAGCACCACTCTGGTATTGGAATAGTAATTTTGAACACCACCACTATCCAGCATTTTTCATGTGGCAAGTACCCCTTTGGAGTTGGAATAGTAATTTTGAACACCACCACTATCCAGCATTTTTCATGTGGCAAGTACACATTTGGAGTTGGAATGTTAATTTAAAATCCAAACAAATTCCAGCTATTTCCATGATGCAAGTTCCCCTTTGGAGTGGGAATAGTCATTTAAAACACCACCACTGTCCATCATTTTCAATGAGGCAAGCACCCCTTTGGAGTAGGAATAGTAATTTTAACCAGCACCACTATCCAGCATTTTCCCTGGGGCAAGCACCCCTTTGGAGTTGGAATAGTAATTTAATTGCCCTCCACTATCCAGCAATAGTAATTTAAAACTCAAATAATATGCATGAATTTCTATGAGGCAAGCACCCTTTTGAAGTTGGAATAATAATTTAAAACAGCACCACTATCAAGAATTTTCCTTCATGCAAGAACCCCTCTGGAGTTGTAATAGTAATTTTAAACACCAGCACTATCCAGCATTTTCCACGAGGCAAGCATCACTTTGCTGTTGTAAGAGTAATTTAAAAGTCCATATCTACCTAGCATATTCCTTGAAAGCACCCCTTTGGAGTTGGAATAGTAATTTAAAACCCAAGCAATATCAAGCAATTTCCATAAGGCAAGCACGCCTTTGAAGTTGGAATAATATTTTAAAACAGCACCACTATCCAACATTTTCCCTGAGGCAAGAACCCCTTTGGAGTTGGAATAGTAATTTTAAACACCACCACTATCCAGCATTTTTCCTGAGACAAGCATCCCATTGGAGTTGGAATAATAATTTAGTTGCCGTCCACTATCCAGCATTTTCCCTGAGGCAAGCACCCCTTTTGAGTTGGAATAGTAGTTTTAAACAGCACCACTTTCTAGCATTTTCCCTGAGGCAAGAACCCCTTTGGAGTTGGAATAGTAATTTTAAACACCACCACTATCCAACATTTTCCCTGAGGCAAGCACCCTATTGAAGTTGGAATAGAAATTTAATTGCCATCCACTATCCAGCATTTTCCCTGAGGCAAGCACCCCTTTGGAGTTGGAATAGTAATTTTATTGCCCTTCACTATCCAGCATTTTCCCTGAGGCAAGCACCCCTCTGGTGTTGGAATAGTAATTTAAAAGTCCACTACTCTCCAGCATTTTCACCGAGGCAAGCACCCTTTGGTCTTGGAATAGTAATTTTAAACACCCCCACTATCCAGCATTTTCCCTGAGGCAAGAACCCCTTTGGAGTTGGAATAGTAATTTTAAACACCACCACTATCCAGCATTTTTCATGTGGCAAGTACATATTTGGAGTTGGAATGTTCATTTAAAGTCCAAACAAATTCTAGCTATTTCCATGATGCAAGCACCCCTTTGGAGTAGGAATAGTCATTTAAAACACCACCACTGTCCATCATTTTCAATGAGGCAAGCACCCCTTTGGAGTTGGAATAGTAATTTAATTGCCCTCCACTATCCAGAAATAGTAATTTAAAACTCAAATAATACGCATGAATTTCTATGAGGCAAGCACCCTTTTGAAGTTGGAATAATAATTTAAAACAGCACCACTATCAAGCATTTTCCTTCATGCAAGAACCCCTCTGGAGTTGGAATAGTAATTTTAAACACCAGCACTATCCAGCATTTTCCACGAGGCAAGCATCCCTTTACTGTTGTAAAAGTAATTTAAAAGTCCATCTCTACCTAGCATATTCCTTGAGGCAAGCACCCCTTTGGAGTTGGAATAGTAATTTAAAACCCAAGCAATATCAAGCAATTTCCATAAGGCAAGCACGCCTTTGAAGTTGGAATAAAATTTAAAACAGCACCACTATCTAGCATTTTCCTTGAGGCAAGCTCCCCTTTGGAGTTGGAATTGTAGTTTTAAACAGCACCACTATCCTGCATTTTCCCTGAGGCAAGAACCCCTTTGGAGTTGGAATAGTAATTTTAAACACCACCACTATGCAACATTTTCCCTGAGGCAAGCACCCCATTGGAGTTGGAATAGTAATTTAATTGCCGTCCACTATCCAGCATTTTCCCTGAGGCAAGCACCCCTTTGGAGTTGGAATAGTAGTTTTAAACAGCACCACTATCTAGCATTTTCCCTGAGGCAAGAACCCCTTTGGAGTTGGAATAGTAATTTTAAACTCCACCACTATCCAACAGTTTCCCTGAGGCAAGCACCCTATTGGAGTTGGAATAGAAATTTAATTGCCGTCCACTATCCAGCATTTTCCCTGAGGCAAGCACCCCTTTGGAGTTGGAATAGTAATTTTATTGCCCTTCACTATCCAGCATTTTCCCTGAGGCAAGCACCCCTCTGGTGTTGGAATAGTAATTTAAAAGTCCACTACTCTCCAGCATTTTCCCTGAGGAGAGCACCCCTTTGGTGTTGGAATAGTAATTTTAATGTCCGCCACTGTCCATCAATTTCCCTGAGGCATTCACCCCCTTGGAGTTAGAATCGTAATATACGTGCCCTCCACTTTCCGTCATTTTCCAAGAGGCAAGCACAACTCTGGTGTTGGAATAGTAATTTAAAAGTCCACTACTCTCCAGCATTTTCACCGAGGCAAGCACCCCTTTGGTCTTGGAATAGTAATTTTAAACACCCCCACTATCCAGCATTTTCCCTGAGGCAAGAACCCCTTTGGAGTTGGAATAGTAATTTTAAACACCACCACTATCCAGCATTTTTCATGTGGCAAGTACACATTTGGAGTTGGAATGTTAATTTAAAATCCAAACAAATTCCAGCTATTTCCATGATGCAAGCACCCCTTTGGAGTAGGAATAGTCATTTAAAACACCACCACTTTCCATCATTTTCAATGAGGCAAGCACCCCTTTGGAGTAGGAATAGTAATTTTAACCAGCACCACTATCCAGCATTTTCCCTGAGGCAAGCACCACTTTGGTGTTGGAATAGTAATTTAAAACACCACCTATCCAGCACTTCCCCTGAGGCAAGCACCCCTTTGGAGTTGGAATAGACATTTAATTGCCCTCCACTATCCAGAAATAGTAATTTAAAACTCAAATAATATGCATGAATTTCTATGAGGCAAGCACCCTTATGAAGTTGGAATAATAAATTAAAACAGCACCACTATCAAGCATTTTCCTTCATGCAAGAACCCCTCTGGAGTTGGAATAGTAATTTTAAACACCAGCACTATCCAGCATTTTCCACGAGGCAAGCATCCCTTTGCTGTTGTAAAAGTAATTTAAAAGTCCATCTCTACCTAGCATATTCGTTGAGGCAAGCACCCCTTTGGAGTTGGAATAGTGATTTAAAACCCAAGCAATATCAAGCAATTTCCATAAGGCAAGCACGCCTTTGAAGTTGGAATAAAATTTAAAACAGCACCACTATCTAGCATTTTCCTTGAGGCAAGCACCCCTTTGGAGTTGGATTTGTAGTTTTAAACAGCACCACTATCCTGCATTTTCCCTGAGGCAAGAACCCCTTTGGAGTTGGAATAGTAATTTTAAACACCACCACTATGCAGCATTTTCCCTGAGGCAAGCACCCCATTGGAGTTGGAATAGTAATTTAATTGCCGTCCACTATCCAGCATTTTCCCTGAGGCAAGCACCCCTTTGGAGTTGGAATAGTAGTTTTAAACAGCACCACTATCCAGCATTTTACCTGAGGCAAGAACCCCTTTGGAGTTGGTATAGTAAATTTAAACACCACCACTATCCAGCATTTTCCCTGAGGCAAGCACCCCATTGGAGTTGGAATAGTAATTTAATTGCCGTCCACTATCCAGCATTTTCCCTGAGGCAAGCACCCCTTTGGAGTTGAAATAGTAATTTTATTGCCCTCCACTATCCAGCATTTTCCCTGAGGAAAGCACCCCTTTGGTGTTGGAATAGTAATTTGAATGTCCGCCACTGTCCATCAATTCCCCTGAGGCATTCACCCCCTTGGAGTTAGAATCCTAATATACGTGCCCTCCACTTTCCGTCATTTTTCAAGAGGCAAGCACCACTCTGGTGTTGGAATAGTAGTTTAAAAGTCCACTACTCTCCAGCATTTTCACCGAGGCAAGCACCCCTTTGGTCTTGGAATAGTAATTTTAAACACCCCCACTATCCAGCATTTTCCCTGAGGCAAGAACCCATTTGGAGTTGGAATAGTAATTTTAAACACCACCACTATCCAGCATTTTTCATGTGGCAAGTACACATTTGGAGTTGGAATGTTAATTTTAAATCCAAACAAATTCCAGCGATTTCCATGATGCAAGCACCCCTTTGGAGAAGGGGATAGTCATTTAAAGCAGCACCACTGTCCATCATTTTCAATGAGGCAAGCACAGCTTTGGAGTAGGAATAGTAATTTTAACCAGCACCACTATCCAGCATTTACCCTGAGGCAAGCACCCCTTTGGAGTTGAAATAGTAATTTAATTGCCCTCCACTATCCAGCAATAGTAATTTAAAACTCAAATAATATGCATGAATTTCTATGAGCTAAGCACACTTTTGAAGTTGGAATAATAATTTAAAACAGCACCACTATCAAGCATTTTCCTTCATGCAAGAACCCCTCTGGAGTTGGAATAGTAATTTTAAACACCAGCACTATCCAGCATTTTCCACGAGGCAAGCATCCCTTTGCTGTTGTAATAATAATTTAAAAGTCCACCTCTACCTATCATATTCCTTGAGGCAAGCACCCCTTTGGAGTTGGAATAGTAATTTAAAACCCAAGCAATATCAAGCAATTTCCATAAGGCAAGCACGCCTTTGAAGTTGGAATAATAATTTAAAACAGCACCACAATCTAGCATTTTCCTTGAGGCAAGCACCCCTCTGGAGTTGGAATAGTAGTTTTAAACCGCACCACTATCCAGCATTTTCCCTGAGGCAAGAACCCTTTTGGAGTTGGAATAGTAATTTTAAACACCACCACTATCCAGCATTTTCGCTGAGGCAAGCAGCCCATTGGAGTTGGAATAGTAATTTAATTGCTGTCCACTATCCAGCATTTTCCCTGAGGCAAGCACCCCTTTGGAGTTGGAATAGTAATTTTATTGCCCTCCACTATCCAGCATTTTCCCTGAGGCAAGCACCCCCTTGGAGTTAGAATCGTAATATACGTGCTATCCATTTTCCGTCATTTTCCCTGAGGCAAGCACCACTCTGGTGTTGGAATAGTAATTTAAAAGTACACTACTCTCCAGCATTTTCGCCGAGGCAAGCAACCCTTTGGTGTTGGAATAGTAATTTTAAACACCCCCACCATCCAGCATTTTCCCTGAGGCAAGAACCCCTTTGGAGTTGGAATAGTAATTTAAACACCACCACTATCCAGCATTTTTCATGTGGAAAGTACACATTTGGAGTTGGAATAGTAATTTAAAATCCAAACAAATTCCAGCGATTTCCATGATGCAAGCAAACCTTTGGTGTAGGAATAGTTATTTTAAACACCAGCACTATCTAGCATTTTTAATGTGGCAAGTACACATTTAGAGTTGGAATAGAAGTTTTAAAGAGCACTACTATCCAGCATTTTAAAGAGGCAATCACCTCTTTGGAATAGGAATAGTAATTTAAAACACCACCACTGTCCTTCATTTTCAATGAGGCAAGCACCCCTTTGGAGTAGGAACAGTAATTTTAACTAGCACCACTATCCAGTTTTTACCTGAGGCAAGAACCCCTTTGGAGTTAGAATAGTAATTTTAAACACCATCACTATCCAGCATTTCCCCTTTGGCATGCACCCATTTGGTGTTAGAACAGAAATTTAAAACACCCCACTATCCAGCATTTTCCCTGAGGCAAACACCCTTTTGAAGGTGGAATAGTAATTGTAAACTGCACCACTATTCAGCATTTTCCATGGGGCAAGCACCCCTTTGGTGATGGAATAGTAATATACAAGTTCACCACTGTCCAGCATTTTCCCTGAGGCAAGCCCCCCTTTGGTGTTAGAATAGTAACTTTAAAGTCCACCACTGTCCAGCATTTTCCCTGAGGCAAGCACCCCTTTGGAGATGGAATTGTAATTTAATTGAACTCCACTATCCAGCATTTTCCCTGAGGCAAGCACCCCTTTGGAATTGGAATAGTAATTTAAAACCCAAACAATATCCAGCAATTTCCATGAGGCAAGCACCCCTTTGAAGTTGGAAATATAATTTAAAACAACACCACTATCCAGGATTTTCTGGAGGCAAGCACCCCTTTGGACTTTGAATAGTAATTTTAAACAACACCACTATCCAGAATTTCCCATACGGCAAGCACCCCTTTGTAGTTGGAATAGTAATTTTAAACAGCACCACTATCCAGCATTTTCCCTTTGGCATGTACCCCTTTGGTGTTGGAATAGAAATTCAAAACACCCCCACTATCCAGTATTTTCCCTGAGGCAAGCACCCCTTTAAAGATGGAATAGTAATTTTAAACAGCACCACTATCCCCAATTTTCCCTGAGGCTAGCACCACTTTGGTGTTGGAATAGTAATTTTAAACACCAGCACTATCCAGCATTTTCCCTGTGGCAAGCACCCCTTTGGAGTTGAAATAGTAATGTTACCCGGCACCACTATCCAGCCTTTTCCCTGAGGCAAGAACCCTTTGGTTTTGGGATAGTCAATTAAAACCCAAACAATATCCAGAATTTTCCCTGAGGCAAGCACACCTTTGGAGTTAGAATAGTACATTTAAAAAGCACCACTATCTAGCATTTTCACTGAGGTAAGCACCCTTTGGTGTTGGAATAGTAATTTAAAACATAAACAATATCCAGCAATTTCCATGAGGCAAACACCCCTTAGAAGTTGGAATAGTAATTTAAAACAGCACCACTATTCACCATTTTACCTGAGGCAAGAACCCCGTTGGAGTTGGAATAGTAATTTTAAACACCACCGCTATCCAGCATTTTCCCTTTGGCATGCACCCATTTAGGGGTCGATTCCGATTCGGGGAAAAAAACGTCCGTACGAATTGTATCCGGAGCCCTCTCCGTACGAATCGTACCCGTCCGTCCGAGTCGCCAAGTACGATCCGCATTCCGTGAATCCGTCCGAATCGTCGCGATCCGTACGTATTGCAAGGCTGAAAACGTGAACCGTACGACTCGTACACATACCGTACGACTAGTACACATGCCGTACGACCCGACGAGTACGATCCGGACTGGGGTATGAGGACGCGATTCGTACGGTCCACGTCAGGTAAGGGCGAGCCGTACGGAAAAGCACACAAACATATACACACCGTACGGTCCGTACCCACCATGATCGCAGGGGTACACACCGTACCCCTGCGATCATGGGGTGTACGAGCCATACCCCATTGTACAATCGGTGTACGAGCCGTACCCCATTGTACGATGGGTGTACGTGCCGTACCCCATTGTACGATGGGTGTACGTGCCGTACCCCATTGTACGATGGGTGTACGTGCCGTACCCCATTGTACGACGGGTGTACGTGCCGTACCCCATTGTACAATGGGGTATGGCTCGTACACCCCATGATCGCAGGGGTACGGTGTGTACCCCTGCGATCATGGTGGGTACGGACCGTACGGTGTGTATATGTTTGTGTGCTTTTCCGTACGGCTCGCCCTTACCTAACGTGGACCATGGGGTACGGCACGTACAGTGCAGTGCCGTACCCCATTGTACGATGGGTGTACGTGCCGTACCCCATTGTACGATGGGTGTACGTGCCGTACCCCATTGTACAATGGGGTACGGCACGTACACCCATCGTACAATGGGGGTACGGCACTATCCAGTATTTTCCCTGAGGCAAGCACCCCTTTAAAGATGGAATGGTAATTTTAAACAGCACCACTATCCCCAATTTTCCCTGAGGCTAGCACCACTTTGGTGTTGGAATAGTAATTTTAAACACCAGCACTATTCAGCATTTTCCCTGTGGCAAGCCCCCCTTTGGAGTTGAAATAGTAATTTTACCCGGCACCACTATCCAGCCTTTTCCCTGAGGCAAGAACCCTTTGGTTTTGGGATAGTCAATTAAAACCCAAACAATATCCAGAATTTTCCCTGAGGCAAGCACACCTTTGGAGTTAGAATAGTACATTTAAAAAGCACCACTATCTAGCATTTTCACTGAGGTAAGCACCCTTTGGTGTTGGAATAGTAATTTAAAACATAAACAATATCCAGCAATTTCCATGAGGCAAACACCCCTTAGAAGTTGGAATAGTAATTTAAAACAGCACCACTATTCACCATTTTACCTGAGGCAAGAACCCCGTTGGAGTTGAAATAGTAATTTTAAACACCACCGCTATCCAGCATTTTCCCTTTGGCATGCACCCATTTAGGGGTCGATTCCGATTCGGGGAAAAAAACGTCCGTACGAATTGTATCCGGAGCCCTCTCCGTACGAATCGTACCCGTCCGTCCGAGTCGCCAAGTATGATCCGCATTCCGTGAATCCGTCCGAATCGTCGCGATCCGTACGTATTGCAAGGCTGAAAACGTGAACCGTACGACTCGTACACATACCGTACGACTCGTACACATGCCGTACGACCCGACGAGTACGATCCGGACTGGGGTATGAGGACGCGATTCGTACGGTCCACGTCAGGTAAGGGCGAGCCGTACGGAAAAGCACACAAACATATACACACCGTACGGTCCGTACCCACCATGATCGCAGGGGTACACACCGTACCCCTGCGATCATGGGGTGTACGAGCCATACCCCATTGTACAATCGGTGTACGAGCCGTACCCCATTGTACGATGGGTGTACGTGCCGTACCCCATTGTACGATGGGTGTACGTGCCGTACCCCATTGTACGATGGGTGTACGTGCCGTACCCCATTGTACGATGGGTGTACGTGCCTTACCCCATTGTACAATGGGGTATGGCTCGTACACCCCATGATCGCAGGGGTACGGTGTGTACCCCTGCGATCATGGTGGGTACGGACCGTACGGTGTGTATATGTTTGTGTGCTTTTCCGTACGGCTCGCCCTTACCTGACGTGGACCGTGGGGTACGGCACGTACAGTGCAGTGCCGTACCCCATTGTACGATGGGTGTACGTGCCGTAACCCATTGTACGATGGGTGTACGTGCCGTACCCCATTGTACAATGGGGTACGGCACGTACACCCATCGTACAATGGGGTACGGCACGTACACCCATCGTACAATGGGGTACGGCACGTACACCCATCGTACAATGGGGTACGGCACGTACAGTGCCGTACCCCATTGTACGATGGGTGTACGGCACGTACACCCATCGTACAATGGGGTACGGCACGTACACCCATCGTACAATGGGGTACGGCACGTACACCCATCGTACAATGGGGGTACGGCACGTACACCCATCGTACAATGGGGTACGGCACGTACACTGATCGTACAATGGGGGTACGGCACGTACACCCATCGTACAATGGGGTACGGCATGTACACCCATCGTACAATGGGGGTACGGCACGTACACCCATCGTACAATGGGGGTACGGCACGTACACCCATCGTACAATGGGGTATGGCACGTACACCCATCGTACAATGGGGGTACGGCACGTACACCCATCGTACAATGGGGGTACGGCTCGTACACCCATCTTACAATGGGGGTACGGCACGTACACCGATCGTACAATGGGGGTACGGCTCGTACACCCCATGATCGCAGGGGTACGGTGCGTACCCCTGCGATCATGGGGGTACGAGCCGTACCCGGGGGGCCGTTCCGTACCTGTTTTGGCGCGAACTCTGCTTTTACGGCTGTTTTCAGCTCCCGTAGAAAAAGGGTCGTACGGAGTGTCGTCAACACGGATCGTACTTCCTGGTTCGGAAATGGCTGCCAATTTACGTACGGATGTGGCGTACAGCGTCGGCCGGAGTGAATCCGTATGTACTTTTTATTTGTACGGTGTTTGGTACGAGTCGTATGGAGTGGCGCTTTGGGTTAGGATCGTACTTGCTAATTCGTACGGGGACGTTGTAGGTGTACGATTCGTACGGGAAAAAGGCTCCGTACAGCTAATCGGAGCGCTTTTTACCGGATCGGAATCGACCCCTTAGTGTGGCAATAGAAATTTTAAACTCCCCCACTATTAAGCACCCCTTTGAAGTTGGAATAGTAATTTTAAACAGAACCACTATCAAGCATTTTCCTTTGAGGCAAGCATCCCATTGGTGTTGGTATAGTACTTTACAAGTCCACCACTGTTCAGCATTTTCCCTGAGGCAAGCACCCCTTTGGTGTTGGAATAGTAATTTTAAATTCCACTACTGGCCAGCATTTTCCCTGAAGCAAGCACCCCCTTTGGAGTTGGAATAGTCATTTAATTTCCCTTCACTATCCAGTTTTATCCCTGAGGCAAGCACCCCTTTGGAGTTGGAATAGTAATTTTACACACAACCAATATCCAGCAATTTTTATGAGGCAAGCACCCCTTTGACGTTTAAATAGTAATTTAAAACACACCACTATCTAGCATTTTCAATTAAACAAGCACCTCTTTGAAGTATGAATATTGATTTTAAACACCAGCACTATCCAGCATTTTTCCTGTGGCAAGCACACTTTGAAATTGGAATAGTAATTTTAAACAGCAACACTATCCAGCATCTTCCCAGAGGCAAGCACCGCTTTGGTGTTGGGATAGTAATTTAAAACCCAAACAATATCCAGCATTTTCCCTGAGGCAAGCACACCATTGGAGTTGGAATAGTATTTTAAAAAGCACCACTATCTAGCATTTCCACTGAGGCAAGCAACCACTTTGAAGTTGGAATAGTATTTTTTAAACAAGACCAGCACTATCCAGCATTTTCCCTGAGGCAAGAACCCCTTTTGTTTTGGAATAGTAATTAAAACACCACCACTGTCCTTCATTTTCAATGAGGCAAGCACCCCTTTCGAGTAGGAATAGTAATTTTAACTAGAACCACTAGCCAGCATTTTACCTGAGGCAAGAACCCCTTTGGAGTTAGAATAGTAATTTTAAACACCATCACTATCCAGCATTTTCCCTTTGGCATGCACCCATTTGGTGTTAGAATAGAAATTTAAAACACCCCCACTATCCAGCATTTTCCCTGAGGCAAACACCCTTTTGAAGTTGGAATAGTAATTGTAAACTGCATCACTATTCAGCATTTTCCATGAGGCAAGCACCCCTCTGGTGATGGAATAGTAATTTACAAGTTCACCACTGTCCAGCATTTTCCCTGAGGCAAGTTCCCTTTGGTGTTAGAATAGTAACTTTAAAGTCCACCACTGTCCTGCATTTTCCCTGAGGCCAGCACCCCTTTTGTGTTGAAACAGTAATTTGAAAGTCCACCACTGTCCAGCATTTTCCCTGAGGAAAGTGCCCCTTTGGTGTTGGAATAGGAATTTAAAAGTCCACCAGTGTCCAGCATTTTTCCTGAGGCAGGCACCCCTTTGGCGTTGGAATAGTAATTGAAAAGTCCAACACTGTGCAGCATTGTCCCTAATGCAAGCACCCCTTTGGAGTTGGAATAGTAATTTTACACACAACCAATATCCACCGATTTCCATGAGGCAAGCACCCCTTTGTAATTGAAATAGTACTTTAAAACAGCACCTCTAGCTAGCATTTTCAATTAAGCAAACACCCCTTTGGAGTTGGAATAGTAATTTTAAACACAAGCACTCTCCAGCATTTGTCCTGTGTAAAGTACACATTTGGAGTTGGAATGGAAGTTTTAAAGAGCACCACTATCCATCATTTTCAATGAGGCAAGCACCCCTTTGGAGTAGGAATAGTAATTTAAACCATCACCACTATCCAGCATGTTTAATGAAGCAAGCACCCATTTGGAGTAGGAATAGTCATTTTAAAAACCACCCTATCCAGCATTTTCAATTAGACAAGCACCCCTTTGGAGTAAGAATAGTAATTTAAAAACCGCTACTATCTAGATTTTTTCCTTGAGGCAAGCACCCCTTTGGAGTTGGAACAGTAAATTTTAAACAGGACAACTATTCAGCATTTTACCTGAGGCAAGACCCCCGTTGGAGTTTAAATAGTAATTTTAAACTCCACCCCTATGCAGCATTTTCCCTTTGACATGCACCCATTTAGTGTGGCAATAGAAATTTAAAACCCCCCCACTATTAAGCACCCCTTTGAAGTTGGAATAATAATTTTAAACAGCACCACTATCCAGCATTTTCCTTTGAGGCAAGCATCCCATTGGTTTTGGTATAGTACTTTACAAGTCCACCACTGTCCAGCATTTTCCCTAAGGCAAGCCCCCCTTTGGTGTTGGTATAGTACTTTACAAGTCCACCACTGTCCAGCATGTTCCCTGCGGCAAGCATCCCATTGGTGTTGGTATAGTACTTTACATGTCCACCACTGTCCAGCATTTTCCCTGAGGCAAGCACCCCTTTGGTGTTGGAATAGTAATTTTAAAGTCCACCACTGGCCAGCATTTCCCCTGAGGCAAACACCCCTTTGGAGTTGGAATAGTCATTTAATTTCCCTCCACTATCCAACATTTTCCCTGAGGCAAGCACCCCCTTGGAGTTGGAATAGTAACTTTACACACAACCAAAATCCAGCAATTTCTATGAGGCAAGCAACCCTTTGAAGTTGAAATAGTAATTTAAAACACACCACTATCTAGCATTTTCAATGAAACAAGCACCTCTTTGGAGTATGAATATTGATTTTAAACACCAGCACTATCCAGCATTTTTCCTGTGGCAAGCACACATTGGAGTTGGAATAGTCATTTTAAACAGCAACACTATCCAGCATTTTCCCTGAGGCAAGCACCACTTTGGAGTTGGAATAGTAATTTAAAACACCACCACTCTCCAGCATCTTCCCTGAGGCAAGCACCCCTTCGGAGTCGGATTAGTAATTTAAAACACCACCACTATCCAGCATTTTCACTGAGGCAAGCACCCCTTTGGAGTAGGAAGAGTAATTTTAAACACCACCACTATCCAGCATTATCCCAGAGGCAAGCACCCTTTTGGTGTTGGGATAGTAATTTAAAACCCAAACAATATCCAGCATTTTCCCTGAGGCAAGCACACCATTGGAGTTGGAATAGTATTTTAAAAAGCACCACTATCTAGCATTTCCACTGAGGCAAGCAACCCCTTTGAAGTTGGAATAGTATTTTTAAACAAGACCACTATCCAGCATTTTCCCTGAGGCAAGAACCCCTTTCGTGTTGGAATAGTAATTTAAAATATAAACAACATCCAGCAATTTCCATGAGACAAGCACCCCTTAGAAGTTGGAATAGAAATCTAAAACAGCACCACTATCCAACATTTTCCCAGAGGCAAGAACCCCTTTGAGGTTGGAACAGTAATTTTAAACACCAGCACTGTATAGCATTTTCCCTGAGGCAAGAACCCCTTTTGTTTTGGAATAGTAATTAAAAGGGCCACCACTGTCCATCATTTTCACTGAGGCAAGTGCCCCTTTGGTGTTGGAATAGTAATTTAAAAATCCACCACTGTCCAGCATTTTTCCTGAGGCAGACACCCCTTTGGTGTTGGAATAGTAATTTTACACACAACCAATATCCAGCGATTTCCATGAGGCAAGCACCCCTTTGTAATTGAAATAGTACTTTAAAACAGCACCACTATCTAGCATTTTCAATGAAGCAAGCACCCCTTTGGATGAAGAATATTGATTTTAAACACCAGCACTATCTAGCATTTTTAATGTGGCAAGCACACATTTGGAGTTGGAATAGAAGTTTCAGGGAGCACCACTAATCAGCATTTACTCTGAGTCAAGCACCCCTATGGAGTTGGAATAGTAATTTAAAACCAATCCATTTCCAGCAATTTCCATGAGGCAAGCAATCCTTTAAAGTTGGAATAGTAATGCAAAACAGCACCACTATCCAGCATTTTCAATGAGGCAACCACCCCTTTGGAGTTGGAATAGTAATTTAAAACATCATCCCTCCTTTGGAGTAGGAAGAGTAATTTTAAACACCACCACTATCCAGCATTTTCCCTGAGGCAATCACACCTTTGGAGTTGGAATAGTATTTTAAAAAGCACCACTTTCTAGCATTTTTACTGAGGCAAGCAACCCCTATGAGGTTGGAATAGTAATTTTAAAACCACCACTATACAGCATTTTCCCTGAGGCAACATCCCCTTTGAGTTTGGAATAGTAATTTTAAACACCACCACTATCCAGCATTTTCCCTGATGCAAGAACCCCTTTCATGTTGGAATAGTAATTTTGAACAGCACCACTATCCAGCATTTTACCTGAGCCAAGCACCCCTTTGGAGTTGAAACAGTAATTTTAAAAACCACCGCTATCCAGCATTTTCCCTTTGGCATGCACCCATTTAGTGTTGGAATAGAAATGTAAAACTCCCCCACTATCCAACATTTTCCCTGAGGCAAGCACCCCTTTGAGGTTGGAATAGTAATTTTAAAAAGGACCACTATTCAGCATTTTCCCTGAAGCAAGCACCCCATTCGTGTTGGTATAGTACTTTACAAGTCCACCACTGTCCAGCATTTTCCCTGAGGCAAGCACCCCTATGGTGTTAGAATAGTAATTTTAAAGCCCAACACTGTCCAGCATTCTCCCTGATGCAAGCACCCCTTTGGAGTTGAAATAGTAATTTAATTTCCCTCCACTATCCAGCATTTTCCCTAAGGCAAGTAGCCCTTTGGCATGTCTCCTTCAGCCACACTACGGCTCTCCTCTGGACTGACCACAGCTGCGTTCACTTTACTTACAACAAACCCAAACCCAACAACCACCCCCAACCAACTCTGCAAAGAAACTGGAACAAAATCACCATCGACCAGATCTCCTCATCGCTTCTCCTTAACCCCCCAGCCCACTCCTCAAACCCCGACCAAGCCGCCACCAACCTCACCCTATGGCTATCCAACAGCGCCGATATCCTAGCACCACTGAAAAAACGACAAAGCAAACTTGGCAGCAAGAAGGCCTCATGGTTCAACGATAAACTTAAGAAATCCAAGAAACTCTGCCGCTCCCTTGAGAAGGCCTGGAAAAAAGACCCAACCACCAGCACCAAGGACGCCTTCAAAAACGCCACACGCATACACCACCAATTGATCCGAAAGGCCAAGAAAAACACCTTGAAGGAACGACTAGATAACAACGCCCACAACAGCAAGGAACTTTTCAACATCGTCAAGGAATTTACCAATCCCTCGGCCAACTCTATTGACATCACCCCCACTCAAGCACTCTGCGACTCCCTAGCCTCATTCTTCCACAACAAAATTGTAGACATCCACAACAGCTTCGACAACCAACCCGGAGACCAACCCACCCAACCATCTGCTGGACCTTCATCCCCCTCGAACATCCTTAATGACTGGAACCCAATCTCCACTGAGAACACTATCCGCCTGATGAACTCCATCCACTCAGGATCCCCGACAGACCCATGCCCTCACCACATCTTCAACAAAGCAGACTCCATCATAGCACCGCACCTCCGAGACGTCATCAACTGCTCCTTCGAATCCGCCACCTTCCCGGAAAGCTGGAAACACGCTGAACTCAGCGCCCTTCTGAAAAAAACCCACAGCGGACCCCACCGTACTCAAAAATTACCGCCCCATCTCGCTCCTTCCATTCCCGGCCAAAGTCATCGAGAAAGCTGTCAACAACCAGCTCGCCGCCTTCCTCGAAGCCAACAAATCCCTCGACTCCTCACAGTCCGGCTTCCGAGCAAAACACAGCACTGAGACCGCCCTCATCGCAGCAACAGACGACATTCGAACTCTACTGGACAATGGAGACACAGTCGCCCTCATCCTCCTCGACCTCTCCGCAGCCTTCGACACAATCTGCCATAGCACCCTTCTACAGCACCTCAGAAACATCGGAATCCAAGGAAAAGCACTGGAATGGATCACCTCGTTCCTCACCGGAAGAACCCAGAGAGTCCGCCTTCCACCATTCAAGTCAGAGGCCACTGAAGTCATCTGCGGCGTACCACAAGGATCTTCACTCAGCCCCACCCTTTTCAACGTATACATGAGCCCCCTCGCGGCCATCGCCCGCCAACACAACCTCAACATCATCTCCTACGCGGATGACACTCAACTGATCCTATCACTCACCAATGACCCTAGCACCGCCAAAACGAACCTTCACGAAGGAATGAAAGAAGTAGCCGAATGGATGAAACACAGCCGTCTGAAACTGAACTCAGATAAAACAGAAGTCCTCATCTTAGGTACCTCCCCCTCCGCATGGGACGACTCTTGGTGGCCAGAAGCCCTTGGAAAAGCACCCATCCCGACAGACCACGCACGGAACTTGGGCGTCATCCTGGATTCCTCACTTTCAATGAACAGACAAGTCAACGCCGTCTCCTCATCCTGCTTCAACATTCTTCGCATGCTCAAAAAAACATTTCGTTGGATCCCCACCGAAACTAGGAAAACGGTCACCCACGCTCTGGTCACGAGCCGACTGGACTATGGAAACACCCTCTACGCCGGGACTACCGCTAAACTCCAGAAAAAACTCCAACGAATCCAAAACGCCTCAGCCAGGCTCATATTAGACATCCCGCGTAAAGAACATATCTCCGATCACCTGAAAAACCTCCACTGGCTTCCCGTCAATAAGAGGATCACTTTCCGGCTCCTAACCCACGCACACAAAGCACTCTACGAAATCGGACCAGAATGCCTCAACACACGACTGTCCTTCTACACCCCCTCCCGCCAGCTTCGATCTTCCAACCAAGCCCTTGCCTCTGTACCTCGCATCAACAAGACCACCATGGGAGGTAGATCCTTCTCATACCTGGCAGCTAAAACTGCACTATCCTGCGTTTTTCTTGTGGCAAGCACACATTTAGAGTTGGAATAGAAGTTTCAAGGAGCACCAATAATCAGCATTTTCCCTGAGTCAAGCACTCCTTTGGAGTTGGAATAGTTATTTCAAAGTCCACAACTGTTCAGCATTTTCCCCGAGGCAAGTGCCCCTTTGGTGTTGGAATAGTAATTCAAAAGTCCACCACTGTCCAGCATTCTCCCTGAGGCAGTCACCCCTTTGGTGTTGGAATAGTAATTTAAAAGTTCACCACTGTCCAGCATTTTCTCTGAGGCAAGCACCCCTTTGGGGTTGGAATAGTAATTTTACACACAACCAATATCCAGCGATTTCGATGAGGCAAGCATCCCTTTGAAGTTGAAATAGTAATTTAAAACAGCACCACTATCTAGCATTTTCAATGAAGCATGCACCTCTTTGGAGAAGGAATTTTGATTTTAAACACCAGCACTATCCAGCATTTTTCCTGTGGCAAGCTCAAATTTGGAGTTCGAATAGTAATTTAAAATGAAATCAATATCCAGCAATTTCCATGAGGCGTGCACCCCTTTGACGTTGGAATAGTAATGCAAAACAGCACCATTAATGAGCATTTTCCCTGAGTCAGGCACCCCTTTGGAGTTGGAATAGTAATTTAAAACCCAATCAATATCCAGCAATTTCCATGAGGCAAGAACCCCTTCGAAGTTGGAATAGTAATGCAAAACAGCACCACTATCCAGCATTTTCAATGAGGCAAGCACCCCTTTGGAGTAGGAATAGTAATTTAAACCACCACCACAATCCAACATTTTCAATTAGGAAAGCACCCCTTTGGAGTTGGAATAGAAATTTTGAACAGAACCACTAATCAGCATTTTACCTGAGGCAAGCACCCCTTTGGAGTTGAAATAGCAATTTTAAACACCATCGCTATGCAGCATTTTCCCGTTGACATGCACCCATTTAGGGTTTGAATAGAAATTTAAAACTCGCCCACTATCCAGCATTTTCCTTGAGGCAAGCACCCCTTTGGAGTAGGAATAGTAATTTAAAACACCACCACTATCCTGAATTGTCCCTGAGGCAAGCACCCCTTTGTAGTTGGAATAGTAATTTTGAACAGCACCACTATCGAGCATTTTACCTGAGGCAAGTACCCCTTTGGAGTTGAAATAGTAATTTAAAAACCACCGCTATCCAGCATTTTCCCTTTGGCATGCACCCATTTAGTGTTGGAATAAAAATGTAAAACTCCCCCACTATCCAGCATTTTCCCTGAGGCAAGCACCCCTTTGAAGTTGGAATAGTAATTTTAAAAAAGGCACACTATTCAGCATTTTCCCTGAAGCAAGCACCCCATTGGTGTTGGTATAGTACTTTACAAGTCCACCACTGTCCAGCATTTTCCCTGAGGCAAGCACCCCTTTGGTGTTAGAATAGTAATTTTAAAGTCCAACACTGTCCAGCATTCTCCCTGAGGCAAGCACCCCTTTGGAGTTGAAATAGTAATTTAATTTCCTTCCACTATCCAGCATTTTCCCTAAGTCAAGTAGCCCTTTGGAGTTTGAATAGTATTCTAAAACCCAAGCAATATCCAGCAGTTTCCATGAGGCAAGCACCCCTTTGGAGTTGGAATAGTAGTTTTAAACAGCACCACTATCTAGCATTTTCCCTGAGGCAATGACCCCTTTGGAGTTGGAATAGTAATTTTAAACACCACCACTATCCAGCATTTTCCCTGAGGAAAGCACGCTATTGGAGTTGGAATGGTAATGTTATTGCCCTTCACTATCCAGCATTTTCCCTGAGGCAAGCACCCCTATGGTGTTGGAATAGTAATTTAAAAGTCCACTACTCTCCAGAATTTTCCCTGAGGAGAGCGACCCTTTGGTGTTGGAATAGTAATTTGAATGTCCGCCACTGTCCATCAATTCCCCTGAGGCATTCACCCCCTTGGAGTTAGAATCGTAATATACGTGCCCTCCACTTTCCGTCATTTTTCAAGAGGCAAGCACCACTCTGGTGTTGGAATAGTAATTTTGAAAATCACCACCACTATCCAGCATTTTTCATGTGGCAAGTACACATTTGGAGTTGGAATGTTAATTTAAAATCCAAACAAATTCCAGCTATTTCCATGATGCAAGCACCCATTTGGAGTAGGAATAGTCATTTAAAACACCGCCACTGTCCATCATTTTCAATGAGGCAAGCACCCCTTTGGAGTAGGAATAGTAATTTTAACCAGCACCACTATCCAGCATTTTCCCTTAGGCAAGCACCCCTTTGGAGTTGGAATAGTAATTTAATTGCCCTCCAATATCCAGCAATAGAAATTTAAAACTCAAATAATATGCATGAATTTCTATGAGGCAAGCACCCTTTTGAAGTTGGAATAATAATTTAAAAAAGCACCACTATCAAGCATTTTTCCTTCATGCAAGAACCCCTCTGGAGTTGGAATAGTAATTTTAAACACCAGCACTATCCAGAATTTTCCACGAGGCAAGCATCCCTTTGCTGTTGTAAAAGTAATTTAAAAGTCCATCTCTACCTAGCATATTCCTTGAGGCAAGCACCCCTTTGGAGTTGGAATAATAATTTAAAACCCAAGCAATATCAAGCAATTTCCATAAGGCAAGCACGCCTTTGAAGTTGGAATAATATTTTAAAACAGCACCACTATCTAGCATTTTCCTTGAGGCAAGCACCCCTTTGGAGTTGGAATTGTAGTTTTAAACAGCACCACTATCCAGCATGTTCCCTGAGGCAAGAACCCCTTTGGAGTTGGAATAGTAATATTAAACACCACCACTATCCAGCATTTTTCCTGAGGCAAGCACCCCATTGGAGTTGGAATAGTAATTTAGTTGCCGTCCACTATCCAGCATTTTCCCTGAGGCAAGCACCCCTTTGGAGTGGGAATAGTAATTTTATTGCCCTTCACTATCCAGCATTTTCCCTGGGGCAAGCACCCCTCTGGTGTAGGAATAGTAATTTAAAAGTCCACTACTCTCCAGCATTTTCCCTGAGGAGAGCACCCCTTTGGTGTTGGAATAGTAATTTGAATGTCCGCCACTGTCCATCAATTCCCCTGAGGCATTCACCCCCTTGGAGTTAGAATCGTAATATACGTGCCCTCCACTTTCCGTCATTTTCCAAGAGGCAAGCACCACTCTGGTGTTGGAATAGTAATTTAAAAGTCCACTACTCTCCAGCATTTTCACCGAGGCAAGCACCCCTTTGGTCTTGGAATAGTAATTTTAAACACCCCCACTATCCAGCATTTTCCCTGAGGCAAGAACCCCTTAGGAGTTGGAATAGTAATTTTAAACACCACCACTATCCAGCATTTTTCATGTGGCAAGTACACATTTGGAGTTGGAATGTTAATTTAAAATCCAAACAAATTCCAGCTATTTCCATGATGCAAGCACCCCTTTGGAGTAGGAATAGTCATTTAAAACACCACCACTGTCCATCATTTTCAATGAGCAAGCACCCCTTTGGAGTCGGAATAGTAATTTTAACCAGCACCACTATCCAGCATTTTCCCTGAGGCAAGCACCACTTTTTTGTTGGAATAGTAATTTAAAACACCACCACTATCCAGCATTTTCCCTGAGGCAAGCACCCCTTTGGAGTTGGAATAGTAATTTAATTGCCCTCCACTATCCAGAAATAGTAATTTAAAACTCAAATAATATGCATGAATTTCTATGATGCAAGCACCCTTTTGAAGTTGCAATAATAATTTAAAACATCACCACTATCAAGCATTTTCCTTCATGCAAGAACCCCTCTGGAGTTGGAATAGTAATTTTAAACACCAGCACTATCCAGCATTTTCCACGAGGCAAGCATCACTTTGCTGTTGTAAAAGTAATTTAAAAGTCCATCTCTACCTAGCATATTCCTTGAGGCAAGCACACCTTTGGAGTTGGAATAGTAATTTAAAACCCAAGCAATATCAAGCAATTTCCATAAGGCAAGCACGCCTTTGAAGTTGGAATAAAATTTAAAACAGCACCACTATCTAGCATTTTCCTTGAGGCAAGCACCCCTTTGGAGTTGGAATTGTAGTTTTAAACAGCACCACTATCCTGCATTTTCCCTGAGGCAAGAACCCCTTTGGAGTTGGAATAGTAATTTTAAACACCACCACTATGCAGCATTTTCCCTGAGGCAAGCACCCCATTGGAGTTGGAATAGTAATTTAATTGCCGTCCACTATCCAGCATTTTCCCTGAGGCAAGCACCCCTTTGGAGTTGGAATAGTAGTTTTAAACAGCACCACTATCCAGCATTTTCCCTGAGGCAAGAACCCCTTTGGAGTTGGAATAGTAAATTTAAACATCACCACTATCCAGAATTTCCCCTGAGGCAAGCACCCCATTGGAGTTGGAATAGTAATTTAATTGCCGTCCACTATCCAGCATTTTCCCTGAGGCAAGCACCCCTTTGGAGTTGAAATAGTAATTTTATTGCCCTCCACTATCCAGCATTTTCCCTGAGGCAAGCACCCCTCTGGTGTTGGAATAGTAATGTAAAAGTCCACTACTCTCCAACAGTTTCCCTGAGGAAAGCACCCCTTTGGTGTTGGAATAGTAATTTGAATGTCCGCCACTGTCCATCAATTCCCCTGAGGCATTCACCCCCTTGGAGTTAGAATCGTAATATACGTGCGCTCCACTTTCCGTCATTTTTCAAGAGGCAAGCACCACTCTGGTGTTGGAATAGTAATTTAAAAGTCCACTACTCTCCAGCATTTTCACCGAGGCAAGCACCCCTTTGGTCTTGGAATAGTGATTTTAAATACCCCCACTATCCAGCATTTTCCCTGAGGCAAGAACCCATTTGGAGTTGGAATAGTAATTTTAAACACCACCACTATCCAGCATTTTTCATGTGGCAAGTACACATTTGGAGTTGGAATGTTGATTTAAAATCCAAACAAATTCCAGCGATTTCCATGATGCAAGCACCGCTTTGGAGAAGGAATAGTCATTTAAAGCAGCACCACTGTCCATCATTTTCAATGAGGCAAGCACCGCTTTGGAGTAGGAATAGTAATTTTAACCAGCACCACTATCCAACATTTACCCTGAGGCAAGCACCCCTTTGGAGTTGAAATATTAATTTAATTGCCCTCCACTATCCAGCAATAGTAATTTAAAACTCAAATAATATGCATGAATTTCTATGAGCTAAGCACCCTTTTGAAGTTGGAATAATAATTTAAAACAGCACCACTATCAAGCATTTTCCTTCATGCAACAACCCCCCTGGAGTTGGAATAGTAATTTTAAACACCAGCACTATCCAGCATTTTCCACGAGGCAAGCATTCCTTTACTGTTGTAATAGTAATTTAAAAGTACACCTCTACCTAGCATATTCCTTGAGGCAAGCACCCCTTTGGAGTTGGAATAGTAATTTGAAACCGAAGCAATATCAAGCAATTTCCATAAGGCAAGCACGCCTTTGAAGTTGGAATAATAATTTAAAACAGCACCACTATCTAGCATTTTCCTTGAGGCAAGCACCCCTCTGGAGTTGGAATAGTAGTTTTAAACAGCACCACTATCCAGCATTTTCCCTGAGGCAAGAACCCCTTTGGAGTTGGAATATTAATTTTAAACACCACCACAATCCAGCATTTTCGCTGAGGCAAGCACCCCATTGGAGTTGGAATAGTAATTAAATTGCCGTCCACTATCCAGCTTTTCCCTGAGGCAAGCACCCCTTTGGAGTTGGAATAGTCATTTTATTGCCCTCCACTATCCAGCATTTTCCCTGAGGCAAGCACCCCTCTGGTGTTGGAATAGTAATTTAAAAGTCCACTACTCTCCAGCATTTTCCCTGAGGAAAGCACCCCTTTGGTGTTGGAATAGTAATTTGAATGTCCGCCACTGTCCATTAATTCCCCCGAGGTATTCACCCCCTTGGAGTTAGTATCGTAATATACGTGCCCTCCATTTTCCGTCATTTTACCTGAGGCAAGCACCACTCTGGTGTTGGAATAGTAATTTAAAAGTCCACTGCTCTCCAGCATTTTCGCCGAGGCAAGCACCCCTTTGGTGTTGGAATAGTAATTTTAAACACCCCCACTATCCAGCATTTTCCCTGAGGCAAGAACCCCTTTGGAGTTGGAATAGTAATTTAAACACCACCACTATCCAGCATTTTTCATGTGGAAAGTACACATTTGGAGTTGGAATACTAATTTGAAATCCAAACAAATTCCAGCGATTTCCATGATGCAAGCACCCCTTTGGTGTAGGAATAGTTATTTTAAACACCAGCACTATCTAGCATTTTTAATGTGGCAAGTACACATTTGGAGTTGGAATAGAAGTTTTAAAGAGCACCACTATCCTGCATTTTCCCTGAGGCAAGCACCCCTTTGGAGTTGGAATAGTAATTGTATTGCCCTCCACTATCCAGCATTTTCCCTGAGGCAAGCACCCCTCTGGTGTTGGAATAGTAATTTAAAAGTCCACTACTCACCAGCATTTTCCCTGAGGAAAGCACCCCTTTGGAGTTGGAATAGTAATTTTAAACACCACCACTATCCAGCATTTTCCCTGAGGCAAGAACCCCTTTGGAGTTGGAATAGTAATTTTAAACACCACCACTATCCAGTATTTTCCCTGAGGCAAGCACCCCATTGGAGTTGGAATAGTAATTTAATTGCCGTCCACTATCCAGCATTTTCCCTGAGGCAAGCACCCCTTTGGAGTTGGAATAGTAACTTTATTGCCATTCACGGTCCAGCATTTTCCCTGAGGCAAGCACCCCTCTGGTGTTGGAATAGTAATTTAAAAGTCCATTACTCTACAGCAATTTCCCTGAGGAAAGCACCCCTTTGGTGTTGGAATAGTAATTTGAAGGTCCGCCACTGTCCATCAATTCCCCTGAGGCATTCACCGCCATAGAGTTAGAATCGTAATATACGTGCCCTCCACTTTCCGTCATTTTCCCTGAGGCAAGTACCACTCTGGTGTTGGAATAGTAATTTAAAAGTCCACTACTCTCCAGCATTTTCGCCGAGGCAAGCACCCCTTTGGTGTTGGAATAGTAATTTTTAACACCCCCACTATCCAGCAATTTCCCTGAGGCAAGAACCCCCTTGGAGTTGGAATAGTAATTTTAAACACCACCACAAGCCAGCATTTTTCATGTGGCAAGTACACATTTGGATTTGGAATAGTAAGTAAAAATCCAAACAAATTCCAGCAATTTCCATGATGCAAGCACCCCTTTGGAGTAGGAATAGTAATTTTAAACACCAGCACTATCTAGCATTTTTAATGTGGCAAGTACACATTTGGAGTTGCAATAGAAGTTTTAAAGAGCACCACTATCCAGCATTTTAAAAAGGCGATCACCCCTTAGGAATGGGAATAGTCATTTAAAACACCACCACTGTCCATCATTTTCAATGAGGCAAGCACCCCTTTGGAGTAGGAATAGTAATTTTAACGAGCACCACTATCCAGCATTTTACCTGAGGCAAGAACCCCTTTGGAGTTGGAATAGTAATTCTAAACACCATCACTATCCAGCATTTTCCCTTTGGCATGCACCCATTTGGTGTTAGAATAGAAATTCAAAACACCCCCACTATCCAGCATTTTCCCTGAGGCAAACACCCCTTTGAAGTTGGAATAGTAATTGTAAACTGCCCCACTATTCAGCATTTTCCATGAGGCAAGCACCCCTTTGGTGATGGAATAGTAATTTACAAGTCCACCACTGTCCAGCATTTTCCCTGAGGCAAGCACCCCTTTGGTGTTGGAATAGAAATTTAAAACACCCCCACTATCCAGCATTTTCCCTGAGGCAAGCACTCCTTTAGAGATGGAATAGTAATTTTAAACAGCACCACTATCCATCATTTTCCCTGAGGCTAGCACCACTTTGGTGTTGGAATAGTAATTTTATACACCAGCACTATCCAGCATTTTCCCTGAGGCAAGCACCCCTTTGGTGTTAGAATAGTCATTTAAAACCTAAACAATATCTAGCATTTTCCCTGAGGCAAGCACCCCTTTGGAGTTGGAATAGAAATTTAAAACACCCCCACTATCCAGCATTTTCCCTGAGGCAAGCACTCCTTTAGAGATGGAATAGTAATTTTAAACAGCACCACTATCCATCATTTTCCCTGAGGCTAGCACCACTTTGGTGTTGGAATAGTAATTTTTAACACCCCCACTATCCAGCATTTTCCCTGAGGCAAGAACCCCTTTGAAGTTGGAATAGTAATTGTAAACTGCCCCACTATTCAGCATTTTCCATGAGGCAAGCACCCCTTTGGTGATGGAATAGTAATTTACAAGTCCACCACTGTCCAGCATTTTCCCTAATGCAAGCCCCCCTTTGGTGTTAGAATAGTAACTTTAAAGTCCACCACTGTCCAGCATTTTCCCTGAGGCAAGCACCCCTTTGGTGTTGGAATAGAAATTTAAAACACCCCCACTATCCAGCATTTTCCCTGAGGCAAGCACTCCTTTAGAGATGGAATAGTAATTTTAAACAGCACCACTATCCATCATTTTCCCTGAGGCTAGCACCACTTTGGTGTTGGAATAGTAATTGTATACACCAGCACTATCCAGCATTTTCCCTGAGGCAAGCACCCCTTTGGTGTTAGAATAGTCATTTAAAACCTAAACAATATCTAGCATTTTCCCTGAGGCAAGCACACCTTTGGAGTTGGAATAGTAATTTTAAAAAACACCACTATCCAGCATTTTCACTGAGGTAAGCACCCCTCTGGTGTTGGAATAGTAATTTAAAAGTCCACTACTCTACAGCAATTTCCCTGAGGAAAGCACCCCTTTGGTGTTGGAATAGTAATTTGAAAGTCCGCCACTGTCCATCAATTCCCCTGAGGCATTCACCCCCAGGGAGTTAGAATCATAATATACGTGCCCTCCACTTTCCGTCATTTTCCCTGAGGCAAGTACCACTCTGGTGTTGGAATAGTAATTTAAAAGTCCACTACTCTCCAGCATTTTCGCCGAGGAAAGCACCCCTTTGGTGTTGGAATAGTAATTTTTAACACCCCCACTATCCAGCATTTTCCCTGAGGCAAGAACCCCTTTGGAGTTGGAATAGTAATTTTAAACACCACCACTATCCAGCATTTTTCATGTGGCAAGTACACATTTGGAGTTGGAATAGTAATTAAAAATCCAAACAAATTCCAGCAATTTCCATGATGCAAGCACCCCTTTGGAGTAGGAATAGTAATTTTAAACACCAGCACTATCTAGCATTTTTAATGTGGCAAGTACACATTTGGAGTTGCAATAGAAGTTTTAAAGAGCACCACTATCCAGCATTTTAAAGAGGCAATCACCCCTTTGGAAAGGGGAATAGTCATTTAAAACACCACCACTGTCCATCATTTTCAATGAGGCAAGCACCCCTTTGGAGTAGGAATAGTAATTTTAACCAGCACCACTATCCAGCATTTTACCTGAGGCAAGAACACCTTTGGAGTTGGAATAGTAATTCTAAACACCATCACTATCCAGCATTTTCCCTTTGGCATGCACCCATTTGGTGTTAGAATAGAAATTCAAAACACCCCCACTATCCAGCATTTTCCCTGAGGCAAACACCCCTTTGAAGTTGGAATAGTAATTGTAAACTGCCCCACTATTCAGCATTTTCCATGAGGCAAGCACCCCTTTGGTGATGGAATAGTAATTTACAAGTCCACCACTGTCCAGCATTTTCCCTGAGGCAAGCACCCCTTTGGTGTTGGAATAGAAATTTAAAACACCCCCACTATCCAGCATTTTCCCTGAGGCAAGCACTCCTTTAGAGATGGAATAGTAATTTTAAACAGCACCACTATCCATCATTTTCCCTGAGGCTAGCACCACTTTGGTGTTGGAATAGTAATTTTATACACCAGCACTATCCAGCATTTTCCCTGAGGCAAGCACCCCTTTGGTGTTAGAATAGTCATTTAAAACCTAAACAATATCTAGCATTTTCCCTGAGGCAAGCACCCCTTTGGAGTTGGAATAGAAATTTAAAACACCCCCACTATCCAGCATTTTCCCTGAGGCAAGCACTCCTTTAGAGATGGAATAGTAATTTTAAACAGCACCACTATCCATCATTTTCCCTGAGGCTAGCACCACTTTGGTGTTGGAATAGTAATTTTTAACACCCCCACTATCCAGCATTTTCCCTGAGGCAAGAACCCCTTTGAAGTTGGAATAGTAATTGTAAACTGCCCCACTATTCAGCATTTTCCATGAGGCAAGCACCCCTTTGGTGATGGAATAGTAATTTACAAGTCCACCACTGTCCAGCATTTTCCCTAATGCAAGCCCCCCTTTGGTGTTAGAATAGTAACTTTAAAGTCCACCACTGTCCAGCATTTTCCCTGAGGCAAGCACCCCTTTGGTGTTGGAATAGAAATTTAAAACACCCCCACTATCCAGCATTTTCCCTGAGGCAAGCACTCCTTTAGAGATGGAATAGTAATTTTAAACAGCACCACTATCCATCATTTTCCCTGAGGCTAGCACCACTTTGGTGTTGGAATAGTAATTGTATACACCAGCACTATCCAGCATTTTCCCTGAGGCAAGCACCCCTTTGGTGTTAGAATAGTCATTTAAAACCTAAACAATATCTAGCATTTTCCCTGAGGCAAGCACACCTTTGGAGTTGGAATAGTAATTTTAAAAAACACCACTATCCAGCATTTTCACTGAGGTAAGCACCCCTCTGGTGTTGGAATAGTAATTTAAAAGTCCACTACTCTACAGCAATTTCCCTGAGGAAAGCACCCCTTTGGTGTTGGAATAGTAATTTGAAAGTCCGCCACTGTCCATCAATTCCCCTGAGGCATTCACCCCCAGGGAGTTAGAATCATAATATACGTGCCCTCCACTTTCCGTCATTTTCCCTGAGGCAAGTACCACTCTGGTGTTGGAATAGTAATTTAAAAGTCCACTACTCTCCAGCATTTTCGCCGAGGAAAGCACCCCTTTGGTGTTGGAATAGTAATTTTTAACACCCCCACTATCCAGCATTTTCCCTGAGGCAAGAACCCCTTTGGAGTTGGAATAGTAATTTTAAACACCACCACTATCCAGCATTTTTCATGTGGCAAGTACACATTTGGAGTTGGAATAGTAATTAAAAATCCAAACAAATTCCAGCAATTTCCATGATGCAAGCACCCCTTTGGAGTAGGAATAGTAATTTTAAACACCAGCACTATCTAGCATTTTTAATGTGGCAAGTACACATTTGGAGTTGCAATAGAAGTTTTAAAGAGCACCACTATCCAGCATTTTAAAGAGGCAATCACCCCTTTGGAAAGGGGAATAGTCATTTAAAACACCACCACTGTCCATCATTTTCAATGAGGCAAGCACCCCTTTGGAGTAGGAATAGTAATTTTAACCAGCACCACTATCCAGCATTTTACCTGAGGCAAGAACACCTTTGGAGTTGGAATAGTAATTTTAAACACCATCACTATCCAGCATTTTCCCTTTGGCATGCACCCATTTGGTGTTAGAATAGAAATTCAAAACACCCCCACTATCCAGCATTTTCCCTGAGGCAAACACCCCTTTGAAGTTGGAATAGTAATTGTAAACTGCCCCACTATTCAGCATTTTCCATGAGGCAAGCACCCCTTTGGTGATGGAATAGTAATTTACAAGTCCACCACTGTCCAGCATTTTCCCTAAGGCAAGCCCCCCTTTGGTGTTAGAATAGTAACTTTAAAGTCCACCACTGTCCAGCATTTTCCCTGAGGCAAGCACCCCTTTGGAGATGAAATTGTAATTTAATTGAACTCCACAATCCAGCATTTTCCCTGAGGCAAGCACCCCTTTGGAGTTGGAATAGAAATTTAAAACCCATACAAAGTCCAGCAATTTCCATGAGGCAAGCACCCCTTTGAAGTTGGAAATATAATTTAAAACAATACCACTATCCAGGATTTTCTTGAGGCAAGCACCCCTTTGGACTTTGAATAGTAATTTTAAACAGCACCACTTCCAGCATTTTCCCTTTGGCATGCACCCCTTTGGTGTTGGAATAGAAATTTAAAACACCCCCACTATCCAGCATTTTCCCTGAGGCAAGCACCCCTTTAGAGATGGAATAGTAATTTTAAACAGCACCACTTTCCATCATTTTCCCTGAGGCTAGCACCACTTTGGTGTTGGAATAGTAATTTTATACACCAGCACTATCCAGCATTTTCCCTGAGGCAAGCACCCCTTTGGTGTTGGAATAGTCATTTAAAACCTAAACAATATCCAGCATTTTCCCTGAGGCAAGCACACCTTTGGTGTTGGAATAGTAATTTAAAATATAAACAATATCCAGCAATTTCCATGAGGCAAGCACCCCTTTGAAGTTGGGATAGGAATTTAAAACAGCACCATTATACAGCATTTTCCTTGAGGCAACCACCCCTGTGGAGTTGGAATAATATTTTAAAAACCACCACTATCCAGCATGTACCATTTGGCAAGCACCCATTTTGTGTTGGAATACTAATTTTAAACACCACCACTGAACTTGTTTTATTAATTTTGAAATTGTACTTTTAGAAATTGAGAGTAATATTTTACCTATAATAATTAAATCTCCTCGTTTGTAGGTATTCTTTCACAGGTTTCTACAAGTTGATTTTACTTTTCCATTTTAAATATCTTGCTGTCTGTAGAGAATAGAAAATACAGTTTAAAATTATGTAAATGAAAGGTTTTATTTATTTGAAATACAAAACGTTTTATAGTTATAAATCAACATTGTTATTTTTTCGTAAATGATTAAGAATTAAAGACAGAAATATTTTTAATATACAGTTTTGATGACGCACAGTAATGACAAACTAACACTCTCCTGCATTTTACCTCAGTCATTTACCCTATTCAATCATAATTATAATCCGACAACTATCCATTGTTTATCCTGTCTCTGCCACCTCTTTTAGCAGGAAGGGTATTTATAACCCAAAAAGTATTCTACAGTTTTTCCGAAGACTGGAACCCTTTTGGTGTTTTATGGTAAAAAAAAAATACATTTTTTATGTATCACAACTAAGCACTAGTTATTTCCATGGAGCAAATATTTTTCAAAAAACAATTAATAAAGTAATTTTTAAAATATAGATTTGATAAAATATCCTTTTTTTATATTATATTTTATATTTATTTTTAATAGTAATAATAATGTCACTTAATTTATACACTTAATTTTAAAATGTAACGTCCAAAAAAGGTGAGTCACCTTCACCAACTTCAAGATAGCTTTGAGAAGATTCTTTTAAAAATGTACATATTTTGTAATATAATTCTTTTTTTGATACAGATATATTACTAATGTAAGTTACTATAATACTTACTTTTATTATCGGTTCCGTAAATTTGCGATGTGACACCGTCTGGCAGCAACATGCATGTGGTGCCTCTTGTAGTCAGGTAACCAATGAGTTTAAAATGGCGGTCGGCTCCTTTTATACGTTTTTTTGTGTTGCCCCTGAATTTTCATAAAAATATGTTTCTTGTATATTTATTTAATGGAATTCAAATTCTGTGTAAAACATTCATTTCATTTATGTTTATGTCTTTTTCCGTTACCTTTGGTATAGTTTGTTTTGTCCTCCATTTTGTCTATATGAGGGTCAAGTTAATTTCATTGAAAGTGTTGTAGGACTTAAGCCTCTGTCAGTTTTTAAAATGGTGGATCCTTTTATTTACATTCCTGTAGTTTGCATTTTTTTGCTTTGTGTTTCATCTTCCATGCATATATTTGTTTTAACTTTCAATGCAAAGATTGTGTCTTTGATAAATGTATTAATAGGTTTTAAAACGTACAATTATTAATTTAAGTACTTGAGTAATAAAATTAGTGCCTGAGTATTAATTTATTACACAATTACTTTTTTCTTCATTAGTGTTGTTGTTTTTTACCACATTTTAAGAGACTTCCCCACTCAAAGCACCTATTTTCCCTGCATCCTGTTCCAGGGGATTATTATTACACATTTGAAAAAATGTGTTATAAAAGTATGCGTTGTGTTGTTGTGTGTTGTAAAGGCACATTTAATGTATTACATATTTTTCCATTGTAATGGTATGCGTTGTAAAAACTTGCGTTGTAAAAGTACTTGCGATGTAAAAATTGTGTTGAAAAAGCATGCATTGTAACATCATACAACCTTTTTCACCAAACCCACAAACGCATGCCTCATCCCTCTTGGGGCAAAGTCATTGTACAAAACTGGATACATGTGGTGCTCTCTACTCGGGACTTCACAAATAAATTAAATATGCTTCTTAGGGGCCAATTCCGATGTTGGACGGACTCGGCCAGGAGCTGTAACCGACTGACCTGCTGTCATCGGTTACAGCCCTGCGAACAGGGTTCGGTCGCATTCATATACTTTGCAATACAAAGCAGGGGTGCAGTTCATCCCTGCACCCTGTGGCCGTCACCCCAAGGTGCAGGGATCAACGGAGGGGTGGAAAGCACTAGCAGTACCAGGAGGGGTGTCTCTTCTAGACACTACCCATCCTTTCTTTCCTTTTTAATCCTGGTGGGGGAACCTTGGAATAAAGTTTTGGTTGGGGTCCTCAAACCAGTTTTAAATCACATCCTTATCAACTGCACTTTCTGTCGCATCTCTAGTTCCAGTCACTTGGTGATATGCACTGTTCTATCACTTTGTATGTTATGTTATGTTACATCTGCTTATATAGCGCGGCGGCTGCCCCAGCGAAGGGGCGTCCCGGCGCTTGACTAGACAGGAGAGTACACAACATACAGACAGGTTATCAGGTCAGTTTAGCAGAACAGGTGGGTTTTTAATGCCTTTCTGAAGGTAAGAAGGTCATTTATACTCCGAATCCGCAGAGGTAGTGCGTTCCATAGTTTGGCAGCCATGTATTGAAAGGAACGCCCTCCTGTGCGGGCTAGCCTAAAACGGGGGATTGTGACCAGGTTTTTTCCTTCGGATCTGAGCGCTCTATTGGGAGTATACTGCGTCATAAGATGACATAGCATGGGAGGTAGAGATTTTTTTTTAATCTTAAAGGCCAAGCACAGGGCCTTAAAAGCGATTCTCTTTTCCACCGGCAACCAGTGCAGTTTTACCAGGGTCTTGGTTGCAGACTCGAATCGGGGTAGCCCTGTTAGGGCCCGCGCTGCCGCGTTTTGGACGTGCTGAAAACGTTTTTTTTCCGCTTGATTGGCTCCCAGGAGTAAGGAGTTAGCATAATCTAAGCGGGAAAGAATTGTGGCTTGGATGATTACCTGACGTGTGGAGGGGTCGAAGAATTTTAGTATCGGTCGTAAATTGCGCAGGATACCGAAGCTTGTGGCAGCTACTTTTTTTGTGTGGCTAGTAAAACTCAAAGTTGAGTCGAACCACACCCCCAGGTTTTTTACCTCTGTATTGGGGTTGGGGGGGGGCCAAGATTGTCTGGCCACCAGTCTTTTCCCCAGGTTTCGGTATTTTTTCCTACTATTAACACCTCCGTTTTACCGGCGTTGAGTTGTAGGTAATTGGCCGTCAGCCACTCACTTACTGCAGTGAGGCCATGTTTAAAATTCAGTGCTCCTGATCCGTTGTCGTCACTCAATGTTACCACTAGCTGAGTGTCGTCAGCGTATGATACGATGGAAAGGTCCCACCTTTTGGCGACCTCAGCTAGTGGTTGAACATATAGATTAAAGAGTGTTGGGCTGAGCGCTGAACCCTGAGGTACTCCCTGCCTTATGTTGCACTTTTTAGAGACAAAAGGAGGAGTAGCTACCTGGAAAGATCTGTCTGATAGAAATGCTTTAAACCAAGCCAGAGCTGTGTTCTTCACTCCTGCTGCCTCCAGTCTGTACAGAAGCACCTCATGAGAGACCGTATCAAAGGCAGCGCTGAGATCGAGCAGGATCAGCGCTGCCGTTTGACCGGAATCTCTGATGGATCTGAGATGTTCTGTGACACTAAGAAGTGCCGTCTCCGTGCTGTGGTCTGCACGGAAACCATGTTGGGAGGCGTCCAAGATATTGTTGGCATGGAGGTGTGCCGTAAGGGTGGTATTTACGTGGGATTCCACAATCTTGGTGGGCCATGGCAGTAAGGATATGGGCCTATAGTTATCAGGTTTTGTCGGATCTAAGTGAGGTTTTTTAATTATGGGATTAACCCATGCCTGCTTCCATTCTAAGGGGATTTCTGATGTTGCCAGTGAAGTATTAATGATGTCTTTTAGTGGATCAAGTACTGTGGTGCCTGCTTTCCTGAATTGCTCGGGCTTTAAAGGGTCGAGGGGAGAGCCTGACTTAATTTTTTGACAGAGTCCGACAAAAACCTCCTGATTTAGCTCCGGGATGCTGGTAAGTTCGGATATAATTTCTATTTTAGAGGGGGTGAGCACAGGCTTTGCGGGAAAGACATTGTAGATTTTTTCAATTTTATCCACAAAGTGCAGAGCCAATTTATCGCAGAACACCTGTGATGCAGAGATGTTAGCTTCTGCTTTTTTTGTGCTCAGATCTTTTAGAATTTTAAAGATTATCTTGGAAGGATTGGAACTTACATTGATTTCATTGGCATAAAAGGTTGCACGGGTTTTACAGATCTGTCTATGATATTTTTTCTGAATTATATTATATTGAGCTTTTAGCTCGGAGTCATAGTGTTTCCTCCATTTTCGCTCTGCTTTTTTACAGCTTTTTTTCAAAGCTAATATGTATGTTACGTGTATTAAGTGTTGAGTTTCGTGGTCTTACGTTTTGTTGCGTTTGATTTGTTATTTTACCCCCTCCCTTATGTTCCACCCTGAGTGTGGCTACATCAGGGCGTTTTGTAAGCAGGCCCAATGATGAAGCTTGTCACATACTTTGGTATGTGAGTGAGATGAGTTTTTCTGTTTCGTTATATGTGTTGTTCTGTGCTCTCCACCGCTCATTGTGTGTTTAAATGAGAAATAATGGGGGTTTGGGTGGTAGAGTGAATTTCTAGACCCTCTTCCCTTCTACGTGTAAAGTGATCAACGGAGGGGTACCATAGGTGCCCCCATCCGGCAGCCTCACACCCATGGGGGCCCTGCTGGGGGTCCCCAAAGACAGCTACCGACTGCCTTTTTGTGCCAGCAGCACCGGCACGAAAAGGCAGTGGAAACCTGCCATCGTACTCCCTCGGTCATATAGAGGCGACCGGGGGAGTACTGAGGGATTTCCATACAGTGGGCAGGCTCTCCGAGCCTGTCGTCCGCAATCCGGAAATACGAGTCGGATTCCTTTCCGACCAAACTCATTAGAATGGCTCGGTCGGAAAGGAATCCGGGCCACATATTCTGGGTCGGTAGGAAGGGCTCCGACCATCTTTCGGAGTCCTTCTGGCCAAAATCGAAATCGGCCCCTTACTAGTATACTAATTCCATCATTTTTAAAGAGAAGATCACAGGCACTTTGCCACTGGTCAGCAGTAGTAAGGTGTAGCTGAAGAAGTCAAAAATCTGGGGGATTACCACACAAAAGATGGTCATTACTAACAGTGACAAAAGCTCAAAGATACATGAAGAAAGCTGATTCCAATTTCCAAAACAAAAAAAGTGTCACGCTGCCATCACCACAGTAGCCAAGTGCAAAAGTATGTAAAGTATCAAGGTCAATTTAATGACAGATTTGTTTGCCTAGGCTTTCCCTGTGTTTACTTGTGACCACCCAACAAAATGTGATGTGGCAGAGCAGGATGGATATGGGAACACACAGGAAAGTCCCACAAATGTAAGTGCATTCTGTGTTGCACAAGTGTGGAAAATTGGTGTGGGGGACATTGGCCGGAGGTGGAGTAGAACATGGGAATTATCAGCTACAGAGTTTGATCATGTGCACATTTTAGAGTACTCTCTCAGAGAAGAATGGACGTTTTCTTGCTAGTCCTGTGAAGGAGCTGCTCAAGTTTCAGATGATACTGGGAAGAAAGGGATGTGGTTAGCTAGCCATGCAGCCTGCAGCATATTTCAAGGTTTATCAGACAAATTAATAAGGATCAGCCATGATACAATGTCAGTAGCAAGTTTATTTATTTATTTATTTATTTATTTATTAAAATTATATTGCGCTCAGCTACCCGTAGTGGGTTTCCCGGCGCCAGGGACAGACTAAAGAAGAGAAACAGGCAATTGCTGAGAAGGAGAAGAACAAAAGCAGTGACCGGGCTAAAACAGAAAAGTTTTCAATTTCTTGCGAAAAGCAAAAAGGTTGGTCTCTGTTTTTAGCGCCAACGGAAGAGCATTCCACATCTTCGGCCCCAGATGAGCGAATGAACGACCTCCCATTTTTGCCAATCGGATTCTTGGAATTACAAAATTGGCTTTATTTGATGACCTGAGAGGACGACTGGGCTGATATGGCTGAACGAGAGTGTGCAGGTAAGTGGCGAATCTTAAACAGGAGACACAAGGTTTTAAAAGCCACACGATCAGGGATTTTTAACCAGTGAAGGTCACACAGGGCTTGCGTTGCAGACATTCTCCGTGGAATGTTGCACAAAAGGCGGGCAGCCGAGTTCTGTACAACCTGGAGTGTATTCATTGTGGCTTTATCGGCTCCTAGATAAAGCACGTTGCCGTAGTCGATACGGGACATTACAAGGGCCTGAACAACAGTTCTTCGAGTAGACTCAGGCAACATCCATAGGATCTTCTGCAACCAGTGTAAGGTATTAAAGCAGATTGCAGCAACCTTGGTTGCCTGTTGTCGCATCGAGAGTTTCTCGTCGATTAAAAAGCCGAGGTTACGAACAACTGGCACGGGGGTAAGCAGTGGACCCATATCACTGGGCCAGTGTCTAGGGCCCCACAGATCTTTATGTTTGCCTAGTATAATAACCTCAGTCTTATCTCCGTTGAGCTTTAGCAGGTTGACTTGCATCCAAGCCGCAACACGAGAAAGGCCGATTTTTAGGGCAGAGGTGTCCTGAACCCTGCTGCCTGACAAGGAAAACACAATCTGCGTGTCGTATGGACAGACCGGCGTCCTCTACGATGGTAGCGAGGGGTCTGATGTAAATATTGAACAGCAGAGGGCTCAATATAGACCCCTGAGGGATGCCGTAAGCAGATGAACAAATCGCCGATTCAGCTTTGTTTGAAAATACCTGAAATGTGCGCTCATTAAGAAATGAGGCCACCCAGGCAAGCGCAGATCCAGCAACACCAAGGGAGTGAAGGGACTCCAATAGAATTGAATGCGACACGGTATCGAAAGCCGCGCTTAAATCCAAAAGGATAAGCGCAAAGGTCTCACCACTATCAATACCGTGTCGGAGTCGCTCAGTCACCCCTAGGAGTGCGGATTCGGTGGAATAATTGGCGCGAAAGCCTGATTGGGATGGATGAAGATATCCCATATTTGCAACAAACTCATTTAGCTGGATGTTAACATGGCGTTCCAGTATTTTGGAGCAAGCTGGCAGCAGGGATATAGGCCTAAAGTTGGCCAGGTTAGTAATGTCCGCACCAGATTTTTTTAGTAAGGGAACGACCATGGCATGTTTCCAATCCTGTTCAACCCGGGATTCACTGAGGGAGATGTTAAGTAACCTCATTAGGAATCTTCGTGGTTCAAGGTCAAGTTGTTTCAGTATCTTCATGGGGACAGGGTCCCGAGGAGAGCCTGACCTAATGCTTTTTAAGCACGACAGGAAGGACACATCATCAAATAATTTCCAGTTGTACAGAAACTCAGTAGGAGGGACAGAAACATTACAACAAAGACCAGGTAAGGAAGGGTCAGTAGAAGACGGAAGGGAGGCTAGGGATTGATGGATGCCCTGAACCTTCGAAATAAAAAAGTCCGCAATAGCATTGCAATGTGTACCGTCTAAAGCCGGCAATGCGGGGACAGTGTCAGCACCTGTAAGTTTCTTGACAGTAGCAAAGAGAGTCCGAGGGCAGTTCTGCACTGAAGTGATTGTAGAGGTGATGTAAAGAGCTTTGGCACATTTACAGTTAGCGTGATAAGCTTTTAGCTCATCTTTGTAAATCACTTTAGAGGGAATGGAATAGGACCTTCTCCACTTCCTCTCCAAGGCTTTACATTTAGCACGTTGGACTTTTAACTCATCCGAGTACCAAGGTGCTGGGGGACGCAAGGATCGAAATTTACTGCCAGAACGAGGGGCGTGAACGGATACTGCATCTGTTAGCCACCTAGAAATGGGGGCATTCAAATTTTGCTCAATGTTAATGAGAGATGGAATTGTCTCAGTCAGATGCAGATTGAAAGCAGCTATATCAATCCTGTCCCAGCGATAGGATGGTTTAGTTTCCTCTACATAATCACTAGCTATATAGAGACCGGATGGTAGCATAAAGTGTACAGCATAGTGATCAGACCAAACAAGCGGGCGTGCCAAATACGTACAGTCAAATGAAATAGTGGAAATAACTGGGTCCAAAAGATGACCGGCAAGATGAGTAGCTCCAGTATTGCAAAGTTTGAGGTTGAAAACCTCAAGATCGAAAAGAAAAGATTTAGTAAGGGGATTGTTGACATAAGAACTCTAGTTCATTGGTCAAAACTGGCCCATGCACCCAGCGGCTCCCACTGAGACCTCTGGGACCAAGTACATCACACATTTTGTACAATACTAAAATAACTTGTGCTTAGGTTTTGACTAATAATATGCATTATAATGCTTATGATGGCTGTCTTCTGTATGGCTCTTCAAAGTTGGCTCTTCAAAGTTCACCACTCAGGGCTGTATACTTGCTCCAAAAATCCATCCCTGTCTTTGTCTGCTCGCTCTGTACTGTCAAAATCTACTATCCATATAACTCCATTCCCTCTCTATAAGTGACTGACATATATACTTACATATAATAAATGCTCATGGCTTCAATGTGCTTACTGGTGGATCCCAACCTACAGACAAAGCTTGCCCAATGGAAGTGGGATTGGCCGATAAACAGCATGGTGTCTTTACAATGTGCCCCACATTGGCCTAATTATTTGTAGCCAGGATGGTGATAAAAAGATATGGTTAGTTCAAATTGTGTTCCTGTTCATAAAACCTGACTCTCAGCATCAGATGGATCCGGTGGCAACAGTGAATTATTGATGATGCTACCTATGATTAACAAGGCTGAGAAAATGTTGGATTTTAGACTTCTAGGCTTGATTTAAACTTTATTGGAAGGAATACACTTTAACTCATAATGATATGACTTGGGTGACACCATGCTGAGAAGTCCGAATTCACAGGCATCCTTGGTAGCACACCCTCTCATGCTATACGTTTTCTCCGGCTTACCTGAAACACAAAGACAGCACACCTCAGTTTCCTATCCTCTAGTGTACTTTGTAAGTTGGTAAAACTATCGAACTCTGCATAACATTCATTGTTTGACTGGGTGAAATAGTGTGTGAGTATGAAAAGCTGTACGCCACATAAACCTGCATGTTTCATGATTGAACTGAGACTTTTGTTTCTACAAAAATAAGGCACCATTCAATTTACTTATTTCTGTTCAGTCATGATACTAAGAACTTAATAAGAGAACATAATGTGCCATTGACTGCTCTTGGTGGGAACCTCATACGCAGATAGGTAATTTTCTCACGGCAAAAAATAACACATTTCTAGAATGAACACTTTTGCTACAATAAGGCACTCCATTATTATTTTATTTGTTCATTGTACTGCATTCTATCTTCCTAAACTTTTTTAACTGACACATGTTTCGCTTGGTATTTGGATTGATTGAATAAGCTTTCTCAAGGCTGAATTAGGCAATTAAACAAGAAAACATCAGTTGAAACAGATGAAGAACCTCATTCCAAAGTTAATCTTATATTTTCTTAGGTATGCAGTAAGTATATTAGAGTCCTCATGTGTTTGACTAACAATACATTTTAAGAGCGTAACCTTCCACAGCAACAAGTTAATATGGGTGTACAACAGCTATGACACCTATAAGGATATCAGTAATGTGTATTTTAGTGGAAAGACAGCAGGTGCACTTAGAGGGGTAATAACTTGGTACATGGTTGTCAAAGCATTACGTTTCATTTATGTATTGTAATACCTTAGCTGCTGTGGGTGTTCAGGGTAGATATCACTGAACCAATGTGTGTTGTTCTGACTTTTACCCCCATTGTACATATGGATTCTACCTATGATTAACAAGGCTGAGAAAATGTTGGATTTTAGACTTCTAGGCTCGATTTAAACTTTATTGGAAGGAATACACTTTAACTCCTAATGATATGACTTAGGTGACCCCATGCTGAGAAGTCCGAATTCACAGGCATCCTTGGTAGCACACCCTCTCATGCTATACGTTTTCTCCGGCTTACCTAAAACACAAAGACAGCACACCTCAGTTTCCTATCCTCTAGTGTACTTTGTAAGTTGGTAAAACTATAGAACTCTGCATAACATGCATTGTTTGACTGGGTGAAATAGTGTGTGAGTATGAAAAGCTGTACGCCACATAAACCTGCATGTTTCATGATTGAACTGAGACTTTTGCTTCTACAAAAATATGGCACCAATCAATTTACTTATTTCTGTTCAGTCATGATACTAAGAACTTAATAAGAGAACATAATGTGCCATTGACTGCTCTTGGTGGGAACCTCATACGCAGATAGGTAATTTTCTCACGGCAAAAAATAACACATTTCTAGAATGAACACTTTTGCTACAATAAGGCACTCCAGTATTATTTTATTTGATCATTGTACTGCATTCTATCTTCTTAAACTTTTTAAACTGACACATGTTTCGCTTGGTATTTGGATTGATTGAATAAGCTTTCTCAAGGCTGAATTGGGCAATTAAACAAGAAAACATCAGTTGAAACAGATGAAGAACCTCATTCCAAAGTTAATCTTATATTTTCTTAGGTATGCAGTAAGTATATTAGAGTCCTCATGTGTTTGACTAACAATACATTTTAAGAGCGTAACCTTCCACAGCAACAAGTTAATATGGGTGTACAACAGCTATGACACCTATAAGGATATCAGTAATGTGTATTTTAGTGGAAAGACAGCAGGTGCACTTAGAGGGGTAATAACTTGGTACATGGTTGTCAAAGCATTACGTTTCATTTATGTATTGTAATACCTTAGCTGCTGTGGGTGTTCAGGGTAGATATCACTGAACCATTGTGTGTTGTTCTGACTTTTACCCCCATTGTACATATGGGAGCTCAACAACTTTTTATCTTTTTTATTTCACAGTAAGAAGAAGCAAATCTTGGGGAGACCCACTTTGGCTTACCAGGCAATCAAAAATAATAAGAAGAGCATCTCACTCCAGCCTACAGATGACTACATGTTTACCATTTCCCCATGCCACAGCTGTTCCTACTGACTACCATATTGCCATTGAAAATGGTATGAGTGCAAGGCATTGTTTTGATTGGATGAATGCTTTGTCAAAATGATTCTTCAACAATATGATCTTTCAGCAGTTCTGATTGGGCATGCTTTTAACCAATTAGAAGATATTTCTTACAGTTAAGAACATTGTGATCTGGCTGCTAGAGGTTTTCTCTAATTGGGTTTAAAAGCATGTTCTGCCTTTCGCTAGCCTGCTCTTGTGGCATATTTTTTGCAGTTTTATACATTGCGATCTTGGTTCACAAGGAGGGTTCCACAAGAGAAACAGACTATGATATAAATATTTTTGTCTTGTATGGGAGTATATTGTTAAGATCTTGATTGGAGGTATCTAGTTGCAGGATAGGTTGAGAAAAGAAAAGCCAAGTAACTGTCAGGGGTGAGGCTGTATAAGGCCCATAAACATAAGCTCTTCAATAACCAACACTTGCTCATAGGGAGCCATTAAAGGAGAGGAAGACTGACAGAAATGCTAGTTTTCCTGCTCAGCCCCAGAATAAGCACTCTGGTTAAGTTTAGTTTTTAGAGGTGATACCCCACAATCCTACAAAAGAGAATTGCAATAGTCGAACCTAGCAATGATAAGAGCATGAAATAGATGTTTCTGGAGCAGCTATGCAGGATTGAGAAATGTTTCTTATTACTTTACGCATAAAGAATCAGGTGGTAAGCTTCTCAATATGTGCAACAAAAGAGTTTGTCACCAAAAAAAAATTGAGAGAAATATTAGACAACAACTTGCCTAAGGACAATAATTTGGTAGACCCTCAAAACAAATCACCAAGATAGTCAAATAGATTCTGGAGAGATACAAATACTGAATTGTTATTGAAGGCAGTGCATTCATCACAATTTCAGACAAATTCGTAGAAATATATGTTTTTTATTTCAATTGGCTGTAAGTGCTGTAGTGTCAAACTAGACCAGGTATTTTTCAATTAATTTATTCCAAAACATCACATCTCCATTATTCTCCTTCACTTAAATGGTAAACAGCATATGTGCTTGCACCCAACTGACTTATTATAAATGTGATACAGTGCTCATGACTTTTATACAGAATATGTCATGTACATCAGCATTCGGGTCCAATACTCTACTTACAAAACCTCAATAACTCACCTCCACCACATCTATAAAACTGCACAAAACAGCAGACACAATAGGCAACCTTCAAAAACTGAACACACTATCGGAAATCTTCTTAGGTGAAATACTTCTATTACTTTCTGCAGTATATTTAATGTTTTGTATCTTTATAAAACCAAAACAATTGTACATAACTTTTCTTTACACCTATTAACCTTCCCACCTATACTCAGCCACTCTGTACTACAGTAAGTACTTGGCTGCTTCATCAGACACTATCTCAGTTCTTTACATTTGCTCACCCTTCTTGAGCTCCAACGCACCCTTTCAGTGCACAAAACACAGAGGGGCATATTTACAAGAAGATATCGCAACCAGAACAACACTTTTAGCGATGTTCTTGTGGTGATATGCCCTTCTCCATATTTACAAAGTGACATTGTTAGATCTGGGGGTCTCTAGTTGGCAGAGGTAGGTACCTGTGACCAAATAGGGATCCTTGCATCTAGTCAGAGTAAGGGGCTACACTCCTAAAATATCCCCTGCTCACCCCCTTGGTAGCTTGGCATAAGCAGGCAGGCTAATCTCAGAGGCAGTGTCTAAAGCATTTGTGAACACATACAGTAATACAGTGACAACGCTACAGATGGACATCACACAGGTTGCATTATAAATATAATCATTTTTATATAGACTTAACACAGGACCACAAACAACACAAATCCATAATACTGCACTATAAAGTGGTAGAAATAGCTTAGTTGTCTTTAGATGGTAAATGCAACACTTTACATGCAATGTACCTTTGGATACATAACGCTATACAAACAAAAGAGTTGCAGGGAAGGTGATGCGTTGGTTCCTTACACGCAAGAATGGTGATGCGTCAGTTCTTTTCCGCGTGGGGAGGTGATGAGTCGGTTCCTTACTGCGTTTCTGTGGTGATTTGATCAACAGCACCGCGATGCAATAACGTCCGGTTTAATTAAACAAAATGGCGTCTTCTTCTTGATGCGACAACAAAGAGGCGACGGTCGTGCGACGACTCAGTGAATGTTCTGAGCCGTGACAGGCCCTACAACACTCTTCTCCGGTGATGCGAGGTGCTTCGGTGATGCGACAACATCAGCTGTGGTGGCGACACGCTTCAGCTCCCAGCGACACGCAGTCTCTCAAAAGGCCCAGCACAACAGCAGGCACTTCAAATTCCCAGCAAGGGAATTCAGGGGAGCTGGTTGGTGAAGTCTGTTATCCCTGAGACTTCAGCAGGAGGCAAGCTCAATCTTCAAGCCCTTGAAGATCCTTTACAAGATTATGAAAGTAGCAAAACGTTCCTTTCTCCTTTATTCTCCTTTCTTTGGCAGTCAGGCAACCACTGCAGGCCAATCCCCCAAATAGCACTCACCTTAGGGATAGTCTCCTCCTTCAGTTTCTCTCTGGTTCCTCTCCTCAGCAAAGGTTCTTCTTGTTTCCCAGAAGTGATATAAAGTTCTGGAGTCTGGGTTCCCCTTTTTATACACCAAAATTCTTTGTCTCTGAAGGCAGAGAGTGTTTGTACTTAGTCCAAACCAGTTCTGGTCAGTGCTGGAGCACTTTGTTTACAGGACTCCTTCTTTCCTTTGACAGTGTGGGCCAGGGAAATCAGACGCACCACAGTAGGTGGAGTCAGCATTAAGGAAAGTAGGCACATCCCTATTCAGACCCAGATGCCACCCCTCCCCTCCCCTCACTCTCCATGCAGATAGCTCTATTCAGCCTTGTGCTAACTCACCCTGTCTCCTGGAATCCCACAGCCCCTGTCACTCATACTCCAGACATGGATTACACAACCTAGCAGAGGCTGGCTTGGATAATTAGGCAAGGAAATACCTACTTTCTAAAATTTGTATTTTCAAACACAGAATGTTAAAACCATCTTCACTAAAAGATGTATTTTATCACTCTGAGTTCAGACATACTAAACTCGAATTTCTACAATGTTCCCTGGGTCAGTTAGGATTATGAGGTGTTATAATCAAACGGTACATTCTGGCCTATGAGGACTGGTAGCCTTGCAACAGTGAAAAGAAAATGGCAGTAATTCACTATTAGGATATGCCACACACACCAGGGCATCTCCTACTTTATACCTACAATGCACCTTGCCCTAGGGCCTTCATTATGGGTGTCTGATATGAAGAAAAGGGAAGCTTTAGGGATGGGTAAGTGGGTGCACTTACCAAGTCAACATGGCAGTACCAGACTTCACACTGGCTCTGCAGCGGCAGGCCTGAGACCCACTTTCCGCACCAGTGCTGCAAACCCACCATCAGCATTTGATTTACATGCCCTGGGCACACACTTGGCACACTGTACTAGGGTCTGACAGTAAATCAAATAAGCCAATCATGGAGTCACTAATCCATACATTCATTTATCATAGGGAGAGCATATGCACTTTAGCACTGATCAGCAGTGGTAAAGTGCCCAGAGTCATAAAACCAACAAAAACAGTTCAGAGCAAATACAGGAGGGAGACAAAAAGTTCAGGGAAGAACCTGCTAAAAGGGCCAAGTCTAACAGGCATTAAGCCACTTTTTGTGGCATAACACCGCCTTGTAAATAAGGCCCATTTACACACATCACTTAGCATGCAAGGGGAAGGCAATGGGTGTATATGTGGGCATTCAACTGCAACATCCATTGCTTTTGATGCTGCCCCGGATTTACAAGGAGGTGTAAATCTGAGGTTGTGCCAAAAACTAACGCATTCAAGAGCAGGCATTAGAATGGAGAAACGAGGAGAAATATTTTTATTTTTATTCGTTTTTGCTTTTTCTGTGCTGCATTCAGCAGTGCACATAGAAATAGCCTCCCCGTGTACGTCAAAAAAAGAAAGAGAACACAATGCATTTTCTGGTAACACTTTTGAAAATTCTGTATGAGGTCCTAAAATTCCTAACCCACAGGTTGCAGCAAAACGACTTCCTCCTGATGCGTTGGTATGTTGAACAGAAAAATATGACATGCTCAGCCGATTTGGCCACCTGAGAGCAGAACAGGCAGAATCTGTCACAATCACTAGAGTGACAATTCCATTTGACTGGAAAAGAGAAAATAGGCAAGATCCCCTTGTGAATGTAACCTAGAAAGGCTTTACAAGGGATGGGATTGGGGTTAATCTTAACCAAAAATGCTTCCCGATGGTAATCTACTTAGAACTCTAAAAAAAAACAATAAGAGACCCAGCCATGAGAGGATATTGAATTTGGTTGTCAGTATAATGCCAGGATGTGCCTTTTAGGTCAGATTTAAAATTAACTCAGCATTTGCAGGGGAAAACCAAAGATTCTTGTACCCAATCTGGCCCAGCCGATCCTTCGTTATCCAAAGCTAGGCAATCCTACAGGTCATCTATGGCGATATGAAATGTCACAAGCTCTGGGGTAACTCAGAGTCTCAGCCAACACAAAAGCTGTCTGAACCCAGCAGTGTTATTGATGCATCTAACGCCATAATCTAGATGCAGGGGTACAAGTGGGTGTTAGCTGGTAAGCTACTTAGGTTCCTCCTAAAAATTATTTTTTAATAATCTCCAAGACTATGGATTCTTGGAAGCCCCAAAGCTCTCCACCATACAGAGTGGCTCTTAGTGCTTGTGTTTTGTAGATTTCAAGGCTTGAGTCACCGGGTGAAAAAATGAGCTGGGGTGAGACCTCAAAATACCCAAACAATGTGTTTTGAGCCCTCGCATTGGAATATGGCGTAACCAATCAAATCTATGGTGAGCGTAACCACAAGATAATAGAAAATCTGAAATCTTTCAAGAGCCACTTCAGTGAGAGTTGGGTTTGCATAGTTAGTTGGACAGGGTTTGAAAACCATGCATTTTGTCTTACCAAGGTTAATCTTCAGCCTCGGCTGCATGCAGAAGGATCCAAAACAATCCAGAAGACTCTAGACCCCTATAGGAAAATTCAATAATAAAAGGATATTGCCTGCAAACAATAGTGTTGGGATCTTAACCCGGGTAAGACATAAGGTGTCACTCTCACATTTCCAAAGCTGTGATAATAAATCATTAATATATATCAATCAATCAAAAATAGCTTCATTCGATTGTTGAATAGCAATCATAAAAGCACAGAGTTATAAAATACATAAAGAATTTCATGTAAAAATTCATAATAAAAACATTACATATAGTCACATTAAATATTACAATATTACAATCTTAAAAATATATAAGAGAAAGAGGGATGGAGCTAGCCCACACCACTGCCTTACTCAATGATTATACGGGATGGAATGTATTAATTCACCCTGACCTGGGCATAATTGGTCGAAAGTAGTCTAGTTCAAACTTCTATTAGAGACTCAGGGTCCCCCATCTGCCAATACCTCCCACAGAGATTCTCTGAGGGCTAGATCAAAAACAGAATGAAGACCCAAAAATATAACAGAAAGTCCGCCGCCCCCCCCCCCCACGTGAAGGTAATTCAAGTATAACAATTGCAGGCAGAACACCTGGTCAATTGTTCTTAAGCCATCCGTGAAACCCACCTGCAAGGAATTTAGAACATTCGAATCAGACGTCCACTCATTCAACCTTTTTAAAATTATCCGACTAAACATATTTTATGAACTGTCAATGAGGCTGATTGGTCTGCAGTCAGTTTGGATCATTTCACCCCGCCCAAGTGGAAGACATGGATGCACCCATCACTATAGCACTAAAGAACTCAGAAAAAAGAAGAACCCCATGCATCTCTATAAGTCTTGAAAAGATCACCTGGCATCTCATCCAAACCTGGGCCTTTATTTGTTAGAATCCAATCTAATGCTTTAGAGATCACAATGTTGGAAATACTGTGGGCTGTTTGTGTCACTGATTCAATGGAATGCTCAGCTTAAAGTTATTGAAGGGGTTAATACTTGCCACCCTGGTGACTTGAGTATGATAGGCAGCCTGGGACAAACCCCAGTCAACAGCTCCCGAATATAACTGGGAGAAAAGCTCAACCCAAACAGCAGCAGAAATGTTACTATCCAATGGGGCATGGATGCCAGAGCCCTCATTGGGGATGATGCACCAGAAAAAATGATAATACTTGCATTTGATGGCACTCAGAATAGTGTCCCATTTAGAAGGTTCCTAATCTCTTTTAGAATCAACAATTGATTTTTGTAGAGTTACCTGTCCATCCAGATGGAGACTCTACACCCAGTTTTGATGGATAGGGAAAGGCAACACCTAGCCACTCAGCAGGTGTAGCAGGGGGCTTCTTTCTTCTACGTGGGAATAGGCCTACTTTCTATCAAGAATAAGGGGCATATTATCAAGGGGGTTTATCTCCTCTTTTTTGGCTTTAAAAGCCAAGAAAGCGGAGATAAAATTATCTCCCTATTACCAAGCTGTCGCTAACACCAGTTAGTGACAGCTAATAGGAGATAGCGACCATCTTGGGCCCCGCTTTGCATGTCAGTGATATTTATCACTAATGACATGCAAAGTGGGCGTGCCAAGATGTTAGCGACTGGAAACAGTCGCTAACATCGCTATCTCCTATTACCAACTTTTGGAGATATTCGCGCTAAGCGCGAATATCTCCAAAAGCTAACACCTGCCCTGAGCAGTTCTTAGCCATGTTATCCAATGGGAGGTGGATAACATGGCTAAGAGCATTTGCTCGATAATGCATGAATATCGCTGACTTTTCAGCGATATTCATGCATTGCGGCCGTTTTTTATCGCATTTGCGATAAACCTTGCTAATAGCAAGGTTTATCTGCGATAAAAATCGCCGATGTGCGGCGATAATTTTTGTCTCTAAACAAGTTAGAGACAAAAATTATCGCTAGTTGTTGGTAATATGCCCCTAAGTTCCTTAGTAAGGAAAACATAAGCTTATAAATTTCACTCAATCTCAACAGGTAAACTGAGTCATCCAGGGTCCTAAACTCTGCATCTAAAGCATCCGAACTAACAGACACTACCTCTAACACCTTTCCCAATGCTATTTCTGATTCTGTCAGAAAGCTCCACTTGAGCCTATGCCGGTTATTGGTTGAAACCAACCTTCTGTCTAGTGCCTCATAAAAAGTATTTACAAGGGTGCAGCCCAGAGCGCCCAATATCAGCCCCAGAGCATTATTTTCACTATCGTGCCTGGGGACTAATGCCATGTCTACAAAGGATTTCCACAACCTAATGTCCAATAAGATATAGTCAATAGGCTGGTGGACTGTGGTCAATGATAGATGTGGCTCCCCTACCGGTCAGAATTGGACCTCCCATTGCATGCCCGTAGACAATTGCTATATGGCAAAGTATTTAGCTGTAACAAAGCAGCAGATCTCCTCTTGACAAGGGGAAGTGTGAGGCCAGGAACACCCCAGGCTTCATCCATATCACTGTTAGGATATTCTAGCAGGAGAGACAAGGGCTCAAATTTCCAATTAAATAGTGGCTGCTGCTATTTAAAAAAAATCTGCAGCCAGATCAGCTATATGTGAACCAATCTGTTCAAGGGAGAGGTTGTAACCTTACAGCTAGAGCAGTTGATCTTGAAGCTGGGGAAGCGGGTTCGAGTCTCGGCAAAGATGCTCAACATACTGTGATTCTGGGCAAATCACGTAATCTCCCTGTGCCTAACAAAAATGAATGTTTCCATCTATAACAAAACTGGTGCTCATTTAAAGAGCTCTGATACCTGATATCTTCTGTGTAGTTCGTGCTGTATAAAACTCTAAAAAAATTAAAATAACAGTTACTTGAAGCTCACCACCAAAATCCCCATGCTTGCAGTACACAATATATAAGTAGTATACACTACCTGTATGAAACGGAAACACACTCTACGTCAGCACTACCCAATGCAAGCTCTCTTGTCATGCAGCAAACAGTAGTTTTGATACAAACTGACAAAGCTCCTGAGTTTCTTCCCTTCCCTGTGGTGGCAGCAGTCAGATTAAAATTGACAAACCCTGCTAGGCATCTGGGGCAACTAAAAAAGAGGCAGATTTTATGCTGTGTTTGTGTCACAAAAGTCAAACATTTTGGCGACAAATTTTTTTGTCCAATTTTCCAACAATGTGAATGTTTCTCGAAGCAGCGCGTGGCGCTGCTGTGAATTATTTAGTACGATGGGCCTTCCCGTGCAACCATCCAAAGTTTCTGACACTAAACCCAATTTGCTAAATAAAGTAGACAGAGTTTAGTATCAGAAAATAGCTCACCCTTCAACCAAGCCATATGAAGGAAACATTATTTTTTCTCCTTTTTTTCCGACTTTACTTGTGTACTACACTTTAGAACACACATATAAAGTGGAAGAATGTTTAAAGTTAGTCTAAGCATAGTTTTCTTAACCGGAAGGGTATCCTTCCAGTACAAAACCTATGCTTGACTCATGGAGACACCTTTGCACTATGACGCAAAGGCATCTCCGTGGTGTATGGCAGCCAATTTCAGCGTAGGAGAGTGCCATATTTCAGTAAATATGTTGCTCTCCTGCTCTCTCCTTCTCACACAGCACAGAACTTGCGGATGCTGCACTACGCTGCATGAGGAATTGGTCAAGCTGGCCCAAAGTCTCTTGGAACAGGCACATGTCAAATGTATCTGTCGAAAGACCTAAATCAGGTAACTCAAGTTTTGACACCAAGCCAACAACATTCCAGGTGATGATCTTATAATGGAGGAGCAGAGCAGTGTCACCCAAAGCATTAGACTCCAAGGCAATATGGGATAAAAGAGGAGGCCCAACATAACTAAAGGAGAGCATGCACACTCCAGACGGAGTAGGGGAAGAACATGTAGGATTTGTGTGGGACGGCTGCACCGTGGTGGGAAGCAATTTAGAGACTAGTAGCCAGAATATCGCTATTGCTGGTAGACAGACCAGGGCGTCATTCTAAACTATCCAAGTTGGAGAGAGAAAGAAATCTGTTGGAGGTCGAGACTGAAAACCCATTCCCAGCAGCAACCCTGGAGGGCAAGGGCTAGCATTCCACCCTTTCCCTGGGTGACAAATGCTTATAAAAAATGCTAGGTGGACAAGGTAATGTTGTCTCTCACTAAATGGGCCCTGGACCCACTCTTGAGCAACCGCTGAGCCAGACCACAGTTCCTACCAATGATACCAACACAATCCTCTCTAATGTTTTTGGGTGATGGGCCCATCCAAACTTGGGTGATGGGCCGACCCTCAATACCAATAGGATGTCATAATACTCAGGGATTTTGAAATCCATATGATGGATCAACCAATAACATACCTTATTTTTATGGTACCCATAAGACTTTTCACAGCATCCCTGGGGTGGGGGAACTCCAGTTAGAATGACCACATAGAAACAGCAGTTAAGGGAGAGGCTCAGGGAAGACTGAGGTTGAGGGGAGTAGCTTGAATCTGCGAGTTAGGCCCTTATCGACGTGCCCTGTACAGGGCACCCAATCCTAAAGTTTGAAGCCCTGAACTATCTGCCCCTCTTGCTTCTGACTGTAGTGGCACAAAACACCTCGAGCTTGGAAGGACTGGTCAGGACCTACGCTATCCAGTAACCTTGAGGGGACAGCTGAAGGAGTACTAATATCAACAGAGGTTCTCAACTTCGGCCGCGCCAAGAACTGTCAACATGAGGCAACGTTTAAAGAACAAATCAACAGGCTAACAGCATGTTCACTGTAATAAATCTCATCCAACAAGGGAGAAATAAATGCATGCACAGAAGACGAACATCTGTCCAAAATGCCAACCCAGTCGATAGGTGGTGGTACACCATCCACAGCAGTAGGTCTAATTGAAGCCTGAGACAGCAGCAAGGGGGGGGGGGGTCTACAGACTCCTTGCAACCAGTACTATGACTGAACTGCATTGTAATTTACCACATCCCGATCCTTCATTTTATGCTTCCTTTTGGAGCTAGGTTCACTGTCACTGATTTGCATAATGTCTGGATTGCAGAAACATGGAGTCGGCTGGGCATCCATCTGGTCTGTAGCCATACCCACCATTAATCCAGGTGGAATAATGGGACCTGTGGAGAGATGCCTTTCAGTCAGTTCTATTTCCTTTGAAACAACATTGACAACACAAATCAAAAAAAGACTCCAGAAGTAAGGATCCTGTCCCCTACAATTTTCTTTTTGCCCATTATTCTTTCCCTGCTATGCAAGGACCTCAAGAAAATGTTGGATCGAGTGAAATGAAGGTGCTAAGCATACAGGAGCCGACAACCACTTAGAGATAGCAAAGCCAGGGCACTACACGGCAACAACAGGAGGGTCAGAAAGCTACAAATGAAAGAAAATAGGCCTGGTCTCTTCTTTCGCTACGAGACTCGCCCTGCTCACGGGCCCGCCTTGCACTGGAAATGTCTGGGGAAACTAGTGTGGTGGTGAACCTCAGCAAGGCCTACTGGTGCAAGGGATTCGCCCTTCTCTGCACAGAGTCCTCAGACCAATAGGAAGAAGTTGGCACAGAAATTGGAATAGAAAATACAGAGTTTATTAAACCTCATGAGGTGGAACTACATTCACACACCACCCTTCGGTAGTGTATGAGGTAGCACACTGACTGGAAGGAGCTTGGTCCTTTTATACCCACACAGGAGCTCAAATGAAGGCAGTACAAAGTACAAATGCTGGGTTTATTTACATACAAGGTCATACAGAGAATGTACAGTCAACAAGTGGGAGGGGCTTAACAGTTACTAATTTTGGTAGTCACATTCTGTAAGCTCAACTGAGCATGTGCGAAGCAGGAGAGACTAAATATATCTCGTCTCTAGGTAGATTTCAGGAGCAGTTAACAGGAAGGTAGGACAGAGCACATGGCAAGCACATGGTAAACAAAATGGCCGAAAGAAATACAAAATGGATTCCGCAAAACAGACAAGATAATCGTTAGAAGCAAGATGGCTTCAGTTAATGCTAACATAATTGCTGCCAAATTACAACACTAGTCCCACCCCAAACTGGTGCAGAGACAAAATGTTTAGCATTATGTCCAAACCCCACTAGCCCGTGTCTACATAGTCATGGAAACTTTAAATGGAACTATAGCTAAAGAGTTTCTTGTGGCGGGATATGATGAGCCGCGTAATCTGGAGGCAGCATCAAATCCCTCTCCCCAGCGGCTGCCTTAAAATATAAATGCGCACTTGCATCAAAATAGGTAATTGTGATTCTTTAATTGCGATTTTTGAAGAATCGCAATTAAAGAATCGCAATAACCTATGAATGTAGGAATCACAAAAAATGTGCGATTTCTAAACATTCCTTAATTGCGACTCGCAAATTGCGACTCGCAATGCAGGAATTGCTACCCATTCATTACTATGGGCCTAGAGGCTGATAGGAATCAACAGAAATTGAATGCGCAATTTTCGAGTACCAAATAGGTACTCGCAAATTGCGCATGCAATTTGAAGGGTGCAAGGATGCCAAAAGTACACCCTGTTGCACCCCTGAAATTGTCATGTGACCACATGTCGTACACACACATGCCATAAGGCCATGTGTGTGTGTAACATGTAACTTTGGAAAATTCACTTTACAGAATTTTTCAAAGATTTTGCAAATTACTGGCCAGTGTCATTTGACGGTAATTTGCGACCCTCTAATAGCAAAATCCCAATTTCAATTTGCATTCATGCATAGCATTTAAGGAATCACATTTTGTGATTCCTTAAATGCAATCGTAATTTAAGACATCAAAATTTTCTGTAAATCTGCCAGTTTGCGACTGGCTTTTTTTGCCTTGCTGCATATGGCCAATATTTCCGTCATAAGCTAATGGGATTCAATTGGAAAAGCGTTTCTGAGCCATGCGCACAAGAGCACGCAAACAAGTTTCCTTTCCCATAGCACCTCGAGCAAGTAAACAATGAAGGGGCCACAAAACACACAGGGCAGTGTAGTCAGAGTACCTGCATGAGTTCCAGTGGGTTCAGGCAGGTAGATGGGCCAAGTTTAGAAAACCTACAGGGGGGCCCAGCCCAACCTCCTCTGCGCTCAGTCGGGTGTGGATGGGCTTGCCCCTGGCATGGGCCCTGCCCGGTCAAAACCTATGCGTGTCCTGTGCCACAGGCTCATTTGCGACATTTTGTAGCGCAGATTATCGGGCAGCGCTGCCCCTCTCTGAGCTTTGGCACTCTAACAGCGCAGGGCTCTCTGGGACGGAAGGTCCCTTCCAGCAATGCAGAGATGTTCAATACGGCAAGGGACTCTGTACCCCCACACACAGCAGCAGTAGTCCTCTTCTACTGTTATCCCTACTCCTATGTATATATAGTTACCTTCTGAAACAATGGCATTTAGCACAACCCAAATTTTATCACTACTAAACCTATGCATACAATCTTAAATCTATGTAAAAATGCATTCTAATTCCACTTCCCAGAGAGATTCGCTTCTGCACAAGAGGTCCTTTCTGCAAGTCAATTTTGTAATTAACTCATTTGTTATCAGGAAATTGGGCTACTGCATTAGTACTTTAGTGACTCTTCCATATCACTTACTCACCACTAGAGCACTCTACCCTCTGCCGTGAACACCCCAGGCTGGATTCACAAAGATTGATGTATAAGTATGTGTGACTTACTATTGTAGACCTCTAGCTTACTCATGAATTTCACAAGTGAACCAAAATTACCCCTGGCATTCTCCTGGAATTAAGGAGTGCAACAAGTGCAATGGCATCAACATCGTTGTGAATTGGGCACCTCTACCATGGGGAACATCCTTTACAACGCAGTAATGACACCGCAGTGCCATTACAATGCGGGTTTCACAACGCAAGTCGTTACCACGACTTGCGCTGGAGGTCGCTCTAGGACAAGGAATACTATAATTTACTATCCAACACCTTCCCTACTGTATGTAGACTGGAGTTGGAATAGTAAATTATACTACTCCTAAGTCCAGTGCCCTCCAACGCAAGTCGTTGTAACGACTTGCGTTGTAAAACCTGCGTTGTGAAGGTTTGAGGTGTTTTATACCGCGTTGTACCGTCATACATCCTCTACCTTCACACTATTGCCAAGCTGACGGGCGCTTCGTTAAGAACACGGCCCTCCCTCAACAAACTACTTGCAGTAGTTCTCAAAGCCTTTTATGGTAATCCCAACATTTTCTTTCTGATGCCAAATATATCTCTTCCTGCAACTTAATATAAGCTCATTATTGCTTCATAACTGCAAATAGACTCCCCCATGCACGTCTAGGTCCGGTATTTCTGGGACCAAAACACTGGAACACTTTCATGTGCTTAACTGTTTATGGAACCAGGCTTTAAATGGCCTGGGTCCCTGCAGCTCTCAGACCTGATAGTATTTTAGAACAGACATTGAAACGGGTTCGTATCGGGGCCTATTTTCATGCCCTTGACTTCCATGGGATTTCTGAACAATGTAATAAAGTTTTAGGTAATCCATGTCATTGATTGACATCTGGTTTATATTTCACATCTTGTCCTGAATCTCGTACTCCATTAATAATAGCTATTTCCAGGATGTTGGTTTTCTGCATTTTTTGTAGCATATTGCTCGAATATGGTGCATGCTTTGCACTAAGCCATTTTGAGTTGTTTATAGAAGCCGCGACTGAGAGCTCTGTACTTGAGACTAAAAGCAGTGTGAGTTTTTCTCAATGCCTATCAATGGGATGTTCAGAATACATGGTCAACCAATCCCTGGCTTTTCTCCACACAAACAACCATTGACAAAGCCAACATACTTGTCTAGTTTTAGGTGTTCTTATGTTGTTGTATTATTATATGGGATAAAGTAACAGAAAGCTCAGAGAAAAACCAAAATACTGGCTGGTACACACACAGAGAAAATGTTTGTTTTTAAGTCATTGTTATCACTGCAAAGACCATGTCCCTTCCAGAGATCCCCCCACCTTTAATTTCATTTGAGCTCTGCATGCAGTTCTTCCTAGGAGTACAGCTATGTCAGTTGTGCCTATGTACCTCAAGCAAAAAAAATAATTGAGGACGGAATGCTGGACAATGCAAACATTCACCCCCAGTCACAAGGATCTGGGTTTAATCCATCATTCTTTTGCTCACCACACCACCCCAGTTTAAACCCCACTATATGCAAATCAGTCTTGACCCTGTTCCTTGTGGGAACAGTCCAGCCCGAACTCCTAAGCCATGTTCTCCCTGGACCGGAAACAAGCATCCTGGGAACGGTTTCTGGGCATCACCCTTCATCAGACAGGCTTGCTTTAATCCAGTGGTGTAGTGAGCAAGGGACCCACGTCTGGGCATACCCTTCCCACTTAGGGAAACATATTAAAAAAAAAAAGAAATGGACGGAATGCTGGACAATGAACACATTCACCCCCAGTCACAAGGATCTGGGTTTAATCGATCATTCTTTTGCTTACCACACCACCCCAGTTTTTACCCATCTATATGCAAATCAGTCTTGACCCTGTTCCTTCATGGAAAAGTCCAGCCCAAAATGCCAAGCCAGGTCCTCCCTGGACCGGAAACAAGCATCCTGGGACCGATTTCTGGGCATCACCCTTCATCAGCCAGGCTAGCTTGAATCCAGTGGTTTAGTGAGCACCGGACCCACCTTTGGGCATACTCTTCCCACTTACATGAGCAAATAAAATAATTGATGGACGGAATGCTGGACAATGCAAACATTCACCCCCAGTCACAAGGATCTGGGTTTAATCCATGATTCTTTTGCTCACCACACCACCCCAGTTTGGACCCAGCTATATTCAATCTTTCTTGACCCTGTTCCTTATGGGAACAGTCCAGCCTGAACTGTCAAGCTAGGTCCTCCCTGGACTGGAAACAAGCATCCTGGGACTGGTTTCTGGGCACCACTCTTCATCAGCCAGTTTAGCTTGAATCTAGTGGCACAGTGAGCAAGGGACCCACGTCAGGGCATACCCATCCCACTTAGGGTGAAAAGTGTTACAGCAAACAAATAATGGATGGAATGCTGACAATGCAAACATTCTCCCCCAGTCAATAGATCTGGGTTAAATCCATTGTTCTTAATCTCATTTGAGCTCTGCATGCAGTTCTTCCTAAGAGTACAGCTCTGTCAGTTGTGCCTATTTACCTCAAGCAAAAAAAACAATTGATGGACGGAATGCTGGACAATGCAAACATTCACCCCCTTGTCACAAGGATCTGGGTTTAATCCATCATTCTTTTGCTCACCACACCACCCCAGTTTGGACCCAGCTAAATGCAAATCATCTTGACCCTGGTCCTTGTGGGAACAGTCCAACCTGAACTGCTAAGCCAGGTCAGCCCTGGACCGGAAACAAGCATCCTCGGACCGGTTTCTGGGCATCACGCTTCATCGGCCAGGCTAGCTTGAATCCAGTGGTGTAGTGAGCACGGGACCCAAGTCTGGGCATACCCTTCCCACTCAGGGTGACATGAGCAAAAAAAATCATTGGTGGATGGAATGCTGGACAATGCACACATTCACCCCCAGTCACAAGGATCTGGGATAAATCCATCATTCTTTTGCTCACCACACCACCCCAGTTTGGAACTAGCTATATTTAGATCCATCTTGACCCTGTTCCTAATTGGAACAGTCCAGCCTGAACTGCCAAACCAGGTACTCCCTGGACCAGAAACAAGCATCCTGGGACCAGTTGGTGGGCATCACCCTTTATCAGCCAGGCTAGCTTGAATACAGTGGTGTAGTGAGCACAGGAACCATGTCTGGGCATACCCCTCCCACTTACTGTAACATATGCAAAAAAAACAATTGATGGATGGAATGCTGGACAATGCTAACATTCACCCCCAGTCACAAGGATCTGGGATTAATCTATCATTCTATTGCTCACTCCACCACCCCAGTTTGGACCCAGCTATATGCAAATTGATCTTGACCCTGTTCCTAATGGGAACAGTCCAGACTGAACTGCCAAACCAGGTACTCCCTGGACCGGAAACAAGCATCCTGGGACCGGTTTCTGGGCATCACCCTTCATTAGCCAGGCTAGCCTGAATCCAGTGGTGTAGTGTGCACAGGGCCCACGTCTGGGCATATCCTTCCCACTTAGGGTGACATATGCAAAAAAAAGAATTGTTGAACGGAATGCTAGATAATGCAAACATTAACCCCAGTCACAAGGATCCTCGAATGCTTGTCTCCAGTCCAGGGAGGACCTGGCCTGGCAGTTCGGGCTGGACTGTTCCCATTGGGCACAGGGTCAAGACTGATTTGCATATGTCTGGGTCCAACTGGAATGACATGGTGAGCAAAAGCACGATGAAATTTGGCCCAGATCCCTGTACTGGGGTGAATGTATGACATTTTTCTGCATTCTGTCCATCAATTTCTTTGCATTTGTCACCCCGAGTGGGACGGGTATGCTCAGACATGAGTACCATGTTCTCCATGCCACTGGAGTCAAGCTATCCTGGATGATGAGGGCTGAAAGCCCGAAACCGTTTCTATGATGCTTGTTTCCAGTCCAGAGAGGACCTGGCCTGGCAGTTCAGGCTGGATTGTTCCCATTGGGCACAGGGTCAAGACTGATTTGCATATGGCTGGGTCCAAACTGCAATGGCATGGTGAGCAAACCAATGATGGATTTAGGCCCAAATCTCTGTACTGGGGTGAATGTATGACATTGTTCTGCATTCTGTCAATCAATTGTTCTTTTTACATTTGCCACCCCGAGTCGGACGGGTATGCTCAGACGTGAGTCCCTTGCTCTCCATGCCACTGGAGTCAAGCTATCCTGGCTGATGAGGGTTGAAAGCCCGAAACCATTCCTAGGATGCTTGTTTCAATCCAGGGAGGACCTGGCCTGGCAGTTGGGGCTGCACTGTTCAGATTGGATGCAGGGTCAAGACTGATATGCATATGGCTGGGTCCAAACTTGAATAGCATGGTGAGCAAAAAAAACGATGGATTTAGGCCCAGATCTCTGTACTGTGGTGAATGTATGACATTGTTCTGCATTCTGTCAATCAATTGTTCTTTTTGCACGTACCTCAAGCAAGCAGTCATTTGCCTATTACACTGAACTGTTAACATATTTCAGGTTCTACTGTACTCACATAACATTAACCTTGTTGTTTTTTGTTACACTCCACCCCTTTTCACTCCCATGTACTTTGGGGTCCATTAGGATAACGGGCCGACTACAGTCCGCCCGCCACCCTAGCAGTGCTGTGACCGACCGCCAGTGGTGTGGCGGTCCCGCACCCGCAATTAGGAGGCGACTGCCACCGTGACGTTCGCACCCGCATATACAACATTGTGGTGGGCAGGACTGTGAGCAGCACCCGCCACAATGTTGTAAATGCATGTTGTGCATTGGCATGCACAATGTGACAGGCACAGCAGGGTGCCGGCCACATTGTGTATGTCATTGTAGGGGGTACCCTGGGTATCCCCCAAGTGCATTCCCACAACCCCCCGGGGGCCCTAAATGTGCCCCCAAAGAAAACACCGCATGCCTTTCCATGGCGGAGTCTCTGCCGTCAACATACTAATATGGATGGCGCTGCCTACAAGGCACCACCATCATATTGCAGGCCTTTTCCGCCCGGTAGGCAATCATGATATTGTATTTTATTTAATACATAAACAATTATTTTATTTTAGCATTCTTATCTAGTGCTCTACGGCACAATGTATCAGCGTGCTGTACAATTTACAACATAATGCCCAGCTTTTTACTGAGACCTATAAATAGGTAACCATTTTAAAGAACTAATAACGATGATGCATCATCCATGAGGGTTACCTGGTCTGGCGCCTGATCTAGTGTAGGTGACACACTGTTCCTCCTTGCCTACACAGAAAATGTGCCCCTCAGGTGTGCATCCGTTAGAGGACTGATCCGTGAAGCAAGTTGGACACTTGTATCCGTTCTCCGTCTCTTTTGCAGGATTCTCTAAGGGAACAAGGAAAATACATCTCAGGGGTTTTTACACTACATCTGAGAAATAAAACATATCACCAAGGTGATGAAGTCTGACCCAATGTCAACAGGATATGAGGACCTGTCTTTACATGGACCACATTGTTCCCTGTAACACTGTCCCAGTCAGCCACCTGCATGAGATTGCTACTCACTTCTCAAATCTCCCATAGAAAGGGAGTCCTTGTGTGCACTCTTGGAAAAACATAAAGTTTCCTGACTGAGGATAAACAAGTCCATCTGTACATCTCCTCTACTCAGGACATGTAGCACATGCAATGCAAGCTGTCCCAGCATCTTTTTAAATGAAGGGATTAACATTTTCCCCAGAACCTCTGACCACAACACTGCAGTCCGTAGACGCCACAGTATAAACTTCGGAGCCAACCCCATAGACCTCATATAATGTAGTCTGTGAGGCCTTTTCACTCTCCACTGGGGTAGTGGAGCCACACCATTAAGGCTTATTCTTGAAGAAGTATTTAATAGAGACTAAGCTATAGCACAATATGGTAAATAGCACATAAACCCACGATGGAAAGGGCTTTTATTTAGAGGTGTGTTAAAGAGTAAATTAAACACAATACACAGAGAATCCTGGTAGGGCCCAACAACTTCTTGTGTTGAGGAACAAAGCACTCATATAGTGTTGATGCACTTGGTTGCTATAACATTGGAGTCCCAATGGGCTATACTTGTGTTGCACCAGGGAACTGTAAGACTTGCCACATGTCATGCAATGTTACATTATTGCAAATATCTTATATTTTTGACTCTGTTCTAATTGCTCTGGCCTGAGAGGACTAGCCTGCTGGTTGAAGCTTCAGCTACTCACTTTTTAGACAGAATACTGTTCAAAACCTATGAAAGCTGTAACAGTTTTTTAGTTTGTAGCAATGGAGGGATGTGATAGTGGATCGATACTCACTGTGAAGTCGTACATTGATTACAGATGGTGTTATCACGCTCCTGGTCACAACTGAAATCCAGCACAAACAAAAATAGTATCATCTCTACAAGGTCCACCATCTAGTTTTCTTCTTTGCATCCTTGGAAGTGGAGATTGATGGCTCTGGGCTGGGATCTATTCATTGATGCATCGTACCAGGGCCGAACTTGGAATCAAAAGCAGCCCTGGCAAAATTTGTCAGACTTGCCCCCAAACAGTGCATAGTGTGTGAATTGAGAGAGCCTGACCACTACAAATGGGGGTGTTGGGGAGGGAGTTCTCCGCCCAAGAAAATTTTGGGTAAAGATATTGTAATATACAACACACTTTTCACTTTATATATTCATTTGTATTAGCTTTAAAGCATAGTAAATGATGACCTTACTGTGAAAAATGATACGAAGACCAGCGCCTCCCATCTCTGCACAGCCTCTCTCCCACATGTATTTTATTAATTTTAAATCACCTCTCATACCAGTGTAGGGTGTTGGAGCACTTGACACACATAGTCAATGTATCATACATGTGTAACAGGAGTATAGAAATTATTACATAAGGCCAAGGGGACTATAGGATATACGATTCACATGCTACTGATACTGGTAGGCAGGTTTTAAGGGTGCTTGGTCTGGAGAAGCACAAATCCAAGATTCAGAACGTAACAGAGTGGTCAGTTTGACCTTACTAATAAGAATGCATTTCTACCTAAACAAAACCTTTTTTAGAATAATCAGGACAAAGAAAGTCTGGGAAAACATAACTTTCTAACCTGTACCATGCAGCTTGCATGCAGCTCTTTGGTCGCACTTCATTGCTCATAGTGCTAGATTACCATTGCAACTTATGAACTGCACCGTCACAAAAGAATCTCTGTGACAAAATAAGTAGCAAAATGAGCTATACACGAAAAATACTGTTCTGTGACAATGCATGGTACTTGTTCTTTGCAGCAGGCATATTGACCCTCTGCACTTCCTTCGATGAGTCAATACTGACACTAGATAAAACACCCATCTCTATCCAGCAGGTACTTTAATCACTAGAGTTATATTGATACTTTTATTGTTGCCTGAAATTGCTGAATACACAAAAATCGTGAAGCGCTTTTAAAACTGGTCCCCACTAACAAAACCGCCCCCTCCCCCCCCCCCCCCCCAATCTCCCATCCTCCAGGGGAAACAACTGATGCCCGACTGGGCCTGTCCAGTCTTGCATCCTCCATATTCTCCATCCTGCTGGGTCTTGTGCAGATCATCCTATTATTATGACAGCCTCTATTTTTTTTAAAGGAATTCAGCTCCTTCTTTCAAAGAGGAAGTCAGCTTCTGTCAGATTCTCTACTCCTCACAGGTCACACCAACCAAGCATATTCTAAGAGTACACATTTTGTCCCTGTTACAACTGGGGGTCTCTAGTTGGCAGGGGTAGGTACCACTGTCCAAATAGGGATCCTTGCTTCTAGTCAGGGTAAGGAGGAAACCCTCTGAGATAACCCCTGCTCACCCTCTAGGTAGCTTGGCACGAGCAGTCTAGGCTAACCAGAGGCAATGTGTAAAGTATTTGTACCAACACTCACAGTAACACAGTGAAAACACCACAAACTGACTCCACAACAGTTTAGAAAAAGAAAGGGATTTAATCTAAACTACAAAAGACCAAAGCGACAAAAATCCAACATACACAGTTCAAGAATATGGTTTCAAAGGAGTTCTTAAGGTTGTAATAAAGTTCTTTAGGTTGCGATAAAAATAATGCACAGTTGCGTGAAAAGTTCACTGTTGCGTCACGTTTAGCTCACAGTACCTTTAGTTGCGACAAAGTTCCAAAAGCAGACGCTGGTGCGGTGGAAAACAAGTGATGCGTTGCTCCTGAGACCCTGCGGAGGCGTTTGCGACAGCCCCGCTGCAGTAGCGGGCGTGTTGCGACGAATCCGGTCTGTATGGGGAGGAAGGCCACTTGTATGGATTCTGGTGCGTAGGTTCCATAGGAAGTTTGTTCTCGCAAAGGCACGATGCGACGATCTCGTAGGGGCTGGGACGATCTCCGGGGCGACGTTGCGCAGTCCAGTGGTGATCCTCTCTCTCGCAGCTCCTCGATGCGATGGCTCTGCGACAATGCTCGCAGTGACGTGATGCGGTCCGCAAGCAAGCGGTGCGGCGATCTCACCCAGCGACGACAGGCTCTGCGACGACACTCGCAACGATGTTCGACTTTCCCGCACCGGTCTGGTGCGTCCCGCAAACGAAGGATGCGACGGCTCTGGCAGCGGCAACAGACGCTGCGACGATCTCGACCTTCGTAGCGGCGGGAATCTTTTCGCACTGTCGGGGATGCGCTCCGCAAGCGAGCGATGCAACACTTTTCAATTGCAAAAGTCTCTCAAGCTTAGTTTCAAGCTTCCCGGCACAGGTACAACTTCCAGAGGCCCCACAACTGGATCAAGCACTCTAGGAAGGACAGAACTCTCTCAGCAGAGTTCAGGGAAGCTGGGGGTGAAGTCCTTTTGTTCCTGGGACTTTAGAACAGGGAGCCAGCTCTACTCCGGCCCTTGGAGATTCCTTCAAGACAGGGGACACAGCTCACTAGCAAAGTCCTTCCCCTCTCCTTGGCAGCAAAGCAACAGCAGGTCAGTCCAGCAGAGCAACAGCAGGATAGTCTTCCTTCTTCAGAGTCAGCTTTCTCCTTGTCAGAGGTTCCTTCTTGATTCCAGGATGATCTAATGTTCTGTTGTCAGGGGTCCTGTACTTATACCCCTAAAGTCTTTGTTCTCTCTGTGCATGTGGGCCCTGAGCCCGGTCTGAACCAGTTCTGGGTGTTTCCTGAGTACTTTGTTTTGCAGGCTTCTTCTTTCCTTTCAGAGTGAGGGGAAGGGTTCTCAGCCGCCCAGCAGGAGGTGGAGCCAGCATTGTGGAAGGCAGACACAACCCTATTCAGGCCCAGGTGCTAACTCCTCCCACCACTCCAGTTGCAAATGCTGTCATTCAGCCTAGGGCTGACTCAGCCAGCCTCCTGGGGCATCCCCAGCCTCTGTCACTCTAAAACCAGACAGTCAATCCACAAACAGGCCAAGGCACACAGAAAGGTCAGACAAGAGAACACCAACTTTCTAAAAGTGCTGTTCTCAAACACAGGATTTAAAAACAACCTTTCCTAAAAGATATGTTATTAAATTCTGAGTTCAGGGATACTAGATACTTACGTCCTATCTTGTTCCTATGGGAAGAAATGCTGTTAACCACTGTAGCCAGCATCCCCCATGTTAATCAATGGAGCAAGATAGCCTTACAATAGTGAAAAACGAAAATGGCTGCCATTCACTACCAGAGCATGTTACCTGCACTAGTACATGCTCTACCTTTTACACACACTGCACCCTGCCCAGGGGGGTACCTTGGTCCTTCCATAGGGGTGACTGATGTGCACAAAAAGGGAAGGGTTAGGCCTGGTCAGTGGGGACACTGACCAGGAGGACACAGCAGTTTCTAAAACTGCACACAGGCACCGCAGTGGCAGGCCTGAGACACCATTTTAGGGCCACTCTTGTGGGTGGCACACTCAGTGCTGCAGGCCCACTAGTAGCATCTGTCATCACCAGCCCTGGCACACCCAGTGCACTTTACTAGGGACTTTATGGCGATACAAATATGTCAAACATGTATATCCAATCAGAATAACAATTTACATAGGGAGCACTTACACTCTGGCACTGATCAGCAGTGGCAGAGTGTCCAAAGCATCTAAACCAGCAAAAACGAAATCCAGCACAGCATCAAAAATACAGGAGGTAGAGGCAAAAAGATAGGGGGAAACCACGCCAAAGATGCCAGGTCTAACACGTGTCCCCTCCAGCTGAAAGTGAGGAGAACTACCCACCCTCTTGGGAGATCTTTTCACTAAGGTGGAAAAACCTGGACAGACAATCAGCATTGGCGTGTTCTGTGCCAGGGCGGTGTTCCACCGTAAAGTCCATACCCTGTAGGGAGAAGGACCACCTCAACAGTTTTGGGTTCTCACCCCTCATTTGCATTAACCATCTGAGGGGCCTGTGGTCGATCTGACCACGGAAGTGAGTCCCAAACAGGTAGGGCCTCAGCTTCTTCAGAGCCCAGACCACAGCAAAAGCTTCCCTTTCAATCGCACTCCACCTCTGTTCCCTGGGGAGTAGCCTCCTACTAATGAAAGCTACCGGCTGGTCTCCATTCTCCTCAGTGATTTGTGAGAGTACTGCTCCCACACCATGCTCTGAAGCGTCTGTCTGTACTATGAACTCACTGGAAAAGTCAGGTGCCTTGAGCACCGGTGCTGTGCACATTGCAGTTTTCAGGGCATCAAAAGTAGTTTGGCAGGCATCAGTCCAGTCAACTCTTTTGGGCAACTTCTTGGAAGTGAGTTCTGTCAAGGGGGCGACAATGGTGCCATGTCCCTTGACAAACCGTCTGTAATACCCGGTGAGTCCTAAAAAGGCTCTCACCTCTGTCTGGGTCTTGGGGGGCTCCCAAGCCAGAATGGTATCAATCTTTGCCTATAGGGGCGCCACCTGGCCGCTCCCCACCTGCTGTTCCAAATACACCACAGATCCCTGCCCTATCTGGCACTTGCTGGCCTTGATAATGAGGCCTGCTCTTTGCAGAGCCTTCAACACTTCACAGAGGTGTTGCAAGTCTTCCTCCCACGTGGAGCTGAACACCGCAATATCATCCAGGTATGCGGCGCTGAATTCCTCCAGCCCGGTCAGTACCTGGTTAACCAGTCTCTGGAATGTGGCTGGGGCATTTTTCAACCCAAAGGGCATGACTCGGAACTGGAAGTGCCCCTGTGGCGTTGAAAATGCTGACCTCTCTTTGGCCCCATCAGTTAAAGCAATCTGCCAGTACCCGGAAGTCAAATCAAATGTACTGAGGTACTGGGCAGCTCCCAACCGATCCACAAGCTCATCAGCTCTGGGGATGCGGGAGCGTTGTATACCAAAAGAAGTAAGAAAAACAACATTGAAGGCGGCTAATCTACTCCCAAAATGAAGAATCATTTTTAGGCAGCAGCACAATCACGGCAGACACAAAGGGTTGAAGTCGCTAGACCGTTACAACGTAGGATTTGTCAACAGCACGAGCTCATCGCATTCATCATTCACAAGCAGTGAAATGAAAACAATTCCAAAGTGCAAACGTTAAGAGCGGCGCTGTACTGAGAAGGTACCCAGGTTCGCCCTGAGGAAAAACCTGAATGATTGGACCGGATTTGGAAATGCGTCGGCTTTCCCGAGCACATTCATCGCTCCGTCACCAAGGGTAGAAAATAAAAACAGGGTGTCCGAGTCGGACACAACAGTTGAAAACTGTCCCACGATGATAATCAGTCCTCAAAAAGACTCAGAAATAATATAGAGACAGGACTGAAGCTTACTTGATTCTGGTGTACCACTGAAAAATGTTTTGTATAATCTAATTATGAAATTGTGCATTTGTATGGTGTATTTGTTTTTTGCACAATATGATTTAATGTCCTAAATGTGTATTTAAGTTTTGATCGTGTTTGAACCTCATGTAAGGAATGAAGTAATGACTTATATGATTCCAATGCAGTGAAATAACACATGAGCTTTGTAAGTAAATACAAGTTCATCTCTTGCTGATAATTAAAAAACAGCATAAAACTGAGACCAGGCAATTGTGACCTCTTTTTGGCCCCATCAGTGTAGGCAATCTGCCAGTACCCGGAAGTCAAATCAAATGTACTGAGGTACTGGTCAGCTCCCAACCGATCCACAAGCTCATCAGCTCTGGGGATGGGGTGTGCGTCAGTCTTCGTGACCACATTGAGCCCACGGTAGTCCACGCAAAACCGGAGTTCTGGAGGGCCACCGGGCATAGCAGCTTTCTTGGGCACCAAGACCACTGGGATAGCCCAGGGGCTGCTGGAGGGCTCAATCACCCCTAGCGCCAACATCTTAGAAACCTCTTCCTTGATGCTGGCCCTGACCTTGTCAGCTACTCTGTAAAATCTTTGTTTCACAGGCACACTGTCTCCAGTGTCCACATCATGGACGCACCAGTTGGTGACTCCTGGGGTCAGGGAGAACAGGGAGGAGAATTGACCCAACACTTGGCGACAGTCACTCTGCTGCTCTGGGGTCAGGGTGGGCGAGAGGACCACCCCATCCACTGACCCATCTTGCTCCTTAACTGCCAGGAGGTCAGGGAGAGGATCACTATCCTCTTCCATTCCTGCATCTGTAGCCATGAGCATGGTTACTTCAGACCTCTCAAATTGTGGTTTGAGGCGGTTCACATGCAAGACTCCCAGGGGCTGCCTGGGAGTCCTCAGGTTAACCAGGTAGGTTACCTCACTCTTCCTTTCCACCACCTCATATGGCCCAGTCCACTTGTCTTGGAGCACACAAGGCTCCACTGGCTCCATCACCCACACTTTCTGCCCAGGTTGAAATTCGACCAGAGTGGTATTCTGGTCATACCATCTTTTCATTTCTTCCTGGCTTGCTTCCAGGTTCGCCTGAGCGAGCCTCCTGAACCGTTGTATCTGGTTGTGGATGGCCAGCGCATAGCTCAACACATCCTGGGGGGTTTTCCCACGGGACTTTTCCCAACCCTCCTTCACCAGTGAGAGAGGTCCTCTAACAGGGTGGCCATACAGGAGTTCAAAGGGACTGAACCCTAAGGACTTCTGAGGCACCTCCCTGTAGGCAAACAACAGGCATGGTAACAAGACGTCCCACTTCCGTCTCATGGGCTCCGCTAGGCCCATAATCATACCTTTTAGGGTCCGGTTGAACCTTTCAACCAACCCATTTCCTTGAGGGTGGTAAGGAGTGGTGAACTTATAAGTTACCCCACACTCCTCCCACAGAGACTTCATGTACTTAGAGATGAAGTTGGTACCCCGGTTGGAGACCACCTCTCTGGGGAACCACACACGGGAAAAGATCCCCATCAATGCACGGCCCACCACGGGTGCTGTGATTGTCCTGAGAGGGACTGCTTCCGGGTACCGGGTGGCATGGTCCACCAAGACCAGGATGAACCTATTGCCTAAGGCTGTCTTGGGGTCCAAGGGCCCTACTATGTCTATGCCCACCCACTCAAAAGGGGTGCTCACTACTGGGAAGGGTAGAAGGGGTGCCTTCAACTTCATTCCAATCTTGCCACAGGCTTGACAGGTTTGGCAAGATCTGCAAAAGGAACCAACGTGCTTTCTCATCTGGGGCCAGTGGAAGTGGGTGACAAGCCGGTTCAGGGTCTTGTCTTGCCCCAGATGTCCTGCAAGAGGTACGTCATGAGCCAGACCCATTAGGAAGTTTCTGAAGCGCTCGGGTACCACCAGCACACGGGCTGCACCGGGCTCAGCAAACTTAGGCTCACTATACAATAAGTCATCTTCCCAGTAGATAAAGTGATCTCTGGCTGCTCCACCTGCTGCCTGATCTACAGTCTGTTGCCGCAGACCAATGAGGGAAGGGCAATAGGGCATTCTTTCTGCGCCTGGTAGAATTCCTACCTGGAGGGACGACCTTCTTGCTGCCAAGGGGTCAGCTCAGGTAGGTCTCCCAGTTCAGCCACCTGTTCCCCTGTAGGTTCCAGGGCATCCCCCTCACGTCCTGCTTCCTCCTGGACCGTGGGAACGGCTGGTGCTGTTTTCCCGCGCCCTCTGCCTCTTCCTCTCCTGGCAGGACTCTGGGCCACTGTTTCAGGCTCCAGTTCTGCTGAATCACCCTTACTGGCTGCCATAGCACGCGTGGTCACACAGATCCACGCAGGCAGACCCAACATCTCCAAGTGAGTTCTGTGTTCTACATCCTTCCATGGAGAACTCTCCAGGTCGTTACCTAACAGACAGTCTACAGGCAAGGCATCACTGACAACTACTTCCAAAAGACCAGAGACTCCCTCCCCCATGCAAAGGGAACACGGGCCAACTTGCAGAGGCGCACTGTGCTGTCAGCGGCCACTACAGGGCGGAGTACATCAGGGATGATTTGCTCTTCAGACACCCACTGACACCTCATGGATGTCACGCTGGCTCCTGTGTCTCTCAGAGCCTCAACCTCCCTCCCATTGATGGTCACCTTCTGCCCATACTTCTTAGTGTTAGAGGGCAGTAAGATTTCCTGGACCATCTCTCAGTCTCCTAGAGAGACAAGCGACATAACTGCTAAGCCCACCTCCCCACTAGAAATCAAATCCCCGCCCAACGCTATACTTGCAAACCCTGGGGCTGGAGCACCAGTGGGTGCGAGCTTCTTCTTGGGACATTTTGGAGCAATGTGGCCCACCTCATTGCAGTGATAGCAGGTAGGGGGGCCTTGGTTATCCCTTCTGTCTCTATTGTCCCGCCTGCCCTTAGTGGGCCATGGCTGTTTAGGTTTGGGGGGTTGGGATTCCTTTCCCTGGGAACTATTTTGGGGCCCTTGTGAGAACTCCTTTTGGTTACCCTTGTCCACCCCACTCTTCTGCTGGGGACCCTGCCCACCTTTGGTTGTGGTACCCACAATTCCTCTGTGGACCCTCGTACTGGTCCAGCGGTCCGCCTCCTTAGCAAGCTCAATGGGGTCTATCAGCTTGCTGTCTAAAAGATGCTGGCGCAGCTCTGGAACACAAAGACTACTCAAGTGCTCCCAACTAATTAAATGCAACAACCCCTTAAAATCAGTTACTTTACTGCCCTTCATCCAACCTTCCAGTGCACGCGAGTACGAATTCACACACTCCATCCAAGTCTCAGACTCTCTCTTCTTGGAGTTTCTAAACTGCAGTCTATACTGCTCTGGAGTGAGGCCATACCTGAGACATAAGGCATCCTTCATATTGGGGTAGGTCATGGCACCTGCCAACTCTAAGGGCTCTAGAGCACTCCTCCCAGAAGCCTCAAAATGTTTCCACAGGCCCGCCCCCCAATGCTGATCAGGCACACCATTCATCTTCAATGCAATAACATACGAAGTGAACCAGGCATAAATATCCTCACTCCTATGGTAATTCTGTACCAGGTCTTTGGGAACATATACTTTACCCCCATGCACTGGCTGCGCGCTGCCACCATTTGAACTGGCATCCACCTCCTTGGCTTTAAGATCCAGTTCTCTCATGGTCAACTCATGAGCCAAAAGCAATTTCTTTTACTCCAAGGCGCGGGCACTTTTGCTCTCCTCCGCCGCCTTTTCTCTCTCTTTATCCATTTACAATTGCTTCATTTTAATTTTCAGAACTTCCAACTCATACTCTCTTACTCTCTGATTTTCTTGTAACTCTTCTGGGGAGAGGCCCCTGCTGGAATGGTTGCTGCCAGCTCTTGAGCCTACTCTACCCACTGCAGATCTGTGACTTGAAAACTGTTTTCCCCATTCACATCATCATTTCCCTCTTGTGCCTCCCAATGGGCCTTCAAGATTCTCTGCAGCTCCTTCTTTCTGTAGGTGCTCTTTATGTGGCACTCAAACTCAAGGCAGAATTTCCTAAGTTGCTCAACTTTGTCTGAATACAAATCTCCAATGACAAACTCCATCTCTACTTCTGCCCCCTCACTGAGTGCCTTTCCTTTTGCAGACATGATGCTTTGAAGAGTTACTCAAAAATAGAATCAAAAATCAAAAACCAGTAGTATGTGGTGGCATAGTGGTCTGCACTCACTAGTGATGTACACCAATTACTGTGGGTCAAGTACAAATACAAATTCAAATCCCACCGCCTGACCACCAATGTTAAAACTGGGGGTCTCTAGTTGGCAGGGGTAGGTACCACTGTCCAAATAGGGATCCTTGCTTCTAGTCAGGGTAAGGAGGAAACCCTCTGAGATAACCCCTGCTCACCCTCTAGGTAGCTTGGCACGAGCAGTCTAGGCTAACCAGAGGCAATGTGTAAAGTATTTGTACCAACACTCACAGTAACACAGTGAAAACACCACAAACTGACTCCACGACATTTTAGAAAAAGAAAGATATTTAATCTAAACCACACAAGACCAAAACAACAAAAATCCAACATACACAGTTCAAGAATATGGTTTCAAAGGAGTTCTTAAGGTTGTGATAAAGTTCTTTAGGTTACGATAAAAATAATCGACAGTTGCGTGAAAAGTTCACTGTTGCGTCACGTTTAGCTCACAGTACCTTTAGTTGCGACAAAGTTCCAAAAGCAGAAGCTGGTGCGGTGGAAAACAAGTGAGGCGTTGCTCCTGAGACCCTGGGGAGGCGTTTGCGACAGCTCCGCTGCAGCAGCGGGCGTGTTGCGATGAATCCGGTCTGTATGGGGAGGAAGGCCACTTGTATGGATTCCGGTGTGTAGGTTCTGGCAGCGGCAACAGACGCTGCGATGATCTCGACCTTCGTAGCGGCGGGAATCTTCTCGCACTGTCGGGGATGTGCTCCACATGCGAGCGATGCGACACTTTTCAATTGCAAAAGTCTCTCAGGCTTAGTTTCAAGCTTCCCAGCACAGGTACAACTTCCAGAGGCCCCACAACTGGATCAAGCACTCTAGGAAAGACACACTCTCTCAGCAGGGTTCAGGGAAGCTGGGGGTGAAGTCCTTTTGTTCCTGGGACTTCAAAACAGGGAGCCAGCTCTACTCAGGCCCTTGGAGATTCCTTCAAGACAGGGGACACAGCTCACTAGCAAAGTCCTTCCCCTCTCCTTGGCAGCAAAGCAACAGCAGGTCAGTCCAGCAGAGCAACAGCAGGTCAGTCTTCCTTCTTCAGAGTCAGCTTTCTCCTTGGCAGAGGTTCCTTCTTGATTCCAGAATGATCTAATTTTCTGTTGTCTAGGGTCCTGTACTTATACCCCTAAAGTCTTTGTTCTCTCAGTGCATGTGGGCCATGAGCCCGGTCTGAACCAGTTCTGGGTGTTTCCTGAGTACTTTGTTTTGCTGGCTTCTTCTTTCCTTTCAGAGTGAGGGGCAGGGTCGTCAGCCGCCCAGCAGGAGGTGGAGCCAGCATTGTGGAAGGCAGGCACAACCCTATTCAGGCCCAGGTGCTAACTCCTCCCACCACTCCAGTTGCAAATGCAGTCATTCAGCCTAGGGCTGACTCAGCCAGCCTCCTAGGGCATCCCCAGCTTCTGTCACTCTCAAACCAGACAGTCAATCCACAAACAGGCCAAGGCACACAGAAATGTCAGACAAGAGAACAGCAACTTTCTAAAAGTGCTGTTTTCAAACACAGGATTTAAAAACAACCTTTCCTAAAAGATGTGTTATTAAATTCTGAGTTCAGGGATATTAGATACTTATGTCCTATCTTGTTCCTATGGGAAGAAATGATGTTAACCACTGTAGCCAGCATCCCCCATGTTAAAAATGGAGCAAGATAGCCTTACAATAGTGAAAAATGAAAATGGCTGCCATTCACTACCAGAGCATGTTACCTGCACTAGTACATGCTCTACCTTTTACATACACTGCACCCTACCCAGGGGGGTACCTTGGGCCTTCCATAGGGGTGACTGATGTGCACAAAAAGGGAACGGTTAGGCCTGGTCAGTGGGGAAACTGCCCAGGAGGACACGGCAGTTTCTAAAACTGCACACAGGCACCGCAGTGGCAGGCCTGAGGCACCATTTTAGGGCCACTCATGTGGGTGGCACAATCAGTGCTGCAGGCCCACTAGTAGCATCTGTCATCACCAGCCCTGGCACACCCAGTGCACTTTACTAGGGACTTCATGGCGATACAAATATGCCAAACATGTATATCCAATCAGAATAACAATTACATAGGGAGCACTTACACTCTGGCACTGATCAGCAGTGGCCAAGTGTCCAAAGCATCTAAACCAGCAAAAATGAAATCCATCACAGCATCAAAAATACAGGAGGTAGAGGCAAAAAGATAGGGGGAAACCACACAAAAGATGCCAGGTCTAACAGTCCCCAACTGGGGTAGGAAAATAGCAACCCGCTAGAAGTTTGTTTCAAAGTAATGCACTTGTTTTGAGCTGGTGCAAAGATGTCCAAATAAGAGGCCCTCTAAAGTGTGCATCCCCCTTTAGTGGTTTAGTGGTTAGGGCAAGAAGATTGACATATCAAATGCTTCTTTATTTTAATAGGCCAGCCTCTTTTTAGTCAGGGTAAAGTGTGTGACATTATTGTGTCTTGGCTCCACAGGCTTCTCTGGTGACCATAGAAGAACGTCCTCCTGCGTGGTATAGGTTCGAGATATTCTATCTCACTGGAGGGTATTCCATATACGCAACCATTATGAATCCACTTTTGGGCTTGAGCTGGTACATTCTAGTGGAGTTTTCATAAATTCTACTTTGGCGAGACTTTCAACTTACATCAATGGCTTACATTCTGGTAGGATCTACTGCTAGCTTTTCTCTTCCTTCACCATATATGAAGGCACCTGAGGTAGTGCTCCTGTCATTCCACGACCTACCAAGGCAGATCCACGTCCCTTGGTGGAAGCACAATCCAAGTGGCTTCTTGTGGCAGCTTGTGTTATAATTAGCACTACCTCCACTTCTAAGACCCTTGTCCAGCAGGCATTCCAGACCCAGACCTTATTTTAGGGCAAGAGTAGCTGGCCTGGACTGACCATCCATCTTCAGCTCATCAGTTGCAATGATTATGTGCCAAGGGATTGTGAGGAAATTATTTGACTGACCTACTGTTTCTGAAAGAGAAATAGTTGGACAGGGAGTAGTGGTGTTACAAGTGAACCAACCAGATGCCCTTTACAAACATAGGCTCCTGGTATTCCTGGATTCTGGTTGGGGTTTGAGGTTTGGTACCTGACCTCCTATCCAAGCCATTCTCAGCCAGCTCTATTTCCTCAGAGGGGCTTCTAGCACAAATGTGATAAATGTGTTGGTCTGAAATCTATACAGGTAGGGGAATATTTGGGAAATTATATTTTAAGTGACTCTGTGCCCCACAGCAATAAGTGCTATCCATATTGAGCTGATGTGCCTCCTTCCTACTTCCGCCATTCACATTTAAAAAACTTAATAAAGGAAATTACTGTTTTCATTCTTTTTTCATACATCTTTTTATTAAGTAGACAAACAAAGGACCTGGCAGTGCCTCCATTAGCACATACGTTTCATAGACTTTCAAAGTTGTCCATCTTACTGTTTTCATTCTTGACATTTCTGCCTTTTGCCACACGTTCTGGCCTCCCTGTTCCCAACTCACTTATTAGAATGTGTTGTAAATAATGTAATGCCACTGCTCTGTGAATCAATCATGACAAAGATTTTCTGAGCAGACATAGTAGAGTTGATTCATGCACATCAAATTAAGCAATCCATGGAAGATTATCAGTTTATTCCCCTTCACATACCACCCAAACTTTAAAAATTCCAATAATAAATGGTTTCCTATTCACATTCATCATCTCATTAGGACCTTTAAAATGTTTTAATACTGATTAGAACATTGAAATGTTGGGTGCTTCATTAAAAACAATGGAGTGCTCTGGGCTTCTAAAGGCTGGTAGACGCACTGAACATCAACATTTTAATGTTTAACAAAGGCCTCGTGATGCTCAAGGGAATTACAACCCCCTTGGTTCTGTGAGGCCTTTCTTTTACAAATTAAAACAATTGGCCCGCTTCCTTGTAAAAGTCCCTCGCTTTCGGCTTGGGCCTTTAACACTGTAGCAGGATTTTAATGGCCAAATAGAGTCTGCCATGATGGGCCCTAAGGCTATATTATTGTTCCACCCAAATCCGGCAATGATAGAAACCTTCAGGTGGTTCTACTACACTCCATTGGAGCCACATTGCCTACGAAGGAAAGTGCTTAGTAAAGCAGCTATATTTTCTCATCTACACATAACGGACACAGATAAGGTGCCAGTTAAAAAAATCACCCATGAACTTACTGGTCATGGAGGGGTACTGGTCTGAGGTCCATCTCTTCTGGGAAGTAGCTACAGTGGCAGATGGAAGCTTATACTGTCTCAATTCTAAAACATTACCAAGCTTCATCACCTGTATCTCCTCTTTCTACTTAATGTCTTCCTCTCGGTTGCTTTCATTCTGTTTTATCCCGTGTGGTTTTACTTCTTTTTCTCTAGCAAGCCTTCTGCTTATTTATTTGAAACTCTATATCCCACTCGCTCCCTTTGAAGCTCCACCTTTCCCTTTATCTTACAAAGTGTGGAGCCCTATCCATGCCCAGTGGGGGAAGCAGGGCCTCAGGAATAGCAAGTATGGAGGTTCAGAATCTGACAAGACTAAACCTACTGCTGTTTCTGTGCTTGTGATGACGATCTTTTCACTCGTAAATGTTTTGAAATTCATACTGATACTAACATGTAACACACAAATGTACTAGGTGTGTACTAATCATATTTGACTGACGATAGCTAATGTAGATCTCAGACCTCAAAGGGTTAGTGCAGTGCCTGGCTGCCATCTTGTTCCATGTTGTGTATTTTTCTTTTTTCAGGAGAAACTGAACCAGCAATCTCAAATGGTGTCACTTTTGTTTTCTGTTTCTATGTGAAAAGTTGTGTTTACACAATCTGGTCAGAACACACTAATGAGCATGTGCAGAGTACTGCTTGGACCAAGCGTATCTCATTATGTTGCAGAACACTGTAAGTCCAAAGTACGTTTAGAGTTGGATCATTATGCTGTAGCTTTTGAAAATATTAAATCATAGGTAGGTGTACAAAGAGTCAGAACTGTGTGATTTATACTAATGCAATGTAGACAGAGATTCAGGTGCATAAACAGATGCCCTATGTGAGAAGTTGGCCTGGTATATGATGCTCACTAGTTCTAGTGATCACTTTGTACCATGCCAAGCAACCCTTATGATGATTGGTTGTAAGTCAACCTTATAGACCAGCTATCCTAGTAGCGTGGACAAAGCAGTCTTAGGCTAAACTCTGTAAAGGCATGTGAAGCAAGCTGTTTTACCATACACATGCCCTTGAATACCAAATGAAAGGACACCACACAGATATATATTGAAAATATATATATATTTATTTACTACAAATATCCCCTATACTCTTTATGAGCACAGAAGCAAATGCGTTAAAACAAAACACAGTTTAAATATACAAAAGTTGCACAATATGGATGAGCCCTAGGGGCCACTTAAACCATATACTAAAATAGTGGTATAAGGACCACTAATCTGAAGGGAAATAGGCCTTGGGCCTGGGGAATCACTGGAGCTGTTCGGAACTAACTGTGAAGAAGTCGGGAAAGGCCCGCGGGACTCGGGTGCAGCGCTTAAAGCACACGCATGCACCAATGCAATGTCAATGGTGCCTAAAAGTTACAAAGTTAGTGTTTTAGCAACCTTCCGACTGACCTAGAAGGACGAAACGTTAGAGCTAAGCACTAGAGGTGTGTACCAGTGTAGGAACACCGGCGTTGCTGAGTTACCTCACCCACAGGAAGCGGGTGCACAGGTGCCAAGTCGTGTCGGGTTTCGTCACGCAGTTCGATGGTGCCTGGAGATGAAGATGCTGCAGGCGGGTCCTCGAGGAGAGTTCCGGTGGATCCAAGGATGGATCTGAAGATGTGAAGACCTTAAAGCAGAGGGGACAATGTTCAAAGTCACTAGCCGTGTCTACCGTGGAACCAGGATGGAACCAGGCGATGTCGGGTGCAAACAGGTAAAGAGGTGCAGCTTGTCTCCGCAGCCACGTGGACACGAAGAGGTCAAGGATGCCCAGGAGTCAATCACGAGCTGTCTCACAAAGGTTCTAGCTGATGGTGGTGTCGGCATCTTGATTAGAGCAAACAGGCCTTGGCTAATGCAAGCCACGCAGGAAGTGAAAAAAGCTTGTTACTCGGACCAGCAAGGTCAGAGCGGGGGCTCCTTCTCAGGGGAGCAAGGGCCAGTCTGGAGCAACCAGACCAGCGGTGTAGATTTTAGATCTCATAGCCAAGATGGCTGCTAGCCACGTGGCAAGTGGCCGGGATGGCGCGTCAAGTGGCAAAGTGCAAAAGGGCCCCACGCAGATCGTGGAGATGCTGTGGGGGCTGATCTTCGGTGCAAATGCTGCTCGGTGGTAGGGCTTCTCAAACCCCAAAGCACAGCATCGAGGGTACCTCGGGTGCTGCGCAGTCAGCTTCTAGGGGGTGTTTCAAGATGGCCGGTCCATAGTCTCTCGGTGCCTCCACGGGTCTCTTCTTTGCAGGGACTGTGGATCGGGCTCTGAGATGTCTGGGAGTCTGGGTCTCGTCGGGCTCTGGGCTCGGGCTCCGGCAGTAGGCGGCGGCAAAGCAGACATCGAGTTGCTGGTTGGGGCCTGTTTTCACAGGGTGGTCACTCCTTGGCCACAAGGGAGATTCTCTTCAGTCTTCTGTGCAGCAGAATGTCGAAGTCCAGTTTTCTTCTTAGTTTCAAGTCGAGTTCAGGATGATCTGAAGTCTTGGGACACAGCTCCTACTCTTATTCTAAATCTAGGGTCCGGATTACCTGCTAGGTCCCTCTTCTGGGTGGGACCAGGAAGGTGGGTGGTTACACCCCCTTTCCTTTGTCCAGCTTCGCGCCAAGACTGGGGCTGGAGAGCCCCAGCACCGGTTTGAACTGGCATATGCACAGGGACACCTTGTGTGCCCCAGGCATGTCTCATTCTATTCAGCCCTGTCCTACCCAATACACATAACCCTATCTGGGGTGGTGCTAGCACCTCCCAAGGCAGGAAACCCTTTGTCCAAGCCTCCCTCGCTGGAAGGACTCCCAGCAGCAGGAGGTCAGACTTGTGTCTGTGGTGGCAGCATCCATTTTGTGATGCTGAGGCTCATGTTTAACTTTACCCGGGTTTCAGGTTATGTACATGTCGTGTCCCTCTAGAAGGGTGGAATGCTACCCCTGTCGCCGGAACTAGCGAGGGGGTAGTATTCCAATTCGTATGACACCTTACTCGACATGTTTTGATAAAACCAAACCAAAGATAGCATTTAACCGCAAGGTTCATAACGCACTTAAGAGTATATGGTATGGCAGTATCATGGAACAGCTAAAGGACGTGGTTCCGAAAGCTGCAGACAGGCCCAGCTCATGCTAGAGCACCATCTCACATATTTCCAAGCACTCTGCCTCCAGGATTGATGAGGCCTAATGTAGTAAGCTTCCCCTTTAATTCTAGTCATGTTGATTGTAGAATGTTTCTAACTGTGCTTAGTTACCTAAGAATGTCCTGTAAGCATTCTTGAGTTGATGTCTGTTAGAGCCAGCTGATTCCTATGCTGGCTCTCTCTCCATGTAACTGAATAAATATACTCAAGATATCATCATTTGTATCTTCTGAATTACTACAATTTTATGGCGACGATTGTTACATGGAGAACCCACTTGTGCAACTACCTCTTCAAAAAGCGATTTCTGCCTTCTTCTATCAAGATTGAGTGGTTTGGGATCCATCTATAGAGTCTAATTCGACCTTCATTGGCTTGACTTTCATCTCAAAAACTACAGCTACCACGGTAGGGCGTGATTATTTCATTTTTTCCCCTTCGCTTGTCCCTACTGCTGTGTTTTTGAACTACAAACAAATTATTTATTTTTCTCCGTGCCTACGTATGACTCTGGTTCTTTTGGAAAACATTTTCTTTTCCCTTTCCAACCACAAGGTGGCACTGGTGCATGTTAATTCATGTACCTTACTAAGCGATTCAAATTGACTCATTACGTTAATCGCATTTAACTCAGTGTCTACCAAGCTTTTAAAACAAAAACGTTTTTCCTCAACTGCTCTACCTTTCTACAAGTGCTGCATATTATTAAATACAATCGCTTCATTTTGCCTGCTTTATCTCGTTTTGGGCTTAAAATACTGTCCTGTTCACACTCGACATATTTCAACTGTACTTGCATTTTTCAAACGCTCGAGTTCCTACGTTCTCTTGTCACGAGGAATGTCTGCCATCTTCAACACTCGACCACGCAGTGGTTTTTTTCTCCTGCTGACGCCAGACGTTCCTACTCTGTGTTCCGTCATCACGCTTCCACCAGTCAATTGCCTAGCAACCTTCGGTGTTATTTCAGTGCGCTGATGCGCACAGCTTGTTTTCTGTTCAAGTGTGGGAATTCACGATTATTTAGTGCGCTAATGCGCACAGCTTTAATTTTGTAATTCACAAATACCGAGTGCGCTGACGCGCACAGCTTTATTTTGGCAATTCATACAATTACTGTGTGCGCTGATGCACACAGCTTAATCTATTGACAATCTTCAAGTTACTCGACGTGCTGTTAAAGTACACAACGCTGACACCTATTTACAAGGATATTCATACAGATTTATTTCTGTTATTTTGTGCACGCTGATGCACACAGCTTTTACTTCATAATTTGACATTTCTCATAATTATACCAGTTGGCTACTTATTTCAATATTTTTAACTTTTCAATACTGTATAAGTATTTACACCAATTCAATTTCTTTTTAGTTTATATTAACTCTTATTGAAAATGTGTACTTTGCAGTCAGTCAATCCTCCTCCATCCTTTTTAGACTCCCCTGGTGAACCTACCATTAGGTGGGAAGTATGGCATGATGCCTTTGAAACATATTTAGGGGCCATAGGTGCATCTAGGTTTGCCGCAGACAGAAAAAAATGTTTATTGCTACATTCGTTGGGATTTGAAGGAAGATCAGTGTTTAAACTAAGCATGGGCATAAAATCCGTTCCGCTCGCGGATTTTTCGGATTTTCGGTAAATCCGCAATCCACGAACTCTCGCGGATGTAGCGAAAATACGCAAATCCACGCGCAGCGGATTTTTTGCTTGTGTTCGCACTGCTCGCGGTCTGCGGCGCGGGCAGCAACAATCTCGCACTCGCGAAATTACAAAAATTACAATTGGGGAGGGGTGAAGGAAGTGACCCAGTCTCCAACTTCCTGTTCCTGTCCAGCAAGCTCCTCCCATTGCTTAGTCCATTTCCTGGCCACTTTGAATTCGATCTTGACTGGGAAGGATTACTTTTTGTGGATGCTGCTGGAGATTTGGCTGTGAGGCCTTTTGGATTACTTTTGGATTCGAAATTTGATTTCACAAGTAAGTTGATAAGTTGATGTTGTTTGTTTGTGGTGATTTTTGTGTGTGTTTTTCGACTTTTTGGGATGGGGTTGGGGGCTGGCTATGTTGGTGGGAGGCCATTTTGAGGCATGGTCCTGCAGGTCCTGGCCATGTGGATGGGGTCAAGCTCTGATTTCTTTCATTATGCCCAGGGGGCCTAGAACTCCAGCGGATTACCCGAAAATCGTATTTAAAAAAAAAAAATTTGCCTGTGTTCGCACTGCTCGCGTCCCTCGCAGCAACAATCTTGCACTCGCGAAATTGTAAAAATTACAATTCTGCACATGAATTGAAAACTACCAGGCTTAGTTATGGGTGCATGCATGATACAACTGTTTTGTTGAATTTTAACATGATTCTGGCCAGGGCATGTATGGCATTGGATTGTGGTGATTTTTGTGTGTTTTACGACTTTTTGGGGTGGTGTTGGGGGCTTGCTATGTGGGTGGGGGCCATTTTATTGCCTGGTCCCGTGTGGGTGGGGGTCTAGCGGCCATTTTTAAGCCAGTTTGTGTGCTTTGTGCCATAGGCCTGCATCCAGTGTGCTGTGATTTTATCATGCCCAGGGGGCCCAGAATCGGTCTGTTCGTGGATTTTGCTGGTTTTTCGCCACGTTCGCGTCGTGAAGCAACAATCTCGCACTCGCGAAATTGCAAAAATTGCAATCCTGCACCAGAAAACCACCAGCAGGCAGCATAAACCTTCTGAAACTTGATGGATGGCATTGGATTGTGGTGATTTGATTGGTGTTGTGTTTTTTGACTTTTTGGAGTAGGGGTTGGGGGCTGGCTATGTTGGTGGGGGCCATTTTGAAGCATGGTCCTGACCATGTGGATGGGGGTCAAGCGGCCATTTTGAAGGCAGGCAGTGAGCTTTGTGCCATAGGCCTGCACCCATTTTGCCTTGCTTTCACCCATTGTGCCTAGGGGGAGTCAGTGGTACATGAAACTATAACCCTCTCTGTGTGTGCTCTCTTGGATCAATGTTAAATTCCTGTTTCCCAAAAATTTAGCAATTCTTAATTTTGAAATTTCCATATTGTGTGGTGTGCACGTGTGTATTCATAAATGCCTACTTGCAAACTATTTATTGAAGCGCTACATATGCAACATATATTTACTGATGTTCCTCTGTCTTCGTTTGCTTTTAGGTGCACAAAGTCAATAACTCCGCATCATCGTTGAGCATCAGTGCCAGGAAGAAGTCCTGCTGCGGCCTGCTGTTCCGACATCTGAAGAAGATGGCTCCAAAAAGAGGTGCCCGTAGCTCCTCTTGCAAGAAAGATGTCTCTACTAAGGAGAAGAAGAAGCAAGTGGCACCACTTACCAAGGAGACTGGTGGCTCGACCACTAAATTTTTGTGGAAAAAACAAAGGCCCACCATGAGTGCTGCACAGGTAGCCTGTTTAGTGGTTCAATCACCAACGACCAGTGATGTTGGCTCATCGCAAGAAAGTAGCAGCACACCATCAACACATGTTGTAACTCATCTCACAAGTACTATTCAACAAGCAAAGCCGCAACAACTGCATGGGCTACTAGTACAAGCACAAGTACATGCGCAAGGAGCTGGCCGAGAAGGAGCTGTCCGAGAAGGAGCTGTCCGAGAAGGAGCTGTCCGAGAAGGAGCTGTCCGAGAAGGAGCTGGCCGAGAAGGAGCTGGCCGAGAAGGAGCTGGCCGAGAAGGAGCTGGTCGAGATGGAGCTGGTCGAGAAGGAGCTGGTCGAGAAGGAGCTGGCCGAGAAGGAGAAGGCCGAGAAGGAGAAGGCCGAGAAGGAGAGGTCCATGGAGAGTTGCAAGTAGAGGTCAGTGAAGAGGCCCATGTAGCGGCGCATGGAGCGGTGCAAGTGCCCACAATGGTTGTTCTTCCAGAAGTAGGGGCACAGGAGGAAATTGACTTTGGAGCCGGGGTATCATGTCAGGAAGACGAAGGCACTCCTCCTGATGATTCATTTTCTCCCAGCTCCCCAGCAAGGAAAAGATCAAGGAGTGTGTGTAGAAGTTCCTCTTCAAGCCCCGCTCTTCCAGATGATCTGGATCTAGATTGGCAACCATCTCCGACGTCTGAGAGGGAGGCACACCATGAGCTGCGAAAGGTATCAAATGTTAAAAGGAAGGGCCCCGGAAAGCTCATACTTATGGATCCGAACGTCGGACTTGATGAAGTGGTGCATTCTGATGTTGTTGAACAGGATGACAGCAATGACCTAGTCATCACACACGTCATTCCAGCCACACCGGCCATGCAGCAGACAGACATTTATACCCTATCCCGACGTCATGCTGAGCGTGACCCTGGCGACGTGGCACTGGTAGCACCACCAACGCAGTCAAGTAGTACAACAAGTTCAACAAAACCTACAGCTCCCATATTTTCTCCCCAGAGGGGGACTCCATCCAGCTCGACTCCCTCAAGTAGGGTTGCTGCAATAATTGCACAACCCAGTAGATGTCTGCAAGGCTCATCCACCACTGCTTCATCTGGCATTGGCAGTATCATCTCGTGCGGCAAAACCAGAAGTTTCCAGTCCCCAGTTTGGAACTTTTTTAGTGTCCATGCAAAGTATGATAACATAGCCATTTGTTGCATTTGTAAGACTAGAGTTAGCCGTGGTAAGACTGGTACCAACTATGGAACCGGAGGCTAGATAGGTCATCTTAAAAGAAGGCACGCTGTCGTATGGTTTGCGCACCTAGCAAACATCAAGGGAAAGCAATCCCAAAGGGCAAGTGGCCAAAATATACCCATACTAGGTGTTTCATCTGAAGATGACGGGGAGGTAGAAGAAGCATCAGACATTTGTCCGGTTGCACCCAGTACCCCTGGCAGCACCACACCCTCCGGAACACATAGGAGGCACACTGAGAGTCTGGGAGACACACCAATGCGGAAAATGTCAACACTGAGCAGAAGTGGATCGAAGAAGCCATCAGCATCATCCAGTAAATTTGTCCAGCGCACCATTACAAACATGTTCTCCTCAGATGCGCAATTTCAACGCAACCACCCAATTGTACGCCTGTATAACACTAAGCTGGCTAAAATGCTAGCGGTGGACCTTCTCCCTTTTTCGTTTGTCGAAGGTGTGGGTTTTCTTGAACTCGTGGCAACACTGGCCCCTAAATGGAAGGTTCCTAGCCGGTTCTATTTTGCCAGGGTTGCTGTTCCAGCACTACATAAAGAGGTGCTTGAGTTGGTTGGGGCAGCTTTGCAGAAGAGTGCTGTACACTATACACCTGACAACAGACATGTGGACCAGTTGCCAAGCCCTTGATTACATGTGCATCACTGCACACTGGGTCTCTTTTTCAGGGGTTGCAAAACAGATAAATGCAGGTGGTGACTTGGTCGAGATTTTTAAGGGTGCTCGTAAACATGCAACGTTAGCCATGTTTGGCATGGAGAAAACTCATACTGCAGCCAACATTTTGGATGACTTTAACAAAAAGGTCTCGCAATGGCTGCCCCCAAGAAATTGCAAGGTTGGTTATGTTTCTACTGATAATGGCAGCAATGTAGTTAAGGCCATGGAGAACGGTTACTATTTCAGAGTGCCGTGTTTGGCGCACTGTATGAACCTTGTCGTGCAAAAGTTCTTGAAAAAAGAACTTGCAGTCGACAAAATACTGACCATCTGCAGAAGAATATGCACACATTTCAACCATTCTTTTAAGGCCCGGAAGGAGCTGAGGCGCCAGCAAAATGTACGTAGAATGCCAGTGAAAGCACTTATCCAGGAGGTGGCAACACGTTGGAACTCAACCTTCTACATGCTTGAGCGTCTGCATGAGCTGTTTCCAGTAGTCAATGAGTATTTCTACAACCTGGGTGGTGATACGACAGAAATGATGCTAGCGGTGGAGCAATGGCAGCTAGTTAAAAGCCTGACAGACATGCTTCGTCCTTTTGAGGTCTTCACGCGTGACGTCAGCAGGGAGGACTGTTCTTTGAGCAAAGCTATCCCATGGTTGCTGAAGCTCGAGCACCAAGTCAAAGTGGTGTCTTCAGAATTAAAAGATGCTGGAAAGAATGAAGCATATGAGTTGGCGCAGAGATTATTACAACGCCTAGTTTGCAATAAACGGCTTGTAAATATCAAGAAACAACAGCACTACATTTGTGCTACTATTCTGGATCCACGTTACAAAAAGCCATTGTTTGGCAAAGTAATAATTCCTTTTGAAACATCAGATGTTACAGAGTACAAAGGTTGGCTAGCTCAGTCAGCCATTCGTTTTGAAAGAGAGTGGAAGGAAACTGTAGGAGAAGACAGTACTACTAGTGAATCAGCAGGCCATCAGGCGTCCCAAAAAAACACTGCTGCATCTGTGCCTGTGGCAGAAGTGAGTGACTTTTCCTCTGAGCCGTTAACCACACCAGCAACCGTATCATCTGCACCAGGCCCAGTCGATATGTCTGAAGCGGATTGGCTAAGTGAGCTAGGGTTTCCTTGTCCCAGAAAGGACACAGAAGTGCAAAGTACAGGAATCCGGGAGGACATTCTTTCAATGGTGCAGGCCTATCTGGATGACTCAACAGCGGTCAATATTACTGAGGACCCATTGGCGTATTGGCATGGGAAAAGAAACATATGGCGAGAGCTCACCAACCTGGCTATCAATTACTTGTCTTGCCCACTCGCAAGCGTGTCTTCAGAACGTGTTTTTAGTTCTGCTGGTGGCATTGTGACTTGCAAAAGGTCCCGCCTCTTGCCCGCAAATGTGGAGCGGCTCACCATGATAAAGATGAACCAGCACTTCATACCACCAGATTAGAAAGTACGAGAATGCACGCAGGAAGAAGAGGACACCGACCTACCTGAGGAAAGTTCTCCTCAGTTACCAGAAGTACTACCGACTCAATTTGCAGAGTTTGAGGACGAGCTCTGCTTCCCTGACAGTGAGTTCTGAAAATGAGTCAATTATTCATTAACTTTATTTTTCGTCCTTATTCACTTTTATTCCTGTGTGTCTGTCTTTCTTTGTTTAGCAAGTGCTTCATCACATTCACAACAAAACTGTAATCACCCAATCAAACAACAAGCCCATCAGCAGAATTGTCTTGATTTTGATGCCGCAGCATTCCTCAGTTTCACAACAGTTAGTTGACAAGAACTCAGTCCTGGTCGTCTATCCTCCTCCTCCAGACTCACCCTATCCATTTCCCGTAATGCTGATGCCTGGATTCTGCACAATGAAGAAACTTACGTTGACGAGTCCCCTAAAGAGGGACTGGAAGTAGTGAGTCCTCATTTAAATACATTTTGCTAAGGGTGACTTTTTTTCCCCGAGTTGCTTTTTGGCTGTTTGGGGGGTGTCAAACTTGTTTGCGCTTGGGTTTACGGGTCTTGGCTGGGCCATTGCTGGCAAGGTCTATTAAGGGATGAAATTGGTTAGGCATTTACTTTGGAAAACATTTGGCCAATTACACGTGAACGTTTAGGCGTTATTATTGCTCGCTTGCCTGTCTTAGGGGTGCTGTCTGTGGGGCTTCTAGGTTTTCGGGGTCTGTGAGCACCGCTGCCACATTTCTAATGTTGATTGCTTTTGTTTTGCAGAAAATCCACGCCGGGAAACTCCAGTTGGGGCCCTGCTGCAGAACGCTTTAGGACAATGTGAATTCCAGGTGGAGCCAGCCCTCAAATACAAATTACAGGTAAGATAAGCGTTTGGATGGGAGGTAGTATAATGGAGTATTAGGAGAGGCGAGAGAGTGACAGTGGTACTAGTAGTAAAGTCCTAGGACTCTTGAATTAACAAACTCTGTGACAGGCATTTACTTTGGAAAACATTTGGCCAATTACACGTGAACCAACACGATGACAGTGTTCAGTAAAACGAACTTACTGCAAAACCAACACCCACCAGGCTCAAAAGTAGTAAAAAACAGGTATGCTCAGATAAAGTTTGAAAAAGTAAATTTTTATATCCCTAACAAAATAATCTCCCGCAAGACCCTCCCTAACCCCAACAAATAAATAGTCCTTCAAAAGTCCCCAAAAACCCCAACTCCCAATTCCCACCCCCCAAAAGTCTCTAAAAAAGGGGCAAGGGACACTCTAGGGATGCATGGTGTTGACTTTGGCCTCCAGGGCATCATGCCTTAGGGCCAGGGCATCGTACTGCTCCCGGAGGGTGACGTGGTCTAAGCGGAGGCCCTCCAACAAATGTTGATATTTTTTCAATTTCCGGACCTCCGCCTCCAGGTCGGACACTCTGTGGATTGCACGGCGCAACCGAGCCTTTAGAGTACTGTGAGGGGCAGCCTTTGCTGCTCGGCGGTGGCGTCTGCCAGCACGGCTCCGTTTCGCCGGAGCACTGCGCTGACCGGCAGAACGTGGGGTCACGGAGGAAGATGCAGATGTCCCATTCGATGTACTGGACTGCGTGTCGTCCCCCTCCAGTTCCACCAGCCGCCGATATTGGGCAACAGTAGCATCCAGCCTCCGTTGCCGGGCCAGTACAGCCTGCATACTCCTTGTTGGTTTTGATGTTTTAGTATGACCAACTATATGAAGAAAGAAAGACATAATCTGTAACCAATGCTCTTTAAGAATATGATTAACACAAAATGATTCAGCAGGAAGTTGAGTCACAGTACAACTAGCAACTAGCCAGCGCAGTACAAAACTATTCAGGCCAGTATCATGGGCATCCGCAGGGAGGGGCAAGGGGGGGCGCTTGCCCCCCCCCTGGATCGCAGGTCCATCCAGTGCTGGCCCAGTGACAAATTACAATACGGTAATTACAGCAGGCTGGGACCGACAGACAGATAGAGGCAGAGACAGAGAGAGAGGAAGACAGAAGGAGAGAGAGAGAGGGAGGGAGCCAGAGGGTGACAGAGGGAGGGTGACGGAGGGAGACAGAGAGAGAGAGACAGCGAGGTAGAGGGAGACACAGGGAGACAGAAAGAGGGAGACAGAGAGAGAAAGAGAGAGGGAAACAGAGAGAGGGAGGGAGACAGAGAGAGAGGGAGGGAGACAGAGAGAGAGGGAGGGAGAGAGAGAAAGAAAGATGTGTGTAATGTGTATGCCAGGTCTGGTGGCTCAGTGGACGAAGGCATCCGCTGCAGGGGCATGAGTTCAACCTCATGGTCATAGTTTTTTTGTTGCTCTAGATCCATATCCCTCCCCCACTGACCCTGCCCCCTTCGGTGCGGGCCTTGGCCACAAACCACACTGTCAATTTGGCCTCGAGAGAAAGTTTGTAAGGACCCATGCTCTATAACCACATCCTCCTGATTTAGATTGAATTGTTTTTTTCTGGCATTTTTTGTTTTTCCCTCTGTTTTAATGTAGTTGCCAGGTCGTCTGCTGTGGTGCCGCACAAGATTTTTCTCTTCCCCCTATGGGGTTTATGTTTATTTAAGCTCTATGTCGTGTTAGATTTAAAAAAAAATTATTTAATACTTGTGCTCAATCATGTCAGGAGTAGGACTCAGGAGATGGTGATGATGTTGCACCCCCCCCTGGAAACATTTCATAGTATTTTCGTAGTTCATCCAGTGACCGTCTACTCTCTGTAGATACACATCATATGCTATCTAAGAGTCAGATAGTACCATGATCCAGCTTACCTGTACCCGCCACCACCACTGCCTGCTTCCTCACAGTCTGTTCTTGGCCCTCTTGCGCCGCCTCCTCCCCAGAGTTGTCCTCGGACTCGGAGTCGATCACCACCACCACATCCGAGCTGGCCCCGCCACCAGATGTTCCACCTACAAAGTAGATTTAAGAATGTTAGATTACACCACTCACTAGTATTTGGTCTAGGAATGAAGAAATGTGAAAACAACAGAAAAAGTAATTGACTGTCTACTCTAGTCTAAAGTAAAAATGTCCCTCCTTCCAGGGAAGGCTGTTGTCTTGCTGCACTTTTTTGTCACAATTGATGAATGCTTGCTTAATTTTAACACACACCATTTTTCTCTGAACAGACAGAAGCTGGACTTCTAAGGACAAGAGCAACATCAACTTCAAACCAGGTGAAAGCTCGGCTCGACCACAAGAAATGTGTTCCATTACTCATCAACTCAGCACCAAGCACTTTTCCATTTCCAGCTAACTTCATTTTAATATATGTGTTTACTTTTACTTTTAATAAAGCTTTTAAACTTGAATAGACTCTGTGGTTTTTGGTCCTCCAGACTAGAGTGACTGAGCGAAAGGTTTTGCAATTTTTGCAAGGAGGAGTCCGTGCCGCTGACACTACCAGGTTTATACAGTGTGCCAAACACGCCACTCTGAAATATTATTACTCTGGTCTTTGGTGTCCATAGTTCGGTTTGTGGAGAATTGTCCCTGCAACAGTAGTATTATGGATTTTGCTCCTATCTAAACACTATTTCGAAAAAATTAAATTAGGAACGCTTGGACAACAATAGGTCCTCTATATTTAAATGAAAACTTACTGGGGCCAGCAAAGGAGCACTCGCCGCCCTGGCCTGCATCCTCCTCCTTTGGAGCCACAGCATCCTCCTTTTCCGTCCGCTTCTCCTGGGCGGACCTGACGTACAACATGAAAGAAAGAACAGAAAACATTGATGATTGCTGCTTGTCGATGTCCTTGTCAACCAAATCAAACATTTAGAAAGAACAAGAACCAACTATTTCAGCCAAAAAGAGGGCTACAAAGGAAGGACTGCACCTGAGCCTCTACTCTAGGGGCAGATTTACAAGCCCCTTGCAGCTCTTTTGCTCCGTTCTTGCGTCACTTTTGTGACGCAGCGCCACAACAAGAGAGGCGCCATGGTGTGGCGTATATTAACAACGTGACGCATATGGGAGATGCATCCCATTCTAAAGCCCTGCGCCATAAGGGAGCGTTCCAGCGCAAGGGAGGGCGTTCCTGCGCAGGAACGCATGCTAAAAGTGGCTATGGGGAATATATAAAATTTCAATCAGTCATTTAGGACAATGATGCGTCACTGAAACCCTGCGCCTGCATGAAGCAGACGTAAGGCTTGACGCAGCATTGCTGGAGCTGCGCCATCGTTGCAACGCAACTCCATCAATGAGCCGCCTTTACGGCACCGATGCGTAACGCTTCGGTGACGTTTTGGGACCATGGTGTGCCGCATTGTAAATACGGGGCACCATGGGTGGTGCTGGCGTGCCGCACACTTTGCAGGGATGCGCAGGTAATTGCTAATCTGACACTTAGGGGCATACTTACGAGTTCTGGGCTGCACACCTCCAGAGGTGCACCAGAACAACTGCGTAACGCAAAACAAACCTTGTGTCACGGCAGATGCGCCGCAATTACAGTGCGGCAAACCCTGGCGCAAGGGTAGGCAGATGCGTGACGCATCTCATGACGAAAGAGGAGCGCATCTCTAGAGTCGCGTCGCAGGCGCGATGCAACTCTAGCAATGCTCAGGGCTGCACAATACTCAACATACCGCATCAGTCCTTACGCCTGCTTCAAGCAAGCAGGCATAAAGAATTGACGTAGTAGTGTCGCGGAAGTGCCTGCGTTAAATCTTGTAGATTTCACGCAGGCACTTTTGCGAGGCGCATAGCTGCCTGACCGCCACCCACCACCCCCCACCCCCCCCCTGCGTGGGAACGCACCCATTGTGGCGCAGGCCCAGGCCTTAACGTGGCGCATCTCCCTAGATGCATCACGTTGTACATGACTCGCAGGGATGCGCCACGTTTACGTCGCTGTGCGTCAGGTAAGGCAGCGTAAACGTGGCGCAAGGGGCTTGTAAATCTGCCCCTTTGTGTCTAGCATTACGCAGTTCTGTAAAGTACACTCATACATTACTCAGCCCAAGTAAATGAACACAAAATAGAAAACAAATAAGCAGTGGCACTGCCACAGAGAAGGAGAGCAGTGCACCTGAAATGCACAGAAGATTTTGAAATATTAATTTACCTCTCCTATCAATGTAATCGGCAGCATTATTGCTCTTTGTAAAAAAGTTAAAGCAAACATTTGCAATATAACACACAGAGCAGGAGAAAAAACAGAGTAGTGAGTGATGAAAAAATTGCTACTACTACTCACCAAGCCCGGGGACCTCCACTCCCAGCAGGTCGAGCAGGTCGCGCTCCCGGTCCAGGATATCGGTCCAGCGGTGGGTCACCTGGTTGTAGGTGCGCTGGACCCCCGAGATGTCAAACAGGGCCCGGCACACCTGCTCCCGCCGCTTCCGTCGCTCCTGGCGGTTGGTGTAGCCACCATCGATCCTGCCGCCTGCCGCGATGGTCCTGGGGAGGCGGCGCTGTACATAGAAAACGAGTGCGCCCACCTCCTCAGAGCTGAAGATCTCCCTGGGCACCACCATTTCCGCCCTCAAACGGCCACACGGGAGCCGGGCACGGGCTGCGGGGCCCGTCTTGGGCAGCTTCACAGCTGTCTTCACCATGGTCTGGGCAGGTGTTAGCAACAAGGAGGCAAAATGAAAAATAATAAGACTAGGGAAGAAGAAAATAAAAGTTTAAAAAAGTAGTTGAAAAGTAAACAAAAGTAGACTAAAACACAAAAATATAGACCTAGAAAACTAGAGGGATAGAAAAAAGTTAAATAGATCAAAAAAATATTAAAACAGGCAAAGGATGGCAGAGATATAGAGAGGATAGAAACACCATGCCCAGACACATAGGAATGAATGAAAAACAAGATGGCGGCCCGATCACGTGCGCGTAAGTAAGTTCGCACGCGATTTCTCTCGCGAACTTGTGCGAACTTGCATTCGCAAGGCGCTCATTCCGCGAGATTACACATAGCGGGCGGAAACGGAAATACGTCACGCAAACAAAATGGCGGCGCCCGTGCTCAACCTTGGGGTAACTCGCACGAGTTCGGGGCTTCCACGGTCGATTTCGCACGACGCCGCGCCTCGCGAATAGGGCGAAATTACCGAAAAACGAGTTTTGCAAAAGCAAAACCAACGAGCAGGTGCAAAAGTTCGAGCTCATCATTTGTAACCATTTCCCTGTAGTGCTTCCTGAAGGGGCCCTCCAGAATCCGGTTGCCTACTTGCAACTATTGTGTGACCCTGCTCTGACAGTCACAGAATAGTTAGAAGTATGCCATTGCATCCTGTTAAAATTTTTTTACATTGCAACAAAAAGGAAAGGGAGCAGACAAGCAGGTGCCAGCCTTCATTAATGTCAGTTGGGGCAGGGCAGGTGTTGTTGTTTGCAAAACTTAAAGCACTTAGCAGGTGTGCTTTGCTTTGCCACAATAATGTACACTCACTGGTCAATCAGAGGGTGCTATGATGACACCGAGGGTGGCATGGGTGTGCCAGCCACAGGGTGGCATGGGTGAACCAGAGTGCCAGTGTTGACAGAGGATGGCAGTGCTTTGCTTTGCCCCAATAATGTACACTGGTGAACCAGAGGGTGCCGTGATGACACAGAGGGTGACATGGGTGAGCCAGAGGGTGGCATGGGTGAACAAAGAGAGTGCCAGTGGTGACAGAGGGTGGCAGTGATGAAGAAAGCCTTGCAAACAGGCTGGGCACGTAGAAACAACAAGTTTGCAAAACTGGCGACCCGACAAGTAAGTTCGCAATTTGCGAAATTGTACAAAACCCTCGCGAACTTGCAGAAACCCGTGCGAACACACACCCCAAAAAAAATCCGCAAAATCCGCGAGAATTCGCGTATTTTGCGTATTTTCGCAATCCGCAAATTCGCAAATCCGCAAATTCGCGGAGTGCGAATCCGCAAAATCCACCCATGCTTAGTTTAAACATCTTCCTGATCTTCCTGTAGAGGATCCTCCCTTGAATGATGTTTACCTAGAGACTGTGCAAAAACTTAAATTACGTTTTGACAAGCAGCCTAGCCTCATGGTCCTTAGATGTACATTTTTTAAGAGGAAACAGCTTGACAGTGAAGATGTTGATTCCTATATATCCAATATGCAATACAGGAACCCAATATGAAGGGTCCAGAGACCTGGTTGGTGTTTAGTGGTTACTGCTTACTAAGTCAGTGTGTACCAAATTATGTAAGAAAGAAAAATTTCTTTCTAGAGTCCCCTCACTCACCGGGGTTGCCCCACGGTGACATGCTTCATCATTGGGGCCATCCCAGTTCTCTACGAAAAGGGGCGTGCTGCGACAAGGCGACTACGCTGGAGCACTGGTTTTGTGAGATGACTATGTGTGGTGTAAGTGTGGTGATGGTGGAGTGGGTGTGAAATTAAAAATACCGTGCTAGTGGGCCTCAACAATTTATTTTGCTCCTAGTGTGGTATAAAATTAAAAAGGGGTAACACTGTATTCTAACTTTAATTGAGCTAGATCAGTGTTATGGTCGACATGTTTCAAGCTCCCCCAAGCTTTTCATCAGGACCATACAGGGTCCAGCCCTGTATTTCCACTCCTATATTCAAATGAAAAAAGTGTTTTTTTAAAAGTAAATATTAATTATTTATACTGTACGCTGTTAATAATAAAACATGCGTGTTTTTCTGTACATACGGTTTGTAATCTACTCGAAATGCTGTAAAAGAGAATAACAGTTGTTTAGTGGCAAACACCCCCTTTCAAAAAAGGGGGGGAAACAACTCACATGCATCTCACTTCATCTAGGGCGTGGGTGTGCCCTGGGCACCATACTGGTGCGTGCTGGTTTTCAAACCGGTGTGGAAAAATAAAGCACTGTGAATCAAGTGGTTTAGTGGTTTCACACACAAGACATAAGACTTAATGTGACTAATGACACGACACACAACATATACACACATAAAGTAACATGGCAGATGGTATATTTACATAAACGAGTGTTTGGTTACACTCCATGGTCTTAGGCAAGGGCAGGATCGCCTCGTGGAAACATTGCTGAAAAAGGAGGTTCAAGGTAACAGTTATAGTGCTCCTTTTCTATGTTTCCCTCAAAAATAGCTGGTATTATAGCGATATAGCGTCATTTTGCACTTACTTCCTATCGGCAAACCCGCTCGGTACTACCTGATAACTCCTCACCCGACCGCATACTGAAGCAGAATGGGATTGCCGGTGTATTTGGATACATCGCGCTTCCGGGTTGCCGGGCCTTGTCTAATGACTAGAGCGTTTTTCTTGGCGGCCATCTTAGGAGTATGTCATCGCGATTGACGCGAGTATTTTGTAATTCCGAATAAAACATCGGAGTTTGGCCGAATTTGGGGGTGCAAAATAATTTAGAGTAATGCTTGGTAGAGGGGCATACTTGTAATTTAATTTAGAACACAAGTTTTTCCGGGGACGGACGGATGATATTTTTTGGAAAGGAGTTATTTTGAACTCAACCATATTTGTTAAAACGTGGTTTTAAACACTGGATTGGTGTTTTGTTTCATCATAAGTGTTTTATTTCAAAGGTAACGGAGGGTGGGGTTTGAATACTTGTGAACAAACTTACAAGGTTGTTGAGGAATAAGGTACCCTTCTTGTATAGTTTATATACAAACAGCTTGTATGTCAGTTTTTTTCTCTGGGAAAATTTTTTTTGAGTTTCAATAGCATGTTAGGAAATTCTTTCAGTTTTTGTAAAAAAAGAATTTTTGTAAAAAATGTTTTGCATCTGTCTTTCATAGTTTTTACAGCAGGCCTAGGGTCGAAAAGCCCCCCATGGGATTTCGTCATTGAGTCCCAGGGTGTCAGTATGTAAGCAAAACACCCATCTCTGTTCTCTTTCATGGAGGATTCTTTCCAGGTTGTCTCTGTTTTTCACTACCTCTACGACTACCCAGGTGAGATCATTTGGTGTGTGGTTCTGTTCAATGAAATGGGTGGTCATTCTGGTTGTGGCTCGTTTGCACCTTATGTTACTTCTGTGCTCCACTATGCGGGTGCTGACCTTCCTAGTGGTCATTCCCACATAGTGTAAGTTGCATGTGCAAGTTATCAGGTACACCACTCCACTGGTGTTACAATTGGAAAAACCTCTGAGTTCCCATTTCGTAGCATTGTTAAAGGTTATAGTTTTAGTTGGGGACGTCAAATGACAAACGCTGCAATTGTTACATGGGAAATGTCCATTCGGTAGTGGTTGGGATCTTACTGTTTGAGTTGTTGGTATGGGACGGGTATGTACCAAAAAATCTTTCAAGTTTTTCCCCCGTCTATGGCTGAACATTGGAGTCGGTATGGTTAGTCCACCACTGTTGAGTATTGGCCAATGTTTTTTGATTATTTTGGACACAGTGTCAGAAACCTGATTAAATGTAGTGATGCAAATGGGTCTGTTGTTCTCAGGTTGAGTTCTCTCCTTCGGTTCCAATAGGGCTTCCCTATTGTTGTTTGCAGCTCGTTTCTTAGCTTCTTTTATCAGTTTGTTTGGGTATTTCCTGTTTCTCAGCTTGTTGCCCAGGTCCTCCGCTTGGGTTAGGTAGTCAGATTTGTTGCTACAATTCCTGCGTAAACGAAGGAATTGCCCAAATGGGAGGTTTTGTCTAAGATGGCCAGGGTGGAAACTGTCAAAGGCCAAGAGACAGTTGCGTGCTGTCTCTTTGAAATGAGTTGTTGTTACTAATTTGCCGGACTCAGCATGTATATTTAGATCCAGGAAAACCAAATCAGTCTTGCTCATTGAGCAAGTGAATTTCAGGAAAGGATCCTGTCTGTTGAGCCAAGACAGAAAAGTTTGTGCTTCTTCTTCTGTGCCTTGCCATATCAACAGAATATCGTCGATATAGCGTTTCCATTCCAGGATTTGGTGTCTGTGGGGATTCCTCTCATTCAGTATTTTGTTTTTCTCCAGCTGATGGACGTACAGTCCGGCTATGCTCGGCGCGAAAGTACTGCCCATGCTGGTCCCATGTTGCTGTTTATATAGAGTTGATTCAAAACGGAAGAAGTTTTCACATAATGCTAATTGACAGCATTCTATCACCACATGTCGTGGGGTGTGGAATTCCCACTCGCTCTCGTACAGTACTTCCTCCAAAATCTGTAAGGTCTCTCTGTGTGGTAAGCTGGTATATAGACTTTCGACATCCAGACTAATCAGAAGACTGGATGTCGCGTCAAAGGTTAGATCTTTTAGGAGACATAGTACGTCCTTAGTGTCCCTCAGATAGTTGTCAGTTTTCTGCACCAAGGGTCTGAGAAAGGCATCCGCGAATTGTGACAGAGGTTCTAAAATTGAACCTATCCCCGAGACTATTGGTCTCCCTGGTGGATTGTCTAGTCTCTTATGAATTTTGGGGATGGTGTAAAAATATGGTATTGTTGGTTTTTTATTGGTCAGGAACTCTATTTCTTTTTTACTTAACCAATCGTTGGCTTGACATTCCTCTGTTAGGTACGCAATTGAGATTCTCAGTCGTTCTGTAGGGTCTTCATCCAGTATGGCATAATTTCTTGTGTCCCCTAATAGGCGGAGGCATTCCTTTCTGTAGTCCGTGGTATTCTGTAGGACAATTGCTCCGCCTTTGTCGGCTGGCTTGATGGTAATGAGGTTGTTTTTTGAGAGTTCCTGTAAACTCCAGCAGAACTCACGAAAAGATTGAATGAGCTAAATAAAACTATGTCCGAATTTGAAATCAGCCTAAAGGATTCGAAATACATAAAATTATCTAAGGATAAGAAATTATTTTCACATGAGAAGGTATATCCTTACATCAGGGACGACTACAGAACAAGCAGCAGGAACCCTGGATATAACACTGACAGCAATGACTCTGACCCAGGATCAAATAGCTCGGGGGGATCAAGCAATTACAACACTACCCCCAACAGAAGACCCAGAAGAGGAAGAGGCAACACAAGAGGCTATAGAGGCAACCAAGCACCTATGTGGCCGATGTACCAGGACCCATATAATTACGGCCCTCCTCCTCCACCGTTTTTCTATGGCCCACCAATGTACAATCAACCTAACTTTCAAAACTGGGAAAACAACCAAGGAAACCAAGGCAATCAAAGGAAACCTTTTTTAGGGAGAGGCCGTTAAGCCCAACGTACAAAGAACAAACCCAGCCAAGGAGTGCAATGGGCAGAACCAGTGGTGACAACAACACGTCACACACGGAGCAAGGGCCCCCCGGAACTCACCACGAGCACCAACCTAGTCTAGTGGTGAATCTATCTTCAATAACCCTTACAAACACACAGATCCAAGTACTAAATAAGGGTTTAGGTTTTGTACCTACCCCATCCACAGATAAGTTCAAACTGTGCTGTGAATTAAAAGAATTCCTGAGAAAAGTCAAGCTACAGGTCTTCTTCCAAGACAAAGACTCCGCAGAACGATCAAAAAGTGACACAGGACTACAAAAGAAATCAAACTTTGTTCCACCAGCCCACAGCCTACCTGTGGAAATACTAACCTTTGAAAAAGCAGTCATGAGGGAGGTACAGGAGCTGGACCCACGTATAATTAAAGTATTTCACAATACTAGCAAAGCTGAACAATCAGCATTACAGGAACTCTCAAAAAACTACCTCATTACCATCAAGCCAGCCGACAAAGGCGGAGCAATTGTCCTACAGAATACCACGGACTACAGAAAGGAATGCCTCCGCCTATTAGGGGACACAAGAAATTATGCCATACTGGATGAAGACCCTACAGAACGACTGAGAATCTCAATTGCGTACCTAACAGAGGAATGTCAAGCCAACGATTGGTTAAGTAAAAAAGAAATAGAGTTCCTGACCAATAAAAAACCAACAATACCATATTTTTACACCATCCCCAAAATTCATAAGAGACTAGACAATCCACCAGGGAGACCAATAGTCTCGGGGATAGGTTCAATTTTAGAACCTCTGTCACAATTCGCGGATGCCTTTCTCAGACCCTTGGTGCAGAAAACTGACACCTATCTGAGGGACACTAAGGACGTACTATGTCTCCTAAAAGATCTAACCTTTGACGCGACATCCAGTCTTCTGATTAGTCTGGATGTCGAAAGTCTATATACCAGCTTACCACACAGAGAGACCTTACAGATTTTGGAGGAAGTACTGTACGAGAGCGAGTGGGAATTCCACACCCCACGACATGTGGTGATAGAATGCTGTCAATTAGCATTATGTGAAAACTTCTTCCGTTTTGAATCAACTCTATATAAACAGCAACATGGGACCAGCATGGGCAGTACTTTCGCGCCGAGCATAGCCGGACTGTACGTCCATCAGCTGGAGAAAAACAAAATACTGAATGAGAGGAATCCCCACAGACACCAAATCCTGGAATGGAAACGCTATATCGACGATATTCTGTTGATATGGCAAGGCACAGAAGAAGAAGCACAAACTTTTCTGTCTTGGCTCAACAGACAGGATCCTTTCCTGAAATTCACTTGCTCAATGAGCAAGACTGATTTGGTTTTCCTGGATCTAAATATACATGCTGAGTCCGGCAAATTAGTAACAACAACTCATTTCAAAGAGACAGCACCCAACTGTCTCTTGGCCTTTGACAGTTTCCACCCTCGCCATCTTAGACAAAACCTCCCATTTGGGCAATTCCTTCGTTTACGCAGGAATTGTAGCAAAAAATCTGACTACCTAACCCAAGCGGAGGACCTGGGCAACAAGCTGAGAAACAGGAAATACCCAAACAAACTGATAAAAGAAGCTAAGAAACGAGCTGCAAACAACAATAGGGAAGCCCTATTGGAACCGAAGGAGAGAACTCAACCTGAGAACAACAGACCCATTTGCATCACTACATTTAATCAGGTTTCTGACACTGTGTCCAAAATAATCAAAAAACATTGGCCAATACTCAACAGTGGTGGACTAACCATACCGACTCCAATGTTCAGCCATAGACGGGGGAAAAACGTGAAAGATTTTTTGGTACATACCGTCCCATACCAACAACCCAAACAGTAAGATCCCAACCACTACCGAATGGACATTTCCCATGTAACAATTGCAGCGTTTGTCATTTGACGTCCCCAACTAAAACTATAACCTTTAACAATGCTACGAAATGGGAACTCAGAGGTTTTTCCAATTGTAACACCAGTGGAGTGGTGTACCTGATAACTTGCACATGCAACTTACACTATGTGGGAATGACCACTAGGAAGGTCAGCACCCGCATAGTGGAGCACAGAAGTAACATAAGGTGCAAACGAGCCACAACCAGAATGACCACCCATTTCATTGAACAGAACCACACACCAAATGATCTCACCTGGGTAGTCGTAGAGGTAGTGAAAAACAGAGACAACCTGGAAAGAATCCTCCCTGAAAGAGAACAGAGATGGGTGTTTTGCTTACATACTGACACCCTGGGACTCAATGACGAAATCCCATGGGGGGCTTTTCGACCCTAGGCCTGCTGTAAAAACTATGAAATACAGATGCAAAAAATTTTTTACAAACATTTTTTTTTAAAAAAACTGAAAGAATTTCCTAACATGCTATTGAAACTCAAAAAAATTTTTCCCAGAGAAAAAAACTGACATACAAGCTGTTTGTATATAAACTATACAAGAAGGGTACCTTATTCCTCAACAACCTTGTAAGTTTGTTCACAAGTATTCAAACCCCACCCTCCGTTACCTTTGAAATAAAACACTTATGATGAAACAAAACACCAATCCAGTGTTTAAAACCACGTTTTAACAAATATGGTTGAGTTCAAAATAACTCCTTTCCAAAAAATATCATCCGTCCGTCCCCGGAAAAACTTGTGTTCTAAATTAAATTACAAGTATGCCCCTCTACCAAGCATTACTCTAAATTATTTTGCACCCCCAAATTCGGCCAAACTCCGATGTTTTATTCGGAATTACAAAATACTTGCGTCAATCGCGATGACATACTCCTAAGATGGCCGCCAAGAAAAACGCTCTAGTCATTAGACAAGGCCCGGCAACCCGGAAGCGCGATGTATCCAAATACACCGGCAATCCCATTCTGCTTCAGTATGCGGTCGGGTGAGGAGTTATCAGGTAGTACCGAGCGGGTTTGCCGATAGGAAGTAAGTGCAAAATGACGCTATATCGCTATAATACCAGCTATTTTTGAGGGAAACATAGAAAAGGAGCACTATAACTGTTACCTTGAACCTCCTTTTTCAGCAATGTTTCCACGAGGCGATCCTGCCCTTGCCTAAGACCATGGAGTGTAACCAAACACTCGTTTATGTAAATATACCATCTGCCATGTTACTTTATGTGTGTATATGTTGTGTGTCGTGTCATTAGTCACATTAAGTCTTATGTCTTGTGTGTGAAACCACTAAACCACTTGATTCACAGTGCTTTATTTTTCCACACCGGTTTGAAAACCAGCACGCACCAGTATGGTGCCCAGGGCACACCCACGCCCTAGATGAAGTGAGATGCATGTGAGTTGTTTCCCCCCCTTTTTTGAAAGGGGGTGTTTGCCACTAAACAACTGTTATTCTCTTTTACAGCATTTCGAGTAGATTACAAACCGTATGTACAGAAAAACACGCATGTTTAATTATTAACAGCGTACAGTATAAATAATTAATATTTACTTTTAAAAAAACACTTTTTTCATTTGAATATAGGAGTGGAAATACAGGGCTGGACCCTGTATGGTCCTGATGAAAAGCTTGGGGGAGCTTGAAACATGTCGACCATAACACTGATCTAGCTCAATTAAAGTTAGAATACAGTGTTACCCCTTTTTAATTTTATACCACACTAGGAGCAAAATAAATTGTTGAGGCCCACTAGCACGGTATTTTTAATTTCACACCCACTCCACCATCACCACACTTACACCACACATAGTCATCTCACAAAACCAGTGCTCCAGCGTAGTCGCCTTGTCGCAGCACGCCCCTTTTCGTAGAGAACTGGGATGGCCCCAATGATGAAGCATGTCACCGTGGGGCAACCCCGGTGAGTGAGGGGACTCTAGAAAGAAATTTTTCTTTCTTACATAATTTGGTACACACTGACTTAGTAAGCAGTAACCACTAAACACCAACCAGGTCTCTGGACCCTTCATATTGGGTTCCTGTATTGCATATACTGACTGGAGGCCGACCTGGTTTGGCCTAACCTCCTTCTCCCTCCTTTTTTTGTTCTTGATTCCTATATATCTTCCTTGAGGAAACTTGCTGGGGATTGTAGATTTCAAAATTTTTCTGACCAACTTATCAGAGACCAATTTGCATGTCATTGTAGAGAAAAAAGCATAAGACAAAAGTTACTTTCCTTGGGTGATCCTTCATTGGATGAAACCATAAAAATAGCTAAGAGTATCGAGATTTCATTGGTTTCTTTAAAGGAATTGGAGGAAAAGGTTATTGAACCTGTAAATGCTATCAATCTCAATTCCTCTAACTCATCTAAGAAATTTGTTAAGCGTACTTATAACAATCCTGGGAAGTCATTTAATTCTTCCAAGCCTAATACCTTAGATGCAAATATGTGTATAAGATTTGGTAATGCAGCTCACCCTAAAGGTTCACATTGTCCAGCTTCTAATTTCACCTGTAATTATTGTAAGAAAGTTGGACATTTCGCTAAAGTCTGTCTCAAACTAAAGGGGCAAGGAAAAAAAAGTTTTAAAAAACCCACTGTCTGCATTGTTGATTCTGACTCTTCTTCTGATGGGGAAGTTGTTTCTGTTGTTACTGAAGGTGTTGTCGTAGGAGATCCTAACGATTGTGTTGATCCCATAGATGACTTTACAATTGGTTCGAAACATGTAAAACTCTTAGTTGACTCTGGAGCAAAAGTAACTATGATAATGCAAAAGCTTTTTGATGAAACTTGGGAAGGTACACAACCTCTTCTTCCTCCTGATCGTTCACCTGTGTCTTACGAAGGCAAGAAGATTGATCTTCTAGGTTATTTTGAAGATGAGTTGTGGTTCAGAGGAAGGAGGATATGGGGAAAGATTTATGTAGCTGTTAAGGGTCTTGATATCCTGGGGTGGTTCCACCAGGGTTTATTTAAAATGATTTTGAGACCTGGTGCTAAAGAACAAATTCTCGTTGTTGATTGTCCTGATGAAGTTTTATCTCGACAAAAAGTGTTCCCATCGGTTTTTGGTGGGGAGCTTGGAAAAATAAAGGGATTCAAGCACACAATTATTGTCAAAGATGGTTCACTGCCAATTAAACATAAACTAAGGGGTGTACCTTACAGTGTCAGGGAAGATTTAGATAAATAATTACAAATGCTCTGTGAGAAAGGTGTCATTGAGCCTACGGAGTCATCTCTTTGGCTTAGTCCTTTGGTCGTAGCCAGGAAAAGGGACGGGAAACTTCGTGTGTGTGTAGATTTAAGGTCACTGAACAAGGAGATTTGGGTCGACTCACATCCCTTGCCAAAGATCCAAGATCTCTTTGCTTCTACGAAGGGCGCTAACATTTTTACTAAGCTTGATCTGGCTAGTGCCTATCACCAGATCGAGCTGCACCCAGAGTCACGTCAACTTACAGCCTTTGTCTCTCCCCTGGGAGCGTTTCAGTATCGATGTATGCCATTTGGATTAGCATCCGCTGCGTCGGTATTTCAGCGTGTAATGTCCAACATTCTCAGTGGTGTAGATGGGGTTCTGGTTTTTCAGGATGACGTACTTATATTTGCAAAGGATTCTGCGTCACATGATTTGATTTTGCATAAAGTTTTGAGTCTTATTCGAGAACATGGGGTTGTTCTTAAGTTAGAAAAGTGTAAATTCAGTTGTACAGAAGTAGAATATTTAGGGCATATTCTCACCCAAGATGGAATAAAGCCTAGACCAGGTCTCTTGGAGGCTATATCTAATGCTGCTACTCCCACAGACAAAACAGGTGTGAAGTCTCTCTTGGGTCTCTGTGAATACTATTCGTGAATCATACCACATTATGCCACCATTGTCCGGCCTATCAGCAATATGTTAAAGAAGGGAATCAAATTTGTATGGTGTGATGAATGTGTTTCTGCTTTTAAGAGAGTCAAAGACAGTCTGAGTGCCAGTTCTATCTTGAAGCCTTTTGATCCTAGTTTACCGTGCTGTTTGACGGTTGATGCCAGTCAGGTGGGTTTGGGTGCCACCTTGACCCAGGTCGAGTGTGGTGTTGAGAGAACTATTGGCTTTGCCTCTAGAGTTTTGCGTGCACCTGAATTGCAATATTCGGTTATAGAAAAGGAACTTTTGGCTTGTGCTTGGGCCATTGATAAGTTTCGTTCTTATGTATGGGGTAAGCGATTTTTATTACAGACAGATCACAAGCCTCTTATAAACATCTTGAGTGGGACTATAACCAAGTGTTCTACCCCCAGGATCATGCGCATGGTGAGCAGGTTGTTGCAATATCATTTTGATGTTAAGCATATCCCCGGTGGCAAGAATGGAAGGGCAGATTTCTTTTCACGGTTTCCTGGTCCAAACTCACTTGATGACGATATTTCATTTGCTGATCTTATCAATGAGGATTGCGAGGACTGTCTTGTTGCCAGTGTTGACATCCCTGAACTTAAATTCTGTTCTGAGAAGGAGTGGATGCAAGCTTTTGCTAATGACTCTGTCCTTCAGGAAGTTTGCAATTTTATTAGGTCCGGGTGGCCTAGAGAGAAAGTCCTTTCTCTTTCCCTTCAACCCTTTTCTAAGGTCCAAGATGAGTTGTCTGTGGAAGATGATATTCTTTTACGCAATGACAAAATAATTCCACCGCAGGTCTTCAGGAATGGTATTATAGTCAGAGCTCATGAGGGACACTTAGGGTGTTCATTTACTAAACGTCGCATTCGTGATACCTTTTGGTGGCCAGGTATGGATGCTGAGGTCGATGAGTTTGTTTTAGATTGTACTATCTGCAAATCTTCAGACAAATCTCTTAAAACTTGTGTTCCTCCACTAATTCCAGTGGAATGTCCAGATCATCCTTGGCAAAAGGTAGGAGTTGATGTGATGGAGCCCTATATGACTCTCAGTGGAGGTGCTAGGTTTATTTTAGTGATGATTGACTATGCGTCAAAATGGCCAGAATTCAAGTTAGTCAAGGATGTGGATTCGAAAGTAGTTATTGATTTCTTGAGTGATGTGTGGAGCAGAGAAGGTTTTCCGGAAATTCTTGTTTCCGATAATGGGAAACAGTTTGTCTCTAAGGAATTGAAAGATTTTTTGTCCATTTCTGGGGTCAAACATAGTAAGAGTTCCTTATATTATCCTCAAGGAAATGGTCTTGTGGAGAGGATGAATAGGGTTGTTGGTGATTGCGTGAGATGGGCAAAGGATAAGAACTGTGATGTTGTCAAATCTCTTAGAAGAATGTTTTGGTTTTACAGGACCACTCCCCATTCCTCCACTAAAGTCTCCCCTTTTGAATTAATGAGGGGAAGGAAACTGAACACTTCTTTTCGTCCAGGTTGGATGTCGAAGTGGGTTAAAAATGAATCTGATGTGGAAAAGTTGATGTCTTTTGCTAAAGAAAGTGCAACCATTACTCAAGAGAAACAGAAAACAACCTTTGACATTAAAAAAGGCGCTAAATTGTGCACTTTGAATGTTGGAGATTGTGTCAGGATTAGGAAATCCACTCATGTTAATAAAGGGGAGAGTAAATTTGGTCCTCCCCTCAAGGTTCTCAAGATTAGTGGTAATGCTGTTAAGGTTGAAGGTGAATTTTGGTGGAACTTGAGTAAGGTTGCCAAGGTTAATTGTTCCAGCCGGAAGCAATCTGATAAGAGTAATTATCAGACTGTTTCTAATACTGTTCTTAGGAAGAGTTCTCGTCCTATCGTTAAACCTACTAGATATAGAGAATGAATTTATGTTGTGGATGATTGGGGTGGGTTCACTCTTTTGTTTATGTTATGAACTCAGTAGTTTTCTGTAATAGTTTTTTTTTGTTTTTTTTATTGAGAAGGGAAGGTAATGTAGTAAGCTTCCCCTTTAATTCTAGTCATGTTGATTGTAGAATGTTTCTAACTGTGCTTAGTTACCTAAGAATGTCCTGTAAGCATTCTTGAGTTGATGTCTGTTAGAGCCAGCTGATTCCTATACTGGCTCTCTCTCCATGTAACTGAATAAATATTCTCAAGACATCATCATTTGTATCTTCTGAATTACTACACCTTCCATAGGAGTGGCTGATAAGAACATATGTGTCCATTTTAGGTTATATATAGATATACTATACCTAAGTAAGGGGTGATTACACCGACTTACCCCAGCTGAGTGATCAGCCAGTTGTGTTAAATATGGAGGCCAGGTCAGGGGTGGCATAATACATGCTGCAGCCCCTGGTAGGCCTTGGAAGCACCTATGCACTGGGTACCTGGGGTACACTGTTACAGGGGCCAATAAGGTGAACCAGTTCCAATTTCGTAATGCACCTAATGTGCATTGGCATTAATTTAGAGAGAGAACAGCAGGCTGTGGGTCTGATTAGCAGGCCCAAAGCCACATTAAGTCATAAACCAGTGAAGCAAAAAGCAAAAATTTGGGGTGACCATAGGATAGCAGACCCTACTCTCCTACACAACACCCCCCCCCAAACGCAGGGACATTAGACTAACCTTGACCAGTTGTGTCTTCATGTTCTAAGTGGAAGTACCTGGAGAGACCATCTGCATTACCATGGTCAGTCCCTGGGCGGTGCTCCACTGTAAAGTCCATCCCCTGTAGGGAAATGGACCTCCTGAACAGGTTGGGGTTTTCACCCTTCATCTGATTAAGCCATAAGAGGGGCTTATGGTCGGTCTGAATCTTAAAGTGAGTGCCAAACAAGTATGGCCTCAACTTCTTCAGGGCCCACACCACAGCAAAGGCCTCCCTCTCAATGGCTGACCAACGTTTCTCTCTGGGGGTCAGCCTTCTGCTAATAAAAGCAATGGGCTGGTCTTGACCATCTACATTAAGTTTTGAAAGCACAGCTCCCACTCCCAACTCAGAAGCATCTGTTTGGACAATGAACTCTCTTGAGTAGTCAGGACTCTTCAGGATAGGTGCAGAGCACATGGCCTTCTTCAGGTCATCGAATGCCTTTTGACAGTTTACTGTCCACTGAACCTTTTTGGGCATCTTCTTGGATGTCAGATCATTAAGAGGAGCCACAATGGACCCATAGTTCTTAAATAACTTCCTGTAGTACCCAGTCAGTCCCAAGAAAGCTCTGACCTGAATCTGGGTAGTTGGAGGGGACCAGTCCTTTATGGTCTGGATCTTACTCTCCAGTGGTTGAACTTGGCCTCCACCTACAAGGTGGCCCAATTATACAACTTTACTCTGCCCTATCTGGCACTTTGTGGCCTTAATAGTGAGGCCTGCCTTTTGCAGAGCCTCTAGCACTTCCTTCAGGTGGACCAGGTGATCCTCCCAGGTGGAGCTGAAGACAGCAATATCATCCAGATATGCTGCGCAAAAGTCATCCAACCCAGTAAGGACTTGATTCACCAACCTTTGGAAGGTGGCAGGTGCATTTTTCAAACCAAAGGGCATCACCACAAATTGGTAATGCCCACCTGGGGTAGAAGATGCAGTTTTGGCTTTAGACTCCTCAGCTAACCTGATTTGCCAATAGCCAGCTGTCAAGTCAAATGTGCTCCAATTTGTCTATGAGCTCATCTGCCCTTGGAATAGGGTGTGCATCTGTCCTGGTGACAGCATTGAGTCCTCTGTAATCCACACAGAACCAAATCTCTCTCTTGCCATCTTTGGTGTGAGGTTTGGGGAGCAGAACCACTGGGCTAGCCCAGGGGCTCTCTGAAGGCTCAATAACACCTAATGCCAGCACCTTTTGCACCTCAGTCTTTATACGTTTCCTGACATGGTCAGGTTGCCTGTAAATCTTGTTTTTCACAGGAAGACTGTCACCAGTGTCCACCACATGGGTACACCAGTTAGTCTGACTGGGTGTCAATGAGAACATATGTCTGTATGACTGCAAAACCTGCCTACAGTCATTTTGCTGATGTTCAGTGAGGCTACCATGTAAGGCCACACCATCAACTGAGCCATCTTAAGGGTTCTGAGTCAGCAGGTCTGCGAGAGGGTCACTCTCTTCCTCCTGCCCCTCATCTGTAGCCATGAGCAAGCCCATGTCTGCCCTGTCAACATATGCCTTCAATCTGTTAAAATGGAGCACCCTGTGGGGGCTCCTGGGAGTTCCTCGGTCCACCAAGTAGGTAACCTTTCCCTTCTTTTCAATGATAGTATGGGGTCCAGACCATTTGTCTTGGAGTGCTGCTGGGGCCACTGGATCCAACACCCATACTCTCTGTCCAGGCTGGTACTCAGTCAAGACAGCCTTTTGGTCATGCCAAGCTTTCTGTAATTCTTGGCTGGCCTCAGGGTTTTTGGACGCCTTCTCCATATACTCAGCCATCTTGGAGCGGAGACCAAGTACATAGTCCACTATGTCTTGCTTGGGTTTTCTGAGAGGTAACTCCCATCCTTCCCTCACTAAACAAAGGGGTCCTCTTACAGGGTGCCCAAACAACAATTCAAAGGGGCTGAAGCCAACCCCCTTTTGTGGGACCTCTCTGTAAGCAAACAGAAGGCAGGGTAGAAGGATGTCCCATCTTCGCCTGAGCTTTTCTGGTAATCCTTTGATCATACCCTTTAGGGTCTTGTTGAACCTCTCAACAAGCCCATTGCATTGTGGATGATAAGGAGTGGTAAACTTGTAGTTGACACCACATTCCTTCCACATAGCTGTCAAGTATCCTCACATAAAGTTGGCATCTCTATCAGATACTACCTCCTTAGGAAACCCCACTCTGGAGAAAACTCCAAGTAAGGCCCTGGCCACAACAGGAGCTGTAGTGGTCCTAAGGGGAATTGCCTCTGGGTACCTGGTGGCATGGTCCACCACCACCAGTATGAATATGTGCCCAGATGCTGTAGGGGGATCCATTGGACCTACAATATCAATCCCCACTCTTTCAAAGGGGACCCCCACCACAGGTAGTGGTATCAGGGGGGCTTTTGTTGTTCCCCCTGCTTTGCCACTGGCTTGGCAGGTTACACAGGAGCGACAAAACTCCTTTGTATCTTCAGACATTGAGGCCAGTGAAAGTGAGGGACAAGCCTGTCCCAAGTCTTATTCTGGCCCAGGTGTCTTGCTAAAGGAATATCATGGGCCAAGGTTAGAAGGAAGCCCCTAAATTGCAGAGGTATAACCAACCTCCTGGTTGTACCAGGCTTGGGGTCTCGACCCTCTGGATAAAGGAGCCCATCATCCCAATACACTTTATGGGTACCTTTAGCATTCCCAGCAGCCTCAGCAGTAGCCTGCTGTCTGAGGGGTTCAAGAGAAGGACAGGTAAACTGAGCCTGCCCCAAGTCTGCCCTAGAAGGTCCCCCTGTCCCCAGAAACTCAACCTGATCAGGTTCACGTTCTTCAGGGACAGTTCCTTCAGGGGTCTCAAGATCATCTTCCTGTGAAGGTTGATCCTCACTTGTAGGCAGTTGGGAAGGCACAGCCTTTACCCCCTGTTCTTCTTCTTGGAAGGTGCTTGGTCCATTGTTCCAGGATCCAAGACCTGAGGTTCAGAGAGGCACTTTTTGGCCTGTGACCTGGTCACAGCAAGGACATGTGATGATATCCCTAACATCTCTGCATGAGTCCTGTACTCAACTTCTGACGATAGAGAGCTCTCCAGGTCATTGCCCAACAAACATTCAACTGGGAGATCAGCACTAACCATAACTCTTTTTAGGCCAGTTACCCCTCCCCAGGAGAAGTTAACAATTGCCACACTATGTGTAGTAGTGACATTGCTGGCATTGGTCACCAGGTAATTATCACCTGGTATGTATTGTCCAGGGTCCACAAAGTTAGGTGTCACCATAGTGACACTGGCACATGTGTCCCTGTATGCTTGAGCCACTTTTTCATTAATCAAAGGCGTCTGCCTGTACTTGCCCAGATTACTGGGACTGACAGTAGTGGACAAATCTATTTCCACATCACAAATCAGAACAGCCTGTGTAGGGGTCCTGACTAGGCCAGACTCTCCCTCAGTTCCCAAGGTGATACCTACTACTCCCTTAGTTTGTGGACCAACACTGCTGACTGTACTACTGGGTGCAGGTGCCTTAGGGGCTGCAGTGTTGGGGGCTCCACCTTTTTTACACTCACTGGTCCAGTGAGAGGGGTTTTTACAAGTACTACACCAGGGTTTTCTTTGACCTTCTTTCTTCTTCTTCTTGGAAGTTTGGGACCCACCCTCAGTATTAGTTTGGGGCCCTGTTGAAGACTTCTGGTCTTTAGTTTTCTGCTCCCCACCCTTCTGGTCTGTTTTCTTTTGGTCACCACCCTGGTTCTGGTTCTGGTTCTTTTGCTTAACTCTGGTTCTAACCCATTTGTCTGCCCTCTTTCCCAATTCTTGGGGAGAGGTCAGATCTGAGTCAACCAAATGTTGATGCAACTGCTGGTTCTGACAATTATTTAAAATGTGTTCTCTCATCAGTAAATTGTACAATCCTTCATAGTCTGTAACCTTACTTCCCAGCAACCAGCCCTCCAGAGCCTTAGTGGTGTGGTTCCGTGGATTCTGGACCCATGTCATAAACATGTTCGTAGCATGACGAATTTGGTATCAGCAGACCGAAAATGACGAGCATACTATATACGAGTATTTTCGGCGTATTCGAGTGACAAGATCACCCTGAAATCAGAGATTCCGTCCTGAACCCTCGGGTTCCATTTTGTGCATGGCAGCCATTTTGTGGTTGCCCTCACATAGGCCGATGACTAAGGCCAAAACGAGTCTTAGGGACACGTACACCTTTGCTGACTTTTGTGTGACCTGGGCAAGCTGACTCCACTGCCCGAAGCCAAACCTGTTCGACCAGTTCCTTTCCCAGTGGCCGATCGAGATTAGGGATCAAGCCACAACATGCTATAAACCCTTCATTGCACACAACTATGTCTAATCTTACTCACACCTGTCTCTGTTCTTTCTTTATGGCCTGCTTTACGATGAGGAGGTGCCCGTTTTTATTAGGGGTCCTTCCGATATCTGATGAAAAATGTTGGACCTTGCCGGGTAATTGATTGTGGGCTGGACAAACTGAAATATGGGCTTGTCATCATGATTCTGCTTTTTCTTTGTCGTGAAAATATGTGAATGGTCAGCTGTAAATAAGGAATGTTTGCCTGATGCATAATATTCTGTATAAAAGGGATGACCAGCTTTGTAAAGTTGAGCAGTCTCCTGAGAATATACACCGTGTTGTACTTCTAGGATACCTGTTACTGGCTGCAGCCAATAAATTCGATCTTTGACTTCACCAAGAAGACTCTGTGTTTCTGTAGTCTGAGACAGGAGAACTCAAAGTCTTTGGGTGTGTCCCCTGGCACCGCTGGGTACTTAAAAACCCAGTACTTCAGTTGGCGCCCAACGTGGGGCGATTTCAGCGGTACCGGTCCAAGCCTGAGGTTCGTGAGGAGCTCGTGTGAAATTCTGGAGGAAGGCCAACCACTTCATCGACCCCTGTATGTCGTCGTGGTCCGAAAGTCTTTGCTGCGAGGTTCCCCGTTTGTTTTTTTTTTTTTGCAGAGTTTTATATAGCGCGAACTAGAACCGAACCGAATCAGTTATCAGAGCGCTTTACATAGCACCAGTTACGTTACATGAGGACACACTTTCATTTTTAGGCACGGGGAGATTAACAGCCTGATTCATGTACATGCCGTTTTGCGTGTCCCTAATAGCGAATCATAGCGATTCGCTATTGAGGACACGCAAAACGGCATTCATGTAGGAATTGCTACTTAAATAGCGATTCCTACATGTTCTTTATTTGCGAGTAGCAATTTGCTACTCGCAACTAAGATAGCGATTTTAAGGGTGCCAGGGGTGTCCAAAGGACGCCCTGTAGCACCCCTAAAATGCACTTTTGGACAGGTGTTGCGCACACACATGTCCAAAGGACATGTGTGTGTGCTACATGCAACTTTGAAAAATGCTTTTAAAAGCATTTTTCTGAGTTTTTGCTATTTACCGACAGGTCTGACCTGTCGGTAAATAGCGGCCCCAAAAGTCCAAAATCGCTATTTTGTTTTGTGTCATGAATAGCATTTGAGGAATCTCTATTAGAGATTCCTTAAATGCCATTCCACGCAAATATGCGAATTCTTACATAGCGATTTTTGCATTTGGTATCATGAATACCAAATGCAAAAATCGCTCTCGCAAAGGGCCAGATTCTCAGAATCTGGCCCTTTGCGAGTGCAATTTACCTACATGAATCAGGCTGTAAGTGATTTGCCCAGAATCACAGGGGGTTTTTAGCGTCGTTACCGAGACTCGAACCCAGATCCCCAGGTCCGAGGTCGAGCGCCTTAGCCGTTAGGCCAACCCCTCTCCCTTTCCAACGGCTACGAAGGACTGCTGTCCTGACTATCGCCCTGTCTTGGACCCTTTGATGATTTGTAGAGCGAGACGATAGACGAGTCTTCTGGTGACGTCATCGATACCTCAGTTAAGTATGAGTGGAGCGTCTCCCAGTCCTTAGTTTGGTTCTTAGTTTGGGTATCCCCTTGGGATCTTTGATTTGGAACTTGCAAGTACCAAAGCCGAGGGATTTGTGTATTCACGAGACTATCGTATTCGATAATCCTTTGAAGTTTGAAGCTAGACTAGAGAGCAAAGATGCCTGGTCTTAGCAGACTTGGAAATTTGTTTTGTTTTGGTTGTAATAGGGATTCCCGATTCGAGGACTCGTGTCCGGTTCCTCCGATTGAAACTCCAACCTATGAGCTTTATGTGAAGCATGGCGTAGGTCCCATCACATATAATGAAGTATGGATCCGATACACCAGGAAGGATGGTGTTCTAAAGTGGCCCCAATATGGTAGTTTTTATACGGAGATTTTAGATAATCTAGAGGTTAGACTTTTTAAGAAGAAAGCCCGGCCGGCGATGTTTGACTCTTTTCGCCTATGGCAAAAGGAAGCCAAACAGAAAGAAATTAAATTAGCAAAGAGGAATAAAAGAGAAAAGGGTATTTCGATAATGCAAGCTGCTATACAGTTTAAAGACAACGAAGAAGAACAAGCAAGTGAGCAGTTGCACAGGCAACGTAAAATGGCGATTGACAAATGTTATCCAGTTTTGCCGCCTCACCAGCAAGATGTAGCAAAAGAACTTGAGAAAGACCCTTTAATGTCTCATTTATTGAGTTCGCCACCCCCCTATGCGCAGAGTGCTACAGCACCTCCGCAACATTTAGTTGTACAACCTCCAGTTGCTTTGCATCAGGTTCTTCCACAGCCGCCAGCTCCTCTTCAGTTGGCTCCTACTCTTCTGGCGCAGCCTCCTCAAGGGCCGCCGACCTTGCCATCTGCTTCGCCATTATTTCCTACGACTTTGCCTACTATATCGACTACCATTCCCGGTATTCCTTCTGATACTGCCTCTGCGTCTGCCTTGCCTCACTCTGCTTTTCCTCCTGTCCTTTCATCAACTTCTCCCTCTGTTCGCCAGAGGATGACTGATACTGTTACTAGTCTTCTATATCCTCTCTTCGGGGCAGCAAGTATGACCCCTGTTTCAATGCGCAAACAGTTGCGTAGTCAAGTGCCTGACTCTAGGGAGCGGGAAACATTGGATTATTTGGCACATAAATGGGTTACTGACCCCACAAGGCATGAGCTAGAGTCTGTTATGGATGTCTTCCATCAATGGGAAGCACCGAAGCAGAGATATGTTTTTTGAGAAAATGTGTGCTTTTCTTTGTGAAGAATTGGAAGACAATGATTTGGAATCCAATCCGCCTGATTTGTGCCATGTACGGTTCGAGTTTGCAAAAGGCACGATTGTGGGTTCTGATGTTGAGAAAGCAGTTGCGACATTATTATCGTTTAGCAGTGAGGGTATTTCTTGGTCGTTTTTGAGCCTGATTCCTCGGTTAGAAGGAAGGTGAGACAGTATCCCATGAGAGACGTTCCTCCGGTATGGAAGGAAGCAGTTCAAGCTGATGCCGTTAATAATATTGTAGCTGCGACAGCACATTTTCAGCGTGTTTGGGTACATGTTCCATGGAAAAGAGCCGAAGTATTGGCTCTTAAACAGACACTACCTGATCCCCGTAAAAACCCTGCAGGGTACTATAAGGAGTTATCTCAGACTGCAGACTCATGTATTATGAATCTAGCTGATATAGACATGTTGTTTGGGAATGTTGTTCCGCAGCCTTTATGGGGTTTGATTCACCATACAGATCATGCGCAAGAGTTAGGCGACACATGGACTAATATTAGTACTGCGAATGACAGACAAGTTGGTGGTGCTAAACCTGAGCCTTTAGTAGCAGAACTCCCTGGTAAGATCGTTACTTACATGAAGACTCTAATGCCTGTGATGCGTGTAAATTGGGATAAATTGTCTGCATGTAAGCAGAAGAAAGAGGAAACTGTATCTGATTTCTTCACTAGGATTGAAGAGACGTTTATCGACCACAGTGGTCAAGATATGAGTACAGAAGGTGGTCAACGGTTGTTCGTTGACAAGTTTGTGTACAATTTGCTTCCCGAGCTCTGTAAGAAATTGAAAGATTCAGAGAGTTCTTGGGCCGTTTCCTCTTCAGCACAGATATTGGCTACGGCACAGTATTATGAAAATAGAGATAAGGATGAGAAGGATAGAGCAGACAAGAAAACTAAAGAATTGAAGACGAAGGTTCTTTTACAGCAGGTGTATCCGCTTCGTGGTGGCCAGCTCGACCATCAGCAACCTCAGCAGTTTCAGAGAAGCTCGCAAAGGTTCGAGTTTTCTCAACCACGTTTTCCTGTAGGCCCTAATCAGTGTGCATATTGTAAAGACGAGGGTCATTTTAAAAGTAGCTATCCTGTTTTGTTACAACGTATGAATGGTGTTCCCAGCGCAAGAGGTCGAGGTGCTCCACAAGCTCCTAGAGGTAGAGGACGTGGAAATTTCCCCCAGAACGCGCGTCCCTTTCCGCCTCAAAATTAAATGAATAGTTTTGATCAGCAGAATAACGCGTCTGGTAGGACGACTCAGTACTATGCTGATGACTACTATGCAGAAGTTGAGAACATGGAAAGTGATGATTGCTAGGACAGCCATAGACAAAGAGAGGGAGTTGTTTCAGTTCCAGTAGATCAGAGTGGACCTTATGTTGAGGTGATTACATCAGGTGTGTCAGAGCCTTTTCTGTTGGATACTGGTGCTAAGAAAAGTTCTATTATTCACTCTAAACTCCCTGGCGTACCTTTGTCTGGCGAGACGAATGTTTCAGTAGGTTTTTCTGGCGCCCCGGTTAGGAACCCGATTTCTAGTCCTTGGTCCCTTTCTGTTGGACCTTGTGAATTCGAAGCACCCCTTATTCTGACGACAGGTTGTGGCGAGAACTTGTTAGGATGGATCTGTTGAAAAGATTGTATGCGACATTGTATTGTTCTCCTTCGGGAGTACAACTTACATTGGGTAAGAAAGTGGTCTCCCCAATGTATTTGTCAAAGGATAAACTTCCCACAGAATTGTCGTTTCTTCCGGATATTCTTTGGGCTACTGGTCCTAATGATGTGGGTCTTTTGGAAATACCGCCATATGTTGTGACATTGAAAGCCAATGTTAAAATGCCACGCATTCCCCAATACAAGATCTCTAGTGAAGGTGAAAAGGCGTTGCTAGCGATGTAGTTGAAGAAACAAGAGGCAACGTTTGCAATAGCCCTGTTCTGCCTGTTTTGAAGCGTACTGACCCTTCTCAGCCACCTGTTTACAGGTTTGTGATTGATCTTAGAGAGGTGAATAAAATCGTTGTGCCACAATTTCCAGTTGTTCCTGATATCACTGCCCTATTGACTATGATTCCAGCTTCCGCGACTTGGTTCTCGGTGATTGACTTGAAGAATGCTTTCTTCAGCATCCCGATTGCCAAGGAGAGCAGGGATATTTTCGGCTTCTGTTTAGGAGGTCGAAGCTTCCGGTTCAAACGCGCTCCTCAAGGCTACTGTGAAAGTCCATCGATATATAGTCAGGCTTTAAAAACACAGCTTGATACGATTGTTTTACCTGATGGCGCTACCCTTATTCAGTACGTCGACGATTTGCTAGTCGCTGCAGATACTGAGGAGATTTGTAAAGAAGCCACGTTGTCGTTGTTGCGTCATATGTCTGATTTGCATCACAAAGTGTCTCTTTCAAAATTGCAATATTGTCGACAAGAAGTAACCTACTTAGGTCATCTCTTATAGAAGGAGGGAAGGAAACTGACCCCAGAAAGATTTCAGGCAATTGCAAAATTGAGTGTGCCAATGACACAGAGAGAAGTACGTGCTTTCTTTGGTATTACATCATATTGCAGACAATGGATACCGAATTTTTTTTTGCTGGCCAAACCTTTGGTAGCATTGACCTGTAAAGATACACCAAATCCACTTCCGTGGTCTGAAGATTGTCAGAAAGGTTTTTCCGAATTGCGTGATGCATTGTGTTTGGCTCCTGTGTTGGGTACCCCCGACTACAGTAAGCCCTTTACACTGTATGTCCATGAGAAAGAAGGATGTGCATTGTCAGTGTTGACACAGTCTTTTGGGGACAGGCAGCGTCCATGCGCGTATTTTTCGTCGACTTTGGATCCGGTAGCTAGAGCGTTGCCGAGTTGCTTGAGAGCCACAGCGGCAGCAGCTGTTTCTATTCGACAGTCTGCTGGTTTGGTAATGAATAATACATTGATTGTAATGGTTCCACATGCAGTGGACACTTTGTTAAACAGGACCAAGACACAGCACTTAACTAGTGCTCGATTGTCAGGATATGAGTTGACACTGTTAGCAAGTCATGTGCACATAAAGAGATGCAACACGTTGAATCCAGCTACGTTGTTGCCGATTGTAGCAGAGACAGATGTTTCTGAACAGCATGATTGTTTTCTCAGGACAGAAGAAGAAACGAAAGGGAGAGTAGATCTTAAGGACACTCCTCTTGTGAAGTGTGATAGTACCTTATGGGTGGATAGTTCATGCTTCAAGCTTCCGAATGGTGATACGACTGCGGCATATGCTGTTACAACTTTGCATACGATTGTTGAAGCTGCACGTATCCCACATAATTCATCTCAAGCAGCAGAGTTAATTGCACTTACGAGAGCGTGTGTATTATCAAAAGAAATGAAAGTGACCATATATACTGACAGCCAGTATGCGTTTGGTGTGGCTCATAGTTTTGGACGATTGTGGAAAGAGCGTGGGTTTCTGACTTCGTATGGAGCCAAGATTCGGCATGGTCAGTTGGTGAATGAGCTTCTTGAGTCACTTACCTTGCCATTACAAGTTGCGATTGTGAAATGTAGTGCACACAAAAAGGTTACTGATGATGTTGGTCGTGGCAATGCATTTGCTGACGAAGTCGCAAAAGAAACAGCAAGGGATGTGATGAGTCGAATGTATGTTGCAGGCCCTGCAAGATGGGTTGGTGACGTTGGAATGTGTGAAGATACGGTAGAGAGTGTAAAGTCTACTCAAGCTGAAGCTACAGAGAAAGAGTTGAGTGTGTGGAGAGAGAGTACGGGTAAATTGGATGCAAAGGGTTGTTGGGTTGAATTGTCAGAGCATCAGCGATGGTTGTTACCCGATGCGTATGTGCTTGCAGTGGTTACAATGGCCCATGAAATGGCTCATATCAGTGTGAAAGGGATTTGTAAGTTGTTGGCTCCAGTATGGCAAAATGCTGGAATTCCTAAGTGTGCAGAGAATGTGGTCAAGAATTGCATATTGTGTTTGAAATACAATCCTGGTAGGGGAACCCCAACTCCAGCTGGTCATTTTGCGCCTCCAACGTATCCGTTCGAGGCTTTGCAGCTAGATTTCATCCACATGGAAAGGTGCAACAATTTGAAATACGTACTCGTTGTTGTTTGTGCCTTTTCAAGATGGGTAGAGGCATACCCCCGGAAAGATAACACTGCCTTATCCACAGCTAAAGCCCTTGTCAAATAATTTTTTCCTAGGTTTTGTTTGCCGAGAATGGTCTGGAGTGATAATAGGAGTGAATTTGTGGGTCGAGTGATGAAGAAAGTATGTGAGGGGCTAGGAATCCGGCAAAAGTTCCATGCTGCAAATCACCCCCAATCAGCTGGATTAGTAGAGTGCTACAATGGCACTCTAAAACTTAAACTGGCCAAGATACAAGCAAGCTCTGGCCTTAAATGGCCCGATGCTTTACCATTAGCATTTCTATCGACAAGAATGACTGTGCATTCGCGAGTGGGACTTAGTCCATACGAGATTCTGTTCGGCCGCCCGGCCAACATATGGGGAGTGCCAAGGCCGACAAAATTCAGTGAGATTGAACACCCTGTACTGCTTGATTACTAGTATAATTTGACGGCTAAATTGCGTGTTTTACACCAACAGGTTCACAATACTTTGCCTCAGGTGTCTGAAGATCCAGGGCACATCATCGATCCTGGATCGTGGGTCCTAGTTAAAAACTTCCAGCGGACAAAGAATGATCAGCCCCGTTGGACCGGCCCCTACCTAGTCCTTTTGTCAACGAGATCCGCAGTGCGAGTGGAAGGAAAAATTAACTGGATCCACGGCGAACATTGTAAGAGGGTCCCTTTGCCTCTGCCGTACGACCGGTGGGTCCAGGAAGGTATTGCTGACTCTGAGACTGAGACTGTGCCTCGTTTTCTGCCTTTCAGCAATGCACGTATAAAAGGAACAAATTCTGAACGTGAAAGTGACAATCTTTTGCAGGAAGCTGTGCCACCGTCAATTCGATTGGATACTACAGAGCCTGAACTTTTGTTCCAAGACCAGACATTATCTGGAAAAAGCCGTTATAATCTGAGGCCGAGAAATATGGACAAATAAATTATTTTTCTTTGCTATTTTTGAAAGTGCAGCTCTCTCATCTGAGAAACTTTTTTATTTTTGTTTTTCGAACCACCATCCGGGTTCAGCTGTAGGGTCGCGGGCGACAAGTCTTTGGAGTGCAAGCCGAAGACACAAGGTCGACGGTTCTGGTTGGTCCTTGGGCGTTTCCCTTGGACTGACAGGCGCATTTCTTAGCACGGAACACCCTACCTCCGCGAGCAGCAAGGTTAGAGGATGGAGTTTTTCGAGATGGAGAGACCTGCCAAAGAGATGAACTTTAAAGCCAAAATGTGTATAATGATGACCAAGAAACGTTTTTTGATGTTATGCATTTTCATGTTGCTTAGTGTAATGACGTTTTTAATAGGATATATTTTATTCTCTTTTCGAGTGACATTTGCACCCACTACACCGCCCATACCTCCTTCTACTGTTTCCTCGCATTCTTTTCATCCTCTGCCTGAACATGAGTCCGCTAGAAGATTAGAGTTCGTTAATAACTCCTTCGTTCAGCTTTTGCACCAACACCAATTAGTAGTGAACACGACAAACTGTTGGGTGTGTGGTCTTATGCCCCATACCACTGATAAAGGTATCCCTTACCTGATCCTGCCATTCAGCCATAATGGTTCTGTATGGGCATACAGAACGATGTTCATCTATGCTCGTGAAGTCCACCCCCTACGTTCTATAAAAGACAATCCACAGAATAGTGCTCTAGTTAAGGGTATAGTAGATATGATTAGAGGAGCTACTTCCTATGAGACTATCCCGAGAGATGAGACACTAGCATATATTGGATGGAACCTAACCGGATATGGAGTTAGTCTGAGTGAGAACCAGCGAGCAAAGAGATCCTCCCTGATTTGGGTCGTACCCCATCAGGGTCATCTATGTCTGCAAGGTAATGGCAAGAATCCCAGAGCTCAGCTAGGGAAGAGTATCTGCAATGAGACGTATGTCTTTGCGTCCCAGACTTCCCCTTCGTTCCTAGTAGCTAAGGGTACCTATTTCATCTGTCATGATAGAGCATACACATGGTTGCCCCCTAACTTCTTGGGTACATGTTTTGTTTCGTTCCTATTGCCTCCCACCTACACAGCAGCGGCAGATTACCACAAGACAAGGGTAGTTAGAGGTGTCTTCAGTAAGGAAGACACTGCAGGACAAGAATTGGGAGATTTCTTGAAGGGTTTTCTGCCGTTTTGGGGACCTATGGTTAACAGCAGGAACATAAGGCAATTGACAAGGGTGGTCGAGTCCACCGTAGTTGAAACTGCCGGTGCCCTTAGTAACTTGACTGCTGAGCTCCAGTCGGATCGTCTTATGACTCTTCAGAACAGAGTTGCGTTAGACGTCATACTTGCAGACCGAGGTGGGGTATGTAAAGTGATCCAATCAAGTTGCTGTGTTTTCATTCCGGATAACGCTCCGACAGTGTAGCAGGCCATTTCCGAACTGCATAAGATCTCTGAATCTATTCATGTGGATAAAGGAGATTGGTCGTTGATGGGATGGTTCTGGGAACTGTTATCTGTCTGGGGATGGAAGATTCTAATGGTCATTGGGATGATCTTAGCCATTCTTTTCCTGTTCTGTCTGTGCGTACAGTGTGCTCCTACTATATGTTGCCTCTGTGCTACATCGTGTGTAACGAAACCTGTATCAAGGGATGAGCTAAGTAATAGGATGATGCTACAGCAACATCTCAGTGAATTTATGAATATAGACCTGGACTCAGATTAGCGTGAGTGTAGGTTATTGCCTATCTAAGGGCAAAAGGAGGGTCTGTGGTTCCGTGGATTCTGGACCCATGTCATAAACATGTTCGTAGCATGACGAACTTGGTATCAGCAGACCGAAAATGACGAGTATACTATATACGAGTATTTTCGGCGTATTCGAGTGACAAGATCACCCTGAAATCAGAGATTCCGTCCTGAACCCTCGGGTTCCATTTTGTGCATGGCAGCAATTGTGTGGTTGCCCTCACATAGGCCGATGACTAAGGCCAAACCGAGTCTTAGGGACACGTACACCTTTGCTGACTTTTGTGTGACCTGGGCAGGCTGACTCCACTGCCCGAAGCCAAACCTGTTCGACCAGTTCCTTTCCAAGTGGCCGATCGAGATTAGGGATCAAGCCACAACATGCCGTGAACCCTTCATTGCACACAACTATGTCTAATCTTACTCACACCTGTCTCTGTTCTTTCTTTATGGCCTGCTTTACGATGAGGAGGTGCCCGTTTTTATTAGGGGTCCGTCCGATATCTGATGAAAAATGTTGGACCTTGCCGGGTAATTGATTGTGGGCTGGACAAACTGAAATATGGGCTTGTTATCATGTTTCTGCTTTTTCTTTGTTGTGAAAATATGTGAATGGTCAACTGTAAATAAGGAATGTTTGCCTGAAGCATAATATTCTGTATAAAGGGATGACCAGCTTTGTAAAGTTGAGCAGTCTCCTGAGAATATACACCGTGTTGTACTTCTAGGATACCTGTTACTGGCTGCAGCCAATAAATCTGATTTTTGACTTCACCAAGAAGACTCTGTGTTTCTGTAGTCTGAGACAGGAGAACTCGAAGTCTTTGGGTGTGTCCCCTGGCACCGCTGGGTTCTTAAAAACCCAGTACTTCATTGGCACATTCAACAAATTCAGACCAGTCCTGAGTCTGTGTCTTCTCGGTTTCTCTGAACATTAACCTGTACTGTTCAGTCGTTAAGCCTAACCCATCTATCAGAGCACTCTTCAGGACCAGGTAGTTTCTAAAATCCCCCTCACTAACTGTGAGGAGTCTGTCTCGGCCTCTACCTTCAAAGGAGAGCCACAAGATTGCTGCCCACTGCTCCTGAGGGATCTGCTGTACTCTGCAGGCTCTCTCAAATGCAGTCATCCCTTTGTGGATGTCATCTCCAGCTTTGTAGGGGGGTACAATCTTACTCAGGTTTCTATTGTCATAGGACCTGTCTTTATCCTCAGGGATAGTGCTGCCACCAGCGGATCCTAATCCACCCTCTCTAGGCTGTCTTGCTCTAGCAAGTTTCTCTTTGGCCAGGGCAACTTATAGTTCTTGCTTCTGGATCCTAAGCTCAGCCTCTCTCATTGTGGCCTCATGTTCCCTTCTCTGAGGGCTAGTCAACCCCCTTCTGGAGTGACCATGAGAACCTCTAGAAGCTTGGGAGGTGTTGGATTCACCTGAGTGATTCCTCCTCCTCCTTTGCTCCTGGTTAAGTCTACTTGGGGGTATGAGTGGGTTTGACCCTGACTCAGTCCCAAATTGGCTTAAGTTAGCCTGGCTAAGTTTCCTGACTGGCACCTGACTAAGTCTCTCATCATCAGAATCACTTTCCTCCTCCTCCTCTTCCTCTTCCTCATCCTCAGGCTGAGTATCTCCAGTGTTCTGGTCTTCCTCATCTATCTGGACAACAGGGACAGGGGTGTCAGTATTATTATCTTCAGTGGGAGAGCCTCCTTCAACATTCCCTGTGGGGTCTGTTTTAGAGGTCTTTAGAGCTTCAGACTGGTCTAAAAGCTCTCTGAGGTGTGCTGTGGTAGGGGCTGGACCCATCTTGAGACCTCTTAAGGTACACAGCTGCCTCATTTCTTTAAAGTTTAACATAGCAAATTTGGATGGTGCCTTTGGAGGGTCACTCTCAACAGGGACAGGTCCAGTGGACCCCTTTGCTCCAGACATTGCTCTAGTGTGGGTGGATATGTTGCAATCTACCTACACTGGTGTTTACCTACTAAACCTATCTAGTAGTTGTAGTCAGGGTGTGCTACTCCCTATCCTCTACAACAACAAAGTTCAGTAGAACTTAAGTATACTAGTCTTGTTTTATATGTACCTAGCAGGTACCTGTATGATCTTTCAAATGATACTCTCAAAGATTGTAATGGTAAAACAACAGCAATCTCAAATCCCACCCGCTGCTCACCAATGTGAGAAGTTGGCCTGGTATATGATGCTCACTAGTTCTAGTGATCACCTTGTACCATGCCAAGCAACCCTTATGATGATTGGTTGTAAGTCAACCTTATAGACCAGCTATCCTGGTAGCGTGGACAAAGCAGTCTTAGGCTAAACTCTGTAAAGGCATGTGAAGCAAGCTATTTTACCATACACAATCCCCTTGAATACCAAATGAAAGGACACCACACAGATATATATTGAAAATATATATATATTTATTTACTACAAATATCCCCTATACTCTTTATGAGCACAGAAGCAAATACATTAAAACAAAACACAGTTTAAATATACAAAAGTTGCACAATATGGATGAGCCCCAGGGGCCACTTAAACCATATACTAAAATAGTGATATAAGGACCACTAATCTGAAAGGAAATAGGCCTAGGGCCTGTGGAATCGCTGGAGCTGTTCGGGACTAACAGTGAAGAAGACGGGAAAGGCCCGCGGGACTCAGGTCCAGCGCTTAAAGCACATGCATGCACCAATGCAATGTCAATGGTGCGTAAAAGTTACAAAGTTAGTGTTTTAGGAACCTCCGACTGACCTAGAAGGACGAAACTTTAGAGCTAGGCACTAGAGGTGTGTACCAGTGTAGGAACACCGGCATTGCTGAGTTACCTCACCCACAAGAAGCGGGTGCACAGGTGCCAAGTCGTGTCGGGTTTCGTCACGCAGGTCGATGGTGCCTGGAGATGAAGATGCTGCAGGCGGGTCGTCGAGGAGAGTTCCGGTGGATCCAAGGATGGATCTGAAGATGTGAAGACCTGAAAGCAGAGGGGACAATGTTCAAAGTCACTAGCCAGTGACTACCGTGGAACCAGGATGGAACCAGGCGATGTCGGGTGCAAACAGGTGAAGAGGTGCAGCTTGTCTCCGCAGCCACGTGGACACGAAGAGGGCAAGGACACCGAGGAGTCAATCACGAGCTGTCCCACAAAAGTTCTAGCTGATGCTGGTGTCGGCATCTTGATTGGAGCAAACAGGCCTTGGCTAATGCAAGCCATGCAGGAAGTGAAAAAAGCTTGTTACTCGGACAAGCAAGGTCAGAGCGGGGGCTCCTTCTCAGGGGAGCAAGGGCCAGTCTGGAGCAACCAGACCAGTGGTGTAGATTGTAGATCTCGTTGCCAAGATGGCCGCTAGCCACGTGGCAAGTGGCTGGGATGGCGCGTCAAGTGGCAAAGTGCAAAAGGGCTCCACGCAGATCGTGGAGATGCTGGGGGGCTGATCTTCAGTGCAAATGCTGCTCGGTGGTGAGGCTTTTCAAACCCCAAAGCACAGCATCGAGGGTGCCTCGGATGCTGCGCAGTCAGCTTCTTGGGGGTCTTTCAAGATGGCCGGGGTCACGTCTCTTGGTGCCTCCGCGGGTCTCTTCTTTGCAGAAACTGTGAATCGGGATCTGAGATGTCTGGGAGTCTGGGTCTCGTCGGGCTCTGGGCTCGGGCTCTGGCAGGAGGCGGCGGCAAAGGAGACACCAAAGCACAGCATCGAGGGTGCCTCGGATGCTGCGCAGTCAGCTTCTCGGGGGTCTTTCAAGATGGCCGGGGTCACGTCTCTTAGTGCCTCCACGGGTCTCTTCTTTGCAGGAACTGTGAATCGGGATCTGAGATGTCTGAGAGTCTGGGTCTCGTCGGGCTCTGGGCTCGGGCTCCGGCAGGAGGCGGCGGCAAAGGAGATTTTGAGTTGCTGGTTGGTGCCTGTTTTCACAGGGTGGTCACTCCTTGGCCACAAGGGAGATTCTCTTCAGTCTTCTGTGCAGCAGAATGTCGAAGTCCAGTTTTCTTCCTAGCTTCAAGTCGAGTTCAGGATGATCTGAAGTCTTGGGACACAGCTCCTACTCTTATTCTAAATCTAGGGGCCGGATTACCTGCTAGGTCCCTCCTCTGGGTGGGACCAGGAAGGGGGGTGGTTACACCACCTTTCCTTTGTCCAGCTTCGCGCCAAGACTGGAGCTAGAGAGCCCCAGCACCGGTTTGAACTGGCATATGCACAGGGACACCTTGTGTGCCCCAGGCATGTCTCATTCTATTCAGCCCTGTCCTACCCAATAAACAAAACCCTGTCTGGGGTGGTGCTAGCACCTCCCAAGACAGGAAACCCTTTGTCCAAGCCTCCCTCGCTGGAAGGACTCCCAGCAGCAGGGGGTCAGACTTGTGTCTGTGGTGGCAGCATCCATTTTGTGATGCTGAGGCTCATGTTTAACTTTACCCGGGTTTCAGGTTATGTACATGTCGTGTCCCTCTAGAAGGGTGGAATGCTACCCCCGTCGCCAGAACTGGCGAGGGGGTAGTATTCCAATTCGTATGACACCTTACTCGACATGTTTTGATAAAACCAAACCAAAGATAGCATTTAACCGCGAGGTTCATAATGCACTTAAGAGTATATGGTAAGGCAGTATCATGGAACAGGTAAAGGACGTGGTTCCGAAAGCTGCAGACAGGCCCAGCTCATGCTAGAGCACCATCTCACATATTTCCAAGCACTCTGCCTCCAGGATTGATGAGGCCTTCCATAGGAGTGGCTGATAGGAACATATGTGTCCATTTTAGGTTAGATATAGATATACTATACCTAAGTAAGGGGTGATTACACCGGCTTACCCCAGCTGAGTGATCAGCCAGTTGTGTCAAATATGGAGGCCAGGTCAGGGGTGGCATAATACATGCTGCAGCCCCTGGTAGGCCTTGGAAGCACCTATGCCGTGGGTACCTGGGGTACACTGTTACAGGGGCCAATAAGGTGAACCAGTTCCAATTTCGTAATGCACCTAATGTGCATTGGCATTAATTTAGAGAGAGAACAGCAGGCTGTGGGTCTGATTAGCATGCCCACAGCCACATTAAGTCATAAACCAGTGAAGCAAAAAGCAAAAATTTGGGGTGACCATAGGATGGCAGACCCTACTCTCCAACACCCTTTCACCTGCCTTTACAGCAGATCCCCTTTTCTTGACTACCTAGCAGAACCTTTCCCTAACTTAGCAAGGTTGGGTGGTCTCTTTATGGTAGAACTGGCCTTGCTCAATTTGCCTTTGAGACATATAATAGTGTTTGTTCATGATCTTTGATTTGCTTTGAATATGTTGACTAACACATTTCTGTATTTATTAAAAACGAATTTCATGATTTGAGTTTACAACTTTGCTACCCCTTTGATAAACCTTTATACTTTTGAAACGAAACCACTCTCTGTCTTACTTGTGGAGCCAAATTTGTTTGACGTTATTGAATTGCATTGCTGTTTTATGTCAGCCTCGGTTGGAACTAAAGATTTATCAGAAAGTGCTTGCCAAACCGGAATTTGTACCAGAATTTTCAAGGAGCAAAGCGCTCTACCATTGGTCACATTGTGGGAATCCAATCACAACAAAAACTCATCACTGCCTTATGCAGCCCTGCAAATGTAAGCAGCATTCTGTAGAGGCTGCTTTCAGCTGATTACTTGTCCTTTAATTGGTGTATGTGCAGTTGCTCTTTGACAGTCCTATTAAGATTTTCCAAATAACTGCAAATTTATCCAGTAAGTAGTCTGTGGATTTAACTCACTCCTGGAATCTTCATTGATGGTAGACGGATTGCTTTCCTGGGTCTTCCAAATAGCCAACTTATATCTAATAGTATGTGTTGGTAACGCAACTATGGTGGCTTTATAAGTACACATTTTACAAATAGAGGTCCCCTTTAAACATTTTTAAACCTTTTTAATTTTCATGACCCTGGTCACATGTTGGATGGCAGATCAGGCATGTTCCTTACCCTTATATTCTTGATTGTTACATTTTTCTGAGTTGCAGCACGTTCGTGTGATCTGCAAAGAAACGCCAGCACCCCTGATCACAATTTCTTTTCCACAGGTGGCCTGTTTGTCGGGGTGCACACAACCCTTGAATGCAGTTAAAACGACTGTGGTCCCTACGTGAAAAGAACACATTTTATGGTTAAAAGAAAGGGAATTTCAGAAACAAACAGCTAAATATCTGACACCTTTACAAACCCAGGCACTCTAACTCCCAATGACACTGTGGCACCAAGGGTGATTTTTAGACTGTTTTTAGAATCTCTTCAATCCTTTCTATAGCCCTTCAGTACATTATGCACTTGCTTCTCTCAGTTCAAAGTGTGTTGTTGAAACCAACAGCTACTCTTCTGGGTTTTAACAGCAGCAAAATGTGCTCTTGGCATGGCATGAACGTGCTATAAATGTTCCAGAGGTTAAAATGATGTCATAATAAATAGAAGATGGAACAACTGATTGATGTGCAATACAAACAAACAACTGGCCATACAATTTAATCTAAATATTGAGCCAATAGAGTGTGGGTAAGTAACCCACACTTCTCACCCCCATAAAGTGCAACACAGTCGTAGCAAATTCAAGACCCTTAGATGGTATCCCACTGCATTGTTCACCAACTTCTTGCATTTTGTAAATGGTCTTTCTAACCTAATTTCTAGAATATCTTCTCAGCTAAGCGATTTAAATCAAGTTCGAATGCATTTAGGTCTAATTGCTGTTAACAGACCAGCCCATCCTTAAGTTTGACCTGACTGTTTCAACAATGTTCCAGTACTTTATCAATATCCCACCAAATGTGCCTCTTCCTGAAATTCTACACCAAAGGCAGCAAAATCTCTTAATTGTAAATCCAAAATTATGTGAAATATCTGAAAATTGTGAAAAATAACAGGTAATGTACACAAAATGCACTTTGGGTTATCTTGAGTGAACACTTAACATTCTTCAACTTCAAAAGTCACCGACAAACGGAATGGTTCATATTGGAAATTTCTCTTATGGCACATTTTCTGCCAGAATCTGTCCCACACAAGACCTTTTATGCTCCAACAGCTTCCACGCCAGGAAATGTATTAAATTACACAATGGTGTTTCCTCTGACTTTTTGCAAAGTATGCACAATGGAAAATTACCTAAATTACAATAACTTTCACTAAAATGAGCATGGTCTTACTTTTCACACGCTGTTCTGAACTGCGCCCTGAGCAAATAAGGAAAGTGAGCCATATTAGTATTATTGTGCTGCCCTCAGAACAACCACAAACTTACCCTGGTGGCAGCGCATTCAATTTAAATACAGATCAAGGGCCAGATGTAGGTCGGTCGGTAACGGCCGAAAATCTGTATTTTCGGCCGTTACCGACCGGTATTTGAGAAATGGTATGTAGGGCCACATATTTTACAGAATCGGTAAATTTACCGATCGGTAAATTTACCGATTCTGTAAAATACCGAATCAGTATTTTTACCGATTCGGTAAATTTGATATGTAGGTGGGACTCTTCTGAGTCCCACAAGCCTTACCGAATCGGTATTTTACCATCAAATTCAATTTGATGGTAAAATACCGATTCAGGTGTGCATGCACATGTGTGCATGCACACCTGTGCCATATGACAGGCAGACCTGCCCTTAGGGCATGTATGCCTGCCACATGGCACCCAAACCTGTTTTGGGGGTGCTAGAGGGTGTCAAAGTGACACCCCCTGCACCCTTGTGAAATTCGGTATTTACCGATTCGGTAAATACCGAATCGGTAATGCCCATTCATTCCTATGGGCTTCAAAGCCCATAGGAATGAATGGGCATTACCGGTCGGTATTTACCGAATCGGTAAATACCGAATTTTACCGATTCGGTAAATGCACATCTGGATTTACCTACATCTCAGTACTTCTATTTTACCGATTCATAAATACCGAATCGGTAAAATTCGGTATTTATGAGTCGGTAAAATAGATTTACCTACATCTGGCCCTATATGTTTAAAAGCTTCCAGCGTTTCAAAGTGCAGGCAGCCACCCGCCTACACTTGTACGGGAGATTAGAGATCCCCTTGCTGTTGTGTGCAGCAATTAACTGCACCCGCATTTAGGGTAATGCCTGAGGAGGTCCATGGGACCCTATGTCTCCCCCTCAAGAGGGCTGCTGTAAGGAAGCGCAATGAAAGTCCACTACCTTTTTATGACACACTTTCAGTATGTAGGAGAGTAGGGTCTGCTTCCTATGGTCACCCCCAGGTTTTGCTGTGATTCTCTGTTTTTTCGTCTTTAATGTGGCTGTGGGTCTTCTAGCCAGACCCACAGCCCAGCTGTTCTGTCTCGAAATTGATACCATGCACTTTAGGTGCTTACCAGATTGGTTACTGGGTCACCCTTGTAAGCCTCTGTAGAGTGTACCCGAGGTACCCAGGGCATAGGTGCACCCTAGGCCTACCAGGGGCTGCAGCATGTATTTTGCCACCCCTGGTTTCCCTCCCAAACTGACACCGCAGGTCTGTTCACACAGCCTGGGTAAGGTGGTGTAATCACCCCTTACTTAGATATAGTATACCTACTCCTATGGTAGGCCTCGACAATCCTGAAGGTAGAGTGCTTGGTTTTATGTGAGAGGGTGCTCTGGCATGAGCTGAGCCCCTCTGCAGCTTTCGGAACCATCTCTTTATAGCTGTTTTATGATAATAGCCATACCATATACTCTTAAGTGCATTATAATCCTCGCGGTTAATGCTAACTTTGGCTTTATCAAAACATGTCGTGTAAGGTGTCAAACACTTTGGCGGCGGGGGTAGCATTCCACCCTTCTAGAGGGCAAAGACATGTAAGTTACTGCTTCAACTGGTTAAAGTTAAACAGAGCCTCAGCATCACAAAATGGATGCTGCTGCCACAGACACGAGTCTGACCTCCTGTTGCTGGGGAAAACTCCGGCAGGGGAGGCCTGGACAATAGGTTTCCTGTCCAGACAGGGGTTTGTGTATTGGGGCAGGGAGGGCTGCATTCAGTGAATGCATCTAGACACTGTCTGGGGCACACAAGGTGCTCCATGCATAGCCCGGTTCAAACCAGTTGCTGGGGCACTCTAGCCCCAGCTCTGGTGCAAAACTCGACAAAGGGAAAGGGGTGTAACCACCCCCTTCTTAGGTCCACCCATAGGAAGGACGTAGTCAGGTAACCCAGCCCCCTTTCTTAGTATAAGTATAGGAGCTTTGTCCCCAGGACTTTAGATTATCCTAGAGGAATCTTTGAAAGACACATCTTGGACCTTTGACATTCCATTCTGACTGGAAGATGGAAGACATCTTCCTTGTGGTCAAGGAGTGACCACTCCGTGCAAACAGGCACCAACAGCAACTTCTCCGGTCTGCAGTTTCAAGGCTCCTGTTGCAACCCGAAGACTCTGCGGCACAAGAACTTGACTCCTATACTTCACTGACCCCATCCCACATCCACAGCAAAGCTGAGACACGTGGCGGACACGAGAGACATGGGACCGGACATCTTGGACATCCTGCATTTTGCTACCTGCACTCCTTTCCTGAAGCCTCAGTATGTTGTGCATTGGTGTACGAGAAGCCTCAGCCCCGAGTACCATTTGCACCAAAGCTCAGGCCCCCACACTCTGCGAGTATCCCATGGGCCCGCCTTTGCATTTGAGTTTGAAATATCTTCCCGGTTCCTTGCCTGTTGGCTTGTGAGCCCCCTGAAGACCTTCCTTTGAATTCGACTTGCTATCCTAATTGCTCCTCGCTTGCTCCAGTTTTCCTGAAAAGGAGAAGCGCCACAGACCTTGCTGGTCTGTAACAGAGTCAATCTCAACATCCTGCGTGGGTTGCGGTTGCCAAGGCTTGTTGGATCCAATCCAGATACTGATGCTGCAGTCATCTACATCCATTGTGGGACAGCTTGAGTCCGGCTCCTGGTTATCGTCAATGCCTCCTGGACCTCGTGGCTGAAGAAACAAACTCACCTTCTTCACCTGCAAAGCACCGACATCGCCTGGTTCCTTCCTGGTTCCTTCCTGGTCACTGGCTAATGACCCAGACTCTGTCCCCTCTGCTTTCAGGTTCTTCAAATGTCCGATCCACCCTTGGATCCACCCGGGCACTTTTCCTCTGGTCGCCTGCAGCACTTCTTTGCAGCTCCCCATAGAAAATGATGACGAAACCCGACACAAAAGACACCTATGCGCCCGGCTGACCTGGGTGAGGTAACACGAGTACTCCGGTGCTCCTGTGGGTCTTGACTCTCGAAGTGTCCTAGTTTAAAAGGGTACCATCCTAGTCCATCCGGAAGTGTCCTTAAATTGTAATGTTGTAACTTTTACGATCTCCATAGAAAGTCAATGAGAACCTGCGCCTGTGTTTAGACACTGCACGCGGCTCCCGTGGGCCTCCTACTTCCTAACCTTTGGTTGTTTAGTGTAGCCCCAGCAATTCCACAGGCCCTAAGCCTGCTTTCTAACTCTCACGTGGTACTTATATCACTTTCTTAGTATATGGTTTGTGAGGCCCCTAGGGCATAAAGTATACTGTGCAACTTATCGTATATTAACTGTGTGACTTTTATTGTATTTTTACCTCTGACCTCATAAAGAGTGCAGAGGGGTTGTGTTTAGATTAAATACATATATAGTTGATATATACCTTGTGTGGTGTCCTTTCATTTGGTATTCACGTGATTATATATGGTAAAATAACTTGCTTAACTCTCCTATTGAAGACTGCTGGTTCATGCTACCACTAGTATAGGTTTCTATAAGGTTGACTTTACAACCACCATCAATAAGGGTCGATTAGACTGGTGCAAGGTGCCCACTAGAACTAGTGGATATCATATGCCAGGCTAACTTCTCACAATGGTGTGCAGCGGTTAGGATAAGAGCTTGCAATTTGTTTTACCAAATAATCTTGTAATATCATCTGAAAGATCATATCAAGGTACCTGTAGGTACATTTAAATCAAGTCTTATATATATAAGTTCTACTGAACTTAGCAGTTGTAGGTGGTAAGGGCATAACACACCCTGAGTGCAACTCCTAGAGAGGTTCTAGTAGGAAACCACATAGTGTAGGTAGGTGCACACACCACACCTCACTAGAAAATGTCCTTGGAAGCAGGCCCTAGTGGACCTCCTCAAGAAGAAACCCAGAGGGTGCCTTCTAAGTATGACTCATTCACTTTTCTAGAACTGAGAAGCCTTTGTGCAGTCAGAAAGTTGAGACAAGGACAGAGTTCAACCTTTAACCACCTGGTAGATATCTTAGTGGCTCATGATGTAGAGAATGCATCAGACCCAGGTAGCCAAGGGGGTAGAGAGGGGGGCCATCTCTCAACAGAGGAGAATACAACTGGGGAAGATCCAGTTGTCTCTGATTAGGATCAGGATGCAGTTGATGAAGCTGACCTGGGCAACCTAGGACTAACTGGAAGTGTAGAGGGCCAAGGTAGGCCCCCCTCCACTCACCCCAGTAGGCCTAAAACTGGAAACAGAAGGCACAGGTCACTTTACAGTGGCTCTGAGCATTCTGATTCCTCAGTAGGGTCCAGTGCCTCTGCTCAGAGGAGGATAACTTCCCCTCAGAGGAGAGAGCACATAGCTCGGAAGAAAGAAGTCAAGCTTAGGATCAAGAGGCAAGAAGTTGCCATTGCAAAAGAGACCCTAGCTTTTGGAACAGAGAACAAATTAAGTGGGCTAGAGCCCACTGGTGGCAGCATAATTCCTAGAGATAGGGAAAGGTCTCATGACCATAGAACCTGAAGAAGATTGTCCCTCCCTATCAGATTGGGGATGACATCCACAAATGGATAACTGCTTTGGAGAGGGCTTGCAAAGTACAGAAGGTACCCCGAAGTCAGTGGGCAGCAATCTTGTGGCTCTCCTTTTCAGATAAAGGTAGAGATAAGCTCCTGACAGTTAATGAACAGGATGCTGACAATTACAATGTCCTGAAGAGCGCTCTGGTAGATGGGTTTAGCCTAACCACTGAGCAGTACAGGTTGCTGTTCAGGGATACCCAAAAGACACAGACTCTAGACTGGACTGATTTTGTAGATTGTGCAACTAAGGCTCTGGTAGGCTGGTTGCTGGGCAGTAAAGTAAATGACTATACTGGATTGTATAAAATTGATTATGAGAGAACAAATTCTTAACAACTGTCAGAACCAGTTATTGCATCAACACCTGGTTGACTCTGATCTGACGTCTCCCCAAGAATTAGGAAAGAAGGCAGACAAATGGGTCCGAACTAGGGTGAAGCAGAAGGTACAGAACCAAAGTGGTGATCAGAAGAAGCAAGATCAAAAGGGTGGGGAAAAAGCAAAAGACCAGAAGTCTTCTCAAGGTCCCCAAAAAGCTTCTAATGGTGGGGGTTCCCAACAATCTAAAAAGAAAGAAGGTCCAAAGAAACCATGATGTGTAAGGTGAATGCACCAAGAAGGAGGCAGCTCCAGTCACCATTGCCCCTAAGGCAACTGTTCCCCCTAGTTCAGCATACCAACTCAAGCTGTTTTGATCTGTGATGGGGACATAATTCTGTCCTCTACTGTGAGTCCCAATATCTTGGGCAAGTACAGACAAACTGCTTTGATTAATGACAAAATGGCTCAGGCCTACAGGGACACATGTGCTAGTGTCACAAAGGTGACGCCTTCTTTTGTGGACCCTGGACAGATCATCCTAGGTAGAAATTACCTAGTGACCAATGCTAGCAATGTCACTACCACTCACAGTATGGCAATTGTTAATTTCTCCTGGGGAGGGGTAACTGGCCTCAAAAAGGTTGTGGTTAGCTCAGACCTCCCTGTAGAATGCTTAATTGGAAATGACCTGGAGACTTCAGCTTGGGCTGAAGTGGGGTATAGGGCCCATGCAGAAATGTTAGGGATATCAGCACATGTCCTTGCTGTGACTAGGTCAGAGGTCAGAAATTGCAACACTGAACAGGCACTGGATTCTGGAACAATGGACCAGTTGCCGACCAGGAGGAGAAGCAGCAGGGTTAAGGCAGTGCCTTCCCTCTTGCCTCAGGAAGAGGATCAGCCTTCTGAGGAAGCTGTTTGTGAGACCCAGGAGGAAACTGTCCTAGAAAAGCTTGAGCCTGATCAGGTTGAGTTTCTTGGGACAGGGGGACCCTCCAGGGCAGATCTGAGGCAGGAGCAGATGGACTGCCGTTCTCTTCAACCCCTCAGACTGCAAGCTGCTGCTGAGGCTGCAGGGAATGCTAGTGGACCCACAAAGTTTACTGGGATGATGGGCTCCTGTATTCAGAGGCTAGAGACGTTATCGAACACGGACAACTTAGTGTTAAAGATTGACTTTTCCCATATGACGATGGCATGTGTCCTCCTGTATAGACCTCCTAACTCAATGCCAACATTTCCTCTGGCACTAAGTGATAAAGTCGCTAATTTAGCTCTGGACCATGCCAGGATTCTCTTAGTAGGCGATATGAACTATTGGTTCAATGATCCTATGGAAAGCCCTCAATCGGGCGAATTGACTGAACTTATGTCAAATTTAAACTTCTCACAATTAGTGCTCTCTCCTACTCACTGTAAGGGCCACATATTAGACCAGGTGTGGACCAACACTACATGTGTAACAACCCCGACAACCCTGCCTTGTCTTTGGTCAGATCACCTAATCCTCAAATGTAATTTATGTTTCCCCCCCGCCAGGACAACCACTTTGGCCACAGGTGGTCTAGCTAGGAACTGGAATGCTATGGATAGAGCAGCATTCTTACAGTCACTAGCCAACACTACTCCCACCCCTCATGGTGATATTAACTCTTCAGAAATCAATCTTTCAGACTGGCTACAAGCTGCCACGGATTTGCATGCCCCCTATAAAAAAGTTAGACTGGCACGGCGTGCTGACCCCCAAAGATGGTTTTCCTCTGATTTAAAAACCAGGAAATCAGCCCTACGGCAGTTGGAACGTCAATGGTGACGCAACTATGACCCTGAGTTAAAGATTAAATATACGAGGGCCAGGAAGGAATATATGAATGCCATTTCTGCCGCGAAGGTGGCTTATTTTTCTTCTCGAGTCCTTAAATCCTCAAACAGATCCAAGGACATTTTCTCTATTCTTAATGAATTAACTACTTGGATAATGTCCATCCTAGGATAACTCCGACTCAGTCCCTCTGTAACTCACTTAACTCCTACTTCAGTGAGAAAATTGTGGACATTAAAGCCAGCATCCCCCAGTCTGTGACCCCAATTACTATCGGCATGGCATTCAACAACAGCTCTGGCACTCTTAGCAGTTTCCCACCTATTACCCAGGATCAATTTCAGGAACTGTTAACAAGAGTTAAATCTGGTGCCCCTTCAGACAGCTGTACATTCTAAAAGAGTGTTTCTCTGTCCTCCCGGGCCCGGCCCTTATGCTCCTGAATGAATCTTTGACCTCCGGTCTAGTCCCTCTGGCCTTTAAGGAAGCCACGGCCATACCGCTCTTAAAAAAACCTGGGGCTGACCCATCCTGTAAGGCAAACTACCGGCCCATCTCCTTATTGCCCTATCTGGCAAAGGTGTTGGAGGCTCATGCAGCTAAATGCCTTTCTAACTTCCTAGAGGAATCCGGCTGTTTTGAACCCCACCAAGCAGGGTTCCGGCCGGCACACTCAACGGAGGCAGTTGTAACCACTGTCCTGGATACTCTCCGGGACTGTGCAGACAGGTGCTCTCCTCAGGCACTGGTGCTCCTGGACCTATCGGCCGCGTTTGACACGGTCGATCATAACATCCTGATTGACCGTGTCGGACAGGCCGGCATCCGGGGCACGGCGGCCCGCTGGCTGATGTCCTTCTTGGAGAACCGCTCCCAGGCAGTACGACTTGGAGACCTAGCCGGTCCAAAACAGTCCATTACTTGCGGAGTTCCACAGGGCTCACCACACCTGTTCAATCTCTACATCCTTCCATTGATTAGGCCCTTAGAGATGAGCAGGTGACGGTATTTAACTACGCTGATGATTTACAGCTGTTGTTTACGATTGATAACTCTGAAACCTCCATCCTGCACTTTCAATCGACCATGAGGTACATCAAAGCCTGGATGGACCAAAATCAGCTGAAATTGAACCCGGGAAAAAAACGAGTTAGTCCTCACCGGAGATAGCGCCAAACACTGGGGCCCTCACTATTGGCCATCGGACTTGGGTCAAGCCCCGACCCCCTCACCATCGGCAAAGACACTTGGGGTCACCGTGGACTGGGATCTCTCGCTAAAGGCACAAGTGGGCCAGGTGGTCTCTAAGTGCTTTTTCCAATTAAGAAAAATTCGGAATGTCCGGCGCCTTCTCACCTTGGAGGCAGTTACCCAAGTAGTGATCGCCACTGTTTTGTCCCATATGGACTACGCGAACTCTATTTATTTGGGTCTCCCCCTTTATTTATCAAAACGCCTCCAGATGGTGCAGAACTATGCCGCTAGACTGATTTTGAATCAACCTAGGTGGCATTCAGCCACTCCCTCACTCATGAAACTCCATTGGCTTCCGGTGACCCAACGTTGCACCTTTAAAACAGGATGCATGATCTTTAAATTCTTACATTGCAAAAGTCCCAAATTTATTGACCGACTTGTTACAAGGTATGTACCATCTCGTAACCTCCGCTCATCCCATCATGGCCTTCTTCAGATACCCCCTTTTAAACTCAAGCGCTCTGGCGGTCGTAGGTGTGCAACACTGGCTCCTTGTCTGTGGAACACCTTCCCTCTTGAGATTCGGACCTGCCAGGACCTTCTCTCATTTCGGAAAGCTTTAAAGACCTGGCTTTACAGACAAGCATACCAATAACTCTTCATCTCTCATCCATGATTATGTTACTGTTGATCTCAGCGCCAAGAAACTAACCGGTGATAGTGCGCTTAATAAATGCCTTATTAACATAACATAACATAACATAGAGACCCCAAGCCTGGAGCTTCCAGGAGGTTGGTCATACCTTTGGCATTCAGGGGCTTCCTTTTCACACTAGCCCATTATATTCCCCTTGCAGTACATCTTGGCCAGAACAAGACTTGGGACAGGCTTGTTCTTCACTTTCACTGGCCTCATATTTCAGAGGATACCAAGGAGTTTTTTCGCTCCTCTGTCACCTGTCAAGCTAGTGGTAAATCAGGTGGCACCTCAAAGGCCCACCTAATACCACTACCTGTGGTGGGGGTTCCCTTTGAACGTGTAGGAATTGAGATTGCGGGACCAATGGATCGTCAAACAGCATCTGTGCACAGGTTTAATCTGGTGGTAGTGGATCATGCCACCTGATACCCAGAAGCAATTCCCCTAAGGACCACAACAGCACCTGTTGTGGCAAGAGCCCTCCTGGGAGTTTTCTCAAGAGTGGGCTTTCAGAAGGAGGTTGTCTCAGACAGAGGTGCAAACTTTATGTCTGGATATTTGACTGCTATGTGGAAAGAGTGTGGAGTGAACTACAAGCTCACCATACCCTATCTTCCACAGTGCAATGGCCTAGTTGAGAGATTCAACAAGACCTTAAAGGGCCTGATTAAGGGTCTCCCTGAAAAGCTTAGGTGGAGATGGGACATCCTGCTGTCCTGTCTTTTGTTTGCTTACAGAGAGGCCCCACAGAAGGGGGTTGTCTACAGCCCTTTTGAACTTCTGTTTGGGCATCCTGTAAGAGGACCCCTGTGTCTGGTGAAGGAGGGATGGGAGTTACCTCTCAAACCTCCCAAACAAGACATTGTGGATTATGTACTTGGTCTCAGCTCCAGGATGGCCGAGTACATAAAAAAGGCATCCAAAACCCTTGAGGCTAGTCAGGAATTGTAAAAGGCCTGGCATGACGAAAAGGCTGTGCTGACTGTTTACCAGCCAGGACAGAAAGTGCGGGTGTTGGAGCCTGTGGCCCCAGCAGCTCTCCAAGACAAGTGGAGTGGACCCCACACTATTGTTGAACAGAAGGGAGAAGTCCCCTATTTGGTTGACCTTGGAACTCCCGGCAGCCCCCATAGGGTGCTTCATGTCAACAGATTGAAACCATACGTTGATAGGGCAGACATGGGCTTGCTCATGGCTACAGATGAGGTACAGGAGGAGGAGAGTGACCCTCTCCCAGACCTGCTTTCTCAGAACCCTGATGATAGTTCAGCTGATGGTGTAGCCTTGGCAGGCAGCCTCACTGACCAACAGCAGCAGGACTGCAGACAGGTTCTACAGTCCTACAAACATATGTTTTCACTGACTCCAAGTCATACTATCTGGTGAACTCATGAAGTGGCCCCTTGGGATAGTCTGCCTGTTAAAAGTAAGATTTACAGGCAACCTGATCATGTCAGGGACTGTATCAGGGCAGAGGTCCAAAAGATGTTGGAATTGGGAGTCATTGAGCCCTCAGAAAGCCCTTGGGCCAGTCCAGTGGTCCTGAGTTTTTACGTGGGTTACAGAGGCCTCAATGTTGTCACTAGGACTAAGTATGAGCGCAAAATCCGTTACGCTCGTGGATTTTGCGAATTTTCGGTAAATTCGCGATCCGCGAACTCCCGCTAATTTTCCGCGAATTCGCAAATCCGCGAGCGGCGGATTCCGGGGGCAAAAGTTCAAGCCTTGCTGGCCTGTTGTAACTATTTTACGATGGCGCCGGCAAGCTGCCAGCGCCATCCTAAAATAGTTACTAAGTTAGCTTCAACAGGAAGCTCTAATAGATAAAATAAAGCAGGTGCTCGAGCACCTGCTTTATTTTATCTATTAGAGCTTCCTGTTGAAGCTAATTTAGTAACTATTTTAGGATGGCGCTGGCAGCTTGCCGGCGCCATCGTAAAATAGTTACAACAGGCCAGGCAGGTGTGCCTTCTTCCCAAATATACCATCGAAAATCAGCTGTGATGCTGGACAGAGGCCTTTGCATCCTTGACTTTCACGAGCGCAATCCTCGTGCTGTTCCTGTGGCCAGGAGCTTCTGTATCTTCATCTGCTGCTCTGATCGGTCTCTGACCTTTTATACACACAAGAGGCATGTGCACTCGCATTGAAGCCCCGTCCGTTTGGCCCCACCCACACACTCGCGGTGTGCACCGTCTTCCCGCCATTTACCCACTATGATAGCTCACTCAAGGGACCCCTGCGCCCTTCGGCGCGATTGCATAGTAACACACACCTGGTCGCTGTCGACAACTCTCTGGCACTTTAGGCAGCTGTAGTGTAGTAAAAGCACTATACATTTACCCAACGAGGTAGCACTTACTGATTATCCAGTAGAAAGTACTCCAGTTGAGTAGAGGTATGGCACAAAACGGTGGCGTCTTCTTGAATAAATATGAAGGGCAGGGTTCATTCTGGCACGATGGTCCTGGCACAAAAATTAAACCTCAACCGGAAGCACTTACAGATATCAATTAAGCATGTGCCCTAGTTGAAGCTTATATTCAGTGACTCATTCATCGGCCCAAAAAACAATCGTGAGCGTTGTCAAGGCTGGGCAGATGTGCCTTCTTCCCAAATATACCATCGAAAATCAGCTGTGATGCTGGACAGAGGCCTTTGCATCCTTGACTTTCACGAGTGCAATCCTCGTGCTGTTCCTGTGGCCAGGAGCTTCTGTATCTTCATCTGCTGATCTGATCGGTCTCTGACCTTTTATACACACAAGAGGCATGTGCACTCGCATGCAAGCCCCGTCCGTTTGGCCCCGCCCACACACTCGCGGTGTGCACCGTCTTCCCGCCATTTACCCACTATGATAGCTCACTCAAGGGACCCCTGCGCCCTTCGGCACGATTGCATAGTAACACACACCTGGTCGCTGTAGACAACTCTCTGGCACTTCAGGCAGCTGTAGTGTAGTAAAAGCACTATACATTTACCCAACGAGGTAGCACTTACTGATTATCCAGTAGAAAGTACTCCAGTTGAGTAGAGGTATGGCACAAAACAGTGGCGTCTTCTTGAATAAATATGAAGGGCAGGGTTAATTCTGGCACGATGGTCCTGGCACAAAAATTATACCTCAACCGGAAGCACTTACAGATATCAATTAAGCATGTGCCCTAGTTGAAGCTTAAATTCAGTGACTCATTCATCGGCCCAAAAAACAATCGTGAGCGTTGTCAAGGCTGGGCAGATGTGCCTTCTTCCCAAATATACCATCGAAAATCAGCTGTGATGCTGGACAGAGGCCTTTGCATCCTTGACTTTCACGAGCGCAATCCTCATGCTGTTCCTGTGGCCAGGAGCTTCTGTATCTTCATCTGCTGCTCTGATCGGTCTCTGACCTTTTATACACACAAGAGGCATGTGCACTCGCATGGAAGCCCCGCCCCAAATCCACGGATCCGCAAATCCGCAAAATCCGCGGATTTTGCGGATCCACGATCCGTGAATACGCAAATCCGGGAATCGTGGATCCGCAAAATCCGCCCATGCTTAACTAGGACAGAGGCCCACCTAATACCCAGGGCAGATGAACTCATTGACAGATTGGCATCTCCCAAGTTTTTGAGTACATCATGATTCGAATGACCAAGGAAATAGAGGGTTATGATTCGAATGACCAAGGGAATAGAGGCTTTACAACACATAGAGTCCACGGATATACATTCAGTTACATTTGTAAGTAACCCGTCGTGGGGAGGTGAGGAAGCAACAATGATCACATGGACGACTGCTGAGATAGCGGACCAACTATGGGCGGAACAAGAGAAATTTGAAACATGGGGTATTGAGATGATAAGAGAAAAGGAGGAACCCTATCCACAGTTTCTAAAACGGAAGGGTGGAGACAGTTTAAGAGGGTCAATGAAGAAGGTGATAGGGGAAGACAGAAACTAACAAAATGTCCACAAATGGGCAATAAAAATATGCAATTGGGTGCAATGATGATCTTGAAAGGGGCAAGGTGTAGCTCAATTACCCCTTCAAGGGACAATATTACCCTTCAGGCTGATAACTACACTGAAGCCAAGGAGAACAAAACTCTTTACTCAAAGTCGGACTGTTCCTGGCTACCGAGTGCCTTGTATGTCAGGACAGGCAAAGGTGTAAGAGAATGACAGGATATAAACCGTCTTGTTGACCACAAAAATAAAGGTGACACCTGTGCATGGAATTTAGAGGGTCTGGCAGTAAAGGTAGACATCTGCTCATGGAACATAGAGGTTGTGTCATGGGGATGAGCCTTGCATTTACACAGTGTTAAGTTAGCATGAGCTTATTAGAAGTATAAACGCAATTTTTCCTTTCCGCTGGCTTTGCACACGGCACACATTATTATACATGTTTAGAGTCTAGCAGACTGTTTTGCTTCACACAAGAATAATATGTTTTCCTATAGTAGCAGCCTTGCTTGGTAAGCTTTGTCTGAACTGTGAGTGCCAAGGCCTTCAAGGTTATTTCAATACAGTGGTTGTTGTTAGGTCTGATAAGCGCACGTTCTAGACATAACATATATGCAGCTGTGGCCACCTCTGATTTTGGCGTGTTTAATAATGCACTGCGTAGGCATGATTACACACACTTGGAGAACATTTGCATGCAGAGATGTGGTGCAGAATTATGTGATCCATTTCTGCTATGACCAGAGGTATGAGGCTGCCCTTGTAATCCCAAGGGGCCTTCTGTAGATATAAAATAACCTACTAGCAAGGGAGGATGAGATATAGGTGTATTCTAACCTGTTTTCCATTTAGCATTTTAACATGCTTTCTCCCTTTGTATTTTATGGAATAGTAACTATGCTGATAATCTTCTTTCTTATAATATGTCTGCTTGTATTAGCTAAGATACTGCGCCTGAGAACACGGCATTAGAAATGAATATTTCAAACTTGCACGTGTCTCTATTTACTCCCCGTTTTGGACTGGTATGAGAGTATAACGAAAGAGTGTTCAGGTGTTCCACATTGCCTGAAGTATTCTAAGTTCCATGTTTGTGGTTGTCTAATCGTTGGGGGTAGGGAAGAACCAATGAGACACTGATTGCTAGTCTGGTAGGGCGATTTTGGCTACTAAGGTGAGTTTTGGTACACCCTAATTTACTGAGGTTCCAAGTCTCTATGCACAGTTCTGTGTATGAGCAGAATCCCTGCTACAGGTTTGGCATCAAAAGTGGACGATCATGAATTGCTAACATACATTGGAAGATATCAGATAATCCTTTTTCAAGAGACATGGGCACAGAAGGAAATTAAGTTACCAGCATACTTATGCTTTAGTAATCCAGCAATTAAAACAAAATCGAAGGGGCGAACAGCAGGAGATTTGGCCATATATGTTTCAGTGGCCTTAAAAATAAAGAACGAAGAAGTGGAAATCAACCATTCAAACATTCAAGCAATTAAGGTCTGGCCGGTTAGCACAAGAAATAAGATCCCTTATTTGATGATAATAACTGTATACATTCATCCTCTTGGTAGCAAAAAAAAAGAAACAATAGAGATAATACTGAGCCTATTAATAACATTAGGCATGATGAATCCAGGCCCTTTGATAATCTTGACAGGGGATTTCAATATGAATTTCTTCCATGGGGCGCCTCAGGATCAAATATTGGAGGAGATTGATCAATTTTGGCATATCCCGGCAATTGATGCAACTAAACAATGATTAGACAAAATGGGTAGAGATACAGTGATAAACCTGGAGCATCATGGCCTTCAAATTTTGAATGGCTGAGTCGATCCAGACATCCCAGCTCAGGCAACCCATTTTACGGCTCAATCCAAAGCTGTTATTGATTACACTTTAGTGTCTCTTCCATTATACCAATCAATATTAAGCTACAATCTGGGAAATAGACTGGAAAGTGATCAGCAACCACAAACGATCAGCCTCAATCTTCATAATACCAGACACGAACAAAACGCTCCTGAGTTAGGGGAACCTATGGGTCTGACCTATAGAAGGATAAACTGGACTGTAAATAATATACACAAGGTCGAACAACAAGCAAGAGACCAGTGGAAGGAAGAGTTAAATAGAATTCATCAAAATCCATTGACCCTCTGGGAGCAGTTCATAACTAATCTAGTGGAGAAAAATGCTGTGCGTTCAAAAGGCATGGTAACATCGGCTACATCTTTTCCCAAAAAAATGACTGTTCAACTTAAGATAGCGAAAAGGAAATTGAACAATGCACAGAGGGTCCTAAAAAATCAACCATCCTCTAATGTCAGGAGTAAGATATTACCAAAACTGAGGTCACTCTAAAAAAAGAAGTATGGATACAAACAAAAACTGAGCTTGATCTGTTCTGGTGTACAATTAACTATGCAGCAAAACGTAAAGATGCACATGAATTTTGGAGACTGGTCAATCAAGCCAATGGTGGGAAACAACAACAACTGATTACAACTATATCGGAAGAAGCCAACAGAAGTACGTTCAGTAGAAAATACAAGGGTCAATGATAATGAAAGGAAAAACGCCCAGCAAATGATCCAGCGGACAACAGTGGAAAATAATTTCAGGCAGATGGAGTAGTGCACCAGGGCCAAATGGCCTCCGTCAAGCACTATATAAAGAAAATCCACAATATTGGGCAAATAACTTGTCAATTATGTTTTATGGAAGGAAGAAGTCCCAGGCAAATGGAGGGGTTCAATTTTGGAGGACAATACCATTACCACTAATCAAGATGATAAAGCCACCTCCCCTGCCTTCATGGGCATCTTAGATTGTTGTCCCCCTATGAGCATGGATGAATTCAAAATCATCCTTGAAAACACTAAATCAGGCTCTCCTAATGATCCCGTCCCCATCAATATTCTGAAACAACTTGATATCCCTCGTCTGAAGGTGATTCTTAATTCTCTCAATACCTCATTTCTGCAATCCATTGTACCTGCTCCCTGGAAACAGGCAATGGTCACACCTCTCCTTAAAAAACCTATGACTGACCCTGAGGTACTATCCAATTACAGACCTATTTCCTTATTACCTGCCTTTTCAAAAATCTTGGAAAGACATGTCCATTCAATTTTAACGCACTTTACTGAAACCAATAACTCTCTTCACCCCTTCCAATCTGGTTTTCGGTCAGGGTACTCCACAGAGACCGAATTACTGGGCGTCACCGAAAATCTCAGAAAACTCTTGGATGATGGTCAAACAGTCGCACTTATTTTACTAGACCAGAGTGCGGCTTTTGACACCATCTCGCACAAAAGGCTAATTCATACACTTAGAAACACAGGTATACGTGGCGCAGCTTTGGAGTGGATTGTCTCCTTTCTAGATAATCGCACATTCCAAATTCGGTCTTCCACAGCCTGTTCAGAAACATATACCTCTTCTCATGGAGTCCCCCAAGGCTCAATTTTGAGCCCATTACTATTCAACCTTTATGTCAGACTATTATCGGACATAGCTGAACAAGATGGATTGACCCTGTTTACTTACGCAGATGATTCCCAAATCATCTTCTCCCTCTCTGACTCCAATCCGTTCGTTCCGTCTCATCTCAAGCAAGGTCTCACCAACATCTCCAACTGGATGACCAAAAACCAGTTAGTATTGAATTGTGACAAGACTGAGGTTCTCATCTTGGGCAAAAAAAAAGACCTTTAGGGACCTGCCTATTGGCCTACCCAAATGGGAAACCTCCCTGAACCCACCAGCCACTTCCGGAATCTGGGTGTTACCGTGGACAACACACTTTCCATGCACCAACAAACGGTTAAAGTAGCTGCACTATGCTTTACAATTCTTAAATGGCTAAAAAAGATTCTATGGATGCTGCCTGTCTCCACTCAAAAGACCGTGGTCAATGCTCTTATTACTTCAAGACTTGACTACGGCAACATTCTCTACCTTGGATCGAATAAGGCTGTGGTCCGCAGACTACAGTTAATACAGAATTCTGCTGCCAGATTGCTCTTTAGGATTCCCAAAACCTCTAGCATCTCTGGACACTTACGTGATCTCCATTGGCTCAGGGTGGAGAACCGTATTAAGTTCAAAGCCCTGAGCTACATGTTTAAAATAAAAGCATGTACTGCGCCTAAATATTTCCAAGCATTAGTGCGTCCTTACGTACCAAACCGTCAACTAAGATCTGAAACTTCAGGAAGTTTCCACATACCCAGGGTTAAGCTTTCCAGAATGGGAGGGAGATCTTTTTCCTACCTAGGCCCGTCCATCTGGAATACGCTCTGTAACCTCCATTCGTAAAGAAGCCAATTACATACGCTTCCGGAAAAACCTTAAAAAATGGTTGTTTGATCAATAACTTCTGCTGAAGGTCATGTGTCACTCTTAGTCTCCGTCCTGGTGCCGGCAAACCCTTTTTGGGTAGCTGACCGCATTACAAATTAAAAAAATAAATAAATAAATACATTTTGGCTCCGATTTACAAAGCTGGTCAAGTCTCGGATCCTGCTAACTATAGACTTATAGCTTTAATGGATTGCGTAGCAAAGTTTTTTGCTAAGTGTCTTCTAACTAGTTCTTATAATGGAAATGGCCAGAAGCCATAAGATGAACCTTCACTTATGTTTTATTGTTTTTTTCTCAGCTTTTGACACAGTGCACAGAAATATTCTTTGGAACAAATTAACGAAAATGGGAACCTCACCAAGTTTGTTGAGAGCGATACAATTGCTATACACTTATACTTAGGACGAGTGAAAGGTTGGGCCAAGGCACAGTTTTGTCCAAAACAATGGTGATAAGAGACGGGCTGAAGCAGGGGTGTGTTTTGGCCCCAACCTGATTTAACTTGTATTTAGCTGGGATTTCATCTAGACTTAGTGAAATGAATTCTCACTCTCCGACTGTTGCAGGTTTTAATGTTTCACATTTACTTTATGCCGACGATATTGTTTAATAAGCTATACCAAGGTGGGTCTGCAGAGATTAATTAATAAAAGTGCACAGTACGCCTCCACTCATGGCCTAAAGATTAATTTAAAAAAGACAAAAACAATGCTGGTGACTAGAGGGTTGGCTGTAAGACCAAAATTGAGAATGGAAGGTACTGTATTAGAATCGGTCACTGAATATAGATATCTGGGTGTTATAATAGATGCTAGGGGCATGGGTAAAAAGCAGTGCGCTGCACTACAGAGAAGGAACAACTCATTAATTGCTGCATTTTCCATACTTCAGAATAACTCAAAAGGGCTTCCCCTTAACCAACTATTGGAAATTATGTCAGTTAAACATGTGCCAACTCTTGCATATGGAGTAGAGACCTTAAGAGGTTGTACTGACAACAACATAGATAAGCTAGCGACAGGGACCTACCGACGCCAGTTTAATCTTCCGTGACATTCTTCACCGGCATAAATCCGACTTGAGTTTGGACTTAAACGACAGAACCTAAATAGCTTAGGACCTTATTTAAAATTCTACCACAAAATTAGAAGGGATAATGATTCCTCGCTTATGACAGTGGTTTGAGAGGCAATATGCGATAATAAATATAAGCAGGCACATAAATATTTCAAACTGGCGATAGATACGTTCAATGTGGAACAACTATGGGCCTTAACTCTTTCACAGGTGGCTTTTAACAAAGTAATAAATGGGTGCAGCAAAAAATTGTCGTCTTTATGGGATAAAGCAGTACTGGCAAAGAGATCCCATGCATGGACAGTTATTGCTTCATATGGTGTGCTAAAACCCCAAAGATATTTAGGAGACTCAAATAGCCAAAGGGCAAAGCTGAAGCTGATGAATCTCCGATTTGGAAATAGCCAATTTCTTGGAGACGCCCCTACATGGAAATTGATGAGTAGTGAGAGGGTATGTTGCCTCTGTTATTACAAGAGGGAAGACATTTGTCATATCATCTGTAGCTGCCCTGCACTAACAGAGGAAAGTAGGAGGCTGCTAAGGTCAGACTTTAATAGTCAAATTATACGAACATGCCGACAAGCAGTAATAGCCAGTTTACAAGGAGAAAGCTTGTTGCAATTTATGTGTAGATTTCTAAAGTTTATAGAAATAGTAGAGAAGAAATTGCTTAACTGTGGACTCTGAGGATGGTTTTATTTATACTTCGTTGTATACATTGATGAAAAGTTTCTTTTAAGCATGTGGTCTTAATAATGTATGGATGTATAAGAAGAATTGTATAATGTTGTTTTAATTGTAAGTTTTCAGTAACTGAACAATACATTTTTCATTCATTCGAGTACATTTGACCTGACAGCTGGCCACTGGCAGATCAGACTAGCTGATGATGCAAAGCCAAAGACAGCATTTTCAACCCCTAGCGGGCATTATCAGTTAGTGGTGATGCCCTTTGGTCCGAAAAATGCACCTGCCACATTCCAAAGGTTGGTGAACCGAGTCCTCTCAGGGCTGGATGACTACTGTGCAGCTTATCTAGATGATATTGCTGTCTTTAGCTATCAATCAATCAGGGGTTTGTTAAAGCGCGACTACTCACCCGTAAGGGTCTCAAGGCACTAGGGGTGGGGGGGTGCAGGTTCCATTCCATCAAGGAGGGGGTCTGTCGAAGAGCCAGGTTTTGAGGTTTCTTGCGAAGATGGGGAGCGATGTTGTCTATCTGAGGTGGAGCGGAAGGGCGTTCCATGCTTTGGCAGCGAGGAAGGAGAAGGAGCGGCCTCCCGATCTGGTCTTTCTGGTGCGAGGGACCACGGCGTAGGAAAGCTGGGCTGATCGTAGGGTCCTTTGGGGTGCGTGGAATTTGAGTCAGCTGTTCAGGTATGCTGGTCCGGTGCCGTGGAGGGCCTTGTGTGCGTGGGTGAGCATCTTAAAGAGGATTCTCGCCTCGACGGGGAGCCAGTGGAGTGTGCGCAGGTGCTAGGAGATGTGGCAGTGTTTTGGCAGGTTGAGGACCAGACTTGCGGCGGCGTTCTGGATGTTCTGTAGCTTGCGGATGAGGTTTTTGTTTATTCCGGCGTAGAGTGCGTTGCCGTAGTCGAGTCTGCTGGTGACCAGGGCGTGAGTGACTGTCTTTCGGTGTTCGAGGGGGATCCATTTGAAGGTCTTATGAAGGAGGCGGGGGGTGTGGAAGCAGGAAGATGAGACAGAGTTGATCTGGCGGTCCATTTTGAGCTCGGAGTCCAGGATGATTCCCAGGTTGCGTGCATGGTCTGTGGGGGTTGGCGGGTTTCCGAGGGCGGTGGGCCACCAGGTGTTGCTCCAGGCGTCGGGGTTTGGGCCCATGATGAGTACTTCTGTTTTGTTGGTGTTTAGTTGTAGGCAGCTGTTTTTCATCCATTTGGCGACGGCTTCCATGCCTTCTCGAAAGTTGTGTCTGGCGGTGTTGGGCTCGTTGGATAGGGAGAGGATGAGCTGGGTGTCGTTTGCGTATGACACGATGTTGAGTCCGTAGGTTCTGACGATGGGGGCAAGTGGAGCCATGTAGACGTTGAAGAGCGTCGGGCTGAGGGAGGAGCCCTGGGGGACTCTGCAGGTGGTAGGTGTGGGGTCCGAGAGGAAAGGGGGGAGTCTGACCCACTGCGTCCTGCCGGAGAGAAAGGAGCAGATCCAGTCGAGGGCCTTGTCCTGGATTTCTGCGTCATAGAGTCTTCGTATTAGGGTGCGGTGGGAGACTGTGTCGAACGCCGCTGATAGGTCGAGGAGGATGAGGGCTACTGTTTCTCCTTTTCCAGTAGGGTGCGGATGTCGTCTGTTGCGGCGAGGCGGGCGGTTTCCGTACTGTGGTTTTTTCTGAAGCCGGATTGGGAGGAGTCGAGGATGTTGTGTTCTTCAATGAATGTGGAGAGTTGGCTGTTGATGGCTTTCTCGATGACTTTCGCTGGGAACGGGAGCAGGGAGATGGGTCTGTAGTTTTTGAGGTCGGTGGGGTCCGCTGAGGGTTTCTTTAGGAGGGGGTTCACCTCGGCGTGTTTCCAATCGTCGGGGAACGAGGCAGTCGCAAGGGAGCGGTTGATGGTGTGGCGGAGCATGGGTGCGATGGTGTTGGCGGCTCTGTTGAAGATGTGGTGGGGGCAGGGGTCCGTGGGGGCCCCTGAGTGGATTGACTTCATTGTCTTCAGTGTGTCTTCGGTGGTGAGGGCTGTCCATTCATCAATCGCTGGTTTCCGGGTGTCGGGGGTGGTTGGTGAGGGTTCAGTGTGTTGGTTGTCTTCGTCGAAGTTGTCGTAGATGCTCTTGATTTTGTGGTGGAAAAAGGTGCTGAGTTTGTCGCAGAGGTCTTGTGAGGGAGGGATGCCGGTAGACTCGCTGGTGGGTTGGGCGAACTCCTTGATGATGCTGAAGAGTTCCTTGCTGTTGTGTGCGTGGGTGGAGATTCTGTCTTCAATCGCTTTTTTCCTCGTTTCTCTGATGAGTTGATGGTGGGCGTTGGTGGCGTCTCTGAAGTTGTTGTGGGCTTCTGTGGATTTGGTGTTTCTCCAGGCCTTCTCGAAGCGGCGGCATGTGCGCCTGGATTCTCGAAGTTCGGTGGTAAACCATCTGGCTTTCTTGGTACGGGTATTGTTGTTTTTATTGAGGGGGGCTATGGTGTTGGTGCTGTCCGAGATCCATCTATGCAGGGTTCGGTGTTGGGTTGTTGTTTTCCGCGATGGTTGGGGTGGAGTTGTTGAGTGAGGAGGTGAGCTGGTCGTCCGTGATTTTGGTCCAGTTTCTTTGTGGAAGCAGTGTCTGTGGATGGTGGGTGTTCTGAAGGTGAAGTGGATGCAACGATGGTCGGTCCATGGGAGTTCGGTGGTGTGGCTGAAGGTGGCGGATTCCAATGTTGTGGAGGTTGTCCAGGAGGCATGTGGTGTTGGGGTCCAGTTGATTGTCGAGATGGAAGTTGAGGTCTCCCAGCAGGGTGTAGTTGGTGGATGCGATGGCCTGCGGGGAGATAATGTCTGTGATTGAGTTGGCGAAGGGTCCGCGGGGTCCAGGGGGTCGGTAGATGAGAGTTCCTCTGAGGGCGGCGATGGAGCTGGCCAGTATCTTGAAGTGAAGGTGTTCCATCAGTTCTGTGGACTCGTCAGGGAGTGTGCTCAGGCGGAGGCTGGATTTGTGGACGATGGCGATTCCTCCTCCTGGGTGGGTGGGGCGGTCTTCCCTCGAGATCTTGTAACCTTGGTGGATGGCGATGGCGATGTCCGTTCCCGAGCTGGTGTTGGTCCAGGTTTCGGTGAAGAATGCTACGTCCGGGGTGGTGCGGTCAAGTAGGTCCCAGATTTCTGTGGCGTGTTTGTGGAGGGATCGGACGTTGAGGAGGATGCATTGCAGGGTCTCCGGTTCGGTTGTGTTCTTGTGGGCGGGTTGTGCTGGATCCGTGTTCTTGGCGGTGCTGCAGGTGTGCCGGCAGCCGTGACAGCTGAAGGGTCCATGGGTGTCGGCTGGTGATGCTAGCTTGCAGTTGTTGTTGCAGCCTGGATTGAGTGCGTGGAGTGCTGCTGGGTCGTAGCGTTGGCGGGGCGGAGGTCCAGGGTTCCTGGTGCTGGTCACGGACGGGTCGCAGACGGGCGCAGACTTGCTTGCCATTGTCGTGCCTTCGGTGCACCAGCGGCGCGCCCGTAGCCGGCGGCCGCTGCGCGGCCACACAGTGGCCGCCATTAAGTAGGGGTCAGGGAGGGCTGGACAGCTGGGAGGCGGGAGCGGGGAGGGGAGCTGGATTGGGCCGGTCGCGCTGGGGGGGGAGGGGCCGCGGAGGCAGCAGCGGCGGGGAAAGGTAAAGGGAGGAAAGAAGGGATAAAGAAAAAGGGAAAATAAGCAGAAATAAGGCAAAAAAGAGCAGAAATGCAGAAAAGAGCAGAAAGGTGAAAGATAGAAAGGGTAGAAAAACGAGTGAAGGAGCAGAGGGAGAGAAAGGGAAAATGGGCAGAAATAAGGCGCAAAAGAGCATTGGTGCAGCAAGGTGAAAGATAGAATGGGTAGAAAAACGAGAGAAAACGAGTGAAGGAGCAGAGGGAGAGAAAGGGAAAATGGGCAGAAATAAGGCACAAAATAGCTGAGATGCAGAAAGGTGAAGAACGGTGAAAGATAGAAAGGGTAGAAAACCGAGTGAAGGAGCAGAGTGAGAGAAAGGAGACAGAGGTCCACTGGACCACCAGGGATGAGGCGCAGGGAAACCTGCGGGTGGAGGAGGGCCTCGATCACCAACACTCAAGAGTGCAGGGGCAGCGGCACCTCACTTAATGGTGGAGCTGCGAGGGTGGGAGAGCAATTTCACTGACAATGAGTCAGTGGTCTTGCTCGCCTGTCCCCGCAGTGGCCGCCATTAAGTAGGGGTCGGGGAGGGCTGGACAGCTGGGAGGCGGGAGCAGGGAGGGGAGCTGGATTGGGCCAGTCGCGCTGGAGGGGAGGGGCCGCGGGGCCAGCAGCGGCGGGGAAAGGTAAAGGGAGGAAAGAAGGGATAAAGAAAAAGGGAAAATAAGCAGAAATAAGGCACAAAAGAGCAGAGATGCGGAAAAGAGCAGAAAGGTGAAAGATAGAAAGGGTAGAAAAACGAGTGAAGGAGCAGAGGGAGAGAATGAGAAAATGGGCAGAAATAAGGCACATTAGAGCAGAGGTGCAGAAAGGTGAAAGATAGAAAGGGTAGAAAAATGAGAGAAAACGAGTGAAGGAGCAGAGGGAGAGCAAGGGAAAATGGGCAGAAATAAGGCACAAAAGAGCAGAGATGCAGAAAGGTGCAGAAAGGTGAAAGATAGAAAGAGTAGAAAACTGAGTGAAGGAGCAGAGTGAGAGAAAGGAGACAGAGGTCCACTGAACCACCAGGGATGAGGCGCAGGGAAACCTGCGGGTGGAGGAGGGCCTCGATCACCAACACTCAAGAGTGCAGGGGCACCTCACTTAATGGTGGAGCTGCGAGGGTGGGAGAGCAATTTCACTGACAATGAGTCAGGGGTCTTGCTCGCCTGTCCCCGCAGTGGCCACCATTAAGTAGGGGTCGGGGAGGGCTGGACAGCTGGGAGGAGGGAGCGGGGAGGGGAGCTGGATTGGGCAGGTCGCGCTGGGGGGGGGAGGGGCCGCGGGGCTGCAGCGGCGGGGAAAGGTAAAGGGAGGAAAGAAGGGATAAAGAAAAAGGGAAAATAAGCAGAAATAAGGCACAAAAGAGCAGAGATGCGGAAAAGAGCAGAAAGGTGAAAGATAGAAAGGGTAGAAAAACGAGTGAAGGAGCAGAGGGAGAGAAAGGGAAATGGGCAGAAATACGGCACAAAAGAGCAGAGGTGCAGAAAGGTGAAAGATAGAAAGGGTAGAAAAACGAGAGAAAACGAGTGAAGGAGCAGAGGGAGAGAAAGGGAAAATGGGCAGAAATAAGGCACAAAAGAGCAGAGATGCAGAAAGGTGCAGAAAGGTGAAAGATAGAAAGAGTAGAAAACTGAGTGAAGGAGCAGAGTGAGAGAAAGGAGACAGAGGTCCACTGGACCACCAGGGATGAGGCGCAGGGAAACCTGCGAGTGGAGGAGGGCCTCGATCACCAACACTCAAGAGTGCAGGGGCAGGGGCACCTCACTTAATGGTGGAGCTGCGAGGGTGGGAGAGCAATTTCACTGACAAATATAGCTCCACTTGGGAATATCATCTGATCAACCTAATGAATGTTTTGGAGGCCCTGCAAAAGTCAGGCCTAACTATCAAGGCTACCAAGTGCCAGATAGGGCAGAGTCAGGTTGTATACCAGGGCCACCTTGTTGGTGGAGGAGAGGTTCAACCATTGCAGAGCAAGATCCAGAACATAATGGACTGGACTGCTCCAACCACCCAGACTCAGGTCAGAGCTTTCTTGGGCCTTACTGGGTATTACAGGAAATTTATCAAGGGGTATGGTTCCATCGTGACACCCCTGAATGACTTAACTTCCAAGAACATGCCAAAGAAAGTTCAGTGGACAGTCAGATGTCAAAAGGCATTTGATGACCTGAAGCAGGCCATGGGCACTGCTCCTATCCTGCAAAGTGCATACTACTCCAAAGAATTCATTGTCCAAACAGATCCTTCTGAGTTTGCGGTACGTGCTGTGCTTTCACAACTGAATAAAGATGGTTAAAACCAGCCAGTAGCTTTTATTAGCAGAAGGCTGACCCCTAGAGAGAAACGTTGGTCAGCTATTGAGAGGGACGTCTTTGCTGTGGTTTGGGCCCTGAAGAAGCTGAGGCCATACTTGTTTGGCACCCAGTTCAAGATTCAGACAGACGATAAGCTCCTCTTGTGTCTAAACCAGATCAATGGGATGGACTTTACAGTGGAACATAGACCTGGGACTGACCACGCCAATGCAGATGGACTCTCCAGATATTTGAACTTACAACATGAAGACTCACCTGGTTAAGGTTAGTTTAATGTCCCTGCGTTTGGGGTGGGGTTGTGTAGGAGAGTAGGGTCTGCTTCCTATTGTCACCCCCACTTTTTGCTGTGTTTCTCTGGTGTTTTTACTTTAATGTGGCTGTGGGCCTGCTAATCAGACCCAAAGCCCAGCTGTGCTCTCTCTAAATTTATACCATGCACTTAAGGTGCTTACCAGATTGGTTACTGGGTCACCCTTGTGAGCCACTTTGTAGTGCACCCTAGGTACCAGGGCATAGGTGCACCCTAGGCCTACCAGGGCATAGGTGCACCCTAGGCCTACCAGGGGCTGCAGCATGTATTATGCCATCCCTGGTTTGCCTTCCAAACTGACACCAGAGGTCTGTTCACACAGCCTGGGTAAGGTGGTGTAATCACTCCTTAATTAGATATAGTATACCTATATCTACCTTTACATATACACACATATACACCAATAAGCCACTCCTATGGTAAGCCTCAACAATCCTGAAGGCAGAGTGCTTGGTTTTATGTGAGAGGTTGATCTGGCATGAGCTGAGCCCCTCTGCAGCTTTCGGAACCATCTCCTTATAGCTGTTCTATGATATAGCCATACCATATACTCTTAAGTGCATTATAATCCTCGCGGTTAATGCTAACGTTGGTTTGGCTTTATCAAAACACGTCGTGTAAGGTGTCAAAAACTTTGGAATACTACCCCCCACCAATTCTGGTGGCAGGGGTAGCATTCTACCCTTCTAGGGGGAAAAGACATGTAAATTACTGCTTTACCTGGTTAAAGTTAAACAGAGCCTCAGCATCACAAAATGGATGCTGCTGCCACAGACACAAGTCTGACCTCCTGTTGCTGGGGGAAACTCCGGCAGGGGATGCCTGGACAATAGTTTTCCTGTCCAGACAGGGGTTTTGTCTATTGGGGCAGGGATGGCTGCATTCAGTGAATGCATCTAGACACTGCCTGGGGCACACAAGGTGCTCCATGCATAGCCCGGCTCAAACCACTTGCTGGGGCACTCTAGACCCAGCTCTGGCGCAAAACTGGACAAAGGGAAAGGGGTGTAACCACCCCCTTCTCAGTTCCACCCATAGGAGGGACCTGGTCAGGTAATCCAGCCCCCTTTCTTAGTATAAGTATATGAGCTGTGTCCCCAGGACTTTAGATTATCCTGGATGAATCTTTGAAAGACATATCTTGGACATTCGACATTCCATTCTGACTGGAAGACGGAAGACATCTCCCTTGTGGTCAAGGAGTGACCACCCTGTGCAAACAGGCACCAACAGCAACTTTGCTGGTCTGCAGTTTCAAGGCTCCTGTCGGAACCCGGAGACTCTGCGACACAAGAACTAGACTTCCAGACTTCTCTGACCCTGACCCACATCCACAGCAAAGCTGAAACACGTGGCGGACACGAGAGACTGGGACCGGACATCTTGGACATCCTGCATTTTGCTACCTGCACTCCTTTCCTGAAGTCTCAGTAAGTTGTGCATTGGAGTACGAGAAGCCCCCGCCCCGTGCACCATTTGCACCAAAGCTCACGTCCCCACACTCCGCGAGTGTCCCATGGGCCCCGCCTTTGCATTTGTGCTTAACACGTCTTCCCGGTTCCTTGCCTGTTGGCTTGTGAGCCCCCTGAAGACCTTCCTTTGAATTTTACTTGCTATCCTGATTGCTCCTGGTTTGCTCCAGCTTTCCTGAAAAGGAGAAGTGCCACAGACCTTGCTGGTCTGCAACAGAGCCAATCTCGACATCCTGCATGGGTTGTGGTTGGCAAAGCTTGTTGGATCCAATCCGGATACCAATGCTTCAGTCATCTAGATCCATTGTGGGCAGCTCAAATCCAGCTCCTGGCCATCGTCAATGCCTCCTGGACCTCTTGCTGAAGAGACAAACTCACCTTCTTCACCTGCAAAGCACCCAACATTGCCTGGTTCCTTCCTGGTTCCTTCCTGGTCACTAGCTAGTGATCCAGACTCTATCCCCTCTGCTTTCAGGTTCTTCACATCTCCGATCCACCCTTGGATCCACCTGGACACTTTTCCTCTGGTCTCCTGCAGCACTTCTTTGCAGCGCTCCATATAAAATGACGAAACCCGACATGAAAAGACACCTATGCCCCTGGCTTCTCTGGGTGAGGTAACACCAGTACTCCGGTGCTCCCATGGGACTTGACTCTGGAAGTGTCCTAGTTTAAAAGGGTTCCATTCTAGTCCATCCGGAAGTGTCCTTAAATTGTAACGTTGTAACTTTTACGATCTCCATAGAAAGTCAATGAGAACCAGCTCACGTGGGCCTCCTACTTCCTAACCTTTGGTTGCTTAGTGTAGCCCCAGCAATTCCACAGGACCTAGGCCTGCTTTCTAACTCTCACGTGGTACTTAAACCACTTTCTTAGTATATGGTTTGTGAGGCCCCCAGGGCATAACGTATACTGTGCAACTTATCGTATATTAACTGTGTAACTTGTATTGTATTTTTACCTCTGACCTCATAAAGAGTGCGGAGGGGTTGTGTTTAGATTAAATACATATATATTTGATGTATACCTTGTGTGGTGTCCTTTCATTTGGTATTCACGTGATTATATATGGTAAAACAACGTGCTTAACTCGCCTACTGAAGTCTTAGCCTGAAGACTGCTGGGTCATGCTACCACTAGGATAGCTTTCTATAAGGTTGACTTTACAGCCGCCATCAACAAGGGTCGATTAGACTGGTGCAAGGTGCCCACTAGAACTAGTGGACATCATATGCCAGGCTAACTTCTCACACAGTACACCTCTCAATGGCATGTTTACGTCTGTGCCCACAGCGGTAATACAGCACTGGCACAGAGGCAAAGTGATTCCCTCATTTACATGGAGCCACTTCCCCATGTAAATGTGAAAACGCCCTCTCATGATATCACTGGAGCAACTTGTACATCAGCGCCATCTGTGTTTCAGAAGGGGGCACCCAAGCGTCTTCCACTCCTTCTGTAGTACCATTGTGCCTGGGGGGAGCTCGAAGCGGGTGTACATGCCCGGTGCACCCCCTGGGCACAATGTATAAGACGTGCCCGGGTTGGCCATGAACACACAAGTCAACCATGCATCTATGGACACGTACCTGCTGATCTTCTCCGCAGGCCACTGCAGCAGTGAGTGACTTCTTGGGGGCACGGGAAAAGCCCGCCAGAGCAACTGTATTTGTTGGTGCTTACGCACATCTCACAAATGAGGGAACTCCCTGAAAAGAAAAGAATGTTTCTATTGTTAGATTTTGTGTGTTGTTAGATTTTCCATTGTCCAAATATTTTGCATTTTTGACGGAAACCTATATTTATGATATGTGTTGGCTCTAAGAACGTTTTCAAAGGTACAACCTGGCTCTACAGTACAACACATTGTAGTACATATTTGGGTATTCGATTAAACGGCACCTAAATTTCTCTTTTTGAGACTATTGCCAAGTTTGGGTACTATGTAAATTAAATGATGCTGAGCCAAAGGCTGATGAATCATTTTCTATATTTTATGCACCATAAGAATTGACGTGAGAAGGAAATTGCTAAAAATAAACAAATACTGGCACTGTTAATATATTTTAGGAACACACTAATGGGTAGATGCATCAACGTTTTTTTTTGCGATTCCTTATTTGCGAAAAATAAGGAAACGCAAATACGGAATCGCAAAAGTCAATGCATCAATTTATTTGCAATTTTTTAGTGATTCACTAATATTCGCAAATTTTACCGAATCGCAGTGAAATTGCGAATTCTTAATTGCGAATTCGCATTTTGCAATATCGCAATTTGCGATTTTACACACATGATGAATTTCATTACATCAACTGCCTGAAAGCCAGTACAGCAATTAGGCACAGCTGCTCCCTTTTTTTGAAGGTGAAGTTTGGCAGTTTGCTCTGTGTGCTTTCCCAGGAGGTTGCTGCTGCTGTGTGTGCCTGAGAAACCTTTTGAAAAATGGAAAATGCGAATCCTGTTGAAGAGGGGCCAGCCAGGAAAAGGAAAATTAAGTTTTCTGATAAAGAGTTGGAAATTTTAATTGAGGAGGTGACTGCAAGACAGGAACAGCTTTTTGATAAGCTGTCTCTCAAGGTTCCTGAAGCTGTAAAAAGAAACCTATGGATTGCCATACAAGCAAAGGTTAACGCTGTAGGAGTGGCACATCGTGACATAAATAATTTACAAAAAAGATGGTATGACCTGCGCAGTCGTGCAAAAGAGAAGCTAGAAAACAGGATTAAGGGCCCGATGTAGGTAAATTATTTTTACCGGTTCATAAATACCGGCTCATACCGAATCGGTATTTATGAACGGGAAACCCAAATGTAGGTAAACATCAGGTAAAAAGTACCGATTCGGTATCAATCGGTATTCAAACTCGGTAAACCGAATCGGTAATATCCGAGTCGGTAACACCCATATAACCCTATGGCCCTCCAGTCCCTTAGGAATGAATGGGAGACACCGAATCGGTATTTACCGAATCGGTAAATACCGATTCGGTAAATACCAAATCGGTAAAAACCGATCTCGAAAATTCGAATACATGACATGTGAGCCTGTGCACCAATCAGGGACACCCACCACACCCCACAACAAAGCATCTGAGAGATCAACCAATCAGATGCAAGTACCACACCCCAGTACCTGGAGGTGGCCACACCCATGCAGGTGCAGAGCAACAGAACTGCAGAGAGAGCTGGAGGGGAGACAGAGGAGCAGGCTGCACTGAGACCAGCAGAGAAACAGCATGGAATCCCAGGAGGCACAAAAGGATGGAGGGGACAGAAAGAGGAAGGTGAAATTCAGCCCAACAGAGCTCCAGGTGCTGGTGGAGGAGGTTGTGCAGCACTACAGCCAGCTGTTTGGGAGACAGTCTCTGCAAGTAGCTGAGTCTGTTAAGAGGAACACCTGGCTGGCAATCCAGAGCAAGGTCAATGCCCTAGGAGTGACCCATCGCGAAATCGACGACATGAAGAAAAGGTGGTATGATCTGAGGATCACCACCAAAAAAAAACTAGCCACTCAGAGGAAGGAATCAGCAGCAACCGGTGGGGGGAAGAGCCGTGCCCCAAGCCTCACCGACCTGGAGCAGCTCGTGGAATCCACCATGGAGCCTGAGAGCATACATGGGATCGGGGATGCTGATAGCTCTGCCAGAGCTGCAAGAAAGAAAGGTAAGATGCATGGACATGTACCCCACCCATTCCCAGGCCCCTTCCCCAATGTGGGTGAATCACTCACAATCCAGCACACATGACTGTAGTCCCCAGCAAAGCATCATGGTAGCCGTAGACATAGGTACATACATTAAAGCTGCCAACACTGAACCCTGCATGCCATGCCATGCCACACTACTCATACACAAGCAGTCTAGGCAAATGAAATTGTGTGTTAGGAATCTGTGTTGGGAAAACACGCAGCTGATCAATGTCCATGTCTGTTCACAGGAGAGTCATCACGCAGAGCAGCGCAGGGAGGGGACTGTAGTGCCACAACAACGGCTGCGAGGGAGAAGGCCAAAGACACAGCTGGACCTAGCACTGTCCATGAGGATACAACCACACCCCAGGCACCCACAGCAATGGAGCACGACACCACTGCACAGCCACTGTCGCCCCAGCTGTTCGAGACACAGACTCCGCCAGCACCTGCAGAAGCCACAACACCCAGCTCAGGGTCCCCTGTGCATGTGAGGCCAAGGAGGCAGGACGTACCACCTTTAAGGATCCTGGAGAGCTCCAAAGAGGAAGTGGTCGAGGCTCCCAGACCTAGTACACCACCACTGGCTGGCCACGCTGGACAACTTGGGTCAATGGGATCTGGCCGTGCAAGTGACCGTGTCCGTAGGGCACGAGAGCAGGATGAGGGGCAGAATGTGCAGGGGGTCTTTGCTGGGCTGGAAGCCACAATGGTTAAAGTCCAGCGTATGCAGGCCAAAGGCATCATGGCAGTGCACAGGCAGGTGCTCATCCTGAATACAGGATGTCAGACATCAATCGGGGGATAGGTGCCATGGCAAAGGGAATGGAGGCCATGGGCAAAGGGATGGAGGCAATGGGCAAAGGAATGGAGTCCATGGCGGAGGGGGTGAGGGACATGGGGGTGCGCATGGGCACCCTCTGTGACAGGCTTGAAAGTGACCACCAAGAGAGGCGCAGGTATAGGCGCGAGGTCAGGCTGCTCAATCAGTCTATTAACCGATTGGCAACTTCTACCACACTGCAGTGTCGCCGCTCTGTAAATATGCAGACTGACATTGTACACTGCTGCAGTGACTTGTCCCGGGGGATGGGGAGGGTGACCTCTGCAATGGAGGCAATGCTGACACAGCTGACAGCCACAGGTGGCAACATGGTTGTTGGGGACACTGAGGAGTCAACGAGCAGGAGTGGGTCCAGCACGCCTGTTCAGGACATTCGTAGGAGCAGCAGACTCCATGCTGATGACACCGGCACCACTGCGCATGTAGCCCCGTGGCTCGCAAAACATCATGCGTAAGCGCAAACATTAAGAGACATAATCAACACAGGACAGGTCACAGTGAAGTGAACTTTGGCCAACCTTGTGCAAAGTGCATTTAATTTGATATATGTTCTTTTGGAAGGTGCAGTAGTGCATATTAAAGTAAGTGTTCAAAAAAATGGACATGCCTGTGTGTCATCGCTCAATTAGAAGTATCTGTTGGTGATTTCAGCGCGTCACAGTCAACCATCTGTTGCTGGTGATGCTCCTGCTGCATTGTGATCTGCTTGTACTGTCCCATCATCAATGTCCTCATGATATGTTAGTTCTATCTCTGAGCCCTCCTTGGTGGCAAGATTGTGCAGCATGGCGCAGGTCGCAATAATCTTGCAACAGATAATTGTCGTGTACTGACGTGCACCTCCACTCTGATGGAGGCACCTAAATCTACTTTTCAGCAACCCAAATGTACGTTCCACCACGCTACGTGTTGTTCTGTGTACCACGTTATAACGCCTTTCACTCCTGGTGGATGGGTTCAGGTAGGGGGTGAGCACAAATGACCGCAGGGCATATGCACTGTCACCTGGGTGGGAAAGGATATTTTGATTAGTCACATACTCAGGTGTGCACCTTCTGCATGAACTATCAGGGTGTCTCACACATACTTACCCAGCAGGTTTCCATCACCAAAATCACCAGCCACAAGGCGTCTGTATATCCCACTGTTGGTGAATATGTAGGAGTCGTGGGTACTCCCAGGATATTTGGCTACAATGTCCGTTATCATGTTGCTAGCATTGCAGATCACCTGCACATTGATTGAATGTGTGGACTTCCAGTTTCTGTATATGTGCTCAGTTGCTGCAGGTGGGCATAGTGGGATGTGCGTCCCATCGATACAGCCGATGATGTGCGGGAACTGTGTAAGTTGATAGAAATCGGTTTTTGTCCTTGCTAGTTCTGCAGGTGTCTCAGGGAACTCAATGTAGTGCTCCATCCTCTTAATCACGGCGTTTAGGAATCTTCTGAAAAAGCGTGACAGGCAGCTCTGGGACACTCCACCTACAGAGGCTATCACGTACTGGTAGCTCCCAGAGGCAAGAAGGTGTAGGCAGCACAGCACATGTACATGGGGTGGGATGGCGTGTGCTCTTGGGGTTGGGTGTTCCAGATATGGGTGGAGGTCCTTGATCAAGTCCAGGATGGTTCTGGGGTGGAGTCGGTACCTTTGCAGGATCTCTGTTTCAGTGAGTTGGAAGAGGGTGATCCTCTGCCTATATACCTGCTCCTCCCTTAGACAGACCCTCTCTCCTGCTGCCTGTATCCGTAGCCGCCTTGCAATAACGTAGAAAGCCGCCATTGTGGGTGCACAGTTGCATTTTGGGACCTACTTATATATCCTGTTCCTGGTTTCCACCTGCTTCCAATCCATGTTAAATACCGACTCTTCGAAATTCGGTATTTCCTGACTTTGCTACATCTCAAAAGGCCTTTTTTACCACTTCTTATTTACCGACTCGGTAAATATGAATTCGGTATTTACCGATTCGGTAAATTACCATTTCTTATTTACCGATTCGGAGAATATGTATTCGGTAAATTCCGATTCGTGTAATACCGATTCGGTGTTTTACCGACTGGTATTTACCGATTCGGTACGTTTTTGGTGACATACATCTCGATGCACTTATACCGGTCGGTAATGGCCGAAATTACCGATTTTCGGCCGTTACCGACCGGTATTTGGCTACCTACATCGGGCCCTAAATCTTCTAAGAAAACTGGAGGGGGAACACCTAGGGAACGACCCAACACCCCCCTGGAAGACATGGTGGAAGGCACATTGTTGACTGAGGCTGTTATTGGAGTCATATACATTGATACTTCTGAGGTTCCAACTCCATCTGAAGGTAAGAGAACTGTACATGCTGTTGATTGTCTGAATGGACACTAAAAATTGAATGAGTCTTGAGAAAATAGTTGGAATACAAGGTTTTCATTTATCTTGTGTTTGATATCTTACCTGTGTGTCACCCACAACAGTTAATTAATGTTTGGGAACTTGAAGCAGTGCATTATGGGAGTTGTAGTTTTTTAAAGTCCATCATGTACACAAAACATCAAATTGCAATTCGAACTTTATTACTATAAAGAACTTTTAAGGATGAGACTGGGATCATGTGAATGTGTAGAAAATAACCTTTTATTAATTACCTTTAGGAAAGTGCAAACCTTTAATAACTACATGTTTGCATTTCTTCAATCATAGAGGCTCTGCAGGAAATAATTGAGCAGGATTTGAGGGATTTCAATAACCAAGAAGTTCAAGAAAATGAAGAGGGAAATGCCCCTAGCACATCAGCATCCATTTTACAAACAGGGGAAAGACAGAGAGTGCGACAACTGCTCCAAACTGATTCAGAAACAGAGCAGAATGACAATGTTGTTGAAAGGCAACCTCAAAGCACTACCACAGTCACAAATATTAGGCTGAGTAGGCGAAGGAGACTTCAGCAGTTTTCTTTGTGCAGAGGTAATGTGACTGAAAGTGGAGATTTTGGAGAGGGTCCCATCACTGGCAATCTTGTTGAAGACAAAATACTCAAGATACAGCGCCTGCAAGGGAAAGACATTAGATTAATTAAAGGGAAACGTGGACAAATGGGTTCCTTTACTAGCAGTATGAATAAAATGATAAATGTAATGAAGACAGGGCATGAAACATCTTCATTGAAGCTTGACCGCATTGTCAACTGTTTGGAGACCATGTGCACATTGATGCAAAAACATCAAAATATAAGTGGCAAAAGGCAGGTACGACTTCTGAACAACATGCAGGCTCATAACAGGCAAATGGCTCGCCTTTACAATTGTACAAGTGCCCTCTGCAAGCAGACCCTTTCAACCCAGGTACTCTTGATGAAAACATTTGAACATATTCAAAAGGGAATGGGGACTAACTATGATCCCTCTGGAAATTCACATTCTAATGATTCCCAAGAAAAACAACTACCAATGGGGGAGAGTGGTGCCAGCAGTGCTGTGAGTGGCACAATGGAGCATTGCATAAGTGGCACACGGCGCAGTAATAGAAAGCAGATTGATGCAAGTAATATGACCATGCACAGTGAAAAAAATGCAGGAAAGGCATTAGGAGTGCGTGGCCGTAAGAAATGACATGTCTGTGATGCCTCTTGATTGGTATTAATAATGTCAAAGTTACCTATGGGGCAATGTTTATCAGTTCAACATTTCTAATTTAAAGTTCAGTTTCAAGTTTGCAAAACAATCAAAGTCCATGAATTTAATGCATTTATGTTTCACTTTGAATACAAATTTGCACTGATTTCAAATCAAAGAAATACAGAGTATGTTTCCTACCTCATTCAGAAGTAATGCTGTGTGATCTCTGCCCTTCTCCTTCTCCCCTCTGCTGCCTCTCGTCCATGTGCTCTTGCTTGTGGTTGAGGAGGCTGATTGTCTTGTTGAGGTAAAACATCTTCTTCTTCAAGTTCTATGCCTCTCTCTGTTGCTAGATTGTGTAGCATTGCACATGCTGCAACTATTTTGCAGCAAATGTCTGGTTGATATTGTAATGCTCCACCAGTCTTATGAAGTATTCGAAAGCGTGATTTCATCACCCCAAAGGTCCTTTCTATCACATTCCTGGTAGTTATGTGAGCCTGGTTGTAATGCTGCTCTTTCCTGGAAGTTGGATTTAGGTATGGTGTTAAAATATAAGACCTTACTGCATAGACCCTATCTCCTGTAATAGAAAACAATGGATTTTTAAAAATGCACAGGGAAAAAGTGTGGAGTTAAAAGGAAAATCTCTATCAATTTTGAAAAAAATATTTACCAAGCAGATATCCATCACCAAATTGACCAGCAAGCAGTCTAGCATGAATGGCACAGTGTCTAAAAATGTAGGAGTCATGGGCACTTCAGTGTAACTAGCAACTATGTCTGTGATGATGGTTTTGGAATTACAAATTGCTTGGATGTTAAGGGAATGGAAGCATTTTCTGTTGCGAAAGATATACTCATTTTCAGAGGGTGGGCAAATGGGAACATGTGTTCCATCTACACAGCCAGCGGGTCAAGAACAAAAGGTTTGGGTCCTATATCTGTACTGGCTTGGACCACTCATATATGCTAAACAAACAAAGGGGCCAGACAGATTTTATTTTTTCATTTTTGTACCCACACAGCCGATGCGTGCTGGAGGGTTATCTATTTTATTTTATTTTTCTATTTTTAGAAAAACATTCATCGATTTAAAATATGTCATCAAATAGACAGTCAACAAACAGTGAAAAATTACATATGGACAAGTGCAATGTGCAATAGTGAACTGTACAAGTGCTAAAGAGAAAATGTATTATCAGTTAATGCAGGCAATACCAAACAATACACAATCATATACCCAACGATACATTCTCATTAGGAACCAGTCCTTTCTAATAGGTACAAAGACGAGCGGACCTCAGGTTACAGAGAACTGCCTGCCTGTCTAACTGGGCCAAGGGTAGGAAAAATGATTAGGGGGTTACGCATCTAGGGAACACACAATGTGGATATAAACAGCCCTAGTGGCACCCTTGTTGTTATTCCAAGGCTCAGGGTCAACGCGTTTCGAACCGCAACGTTAGTGTGGGTTCTCCTCAGGACACGGACTGGACGGAAGCCGAAACTGAAAATAATAATGAAAGAAGGGTTGGTGTAAGAGTAGTGCCCAATAGTGAAACTAGATTATGTACTTCAGATTGTATTATTCAGACTCGTGACTCATAAATCAATGGTAACTTGGAAAGTACCTGGGAATGACTCGTGAGTAGTTGTGAGTAGTTGCAATGTCACTAGACTGGAAGTCGCAATGCAGTGGAGCGTCTCTCCTATACCGTATTTCTGTAACCGAACAGAGGTATATATCAGGGGGATCTAGTGTGGCACAATCGAGTTGGTATACATTATATGGGCCAGAGCCTACCTTTCAGGAAGGACGTGTTTTCTGCAAAAAGGTGGGAAATTGTCAGAAGCGGTCCCCAAGTTGTTAGGACATGACTGGACTGGAGCCAACCTGAAAAGAATTGGAGGGATAGTTTTAACTCTGAATCCTGCACCTTGACAAGCTGCGCTAGATATAGTGTGCTCAACACGACTGGGAAAACAGTTGTGACACTCACCATTTAGGTGGCGAACAGCACCGGGGCTCGATGGTCTCTGTGGCGTCTATTTGTGTTAATCAAAGAGACGACGGGGGTAAATCACCTGAAAATGTCAAGAACCTGGGTGTTAGTATACCCGTGCCCTCCTAGTTCCTCCGAAATCGCTTAATGCGGAGAAAAAGGACTCGCACTTACCAGGTATCATGGGGCGGTAGAAGCGCTCCGTTTGTTAGACTCAGAACCGGCGTTCAGCTAGGAGACGCCGCGCACACTGAATTGAGAGTTAAAGGGGCCGCTCTAGGTCACATGTGTGACCAGGGAAGCTGGGACATGTAGTCCGCAGGGCCGGGGGAGGAAACCTCTTGCTCGAACCTCGGAGTCACGTCACATAGTGCCGGGTACCGGGCTAGGGAGACCTCGCAATGCAACATTCCTTTTGGTTTGTCAACTGGCTGAGACACGCCAGAACCGAACCGAAAACGGACAACCTTGCCAATTAGCCAATATGGGAATCAAGTCGGGAAGGAGAAAGGCACAGAGAATTTACAGATTATTTATTTCGGACATATCATTCCATCCCGAGTGTGCTGTGTCGAATTTGAGTATCAAGTATGCTTCCCTCTGAGACAGGCGGAGGTCAGGATCACCTCCTCCCCCTGCTTTAATAACTGAAAGCACAGTCCATTTTAACTTGTCCGCTTTGTGATTTTGCTGTGGGAAATGAGCTACCAAAGGAGCAGTAAGAATTTTGTTTGAATTCTAGACCGGTGTTGAATGATCCTTTGCCTGACCTCTTGCGTTGTTTTGCCAATGTACACCTTTTGGCAGGGACACTGAATAGCATACACCACATACTTAGTTTTGCAATTAGTATGTTCTTCATGCCGCCAGAATTTCTTTCCGTCTGTAAACAGAGCGCCTTCCACTGTAAGGTTGCACACTGAGCAGGTGCCGCATTTTCTATGACCCTTGACTGCCCTTGTTAATAGGGCGCTGGAAGTATCGCCGCTTTCTCAGCACAATTCGCCGAAAAAGCGGCAATACTTCAGCTTGCTAATATGCCCCTGAGAGTGTAAAAGCTTGAGAAACAAAACTCCTGTTAAGCATTTTGATTTGTGATTAGCCTTGTCAGCTTTATGGCACCTAAAACACATGATTCATGTATGAACTAAAACACAACAATCCTGCACTTTGGAGTTATTGTGTTGTAATTGCATTTATATAGTGCTTACTACCCCTAACCAGCTTCAAAGCGCTTTTACGGCGTAATGCGTATTCAATCCGTGTAACATTGAGCCCTACCCAGCCCACACCCTTCTTCTGGAGATGCAGTGCCTGGCTAAAACGACCCCTCTCGGGGTGTGGTCTGGCCATTCAGGAAGATGGCCGCCTGAATGCTAAGCTCCGCCACGGGTGAACTTTTTGACGGAGGCAGCACATTCTTCCCTCAGTCTGGGACACCAGTGCTACTTTCCTTTGAAGGCGGAATGTGAGCACAACAGCTGGGCTGACTTTTGCGTGTCTGGGTGTCTGTTAGTGCCCATAAACATCTCAAAGGATTTCTTCTCATGGAATATACACTGGGCCTCTTCATATCAGATTAACCCCTTAGCTGCGGTGGCTATTCCGCCGCAGTGCTAGGGGGAAGGGGGGGCCATGCGGCGCTCCCGTACTAGTGACCGAACCACTCCGTCACGGCCCTCGGGTGAGCTGTGCTTGTGACGGAACGGTTCCGTCACGAGCATGCAAGGGGTAACGCCCTTGAGTTTGCATAAACAACAAGGGCATTCCTTCCCTGTGAGAGCCTTCAAGACACTCTCTTTATCTCCTGCCATCTGCTGGTTCCTGATAAGGTATTTTATTGCCTAGCCTGCATTGCTCAGCCTGAGTATTTCTTTACTGGCTTCTTTCAATGGAGAATTCTTAAATGAATCCTGTCAGCGCCTTGGAAATGGAATACTTCATTTACTAAATTAACACGCTATTTTTACTGAATATTAATGGCACCTCTCATATTGCCCTCTGCTTTTTAATAAGAATCTCCTCTACTATTGGCATGTTTTGTGAGGTATTTTTCCTGTCAAATACATTTTTCTAAAGAACTTTTACAGCACATTGACAGGAAACTTAATTGCTCTGCCTTCAAAAACCCTTGGCTTTCACGTGTAATGAATGCTGCATCATCTCCTCACAATTACAGCTATTATGTGCCTGAAGTACTGCTCTAAAGTATATGAGACTGCAATTTCATATTTTTTCAGTTACACCTTTTTCAGCAATGTTTCAGCAATGCTCTATTTTGGCTATGTTGGATATTGCTAACATTGAATATTTTCCACATTAGCAATTTTTTTTTTTTGCTCAGAACAAATTTGGTGTATTTCTTCAGAGTGCATGACGTTATAATCTTCAACTTTTCAACAACGCTTCATTATGAGGCACATTAGTAATGCTTCATATGTTAGACTTAATTCTCATTTACTGTTTTCAACAATATTGCTGTATGTTTGAGATGTGATTTCCTGTCATTTATATTTGGCAACTCTCCCACTGCGTACTGAAGGGCAAAGTGTTAAGAAGTGAGTTTCTGTTCTTTCCTGAGTGTGCATAGGGCTTTGCTTGTTATGGTTAATATGGCATTGTTCACCATCCCCAACATTGTTGCTACACTTTAAGGTGATTTCCTGTCACATATATCTGGCAACTCTCTCACTGCGCACAGAAGGGCAAAGCATTTTGAGGCGAGCTTCTATTCTTTCCTGAGTGCGCACAGGGCTTTGCTTATTGTGGTTAATGTGACATTGCTCCCTGTTCGCAACATTATTGCTACATTTTGTAAGGTGATTCTCTGTCACATATATTTAGCAATTCTCTCACTGCGCATTGAAGGGCCAAGCATTGTGAAGTGATCTTTTATTCTTTCCTGAGTGCGCATAGGGTCTTGCTTGTTGTGATTAATGTGGCATTGTTCTCTGAGATACTTCTACTAAAACTCAACTCTACTACCAGCTCTCCTGGACACCATCACCAACCTTAGCCTAACCCACTCCAGAATGGTCATTATGGGTGACTTTAACTTATGGGACAATGCACTGGGCAGGCACTAGAGAGATCTGAGGAGGATCTGAGAACTTTAATCTACACCAATTGGTTCTGCAACCCACACATCAGGGGGGACACGTGTTGGATCTCCTGTTCGCAATGAACACCGAGACAGAGGTGATAGAAATATTGCCTCAAGTCTGGACTGACCACTATCTGATCCACTTCAAGATCAAGATCCCTAACCTCAGGAGTAATGATAGCCGCCCAGTAGCATACAGAAGGGGAAGAGAGTGGGCTAAATTGGGTAAGAAGAATCTGCTGCCTTTCACCAATGTAAATCTCTTCTCCCCCTCCACCACCGTGGAGGAGAACTACGAAACTTTCTGTAACCATATAGCTAACACCTTGGACCCATTTATCCCCGTAAAAATCCTTAAAAATAGGAAGAAAGCCTCAGCTCCCTGGTACAATGAGGAATTAAGATCATTACGCTTGTCATGCAAGACAGCAGAGAGGAAATGGAAAAAGACATACTCTGTACCTGACACGATAGCCATGAAGTCAGCATTGAGTACGTATAAAAAGGCAATTGTTTTAGCTAAATCAAACCACTACGCCAACTCCATTTTACAAGCCTCTAACAGCACAAAAGCTCTGTTTCAAATTGTTAAGGAACTTTCATCCCCAACAAGCACGAGCAAGAAGGTAACCGCCTCAAAAGAATTGTGCGAGGAGATTGCTTCCCATTTTGAAGAAAAAATTGTGAAAATAGTGGATGATCTACACCCCATTATTAGTAGCGATCAGGACAACTCGGCCCGGAGGCCAGTGGAAGCGATTCGGGCAAATACGTTCCTGGATAAATTCCCTGACCTAACGGCCGACTTGTTTAAAGCATTGGCCAATAGTGTGTCCTCTGGCTCTCCGCTTGACCCCCTTCCATATAAAATCTGGAAAACAACGGGCCAGGAAACATTCCCCTGGCTACAACAGATTTGCAGTCAATCATTGGAAGCCGGTACCGTTCCTGAGGCATGGAAGTTGGCTGTAGTAACACCTCTGTTAAAAAAACCTTCACTAGACCCCAAGTCACCAGCAAATTTTAGACCCATCTCCCTCCTGCCCTATCCCGTTAAAATTCTGGAAAAATTAGTCAGTAAAAGCCTCTCCTGCTATTTGGAGGATAACCATCTGCTGGACAGGGACCAATTCGGGTTCCGCCCAGGCCATAGCACAGAGACTGCATGGCGACCGTTCTGGATAATCTGCGAGTGCGAGCTGACAAAGGGAGCGACACCATTTTGGTGCAGCTCGATATGTCAGCCGCATTCGATACGGTGAGCCATGCTATACTGGTGAAAAGGTTGGAGAGGATAGGGGTGTCGGGGCAGGCCCTAAAATGGCTAGTGTCCTATTTATCGGGACGACAACAGATGGTGACTCTGGCACCTTTTACCTCCAGTAAGTCTCCGGTGCAATACGGGGTACCGCAGGGCTCTGCGATCAGCCCTGTTCTGTTTAACATCTACCTACAGCCCCTGCTCCCCATAATTAAATCCTTCGGCATTGACCTGATTAACTACGCTGGTGACACCCAGCTGGTGTTTTCCCTGGAAGGGAAACAGGCAATATCGATGGATATCTTCCAGGACTGCATGCGGCAGACAGCTGGATGGCTTAAGGACAACTCCCTACACTTTAAAGGAGGGAAGACAGAGGTGGTCTACTGTCCCTCAGCCAGACTGTCCCAACAGTTACCTCAGGAGTTCAGGCTCACACCGGAGGAGGAACCCCTGACTCCAGCCAAAACTGTGCGTAACCTGGGAGTCTTGTTGGACAGCAATCTCCAAATGGAATCTCAGGCCAATACAACTGTGGGGGTATGCCTCTCTTTGATGCGTATGCTGCGTCAGATCCTCCCACTTCTCCCCAAAGATACGCGCGCCCTTGTAGTGAGGGATATAGTGCTGAGCAGACTGGACTACTGCAACTCCCTGTATTTGGGAGCACCGCAATACATCTTTCAGGGGTTGCAGAGAGTCCAGTCCATGGCGGCAAAGATGGTACTGAATAGAAAACGTAGTTTCTCTACTATGTTGGCGCTAAAAGATCTTCACTGGCTGCCCATTAGGGAAAGGGTATACTTCAAATCACTCTGTATTGCATTCAGAGCAGCGCACAACTCAGGCCCTTTCCCTTTACAAGAGAAATTCAGCTGGTATCATCCAAAAAGGCAGCTCCGATCCTCTAGCACTGGTCTACTGGTCACATTCAAAAATTTGATGCTCCAGGATGGGAGGAAGGGCCTTTAGCACGGCAGCCGCCCCAACTATGGAATGGGCTGCCGCAGCACATTAGACAAGCCAATTCCCTGTTCGAGTTCAGGAAGGGCCTGAAAACCTGGCTCTTCCCCAAGTCAGACCTTTAAGACTCCTCCTACTGCTACTTCTGGTTTTGTGCCGGTCCATCTTTCAAGTCTGAGCGCCAGGATACCCGTAGGGTGACAGCATGCGCTATACAAAAGCCTAATTCAATTCAATTCAATTCAAACGCTAAGACCTACTAGTCTTAATTGTCTGGTTTAACAGGTACCACTTAAGTGTGGTTCTGTCTACGTCTTCATATTATTCTTGGTGTGTTTTTTCCTCTCAAGTTACTTTTCCAATTGGTATTACCCGAAACTTTTTCATGTCTCATACTAAGAATGGCAATAAAGGCTCTAAGCCATCTTCTTTTGCAGAAGTGATTAAACAACCTTGTGCTTCAATAGGGAAGAACTCTCCTTCATCACCCTCCTCTTCATCCTTAGACGCTTCATCTTCATTAACAGACACAACTATGGATCCTATTTTAAAGGAAGTGTCATCAATAAGTTGTCGTCTAGTGGACATGGATGCTAACATTTCTTCTCTCACGGCTGAGACCAAATCAATAGGAGCGGATATTGCGCACTTTCATAATAAAACGGACATCTTAGACCCAAGGCTCCAAGCAGTAGAAACACAAATGGATTCATTCAATAACAGTCATTATATTTAGCTAAAATTATTATCTATATTTGACATTTATAATATATACATCTTATACTCTAATTATAGATTGCATACGTATTATAAAAGGTTTTAACTGATCTCCTACCCTTGTCCTTAAACTCTAGATATTTCGATATTTAAACCTCTCTCTTTTCATGCATGGATGTTTCTATATTTATATTCCTTTTTAGTTAGCAATTATTAGCTATTATCCTTATTCATACTTCTAATTATTCATATATTATTCTTTTAAATACTGATTGTTGAATCTTGTATATGTATATATATATATATATATATATATATATATGGTATACTTATCCACTCTTTTTCTTGCTGTCAATTATTATTGAATGTTAATCTATATGCTTATTCTTTTACATTGCCTTCAGGTAAGTATATAGGTATAGGTATGTGTATTGATATGCCTACAGATACAATAATATATTTAAGATAAAATTAAATGTGTTGGCATTTCACTTTAATATGGCATTTTATATTATCCTTCATGAATTTGTATTATTAGATGTCTCAATATTATTCTTGCACTACTTCTATTTGAATTCTATATCTAGCCTGTTTTCACCTTTTATACTAGTCCTAGATGCAGAATACTTATTATCTCCTGAGGGGGTTTTGCCCGTGGTGGTCCTCTGGTGAGCCCGTATCCGCGGTCAAAAGTTCACGTATTGATTATATTTTGTATTTCTTATTATATTTTTTATTTCTATTTATCCTTTTTTTTTCTTCTCTCTCTTTTTTCATTTTTCTTCTATTTCTTTCTTTCTTATAATTTCCCGTGCTTCCTCTTAAACGCCATCTGATATCCTAAATTCTTCGTCTCTCACTATCTTGTAATTGTCCTTTTCAATACTTTCAGCACTTCTCAACACTTTTCTCATTGATTCATTGGTATTCGTAGATATGACTAACACCCGCCCCTATACGTATTGTAACATGGAATGTTAATGGTCTGACACATTACATTAAAGGTAAAAAGGTACTTTCATATTTGCTGTCTAAAAAGTAGATATAGCTGTGTTACAGGAAGCCCACCTTGATGAGCTGGAATCCAACAAGTTATGCAGAGACTGGGTGGGAAAGGTCTTTCACAGTAGCAATACTAAATGTCCTTCTTCAGATACTAACCCCACCCGTAAATGTGGAGTGGTGATCCTAATTCGCAAGTCCTTACCATGCTCTATATTGAAGGCCTGGGAAGATCCTGATGGTAGATATGTCTTTGTCAAACTACGTATTGGAGACGCACATCATCGCGTAGGTTCAATTTATGCTCCAGTTGGTGCAAAGAAATCCTTTTTTCTTCAGTTGAACCGCCTGCTTTCCTCTCATTATTTGTTGGGAGGGAACTGGAATTTGAAAAGAGACCCGGTTTTAGATAAGACTGGTCCTCTTGACAAGAACAATGTCTCCGATAGAGCCCTCATGAGTGATATAATGGAAGACAATGGTCTTGTGGATCACTGGTGCCTTTCTCACCCGACTGACTTGGAATACACATTTACATCACCAACTCATGGCACTCGTTCTAGACTTGATTATTTCCTTCTTTCTCAAAGAATTGTTCAACTTGTCCATGAATCTACTATTCTGGAAGCCTCTATTTCGGATCACTCTCCAGTTCTTGTTTCTTTACAGACGGGTCTAGCTATGCCTGGTCGTAAACCCTGGCGCCTAAACATACAGCGTTACAAGACCCCTCAGGGTAAAGCACAACTAAGTAATCATCTTCAAGATTATCTCTCAATTAATCAAAACTCTGTAACATCCAATAGAATCCTTTGGGCTGTTGCCAAGGCCACAATACGTGGTCAACTTATGAGAGATGCTGCAATAGCTAATAGGAAAAATATTGTTAGACAACAACAAATAGAACATGATATTCAATTATTGACCCAATCTTATACTAAAACACCTACTTTGCAAATTCGTAAACTATTAGAACGGTCTAAAATGCAGCTTAATAGCCTTTTCACTTCTAAAGCTGAGTATGCTTTGCAAAAAATTAAACATAGACACTATGAGCAGGGAGAGAAAGCAGCGAGGCTCCTAGCATCTCCGCCAAGTCAGCGAGAGGCTGCTATGGCAATCTCAGCTATACAATCATCAGATGGGACTTTATTGACTAGTCCCCAAGATATTGTTGATGAATTTGTATCTTATTACAAATCTTTATATACCCCAGAACCCTCCTTAGATTTAGCTAACATGAATTCTTTTCTTTCAAAAGTTAATTTTCCTAGCCTATCTGAGGAGGGCAGAGCACTACTAGATGGTCCAATAACAAAAGATGAGATTACAAAAGCTATTGCATCTCTTCCATATAATAAAGCCCCTGGTAATGACAGTTTCCCTGCAGAATTCTACAAATGGTCTTGTGCCCTCATTAGCCATACCCCTGGGAAACAGGACCGCCCGCAATGCTTGTGGCGGTCCCGCGCCTACAATTGGGATGCACCCGCCGCAATGGCGGGCGTATCCCGCATCTGTAACATTACGGCGGGTGGTGCTGAAAGCACTGCCAGCCACAATGCCACAAATGCAAGTTCTGCCTTTCAATGCACAACATGACAGGCACCGTGCGTTGCCTGCCACGTTGTACATTGTAATGCAGGGGGGTACCATAGGTACCCCCCATAAGCACCCCCCATAACCCAGAATCCCTGGGGACCCGCTACGGGCCCCCAATGTCAAAGACCGCATGCCTTTCTAGGGTGGCATTGCTGCCACGGAAAGGCATGTCTCCACCTGCATTCTAACATAGATGGCGGTGTCTACCAGACACCGCCACCATATTAACAGCTTTCCCGCCCGGTAGGCAATCGGGCGGATTGCCTACCAGCGGAAAACCGGCATACGGAATTGGCATGCGGGCGGGCACAAATGTCAGACGGATCCCCACCGCCATGCGGGCAATGGCGATCCGCCCGACATGCTAATGGGCCCCTAAGGGTCCAGCCAAATTTGTTTCCTGGCTGGAACCTGTTCTTTTGATGGCAAGACTCCCAGACAGAATAAAAGCAGAAAAGAATGGTTTCATAGGGTAGGGTTGTGGGACTCAATCTGCGTAGATTTTCAGAACCATCCATTTGTGTTTTTTCTAGCCATCTCAGCTTTGTTGAGTGTCCCAGCTAGTAATTTGGCTTCTTTATTCAAAATTTGTAGTGGCTTCTCTCACTTTATTAGGTATCGCACATGCGATGCAGGGCGAAGCCCTGTCCCAGCGAGACCTATTGTCGGCGGCTGTGCTTACAAGGAGACAAGAGATGGGCACGCGCAGCATGCTGGAATCGGATCAGGTCGCGCGCGTGAACACGCGCTCCGATTCCGGCATGCTGTTCCCAGTCACTATAGATCAGGACGCGCGCATGCACACACAACCGGACACACACACACAAACAGACACACGGGCGCACACACACACACAGACAGACACACACACACAGACCGACACACACACAGACAGACACAGGCACACACAGACACACTCGCACACACACAGACACACGCGCACACATCGCCCCCACACTCACCGGGCTCTTGCCACGTGTACCTCTCTCCCTCGGCAGCCAGCAGGTCAGTCTCGACAACAGGTGGGGCTCTCCACGAGCACGGGAGCCCCGCTAGCTCACACACAAATCTTACGGCTGGCTTCACGGGCACAGGAGCGCAGGGTAGGCTCCCATCTACTTCCTGTCTTTTTGCGGTCCCGTCCCCGTCCCAACACAGGTTGCCTGGCTTCCTGTCCAAGCTGGGCTGCGGCATTGAGTTTTTCAATACCTGACTTGTTATTTATATAATAGAGTGCCCGTAATGCTTGTTATGTGTACTGCGGATGTATTATAACGCTTGAATACTATTTGATATAACTATGGTGAACTTGTGGTAAACACGTAGCCAATTATGCATCGGTCACTGTGGATTTCTCCTTTGTATGTAGATTTAATTTACAAGTTCATGAGCTAACACTGAGTTGAGGGCTCGCAATTGACTGATTTGCAATCTGGTGATTCATTGTTCGAATCTAGGTTGGCATGACTCAGCTTCCATACTTTCACAGTTGTCAAATGCAGTGCCATTGAGTCAGACAGTACTAAAATAGCAACGGTTAAGAAAACACTGCTAAAAGGACAAACTGGGAGTGCACGTGCCAAGTAAAAAGAAAACACTCTATATAATATGTATTGCTAAATAGTTTTGAGGTGCATGTTAAATAATAGGACATCTTCCTGCACCCACAAATTTTGCAATAAATGCAGCAGCACTGAAAGCCAGGTCAGATCAAATCAGTAACTCTCAAGGAGGGCATGTGCAAAATAGGATTTAAGTTGCCCAAATAGTATGAAACTAAAATACAGACCAGAATATTATACTAGTGGAATGCATGAATGGCCAGTATGGTGAAAGAATGCAAAACGCCAACATGTATGTATTTGCCTTCTACTTGATGCCTGCTGGCCGGATATCCTATGCTAAAGCAACAGTAGGTGAGATTTCATTGTGCGAAGACATACCAAAGCAAAAAAATACGCTCCTAGTGAAACAGGAACTGTAGCCACCTGCATCGAGCAGGTTATGTCAAGGAGTCAAAAGTAAAAATTACAACTGTCTCGGACCCTCTCCAAAAAAGTACAAAGTAGTTTCTACATCCACATGGCTTGGTGGAGGTTGAATATGTTGATGAGGTCTCTGAGAGACCACACTTTAAAGAATGGCTGTTGTTGGATGCATTGTGGAGGCGTGGGTGTTGAAAGAGAAGTCTGCTTGTCAGAGTTATCAAAACCAAGCACTAACCTGAGATGCCAATCCTTTATGTGACCTGTGTGGATGGGGAAACGACCTTTACAACACAACTATTACAACGAAATGCTATTACAACGCATTTTTTACAACGCAAAAACTATTATAACGCATGTTATTACAACGCACGTTATTACAACGCAAAAACTATTACAACGCATGTTATTACAACGTAAAATTGTTAATTGTTAATTTAAAAATATTAATTTATTTAATATTAATTATTAAATTATTATATATTAATTTTTAAGAATATAAATGTTGTATATGTATTAAATATATGTAAAAATTAAATATAATAAAATGTTTAAATGATTTTAATAACAAGTATTAATACTCAGGTATTTTTTTAGAAAAAGTAATTGTTTTGTATATATAATATAATTTAATATAATTATTTTATTATTTATTTGATAAATGTTTTCAGAATAAATTACAAAGTATTAATATTCAGGTATTTATTTTCATTAATATTTATTTATTTTATTATTAAAAGTATTAATACTCAGGTATTTATTTTCATTAATATTTATGTATTTTATTATTTATTTGTTTAATGTTTTCAGAAAAAATTACAAAGTATTAATACTCAGGTATTTATTTTCATACATTTTTATTTATTTAATTAATTAAATATAAATTCATGTAATGTTATTAAATTAATAATTTTATTAACAAGTATTAATACTCAGGTATCTTTTTAGAAAAAGTAATTGTTTTCTATATATAATATAATATAATATAATTATTTTATTATTTATTTGTTAAATGTTTTCAGAATAAATTACAAAGTATTAATACTCAGGTATTTATTTTCATTAATATTTATTTATTTATTAATTTATTTTTTAATAATGTATAATACTGAGGTATATATTTTAATTATTAATTATTTTATTATTTATATTTAATGTTGGTGTTGGTGTAAATGTTTAGATAAATGTTAATACAATTTTAATTTACTTTATATGTATTAAATAAGTACAAAATTATTATTTAAAACATTACTTATTTATAAAATAATTATTGAAAATATATAGATTTTTTTCAACTTTATACACATATAATTAATATAATGTAAATATTTTTTCCCACGGTTTTACATTGATTTCAATGGGAGGTTTAGTCCTTCGTTTATTGCAATGATCGCTCCATAGTAACCTAACGGAATGGTTTAGTAAGCAAGAAAGAGAATAGAAGGAGGAGAGAGAAAAAGAAAACAAGACCAGCATACAGGTAAGTGAATAAAAACATTATTTTTCATAGTCAATAAATTATTTAAAGAGTAAAATTAACGAAGTAAAAAAGTGTAAAGACAATGACGTTTATTTCAAACTTGTTTTATTTTTGTAAAAAAAATATATAAAAATTATTTCAATTTTTAATAATGTATTCAATATTTTTTCATATTTTTATAACATCGAATAATATGTAAAAAATAACAATATATTTTATTTAATAATGTATTAATAAGTAGTCCTTTGTTTATCTTGTTACATTTTGATGACGTTTTGACGTTGAGGTCGACGTTAGCGGCCATTTTGGATAGCATCGATTGCTGGAAGCAGCTGGAAGCTGATCTGCGCTCAGGTAGGAAACTTTATAAAGTTATTTTCTAAATAAAAAACATTAAATGAACATATATATTGTAATGAAAGATTAAGGAGAGGTTGCGATAGTTGTTTAATGATGTTTAAAGTTTATTTTCAGCATGTCGACGAACATATTAATTGCATATGTCTACGTCGGGTTATGTTACAAAATATGTTATGGATACAGAGTCAAAAAAAGTATATATTTGTGTAATGTATTGAAAACATTTTGAACGTTTCATAGTTTGAATAAAGTTAGAAATCTTTATCGATTGAGATTTTGAAGCGGAGAAATAGAAATGTTTGTTTTGTTTGTTTTTTCCAAAATGATTGATTTGTATAAGGTGTTTGAGAAATGAAACTGTTTATTTCGAGTTGTACGAAAAAAAGGGTCTTTTTTATGGATTTGTGGTTTATTTCCTTTCAACGTAAGGTGTTTAAGAAAAAAAAACATGTTTATTTCGATTTGTACGAAAAAAAAGCCTCTTTTTTTTGGATTTGTCGTTTTTTTCCTTTCAACGCAAGGTGTTTGAGAAAAAAAACTGTTTAATTCGATTTGTACGAAAAAAATTTGAGTCATGTTTTTGGGATTTGTGGTTTTTTTCCTTTCAATGTTTAACATTTTGGAATATTGCTTTTTTCGTTTCGAGTCGGTCATTTGCTGTATTGGTTTAAAGACATTATTTTGGATTTTATTTGGGAAATATACGTTTTGCAATGTGATACTATTAATTTAGATAGTGAGAAGAATAATAGTTAGGATGTGATATATGATTACAAGAAAATATCTGGTTTCTGATTGTGAAATATTTGAAAAATATATTTCATCGAAAAATGTTTATGGTTTTAGGATAGGTGTAACAAAGACATAATTCTTTAGAAAGACGTACTTTTTGGGTTAAAATTAAAAAAATTATTATTACATATATGTAAAACGTTAGCAAACAGAATGGAATTGTATGGCATTCGAATCTTTAGATAATTATGAGATACAAACCAATAATGCTAATTACTAAAATAAGGTCAGGTTATAATATTCAAAAATATGACAAATACTGTCATATTACTATTTAGTTGATCACAGTTTGTAGGATATCAAACATTTGAATCTAAAACAATCACTTTGGAAAAAAATAAGTGATGAGAAAGGATAGAATATTCAAATATTCACGTTCAAAATGTTTTCACAAGATATTTTTACGAGTTAAATTGCAATGGATATTATCATAAGTTGGGGAAAATAAGGAGATAAATAATTATTAAGGAAACTAAAGGTTCTTTTGAATATGAGACATATTCCAGTGAAATTACCTTGGAACCCGAGAAAAAATTTACAATAATTAAAAAAAAAAAAGCCAAATAAATTAAATTTGTAAAAATAATTTAGGTCAAAGCAGGAAAGTAAAAATGTGGAAAATGATTAGAAATGTAATATGTTAGCTACATTTTCCAGGTAGTCTAATGCCACAGTCAACGAAAATTGTTGAAGTACTCCCAATAGTCTCTCAGACATTTCCTTAGCTTGCTTAGAAGGTCGTGGATTTAGGCTACCTGTTAATGCTTGAGCAAGTCTCATTTCTTGAAAACTTTGCTCCTTCTTCAAAGTTTTCAAAAAAGAGTAGAAATTTGGATGATGTTTACCAATCGTATGACTGAAGGAGTTATGCCATCCCTCTATGGCATTGTTTGTTTTAGCACCTCCTTCTAAGCAGGTTGAGTAGCAGTTCCACCACTCCACATGGAAACGTGGCTTCCTCCTGCGACCCGATCGGCTTAGATGCCCAATCCATGTGTCCTCAAAGTAATTTAACAAGGGAGCCAATTTTTCTTCATTTTTGACATAATATTCAGATTCAGAAATTGCAGGAGGTACAAAACAAAGTGCTGTTAATTTTTTTAATTCAAATTGCAGTTTACTATCTGAGCAGTAATCTGTAACCAGGGATGTTTTTTGTAACTTACGCCAATATGCCTGGGAAAAATGAAAAAAACACCCCTGAATTTGGGTATTCACGTACAATTTGTTGATCACATTGATCATAGTCAATTTGAAATCAATAATGATTTTCCGAGGACTTTTGCCAGAAGTTTTGTCTTTAATCATTGTTAAAAATTCAGTGTAGGTTGCAGATTGCTTATCTGGTAGTAAACTGTATACTAAGGGTACTACATTTGAGTTAATTTGAGCATGAATGTTGTAAATTTGAGTGAATGGATGGGGTGTACATTTAAACGTTCCATCCATCATCCAAATTTCAGTATTCTCTAACTTAAAAAGGTTGCGGGGAGTACTAAAAATTAAAATACGTTTAAGAGGGTTTTCATTGTCATAGAGTAAGAAAGGTTCATTAGAGAAAGACAGAGTAAGGTCATGAGGAATAGTTATGTCAGCAAAAGTTTGAGGGGTAACTGTGTGTGTGTTACTTGCCTGCTTTTTACGTTGAATAATTCTACGCAAATTGGGTATCATAGGCATGTTACAAGCAATATGACCAGGGACATGCTGTGCAACCTCTCTTAATATTGAACCAGGAGTTTCATTGGAGGTGGATGCAATATCTTTCATCTCATTAATTGTTTGACGTACTTCAATCTCCATTGCAGAGGCAGAGTGGTTATGGTCAGTGGTATTTACTACGATGTCACCAATAGTAACCGCTCTGCCGCTGCAACGGGAAGAATAATATGTCACACACCTCCAATGTTTCCTTGGTTCACTTAATCTTTCATTACAATATATATATCCACAATGCTGCAGAAGTCTGTTCCCTTTCCTTGATTTAATATAGGATGCTGTGGCCTGGCTTGACATTATCTGTTGAAAAAAAAAAAAAAAAATTATTAAGTTTTATATATATATATATGTTTTATTTCATAGAAAAGGATACATTTGTTATGTTTACATGAAATTTTCAGGAGTTGGAATAGTAACTGGCACCCCTACACTATCCAGCACTTACCCTACTGATGCACTTTTCTGGAGTTGGAATAGTAATTGGAACCCCTACACTATCCAGCACTTATATTACTTATGCACTTTCCTGGAATTAGATTATTAAGTGGAACTCCTACACTATCCAGCACTTAACATACTGAAGCACTTTCCTGGAGTTGGACTAGTAATTGAAATCCCTACACTATCCTGCACTTATCCTACTCATGCACTTTCTTGGAGTTGGAATAGTAATTGGAACCCCTACACTATCCAGCACTTACCATACTGAAGAACTTTCCTGGAGTTAGAATAGTAATTGGCATCCCTACACTATCCAACACTAACCCTACTCATGCACTTTCCTGGAGTTAGATTATTAAGTGGCACCACTACACTATCAAGCACTTACCCTACTCATGCACTTTCCTGGAGTTAGATTATTAAGTAGCACCTCTACACTATCCAGCACTTACCCTACTCATGCACTTTCCTGGAGTTAGATTATTAAGTGGCACCTCTACAGTATCCAGCACTTACTCTACTGATGCACTTTTCTGGAGTTGGAATAGTAATTGAAAACCCTACACTATCCAGCACTTACCATACTGAAGCACTTTCCTGGAGTTAGAATAGTAATTGGCATTCCTACACTATCCAGCATTTACCCTACTCATGCACTTTCCTGGAGTTAGATTATTAAGTGGCACCCCTACACTATCCAGCACTTACCCTACTCATGCACTTTCCTGGAGTTAGATTATTAAGTGGCACCCCTACCCTATCCAGCACTTACCCTACTGATGCACTTTCTTGAAGTTGGAATAGTAATTGGAACACCTACACTATCCAGCACTTACCCTACTCATGCACTTTCCTGGATTTAGATTATTAAGTCGCATCCTACACTATCCAGCACTTACCCTACTCATGCACTTTCCTGGAGTTAGATTATTAAGTGGCACCCCTACACTAGCCAGCACTTACCCTACTGATGCACTTTCATGGAGTTGGAATAGTAAGTGGAAACCCTACACTATCCAGCACTTACCACACTGATGCACTTTCATGGAGTTGAAATAGTAATTGGAACGCCTACACTATCCAGCACTTACCCTACTGATGCACTTTTATGGAGTTACAATAGTAAGTGGCACTTCTACACTATTCAGCACTTACCAGAATCTAGCACTTTTTCTCTGTTTAATTAAAAATGGATATATCTATTTTGTGGTTATAATTATGTGATTTACAGGTGACTTTTCTGATAAATTACCTTGGTTTTTTGCTGTTTGCTTCTTGTTGCTCTTCCTGGTTTTCTACTTTTTGTTCCTTTTACTTCTTGGTTGAGTGGTTTGTGTGGTTTGGATGTTCTAGGTGAATTCTGAAATATAAATTCGAGATTGTATAAAATGTTTTAAACATGTTTCATGTAATTTATTACTTTTTAAATTTAATGCACTTGCTTGTAGTTAGAATAGTAAGTGGCATTCCTACACTATCCAGCACTTGCCCTACTGATGCACTTTACTGGCGTTAGAATAGTAATTGGAACCCCTACACTATCCAGCACTTACCCTACTCATGCACTTTCCTGGAGTTAGATTATTAAGTGGCACCCCTACACTATCCAGCACTTACACTACTCATGCACTTTCCTGGAGTTAGTTTATTAAGTGGCATCTCTACACTATCCAGCACTTACCCTACTGATGCACTTTCATGGAGTTGGAATAGTAAGTGGAACCCCTACATTATCCAGCACTTACCATACTGATGCACTTTCCTGGAGTTGGAATAGTTATTGGCACCCCTACACTATCCAGCACTTACCCTACTCATGCACTTTTCTGGAGTTACATTATTAAGTGGTACCTCTACAGTATCCAGCACTTACTCTACTGATGCACTTTCCTGGAGTTGGAATAGTAAGTGGAAACCCTACACTATCCAGCACTAACCCTACTCATGCACTTTCCTGGAGTTAGATTATTAAGTGGCACCACTACACTATCAAGCACTTACCCTACTCATGCATTTTCCTGGAGTTAGAATAGTTATTGGCACCCCTACACTATCCAGCACTTACCCTACTCATGCACTTTTCTGGAGTTACATTATTAAGTGGTACCTCTACAGTATCCAGCACTTACTCTACTGATGCACTTTCCTGGAGTTGGAATAGTAAGTGGAAACCCTACACTATCCAGCACTTACCATACTGATGCACTTTCCTGGAGTTGGAATAGTAATTGGAACACCTACACTATCCAGCACTTACCCTACTAATGCACTTTCATGGACTTAGAATAGTAAGTGGCACTTCTACACTATTCTGCACTTACCAGAATCTGGCACTTTTTCTATGTTTAATTAAAAATGGATATGTCTATTTTTTGGTTATAAATATGTGATTTATAGATGACTTTTATGATAAATTACCTTGAGTTTTTGCTGATTGCTTCTTGCTGCTTTTCCTGGTCTTCTACTTTTTGTTCCTTTTACTTTTTGGTTGATTGGTTTGTGTGATTTGGATGTTCTAGGTGAATTCTGAAATATAAATTCGAGATTGTATCAAATGTTTTAAATATGTTTCATGTAATTTATTACTTTTTAAATTTAATGCACTTGTTTGTAGTTAGAATAGTAAGTGGCATTCCTACACTATCCAGCACTTGCCCTATTGATGCACTTTACTTGAGTTAGAATAGTAATTGGAACCACTACACTATCCAGCACTTACCCTACTCATGCACTTTCCTGGAGTTAGATTATTAAGTGGCACCCCTACACTATCCAGCACTTACCCTACTCATGCACTTTCCTGGAGTTAGTTTATTAAGTGGCACCCCTACACTATCCAGCACTTACCCTACTGATTCACTTTCTTGGAGTTAGAATAGTAATTGGCATCCCTACACTATCCAACACTTACCCTACTCATGCACTTTCCTGGAGTTAGAATAGTAATTTGGCATCCCTACACTATCCAGCACTTACTCTACTCATTCACTTTCCTGGAGTTAGATTATTAAGTGGCACCCCTACACTAGCCAGCACTTACCCTACTGATGCACTTTCATGGAGTTGGAATAGTAAGTGGAACCCCTACACTATCCAACACTTACCATACTGATGCATTTTCCTGGAGTTGGAATAGTAATTGGAACCCCTACACTATCCAGCACTTACTATACTGAAGCACTTTCCTGGAGTTAGAATAGTAATTGGCATCCCTACACTATCCAGCACTTACCCTACTCATGCACTTTCCTGGAGTTAGATTATTAAGTGGCACCACTACACTATCAAGCACTTACCCTACTCATGCACTTTCCTGGAGTTAGATTATTAAGTAGCACCTCTACACTATCCAGCACTTACCCTATTCATGCACTTTCCTGGAGTTAGATTATTAAGTGGCACCTCTACAGTATCCAGCACTTACTCTACTGATGCACTTTTCTGGAGTTGGAATAGTAATTGAAAACCCTACACTATCCAGCACTTATCATACTAAAGCACTTTCCTGGAGTTAGAATAGTAATTGGCAACCCTACACTATCCAGCATTTACCCTACTCATGCACTTTCCTGGAGTTAGATTATTAAGTGGCACCCCTACACTATCCAGCACTTACCCTACTCATGCACTTTCCTGGAGTTAGATTATTAAGTGGCACCCCTACCCTATCCAGCACTTACCCTACTGATGCACTTTCTTGAAGTTGGAATAGTAATTGGAACACCTACACTATCCAGCACTTACCCTACTCATGCACTTTCCTGGATTTAGATTATTAAGTCGCATCCTACACTATCCAGCACTTACCCTACTCATGCACTTTCCTGGAGTTAGATTATTAAGTGGCACCCCTACACTAGCCAGCACTTACCCTACTGATGCACTTTCATCGAGTTGGAATAGTAAGTGGAAACCCTACACTATCCAGCACTTACCATACTGATGCATTTTCCTGGAGTTGGAATAGTAATTGGAACCCCTACACTATCCAGCACTTACTATACTGATGCACTTTCCTGGAGTTAGAATAGTTATTGGCACCCCTACAGTATCCAGCACTTACCCTACTCATGCACTTTTCTGGAGTTACATTATTAAGTGGTACCTCCACAGTATCCAGCACTTACTCTACTGATGCCCTACTGATTAATAAGTTGTAATATTAATAGGCACTCCTACACTATCAAGCACTTATCCCACATATGCACTTTCCTGCAGTTAGAATAGTAAGTGGTACTGCTACACTATTCATCATTTATTAAATACATATATTTAATTGGAGTTACTATAGTAAGTGACCGACCTACACTATCTAATACTTAGCCTTATAATGCACTTTTATAGAGTTACAATACATTGATTACTCTATCATGGTCTTACCTTAGTAATAATTGAAATAAATTGGATGTTTCTTTGTTGGTATTGTATGTTGAGGTATATTCTCAGTTTGACTCTTTTTTGGAGGGTCTCAAAAGATAATTTTCAGTTCCTAAAATGAATGTTACATTTGTTTACTTATAAATCAGAACTATTTCAAAGACACAGAGAAGTTCGTAATCGGTTTTTGCTTCATGAAATAAAATCGTATATATAATAATATTTAATAATTTACCTTTCAAAATTATTTGATTTTTTGTAGAAACTGCAAACGATGTTTTTCGTAAATCTAGTTGGTTTATCTATGTGAAGAAAATAAAATTATAGGAAAGAATTATTTTTTAGTAAGGTTTGTGAAATATTTACTCTCGTTTTTAGTTAAATTGTTGAAAAAAATACCTTAATATCAGTCGCTTTGACATATTTTCATTACTTGAGAACAAGCTTTTAATGAGAAGAAGCTTATGTATGAGTGTCACTTCTTTGGAGAACTGTTAGAAAAAAAAAAATTAACTTTGCTTAAAAACACGTTATCTGAATTATTGCAAATAATTACTGCCACATGAGATTCTATTGTCGTTTGTATGAAAATTACATTTATATTTTCATTGGTATATTGAGAGATTTTTGATAATAAAAATGGGTATTTTATAAAATAATGGCTAATATGGTAATATTAATCGTGTTCTTAAAAATAAAATGTTTAAATTAAGGTGATTAAATGTTCCAGATAAACATTCAATTATTGTATAATAAGTACTTACATGAACATTCGTGAATAAACTCTATAAAGTTGGTTACTGCTGCTATGTAGTTCAAGAGGTCAGAGAGTCACCAGTTTACGTCTGCTTACTCTGGGAGTTGATAATCAACTGAATGTAAAATGGTGTCTTGCTTCTATTTATATGTTTTAATTAATACCATCATTATTTTTTTTATTTACACCGTTACACTTCTAATTTTATACTAAGTCTTATAATGTGGAAACGTTAAATTTAAAATGTTTGTTTATTAAGTGTTCTTTTCAGAATTTCGTTCCGTTCTTGGCATCCATTTTGAGAGTTGTGTTTATCTTTAAGGTTATGGAAATAGATGATGGACTTCTTTGTTAAAATAACTCATTAAAATGGCGGATTTATACAAATAATATATTTGCGTTGATATGTAATCTTTATTTGTCATTTTCATAATTAACTTTCTATGTTTCAAGGACCGTTTTAAAACAAAGGTAGTATTTTGTTCAGTAAAATTGGCGAATATTTATAAATACGAGGACAAATTTTGTTACTTGAGTATTAATTTTGTTACTCGAGTATTAATTTGTTAAGAAAGCCAAAATTCATGACTATTTACGTGCAGTTTATCTCTACTTTTTAAAACACTTCCCCACCCTAAACCCCTAATTTCCCTGCATCCCGTGACAGATTTAATGCGTTGTTACTCGAGTATTAAAAATGTTACTCGAGTATTAATTTTTAAATAATCGGTATTTTCTGATTATTTCCGTGCAGTTTATCTCTACATTTTAAAACACTTCCCCACCCAAAACCCCTAATTTCCCTGCATCCGTGACAGATTTTATATATCAAAAAAAAAAATGTATGCGTTGTAAAAGTATGCGTTGTAGCAGTATTCGTTGTAATAGTACTTTTCTATTAATATATATATATTGCGTTGTAATAGTAGTCGTTGTAAAATATTGCGTTGTAGTATACAACGCGTTGTAAAAAATGCGTTGTAAAAGCATACGTTGTAATAGTATGCGTTGTAACGTCGTACATCCGTGTGGATGCTATCTTACCCCTCATACATTTCTCCGCTCTTCAGATGTGACAACTACTTCTAGATTAAGGTGACACAAAAGGAAAGGGGATAAACATAAAGACCATGTGAGATGGCTCCAGCCCAAACTTTCTAATTATATTTTTTTTCATTGTTGACAATTCTTTTGCACTGATCTAGTCTTTCTCATTTATTACATATTTTTAGCAAAAAAACACAAGGAAGTACCTAATAATAATAATATTAATCTTTATTGTGAGATTAATAAAAATCTTTGCAATTATTCTTTTAAGAAAACAAAGAAAAAAAGAAGGCGATACATATTCAAAGAATTTTACAAAACAGACAAAAGCGATAGAAAAGTTAAAAAAAATAGAAAAGGAGAAAACAAATCATGCAAACTGGTACAGTACTGTGCATTTGTGTAAAAAGCCTTTCACAGTTTACTATGTCTTTAGTTATCAAAAAAGAATTGTCTTAAAGTACCAGAGCAGATCTCGATAGATCTAGTACAGTACTGTGTATTTGTATGAAAAGCCTTTCACAGTTTGCGGTGTCTTTAGTTATCAAAAAAAGAATTGTGTACCAGAGCAGGTCTCGATAAATCAAGTTCAATCACTAACCACTGGGTTTAGGGTCGCGTCAACTATTTTCATGAAGCGCACTAGTCTACAGGCTAATTGGATGTCCTGTCCCTTCAAGCTAATCAGCAGAGCTTGACGACGAGTTCGCACACAGCTTTGGTTCCAGAGCTGTGTTAGTTGGCTCCTTCTGGCTCTATCTAAAGCCTTGCAGCTACATAACAAGTGCAGAACATCCTCCTTTGGGTTATCACAGAGCCTACACTTGAGGTTGGACTCCAGGCGTTTCCACGGGGGGAGATGATCTTTTGATGGAATTACCCCCATCCTCAACCGCATAAAGTCTTCCTTCGCCTTCCTTGAGAAGCCGGTGCTGAGGTATGACTGTGGTAAAGCGCTGGTGTAGCCTTGGATCACGAACCACCCATGGGAACTCCTGTTTAGTGCTGCTTTGTCTTCTTCTAAGGAGATTATTTTCACAGATTTGTTGACAAGGAGCTTAAAACATTTGTGTGAACAACCCGAGTCCCAAAGGTCTTTTAGCGCGAGGGAGTTTATAGCTTCTTGGAGGTAGACCATTGCAGGGGAGTCTTTGTTTGTTTCTAGCTCTTTCCAAAGATGGGCATTCAGAGAGCCTATTTCAGCGTTCCTTACTTTATGCCAGCATTTTGCGTATGCGCCCTTACGTGCAATTTGCTGCTTCTGTAAGCCGAACTCCAGCCTTAACTGTGCTGGAGAGGTGTATGGAGGGAGCGTAAAGAGTATTCGCAGTGTTTTGCTTACCACGTTATCTAAGGTGACTTCATCTCTCCCTCTCATGTATTCACTGCCGTATGTTATCGACGGCAGCAGTTTTGCACGAAGTATGTCCAGCAAGGGGATTAAATTTAAGCCCGCTATTTTGTTTTTAATGCTTTTTAATGCGATGGCAAGTGAAATCCCTCTGTTCTTTATTGATGTTTCTTGTCGCTGGAATGAGCCTTTTGAATCAAAAATTATCCCCAGATATTTGTATTCTTTAACTGTTTACACTTTATGGTCATGAAGAGACCATTGAAATGCTTGCTTTTTTTATTTTTGGTCTAATACCATCACCTTTGATTTTTCTGTATTTATGCTTAGCCCATTCTTTTCAGAAAATGTACTTGTTGTATTAATAAGGTGTGGCAGGCCTACTGGAGTTTGGCTGATTAGTATCAGATCATCCGCATATAATAAATTGAACAGCGTAAAACCCCCTAACTTTGGGGCATGATGGTTACAGTTATCCTGATCTTTGGAAGGGTCAGACATGAAAAGGTTGAACAGGGTCGGTGCGAGGACGCACCCCTGTTTCAACCCTTTTGTAGTCGGTATTTCTTTTGACAGACAGTTGGCAAGGAAGTACCTAATTATTGCTTCTAATAATGAAACAAACTAAATTGCGTTTCCGCTTCCAGATTTGCAGCTGTGCTCACTTGTAGATTCTCTCTTGCTCTTATGAAAGCTTTTAATACATGTTGCGGTGTAAAATGTAATAACTCACATTTTTCATTACAATGTATTTCTTCTTACACCCAAGTTCTTTCTTTTCAGTTTTATGATTCAGTCGTGTCCTACACATATGGCAATCTCAGGAAGTGCGTGGTATAATACATACTGCTGTTGGAAGTCATTGCAATTTAGCTGTGATCACTCAAAATCCTTAACTCTTTTTTTTATTAGTTATCAGCAGACTTTCAATCAATATATTTAATATTGACACCTTTATGCGCTTTTCAGGTGGGTTTGACGATCATCACCTGAAATGTACAGCTAAAATGCTTAGCACCAACGATTGTAATAGGCTTTTTTTATTTTGATTGCAGAAATGTTCTCTTTTGTGTTTAGGGAATAATTCAACAACATTTTCTTTCTTCTGATGAACATCCATGTAGGGGATTCAGCTGCTTAAATTGTGCCCAAATAATTGTTGTTTTGTTTAGTCTTTGTTTAGAGCTCATCCTACTGCTCCTTTTTTTAAAAATTTTATTCCCACCTCTTGCATTTTTTCTACTATGAATGATCTACTAGTGAAGTCTTCTTTAAAGGTAATCACACCCTGGCAGTACCAGCACTTCTTAGGCTGAGATGTAAAGTGTACAGGAGGTTTGCTGCCATGGGTGGAAGTGTTTCCAAAAGTGAAGCCAAACTGGTGCCGTGAAAGCCCATACAAGTTGGGGTATTATAAAGATTCCTGATAGCTTTGGTGGGTAGGCAGGACTTTACACACTAGACTGACATCTCCAGCGACTCTCACATGGTTAAAAGTAAAATAAACTATTAACGTACAGAGGTTACATTTCAAGAAAAGACCGTTTAGTGCCTGCTTCTTTCTATGGTGTGCACACAAGATGTGGAACTCCTTATTGTATGCAGGCAAGCCAGAAAATGTATGGAAAGAGCAGATGCTGCAAAAAAAAGCATATGCAATGCAATAGGGCTCGCATTTGCACCGGTTTCAGCGATTAATATTGTAAATGACAATGCTTTTAATGTATGTTTTAAAACCCCAAAAATAAATTAAAGGCATGGTCATTTACAATGTCAATAGCTCAAACTTGTTTTTTCTTTTTGCAGTTTTACATTGTACGAACTCGGCTCAAGGGCACTGGAGCGCTTCACACAAGCATGAGTTACATTACACAAGGCTAGATTCTTTTTATGAACAGGGGAGTAAGTGATCTGCCCAAAATCACAGGATGTGGAGGCGACACAGGACTCTGACTCTAGTTCCAAAGTCAGCAGCTCTGGCCGTAACTGCACACGCTCTAAAGTAACAAGCATTTGCAATGCAATAGGTCTCACATTATTAAAATTTGAGCTATTGGTGTTGCATTATTATTAGCAATGCCAATAGCTCAAACTTTAATAATGCGAGACCTACTGCATTGCAAATGCTTGTTCTTCTCTGTTGTGGAATACTCACCCTTCGTGGGTCCTTGCGTGTGTGCATTCCACAACAGACATATACACAAAAAGGGTAAGGAGGGCCCAAGGGGATGTTTAAAGACCTACTACTGCTACAACCCCTTAATTAAACAGTAAACAAACACAAAGTAGCAGAGGGTCCAAAACTAACCATCTCAAACAAGTATATGTCTGGAAAATGTAAAACCCACCTGAGGAGACCTGACCTCAAGATAATGTGAAATTGCCCTATCTGAGTGTGGAGTATCTTTCTTGTGTGGAAAAATACCCATCAGTTGCCGATCCTTAACGGCCTGTTCATAATCTGGGTTCTTCCATACCAGGAAGATGGGATGGTTATAACCACTGGGGACACAACCGTTGTCATCACAGTGGAACCCTGTGAATACCAAATAGTATCAGGGTGTGAATGGACAACTGTAGAGCAGTGCAAGTGAAAAGTGAAAAGTATGTGAACAGTGTAGTGTACTAATAAAATTGGGTAGTAGAAAGGATAAGACCTTTATTAACACCTAAATACTCCCAAATCATTAAAAAAGCGTGCAATGGTAGTGGTTTTAACAAATAACCACTAGTGCTAGTATTTGGTCGACATGTTTCTGCAGACTTAATTGGAGCCTGGAGGTATCCTGCTGCTTTCTTCAGGACCGTAATCGCGACTGCTCAGAAAAAGTGTATAAAAAGGAAAACTATCACCTGGGTATTTTAGTGGATCTTCATTCTCCTCTTAATTTTGATTTTGATTTCCAGATCGTCATGGCAGGGGGAGAACGTTCAAACAGAGACATAAAAGGGAGACAGACAATCATACCAGCAATCAGTCAGTTAGGTTACACTATCCATTAGTGATGTGTATCAATAATTGGATTTATAAAAAAATCTCAATCTTGTGCCCATTAATGGCACCCCACTTTCAACACCATAAAGTGGTCACTCCCACTTACATCATTCAGAGGAGAGTAACGCTCCACCCCACCTGGCCACAGCGCAGGTACATGGAGCCCCGCAATAGTGAGCAAAAAACACATTAAGAACAGGGGTTACTTCAACATGTCAGTGAAACTGACTTCATACCACCACCTCAAGAAAGTAAACAGGACGGTAGTCTCCTTTGAGGTTCTACTGAATTTTCACTTCTGTTGTCCCACAGTCACTATTCCCAAAATAAAAACATGGCATCATGTTGCTAAATATTCATATTAGTTTTATCATCCTGATGCTTGCTTTCATATATTTAAGAAATAATATGCTCTTTGTGTGTTAATTATTTTGTGGAAAAGTATCATCTCAAAATACTTCAATTCAATCTATAGCTTCAGTCTCGATGTTTACCGACTGATAGCATTCAGTAGTAACACAGGGTAGCAATGTGCAATAATAGTTAGCGCAAACCGCTTCGTACTACTACGTGATCATTCTGTAGGCAAATGAGGCTAAACCTGGGACAAACTTCTACCGGTCATGTTAAACCTTAGACAGCAGTTTGTAACGCGTACGCTTACCTTCCGGTCGGTACTCCGAGCAATCTTCTGGGCTGTCTCAGGGAGGTACCGACCGTGGCAGCCATCGCGTATACATACACTGTCTCCCCCTTCGTTTGGCGCTTGGGACGCGTCACGCCCCCGCGACTAACCTCGGGATTCTGGGAAATGTAGTAATAGTGTCAAGAACTACAATTAGATCGTAACTGTTGTCCTATGTCCTCATACATAGATGATACCATCTAGCATATCTATTTCACTACTTTATTGAGGATCTTGTAACAATCAGAAAGTTTTAATACAACGATTATTACCTTCAGTACGATCCACCTAAGTACCAACGTTGTGACAGAAATTAAACAATTACATCGCTGCTCTTAACACAACCGTCAGTGAGGGCAGTGGTGACCAGGAGTTATTTCCGTATCAATTTTTCTTTAATTCATCATGATATGTCTCATGCACAGAATAGTTGTTGATCTATGAATAATTTTTAACAAGGAAGTAATCTTCATAAAGACCCAGATTGTGAGAATAAAGTAAACTAACAGACTCCTACTCATATAGAGATGGTCAGCGAGGGCCGATAAGATGTGTTCATAGGATCGCATGGTGGCGGATACATTGAGTTTAAGTGTCTCCTGCCTTTTAACAAGCCATGCAGAGTCTGGAAATAAGAGTAGTCAGTTGCTCTTCATGTATAAAAGACTCTCTCTGGTGTATTTCAGTAAGAGCCCTATAGTGATATTATATTCAGATGAAAATACTACATGGTATATTCTGGGCAGACAAAGTCGTGTTTAGCCTAATGACAAGGCGTGCTCCTCATAATGACCTCCAAGGGATGTCCTCATGTAATCCTTCTTTGTCCGAATTCAGCTTGTACACCCATTTCTGCTCACGTCTGAATAGAAACTTGGTTACGTCAGATACATGGTCTGGGATCACTGGCTGCTCAATCACAGTCCACTTCAATTCAGTAGGACCATGACCAATTTCTATAAAATGGTTCGTCATTTTCATTATTTGTCCCTATCTAATCTGAAGGACCAATTGGTCCATACAAGACCGAAAACTATATTGCCCCGAGCGGTGGGAACACTATGGGACATGCCGGCAGTCAAGGGTCACCATCCTTGTGGGAGCTGTGCCGCATGTCCTCAAACTTCCAAAACCACGAGCATTGATATAGGCACTGACCTTCCGTGGTTACAGCTCAGGTACACCAACTGTAACTGTGCCAATTTAGTGTATCTGATTACATGTCCCTGCAACATGAGATACATAGGGATGACTACAAGGAAAATAAAGACTCGCATCTCCAAGCATAAAAGCTCTATTAGATGCCAGCGACAAACAACGAAAATGACGAACCATTTTATAGAAGTAGGTCATAGTCCTACTGAATTGAAGTGGACTGTGATTGAGCAGCCAGTGATCCCAGACCATGTATCTGACGTAACCAAGTTTCTATTCAGACGTGAGCAGAAATGGGTGTACAAGCTGAATTTGGCCAAAGAAGGATTAAATGAGGACATCCCTTGGATGTCATTATGAGGAGCACGCCTTGTCATTAGGCTAAACACGACTTTGTCTGCCCAGAATATACCATGTAGTATTTTCTTCTGAATATAATATCACTATAGGGCTCTTACTGAAATACACCACGGAGAGTCTTGTATACATGAAGAGCAACTGACTACTCTTATTTCCAGACTCCGCATGGCTTGTTAAAGCAGGAGACACTTAAACTCAATGTATCCGCCACCATGCGATCCTATGAACACATCTTATCGGCCCTCGCTGACCATCTCTATAGGAGCAGGAGTCTGTTAGTTTACTTTATTCTCACAATCTGGGTCTTTATGAAGATTACTTCCTTGTTAAAAATGATTCATAGATCAACAACTATTCTGTGCATGAGACCTATCATGATGAATTAGAGAAAAGTTAATACGGAAATAACTCCTGGTCACCACTGCCCTCACTGACGGTTGTGTTAAGAGCAGCGATGTAATTGTTTAATTTCTGTCACAACGTTGGTACTTAGGTGGATCGTACTGAAGGTAATAATCGTTGTATTAAAACTTTCTGATTGTTACAAGATCCTCAATAAAGTAGTGAAATAAATATGCTAGATGGTATCATCTATGTATGAGGACATAGGACAACAGTTACGATCTAATTGTAGTTCTTGACACTATTACTACATTTCCCAGAATCCCGAGGTTAGTCGTGGGGGCGTGACGCATCCCAAGCGCCAAACGAAGGTGGAGACAGTGTATGTATACGCGATGGCTGCCACGGTTGGTACCTCCCTGAGACAGCCCAGAAGATCGCTCGGAGTACCGACCGGAAGGTAAGCGTACGCGTTACAAACTGCTGTCTAAGGTTTACCATGACCGGTAGAAGTTTTGTCCGAGGTTTAGCCTCATTCGCCTACAGAATGATCACGTAGTAGTACGAGGCGGTTTGCGCTAACTATTATTGCACATTGCTACCCTGTGTTACTACTGAATGCTATCAGTCGGTAAACATCGAGACTGAAGCTATAGTTTGAATTGAAGTATTTTGAGATGATACTTTTCCACAAAATAATTAACACACAAAGAGCATATTATTTCTTAAATATATGAAAGCAAGCATCGGGATGATAAAACTAATATGAATATTTAGCAACACAATGCCATGTTTTTATTTTGGGAATAGTGACTGTGGGACAACAGAAGTGAAAATTCAGTAGAACCTCAAAGGAGACTACCGTCCTGTTTACTTTCTTGAGGTGGTGGTATGAAGTCAGTTTCACTGACATGTTGAAGTAACCCCTGTTCTTAATGTGTTTTTTGCTCACTAGTGCGGGGCTCCATGTACCTGCGCTGTGGCCAGGTGGGGTGGAGAGTTACTCTCCTCTGAATGATGTAAGTGGGAGTGACCACTTTATGGTGTTGAAAGTGGGGTGCCATTAATGGGCACAAGATTGAGATTTTTTTATAAATCCAATTATTGATACACATCACTAATGGATAGTGTAACCTAACTGACTGATTGTTGTTATGTTTGTCTGTCTCCCTTTTATGTCTCTGTTTGAACGGTCTCCCCCTGCCATGGCGATCTGGAAATCGAAATCAAAATTAAGAGGAGATTGAGGATCCTCTAAAATACTCAGGTGATAGTTTTCCTTTTTATACACTTTTTCTGAGCAGTCGCGATTACGGTCCTGAAGAAAGCAGCAGGATACCTCCAGGCTCCAATTAAGTCTGCAGAAACAGGTCGACCAAATCCTAGCACTAGTGGTTATTTGTTAAAACCACTACCATCGCACGCTTTTTTAATGATTTGGGAGTATTTAGGTGTTAATAAAGTTCTTATCCTTTCTACTACCCAATTTTATTAGTACACTACACTGTTCACATACTTTTCACTTTTCACTTGCACTGCTCTACAGTTGTCCATTCACACCCTGATACTATTTGGTATTCACAGGGTTCCACTGTGATGACAACGGTTGTGTCCCCAGAGGTTATAACCATCCCATCTTCCTGGTATGGAAGAACCCAGATGATGAACAGGGCGTTAAGGATCGGCAACTGATGGGTATTTTCCCACACAAGAAAGATACTCCACACTCAGATAGCGCAATTTCACATTATCTTAAGGTCAGGTCTCCTCAGGTGGTTTTTACGTTTTCCAGACACATACTTGTTTGAGATGGTTAGTTTTGGACCCTCTGCTACTTTGTGTTTGTTTACATTCCACAACAGAACCTTGAACTCGTTTTATTGAATGTAGAAGTCAGTTATTTTGAGTTGTCTCCTCTGTTGGCTGGTGCGGAGTCCCTGTCACGAATATAGCTGTTTTGCTGGCACCTGCCTGTTTCCAGAGACTTCCTCACTACATTTATTGTGGCCACAAGCGGCAGTAGACTGCAGAACCCATGAAGACCTTCGAGATCGGGACAACGATTTTTGTCTATTTCACTTTGGAACTTCTGAAGTTCTGCCACTGCCACTCTCTGGTTCATCACTGCTACCCTCTGGTTCATCACTGCCACCCTCTGGTTCATCACAGCACCCTCTGGTTCATCACAGCACCCTCTGTTTCACCACTGCCATCCTCTGGTTCACCACTGTCACCCCCTGCTTCACCACTGTCACCCTCTGGTTCATCAAATCACCCTCTGGTTCACCACTGCCACCCTCTGGTTCACCACTGTCACCCTTTGGTTCACCACTGTCACCCTCTGGTTCATCACTGCCACCCTCTGGTTCACAACTGCCACCCTCTGGTTCACCCCTGCCACGCTCTGGTTCACCACTGTCACCCTCTGGTTCACCACTGCCACCCTCTGGTTCATCACTGCCACCCTCCGGTTCATCACAGCACCCTCTGGTTCATCACAGCACCCCCTGGTTCACCACTGCCACCCTCTGGTTCACCACTGCCACCTTCTGGGTCACCACTGCCACCCTCTGGTTCATCACTGCCACCTTTTCTTTAACAACACCTCCACAGCTGAGAGAACGGCCTTGCACGAACTGTCTAACAATGAAACTATTGTAATTAAGCCTGCCGACAAAGGCGGGGCTACGGTGATACAAACGTATACCAACTATGATAGGGAGTGCAGGAAACTACTTGAGGACAGACGCAATTATCAAATACTAAGGGAAGACCCGACTGAAGAAGTCAGGATCTGTATCCTCATAATGATTGAGGAAGCAATGGCACACGACTGGCTAACAAAACAAGAGAGCGATTTTCTGATTCAAAAGAATCCAAAAACTCCTTATTTCTACACCATCCCCAAGATTCATAAGGACGCCCCATATCCACCTGGGCGCCCTATAGTATCGGGAATACAATCAATCCTTGAACCCTTATCAAAATTTGCGGATGCCTTCCTTAGACCGATAGTACAAAAAACAAGTACCTATCTAAAGGACACAAAAGCAGTCCTACAGTTGGTAAAAGAAATATCTTTTGACCCCGAACAAGACCTCCTCTTGGGACTAGATGTAGAGAGCCTGTACACGAGTCTCCCCCACCAAGAGACTCTCGAAATAATTGAGGAAGTTCTGTTCTCTACCCCATGGGCATACCACACCCCGAGACAGGTGGTCCTCGAATGCATCTCCATGACCCTGAAAAAGAATTTTTTCATGTATGAAAACACATATTATCTACAAAAACACGGCACGAGCATGGGCAGCACCTGTGCGCCGAGCCTAGCAGGGCTCTATGTGCACCATCTCGAAGCCACCAGAATCCTGAACGACCAGAACCCTTACAAGAACCATGTGGTCGCATGGAAAAGATACATAGATGACGTGTTAGTCATCTGGAGGGGTGATCAAGACTCTGTTGTCCTATTCATGACTTGGCTGAACCAACAAGACCGGTTCCTCAAGTTCACCCACACAGCCTCAAACGAAAACCTAGTTTTCCTTGATCTGAATATCTACCCCTCTAATGGTAAACTAGAAACGTGTACCCACTTCAAACCTACGGCTAAAAACAGCCTGTTGCTATATAGTAGTTTCCATCCACGACATCTACGCGACAATTTACCCTACGGACAGTTCCTCCGCCTTAGGCGTAATTGCAGCGCTATCCAAGACTTTAAAACCCAAGCAGCTGACTTGAAAACGAAGCTCAGTAACAGGAACTATCCAAGCAAGGTGGTCAACAAGGGTTTTAAGAGAGCACGGAATAACAACAGAGATGCCCTATTGGAACCTACAGCAGAAAAGGAACAAGACCAACGCCCTATTTGTGTCACAACATACAACACCAATTCGAACCAGATCACAAAGATTGTGAATAGACACTGGAAAATACTAAATTGCGGGAAACTAGATTTCCCAAAACCCATGTTTGCACACAGGCGAGGTAAGAACCTGAAGGATCTGCTGGTCCACACGAGACCGAAACAACTCACTAACGAGGGACCCTCAACTATCTCAACTATTGGCGGGCACCACCCGTGTGGCTCATGCACATCTTGTCAGTACACAAGAAAAAGTCGGAATATAACTTTTTCCAACCAGTCTACATGGGAACAACGTTCCTTTACTAACTGCAACAGCCGGAACTTGGTCTATCTGATCACTTGCCCATGCAAGAAAGAGTATATTGGCATGACCACAAGGCCGGTCAAAATACGAATGGGCGAACATCGTAGCAACGTACGTTGCAAAAAAACTACCACAAGAATGGCAACTCACTATGCCACAATGGGTCACAGTGTAGATGACCTGAAATGGACAGTCATAGAAGCCTATGGGAATGACAAGGACCTTCTTGCGAAAGAGCAACGTTGGGTCTACCGCTTGGGCACCCACCTAACAGGATTAAATGATGATATTCCCTGGTCGCAATTTAAGGCATGATCCAACCAGGTACCAAGTAAACGCCTGGTCACAGTTCGGGACTTGAATACAGTGTCACTTTAAAACACAACACCATTCTCTCCTTTCAGCAATCTCAGTTACCTGCGAACTGGTGCAGGTCAACATGACTTGTAAATATGTATATTTTCTTTATTGTGTGCTATAACGTCTGCAAAAACGAGAAATCAGAGATATTCCCTCTGAACAGCTGCTACCAAATAAGAGCGGCTTCATTTTACAACCAACTTAATAACCTGTAGACTGGCACAGTGGAACATGATTTGTAAATATGTATTTTAACTTTTGTAGAATAGCGCCTGCATAGACAAAAATACAGATATTTTCCCCTTGTTCTACTATAATAATAACAAAGCTTAGTTTGTTTTTAATATGGCGTTTCTTAAGCAGCTCAGAGGTCCCACTCCCCCTGCTTGTGAACAATACAAGGGATCCACCATGGATCCTGATCGAGCAGCGCGAAGAAACGCCTCTCTCCCGCGCATGCGCGGAGACAGACTCAAAACGAAGCACCAACGCGCATGCGCCGAGTGAATACTCAACACTGAGCATCACCGCGCATGCGCTCCTGTATCGGCACAGACGCTGATACACTCATCTGCGCGGACCAAGGGTGTATCCTACCCACGTACCTTATGCCTACCGCTACCTAACTTGAGAACAAGACATTCAGATCCTTGCAATTACCCCTAAAAATCTACCTCCGCCCAGCCGACCTCGGACATTTAACAATGGCCGCTCTGGTCACCAGCCCTAACTACTCGACCGAACGCTCACAGCGGTTTCGAGTTAATCAATCAGGGCTCAATCAACAAGCCTCTGCCAGACTATAAAAAGACCCTCCCCGCCCAGGCTTACCATTACCACGGAAGCCACTGACGAAGGAGGAAGCACTGAGGTGTGGGGGTTGAGTAAGTACGGCACAGCCGATAGACCTGACCTGGAATACACTACTCTAATCTATTTAGTGTAAGTAGCTAATCTAGGTCCTGGCGATACTATCTCTGCCTTTTCTCCATTCCTTCCCACAGTTGGACCCTTTGTACCCTTCGCCCAGCTTGGCTCATGGGGCATTGTCTCCTCATTCAAAAAGTATGTATTTAAGTTGAATAGGCATCTTACTGCTAGTTTCTGATGCTCTATATTGTTGTGTGTGTATACATGTGTGTCTATTCCTTCCCATTATCACCATATTTTGCAACCTGGCCCCCCCTTGAAATCCTTGGCGTGCCATGCAAAAGCCCATGAATGTATTTCTCCCCTTCTATATATTTTTCTTTCCATATTCGGCAAAACCTGGTCCCCCCAAGAAATCTTTGGCGTGGCATGTAACAGCCTATAAGTGTGTTTCTTCCCCTTTTTTGTATTTTCTTTCCTTACAGGTACTCACTAGTAAAGCGCATTGGGATCCGCGCTCTTTCTAAATCCTGTGTTCTTATCCTTTCAGGCTTATATCATCAGTATTACTGACCTAGCTTTTTCACGTGTATTTATAAAGTCTATCTATACACATTGATCAAACATAACACTCTCTATCTGTGGGAGCGCATTAGTGAGTGACAGGGGGATCTATATACCCGGTCCTGACGAAGGGGCATGTCGCCCTGAAACATGTTGACCCACACAGGAGAGCAAGACTAGTAACCCGTTCTTGCCCTCCGCCTCACCCCTTTTAACGATACCAGCCAGTGCCTATTAAATAATTTTTTTTAAACACCAGGCCAGGTATCTTTTAATTTCACTGTTTATCACTCCTGACCCCACTGACACTCACTCCATCATCACTCACATAGCACTCACAATAAAAAGGTGCTCCGGCGTAGCCGCTTGTCGCAGCACTGCCCCGTCCCGCAGCGGGGGCGGGAAGACCCCGATGATGAAGCATGACACCAAGGGCCCTTTTGGTGTGTGAGGGGTATTTTAACACACTGAGTATATTCCAACAACATCGGAATATGTACTGAATATTTTTTTCAGGTGGTCTTTGTTGATTATTCATCACTGCCACCCTCTGGTTCATCACAGTACCCTCTGGTTCATCACAGCACCCTCTGGTCCACCACTGCCACCATCTGGTTCACCACTGTCACCCACTGGTTCACCACTGCCACCCTCTGGTTCATCACTGCCACCCTCTGGTTCACCACTGCCACCTTCTGGTTCATCACTGCCACCCTCTGGTTCACCACTGCCACCCTGTGGTTCATCACTGCCACCCTCTGGTACACCACTGCCACCCTCTGGTTCACCTCTGCCACCCTCTGGTTCACCACAGCACCCTTTGGTTCACCACTGCCAACCTCTAGTTCACCACTGTCACCCTCTGGTTCATCACTGCACCCTCTGGTTCACCACTGTAGAATATTGGGAGAAAGCACACCTGCCCAGCCTCAACCGAGACAAATTAATTTGGGGCTGGTTAATGTGTTACTGAATTTGAGCTTCAAGTTCAGCACCTGCTTCCTTATCTGTAAGTGCTTCCTGTTGCGGGTTAATTTTTGTGAAAGGAGCATTGTGCCATACTTGTAACTATTCTCTGACCCTGCTTTGAGGGTCAGAGCAGGGTCAGAGAATAGTTGCAAGTAGGCAACAAACTCTGGAGGCGCCGCTCAGGAAGCACCTACAGGGTTACAGCAGGTGCCCAAGTTGAAGTTAATGTCTTTGTAACCATTTTGTAAATGGTTACAAAGAAATTAGCTTCAACTTCGGCACCTGCTGTAACCCTGTAAGTGCTTCTTGTACTTCAGTTTTGCAAAATCCGTTCCGCTCGCGATGTCGCAGATTTTTCTGCAATTTCGCGAGATTCGCAGATCGCGAAATTGCAGAAAATCCACAAATTCCGCGAGCGGAACAAATTTTTCGCCCATACTTAGTAAATTCCCTTTTGTTGGGAATGTGTCTGATGCGGAACCTGCTGATCCTGACAAATACCGTTGTATCCGAGATGAGCTGAGAGATATGGTTATGGTGGGTGGTGAGAAGATTGTTGTCGTGGGAGACAACTCGGAGATGAAAAGCTGTGTCTGCTTGTGGATTCAGGTGCAAGAATAACCATGATTACCCAGGAAATGTTTCACGAGGTCTGGGGTTGTCGTTCTTTGGAACCTTCCGACAGGGCTCCTGTTTCTTATGAGGGGCTGAGGATAGAATTGGCTGGTATTTTGGGACCTTCTTGAATCTAAAGGTAGAAAGATCCTCAGTAGGTTGCATATGTAGCCATCAAGGGGCTGTCCATTCTGGGGTGGTTCCATTAAGGGCTCTTTCAGATGGGTCTTAGGTAAGGCACAAAGGAACAAATCTCTATTGTCTTATCCAATTACTATTTCGAAGAAGTGTGTTCTAATGTTTCCCCTCTGTGTTTGGTGGAGGTTTGGAGCAGATCAAGGGATTTACCCATCAGATTAGGGTTAGGGATAATGCTATTCCTGCCACACACAGACTCAGGAGTGTCCCCTTTAGTGTCAGGGATCTGCTTGAGCACGAGCTTAATGGCTTGTGTTAGAAGAGCATTATTGAGACTATTGAGTCTTCTCTGTGGCTTTTACATTTGATGGATTGATTGATTGATTTTAAAACGTATATAGCGCTTACTGTCACCCCACGGGTATCCTGGCACTTCAGACTAAAAACTGAGCCACGATTGAGTAGGTCGCATCTGCCAGAGCCTAAATAGGGGGTTCAAGCTAGGCTTTAGGAAAGAAGCAAAACCAAAGGTGGTGATGGACGGAGCATTGACAATACAAGCACCCACCCCCAGTCAAATGATCTGGGTTTAATCCATCACCGTTCTTTAGCCCACTCTGCCACCCCAGTTCAGACATGGCCATATGCAAATCAGACTGACCCTGTGCCTCATGGGAACAGTCCAGCCCGAACTGCCAAGCCATGCCTTCCCTGGACTGGAAACAAGTTTCCGAGGACCGGTTTCTGGCATTACAGCCGTCTTCAGCCCGGCTTGCTTGAATCCAGTGGCAAAGTGAGCAAGGGACTCACGTCTGAGCATACCCTGCCAACTTATGGCGAACAAAGAAAACCAAAGGTGCTGATGGACGGAGCATTGACAATACAAGCACTCACCCCCAGTCAAATGATCTGGGTTTAATCCATCACCATTCTTTAGCCCACTTTGCCACCCCAGTTCAGACATGGCCATATGCAAATCAGTCGGACCCTGTGCCTCATGGGAACAGTCCAGCCCGAACTGACAAGCCATGCCTTCCCTGGACCGGAAACAAGCTTCCGAGGACCGGTTTCTGGCATTACAGCCGTCTTCAGCCCAGGCTTGCTTGAATCCAGTGGCAAAGTGAGCAAGGGACTCACGTCTGAGCATACCCTGCCAACTTATGGCAAACAAAGCAAAACCAAAGGTGGTGATGGACGGAGCGTTGACAATACAAGCACTCACCCCCAGTCAAATGATCTGAGTTTAATCCATCACCGTTCTTTAGCCCACTCTGCCACCCCAGTTCAGACATGGCCATATGCAAATCAGACTGACCCTGTGCCTCATGAGAACAGTCCAGCCCGAACTGCCAAGCCATGCCTTCCCTGGACCGGAAACAAGCTTCCGAGGACCGGTTTCTGGCATTACAGCCGTCTTCAGCCCGGCTTGCTTGAATCCAGTGCCAAAGTGAGCAAGGGACTCACGTCTGAGCATACCCTGCCAACTTATGGCGAACAAAGCAAAACCAAAGTTGGTGATGGACGGAGAGTTGACAATACAAGCACTCACCCCCAGTCAAATGATCTGGGTTTAACCCATCACCGTTCTTTAGCCCACTCTGCCACCCCAGTTCAGACATTGCCATATGCAAATCAGTCTGACCCTGTGCCTCACGGGAACAGTCCAGCCCGAACTGCCAAGCCATGCCTTCCCTGGACCGGAAACAAGCTTCCGAGGACCGGTTTCTGGCATTACACCCGTCTTCAGCCCTGCTTGCTTGAATCCAGTGGCAAAGTGAGCAAGGGACTCACGTCTGAGCATACCCTGCCAACTTATGGCGAACAAAGCAAAACCAAAGGTGGTGATGGACGGAGCGTTGACAATACAAGCACTCACCCCCAGTCAAATGATCTGGGTTTAATCCATCACCGTTCTTTAGCCCACTCTGCCACCCCAGTTCAGACATTGCCATATGCAAATCAGTCTGACCCTGTGCCTCATGGGAACAGTCCAGCCCGAACTGCCAAGCCATGCCTTCCCTGGACCGGAAACAAGCTTCTGAGGACCGGTTTCTGGCATTACACCCGTCTTCAGCCCGCCTTGCTTGAATCCAGTGGCAAAGTGAGCAAGGGACTCACGTCTGAGCATACCCTGCCAACTTATGGCGAACAAAGCAAAACCAAAGGTGGTGATGGACGGAGTGTTGACAATACAAGCACTAACCCCCAGTCAAATGTTCTGGGTTTAATCCATCACCGTTCTTTAGCCTACTCTGCCACCCCAGTTCAGACATGGCCATATGCAAATCAGTCTGACCCTGTGCCTCATGGGAACAGGCCAGGTTTTCAGGTTTCTGCGAAACTCTAGCAGGGCGCTAATCTGTCTAAGGCTCTGTGGAAGTCCATTCCACAACCGAGCGCCTGCCACACTGAATTCTCTACCTCCTAGCCTGGCCCGTTTGAACTTAGGCACCTTAAGTAGGGCAGCACTGGACGATCGAAGCTGCCTGGTGGGTTGATACCAGGAGAACCTTTCTCGCAAAGGAACTGGCCCTAGCTCATGTACAGCTTTAAACACCAAACACAGGGATTTAAAGTGAATACGTTCCATCATTGGTAACCAATGCAGCTCTCTCAAGGCCATTGTTGTCGAGGAACAGCATTTCCAACCAAGGGCAAGTTTAGCTGCTGCAGACTGGATTCTTTGGAGCCCCTGCAGAATGTATAGAGGGGCCCCCAAATACAAGGAATTGCAATTTGGTTGTTGCCAGGAAGAATAATGGAGATCTTTGTGTCTGTGTTGACTTATACAGTCCCAATAAAAATGACTGTACTGAGTCCCACCTCTTCTCAAAATCTTGTTGTTAGTGATTAACGGTTCAATGTGCTTCAGCAAACTGGACTTAGAATCAGCAAAACGGGTGGTTTTGGACCCTTCTACAAGGTATCTCACAGCATTCGTGTCGCCCATTGGAAAGTTCCAATACTGTAGGATATCATTTGTCCTTGCCTTTGACGTGGTGGTCTTTCAGAGGATTATATGCCACATGCTTAAAGGGGTCAGGGGCATTGCTGTCTTTAAGGATGGTGTCTTGATCTATGGTGCATCCAAGGAACAGCTCGATGAATCCTTGTTTAATGTTCTGGACATCATGCAAGAGAAGGGAGCTGTTCTCAAAAAGGAAAAGTGTACCTTCCTCGAAAAGAAAGAGGAGTACCTGGGACATGTTTCTTCTAAACAAAGGGTGGAACCGAGCCCTGTTCTGGTGAGGGCCACAGTTGACAGCACTGCGCCCACTGATAAGGTTGGCCTCAAGACGTTCTTCGAAGTATGTGACTTCTACTCTCGATGTGTGCCCAGACGTGTGTTGCTTGCTCACTGTGCCACTGGATTCAAGCTAGCCTGGCTGAAGAAGGGTGACATACTCTGAAACCAGTCTCAGGACGCTTGTTGTCTGGTACAGGGAGGACCTGGCATGGCAGTTCGGGCTAGACTGTTCCCATGAGGCTCAGGGTCAAGAATGATTTGCATACGGCTGGGTTCAGACTGGAATGGCATGGTAAGCAAACAAATGTTGCATTTAGGCCCAGGTCTCTGTACTGGGGTGTATGTCTGACATTGTTCTGCATTCTATCCATCAACTGTTGTTTTTGCATTTGTTACCCCGAGTGGGATGGGTATGCCGAGACGTTGGTCATGTGCTCTCCATGCCAATAAATTCCAGCTATCTTGGCTGAAGAGGGATAAAACCCCGAAACCTGCCCTAGTTGCTTGTTTCCAGTCCAGGGAGAAACTGGCTTGGCAGTTCAGGCTAGACTGTTCTCCTGAGGCAATGGGTCAAGACTGATTTGCATATGGCTGGGTTCAAATTGGAATGGCATGATGAGCAAAAAAACAACGGATTTAGGCCCAGATCTCTGTACTGGGGTGAATGTATGACATTGTTCTGTCTCCTGTCCATCAAATGTTGTTTTTGCATTTGTCACCCCGATTGGGAAGGGTATGCCCAGACGTGGGTCCCTTGCTCTCCATGCCTCTGGAATCAAGCTATCCTGGCTGAAGAGTGGTGAAACCCAGAAACTGGTCATAGGATTCTTGTTTCCAGTCCAGGGAGAAACTGGCCTGGCAGTTCGGGCTGGACTGTTCCCATGAGGCACAGGGTCAAGACTGATTTGTATATGGCTGGGTTCAAACTGGAATGGCATGGTGAGCAAAACAACAATGGATTTAGGCCCAGATCTCTGTACTGGGGTGAATGTGTGACATTGTTCTGCATTTGGCCATCAACTGTTGTTTTTGTATCTGTCATCCAGAGTGGGACGGGTATGTCCAGACGTGAGTCCCGTGTTTTCCATGCCACTGGAATCAGGCTATCCTGGCTGAAGAGGGGTGAAACTCCAGATCCGGTCCTAGGATGATTGTTTTCAGTCCAGGGAGAAACTGGCTTGGCAGATTGGGCTGGACTGGACATGCCCATTATGCACAGAATCAAGGCTGATTTGCATGTGGCTGCGTTCAAACCGAAATGGCATGGTGAGCAAAAAAAACGATGGATTTAGGCCCAGAAAGTATGACATTGTTCTGCATTCCGTCCAACAACTGTTGTTTTTCTGATGTCCGGAGCACCATCACCATAGATGCCAGCAGTGTTGGGTTGGGCGCTATTCTCACAGAGACTAAAGACAGTACAGAGAACACTTTGCGGTATGCGTCTAGGGTTTTGTGTGGTCCAGAGTTCAATCTCTCAGTTATGGAAAGAGAGTTGTTGGCCTGTTGGTGGGTCATGAGGAATTTTCATCCTTACATTTTGGGCAACCATTTTGTGTTGTGCACCAATCACAGTCCCCTTGTTTCCTTCCTTTCTGGGGACAAAATCAAAGAACACACTCCAGAATAGCCAGGGTGTCCACTAAGTTGATACAATACGATTTTGAAGTCTCCTGCCTTCCTGGTAACAAGAATGGCAGGGCAGACAACTTCTTGAGATTTCATGTTGCCGATGAAGATTCCTTGTCAGGTGATGATGAGGATTTAGACAATTGTTTTATTGACTCCAGGGTTATGGGTAACATATTTGCTGTAAGTGAGGAAGAATGGAGAGATGAGTTGACTAAAGACGTCTTGTCGTCTCATGTCATAAAGTGTGTTAAAGGTGGTTGGCCCAAAGAAAAAACGCACCCTAATCGTTGCAAACGTTTGTAAAGGTCTCCCTTGAACTTTCTGTGGAGTACGGTATCTTGGTGTGTGGTAATAGATTGATTTCGCCTGAAAAATTTAGAGAAAGATTGACTTGTGGTTCTCAAGAAGGGCATTTGAGTGAAATTCTCACCAAGCGCAAACTACGTGAATGTTTTTCGTGGCCCCTTATGGACAAGGACATTGATGCTTTTGTGGATGAGTGTGTTGTATGTTTGAATGCTGAAAAAGGACTAAAAGTGAGAACTGCTCCTTTCGAGACCATTGAACTTCCAGCTAGGTCCTGGGAGAAAGTTGGCATTTATCTGGTTTGTCCTTTCAACCTTCTTCCTCCCTCTTCTCACTTTGCTGTTATTGCCATTTATTACTATTCCAAATGTCCAGAGGTTTGTTTCTTTGGTGAGCCTAATTCCAAAGATGTTATCAATTTCCTCAAGGACATTTTCTTGCGTGAGCATTTCCCAGCTCCCATTGTTAAGTTATGGCAGTTTGTAAAGTGCAAATGTTAGGCCATTACGTAGTGTCCTCATGCTAAATTCCTTCAGAGGCTAAGATCATAATTAAAAGCTAGAGATGATGAAAATTCTAGGGAGCCAGATTTTTCTTAAAGAACAAAGGGGCATATTAGCAACAAGAGGAAATATTTATGGCTAATGCCATATAGCACGATTTTTTTTATCGCCGTGCATCGCCAGAAGCTATCGCTGCATTAGCGGCGTATTAGCAACATGTCGCTAACCAGCGATATTTAACTTCCCAGGCGTAAAGGGGCAGTGATAGATTTAGCGATTAAAAAAACGCACGCTAACGTGAAAAAAAGTTACGATGGGCCAATCAGCGATAAAATACGCCCGCCAATAGTCCCCAGGCTTACATTTAGTGCGTCCAACGTGAAAAAGGCACAAGCAAAGGAAAAAAAGACAAAAACCATGGGAAATAGAGGAGAAGATAGGGAACAACCTGGGACAAGTGCAGAGGCCAGGAACAACCCCAACAACACCCAAGAGGGCTAGGCAGAGACACAAGGAAAGGCCAAGAGGAAGAGGAACCTCAAGTTCAGTCCAATGGAGAACCAGGTCCTGGTTGAAGAGGCGACGCAACACGAACAGGAACTCTTTGTGAGTTCCACCATCACATTTCAAAGGAAAAAGAACATATGGCAGGACATCATGTCCAAAGTCAATGCAGTGGGAGAGAGGAGGAGGACAGTGGATGAGTGCAAGAAGCGGTTGCACGATACCAAGAGTAAGACCAAGAAGAAACTGGGAGCCAACCTTAAGGCAGCGAGGGAGACTGGAGGCTGGATGAGCTGGAGGAGCAGGTGTCCCGCGTCATCAGCGAGGAGACTGTCGTTGGAGTCGCAGGCCGGGATAGTGTTGAATGTGAACGCCCACAACAACACCAGGGTGAGCATTAACCAGGGACAGGAGGAAGAGGGTGGATGGAAACAGTGGCACGCATGTACTATGAAAGTAATTTGTATTGCATACCCACATGTACTGTTCAACAAGTCCTGGATACCCCTGTGCATGCTGGCATAGGGACATATCACCATTCCCAAACAGCACATCACACTACACACAGGTCCATAGTAACAGGAATGATGCCAGCGTAATTGGGGCAGTAGCGGCAGAAACCTGCTGCCAAAGCACTGATGAGGGGCATGCGAATATGATCAATTGATTTTAAATAGTACGCCAGGTGCACACCAGACACTCTTTTGCCATTTGAATTCAATAGGACATATCATCAAGCAACCGTTGTGTTGCTGAAGCACCAGTTCCCTCCTGAAAAAGCAACTACAATGTTGGCGACATAATTGATAATATAGCCCATTGTGGCGGACAGACTGACCATAAAATGTACACAGAAAAGCTAAGCAATCATAGTCCAATTACAATGCCAGAGTACCCCATATGTACAGCTGTAAACCACACAGTGGCACAACAACTTGACATGTGGAAAAGTTGCCAAATAGCCCCCTTGCCACATCACCATGCACATACAAATTGACTGCACAAGTACACATGTCACTCGGAGGCCACTTTGTGGATGTGCTGGGAATGTTTATGCCCTTGCGCAGAATCAGGCATGCCTCCACTAACGTCAGCACGCCTGCAGCATTGCACACATTTGTCTGAGTAGTGTCCAAGCTCGTGCATGCCTTGCCAGCCTGACACATACGCACATGCACATACCTGCAGACTACTCAAGCACATGTGTCTTATGTCACCTGTGTGCTAATGTTGGAGGCGGCATGCCTAATTGTTCACATGAACATTAACATACACAGTGCATACACAATGTGGTATCAGAGTTGCATGTGTCTGTGTGCACACAAATTGAATGTGTATGGTGAGGAGCAAATTCAATAAAGAAGAAAACACCTGCATTCTCATGTAATGTGCCTCCTTGCCTCTCCATAAGATGTGGGGCCACATTACCAAAAATGGTGACATAATCATCACTGCCTTGCAGTAGGAAAATGCTGGTAAAGTGGTGGCAAAAGGCGTGGTGAAATCCCCCATAGAATTGCATCCAAAATCCAGTGTCTGGTGTGACCCCAGGCTCATTTGGTAATTCCATTGGCCACTTGATCTAGCCTCTCTTTGTCACCTTTGCGGCTGTACTCTGCTGGCAAAGCGATGTTAAGTACATCACTAGTCACGGCAAAATTGCCCACAGTGCAAACATCTGCCACACAGAATACAGCATCCAACATCACTCATGACCTGAGTCTACCATCACACCCTCATGTGCCATTCAACATATCAACATGGCAAGTCAACTGTGGCAGTCAACTAACAAGTAATTAGTTACCCATCACACACATGTCAGACTGTGAATATCAGAACCAGTACAGAATGTACCATCCTTGGAAGCAGCTGAGTGGCACATACACAAACACACATCACCCACAGATTTGCATCATGTGTCAGGGTGGCAGTGACCAAGAAATCAGGGAATGCACACACATCAACCAATCAATCAATCAATCAATCAATCAATCATAGCATTTGTAAAGCGCACTACAGACACGTGAGGGTATCGGGGGATTGGGGATGTTGCTACAGCTTAAAGACCCAGATCCTGGGGAGTCCTCTGAAGCACAGCAGGCTTTGGGTATGCCGTACGTGGATGGGGAGGATGTTCCAGGTCTTCGTTGTGCGGTGGGAGAAATATCTGATGCAGGAGGTTGCTCTTTGGGTGTGGGGGACTGTGTCCAGGTTGAGGTCTGCGGAGCCAAGCTGGCAGGAGGAGGTGTAGAAGCTGAGTCGGATGGTGAGGTACACTGGTCCGGTGTTGTGAATAGCCCTGTGTGTGTGTGTGAGGAGTTTGAAGGTTATCTTCTTGTTGATGGGGAGCGAGTGCAGGTCTTTCAGGTGGGGTGTGATGTGGCTGTGGCGGGGGATATCGAGGACCAGGTGTGCAGAGGCATTCAGAATGCATTGTAGTTGTTTCAGGAGTTTGGCTGAGGCTCCTGCATAGAGACCATTTCCGTAGTCCAGCCTGCTGCTGACGAGGGCCTAGGTGACTCTTTCTCTTGTTTTGGTGGGGATCCACCTGTAGATCTTGCGTTGCATGTGTAGGGTGTTCAAGCAGGAGGAAGAGACTGTGTTAACCTGCTTGGTCATGAAGAGGGTGGATCTGAGGATGACCCCTAGGTTGTGTGTGTGGATGGTGTGTGTTGGAGCTGTGCCCAGTGCAGTCAGCCAAGAAGAGTCGTTCCACGCCAAAGGGGTAGATACAAGGATGAGAACTTTGGATTGTACAAGTTCTGCTTCAGTCGGCTGCTTCTTATTAATTTTCTGACGGACTTTATTCCTTCGTGAAGGTTGCATTTGATGGTGTGGTGGTGCTTGGTGAGGGAGAGGAGCAGCTGGGTGTTGTCAGCATTGGAGATGATGTTGAGGTTGTGGAGTCGTGCAACGTGGGCGAGCAGTAAATTGTAGATGCTGAACAGTGCTGAGCCCTGGGGTACATTACAGATGATCTTGGTGGGTTTGGATATGAAGGTGGGAGGAGGATGCTCTGTGTGCTGCTGATGAGGAAGGAGGTGATCCAGTCCAGGGCCTCCTCTTGGATCACGGTGTCGTGGAGGGGTGCCCATGGTGTGAGGTGGCAGACTGATTACCTCGAGGTAGCGGGTCACTTGTATGCTAATGGTTTCTCGATAACCTTAACTGTGAGCAGGGAGATGGTCCGGAAATTCCAGAGGTCCTTGGGGTCTGCCTTGGGTCACTTAAGTAATGTGTTAATCTCGGCGTGCTGCAAGCTCACAGGAAAGGTTGCTGTCTTGAAGGCGATGTTGATGACTTTACGTAGATGGGGTGTGATGGTGTTGCTGGCTTTGTTGAAGATGTGGTGTGTGTAGGGGTCTGATGGAGATCCGGAGTGGATGGTGTTCATGACATTGATGATGTTGTCGTCCTTGATATAGGTCCAGGAGAGGAGGTGTTTGGCGTTAAGGGTGGTCATGGGGGCAGATGTTTCAGTGGTTGTTGTGGCGATAGTGTTGTGAAGTTGTCGGGCATGTCTGTGATCTTGCAATGGAAGAAGGTGGCTAGCGAGTTCCACACGTCTTGTGCAGGTGGGATGTCATTGGTGTAGGAGCAGGCTTTAGAGCGTTCATTCACAATGTTGAAGAGCTCTTTGCTGTTGTGTGCATTGTTGTCTGTACTTCATATGAGGGACCCCCTTTTGGCAAATCTGATGATGTGGTGGTGTCTGCGGGTTGCGTCCTTGTGGGCTTTGTAGTTGTTCGTGTTTGTTCACGGAGCCAGTTTGTCTCCAGCTTGCCGCAGGTTTGCTTGGAGGCCTGGAGGTCTTCACTGAACAAGCTGGCTCCTTTGCTGGTGTGACTGTTGGAGTGTTCCCTGAGCAGGGCTAGGGAGTTGGCGTAGTCGTTGATCCACTGTCTGTGGTGGCTGGTGGCGGCAGCGGCCCCACTGGGCTTGGAAAGGGGGTAGGCTTAGGACGAGGTTGGTGGTTAGCTGGTCTTCAGTGACTTTGCTTCAGCAGCAGCAAGACATTTGTCGGGAGTGGTGGTGCGAAGTGGGTTTCCGTAAGGTGAAGTGGATGCAGCGATGGTTGGTGAAGTGGAGTTTGGTGGTGTGTTTGATGGAGATGTGGGTGATTGCGGATAAGATGGGGTTGAGCATGTGTCCCGTGGAGTGGGTGGGAGTTGTCTGAGTCCGAGGTTGGCTAGGTTGTCAATCATGGTGTTGGAGTTGGTGGAGGTGTTTGAGGTCTGGGGTGTCTGTAGATGAGGGTTCCTCTGAGGGTGGTGTTGGGGTTGGTGTGGATCTGGAAGTGTGAGCTAGTAGGCGTCCGGGAAGGCTATGGCGATGTTGGGTGTCGAGGAGGGGTTCATGCTGGTCTCTGTCAGGAATGTGACATTTATTTATTTATTTATTTTTTGCACTTATAATGCGCACAGATACCCACAAAGGGTTTCCCGGCGCAACAAATGTAAGAGCTGAAAAAGCAACCGAAAACGCAGAAAAACAACCCATTTGAAGCCTGCTATTATTTGTCAAAAAGCCAGGTTTTTACACCTTTCTTGAAACTGGCGAGATTTACCTCCTTACGCAGGGCCAAAGGCAAGGAGTTCCAGAGGACTGGTCCCAGATGGGAGAACGACTTTCCCCCCATACGGGCCAGTTTAAATCTGGGAACCACAAAGTTGGCTCCATTTGAAGAACGGAGGTTTCGTTCAGGGACGTAGGGCCTAACCAAATTCTGCAGGTACTTTGGTGCAGTCCCTGCCTTGATCCTAAACATGTAGGTCAATGCTTTAAACCGAACCCGGTTCTCAACCCTAAGCCAGTGAAGATCCTTTAGGTGCTTTGAGATCCTGGCTGTCCTAGGGATCTTACAAAGCAGCCTGGCGGCGGAATTTTGGACCAGTTGGAGCCGCCTGATCACAGCTAGATTGGAGCCCAGGTATAAGATGTTACCGTAGTCAAGCCTAGATGTAATCAATGCATTGACTACGGTCTTCTGGGTATCCATAGGCAGCATCCAAATGATCTTCCGTAACCATTTCAGGATGGTAAAACACATGCCAGCTACTTTGTTTACCTGCTGTTTCATTGATAAAGAGTCATCAATGCATACCCCTAGGTTTCTGACTTGAGTGGCCGGACAGGGAAAAACACCCAAGGAGGGCGGCCAGTGAGTATCCTGCCATAGATCTCTCTTTTTCCCTAGGAGAAGAATCTCCGTCTTCTCCCCGTTAAGCTTCAGCTGATTAGTTGACATCCAGCTGAAGACTTCCTGCAGGCCTGTTTTCAATGCAGAGGGGGATGAAGGCTTTGCATTGGTAAGGGAAAAAATAATCTGCGAATCGTCCGCATAAGACATAAGTTCTAGACCAACTCGCTCGGCTAAATCAGCGAGTGGGCGGAGATACAGATTAAAAAACAGCGGGCTCAAAATTGAGCCCTGCGGCACACCATGTGGAGACGGAAAGGTGTCAGACTGGGCTTGGGAGGACGAGATCTGAAACGTCCGGTTGCTCAAGTAGGACGCGATCCACTCAAGCGCTTTCCCTCCGACACCATCATCACTCAGCCTAGCAAGTAGTCTGTTATGTGAGATGGTGTCGAAGGCCGCACTAAGATCAAGTAAGACAAGAGCAACCATTTGCCCCTCATCCAAAATTCCCCTAATCTTTTCAGTAACTCCCAAGAGGGCGGACTCGGTGGAGTGGCCGGCCCTAAAACCTGACTGAGTAAAGTGAAGTAAATTATTGTTCTCAGTATACATTGAGAGTACACCGTGAATGTGTTTCTCTAAGATCTTAGAGAACGCAGGCAACAGGGAAATTGGGCGATAGTTGGCCAACACCTCCGGATCCGCCGCCGGTTTTTTCAATAGCGGGCTGACCATGGCATGCTTCCACGCCGCTGGAACAGTTGCCAGGTGGATGGAGGCATTTAAAATATCAGCAATCGTCCCCAGGGCTGGATTGTCCAGCTGCCTCAAGATGTTAATGGGGAGAGGATCACATGGAGAGCCTGATTTAATGGACACAACTAAGGATTTCAGGATGTCCAAGGAAATGAGTGGCCAGGAGTCAAGCCGTGGTCCAGTTTGATTTGCCAAACGTGGAGACGGAGCTTCCCCAACGTCTCTCATTGGGGGATTAATGTTGGCTATAATTTTCTCTATCTTTTCCACAAAAAACGTGGCAAGATTTTGGCATTTTTGGGAGGTCAAGGGAGGTGTGGCAGCCATAGAATTTGCGCCGGCCAATTCCTTAACAGTGTTAAAGAGAGTCCGTGCTTTGTTTGCGGCTGTGTTGATAGTCTCAGTTATGTAACAAGCCTTAGCTCTAGTGCAGGCTCTGTGGTAGAGGTTTCTGGCACTACGATAAATTTCCTTTGTTCGAGGATCGTAATGCTGTCGCCATTTCCGCTCTAATGCCTTACACTTGGTTTTTTCTACTTGTAACTCAGCATTGTACCAAGGGGCTGGGGGGCGATGAACATTGCCTCTGCACTTAGTAGCGGGCAAACAGATGTCGACTGCTCTCTCCAACCAGGTATGGGCTTCACGCGCTATCGTTTCCATATCGGTGCCCAAGACGGGGGGGTGAGTCCTTAGTGCATTCTGCAACTCGGACAGATCTAGCCTTTTCCAATTTCTCATAAGAATTGGGGGCCGAGCCAAAAGTGACGGCTTAGGGTCAGTAGGGGAAATGCTAAAAAGGGTTAAAAAATGGTCCGACCAACAAATAGGGTCGGTTTTCAACCATTTTAGTTCGTGTAGGTTGGATATTATGGGATCCAACAAATGGCCAGCTTGGTGAGTGGGTCCCTCGTTCCGCAATGTCATATTAAGAGTGTTCAAATCTTCCAGAAGGTTAGCAACCGTGCTATTTGATGTATCCTCCAGGTGGAGATTTAAATCACCCAGTAGGGTCAGATTTTGGGCATTCAGAAAATAGGGTGAGATGACGTTGGCCAAATTTGCAGCCCAAATATTACTGCTTCCAGGAGGGCGATAAATTAGAAAACCAGAAAAGGTAAAATTAGGGTTCAGTGCAATTTTAAAAAATGCTGCTTCACATCCAGGGATGTTAACCGCTTGGAAAACACAATTGAATTCCCTTTTAAAAATTACAGCAATCCCCCCTCCAACCTGTCTTTCCCTATCGACTCTAGCGATAGCATAATTAGAAGGTAATGCGGCCGCTACATCTGGGCCAGCACCATCGTGCAACCATGTCTCTGTAAGGAAAACCGCACATGGTTTTTCTTCTATTAAAAGATGGTAAATGTCTGCTTTATGCTGAGGCAGTGATCTGCAGTTGACAGTATAGAATGTAAAAGAACAAGTGTTCTGAGCCACTGTTGGGGACGGTATCCTACGTTTATGTATCACATCTGGGTAAGGCTGATAATTGGATAAAGCAAAAGCACAATGATGACAGCTTTGAGAGCCCGCTAATACAGGAGTTAAAATAGAGCATTTACTATTTGTACAAGGGCGCAGAGCCTTTAGTTGGCCCGCCGAGAGCATACCTCTGACAGCGTTTCCTGCCCCGTGCCCCGACCTGGCCCGGACGGGCACAGACGGGCTGGTCTTTGGCTCGTCTTCGGCGCAGTCGATGGCGCCTACCCTGCGCGCTGGGGCTGACGAGTAGCTAAATACCCTCAAGAAGCGGAGGTCTAGAGCGCTAACCGCTCGACGCTCCGTGAGGTGCCGCCCCTGTCCCGCCCACGACAACCGCGATTGGCTAGAGTGCCGGTTGCCTTAGGATTAGGCGGAAACAGTTCACGGGACAACAATTAGGGTCACAGGTGAGAGCAAGTGAGTGCTCGTTTTTCAGAGTGCTATTAAAAACATCCTACAAATTCTGTAACAGTTCTAATAAATTTTAAAATTGAAGCTTCTGCCCAAAATACACAGCGCGGAGTGCATAAAATAATTTCCAGCCTCTGAAACACGGGCTGCGTTTAAGTGATTTCAATGCTCAGCGCCCAGCGGGGAGTAGCTGCCACCAAACTCGGACCGCGTGGAACGTCTGCCTCCTCGCAACCTAAATACCCTCAAGAAGCGGAGGTCTAGAGCGCTAACCGCTCGACGCTCCGTGAGGTGCCGCCCCTGTCCCGCCCACGACAACCGCGATTGGCTAGAGTGCCGGTTGCCTTAGGATTAGGCGGAAACAGTTCACGGGACAACAATTAGGGTCACAGGTGAGTGCAAGTGAGTGCTCGTTTTTCAGAGTGCTATTAAAAACATCCTACAAATTCTGTAACAGTTCTAATAAATTTTAAAATTAAAGCTTCTGCCCAAAATACACAGCGCGGAGTGCATAAAATAATTTCCAGCCTCTGAAACACGGGCTGCGTTTAAGTGATTTCAATGCTCAGCGCCCAGCGGGGAGTAGCTGCCACCAAACTCGGACCGCGTGGAACGTCTGCCTCCTCGCAACCTAAATACCCTCAAGAAGCGGAGGTCTAGAGCGCTAACCGCTCGACGCTCCGTGAGGTGCCGCCCCTGTCCCGCCCACGACAACCGCGATTGGCTAGAGTGCCGGTTGCCTTAGGATTAGGCGGAAACAGTTCACGGGACAACAATTAGGGTCACAGGTGAGTGCAAGTGAGTGCTCGTTTTTCAGAGTGCTATTAAAAACATCCTACAAATTCTGTAACAGTTCTAATAAATTTTAAAATTAAAGCTTCTGCCCAAAATACACAGCGCGGAGTGCATAAAATAATTTCCAGCCTCTGAAACACGGGCTGCGTTTAAGTGATTTCAATGCTCAGCGCCCAGCGGGGAGTAGCTGCCACCAAACTCGGACCGCCATCTGGGGAGGTTTAGTCGAGTAGGTCCCAGAGTTCTACAGTGTGTTTGCGTGTGGAGCGGGTGTTGAGGAGGATGCATGTGAGGTGGTTGGCTTCTTACCTTGTTGGTGATTTGGCGAGTCGGATGCTGGTGTAGCTGCAGGTCAGGCAGGAGAAGGCCCCTTGTGTGTGCTTTGGGGGAGCCGTGCAGCAGGTGCATGATCGTCCTGTATTTACTGCCTGGATGGTGCAGCAGCTGTAGCGGAGACTGGTGTTGTGGCATGTGCGGGGGCCAGGGGTTCTTGTGCTGTGCGCGGTACAGGTGCAGACGGGCATAGATGGGCTTGCCTTTGGCTCACCTTTTGCATCCCAGCGATGCACACACTGTGTGGCTGCACAGCGGCCGCCATAAGAAGGGGACGTGGGAGTTAGGGGCAGTTGGGAGGTGGGGGGCGAATAGTAGAACGGGGTGCGGGCCTACAGGAGGTGCAGTGGGGGAAACATGCAGGCATCGAAAAATGTCCAACAAAGTATAGGGCTGAGAGGGGGGAGCGGGCTACAACTGTAAATTTACAAGCACAACAGAACTCACAGACAGGCACAAAGAGCAACGGCAAACTATAAAAAAGCACAATATACAATGAAATTACACAAAACCACAATCAGGAGCGGGGGGGGGGTGCTGGAACCCCTGACAGCATCAGCGGCAGCAGGCTGGGGCACTGGCCCACAGGTGGAGCTGTGCGGGGCGGGGGGCACACCACGAAGGGCCAGAAACATAGAACAGTTACACCGCACATGTTGGGTGAACCTTGAGGGTAGAGTGTGTTCACACCATGAGCCATATCAACAAGCTGTCATCACGACAACAATGTCACTCATGTTGTAATCAGCGGGTTTGATAGGGACAGCGCAACATGACCAAGCCAGCGTCAAGTCTCCCAATGTTCAATCACGCTATGTAAAGTGTCTACAAGCAGATTAGCAAATGTGGCCACTTCCGTGCTAAACATTCTCTGAAAGGGGACATGCAGTAGTTGTAGTGGTGGGTGTCGCACCACTACAGCCACAGTAGCTGATGCTGCTATTCTACATCAAGAGCGGATATAACATGTGGCAGTGCAGATGTGAAAACCACATAATCCCTGGGCCTAAGGTACCAAAACTCTGAGAAATGCATGACACATCTTCACATTAGCTAGTTCCAGGTGTGCCACCACGTGCAGTCTATATCGGAAATGTCTAAAGCCATGGTATTCAAATGCGCTGGAAGGTGTCCTTACCTGTACATGAGCAAACTGTGGAACTAGATGCCAGTTCCTGAGTCACATGTATGCTGCATGGAGCAGTACAAATGAAAGTTCAAAGATGCAGCCTATGTGCAATAACAAAATACTACTTCCACAAATAAAAACCTTCATGCTTGCAGAATCACTGTTAAAATGTTGCTACGGATCCTGTGCTGGTGCAAAGCTGTACAACACTCAAAACATTGCATGGCGAAACAACAGTTGGCACCATACCCACTCGAGCATATGTGATCCCGGTGCAATATAAGTGGTGGTGGGAGTTGTGAGTACAATGGGCCACAACAGCAAGTAAGACAATTACATCCTTGCTGTGTTTGCTGAAGTGAAATCACGCTAAAGTGTCATATTGGTCCTTGGAAATATCTAGTCCAAATAACAAATTTATTACCAGTTCACACAAGGACATGGCTTGCAAATGGAAGTCTCTAGGGCATAGTATCAAGCCCCTTATCGCCAACCCAGTGGCAGTATGCTGACGCTAAAGCAGAAATATCCTCTATGCCATTCGTGATCATATGGCCCCTCCAGCTTTAAAACAAGCATTTGCAATGCAATAGGTCTCGCTTTTGCGAGAGTTTGAACTATTCCTATTGTAAATGACAATGCCTTTTATTTATGTGTTTTGAAAACTTGCAAGCGGTGCCTATACATGCACTCTGTACTTGTAGCCGTTGCTTACGAGAAGCAAGGCTGGCAATAATTACGCCTATTTCACTGCCAGCCTTGCTTCATCTAAGCAAGGACTATCTGTACAAAGTGCATGTTTACGTACTGCTTGCAGGTTTCCATAACACATAAATAAAAGACATTGCCATTTACAATGCCAATAGCTCAAACTCCTGCAAATGCGAGAACTATTGCATTGCAAATGCTTGTCCTTCTCTCCTAAAGCCTCCTTGTGCCTGCTTTAATTAACCTCAAAGATGTGGGGAAGGTGGCAAGCCCCATGAGAGGCTCTAGGCTGTCAAAACTGGCCTCCAATGGCTCCACTAGGCTGGGGAAATGCTCAGTGTCATAAAATGCCTGTACGGCCCATCATGCCCGTGTAATTTACCAACAATAAATACGAAGCCTGGAGCTAAACTGCACCACAGCTGAGACTATAAAGTGGCTGAAGTGTATTTAGTGTGTAATTAAGCCACATATTAAGTTCATTTAATGGTATTTGTTTTTGTAAAGCATGTGCATTCAATGGATGCTTGAAAGTGCGAATAGTACTGTAGTCTTCGATTTATATAGCGCTTTACTACCCTGACGACTCCGAGGCTTCAAAGTGCTCATTGGACTCTTTTCAGAGTGCTGGCCTACATATATATATTTAATTTTTTGCATACTTATATTGTGCGAACTCGACCCTAAGTTATTGGAGGGCTTTACATGACCACCGTATTTACATTACACATTCAGGCACAGGGAGATTAACAGCCTGATTCATCATTCTCCCGTTTTGCGAGCCCCTAATAGCGATTCATAAGGAATCGCTATTAAGGACTTGCAAAACGGGATTCATGTAGGAATTGCAAAAAATATTGCGATTCCTACATGTTCCTTATTTGCGAGTAGCAAATTGCTAATCCCAAATAAGGAATACTCCCCATTCATTCCTATGGGCCAAAAGGCCCATAGTAAGGAATGGGGAGTATTCCTTATTTGCGATTAGCAATTAGCTAATCGCAAATAAGATAGCGATTTAAAGGGTGCCAGGGGTGTCCAAAGGACACCCTGTAGCACCCCTTAAATGCAAATTGAAACAGGTGTTGCGCACACACATGTCCAAAGGACATGTGTGTGTGCAACATGCAACTTAGAAAAATGCTTTTAAAAGCATTTTTCTAAGGTTTCGCTATTTACCACGAAGTTTGACCTCGCGGTAAATAGCGGGCCGAAATTACGAATTCGCAATTTTTAAATGGATGATGAATTGCATTTAAGGAATCTCAAATAGAGATTCCTTAAATGTAATTCCTCACAAAATAGCGAAATCGCTATTACCGATTTTTGCATTTGGGATGATGAATCCCAAATGCAAAAATAGCGCTCGCAAAGGGCCGGATTCTCAGAATCTGGCCCTTTGCGAGCCGATTTCGGCTTGATGAATCAGGCTGTAAGTGATTTGCCCAGAATCACAGGATGTTGATGCGACCCCGATTCTCGAACCCTGCTCTACAGCATCAAAGTCGGCAGTCTAGCCGGGAACTAGGCGAAATATGATTTAAACATGCTGCCATGAACTTGATCAGCTCATAAGCATGAAGTGTTGCAGAGAAGTGTGAGAATAGAGATGATGTTGGACTTCGGATACTTACCTGCTGGACCTGGGGAGACGAGATTAAAAACTTGACAAAGTCATTCAAGAAAAAAGGTTTTGGAAGTAAATCAGAGTGGGCTTAGGGTCGGGGAGGAAGATGGACACACTTGAAATGTTTCTTTAACTTTATATAACATTTATGGAAGTAATATATGTGTATGTATACACTTATACATTAAAACGAAATCAGCCTTTTAAAATATACTTTTATGATGTGGTGATTTTACATTTTTCAGGAACCGAGATTATCCCTCGTTCCTATCCTTCAAGGGGTGCCTTGTGAGACAGAGATTCACTTATTGTGTGTGACCTGAAACCTTCCCTGACACGTCAGATGTGAGGCAGTGCCCTCCAGGGAGGCCGAGTAAATGGGCCATGTCCTCCCTGCTGTATGACAAGAGGATTCCATCAGTCTACTTTAGATTAATTCATGTTGTAGCTGCAGTGCACAGGCGCCCTCTACAATACACGAGTACTCATAAGCATCACATGACATTTGTAAAATCCACATTTCGGCCCCTAATGCTATCTGCTGTAGAAAAACGCAGCAGGCGTCAGGGAAGGTCACTGCATTCACAGGGTAATCAGAGCCAGTAAATTCAATTCTGACAGCACGGGCCTCGGTACATGCATTGGGAACCAGCGATACGTTGCACATGTGTGTGTTGAGTAATGATGAGGGCTGCCTCAGGCCCCACTTATGACCAATCAGAAAACAGGCGCTGTCCACTCTTAACATCTTCCTTTGTTGGAACGGTCTCTGCACGCTCCTGAAGGGGTGTCTTTGTTGAAACCATCACTCACCTAAGTGAAGTATCTTCATTAATAAATCCAAGATACAAGGTGGTCCATGAAATAAAGTTTAATCCAGGAATATAAGATCCCATCCAGATACAAGACTTAACAAACCATCAACTGATTTGCAATGGAACTTTCTTAAGACAACTACATGCTTGACATAGCTAATGACATCTATAACATTCTATTAAAGGTACAGTGCTAAATATGGTACAGCGCTAAATATCACATCTCCTTCCCTCCAAAAACACAAAACAAAATAAAATTTAAAAAAAATAAAGAGTGATACATACAGTATACAAGCTATACAAAATCAGTAAGGTAACTAGGTCTTTTTGACACTCTCGTAGAAGACCTAACATTTTTAAAATCAATCCCTTTATGATTCTTTAAAACTGCACTTTTCTTACCTTTGTCAACAATCTTCGCCTCAGCTTGCAATTCCTTCCTAACAATCACTACTCTATTTAAATTCCATATGATGATCTTGTGTCTGAACAGCATTGTTGAAGATTTTAATTACTTTAATTGGCTTCATGAATTTTGTTTCTGCACTACCCACCATGCCAGGACGTCTGATCATGGTCATATCACCAACACGCACAACTGTTTTCTTGACACTTTTTTTAACATCAAAATATGGTTTTAGAAAGATTCAGTAAACACAATCTTACTGTAATGGCAAGTATGTGTAAATTTAGATCTGATTCTATAAATTACTTAAGACATAACATTTCTGGCGATGGGGAGAGACCGAGAGCTGAATTGATTGACACTATAAACAAAATGATTGCTCCTGAAAACAAAGCTGAACTCATGAAGTTTTTAGGCATGATTGAGTATTATGCAAAATTTGTCAAGGGTTTTGCCAATTTAACTGTTAACATGAGGTGCTTGTTAAGGAAAGGAGTAGAATTTCTATTGTCTGATCTATGTGAGAAGGAATTTAATGAAATCAAACAAAAGTTAAATTGTGCTCCTTCGTTGAAAAGTTTTAACCCTAAGCTTAAATCCATCTTACTCACTGACGCTAGCGAAAAGGTGTTAGGTGCGGTGTTAAAATAAAATGATCCGGATGGCATGCAAACTATAATGTTTCTGTCTAGGAGTTTGAGAGATGCTGAATCTCGGTATTCCGTTGTAGAGAGAGAAGCATTGGCTGTTTTCTGGGCAGGGAGAAAAATAAAAAAAATTCTTTGGGGTTTAGATTTTGACGTCCACACTGATCATAAACCCTTGGTTGAAATCTTTAGTAAGAAAGGGTTGGATCTTGTATCTGGGAGAATAACAAAATGGGCTATTGGTTTACAAGAGTACAACTTTGGAGTTCATTACATTCTGGGGGTTGATAATGGTGTAGCGGACGTTCTTTCACGTCTGGTCTCTAGTGAACATTTAGAAGATGAATATTCTGAGTTAGATGAAGAATTGGTTTGTGCAGTTGATTATGATTTTCTATCTGCAAGGAAGTGGTCTGAAGAATTGGGAAATGATGATACTTTGCGTGAAGTCATGTCTTTGATGAGAAATGGTTGGACCAGAAGCAAAGAAGGTTCTGATTTGACCAAGCCTTTTTGGGCGGTACGCAATGAATTATCGGTTGATAATGATTTATTATTTTGTGGGAAGAGGTTAATTCCTCCATCAAGTCTGAGGAAAGAATTAATTGATTTAGTTCATGTTGCTCATTCAGGTTTATCTAAAAGCAAGGAGAGACTTTGGATGTCATATTGGTGGCCAGGTATGGACAAAATGGTTGAACGTGTGATCAGAGATTGTTCTCATTGTAATATTAGTGATAAGTCGTATTGGACTCATACTCAACCCATGATTTTAAGAAGATGTCCTGATGGTCCTTGGCAAGACATAGCTTTGGATTTAGTGGGTCCCATACAACACAGGGATTCTCAAGTGTTTGTGTTGGTGGTTATCGATATGTATTCTAGGTGGCCAGAGGTGTTCTTTTTGTCTGGCATTGATTCTAGCAAAATTATTCAATGTTTAAATGAGTTGTTTGCTAAGGAAGGTTTTCCTGTAACCCTTTTGTCGGATAACGGTGTTCAATTTGTTTCCAAAGAAATGGAACACTATTTATCCTGTAAGGGTATTACCCATAAGACATGTTCTCTTTATCACCCAGAGGCCAATGGTTTGGTAGAGAGATTTAATAAAGTAATTAGGGACACTATTAGTTTAGCTAAGAACATGTCATCTGATTGGAAAAATTGTGTATTGACACCCAAAACGTATGTTGAGATCTTTATATGGAAATATCCAAATATTCCTTCCAAGAGATTCCAATGCCGACTACGCCAGTGAAGTATCTTCATTAATAAATCCAAGATACAAGGTGGTCCATGAAATAAAGTTTAATCCAGGAATATAAGATCCCATCCAGATACAAGACTTAACAAACCATCAGCTGATTTGCAATGGAACTTTCTTAAGACAACTACATGCTTGACATAGCTAATGACATCTATAACATTCTAATAAAGGTACAGTACTAAATATGGTACAGTGCTAAATATCACACTAAGTATACGGCATTTTGATGCGTCCGTAATTGTGCAGGCATCAGAAAGCCGTGGGGGTTATTGCCATGGTAATATTTCCCGCGTTCAAAAGAGCGCACAATAGGCCATATGGTGTTACGCAGCATGCAGCCAGTCTGCTGAGGTAACAGTCTGTTTAGATGCCGCATTACACTGCACGTAAAACTACGGAAGGCTGTAGTGGCGCACTTGTGAAGAGATTCGACTTTATTATTCTCACTACGTGGGAGAGGTAAACTTTAAAACCGGTAAAACCGTTTAACTAACAATGCCTTTGTCAGAAGATGGGGTTTGAAACCAATGCGGCTTCCACGTGTTTAATCTGGATTGTTAAACCGGGGCTAGCAGCAAAACTGCAGTAGGTTTTCGGAGGCCTGGAAACCCCAGATGTCGGAGGATGCTGTGGGGGCAGCCGCAGTAAGGATGATTTGGGGGCAGTAATTCATTCGAGGGTGGGGCCTTACAGAGGGTATGGAAGCAACTGTTGCCACTGGGTGTCAATCACACCACCCACTGCCACGGAGGCCCCTTGCTGCAGCAGGATCAAGTTCATTTCTGTACGAAAATTGAACGGTCGCTTTTTTGAATCTGTTAAAAATAACTTAAAAGCTGTACATTTTTTTAATCTTGCAAAATGAAGTGCACGCCGTCCTGCAGTTCCGCTGGGGCACAAGCAGGCATCCACTACTGTCATTACAGCTGATCGCAGCAAAATGACAGAAGTGGATGCCTGCTTTTGCCCTGGGGGGATTGACATAAAAAACAAAAGCGTGCTGCGCCTCGCGCTGGCAGCAGGGGGGAAGGAGAGAGGATGGGGCCTGCCCCTGCTTCCCTAACGGGAACGAGCGCTGACACCAGATGTTTGCAATTTAATTACAAACATATGGTGTCAGCGCTCGAGCCCGCAAGGGAATAGCCACACATGCACGCATTGCCATTGAAGGCAATGGAGTCCGTCAACTGTTGTGGCTTAGAAAGGGTACCAATGGCTAACGGTCTCCTCCTATGCAGTGCATGCGCGCTGCATAGGCGAGACCTAAAAAGACCATAGATGGCTTAAGTCTATTACTGCCAGTTCCTTGGTAACATGCCCCTGTGTGGATTTCCAGCCCCAAAGGTTCTAACACACAAAGAACCACACACACAATGTGTTTCACAATTGGAGTGCACACAGCAATGCAGGCCATAACATGACGTACAACATGCACACCTGACACATCACAACAGACAAAGGCACCTCGATGTACATGTGTACCACATACAGCTGCACAGGCTGAAACTGCAAGTAAGCTCTCCTTGCTAAAGGGCCTAAAGTGTGCCACAATCAGACAGCAGCTTACCCAGACTAGAAACATTAGCATGTGCTGTAGCCAGAAACCTTGGGCCAGATGCATCAAGCATCCATTTTGCAATTCCTTATTAGCGAAAAATAAGGAATCGCTAATAAGAAATAGCAAAATGGAATGCATCAAGCAATCACTACACAAATAGCGATTCCTTAGAATTCCTTAATTGCGACTCCCAAATTGCGAGTCACAATTAATGAATACCTCCCCATTCATTCCTATGGGCCCAGAGGCCCATAGGAATGAATGTAAAGTCATTCTCAATTTGCGTTTTTAATTAGAGAATCGCAAATTGAGAATGCAATTTTAAGGGTGCCAGGGTGTCAAAAGGACACCCTGTTGCACCCCTGAAATTGATCTGTGCACATATGTTGCGCACACACATGCCCTAAGGGCATGTGTGTGCGCAACATGAAACTTTGAAATATGCACAAAAGTGCCTTTTTCTAAGTTTTTGCAAATTACCATGAAGTTGTACTTCGTGGTAATTTGCGTGCCCTATTAGCGAATTCGCTATTTTTGAAACTTTCATGCATTGCTTTTAAGGAATCTCAATTTGAGATTCCTTAAATGCAAACAATCGCAATTTAGCGAATTCTCTATTTGCGATTTTTGCATTTGGGATGATGCATCCCAAATGCAAAAATACCACTCGCAAAGGGCCATATTCTCAGAATCTGGCCCTTTGCGAGCGGATTTGAGCTTGATGCATCTGGCCCCTTGTGTGTCTGTGAGCCACATTGCCAAGTCAAGTGCCACTGCCTGATGAATAGTATGCGTGCAGGCCACACATTTTACAAGTATGATGTCATATCACTGATGTTGCTGAGTGTTGAAAACATCAACATGCAATCAACACTCTGACACATTCTTGTGTACATACAACCCCTGATGGAAACAAGAAACAAAAAACTGCAACAATGCACATAACACCCAGTGTGCCACAGCATACGATTCGTAAACCACAGAACTCTAAAGGCCAACAAACGAAAGGGAATATGGGCTGAGAAAAAAAGCTGTAGGAACCACCAGCACACAATGCAGTGCATACACAGACATATCTGACCCCAACAACAATAACTACTCTGTGTTAGTGCTTTGCTCACATAAATGAACAGAGTACACAAATTGGGAGGCCTGTGTGTAGAGACTGCCCCTTTACTTCAGTCATATTAGGAAAGTGTGGAACATAATAGCAAGAGGCCCGATCAAATGTGCGCCGCTTCATCTGCAGGAAAATGCTCGATAAGGGGCATCATGAGATGCGCCATTGAATTCCAATAGTAGCTCATGGTAGATGTCCTGCACATGTAACCTGGCCTTCTACTGGAAACCAATGGTGCATATCATGAAGCATATCAACTCCGCTCAAGTGGCAGTTTCCTTGTGCAAAGCAGAGCCATTTCAATTGATCTTCTTGCTAATATGGCACTGTGAGACCACCATGTACCACTACAACTTCACATAAGCAACCTCATCAAAATCTTACCCATCTGGCAAAACAATGTTGTCCCCTCAAAATCAGTATGAATTGACATTGTGCTGCTGTCTCCAAGTCAAATAATCCAATGCATGATTGTGGGTGACAAACACTGATAAGCTGTATCTCCCATATCACATTTCAGAGGGAACCTCTTGAACAGCAGCCTGGCCAAGCAACCACTGATGATGTGGATATGTACGACGACATCGACGAGGACTCTCTGCAACTCCTGATCAACACCCTCAACCGCTGAGCCTCCTGAGCAGGGCAACCCAGCAGCCTTGCGGCAACCCCACCCCCTGCACAAACCAACGAGCAGCAGGCACCTCCCACCCCAGCTACCTCCCAGGAGCCCAATCCCACCTCCCTGGCCTTCCAAAGGCAGATTGTAGAGCTCCTGGAGCAGTTGGGGGAAAAGGTGCAGGTGGGGTTTCAGCACCTGCCAGACAAACTTGAGGCCTACTTGAGTGTCTCAGTCCCATTAGGGACCACATACAGAAGATCACAGACGCACACAGCCCCTTCAAAGCTCTACAATGTTCCATGGCTGACATAGCTGGAGTCATGATACAGAGACAGCAATGACTATCTACTCTGAGTGGCTCCAGCAGTGTCAGCCAGGATCTGGCCAACATACGCAGGATAATGGAGAGCATGGAAAGGATGCAGGCCCAAGACATGGCTGCCAGGGCATCCCAAATGCGCACAGTTGCTGGGATCTATCATGCCCTGCACCAGCTACTTGCCTCATTGCTGCCACAAGGATTGGTGCAGATGGATGCTGCTGCTGCCTCAACATCTTCGGCTCTACCACTTGATGTGTCAGTGTCTCACAGTGCTGTGCCCACAACACCAACACAAACATGTGAGTCATATGAAACACCAGATGATGGAGATGAGGAAGACACTGCCTTTCTGCTGAGGAAAAAGCGGTAGCATCCCTCTGTGCCAAAAGCCCAGTTTATTCTGTGGTGCTGTGCTCAGTATTGTGCCACACATACACTTCTTGCACTTTCTTCCACTGTCCCCTGGAACCACCTTGGACACCCCCATGGACTGCAATATCACCTCATTCCTTACCAATTCCCCTTCTACCAGACTGTGGACTGAACAATGCCTCTTCCCTTGGCCCTGGTACTATCAATTGACTCTGTCTGGCCCTCCAACGGGAACCTCCATGCAATGTGTGAATGTATGGCCATATACTGGTACAATATGCATACCATTATTGTAAATAAAAATATTCAATTCACACATATGTGCGTTTATCCAAAAATATTAAGTTACAAAGTTAGCGAATAGGGTCTGGACACTGAGTCACTCAGAAGGTACACCAATGGAAATACTAGCAGTGTACATGTCTAAACAGATACAGAGATGCTGAAAATTGGGTCTATTTGTGTAAACAGGTGGTGCCACCATTGCACCAATGGAACGGTATACCAATGTCCCATTCTAGACAAATAGTCCATAAGGTCAAATCATGTATCCGTACATGTCAAAGTCAGTTTCTGCCCACGGCTTGTGTCATCATTAACACTAGTAAAGGGGAGTGTCTGAAACAACAAAAAATGGCACAATACTCGTTTGTTTCAGACATTCCCCTGATGAAGGCACAATGCCGAAATGCATAGGGAGAAGGTTTAATTGATGTAACCAAGCATGCAGAAATGATGCATTGTGGAACATGAGGTTTTACCTTGGATATTGTTGAAAATATCTGTGAAACTAACATATCAGAATACAAAAACAATAAGGAAGAATAACTTTGTGAAGAGTGTTTATTTCAGTTTGCCTGTAGGCACAGCATTTCCACAACCTGTGCCCAGAGAGACACCGATCGTGGGTGGGGTTGCAACCTAGACATTGTATACTTACGCTCTCAGGCGTGGAGCGATTCTCAGGAGCACGGTAAACCTTTAAACTACGTCAAAACCATGCGGTGCACGATCTAAATTCATTTAGTGACTTTTCATCACAACAATGAGCCACAACCCAAACTACATTTAGTAGCAAGTCAAAACATGACTAGTACAGTGAGTCACTTCAGCGATGTAGGAGAAGTAAACACTGTGAATCATGATGCACTATACCACATTTACTTTGTGAGTTAAGTCAATTGTGAATACATCACTTACTACCTGAATACTGTTTTAAATCTGGAGACTGCTGTGCCATGTCCTTAACACAAAGCACCCAAATGACTAACAGGTCATGGCTGGGCCTGAGAGTGAGCAGATATACATAGGGGCATATTATCAAGAATGCTTTAAAACTTTCCTCCGCATTAGCGTCAGGAAACTGTTGCTAAAGCAGCGATAATGGGCTTGATAATATTCCCTAGAGAATTCCGATATCAAGCCCATTCAGCGTCAGATTCCTGCTGCTAAAGCGGCGATAATTGTAACGCCTTTCTTGATAATATGCCTCATTGTCACTTATCTTGCCCAGGAAGCGGACACACTGACACCATACAGTAAGTGTGGCTATGTCTGTGCAATCTAGATGGTCTCGCTGCCATGAGCATCTGACATGTTGGTATGTGACAGAATCCCTTGAACCATGTGCATCCTTCAATCTCCATTATGGATGACAGTAGCTACCAGTATCCACATGCCATGGCATCTCATCAGATGAACTTCAAGACGGCCCACATGTGCAGTCCAAAAGTGTGCGTTACACAGTAGATGCTGAACGTAACAGATGACTGTCATTATATCTTGAAGTTTACCCAAATGTACTCCCTGCCATCCATGCAAGCTCAGTGTGCCCACATCTAAGGCATTTGTTAAATAAACATTCTGAAAGCCAACATGTCATGTGCATACTCAGCAATTTGAATTTATAGTCCATTGATGGCAATAGTAGCCTACTATGGCATGAGACACAATGCACAGCATCATCCCTGAAATGAGTGCAAGCAGATTTCAAAACTATTAAACTATTTATTTACACAGTATTACAAAAAACTGTAGACCTAAACTACACTTATCTATAAAAACACACTACCTATGTCTAATCTAACTAACCAAACATGACTTACCTAAACTATCTTCCCTGACTAATCCTAAACACGCAACAACACATCGTAAACATCAACCCTCCTCCCACCCTTAAGGCACATCATGAGACGGGACTAAGACATCTAAGCTATACATATACTAACTAAACATGTAACACACACACAAATATATATATATTTTTAAAACCGTAAAAGCATCAACCCCCCACCCAAAGGAAAAGGAAACGTATCCACAACTACAGAAGCACCAATAAAATCTTATCATTACCTAAAAATCAAACACTATCTAAAACCTACTCTAAAACTATACTACCTAACAAAAAAGAAACTACCCTAACAATACTGAAACAAGGAAGTGAACATTGGGTGTAGGCAGAAGATGGGGATGGTGTCCTTCTGTGCCAGCCTTCATGGTTTGCCTAGCTTGCGCTGAATCTCAACAACCCGAGAGGTCAGATCAGCAATTTGCTGCTTCATGGTGTCCAGGGCAACTACAATGTCCTGCAAAGTCGTCTGGTCCCTTAGGGTGAAATGGACCACCTATACACCACTTCCAGAGCTGATAGTGCCTGATGTTGATGGTGCCGATGCGGGAGGGGGAGATGCCACCTGTTTCACAATAGGCACACTACTGCAAGGGGCTGTGGGGCTTCGGTGTAATACTCTGGCACTGACTTCCAGGTGCCCTTCTTATGTTCATCGCGGTTCCTCCTGGCCATATTCCGGTACCCCTTTGCCACCTTCTTGACGTGACGGTACCGCTCCCTATGCACTTCAAATGCATGAATCTGGCCTGGTGTTATGTTGTCTGTAAAACATGAATAAAGCCATATATGAGTATGGTACACTATTAAATTCATGTCTGTGCACTTGTGCAATACAAGTTCAGATTGACAGGCTAGCCTACACCACAGTGTAAAAACATGAGTTCAGCAAGTGACCTGGACAATGACATGTAGATGCATGGATCACTGGATGCATACTGGGGTGACTGACATGACAGTGCATGACATCGTACATGCACTGTCACACAAAAATTCAGGTGACCGTTCCCAATGACTGTGTCAATGCATAAATAGTCAGAGTAAGATATGTACAAGCATATTGTGCGGGTAAGCATCATCCTCCTGTGTGTAGCACCATCCTCATCCACAACGAATATGGGGGCATATTAGCAAGAACATCGTTATCATTTTTGCCGTTTTAGTGGCAGGAATCTGCCGCTAAAACAGCGATAATGGGCTAGCTAATATGCGTTTCAGAATTCTAATAGAAGCCCTGGTTAGATGTCCTGCACATTTAGCCTGGGGTCATATTGCAAATCCATTGTGCACCCCGAAACCCCTGGTCGTCCCGTCCCCAGTCCGCCCCGCTCCCTGCACGAACCTACCAACAGACGACCATCCCCGCATGCTGCCATCCCACTTCCCAGCACCAGGCGCCCAGAACCTGCATCACCCACAGGGCCCCGGCCGTCATTACCCTTCCCGAGGTCCCTGACTCTCTAGGCCTGGCCTGACCCCGGCCCCAGCGAAACGTAGGCGTCAGGCGCGCCATGCCCGGCTACAGGGGTAAAGGGCTCCCTGAGGGAGATAAGACCGAGGAGTTTCGATGGGCCTCCGGCCTCCCCGGGGAGACTGGTTTCTCTCACATCTCTGGCCTTCCCTGTGGGCTGGTTTCGATAACACACCTTTGGCCTCCCCGAGAGCTGGCTCCAGACCCTGCTGGGTGTCTGGGAATTCCCGGACGCATCTTCATAAGGATCAAAGAGCCAACCGACGGATCCCTCCAACGACCAGCTCCCAAAGCATGCGATCCCCGCCTGCGAGGTTCCGGACATCAAAGGGCCACTGGACTATATCAATGCCCGCCAACAACTAGCAGGCAGTTGTATCCTGGACAAGAAAGCCCTGCTGATCTGATCGCGGCTGACCCTTGGGGAAAACCGAACCCTCGAACTCATCGAGCCCTGCTGACATTGTCGCGGCTCTTTCTCGTAACGACGGAGCTGGAACATTGGAGCCCTGCTGACGCTGACGCGGCTCATCCTCGCAAAGACGGAACTGGAACATCGGAGCCCTGCTGACGCTGTCGCGGCTCATCCTCGCAAAGACGGAACTGGAACATCGGAGCCCTGCTGACCTCGTCGCGGCTCGATCTTGAACACTAAAGACCTTCGTGGAACCTCCCTGAGCCCTGCAGACGTGGTCGCGGCTCCTCAAGAACTGACTTCTGGATCGAGCCCTGCTAACCTCGTCGCGGCTCGAGGAGTACACTGGTCCGGCTGGACCATCGACGCTACCAACCCGACCTAAGTCGACCCGAAGTGAGTGAATCAGCCAATACGACCATCATCTTCCGTATCCCCCGGCTCGAGGATTGAGAGCTGTGGTCAGGGTACGCTTCGTACTGGCCCACAGACTGAGACTTTCCCGCTTCCCTCTTCCCGAATTACTGAGACTTTACGATCGCTGTAAATAAGAGTGCTGATTCCTTCTTCTTACTGTTGCTAAATAACTTGTTTATTGAACTCTACGGTGTGGTGTCCGTTCGTAAGTGTGGTGTGAGCTCAGTGTGTACGATCCTAGACTCGAAGTCCTCCCCGGTGAGGACCTCACGTTAAGACTCAGCAATATTGTGGGAGAGGTGGGTCACGGAGTAGTCGGGAGGGCAAAGCCTGACCCTCTGGGGCCGCCCCTTCTAACATTGGTGGCAAGCGACGGGATACGAGCCTACGTCTAGAGATCGTACAGTAAAACAACTGACACACTACCTGAATGAAGAACAACCATGAGTCTCACAGGAACAAGCGAAAAACTCACATTCCAAAAGGACCTTCTGGAAGAGTATACCCACCGAGAACTGAAACAATTCTGCAAAGACTTCCACATCGCTACCACTGTGTTAAGCACCAAAGATGACTACCAAAAAGCCCTGACAGCCTGGGTAGAAGAAGAAGGCGGGGGGGGGGTTACAGATCAAAACCCGCGGACAGGAGGGTGAGAGAACAGACTCCCTGATGGGGAGTCCCAGCGCGGAGAGAGGTCTGACGCCGGAGGAGATGACAGACCGAGAACGCAACCGAAGCCACGAACTACAGCTGGCACGCCTTAAAATGGAAGGAGAACTCAAGTTGGCCGAAAAGAAACTGGCCGTAGAACAATTATGGCTGCAAGGAGAACTGGAGGAGAAGAAGCTCCAGAGGCACCATGAAGGGAAGAAGCTCCTACTCGAACATGAGCGCAGCTTGAAAGAGCTGGAACTCAAAGCCAGAAGCGAAGACTCCCGACCCCCAGGGAACAGAGAAGCCCCTTCCCCGGTGGAGGCCAACGTGCACATACCCAAGGACGTCGTAAAGGAGTATTACAAGAGGATTGGGGGGCTGGATTATGGGGCCGCTTCCTCAGCGAAGGAAGAGACACCATGCTGGATTTGCCCTCCACAGTCATGAACTCGTACCCCCATATGAAGGACGCCCTGTTATCACGATATGGGCTCTCCGGAGATGTACCGGCAACGGTTTAGAGATTGCAAAAAGATCCCCGGCACCACCTGGGTAGAATATGTGAACTTCTACAGCCGGGCCTTGGAAGGGTGGATCAAGGGCAGCAAGGTGACCACTTTTGAAGGACTGATTGACCTCATCGCACACTTATCCAACAACTGCTTCGTAGAACTGAGGCAGCACCTCCTGGACAGCAAATTGGCAGAGCCCCGGAAGCTGGCTGTCGAAGCAGATCGCTGGGTGAGCACCAGAGTCCCACGGGGGCCCGTGGGAGACTATGGCCGAAATGAGCAAGGATCTCCTCGCCAGAGGGGAGAGGGGGGTCAGGGTAGACAGAGGGGGTCCCAGGCCCCCCATGCCCCAACGCAGTCCCACCAGAAACCAGCCCGGAACCTCTCCCCCCGTAGCGAGAGCAGGGTTTCCCCCAGCCAGACAAGGGCCCGAATCACCACAGCCTGCTATCGATGTCAGCAAACAGGGCATTATGCCAATGACCCCTAGTGCCCCCTGCTCAAGAAAACAGCCGCTGGGACCCCCCTGCGCGCCAGCTAGCCACAGTAGCCCTGGAAGAGGAAGAGATAGAGGACCCAGGGGGGTGGGAACCGGCAGCCATGTCATTAGTCTCCCTGGGGGATAGAGAAATGGTCCCAGGAGCCCCCCTGCCAGACAACACTGAAAAGTACAGACAGTAGGTGACCGTCAACGGGCACCGCATAGGGCCCCTCAGAGACACAGGGGCCAGCATTACTGCAGTAAGGTGTCACCTAGTCACAGAGGACCAAATTATACCCCACGCCTCCTGCAGGGTGATCTCAGCCGACAATTCCGTCCGCACCTGCCAAATAGCTCAGGTCCCGTTCGAGTGGGGAGGAGTCTCCGGGGACTTACGAGTAGCGGTCCGCGCCGACATGCCCGTGGACTGCCTACTCGGTAACGACCTGGAGAGCTCCCCGTGGAAGCAGGTGGAGTGAAGGACTCACCTAGAGATGGTGGGCCTGCCCGAATGGGCATGTTTAAGCACACGATTCATGACCGCCCGAGTGTCCACCCCCGAGGGGGTGGAACCCGAGCACCCTCTCCAAGTCTCTGATGACCCGGAGGGCAGCGAGTGACCCGAGGTCCCCGAACCGGGCCCCGAGGAGAACCCTGACTCCGATGCAGGCCCCTAGGGCCCTGCCACTGAACAAACCCCGAACTTGGACGACCTCCCTGAGTTAGCCCAGTGGCGCCAGGAGGGTGGACCCTCCCGAGAAGAATTCTGCCTGGAACAGACCTCCTGTCCTTCTCTGGACGGGCCGCGACGGCAAGCCGCCGCCCAGGCCGCCGGTGACCAGTCCGGCTCCCATCTTGTCTATTGGGAAAACAGCCTCTTGTATAGTGAACAGAAATCTGCCGAACTAGGGTCAGCCCGGATGCTGGTGGTACCCCTACGTTTCCGCGGCTTCCTCCTGAACCTGGCCCATGATGTGCCCCTGGCGAGCCACCTGGGACAGGACAAAACTTACCACCGCCTGGTCACGCACTTTTACTGGCCCGGCATGTGCTCCGATGTGAAGACCCACTGCAAGTCCTGCCCCACGTGTCAGGCCAGCGGGAAGAGCGGAGGGAGGCGCAAGGCTCCCCTCCAACCCTTTCCCGTGGTCAGTACCCCCTTTGGTGGTAATAGATATCGTGGGGCCCCTAGACCCCCGGACCTCCTTAGGCCACCGGTTTATCCTCGTCCTGGTGGATCATGCCACCCTATACACCGAGGCCATTCCCGTCCGAACGGTGACGGCCCCCATAGTGGGGCTGACCCTCATGGGGATCTTCTCCAGGGTGGGATTCCCGCGGGATGTTGTGAGTGACAGAGGAACGAACTTCATCTCCAAGTACATGAAATCCCTCTGGCAACAGTGCGGGGTGACGTACAAGTTCACCACCCCATACCACCCACAAGGTAACGGCCTGGTTGAGCGATTCAACCGTACACTCAAGGGAATGCTCATGGGTCTCGAAGAGCCCCCGAGGCGCAAGTGGGACATTCTCCTACCCTGCCTCCTGTTCGCCTACCGGGAAGTCCCCCAGAAATCCTTGGGTTTCAACCCCTTCGAGCTGCTCTACGGGCACCCCTCAGCCTGGTCAAAGAAGGTTGGGAGGCGGCACCCCAGAGTACACCCCCAGATGTATTTCGATACATTCTGACCCTCCGGAACCAGACTCGGAAGTTCCGGGAGCTCACCGAGGCAAACCTCGAGGCGAGCCAAGAGGAAATGAAACGTTGGTATGACCAGAATGCCACTCTGGTCGAGTTTCAGCCCGGCCAGCAAGTTTGGGTGATGGCCCCGGTGGAACCTTGTGCCCTTCAGGACAAGTGGACCGGGCCCTTCAAGGTGGTGGAACGCAAGAGCCAAGTGACTTATCTCATTGATGTACAGTCCCCCAGGAACCCCTTGCGGGTCCTTCATGTGAATCGCCTCAAGCCTCACTTTGTGCAGTCCGAGTTGAGTTTGCTCTTTGCTACCGATGACGGAGCGGAAGAGGACACGGAGCCCCTCCCCGATCTCCTGTGTGGAAAAGAAAAGGATGGCTCTGTAGAGGGAGTGAGTCTCTCCTCCTCCCTCACCCCCGAGCAACGCGAGGACTGTCGCCAGTTACTGGGACAGTTCTCTGACCTTTTCTCTCTCGTCCCCGGCGTCACCAGTTGGTGCGTCCACGATGTGGACACCGGGGACAGCCCTCCGGTATGGCACCGAGCCTACTGCGTCCCTGATCGAGTTCGCGCCTGCATCAAGGCTGAAGTCTGCAAGATGCTAGCCTTGGGAGTGGTCGAGGCCTCTGACAGTCCATGGGCCAGCCCCGTGGTACTGGTTCCGAAGGTGGACGCCCACGGAGCTGTTCCCGAGCTGAGGTTTTACGTAGACTACCGCGGGCTCAACGCAGTCACTAGAACCGACGCTCACCCCATTCCCCGAGCAGACAAGTTCATTGACCGCCTAGGGTCTGCTCGCTATCTCACCACTTTCGACTTGACCTGCGGATACTGGCAGATCGCTCTCACAGAGGGAGCCAGAGAGAGATCCGCCTTCTCCAGCCCGGATGGCCACTACCATTTCCGGGTGATGCCCTTCGGAATGAAAAACGCTCCCGCCCCCTTCCAGAGGCTGGTTAACCAGGTACTGGCTGGGTTGGGGAGCTTCAGCGCCGCGTATCTCGATGATATCGCGGTGTTCAGCTCCCACTGGACTGAGCACCTCCAACACCTCTGGGAGGTGTTGAAGGCTCTGCAGCGGGCGGGTCTCAAGATCAAAGCCAGCAAATGTCAAATCGTACAAGGGTCCGTGGTCTACCTGGGACACCAGGTCGGGAGCGGCCTAGTGGCCCCCCTCCAGCCCAGGATTGATGCGGTCATGGCCTGGGAGGCCCCCACAAGCCAGAAGGAGGTGCGGCATTTCTAGGGCTCACGTAGTACTACCGAAGATTCATAAAGGGGTACGGCAGCATCGTATTCCCCCTCACGGAATTGACCTCCAAAAACCAGCCGAAGAAAGTTAGTTGGACCCCCGCCTGCCAAGAGGCGTTCGAAGCATTGAAAGTCGCCATGTGCACTGCCCACGTACTGCAGGCCCCCGACTACTCCCGAGAGTTCGTGGTCCAAACGGATGCTTCCGAGCATGGCATCGGAGCAGTCCTGTCCCAGATGAATGAGAAGGGTCTGGACCAACCAGTGGCATTCATTAGCCGGAGGCTACTCCCTCGAGAACAAAGGTGGAGCACCATCGAGGGGGAAGCTTTTGCGGTAGTTTGGGCCCTGAAGAAGCTGAGGCCCTACCTGTTCGGTACTCACTTTCGGGTTCAAACTGACCACCGACACCTCCGGTGGCTAATGCAAATGCGAGGGGAGAACCCCAAACTGTTACGCTGGTCCATCTCCCTCCAGGGGATGGACTTCACTGTTGAGCACCGGCCTGGTGCTGACCACGCCAACGCGGACGGCCTGTTCCGGTTCTTTCGCCTCAGTGAAGAGAACCTCCAAGGGGATGGGTAATTCTCTCCGCCTTTCAGCTTGGGGGGACGCGTGTTGGACCTGGCCTCGTGGCGTGGTTCCCCCATTCCTCAGCACCCCATTCACACAGCCCTGCACCCCGAAACCCCTGGTCGTCCCGTCCCCAGTCTGCCCCGCTCCCTGCACAAACCTACCAACGGACGACCATCCCCGCATGCTGCCATCCCACTTCCTTGATCTCTCTACATATTTATTTATAAGATGTATATAGTGATATATGATTTTTTTGATCCTGTAGACTGAATATTTTGCTAGCCCGAGTCCTGACGAGGCCCATACTGTGAGGGCTGAAACGCGTCGACATTTTTTCAAAGAAGACACCAGCCAAAGTATTTTAAGTTGTTAAAAAACATTTGCTTTCACAAGGGGCAAGGGACTTAAGATAGGTCTAAAAAAAGATATAGACTTGTTATACCCCTTGTGTATAGGTCTGGTTGATCTTACTCGATAAGGAATGCTGAGTCTTTACATGTAGCAAGCATCCTTTAGAAAGAAATTGGGCTACATCTTTTGAAAAAGAGATGTTATTAAATCAATGTATGTATATTTGTTTGTATATATTTATGTAAAAAAAGTGATGTGTATATATATGTGTTTGTTCGTTTACACGTAAGAAATGGGCATAAAAATTATATTTGCCTAAATCCAACTTCATTTAAATTCAATTGAACAAATAAATCAGAAAAATAATACATTGTGTGTCAATGGGCCTCAGGCCTCCCCGGGGAGACTGGTTTCTCTCACACCTCTGGCCTTCCCCTGTGGGCTGGTTTCGATCACACCTTTGGCCTCCCCGAGAGCTGGGTCCAGACCCTGCTTGGTGTCAGGGAATTGCCGGACGCATCTTCAAAAGGATTAAAGAGCCAACCGACGGATCCCTCCAACGACCAGCCCCCAAAGCATGTGATAACCGCCTGAGAGGGTCCGGACATCAAAGGGCCACTGGACTATATCAATGCCCGCCAACAACCAGCAGGCAGTTGTATCTTGGACAAGAAAGCCCTTCTGATCTGATCGCGGCTGACCCTTGGGTAAAACCGAACCCTCGTACTCATCGAGCCCTGCTGACGTTGTCGCGGCTCTTTCTCGTAACGACAGAGCTGGAACATCGGAGCCCTGCTGACACTGTCGCGGCTCATCCTCGCAAAGACGGAACTGGAACATCGGAGCCCTGCTGACGCTGTCGCGGCTCATCCTCGCAAAGACGGAACTGGAACATCGGAGCCCTGCTGACCTCGTCGCGGCTCGATCTTGAACACTAAAGGCCTTCGTGGAACCTCCCTGAGCCCTGCAGAAGTGGTCCCGGCTCCTCAAGAACTGACTTCCGGATCGAGCCCTGCTGACCTCGTCGCGGCTCGAGGAGTACACTGGTCCGGCTGGACCATCGACGCTACCAACCCGACCTAACTCGACCCGAAGTGACTGAAGCAGCCAATACGACCATCATCTTCCGTATCCCCCGGCTCGAGGATTGAGAGCTCTGCGCAGGGTACGCTTAGTACTGGCCCACAGACTGAGACTGTCCCACTTCCCTCTTCCCGAATTACTGAGACTTCACGATCGCTTGATCGCTGTAAATAAGAGTGCTGATTCCTTCTTCTTACTGTTGATAAATAACTTGTTTATTGAACTCTACGGTGTGGTGTCCGTTCGTAAGTGTGGTGTGAGCTCAGTGTGTACTATCCTAGACTTGAAGTCCTCCACCGGTGAGGACCTCACGTTAAGACTCAGCAATATTGTGGGAGAGGTGGGTCACGGAGTAGTCGGGAGGGCAAAGCCTGACCCTCTGGGGCCGCCCCTTCTAACACAAATCCATTGTGCACATAATGAAGCTAATAATTGCAGTTTCAGCTAACTTTACCTGCTGCGCAAGCGGGACTAAATGTATTGGGCTACTTGCTAACATGCCCTAGGTAATTAGCTCAAACTTGAACATGTGCAGGGTTGTGGAGTGTATGATGTTCATTGGGCAAATGTTCAATGTCTTGGCTGTGGTGTGGGATAATGCCCACACTCCTGTTCTGTGTCTGCGGATGTGGAGTATCTCGGACAGGGTGAGGTTTGCATTGACGAAGTGCAACTTGTGTATGTGGGGGAAACTCTCTTGTGGAGGTATGTGTGTACAAGGTTGATGAGGGCTTTGTAGGTGTGTGTGATGAGTGTGTAAATGATCTGCCTGCCCCCGATGAGCCAGTGGAGGTCTGGTAGTTGGAGCTAACTGTGCTGGTGACACAGTGTCCCAAGGATGAGTCTTGCTGTGGCATTCCAGGCCCATCTTAGCTCGTGTCGAATGCTTCTGTTGTTCCAAGCATAAGGTGCATTCCATAGGCAAGACTGCTGCTCATGAGTGTGTGGTTGATGGTCTTTCCACAGTTGTGTGTGTCCCATTTGAAGTACAATTGAAACATGCATAGGCAGTTGACGATGGTGGAGTTCACAGCGTAGCTCTTGTGGTTCATGGTGAAGGAGGAGTGGAGGATGATGTTGAGGTGTGGTGCAAGGTCAAGGTGGGTGGGTCTCCAACGGCGGGGGCACACCATGTGCAGGTTCCAAGGATGAGTGACTTGCTTTCCACCAAGTTGTGTATCAAACAGCTGTATCTCCTACAGGCAGTTACATACACAATTCCTTCATGGCATAAGAGTCTGGTGTCTTGGTGTTCCTTAATGACTGAGAGGATGAGCTGGGGGTTTTCCGCATAGGATACACTGCTGAGCCCATGCTTTCTTATGATCTCGTTGAGGTTTACCATGTACATGTTGAAGTGTGTGGTGCTGGTCACAGATCCATGCAGTATAGCAAACTGATGTATGACTCTGATCACTTCCTTGGCTGTTGCTTGTGTTTGACTGGGTATTGTTAGTAAAGTAGGTCAGTTTGCTGTGCATAACATGCTTGTGGTATTGCTTCTGGTCGCTACTGTGGAGGGTCCCACAGTCCATGTTTCCACTCTATGGCACATTTTCAGTATTCGCCTACCGGAGCTTCCTGCGTCTGGTATATCTGTGTTGAACCAGGTGTCCTCCAGAGGACGTTGGGTGTGGGGAAGGTGAAATGGTTGCAATGGTGTCCCGTCCATGTGTGCTGGGTGTTGTGTTGGAGACTGATGTCTGTTCTTCCCGCAGGGATTTCCTGGAGGTTGTATCCATCAATGTGAGTTATGTTATGTTATGTTAATAGTATCTTATAGAGCGCACGTATACCGTAAGGTTTCATGGCGCTGAGTCTAGTATGTGCCGGGGGCTGCAGAGGGCTATACGTGGGCCTGTGTGAAAAGCCACGTTTTGAGCAGCCTTCTAACTTCTAGGAGTTTGTTGCAGGACAAAATCTCCAGAGGGAGGGAATTCCGGAGTGCCAGAGTCGCAAACCAGCGGACTCCTTGGCGGTGGAGTTTGAAGGAGGCGGTATTCAAGAGATGGAGGTTAGCGGAACGGAGGTTGCAGGTGGGGATATACCTGGCCAGGAGGTTGTTGATGAATTGGGGGCTATGGCCATGGATAGATTTGAAAACGATACAAGCCGTCTTGAATGTGACTCGTTGGGAATTGGGGAGCCAGTGGAGATTTTTCAACAGAGGCCTGGCAGACTGCCAACGTGGTTGTCAATGGATCAGTCTGGCTGCCTGATTCTGGGCCAGTTGGATACGCTTAGTGAGGCAGAGTGGAAGGCCTAAGTAGATGGAGTTAGCATAGTCCATGTGGGATAATGCCAGGGCAATAACCGCCTGGATCAGGGCTGGTTGAGTGAGCATCCGACTGATCTTCCTGATCTAACGGAGCTGAAAGAAGCAGGAGGACATGACCGCGCCTATCTGGGCTTTTAGGGATAGATCCTTGTCGATGATGACTCCTAGGCTTTTAGCAGAGGGAGAAGGGCTCGGAGCGGGCCGAGTTCTGGGGGCCAGTAGTGTGGGCCCTAGAGTGTCTGACCTTTACCAAAGAGGACAAGCTCGGTTTTACCAGGGTTAATTTTTAGATGGTTGAGATCCATCCATTGGCGGATGTGAAGCAGAGTGTTCTGGAACTCCCGGATGGATTCAGGGGAATTGTCTAAAGTAAAGATCAATTGAAGGTCATCGGCGTATTTAAACGTGGTGGCCTTGTAATCCTTCAGGGACTGGATCAGGGGGAGAGGTACAGATTGAACAGTAGGGGGGACAGAGATGATCCCTGAGGGACCCCGCAGGAAGTGGGGAGCTTAGGAGCATTGAAAGGGGCTAGGCGGAACGCTTGAGTGCGGTCACTAAGGAAGGATCTGATCCAATTGTAGGCCGCGTCGCAGACGCTGCCCTGTTTGACATGGCCCAGGAAGATGGTATGACCGACCGTGTCAAGCGCGGCCGAGAGGTCCAAAAGGACCACGGTCTGTGGTACCCCTTTATCAGCATTACCTCTGAGTGCGTCCATGACTGCGGTGATGACTGTCTGGGTGGAGTGTGCAGGGCGAAACCCAGCCTGCTGGGGGTCCAGGTAGTTGGAATTTTCTATAAAGTTGGACAGATGAGTTGTTACGTGTGCCTCAAGGACTTTGGCCAGGTAGGGGAGGAGGGAAATCGGCCTGTAGTTTGAGGGGTTTGTGGGGTCTGCGCCTGGCTTTTTCAGGAGGGGGACGACGACCGCCTCCTTGAAGGCAATAGGGACCCTTCCCTGGGAATCATTGAGGAGGGTCAGGATAGTAGGCAAGAGGACCAAAAGGGTATCTTTTAAGATATGCGGGGGCAGCAGTCCCTGGGAGAGCCAGATTTTACCCTCGCCAGTAGGGCCTGTAAGGAGTGGGTATCTATGGGTGGAAAGTAGTCAAAAGTGTGGGCACTACATGCTGCGGCGGGGGAAACCGTGTTGGGGTCTGCGACTGAGATGCTAGCTTTAATGGTAGCGATCCTATCTAGGAAGTAGTTGTTGAGAGTGTCACACAATTATTGGGTGTGCGCGATTTTGGGGAGGATTCTCTTGTAGTTGGTTAGCTCATTGACTATAGAAAAGATATCTTTAGATTTGTTGTTTGATTTCTCGATTTTTTCCGAGAAGTAGGTGGCTTTCGCTAATATAATGGCTTTTTTATAGTCTGAGCGGGCAGCTAGATATGAGAGTTTGCATCTGGCGCATAGGCCTGCCTCCATTTCCGCTCTTTTTGGTGGAAATCTAATTTCCGAGCCCTGAGGTCCTGAGAGAACCATCTTTGGGCATCCGAGCGCCAGGCAATCTTTAGTTTTTCAAATGGGGCGTGTATGTTGCTGGCTCCTATTAGCCAGTTCGAGATGTTAGGCTTGGCTAGGTCCACATCCAGAGTGTATTTGGGGGTGGAGTGGGCCAAGCTATCCACAAAAGCAGGGGTGTCGAGGGAGCTCCATTTCCTGACCAGGCCCCCTTTGGGCGCCGGCGGCTTACTGCGGTAGGGATAGAGATGGAGAAGTTTATAAGGTGGTGGTCAGACCAGCTGCAGTGGGATATATTGGGCTTAGATACTGTGAGATTAGTGGACCAGACCTGGTTGAGGTTGTGGCCTCTGGTATGAGTCGCGGAGAAGATATGATGACTGAAATTGAGATTAAGTAGTAGTTCCATTAGTTCAGTGGTGTGAGGGTCGCCTGAGTCGTCGTTGCACCAATAGTTTATGCACCCTAGTAGAAGAATTTTAGAATGATCTGTGACCAATGGGGCCAGCTGCTCGCTCAGTAGGAGGAGTATGAGGGCATGTGTTGCGGGGGTCTGTATATTAGGACGCAGATAAGTGAGCCAGCCTGGGAGTCAAGTTTGAAGATCATATTGTCTACTACCGTGAGGTTTAAGGGGGACATGGAAGTAAAGACAAGGTCTTTATGTATGATTGCCGCTACTCCCCCTCCTGCTTTTCCTGGAGCGCGGTAGGCCTGTAAGATGTAATAGGTGTCCAGGAGGGCAGCCAAGATATCAGGGGTGGAGTCAGTGTTGAGCCAGGTTTCGGTGATGAAGAATATATCTGGCTTATCTGACAGCAGAAGGAGAAAGATATCTAGTTGATGCTTGACTAGAGAGCGGGTATTAAGATAGAGGATGCGTAGTGTGAGGTCTCTGTCCTTTGCCGGGGCGGGCCTATGGCTTTCGCCAGAGATGGTATATTGGGGTACTGAAGTATTGTGCTTATGAAGAATGCCAAGGTGGTCAAGGCATGCGCGAGTGGCGGGGCAGGGCAGGAGGTTTGACTGGTTTAACTTTTTTAGATCCTCCAAGGAGTAGATGGTCGGCCCCTGGGCCCGGTCTGGGGTGGACGGGCACAGACGGGCTTGCCTTTGGCGTGTCCGCTGCGCTTCTGGGCTATGGTCTGCATTAGTACGTGTTGGACCCGGCCTCGTGGCGTGGCCCGTCTCTGTCCCTCAGAACCCTGCGAGCGTAGGCCTGCACCCTGAGCCCCTGCGCAGCGTCCCCGTAAGAATAGCCTGCACCCAGCAGCCTGGTCGTCTCACCCCCGATGAGCCCGAACCCCCGTAAACCCACGACCAGGCCGCATGTCCCCGTCCCGCTCCCGGCTCCGAGCGCCTAGACCTGGCATGCCCCACAAGGCCCGGACGCCATCTTCCCTTCCCGACATCCCTGTCTCCTTGGGCCTAGCGTGACCCCCGCCCCAGCGAAACCCAGACTCCAAAGGCGCGCCAGTCCCAGCCGGGGGGTAAAGGGCTCCCCGAGTGAGATAAGCCAGGGAGTTTCGATGGCACCTCCGGCCTCCGCTGAGAGACTGGTATCTGTCACACCTTTGGGCCTCCCCTGTGGCCCAGTTTCGATCACCCCTCTGGCCTCCCTGAGGGCTGGCTCCAGACCCGCTGGGCGTCTGGGAATTCCCAGACCCATCTTTCAGAGGGATCAAAGAGCCAACCGCCGGACCTCGCCTACGACCAGCCCCCAGGGCTTGAGACCTCCGCCTGCGAGGGTCCGGAGATCAAAGAGCAGAAGGACTATAACTGGGCCCGCCCGACAACTAGCGGGCAGTTGTATCTTGGACCTGAAGCCCTGCTGATCTGATCGCGGCTGACCCTAAGAAGACTCATCTGGAACCATCGGAGCCCTGCTGACGCTGTCGCGGCTCAAGCTGAACTGAACCATTGGAGCCCTGCTGACGCTGTCGCGGCTCGACCTCTAAGACCATCGGAGCCCTGCTGATGCTGTCGCGGCTCGTCCTCTTGTAACCATCGGAGCCCTGCTGACGCTGTCGCGGCTCGACCTCTAAGACCATCGGAGCCCTGCTGACGCTGTCGCGGCTCGACCTCTAAGACCATCGGACCCCTGCTGACGCTGTTGCGGCTCGTCCTCTTGTAACCATCGGAGCCCTGCTGACGCTGTCGCGGCTCGACCTCTGAATAACACCCGAGCCCTGCTGACGCTGTCGCGGCTCCTCACGAACTTCTCCAGATCGAGCCCTGCTGACCTCGTCGCGGCTCGAGGAGTACTCTGGTCCGGCTGGACCATCGAGGTCACCATCACGACCGAGCAGACTCGACGTGAGCGAAGCAGCCAGTACGACCATCATCCCGTACCCCCCGGCGCAGGGTACGCCTCGTACTTTCCCAGAGACTAAAAGACTGTCTCGCTTCCCCCTTCCCGATTCCTCAACGACCTTGTGGTCCCTCGACCACTGTGTACATAAGAGTGCTTCCTTCGTTTATTTCTTATATAAAAAACTTGTTACTTCAACCCAACGGTGTGGTGTCTGTTCGTAGTGTGGTGTGAGCTCAGTGTGTACGATCCTAGACTCGAAGTCCTCCCCGGTGAGGACCTCACGATAAGACTCGGCAAGTTCTGTGGGAGAGGTGGATCTTGGGGTGCCCGGGTGAGCATAACCTGGCCCTTGGAGATAGCCCCTTCTAACATTGGTGGCAGCGTCGCGATAAGAACCTACGTCTAGGGATCGTACAGTACTGACACACTACTCGAACGAAGAGCAGCCATGAGCGTCACGGCCGATAAGACCACCTTCCAGATGGAGCTTCTGGGAGACTATTCGCACCGTGAGCTCAAGCAATTCTGCAAAGATCTAAGTATCCCGTCAACGGGATTAAACACCAAAGAGGACCTTCAGCAAGCTCTAACAGCCTGGGTGGAGACCGGAGCCCAACCTCCAGCACCGACAGAAGCCGATGGAGGGGGAGCCCCCCTGATCGAAACCCACGCCCCGGAGCAAGAAAGAGCAGAGTCCCCGACGCGGACTCACAGCACGGAGAGAGGTCTTTCTCAAGAAGAGATGACCGACCGAGAACGCAACCGAAGCCACGAGCTAGAACTAGCCCGTTTAAAGATGGAGGTAGAACTCAAGCTGGCCGAGAAAAAGCTAGCCATCGAGCAGCTGCGGCTGCAAGGAGAACTGGAGGAGAAGAAACTCCAACGAGAACACGACGGAAAGAAGCTCCAGCTGGAGCACGAGCGCAGCGTATTGGAAATAGAACTAAAGGCCCGGATTGAAGGTAATAAAACAGCAGCGACCTGAGAGTCCGTTCCCCCGGTGGAACCCAAGGTCCACATCCCCAAGGATGTGGTCAAAGAATATTATAAAAATGACGACATACAGCAATGGTTCTAGGCCTACGAGGTCGCCATGACCTCTCACAGAGTTCCGCAGAAAGATTGGGGAGCCGGGCTGTGGGGACGATTCCTGAGTGAGGGGAGAGACACCCTACTCGACCTTCCGTCTGCTGAACAGACCTCCTACAGCCACATGAAAGAAGCCCTCCTCACAAGGTACGGGCTCACCCCAGAAATGTACCGCAAACGCTTCCGAGAGTGCAAGAAGATCCCCGGCACCACCTGGGTGGAGTATGTCAATTTCTATAGCCGGGCCCTCGAGGGGTGGATCAAGGGCAGCAAGGTGTCCCCCTTCGAGGGGCTCATTGACCTGATTGCGTATGAACATTTGTCCCTGAATTGCTTTGTGGAACTCCGACAGCACCTCCTGGACAGCAAGTTGGCTGACCCCCGGAAACTGGCCGTCGAGGCCGATCGCTGGGTGAGCACCCAAGTCCCCCGAGGGCCCGGGGGAGATTCTGGCCGAAATGAACAGGGGTCTTCCCGCCAGAGAGGAGGGGGGAACCAGAATAGACAGAGGGGATCCCAGGGAGGGTCCCCACGCAGTCCCCCCAGAAACCAGCCCAGCACCTCGCCTCCCACAGCGCGCGCAGGGTTTCCCCCAGCCAAACCAGGGCCCGAGTCAGCCAAGCCTGCTACCATTGCCAGCAACCAGGGCACTATGCCAATGACCCCCGCTGCCCTTTGTTCAAGAAGCCTGCCGCTGCAGGGTCCCCAGCGCGCCACATCACCTCAGTAGCCCAAGAAGAAGAGGAGGGAGAAGAGGAGTTCGAGGGAGCTGACCCCGCAGCCATGATGTTAGTCTCCCTGGGTGATAGAGAGATGGTCCCAGGAGCCCCCCTACCCGACAATACCGAGAAATACCGACAGCAGGTGACTGTCAATGGCCATCACATAGGGGCGCTCTGAGACACGGGGGCCAGTATCACCGCCGTCAAACGGCATCTAGTAACCGAAGCCCAGATTGTTCCCCACATCTCCTGCAGGGTGATCGCAGCCGATAACTCCGTCCGCACCTGCCGGATAGCTCAAGTCCCGTTCGAGTGGGGGGGCGTCTCTGGGGAGTTACGAGTGGCAGTCCGCTCCGACATGCCCGTGGACTGCCTGCTCGGCAACGATCTAGAGAGCTCCCCATGGCAGCGGGTTGAGAAAAGGACCCACCTGGAGATGGTGGGCCTGCCCGAATGGGCCTGTGTGAGTACCCGGTCGAGGACCGCCCGAAGGGTCACCCCCGAAGGGGCGACCTTAGAAGCGGCACCAATGACCCCTGAGGACCCCGGGGTCCATGAACCCTCCGAAGCCCCTGAACTGTTCCCCGGGGAGAGCTTCCCCCCCGACGCAGGGCCCCTCGGCCCTAGCGTCGATTCGACCCTGAGCCTGGACGACCTTCCTGAGCTGGCCCAGTGGCGCCAGGAAGGAGGACCGTCCCGTGAAGAATTCTGCCTAGAGCAGACCTCCTGTCCATCCTTGGTTGGGCCGCGGCAGCAGGCCGCCGCCCAGGCCGCCGGTGACCAGTCCGGCTCCCACTTGGTATATTGGGAAAACGGCCTCTTATACAGCGAACAAAAGTCCGCCGAGCTAGGGTCCGGCCGAGTGCTGGTGGTCCCCCTATGCTTCCGCGGCTTTCTCCTGAACCTGGCCCATGACGTGCCCCTGGCGGGACACTTGGGACAAGACAAAACGTACCATCGCCTGGTCACCCACTTCTACTGGCCGGGCATGCGCTCCGATGTGGAGGCTCACTGTAAGTCCTGCCCCACGTGTCAGTCCAGCGGAAAGAGCGGCGGGAGGCGCAAGGCCCCCCTCCAGCCCTTCCCCGTGGTCAGTACCCCCTTTGAGAGGGTGGGAATCGACATCGTGGGCCCCCTCGACCCCCAGACCTCCTTGGGGCACCGCTTTATCCTAGTACTGGTGGACCATGCCACCCGCTACCCCGAAGCCATTCCCCTCCGGACGGTGACCGCCCCTGTAGTGGGGCGGGCCCTCATGGCCATCTTCTCCCGGGTGGGGTTCCCCCGAGAAGTCGTCAGCGACCAAGGGACCAACTTCATCTCAAAATACATGAAGTCCCTCTGGCAGCAATGTGGGGTGACCTACAAGTTCACCACCCCATATCACCCCCAGGGGAACGGTCTGGTGGAACGCTTCAACCGGACCCTCAAAGGGATGATCATGGGTCTCGAAGAGCCCCTGAGGCGTAAGTGGGACGTCCTCATTCCCTGTCTCCTCTTCGCGTACCGCGAAGTCCCCCAGAAGTCCCTGGGGTTCAGCCCCTTCGAGCTGCTCTACGGGCACCCCGTCCGAGGACCCCTCAGTCTGGTCAAGGAAGGGTGGGAGACGGCGGCCCCTGAGCCTCCTCCAGATGTGTTTCGTTACATTCTGGCCCTCCGGAACCAGACAAGGGAGTTCAGAGAACTGGCCGAGGCGAACCTCGAGGCCAGTCAAGAAGAAATGAAACGGTGGTATGACCAAAATGCCACTCTGGTCGAGTTCCAGCCCGGACAGCGGGTCTGGGTGATGGCCCCCGTAGAGCCCTGTGCCCTACAAGACAAGTGGACAGGGCCCTTCAAGGTGGTCGAAGGCAAAAGTCAGGTGACCTACCACATCGACGTAGAGTCCCCCAGGAACCCCTTGCGGGTCCTTCACGTGAACCGCCTCAAGCCCCACTTCGCCCGGTCCGAGTTGAGTTTGCTCCTCGCCACGGACGATGGGGAAGAAGAAGAAACGGAGCCCCTCCCGGATCTTCTGTCCACGAACGAAAAAGATGGCTCCGTAGAGGGGGTGAGTCTCTCCTCCTCCTTCTCTTCCGAGCAGCGCGAGGACTGTCGCCAGTTGTTGGGACAGTTCTCGGACCTCTTCTCCCTCACCCCCGGCATCACCAGCTGGTGCGTCCACGACGTGGACACCGGGGACAGCCCTCCGGTACGGCACAGAGCCTACCGCGTCCCTGACTGAGTCCGGGCCTGTATCAAGACCGAGGTATCGAAGATGTTGGCTCTCGGGGTGGTCGAAGCCTCTGACAGCCCATGGGCTAGCCCCGTGGTCCTGGTTCCGAAGGCAGCCACCCCCGGTGCTGTTCCCGAGCTGAGGTTCTGCGTTGACTACCGCGGGCTCAACGCAGTCACCATAACCGATGCTCACCCCATCCCCCGAGCCGACGAGCTTATCGATCGCCTCGGGGCTGCTCGCTTCCTAAGCACGTTCGACCTGACCAGTGGGTACTGGCAGATCGCCCTCACCGAGGGAGCTAAGGAAAGATCCGCTTTTTCCACCCCGGATGGTCACTACCATTTCCGGGTGATGCCCTTCGGGATGAAGTACGCCCCCGCCACCTTCCAGAGGCTGGTTAACCAGGTACTGGCTGGGTTGGAAGAGTTCAGCGCTGCGTATCTGGACGATATCGCAGTGTACAGTTCCCACTGGCCCGAGCACCTCCAGCACCTCTGGGCGGTGCTGACCGCCCTGAGAAGGGCTGGTCTCACCATTAAGGCAAGCAAGTGCCAGATCGGACAAGGGTCCGTAATCTACCTCGGGCACCAGGTCGGCAGCGGCATCGTAGCCCCCCTCCAGCCCAAGATCGATGCCATCGTGGCCTGGGAGGCCCCCACGACCCAGACGGAAGTGCGGGCGTTCCTAGGACTCACGGGGTACTATGGCCGGTTCATCAAAAATTACGGCAGCATCGTAGCCCCCCTCACGGAGTTAACCTCCAAAAACCAGCCGAGGAAAGACAGCTGGACCTCCGCCTGCCAAGAGGCGTTCGAGACGTTGAAAGACGCTATGTGCACCGCCCCCATCCTGCAGGCCCCCGACTACTCACGAGAGTTTGTAGTCCAGACGGACGCGTCCGAGCATGGCATCGGAGCGGTCCTGTCCCAGGTGAACGAGAACGGCCTAGACCAACCAGTGGCATTTATTAGCCGGAGGCTACTCCCTCGCGAACAAAGGTGGAGCACCATCGAGCGGGAGGCCTTCGCGGTGGTTTGGGCCCTGAAGAAGCTGAGGCCCTACCTGTTCGGTACTCACTTCCGGGTCCAGACCGACCACCGACCCCTCCGGTGGCTAATGCAGATGAGAGGGGAGAATCCCAAATTGCTGCGCTGGTCCATCTCACTCCAGGGGATGGACTTCACTGTTGAGCACCGGCCTGGTGTTGACCACGCCAACGCAGACAGCCTGTCACGATTCTTCCGCCTCAGCGTAGAGAACCCCCAAGAGGATGGGTAGTTCTCCCCGCCTTCAGATGGGGGGACGCGTGTTGGACCCGGCCTCATGGCGTGGCCCGTCTCTGTCCCTCAGAACCCTGCGAGCGTAGGCCTGCACCCTGAGCCCCTGCGCAGCGTCCCCGTAAGAATAGCCTGCACCCAGCAGCCTGGTCGTCTCACCCCCGATGAGCCCGAACCCCCGTAAACCCACGACCAGGCCGCATGTCCCCGTCCCGCTCCCGGCTCCGAGCGCCTAGACCTGGCATGCCCCACAAGGCCCGGGCGCCATCTTCCCTTCCCGACATCCCTGTCTCCTTGGGCCTAGCGTGACCCCCGCCCCAGCGAAACCCAGACTCCAAAGGCACGCCAGTCCCAGCCGGGGGGTAAAGGGCTCCCCGAGTGAGATAAGCCAGGGAGTTTCGATGGCACCTCCAGCCTCCCCTGAGAGACTGGTATCTGTCACACCTTTGGGCCTCCCCTGTGGCCCAGTTTCGATCACCCCTCTGGCCTCCCCGAGGGCTGGCTCCAGACCCGCTGGGCGTCTGGGAATTCCCGGACCCATCTTTCAAAGGGATCAAAGAGCCAACCGCCGGACCTCGCCTACGACCAGCCACCAGGGCTTGAGACCTCCGCCTGCGAGGGTCCGGAGATCAAAGAGCAGAAGGACTATAACTGGGCCCGCCCGACGACTAGCGGGCAGTTGTATCTTGGACCTGAAGCCCTGCTGATCTGATCGCGGCTGACCCTAAGAAGACTCATCTGGAACCATCGGAGCCCTGCTGACGCTGTCGCGGCTCAAGCTGAACTGAACCATTGGAGCCCTGCTGACGCTGTCGCTGCTCGACCTCTAAGACCATCGGAGCCCTGCTGACGCTGACGCGGCTCGTCCTCTTGTAACCATCGGAGCCCTGCTGACGCTGTCGCGGTTTGACCTCTAAGACCATCGGAGCCCTGCTGACGCTGACGCGGCTCGACCTCTAAGACCATCGGAGCCCTGCTGACGCTGTCGCGGCTCGTCCTCTTGTAACCATCGGAGCCCTGCTGACGCTGTCGCGGCTCGACCTCTGAATAACACACGAGCCCTGCTGACGCTGTCGCGGCTCCTCACGAACTTCTCCAGATCGAGCGCTGCTGACCTCGTCGCGGCTCGAGGAGTACTCTGGTCCGGCTGGACCATCGAGGTCACCATCACGACCGAGCAGACTCGACGTGGGCGAAGCAGCCAGTACGACCATCATCCCGTACCCCCCGGCTCGAGGATTGAGAGCTGTGCGCAGGGTACGCCTCGTACTGTCCCAGAGACTAAAAGACTGTCCCGCTTCCCCCTTCCCGATTCCTCAACGACCTCGTGGTCCCTCGACCACTGTATACATAAGAGTGCTTCCTTCGTTTATTTCTTATATAAAAAACTTGTTACTTCAACCCAACGGTGTGGTGTCTGTTCGTAGTGTGGTGTGAGCTCAGTGTGTACGATCCTAGACTCGAAGTCCTCCCCGGTGAGGACCTCACGATAAGACTCGACAAGTTCTGTGGGAGAGGTGGATCTTGGGGTGCCCGGGTGAGCATAACCTGGCCCTTGGAGATCGCCCCTTCTAACAGTACCTGAGCCCCGCCTCCGACTCCTCCTTCCGGCCGATTGGCTAGGCCTAGGGGTGGAGATCTTATCGGAGCTTCAGGGCAAGTGGCGAGGACACAGGTAAGGAATTCCCAAATGCTAATTCCCCTATTCTAATACAATTATAATTTTAAAAGGTGATGTGCAAACAAGCAATATTTTTAAAAAAGGGCGCTAGTTCAGCAGCGGTCCGCGCAGCAACACAGGACTCAATTGCCCGCTCCCGTGCTGGGAAGAGCTTTTAGTACCTGAGCCCTGCCTCCGACTCCTCCTCCTTCGGGCCGATTGGCTAGGCCTAGGGGTGGAGATCTTAGCGGAGCTTCAGAGCAAGCGGCGAGGACACAGGTAAGGAATTCCCAAATCCTAAGTCCCCAATTCTAATACAATTATAATTTTAAAAGGTGATGTGCAAACAAGCAATATTTTTTTTAAAAAGGGCGCTGGTCCAGCAGCAGTCCACGCAGCAACACAGGACTCAATTGCCCGCTCCCGCTCCCGCGCTGGGAATAGCTTTTAGTACCTGAGCCCCGCCTCCGACTCCTCCTTCAGGCCGATTGGCTAGGCCTAGGAGTGGAGATCTTAGCGGAGCTTCAGGACAAGTGGCGAGGACACAGGTAAGGAATTCCCAAATCCTAATTCCCCAATTCTAAAACAATTATAATTTTAAAAGGTGATGTGCAAACAAGCAATATTTTTTAAAAAGGGCGCTGGTTCAGCAGCAGTCCACGCGGCAACACAGGACTCAATTGCCCGCTCCCGCGCTGGGAAGAGCTTTTAGTACCTGAGCCCCGCCTCCAACTCCTCCTCCTTCGGGCTGATAGGCTAGGCCTAGGGGTGGAGATCTAAGCGGAGCTTCAGGGCAAGCGGCGAGGACAAAGTAAGGAATTCACAAATTCTAATTCCCCAATTCTAATACAAATATAATTTTAAAAGGTGATGTGCAAACAAGCAATATTTTTTAAAAAGGGCGCTAGTTCAGCAGCGGTCCGCGCAGCAACACAGGACTCAATTGCCCACTCCCGTGCTGGGAAGAGCTTTTAGTACCTGAGCCCCGCCTCCGACTCCTCCTTCTTCGGGCTGATAGGCTATGCCTAGGGGTGGAGATCTTAGCGGAGCTTCAGAGCAAGCGGCGAGGACACAGGTAAGGAATTCCCAAATCCTAAGTCCCCAATTTTAATACAATTATAATTTTAAAAGGTGATGTGCAAACAAGCAATATTTTTAAAAAAGGGCGCTGGTCCAGCAGCAGTCCGCAGCAGCAGTCCACGCAGCAACACTCCCGCCCAAATTGCCCACTCCCGCGCTGGGAATAGCTTTTAGTAACTGAGCCCCGCCTCCGACTCCTCCTTCAGGCAGATTGGCTAGGCTTAGGAGTGGAGATCTTAGCGGAGCTTCAGGACAAGTGGCGAGGACACAGGTAAGGAATTCCCAAATCCTAATTCCCCAATTCTAAAACAATTATAATTTTAAAAGGTGATGTGCAAACAAGCAATATTTTTTAAAAAGGGCGCTGGTTCAGCAGCGGTCCACGCGGCAACACAGGACTCAATTGCCCGCTCCCGCGCTGGGAAGAGCTTTTAGTATCTGAGCCCCGCCTCCAACTCCTCCTTCGGGCTGATAGGCTGGGCCTAGGGGTGGAGATCTAAGCGGAGCTTCAGGGCAAGCGGCGAGGACAAAGTAAGGATTTCCCAAATCCTAATTCCCCAATTCTAATACAAATATAATTTTAAAAGGTGATGTGCAAACAAGCAATATTTTTAAAAAAGTTCGCTGGTTCAGCAGCGGTCTGCATGGCAACACAGGACTCGATTGGACTCAAGTGGGCATGTTAATCACCAGTACCTGTCCAAGGTATACGGGGTTGACTGGGGAGTGATGGCATTTGAGTCATCGCAGTTACTGAGGTGTACGTTCAGGTCTCCGAGTTGAGAGGTGTGGAGGTGATGGCATGTGTTGCGCACGTTTTGGCGATGGTAGTTGGAGCCTGGTAGTGAGGTTCCAGTGTACTGGTGGAGAGGGTGCTGCACTGCGTGGGCATGTGGCTTGTCTGGAACTGTAATTGGAGGTGTCCTCAGTTTCAGTGCTGGTCATTTCTGTTGGATGTGGCTGGCCAGAGGGGGCTCTTGTATGCGATGGTGAGTCCTCCTACTGAACAGCGGAGGTGGTTCTTGCTCTGGATCCTGTGGCCTTGGTGATGCTCATTGCCAATTTCATGCCCTGATGTGGCGTAGCTCCAGCTTTTAAAAACAAAGGTGACGTTGGCCATGAGGCTGTCTATCGATTCCCATATCTCCATGGCGTATGGATGCATGGAGCACACGTTGTTGTAAATGCAAGTCAGGTTTCCTGCTGCCTTTTTGTTGGTATTGTAGTTGTAGACAGCTCTGTGGCAGAGTCTTCAGAGGAACTCTCCATGGATTGTGTCTGGACAGGTTCTTTGGCAGTTGGGGTGTCATCCTACATGGAGTGCTTGGAGTGTGGTGGAGGCGTATCTGCGCAGTCACAGAGAATCAGGGTTCCTGAGGCTGCCCGTGGTTGGTTTCCAGACGGATACAGATGGGTTCACCTGGGGCGTGCACTGCGCGTCACTGCTGTACAACGGCGCTGTGCCACCAGGATGTGGTGCATGGACAAGTGGCTGGGAGGGTGGAGCTCGGAAATCATGTGAGTTTCCTATGGTTGGAGATGGCTGCAGGAAGGTGTGCAATATGCAGTGAAAAAATCAGGGAAGGTAAAGTTGGATGAACAAAAACTGTGTGGCAAGTATAAGGAGTTCAAAGCCCAATCATGCATCACACAGCCAATAAGACATTGTAGTCAGAAAAATTGTTCTCAACCCAATTAGTGCCTATCATAGTCTGGTGACACATGCCTGCATGACAGGTACACTGCCCATGTGCAGGCATGTGTGGCCTCAAACACGTGTGTGGTTCGTCACAACCATGACAACACAGGTAATGTAGCAGCAGAGTGCAAGGCTGCCTGTAAACAGGTAGATCTGTTCATGTGTTGTGATGACTCAGGTGCATAATAGCAAGAACGTCTTTAAAAAAATATCTCTGCCTCAGCGGCAAGAAACATCTGCTAAAGTTGCTGTAATGGGCAGCACAATATGCCTTTGAGAATTGCAATGGGAGCCTGCCCATTGACACACAACACTGTGTGACAGTGTACGTCAATGTCATGTAGGCGCTGATACACGTGGAGTTATGTAACACTGCTATAAACATGATGCTAGGCCCCTATTAACAACGCCACTCTGATTGCAGTCACGTTGAGTGTGCGAATTCGTTTGAGGATGCGCACATCACTTACTATGTGGCTGTGAACCTGGTGACGGGGAAGTCTCAACAGTGATCTAATGCATTTGTCCAGGGTCACTTACTGATTGGTGAACACTGCTGCCTTCAACACTACATCCTCAAACTGTAGTCCCGATACACACCCATACTTCATCCAGCTGTGTACATCATGTGTGACAGTCATCCATACCACTGCAAATTGCTAGTCAATTCAGTTCAAACTCACCTGTGGCGTGTGGGTCTCCAAAGCTGTTGATGTCCCCCTGTGTAATTGGCGGACGTCCATCTGTGAGACAAGTGAAGAAAATGTATGTGTATCAACCAGCAATTCATACGGGACGTATTCAACTTAACAAACATTTACGTGACAACATACGGTATATTACACTAGTGTGTCATTGCATGTTGAATACACAGTCCAGGAATGTTCCTACTTTGAATGCCATTGACACCAGACGTGTGACTGTAGATATTTTGACAAACAAGACTGCTATGCTTGCTACCATGACAATGAAAGTTGTGTCAGTGAGCCACAAGGGACCATTGCTCCATGCATCATGATGTTCTACATGCACTGTGTACAATTGGGTTGCTGCCGTTTGCACTAAACCATTACACAGGTGTTGTTCGCCTAAGACGATGTGGAGATGTCCACTTTAATTAGATCTTTAGGCACATCAACATGCATTTCCCCATGGTAACTAGCTCCTGAGTTCAGTATAGCTGACATGACACAATTCCTGTTACACGCATATTGACCGAGGCTTTTGGACATCACACATCTCACATGCTACAAAAAATGGCGCAACAGCAAAGATGTTTATATCACGCAATCAACAAGCTGGCACAAACATGCTACGGCGCATGGATGCAGCCGTTTGGATATTGCCTAGCTTCCCTTTGCTAATGTGATGCAAAGTAGGTGTAGCTCTCAGGGTCCAACATTGAAATGTTTACTAACGGCACATCACAGGAATCACAAGCTAGGCCAGTACTTGCGTAGTGAAGTAACTTCCATCACAACAGCAGATATGGGGGTTTACTAACATCTCCAAATTGTTGGACTTAACCATGTGCATGATGGGTTGTGAATGTTAAGGTTACAACCACCTCTCACTATTGGGAACATGTCCATCTGCGCTTGTTAATTAGAGCTGGATTACAGGGCATTTGTTTAGAGTAGGCCGTATATGGCTGGCTTACCCATCGCCATTCCGGTACTCGTTGAAAATACACAGCTAAAACGGCATTGTGCACTGGTGAGATTATGTGAGACTCCAAATGGCGTTAAGCGCAATTTGCGTTGATCAAGGCAAATCCATTCTAATCAGCCCCATTAATCTTCCTGCAAATACATACATTCACAGTCTACCTGCAATGGCAGGACAGTGATAAGTGTTGTAACTGTGCAGTGGGTGACACAGACTTGCTAAATAATGCTCGAGAAAGTTATGCGTATCTCCTGCTTGGATGTGGCAACAGTTTGAACACACACTTTGCGTCTCACACCTCAACCAACATCCATATCTCACAATCTAGGCAGTGGCCGGCACATTGGGTTTTTCTATCCTCACACTATCTGATAAATTATGTAGCGACTGTACTTACCACCCTGTAGTCCTGTCATCAATCCGCCTCACGTGCCAGCATGTCCTGCCATCTATGTTTCCATTGGCGCAGGTTGAATTTCACACCAAAGCACCGTTGCATTTGTGCCCGCAGATGCTCCCACTTCATCTTCTACACAGTGACATTATATCCCTGCAGGATCCGACCTCCCCTCTCCAACATGTTTGGCAGGTAAAATGTAATCATCCACAGGAAGTCACCCAAAGCCACCTCCAACTTCCTGCCCTCCCTGCCCACAGCCGGCATCTCCCCACACCCCTGTAACCCTCAACTACAAAAAGAAAACCCTCTTAACTAACCTCAACAACTATTTAAATATACTACCCCAAGACAAACACCTGACAAAATATAGCACAGTAGACAGTTTCACACACTTACAAAGTTACAAAACACACAGCATGGAGAAGTGGAGTAGTGGAGAAGTGTGGCTCACTGGTTAGAGGAGGCAGACCTGGAAGCAGAGGTCAGCCCGGGACCAGGGTTCAATTCCCGGCTCGGCAGGGTCTTGAGTCCTAAAATGTCCATGGACTCGACAATTCTCGCTCCGGTGCCTACTCGATTCATGGGTTCACACTCTGCGACTCTGGGCAATAGCTTGCTTAATCTCCACAACGGCCCCTCGCTGCGGGATGCCTGGCTTTCACCTTGCGGCTACCCTGCCGGGGTTATCTCACAGGGGAATACCAGGACGGGTTCCCTAAGCAAGCGCTTAGAAACCGCTCGGTGATTTGCGCTATATAAATTCCTGTACATTTACATTTACATTTACATTTACAGCATACACAGCAACACTCAGCATACTCTCAAATACAACACACATCACCAAAACACAACCAGCACTCTCAGCAATCACAGTAATGTGCTCAAAAATGAAAATGAAACAGCAGAACACTACTCTAGTAGTACTCCAGTAGTTTGCAGCCCGTTTTCTGGCTTTGCAACGAAAATCTGCACACAGAGAGCCGCAACGGTGTCCTTATTGGTTTAGCGGCTGGAATAAGCACGCAAGGATTCACAAGGGTATCCTTGGAATTTTTGCAAGTCTCGCACAATGTATTCAGCCATCGTGTGTGATAATGCGTCAAAATATTTGTTGCATAGTTATGTTAGTGAGCTAGTCTGCCCGCTAACAGCAATTCAATAAAGTGATGCTCTGTCTTAGTGCAATAATCATGTCAGAGTACTGTAGGTATATGTGGGTGTTGTTTTGTCACTCGCATTACACCATGCACATGGTGGTTGCTAAAGTATTTCCCCTGAATAGCATAAGTAGTACCACACATGTCACAGCAATTATTTTTTAATCAATTTTTTCAGGTGAACTGTAATCTATTAATACTGTATTTATTCGTTCGGCATCACATCCATCATGTGTGAACAGTATATAAAATATAAAATAGGTATGCAGTTATAGAGAGGACACGATATGTAAGATAAATATGCATGTTACAGTAGCATCATTACACAAACGTTGTAATGGGGACTCTGTGAATGTATCTCATTGTCTCTATGCGCAGTGTCAATGCCAAGAGTCTTTTGACGATGCCTATTTAAGTGAACTGTAACTGATAATTTGAAATTGATCAGAACACAAATGAATGCCATTTTTGGCATGTTGAAGCCGCATTGTAGGGTTTGTGTGGAGGAGTATGAGTTTAAATACATTGGGAAAGTAGGGCAAACAATAAGAACACAGTCTAATGTCATGTTAGTGAAATGCGGGAGGTGCCACATCGTTCACTTGCCGTGTCTGGCCCACCATGTTTGGAAGGGTGGCGGTCCATGCCATCTTGTCAAAGTGTGGAGGGGATGGAGGGATACAGTGTGCTGTCGTAGGGTTTTATCAGTGCCGGTAGGGGGTTGGGTATCACGTTCTGCGGCGTATGGGTGTGGGTGTACTTTGAGGAGTACACCTCAGATCTGGGCAATTTGGTATTTGTGCAATCCCGCACTTTTTTCCTAGTGTAGCCTAGTGCTCTCAGCTTGCACACATATTGTGAAGGATCACTTCCAGTTAACCGGCGCAGGTGGGTCAGTGTGTTTCCTTGATTTCGTGAGAAGGCATGTTGCCATTATCAAGCCCATGTCTCAGTATCTGGATGTTACTCTATACTTTTTTCCCCGTGGGTACAGCCCCAGGCCACTGGTTTCCCAGTAGAATTCTAAGTGCTCCGCAGTACAGTTTATCAATGCATCCACTACTGCTTGCCAGTAGGACCATAGTGAGGCACAACACCAAAACATGTGTAGCAAATCAGCGCCAATTACTTGACAACGGGGACAAGCAGCGTTATTGAGGTTGAAATAGTCATTGTTCTTACCATGGGATAGGTACGCCTTATGTATTATGTATGTCTGAAGAAGTTTGAATCGAGGGATGCATGGTAAATAGGTGGAACCATCTACAATTGTTGCACATTCATTGCCTGTCCCCAAACGTTGTCTGTCTGCAGCCGAATTCTTGCAAAGTCTCATGAATGGCTTCAACGTGTGTGACAGGAGAGACTCTGCCAGCCAGTGTACCAGGTGTGAACCCTCCACCATTACATGCAGTGCTTGTATGAGTAAATGAGTTTAGGGCTAGGTTGTGTTGTTGCTCCAGGCCCCTGTTCGCACTATTGCTGTGTGTTAAAGAAATTGGCTGGCAGGAATAGCATTTTTCATGCCCAAAGTATCAAATTTGGGAAGGTTGCCCTCCACATAAGAATTGCCAAACGCGTCTAAGACTGCCTCATGCCACGCTTTTAATTCAGTATCTGACACTTTCCCCTTGCCCATGGGGGCTCATATTGATGGTAATGGCGAAGCATAGGGATACGTATTGCGGATCAAATGTAGGCTTATTCTGTAACATTTATGAGCCAATGATAAATAGATATGTGGCGGACAGGGGAGATGATTCATAGGGTGAAAGTAGTAGTACATCTGGGAATGTGGCCACGGCAGCACCGTAGTCGCAGTGTCCGTTAAACCCCTGCCTGCTGATCCATTTTGACAGCCACTATAGCTGTGAACCAGGTAATACAATTCCATATTTAGGACTGCTAGTCCGCCGTTGCACGTGGACGCATGCATTTAGCTTAGCGCTATTTGTGGCCTGCCTATGTTCCAATCACAAAGGAAGCCTTCTGGGCTCTGGAGAATCTTGGGAGGGACATATATTGTGAGGTTGGAGAATCAATATACCAGTCACAGTAGAAGGATCATTTTCTTCAAGGTGACACGACAACTCACACCCAATAGCAGCGTTATCCAAAAGTGGACTTGCGCTCTGTTTGCTGTTATAGGCTGTACCATATTGCCCTCATATGCATTTGTGGGGGCTCTGTATATGTATACGCCTAAGTACCTGAACATGGATGATACCAAGCCAACGTGGCTCCATTGATAGCTGTGTCAGTCACCCCGCTGGTAAATAAATACACTCCGGACTTCGTCCACTTCACTTTGAGTTCTGACAATTGTTCAAAGAGCTGGAAAAAGTCTGCTCCGACCGGTGGTATAGCCCGCAGGACTCTAACATATAGTAGTAGGTCATCCACATATAGCGAGACCTTGTGTATCCCGTCGCCTAATGGTATACACCAGTCACCACCACTATCTCTGAGTAATTCCACCACAGGCTACATAGCTAGGGAGAAAAGTAATGTGGACAACGGTCAGTGTTGCCGTGTCCCTCGTCTGATTCTCAAGGCATCAGATATCAACATCCCCTTCTTGACCCATACCGTAGGGCGTTTATAAAGGAGACTGAACGTCTGTATGTACTTGTCCCCTACATCATATATACGCAAGGCCGTTGAAATATAAAGGCCACTCTAGAGAATCAAAAGCTTGCTCCAAATTGAGAACTTGGCCCCCAGATTGCGGCCAGTCATGGGGGGCATACGTGTGCACACGTAACAGCCTTCGTATGTTGAAATAACTGCTTCTTGTCGAGTCAAATCCGTTCTGGTTGTGGTGGATCAGTGTCTTTACTAACGGGGCTAAGCTTTTGGCCAGCACAGAGTAAAATATTTTGTAGTGTGTACTAAGGAGTGCTAGGGGGCGATAGGAGCCGAAGAGTTGATGCTCTCAACCCGTATTAAGTAAGGAGACAATGTTTGCCTTGTTTGGTAGTTGTGAGCAAGGAATATTTTATGTCAGCTGCGTATAGAGTCAGTTACTGTCGGAGTAAGATGTCTGAGTGTGCCTTGGAATATTGTGCGGCCAAACCATCCGTGCTCGGTGAATTGACATTGGCTAATGATTAAATGCTGTCTCTTACTTCCTCCGGTAAGAGTGGAGCATTTAGCTCCTCCTGCTGCTTGAGAGTGTGCTGCGGTAACTCGATTCCTGCCTTAACAGACTGAAGCTCAGCCGGCGTGTACTGCGCTTGGGAGTGGTACAACTGAGCGTAGTGAGATGTGATTTCATCATGTATGGCTGCCTGGGTGTATACCACAGTATCCTGCCGCATACGTACAGGCGTGCTCGGCAAAGCAAAACGATCCTGCAGGATCAGCCATGAGAGGAACTTGCCTGCCTTGTCACCCTGCTGATGGGTTTTTGCAGAGTGTGCCGCATAATTTAAACAATGTAATCGGCCCTGCAGCAGAGAATGTTCCTCTCGCTCTAGGGACAGGGTGTCCATGGTATCCATAGACTCCTCCCGTTCAAGTGTGTCTAAGCGTTGTTCAAATCTGAGCAGGGCCTTCTCAAGCTGCTTGTGCATGCCTGCTTGCATTTGTAGTCAGTGGCCATGTATCACCACTCTGAAGGTGTCCCATTCAATTTGTGTTGTGGAGGCCGTTCCAATGTTAGCATCAAAATATTGATCAAGGGCGTTGGCTAATGACCCACGGAAGGGTGCATCTAATGAAACATCAGGATGTAGTCACCAAGTGGGATTAGGGGATCTGATATTTTCCAACTGAAGATCTAGAGTACGGGGATTATTGTCTCAGTGGGTCCAGCCCAGTTTATGCGTTGAGACTACATAGGGCAATGGGGTGGCAGATGCCATGAAGCGGTCGAGGCATACATGCAGCCTTTGAGCTCCTGAGTAATCGGAGAACACTCTGTCAGTCGGGTGTAGGTGTCTACATGCATCAGCCAAGTGCCATTGCCTAGCCCGAACAGTTAGTGCGCTCATGGCATGAATTGTGTTTGTGCCTGGGAGGGAGGTGAAATGATTTGTCCAGGCCTGCATCCAATACACTATTTTAATTACCTCCCAGCGGCCTAGGTACATCATGCCATTGAGCTAGTTTTGGCAAAATATGATTGAAGAACGCCCCCCTGTTCCATGTTGGGTGCATACAGCGAGGCAAGTACTACAGGCCTGTTGTCTAGTATGCCATGCACTGCTACATACCTGGCTTTGGTGTCTATTGTGATGTCTGTGACTTGAAAAGGGACCCCCAGTCTGACCCATATTAGTACCACTGGTGCTTACACTGAGTAACCCGTGGTATACAACTGTCACAGCCAACGACAATGTAAATGTGTCAGTTCAGTTTTTGACAAATGAGTTTCCTGTAGCTGTGCTATCTGTATATGGTGTTGTTTGAGATAGAAGTGAATTTCCTAACAACGTGATGGAGTGTGTATGTCCTGCCAATTTCATGTGCCCATCTTAAGGGAGGTCATAGTAAGTGAAGAGTGTAAGCAAAAAGAGAGCACATGTGCATGTAGACTTTGCAAACAGTAAATGTGGTCACAGTGTTGGCTACCCTGGCACTAAGTGTTTGAAAGCTGACCTTCTACAGATGCTAGATGAAATGCAAACCGTTCAAAAAGAATAAGTAATTACAAAAGGGCTAATTTGCAACAGTCTCTCATCCATACAATGTACCGAGGCAACATTCACACAATGACAGAGGGGTGTGTGATACGCACCGCGTGATGGACAAAGGATATGCAAGTGTCTTGATTAGTTCTTGGGAGGTCAACAGCTGCCAGGCAGTTGCAAGTGGGCATGCACCGCACAGTGCAACATCCCAGCTCGATGATCCATACCGACATATGGAGAACGTGTGATAGCGCAACTTGAGGAATGAGAGGTCCCTCAGGGTTGTCATGGAGTCAGTGATCGGGACACAGCCAAACTGCAAGTATGTTGGAGTTCACAGGGATTGTGACACAAGATAGTTCAGGATAGGCAGGCCATAACCGCTGGCCTCAGTAGATAGCAAGGGTGTGTCACCCAAGTGGTGCACAAGTGCCGCTTGTTAGGCAATGTATTTGGACATTTGTGGAGTGACATTGGGCAGTTCGTGAGAGTACTGAGATGCCTGTGAGTCTTTGAAGGAGTCATTGTCGCTGATCTGGTCCTGTTGGCTCAAGGTAGAGGCAAGGTCGTCCAGTTGAGATCCTGTGATGTCCGCTGTGGCCTTGAGTACCATGCAACATACAATCTGCGCTTAGCTCCAATCTGGTTCTGCAGATTGCGAGGTCTGAGATTGCCTCCACCTTTTACCAGCATGGCTGCGTCGGGAGGTTGCATTGTGCGACTGCTGTTAGGGATTAGTGACCATTATAGGTATGGGGTTAACCCAATGCAGTCTGCGGACCTGGGTATAAAGCGATATAGAATTACAATGAGTGAGTGAGTGCTGGTATTTGTAAAGCGCACTAATGCCGAGGCGTCTTGGCGCTGTGTCAGGTAACATGCTGAAGAACTTGCCACCATCCTATTTAGTAAAGAGCCATGTTTTAATTTCCTTCCTGAACCGCAAATGATTGGGGATTTGCCTTAGCTGTTGAGGTAATGCATTCCAAAGCTTCGAGGCCAGATGTGAGAAGCTCTTCCCTCCCCAACGTTGTCTGTTAATCTTAGACACCACAACCAGCCCGCAAGAGGCAGACCTCAGCGGACGGGTTGGCGTCTACCTTGAAAACAGATGTTGGAGATCGGAGGCCCCCCCCGCCAATGCTTTGTGCATTAAGCACAGCACTTTGAAGTCAATCCAACTCTGGACAGGAAGCCAGTGTAGCTGCCTGATGGCCTGTGAAGTAGAATGGTGTTTGGGCAGACCAAGTAGCAATCTGGCAGAGGCATTCTGGATAGCCTGGAGTTTGGCCAGTTATGCACACCCTGCTCCCAGATAGAGGGCATTGCCATACTCTATTCTTGAAAAGATAGTGGCAATTAAAACCGATTTCCTAAGATGGTAAGGGATAAACGGCAAGCTCTTTCTCAGCCCTTTAAGCACAAAGAAACATGCAGACACTACCTGGTTCACCTGGGACTTCCAAGCCAGATCTATGTCAAAAATGAACCCAAGGTTCCTTGCTTTCGCCACTGGTACCGGACAGGCTCCGGCCGCCGTAGGCCACCAGTTGTGGTTCCAGATGGAGGCTTTCTGTCCAAATTCTAGGACTTCTGTCTTCTCTGTATTCAGTTTTAAAAAATTAGAGTTCATCCACTGCATGACTGCCGACATACAGCCGGTGAAATCAGCGGGCTTGAGGTCTACAGAGTGGGACATGGAGACAATCAGCTGAGTGTCATCAGCGTATGACACCAGCTTAAAGCCCAGGTTCTTTATTATCTTGGCCAAAGGGGAGACATAAATATTAAACAAGGTAGGAGATAACGCAGAGCCCTGAGGAACTCCTCCCGGTAGAGTAAAGATGTCTGACTGATGGCCATTCCAGGAAACAACTTGCTCCCTGTCCGACAGAAAAGAGGAGAGGAGATCCAACGCTAGTCCTTTGACATCGATATCCTGCAGCCGTTGGATAAGTACCTCATGGTTTACAATGGTCCTCAAACCAATTATTTTTGTAACTATTCATTTTTCACTTATTTCTTTGAGCCTGAATTAAATCTGTGCTGCTCAGGAACCAGTATTTCTATAAGGGAAAAGAGAAAGGATGTGTAGCCGCACAATCGTTTATGAAAAAACATAGTCCATTTATTCTTGAATCATAAATCCAAACAACACATCGTCATTGAACTCAAAACATCATTATTAAAAGTAGGTGGTTGCTCCCAAAGCAGAACGTGCAGGGAAAAAATAGTGCTCAGGGGAGAGATTGTGAAGTAGGGGAATAATCCCTAGAGAATGTGAAAAGGAAAACAGTAAAAAAGGGTTTGTACGAGATTGATTCAATGTCTCAACCTTACAAATCTGACCCATCCATAGTTTACATGGTCTATTTCAGAATTTTTTAACAATCACAAATTGTATTATTTGCACGTTATGATATGGAGTACCATGTGGGTTCAGATCTGTAGTTGTATGGTCGTCTAGAATCAATCTTGGGACGCACTGCGACTCATCTGGACTCACCACCGGTTTGTCCAAAGTCTGTGTCCCCACTTTAACCAAGCTCCCGTTTAGCAGCAGGACTCTTGGAGGACATCGTAGTTCATCTAGGGGTCTATTTCCCGAATCTGGGAGCTTAGTGGTCCATCACAAGATGTAGGGTGTGACCCTCCAGGTCATCCTCCTGGGATCAGGCATCAGTGCGCAGGACCACGCGAGCACACCCAGGATTGGTGTCAGGGTCCAAGTTGCTCCAATGGTCTGGTCTAGTGGAGCAGATGTCCAGGGCACAGTTTGGGCTCTGCTGTGCATTGTGACCCTGAGTCCTCCTCCCAGTGGCACCGTAATGGTAACTGCACCACTTGGCACAGCCTGGTGGGTGGAGCTCATCCGTGGCCTCACATAGCCAGCAAATCAGATATGTTAGGATCGCACTCTGCTGTTCACGAGTCCTGGCTCAGCGGTGCAGTGAGCAGGCCTTGATTTTCCTTAAAATTAGCCTCAGGGCTACAGCAGGTGTGTAGTTGTGCCGCCGCTCACCAAGAAATGCAGCAGGTCAGCATACGATGGATGAATGTGCCCGTAGGAAGGTAGCTCCCGGCAGAGCTGTACCCGAGCACGTCTGCCCTCTTTGCTGGCTTAGCCACCACACATGTCACACCATGATCCACACAGAGGCTCGTGAGGACTTCTTAATTGAATATGTAAAATCTGGTACAATTCCTATAGGATTACAGGTCCGGAATGAGCCTGGCTTGTTTATAGATAATAGAAAATTCCTGGAGACATGGACATTGATCTCTAATAGATGCAGCCGTGACAGGATGCTATTAATTATTGAGACTGCCCATGAGCTCATAGTGATAAAAATGAAGCTATTGACAAACTGGAGTCAGAATTGAAAAACTGTACTGCTTTTGAGGATGAAAAAAGAAGCTTGAGGATATCAATAGAGATGTGGAAGGTTATAGTGATTACCTATTGAACAAGAAAACTAACAAGCTAAGGAAGGACAGGGATAGATTTTCCCAAGAGAAAGCCTACCCATTCTCAAAAGAGAACTATTTTCAGCAAAGAAATTAGACTAACTGGGAAGGACCTCAGTAGTGACAATCTCAAAATAGAGGGGAAAGAAAGCAGATCACCTTCTCAGAGACGTCTGGGTCAAGCAGTGACGATGAAGGTATGATGAGGGAGGAACATGCTAATAGGAGTAACGTGCGAGATAATGGACCTTTTTTAGATTTGCGCCCAATGAGACCCCAGTGATACAATGGGAACACGGGGAGGGGTCAGCCGAACAGGGGCCCTCCTCAGCAACAGGAATATATGCGCAAAAGGAGCAAGCGCTATTGGCGACAGACAGAGCACCAGTAATTAATCTGTCAGATAGATCCCTGAACGATATAGAAATTAACATTCTGAGTAAGGGCTTTAGTTTTGTTCCGTCCACCTCCATTGACAAATTTCAGCTAGAGAAAGATATGCATTCTTTTTTTCGTAAGGTGAGATTAAAAAGATTTTTTGAATCCGTGAGACTAAGAAAAATACGAATATATATTTGGATTGAAACCTAAGTCATTGTTTACCCCATCTTTGGCTATGGTAGGGAAAAACGTAGATGTTTTTGAGAATGCTGTGGTAAGTGACATCCACAATGTATTGAGAAGGACAGGCAGACCTACCACCCATAATATAAATACAGAAGAAAGGCTGGCCCTAAATAATCTTCAAGCAGACAATAGGATAACAATTAAACCCGCTGATAAGGGTGGTGGTGTGCTGGTTTTTAATACCTTTGATTATAAAAGAAAGATGCTCAATATGATCAATGTTAGCAAACATTATGTTCGCACCAAAGTGATCAGTTTGACCATGGTATCCAGATAATGCCTTAGTCTTCTGACAGAGGCAAGGGATACGTTTTGGATCTGTGAAGAGGAATATACATTTATTTCTTAACAATGTGGATTCTAGGACCCCTGCTAGGTATGGTCTACCCAAGATCCACAAAAATAACACTGATCCAACAATGGGATCTGCAGTGAGTAGTATCAATTCTCTTCTTGAGCCCATAAGTAAATACGTGGACCATTTCTTGCGGCCAATTGTGGGTAGTCTTAGGTCATATGTGAGGGATTCTGCACATATTATATCTCTGATTGAGGGCAGACCTTTCTGTGGGGAGACTCAAAGTCTGGTTACCCTGGACATTAAGTCTCTCTACACGAATATTCCACAGGATGACACTGTATCAGTTATCCGTGATGTTCTGGAAGATCACAACTTAGGTGGGGCCGATAGTGGATTCATTGTCAGACGTGTTGAACTGATATTGAAGAACAATATTTTTCTATTTAAAGATGAGTATTTTAAAAAGATGAAGGGGACCAGCATGGGAGCCGCTTGTGCCCCCAGTCTGGCCTGTCTCTACTTTGGACAATTCGAGGCTAAACACATCTACAATGAGGTAGCCCCTTTCTATGAGAATGTAGTGGGTTGGTACCGCTACATTGATGAAATTCTTTTCATCTGAGAAGAGGGTACTGAGCTTTTAGATGAATTCCTGGATTTGCTGAATCGGGGTGACCCCAATATCAGATTTACATCGCAGTATAGCACTACAAAGGTAGATTTCCTTGATATTTCGATCAAAGCAGTGGATGGAGCTTTAGAAGTGGAATTGCTTACAAAACCTATGGCCAAAACCCCTCTTCTCCACTTCTCAAGTTTCCATACAAAGTCACAGAGAGATAGCATTCCTTTCAGACAGTTTTTGAGGCTAAGAAGGAATTGCTTTGACTTCAAGGATTTCTACAAACATGCTCATGAACTCAAATGCAAATTCAGAGATAGAGGCTACCCAAAGAAACTTTTATCACATTCTTTGAAACGTGCTATGTTTTATGTTCGTGATGCTTTGGTCAATAGGCCCGTTTGTAAAAAAGAACCACCCAACAAAGTGGTTTTTGTGAGCAAATTCTCTAACATTAGCAACCAGATAAAGAATATACAGCTAGATTCATCATTGGAAAATGGGCTCGCAAAGGGCCAGATTCTGAGAATCTGGCCCTTTGCGAGCGCAATTTTTGCATTTGGGATTCATCATCCCAAATGCAAAAATCGCTAATAGCGAAATCGCATATTTGCGAGGAATTGCATTTAAGGAATCTCTATTTTAGATTCCTTAAATGCAATTCATTAACCATTTTTTATTTGCGAATTCGCTATTTCTGGCCGCTATTTACCGCGAAGTCTGACTTCGTGGTAAATAGCGAAAACTTAGAAAAGTGCACTGTAGTGCATTTTTCTAAGTGGTATGTTACACACACACATGTCCTTTGGACATGTGTGTGCGCAACACCTGTGTACATTTGCTTTTCAGGGGTGCTACCGGGTGTCCTTTGGACACCCCTGGCACCCTTGAAATCGCATCCTTATTTGCGATTAGCAAATTGCTAATCGCAAATAAGGAATAACTCCTCATTCAAGGCCTTTAGGCCCATAGGAATGAATGGGGAGTTATTCCTTATTTGCGATTAGCAATTTGCTAATCGCAAATAAGGAAGATGTAGGAATCGCAATTTTTTTTGCAATTCCTACATGAATCCCGTTTTGCAAGTCCTTAATAGCGATTCCTTAATAATCGCTATTAAGGACTCGCCAAACGGGACAATGATGAATCTGGCTGATAGTCAATAAAAACTGTCATATTCTTAATCATGACGAGGATGTCAAGTTAGATAGACCATTGTTTGCTTTCAAAAAGAACCAAAATCGGAGAGATATGTCAGTGCTCTCCTATCGAGAAGACAACTACATTGCACAGAGACCTATTGATAACACCCCAGCTGTTGGGAACATCATATGCGGTACATGTAATATATGTCCACAGTGCATAGTAGCCAAAGAAATCACATATACTGGCGGCAATTTTAAATCCAGAAGCCTCAATAATTGTAGAAGTAAGAATGTTATCTACCTCCTACTACACCCATGTGGCTTGGGCTACGTGGGGAAACTGCTAGAGAGGTACGTAGTAGATTTCAGGAACATAGGTCGGCAATCAAAACTAAGAAACTGACTGCTCCTTCAGTACCTCATTTATTGGATCAGGACCATAGTGAAAATGATCTCACATGGTTTATCTTGGAAAAGATTAAGCTTTCCCATAAGGCCTTACATGGCACTGGTGCCAAGTATCTTCAGAGGAGGCTGGACTTCTATCGACCAGCACGATCCCTCAGGTCAGAAACCTTGGCCTTGGCTCGGGTACCACGCATTAAAAAGGCTCGGCTAGGCGGCCGGTCTTTTAGTTTCCTTGCTCCTCAGCTGTGGAACTCGCTACCGTTGTCTTTGCGAAGCACCTCTAATCTGCTTGTCTTTAGGAAAGACTTGAAAACTTGGTTGTTTGCTGGATAGTTTCTTCCCCTCCGGGTGCCCCTTCTCTGTTATTGTTATGTTTCTTGCTCTTTTTCCATGGCCAGGAGCTCAAAGCGCCGGGACACTCCTTTGGAGTAGCCGTTGCGCTATAAAAGTCCCATTTTAACATTAACATTAACATAGATAAGAGAGGTGGTAACAAGCAGTCACAGAGCAAAGCAGGCGAACAGTGGTATATCTCGCATCTGGACACTGTTCGCACTGGTCTTATTTCCTGGGAGGAAGGGGAACGTCTGTTAGGAACCCAATTAATTTTGTTCAGTTGGTCCTCTTTGGTCCATCACGTGACTTACGTATGAAGTACAGATCTTAACTAAAGAGAAATAGGTTCAGGTTGTGGTCCCTGGTGGGACAAAAGTCAGGTGTATATTTTCCACACTACTACAGTTGGCTTTGAATAGAGATAGTCTTTATCCCCTTAAAACTTTCTCATTATTATCTATATTGGATAGACTGATTATTGCTTTACATACATATAATTCTTTTGAGATTGTATCTCCTATTTGTCCAAACATGTGATGGGCAATGCTGTGGGGTGTACAGCACCTGCCTCTTCTTCGTCCTCATCTTCATCTGGCGTTGCAGGCACTTGTATCCATGGAGTTTTTGCAAGCACACTTATGTTGTTCAACACACAACATGACATGATGATTTTGTTGCCAACTTCTGGGCTGTACAGCAGTCTGCCACCTGTGATGTCCAAGCAACGAAAATGTTACTTTAATACGCCAAATGTTCGCTCCACAATGGACTTGGTAAGTCTGTGTGCTACATTATACTGCCTCTGGCCTTGGGTGATGTCATCATCCACGGTCCGAGTGCATATCCTTGGTCCCCTGTGACATATAAGGGGAAGATGAATACATCATTGGTTGTGCTGCATGTGTTGTTGATGTAGATGGATTTGTGTGCTGACATTTATGTTATGGAATGCTTTAGTACATGTTTGCAAATAATATTGGCTCTCTGCTGTTACTCCCTCCACCACCCAAAATCTACAGGGTGCACAGCTCAGTTGCATGAGTGGCTCTTCTCCTGTCTACCACTGACACTAATCCACCAAACGCACTGTCATTACCCTTTGCAATGTAGGATGCAATAGAACACACAACACACAGTTGACATTCTGTGCTGCTGCAGCTGGCCAGCCTGCAGCAATGCACAACACATGCTGTTTCCTGTCATGAGCTTACCCAACACAACAGTTAGCTACCCCTTACATGCATGGACCATTGTGGGCTGGTTCGCTTCACCCACACCATCGACTTCTGCAGATGCAACCCAATCCACTCCCTGGACTACGTGCTCCTTCCTGGCTTAGACTCCAACTCACATGCCATGACTGCTCAACATACATTGTCCATGTTGACATATGACATGTTGTGGGACATTAGGTTGACCAGGGTTGTCCCCACACTGAGCCACAAGGCAGGGCACACCTCAGATTTCTCGTTCTGCACACCTCGGGCCAGCACGTTGGCAACTGTCCGCACCTGGCCAGGACCAAGCACTGAATTCCTGCCAGTCGTAAACCCCATCAAAGCATTGAGAACACGGCTAATGAACTGCAGAGCATGACTCCAACGTTTGGAAATGTATGGCAACAATGTATCCTGGGTGACAAGGAGACTTTAAATGGTGGACACTGCAAAAAGGAGATCTCACACTTGATTACGGTCACACAACTGGGTGGAGACCTGTCCTTCCTCCTGCTGAATCGTCGGTTCATTACCTAACAGAAATATGTGAACCACACCATACTCAAGGGACAAAAGGTCAAATGAGATGCTCATTAGAGAGATATTGCTTGTTGATAATTCCACCCTTGACATCCTTGATGCTGTACACAAAGGCTATGAGATCACAAGACAGGATCAGGTGGGACAAAGAAGGGGTGGTCTAGCAACAAGTTAAAGATTATCTTTCACATGCCGAATGGGAGAGGCAGAAATGTCCAAATGTGAAGGATATTTTTCCACACTCACCATCATTGATGATAACAACATATCATGCTTCCTGATTTCCCTCACCACGGGCCTTGGATATAATTTTTTTCTATAGCCATAGGTATTCAGTGATACTTAAAGCAATCTGGCACAATGTATTCATCATCTTTGGGTATCTCAACATACACTTTGATGATGTAGAGAAATCAGAGGTACCAATAGTCTGTGATGGGATCATGGTGCTCCACCAGACCCAAATGAGACGTTGCTCCCACACACCAAGCAGGCCACTTCCTGGATACTATCTTCAATGACATGACAACCATGGAATTTTAAATGCTAGTGGCCAGTTCCATGGTCCTACCACCATAGTATCCCTTTTCACATCCCACATCAAGTTGTAACAACATGCAAACCCAATGAGACAGTGACCCACAGGCAGTGGGATGATTTATAACAAAGACATTTGCACTGGATTTACATGAAAATGAACCCATATTGGGTGAGGACATTGACATAGCCAACAGACAAGTAGAAACCTGGTTCACAGAGGCACTCAATGAGTTAGCTCCATGGTCCACTGACAATGCCAGGAGAGCTATAGCCTCTGCACCCTGGTTCAACAAAAACGTACGATAGGCAAAAGCAAAGATGCAAGCAGCTGACACTCAGATGGCGTAAGAACTATTGTATCATAGTTAAGGAGGCTTATAAGCAAGTACAATCACAATGTTACAAACTGATAGGGGCAGTCACCCCAATTTTTATGACACAGAAATTGATATGTCTGAATACTCATCTGCAAACATGTTTAGCGTACTGAAAGTCTTACAATGAGATGTGAGATTGACTCAGCCCCCTCATACATCTGACGAGTCCTGTAATAGATTATTCAATTTATTGTCAGAAAAGGGGACAGAGATTTCTGTCAACTTTCCTCTGGAGGCTCACCAGGGCATAGGCACCATAACCACTATGAATATACCAGTCAAAGGAGTAACCTTAGACGAGTTTGGAGTGCTAGCAATGGATGTGATTAGAAAGCTAGCAACTGTTATCATAACATGCTCACTGCAGGATCGTACAAATACTGAAATTCAGATGCAGGTAGGTAACTGCTTCATGCCATGTATTTCATTACTGTTCTCCCACTCATTCCAATCGGGAACAGCCCCCTTCGAATATCAATAAGACATGGTCCGTCCATTAAGATGAAGTGCATTGGGTTTTGTGGCCCATTTCAACGCCACCTTTCCTGGGGAATAGTTGCTGTAAGAGTAGTTAATCTACAGCTCATCAACCATTGTACTGAGAATGCCCTACTACACATATCACAATCTTGTTTCCAAGCTGCACACTCCACTGAAACTGCGTTGCTCTTGCCTAGTGAAACCCTGGGACAACGAGCGGCCGTGGGTCAGACTGATGCACAGATCCTGTTGCTTTCAAGTGCAGCAATTGCCACCATCTCTCATGGGATAATTCTCCTGTGACTGAAGTCATGTGGAGTCAAGAGCTTAGCCCTTAGATGGATGAATTATTTCATTCCATCAAGGGGCGTTCATGTGTTACAAGCGAGATTGTCTTCTGCAAATACTCCCCTCCTACATGGAGACCCTCAGGGCTCAATATTGAACCCAAAACTGCTTGATCTATATTTGTAATCCACTTTCCAGCATGGTGTAGGTGCACTGGGTATCAATTGTATCATACGCTGATGATACTCTGCTTATCTTCCCACTGTTCCAAAAGCCAGACCTCATCACCTAACTATTTTCCCTGTATATGGAGGCTGTTACTACATGGATAGCTAATCACTGCCTAAAACGTAATGGCAGTTCAACAGAGGTGATGATCGTAGGAGCAGCGTCATTCCTGGCCTCATACGCTTGGTCAACTCACAACTCACAAAACAGATGAGAATTACTTTCTTATATGGCATGACTCCAAGTTTCGTATGAGAGCTAAATTAGGAAGTAGCAGGGAAATGTTTAAGAACACTGTAAGTCCTGAGTCAGGTCCGGAACCAACTTCCCAACAAGGCCAGCAAACCGTAGTACATGCAGTGGTCACATCTCATCTTGAATTGGGGAATCTCTTGTACCTTGGCGTATCAATGAGTTGACCTGAGAAAAATACTACCTATTGAATCTGCAGCAGCTTGCATTGTGAATATCATACCAAAGATTGGGGCATATTATCAAGTACGGCGTTAGATTCATTGCTGAAAACTGCCGCGAAACGGGGGATAATTTTGACACTGGTCTTGATAATATGCCCCTCAGACTTTTAGCTTCCAGATATTGGGGCTCGTTGCCAGTGGTGCTGAGCACTGAGCCATGGGAAGCCGCCTTTTGTAAAAGGCTAATTACATGGCTCTTCGCAAAAGGCATCGAGAACTGGCAGATGTGCAAGCTGTTTCTTCTACCTTGCTCCACCATCTGACTATCTGCTATTAGCACAGGGACACACCAGCGGGGTGAACATATACTTTACAAAGGATGAGTGTGAGACTAATTTTATTGCATGTGTGGACTACATCTCGTTCATCAGACACACTGAACACACATGTGTTGTCCACTTACGCACATACAACCTTGTTGTTGTACCCTAAGCCACGGTTGACTACATGTAGGCCACCACTGAATTGGTGATGCAGTCACCCTGTGGTCTGCTACACACCACCTTCAACAGCAACAGCCACAACACTGCAGTTGTCAGCAATGGCACAAGACAACAATTTTCTATAAATGTATCTACAACTGCTCATGCACCCTTGTCCCATTGTGCAACTGCTACGTACGGCAGGCACAGGAGGACAACTCAGTCAGCACCAACATCTGACCTGGCTGATGCATCTGTGTAAACATGTATTAAAGCTGGTGCAGGCTTTAGGATAATATGGAACAGCACCACCAACATTGAGATGAGGATCATATTCACCATCAACAATATACACACACAAAACTGCTCTTCCATTTGGCTTTTCTGTGATTTGCAACATTGACGATCCGCAGCTGGTACGTGATCTAAACAGGGAATATATGGGTCATCCTCCTGGTGACGTAACCTTCATCATGTGTGATCACCTGGTTGGACATTGCCTTCAGATGTACACACCACTAAGCTAGGTACATGGGCACCATATTTGAAACCTCCATCTCCATTTACCTACAGGTGTACCCAGTGTCCTGCATCTGCCTCGCCTGCCTCTGCATCCTCCATGCAGCCTTCACATGTTTTCCCACATTGTTGTGTGCTACTGGTTCACACACAGTAAGCGACGTCAAGCTGGGCTACATTTGCACACTATATGGCAACATGTCCACATCTGATGTGGGATTCCTCCTCCCTGTCCAGCACAACACATGCAGAGTGGAACTTGTGTTTCAACTTTTTTTGTGAGTAATGTTTCTCCATCGCACATGCATGTTTCCCACCTCTCATCACATTTGCTTGGGGGGGCAAGGGTCTATGCCTTAGAGTGAGGTTGATCAACGTATCTAGCTACAGTTACCACAGTACATGGTGTTATTGTGTCTGGTATGGGGTGATGTTGTTTGACATGTTGGAAGGGATATTGTGATATGGACTTTTGCACATTTCTGTTTTGCATGTGTGTAATGTTGGTGCAAGTAGTATGTTGGAATGGTACTTACCAACTAGGACTGCATTTCCATATGTCCCATCCTGAAAGTGCTGATTTATGACGGACTGTTGGAAGATGTACGAATCATGCACAATCCCTGGGAACTTGGCTATTACATTGTTGAACAGTCCTCGGTGGTCCACCATCGCCTGCACATTCATAGAGTGAGTGTGCTTTGTGTTGCGATATATGTGTGCGCTGTCCGCAGGGGGCACAAATGGGACATGTGTGCAGTCTATTGCGCCCTTAACTTGTGGGAATCTCACTATGGCGTAGAATCCTTGCTTGACCTGCACGGTGTTGGGGAAGTAAAGTTGCTGGGGTATCAGTCTGATAATTCCATCAAAGACAGTTGGGAGGAATATTGAAAAGGATGCCTGTGAGACTCTTTCAAGTCTGGTTGTTATGGGTTGAAAAGTACCTGAGGCCAAGAAATGCAGCACAGCCAGCAGCTTTGTTTGCGGTGGGATATTAGTTATCCGCTGGGTTGGTGGTGTCGGCCTGTGGACTATCTGGTTCAGGATGTATTCAATGGATATCCTTTTGAGCCTGTAGTGGGCAATGACATCCTCTGGTGTCAGGTCACCAAGGCTGAAACGTCTGCGCAGGGGCCGCTGTTGTCTTTAGCACTGCCTCGGTGGTGATCCAGGAAGTGGTAGCAGTGGCAGTGGAAGTTGTTGCCTTCATGGGACTCCTAGCTGAATGATTAGTGCCTCCATGGCATCTGAAAGTCCTCAGCTTTGTGTCTGGGCTGGTCTCCCTTATTTGCCTCCTTTCATCTCCAGTTTTTCAGTTTTAGAACTGGTTTTAGCAGTTCTTATTTGTCTCGAGCTAAGGGGCCTTGGCGCAACTTTTTAAATTGCTAAGCGGGTCCAGGCGATCATTGCTAATATTGTGATGGTGTGTTGGCGACTTTTTTTGTGAGATATAGTGAGGGAACGCCTACCTCGAATATCATTAGCGATATTTATCGATACCATGCATGGCGATAGTTGAATTTGTAGCTATCGCCGGAAAACTGTTGCTAACAGTAGTTACCAACAGCTTGCTAATAGTGCGATAAAAATATCACTGCTTTAGCGACAAAAAGTGTTGCTAAAACGGCGACGCTGCCCCTGCTAATATGCCCCCAAGTTTTAAGTTGCTTCGTAAAAACTGATTCTGAGGTCTCCTGTCTTAGGTATATAGGAAGAGAATTCAATTTTTCATTGCCAGGTACCTAAAAGAGATACCTCTAAAGTGTTTACTGTTGAATTTAAGGATGACGACCAGTCTGGTACCGGCTGATCCCAGACTGCTTGTGGGATGATAGGAATGTATCAAAGGGCGTAGATGTTCCAGGCCCTTACCCTGCAGTATCCTGTAGACCTAAAACATGGCTTTGAAGGAGATACTCTCCTTAATAAGAAGCCACTGGAGAATCTTCAGAGCAGTCCCAGTTGGAGAGAATCTAGGGATGTTTAGAAGCATTCGAGCTGCAGCTTTTTGCACCCATTGGAGCACATATATGCTCCTTTTTGGTGCCCCCAGATTTGGACAGTCTAGATGTCACAAGTGCCTGGACCACTGTCTTTCTATCATCATACGGGATAAGTCCTAGCATTTTCTTCAGCATCTTTAAAATCCCAAAGCAGGTACCTGTAAGAGTTTAAATCTGATCAGAGAAGGATAGGGTGGAGTCAAACCAAACACTAAGATGTTTTAATTTCTGGCTCGTAGTGGGAAGGGATATTAACAACATAGGCCACCATCTTGACGACCAGATGGAGGGTTGGTTTCCTACCACTAGAATGTCAGTTTTGCTAGCATTATTCCTGAGGCAACTATCAGCCTGATTCATGAAGCTAAATTGCACTCGCAAAGGGCAAGATTCTCAGAATCTTGCCTTTTGCGAGTGCAATTTTGGCATTTGGGATTCACAATCCCAAATGCAAAAATCGCTAATGAAGAATTAGCTAATATGCGAGAATTAGCATTTAAGGAATCTCTATTAGAGATTCCTTAAATGCTATTCATGACACTTTCAAAAATTGCGATTTTGCAAATTTGGGCCGCTATTTACCGAGAGGTCAGACCTCTCGGTAAATTGCAAAAACTTAGAAAAATGCTTTTAAAAGCATTTTTCTAAGTTGCATGTTGCACACACACATGTCCTTTGGACATGTGTGTGCGCAACACCTGTTCAAATGTGCATTTTAGGGGTGCTACAGGGTGTCCTTTGGACACCCCTGGCACCCTTAAAATCGCTATCTTATTTGCGAGTAGTAAATTGCTACTCGCAAATAAGGGATACTCCCCATTCATTCCTATGGGCCTTTTGGCCCATAGGAATGAATGGGGAGTTATTCCTTTTTTTGCGAGTAGCAATTTTCTACTCGCAAATAGAGAACATGTAGGAATCGCTATTTATTTAGCAATTCCTACATGAATACCGTTTTGCGTGTCCTCAATAGCGAGTCGCTATGATTCGCTATTAGGGCCACGCAAAACGGCCCGTACATGAATCAGGCTGTTTGTTTCATCCAGTTAGCCATGTCCTCTGCTACTTTGTCATTGTCCTGGGCCAAAGTGAGGATCAGCTACGTGTCATCTGTATATAATACCGCCTGCACACCATGTTTGCTCAACAGAATTGACAATGGTTGCATATATAAATTAAACAGGGTCGGGCTCAAGGCGGAGCCCTGTGGCACCCCCTGTTTCAGATGTTGAATGGAGGAGACATTAGGTTGCAGAATAGTTTGAAAAGTGCATCCCTCCAGAAAGCTCACCATCCAGCCCAAGACCAGACCTCTTCAACCCGCCTCTCAAGTAGCAGCCCATGAGAAACCGTATCAATGCGGCACTTAGGTCCAGCATGACTAGAGCTGCTGTTTGATCACCAGCAATTTTACGTATTGAGTCTGAAGCTGGAAGTAGTGCCGATTCTGTGCTAAAGAGGTGTCTAAATCCAGACTGTATCTCATGGAGGAGGTTGTATTCCTCTACAAACTGCATTAGCTGTTGGTTGCCAAACTCATCCGCTTCCTCCACAAAGTAGGGAAGTATTGAAATAGGTCTTAAGTTTTCAGGTAGTAATGGGTCTAAGGTAGGCTTTTTGAGCAAAAGAATGACCATGGCATGCGTCCATTCTTTCGGGAGTAGGCCAGTGCAGAAAGACAAATTGAAGAGTTCCCTTAGTATCAGAGCAATAGTGGCATTGCCCTTTTTCAGCATAGCTGGGGAGGCAGAGTCTAAGGGGGATCCGGATTTAAATATAAGCATTGGACTGAGAGTATATGTCTCTGAAATAGATAATAAGTTAAGACGTTTTCCTGGAGTGTCTAATGGAGGGCTCAAGAGCAGATGCTTCTTAAAGGTACTAGCATTCTCCGAGAAAGGAGCGTAGGTCTTCTTCACTATATTCACAAAATAGACTGCAAATTGATCACAGCACTCAGGAGATGGGGGTATTACTGCTGTAGTAAGTTCTTGGGAGGTGAGAGACTTGATTACCTGAAATAATTTTTTGAGTGTTCGATTTGTAGGGCATAATAGTATGCCCAGGCCTGTCTAAGATCTTGTGGTATTTCTTTAAGGTTGCACGATTTGTAGATTTGTGATGTTCATTATATTCTTTGCACCAGGGAGGCATATTATCAAGGGCCATTTCACTGCTTTTTTTACATTAAAAGCCAAAACAGCAGCAAAAATGACATCGCCCTATCTAGAGGAGGATGCTAACACGCATTAGTGCATGTTAGCACCTGTTTTCCTGACGCCTCACCTTGCATCTTGTTAGAAATTGGATTTCTGGTTGGCTGAGGCTTGCGCCAAAGCCAGGCAGAAACCACCACTCTAGTCAGGGCAAGGGAGTTACACCCCAAGATAACCCCTGCTCACCCCCTTGGTAGCTTGGCGCGAGCAGTCAGGCTTATCCCGGAGGCAATGTGTAAAGCATTTGCGCAACACACACATACAGCAGCAAAACACTAGGTGCACCACAAAAAGGAACTCCACACAAGGTTATATATAAAAATAGCCTTTTTATTACCATAAACACATTAGATCATAATCACACAGTTAAACTGTGCCAACTGGCACTGGGCAGTATTTACAGGGGATTATTTATACCAGGACAGGGCCACGTGGGCAACTGTCAGAATCAGCACTTGGTAGAAATAGCACTTCCAGAACATAGAATAATTGTAGCACAAAATAACAATTGTAGAACAGAACCAGTAACCACTGATAAAAGGTAGGTACACACTACACAATCCTAATCACCTCAGACATAGATCACGCAGGGACACATAAACTGACTAGCATAACTATACTAGGCAGAACAATCTCCTAAGCATGAAAACAGATTTAGAGGTATCACACGCATAAAGGCATTGCACATTAAGCATAAATCACATTAGGTATGAGGTAATCACCAACATAGACATATATTACCAGTCGCCTTGCGCAGCATCACAGTAGGTACTGACCCCAGGCCAACTGGCCTATTGTGGGGTTCAAATGCCCTTAGTCCAGAATGTCCGCATTGCTGCAAATGCAGCAATGCGATGAGCACCACCTAAATGTTGCAGCTTCCCACTAAGTGCTGGGCAGCTGTGGAAAGGAATCTGGGCACCAGCGTGCCTCGTGAGCCCTCTCACTGGGCTCTTCAATCTGCAAAATGCCCCCAAGCACTCGTGGGAGCCACGTGGGCCCTAAAACAAATATGCTCCAAACCATGCTGGAGCCATGGGGCTTTGAATCATCAAGAAATGCCCCCAAAGAGAAATGTGGCAGCTGCCCCCGGTCATGTGGGGCAGCCAGGAAGATCAGCGCGGACAGCACCGGCTGGTTAGCCCCACTCGGGGGACTCTTAACACCAAACAATGCCCCCAATAAAGCCACACAAGGTTCTATGACTATTGCCAACCGGTGGAGCGGCCCGCTGCTAGACGGGGCCACTCTTGTCTATAGGCGGGACGCTGGGCCTCAATCCGGCACCACGAACAGGTCTGGAGCTCCCCCCAGCCTGTGTACACTCACCGGGCTGCTCCTCGGTCCCGTCTCCTCCCTGCGGCGATGCGGAGGGGCTGCAGGCGGGGTTTGGGAGAGCCTCCCGGACTCCGTGGGGGCAATCCGGTCTCTCTGCTGGTCCCACGGTGCTCTCCCTCACTCATGGGAGCCCCGATGGGAGACGCCGGTTTCCTTTCTGTGGCGCAGGAGCGCCGGGTAGACTCCCGTTTGCTTAGCTTCCGCCTCCACCTATCCCAGCGCGGCGCTGGTGATGACGTCGCGGGGGTGTCGTGGGCTGGCGGTGATTTCTTCGGGGCCAAAAACGAGGGCTAGGCTCCCTCGTGAGCAATAATAAACAGTGTGGTGGGCACCTGCTGTAATTACGGCTGCAGTCGCGGGGTAGGCACCTGCGCAAATTAAATAATTAAAGGAGCGGGGTGGCAACTGTATCCCTAACTAGATAAGCAGGGTGGGCACCTGCTAGTAACAACCATGTAGAGATGCGCAGAAACGCGGGGTGGGCTCCCATCCCCTACGAAGCATGGGGGGGTCCCTGCACCGAGGATTCCCTCACAGAATCATAAAAAAGAAGCGCTCCTACGGCAGAAGTCCAGCGCTCTGCCTAAAAGTAAATCGAGCTCTTCTCCAGGAATCAAAAATAAAGCGCTCCTCAGGCAATCCAGGTCTAGTGCCTCCCAGGCACTGGGGAACCAAAGTCCCAGGAAAGTCTTGGAAGGAAGGTAGGGGGGTAAAAGCTGGGCCCAGGGGCCAGCTCACAGGGCCCTCCAGGTAGGGAGGCTTACCCCAGTGGCGGTTCCTCCTGGTGCCCAGCAGCAGCAGGCCCCCCTCTCAGGTCAGGAACAAGTGTGAACAACTTGCATGGGGTCACAGACCCTTTTCATACATTTTTCTGGAGGGTGCAGGGTAGGGGGAAAACCAGACTCAGCTGGTTCTGGAGCACTTTGTTGTGCTTAGCCCCTCTGTCCATTCACAGGACAGACTAGGGACATCAGTCGCACCACAGGGGATGGAGCCAGTATTGTGTAGGAAAGGGCCAGCCCTATTCAGGTCCCAGGTGTACTCCTCCCTCCCATCAACAAGCAGATCTCTCCATTCACCACCGGGGCAGACCCATCCTGACTCCTGGAGCCAGGCACACCAGCCAGCTCCAGCCAATCACAAGCCAGACAGTCAATTCACATTTACTACACAGACATGCCAACTTTTAGAAGTGGCACTTCCACACCAGACACATTAAATCTGCGCACATCATCGCGCAGCATTAATCTCACGAGTTTGCACATACCAGACTTGCCCCTGCACTCCCCACGCATCAGGAAGTACCATGGTCACACAAATTCCCCATGCATTCCTATGGGAGGAAGAGCAATCTCACAAAATGCAGTCGAGTGCGCACACACTTTACACTGGGACACAGTGTTAAAGTGCGCAGAAGCCAAAAACAACTAACACCAGGCCACATATAAAAGCAAAATGTTTATGGGTGAACCTGCCAAAAGGGTCAAGTCCAACACATCTCTAATGAGATGCAAAGTGGGAGTCACTGGGCAGTACTCCTTGTAAATTATCGCTGATGTGCACATCTCGTTATTTACAAGGAGGCCCACGCATTTTTAGCAGACATTAGTTTTAGGCAAAAACCACGGTTTTCGAGAAAATGTAATGTCTGCTAAAATACTGACTTAAGTATACTTACCATTGGTGTGGATTATGCTGATACGACCACTGGGTCGTATCAGCAAGGTTATCGCCGTTTTCCATGGGACATCGCTGAAAAACCAGCGATCTTTAATGGAAAACACCGCTGTCGCTGGAATAATTATTGCCATTACACTATGCGTTGTTAATGCAGTGCTAGCATGGCAATAATTTCCAGCGATAGCCGTCGATAAAAATGTTCATGCTGAATGCGGCGAGCGATAATTACCGCTGCTGCTAGATAATATGCAGAAGAAATCTTTACACCGTGTAAGGTCAAACCTTGAGCACACCGAAGGCATCTTAGCGCATAGGTATAATTAAACAAAGGTAATCTGATCAATCAGTGTATCAAGTAATTGTCTTTTTAATTCCCCCCAAAAATTTTCAGGAGGAATTAACATCATATTTCAACATATGAATAAAAATCCAGCAGACTCGACTACGGCAACGCACTCTACGCCGGAATAAACAAAAACCTCATCCGCAAGCTACAGAACATCCAGAACGCCGCCGCAAGACTGGTCCTCAACCTGCCATAACACTGACACATCTCCCACCACCTGCGCACACTCCACTGGCTCCCCGTCGAGGCGAGAATCACCTTTAAGATGCTCACCCACGCACACAAGGCCCTCCACGGCACCGGACCAGCATACCTGAACAGCCGACTCAAATTCCACGCACCCCAAAGGACCATACGATCAGCCCAGCTCTCCTACTCAGTGGTCCCCCGCACCAGAAAGACCAGTTCGGGAGGCCGCTCCTTCTCCTTCCTCGCGGCCAAAGCATGGAACGCCCTTCCGCTCCACCTCAGACAGACAACATCGCTCCACATCTTCGCAAGAAACCTCAAAACCTGGCTCTTCGACAGACCCCCTCCTTGATGGAATGGAACCTGCACCCCCCCACCCCTTGCGCCTTGAGACCCTTACGAGTGAGTAGTCGCGCTTTAACAAACCCCTGATTGATTGATTGATTGATTGAGGATCTGTGAAAAATTATGGCGGACAAAGCAAAAAAAACACAATAAGGCCAAAATGACACAAACACATGGCAAAAAGAAAAATACAATTCCCAGGACAACACGCACAACACACCTGCCATCAATACCCCATTTGGACACATCCACATTCCAAGCTTGAAGGCCACCGACCCTCATAACTAAGGATAGGCAAAGCAAAACACCATCACTACTCACACCACACACAGCACCACCACCACTTCCACACCTGCACCACTAATCCCCCTGCACATCACACATCATGCACATCACAACCACACCCACCACTCACACCCCTGCACCCACAACCACTTTGCAAACCACACACCATGTCAACACATAAAATACCCAAATTCACAGAGAGTAAGTTGACAGTCATGGTAAATGAGATAGTCGGAGTGGAACCACAACTGTTTGTAGCCTGGTCCAACAGACACCATTAGCCACAAGATCACAAATGTGGGCAAGGATAGTCCAAAGGGTCAATGCAGTAGGGACCACCCTGTGATCCAAAATGGAGATCATTAAGTGGTGCATGATCTGAAGAGGGTTGTCAAAGAGAGGAGAAGCAAGAACTTTGAGCTGGCTGAGAGGACTGGCGGTGGGCCTCCCATTCCATCAAAACCAATTCATACCATTGGATGAGAAGGTGCTTGTCATACTGCATCCAGAGAGTCTCACAGGAGTACCCGGGGGAGTGGAGGCTGGTAAGTACAAACAAATGACTACCACAACACTGATATGTACTGTCTTGCACAACTACAAAGCTACACCACCTAGGACACATCCCTTTCATCTGCACCAGACACTCCCAAAAACATGTCTCACAGATCCAACATTCACCCACTCCCATTCACCCCAAACATAGCTACCGACATTACCATGGGGCCATGTGTACAGGCAGCCAGCATTGCAACTCCCACCAGGCCCCCATGTCCCACAGCCTAGCAAGATGGAGCCCTCCCCAACCCCACCCAGAAGCATGTGTCAGTCATTACACTAACCTCATCAAACTGACAGGTATGTAGCCATCTTCCCTGGGAGGGTGTCTTTGAGTGGGAGGCCTGTACCACTTCTCCCACCAAGCCCCCTGGCCCACAACTCAGCAGGATGGAGCCCTCCCCCACCCCACCCAGAAGCAGTTAGAAGTGCCATTGCAGTATACCTAACAAACATACAGGTAGGTAGCCATCTTCCCTGGTAGGGTGTTTGTGGGTGGGAGGCCTGTACCACTACTCCCACCATGCACCCTGGCCCATACCTCAGCAGAATGGAGCCCTCCCCAACCCCACTCAGAAGCATGTGTCAGCATTTACACTATCCACATCAAACTTACAGGTAGGTAGCTAGCTTCACAGTGAGGGTGTTTGGGGGTGGGAAGCCTGCACTACTACTCCCACCATGCACCCTGGCCCACACCTCAGCAGGATGGTGCCCTCCCCAACCCCACTCAGAAGCATGTGTCAGCATTTACACTATCCACATCAAACTTACAGGTAGGTAGCCAGCTTCACAGTGAGGGTGTTCGGGGGTGGGAGGCTTGCACTACTACTCCCACCATGCCCCCTGCCCCACACCTCAGCAGGATGAGCCCTCCCCTCACCCTACCCAGAAGCAGTTGGAAGCCATTGCAGTACACCTAACAAACGTACAGGTAGTTAGCCAGCTTCACAGTGAGGGTTTTGGGGGTGGGAGGCCTGCACTACTACTCCCAACATGTACCCTTGTCCCCCGGTACAGCAAAATTGAACTCTCCATACCAACCAAGATGCATGTGGCATATAATGACCCCCACCTCAAACAAACAGGTAGGTAGACATATTATTCTGTCTTATGACACCGCTGAGCAGGTTATAAGCCTTCACATGCACACACAGATGTGTCACATTACAAAGCCAAATGTGAGCACGTAACAGGTAAGTAACCAGTACGTGCACCCACACATATGTCACAAAAGAAAAGGTGCCATATGACAACACCAGCCTCCTCATTGCACAAATATGCACACGACCCCATTTTCACGCACAGTGTGCACACAGGTAAGCTAAGGAACCTGGCACAACAACCAAAGTGTAACACACCAATGCACATGTTGAAGAAAGTCTGAGCAAAATCATGCACAGCACCTATTGATGTGTGCATCGGCATGGAGCCAGAGCAACAAGGACCATTAAAAAAAATAAGAAAGCATGTGTGGTGGTATAAAGCAATATATGCACATGACAGGACAAAGGTATGCAGGAGATGACAATGGCCAGTCCATGGCCAGATGTGGCACTTTTGTATCACTCTTTTCGTTTCTTTCGTTTGATCTTCTGCACGTTTTTGGCTCATTTTACCAACACCATGCACTCTTCATTTCATTTTAAGTGCTATCCCATTGGAACTATGAAGAACAGAAACAAACATGTATTTGAAATGTGTATCATTTATGTTGTAGTGCCCACCCTTGGAATGAAAGAGAATCAAAGAAGAAGCACAAAGAGAATAATTTGCATAATTTGTAAAATTTGTAAAAATTTGTAACCCCTGAAGAAGGGTTTGACGTAACCCGAAATGCATTGGGCGTTGTAGGAATTACAATTTGTATATAGATTTCATTTCTGCTTATGGAACAAAAGTATTTTGGAAATGTATGATCAGGATATTATTCTTTCAAAAAATGTTTGAATCACTTCTGCAATGAAACAGAAAAACATTTGAAAAAGAGATACTTTCTTGCATTGATATTTGATTACAATATGTTGGAATTTTTTTTATTGAACCAATAAGAATTGATTACATATGTGAAGCCTTAGGGACATTGGTGGAGCACCCTGCAGACCTAGTTTTCCCCTAGGTCTATACAGTGCAGTATTGTGTGCAAGACCCATAGGGTTGCACCCTAACACACAAAAAATTGGTAAAAAAATTTGTGGAGATTACATATAGACATACTACAGGAGTGCAGGTCTTCTAGATACCGAGCAGATGTGACGTCTGCCAGGTCAGACAAATCAACAAAGAGTCCTCACTGAAAAATATGTGCCAGTCCCTAGATGTCCCTGTAATCATACATTATGCACTGGTCGCATGGTATGCATTGACACCTCACATCTTGAACAAGTAATGCAAGTACCACTGCACCATGTCAGGAGGCACAGTAGTGAAAACAATGTGATGATCAGTGAATTGTGTAGTGTACAAACAGTGAATGACACAGATCTAACACAAAGCTTGTGGGGTGCACTACAATGACCATGTCCCATTTGATCCACAGGTGACCAAGAACTCACTGCAGAGGACAACACCAGCAACCTGCAGTGCCAGTCTCCTCCCTGGTACATGGACTTTCGGATGTTGACTCTCAGGATCCTCTGGACGATGAGCTCGAAGCCAGCCCATCTGGTGTGCCAGGGAGCAACAGGTCCCAGGGCCCCATCGTTCCCCCACCACATCTGCTGCAATAACATCTTTACTGCAGACCCCTGATGTTAAGGCCGGTGCGTCCACCACCACCACCAGTGCTGCCTGCAACACCTTCCCTGTCCCAGAGGATGACTACCCCACACCGCTGACTGAGGACGGCAGGGAGAGGATGTGGGTGCCCACAGTGGTGAGGCAACAGGTCCGTGGCAGCAGGGTAGGTGGAAGGGGCAGGGTTACCCACAGACACCAGGAGGCTGAGACCCAATCCCTGGACCATATCACCAGAGTCCTTGGCGCTTATGAACAGGTTCGGGGTGGGACAAACGTGCCGGTCATACAAACTGTTACACAAGCTCATCCTGCTGATTAGGTACATCGAGAAATGGCTGGGACAAATTGTGGACCTCTTGGGCCAGCAAGTGGCGGTACTGAGGGACAGGCCTGCACCACAAACAATACCTCCCTCTGGTGGGCCGCAGGATGACATCCTCCCCTGCTTCCACAGAGAGGGGTGAGTACTCAGACCCCACTGGCCCTGCAGCAGGGCCCCCCCGCCAAGCAACAAAGGGACCGTCCTAAGAATACCCTGGGAGTATCTGGAGGCAAAGCATCTGCCAAGCGCCAGACACAGAGCCAGCCCTAATGGCAACCCTCTTCACTACTGCATTGACTTTTTGGACTGTCCTTCCCCACACTGCCTTGGGTATGTCATCTGTCTGTTGGACTGGGTCACCACATCAATTATCTCATTTACCATCACTTTCAACTCACTGCTCCACCACCACCTCAATGCAAAGGTACACCCCCTCACATGTCACTGTTGTAAATAAAAAATCCTTACACACATGTTGTCATGTCTGCTCCGTCTTAATTGCAAGATGTACAGTCTACAACATGACCACAATGTACCAGGAGTATGGTCTAAAAGTCGGCAAGGAGAAGTTCAAGGCACCTAGGGAAATACAACATAACAACATTCACTGTTCTGGGTGTGGCATCACAGACATCACACAACAACTACCATCAAAATTAGCCAACATGCACACGTCACAATGGGCAACAAGTGTCAACATAAACTTCCTGTAGATGTTCCCAAAATACCTGTCCCAGAAACATTGACAACCACTGCTGAGTCTACAACTGGCTGCCGTCACAATTCTCACATACCCCTTCACAACAACAGCAATATTATCAGACAATGGGTATGTTGTACATTATCACCCACCCTCAAGTGAAGTAGCGGGTGATGAGCTGTTGAAGCAGGTCAACACCTTCCTCCTCTCCACTGTCCTCATCACTGGACACAGGTTGGTTTGCAGGCGGGGCCTTTGGTACTCATAATCATCCAGGAGCAGGGGAATCTCCTAGCGAATGGCTAGGTTGTGGAACATGCAGCATGCCACTACAATCTGACACACCTTCCTGGGCAAGTATGCCAGTGTACCTCCGGTCTTGTCCAGGCAGCGGAACCGTAACTTGCGGAGACCAAAAGTACTCTCCACCACACGACGTGTCCTCCCATGGGCCTCATTGTAGTGGACTTCAGCCGGGGTCCTGGGATTCCGCAGTGAGCTCAGCAACCAGGGACTGTTGGGATATGCAGAGTCATCTAGGTATCACAAACACAAATAGACATTACAATGTCGCTGAGGCAGAGGGGAGCATGTCACACACCCAGCACGCCATATGACTAGGCATACAGACCCACAATCCTTGCATGCACAGGTTAGCAGATTAGCCATCAGCTGGGGCACACAGCTGTTACGCAAGATGTAAGAGTTATGGGCTGAGCCTGGGAATCTGGCACACACGCGGGAGATGATCATCTCTGCTAGGCACACTTCTTGCACATTTATGGAGTGGTAATGTTTGCGATTCCTGTAAATGTGCTCACTTGCCTGTGGTGGCACAAGACCGACATGGGTGCAGTCAATGGCACCAACGACATTGAGGATGTGCTCAAGGGGATAGGAGTCTCCCTTCACAGCTTGCACTTTATCACCCCTGGGGAAATTGATGTATCTGTCCTTGTATATCATCATGTCCAACAGAACATCTTGCAGCACCATGCTGAACATCGGTTGTGACATCCCACCAGCGCTGGCCACTGTCTGCTGGAACGATCCAGTTGCAAAAAATGCAGGCCTGCCATCACCTTATAAGTTGGGGTGAAAGCTGTTGGATATATCGACGAGGCTGCAGATGGGGCTCCAAAATATCACAAAGGGTTTTTAAGGGGGCTCTATCCAGACAGAATTTTTGGATGATCGCCACATCCTCCATGTCCTCCAGCACTATCAAGTGACGAATCAGATTTGGCCTCCTCCTAGTTGAGATGAAAGTGGACACATGTCAATGTAATACATCATGAGATGGGCACAGCACCTCCCGTCCTGGATGACACAGCGACAACAATGACTGCCATCAAAATTGAGCTACAGACCAGCTTACATGTAGGGACAACTTCAGCTATACAAAGGGCACACCTGTCAAATTACACAAAAAAGTACCTCAAACACCACCTTGGTCAATGTGAATGCACATAGGGATATGGCCACATTTAATATGGGCACACCTGGGAGCATAGCATCCAGCATATGTGTAACAAATCAACCCCACTGTTTCATGCCTAGCTGCTGTACCTTAATCCGTCATTTCAACCTGGCACACATCCACAACACAATGACCACAGTTGGCGCAGAAATGACGATTGTGTGCATGAGCAGACACGAGAGGCAATTGCAAAAAAGTACATCATTCATTGAGACGAGCATTGCTGTGATTATCACTGCCCCTCAACACATTGACATGTGTACACATTATAGAGTCCAGAACAACATTGTCCTGCCTACAAAACCATCAAATTCATAAGTGACATGTGAGGTAGTAAATTCCAATCTACGAAATAACATACACAAACATGGAATTTGTAGTCACCAGTGGAGTCAATGGAACATTGGCATCGTATGCACAATGATGTGCCATTGACCATGTGAACACTGTGCACTGTTGGTATTTGCCAGTTTCCCCCTTTCACACAAGTGCAGTAGTGGTAGTAGTGCAGTAGTGGTAGTAGTGGTAGGCATGCAGACATGGGAAAATGGCGGATGGAATGCTCCACCAGCCAAATTGCGGTAGCTACCGTCTGGCCCCAGTGGTGTGTCACCAGCACCCCCCATTCACACAAGTGCAGTAGTGATAGGCATGGAGACAAGGGAAAATGGCGGATGGAATGCTCTGCCACCCAAATTGCGGTAGCTACCGTCTGGCCCCAGCGGTGTGTCACCAGCACCCCCCATTCTCACAAGTGCAGTAGTGATAGGCATGGAGACATGGGAAAATGGCGGTTGCCATGCTCTGCCGCCTAAACCTGCGGTGTGTCACTGCTATGGAGCATGCCCTAGAGCCAATGGGAACCTTGATTGCAATAGCATGGTGCAATTTTGAAAATCATGTTAGGCGTGCTCCGCCACCGCAGATGCGGTCATTGGAGGCATTTGAAAGATGCACCATCGCGGTAACGCACACTGGGCCCCTGTGGTGTGTCACCACCATGGAGCATGCCCTAGAGCCAATGGGAACCTTGATTGAGGTGGCATGATGCAATTTTGAAAATCATGGTAGGCATGCTCCGCCACCGCGGAGGTGTTCTGTGGATGCATTTGAAAGAGGCAGACCTGGACCACCAATTGCTGCAGCTTAGAACCTTTGAAACAACCCCAGGGGGCTATATATGTGTGGGAGGGAGCCACACATTTCCAAGGCTCCCAGAGCCTGTTGCTAGAGACCCCTCACCTGCTGCTGCCTCCAGGGACTGCTGCCTAAGACCCCTCAACTGCTGCTGCCTCCAAGGACTGCTGCCAGAGACCCCTCACCTGCTGATGCCTACATGGACTGCTGCCTGAGACCCTTCAACTGCTGCTGCCTCCTGGGACTGCTGACTGGGACCCCTGAACTGCTGATGCCTCCAAGGACTGCTGCCTGAGACCCCTCAACTGCTGCTGACTCCATGGACTGCTGCCAGAGACCCCCTCACCTGCTACTGCCTCCAGGGACTGCTGCCTGAGACCCCTCAACTGCTGCTGACTCCATGGACTGCTGCCAGAGACCTCTCAACTGCTGCTGCCTCCAAGGACTGCTATCAGAGACCCCTCAACACCCAATTCTGCACGCAATTCTGTCTCATGTCCACAGTGATGGCAAGGACAGAGAAGATCTGTGCCAGTCCTTTCACGAGCGAGGAGCTGGAGGTCCTGGTGAACGAGGTGCTCACCCAGTACCCAAGGCTATATATGGTGCCCAAAATTTCGTTTGTCCTCAAAAGTGGGGGTGTAGGGCAGGGGGGTCACACATGGAGTTGCACTGATACAGTATGTGCCTGAGAGTGTAGGGTTGTGTCATGCACTGCCTAACATGCTGTCTCCAGGGGGAATGTGTGTGTACCCCAGGCCACAGGTTTCCCTGCCTACACATGTATGTATAAGTGACCTGTGTTGTGTTGTCAGCCATACAGTGAAGCAGAAGGTTGTTCATGCAGGAGTCAGGACAGTGATTGTTTGGCTGAATGTCTGTGTGTGCCCCTGTTTTCCATCTCAGTGTGAGCCTGCATAGTGCCTGCCCACAAAGACAAGGACACATCACTTCCCTTACAGAGTATTACATCAGTCTTTTCTCATTGCACTCCAGCTATGAGCCATCTCACCACAGTAGATTGCACACAAACGGCCTTGTGATGAGGTTTTTTGCTTTATGAGTTCATGTCCCTCAATGCGACATACATGACACAGTCACAGTTATCTATTCACAGGGCAGGGACACTGAGGGCTGCGCTGTCTATAATACAGTGAGTCCACCCACAGACACAGGTTGATATGTGATGTATGTGTTGCTCAACCCAACAATGGCCTGTGGATGTGGGCAGGCTACATAGGGGTTTCAGTGCGGGCATCCTGCATGTGTGTGAGATGTGCACGGACTGTGTTCCCCCTCACACCTGCATGAATTTACATCAGCTTTTCCCATGCAGATGTACCATGTGAGATGTACTCTAGTCTCTGACAGACATATCGTTGCATTTGTGATGAGTTTGTATCTTGCTGCTATACTGATAGATGTTGGTACATAACACTGTGTCACTGATCATTTCCCCCTCTTGTCTCCCATGCCTGCAGCTCAAGGTACACCAGCGTAAGGCCATGTCGAGGGCCATTACAGCCAAGGTGCGAGCTCTGGGGGTCTCAAACCGACGGCGCACCCACTGCCCTAAGAGGTGGGACGACATCAGCCTGCTGGCGAAGAACGTGGCAGAGATGACCTTGGGGCTGTTTCCTCGCACTGGGCGTTTGGCAAGGCGCAGCATGACATCACTAATGGGCCGCATCTTGGCGGTGAATCAGCTTGAGCTGGATGCACATTTGAAGAAGCATCATCAGCAAGCCAGGGTGAGTATTTGTGGAGGGTGACTTTGGCTGGAAGTGTACAGAGCCTGTGCCGGTGCTGGCCTATGTGCTGTTGGTAGAGTGATGCAGTGGCATTTGAGTGGCTGCTGGGCTGGGTGCCAGTGTCACGCATTTGCCCTTCCTGTACTTACAAAGGTAATTTGAATGCTGTGCATGGCCATTGCAATCGGAGTTGTGCTCTTCAGGTTTCTTCTGCATTGGGGTAGTCTGGGGAATCCCATTTGGAGGGAACGGCAGTATTCCCAATCTGAGTGTGCCTTCATCAATGCATCCATTGCATGCACCAAGATTGGGGAGGCCTAGACATGACAAAAATGTGCACTAGTCTTAGGGCCCCAAAGTACGACGTGGTGGGTGGCATGGGCTCATCGCCATTGTGGACTGTCATGTTATAGTCTGCATCTGTGTTGTCCCCTGCTGTTCCATCCAGATCTGTCAGTGGCAACAATAAAGCCACAAGCAGGTTGTTGTGCTGTGTGGTGATCACATGGCACAATCATGCCTTAATTTCCGGTTTCCAAGCGCTGTTTGAGTCTATATAGTGTGTTGGCATGATGAGATTGCACAGGGTGGTGTGCAACATGTAGATTTGGTCACCTTTTGTTATACATTGCTTGCATATGTTTGTTCTGCTGCTGCCACTGACATCACACCTACATCTCTCTCTCCTATGCTGCATATCCAGTGGTCAAGGAGGGATAGGAGACGGACACCAGTGGGAGTGAAACTAGCACAACAGCTGCACAGGAGCCCAGTGCCTCAGAGGGGGACAGGAGTCTGCTGGCGGAATCCCAGCCTGAGACGCAAAGTACCACATCATCTGATGACAGGGGGGATGCATCCATGTTGTTGGGAACAGGGAACATGGACTCTGCATCATCTTCCACCATACAGAAGACAGTGCTCACCCTCCCAGCCACTTCCTCTGTTGAGGCCCGTGTCTGCCTCAGTAAGAGGGGAAGAGTGTACTTCACTCCTGGCACCGCTGCCCCAATCCCTGTCTCCCCTGCTGCCATCAGTGCTGAGACTGTAGACATTTTCCGCCAGCTGTGTGTAGGCCAGACAGCTCTCCTCAATGCCTTTATTGACCACAACAAAAAATTGTCCCAGGTGGTTGCTTTAATGGAGGGCATACATTCAGACGTGGGTGGGCCGCACGGACTGTCCAGGCTTTGTCCTCCACAGTAACATATGCCCTTCAACAGGCACATACACACAGTCCAGCTTCGGTCCCTTTGTCCACCCGCCTGGCAGTGGCCACATCTGACGATAGTGACCACGGTCCACATACATCAAAGTTACAATACGGCACATGAAGCACACAGGAGCAGCAACCCAAGCAGTCACGGGTGCATACACCATCCCCACGGAAGACCAAAGCCACCCCAGAGCGCAGAGAGAAAAGCCCGTCAGGCAACACCAGGGGCCAAAAAGCAAAGCAGCAGACCTCAGGCACAAGTGCCTCAGAGACATCCCCAGCCAAGGACTCTCCTGTCCCTAAAGCATCTCGCAAAGAGAAGCATACAGTTTCTGTGCCCACCAATGAGGAGGTGCATGCCATGGGGTACACCTAGGAAGGGCTCCAAGGCAGAATCACCCACCACCTCGACTCCCATTCAAAGTCCAGTGAAGCAGGGGAAGGAGGGCAGTGTAGGGGTGATACCTAGTAAACAGGGGAAGGGGGGGAAGAGACGAAGCCAGGCAAAGCGTACTGCTGGGTCCAGCACATCACCATAGGAGGTGCCAGAGTCTGCACTTGATGCTGCTTTGGTGGTGAGTGTTCCTGTTGTGTCCATACCACGTCCCATTGATACAGGGTCAGCCAAGCCATTTAGACTCCCCAAGAAGTGGAAAGGCACCTCTCCACAATCTCCCAGCAACACTGTGTCTCCCATCTGCATAACTCCGCCTCCACATGCCACTACACCACCTGGTCCAAGGAACCCTCTGACTTGCCAAGCCACTGATAGCTCTACCTCAGCTGGTCCGCTCTCTCCCTGGCCGAGTGCCCTAACAGTCCCTGAGACATAGCCAGCTCCCAGTCCACCTGACAGCCAAGTCTGAGTGGTAGTTACCCTCAAACACATGTCTCTCACACAGGTGGGCCTGTACTGCACATTGTTACACCCAACTGTGTTGCTGACCATGGAAAGGAACAGTTGCACACATTCCCTGTGCAGCCTCTCCTGGACATACCCTGCACTTTGTTTCTGCCACTGGCCTTGTTGCTCTTTGCTGTGCTCAAGTATTCCCTGTGCAGCTTTTCATGGACATACTCTGCACTTTGCTCTAGCCACTGGACGTGTTGTTCACTGCTGTTTTGCCCTTGCCTGTGCAGCTTCTCATGGACATACTCAGCATCATGAACTGTCCACTGGTCTTGTTGTTCGCTGCTGTTTTGCCCCTACCTGTGCAGCTTCTCTTGGACATACTCTGCACCCTGAACTGGTCACTGGCCATGTTGTTCATTGTTGTTTTGCCCCTGCCTGTGCAGCTTCTCATGGAAATACTCTGCACCCTGAACTGGTCACTGGCTTTGTTGTTCACTGCTGTTTTGCCGTTGCCTGTGCAGCATCTCATGGACATACTCTGCACTTACCCCTGGCCACTGGACTTGTTGTTCACTGCTGTTTTGCCCTTGCCTGTGCAGCTTCTCATGGAAATACTCTGCACCCTGAACTGGCCACTGGCTTTGTTGTTCACTGCTGTTTTGCCGTTCCCTGTGCAGCATCTCATGGACATACACTGCACTTAGCCCTGGCCACTGGACGTGTTGTTCACTGCTGTTTTGCCCTTGCCTGTACAGGTTCTCATGGACATACTCATCACCATGAACTGGCCACTGGCCTTTTTGTTCACTGCTGTTTTGCCCCTACCTGTGCAGCTTCTCTTGGACATACTCTGCACCCTGAACTGGTCACTGGCCATGTTGTTCACTGCTGTTTTGCCCCTACCTGTTCAGATCCTCATGGAAATACTCTGCACCCTGAACTGGCCACCGGCTTTGTTGTTCACTGCTGTTTTGCCCTTGCCCGTGCAGCTTCTTATGGACATACTCTGCACTTAGCCCTGGCCACGGGCCTTGTTGTTTAATGCTGTTTTGCCCTTGCAGCTTCTAACGGACATACTCTGCACCCTGAACTGGCCACTGGCAATGTTCCCTCTAATTTCTTTCCTCTGTGTGCGGCAGTGGAGGGTCTCTGTACGTTGCAACCATGGCTATGTGCGCCCGGAACCGAACCACATGTGTCTGCGGGGCGAAATGCCACTTGTTTTTGGTGCCCTTCTGCCCTCTGTCCCACTCGTTTTTGTGCCCTTCTGCCCTCTGTCCCATTCGTTTTTTGTGCCTTTCTGCCCTCTGTCCCATTTGTTTTTGGTGCCCTTCTGCCCTCTGTCCCACTCATGTTTGGTGCCCTTCTGCCCTCTGTCCCACTCATTTTTGGTACCCTTCTGCCCTCTGTCCCACTCGTTTTTGGTGCCCTTCTGCCCTCTGTCCCACTCGTTTTTGGTGCCCTTCTGCCCTCTGTCCCACTTGTTTTTTGTGCCTTTCTGCCCTCTTTCCCACTCGTTTTTGGTGCCCTTCTGCCCTCTGTCCCACTCGTTTTTGGTGCCCTTCTGCCCTCTGTCCCACTCGTTTTTGGTGCCCTTCTGCCCTCTGTAACACTCGTTTTTTGAGCCTTTCTGCCCTCTGTCCCACTCGTTTTTGGTACCCTTCTGCCCTCTGTCCCACTTGTTTTTGGTGCCCTTCTGCCCTCTGTCCCACTCGTTTTTGGTGCCCTTCTGTCCTCTCTCCCACTCGTTTTTGGTGCCCTTCTGCCCTCTGTCCCACTCGTTTTTGGTGCCCTTCTGTCCTCTCTCCCACTCGTTTTTGGTGCCCTTCTGTCCTCTGTCCCACTTGTTTTTGGTGCCCTTCTGCCCTCTGTCCCACTTCGTTTTTCCCTGTTTTTGTGCCCCTTTAGCCTTCTGTTCTGCTCGTTTCCCCAGCCGCTGTGGCCTTTTGTTTAAGTATTGCTGTTAATCAGAGCCCCTTCACGGGCTCCGATTAACAGCAATACTTAAACAAAAGGCCACAGTCTTCCCCGCGCTTTACTAACAAAAGCGTAGAGACAGTACACGCTTTGTTTAGAAACTGTCTCTACGCTTTTGTTATTAAAGCGCCGGGTAGACTGTGGCCTTTTGTTTAAGTATTGCTGTTAATCGGAGCCCGTGAAGGGGCTCTAATTAACAGCAATACTTAAACAAATGGGCCACAGTATGCCCCGCGCTCCCACAAGAACCACAAGCCGCACCAACCCCCCGCCTCCTTACCTGCACTCCTTACGCCCGCTCCACCGCCACCGCATTCAAAAGTGCCTGATGGTAGTGCCACTCACTTCTTTAAAGCGGACGGCGGCGCGACTCTCTCCTGCGACGTCCTGTGTGCGCGCTCCACGAGAGGCGGTGCGCGGTGATATCTGGGCAGGTGCGCGCGCGTGCCCTAGAGGGAACGTAGGCCACTGGTCTTGTTGATCACAGCTGTGTTGCCCCTTCCTGTGCAGCTTCTCATGGATATACTCTGCACTTAGCCCTGGCCACTGGCCTTGTTCACTTCTGTTTTGCCCTTGCCTGTGCAGCTTCTCATGGACATGCTATGCATTTTGTGCCTTGCTCTTCCCTTCTCATGGTGCCTGTCTGTGCAATACATGAATAAAGATAGTTGCCCCTGTTATCTATTTTGTCAGTGTTCTTACTGAATAAAGTTATTTTTATGTGTGTATTTGGTTTACTGTGCCACATGGTCTGTGTGGCACTTCAACATAGTCTGTTTTGGCTCACTTGGAGTGGTCACGTTCTTTCTTTCTAAAAGTTCTGTACCATAAGTAATTGTAGGGAGAAACTTAGCTACTATTATTTGTGGTAGAAGGGAGTGTGACGTGCATCCCAGATTTGTTCTTAGTGTGTTAAGTGCAATATGCAATTTATCAGCCTATGCCCTTCTTTGAACTAGATGCTCTTCAGACTTTAGTCTTGAGTCTAGGACCACTCCTAGGTATTCGTAGGATCAGACCAGCTATAGTTTGTTGCCTGCCGCTTTCCACTTGAATTTGATATTGTGAAGACAGGCGTTTGCGGAGAAAAAGATGGCTTTTGTTTTATTATAGTTCAATTCTAGACCCAGCACTTCTGTATATGGAAGTCATTTGGTTATCAGGTGCTGAAGACCAATTGGGGTCTGGCTACATATAACAATGTAGTCCATGTATTGTAGGCACCTCCCTGGGCTATTTGCTAGTTTCAGTGGATCGCTTTGTTCATTTTGCAGATAACCATTCATCTAAGTCTGCCATGAAAATGATAAATAAGCAAGGTGTGAGCACACACACTTGCTTTAGGCGGGTGTGTGTGGGGATCTTCCCTGTTATTCTGTCACCCATTCCTAGCTTGACTTAAACCTATGTCTTTGAGTGTAAGTTCACTACTGCTCACCATATCTTTGGTGGTACTCCCCATCTGACCATCTTTGCCCAAAGGCGCTCTTTTGTGACCATGTCGAAGGCTGCTTTTACGTCAATAAAGCAGGTGTATAATTTAGAAGTCCTGCAAATAGATTTTTTTGATGAGGAGACTCAGGGCAAGAAGGTTGCTCATTGTGCTCATGCCAGCTCTAAATCTCGTTTATGTAATTGGAATAATGTTGCTGGCTGCGGCCCAAACATCAAAGTCTAATAGTAGATTGGAGGCATACAATTTGGCTTCAATGTTGATAAGCGCGATCAGTCAGTAGTCCACTGGCATACTGCACTGGTAGTACTGCATACTTTGAAGATTGTATTTAATTTATCCATAAATACAAGTCCTGTCGACAGCATGATGTAATTAATAAAGGCTGAATGTTAGCTATGACCCAGGAAAACCCTTCTCCACAGCTTTTTGACACTGCCATTTTAACAGTTGCATCCTGCCGACCAGCGCAGAATAACACAGAAGAATCTCCCATTATTACTTGGGCAAATAATCAAATCGCACAGCAGGTATGGAAGGGGAAAGCAACATTTTGCCGAGTGGGACACTCAAGGAACTTGCATATCCATCATTCTTAGCTCCAAGCCAAAGGCATCAAAGATGCAATGTTGGAATTACGAATGGAAAGGTGCACTCAGAAATATTGTAGTACAGAAATATTACGTATATGTTTCAAAGTATATGTTTCATTCTTTCTTTACTATATGTCCATGGAAACATTTTTCTCCTACATAGAAAATCCAGCCAATATGTTTCGTTCAAACATTATTTTGAACGTCGTCAAGGCTGTAAGTAACTTACTTACAGGCACATTGGGACAATAAACAGTATGTACAAATACATGAAGGGAAATAGAACAATAGACTTGTTCACTGCCATACATATATCAAAACATAATACAAAATAATTATATATCAACACATAAAACATGACAATACTTCAAAATGAATCTAAAGTTAGAAAACAAGAATTACAAAAGAACAAATAAACATCATAACATTAAACAATTATTATAAAATGATAAAGTACAATGGGCCTATAAAAGTGTATAGTAAGGCACTCAAACATGTGAAAATAATAAGCTCACTCCCTTCATCTAGTGCTTAGCTCTTAGTAAACCAAGCAAAGTAATGCACTACTATGGTGTCTTATACAAATGGTACTTGGATATTTTATAATGAGATACTGAATCCCCAGTCATAAACATTTGTTCACTATATACTATACTATTTATAGTATGGAGAATGTTTTCTCTACTTTGTGAAATCCTTCAAAGTGTGTTGGATAAATATCTAATGTAAGAAACAGCTCTCATTTTTACAGGAGAGATCCATCTAGGCAAACATATTAATGCTATTAGAAAATATTCTGGGAGGAATCCCCAAAGAGATGATACCTATAAGGATTATACAAATGTTATATAAATAAATGTTGAAACACAAAAATAAGTCATCAATATAGTGCAAATAAAACGCTAAATATCAAAAGGATTAGACAGCTAAAGACCACGAAATCTCTATCATGACAACCTCATGTGGCAACCCCAAAAGGGCTAATAATCAAATCCTTACCTCATGAAGATGCACAAAATTCAGCATTGTAGGTGTAAATCCCCCAATAGTATGATCCCCGTCAGTACTCTGCAAAAAATCTCTGCTTGATCTTTAATCGTGCTCATTTCCATCAGGCAATACCATACAGCTGGCTGGTTCCGACAATAACCTCAATTTGCAAAGCTGGGAACAAGTCCCTACCATCATACTAAAGGCTGATTGATTGGTGCATGGGAAGCATAATATTTTGCATCAGTACTATTCGCTGAGCTCACTGGTCAAAGAAGAAAGTCCCTAGTGCCTCTGAACCAAAATGGCTTTATCAGGGATACATGAACGTCAACTAATAACTTAATGCTTTCCCAAATAGTTAACAAGGCTAGGCTCCATCGCCAGAACCTACATCTATGTTTCATGGACTTTCGCTCTGCATTTGATGCGGTCCAACATAACTTATTCTGGCAAAAACTCCAGCAAGGTGGTATTGCACCAGCACTTCTAAATGCTACTCAGCTCTTATATTCCAAAACATGGATACAAATCAGGATTGGGATCGTAACACTTTATCGGAAAATAAGCCTGAACACTGGCATGAAAAAAGTCTGCGTGCTTGCACTGATCCTTTTCAATTTATATCTGGCAGAACTCACATCAGCACTTAACAAGGTAAACTCTCACTCCCCAAAGGTGGAAGGTTTTAACGCTTCAAACTTGATGTAGGCTGATGACGCTGTTATGTTAAGCCACACGAACGAGGTCCTCTGAAGGTTAATAAACTCCACAGCGAAGTTCTCAGAAACACACAGGCTAGAAGTCAATCTCCAAAAAACAAAAACAATGTCTATCAGAACAGGGAGGTTTCTGTATACTATTTGAACAGCAATGTGCTGGAATCACATCCAGAGTAGAAGCACCTGGGCATAATGTTTGATGCAAGAGGGACATTTGCAGCGCTTACATTTTCAATAGCAAAAAGGAGCAATAACCTGTTAGCTGTGATATACACATTAGGGAACTCTATAAATGGCCCGTCTCTTTAAATTCTGGGGAGGTCATCATTGCAAAACTAGCCCCCACCCTAGCATAAGGTTTGGAAGCCCTCAAGAGGGATGGTAGTTGGAATAACTGAAAAATCGATTATAGACATCTACCAATGAGTGTTCAAGTTGCTGTGCCATACATCCATTGCACAAATAAAGCTAGAATTCACACCGTGCAGACAAGAAGTGGCAAGCTGGTTGCTTACTTGAAATGTGTAATATAATGAAAAGAGCAAGGAAGGCACACTAAACACCATCCTATGGAAGGCAGTACCCAGTACAGGCAAAACCCAAGCAAGTAACTACATGTTCTTGACAGTACAAAGGCTTCAGTTTAAACGACTATGAATGCTTTCTCTCAGTCAGGGGGCTTTCAAGAGAGCGGTGAACTCAGGGTTGAAGCAGTTTTCAATGTTGATAGACAAAGATTTGCTTCCTAAAAGATCCCACTCACAGAGGGCGTTTGGACCATAAAGCCACCTGAAACCACAAAGCCATTTGAGGGAACTCTTTGACCTTAAAGCAAATCTGAAACTGAAGGGCTATAGATTGGGCTACTTTATTATTTTACATACCTCTCTTTCTTGGAGAAGACCATCTTTCAAGACTGTTTTTTGCCTGTTCAATTGCCTGAGGAAGTACCTATTGCACATTTTATGCATATACCCAGCATTGACAGAAGTACGTAACAGCTATTACAGCTTTTTTTAATAAGAAATAGCCTCCATTCAAGGAGATGACTTAGTACTCAGTGAAAGATTTTTGAAATTCATATCTTTAGCCCAAAAACGTGCTAACGATATAGTCCTCGCTAACACGGATTACATAAACAGGACCATGTTGTCAATATAGAATACAGTAGGGGAGTAACTTTAAACCTCAACTTGGACATTGTTGTAAATAGTGAGGACTAAATGGCGAACCGTATCTGGAAATCGGCCAACTCAACTTTCGAACGTTTAAAAGCTGTGCCTAAACAATTGAGGGTGCATTTACTGTGTACAATCTAGCACTTTAAAAATGCGAGATTTCTTTTAAATTTGGAAAACAACTTCAATTCAATTTTTAATATGTTTGGATCCTACATTAGTGAGATGCACTTTCTTTCACAATCAGCACATTGAAGACGTGAGAATCTTGTTTTTTAATTGATACAATAAACTGTGAATACTAGCGCCTTTGCACAGAATTTATGTAAAGGGTGTCCTATATGCTGTTTACATTATTTATGTGTTAAAACTTGATAAGCTCCAATTGGCATCTGGTGCACTGCATCATGTTGCTTAATGGTTTGATATATAAAAAAATAAGCTCCCAGTTGACGGTGCTGTTGCAATGATCTTTTAACTATAAAGGATTTAATTAGGTGACTGTGGTCACCCTTGATGGAGCCAAAATCCCTTCTTATTGTAGAGGCGCACATATAATCTTACAACTGTGAAAACATGAGGTGTTACAATGTATAAGCATAAGTCCATGACGTGTTTGAGGTTATTGAAAAGTAACATGGAGAATTAACATAAGATATGGATGTAACTAACAAAACACGTTTACATGAAGAATTAGTGTTGTGAAGTTAACGCCACTCATTTACTAATGTTTCTATCATTTGGTAAATGTTTTAATTAAAATGTAATGAGGTAATGCCAATCTATAATGCTTAAATTGAGACGTTCTTATGTTAGCTGAAATCATAAGCCTGAAATGCAAGTCCTTTACCACTCTCCCTTTAGAATCAGTAGATTGAATTTCATGTGGAATCTGTTCATTCTCAAATTTTGTATTGCAGATGAGAAGCATTCTTTTTAGGCAGAAAAATGCCTATCGTTAGAAGCTAGGCAAGGAGAGAGAAGGTTACAATCATGTGATAAAGAAAAGACATTAGGATTCACACGGGAGAAGGCCTGAGAGCCAAGGACGAAGTGTTGCCAAGGTTGCACATGGACAGTGCTGTGGAAAAGTATGCACTGGACTGCCAAAATGGATGGCATGTGCGAAGTGTACTATGAGAATTCTACCGGTTGATAATTGTTTGTTGTAATTGGGGAAAAAGCCTCACTTCTTTCTTGCCTTCAGAGAGAGAGCATCTGAGAACAAGCTCTTACTTTGCGATTGTGGCTTCTTGCTACTTAATTGATGGATGGTGGAGAGACTTCTTAGGAAGACTCCACATACTGACATCTTTCTATTTAAAATGCTTATGTAGCATTAGCACTAGAATAGGGATAGATCCACTTCTTTTCACTCACCAACCCTGCAGAGAAATTGGAACTCTGTAATCTACTTCTTAAATTACTAGTTTTGTTCATCTTCTAAATTGGATGCGAAGATGTAGCTTCATGCTAATTCCTTTGTATTTCTAGTGCATTTATGTCCAGTTATTTTTGGCTTTGTAATAAAGGAATTAACCCTATGTAGTTGTCAGTGGGTTATTATGTATCAAAGTGTATCATTGGCCAATTAAATGCTGATTAAGAACTTTCCTAACCCTTTATGCTTTCATGCTGCGAAAATGAACCATTGGAGTGTGTCTCTATATAAGGTGTAGAACTAATGGGCACAGCCATTTCACGCTATTTCCTCTGACGGGCCCACCCGGCTGCAGATAAGATTTGATTCTCTATTTTAGAAGTGCAGAGCTGGGCTTTTTTTTGCAGTTTTCATACAAGCTTCTCAAGTCAAGCATGTATTTTCCTCCCCTCCCACTGTGCTATCGAGTATCCAGGGCTTGAAGCTGGTACAATGGCCATCCTGTTCTCCGGGTATGCTGCGTTCTGCCTCGGTCTTCCCTTCCTCCATGTCCAATTCCCAAAAGTCCTCGGCATCTCCTCTCTTGCTCACATGCAGACAACATCTGTCTGACGTCACCTTTCTTCCTGCTCACACTGCAGGTTCTTCCTCCTCTGTAATACTGCTGTCCTTTCTGTACCACTGCAGTCCTTCTTTTATGGTGCCGACTCACTCAGGAGGGCACATGATATCTAATGAGCCACAGGAGCATTGCAGATCCCTTATCCTGTGTTGATGGTGCCAGCCATTTTGGAAATCCTGGGGTCAGTAGCCGTCTGACTACACTGCCTTCTCAAAAGAAATGGGGCCTTTCAATGATGAGGCAACGGGACAGGAAATACAGAATATCCTGCAGCTTCTAGGAACATAGAAGGACTGAAACAAAAAAGGCTGTAGGCCAAAGGAGCACCTTAGGGTTGGAATCTCTATAAAGCGCCAGCCAGGTGAGGGGGGCATAATATGTCAAAAGAATCAATGTACAACCCATTAGGTAATACTGTAGCGTTTCCGTAGCCCACTTGATGGCAAGACATTCCTACCCTATAGTGCCATAATGTACTTCCCTGGGAAACAATTTGCGGGGGTCATACAAGATTGGGCGCAAGTCACACTGCTGGATGGGTTTCAATAAAACGGCACCCATGCCCTGAACAGAGTCACCAGCCTGAGGTTAAAAAGTCTTGTCAATTTTAGGAAACATGAGAACATTGGCTTGACATAATGTCAATTTCAATTGTTGGAAGTTATGCTCCTGAACCTCAGTCCATGTTACATTTTACAGGTAGAAGGTCCGTAATTTCAGAAAACTATGGAACAAACCTGTGAAAGTATCCCACATGTCCCAAAAAACACCTAGGTTCTTTTTCGTTGTGGGTTGTGGAATCCATTGAATGGCCTTGAGTTTTTTAAGCTGTGGTTACATGACCCATGCATGTATAGTGTACCCTAAATATTCTATGTGTTCTGTGGCAAAGGTGGCCTTTTTCGGATTTAAAGTGTGCCCCACTTGATTCAGCGTATCCTAGGTGCTGCAGGTGCGTTCACCAGTTAGGATTATGTACCACTATATAGTCTACGTATGCCTGTAGACCTGATGGGCTCTTAACAATATGCCCACGATTCTCTCAAAAGTGGCAGGGGCCCCAAAAAGGCCAAATGGCACATCCTTGAAGTGATAAATCCCTGAATAGGTCGCAAAGGCTGCCTTCTCTAGCGCTTCAGGCACAAGGTGTATTTGCCAATATCCCTTTGTGAGGTCAGTCATGGATGACACCTGCTACACCCTTCACTCGCTACCAGTTCTTCTACCTGGGGCATGGAATAGGTATTGGACCATGATATGGCATTCGCTTAGCAGAAGTTAATAGAGAAACAAAGACTCCTGTCCCCTCTCGGTACCAAAACCATGGGTGAACACCAAGCACTCTAGGAGGGTTCGATTATGTGAGCTCTCAGCATGCCTTCTACTTCCTGTTCTACTGCCTGTCATCTCACAGATGGTTTGTGGTATGGATTAAGAATAACTACACAGATCCCCTCCGTGATGATTTTGTGGAACACTAGGGATGTGCGTCCAGGAACACCCAAAATCATGGTTGAATAATGTAGTTAACTGTTGTTTTTGCTTGGTAGTAGGCTATTCCTCATTTGAACTGACTCATCATTGTTGTCTGAAAATGGTTGAATGGGAATATCTAGGGGGTTACCGGTGTTCACGTAGCTTACGCAGAGTACCGGGTCCATTTGAGCGGGAGGTGGTTCCTCTCATGCATTCAAAAGATGTATTTGATGCATTTCTCCCACCCGCCCTCTGTGTGGGATACGCTGTATGTCACTGGGGTCTCTTATTCAAGTACCTGATAAGGACCTTGCCCAGTGGGGGAAACATCCATTACCAAGCAGGTATTGCAACGCAATGACTTTGCATTGCGGGTAATACAACGCAAGCTGTTACAATGGCTTGCGCTGGATGGCACTCTAACCGTAGGAATAGTATGATTTACTATTCCAACACCTTCCCTACTGTACGTAGACTGGTGTTGAAAAAGTCCAGCGCTCTCCAGCGCAAGCTGTTGTAACGACTTGCATTGTAAAAACTGCGATGTAACGTTTCGCAATCAATTTGATCGCATTGTAACGTCACATATTCGCCAAGTGGATAGGAGTTTCTTTTCAGGCGTGCGTGGTAATATCTGAACCTTCTCCCCCATAGTGAACCCCATTAACCTTCAGATTTTCCACAAACAATACTATAGAAATTTAGCAATTATAGTTATAGTTATCTCAAGTAATTATAACACTTGCTCTAAGGTAACTAAAACTCAGGCCCCTGCCATGCACAGTTTTCACACAAACAATTTCACTTCAAGAGTTGCAGTGATATAAGCACTGATGTCATAGAAGATTTGTTTGTAATTTGTGGGTAAATTAGCAGTGCATGGCGAGGGCGCAAGTTCTAGTTACCTTAGGGCATGTGTTATAGTTACTATATATGTCCCTGTGTGGGTCTGTGAGTGGGTGTGTGACTGATTCTCTGGGTGTCTGAGTGAGTGTGTGTGGCTGCATGGGTGTGTCAGTGAGTGCGTGTGTGGTGTTCTGGGTCTCTGAGTAGATGTGTGAGTGAGTGTGTGGGTGCATACGTGGATATGAGTGAGTGGGTGTCATTTTTATTTTATTGGGATTTGAATCTGTGGATCTGCCACAGATTCATATGGTGGACAGCGCTGAGAACCATGGTAAATCTGCTAATCCTAGCGCTCATAAAAAAAATCTTTTAAAATCAAGTTCTTGTCCATGAGGGGTCCCTCACAGTCCCTTTCATCAGTCAAATTGGGGTCCGGATTTCTCCCCCGGGAAACATCCCGATTGCCAAAATGACAGCTGCAACTTTTCTCTCAGGTTGTAGCCAGCTAATCACAGCATTGCTGCTGGCGCGTGGATGCACCGATCCACAATAGTGTATCTGCGGTGCATCATCATCTCTATATATAAATAAATCTTTGTTCTTTAATAACTCTAAAACATCTGAACAGATTTACACCAAATTACAAAAAGTACTTCCTGTACCAAGATCTAGCTTTTTCCCAAATATGTTGTGCTTTCAGCAGTTGAGCCTGTAGTCGTGTCTAAAATACCTGTGGGAAATTGCATAGGGAAACACGTTTTGGGACCCCACCTTTTTCTCGTCCCCACTTGACAAATCACCCCAATTCTTACCAATTAGCAGCTGAAGTGAGCGGTAAACTAGTTTTGTAAATATAATGAAGATTCTTCAAACAGCACCAAAGCTATTAACAAAACAAAAAACGCTTTTCTTGAGGAAACCAGGTGCTAACTATAACTACCTACTGGCAACTGTAAGTAGGTAATTTTATATATAATGGTCCACATTAATCTTAAGGAAGGAAGCTGAGTAGACATTTGGTGTGGGAAGGGGAAAATACCTCTAGTTTGCAAAGATTTTGTTGATTGCACACGAGATCTGGCCGACGTTTCCAGAGGAACAACCCATAACTGCTATTCTCCGGGCTCTCACGTTGCTGGTTGGGGGCCACAGACTGGTGTCCTATATATATATATATATATATGGTGTTAAGAGAAGACATTTCCGCAGTACAAGTGAGATGGGATGGTCTACTGGAAGAGGCTTTGACGGATTCAGAATGGGGAAAGGTACATTAGGGCGATAAACAAATTAGCAATAACTTGAGATTTAAGCTTACCCAATTCAACATTATCCACCAAACATACCTGACTCCACATACATTGCTCAGAATGTTTCTCGATCACTCCGCTCACTGTCCTAAATGTGGTTATAATGATGCCCAGTGTTTACATATGATTTGTCAATTCCCAATACCGAAACTATTTTGGGAATCAATATTAGAGTGTCTACAACATGTGATGGGGTGGACGGTGACATGCTCCATTAAGCAGGTGATTCTGGGACTGGTATTGGCTAAAAGAAGGATCACAATTAGCTGGATGGGCTCTCTGCCCCCCACAGTGGAAAACTGGGTTAAAGAACTAGGGGAATGGGCCACAGCCGAGTTAATCCGAATGAGGCGGGATTGCAGGAACATAAACTTGAAAGATGATGCGAAGGCATGGCAGATCATGATATTATAAATCCCCAATAGAGAGAACCCCCTCTCACAAGCAATGGTAGGAACACAGACATACAGAGGTGGGCCGGAGATGGGATCAGACCAGAGAATGATCCTGGATTGTGATCTACTAAAAGCCTAAGAGGGTGGTACTGACTATTTAAAGATACAAGGTGCAGGGAGATGCTTTCCAACGTGACCTGGAGTGGAGGGTGGGACGTTTTGAAGTTGAACAGTTCTGAGTTGTTTTAGGAGATGGATCCTTGTATCTGGATACAGTGTGGGGTGGTTAGCACCAGATACCAGTTGTAATAAGGTTGTTAACAGAGGGAATTTTATTGTCGTCTCAGTCTGTATCAATAACTAACTAAACTGTGCCAAATGTAACTGCTGTCACTACTGTATTGAGACACTGTATGGATGGAAACTTAATAAAAATATAATTTAAAAAAAGGTCCACATTCATTTGTCCGGTCACTACATATGGTGCCAACATATGTTCTATAGCCCACTCTTGGCCTCTAACCTGTAGGTCATGGGTACTCTTTTGGTACCCTTAAACTAGAGACTAGAGATAAGTATGCCAATTAAGGGTATATCAATGTCACCATGTTGAGAGGTAGCACAGGCACTTTACATAATCAGTTAGGTCCAAATAGTCTGGAAATCAAAGTATCTGCCTTCTTTACTTCATTTTGGATTCTTCTAGAACTGGTGGTGCAAGCCAGAGGACCATTGATTCAGTCATTAAAGTTGCGTCTTATCCTAGGGCTGATAGCCAGCCCTGGGTTCTCAGATTATCACTCAGTTCCTTCTTTCCCACTTAAAACTCTACTAGAAGTATATCTGAAGGCCTATGCTTTTCTCTATGTGTAAAGTGGCCTTTTCCTTGCTGAGCCAGTCCACCACAACTTGCAGCCATAAACAATACAGGAGCATTAAGTGACTTTCAGGTTATAGCTGTCCCCCTTTGGGCTAGAAAAAAAAACAGGTTCAACAAATCGGCAATCTGATTTTTGGTTGCTAGGATCTGGCAGCAAGCTAAAATCACACATTTCACCAGTGTTTAAATTCGTTTTTTAGTTATTTCTGTGAGTTTTCAAGCGAGAACACCACTGTACCATACAAAAATCCACCGTGTGCAAACTTGTGTCAGAGATTTTTTACTTTTTCTGCCCCAAAGCTATTCTACCACTTTGGGGATTTAATGTGAGTTATGAACTGTCCCCTTGATACCTGATAACCCATTCTCATGTGTCATGTGCTTGAGAACCCTGTTGTAGAAGTTTCTCAGCTGTAGACACTCCCATCAAGGTCCAGTATACTAAACTGTGGGACCCACTATTCCATTGAGGGATTGGGACAGTCCGAGAATGTGGACCTCTGACAAATGTTTTAGTCTGACCTGTATTGTCTTCAATAATATCCCTTTCCATTCTATGTTTCTGTGCCCTTAACTACCGTAATGTGATGCTTCCAAGCTGTAGGGTGGATATTTCTTGGGGCATTCTGCTGCTCTGCACAAGCCCCACTGGAAATATGCTTGATATGGCCCAATATACCTTTTATAGATATTCCTAACCCTGTCTGCATACCCTCAAATAAAGCAGTATACCATCTGCTTAAAAGATAATTATGCCTAGCCTGTACCCTTGTTGTTCCTGCTTTTTGCTTCCATACCAATGGCTAATGGTTCCTTTCCAATTACAACCTTGAGGGGTCCCTCGCTGTACTCTGTATGACTCCTGTTGTACTGGGTTTTGCCTCTTTAGTACACCTGGATATTTTGCTTTTCTGATCAACCAGTTTTAAAACCTTTTATGGTGGTGCATCCCACTACTGATGTCTGACGCACTGTAATGACACAGAGATTGCACTGCGCGTGCTTACCACCTTGTAAGATAAGGCTGCTGCAATACAACAATGGTAAGGGGCATTTAACTGGATACACATGACCACATTTGCACATGTGTGTGCACACGTCTGCAGGTTATGCATGGGAGACTATTGTTGTGCAAGCCCTTCAACAGTGCACAGGTAACGGGGACTCTGCAGGATTAGGTATTCAGTGGGGATAGACCTTATGAGGGAAGTATACAGGAGAAGTCAGTGTGTTTTACTGTTTTTCCTGTAGTGGCACCCATTATACAATTGTAGGAGAGAACTGCCTAAGAGTGTAGTTTTCATTCACCCTTGGCCTACAAATACCATTTACGTCTTGAATTGGAGTGTAAACTTGTTAGAAGCGGCTGTCTCTAGTTGGCAGAGGTATACACTTCTGACAAATAGGGACACACCTTTTCTAGTCAGGGCAAGGGGATCACACACTTAGATAACCCCTGCTCACCCCCTTGGTAGCTTGGCAAAGCAGACAGGCTTATCTCAGAGGCAGTGCGTTAAGCATTTATGACCACATACAGTAATAAAGTGAATACACTACAAATGGACACGACACAGTAGTATTATAAAAATAAGGATTTTTATATAAGGCTTAGCACAAGACCAAATAACGACAAAAATATACCACAATCTTAATAAATACTCTTGGAAGGAAAAATCATAGTTCAAGTATGGTTTCTTCTTAGCACAAAGTCTTTGGTATCAAAAGCAACTCTTCTTCTTTGAGACACAGTTCTTGGCAACAATGTAACCCACACAGGAGTCACACGACGTCGAGGCAAAGATAATCCCAAGGTTCGGCGTCGACCGCGAGGAGCGCTACGTCGAGCCCGGAGTCGCACAGACCCACACAACACAGTACCTTGGAAAAGTGAAGCACTCGATGATCAGCGGCGTCGAGATGTCCGGCGTCGCATCTTCGGCGTCGATCGGGCCTCGGAGTCGGGGCGATCTGCAGCGGCGTCGACCGAAGTCAGGCAGGAGCAGCGCTCACGAGATGAAGCAGGATACGGCGTCGTCGATGTTGCAAGAGTGAGCAGCGCTCACGGCGTCGAGAGGGCTCGAAGTCGATGCGATCAGCAGCGGTGCAGACACGAGGTCACTTGGAGCTGGAGCCAAACTCACTACTCACTGGCGTTGTTGCTGGCGTCGATCGGGCCCGGCGGCCGGCGTCGAGGAAGCGGGACACTGGAGCCGTTACTCACGATGTCGAGCTGGATTCGGCGGCGTCCGTCGGCGTCGAGATTGCTGGATTCTTTCAGAGGTGCTGGATTCACAAGTTCCAGCAAATAGCACTTTAAGCAGATGAAGTCCTTTAGCCCTGTGACTATAACAGGAGACTAGCACTCTTCCAGCCCTTGGAGATTTTCTTAGCAAAGATTGAGAGTACACACACAGTTCCTCTCTCCTGGTTCCTTGGCAAAAATAAAGAAGCAATGCAGGATTCCCCCAACAAACAGCACTGTGGCAGAAGGGGTAGGCAGTCCTTAGATCAGCAGGCTTCTTGTCCATGGTTCAGGTTTCCTTGTCAGAAGTGATCTAAATTCTTGTTTCAGGGGTCCTTCTCTTATACCCCTTTTTGGCTTTGATCCCTTTGTCCATGCAGGGGAATTTCCCCCCATCTTGGGTTTGTTGTGGGTGTTGCCAGGCCGAAGCACCTGGCCTATTCACTGTGCAGGGCAGAGTCTTCAGCCGCCCAGCAGGAGCGGAGCCAGCATTGTCACTGGCAGGGGCAGGGCCATCAGTTGCCCGGCAGGAGGTGGGCCAGGAAAGTCCCAGGCAGGCACAGAGTCATCAGTCGCCTGGCAGGGGGGCGGAGCCATCATTGTATCAGGCAGGGCAGGCTATCAGGAGCTACTCTTCCCCTACTCTCAATGCAAATGCCCCACTCACCCCACACTGACTCATTCAGACCTCTGGAGCCACCCAGCTCCTGTCACACGCACACCAGAACCAGCAGAGACCGGTAGACAGTTAGACAAGAAAATAGCTACTTTCTAAAAGTCCAAAAACCATCCACACAAATGGATGCGTTATTAAACCCTGAGTTCAGGGATACCAAACTCGACATTGCACCATGCTCCCCGAGCCCGCTAGGAATATAGCATTAATAATCCTGGCAGCCCATTCTAACTGATGGAGAGCAGGTTACCTTACACTAGTGAAAAACGAATATGGCTGTAATTCACTATTAGGACATGCCAACCTTGTCAGGCTTGTCCTACCTTATGCTTACAATGCACCCTGCCCGTGGGCCTACCATAGGGGTGACTAACATGAAGTTAAGGGAAGGTTTAGGGACTGGCAAGTAGGTGTACTTGCGCAGTCTGCGTGACAGTACCAGACTGCACGTGGTCTAGCAATGGTAGACCTTCAGACATACTTTTACTAGACCGCTCTTGTGGGTGGCACAACAGGTGCTGCAGGCCCACTAGCAGCATTTGTATTTACAAGCCCTGGCACTCCTGGTGCACTCTACTAGGGACTGACAGTAAACCAAATAAGCCAAACATGGAATTCAATCAATACAGCAATTTCACATAGGGAGCACTTGCACTGTGGCACTGATCAGCAGTGGCACAGTGCCCAAAGCATTTACCAGCAAAAACATCGTAAACAGAGGAGGCAAACAGAAAAAATGGAGGAGAGACTCATGCCAATGATGCCAGGTCTAACACGTGTCCCCTCCAGCTGAAATGTGGGGAGAACTACCCTTACCCTAGGAAGTCCTCATCACTAAGGCGGAAAAATCTGGACAGACCATCAGCATTGGCGTGATCTGTGCCAGGGCGGTGTTCCACCGTGAAGTCCATCACCTGTAGGGAAATGGACCACCTCAACAGCTTTGGATTCTCACCCCTCATCTGCATCAACCATCTGAGGGGCCTGTGGTCTGTCTGAACCCAGAAGTGAGTCCCAAACAGGTAGGGTCTTAGCTTCTTCAGCGCCCAGACCACAGCAAATGCTTCTCTCTCTATCGCACTCCACCTCTGTTCCCTGGGAAGTAACCTCCTACTGATGAAGGCTACAGGTAAGTCTCGGCCCTCTTCATTCACCTGAGCTAGAACAGCCCCCACGCCATGCTCTGAAGCGTCCGTCTGGACAACAAATTCTTTAGAAAAGTCGGGTGCCTGGAGTATGGGTGCTGTGCACATTGCAGTTTTCAGGGTGTCAAAGGCCGTCTGACAGGCGTCAGTCCAGATCACAAGTCGTGGCTGCTTCCTGGAAGTCAGCGAAGTCAAGGGGTGCACAATGTTACCATAATCATGTGCATTGTAATTGTCCCCTGAGGCGGAAAGCCGGGGGTTAGGCTAGCGCTTGGTTAAAAAAAACGAAGCTAACAGTTTTTTAACTGTGTGTGTTTCACTGAAGTTTTACTGGAAGATTTCTATTTCCTTCTTAAAAAAAAACGCTGTGTGTGTGTTTCACGGGAAGACTCGATTTCCCTTTAAAACGCTGCACTCACCTGCGCCCCTGCACCTACTCGATCCCTGGTCCTTGCACAACGATTTACAGCTGATGCACCGAACTCAGGGACGGAAGCCATCTTAGAGAGAACAAAGGGCAGCGCTCTAGTCCTGCGACGCCTCCCGCCCTCCCAGGTACAAAAGGAGCCCTACACCTGCGCACATTATTTCATTGTGCATTGTAATTGTCCCCTGAGGCGGAAAGCCGGGGGTTAGGCTAGCGCTTGGTTAAAAAAAACGAAGCTAACAGTTTTTTAATTGTGTGTGTTTCACTGAAGTTTTACTGGAAGATTTCTATTTCCTTCTTTAAAAAAAACGCTGTGTGTGTGTTTCATGGGAAGACTCGATTTCCCTTTAAAACGCTGCACTCACCTGCGCCCCTGCACCTACTCGATCCCTGGTCCTTGCACAGCGATTTACAGCTGATGCACCGAACTCAGGGACGGAAGCCATCTTAGAGAGAACAAAGGGCAGCGTTCTAGTCTTGCGACGCCTCCCACCCTCCTCCACCACTATATGAAGACCAACACCTCCCGTCCGCGCAGTGGGCGGGCGCAGCGGGCGCGCCGATGGCGCGCCAAAGGCGCGCCAAAGGCAAGCCCGTCTGCGCCCGTCCGCGCCAAGGACGCGACAGGCGCAGGACACTCTGGACCCTCTCTCCCCTCCCTTCTGTATCAGGCAAGCGACCTTCATGCTTTTAATAACACAAATTCTTGTGCCTGCACCACGAATATGACTATGATTGTGGGACCCTTCACTTGTAAAAGTTGCAAGTGGACCTCCCTCGAGCCCCTTGTTGAGATTACAGTCCCTCCTACCATCAGGCGCACAGACATTCCAACTTTTAAAGGTGGACTGATAAATGCACGTTCCATGGGTGCCCATAGCCAGGACATTAATGACCTCATTCTGGAGCAAAATCTAGACTGCCTTCTCATAACAGAGACATGGCTCACGAACAGCAGTAACCCAGACTTAGCAATAGCCCTACCTGACGGCTATACTATTGTTAGGCAGGACAGACCGAAGGGAAGAGGAGGAGGTCTTGCTTTGGTGTTGAGAAACCATATAAAATGTCACACTTTTAACTTAGACTCTCTGCAGGGTTCTGAGGGGATTGGATTCTCCATCAAATTAAACGACACCACCTCCTTCTCAGGAGGACTAATTTACCGCCCACCAGGATCCACAACTAAGTTTTTAGAGTCACTGAGCGACTCCCTAGGCCAGCTCCTTCTCCGTTACCCTCATTTCACACTCTTGGGAGATTTCAATTTACATCTGGAATCCAATATAGACACCCAGGTGCTTACCTTCCACCAAATTCTGGAGATCTTCAATCTACAGCAAAAGATAACCAAACAGACACATCAAGCAGGTCATATCCTGGATGGGATATGCTCGAACTTTCCCCTTTTGAATGTCCACACTCCCATTCCACAAATTTGGACAGATCATAGTCTGATACCCTTTAACATCAAAATTACACGCACCCCTAACTCATCAAAATTGAATCAACAGGCAGTAAATAGTATAAACTGGACTAAGGTCGAAGACAGTTTTAAACTTCGACCCATAATACAGAATCAGACTCCTAACTTGTCTGGCAATGTAGAACTAGACTCAATACACTTCCATGACTGGATGCAGCAAGAGATCACACAACGTGTTCCACCAAAACATCCCCGCAAAATGGAAAAAAGAGGAAAGAAGAGTGCCCCCTGGTTTATACCAGAACTAGCAGAGCTCCACTTATCATGCAAGAAAGGGGAACGCAACTGGCGCAAAACCTATGATCCTGCCCACAGAATCCTTTATGTACAACAGAGGAAAATATACCTAGCCTCTATTAAAATTGCTAAGAAGGATTACTACACTAATGCTATAAGGGAAGCAAAACAAAAACAAAAAACATTATTTTCCATCGTAAAGACCTTTACGCACCCAAAATTCCTACAGCCAGAAATTCCACCCTCCTTAGAGCTCTGCAACCAAATTGCAGACTTCTTTGTGGAAAAGATCGATCTTATACAAAAAGATTTCCCAATTCCTAAAGTCGACCAGCCCTCAACTCCCTTTCACCAAGGAGCAAATATAACTGATAATCTTAACACCTTCACACCAGTATCGCTCGACCTCACCAGGGAAGTAATTCTCGCCTGCAAATCAGGTGCCCCTTCTGATTCGTGCCCCCCACGAATTCTCCATCAGGCAATAGAAGTGGTCAACCCTTTGATAAACAATATTGTAAATACCTCTCTTAATACAGGCATAGTCCCTTGCCAATGGAAACAGGCAGTCGTAAAACCACTAATGAAGAAACTCAACAAACCCCCCACAGAGCTGGCCAACTTACGCCCAATATCACTTCTCCCAGTTCTGGGCAAGATTACAGAACAGATGGTACATAAAGAACTAAAAAGGTACGTGGAGACCAACAATATTTTGCACCCTCAACAATCGGGTTTTAGACCTAGCCACTCCACAGAAACAGCCTTGATCGAACTCTCCGACTCCATAAAAATCCTGCAGGACCAAGGAAAGAACGCCGTCCTAATCCTATTAGACCTCACAGCGGCATTCGACACCATCTCCCATACAATACTGATAGGGAGACTTAGAGATATCGGAATCTCAGGGGTAGTACTGTCATGGATTACCTCTTTTCTGACGGAGAGATCACAAACTATCGCTCTAGGCCCTTTCCTATCTAAGGAAAAAAAGATCATGTCAGGAGTTCCCCAGGGCTCTATTCTGAGCCCACTCCTGTTCAATATTTACATGGGCCCTCTCATTTCCCTCATTGAATCATACGGCATACTGGTAACATCGTATGCCGATGATACTCAGCTCATTGTACCTCTGGAGAAGAACTCTACCAATGCTGAGCTTAACCTTAAGAACTGTTTGAAGGATGTGTTTCTCTGGATGGACAAAAACCATCTTAAATGCAATGTCAGTAAAACAGAGATTATTCCTATGGGAAAGTCCCAACATTTCTGTCCCAGCAAATGGTGGCCTGAAGACTCTCCCGTTCCCCCACAAACTGTGACATCAGCAAGAAACTTAGGGGTTTTATTCGACACCGAGCTTTCATTTGACCAACACGTAAGGAATGTCGCAGGAAGTTGCTTTAGCATCATTAAATCCCTAAAGAAATTCTTTGACTTCCTGCCCATTGACTCACGAAAAGCCGTCACTGTAGCCCTAATCCTAGCACGCTTGGATTATTGCAATGGCCTGATGGCTGGCGTTAAGAAAACTACACTAAAAAAACTCCAAAGTGTACAACACGCGGCAGCCAGACTGGTCCTTAAATTGCCAAGAAGATCCTCAGCGTCAGCTGCCCTAAAAACCTTACATTGGCTACCCCTCCACAAGAGGATCTTATTCAAAATCTTGATTGTTGCCTTTCGAGCTTTCAATGGCATCGGCCCGAAGTATCTTACTAAACGCTTCCCCCATTACACTCCAACTAGGACATTACGATCAGCAGGAGAAAACCTCATTAAACTGATCAAATTCAACCTCAAAACAAAGGGGGGTAAGACCCTAACCTTCTTATCCTCCAAGGCCTGGAATGCGATGCCCAAACACCTTAGACTGCTCACTCAGGAAAAACAGTTCAGGAAACATCTGAAAACCTGGATCTTCAGTCTTCCAGATGAGTACGTAATGACAGCCATCTAACCCAAAACCCGCAATTGTATGCACTTTGTTTTACTAGCGCCAAGATGCTCCTTCCGGAGCGATAGTTGCGCTCTATAAATAACCAATACAAATACAAATAATCCATGACGAACCTCCTGTAATAACCCGTGAGACCCAAGAAGGCTCTCACCTGAGTCTGGGTTTTGGGCGGTGCCCATGCCAGGATGGTATCAATCTTGGGTTGCAGGGGGGCCACCTTGCCGCTCCCTACTTGGTGCCCCAAGTACACCACTGAACCCTGCCCAATCTGGCACTTACTGGCTTTGATTGTGAGGCCTGCTCTGCGCAGGGCCAACAACACTTCCTGGAGGTGGCGCAAGTGTTCCTCCCAGCTGGCGCTGAACACTGCGATGTCGTCCAGGTAGGCGGCACTGAAATCCTCCAGTCCAGCCAAGACCTGGTTGACCAACCTCTGGAAGGTGGCAGGGGCCTTCTTCATCCCAAAGGGCATAACCCGGAACTGGTAGTGCCCATCTGGTGTGGAGAATGCTGACCTCTCTTTTGCCCCATCAGTCAAGGCGATCTGCCAGTACCCAGACATTAGATCAAACGTACTAAGGTACCGGGCAGCCCCCAACCGATCTATGAGCTCATCAGCTCTGGGGATGGGGTGCGCGTCAGTCTTGGTGACTGAATTGAGTCCTCGGTAATCCACACAGAACCGAAGTTCCGGTGAAGCACCAGGCGCTGCAGCCTTTGGGACCAACACCACTGGGCTGGCCCAAGGACTGCTAGAGGACTCAACCACCCCTAAGGCAAACATTTTGGAGACCTCCTCTTTGATGTATGCCCTGACCTTGTCAGTAAGCATGGGCGGATTTTGCGGATCCACGATTCACGAATTTGCGGATTCACGGATCGTGGATCCGCAAAATCCGCGGATTATGCGGATCGGCGGATTTGGGGGCGGGGCTTCCTCGAGTGTGTGGGCGGGGCCAAACGGACGGGGCTTCCATGCGAGCGCACATGCCGCTTGTGTGTATAAAAGGTCAGAGACCGATCAGAGCAGCAGAGTAAGAGACAGAAGCCCCTGGTATATTTGGGAAGAAGGCACATCTGCCCTGCCTCCCAACGCTCACGATTGTTTTTAAGGGCTGATGAATGAGTCACTGCATTTGCGCTTCAACTAGTTCCAGCGACCAAGTGTGTGTTACTATGCAATCGCGCCGAAGTGCGCAGGGGTCCCTTGAGTGAAATGTCCATCATAGTGGGTAAATGGCGGGAAGACGGTGCATGCCGCTTGTGTGTATAAAAGGTCAGAGACCGATCAGAGCAGCAGATTAAGAGACAGAAGCCCCTGGTCACAGGAACAGCACGGGGATTCCGCTCGTCAAAGTCAAAGATGCAAACGCCTCTGGCGAGCATCACAGCGGATTTTCGATGGTATATTTGGGAAGAAGGCACACCTGCCCAGCCCCCACAACGCTCACGATTGCAGTGTTTCCTGCTGAGGTTTATTTTTTGTGCCAGGACCGTCGTGCCCGAATGAACCCTGCCCTTCATATTTATTCAAGAAGACACCACCGTTTGAATAATTTACGATGGCGCCGGCAAGCTGCCAGCGCCATCCTGCAAAAGTTACTTAATTAGCTTCAACAGGAAGCTCCAACTGATAAAATAAAGCAGGCGCTCGAGCCTCTGCTTTATCTTATCTGTTAGAGCTTCCTGTCGAAGCTAATTAAGTAACCATTTGAGGATGGCGCTGGCAGCTTGCCGGCGCCATCGTAAATGATATAGGCTTGAACTTTTGACCGCAAAATCCGCTCCGATCGCGGATTGCGGATTCTCGGTAAATTCGCGAGAGTTCGCGGATCGCGGATTTACCGAAAATCCGTAAAATCCGCGATCGGAGCGGATTTTGCGCTCATGCTTACTTGTCAGTCACTCTGTAAGCCTTGTGCTTCACAGGAGTGCTGTCCCCGGTGTCCACATCATGGACACACCACTGAGTTACACCAGGAATCAAGGAGAACAGATCAGGGAATTGTCCCAACAGTTGGCGACAATCCTGCTGCTGCTCAGGGGTCAGTGTGTCAGAGAGGACAACACCATCCACTGACCCATTTTGCTCTTTTGCAGACAGGAGGTCAGGAAGAGGCTCACTCTCCTCCTCCATTCCAGCATCTGTAGCTAGGAGCATGCCCACTTCGGACCTTTCTAAGTGGGGCTTTAAACGGTTGACATGCAGGACCCGTAAGGGGTTCCTGGGAGACTCCAAGTCCACCATGTAGGTGACATCGCTCTTTTTCTCCACAACCTTAAATGGTCCAGTCCATCTGTCCTTGAGCGCACAAGGTTCCACAGGGGACATGACCCAAACTTTTTGTCGAGGCTGAAGCTCTACCAGAGTGGCCTTCTGGTCGTGCCACCGCTTCATCTCTTCCTGGCTGGCCTCCAGATTTGCCTGAGCAAGATCTCTGAAGCGCCTAGTCTGGTTCCTAAAGGCCAGCATGTAACTGTATACATCCTGGGGAGGTTTCCTGGGAGATTGCTCCCAGCCTTCTTTGACCAGACTCAAAGGTCCTCTTACCGGGTGACCATACAAGAGCTCAAAGGGGCTGAACCCTAGAGACTTTTGTGGCACCTCACGGTAAGCAAACAACAGGCATGGCAAGAGGACGTCCCATTTACGCCTCATTGGTTCTTCAAGACCCATAATCATGCCTTTAAGGGTACGGTTGAATCTTTCAACCAACCCATTACCTTGAGGGTGGTAAGGAGTGGTGAACTTGTAAGTTACCCCACACTCCGTCCACAAAGACTTCATATAGTTGGAAATGAAGTTGGTGCCCCGGTCTGACACCACCTCTCTGGGGAACCCCATTCGGGAAAAAACACCCATCAGTGCCCATCCCACCACGGGGGCCGTCACAGTTCTGAGAGGGATGGCTTCCGGGTACCGTGTGGCATGGTCCACCAAGACCAGGATGAACCTGTTGCCCAGGGCTGTCTTGGGGTCCAGGGGCCCAACAATGTCAATCCCCACCCGGTCAAAGGGGGTACTGACCACGGGAAAAGGTTGGAGGGGAGCCTTCTGCTTCCGCCCGCTTTTCCCACTTGCCTGGCAAGTTTGACAGGTCTTGCAATGGATATCTGTATCCCTACGCATCTGAGGCCAATAAAAATGGGTGACAAGCCTGTCATAGGTCTTGTCCTGCCCCAGATGTCCAGCTAAAGGAACGTCATGAGCCAAACCCAGTAGGAAGGCTCTGAAGCGCTGGGGTACCACCAGCACACGGGCTGACCCAGGCTCAGCAGCCTTAGGCTCGCTATACAGGAGGTCGTTCTCCCAGTAAACAAAATGTGACCCTGACTGATCACCTGAGGTTTGGGCTGAGGCCTGCTGCCTCATACCCACAAGAGAAGGGCACACTTTCTGTTCTGCACAGAATTCTTCCCTGGAGGGACCACCATCCTGCTGCCAGTGGGTCAGCTCGGGTAGGTCTCCCAGTTCAACAACTTGTTCACCTGTGGGTTCCAGGGCATACCCCTCAAGGTCTGCCTCCTCCTGGACCACGGGAACTATGGGGTTCGGTTTCCCGCGCCCCCTGCCTCTTCTCTTCACAGCTGGTCCTGGGCCATACTTTCAGGCTCCGGTACCCCATCAACACCCTTACTTGCTGTCATAGATCGAGTGGTTGCACACACCCACTCTGGCACACCCAACATTTTCAAATGTGTCTCCCTCTCCACCTTAGCCCAAGGGGAGTCTTCTAAATCATTGCCCAGGAGACAATCAACAGGCATGGCGGGCCTTACAGCAACTTGAAGAGTACCTGAAACTCCCCCCCATTCAAAGGAAACTTGAGCTACCTTACACTCTCTCTGGGAGTTGTCAGCAGCTATCACAGGGTAGAATGCGTGGGGAACAACCTGCTCTCTGGACACCAAGTGACACTTGACAGCTGTCACACTCGCTCCGGTGTCTCTGAGAGCTTCCACTCTATGGCCATTAATGGTCACCCACTGCCTATATTTCTTAGTGTTACTAGGCAGAGGGGGTGGAGGGACCAATTCCATGTCTCCTAGAGAGACCAGGGACATCTCTGCGGGACCCTCCCCACCATGGGCAACCATCTCCTCCCCTCCCAGGGCTACACTCGCCAACTGACGGGGGGCGGCACGTGGTGGTGCACTAGAGTTCTTCAAGGGAGACTGGGGATCATAAAACCGGTGTCCCACCTGCTTACAAGCGAAGCAGGTCATTGGGCCCCTACGAACAGGTTTACCTGTCGGGCCTCTGATTTCTTCTCTGGGGGAGGCTGGGAACCCTTCCCTTGGTTCCCTTGAGGATTACTTTGGGGCCCTTTCTAGAACTCCCTCTGTTTACCCTTGTCCCCCCCACTCTTCTGCTGGGGACCCTGCCCACCTTTGGCTGAGTCTCCCACTGGACCCTTGTGGACCCTGGCACTGACCCAGCGGTCCGCCTCCTCAGCAAGTTTTCTAGGGTTAGATATCTTGCTATCAATAAGGTGCTGCCGCAGCTCTGGAAAACAGTTATTAGACAAGTGCTCCCAAGCAAACAAATCATAAAGAGCATCATAACTTTCCACTTTGCTGCCCTTTACCCAACCATCCATGGCTCTGCAAAAATATGATACATATTCCACCCACGTTGTACCAGGCAATTTCTTACATTCTCTAAAGGCCTGTCTGTACTTTTCTGGGGTTAGGCCATACCTTAACATTAAAGCATCTTTCATATGAGCATAAGACATCCTATCCTCAACAGGCATGTCTAACAGGGTATCTCTTCCCTCATTCACAAAGCGACCCCACAACCCGCTCCCCAATCCTTCTCAGGGACCCGGTGGGCCAACAATGCTAACTCATATGCTTTAAACCATTGACCAATATCTTCATTCTTCTGAAAATCTATGATCACATCTTTAGGAAAATAAAACCTACTTTCTGCAGGCACAGATGGGATGCTGCCACCAGAGGGATTCAATTCTAACTATTTAGCTTTGAGCTCCAACTCCCTCATCCTGGTATCACGCTCAAAAGCTAACTTCTCTCTTTCAAACTCTAACCTTTTGATCTCCATATCAGCTTCTCTCCTGCCTCTTGCATTCTCTATCTCCAACTGCCCATTTATCTTAAGTTTGGCCATTTCCATGTTGTAAGCTCGCTCTTTCTTCCTTTCTTCTCTTTCTTCAGGAGAAAGACCTTTGGAGGAAACACTGCTGCCAGGAGAGGATGCGGGCCCATTCACTGGCACCTCCTCCTCCCCTTCCCCTGTCGGTACCACCACCGGATCAGAGGAATCTCTGGCCTCTAACCAGGCCTGCAATGCTTTGAGATAATCTGGCCTCCTTGAAATGCCTGTGGTAGGAACTTGCAACTGCTTGCAAAAGGATTTCAGCTTCTTTAACGGATAGTCGTTCATCTTACTCCTATCAAATTCCTCCACAACAACAGGTGTAGTGCCTCCAGCATTACTCATGGTCAAAACTGGCAGTTTCAAAAATCAAGCTCCAGGAAAGCGGAGAACAAAAATAGAATATCCAACCAAAACAGATTGTGGCTGCGCTATGGTCTGCTTTCACTATGTAGCGCACACTAATCACTGCACATGGGTCATAAATGCAAAGTTCAAATCCTCACCGCTGACCCACCAATGTTAGAAGCGGCTGTCTCTAGTTGGCAGAGGTATACACTTCTGACAAATAGGGACACACCTTTTCTAGTCAGGGCAAGGGGATCACACACTTAGATAACCCCTGCTCACCCCCTTGGTAGCTTGGCAAAGCAGACAGGCTTATCTCAGAGGCAGTGCGTTAAGCATTTATGACCACATACAGTAATAAAGTGAATACACTACAAATGGACACGACACAGTAGTATTTTAAAAATAAGGATTTTTATATAAGGCTTAGCACAAGACCAAATAACGACAAAAATATACCACAATCTTAATAAATACTCTTGGAAGGAAAAATCATAGTTCAAGTATGGTTTCTTCTTAGCACAAAGTCTTTAGTATCAAAAGCAACTCTTCTTCTTTAAGACACAGTTCTTGGCAACAATGTAACCCACACGGGAGTCACACGACGTCGAGGCAAAGATAATCCCAAGGTTCGGCGTCGACCGCGAGGAGCGCTACGTCGAGCCCGGAGTCGCACAGACTCCCACAACACAGTACCTTGGAAAAGTGAAGCACTCGATGATCAGCGGCGTCGAGATGTTCGGCGTCGCGTCTTCGGCGTCGATCGGGCCTCGGAGTCGGGGCGATCTGCAGCGGCGTCTACCGAAGTCAGCAGGAGCAGCGCTCACGAGATGAAGCAGGATACGGCGTCGTCGATGTCGATGTTGCAAGAGTGAGCAGCGCTCACGGCATCGAGAGGGCTCGAAGTCAATGCGATCAGCAGTGGTGCAGACACGAGGTCACTTGGAGCTGGAGCCGAACTCACTACTCACTGGCGTTGTTGCTGGCGTCGATCGGGCCCGGCGGCCGGCGTCGAGGAAGCGGGACACTGGAGCCGTTACTCACGATGTCGAGCTGGATTCGGCGGCGTCCGTCGGCGTCGAGATTGCTGGATTCTTTCAGAGGTGCTGGATTCACAAGTTCCAGCAAATAGCACTTTAAGCAGATGAAGTCCTTTAGCCCTGTGACTTCAACAGGAGACTGGCACTCTTCCAGCCCTTGGAGATTTTCTTAGCAAAGATTGAGAGTACACACACAGTTCCTCTCTCCTGGTTCCTTGGCAAAAATAAAGAAGCAATGCAGGATTCCCCCAACAAACAGCACTCTGGCAGAAGGGGTAGGCAGTCCTTAGATCAGCGGGCTTCTTGTCCTTGGTTCAGGTTTCCTTGTCAGAAGTGATCTAAATTCTTGTTTCAGGGGTCCTTCTCTTATACCCCTTTTTGGCTTTGATCCCTTTGTCCATGCAGGGGAATTTCCCCTCATCTTGGGTTTGTTGTGGGTGTTGCCAGGCCGAAGCACCTGGCCTATTCACTGTGCAGGGCAGAGTCTTCAGCCGTCCAGCAGGAGCGGAGCCAGCATTGTCACTGGCAGGGGCAGGGCCATCAGTTGTCCGGCAGGAGGTGGGACAGGAAAGTCCCAGGCAGGCACAGAGTCATCAGTCGCCTGGCAGGGGGGCAGAGCCATCATTGTATTAGGCAGGGCAGGCTATCAGGAGCTACTCTTCCCCTACTCTCAATGCAAATGCCCCACTCACCCCACAATCACTCATTCAGACCTCTGGAGCCACCCAGATCCTGTCACACGCACACCAGAACCAGCAGAGACCGGTAGACAGTTAGACAAGAAAATAGCTACTTTCTAAAAGTGCTATTGTCAAACACAAAGTCCAAAAACCATCCACACAAACGGATGCGTTATTAAACCCTGAGTTCAGGGATACCAAACTCGACATTGCACCATGCTCCCCGAGCCCGCTAGGATTATAGCCTTAATAATCCTGGCAGCCCATTCTAACTGATGGAGAGCAGGTTACCTTACACTAGTGAAAAACGAATATGGCTGTAATTCACTATTAGGACATGCCAACCTTGTCAGGCTTGTCCTACCTTATGCTTACAATGCACCCTGCCCGTGGGCTTACCATAGGGGTGACTAACATGAAGTTAAGGGAAGGTTTAGGGACTGGCAAGTAGGTGTACTTGCGCAGTCTGCGTGACAGTACCAGACTGCACGTGGTCTAGCAATGGTAGACCTTCAGACATACTTTTACTAGGCCGCTCTTGTGGGTGGCACAACACGTGCTGCAGGCCCACTAGCAGCATTTGTATTTACAAGCCCTGGCACTCCTGGGGCACTCTACTAGGGACTGACAGTAAACCAAATAAGCCAAACATGGAATTCAATCAATACAGCAATTTTACATAGGGAGCACTTGCACTGTGGCACTGATCAGCAGTGGCACAGTGCCCAAAGCATTTACCAGCAAAAACATCGTAAACAGAGGAGGCAAACAGAAAAAATGGAGGAGAGACTCATGCCAATGATGCCAGGTCTAACAAAACTGTATAGGAACTGTGCAGGTTTCCATATTTTCCTGGCTCATTTCAAGGTCAGAGCACAGGCCTTGTGTCATCCTGCAGTGCCATGCTTTTTATATTTTCTTTATCAGCAGAAACAAAGGCTGCCCCACACAAAAGGAGCACTTAACAGTACTTCTACCAGCTCCTGAGGAAGAAAGGGGAGGGGTGAAAAGATCGCCATCTACCACTCAGCTGTCCTACTGTACCAGGCATTAGCCTGCCCAAGCTCACTAAACAAAGGAGAGTGCCCAGACAACTGGAGCCAACCCAGAGGGGGGCTGTATTAAAAATTCTAGTTTGCATGTCGCTGGTAGTGATGTCAGCGAGGGGTGGAGCTGAGATCCCAGGAGCTATTGTGACCAGTACCTCAAGGATGACTCAATTTTGAATTGTCCCAACATGCTGTGGAGGAAGGTTGGGTCATGCGTGCAGATGTGATCTGGCATCCCAGGTTTAGCCAAGGGTGCCTGTTTTCTGGAAGATTCCTCTTCCCTTTAAAAACTCTTGTACAAGAAGAGACGCTCTCTTGCCTGTGGATTTCTACATACTTCACTGCTGGATCCTAGGACTGCCATGGAGAACTGGAACAAGGACCTATCTGATCCCCACCCAGGACTCTCTACTCTTGACCCCAGGACCAGGGGGTCTCCCCAAGGGCCAGTGAGGCTGGCCCTTTAAAACCCCCTGAGAACAAGTTGGTGGAAAATCCTTGACTTTTCTGCACCCACCATCAAAGAACCAAAGGTAAACTGGTGCAGGGGATCAGGAAAAATAGCTTTTTGAGGGCTACATCACTTTGGAGTTGAGGAGGGTTGCTGCAACTGCCCTTGGTAGATATAACTCACCACCAGGAGTAAAACGAGCTTAGGATCATCCACATCGTCCCAACAGGGTATGAGTGGGGCCGTGCACCCCACAACGGAAATCCACAGGATGAGTCCGCACGAAAAAATGAAGAGAAAGAAAAAAGTAACCCACCTGGGCTCTTCTAAATGCCGCTAAAATAAATTACCTTCTCTAGTAATCTCATCGCATAATGACTTGCATAATGACTTGCAGGCCACTTATTTCAATTACTTTTTTTCCCAAGCTACCAATGTATCTTTGCTTTATAGTTTACCGGTCTACTTTTGATCAGATAGATCGGGACAAGCTGTGGTGCAAGTTGAATGAATGGGTAATCCCATCTGCCCTTCTGAAACAGCTGGTCTTGCTGCATACAGACATGTAGGTACAAGTTAAGGTAGAGGCTGGTAGGCATCTCCCCAGACGTATTTTAACCACAAAAGGCCTGAAGCAGAGGTGCACCATATCACCCCCCCTGTTTCGTCTTTTTATGGTGGACCAAAGTTGAACTGCTGCAACTGCCACGCTCTGAAGCTGGGGTGGTTGATATTATCAAATCTGTTTATCCCAATCACTTGTTGTTGATAGGCTCCAAAACTTGCTTGATGTAACACAAATTTTCTCAGTCGAGAACGGCCTGGTAATCAACTTCGGAAAAACTAAAACTTTTATACTAAATCAAGGGAAAAAAAGAGCCCCATATTGGTACTTAGCCAACCAACTTCTGTAGAAAGTAGCAGAATATAAGTATTAAGGAGTGATAATAGACAACAACTTGTTATTCACTCTGCAGAAAGAAGCTCTGAGGAGACAAGAGAGTGCTATAGCTCGTACATTAAAAAACCTGAAAAACTGTTGCGTGCCACAGTTCTACACCTTTATTCCGGGTAATTCAGGCAAAGCTTGTACCAACAGTATCCTACAGGAGTGATTCAATGCAGGGCAGAGATGAGATCCTACATGGAATAATGGCGGGTGCATTCAGACTGATCTTAAGCCTCCCTAAGTACACTTAATCAACACAGATATGGCTAGTTTGGCCTGCAGAAGCAGACAAACGGCAGCAGGGGCACATATATAAAATTCTGGTATAACATAAAGAGAGCATAATTAAACAACCTCAACGCCCACCTTTGTATGGAGTCAACAACCGGAGACAACTCTCTTGCAAGAGCCTACCTCAATAAGTCAATTAAAAAAACTGGGAATTCAGGGCCTGTAGGAAATACCAGTATCTCATGCAAGCTTCAAAAACCTGGCAAATAAGACCATGAAGCAGACCTCACTATTAGAGGATAGAGTAACTCTGGCAGCCCTGCTTTACAGAGGCGGCTCTTCTGTTATGGTTGAGGAGCGTCACCCCCCCCCCCCCATGTTGAAAGCCAGCAGAGGCAAATGGCAAAAATAAAATGATACTAAAACATTTTTATTACCATTTTATTTTTCTGCCTGCAGACTGGAACTGTGAGCCGAAGCAGGGTCATAGCCACCAACACTGACACCAGGAAAATGTGGGCACTGCCAAGTGCTCATGACAGTTTGGGCAGCCCTCTGGGGATGGCCACACCGTCATGCACTTGGCCTTTCTCCACCTAGCTGCGTTATACATCTGGGTTTAGTAACCAGTCTATGTCTGAGCGCCGAACTGAGCTGCTCAGACCTATCCCAGTGCTGCTCACATTCTGAGAATAGTATTTCCAGCATGTGAGCCGCATTGGTATTGGGAGCCTGTGCTGTGTCCAGCAGTTCCTGGACGTCGGAGCTGCAAGGATCAGAGGAAAGTGGCGGCGGTTGGAGAAGGTAAGTGCATTTTTCTTACTTTATAACTCTTTCATTTTGTTTGTGTTCCCATCTCACCCACCCCACCACTTCGCAATATGAGTGGCCGCTCTTGCTGCTTTGTATTGCAGTTACGTCACAACATCATCCCAACCCTACCTTCATGCAGGTTTTACCAAAGCAGCCAAAGAGAAGTGACTGCACTATCATCTTGGAGCATTGCCCTAGTTATTCCATTTACTACTTTGGAAGCCACATCCAGCCATGACCAACTGTAGGCTGTGCGGAGCAGGGAGTGTGAAGAACTAGTGAGTGAGGGCCGAGAAATGCAACAACCTCTCTATAATCGAAGAGGAATTCAATCATGTAGGCATGCAGTCATAGCATGCTTTGCTCTGGAGGACTTGAAGCTAAATTGCAGCCTTGAGAGATACCTAAATAAGGTGGAAGGAAAAGTGGCAGCTATCATCAACATTGTGCGTGAGCAACAGAACCAAGGCATGCCTGCAAAATGAAAGATACACTAAGGACTAAATCTGTCGCTCAGTGAAATTGCCTTGACTCCAGGAGCCGAGGATGGCCCGAGCTGCACTAAAATTATCCATGTCTGTGTGGCACCTGCAGAGTACTCTTTTACCAAGGAACTCACTGCTAGTAAGGGACTGGCAGACACTAGGGAAATGCACAGGAGTTGGTAGGTTTTTAGCGCATGGGATAATTATTGAATCTGAAAAATACATCAACCTTCTTCAAGTTTTTGGAATGTCAAACTTGCTACAATTTAATGGGTCAAACGCATACAACAGTTACTGTATCGTCAGGGGCAGCAATGGCGGGGGACCGTCGTCCCACTGGCTCAGACCCAGCAGCAAAAAAAGAAAACAATAGCTCATTATTGTTTAATTTTTAAATGTGTGCAGGGAGGGGTGGGACCGGGGCATGGGAGGAGGAAGAGGAGTGCCATGTACCCTCCCTAAGTGCACATAGGTGTTTGGTCGACCATTTCAGGCTGACCAAAACACACATGCGCACTTAGGTTTATCTAACCTGGCAGTTGTGCACAGCCGGGTTGGAGAAACCCCACAGACTTCCTGACCTGAGCAGAGCATCTTTCTAGCCTGCTCAGGCCAATCCCTGTGCTGCACATAGTCACAGTGTCTGCTGGGTCAAGGAAGTCACAGCACTAAGAAACACAACGTGGCCAGCATTAGATAAGTTTAACTTTTTTAAATGATTTAAATTGTTATTATAGACACCCGCACCCCTTCCCGGCCTCCCCAACCAAGGCCCCACGTGCCACCTCCTGCACCCCCCCAGCACTCCACCACTCTTTTCTATGTGGCAGCTGCCACTGTGTTTCGTGCAGATTTTGATGAGTTAAACAGCAAAATCCATAAGTTATGCCCGACCTATGTAGTAACAGTTGTTTTTTTTGCACCCTATATATAACATGCCCGTGGTATTTTTATTTATCGGGTGTGATAAATAGCACCTACATTCGTAACTAGCCCTTCGTAGTGCTTCAAACTAGTGCATACCTTTTCAAAGAGCTCACCCACATTGCACAATCAGCCTTCAGACTATTGGCACCCACAATCCACAGTCACCTTCAGAATATGAGCATCCACATTCCACAATCACCTTCAGACTAGGGTGAAGGTCATTACCTCATACTGTCTGCTTTAGGTCTTCATTTCACCTAAATGCACTAATCAAATTTTAGTCTGAAAATCAAGGTTCAAGCTACATTATATGTCCTCTTTCAATCTGATTAGCGGCTGATTAGACTCCCCATTCTATATTTTTTCTTATTTTCTGAAAATTTCACTTGTGTTTATTTTTTACAATTTTCTATGAATTCATCAACATTTATTTTTTGTTGCCTGCAAGAAAATGAACACGTATTTCTAAACATTTATTTGTCCTGTCATGTACAATTTCACAAGACCAACTACAAGTTGTTTGCTTTAATTAAGTAGCCATTTACAATGCATTATTTATACATGTATTGTTAATTTTTAGTTCTTTGGAAAGCACCCAAAGCCCCGACAGCGTGATGAGAAATAGTCAAACAATGCAATGGAGGTGCCATATAGTTGGGCTCGGATGAACACCTGACATTAGAGAATTTGCGGCTGGTCTCACTACTCCCCTATTTTTTTGAAAATGGCGGAAAAATTGGTCAATAGACAGCTGGGGGCACACATAAAGAAAAACAACTTGCTACATCCCGCTCAATCAGGCTACAGACCAACTTAATCAACGGAAACAGCACTGCTAATGCTACTGAGTCAGTACAGAAGATAGTGGATGAAGGACCAATGACTGCTCTGGTCTTATTAGATCCCATTGCAGCTTTTCAAACAGTGTCACAGTAGCTGCTGGTGCACCGACTCTGGAGTGGGGGTATGGATGGGGCTGCCTTGGACTGGATGGTATCCTAGGCGCAGAACCACAGCTTCCAAGTGTCACAATCTACGTATATCTCTAAACCCATTTCTCTAGCACAGGGGGTGCTGCAGGGCTCCATTCTGAGCCCAACTCCCTTTATTCTGTACGTCGCCCCCTTGGCTGGGGTTGTAGAAACCATGGTGTTACAATTGTGTCATACGCAGATGACGCAGAGCTAGTGAACACCCTGGCCCCAAACTCGGCACAAGAGGCTGCCAGCTTTGTAGACTGCTTGAAAGATCTGGCAGGGAGGTTGGCAGACAACTGCCTGAGTTTAAATAAGACAGAAATATTATTAATAGGAAACACTCCATCCATCTAGCCCTCGGCCTGGTGGCCAACAATACTATGGTCAGTCCCAACCTGGAAGACTGAGGTAAAAAATCTGGGAGTATGGATAGACTTGAAACTGTCTTTCGAGACCCAGATTAAGAGGCTGTCAGGAAGATATTTCAGAATCCTAAAAATACTCCGAAAACCCTGGACATTCTACCTATGTTTGCTAGGAATACCCTGATCCATGCTCTGGTCACAGCGAGACTAGATTATGGGAACGTGAGGCTCCTGGGCGCAACCAAAAAGGTATTGCAAAAGCTGCAATCAATCCAGAATGCAGCAGCTCAACTGGCGCTGAACTCGCCGAGACGGGCGTCTTCCAAGAACACACTGGAGACATTGCACTTATTGCCCATTCATAAACGCATCACGTTTAAGGCAGTATGTTTCGGTCACCATATCCTGCAGGGTAAAGGCCCACATACCTGCCGAACCAACTGTCACCCTATAAAACCGAACGCCATCTGAGATTCACAGGGACTCATCTGGTCAAAGTCCCAAGGATCAAAAACGCACGCATGGGAGCGAGATCTTTCAGCTACCTGTCAAAAAAACACTTTTTCCTTGTCCCTCAGGGAGGAGCAATCAGAGAGTAGCTTCCGCAGAAAACTAAAAACATGGCTCTTCACACAATAGACAGGAATTAGCCATTATAGGCAAAGCACTGATTACTGGAGTTGTCATACAATTAAAATATCGCGGGGCACACCAGTAGGTGTAACTAGGTGCTCTATAAATTCATAAATAAATAAAATAACTTAATAAATACATAGGAAAGGTGAAATGTTAATTATGTCTAAAGTGATAGAAACAACTTTTTACAGATGACCTGAGGCATCTGCCTGACAACTGAATGTAACCGTCCCATGTTTTCCATTCAGTGAAATTGCATAGCCACTGGAAGACCTAGGAGCTACCATTTTAAAAGCCTTGTTTCCATGTTTGCCATTTTTATAGATGTATACAAACAGAGAAAATATTTTGTTTTTTCAAATAGGTGAAAAAGATCTGCAAATATTGAAAACATTCAGTTAGTTCAGATGCATGATTATTGGAAATACCCGTCTTTTAAAAAACATCTGTGTGTAAAACGTTTGAAAGCAATCAGTTAGTTGAAATGCTGTTTTTCTACTTTACCCCTCATTCTCCTATACTCTCACAGAAGCCATGCAGTATACTGGTAGCAATAACTTGTACATGAAACAACTCCAATGCCATTATTGAATGTATTCATAATTGAATTTATTCCCTGTGCATTCTCATTATCAAACATGTACAGGGAGAGGGTCCCCTCCCCATTTCTAGAATGTTGCTAGGATGAGATGGCATGTACCTCACTGGTAGGGTTATTTAGCACTCAGGTACATGTTGTAAGCATACACTGTTTTGACCTTTCTTGTTGTGTCAATAAGAGTTGTTTTTTGGCAGAAGACTTTAAAGTTTCTCTTTTCGACTATGTGATCCTGAGTTCTATGTAGTAAACTAAAAATATTGAGAATCAGCAGATGTCTCACCTTTGGTGATCACAGAAGCGAGAAAGATGGCAGAGATGAGGAACACCTGCATGGTTTTGGAGAAAGTATTGAGCTGGGCAGTGCAGAAGATCTGGGTCTCAGCAGTTCTTCAGTCCTTCTCTACATCTGATTGTCTGGCCATTGTATTAATTCAGTTTCAGTGGATGGAGGTGAGGTCCTGCCTGAGCTCTGATGTGGCGGTCTCATTATTTTCCGCTGGTCAGTGATTTGGCGCGTCTCTCAACCATCACTCCACCCAATGCATTATTAAAAGAACAGGCTGTCCAGAAGCAATGCACTTATCTCTATCAGCGGCTTCATGGAGTAATGTATTATGTGCACTGACACACCCTTTCTGAGAATTAGTTTTGGCAACTTGCCTTTGGCTAGCTTCCAATGCAGTCTCTTAGCAGCTCAGACAGGCCCCTCGGTCTATCTAGTATTTTCCAGACCATAGAAGGTGACACTTCTTTTGGTGAGATGAGTAATAAAAATGGCTGAAGCCAAGTGATAGTTGCTGTGTCTAGGGGACCATTCCAGTAATATGCTTGGCTACACCTTTAATTTTCGCGGAACTTAGCACTTCTTGTTATCAAGGCAGAAAATGATGTGACTGATGTCACACATGATAGCTCAGGAAGATTAGGATGGTATTTGCACTGCGCAAACTAGGCACAGTCTCCTGTCCTTGCTGCACTACTTGGCTACTGTAATCTCGAATGGAGGGTTAGAGTCATCTATTTGAAAATGTCAGTCACAGTTGTAGGAAACTGGGTTACTAGTCGAGTGGTCAACCACAATTCTTGTCAAGGTGAAAAGCAAGCAAACCCCAAATTAACCTGTGCTTAACCATCCAGTAGCTTGTCACAGATCAGTCAGACCTAACTTAGAGGCAATGTGTAAAATACTTATGCAGCACTTTAATTAGTAATACAGTAAAAACAGAACACAAGAATAATCCTACACCGTTTTAGAAACATACAGTAAAATGTAATAAATTGTCTCCAAAACAGAATACATTCAATTGTTAGAACTAGAGATATGCAATTGTAAAGATTTCAGTGAGAATAGGGATGAAAAGCACAAATCGCCATCTGTGGTTATCTGGTCACACTGAACTGAGACAAACTCACAAGTTCAGATTGACCACATTCAATTGCTGTCCGGATATAGAAAACAGGGTATGTCGGGGGGACAAAGGGGCTCATTATGATGGCGTAACAAATGTACTATTCCAACTCCAGTCTGTGCGGACACTAGGGAAGGTGTTAGATTTTAAATCAAACACCTCCCCCCCCGCAAGTCGTTTTTCCAACTTGCAGAGTAATGGTATGCGGAATGATAATGGGGTCGTTGTAACAACCACGTTGTGATTCCCTGAAAAACTTTTCGTGGTAAATGTTGTTTACCCCCAACGCCATATTAGGATGCCGTTGGGTATTGCGGCGGACGCAAAGTCTATCCTCCACTTTTCCGCCAGTGGCAATCGTTATGATTGCCTGCCGGGTGGAGCTGGACCACTAATATGGTGGTGGTGCCTAGCAGGCACCGTCTTCCATATTAGGATGTGGATGTTGTGGAGCCCTCTCCATGGTGAATGGCTGGTGGGGATTGGCTTTGGGGAAATGTTGCGGGCCCCCATCTGTTGGGAGTGTGGGGGGTGCACTGGGGGGGTACTCCCCTGCACTTTCCTGCACCAAGTAGCTGGCACCGTGTGGTGCCTTCCATTTTGTGCAGGAAAATGCAGTGCATGCTCTTTTACCATTGCGGACAGTGCTACAGGCAGAATGGTAAAAGGCCAGGATGCGCCCACCATACTGCACTGGTGGGACTGCCAAATGTCTGGTGGGCGGTCCCATCACTGTTATGATGGCAGGCGGACTAATGTCCACCCTCCATCATAATGAGCCCCAAAGTACCTAACAGTCAGGTTACAAAATGTTGTGAGGTCACCCATCGAGGATGTGTTGCACATTAGTGGTCCAGGGCTGACATGTGTGGTCCTGCATCGAGAATGCATTGTGCAACAGGAGGTCTGAGCAGCTGTGGAGTAGTGACATAAGGTCCTACAATGAGGTTGTGTGTTGCTGCAGCTGTTCCATGGAGCTGTGATGCAAAATCCCACATCACGGATGGATCAAGCAGCAGCATTTCCAATGAGATGTGGGGTCCTACATTAAGGATGCACAGCAGCAGTCCTGTGAGAAACCAGTGCTTTTTGCAGTGCCCCCCTACTTTTTGGGCCACATTTTGACTATTGGATGCTGGTATTCTGACTATGAATGTGCCCTGGCCTTTGCTAACCATACCCAGGACCTGTGCTCTGATTAAAAGTACAACATAATTAGGTATAATTAGAATTGGTACTGACAACCTCCCTATAAGTCCCGGTATATGGTAGGGCATGTAGATTTAGAGGCCCAGTAGATTTAATGCACTTAAGTGTGCACCGCTGTGTTGCCTGCAGTCATTTTTTTTTGTTTGTTTTGGTCCTCATTGACTACCCTGGTTGCACCTATAAAGTCAAATAGAGAGCGACACACTGCCTCAGATAACTGGATAGGTAGACCAGTATTATAACAGGGGTACCTAATCAGTGAAATCGCGATCTCAAGGGCCCACAGTCCGCAACCATAAGGACACTGTTTTGCTGCACAGGTATTCCTCCCATTAGATCGAGATCAACAGGTCAGGGTATGCCAGCAGAGAAAGAAACAAAGGATTCCAAAGGCAGCATAATCATTGGACCAAACGGGAAAAAAAAAACATATGATTCAGAGTTGGTTCCACTTCAGAAGATGCCAAAAGGCTCTCTAGTTTCGGTTTCCTGATCTCAATAGATCAAGTTTTGAGATCTGTAACATTGAATTCTGCCAATCGGAAAGAGATCGTGGTAGGGAGTCCATTTTTTACAAATTTCTCTTCTTGCCAGAAGCATAGAGTAGAAGAGGAGATATTTGGGAGAATCCGTCACCCCCTCCATAACTCCAAAGATTACCAGTACAGGATTTATTATGATCTGGCGACCCAGGGAGGTTGAAAGTGAAATGCTTAAAGAGTCCCAAAATTGAGATAATAAAGGACATTCGTAAAACATGTATAAGTCCGAAGCCGCTATTGCCCCACACCTTGCGCAGGCAACCGGTCGATCTACAGAGAATTTTGAAAGCCTTTGCGGCGAGTAGTAAGCCCTGTGTAGGGAGAAAAGATTGTTTCTTCGGAGCCACGCTGGTTTAACTATTTCCCATAATATCTGAAAAGAACTAAGCCAAAGACTTTCCACATCGAGTTCTGGAAAATAACTCCCCCAGATGTTATCAGGCAGTTGAAATTCGCCATCAATCTCCTCCAACATTGAGTGATACCAAAAGCATATCTCCTTTTTTGCCTGGGTTTTATCTAGAAGTTGAGACTCTAAAAGGTTACCAAACCCTAGTGGGGGTCTAAACTTAATGGTAGATTGCGCATGAGCCAAACTTGCTAAGTACTTGAACCTTGACAGATTAGAGCCTGTTCTAATACTTAACGATTCCCAAGGTAAGAGTACCCCATCGACAGATTCCATGTTCTAGCCATGCCCTGCACGACCTTCAGTTTTATTTTATTTTAAATTTGGGGTCCCCAAATTTAGAAAGAAACCCATCATGTGGTAACCTCGCCCCACTTAGCATGGCACTAAACATACAACCAATCCCGGAGTTGGTGGGTGTTTTCAATAACATACAGGAATGGGTGAGTTAAAATGCCCATGCGTATAATTGAAAATCTGGGGCTGCTAGCCCACCCTTCTGCCTTCGACCCCTCAGTTTTTTCCAGGCAATTCTAGGGTTGCGTTGGGCCCAGATGAATGAGTTAATGTCACTCTGTAATTTGACTAAAAGTGACGGTTCAAAATAAAGAGGTATTGTGTTAAACAAAAAGGTGATCTTCTGCAATATGCTCATCTTTGTGAGATTAACCCTTCCCAAAATAGAGAGAGGCAATGATGACCGATAACTCATAAGTCTCCGACATTCTTTCGCTTTAACAGAGAAGTTGGTCTCAACAATTTTATTACTATCTTGGACGATTTCTATACCCAAGTAACGCATTTTTAAGCAGGGCTGAACCCCTACTTCTAAATCATTATGGTTCCAGGTCATAATCTCAGTTTTGGAGGCGTTAACCTTGTAGCCCAATATTGCTCCGAAGTCCAGGGCCAGTTTAATAACAGAAGGGAGTGCTGTACTTAAATCTGAGGAAAAAATCAGAATATCGTCCGCGTACAGGGCCACCCTCTTCTCCCATCCCCCCATACCTAAAAGGCTTGATGCTAGCATCCTCCCGCAACCGTTGGGCAAAGGGTTCGATGTATAAGTCGAACAGGAGGGGGAGAGAGGGCAGCCCTGACGTGTTCCCCTAGTGATGTTAAAAAGGGTCAGTCAGTGATCCATTAACCAAGAGGCAGGCTGAAGGGTTTTGATAAAGTAGGCTAACTGCTCTGCTAAATCCTGTTCCCACATTGAACTTACCCAAGACCCCCAACAGGTATGACCAATTCACCCTGTCGAAGGCCTTGGTTGCATCCAACGTGAGAACAGCCAAAGGCAGCCCAGCAGATGATGCAGCATCAATTGCACCTATTAGGTCGTAAGTCAACTCGAAGAGTTGTCGACCCCTAATAAATCCCCTCTGGTCTTCATGTAAAATGTCACCCGCGACCATGCCCAGCCCGTTGGCCAAAATTGAAGCAAAGATTTTATAGTCCGCATTTAAGATAGAAATTGGATGATAAGACCCGCAAGAAGATGCTGATTTGCCAGGTTTTAAGATTAAAGTTATTGAGGCTTTATCCCAGGAAGTTGGTGGTGAAATCCCTTCCTGAAGAATCTGATTAAAAATAAGGAGGTCAAATATGGTACTATCGCCTGCTCTAGAAGCCCATAGATCTCAGCTGGAAGGCCGTCAGGACCCGCCGCCTTCCCAGACTTACTGTTCATGATAGCTTTCTTGACCTCATCCTGAGTAATCGTCTGATCTAGAGACGCAGATTGGTCGGAGGTCAATGTTGGCAAGGAGATCATGTTTAGCCAATCAACAATCGAATCCTGGTTAATACACTTATCCTCCTTATAAATATTTTGAAAAAAGGATCGGAAGATTGTTCTAATTTCTTCATCTGAAGTGTAAACTACATTATCGTGGATAATCAAGCATATATTACTGCGGACCTGATCGGTCTTAGACTTCCAAGACAGAAGTTTCCCTGCACCTTCACCATATTGGAAATGAGTGATTTTACTGGTTTCCCATCTTTGTAATATACGTGCCTTCAGCACGGAGTCCAAATCCCCCTTAGCTCTGACCAGTTTGTTTTGTAGTTCTTGCAGTAAAATAGGCAAGGCAGATGATTGTAGGTCAATTTCCCTTTGAAGCCTGACTATTTATGCCTCACTCGAGAGTACCTCCTCTCTGTACATCTTCCTCATATGGGAGACCCTGCTAGTGATTTGGCCCCTAAGGATGGCCTTAAAGGAATCCCATACACAACCTGGAGTGGCCGTGCCAATGTTACGATCCATAAAACACTTGCTTTTCTCTACCAAAAAAAGAATTGCATATTGTCTTGAAAGCAAAGAACAATCGAACGACCAGCTTCTAGGAACAACTTGGGGGAAACCTGCCATTACCAATGATATTGCTGAATGGTCAGACAGATGTGAAGGGAGGTATGTGATATTTTTGACCACGCTTTTCAATGACTGACTAATCAAAATATAGTCAATCCTGGATTGATGTCGATATTTATAATTTCAAAATGAATCACCCATCTGTTGCCCAGATAATATCCTCCAGATGTCTAAATAACCATACTGTTTCATGTTGGCCTACAGGAGAGACCTGGTTTTAGAAGGGGTCAATGCCCGGTTATGTGGGGACTTATCCTAAAGGGGGTCAAGAACTATATTAAAATCGCCCGCAAATATAATAGGTTCTGGAACAGAAAGCAAATGAGAAAAAACAGATTCCAAGCAGAAGGATCATCCACATCCGGGCCATAATATCCCACAAAATTGATTTGTGCTCCACAATACTAACTGTGGAGATGACCCATCTACCACCTGGATCTGTTAATTTGAATACCAGTCGGGCTTTTAAAGATTTTTTAAACAAAATTGCGACTCCTCTATTGTTCATTGATTACGTTGTAGTAATGAAAAAATCAATCCACGGATTCTTCTTTGCCAAATCACTCAACTCTAGTTCTACCAAGTGGGTCTCCTGGATAACAACTACCTGCCCATCGCAATCGCGAAGATATTGCAGAATCTTGTCCCTTCTGGGGCTTGTGCGAAGGCCATTGATATTCCAGGAGAGAATCCGCAGATTATTCATAGAAGAGCTGCCACTTTCCTGCCACCCTACTAATGCCATACTCAACTGGGAAAAGAACACAAAAGATTAACATAACCATGCCGAAGATCACCTTAATACAAAAAAAACAGTCCGGTACAACCAGAATAGAAATGAGGATATTTTTTTATTTTTCTCCTTGCAAAACCCACCCACTTACCCCGTGGCCCATACTACCTCCCCTCCCCCCAGGGAAACCCATTCCCTATCTATCTGGAGCATGCCCAGAAGATAGTTCCCCCTCTGAGCACTCGCTGTGGAGATGAAAATTGTAGGAGAGCTCGAGATACCTAAAAGATATTTAAGAGGATTCTAGAATTTCTTTATTCTACCCCCTTTTTTTTATAGAGTAGAGTATGGAGCCTTGCCCTTTGATTTCATATAGCTTGCTACTGCTCCTAGCTCTTGTTGTTTATTCTCTCTAGAGTTCCTAAATTCATAATGAGAGATAGGTAGACAACAGCAAATCATTTAGGAGAAATTAAATCCCAATGCAACTATCCCTAGTATTCCTAGTATCATTTTAAATGAGGGGGAAAGAGAACCATTCTAAAATCAATAGAAGCCCCCGCCTAACTTGGTGGACCATCCTTATTACACCAAACCAATAACAGGTCGTCTGCTGCTTGAACTGATCTGATGTTGTACATTTTATTGTTGCACATGATCTTTAATGCGGCTGGGAACTTAAGCTGAGCGGAGGTGCCTAACTGCTTAAAGGCGTCCAGTCTCCTCCCCAACTCCCATTGTTTATCCAGAGTTGGCCTAGAAAGATCTGACCTTACTTGGAAGTTGAAGCCCTTACCACTCAAAGACTTTTGTTTAAGGGCCTGACTAAGGATCATCTCTTTAAGGGAGTAGGTATGAAAGTTGACTAGGATTTTCCTAGGTATTGATCTTTGCGGATTTTTCCTAAAAGGCTCCCTATGAATTCTTTGGATATCCAAACTCAGATTTTCCACTGACTGTTCAAGATGTAACGAATACCTTAAGAGCGTGATAATGTACTGTTTTATATCGGAGCCCTCACTCTCTTCAGGAACGTTAAGAATTCGAAGATTATTACGCCTCGCGTTATTCTCCAACGTCTCCATTCTCTCCAAGAGTGCGCGGTCTCTTTTTTAAGGTTCACGATATCTGTCTTGGCCTGGTATAAATGTAAGGAAAGTTCCGCCACAGTTTCCTCTAAAGCCGTAGTTCTGGAGTTGAGACCGTCAATTTTGTTGTCCAGGGATTCGCAAAAGTTCCTTATCTCTGACTGGTTGGCTGCAGAAACCTCGAATCCCTTTTTTATATCCAAAGATAGAGAACCATACATAGATTTTAATGAGATCTCATCCGAAGTGGAGCTAGACTCTCCCTATGGGCCAATTGCCAATGAAGCCAAGCCATCATGTACAGTCACCCCCGGATCTGATAGATCTAAGACAGCCAGAGTCTCTGGAGCCTGCAACGGTTGTTGCTGTATTTCCTCCTGATCGACCTGGTCCACTGGCCTCCTCTTAGCTTCTATACCATTATCTCGCTCATGTGTAGCTTCCGCGGTCATGTTGTTAGAAGACATATTACCCTGACCAAGTATATACCCTCTGAGATAGATAAAGAAGGAGAGGCAGGAGTTGAGACCGAGGCAGGTAATAGGGGAATATTAGGCTCAGATAACAGTAGCTCCTTCGCTAGATCAAGGACTTGAGGGACCAGCTTAAAGTAAGACCTTAAAGAAGGCGTAATTTTTACGCTTGTGCTTGAGCCCAAGATAGCAGCTTTGGTGACTTTTGCTGACTTGCCCCTGTTTGCGCGCTTGGCTTTAACTTCAGCACTTAAAAAAGAGGAGGGCTTGCTCTTGTTGCTGCTTTCAACCTCAGTGGAACTGTGACTCAAGCCTTGTAACCAGATATTTACACCCTTAGTTGTTGCTAGTGGAGAAACTCTCTCTTCAAATCCTTTGTGTAATCCAGGCTGAGATTTAGTCTGCAAATTCGGCACAAAGCCTTTTCCCTTTATGCCACCAGTAGAGCCTGGTCTTAAGTTTTTAACTGTTGAAGGGGGGTCACTCACACCCTCAGCATGTACTTCTCGTACCTTGGGGTAGACTTTCGCTTTAGCCCCTCGTTTTCTTTTCCTCCGTATTGCTGGACCCGTTTTTGGTGGAAGTAGATGAACCAGTACATTGTGCTCTTTCCCCTGCTCATCCCCCTGGTCAGCGCTCACCTCAACAGTACAGACTCCCTCCGCCTGCTGCCCTTGAGGTTCCGTATAACTGATGTCACCAGCTTCCTCAACGCAGCCCCGGGTAATCTGTAGAAGGCTCTGAATCCGCCTCCCCTTACGGAGCTCCAGGGCGGCCAAACCCCAATGCAGCAAACATTGCTGCTGTCTGAGCAGCAAACCTGAAGCAGCCGCCTCCTCGAAACACATGGAGGATCGGGGCTGCTAGCACCAACACTGGAGACCGCCCCGCAAGAGTGCAGACAAGGGTGGGACCAACCAAATCCGCCGCTCCGATCCGGCCGGCAAAACGCCGACCCTGCGGAGCCAAAGGGCCACAGAAAAAAACCCAAAAATAAAACACCTGCAAGGGCAAGGGCGAGCTAAGGGCGAATCCGCTGCTCTGCTCTGCTTCGCTCCGACCCAGGCGGCCGGCGAAACCCCAACTGCTCCGAGCCGATGGACCGCGGAGCAAACAACAACAGCCGCAAGAACAAGGGCGAGCTCCAAACGGATCCGCCGCTCCGCTCCACTCAGCCCAGCTCCGACCCGGCCGGTGAACACCAACCTCGTAGAGCCAATGGACCATGGAGCAAACAGCAAACAGCACGCCCGAACGCCCCAAAGAGAAACCCCCCCCAAAAAAGAGGCAAGTAATGAAAATATATGGCTCCTTATTTCCTCATTCAGCACCTCGAACCTTCATCAATAGAAAACCAAACACTACGAGCACCCAAACCTGCAGCACTATGGCAGCTCAGCCTGCTGCTGCCGCCATGTTTCCCCTCCTCTATTTTTTGCCTGAATGCCTGCTGTCATTTTAAAAGCAGCCCTGCTTTGCAGTCTGCTTTTGACATTTATTTATATGCAACTTTGACTATTGAATTAAAGATATATTAATCATCTTAAACTACTTTATTTTGAATGTATAAGTTACGCTTAAGGTCTACTCTCGGTGCCCCCAGGGTAGGGAGCCTTGTAGAAATAAGTAGGGACATTTTAAAAGATGTTTTATATGCCCTGGTGAGGGAATACCTAGCATTTTGTTCTTCCCCATTGTAGTACATTGGCTCCATGGGCTAACATGGGAATCATTTAGAATAAGTATTGAAAGGAGTAGGCTAAACATATATTTCAAATACTTAAAAGAATAGCTAAGATAAATCAATGTATTATGACTAATACAGAAAAATAGTTATAAAACTTACTTTTCAGATGTGCCAAAATTCAGCCATCCAGCAACCTCCCCTGATTGGCCAGGCGCTGACAGGCTGAGGCAAGCTGCTCTGATGAAAGTGATCTGCATAGACACAATGGACATCTGATGGGAGGAGATCTGCAGCTGCAGAGCAAAAGGTAGGATTGGGGTGGAGTTGACAAATGGGACTTCAAGGAGAAAATTACAGTTAGGAAAGGACACAGGCTCACCCCCAAGTCCTGCACTACCAGTCAGACAATTGAATTAGCAGAGGGTCTGGAAGGGTTGTGTTATGGAAAGTTAGCCACACCAGTGGGTTGGCTTAACCAGATCTTAACCTCCAGGAGAAAGGATTGTAAAGTACAGTGCTTTCTAGGAGGGATCTGTAATACTTCTGTACCTCATTGGTCAGGGTTGTCACCCTGCTTGTCACCCAAGAATACTGGCGACATATGGGAGAGCTGTCCAGCAGCACAGATCCCTGGCTCAAAACTTCAAAAAGAAGGACTGCCTTGCTGGACCCTTGGACTGCACAAGAGAAGACAGCACTTAATCAATCAATCAATCAACAAATTTGTGTAGCGCGCTACTCACCCGCTAGGGTCTCAAGGCGCTGCGAGGAGGGGGAGTCGCTACTGCTCGAATAGCCAGGTCTTGAGTTGTTTCCTGAAGGAGAGATGGTCTTGGGTCAGCCGTAGGTGGGTGGGGAGGGAGTTCCATGCCTTGGCCGCCAGGTAGGAGAAGGGTGTTGAAACAGGATGACGAGACGGCGTTGACTTGCTTGGTCATCGTGAGGGAGGAGTCCAGGATGAAACCCAGGTTGCGTGCATGGTCCGTTGGCTTGGGGGCAGTGCCCAGGGCAGGGGGCCACCAGGTGTTGTCCCAGGCAGAGGGGAATGGTCCCAGGATGAGGACTTCCATCTTGTCTGAGTTTAGTTTCAGATGGCTGAGCCTCATCCATTCCGCGACATCTTTTATTCCTTCCTGGAGGCTGGCTCTGGTGGTGGCGGGGTCATTGGAGAGGGAGAGGAACAGTTGGGTGTCGTCAGCGTAGGAGATGATGTTTAGGTTGTGTTGGCGTGCGATGGCTGCAAGGCGGCTCATGTAGACGTTGAAGAGGGTGGGGCTGAGCGAGGATCCTTGCAGAACGCCGCAGATGACTCGGTGGCTGCGGATCGGTACGGGGGAGGCAGAATCTCTGGGTTCTTCTGGCGAGGAACGAGATGATCCACTCCAAGGCCATTCCTTGGAGTCTGGTGTTGCTGAGGCGCTGTATCAGGGTGCGGTGGCATACGGTGTCGAAGGCTGCTGAGAGGTCCAGGAGGATGAGGGCAGCTGTTTCCCCATTGTCGAGCTGGGACCTGATGTCGTCGGTAGCTGCGATGAGGGTGGTCTCGGTGCTGTGGTTTGCTCAGAAACCGGACTGCGAGGGGTCAAGGGATCCGTTTGTCTCTAGGAAGGCGGAGAGTTGATTGTTGACGGTCTTCTTGATGACTTTGGCAGGAAAAGGGAGGAGCGGGATGGGGCGGAAGTTCTTGGGGTCCGCAGTGGGTTTCTTCAGGAGGGCGCTGAGCTCGGCATGTTTCCAGCTCTCCGGGAAGGTGGCGGATGCGAAGGAGCTGTTAATGATGTCCCGAAGTTGGGGCGCGATGATGGAGTCGGCTTTGTTGAAGATGTGGGGTGGACAGGTGTCGGTTGGGGAGCCGGAGTGGATGGTGTTCATCAGGCGGGTGGTGTCTTCGGTGCTGACCGGAGGTCCAGGTGCAGAGGATGGTGGTGGGGGCGCTGGTTCGTTGGTTGGGTGCGTGGTCTGTGCTCCAAAGTTGTTGTGTATGTCTGCGATCTTGCGGTGAAAGAACGAGGTGAGTGAGTCGCAGAGGTCTTGCGAGGGTGTGATGTGTTTGTTGCAGGTGCTGGGGTTGGAGAGCTCTTTTACGATGCTGAAGAGTTCCTTGCTGTTGTGGGTGTTGTTGTCCAGTCGTTCTTTGAATGTTGTCCTTTTGGTGGTGCAGATCAGCGAGTGGTGTTTGGGTGTGGCGTTCTTGAGGGCTGTCATGTTTTCTGTTGTCTGGTCGTGGCGCCAGGCTTTCTCGAGGGTACGGCAGGTTTTCTTGGAGTTTTTGAGGTTGTTTGTGAACCACAAGGCTTTCTTGCTGCCGGGTCTGCTGGGAGGTTTCTTCAGTGGTGCGAGGTCATCGGCACAGTTGGTGAGCCACTGTGTGAGGTTGCGGGCTGCTTCGTTGGGATCTGTCGTGTTGGTGGGAGGGTTCTGGCTGAGGGAGGTGGTGAGCTGGTCGGAGGTGATCTTGCTCCAGCTTCTGCGGGGAACATGTTGCGGGTGGTGGTGGGTCCTGGTTCTCCTGAAGTTGAAGTGGACGCAGCTGTGATCTGTCCAGTGTAGTACAGTGGAGTGGCTGAAGGAGATGTGCTTGCTGGAGGAGAAGATGGGGTCTAGTGTGTGGCCGGTGAAGTGGGAGGGGGTGTTCACCAGTTGCTTGAGTCCAACGTTGGCAAGGTTGTCCAGCAGGGCGGCGGTGTTGCTGTCATTGTTGTTCTCCAGGTGGAAGTTGAGTTCCCCTAGGAGGATGTAGTCTGAGGAGGTTAGGGCGTGCTGGCTGACGAAGTCTGCGATGGCTTCGCTGAATTGTGTGCGTGGTCCCGGGGGTCTGTAGATGAGAGTGCCTCTGAGGGTGGTCTTGGGGTCGGTGTGTATCTGGAAGTGAAGGTGCTCGGCGGTGGTGAGGATGTCGTCGGAGTTGGTCGTGATTCGGATGGTGTTTCTGTGGACGATGGCGATGCCTCCTCCGGTTTGGTTGACGCGGTCCCTCTGGGTGATCTTGTAGCCATCCGGAATGGCTATAGCGATGTCGGGGGCTGAGAAGGCATTCATCCAGGTTTCTGTGAGGAAGGCGACGTCTGGTGATGTTGTGTCGAGGAGGTTCCAGAGTTCGACGGCGTGCCTGTGGACAGAAGGGGTGTTAAGCAGGATGCACTTGAGGTGGTTGTTGCTGGTGTCTGGTCTGGCGGGTGCGGTGCAGGTCCGGAGGCAGGTGAATATGCAGGCTTTGCAGGTGAAGGGTCCGTGGGTACGTTTCGGGGTGGCCTGGTGGCAGGCGGGGGTCCGGCCGGTGTTGAGTCCATAAAGGCCCATAGGAATGAATGGGGAGTATCCCTTATTTGCGAGTAGCAATTTGCTACTCGCAAATCAGATAGCGATTTTAAGGGTGCCAGGGGTGTCCAAAGGACACCCTGTAGCACCCCTAAAATGCACATTTGAACAGGTGTTGCGCACACACATGTCCAAAGGACATGTGTGTGTGTAACATGCAAAAGAAAAAAATGCACTAAAGTGCTTTTTACACTATTTACGCAATTTACCACCAAGTCAGACCTGGTGGTAAATTGAGACCAAATATTGCGATTTCGCTATTTCTATTTGGTTGATGAATTGCATCAACCAAATAGAAATCAAATCCAATTCCTCGCAAATATGCGATTTCGCTAATAGTGATTTTTGCATTTGGGTTGATGAATACCAAATGCAAAAATCGCACTCGCAAAGGGCCAGATTCTCAGAATCTGGCCCTTTGCGAGCGCAAATCAGCTTGATGAATCAGGCTGATTGACTCATACATAATATATTGCAAACTAAGTTTTCAATTGTTAGTATTGCTGTTACGATGTCCTAATGTACATCTTTTTTTACATTTACAGTCTGTTGAAAATAAGTGTTGTCTGCAACCTAGGTACTTCAACAACATACGTCCAAAAGTTAATGGTAAATACCGTCAATGAGTGTAAATAGACAACATTATAATTATTAAAAGTCCTTGGAGTCTTTAGAACGCATTAACTCTCTCCAGTTCACATTTGCTGAGTATGTAACTCTCACTCAAATAACTGAGGCATTTGCAAGGGTGTTTTTAGTGCAGGGATGTGGAATTCCTATAGCCCGACACCCAAGACATACAGTTTGTGGTCAAGGGCAACAAGTTTTTATGAGTATTTTGTCCTTGGGACAAGTAGGCCCAACCCCAAGCAGAACAAAACCTTTGGCTACCAGTTTGCAGTACCACATTATGGATCAAGGAAGGGCCCTGTCTGCAGTTAAGGTAACATTTTGTCCATATGTTGATGCTGTTCAAACTTGTATTCATAGTTTAATAATTGAAAGCTTTATTATTAGGGTGAACGCTCTAAGTAAATGCTGTGAGCTCTGACTGCACTACTGACAGTGGTTCCAGTATAAAAAAAGTGTACACAGGTTTTCAAAGTACAGCAATATGAGGCTATGGATAATGCTCCCAGAATGCTCTCTGATTTGATGCAAATATTTGCAGAACTTTGAAAGCAAGATTAATGATTCTTTACTTTCAAAATAAAATGTTCATCTAAAAATGAAGCGATACAAAAGGGGATGATGGACGGAGCGTTTGAGCAAATCAAACACTCACTCCCAGTCAACTGATCGGGGTTTAATCCATCACCATTCTTTAGCTCACTCAGCCAACCCAGTTCAGACATGGCCATATGCAAATCAGTCTGACCCTGTGACTCATGGGAACAGTCCAGCCCGAACTGCCAAGCCATGTCTTCCCTGGACCAGAAACAAGAATCCTGGGACCGGTTTCGGATTCATAATCCTCATCAGCCACACTATCTTGAATCCAGTGGCCAAGTGAGCAAAATGAAAGCAGGAAAACAACATTTAGCTAAACTACTGTAAAATTTAAGGTACCATTTCTTTTCTGCATCATTTAGTAACATGTGTTTGTTGATGCATGCTAGTATTCTCACAAATATTCATTATGGAAAATCAATGTAACCAGTTTCAATAAAATTATGGAAAACAGAAATAAACAAGCATTGACAAAGCCAGTAGGTCTGAAATTGGTGGTTAGCTTTTTAGTTTTGTCAATGTGTGAATTGTTTTGGCTTAGTTTTTCTAAAACCTTATTGGTGGGGGAGCTGCTGGGCCCTCGCCATTATAACAAACACTGGCAAAAGCAAAAATAGTTTTTGGTCTCAAAAAGCACACACTGCCTCAGTACTTACTAGCACTTAAAAAAAATTACTTTGCGTCCTGGTATGCTCTTTTTGAAACACAAGAATGCTGTCACTTACAGTGAAGTCAGCCGATACAGAGAGAGGCAGAATTTTAATAAACACAAAAGGTCACGGTAAATGCCAGACCCAATTTGGGGCCCAAGTCTCAAAAGTGCACCCATGGTATATGTCCTTGCATTAAGTACAACTATACAGCTTTCATGAATTGCCACAAATTTGACAGAAGTAGGACAAGACATAGTACTGCTAGAAAATATTTCTGAACTGCGGGGCATATTATCAAGAAGACTGTTAAAATGTTCGCCGCTTTAGTGACAGGAAACTGCCGCTAACGCCGCAATAATGGGTTTCATAATATGCCCTTGCAAATTTCCATAGAAGCCCACGTTAACACCAGAACATGGGCTTCTATGGGAATTAAGCAACCTATCCAATGGACAAGTAGATATTTTATTAAATTCCACACCCCTGTTTTAGAGGTACGTACACCATGTGCGAAAGCTACCTATACACCCTTCCAACTTATGGACTCATTACCACGTTTCCACTAAGTGATGAGAGATAATTATGTTTACCATATAAATACATATAAAGATTTCATTTCAAACAGCTATTGACCTTTAAACAATGCAATGTTACTGATAACTTACTTTTCACTATTTTTTCAACAGGTCCAATGTTTCGAATGCAGTCGATGACTCCACCTTAACTTTCTAAATCCAAAGGTAACTGTTACTTATCTTTTTCTGCTTACATTATGTAAAAAACTATTCACAAACTTCATTCAGCTGTCACGACTTGCACAATCCTTTTAGAGTTGGACCACACTTCCTCTAACATTCCTACTTAATTTTCTTTTTGAAATACAAAAATGATTTTGTTTAGGTGTTGAAATATAAATTTAAATCTTCCTCCTCTTTAAAGGTGAAGAAGCAATACCGCTCCTCTACACATGATTGTTTAATGGTAGTCTAAAAAGTAGTGGTAATTCCACTATCACTATGGTAGAATTCTGACAATAGAATCTATGATATAGTTACACCACTATTCCATAGTCCTAATCAAAAAGGTGTGTTTACTCTCACCAAAAAGAACAATCGTGCACTTTTTATGCTGGACTGTATTGCTTCTAAACACCCTTTTACTGCTTTCTTCCATACCTTCAAAAAAGATTTCATGGATTTATATGCATACTCTTTCAGGTCTGTATATCACTAATGTAAAATAAACATACTTCTTTTTCTTTTCTCACTCACATATGTAAACTCATCAGTCACTCCTATGGCAAGGTTTTGCAATCCTGAATACTGAGTGCTACGTTTTGTGTGAGAGGATGCCCATGCATAACCACGCTAAGTTTTCTTTGACTGCATGGACACATGTAGTGTAACCTGTCAAATACTTTAAAATGCTACCCTCCCACTAGTCCTAAAGTTGGATGTAGAATTCAACCGTTCATCATAAAATAGAATTGGATGTCACTAAGTACAAATTATTTCTATATTATGTAAGCCCTAATGTGTCCCATAAAGATTCCAGCGAAATCCAGACACATACTAACTAAAACACCACCACCATTAGTAACCTATAAAATTTGCCAAAGAACTCTTTCAAGGTGTGATCAATCCAATAAATACTCCTTTGGTACAGCAAATTTAGTACAACACAGAAACAACTTCCACCCCAACAACTTTGCTTCAGCTGCAACACAGAGATTGCACAACAACACACTTGCTCCTGCACCAAGCCCATCAACTGCTGCAACAGCATCTTCAGCAAACAGTCCATACTCACATATTGATCTTGAATTTGGTAAACTTAAAATTCTATGCATTTATTGCGATGAACTTTTGTGTTACGGGAAATAGTCTATCAACTTCATCAAAAATAGGAAACTGGAACATCGCTGTCCTCCACATCAGTTATTAGACATTTATCAAGTTTTTTTGTTCTAAAACTACCCCGCCCGAAAGCAGTGGTAAATGTGCAAACTTGCTTCCTTTCTTGGCTGGAGTTATTAATTATTCTAAAAGTAATTCAAATTCAAAATGCAGACCCTTCATTCAGCCTTCTTGGTAACTACTAACCGTGAATGGCAGTGAGTAATTTGCACACTTGCGTCCTTTCTTGCGTCCTTTCAGACCGCACAGTGTGTGTACTTTCTGCACTTGTATCGTTTGCTTAGTTGTGATACCCATTTCTCAGGCTCCCACTGCGGATTCCGACGCTCAGTCTGTGTAATGGACTGAAAAACCAAACACCCACTTCCTTTACAAAGCCCTGAGTAGTTTCAACGTCTGCTGCCTTTCTTAATTGTCACCTTATTCTGAATCCACTAGCACAAACAAACATACCTGCTGCCTTTCTTGACTGTATTTGCCAACTATTATTCTAATTCAAAGTAGAGGCCCTGGAAAGGGCCCGGTGTTATTTTTCAGCACTATGGCCCAGAGTGGGAACTTAGTGCACTTGCTTTGCTTCCTTAGATGTGGTAGTAAATTCTCAGCTTCCCACTGCAGAATCCAACACCCTGTCTCTATAATAAAAAGGATATCCAAAGATCCACTTCGCTGACAAGGCAGAGGGTAGTATGCAAATCTGCAGCCTATCTTATTTTGCACCTTATTCATCTTCTACTCGATCAAGACACATCATCCATACGTACACACACTTGCTGCCTTTTTTGGCTGGGGTATCAATTATTCTTCAATTTCATATTCTAATTCAAAGACAAGGGGCCTTTATCGAGCCTTTTTGGTGTAACTAAACACACTATGTAATTTGCACACTTTTGCAGCCAATAAAAAAATTGGAAACTTTAATTAAAAATTTTGTAGCTGGTCAGGTTTCAATATTAGAAGAACTTTTGTAGCTGTTGCAATTATTTTTCATGATGTACCTTCTACAACATCTGGACATTACACTGTTTATTTAAAATGTCTGAAAGGTTGGATACATTCTAATGATATTTAATCAGTTTTTAAGCAACGTTTGCCTAAAGAGTTACCAAATTCTTACCCAATATTTTTAAAGCCAAAATTTCAAGATCAAAATTTGGCATTTCAGGATTACATCTGTAAAGGTATATTAGTCTGGTGTTGTAGAGTATTTTGTAAGTAATGGTGAGGAGATAGAAGGTGATCCTAATGATGGTATTGAGGCAGAGTAGGTGTATCAGGTGCTGAGTGATGTGGCTGCAGCAAGGGACATTGATAATCACTCAGGTGGAGGTCTTTTGGATATGTTGTAGGTGTTTGGCTACAATTCCTGTGTACAGTGTTGTCTCACAGTGTAGTTTGCTGCTGATGAGGGACTGTGTCACTGTTCTTCTTCTTTTGGTTAGGATCCACTTGTAAATGTTGCGGAGCATGTGGAGGGTCTTATAGCAGTAAGAGGAGACAGTGTAGACTTGCTTACACATGGAAAGGGAGGAGTTGAGGATGAATCCTAGGTTGTGGACATGGTTGGTAAGTGTTGGTACTGTCCACAGTGTAGTCAGCTAGCAGAAGTCGGCTGAGGGGTGTGGGTCTGAGGATGAGTACCTTCATTTTGTGCGGGTTCATGTTTAGAGAGCTGATCTTTATGTAGTTGGTCACTTTGCAGCCTTTCCTATTTGTTACATTATTCATCTTCCACTCAATCAACACATCATCTACATATACACACACCTACTTCCTGCCTTTCTTGGCTATTGTTATCAACTATTCTTCTATTTCGTATTCAGAGTGGAGGCCCTATATCGAGCCTTTTTCTTGTAGCTACTACCTCGGCCAAAGGCAGTGGGAAATTTGCACACTTGCAACCTTTTTTGGCTTCGGTTATCAATTATTCTTCAAGTAATTCAAAGTTCAGGCCCTTAATTGAACCTTCTTGGTAACTACTACGCATGAATGGCAGTGGGTAATTTGCACACTTGCGTCCTTTCTTGTGTCGTTTCTACCGCACAGTGTGTGTACTTTGTGCACTTGCTTAACTACTTAGATGAGATATCAGTTTCTCAGGATCGCACTGCAGAATCCAACTAACAGTCTGTAATAGACTGGAAAACCAAAGACCCATTTCCTTTATAAGGCAGTGGGTTGTTTAAGCATGTGCTACCTTTCTTCCTTTTCACCTTATTCTACACCCACTACCTCAAACACACATACCTGCTACCTTTCTTGCTGACTTTGCCAAGGATTATTCTAATTCAAAGTAGAGTCCCTGAAATGGGCACGGTGTTGTAATTTTTCAGCCCTACCGCCCACAGTGGTAACTTAGTGCACTTACATTGTTTCATTTGATGTGGTATTCATTTCTCAGGCTCCCACTACAAAATGTGACGCCCTATATGTATAATGAGGTGGAAATCCAAAGATCCACTTCCCTGAAAATGCACTAGGTACTTTGTGTGGCTGCAACCTTTCTAATTTTTCACCTTTTTTTAATCTTCGTCTCAATCAACACATCATCTGCACATAACACACACCAACTTGCTGCCTTTTTTTGGCTGCAGTTATCAATTATCCTTGAATTTCATATTCTGATTCAAACTCATGGCCCTTTATTTTTTTGTTGTACTTACTACATCGGCCGAAGGCAGTGGGAAATTTGGACACTTACTGCCTTTCTTGGCTGAGGTTATCAACTATTCGTTAATTTCATATTCTGATTCAAACTCGTGGCCCTTTATTGAGCCTTTTTGTTTTACCTACTACCCTGGCCGAAGGCAGTGGAAAATGTGCACACTTGCTGCCTTTCTTGGCTGGGGTTATCAATTATTGTTCAATTTCATTTTCTCATACAAAGTCAAGGCCCCTGATCGAGCCTATTTGTTGTAGCTAATACCCCAGCCGAAGACAGTAGGATATTTTAACACTTGCTCCTTTTCTTCACTGGGGTTGTCATTTTTTTTTTAAATTACCAACAACCTTAGAAAAAATTTTTTAATTTAGAAACAAATTTCAAAGTAATCGTCTATATAAAACTACTTTGCCATGTTCAGTCATTTCTCCAATTTTTATATCTTGTAGAATACTTCCATAATCAGAATGAATTGCTTCTTGCATATTTGTAATACGTTCCTTATATTCAAAATATGACCAAATGTTAACATATCCAATTCTACATTACATCGTTTACTTATACTACCTGTGGAGCATGACAACAAATTAGAATACCACAAACTATATGGAGAAGCGTGTTGTGAAGTTTCAAGATTCTTCACGAAAATGAAACTTCTCATTATTGATGACCTAAGCATGGTATCAAATTTAATGCTTGCCTTTGTGCATTTAAGAATGCAGCAAATTCTTAAAACTGAGTATGACATATTACTGTTCCTCCCCCCCTAGATCATGTATCATCACAGGGTACGTTCAACCTAAGCGCCAAAGGTATTACTAACTCAGTGCACCACAAATCATCACCAAATGACCATATTGAATAACATGACTTATTTAAAAAAAAATAATATCCAACTTTTTGGAGATATAGTTCAACTTCTGTGAATGGAAAACCAATATTTATAAAAAAAAACTTGATTTTAAAGACTTTGCTACCAATGCGTCCTGCTTGGACCACACATAATCGCAGACTCCACAGAACTTTGTTCCTTCAGGTGCCACTAACTCATTACACCACTTACCACTGCATTCACACACACTAAATTACCAATATTGTGCAGCTGAATTAATGCCACCAAGAAATGAAGTCTTGGTAACCGCTACCTCCTACCATCACCACATGTCCTTATTCACCCACAATTTAACTGATTCTTCATTCATTATGTATAAAGTACAGTACCAAATAAAGTAATCTCCCTCAAAACTACACAAAATCGCCAATTGCCCTTACTAAGCCAGAATGCACAAGACCAAAAAAATTACTATCAGTACGTCCTAACCAAACCACACATCTTCACAAGCTCCACAAACCTTGTTGTTTCACGTACCACTAACTCAGTGAAAACTAAACTAAGTATAACACCTATTTCATATCCTGATTCAAACTCAAGACCATTTATCAAGCCTTTTTGTTGTAGCTACTACCCCGGCCGAAGGCAATGGGAAATTTGCACACTTCCTGCCTTTCTTCGCTGTGCTGAGGAGCTTATTGCCAGCGTGAGACTCTGCAACTCTGGAGGTTAGGAGAAGTGGGACGGGACCTCCTGAGCAGAACGAAGTGAGGTGCGGAAGTGAGCAGGGGGCGCTCCCGGTCGCAGAAACTGCTGGGAGGATTGCAGCGCTGCTTAGCCTAGGCCCAGGCGGCCGACTGAAAGTGAGAGCCCTCATCTTAAGCGCTGGGACAAAGGAGGCACAGAGTAGGCGGCAGGCAGCAGAAAGCACCGCAGGAGCAGCTGCGACGGGTTGGCGACCAGGAGCTGTGAGCTGGCCGTGAGTATTGGTGCCGTACTGGGGGACCCTGAGGCATGTTGAGAAGAGCGGAGCTCCGCACTTTAACCGCACAACACTGCGCAGAGGGATGAGTGGTGGCAGGTCAGCCTGGTGAGCGTTGGCCTAGCTACATTGTAGGAGTTGGGAGGGAAAGTGAAACCGAAACCACCTTAGTAACGTGACAGCCAAAGGGGTGCCACAGTGAAGTGAAGAAGACGACATAACAACAGTGTTCACTCCAGTGGGTGGTGACGGGAGCCTGCGTCACTACACTCTGTTGTCTCAACTCTATGGCCTCAACTCTAAAGCTACTTTTGTATGATGCACGGTGAAACTACCTCGCTACCTCGCGAACCATAGGAGAGATTAACTTTAGACTCCCTTCTTTGACTATCACCTACCTAGCCGTACTTCGAGCAAATGCTCCTGCATCTCTACTGACCTTATCTTCCCCCTCTCTCGTCCCCCAACCCTCTCCCCTCTCCGCTCCTACTCTTTCCAGCTTCTGTCCTCTGCAATCACCTGCCCCTTGTCCCCACCCTGTTTCTCAGTGAACCTCTTCCCTCGACACTTGAGACCAAACTATTTTGTCTGATGCCCGATGGAGCTACCTGGTTTAGCTATAGGGGAGATGGGCCATGGATTCCCTCCTTGGTCGTCACCTACCCAGTCGGTCTTTAGACAGACTTCCTTTCGTCTCTACGGTTGTCTCTTCCCTTATCCTCACTTTCTCACCTCTCCTACCCCCCACTACTTTTCTCTCTCCTTTCTCTCTTCTCCGAATGTATTGCTGATTGTTTGATGAAATGTGTAATTTTTGATTTTGTTTTGTTATATTGTTGAACCACATTGTTGCACTTCCCTTCGTCTCTCCTGCCGTCTCCCCCGCATCCTCCCTCTAGTTATGTCTCTCCTTCCCTCCTCTCTCAATGTATTGAGACTGAACTATTTTGACTGATGCCCGATGGAGCTACCTGGTTTAGCTTTAGGGGAGACTGACCGTGGATTCCCTCCTTGGTCATCACCTACCCAGTCGGTCTTTAGACAGACTTCTTTTCATCTCTCCTTATTGTCTCTTCCCTTATCCTCACTTTCTCGCCTCCTCTTACCCGCACTAATTTTCTCTCTCCCTTCTCTCCTCTCCTAATGTATTGCTGATTGTTTGATGTAATGTGTAATTGTTTATCTTTTTCTGTTATATTGTTGAACCACAGTGTACCACTTCCTTTCGTCTCTCCTGTCTTCTCCTCCTACATCCTCCCTCTATTCTATGTCTCTCCTTCTCTCCTCTCTCAATGTATTGAGACTGAACTATTCTGTCTGACGCCTGATGGAGCTACCTGGTTTAGCTTTAGAGGAGATTGGTCGTGGATTCCCTCCTTGGTCGTCACCTACCCAGTCGGTCTTTGGACAGACTTCTTCTCATCTCTCCTTATTGTCTCTTCCCTTATCCTCCTTTTCTCACCTCCCCTGCCACTCCACTACATCTCTCTCTCATTTCTCTCCCCTCCAAATTGTGTTGCTTATTTGATGTATTGTGTAATTTGTTGAACTTGTTCTGTTACATTGTTGATTCTCATGTAAAGCGCTCTGATACCTTCGGGTCTTGCCACGCTATATAAAACTCTTTAAATAAATTAAAATTCATATTCCTATTCAAAATGTAGACCCTTTATCGAGCCCTTTTTGTCTATTAACTATCCCGGCCGAAGGCAGTGGGAAATTTGCTCACTTGCAGCCTTGTTTAGCTGGGGTTGTCAATTATTCTTCAAGTAATTAAACTTCAAAGTCCAAGCCCTTTATTGAAACTTCTTCATAACTACTATCCATTGAATGGCAGCGGATAATTTGCACACCTGCATCCTTTGTTGCGTCCTTTCTACCACACATTGTGTGTACTTTGTGCACTTGCTTAACTCCTTAGATGAGATACCCGTTTCTCAGGCCCACACTGCGGATCCAACGCCCAGTCTGTATAATGAACAGGAAAACCAAACACCCACTTCCCTTACAAGGCAGTGGCTACTTTGCACGTCTGCAGCCTTTCTTATTTTTCACCTTTTTTATCTTCCGCTCAATCAACACATCATCTACACATACACACACCTACTTCTTGCTTTTTTTGCCTGGGGTTATCAATTATTCCTCAATTTCATAATCTGATTCAAAGATAAGGCCCTTTAATGAGACTTTTTGTTGTAGCTACTACCCCGGCCGAAGGCAGTGGAAAATGTGCACACTTGTTGCATTTCTTGGCTCAGGTTACCAATTCAGCACTCAATAGAGTTTACAACTAGATACCAACAGCACCAGCACTACAGAAAACGTTCAATAAAATCTTGATTTATTTAAAACAGAGACTATTTCACAATCTCCTCAGATTTTCCTAAAGTTTGAACAGTAGGCAATTCAGCCTTCATTTCTTTAATTTAAAGATGTTTCTACTATATGTCTTCAGATTTTGTTTAAATAAGTGACAACAACCATTTGTCTATGTCTGTTACCAACTGCCTTCAATCTACACTGCACAGGGAACATACAAGCTCAGTGCCAAATTTACTACTTACTCAGTACACAATAAATCATCACAAAGAAGAGTGAACAGTTTTATGTCACAGTGAGACATACTGTCCCTTTTACATGTAATTGATGCAGAATTCAATCAACAAAAGACATTACTTCAAATACTGTACCTCCCCCCTACCCCGACCACACATCATCACTGGGTACGTTCAAGCTCAGAGCCAAAGATTACTAACTCAGTGCACCAGAAATCAACACCACGTGACCGTATTGAATGAGATGACTTACTTAGAAACAAATTTATCATACTTTTTTGGAGATATACTTCAACTTACTTCTGTGAATGCACAACCAATATTTATTAGAAAACTTGATTATAAAGACTTTGCTACCAATGCGTCCTGCTTGGACCACACATCATCACAAACTCCACAGAACTTTGTTGCTTTAGATACACACTTCCTGCCTTTCTTGGCTGCGATTATCAATTATTCTTCAATTTCACATTCTGAATGAACATGAAGGCCCTTTACCGAACCTTTTTATCAGAGCTACTACCCCAGCCGAAGGTTAATACTCTAAAAATAATCTGTAAAATTTGCCAAACAACTCTTTCAAAGGCTGATCCATACAATAAATACTTCTTTAGCACAGCAAATATAGTGTGACACATGAATTTTCACCCCAACGACTTTGCTTGAGCTGCAACACAAAGATTGAAGGGCAACCCACTTGCTGCTGCACCAAGCACATCAACTGCTGCAACAGGATCTTCGGCAAGCAGTCCATACTCACATATTAATCTTGATTTTGGTCAACTTACATTTCTATGCATGTATTGCGATGAACTTTTGTGTTACGGGAAATAGTCTATCAACCTCATCAAAAATAAGAAACAGGAGCATCGATTTTTTAAAAGAATGTCACAAATATCATTCATCTATACCTGTGCTCACTAGAGCCTTCAATCTAAACTGCATTCACAACTTGAATTCAGCTTTTCCTCTACATTAAGGACAGCATTGTATTCAGCCTTGCTTTCCTTAACGCAGAAACAATTATACAATGTCCTCATATTCTGTTAACTGTGACAAAATAGCATTCATCGATCTTTGTGTCAACAACTGCCTCCAATCTACACTGTGGGCACCTCAGTTCACAACTTCAAATCAGCTTTCCTTCTACATTAAGGACAGCATTGTATTCAGCCTTGCTTTTCTTAAGGCAGAGACAATTATACTGTGTCCTCAGATTCTGTTAACTGAGATAAAATAGCATTCATCAATCTTTGTGTCAACAACTGCCTTCAATCTACACTGCGGACAGCTGCATTCATAAGTTGAATTCAGCTTTCGTTCTACATTAAGGACCGAATTGTATTCAGCCTTTTTTTCCTTAAGGCAGAGACAATTATACTGTGTCCTCAGATTCTGTTATCTGTGACTAAATAGTATTCTTCAATCTGTGTGTGAACAACTGCCTTCAATCTACACTACTGACAGCTGGGTTCACAACTTGAATTCAACTTTCCTTCTACATTAAGGACAGCACTGTATTCAGCCTTGCTTTCCTTAAGGCAGAGACAATTATACTGTGTCCTCAGATTTTGTTATCTGTGACTAACTAGCATTCATCCATCATTGTGTCAACAACTGCCTTCAATCTACACTGCGGACAGAAGGGTTCACACCTTCAATTCAGCTTTGGAACTAAAATTATCTTCAATATCTGTCCTGACAACAGCCTTCAATATATTCTGCGGTCAGTAAAACTCAAAACTTCATAGCAAGAACTCCACTACTACAGAAAACATTGAATTCAGCTTTGCTTTATTTAAGGTAGAGACTAATGGATTTTATGTCTTCTGATTTTGTAAAAGAATGTCACAAATAGTATTCATCTATACCTGCTCACTAGAGCTTTCAATCTACACTGCGGACAGCTCAGTTCATAACTTGAATTCAGCTTTCCTTCTACATTAAGGACAGCATTGTATTCAGCTTTGCTTTCCTTAAGGCAGAGACAATTATACTGTGTCCTCAGTTACTGTTATCTTTCACAAAATAGCATTCTTCGATCTTTGTGTCAACAACTGCCTTCAATCTACATTGCAGACAGCTCAGTTCACAACTTGAATTCAGCTTTCTTTCTACATTCAGGACAGCATTGTAATCAGCCTTGCTTTCCTTAAGGCAGAAGCAAACATACTATGTCCTCAGATTCTGTTAACTGTGACAAAATAGCATTCATCGATCTTTGTGTCAACAACTGCCTTCAATCTACACTGAGGACAGCTGCATTCACAATTTGAATTCAGCTTTCCTTCTACATTAAGGACCGCATTGTATTCAGCCCTTTTTTCAGTAAGGCAGAGACAATTATACTGCGCCCTCAGATTCTGTTATCTGTGACTAAATAGCATTCATCGATCTTTGTGTCAACAACTGTCTTCAATCTATACTGCGGGCAGCTGCGTTCACAACTTGAATTCAGCTTTCCTTCTACATTAAGGACAGCATTGCATTTAGTCTTGCTTTCCTTAAGGCAGAGACAATTATACTGTATCCTCAGATTCTATTATCTGTGACTAAATAGCATTCATCGATCTTTGTGTCAACAACTGTTTTCAATCTACACTGCGGACAGCTCAGTTCACAACTTGAATTCAGCTTTCCTTCTACATTAAGGACAGTATTGTTTTCAGCCTTGCTTTCTGCATGGCAGAGACAATTATACTGTGTCCTCACATTCTGTTAACTGTACAAAATAGCATTCATCGATGTTTGTGTCAATTAGTACCTTCAATGCACATTACGGACAGCAGAGTTCACAACTTCAATTCAGTTTTGCAAGTAAATTTCTCTTCATTATGTGTGCTGAGAATAGCCTTCAATCAATCCTGCACTCAGTAGAGTTCACAACTAGCTACCAAGACCGCCAGCACTACAGAAAACATTCAATATAATCTTGATTTACTTAAAACAGAGACAAATGCACAATGTCCTCAGATTTCCTTAAACTTTGAACACTAGAAAATTCAGCCTTCATTTATTTAAAACAGACACAATTCTACTATGTGTTCACATTTTTTAAAAATATGCATATTATATGAAAAAGGAAACTATAGAAAATCTACTTGAGAAGGCTTTCGAATTCAATTTTTTTTATTTGTTTTAATAATCAATACAATTCGATCATTAGAAAAACTAATCCCTTTAATGAAGCTCAAAAGTGGAAAAGATAAACTAACAGAAGTAATTTTTCAGAGTTTCTTTTGGGTGAATTGAACCATAGTTCAAGTTCTGAGCCTTTTTTTAATGATAAGAGTTATCTTCAGAGTAATGATTTGCTGCATGCAGATGACACTAGTAGTCGTGCCTATGAAGTTGGAAATGCTTGTGCTATTGTGAAAGACAAAATTGTTCCTAGAAATGCAAAAGAAGTGTTAGCTGAGGAACTTTTAGGGAGACGTCCTAAAACGCCAGTGAACATTTGCAATTGTAGTAGTATTTATACTGTAAGTCAAGAATCCAATAATTTTTTAATGCAATTTCTTGCTTAACTATATTAAGAAAAGTGTTAAACAAAAGATTAACATGTGGCAAGGACTAGACTCTTTCAGATTAAGAAAAAATACTGCTTTCCAACGTCATTCTCTGGCTCGTCTTTCTAAAAAAGTATAGCGAAGTGTTTTTCACCAATTCAGAATGTTATCTGTTCATCATACTCAAATCAGGAAAATAGTCAGAACATTCTATTATGCAAAAATTCCAGCACTAATGTTAAAAAAAGTTGAACAGTACTCTTTTCCGTGCATCTGTATCAGATGTAACAAATGTCTCTGATGAAATTCAGCTTACTTACTTTGATCCTCAGGAAGATAGTGCAGAAACTGAGATATTAATAGAAGAAAATATGGAACAGAATGTACAATGTTGTACTGTATATTAATCTTGAGTTCATAATTATTCCTTCTGAACTGATGGAGTTAAATACCTATGAGTCTATTCTTATTAAATGTGTGCATCCATTTCAGGCTAGAGATCGTATGGAGCCTAAGACAGGAAAATTGCCTCCTTCTGATTTACTAACACCATTAAAGGGAAGAGTTCTGTATTTGCCTGCAGATTTTTTTATAAACAACTGAAACAATTGGTTTACAAAATGTAGAAGATGAGCCTCCAAAGAAGAACAAAAAAAGCTCTAATTTTCAACTCATTTACTATCCCTGAAGGGCAAAAAATGATTAATGCTGCATTAGTAACCTGTAAAATTTGCCAAACAACTCTTTAAAGGAGTCATCCATCCAAAAAATACTCTTTTGGCACACCAACTATGATGCGACATATCAAGAAATTGCACCCCAATAACTTTGCTTGAACTCCAACACAGACTTTACAGGAAAACCGACCTACTGCTGCACCAAGCACATCGATTTCTGCACCAGCATATTCAGCAAGCGAACCACACCCACATATTGATACTCATTTCGGTGAAATTAACATTCTATGCATTTATTGTGATGAACTTTTCTCTTACGGGGAACAGTCTATCGACCTAATAAAATGCAGGAAGCAGGAGCATCACTATGCTCAACATACTTTTTTTGACATTATCTTGTAATTAGTATCAACTACCTCAGCCGAAAGCAGTGCTTAATTTGCACACTTTCTGCCTTTCTTGAGTGGGTATATCAATTATTCTTCAATTTCTTATTCTGATTGCATTGTTTGCTTAGATGTGATACCCATTTCTCAGCCTCCCACTGTGTAATCCGACACACACTCTGTCTAATGAGCCACAAATCCCAATATCAATCAATCAATCAATCAATCAATTGATACTTGTATAGCGCACTACTCACCCGCAAGGGTCTCAAGGCGCTTGTACGAATACCGCTGTGGAACCCATCCTGGCTTTCCCTGTGAGGTGTCCACTCCTGGGCACCCCCAAGGTGGAGGCCAGGCATCCTTAGCGTTGTGGGGGCCGTTGTGGAGATTAAGCAAGCTATTGCCCAGAGTTGCAGAGTGGGACTCCATGATTGGAATAGGCACCGAGGCGAGAATTATCAGGTCCGTGGAATTTTGAGCCCAAGACCCGCTGAGGCGGGGAATTGAACCCTGGTCCCAGGCTAGACCTCTGCATCAGGGTCTGCCACTCTAACCATTGAGCCACACTTCTCCACTTCCCTGACAAAGTAGTGGAAAGTTTGCGTACCTGCTGGTTTTCCTATTTTACACCTTTTTCATCTTCCACTCAATCAACACATCATCAACACATACACACACTTACTTGTTGCCTTTTTCACTGGGGTTATCAATTATTCTTCAAGTAAGTCAAACTACAGGCACTTTATTGAGCCTTCTTGGTAAGTACTACGCATGAATAGCAGTGGGTAATTTGCACACTTGTGTCCTTTATTGCATCCTTTCTACCTCACAGTGTGTGTACTTTGTGCACTTCCATTGCTTGCTTAGATGTGGTACCCATTTCTCAGCCTCCCACTGCAGAATCCGATGCACAGTTTGTGTAATGGACTGGCAATCCATACATCCACTTCCCTGACAAGGCAGTGGGTACTGCAGCCTTTCTTATTTTTCAATTTTTTTTATCTTCCACTCAATCAAAAGATCATCTACACATACACACACCTACTTGCTGCCTTTTTTGCTAGGATTATCAATTATTATAATATTTCATATTGTAATTCAAAGTGCAGACCCTTTAGACCCACCTATCCCGACCATGTTGTCCCACCCAGCATCTGCCGGTAGACACTGCAGCAGGGGAGAGCAGGGGTGTAACACAGGCCCCTCACCGACTACAGCCTAGTTCGCCAGGTGTGTGACACTCAAGCCTGAAATTGATACACTGAGTGTTACCTGGGTTGCAGGGTGTATCAGTCACTCCTAAAGTTAGTGCACAGTGTATCACCTGAGTTGACATATGCGTGCAGCACGTCACTCACTCCTAGAGTAAGTGCACCATCTGCCACCTGTGTTGCCGGGTGCGCCTCACCCACTCCAAGACTTAGAGCACTTTGTACAGTCTTGGTTACCGGATCTGTGTCAGTCACTTCAAATTCTAATGACAAACCCCAGAAACGAGCCAATATTGTTATTTTTCAACCTTACTACCCAGTGTCGGGAGTGTGTACTTTATTCGCTTGCTTGCTTATTTAAATATGGAAGAAGTATCTCAAGACTCTCACTGTGGAATACAACTCCCACTCTATGTAATGGACTGACAAGGCAGTGGGTATTGATCAGGTCTGCAGCCTTTGTTATTTTTCACCTTTTTCATCATCCTCTCAATCAACACACCATCTACACGTACACATACCTACTTGCTGCCTTTCTTGGCTTTTGTTATCAACTATTCTATTTCATATTCGTACTCAAAGTGCAGGCCCTTTATCGAGCCTTTTTGTTGTAAAAACGGCCCCAGCCTAAGGCAGTAAGAAATTTGCAGAATCGCTGCTTTTCTAGAACTGTGTTAGTGTTTCCTGGAACTTTAACACCTTAGGAGCTTGTAAATATACCTCCCCAGTGCTGCGCTGTCCATTATCCAGTGCTGATTTGGACGTCCAACGGTCGCACGCAGCACTGGGGAGGTAGTGCCCGTGACGACCGTTGGCCGACGGCAGCACTTAAAGGGTTAAGGATACAGACTGGGCAATTAAAGAAATACAAGACACATTTGCCGGTGCATGGAAGAGTGCATACGCAGTCTATCAGGGTTTGAAACAGTCCATGCCCTAAGTCCCACTTTGCAACAAGAATACTTCTGCACTACCTGAATGATTACAATTCTGAAAGAAGAATGTCTCAAACCATTTTAATAAATGTATTCTTATAACATCTCATAACTTAATAGAGCTTCTAAAATAATTTCATCATGGATTTCATATGCCTCATTATCAATTTCAAAAGTCATAAGATCATACTCGATGCCATCTAATGCTTCCAGAAAATCACCCCATCCAAGCTTAACTCTGGGAAATGACACCTAATATCTGCAGCATTTATATCTTCCTTTTCATTCTCGCTAAAAGGCTGCGCAGAAGATACACTAAGGAAAGCAACAGAAATACGACACCGAATCTTGAAAACAAACTGGTAAGTAGGCAAGAGAACAAAAAAGCTAACAACACTGCAACGAACGCTACGCTGTGGAACTCATTCTGAAGAGAGTTGGAAACATACTGTAAATAAAACGGAATTCAAGTAAAAAAAAAAGAAAAACACATACATGGATCACAAAGTCACTGGAGTAATACTCTGTTCCCCAACACAAAAAAGGATTTTGCAAAAATTATATATACGAATGTTTAAGGAGCTGCAAAGGAACCCATTCCCTGGGTTTAAAAAAATATCATTAGGGACCTTGTGGGGAACACTAATACCCCCACGGTCCCAGCCGGCTCCCCACGTACTTAGAGAGCCGGCATTGCTTTGTCAGAGAGAGCAGTTTATATGCTGCTCTCTAACAAAAAGCAATCTGCTTTCCTACTTGAAAGGCACAGCAGCTTAACTTGCTCTCTCTTTCAAATAGGAAACCGGTTTGCTGTGCTAAAGTGGGAGCTGCGACACTCCCACCCTACCATACCAAACAGCAGTGTCCCGGGGGTAGACACCCCGGGACACTGCAGGAGTCGGCCCTGAGACATGGTGGTCCCCAGAACAACCAAGAATTCCAGGATGGAGGCCGCGCAACCCCCTCCCAACATTAAAAAGCCCCAAAAAGTGGTATTCTCCGGGGCTGGGAGCTCTGTGCCGTCACGGCCCCCCCTATTTTAAATATTACTGCCCCAGTAAGGTGGAGGTCCCCGGCGCATGTACGAGAGCCATGAGCCCCCCTGCATATTTCCAAATAAAAGATGGCTGCCAACACTTCCTAGTTTGAAGCATTGACAGCCAATCGGCATGCAGCTCCTAATTGTACAGATTTCTGTAGGCGTACGCCGCGATTTTTCCATTCTTTAAAAAAATAATAATATATAGCCTAAAAATACATGAACTACCCCCTCAGCAAGCCTAGAGGATCAGGATGTTTCTACCCTGCCCCCTTTCCTTATTTCTCAACTTTGTTTTACTGTTTTCTTGTGACCCGGTTCTAGCGACCAACAACATGGCTGCCAACACTTCCTGGTTTGGAGTGTTGACAGACAGTTGACAGCCTATCAGCATGAAACTCGTGGGCGAAATTATACGAATTTCGGTACGCGTACCCCGCGATTTTTCTATTTAAAAAAATAAATAAAATAGCCTAAAAATTCATAACCGAACCCCTGAGCAAGCCTAGAGGGTCAGGATTCTTCTACCCTGCCCCCTTTCCTTATTTCTCAACTTTGTTTTACGGTTTTCTTGTGACTCGGTTCTAGCGACGAACAAGATGGCTGCCAACACTTCCTGGTTTGGAGTGTTGACAGACAGTTGACAGCCAATCAGCATGCAGCTCGTGCTCGTAATTGTGCGAATTTACGTACGCGTGCAGAACTCCGTCTCTAGATATCGCTATGATTTTACTTGCAATTTTCTCAAAAACTACTCAACGGAATTTCACCATTTACAGAAAACACAATCTGCAAACCAAACTCTACCTCTCTGCCAAAATTGGTGTTCTTCCGTTCAGCCGCTCGGGCTGTAGCCCTGGCTAAAGGTCCCTATGGAAAATTGCATGGGGAAAACACATTTTGGGACACCCCTTTTTTGTCTGCCCCCACTTGACGAATCACCCCCAAACTTTCAGGGAAGGAGCGGAACCAAGCAGGCCATTTTCTTGAGGAAATTCACGAACATTCGTCCACCAGCGACAAAGTTATCCCAAATAGAATGTTGTGGATTTCCTATGGAAACTAGGTCCTAACTATAACTACCTACTGGCGGTCGTAGGTAATATATATATAGCATACAAGTCCTAACAGCAAGAATTGAAACTTATTTGTAAAACTGTCTTGTCATGGATCATGATCTTGATATTTTCTGCATTCTATTTCAATACTCTCTAAATCACTTTTTTTTAAACACTAAATAAATTTGCATTATTATCACTCAGCACTTTATACATCAATGAGTATTTGCAAAACATGGATAATTAACAAAATAGTTGGCCATTCCCGGGAGCGGGATTGATCCTTAATCTATAAGAATTACCCAAGCACTAGCACTTTGCCTTTGTGACAGCATCAGCACATATAACATCGCGTGCAAGATCTAGTATAGATCTCAGCGAGGCAGCTCCACTTTGCACTATGGAATATGCATTTATGCAAAAAAAACATTTATTGCATTAGTCAATAGCGTTATTTGCACATTTAATCTGGCATAAATTTTGCACATGCAATATAAAATTCATTTTATGGTTTTTACATGAGGCTTTTTTTTTCAACATAATTTTAGCATATCTATATGTTATTTATTATGTGTATATAACATGCTATTTGGAAATAATTCGATCTGATGCTGCTAGCCTATTTTGCACAGTTTCACGTATTTAAGCGGAAATAATGTTCAGATGTTATGGAAAAACATAAATAAGAATGTGTTTTTAATGTGCGTTTAATTAACTTTCATGTCACTGTGCAGGAGTGCTACAAACCCAGTTAACGTTTAGCACTTTATATTCATAGTATGTTTTCACTATCTATCACCAGGTTACGTGGTGAGATCACGAATGAAAAAAAGAGTATGTGTATTATTTAAAGTGACCATTACTGCATGTCCGCTATGTGATCAAGGGCAGTTCCTGCCCGAAACGCGTCGTGCCTATCTTAACCTGAATATGGATAATAAACTACCTCTGTAACACTCGAAGAGCTGCGTGGTGGTCCGTGATTTTCTGTGGTCATAACCATTTCAAGCAGAAACTGACCCATATATATATATATATATATATATATATATATATATATATATATATATATATATATATATATATATATATTACCTACTGGCGGTCGCCAGTAGGTATATATAGTTAGGATTTTTTCTCTATGGGTTTTTTGAAAATTCTATGTCTAATAACTTTGGCGTTTGTGGACGGAATTGGCTGAAATTTTCTGGAAAATGGAACATTTTGTTTCTGAGCAGCCACTGGAAATTTGGGGGGAGTTGGTCCAGGGGGGGCCGAGAAAAAAGGGGGGTCCCAAAACGTGTTTTTAACATTGAGTTTTCCATAGGGCGGTTGGCCTCACTTTTAGCCCGAACGGCTGAATGGATTTGCACGAAACTTGGCAAAATTGTAGGGACTGGTAGCCCGATGTGCCTTTTGTAGGTCTCAATATATGTGCTCCAGTGGATTTTGAGAAATTAACGTTTAAAAAAAGATATATATCTGTAACAGCGGACCGGGCAGCGTCCCAGGACGCGTACTTTTCGCGCAACGGAGCTTTGTGAAGCGAAGCTGATTGGTTCTCCGGCGTCTGTCAACATTCCAAACAGTCCGTAGCGGCCGCCATCTTGTCTCTCGGTAGGATCGAGAGACAAGAGGAGGCGAAAGCGAAGGGGCAAATGACCATAAGGGGGAATAGTAGATCCTCGCTGACCCCCTAGGTTTGATGTGGAGGTTTTAAAAGGGCCCCGCGGGGCAAAAAAAAATAATAATAATAATAATCGAACGGCTGAATGGATTTGCACGAAACTTGGTAAAATATTAGGGACTGGTAGCCCGATGTGCCTTTGCTAGGTCTCAATATATGTGCTCCAGTGGATTTTGAGAAATTAACGTTCAAAAAAAGATATATATCTGTAACAGCGCTCCGCTTCGCGTACTTTTCGCGTTACGGAGCTTTGCGAAGCTGATTGGTTCTCCGGCGTCTGTCAACATTCCAAACAGTCCGTAGCGGCCGCCATCTTGTCTCTCGGTAGGATTGAGAGACAAGAGGAGGCCAAAGCGAAGGGGGAAATGACCATAAGGGGGCATAGTAGATCCTTCCTGACCTCTTAGGTTTGATGTACCATTTTGCCAAGTTTGGTGTAATTCCGTTCAGCCATTCAGGCTGTAGACGTATGTAAATGTCCTATGGAAAATTGCATGGGGAAAACACATTTGAAAGTGTTGAAATTTAGAACCAATTAAAATGTTACTTTGGTTTTGTATTTGTGTGTGATGAAAGTTAATTGGTTATGTATATATGTCAAATGAGAGGAAACCACAGCCATTTTGTGATACTACTGTCTGAGGTACATTTGTGAGGAATTTTTGGTGGTGAATTTCTGGTGTTTGATTTACACAGTACTAACACTTCTGCTACTTTTAAAAAGGTGAGTTGTTAATTTGTAAGGGGAACTATGTTGTACACTTGAAGATAATTTGAAAAATGTTTTCTGTTATTTATTTGCAGTCCTTCTGTTATACTAAATACTTGATAAAGTTAGTTTTATATTATGTATTACTAAAAACGATAAATGAAAGTGATTATTTTTTTCTGCAATTTACAGCAAGCAATTTCAAAATAAAATGGCTCACAATGAAGAGACCGTGGCAATTTCTTTTGAATTGTCCAACACATTGATTGAAATTGAGAGCACCAATAATGAAATATTGTCACAAGGAGGACATGACTTGTATGATTCCATTAGATTGATTGAAATGGACAGCACCAAGAATGAAATATTGTCACAAGGAGATGACTTGAATGATTCCACTACATTGATTGAAATTGAGAGCACCAATAATGAAATATTGTCAGAAGGAGGAGATGGCTTGTATGATTCCATTAGATTGATTGAAATGGACAGCACCAATAATGAAATATTGTCACAAGGAGGAGATGACTTGAATGATTCCACTACATTGATTGAAATTGAGAGCACCAATAATGAAATATTGTCACGAGGAGATGACTTGAATGATTCCACTACATTGATTGAAATTGACAGCACCAATAATGAAATATTGTCACAAGGAGGAGATGACTTGAATGATTTTTTTGATCAATCTCTTGATGGCGAATTTATCGAGTGTTTGGAGACCATAGAGTTACAAGAATCATCATTGGAGACTTTTAATGAGGACATTGCTGATGAGGACATGTTACTAGTTCTTTCAAATTTAGAAAATTCTGAAGAATAAATTTATATTTAGAAATCAAAAATTGTTTGAGACATTATTCATTTTTATTTTTAATTTATGAGGTTGTAGCGAAGTGATTGTAGTATAAAATGAGACTTATAGTATAGAGTGCAACATTTTTATGTTACATGGTAAGTTTACTCATATTTACTTCCCTTCTGCCACTATATTATCTCCAATGTGTATTTGACATGTCTTCTTCATCTCCGGCCTCCTTTCTCTCACTGTGTGTCTCCGATGCATCTTATCGCTGGTATTTTGTGTAATTACAGAAGAGAGTAAAATAAAATAGTTCGGAACGTGAAAAGGGGGCAAAGTAGAGTACTCCTCACCCCCTAGGCCTTTTTAGGCGGTCCCAAAAGGATCAGTTTCTGCTTTCCTGAGAGATTATGGTATGAGTTCCATATACCACAATAACTTGCATTACAACATGCAAGATATCTATCTCCTATTACCAACTTTTGGAGATATTCGCGCTAAGCGCGAATATCTCCAAAAAGTAACACCTGCCCTGAGCAGTTCTTAGCCATGTTATCCAATGCGAGGTGGATAACATGGCTAAGAGCATTAGCTCGGTAATGCATGAATATCGCTGAGTTTTTAGCGATATTCATGCATTGCGGCCGTTTATTATCGCATTTGTGATAAACCTTGATAATAGCAAGGTTTATCTTCGATAATTTCTGACGATGCTTAGCGGTAAAAAATTCGTTGGTAAGCATCGTTAGCGATAAATATCGCTTAACTTTGGTAATATGCCCCAACGTCTGTTAACGTTCGATTCGAAGGAAATGAGGAAGTGTTGAAAAACATTGTCTGCGCCATCTTGCCTTTTTTGAAATGCCACACTTTTGTCGTGCACGGCAGCCATTTTAGATGTCTTGACCAGACCCACTCTCTGCACGCTGTCGATTCGTAGCATGGCTCCTCACCCTCGCAAGCATCTTCCCCAGGCACTGGTCACCCCCGCTCTCTGTCTTATGCATGGGCAATAAACCTCCCCCCATCTGCGCTGCTCTTCCCTGAGAATCACACTGTGCCCGCCCGACACCTCCCTTTCGCCCTATTCACTACCGCACCCTCTGACACTCCTCTTCCTCTGTGTCCGATTGTCCAGGCCGGTCCTAGGCTATCAGCTAGCCCTGCAGATGTAGTTTATGGCCCCAGCTGTAAAGAATCACCCCTCTTCAAAGGAGTTATAGTAGATCAAGGCCCACACCCGATGAGATCCGTCACACCACACGTGTTCCTACTATCTGAAAACTATCCTGTATTGTGATTGGGGAGGGGACCGAGCCTGAAGCGGAAGATTCCAGGAATGACTCTTTGTACATCAAAGTTTTTACAATTATGTGTCACATAAAAAATATATAGCACTCCAACAAAGTAGTAGGAATATAAAACTTTAATAACATATAAATATATACAACAAAACAAAAACAGTAAAAACATTTAAACAACGAAGAGACCGTGGCAATTTCTTTTGAATTATCCAATAGATTTATTGAAATTGACAGCACCAATAATGAAATATTCTTGTCAGTAGCGGTCTGTTGTGCGAATAGTTCCAAGGCAGCAGAACGCGCTGAAATCTAGATGGCACGAAAGTGATGTCTAGCAAGTTGCCGCCCAGCAAATAACGGCGTGGGGCGCCGCGGGGGTGAGTGAGTCCAGTAGGCACCACAGCTATTCTTACCGGCATTGCAGAATTACTGCTGGGGACAATGCCTGTGCTGGAGCAGGGTCACAGCAGAAACAAAAAGGATTCTGTTGAAGATGTTGTTGGTTTTCAATTTGAAAACAGTTCTGGTGTCAACTGCTATGCTAATGTAGTGGTTAATGTTTTGTTTTCTCTAGAAAATGTAAAAGAGGGGGAGGCAGTCCAAAGTTCCGTTAAAAGGGCAAAGGAAAGGATCGGTGGTTTGAACTATCAGTCAAAAAGGGGAGGGGGTGCAACAATTTTTCCTACCGGGTCACCCTGTGCTTTCACCGGAAGTGAGGTCTGCAGGATTCTAGTAATTCAAAGTGAGGCTGGCGCCGACGTCCCACGGATACAGTTTCGTCACTCCACGGGTGATCATGGCAGTCATTCCCCATCGGGGGTCGGAGACTCCCGCGGCTCCTCTAGAATCTTCAAGGTCGTGGAGGACTACGGTGGTGGAGTCAACCAGTGACCGGGCCATTTCTTTATGCTGGGCCCGCTCTTGCCAGGTCGACCGCCATTTTGAGAGTTCGGTAGCTACTGGCGATCGCGGGGTCAAATGAGCGGACGGGCTCCACCCTGCCGGGCGAGACGTTGCAGCATGGCCACAGTGGAAGAACTCTTTTCCGGGCGCCTGGAGCGCTGAGGGTGCAGCTGGGAAGCCTCCACTGGGGAGGCGGGAGAGGCCTGTTCGCACCGTCTCTCCCTCCCAGTGCACCCCACGGCGTCTCGCTTGAGATTTGTTATGGCCGGACCAGGCGATGAGGACGAGGGGGGGGGGTCGGAGGCATGTGCAAGACATCCCCCCCCAGGGTTGTTGCAGCAATTATACAAGAAAGAAGAAGTGTCCCGTCCGTCTTCGGGCCGGGCTTCCGGTAGATGTCGGCCGGACGCCCCTGGCTCTGGCCCCATGAACGGGTTTCTTGGTTTATCGGCTGCAGCCGGATTCCGTCGGCCTCGGCCCCCCGACCGTTGGTGGCCGGACCGGAAGAGCATGTGGCGGGACTACCTGCAACTCTCAAGGGCCACCGCGGCCGGACTGGGAGAGAGAGGGGAGGGTCGAGGAGACATTCCCCCCCCCTGCAACTGTTCAGCGTTGTAAAGGCAATCCCCTGGCCGGGTCCCGTTGGTCTCGGCCTCTCCTCCGGCTACACCCTACGTTAGGATCTCCTGGCCGAGGCGTGGCAGCAGGACCTGCCTTATATGGGCTGCTCCCGGCTGGGCGTAGCCGGAACCCTGCCCCACCTTGGAAGTTTCCAGAGTGGGGGCGGATGTTCTACTGACTTGCATTTTCCCTAGTCTATCGATTTTTTTGGCGTGGCAGGCGGTGGGACAGCGAGGGGTGATTTGGTTTCTCTTACTGTTTTTCTGGTCTCTCACCACTGGCATATTTTAACGTTTTCTTGTTTCTAGGACATTAATAGGTTTTATCATTACGTTATGTTATCGTTTCTTTGTTCGTTGTTTAATAAAAGTTCATGTTCATCAGTGGCCTACTGATTTTCGTTTTCCTATTCTTTTCTTTCCAGGTTGTTTCATGCTAAAGTTTCTGTTAACAGGATACAGTGATCACTTCGTTATTATTGCATATGTCCTTTTCACTAGGGGTGCTCTCTGGTCGGGCCAGATGACGTATGTCTAGTAAATGGTCCGGGTGAAACAGGTGCATCAATCAGTGGGGAGTAGATAGGCATGACAGATTACAACGGGGGAGAAAGGTCCGCATTACGTACCCTTTCACTACTTGCAAAGATTTTCCTACGTTTATTTGCAAACAGGGAATACCTCCAAAAAGAACTAATTCCCAAACAGTCAATGTTCGGACAATCAATCAATCAATGAGGAATGAAATAGGTACGACGTGTTAAAGGCTTGCGTTACCTACCCTTCACTATCTGCAAAGGGAGAGAGAATATTCCTATTCTTCCTCGTTTGCAGGCAGAGAAGATCCTTAAGAGAACCAACTTCGAACAATTCAATGCTCGATTCAAACAATCAACAAGGGGTACTGTGAACACAAATGAACGCCGCTTATGTACATACGCATTGCTATTTTCAACAGGTTGTTCCTAATGTTTCTATTTTAGCGAGGTCAAAAAGAGATCCCATTAGTGGCCTACTGATTTTGCTCGATTCCTTTTGTTTTTTTACACGGTTTTTCGCTATCTGCAAAGACTAAACAGAGTATTTTGACTCTGTGCTTGTTTGTAAATAGAGAATGAACCAAAGAGAACAATCAATCAAATGGAGAGAGAAGCAGGCACGACGGATTACAAAGGGGGCAAAGGGCTGCGTTAACTACCCTTCACTATCTGCAAAGAGAGAGTACTCCTAATAGAAATGAGGGGTGGGGGGCAGCATTCAAAGCAGATCAGTGTGCATAAACACGAAAATGTTTTTACTTACCACGTACTTGACATTCGACAGCTTATGATATTTGCTATTAAAAAACCATTGAAATTCACTGAAAAAACCATAGGTTATAGACCATATATAGTTAGGAATTAGCATTTACAAAACCTTGAAAATTCACTGAAAAAACCATAGGTTATAGACCATATATAGTTAGGAATTAGCATTTAAAAAACCTTATTTTACTCACACAAAACCATTGAAATTCCATATATAGTTAGTTGCACTAACTATATATCGCGCACCCGCAATCCACTGCTGATGATGTCACATATTACATCATTCATGACATGGTCAGTGACATCACTGATGACATCACTGATGACATCTCAAATGACATCACTGATGACATCACTGATGACATCTCAAATGACATCACTGATGACATCATGACACACCAATACCAGTTACTACATACGCACTCACTGATTCCTACGTCTACACACACATTCACTCATTCACCCATACAATCACTCATACATACAGTCACTTATTATTACAACACTATCATATGCACTCATACACCTATGCAGACAGTCACACACTGCCACTCATCCATGGAGTTACTCACACACCAAGTCAGTCCTGTAAAGAATCAATCACACTTCCATTTCTTCATCTATACAGTTAAACACAGAACACCATACTTCAGTGACATCACTGATGACATCACTAATGACATCTGAAATGACATCACTGATGACATCTCAAATGACATCACTGATGACATCATGACACACCAATACCAGTTACTACATACGCACTCACTGATTCCTACGTCTACACACACATTCACTCATTCACCCATACAATCACTCATACATACAGCCACTCATTATTACAACACTATCATATGCACTCATACACCTAGTCAGTCCTGTGAAGAATCAATCACACTTCGATTTCCTCATCTATAGTTAAACACAGAACACCATACTTTTCACACATATACTAACACATACTTACTCTCTTATACAATCACTGATACAAGTACACATTGATATGCACAGAGTCACACACCTCCCAGTCAGCCACACACACACTCAGTCTTCCATACATCCAGTCATTCTTCAATATGTAAAACGTATTTAAACTTTACAAAAACACACAGACACTAGATGATGTCATCAGTGATGTCACTGACCATGTCATGAATGATGTAATATGTGACATCATCAGCAGTGGATTGCGGGTGCGCGATATATAGTTAGTGCAACTAACTATATATGGAATTTCAATGGTTTTGTGTGAGTAAAATAAGGTTTTTTAAATGCTAATTCCTAACTATATATGGTCTATAACCTATGGTTTTTTCAGTGAATTTTCAAGGTTTTGTAAATGCTAATTCCTAACTATATATGGTCTATAACCTATGGTTTTTTCAGTGAATATATATATATATATATATATATATATATATATATATATATATATATATATATATATATATATATATATATATATATATATATATATATATATATATATATATATATATATATATATATATATATATATATATATATATATATATCAAAACAAAACCCTTTCAGGCATAGAGTGACGCATAAATTATGCAAAAAAGAAGGAGAGAACTCTGGGTAGGTCTCAGTTTAGGTGGAAAGCAGCTCCTGTTAGAGCACTCTCAACACCAGCGACACTCTAGATCTGCTCACCTCAAATGTCTGTTTTTTCTATCAAAGTTTTTAAGCATAGAATTAGACAGTGATATCCATGCCGAGATAGAAAATGACAAAGTCTTTCGCTATTTAAACAGCAAAGTCTTTAAGCATAGGACTAGTACAGTGCAGTCCTTGCCGAGCTGTCAAATAACAAAAGCCATTTATCACTCCAGGCACAATATTACAGCTTTGAATTGGTAAAATACCAACTCAAGCCAACCTGAAATGAATAAAAGCAACCCCTGACACAGTGTTTTGCTCTAATTAGAGCTCTTCAGAGAGGTATAGCTTTGTCCAGACACAAGGGAGCTCCCAGTATTAAGTCAAAACAAAACCCTTTCAGGCATAGAGTGACGCATAAATTATGCAAAAAAGAAGGAGAGAACTCTGGGTAGGTCTCAGTTTAGGTGGAAAGCAGCTCCTGTTAGAGCACTCTCAACACCAGCGACACTCTAGATCTGCTCACCTCAAATGTCTGTTTTTCTATCAAAGTTTTTAAGCATAGAATTAGACAGTGCTATCCATGCCGAGATAGAAAATGACAAAGTCTTTCGCCATTTAAACAGCAAAGTCTTTAAGCATAGGACTAGTACAGTGCAGTCCTTGCCGAGCTGTCAAATAACAAAAGCAATTTATCACTCCAGGCACAATATTACAGCTTTGAATTGGTAAAATACCAACTCAAGCCAACCTGAAAAGAATAAAAGCAACCCCTGACACAGTGTTTCGCTCTAATTAGAGCTCTTCAGAGAGGTATAGCTTTGTCCAGACACAAGGGAGCTCCCAGTATTAAGTCAAAACAAAACCCTTTCAGGCATAGAGTGACGCATAAATTATGCAAAAAAGGAGAGAACTCTGGGTAGGTCTCAGTTTAGGTGGAAAGCAGCTCCTGTTAGAGCACTCTCAACACCAGCGACACTCTAGATCTGCTCACCTCAAATGTCTGTTTTTCTATCAAAGTTTTTAAGCATAGAATTAGACAGTGCTATCCATGCCGAGATAGAAAATGACAAAGTCTTTCGCCATTTAAACAGCAAAGTCTTTAAGCATAGGACTAGTACAGTGCAGTCCTTGCCGAGCTGTCAAATAACAAAAGCCATTTATCACTCCAGGCACAATATTACAGCTTTGAATTGGTAAAATACCAACTCAAGCCAACCTGAAATGAATAAAAGCAACCCCTGACACAGTGTTTCGCTCTAATTAGAGCTCTTCAGAGAGGTATAGCTTTGTCCAGACACAAGGGAGCTCCCAGTATTAAGTCAAAACAAAACCCTTTCAGGCATAGAGTGACGCATAAATTATGCAAAAAAGAAGGAGAGAACTCTGGGTAGGTCTCAGTTTAGGTGGAAAGCAGCTCCTGTTAGAGCACTCTCAACACCAGCGACACTCTAGATCTGCTCACCTCAAATGTCTGTTTTTCTATCAAAGTTTTTAAGCATAGAATTAGACAGTGCTATCCATGCCGAGATAGAAAATGACAAAGTCTTTCGCCATTTAAACAGCAAAGTCTTTAAGCATAGGACTAGTACAGTGCAGTCCTTGCCGAGCTGTTAAATAACAAAAGCCATTTATCACTCCAGGCACAATATTACAGCTTTGAATTGGTAAAATACCAACTCAAGCCAACCTGAAATGAATAAAAGCAACCCCTGACACAGTGTTTCGCTCTAATTAGAGCTCTTCAGAGAGGTATAGCTTTGTCCAGACACAAGGGAGCTCCCAGTATTAAGTCAAAACAAAACCCTTTCAGGCATAGAGTGACGCATAAATTATGCAAAAAAGAAGGAGAGAACTCTGGGTAGGTCTCAGTTTAGGTGGAAAGCAGCTCCTGTTAGAGCACTCTCAACACCAGCGACACTCTAGATCTGCTCACCTCAAATGTCTGTTTTTCTATCAAAGTTTTTAAGCATAGAATTAGACAGTGCTATCAATGCCGAGATAGAAAATGACAAAGTCTTTCGCCATTTAAACAGCAAAGTCTTTAAGCATAGGACTAGTACAGTGCAGTCCTTGCCGAGCTGTCAAATAACAAAAGCCATTTATCACTCCAGGCACAATATTACAGCTTTGAATTGGTAAAATACCAACTCAAGCCAACCTGAAATGAATAAAAGCAACCCCTGACACAGTGTTTCGCTCTAATTAGAGCTCTTCAGAGAGGTATAGCTTTGTCCAGACACAAGGGAGCTCCCAGTATTAAGTCAAAACAAAACCCTTTCAGGCATAGAGTGACGCATAAATTATGCAAAAAAGAAGGAGAGAACTCTGGGTAGGTCTCAGTTTAGGTGGAAAGCAGCTCCTGTTAGAGCACTCTCAACACCAGCGACACTCTAGATCTGCTCACCTCAAATGTCTGTTTTTCTATCAAAGTTTTTAAGCATAGAATTAGACAGTGCTATCCATGCCGAGATAGAAAATGACAAAGTCTTTCGCCATTTAAACAGCAAAGTCTTTAAGCATAGGACTAGTACAGTGCAGTCCTTGCCGAGCTGTCAAATAACAAAAGCCATTTATCACTCCAGGCACAATATTACAGCTTTGAATTGGTAAAATACCAACTCAAGCCAACCTGAAATGAATAAAAGCAACCCCTGACACAGTGTTTCGCTCTAATTAGAGCTCTTCAGAGAGGTATAGCTTTGTCCAAACACAAGGGAGCTCCCAGTATTAAGTCAAAACAAAACCCTTTCAGGCATAGAGTGACGCATAAATTATGCAAAAAAGAAGGAGAGAACTCTGGGTAGGTCTCAGTTTAGGTGGAAAGCAGCTCCTGTTAGAGCACTCTCAACACCAGCGACACTCTAGATCTGCTCACCTCAAATGTCTGTTTTTCTATCAAAGTTTTTAAGCATAGAATTAGACAGTGCTATCCATGCCGAGATAGAAAATGACAAAGTCTTTCGCCATTTAAACAGCAAAGTCTTTAAGCATAGAACTAGTACAGTGCAGTCCTTGCCGAGCTGTCAAATAACAAAAGCCATTTATCACTCCAGGCACAATATTACAGCTTTGAATTGGTAAAATACCAACTCAAGCCAACCTGAAATGAATAAAAGCAACCCCTGACACAGTGTTTCGCTCTAATTAGAGCTCTTCAGAGAGGTATAGCTTTGTCCAGACACAAGGGAGCTCCCAGTATTAAGTCAAAACAAAACCCTTTCAGGCATAGAGTGACGCATAAATTATGCAAAAAAGAAGGAGAGAACTCTGGGTAGGTCTCAGTTTAGGTGGAAAGCAGCTCCTGTTAGAGCACTCTCAACACCAGCGACACTCTAGATCTGCTCACCTCAAATGTCTGTTTTTCTATCAAAGTTTTTAAGCATAGAATTAGACAGTGCTATCAATGCCGAGATAGAAAATGACAAAGTCTTTCGCCATTTAAACAGCAAAGTCTTTAAGCATAGGACTAGTACAGTGCAGTCCTTGCCGAGCTGTCAAATAACAAAAGCCATTTATCACTCCAGGCACAATATTACAGCTTTGAATTGGTAAAATACCAACTCAAGCCAACCTGAAATGAATAAAAGCAACCCCTGACACAGTGTTTCGCTCTAATTAGAGCTCTTCAGAGAGGTATAGCTTTGTCCAGACACAAGGGAGCTCCCAGTATTAAGTCAAAACAAAACCCTTTCAGGCATAGAGTGACGCATAAATTATGCAAAAAAGAAGGAGAGAACTCTGGGTAGGTCTCAGTTTAGGTGGAAAGCAGCTCCTGTTAGAGCACTCTCAACACCAGCGACACTCTAGATCTGCTCACCTCAAATGTCTGTTTTTCTATCAAAGTTTTTAAGCATAGAATTAGACAGTGCTATCAATGCCGAGATAGAAAATGACAAAGTCTTTCGCCATTTAAACAGCAAAGTCTTTAAGCATAGGACTAGTACAGTGCAGTCCTTGCCGAGCTGTCAAATAACAAAAGCCATTTATCACTCCAGGCACAATATTACAGCTTTGAATTGGTAAAATACCAACTCAAGCCAACCTGAAATGAATAAAAGCAACCCCTGACACAGTGTTTCGCTCTAATTAGAGCTCTTCAGAGAGGTATAGCTTTGTCCAGACACAAGGGAGCTCCCAGTATTAAGTCAAAACAAAACCCTTTCAGGCATAGAGTGACGCATAAATTATGCAAAAAAGAAGGAGAGAACTCTGGGTAGGTCTCAGTTTAGGTGGAAAGCAGCTCCTGTTAGAGCACTCTCAACACCAGCGACACTCTAGATCTGCTCACCTCAAATGTCTGTTTTTCTATCAAAGTTTTTAAGCATAGAATTAGACAGTGCTATCCATGCCGAGATAGAAAATGACAAAGTCTTTCGCCATTTAAACAGCAAAGTCTTTAAGCATAGGACTAGTACAGTGCAGTCCTTGCCGAGCTGTCAAATAACAAAAGCCATTTATCACTCCAGGCACAATATTACAGCTTTGAATTGGTAAAATACCAACTCAAGCCAACCTGAAATGAATAAAAGCAACCCCTGACACAGTGTTTCGCTCTAATTAGAGCTCTTCAGAGAGGTATAGCTTTGTCCAGACACAAGGGAGCTCCCAGTATTAAGTCAAAACAAAACCCTTTCAGGCATAGAGTGACACATAAATTATGCAAAAAAGAAGGAGAGAACTCTGGGTAGGTCTCAGTTTAGGTGGAAAGCAGCTCCTGTTAGAGCACTCTCAACACCAGCGACACTCTAGATCTGCTCACCTCAAATGTCTGTTTTTCTATCAAAGATTTTAAGCATAGAATTAGACAGTGCTATCCATGCCGAGATAGAAAATGACAAAGTCTTTCGCCATTTAAACAGCAAAGTCTTTAAGCATAGGACTAGTACAGTGCAGTCCTTGCCGAGCTGTCAAATAACAAAAGCCATTTATCACTCCAGGCACAATATTACAGCTTTGAATTGGTAAAATACCAACTCAAGCCAACTTGAAATGAATAAAAGCAACCCCTGACACAGTGTTTCGCTCTAATTAGAGCTCTTCATGGCTTTTGTTATTTGACAGCTCGGCAAGGACTGCACTGTACTAGTCCTATGCTTAAAGACTTTGCTGTTTAAATGGGAGCTCCCTTGTGTCTGGACAAAGCTATACCTCTCTGAAGAGCTCTAATTAGAGCGAAACACTGTGTCAGGGGTTGCTTTTATTCATTTCAGGTTGGCTTGAGTTGGTATTTTACCAATTCAAAGCTGTAATATTGTGCCTGGAGTGATAAATGGCTTTTGTTATTTGACAGCTCGGCAAGGACTGCACTGTACTAGTCCTATGCTTAAAGACTTTGCTGTTTAAATGGCGAAAGACTTTGTCATTTTCTATCTCGGCATGGATAGCACTGTCTAATTCTATGCTTAAAAACTTTGATAGAAAAACAGACATTTGAGGTGAGCAGATCTAGAGTGTCGCTGGTGTTGAGAGTGCTCTAACAGGAGCTGCTTTCCACCTAAACTGAGACCTACCCAGAGTTCTCTCCTTCTTTTTTGCATAATTTATGCGTCACTCTATGCCTGAAAGGGTTTTGTTTTGACTTAATACTGGGAGCTCCCTTGTGTCTGGACAAAGCTATACCTCTCTGAAGAGCTCTAATTAGAGCGAAACACTGTGTCAGGGGTTGCTTTTATTCATTTCAGGTTGGCTTGAGTTGGTATTTTACCAATTCAAAGCTGTAATATTGTGCCTGGAGTGATAAATGGCTTTTGTTATTTGACAGCTCGGCAAGGACTGCACTGTACTAGTCCTATGCTTAAAGACTTTGCTGTTTAAATGGCGAAAGACTTTGTCATTTTCTATCTCGGCATGGATAGCACTGTCTAATTCTATGCTTAAAAACTTTGATAGAAAAACAGACATTTGAGGTGAGCAGATCTAGAGTGTCGCTGGTGTTGAGAGTGCTCTAACAGGAGCTGCTTTCCACCTAAACTGAGACCTACCCAGAGTTCTCTCCTTCTTTTTTGCATAATTTATGCGTCACTCTATGCCTGAAAGGGTTTTGTTTTGACTTAATACTGGGAGCTCCCTTGTGTCTGGACAAAGCTATACCTCTCTGAAGAGCTCTAATTAGAGCGAAACACTGTGTCAGGGGTTGCTTTTATTCATTTCAGGTTGGCTTGAGTTGGTATTTTACCAATTCAAAGCTGTAATATTGTGCCTGGAGTGATAAATGGCTTTTGTTATTTGACAGCTCGGCAAGGACTGCACTGTACTAGTCCTATGCTTAAAGACTTTGCTGTTTAAATGGCGAAAGACTTTGTCATTTTCTATCTCGGCATGGATAGCACTGTCTAATTCTATGCTTAAAAACTTTGATAGAAAAACAGACATTTGAGGTGAGCAGATCTAGAGTGTCGCTGGTGTTGAGAGTGCTCTAACAGGAGCTGCTTTCCACCTAAACTGAGACCTACCCAGAGTTCTCTCCTTCTTTTTTGCATAATTTATGCGTCACTCTATGCCTGAAAGGGTTTTGTTTTGACTTAATACTGGGAGCTCCCTTGTGTCTGGACAAAGCTATACCTCTCTGAAGAGCTCTAATTAGAGCGAAACACTGTGTCAGGGGTTGCTTTTATTCATTTCAGGTTGGCTTGAGTTGGTATTTTACCAATTCAAAGCTGTAATATTGTGCCTGGAGTGATAAATGGCTTTTGTTATTTGACAGCTCGGCAAGGACTGCACTGTACTAGTCCTATGCTTAAAGACTTTGCTGTTTAAATGGCGAAAGACTTTGTCATTTTCTATCTCGGCATGGATAGCACTGTCTAATTCTATGCTTAAAAACTTTGATAGAAAAACAGACATTTGAGGTGAGCAGATCTAGAGTGTCGCTGGTGTTGAGAGTGCTCTAACAGGAGCTGCTTTCCACCTAAACTGAGACCTACCCAGAGTTCTCTCCTTCTTTTTTGCATAATTTATGCGTCACTCTATGCCTGAAAGGGTTTTGTTTTGACTTAATACTGGGAGCTCCCTTGTGTCTGGACAAAGCTATACCTCTCTGAAGAGCTCTAATTAGAGCGAAACACTGTGTCAGGGGTTGCTTTTATTCATTTCAGGTTGGCTTGAGTTGGTATTTTACCAATTCAAAGCTGTAATATTGTGCCTGGAGTGATAAATGGCTTTTGTTATTTGACAGCTCGGCAAGGACTGCACTGTACTAGTCCTATGCTTAAAGACTTTGCTGTTTAAATGGCGAAAGACTTTGTCATTTTCTATCTCGGCATGGATAGCACTGTCTAATTCTATGCTTAAAAACTTTGATAGAAAAACAGACATTTGAGGTGAGCAGATCTAGAGTGTCGCTGGTGTTGAGAGTGCTCTAACAGGAGCTGCTTTCCACCTAAACTGAGACCTACCCAGAGTTCTCTCCTTCTTTTTTGCATAATTTATGCGTCACTCTATGCCTGAAAGGGTTTTGTTTTGACTTAATACTGGGAGCTCCCTTGTGTCTGGACAAAGCTATACCTCTCTGAAGAGCTCTAATTAGAGCGAAACACTGTGTCAGGGGTTGCTTTTATTCATTTCAGGTTGGCTTGAGTTGGTATTTTACCAATTCAAAGCTGTAATATTGTGCCTGGAGTGATAAATGGCTTTTGTTATTTGACAGCTCGGCAAGGACTGCACTGTACTAGTCCTATGCTTAAAGACTTTGCTGTTTAAATGGCGAAAGACTTTGTCATTTTCTATCTCGGCATGGATAGCACTGTCTAATTCTATGCTTAAAAACTTTGATAGAAAAACAGACATTTGAGGTGAGCAGATCTAGAGTGTCGCTGGTGTTGAAAGTGCTCTAACAGGAGCTGCTTTCCATCTAAACTGAGACCTACCCAGAGTTCTCTCCTTCTTTTTTGCATAATTTATGCGTCACTCTATGCCTGAAAGGGTTTTGTTTTGACTTAATACTGGGAGCTCCCTTGTGTCTGGACAAAGCTATACCTCTCTGAAGAGCTCTAATTAGAGCGAAACACTGTGTCAGGGGTTGCTTTTATTCATTTCAGGTTGGCTTGAGTTGGTATTTTACCAATTCAAAGCTGTAATATTGTGCCTGGAGTGATAAATGGCTTTTGTTATTTGACAGCTCGGCAAGGACTGCACTGTACTAGTCCTATGCTTAAAGACTTTGCTGTTTAAATGGCGAAAGACTTTGTCATTTTCTATCTCGGCATGGATAGCACTGTCTAATTCTATGCTTAAAAACTTTGATAGAAAAACAGACATTTGAGGTGAGCAGATCTAGAGTGTCGCTGGTGTTGAGAGTGCTCTAACAGGAGCTGCTTTCCACCTAAACTGAGACCTACCCAGAGTTCTCTCCTTCTTTTTTGCATAATTTATGCGTCACTCTATGCCTGAAAGGGTTTTGTTTTGACTTAATACTGGGAGCTCCCTTGTGTCTGGACAAAGCTATACCTCTCTGAAGAGCTCTAATTAGAGCGAAACACTGTGTCAGGGGTTGCTTTTATTCATTTCAGGTTGGCTTGAGTTGGTATTTTACCAATTCAAAGCTGTAATATTGTGCCTGGAGTGATAAATGGCTTTTGTTATTTGACAGCTCGGCAAGGACTGCACTGTACTAGTCCTATGCTTAAAGACTTTGCTGTTTAAATGGCGAAAGACTTTGTCATTTTCTATCTCGGCATGGATAGCACTGTCTAATTCTATGCTTAAAAACTTTGATAGAAAAACAGACATTTGAGGTGAGCAGATCTAGAGTGTCGCTGGTGTTGAGAGTGCTCTAACAGGAGCTGCTTTCCACCTAAACTGAGACCTACCCAGAGTTCTCTCCTTCTTTTTTGCATAATTTATGCGTCACTCTATGCCTGAAAGGGTTTTGTTTTGACTTAATACTGGGAGCTCCCTTGTGTCTGGACAAAGCTATACCTCTCTGAAGAGCTCTAATTAGAGCGAAACACTGTGTCAGGGGTTGCTTTTATTCATTTCAGGTTGGCTTGAGTTGGTATTTTACCAATTCAAAGCTGTAATATTGTGCCTGGAGTGATAAATGGCTTTTGTTATTTGACAGCTCGGCAAGGACTGCACTGTACTAGTCCTATGCTTAAAGACTTTGCTGTTTAAATGGCGAAAGAATTTGTCATTTTCTATCTCGGCATGGATAGCACTGTCTAATTCTATGCTTAAAAACTTTGATAGAAAAACAGACATTTGAGGTGAGCAGATCTAGAGTGTCGCTGGTGTTGAGAGTGCTCTAACAGGAGCTGCTTTCCACCTAAACTGAGACCTACCCAGAGTTCTCTCCTTCTTTTTTGCATAATTTATGCGTCACTCTATGCCTGAAAGGGTTTTGTTTTGACTTAATACTGGGAGCTCCCTTGTGTCTGGACAAAGCTATACCTCTCTGAAGAGCTCTAATTAGAGCGAAACACTGTGTCAGGGGTTGCTTTTATTCATTTCAGGTTGGCTTGAGTTGGTATTTTACCAATTCAAAGCTGTAATATTGTGCCTGGAGTGATAAATGGCTTTTGTTATTTGACAGCTCGGCAAGGACTGCACTGTACTAGTCCTATGCTTAAAGACTTTGCTGTTTAAATGGCGAAAGACTTTGTCATTTTCTATCTCGGCATGGATAGCACTGTCTAATTCTATGCTTAAAAACATTGATAGAAAAACAGACATTTGAGGTGAGCAGATCTAGAGTGTCGCTGGTGTTGAGAGTGCTCTAACAGGAGCTGCTTTCCACCTAAACTGAGACCTACCCAGAGTTCTCTCCTTCTTTTTTGCATAATTTATGCGTCACTCTATGCCTGAAAGGGTTTTGTTTTGACTTAATACTGGGAGCTCCCTTGTGTCTGGACAAAGCTATACCTCTCTGAAGAGCTCTAATTAGAGCGAAACACTGTGTCAGGGGTTGCTTTTATTCATTTCAGGTTGGCTTGAGTTGGTATTTTACCAATTCAAAGCTGTAATATTGTGCCTGGAGTGATAAATGGCTTTTGTTATTTGACAGCTCGGCAAGGACTGCACTGTACTAGTCCTATGCTTAAAGACTTTGCTGTTTAAATGGCGAAAGACTTTGTCATTTTCTATCTCGGCATGGATAGCACTGTCTAATTCTATGCTTAAAAACTTTGATAGAAAAACAGACATTTGAGGTGAGCAGATCTAGAGTGTCGCTGGTGTTGAGAGTGCTCTAACAGGAGCTGCTTTCCACCTAAACTGAGACCTACCCAGAGTTCTCTCCTTCTTTTTTGCATAATTTATGCGTCACTCTATGCCTGAAAGGGTTTTGTTTTGACTTAATACTGGGAGCTCCCTTGTGTCTGGACAAAGCTATACCTCTCTGAAGAGCTCTAATTAGAGCGAAACACTGTGTCAGGGGTTGCTTTTATTCATTTCAGGTTGGCTTGAGTTGGTATTTTACCAATTCAAAGCTGTAATATTGTGCCTGGAGTGATAAATGGCTTTTGTTATTTGACAGCTCGGCAAGGACTGCACTGTACTAGTCCTATGCTTAAAGACTTTGCTGTTTAAATGGCGAAAGACTTTGTCATTTTCTATCTCGGCATGGATAGCACTGTCTAATTCTATGCTTAAAAACTTTGATAGAAAAACAGACATTTGAGGTGAGCAGATCTAGAGTGTCGCTGGTGTTGAGAGTGCTCTAACAGGAGCTGCTTTCCACCTAAACTGAGACCTACCCAGAGTTC